>NC_142501.1:83543787-86467537 GCF_057876585.1 Rhinolophus sinicus
GGCATCTTTTCTAGGACTCTGATTCGTCTCTGCCCTCCTTCCAAGTCAAGTACCTTGTTTTTTAAAAGTATTCTTGATTTCTTTCTTCGGTACCTGTCATTTTCTGGTGGTGTTATCCACATGACCCAAGAGAGCCTTTATAACATGACTCCTCCTACCCACCTGGTAGCTGAGCCTTTTGTAAGGAAAGGACTGGTGTGTTTAGAATTAAATCATATCACCAACAAAAGGACCAATCCTTCAAGCCAATTACTTCCTGGGCATGGGGACGCCAGAGAGCTCCAATGGACTGAAAGTAGGACAACTCGTTTATATAGAACCGAAGTTCCCTAACGGACACACCTATCACTCACATGCCCCATTAAAAACAAATGAGAAAATTCTCAGATATTTCGTTTACTCTTTTTATGCTGTCTTCATTTAGGATCCTTTCCAAGGATCGTTTTTGTTCTCCTGAGTGCAGTTTTAGAATAGACAGAAGAGCAGAAGACCAAAAAAAAAAAAAAAAAAAAAAAAAGGAAAAAGAAAAGAAAAAGAAAAAATTAATTAGACTATTAGGAAACTATGAATAACATTTTTGTTATTAATATTTTAGAAATAACAAAAAACAAAAAAGACAGATTTAGGTCATAGACTGATTATGTTTTAATTGTATTTATATTTCCCTCTATGGCCAGATCACTATAAAAGTAATCAATGAAGGGTGTGGATTATAATTAAAGGTTTTTCTTTTTATTTTCTCTCACACTCTCCTCTCCTCCCTCCCTGTTCTTAAAGCTGACCTAAAAATAATTCTTCCTGACAGAAACTTTGAATCTGGCATTTATGGATTTGCCATATAAAACAAGGGGGACATAAAAGCACAATTAAGTTCTATGTAAAATAATCTTTAAAATTTCAAGAAAATAAACTTGCAAAGAAATATTTTCTACGCTGGAAGTTCACTTTGATTTTATAACAACATTTTATTTACCTTTTCCACCAGAAAATATGTGATGAAAATTCAAATATGAAGAGCAGTAGATGAAATTGATTTTATACACACCTTGGGGGTAAAAAAAATCCTACTCAGTATCCCCATGAAAATTAGCTCTACATAATAATGTGAACAACTAATGCAAGGAATCAAATTGTGTTTCTTAATAGACTATCTTTTAAAAAAATTAATGTGACTATTTCAAGTGGTAAGACTATTTCTGAGAGATGACTTGATTCTTACATTTTAAGAAAGCAATGATGAAAAAATTAACAAAATGGAAGGATCAGATTAAAAACAAAGTACAAAAATACTCACCTACAACATCATTGGCCAAATCCTACCACCACCTTCATTACTATCCTGCCTACATTTATTGAGCACCTATGACCTAGAACTGTTCTTAACACATTTCCTAAAGCAACTCCTTTCATCCTCAATTAGCCCTTCAAAACGGGTGCTACTGTTAGCCTGACTTCACAGATGAATAAACCAAGGCACACAAAGGGTGTCTGCCAGAGTCACACAACCAGGAAGATTTGAACCAACCCGACTCCATAGCCAAACCTCTCGGTCACTCTGCTTCAGCCTCAGACACAAATGAAAGTTTCTTCTAGTGGCCAAAATATTTAGAGCATTGAAAGCTCTGTGGCTTCTGTATAACCACAGAAGGTTCTAAAGTGGAGCACCATGAGGGAGGGCTCTTAGGAAGCCGTGTGATCAAGCTCTGAGACAGCCTAACCACCAGACTACCCTTTTATAAACATCTGTGTGTGCTACCATACGCTGTCAGCATTCTGGAGGACTTTAGAGGGGAGGACATTCATTCATTCATAGATATATTTCCCAAGCACCTGCCAGAACCAGGCACTGGGGCTGTCCTGGGTAGAAGGAATATGGTGGCGAATGACACTCAGCTCCCTGTCTTCATGAGGCTTTCAATCCAGGGAGGAGGAAGGAGGGCACACAAATAATATGATTTTAGATAGTGATAAGAAGAGAGCTGGCAGCAAAAAAGTACCCATTTGTCATTAGAAGCTCCACAGAAGAAACAGGAATTTAAACTCGTGAACAAGGAACTTGGCTAGTTAGAATCTATCCTGAGCAAGAGTGGCTATAGCCTGAGAGAAATTCCCCTGTGCTAAAGAAATGAAGGGAATGTGAACATTGGACAAGTAGAGACTGGAGGAGGTGGCTGGGAAGAAGCTGGCGCCAGAGAGAGAAGAGGTTTCTCACCCCAACTCAGCACGATCAAAGGGGAACTGAGGGTAAGGACTACCCCTCCTCTGGATACTACCTTGTAATCCCTGCATATGTTCTCTCTCTATATGTTTTTTTGCCTTTGGAGGGGTTGAAAGTCAAGATGGTGGTTTTTATCTCCTCCCCACTTTTATTTTTAATTAGATACATCAAAAATAAGTTAGCACCAATAAAACAAGCTTCTCTTTGCCCTGCCTTTGATCAGGAGAGAACAGTCCTTTCTTTGTCAGGGCTCGAACAACATCTAACTGTGTTATTAATTGTAAGAATGTTCAGGGGATGTAAAGTTTCTCCTGAGACATGAATAGACTTCCAACTCTCTAATTCAGTAGCAACACTGCCTTTTAAAACTTCCAGAGAGGGTGCCCCTAAGATGGATATGACATTAGTCAACCGTGACTTATGGATCAGCAGACGTGGACTACTTGTAAGGCATTTGAAAAGTTAACTGAACTACTATTTGATCCCTTAACATGTATTGAGAGAATGAGGAAATTCTTGAGCTTCTAGAAAGAAAGAATTCTAGAAAAACTGGTTCACATGTCCTTGAAGTATCCCAAGAGCTATGTAACAGGAGGCCCTTAACTTGGAATCCATGGAGTTCCTGAGACTGTACGTAAAATTGTATGTCTATATGCACAGACATAGAGTTATTCATTCATTAGAGAGCCAAATGGGTCCAGGAACCACGAGACGTTCTAAAGCGCTTTCATAAGAAATCAAAATTTTCATTTGGATATTTCTTATTAGGATCAATATTCTATATAAACAAATTTCTGGCCGTTAGAGTTCTGAGACCAGAGTGGGCACTGTTTCATGTCACTGAAGAAACAAATCATTAGGAAGAGGTACTCTGAAGCCAGCAGCTGGTGAATAGAAGAAGGGGGAAGCAGCAAAAAGGACTGGAAATAAGACTGACCAGTCAGTATAGAGTCCTGAATTAGAGGACCAATTTTGCAACTGCTCAGCTCTGGAACCTTGTGAAACTCACAACCACCCTGGCCACCGTTTTCTATTTGGATAAGGAGAGAGTTTGGTTTGCATTCAGACCTAAAACTTTCATAGACTCATTAAAAAAAAAAAAAAAAAAAAAAGGCAGTCTCAGAGTTTGCTTTGATGAGATTTTGTGTTTACATATTGAAGGTGAAGTTCAAGGCAATAACCAAAACATTTATTTTTTTTTTAAGTGCTGGTCAGCATTAGAAGAGAAACCATCTGTTGTTGATTGCAGTAACAGGACTCATTCCTGCAACTGCTGAGAGACAAAAAGCAGATGAAAGAGACATAAAAAGATTTAGGTATGCTATGAAACATGCCGATTATTTGTTGGATCATTTACAGATTATATGCCCAGGCATTTATCTCCTGGGATCTCCAGCCTTCAGTACAACTGCCTACTGGGTGTCTCCTCTTGGACATCCTGCAGGCACTTCCGACTCTGAACTTTTTCAAATCTGAACTCATCATCTTCCTCCCCAAACTGCTCCTTCCCCAGTATTCCTTTTCTCAGTAAATGGTTTCTCAAGCCAGAAACCTAGGAGTCATGCTTGAGTCCTTTCTCCTTCAGTCCCCCACATTTCAATCCATTATAAGTCTCTGTCTCTTCAAACCACAACAGGTCCTGCTGTCTTTCATTCTTCACATGCAACAAAAGTGATCTTTAAATGTTAAATCACATTTTTCAGATTGAAACCCTTTGGTGGTTTCACGGTTTCCTTGGGAAAGTACCTGACATTTTACCACTGGTTATGGGGTTCTCCAGGATCTGCCCTCCTGTCTCTTGATCTTCATCACCCTACTCTTCCTGATACCACATCCCTCTTCTCTAGAGTCCTCTCTCCTACCTCAAGGGTTTCCTCACATGCTGTTTGTTCCCTGGGCCTCAAACACTGCCGCCTCCTACTCTTTATCTAGTTTAAAACATCTCAAAGGATCTTACCTTCTTTCTAGTTTCTGCTCCCCTCATTTCCTCAGGAAAAGTCTCCCTGAATTCCTCCCCCAAAGTAGGTAAGCTCCTGCGGAGATGATCTTAGCATACCTGAACCCATGCTTACATCACCCTTACAACTACACGTTCTCTTTGCTTCCCTAACAGAATGTAAGCTTCAAGAAGAGAGAAACCACATTTATCTTATTCACGGTTGTATCCCAGACTCAGTGCATGGCACTGAGTAGGTCTTCAGTAAATGTTTAGGGCATAAGAAAAACCTCTTTAAGGGAATTGGGACTAATTTAATATTATAACCAGTGAGAGCTGACATTAAAAACTTTACAATTTGTCACACAATATGAACGTACTTATGTTACTGAAGTGTATGCTTAAAATGGTAAATTTTATATTCTGTATGTTTTACCACAATAAAGAAAAATCTTTGCAATTCAGATGGTCACTTGTAACACTAGCAACAACTGTAAATTAAAGGCAGATTTTCCCCCTAAAAATTAATGCTTGAAAAAAAAAAAATGTTGGAAAACTTGTCTCATTAGCCTCTACTTATTTTTGACTAAGGACACCATAAAGAAACCTAAGTAATCCCATAGTATACATTATTTTTTTAAAATACAGGGCTATAGTAATTTTAACTTCTAGAAGAATTATTTTACGACTGAAAAGAGATAATACTTCTCACTTACATATATATATTTTAAGTGATAAATATTTTCTTCATTACTCATTAAAGAAAAAATTACTTGTTAAAAAAACGTGGAAAATACAGTAAGTAAAAAAGTCCATAGTCCCATCCCATTTAATATTTTGTGTATGATAAGTACATTATCTTTTGTTCACATATAGATCTTTTATATTCTAATCATGGTTCTGAATTTTGCCCGCCCTCCCCCCAAAATAAACATGTTCTCATGTCATTACTTGCATATATTCCCTTTTTAATGGCTACATAACAATCTAAATTTATTTAACCAGTTTTCTTTATTTGGAAAAACTGGTTACTTCCAATACTTCACCATTATAAATTATACTGAAAACAATACCTTTGAATAGAAAGCTTTTTCCTTGGAATACAAAAGTGTTATTTATTTAGCATACATTTCTAGTTATGGAATCACTGTAACAAAAACTCCTGATATATTTTGCACACTGATTTCTAAAAAGATGATACTAATTTATATTTTAAAAGCATGAATATATTTCCCACTAGATGGCATATCTTAAAACTATTTCTGTAAATTAAGATTCATGGTCATAAACAATGGTTAGTTAGCCCAGAGAACACAGCTATGCATCTCTTCTTCCACTAACGGGCACTGTCTCTGTGCCACATTCAGTAAGTCTAGGCTCCAGGAGAAAGCTCAGAAGTATTGGGCACGGAGACAGATACAGAATTTTAACTACTTAAGTCCATCGCATACATTTAAAATTCAAATACTGAAGGGAGAAACAGTTGCTCTGCTGATATTTTATGTTCATTTAAATATACTGTCTATGCATTTGGAGGAAGAGCAGTATCACTTGGACTATTTTTAATGTTCAGCTGTTTAATTCATCTGTACCTTTTGTAAATGTATTATGTGCAATAATGGTCCAACTTTAATTTTTTCCAAATAGAAATCCAATTATCTTAATTATGTATTAAATTGTCCATCTACTTCCCCCACTGACTAGAAATGCCATCTCTATCATAAAACATACATGAGTCTGCTTCTGGGCTTTCTATGACCTATTTTCTTAACCTGTGCTTTTATTACCATATTTTAATTTCTGTAGTTTTATACTGTGTTCTGAAAGCTGGTTGGATACGTTTCTTCTAATTTTTTTTCTTGTCATTTTTTTCTTGGTTATTCTTGCACATTTAAATCATCCATATGAATTTTGAAATTAGCTTGTCAGGTTCCACTTGACAGAACTTCCAGGTCTGGACAGGGGGAGTAACAGTTATCAGGCTCGTATCCCTACCATAAACAATCATACAAAATATGTAAAGCAAATGTTTTTAGATACTGTGCAGAAACAGCACAGCGTTGTAAATCCCGAGAGATGGAAACAAATGAGCTCAGCACCAAATCCAAACCAGATTTATACCTGGAAGCATTTTTCAGACATTAGCACAAGGATATAGAACCCAAGGAGACAACAGCAGTTCCGCTGGGCAAAGGAAACAGAAATTGGAATTCAGAACTGCTAATGGGCTAGAATTTTGAGGGCATGATATGAGAGAAGAGCTATGAAGAGCAGAACCCCCCACCTCCAAAAAAAATCTGCCTACGTGTCCCCTTGAGTCTTTGCTCAAATTCAAAGCTGCTTATGCACAAGGCAACAAGGCTTAGCAGAGAACAATTACTGGAAGACTGTGAGCTGAACAAAGATTACAGAGGTTACAGAGGTTCCATAGTACTGAGAGCTATTCAGGTTCTGGGCAGACTTTGCTGAACTCTCTAGGCATTTGGCTGAGACCCTAGAAAGGCTACTAGTACTATAGCCCAAGAGTAAAGGCTACTCTAGATCTACCCTACGAAGTCTAAATCCAAGGCTCAACAGAATCTAGCAGCGCCAGCAGAAAGTTAACCGCGTATCAGAGCAGAACTCAACTCTTTTTAGAAGGCAATAAAGTAATTCATAATCTCACTTAACAATGAATGGGCATACAATAAAAAATAAAAAAAATCACGAGACATACAAAGAAGCAATAAAATGTAACCCAGAAATGACCTAGATGTTGGAATCAGCACACAAAGACATTGAAACGGTTATTATAAATATGTTCAAGGATTTAAAGAAAAACGTGGGCATAATGAGCAAACAAATGGGGAATCTCATCAGAGAAATGGATAAGCTTACAGTAGATTGGATACAGAAAAAAAGAACACTGGTAAACTTGTAGATAGGCCAAAAGAAACTATGCAAATTGAAGCAAAAAGAGAAAAAAAAGATTGAGAAAATAAACAAAGCCCCATTCGATCTAGTGGTCAAACATGTGAATTTGGAGTCACAGAAAGAGATAAGAAAGAAATTAGTGCAGAAAAATTATGAAAAAAGACAAAATGTTCCCAAATATGAAGAAATTATAAATCCATACATTCATACTGTTCAGTGAACCACAAGGAAAATACAAAAAACCATAGCTAGGCTCATCATGGTCAAATCACTGGAAACAAAAGATTAAGAAAAAAAAAAATCTTAGAGCAGCAGGGAAAAAAAGGCACATTACATATACAGGAATAGCAATAAAAATGACTGCTGCCTTCACATTAAAAAAACGCAAACCAGAAGACAATCAATGACATCTTTAGGGTGCTAAAAGAAAAATTATCCACTGAATTAGAATCCACTTAGCAAAAATATCCTTTAAAAAAGGATAAACAAAAAGTTGAGAGAATTTATCACCAGGAAACCTGCACTACAAGAAATAGTAAATGAAGATTTTTAGGCTCAAGGAAAATAATACCAGATGGAAACTTGGATCTACACAAAGGAATAAAGAGTGCTGAAAAAGTAAATATGGGGGCAAATATAAAAGACTATTTTGTTTCTTATTTTCTTTAAAAGAAATGGTTGCTTAATGTATTGTGGGCTTATATCATATGAAGTAAGTAAAACTGTCAAGAGGTGGGTAAATGGAGATATATTTTTGTAAGTTCTAACATTAGAACTTTTAGAAGTTCTGACATGATATATATAATAAAATGGCATAACATTAATTCAAGAGTAGACTGTGATATGTTAAGGATGCATACTGCAACCTCTAGCGGTTACCAATAAACAACAACAAAAAAACAGGACAAAGAGTATGGCTAAAAAGTCAATAAGAGAGATAAAATGGGATACTAAGAAGTTCTCAATCCAAAAGAAAAGAAAGCAGGAAAAACCACAAATATGTGGAGATTAAACAACATATTTTTAAAGAATGACTGGGACAAAGGAGAAATAAGAAGAGAGATCAAAAGATACATAGAAACAAATGAGAATAAAGATATGTCCTACCAAAATTTTTGGGATGCAGTAAAAGCAGTTTTAAAAGGGAAATATATATCATTACAGGCCTGTCTCAAGAAAGAAGAAAAATCCCAGATAAATAACCTCACATTACACCTTAAAGAACTAGGAAAAGAAGAACAAATGAAACACATAGTCAGTAGAAGGAAGGAAACAATAAAAATCAGAGCAGAACTAAATGAAATAGAGAACAAAAAGACAATAGAAAAAAATTACTACAACAAAGAGCTGATTCTTTGAAAAGATTAATAAAATTGACAAGCCCTTGACTAGAGTCACTAAGATAAAAACAGAAAAGACACAAATAAACAAAATCAGAAATGAAAGAGGGGAAGTACGGACACCACAGAAATACAAAGGATCATCCAAGAATACTATGAAGGACTATATGCCACCAAATTTAATAACCTAGAAGAAACGGACAAGTTCTTAGAAACATATAGCCTTCATAGGCTGAATCACGAATTGGAAAAATCTAAATAGACTGATCACCATTAAGGAAATTGAATCAGTCGTCTGAAATCTTCCCCAAAGGAAAAGTCCAGGACCATATGGCTTCACTACTGACTTCTACCAAACATTCAAAGAGGATCTAATACCTGTCCTACTCAAACGCTTCCAAAAAATTGAAGAAGAGACAGTACTCCCTAAATCATTTTATGAGGCTAACATTACCCTGATACCAAAACCTGGTAAGGACAACACAAAAAAAGAAAATTACAGACCAATATATCTGATAAATACAGATGCAAAAATCCTAAACAAAATTCTCACAAATCAAATGAAACAATGCATTAAAAAGATTATTCATCATGACCAAGTGGGGTTCATCCCAGGGCACAAGGATGGTTCAACATACGCAAATCCATCAGTGTGATACATCACATAAACAAAATACAGGACAAAAATCATATGACTATATCAATCGATGTGGAAAAAGCGTTTGACAAGATACGACATCCATTTATGATTAAAACACTTAATAAAATGGGTACAAAAGGAAAATGTCTTAACATAATAAAGGTCATATATGCCAAACCCTCAGCTAATCTCATAATTAATGGTGAAAAACTGAAGCCCTTTGCTCTACATTCAGGAACACGACAGGGCTGTCCCCTATCACCTCTGCTTTTCAACACAGTATTGAAAGCCCTACTCAGAACAATCAGACAAGGGAAATAAAAGTTATCTGAATTGGGAATGAAGAAGTTAAATTGTCTCTTTTTGCAGACGACAAGATTCTTTATATAGAAAACCCTAAAGCATCCACCAAAAAGCTATTAGAAACAATAAACGAATACAGTAAAGTTGCAGGATACAAAAATATATGTACAAAAGTCCACTGCATTCCTATATACTAACAATGAAATCTCAGAAAAGACATAAAAAAAAAAAAAAAAAAAAAAATTCCTTTTGCAATTGCAAAAAAAAAAAAAAGAATAAAATACCTAGGAATATACTTAACCAAGGATGTGACACACCTATATACTGAAAACTGTAAGGCATTTTTAAAAGAAATTGAAGAAGACACAAAGATACGGAGACAGTCCATGTCAACATAGTTAAAATGGCCATATTACCCAAAGCATTATACAGATTTAATGCAATCCCCATCAAAACCCAACATTTTTTAAAGAAATAGAACCATCAGATTTGTTTGAACCACAAAAGACCCCGAAAAGCCAAAACAATCCTAAGAAAAAAGAACAGTGCTGGAGGTATCACACTCCCTGACTTCAGCTTGAACTACAGGGCACCAATAATCAAAACAGCATGGTATTGGAGGAAAAACAGACACACAGACCAATGGAATAAAATTGAGAACTCAGAAATAAACCCACATAAATATGGACAGATAATTTTCGACAAAGAAGCCAAAAACATACAATGGAGAAAAGATAACCTTTTCAATAAATGGTGATGGGAGAATTGGAAAGCCAAGTGAAAAAGAAACTAGATTGCTATCTTTCACCATGTACCAAAATTAACTCAAAATGGATCAAAGACTAAACATAAGACCTGAAACAATAAACTGCATAGAAGAAAACATAGGTACTAATCTTATGGACCTTGGGTTCAAAGAGGATTTTATGAATTTGACTTCAAAGGCAAGGGAAGTAAAAGCTAAAATAAATTAATGGGACTGTATCAAACTAAAAAGCTTCTGCACAGCAAAAGAAACCATTGACAAAACAAAGAGGCAACCAACTGAATGGGAGAAGATTTTTGCAAACAACGTTTCCTATAAGGGGCTAATGTCCAAAATATATAAGGAACTCATACAACTCAACAACAATAAAAAATAAACAATCCAATTAAAAAATGGGCAGAGGACCTGAAGAGACATTTCTCCAAAGAGGACATACGAATGGCAAATAGACATATGAAAAAATGCTCATCGTCTTTAATCATCAGAGAAAGGCAAATAAAATCCACAATGTGATATCACCTCACACAGTTAGAAAGGCTATTGTCAACAAAATAAATAATAACAAATGTTGGAAAGGCTGTGGAGAAAAAGGAACCCTCATACACTGTTGGTGGGAATGCAGACTGGTGCAGCTGCTATGGAAGACAGTGTGGAGGTTTTTCAAAAAATTATGAATAGAATTACCATATGACCCAGCAAACCCTCTCCTGGGTATCTATCCAAAAAATCTGAAAAAATTTACCTGTAAAGATGTATGTGCTCCGATGTGCTTTGAAGCTTTATTTACGGTGGACAAGACATGGAAACGACCAAAGTGTCTTTCAATAGATGATTGGATAAAGAAGATGTGGTATATATACACAATGAAATACTAGTCTGCCGTAAGAAAAGATGAAATAATGCCATTTGCGAAACATGGATGGAGCTTGAGATTATTATGCTAAGAGAATTAAGTCAGACAGAAAAAGTAGAGAACCATGATTTCACTGATATGTGGTATATAAAACTGAAAACAACAAAGGAACAAGATAAACAAATGAAGAAACAAAAACTCATAGATGCAGACAACAGTTTAGTGGTTACCAGAGGGTAAGGGGGTAGGCGGGTGGTAGATGAGAGTAAAAGGGGTCAAATATATGGCGATGGAAGGAGAACTGACTCTGGCTGGTGAACATATAATGTGATATATAGATGATGTAATATAGAAATGTATACCTGAAACCTATGTAACTTTACTAACAATTGTCACCCCAATAAACTTAAAAAAAATTAATCCAAAAGAAAAGGAGGAAAAATAAACAAATAGGACAAGTAGAAAACAAAGAGTAAAATAGTAGACAACCTAAAGTAGTACTAGTTACATAAATTTAACTAAGCACTCCAATTAAAAGGCAGAGATTTTCAGACTCAAGTACTTGGAAATAAAGTCAACCTCTGATATTTAAATACATAAAATGCATTCAATGGAGGATAGTAGCTACCAGTATGAAGTAGCAACCTCAAATACTATGTAATTATGTTAAATGATTTTTGGATACAACCTAAAGGTGACTCCAGTATAATCCCTAGTAGAAAAAATTGGAATGTGAGGGTAGTTTATAGCTGATATTATTGATATTCATTAATTTGTTTAATTTCCATGATGACTCTATGAGGAAGGTACGCCTTTGTACCCATTTTACAAAGGAGCAGACTAAGGCCCAAAGAGGCTATGTCACATTCCCAGGATCACATGCTAGTGAGCCCACGGTTTTAACTACCCTATGCTGTCTCTCTGCTGAAACTAATCAACAATACTGCACTCCCTGAAAAACTATCAGCAGAGATGAGGTGTCCAGCAACTCCAAGAGGTAAGAGTAAGAGCAGTCAGTGTGTCTCCTGTCTGGCCCAAGGGAGAGAGTACCTGACCAGCAGAACGGATCATGCAGTTTCCTTTGCAGATATGTACATGTGACAGAGATAGGCCCATCTCACTATCCTAACCTGAGAAAACTATCCATCAATTTTTTTTCTTTCAACAAACTCTCTTGCTTTAGTTCCAGGGGCCATTGAAGCCTCATTGTGACTTTGTTGGCAAAAGAAGAAGACCCTGAATGAGGCACACAAATATTCTAGTTTCTTTGAAAGCTCATGTTGTCATTGTAAATAAGTAAACTGGCATATGGTTTATGTTTCAGACTCTCCTAAATTTATTGGTTCCTTCTGAGCATTCTCACCTCTGGGTGAAGAATAGAAACAAGAATTCTGGTCCTTCAGATTTTTGGAAGAAAGTTGTGGACTAAAATGACCCCATTAAGGCTGAGTGTTCACAGGAAGTTACACACAACACTCCGAGGCTGGGCCTGAGTGGTCGGTTGGGCCCTCTCAACTCTCTTGGTCTCTAACTGCAGTAAGATGAGCCGAGAAAAAAAGATTATAATAAATGTGTGAGTAGAATCCCTAGGCATGTTGTAGAGTACATGTATGGAAAGTTGCCAAGAAGATGAAATCTTTATTCACTAAATTCAACAAAATTATTTATCTAAGAACATTCCTCCAGAGAGGCCTCTGCAGAATTTCATATGAATCACTCCCTCGAAACAGAAAACAACTAATTAAAAACAAACCAAAAAACAACAACACACAACTCAGGACCACAAGGCACCAGCAAGATAAAGCCATTCCATTAAGACCAGGTGTGCTGAGTATAAAAATTATCAATCTGAACAGAAGTAGACCAACACAGAAAAAGAAAGTAGTGAAGCCCCATGGAAATAAGATGCATATACTCCTGAGTACTCCTGAGTTTGATATGAAAAGTCCACAAAAACGACTCTTGCCTGCAGATGCCCATGGAAACTCCTACCAAAGCTACTTGTACATTAGAGGTCAACCTTTCATTGACTCATTCAACTCACATTTTTGTACAACTCCTCTGAGCCTTCCCCACTCTATAACTAACACTCTACAGTGCTTCTCACACTGTAGCTGACTCCCTCTCGAACACTCTTCCCGATGCCCGCCTTACTAGCTTCCTCACTTCAGTCAATGTCCCTTAGAAGAGCCGCCTTCCCTGACTGCTGTATGTAAGAGCACCCCCAACTCCGCCACTCTCTACCTTGTGACCTTACAGTATTTTTCTGCAGAGCAAGTATCACTAATATATTTATTATCTGTCTCTCTTTGTAGAAGGAGCTCCACGGGAGTAGGAATTTTGTCGGTTTTGATTTCTGTGGTATCTACTGAATTTAGAACAGTGCCTGCAAGAGCATACACCATGAGTAAAATGTCTGTAATTCAAAGTCTAATATGACAGACCTCATAAACGGGATAAGGTGGTAGCCTAAAGAATCATAAGAAGCTAGGTCTGCGGGAGTCTGGAACGTTTCTTGGAGGAAGACGTGCACAGCAGCATTGCGAAGGGAGCGTGAAATCGGGGTGGGGTGGGGGGGCATTCCAGGCATGCGAGGTAGCATGTGGAAAGGCACGGATCGTAACAGAGCCTCACATGCTTGGGGACCTTATGTAGCCGCAACAAGGTGAAGGGTTAAAGGGACAAAAGATGAGGCTATAACAGGAAGGGAGAGCAGACATACCGGGGCGAGGAGTCGCTGAGTGCTTTTAAGCTGACGAACAGCATGGCCACATTTGCATTTCACCTTTGTGAAATCTCTTTGGAGATTATAATCGTTTATATTATGACTGGTGATTTATATTATGATCTGGTGATTACTACGTGCATATGTGCTATATGTATATTTGTTTATTTAAATAGTATGACAACCTATGTGGCAGGTAACTATTATCATCATCCTAATTTTACAGGTAAGGGAACAGAGGCACTAGAAACTTAGGTAACTTTCCCAAAGGTCACACAGCTGGTAAGTGGTGAGGCTGGGATTTTCACCTATATGTTTAGGTCCCAGGTCCACATTCTTAACCACGCAGCTATATGGCATATGAGTATATAGAAATACTACTGAGATGGCCAGAGCCAAAAGTAGCTGAGACCTTTAAAAGAAAAAAACTATTGACTAAAAGTATGACCTTCTGTTTGTCTTTTTCATTCTTCATCGACTCATTATCATAGATTCTTCATAACTCATTACCATAGGAGATAATCAACATCTCCTGAGCAATAATGTCCCATGGAGAGCATACTGAGGGTTCCGAGTGTGGACTATAAGGGGAGACAGCTGGGCTCATCATCCTCTTCCACCATATTCCACCACATTCCAGCTGGGGTCACCCAGCATGTTTCATACAGGGGGCACAAAGCCGAATGGCTGTAGGGTTGTCCGTACTGGGCCCTTTCTTGTGAGACCTGTCCCCTCTGTCCAGCACCAGGACGGACGGTTGGTATGAGCCCTCCGCCCAAGCCAGGGTAACTGGTCTTGTCAGACGCCCGGCTGAACAGAGACACCCACGCTGTCTCACTGCCTAGCACAGATACGGGCACAGGCCTGAGCTGACAGTCACCTCCTGGTACTTCTCCAACTGGAGCCGGGAGAAGCTTCGCTTGGCTACTCACACAGCTGTGAGGACTTCAGCCCAGAGCTGGCAGCGACCTCAGCAGCAGGGTGTTTGAGAGAATGGAGCCTGCGCGTGAGAGGCCGAGAGAGAGACCTGAGAGCCCTAGAGTCCCTGGTTCTAGTCTTCCCGCTTCCTACTCCAAGCTTGTCAAACACATCAGACAATGAACCACCTTGAAAAGAGAAAAGGTATTTCTTTGAGTTTCTATCACTTTCAATTAGATGAGTTTAACTTTAACTCTGAAACTCAGTCTCCTAATCTGCAAAGTGGGGAAAAATAAAACACTAGGCCTTCCCTCCCAGGTAGTTCTGATGGGGAAACGAGATATACACTGGAAGTACTTCACTCATGAATCTTAGGAGTGGAAAATGCTCTGCTCCGTGGCTGTCAGCTGACAGTAACTCCTACAATAGCACTGTCCCAACAGAGTGTTGCCAAGATTATGGCATCATTCTTGGTTCCTTTCTTTCTGTCACATGCCACGTGACAGCAAGTACTGCTGGTTGTAACTGCAAATTACTATATCTAGAATCCAACCACTTCTCAAAATCTCCAGTGCCAGGGCCCAGGAGGGTCCAAGCCAGGATGTGAATTACTGCAACAGCCTCCTAACACCACCGCCCTGTCTCAGCCCTGACTGGTGACAGTCTCTTATTCACAGAGCAGTCCGAGTGATCCCATTAAATGGAAGTCAGAGAGATGAGCAAGCTCCCAAGGCATCTCATCTTAGGGTGACCTGGCCCCGGCCTCCACCTGGACCTCTCCCACCCTCTCCCCACTCTGCTCCCACCAGCCTCCTTGCCTGTCCTCAGTCAGCCACCAGGCTCCAACCTCGGGGCTTTCGCGCTTCTTTCCTCTATCCAGGACAGTCCTTTCCCAAATAGCCTCAAGCCTCACCCCCTCCCTTCCTATAGGTTTCTGCTCAAAGGCCACTCTCTTTGTGAGGCAATTGCTGAACACCCTTTTTAAAATTGCAGCGCCCAGCTCTGTTTTTTCCCCTAACACTTACTACCATCTGACCTGGCATGTCCATTTTCCTATTTGTCTAGTCTCCCTTCTCTAGAATGTAAGCTTCACGACAGCGGGGGTTTTTGACTGTTTTGTTTACCATTATTCCCATCAGTGTTGTGTCCCTGGCACACAATAAATATTTACTGAATGAATGGATGAACAAATGGAAGGAAAGAAGGAAGGAAGGGAAGATGGAAGGAAGGAAGGGTGGGCGAGAGGGAGAAAGAAAAGCAAAAAGAAAAGAACAAATTTGCCCTCAACCTCCTTTCCTGGGAGTTGGGGTGCAAACATGACTATGGCAGGGAAAATGTGGAAATCTTATCATGAAACTTTGTGCACTTACTTGGCACAGCGTACCCAGTGTGTATGTCGGTACAAGGAGTAGAAGAAGCGCTGGCGATACATGTTCCATACTTTGATGGATTTGTCTTCAGAAGCTGTAGCTAGAAACTGGCCATCAGCTGAAAAGTCCACACTTCGAACTGGAGCTGTATGAGCTTTAAATTCAGAGGATTTCCCTCTCCTGGAAATAAACAGTTTAATATTGATCACATTTAATTCTAATCAGCATCTCATCGGTATATACACTTTGAAACGTATAAACTAGCTGGACTCTTGTAAAACTAACAAAAGTGTGAGAAGGCTGTGTTGTGCTACACTCTTCATCAATACGGCTTAAAGCTGGTTTTATTAAAGCCACAACTGATGCTTAATAAGAAAGACTCTGGCGGTCCTCACCATGAAATGCATTTGCTGTTTTTGTTTTAATTAGAAGCTAGGGAAATAATATTTTGAACAAATCTCTGCCATGCATTTTAAGTTCCTATTGTTTCTCTAGAAAGAGCAAAATAGAAACTGCAACCTAGAAAAGCTAAGGCTAATTAAATGAATAGCTCCAAAGCAATATGTTCAAACTGGGGTCACTATACAGGATGTCCCTAGGTGAACTGACTTTTCAGTTTCCACCCACCAGTGATGAGAACTGGGACCCCTAGGGTGTATCTAAGGCTTTGCTCACCCCTAGGACCAATCTTATACTCACAAGCAAAACAAAGGATAAATGACAATAATAGAGTACTTCAGTTCTCAACACCCTGAAATTCAGATGCATATTTTTTTCTTGAATAGGGTGAGGAAAAGAGAATAGAAAAACAGATGGAGAAAATAATATGTGGCATTTAAGGAGAAGCAGAAGAAAACAAAAATGTTCAAATAGTTAGGGGCAGGCTGGTAGATAGCTCTGGAGTTAAAGGTGACATTTGAGAAATAGCACTTTGTGTCAACCTTACCAAGTTCCCAAGGTACTTTCATTTTATACTACATACAGACTTAGCAATTTTTCCATTTAAAAGGTTGTATTTACACAGGTGGTACCTTATGAGAAAAATCGCCACAACTGCTTGAAAAAGATCAGGCAAGTGAACTTACAGAAGACTGGGAAGTTACACTCAGCTCCTCCTACTGTCTCTTTTCCCACACCCAGTAGGTCAACGCATCTATGTATTCAGTGATAGGGATATCACTACCACTGCCTAAATACCGTGTTTCCCTGGAAATAAGACCTATCTGGACCCAGTCTTATTAATATAAGACCCAGTCTTATATAAGACCCGGTATTTATTATATTAATTATAGTATATTAATTATATTATTATATTATATTAAAATAAGACCGGGTCTTATATTACACAAGACTGGGTATTATATTAGACCTGGTCTTACATTATATTAAGACTGGGTCTTATATTAATTTTTGCTCCAAAAGATGCATTAGAGCTGATGGTCCGGCTAGGTCTTATTTTCAGGGGGAATATAGTATCTTCTGAATCCCTCCTCTTCTTTCTACCCCGTCGTGCTTTCATTAAGGTAAATATACCCTACATAGCCTTACCTTGATTATTGCAAAAGCCTTCGCTGCTCTCCCTGCTCTAATCTTTTACCCCCCTCCAGTCACCTACACACTGTGCTTAATTCCTTGCTAAAAGTGTAACCCCAAGCGTGCAGATCCCAGCGTAAACGGGTCGCTGGCTGCGTTCTAAAAGGTACAACATCCCAGCTCTTTGATGAGGTTTGTGCCACCGCACTGGACTTTGTACTCTGACAACAGTCACAGTGCTTCAGACACACCTCAGTCTGTGTACTTACTGCTTTCTACCCGGAGCTACTTCCCCCGGTCCCCGACCTCCTGGACTAACCCAGACAGGCTTAATTGCTCCCCACCTGCTACATCTATTTTGCTTATTGCATTATGCAGTACTTTATTTTTTTTAATAGATGTGTTTCTCTCCTATTAAGCAGTAAAGTTTTTGAGGACAGGAATGATGATTTATTCATCTCTATAAGGCCAGCATCTAGCATAATGTCAGGCATATAAAAAGCTCAATATATTTCGTTGAATTCCACTGGGAAGAGGTGATACTTAAGGCTCTTAGATCCCTCCTGCCTACACTCCCGGTGGCCTACAGAAAACAGAGGCGACAGTCATAAATCTCTATCACCTGATACATGATATTACACCTGGAATAACATCAGTAAAAAAAAATTAGGAGGGAGAATTCAGGGACCAGTTCAGTGAGGTTTCAAGGGCAAGTTCTATGTATAAAAGTCAGAGTACAGTTTGGTCTAAATTCAAGATAAGGCCTGGAGGAAACAAAGACCAGCCTCGGCAGGTGCTATGACCAGGAAGCCGAGACACGCCCCATCCCCCAATATGCCACGATCCTTAGCTGCAGGTTGCACACACCAGCAGCTCTCGTTTGCTTTCTCTCTGAAAGGCCCTCCTCTCAGCTGCTGGCTCGTCTAACCACTGGATCCGGTCTCAACAGGAAGTGTGTACAAAACCCAGACAGGAGTGATGCATTTGCTGTGCTCTTGCTCGGCTGGTGTCTAGATGCTCACTGTGCCTTAACGACATGCATTGCTCCCACCTACGTACCTGTGCTTTCTGCCCAAATAGTCTCGACTGTCTACCATGACCAACTCCGGGCCAGATGTGCTTCTACACGTGCGCCTCTTATTCTTTCTTAGCCTTCAGTCACCAGCTGGGCTGTTTGTCTACAAGTCTGGCTGTCTGCAATTCGTCTCATCCCTGTACACACCTGCCACTCCTCCCCACAGGGGGGCCGATTTCTCCTCCCTTTGAATCTGGGCTGGTGTTGTGAACCATTTTGACCAACAGAATGTGGCACGTCTCAGGCCTGGCCCTTAAAAGGTCCAGCATGTTCTGCTTTTGCTGCCCAAGAACCAGTCTGCCATGGTGCAAGGGGGTCCCATCCTGCTGGAGGGAGGGCATATGGAGGATCAAGTTACCCCAGTCAGGAGCTGGTGCCAAGGGCCTAGGGTGTGGGCAAGGTATGGGGCCCACCAGCCCTGCTGCCAGCTTCATGAAGCCACAGAAGTAATAGCCAACACCAAATGGGGCAGAAGAATCGTCCAGACAACCCACAAAATTGTGAGAAGTGATAGTCATTGTATTAAGCTGTTATGGTTTGAAGATTGTCACAGTCATAGACAACTGATACATCAGTTTCGTTCTCATTGCCATATCCCCTCTTGACCTGGCCCCGGGATATGATTTACAAAGAAGAACTAGACAGATCTACACACACTTAATTTTGTACTTAAGATTAGGCAGTACAACTAATAATTCAGTGTGCTCAGGTACCCTTGTATAGTTTGTTCACTGAGATGTCTTTGAATTAGTAATGGGCGACTGAGGCTGTGTTGTGCTGGTCCTAAATTCCCAAAATTAAGGATTTTAGAAAACACATTCCCTTTTAGACCCCAAACCAGTCTCTCTCCCTTACAATTCCCCTCTATATTGCCATCCACAGTCACATTATAACATGTCACTTCTCTTCAACAGTTTTTGCTATCATCAGGATAATATTCAGATTTCTCAGCACAGAGTTTCCCTTGGGTGGTGGCAGGAAAAAAGAAAATGGCCCACTGGCAGGGAGATGCCCATGAACTTTCCTACACTTGGGAGAGCCCGGGCCTGTTCAGTCACATACCACAAACCCAATCCTGCCACAACACTCACAGGAAATGCCCAAACTCTTATTCTGTAAAATATTTGCAGGGGGAAATGATGATATGATGTATGCATTTTGTTCTATAAATACTCCAGCAAACGAAGGGTAGGGGACGGGAAAGAGGTGAAACAAGACTGAGAGAATAATGGCTACTGCCAAATCTGGTTGATGGGTATGAGGAGGAGGAGTTTTTGTGCTATTCATTCCTTTTAAAGTTTGTTTGAAAATTTACATAATTAAGAATTTTAAAACGTTTTAAAAATTCATGGCTCATTAATGGCTTAAAATAGATTGGCTATCAGCTAGGGTTTGGAAAACCTCTTATAGAGAGATTTGTTATAATGGGATAGGACCTTCCAACAAATGTAATGATTCATATTTCTGTCAGAAATTTTCTTTAACAAGAAAACTCTGGAGCCCAATAATGAATGACATTGTTTGGCACAGCAGTTTTTACTAGGGATCCCAAGGCCCCTAAAGATCCATGAATGGGCTTTAGGTGGTTAATAAACTGTAACATTTTTGGTTATACTGCCAATGTGTATCTCTCTGGGGAGACAATCTGAAGCTTACATCAGATTTACAAAGGGATTGATAACAATACACATTAAGCATGTTTCCATGATTAGAAATATTCTCTTTTCACATAGAAGACATGACGATGAGTGGAAGATGAGGGAAAAGTGCTTTCAAACAGTTTGACTTGCCACCTCATGTGTGACTCAGACGAAGTGTAGGTAATGGGGGGCTCGCCTCCCCCAGAAGTGCATTAGGAGCAGCCGGGCTCCAGTATCCTTTCACATTTCTAAAGCCACAGTGTATCAGGTGTTTCTTTGTTCCTCTTACTTATCAGGAATCCAGAGTCGGACGGTTCTGTCTCGTGAAGCCGATGCCAGTAAGTTTCCCAGTGGAGAAAACTGCACACTGGTGACCACATCCTTGTGACCCACGTATCGGAAAGCTCTGGCTTGTGGCTTGAAATTCCATAGCATGAGAAACGTATCCCAAGAAGCTGTAGCTATCAAGAGACAGAACAAAACCACTGTTTGTTACAACGTATCATGTTGGCAGCATATCTAATAACAAGATGTCCGGGTAACAGAGGGGTGGAAGTTGTCAGGCTGACCAGCTAATGGCAAAAATAGTTTTAAAAGAAACCCAAAGCTGCATCATGAATATGCATGCTTGGCTGTGTCCATGTAACCACGCAGCAGCATTACCGGCCCCTGTATTTGGTTAGCGCTCTGTGACTATTTACTAGAAGAAAGCAGCACAGTGTGACAGAGAGTACACAGGGCTGGGAAGCACTTCTGTCTCAGGGTGCTAAGGACAGGTACTTCACCTGTGTCCTGAGGACTAAATGGTATTCCTGAGAGGGCAGATGATTTTTTAAAAAATTGTTTTGGTGGAAATCATTTCACATTTATAAAAAAGTTACAAGAATAGCACAAAGAACATTAATATACCCATTACCAGATCCACCTGTTATTCATATTTTGTCCTATTTGGTTTATAATTTGCTCTTGCACCCACTCGTGCTCTCTCGCGCGCTCTCTTTACAAGTATATACACACACAGAGAATTTCTTCCTGAACCATTTGGGAGTAAATAAATACGTATGTTTCACCATGGCACCTTGATTCCTAAATGTTTCAGTGTATTTTTCTAAGAATAAGGATATTTCCTTATATACCCATAGCACAGTTATCAATTTCAGGAAATTTATCATTGACAATATTTTAATCTACCTACTGTATTCCAATTTTGTCAACTGACCCAGTAATGTTTTTTATATTAGATTGGTACAAAAGTAATTGTGGTTTTTGCAATTTTTAACCTTTTAAACCACAATTACTTTTGCACCAACCTAACAGCTAGACAAGATGATCTTAAAAGTCTCTTTCTGCTCTGCTAGTTTATGACATCCTACGATTAATAAAAGAATTATGTGTCTCAGGCATTATCTTAAGTCTTTAAGAAAAGGAAAACAAATTCAATCAATAGTGGAAATAAATGCGTTGGACAAAGAATGAACAAATAAACAAACGAAAGCTAGGTCTAACTCTTGCCCCCAAGCCAAATTGTACATATACATGTAGTACCCCAAAGAGCCCCAATAATAGGAACCAGATCAATGAAAATCACTGTCTAGATTATAGAGTGCTTAGAAAAAAATGCAACTTTATAAACTTTTGATGCAATTAGTGTTACTGTTAGACAAGATATATAAAGTCACTGAAAACCTTCTAAGTTCCATAGTCACAGGTAAAATTGATTTAGGCTTACTTAGTCTATGCATTGTTTCCATGTAAAACACTTAACATGCATTTATAAGTTTCAAATTATAATAGTATATACTACACGCTTAAAAAAAAGTACAAAAAGTTGATGTTTCACCAATAAGTTGATGCTCATCAAATTATTAAATGTTTATATTAGGGTCTGAATTACCTGGGGCTAATGTAGACAAAATAGGGAAAACAATGAATTATCATATGCTTTATACACAGGGCCCTATTTGAGTTCTAATGCATTATGCTGCAAATAAGATCTACAAGAGAAAATAGGACACAGTTCTTTACCTCAGGGAGTCACAGTATTGTAGGGGAGAAAGTTCATTAATAATATCATACATGTTCACGAAGTCTTAGCCACAATAATCAGACAAAGAAAAGAAATAAAAGGTATCCAATTGGAACAGGAAAAGTAAAACTTTCATTATTTTCAGATGACACAGATACTACATAGAGAGAAACCTAAAGACTCCACCAAAAAACTATTAGAACTAATAAATTAATTCAGAAAAAGAGCAGGATATAAAAATCAATATTCAGAAATTGGTCACATTTTTATACAGCAATAACAAACTATCAGAAAGAGAAATTAAGAAAACAGTCCCATTTATAACTACATCAAAAATAAATAAATACCTAGGAATAAATTTAAGAAAAAAGGTAAAAGACCTGTACTCAGAAAATGATAAGACATTGAAGAAAGAAACTTTAGAAGATAAAAATAAAATAAATGGAAGCACATACCGTGCTCATGGATTAAAAGAATTAACACCATCAAAATGAGCATACTACCCAAAGCAATCTACAGGTCCAATGCAATCCCTATCAAAACACCATGGCATTCTTCACAGAACTAGAACAAATAATCCTAAAATTTATATGGAACCACAAAAGACACTGAATAGCCAAAGGAATCTTAAGAAGAATAAAATTGGAAATGTCATGTTACCTGCTATTAAACTATGCTATCAGGCTATAGTAATCAAAACAGCCTGGTACTGGCATAAAAAAGAGACACATAAATCAATGGAACAGAATAGAGAGCCCAGAAATAAATCCATAGCTACATAATCAATTAATCTGTGACAAAGAAAGCAATGGGGTAAAGATAGTCTATTCAATAAATGTTGAAAATGTTTTCAATGGGGTAAAGACAATCTACTCAATAAATGTTGTTGGAAAAACTGGACAGATACATGCAAAAAAATGAAACTGGACCACCTTCTTACACCATATACAAGAATAAACTCAAAATGGATTAAAGACCTAAATGTAAGACCTAAACCATAAAACTCCTAGAAAACATAGGGAGTCAACTCTCTGACATTGTTCTTACTAATATTTTTTTCTGATATATCTTCTTGGGCAAGGAAAACAAAAGAAAAAATAAACAAATGGGACTACATCAAACTAAAAAGTTTTGCAAAGCAATGGGAACCATCAATAAAATGAAAAGAAAACCTACTGAATGGGAGAAGATATGTGCCAATGATATATCTGATAAGGGATTAATATCCAAAATTTACAAAGAACTCATACAACGTAACACCAGAAAAACAAACAATCCAATTAAAAAATGGGCAGAGGACCTGAGTAGATGTTTCTCCAAAGAGGACATACAAATGGACAACAGACATATGAAAAGATGCTCAACAACACTAATCATTAGAAAAATGCAAAAATCAACAAATAAGAGTTGGGGAGGATGTGGAGAAAAGGGATCCCTTGAACACTGTTGGTGGGATTGCAAATTGGTGCAGCCACTATGGAAAAAAGTTCAGCAGTTCCTCAAAAAATTAAAAATAGAACTACCTTATGACCTAACAATTCCACTTCTAGTTATTTATCTAAAGAAATCCAAAACACTAATTTGAAAAGATACATGCACCCCTATGTTCATTGCAGCATTATTTACAATAGCCAAGATATGGAAGCAACCTCAACGCCTATCAATAGACAATTGGATAAAGAGGTGGTAGATAGATAGATAGATAGATAGATAGATAGATAGATAGATAGATATATGTATACACACACACATATATATATATATATATATTAAAATACTGCTCGGCCATAAAAAGAAATGAAATCTTATCATTTGCAACAACATGGATGGACCTAAGGATATTATGCTAAGTGAAATAAGTCAGACAGAGGAAGACAAATATCCTGTGATTTCACTTATATGTGGAATTAAAGAACAAAATAAATGAACAAACAAAACAGAAACAGACTCAGAGATAGAGAACAAACTGACGGTTGCCAGATGGGAGGATTGGGGGCTGGGTGAAAAGGTGAAGGCATTAAGAAGTACAAGTTGGTAGTTACAAAATCGTCACGGGGATGTAAAGTACAGCACAAAGAAGACAGTCAATACTGTAATAATTATGTACGGTGCCAGGTGAGTACTAGACTTATCGGGGGATCACTTCATAAATGATATAAATGTCTAACCACTAGGCTGTACACCTGAAACTAATATAAAATATTGAGTGCCAATTGTAATTGAAAAAAAATTATACATGTTCAGAGGATTTTTATACATTATTCATTCTTAATTTCATATGGGGTGGTTAGTAGTCCTTTCAGAGGAAAGGACATCTGAGCAGACATTTGAGTGAAATGAGGAATGATCCAGGCTAAGAAGTGGAGAAAGAGCTCTCTGGGCAGAAGGAACCCCTCATGCGAGGGCCTGAGACAATAACTCACTTGGAAGACCAAAGAATGTAAGGAGGCCCAAGTGTCTGCAATGGAGGAAAGAAAAGAACAGTGAGATGGAAGCCAAGAAGTGAGCAGATGCCAGGCAAGGAGCCATGGTGACTGGTGTGTATTTATTCTAAGTGCAATGAGAAAAAAAACATTGAAAGATTTTGAGCAGGAGGATCTCATGAACTGATTTAAGAAAACTGCGTCTCTGACAATGAGAAAAAGATGATACTTTCAGAAAATGACATTGGGTCAACTGGATATTCATAAAGAAAAAAATGTATCTTAACGCCTACATTTTCTGCTCTACATAAAAATAATTCCATATGGATTGTAGATCTAAATATCATAGGTAAAACAATAAACTTTTAGACGGGAACGTAGGACAGTATCTTCATGGCCATTGGCGTAGGCAAAAATTACTTAAACAGGACATGATAATTACTAAATCACTAAAATTACTAAAGAAAAAATAATAATTTATACTACACTAAATTAAGAAATTTTGTTCACTGAAGATACCACTAAGTAAGTGAAATGGCAAGCTACAGAATGAAAGAAGATATTTACAGGGGTTGCCGGTTGGCTGAGTGGTTGGAACGCAGTACTCATAACAACAAGGTCACCGGTTCGATTCCCACATGGGACAGTGAGCTGCACCCTCCACAACTAGATTGAAAACAACGACTTGACTTGGAGCTGATGGGTCCTGGAAAAACACACTGTTCACCAATAATAATAATAATTTTTTAAAAAAGAAGGTATTTACAACATATACATCCAACATATAACAAAGAATCTAGAAAGAATCCTACAAATCAATTAGAAAAGGCAGGAAAACAGGTACTTCATTAAAGAGGATAACCACATGGCCAATAAGCAAGAAAAGGTCCTCAATTCCGTTAGTCACCAAGAAAGTGCAAATTAAAACCACAATGAGGTTATCACTACACACTCATCAGAATGGGTTTAATGCAAAAGATAAATAATACCAAATCTTGGTGAGAATGTGGACAACTGGAACTCTCATAAAATACTGGTGGTTACAACTACTTTGGAAAATTGTTTTTGAAATATCTACTAATGCTGAATGCTTACCATTTGATTCAGCAATTCAACTCCTAGGTATACACCTGACAGTAATTCTTCTGTATGTTTAGCAGAAGATATACAATAATGTTTGTGGTGGTACTATTCAAAATAGACCAAACCTGGACACCCAACTATCCGTCAAAGTAAAATGGATACATAAATTGTGATATATTCATACTGTGTACCTACTGTGTAATTAAAGTTCATTTATATAAAGTTCAAAAAGTAGAAAAATTAGTCTATGGAGTCAGAAGTCAGTGGCAGGGAGGGAGGAGAGCAGCTCGAAGGGAGCCCACGAGGCTTCTGGGCGTACTGGAAATCTTACGTTTCTTGCTCTGGGTGTTGGTTAAGTGGGCACGTCACATTGTGAAGACTCATCAAGTTGTCCAATTTGGGTACACATCTTGTACTTCAATAACACTTTTACAAAAAAAAAAAAATATCTCTGGCTATCGTGTGTCAAATATACAGGGGGACAGAGTTGAAGAAGGAAATCAATTAGGAGGCTATTGCAATAATCTAGACAGGAGGGTGGTGGTTTGGACTAGGCTGGAAGCTGTGGAAGGGGGAAAGGGGTCAAAATCAAGACACATGATAAAGGTTGAGTGCACAAGGCTTGCTAATGGATTAAATGTGAGGGAGAGACAAAGAGAAGAAGCAAAGGTACCAGGCTGTTGCCCTGGGCTCCCAGGTGAATTTCAGAGCCATTTAATGAGACTGGAAAGACCAGAAGAGAAGGAGGTTGAAAGTGAGGCAGGATGGGGTGGAAATCAACAGTTCTTTTTAAGATGTAAGTTTGAGATGTCCATTTGACATGCAAGTTGAAATGCCAAATAGAGAGATGGAGCTCAGGAACAGCTTTTGACTGTACATGTGGTGGTTAAAAAAGCAAAGTACGTATAGAATTAGGCTTCCCGACTGAAATCCACGCCTACCAGCTATGTGTCCTTGGGCAAGTTACTCAGTGTTTCTATGCCTGGGACATTTTATCTGCAAAAGGAGGTATTTAAAGTATTATGTGAAATAATACTTGTAATTCATGCCTGGCAATTTCATGCCTGGCACACAGAAAACACTCAAGTGTAGCTATTATTACTAGAGTTTTTGTTTTTGTTACTGTTAGCAGCAGCAGCAGTCTAGATAATAAAGACTGGGAACTGGATTTGATCACTCAGGAAGTGAGTACAGTTAAAGAAGAGGCTAAAATTACTTACTTTTGAGAGAATGAAGAGGAAAGGAAGGAGCCATAAATGAAGTGGGAGGAGAGTGAGGAGACTGTGGTGTCCAGGACTTCAGGAAATACTATGAGAGGATGACAAGCTGTGTCAAATGCTTCAAAGAGATTTAGTTAAGATCAGGCCTGAACAGGACCACAATCTGTGGGGCCCCGTGTAAAATGTAAATGTGGGGCTGTTGTAGAAAACTTAAGAATTTCAGTGATCGCAGGGACCGGTGCGACTACATAGTGTTAGTAAACACAACTGATTCATTAATTCATTGAAAGTTTACAGCGTCCCTAATTCTCAGTATAATAAGGAGTAGAAAAAATATTACTATAGGATCTGGTGAAACAACAAATAATTGGAGGGAGAGGGGTTGGAGAGATGAGAATATGAAGCTTAACCAAGAAAGTGGCACAGGCTTGACTTTGTCATCTGACACACTTTGTCAGGAAAAGTGGAAAAGGGTACCTGAACCAGAGCAGACACTCAAAACTTATAACTTGAGAATTGATAGCTACAGATCCATGTTAAGCAACACTTGATATCAGCAGGAGGCCTGCAAAAGAGAAATGACTAAGAGAGCAGGATGAACAAATGTTTGAAAAACGTGGACAGCCTAACCTTAGGTTATGGTGGCATTTCAGAGGCCTACTAATTATAAAACACCAGAGGCAGAGATGTCCCAATTACACTCTGTATTCTCTTGCAAATTTCAGGCAAACAGAAAAAAAGACCACCAATAGATAAAAACCCTACGAAGGCATTCGTACTAAAACCTGTGAAAACCAGTACTGATCTTTCCTCACTTTCTTAATCAAAGGTATTTGATCACTGCTGTCAGGGCTGCACTGTATCAACTTGGCATTTGCTTTCATATATTTCCCCTCAACCACACCCTACATAAACATTACCACATCATTTAAAATGTCAAAGCCATATCATTCATCATCTGAGTGGTCTATTTTGAGATAAAATGTCAAAGGGAGGAAGTTAAGAGAAAAGGTTAACTGGTAAAACTACCCAATTTAAAAAAAAATTATATTTTATAACAATAATTCATTGTTTCAAGAAATCCTCATTAGGACAAAAGAAAGAACAAAGTCCCTGCTCACGCAGGCCACTGCTTTGTTTGTGGAGGTAAGGAACTCAAATAGCATCACAATGGAGAACATGTTTGCTCTCCACAATGCCCAAACGGCCAACAGTTATTGTGTCACCTTAAGCAGCAGTAACTTTAGTTAACCCAAGCGCTCTCATTTGTTAATTTAACCAAAATCAACTACACTTAGTTAGAGGTCTGCTTTGTAGGGGAACACTACTTTCTGGAAAGAAATGGTACCACCTCCAGTTTTTGCATTTGTTGTTAAATTATCTTTCTCAATTGGTAATACATGTACATGACACAGAATTCCACTATTACTAACACAGAGTATTTTCCAAAATTTCCTTCCAGTCGTCGGCCACCTCATCGCTTTCATAGAGGTAAGCAGTGTTAACCATTTTCCTGAGTATCTTCCAATGTGCTTAAACAAAGAGGTGTGTCTTTTCATATGTATTTGTTATACAAACGGGAGCATGCTACATCCACCCTTCTCCATGTTTCCTCTCCCCCAGCCCACTTAGTGTAATATATTGGAGCTCATGCTTTATCAGTACAGAGAGCTATCTTATTTTCCCCTGCACACTTTACATAAATTCTCATTTTGATAATTTCAAGCTTACAGTACAATTACAATGAAGTACAATAAATTTACATGCTATTAACCAATGTTAACCCCAATAAATTCAATAATAAAGAAAGAAATGTCCTTATAGTCTCCACTTTAGATTTTGCTCTTGTTGACATTTTGCCAATTTGTTTTATCATTCTCTCTCTACATAAATACTTTTTTTTTTTTTTTTAAAGATTTTATTGGGGAAGGGGAACAGGACTTTATTGGGGAACAGTGTGTGCTTCCAGGACTTTTTTCCAAGTCAAGTTGTTGTCCTTTCAATCTTAGTTGTGGAGGATTCTGTTCAGCTTCAAGTTGTTGTCCTTCCAGTCTTAGTTGTGGAGGGTGCAGCTCAGCTCCAGGTCCAGTTGCCCTTGTTAATTGCAGGGGGCGCAGCCCACCATCCCTTGCGGGAGATGAACCGACAGCCTTGTGGTTGAGAGCCCACTGGTCCATGTGGGAATCGAACTGGCAGCCTTCGGAGTTAGGTGCACGGAGCTCTAACCGCCTGAGCCACCGGGCCGGCCCATAAGTACTCTTAGATACGCATTTTTTTCTTAACCATTTGAAACAAAGTTAGAAACATAATGTCTCTTCTCCCAAAATGCTTCAGTATGTATTTCCTAAGAACAAGGACGCTCACTGACATAAACCACAGTACAATGAACAAAGTCAGGAAATTAAATACTATTTAATATACCCTTATTATTGCATCCGCAGTCCATATATGGATTTTGCCAATTAGAGCTGCTTTCCCCAGTCCATGATGTAACCCAGGGTATGTACTGCAGTAATTACCATATATAGTCTCCTGTGAACTTGGAAGATTACCGAGGTAATTCTTTGTCCTTACTGGCCTTGATATTCTTGAAGATTGCAGACCTGTCATTTTTGTAGTGTGCTGAATAATTTCTTTCCCTGATGTTCCCTTGTAAGATTCATGATATATTGTTTTGATGAGAAATCCACAAAAGTTATGTTGTGCTCTTATCAGTGCATCATGCTAGGATGTATACGCTGTCTGCCCCAATATTGGTGAGATTCACTTTGGTCACTTGGTTTAGGTGGGTTTTGCCTCGTAAAGTTTGTATCTTTCATCTTTGTAATTAATAAGTAGCTGACAAAAGTGAACTGGCATCTTAAGATGCTTAACCATTGAGCTAGGAGGACTATGGGTGGAGCTGGGCCCCTTGTTAACCCTTTAGTCCTGACTTCCTGTTAAACTTTGTGGTAACTTCTGGGGGAGGGATGCAAATAAAGGGGGATGCCATTTTGGTCTCAGGCCACCTTTTTTTTTCTTTTTTCCACGTGGATGGCCAGTGGGGATGCCAGCTGGCAGTGTGCGCAGACACACTCCTTGGTGGCTTTGTTTCCTTTTCTTTTCCCAAATAAACTGTTCTTTTGGTGGGTTACCTGGAGAATTATTTGGCCAGTCAGCATAGTTTATAGGGAGATACATTAAGACTATATACTGTATTTTGCCGTGTATAATAAGTGCACTTCTTGGCCCACATTTGTGAGGGAAAAATAGGGATATGCATTATACACGAGTAGTACTGTTTCCCTGAACGTTTGGGCCAAAAATGTGGGTGCGCATTATATGTGGGAGCACATTATACACGGCGAAATATGGTAAATATCCTTTTCCTTAACTATCACACACTCATTTTAGCATCCTTTAATGATTTTCCAACCCATCATTCACTCCATAATTTACTAATTAATTAGCAATTATATTAATTTATTTAATGAATATTTGTTAATTTATTATTGCAAAATAGAACTTTCCCTTTTCCTCCATTTATCTATTTATTAATTTACTTATTTATACCAGTGTGGACTTGAAGATTATTTTACTCAATGGGTTATAATCCATTGCTATCATTATTTATTTTGACACTTATGTTTTTCCACTTTTATATTTGGCTAGTAAGAGCCCCTTAAAGCTGGCCCCTGTGACCTTCTGACATATGTCCATCATTCTTTGAGTACTTCCAAACTTCTAGAATTAGAAAATGTCCCAAGATGTAGTTTCCCTGCCCCAACCCTGGAACTGGCCTTTTTCCCCAAGAAGCTCTGATTCCCATTAGTGGAAAATGGCATTTAGAAATTAAGCAGTTGCTCATTGCTACTGGTGTGTCAGCAAACAGAGCTAAGAAATAAGATATAAGTAGAAATTTCAGTGGGCAGGACTAAGAAATTAGATATAAATAGGACACTGTATCTAGCTATATGCAGATACAGAGATAACGATATTAAAAATCATGAGTTCATACTGATAACTCCAGTTCCAGTCTAATATCACGAATACATCCTAGCCCCCTCTTTTCATAGTTATAACTCTCTTGCCCCACAGTAAAAAATCTGGCTCCCATTAGGCTTGACATATTTTTGTTCAATCCTAGAACACACAAACAGTAGGGTGATAATCACTAACCCACACCTCTGAAAAAAGCAATCCTACTAACCAGAGTTCAGGAGTCATTTCAGCTCCTCTTTGGTCTTGTCAGAATTGGTTTTCTTCTTTGTTAGAGTAGATCTACTCCAGCTTTGAACTTAGGTTTAGGGCATGCCCTTTATTTCAGGTGTGGTTCTGATTCCTAAGGCCCGACCTCCCTGGTATCTCAACCACATGAATGAGGGCTCACAAGACTTCCCCACTTTGTCCGAGCTAGAGACGTAGGGACACCCAGGCTTGCATGGTCACTTGGGATCACCGTTCGGCTTGCAGCCAGCAGGAAGCCATCACGGCTAGACCTCACACATTCTCCGCCTGTGCACCTGTGGCTGGGCCCTTAGCCAAAACTGTAACGACCCCCCACACACTTCTGTGGCTGTGCAGGAATCCTGCTGCATAAATTTCAGCCCCGTCGCAGCCAGACTATGACCTCTGCTGCCTCATCACAGCCAGGCTGTCACTGCTTCAGCTGGGCTCTCCCTCTCTGCTGTGCAGGAGGAGTGCCCACAGGAAGAAAGCCAAGGTCATGGGGGCGCTCGCCTTGTATTCCCCTTCTTGAGATGATGACAGTTTTGCACTCTGTTGCTCAGTGCATGCAAACAGTTGCCTCACATATTTTGTCTAGATTTACAGTTGCTTTGGGATGGAGGACAACTTTAGTAATCAATTACTGTCTCATGACTCGAGGCAGTTCTGCCTTATTCTTTTTAACAGCTGCATAGTATGCTATTAACACCTTAATTTATCTAACCAATCTACCCTGTTTAGGTTGTTTCCAGTTCTGTGCTTTTACAAATACTGCTGTCAACACATGTGTCATTTCTGACATGTGCAAATATATCCTGATAAGTTCCCAAAAGAATTATTGATGAGGCAAAGAGTAGCTACGTTAGAATTTACTAAAAAGGCCTGTGTTCACAATACAGTATCGTTCATAACTTTGTAAATTTGGATTATATCCCTCTCAAGCCTTTTCATTCCAGATTCAAGACAGTCCTAATAATTCAATCACCTTCATATAGAAATTCTTGAATTTTTCAATCATTTCAGAAGTCCCACTATATATTTTATACCCTCATTATGTTATACTTTAAAATCTACCTAACAGAAATAAACTCAGCTTTCAAATTTGAGGGCACCATGATTTCGCACTTTTTATTGCATTTCCAGGTTCATGCTGATCTTTGGGATATAAAAGAAACACTGCACTGCCTTCTTCTGGGAAAAATAAACAAGGAACTCTTCTACAGCAATCTATGAGAAGGAGAGCTCTACAAATATTTTTAAGAAAAGAAAAATAAAATGTAATCCCCAGGCATACACATCTATAAACCTAGACAGAAGTAAGGAGGGTTGCACAATAAAAAGATTATAATCTTAACTAGATAAACCTTAATACCCTGTCTAATACTTTCAGAATTAGTGCATAATATCCTACTGCTGTATAATAAATAGCATAATTAAATGATGGCACTAACTTAAAATTTCTCTGCCCTGAATGTGGGAATAATTAAGCATGTTTTCCTACTAGCTGACACTAAGTAATAAGCTTGCTAGTGTAAGCATGGTCTAAAAGAAGCTGTGGGTGCTTTAAAAATCTTTAGGGGGCCACCACGGTGGCTCAGGCAGTTCGAGCTCCATGCTCCTAACTCCGAAGGCTGCCAGTTCGATTCTCACATGGACCAGTGGGCTCTCAACCACAAGGTTGCCAGTTCAATTCCTCGAGTCCCGCAAGGGATGGTGGGCAGTGTCCCCTGCAATTAAGATTGAACATGGCACCTTAAGCTGAGCTGCCTCCCAAATGGCTCAGTTGGTTGGAGCGCGTCCTCTCAACCACAAGGTTGCCGGTTTGACTCCCGCAAGGGATGGTGGGCTGTGCCCCCTGCAACTAGCAACGGCAACTGGACCTGGAGCTGAGCTGCTCCCTCCACAACTAAGACTGAAAGGACAACAACTTGACTTGGAAAAAAAGTTTTGGAAGTACACACTGTTCCCCAATAAAGTCCTGTACCCCTTCCCCAATAAAATCTTTAAAAAACAAAAATCTTTAGGAATGACAACCTGGAGAAATGTAATTTAACTTCTTCAAATTCCACATCTCTATGAGAACTGATAATAGTAACAGCACGAACCTTGGCTGAGTTGTTATTATGGGCCCAGTATCTTTACAGACTCTGTAAGCATTCTTTTACTTAATCCTTACAACAGGGCAGGTGCATATTATCCCTCTTTCAAAGATGAGGAAATGAGGTTTAGTGAGGTTAAGAAACTTGCCCAAGGTCACACAGACGCAAAGAAACAGAGCTCCATTTTTACACGCAGTTCTATCACACTCCAAAGCCTGTGCATTTAACCAATAACCCAGTGCTTCTCAAAACACTGGAGATGTATGGATTATCTCCAGTAGAATTATTGGGGACCTTAAACTGCATATTTCTAGTAAGTCACATTCTTTGGGGTGAGACCCAGAAATCTGAAGTTTTCACGACTTTCTCAGATAATTCTGACATATATTCATAAGGTATGTATGTGTCTAAAACTATCCTGAACACCTGAAACTAATATTGTATGTCAACTATAATCGAAAAAAAAAGTAAAAAAATTAAAAAAGAATAAATCCATCATGCTTCATGTTCCATTTTCTCTAGTTATGACCAGAAGGTTAAGCCTTCAGCCCCTCTGGTTATCAATCATCGTACACGCTCACTCCCACAATGCTCTGGGCATCCCCTTAGCTGAACCTGACACCCATGGCTTCTCTCTGTCCCAAATGTCACCACTAGGCCACAGAAGTACGCACTAGATGATCGCTCGTATATCTACATCTTCCTCTCTGAAACGTCCTCCTCGTCCTTAACTACTTAAACTCTGACCCTGCTTGGGGACACCAGGTTTGCTGAAATCCTTTCAAATGACAATCATTTTCTTTCATATTTCACCTACTTCAGGACAATCTTCCTCTCCATTCTCTGACCCCACAAACGTAAGTATGTTGACAAAGCTATCATCCCTCAAAGCACCCCATTCTTTTTCTTCACGGCACTCAATTATTGTCTTGTTGCAAGTTGTGCCTGCGCATAATTTGTGTGTCTACTTGGTACTATTTGTCTCTCTTGCTGGACTGGGAATCCTTCAGAACCATCTCCGGCACACCTATTTTGTTAAATTCTATTTGTCTACCCAAGCATAGGCCAGCACCTGGCAGACAGTAGCGTTAACTAAATAAAGGAGGACTGACTGGGTAAGTGCACATCGGTGGGTTAGCATGGGGACAAGGCATCTGAGGACACTGCTGGCCTGCAGTAGCATCTCTCCCAGGCCAGCCTGAGAAAGTGATCAACGCGGGAATGACAGGAAAAGCAGTACCCAATTATTAGCAGGTTGTAAGGACTTCCCTGCTCCTCACGTCTGCCATAAACTACTATCCACCTCAGGAACTCATTCACCTTTTATAACAATCTCTACCTCCTGTTCAAAAGGAATCATGGAGGTTTATCTGAATTTTAGGAAAAACTCCAAAACTGATTTCCACCTGTATGTAGCCTAATACTAAGCTGGGAAACTCACATAATACCTAACTTTCTTAACTTTACTGAATTACAAAATACTCAAGTATTAATAATAAATGTTGCTGTCCTGTTTTAAAGTGTAATATGCACAGAGGGACATAGAAAAGAGGAATCTTTTCTAGGATACATGAAATACTCCGGTCTTTTTGTCCCCCCCACCCCCGAAGTTTAAAAAATTGAGATATAATTCACATACCATAAATTCCCCCTTTTAAAGTGTACAATTCAGTGTTTTGCCCCAAGTTATAGAACCATTGTCACTATCTAATTCTAAAACATTCTCACCACCACCACAACCCCCCCCAAAAAAAACCCCAAACACATCCTCATTAGAAATCATTCTCTATTCCTCCCTCTCCCAGCCTCTAGCAACCATTAATGTACCGTCTCTATGGTTTTTCCAGTTTGTTTTTCACATTTATGAAACTGAAACAGAGATGAAATGGTTTGCACAGGGTTAGTCAGTAAGAGAGCAGGACTGTAACACACGTATTTATAGTAACTTTTTAAGCAGTATGAAAAGACAAGAGATCAGTGAAAATATGCTTAGCTTAACTATACAGATCTTAAATGTGGCTATAAGACTTCTGATATATAAAGCTGAGGCCTTGGACTAGTAATTACCAGTGTGTCAGGCGGGGAGTGCAGGATGTGGGGTAGGACTCAGGGAGCAGGGAGAGAGATGCTGCTGATGGGCACAAACTGCACTTAGGACAGGGTGAGGCAGAGAGGTGGAGGGAAGTGTGAGGCTACAGGGCTTACAGGACACACACGATTCTATTCGGCTCAGAGTTGTGAAATAAGTGTTAATGTGCCCAGGTGCCCACTTGCTTCCTTTTACAGTGCCCCCATTGGGCCCCAGAGATCCCCCATCATTCCCAGTTCGTTTAGCATAAATAATGCTAACACCACTTCAGAATACTTGCTGGTTAATGACACCTTGCAAAATAATACAAAAAACTTGACTTTTTAACATTCTACTGTCTGCATTTTCAAGTAAGTTAAAGAATTACAACCTTAACTTACTTCTGTTCCCCATCAATAAATGTGCACACAGAAACAGTGATCCCATAGACTAAAATCATCAGAATCCATTTGCAAAAATAATTAGGCACACATTTTATTTTATATACCTTAATCAATATTGCAAATACCATCAACAAAAGGGAAAAAGGATGGAAACCGCTCATAATACAGAAAAAAAAATCATCATTCAAAAGAGATTAATCTGAACCTCAACATTCTCTGTGCTCATTTAAAAATATTATTAAAACAGTAATTCAAAAAGATAAAGAAGTCAAAACTAAGTATTTTATTAATTAAAACTGAGACCCTAAACCAAATAGGACTACCCAACTTAAAAACAATCTTTTGTCTTCAATCTAGAAAAGTTTGATTTGCCAACATATAACGAACACTCAAGAGCCTACTACTGGGTAAGTAGACACATTTTCTTTCACAAACAAGGTTAAAAATTCTGAGTTACAGAGATCCCGCAGATAACTAGCTTATTTTTTAATGACTTCTAAAAATGACTATTTAGATAGTGAAACTATTCATAGAATCAGACACTAAATGATATAGTGGCAACCACTTAAAGTTGAAACTTCTTGTCTACCAAATATTTTACTAAAACTGTTATTAAGCATGTACATAAACTTGAAAGGTCAACTTTTAATTGCCTACAGCAAAAGAAAACTTTGGTACCAATAAATTAGAAGCAGGGCATCAAAATATATTTTGTTTGTGTTTTTACAGTATGTTTTCGGAATTAAATAGGAAATGCCTGTATGTGAACACATGAAAATTTGATTCTTCTGTTACCTATACTGTTGTGAGGAGTGAACAGCCTCACTGTTCTGAATTATTGCTATAAAGCACCAGCCTAAAATTTCTTCCAAAAAGAGTAACGGGTTACACTCTGAAATTTAGACAAAAAGTAAGTAAAGAATTATGTACTACTTTACTTTTGAATGTTCTCTTTCCCTTTTTACATGAGCAGCAAGATACCAGAATAAAAATAATTTCATTAAGTACTTCCAGAACATATCAATTTTAGTTCTCCCATTTGACAGGGGGCTAAGAAGAACAACACAAATAAATTTTAAAAGGGAGATTTAATTTTACAAAAGGGCAGACTGAGCAAGGGGAAAGGGTGGGTTTCGGAGAATATCTGTTGTCAATCAACCCCTTGGTAAAATTAGGAGCATTATAAATCCTCCTTAAATTACACCCAGGGCCATGCACATTGCACATGAAATCTGGACAATTCTTTGATAAACTTTACAGTGGCAAGATAACTGACAGAAAGTTACTAACACATTTTCATTTCAAGAAGTAAAAAAGAAACAAAACATTCAAGATACATAGCAATTTTACTTTTTGAAATGGCTAGCCTAAAAATTTTTCTTTAATTCAGATTTTGTGACGTTCCTACTCTCATTAAATCATTAAGTAGACACTGAAAACTACTTATGAATATTATGAACTAATTCTTTATGGAGCACACATTTTTTATAACTCTAGGCCAAAGTGAACTAATTGAGATTTAATTCTAAATTTACCCTGTGATTTCTGGATAATAACATTGGAATAAAACCAGTAAAATTACTCTTGCTTAAGTATGTTTACTTCTCAAATAGTTTAGTTTGGGAAATATTTATATTCTTAGCCCAAAAGACTACTTTTAGAGTTTGAAAGATTAAAGATAAAAACAAAACTTGGTTCAACAATTATCAAAATGAAATGAATACAAACACTGACCACGACAACTTTCCATTCAATTCAGAATAAACCACTTCAGGTGAGCTCAGCTCACTTGAGTTTTAAAATCATTTCTCTTTTCCAGCTTCATAACTGGACTGAATGTTGTTCAACAACATTACCTATGTCAAAAGTGAAGAGATAAAGTGTGGTAAAGATTTCACAATGACTGAATCTAAGAAGGGAGTAACATATAATCGTAACATTTCAGAGCTGGAAGCGATTGTCAAGATCTAATCCAGCACCCACATTTTGCAGATAAGGAAACGGAGTCCAAAACGGAGTCATTTGGTCAAATGACTCCACCAAAGTCACATACATTCCTTGGCTGAGCTATTCATTGATTCAGTTATTCATCCTCCTACTTCCTGAAAGCTGCCCCAGTGCAGGCTCGGTGGTAGGTGCTGAAAACAAGCTGGAAGGCAGCCTTCACCATAGTGGAAGTCTTTTTTTTCCCTTATTTTCTTAAGATAAATCCTTAAATGCCCTTATCAGCAAGAACTCTGTAGCAGAGTTCTGTAGCCTTGGTAAAAACCAGACCCACTTTCAGTTTCACACATTTCAGTAAACACAACTGGGTTAAACTTCAGAGAGGCCTCAGTTGTATTTACTTTAAGTGATTAAGCATTAACAAAAGGAAGGAAGTACAGTATTCTGAATGAGTCTCTCTCTAGTACATTCACAACTTAAGGGAGTGCAATCAGAAAATGCCTTAACACACAAGCAAGTTCACAGACAGGACAGCTTACAAAATCAGAGCGATTCGAGGTATCAGTATAGATTAGTTAAGTACAGTAGCTCAAGTTTACAAAGTGTGGAATGTAGAGATCTCTCCATTTCATTCAGGTACTGGTATATTTTTCTGAGATGCCTATGTGTTGGAAAGACCTCCCAACTCCCATTCAAACTAATGGCCTCTTTTAATAACACGTATATCTAAACCAGACCTTTCTCCTTAAAAATCATCTTTCTTTGATTTCCATTTGATTAAAGGAAAATTAGAATAAAAAAATAAACACAACCTAAAATTTAATGTCTCAGCTAAATTCAACGTACAATCAAAACAGCAACAGCAGCACAAACTGCACACTCATGAGTTTTGCTTAAAAAAATGGGACATGCAGAGAACTGAATCATCCAACATAAATCATCCCTCATTTTGCTTGGATTTTTACATTCTTTAATATCAAATCTGGCACTTAAATGTTTTGTGTATCTCAATTCACAGTCCACTTTATGGAGAAGTAAAAAACCGTGTTGACAGAGCTCTGAAATAAAGAAACCTATAAGGCACTTTCAAATATTAAACAACAGCTCTCTGGACACTCAGTTGCAGTATTCTACACCAAAATGAACCACAGATTATACAGAGCTCTCACGGATGACCATTGGGTGATTGTTGATAAAATACAATCTTCAGTGAGGCTCTGACTCCCCTGAATATATCCTCAGCTCAGGACCAAAGTGCCATTGTGCCCTGCTAGTTCTCAAACTTCCAGATTTGATTTTTATCTAGAGTATCACAAGTTCTCATCTGAACATTAGGTTGGCCCTCTGGTGTCCGATAAGCACTAAGACACAGTCTTGAGTGTGGATGAAAAATGGTTCCATCTTCTTTAAAATGCCAAATAATGTTTGCTGGAACAGGGGACCCATCTTTTGGACAATTTTGCATTCCGACATGATTTTTTTGCTCAGGAACCTCTGCACATAACTCTGTCACAGAATTAAACCTTATTTCTTTGTTTGAAGTATATTCAAAGAATTGATTGCCTCCTTGACCATGGCATCCAAACAGTGAAAGGTTAGCACCTGTGGGGTTGTTGTCAGGAGAATTGTAGTCTAAACATTCAGAAGAGATCCCCATACTGCGAATAGCTCCGTGCCAGCCTGGCCTATCCTCTGGAACATGTAAATTTGAAAACACATTTTTCAAATACCAGTCAAAGCTCTTGCACTTCAGCCGTTCACGTAATAATTTTCTTTCAGAAATATCACCATAGGCTTCTTTCCTTGCTGGAGGGTTTCGATTGTAGAAATGCTCTTTGTACTCATCCATCCACACTTCCGCTGCCCGAGCAGTATTCTGCAGGAAATTGGGTCGAGCATATGGTGCCCGCTTAGGGAATACATGGCCCACGTGGGAACATGGGTGGATCTCCAATTTACCTCCACACTGCCACACCCGGAAAGACAGCTCCAGGTTTTCGCCTCCCCACACTTCCATTCCAGTGTCATATGTTCCAAGGTACTCAAAATATTTCTTGCTGACAGCAAACAGTCCTCCAGCCATGGTGGGTGATCTGATTGGGTCAATTCTCGATTTCCGCCTGTCCCTTTCATGTTTGGGGACAGAATGCCACTGGAACGTTAAGCGCCAGTCAAACCCGCCAATCATGGGTTCTCCAGTCTGCATATAGAATTCAAAAGTATTCCAATCAATGGTGTCTATAACAGGACAAACAACTGCTGTTTCATCTTGACCAATCCTTTCCAACAGTGGTTCCAACCAACCAGAATTACACTCACAGTGACAATCCAGGAAAGTGAGAACATCACCAGTGGCAAAAGTGGCCCCAATCAGGCGGGCCCTAACCAGTCCCTCCCGCTTATTTGTTCTAATCAAGCGGACTCTATCGAGATTGCTGATATACGTTTCAAGTTGTGCCTTCAAATAAACTCTGTCACTCAAGTCATCGACTAAGATGATCTCCTTCAAAAGAACTGCAGGAGAAGTTTCTAAAACACTGTGGATCGTGCGGAGCAAAGTCGACCAGGCTTCGTTATAGAAAGCAATGATAACAGAGGTGGTGGGAAGTCTCCTATAGTTAAAACTCTTGGATTTACATTCGTACATTCTTCTGTCCTCTATGTGGCGGTGCAGGGAAATCCTGTCACTGAGGTAAATATTAATGGCATATCTCTCAATGAGTTCTTCTTGCTGCTTCACTTCAGCCTCGCTGAGCTGGAGTTTGCTGGCTCTGCCCCACTCCCCAAGTGCATGGGAGTCCGCAGGGGGCTTCTCATAAAGCGGTCGAGACAAATCCCCTGCCATTCCCTCCGGGTCTGAGAGCTGCCTAGGACCCCGCTCCCAGGCAAGGCCAGCTCCTGAGGAGGCATGGAAAGTGGAGACGGAGAGTTCCACCAGGATATAGGCCACAGTTAAAAGCGCCAGCAGCAGGCAGCTTTTGCCTGCCCAAGTCCACCTCACGGCCATCCGGATCCTCAGGGCTGGGGCGCAGACGCGGCCACCAGAGTCAGCAGGCAGGGGAAGGGCTGCGGGACCCGCAACTTCAGTTCCTGGCTCAGGTAGGCGCGAACTTCCGAGCAGGTCCCTCCTTTCATGCAGGCGCTCGGCTCCTTTCCAGCCACAGGGACTTCCAGGGGTCACTTGAGACCTCTCAGACTTCGGCCTGCGGCACAGCCCCAACTCCTCTCTCCCCACTTCCTCCAGCAAGTCTCACAACTTTTCACAAACTCTCCAGCCAACACCCCACCCTCCCGGGGAGGAGGACAAACCCCTCCCCGGTTGGAGGACAAACCCCTCCCCTTCCCACGCGCTCCTCCTAGTGGTTAATTCGCGAAAGTCGCCACCCAGACGACTGCGCGGGTCTGGGATGGGGGCCCCGGACCAGCACGACCAAGGTGCCCCCCTCGGGCCCACTCTGGCTCCGACCGCACGCCCCGCGCCGGGCACCCGAGTCTCCCGCCGCTTTCAGCCCCCACGTAGGTCCTCAGTGTCTCTCCCGGGACCCAGCGTGGACAGGAAGCAAGGTTTCCGACCAGCTGCGCGTTTGCCCCATCACAAAAGGAAAACAGACAATAAAACTTACCAAGTTGTTTGCCGTTGGGATTAAAGTCCACGGAGGTAATCGCAGCTTTGTGGCCCTTGAAATAACGCTCCAGAACGGGGTCCTCCTGGGAAGGAAAGTTGTCAAGTTTTGAAAGCAGGTGCAGAGCTCGAATCGGGGGTGTCGGGGATCAACGCGGTCCCCTCCCGCGGGGTCCGGCCTGGGCACGGCCACGGAGACGGTGTGTCTACGGAGCAGGATGCCCCGCACCACCAGCACACGCGGGGCGCCCTACAGGGAGACGCGGGCCGCCAGCTTTCCCCGCGGAGCCGCCGAAATCCTGGGTCCGCGCTTCCCAGAACCAGGCGCACCTGAGAAAGCCCCCGGAGCTTGTTGGAAATGCAGGTTCCCAGGCCCCGCGGCTGGCCAGCAGGCACGGGTGCGAGGCGGGGCCCCCGCTGCGGGACTGTTTAAAAACCTCCCAGGTGATTCTGACGCAGGCGCTCTATGGAAACCCTCCGAGAATTCCGGGGGCCATGGGACGACTGCAGGGGCTCGGTCCCGAGCTCCGAGACGCCGGGAGGAGCGCCTGGGAGCCCGGCCAGGGCTGGGCGCTCCCGACGCCCCAGCAGCAGAGGGTGAGACGTGGGCACCCGGGGCGAGAGGCTAAGAGCCCGCGGTTCAGGACCCGGCTGCGAACACCTGCCTCCACCTCCCGCCAGGTGCGGGCGCGGCCCCGACCTGGCCCCACAGCCCGCGGGATAAGCTCTGGGGAGGCGACCCCCAATCCCGTCCTTACCGGGGCGGAGGCCATGGGGGGAGCGGTGGGCACCCGGTTCCTGCGGGTGGGGGAAACCGGGGGAAGGAGGGGCCAGGGTGGCAGGGGGGACCGTGCGGTGCCCGGAACCGTCTGCCCAGAGCGGCGGCGCCTCCCGGTCACTACAACAACGGCGGCCCAGTCAAACCCCGCGCTCCAGGCGTGGCCAGCCGAGCCCCGAGGCTCCGCCGGCGCCGAGACAGCCCGGCCTCCGCCAGCTGGCGGGCGGGACGCTTCAGGGTCAGGTGAGACCACACACCAAAGCCAAGGTGTAGTAACACTCCTGCTACCCCCGGCTTGACACCAAGAAAGAGGGTGGTAACTGGGGTAGGAATGAGACCGATAGGAGGGAAAGGCGATTGAGTCTATGATCGATGCAATCAGAGTTCGATTACACGTTAAAGAGACAGTGCCTGCGAGGGTCAAGCGGGTCCCTGACAGCTTGTTGTGACGGGGGCGGGAGCTTTGATCTGAAGTGGGGTAGCTGGCTAGTTATTAATATATGCAAAGGAACAAAACCTCTAGAGGACAGGTTTGAGTTTATTTAATTACTATTTCCCACACAATGCCCTGCGTGGTATAAATATAAATTCTGGATAAATGTGATGAATGAATGAATGTTGGGCATCCACTTAATGTTTTTCTGCTAATGTGTTTCTATTCTAATTCTACTCTGCTCATTTGTGTATGTTTTAGAGCACCCAACTTATACGGCAGCATATTTAAAGTCTTTAGGAAGACTTAGAAATATTTTGTTTTGTTTTGTTTAAATTAATTAGGCCGCATAGTAACTATAGCCATTTCTACAGCACGGCTTTCTTACACATAATATCATTTGCGCTTCAGCAACACTGTGAAGCTGATAGAGTTACAAAATGTTACCAACATTTCTAAATTATAAACTTAATTCTTAGGTATCTTACTTGTAATTTGTCAAAGATCACACAGACAGCTCTTCCAATTCCAAGACCATATCCTTTTTTTACTCTGCTTCAAAGCATAAAGGACTCAGCTGAAAATTACATACAGACTAAGAATTCTTGGCAGCATAAAGTAGCATAACAGATACAGCTGGTAAAACACATGTTCTATGCAAATAAAAGGTATACTACACACCTTAATTACAGGTTCTTGAACTGTTGTCTAGTGATAGAATTTAGTTTTAATGAATACTATACATAGCAATTAGGCAGATAGGAAATAGCTTTAGATTACAGTATTAGTTTAATTCAAGTATATGTTTATTGAATATCTGCTGTAGGTTTGGTTTTGAGGGATACAAAGGTGACTGAGACATTTTCCCTGCCCTCAAGAACACAACAATCTAAGTTTCTGAGCCTCATATTTTAGCATGCATAATGATGACTTAAGGGACCCCATTCCCAGAGATACTGATTTCACATGTCAGGTGGGATCCAGCGCCCTATAGACGTAATAAGCTCCTTAAGGATTGCTATGGGAATTTCAGCTGTGTACATGAAAAAACATTGTTCTAGTGTAGGAGGTGATGCATCAAGAATGTTGATACCAGCGACTTGTCAGCAAATTGTGGGAGGACTCTAAGCTTTGCTTCTTCCAGTCTAGGTGTGGCAAAAACAAAACAAAACAAAACAAAACACAACAAACCTGACATACTTTAAAATAATGGATTCTGCTGGGAATATAAAATGATATAGCACTGTGGAAAACAATTTGGCAATTCCTTAAAATAGTTAATTCATAGGTATGTACCCCAAAATATTGACAGCAGGGTCTGGAACAGATACTTGTACACCAATGCTCATAGCAGTGTGATTCACAATAGCCAAAGAGAGTAACAACTCACATGTTGAACAGATGGATCGATAAATAAATGTGATACCTACATACAATGGACTGTTAGTCATAAAAAGGAATGGAATTCTGATACATGGTACAACATGGATAAACCTTGAAATCATTATGCTAAGTGAATAAGCCGGACACAGAGGATTCCACTTATAGTGTGAGGTACCTCGAATAGGTGGATTCATAGAGATGGAAAGTGGAATGGAAGTTACCAGGAGCTGTGGATAAGGGAGAATAGAGAGTTATTGTTTAATGGGTGCAGAGTTTCTGTTTGAGATGACAAAGTTCTGGAAATATATAATGGTAATGATTGCAAAACATTGTGACTGTATTTAATGCCAGTGAATTGTACAAACAAGAATAGTTAAAATGATAAATTTATGTTATGTGTGGTTGACTACAATGAAAAAGTTATAATTCTGGAAATTCTGAGGAATAACCAAGACTTCAGAATTTTCACAGCCCAGATACGTCTAATATTGGGTACAGTACATTACAGAAAAAAAAAAAAGTTGGAGACGTAGAAACTAGCTCAAAAGAAAACAGAAATATTTAAGTACAGATTTTTTCTAAGTCTTTCAGTAAAATTTTTTTCTAATTATCAAAGAAATACATGGTTTTAATTGAACACAAGGGGGAAACAAATCACCTATTGTCCCATCACCTAACAGTTGAAAAAAAAAAAATTATCATCTACCTATAGTATTCTCACTACAGGTACTCTTCTAAGCACCTTACAAATTCTGACATTTAATCCTCACAAGAATCTTATTAGAGAGATGCTGTTATTGCCATTTCCATTTTACAGATGAGGAAATTGACATGCAGAAATATGAAGTTACTTGCCTTGGTACACAGCTAGAAAGTAGCAGAGCTTAAATTTTAGTGGGTGCCTCTAGACTCACCTCTCTTGATGCCTTTTGCATGGGTTGCAACCATATTGTAAATATGTCAAAATGTACAATTCTGTGTCCTAGCCTAACACTAAGTTTTACAATAAAAAAAAGCAATGTCTCCTTTGTTTCCATTGCACTGTTCTCATCTATTACTCCAAACTGCCCCTCGCAGGGTTCTTTTCCATATTTGATTATCTCTTTGTTTTCCCCACCTTTGCAAACAGCAAAAGGTCAGATGGACATTTGGAAATGTGGTCAAAGGTGGGAATAGTTTTTCTAACCTCAAGTCTACTTGAGTTCATGTAATTCTACTTGTGACAATAATTATTTGGGACCTCCCCAAACTGCAAGCTTAATAACTTGGATGGAAGTCACAATATTTGAAAATCTACGAGATATCATTGAAGGCTAAGTACTAGGTAGGACAAGCTGATCCTTTTCCAGATCCTCCTCAAATCAGAAATGGAACTTATCCACTTGAGCTCTATAAAGGCTTGTTTTTATTTCAGCTCCAATCATGCCCAGGTTAATTCACTTCAAACGTTGAAAATTCAGGCAGAGCACAAAAGTGCCACCTACTGTACACATTCCACATTCACACTTGGAGTGAAAATACTTTGTAGCCTGTTCCGACGCAGTGTAACTCGCTTTTGGATATACTTGCTCCAAAGTATAGGCGAGTACACAGACAGGAAAGGGCCAGATCTGCTTGAATCATTAAAAGATTTACCTTTTCTTTTTTCTTTTTTTTTTGCAGACTGTCAAAGCCTGCAAGTTGATGCCCCAGAATTCCAGTTCAGGGCTGCCCCTCAAGTAACTGCAAATGTGTAATCTTTATTCAAGATGAACTCAACAAGAGGTTACTACTTTTTATTGATCTTGTGTGACTTAGTGACATTCTCTATGGAACATAAGTTTGGTCCTTAGGCTATATTGATATATTTATTCCACAAACATTATTGCGCACACTACTAGGAGGCAGGCAGTATATTAGGTATCAGACGTATAAAGATAAGTAAAAATGGTTACAAGGGTAGAAAACTTACTCATCTTAGGCCCTGGCAGATAACAAAAATGAGTGAGGCAGTCCAAAGACAATGAAAACACTAATTTGAAAGGATATATGCACCCCCATTTCCATTGCAACATTATTTACAATAGGCAAGATATGGAAACAAGCTAGGTGTCCATTGATAGGTCAATGGATAAATAAGATGTGATACACACACACATACACACACACACAAATATTACTCAGCAATAAAAAGTAATGAAATCTTGCCATTTGTGACAACATAAGCGGACCTAGAGAGTATTATACTAAGTGAAATAAGTCACAAAGAAAGACAAATACCATTTCTCACATGTGGAATCTGAAAAACAACATGAACAAACAAAACGGAAATAGACTCATAGATACAGAGAAAAAACTGATGGTTGCCAGAGGGAAGGGGCTACAGTGATGGGCTAAAAATGTGAAGGGGAATAAGAGGTACAAACTTCCTTATAAAGTAAGTAAGCCACGGGGATGTCATATACAGTACAAGGAATATAGTCAATATCATAATAACTTTGTACAGTGACAGATGGTTACTAGACTTAACGTGGTGATCACATCGTAAAGTATATAAATGTCAAATCACTGTGTTGTACACCTGAAACTAATATAATATTGTATGTCAGCTATAATAAAAAAAGAGGGGGACAGGTGGATTGTCAGGTTGCCAGATGCAATACAAGGTGCTCTAACTGAATTGCATGGGACATACTTACACTAAAAGCAATAAAATATAATAAAATTGCTGTTAATCTGAACTTCAACTTTAAACTAGACTTCTGGCGTTCTTACGTGCTAAATCCATCAACTCTAGGGAGACGGAAATGGGGGAGAACTGGAAAGCTTGTGCTTTATCCATTAGATGGAGATGCTACTCAGGCTCAGGAACTGTTGCCAGGAGGAATGATTTGGTGTTACCAAATCATTGAAATTACGATAAACTGGAAATCTACAATTTTAGTGAATATCTCCCTAATTTTAAACATTGTAAATTGATTTGGAAAATTTTAAAGACTATCTAGGCCAAAACCCAAAAACTATGCCTGTGGATTCTGATGGTGTTTAAGGAAGCCCTGAAATAAGGCCTCTGGTTCCCACCCAAATGAAGCAGCAGTTGAGCTCTACAGGTTTCAGAGAGACAGGGGTCAAAATGTCAGCTGTGATGCTGACGATATCACACTAAGGATTTGGTCAAGGGTACAACCAAACAGGCTTGCTAGCCGTCTCCTGAATTGAACTCACCCTCCTTTTCCCTCTTCCAGCCCTTCACCCTAGCAAAGCAGAGCTTACCCTACAGCAGAGAGAGCAAACCAGAATATTCCCCCTTTGCAGACAGAAGGATGTGAAGTGAGGGGAAAGTGGCAGAGGCTGAGCCCAGTGGGCCCTGCTGCTTCTTCCCGAATCTCCAGGCAACTTCCCGCCATCTGGCACCTCCCTCATCTCCCTCCCAACACCACCCCCACCCCCCACCCTCACTCCCAGACCCAGGACAAGGAAGCGAAAGGAAAGAGGCCAAGAGTGTTTCTTCAGGGTCATCCCTCCCTATGGAAGGGACTGGAGAATAAGCTCCCTCAGCCCCCAACTAGTTGTATTTGGACCATGAGTCTCCAGTTTTGTTCACCTGACTCAGTCCCTGAGTGTCAGAGTTTATAGTTCAGTAGAGGAAGTGATGTAATCGAGCCCAGCAACGTGCTGTCAGTATAGTTATGAGCATCTGTGCGCGGTCCTTCTCTACAGTGGTGGCCTCTACCTGGGGTGAGGCGTGCATTGTATATGGGTTAGGATGTTCCATAGAGATCCTTCCTGCCCTTTCCGGCTCGGTTTCTGCTGAGGTCTCCAGACAATAGGTAGTAAGTACTCCACATTCTAGTGGGAAGTGCTGGAATACCTGTGTGGGACTTGCAAGCAGGAGGCAAAAAACCAGTTTTGTGACTCAGCAAATATCCATCTCAAGGTTTAGTTTGGAAATCAGAATTGTTTTGGAGAGTGTGGCCGTGTGTTTGTGTCTCAGCCCCGTTTCCCATGCCCGTGGGGAAGGGTAGGGGTTGTCTCTCTTCCCCAAGCCTGATGAGAGAAGATTAAACTATCTTTCAAGCTGGGTACCTCTTGGTGTTTGCTGAGCACACGGCCTGTGATGTGACCCATGCCTATGAAATCACGAGGCTGTGATTGGCTGGCTGCTCTGAGGGCAGAAAGAGCAGACATCAGACTGCCCTGGGAGTAGACTGTTTTCCCACTAAGGATGGGAGCAAGGATGCATGAATGTCTCTCCAGGACCAGATGTGAGGTGCGTGGGAGGGAGAGAGTAGGCCTGCAGCCTGAGGCAACCTGAAGAGATTCCATAAACCTAATAGGGGAGGAAATGAAAGTGACGTAACAGGGAAAAATGTATTCCCCACGTCCCCATCCTCAGTCAATGCTGGTGACTTCCAGGGATTAAAATAAACGGGAAGTCAGTGGGAAAGGAGCTCACGGATGCCGTCTATACAGGTCAGCATCCTGAGGCTCAGAGAAGAGTGGAGAGTAGATGCAGAGGGACAAACAGAAAACACCCAGCGCAGAAGGAAGGACAAACATCTGGAGGAACAAATAGAAAACAACAGAAAACATCCTGTGGGTCCTGAGATGCCATCGAAGGTTTCAAAGTTAGGAGTACCACTGGCCTCTAGAGGGAGCTCAAGGATTTCTCTCCTTGCACTCAGTGGGAGAAGAAATATCAATTGAGGCAAAGAGGAGACAGACACCCCAAGGAAAGAAAGAGTCCTGTCCTAGGGGATGGAACTAGGAGGTGTAAAGGGATTGTTCCTGAAATAGGAAGTGTCCCCTTTGTACTTAAATTTACTGCATTTGGATTGGTTTGTAATAACAATTAAAATCATTAAAGCTAACATTAAATATTCACTGCCAAGATCTCGACTCTCATTTAGTACAACTCCTTGAGGTAAATGCCATTGTAATTCCCAGTTTATAGATTAGGACTGATAGAGCCTCGATTGGAACTCACATCACAGTGGACCCCTCTCTGCTCTGTTTTTCTCTCTGGTTTAGTCAACTGGGTCAGAGGTTGCCCTTGGTTAGAAAGCCCAACAAAACTAGGACAGAGTCTAGGAAAAAGGAGACCCCGAAAGAGAGGGAACGTTCTATGTTAGGATTTGTCTTCAGCTAACAATTTTAAGTACATCTTTAATGACTGAATACTGGCTAGCTGCCACGCTCTGAGCCAGGTGACAGGTATACCCAGGTGAATAAGCTGAGAGGCTCTACAGCGCAGTGCCCAAGAGATTTCCACATCTGAGTGGGTTTGCATCCCCAGTCTGCTACCTGTGTGACTCAGGGCCTGTCCCTTAGGTCACCTAACTCCCTGTGTCCTCGTCCTTACAATACCTGTCATAAAGAAATGTAAAGCACTTAGGACAATACCAGGCATGTTTTTTAATGTTACAGAGGTATGAGCTGCCATTCTCATAACACTGTCAGCCTTTGAAGCTTGTACAGCAGATGAAGAGACACAGAGGGAGAGAAGACCAGGTGTGGGCCAAGGGCAAATGACCCAGAAAGGCCACGCTGCCTGCTATTGTGGCAACGCCCAAAGTTACAAGGGAGAAAGGAGATCTAGAGGCTCATTTTGGTCCACCTCAACTTTTGTGTTTGGGGTCAAAGGTCTAACGCAGAGGTGACAGACAGGTCCTGGTCTGGCATCCAACTGTGATCCGTTATACTGGCTGCCTGAAGCACTGTGGTAAGCAGGATTCTCAGACTGCGTGTAGGATTACTGAGAAATATTGCCCTGAGAGAGAAAGGATGTCGGCCATTGATTTAGGATTGAGAGGAGGTGGCACATGGTTCTAGAACAGTGTTCTTTTAAGAAGCCTGGAATAGCCCCTTCAGCAGGGTCATCTGGGCAGGACTGAGAGGGCCTGAGTATAGTCACAGGTGAAGGTAACCAACCCTCCCAATTTGTCCAGGACTGTCCCGGTTTTAGCACTGAAGTCCCACTTCCCAGGGAACTGCTCAATCTTGGGCACAGCCCAATTAGCTTCCCGGGCTTTTTCTGCTTTAGAAAACAAACAAACAAACAAATAAACAAACTATGAACTCTGATAAGCAGACATTATGGTTTTTCTCCTGACCATTTTCAGCCTGTGAAAATGCATTGTATTTTTGCCTGTTGGCGATATGCCCGCCTTCCCCCACCTCACAATAGCTGACCACATAGCTCTCTCTGTCTCTTTCTTTCTTTCTTTTTTTTTTTTTTTTTTTTTTTAGCAATTTTCCCTCTGTAGCCACTGAAGTTTTAGCAGGAAACAGATGGCACCCTCAAAAGGGTTTAACTGAAAAGCATTCCATGCAGGGATTATTTCCAGAGGTGTGGGCAGGGTTTATGGAACCAACAAGAGCTGGGGAGACACCCAGGGATTAGCCGTCCCCCAGAGGCCCACAGGGACAAGGAGAGGGAGTGCTGGTCGCCCTGGTAAGAGCTGGACAGAGCAGGCTGTGGCTGGGAGCTGGAGTGTCTGCTGGGAGGGACGCGGGAAGGAGAGCAAATCCTTGACCTCACGCTCCTCCTGCACGCTGGCCTCTTGCCAGAGCCTCCTTGCCGAAGGGCACGGACAATCAAGGGAAATGACAAGTTTAGTAGCGGTCAGCCTCCCAGGCCACAGCCTGGCGAGAAAAGGCAGAGACGAGATCTAAGAATAACCAGCCTGGGCGACCTTGTCACTCAGCTTCCACTCTAGTTCTTTACTTAGCTGAAGAAACTCAGGTCCTCAACATAGGGAAACACAAAGTCTTGTCACTGAGGGGCAACAGAGTTGTCGTACTCCTTCCTGGAACCTAAGCTGTCATGGCAGTGACCAACAGGCTGTAGAGCAGCGAGGAAAGAAAAGAAACACTTTCAATGAACTAGAGCTCTTCCAAGCCATGTCTGAGCAGATCTAACCTGCTAATCCTGACTCCCTTCTTCTACCATTCGTTCCATGATTCCTTTACTCTCAACAGCACCGTGTCAGTGAAGAGGTTCTTACCAAACCTTCATTCCCACGGGACCCAAGTGGTTAGTGGTTCTGTCTATACTATCAAGTTGCAGCTGTTTCCCACTGACTGTTACTATTGCACATGGAAATCCAATAAATCCTATGGGCTCCAGACATAGTGTTGTCCCCATTTTGTAGCCACAATTCAATTTCTCCTTGACAGCAGAGTCAATTACACCAGCTTCTCAGCCCTCAATGAGCGGCATGCATAGCCTGAAATGGCTAGGTGGCATTCTCAGTGTTTTCCTAGTGAAAATGTTCCTCTCTGCTTGGCAGGAGGATCAACTCACTAGAGTTGTTTCAGTGACAGGGAGAAAAATATTCTTGAAGCTGGTTATCAAGTGTACCAGTGAGATAAGCCACTTCTACCTCCGCTCCTGTGTTCCCAGAATCATGTATTCAATATCCTGTATTGACCACTGATCTGACCACTTGAAGAACAACACCCCAATCTCACAAGATGTGGTCCCCCCACTGGCTCCAAAACTGAGCCTTCAGTAGGTCATTATTCCATCATTTCACCAAGCCAAGTGCTTCTAGGTGATGTAAGAACTACTAATTCCTTGATATAAGCCCCACATCCCAGTTGTTTCACTGTTTCACTGAGGAACTCAGTCAGCGGCAATGAGAGGTATGATAACGGGTGAATAAGGCAGTCTACGAACCACAAATCTTAGTGCTAGCAGGAGCTTTGTGGGCAGGAAAGGAAAATCACCTCTCCACAATATGCAACTATTCTCATGGAGACAAATTACTGCCCCTTCCATAATGGAGTGGTCCAAAATAATTAAGCTGGATGGCTGATGTCCCTAGTTAACAGTGTCATATAAGGACTCAGTGTTGGCTTCTGCTTTAGATAGCTGGGCCTTCAGCAGCAGCGGGTTGATCAACTGTGATGAGAGGAAGTCCACATTTCCCAAATGTTACCTCTAGTCCTGTTCCCATGGTCACTTGGTACATGGGTCATTTGTGCAAGCACAGAGATGTCCAGGGAAAGAGGCTCACTGACAATCAAGGCATAGGCCATCTTGGCTACCTCCTTATTGAACTTTGCACACAGTGGATGGGAGGGTATTTGCCTGGGGCTCAAATAGCATGAAAGACTACAGCCATTCTACAGTCCCTCATATGATTTCCCTTCAGATGGTTTTGATACCAATCTTCCAATCATGTTTAAAAATTACCAATTCCCTGATAAGTTGACCAACCCATTAATTACAACCCATGGATCGGTGTATTCCAGGAAAACTCAGGTTATCTCTTCTATACATCAAGTGGTCAAGCAGATATAGTGCCCAAAGTTTTGTCCACTAGGAGACTTCCCTCTGACTTGCAGAAGCACTCCATACGAATACTTTCTTAAACCAGGCCAGTGTCCCCTGTCTTGTCATTAATTGGTCGTAGGGAATCCCCCATGAGCCCAGAAGTATGGTTTGAGGGAAAGGTGGGAAGCAATAGGAAGTCTGAGTCATCTGCTTTTGCAGGGAAGAGAAGTGCTGAGAATAGAACTAGGGATGTGAGGGGATGAAGAATAACAGCTCACCCACGTATATGCAAGTTCTTTACCCTTAAGATTAAAAGGAATGATTCTTCAGCAAGTTTTCTCTTACTTTATGTGAGAAAATTCTTACAGATATAATAGCAAAAATATTACAAGCCAATAAGACAATAAAGGACTATCTTAGCATGACACATATATTTCTGACAAATAACATATTTCACCATCCTTAAATGTACATGAGGTAAAGAAAGATGCATCCAATATCTATGTTTAATTGATTTTTGCCGGGAAGTCTATCCTGAAGTGGGCGCTTCTGATAAATTCCTTACATGTGTGCTTTTTAAAACAAGTTCCATTTTCATGATTTCTTTGTCAGCGAGGGGGAAAATCAATTTTATAAGAATAGGTTTATAGAAGTATTATTGAAACTGTTGAAATCCCAAGATGGAGTCTTTAAAATAAAATGTGCTTAAACTAACTTATGATATTATAAGTCAGGAAGGGAACCGCGAGGGGGCATCTAGTGGCTGATAACGTTGAGTTTCCTCCTCTGGGTATTTGTTACATGGGAAACTTCCTGTAATTTCCTGAAATTACAGCAAGCAGTGCACTTATGAGAGATGTACTACTCTATATGCATGTATATTACACTTCAGTGAGAAGAAAGAAAAGCAATGTATTTTATATAATGATAAAATTCTTGCAAAAGTTTCCATGAACTAGCAACTCAATTAGAAAATTTTGTGAAATGCGTACAATTATTGCATTCTTCCAGCTAAACAGCCCCTCAAAATAGTTTACTTGAAGGCCTAAAATGCAAGGAGTTGCATTAGATGTGGACCATATCTTGTGGGAGAGGGAACATATCTACATAAAAACAATTTATTCACAAATATTTATTGAGCATCTACTATGTACCATACACCAGTCTAGGCACCTGAGATTACAAGTGAGCAAAACAGGCAGACCTCCTGCACTTGTGGAACTGCAGCCCAGTGAGAGGAGACAAGCCAGCCAATCAAGAACAAACACTAGGTAAATTGCACGCTAAGTTAGAAGGTGATAAGGCAAAAGCATAGAGAGGGAGTGCCGTGGGGGGAGGCATCACTAAGAAGGTGATAGTTAAGTAAGGATATAATGGAGAAGCTATTAGCCATGTGTATAGCTGAGGGAAGAGGGTCCAGGCAGAGGGAACCGTGAGGCAGCAGAGGATCTGACAAGCTCAAGACAAATGAGCCAGTGTGATTAGGATGAGGTGAACAGCAGGGAAAGGAGCAGATGTGAGGCCAGGGAGTTAATGAGGGGGAAAGATAATTGTAGGTTGTTGCAAGAGTTTGGATTTTACTTTCAATGAAATGGGGCACCATTCCAGGAATTTGAGTAAGGGAAGGGCATCAGCTGACTTACAGTTTGAAAGGATCTGGCCACGGTTCTGAGAATAAACTATTGAGGAGGAAGAGCAGTAGCAGGGGAGACCAATCAGGAGGTTATTGCAATAATCCAGATGAAAAATGATGATATCTGGAACCAGGATGGTAGCAGTAGAGGTGTAAGTCAGTGTTAGAGTTTGGATGTATCTTGAAGATAGAGTCAACAGGATTTGGTGCAGGATTGGATATGACATTCAAGAAAAGAGGGGAGTAATGGAAACAACCAAAATGTCCTTCGATAGATGAATGGATAAAGAAGTTGTGGTATATGTACATAATGGAATACTATTCAGCAGTAAGAAAAGATGATATAGGAACACTTGTGACAACATGGATGGATCTTGAGAGTGTAATGCTGAGCGAAATAAGTCAGACAGAAAAAGCAGAGAACCATGTGATTTCACTGATATGTGATATATAAACCAAAAACAACAAAAGAACAAGACAAACAAATGAGAAACAGAAACTCATAGACACAGACAATAGTTTAGTGGTTGCCAGAGGGTAAGGGGGGTGGGGGGTGAGGGGTGGGAGATGAGGGTAAGGGGGATCCAATATATGGTGATGGAAGGAGAGCTGACTCTGGGTGGTGAACACACAATGGGATTTATAGATGATGTAATACAGAATTGTACACCTGAAATCTATGTAATTTTACTAACAATTGTCACCCCAATAAATTTAAAAAAAAAAAGAGGGGAGTAAAACATGATTTTGAGGTTTGGGGACTGAACAAGGGTGGAGCTGTCATCAACTCAGATGAGTAAATTGTGCATAGAGCAGAAATGGGGAGGAAGATGAGAAGTTCAGTGTTGGGCACATTAGGTTTGAGATGCCCCTTAGATATCCTAATGGAGTGGTCCAGTCTGCAGTTGAGTATGTATGAGTTTAGAGTCCAAGATAAATGTGTGGATGCAAGCATACCTTTCACATAAATAGGCAGAAAGATTATATTTATAAGACTTGGTGAGATAACCAAGAAAAGAGCATAAAAAAGAAAAGAGAACGAAGTCTAAGGCCTGGAACACTCCAAGAGAAGGACCCAGCAATAGAGAAAGAAGGAACAGCCAGTTCTGTCCTAGGGTATTCCAACCTTGCAACAGGACTAGTTGACTTAACACTACTTACCATTGTAATAATTACCTCCCAGGAAAATAAGTCCAAGGACATTTTTCCAGGTTCCATGCCAAGCATGATCATGAGTCCCTGGCACATAGTAAGGTCTTCTTAATTATTGCAAATTGTTGAATGAATTATTTCAGGGCTCTGGGGACAGGCCAAAATCTCCTGAGGCTTGAGCCTGTATTAGACAGACCCAGTATTATAAATACATTTAGACTCCCTCCACGTTATAGCCTCCAGGCATATTGGGGACCAGATAGGTCATGGTAGTTCCTGCTTCGGACAAAGCCGAAAGCCTATAGGCTACCACACCCAAAACATCTGTTTTCCCACCCTGATCAACTCTAGCCAGATCAATTCTTTTTGGTCTTGAAGCGTTTATCCTGCTGTAGTAAAGCATTCTCCTGCCCCACAGCCTCTGTCTTGCTGGTCCCTCAGTCTGGACTCTCTCTCCTTAGAATAATTTACTACCTCCCTTCACCTAAGCCTCTGCTTAAAGCCACCTCTTCAGAGAAGCCTACTCTCACCGTTGGACTTCAAACTGCACTAGTCTTCCACTATCATTGTTTTTATTCCACTCACCTCTACCTGCCATTATATTATATTTATTTGTTTAGTTGGTGCTATGGGCTGAATTGTGTCCCCTTAAAATTTGTATGTTGAAGCCCTAACCCCCATCATGCTTTATTTAGAGTGAGAAAGTAATAAAGGTTAAATGAGGTCGAAAGGGCGGAGCCCTGATCGGATTAGTGTCCTTATAAGAAGAGACACCAGAGAGCCAGTTCTCTCTTTCTGCCACGTGAGTACACAGCAAGACAGTGGCTAATGTACAAGCCAGAAAGAGAGCCCTCATTAGGTACCGAATCAGCCAGAGCCTTGATCTTGGACTTCTCAAACTCCAGAACTGTTAGAAATAAATTTCTATTGTTAGCCACCCAGTCATGGTCTTTTGTTATGGCAGCCCAAGAGGGCTAAGATAGTCGATTACCTCCTGCCTCTCCTGCTAAAACAGGGAATTTCTTTCCTTCTTTTTCTATCTCCAGTATATAGATCTAGAACAAAGCTTCACCCATAGCAGGCAACTCATTAAATGTTGAGTGAATCACCTCTCTCAGATCTGGTCAAGCGACCACTTAATTAAATAATGATATGGATTGCTCACCATGTGAAAGGCTCTATACTCAGCATGAGTCAAAATGAAAACACGTGATCCCCAGCCCACAAAAAGCCTGCAATCTGGTTGCTCTATGTTGGGTTGCTCTGTGAGGCTGATAGCAATTCACTTCCCAAAGCTCTAAGTTCTCTTTCCTGCCAGGCTCCTGAGAGGAGGAACAGAGCACTGAATAAAAACAACCCTCATTTTAGCAGAAGTTCCAGGGTGTTTTCCATGAGAGTCATCTCCGGGCAAACAGAGCAGGTTTTCAAAGTAAATTTAGCTTCTCATCTGGGATGAATAGTCTGTATTTTGTCTTCTAAACCATACCCAGCAATCCTTTTCTCAACCTTGGCCCTTGAAGAGTGGAGAAATGGTGTTTCTGAACAAACCAGTGACAGGATGGGAGTGTATTATAAGGACACTTGTAGGAAAGGGTTTGGGGAGAAACCCTTGTCTTTCTTCTCAGGAGACTCCCAATTCAGAATCTTATATCCTCGGTTAAACTCTGACTTTGAAAAGTTCCCAGAGTATACACACACACACACACACACACACACACACGTATACACACACACACACACACACACACACACACACACACACACCAGATTTAATATATTCAGACTGAAACCAGCTAACACAGTGACACATTGTGTTGAGGTTGCTCTTTATTGACCTAACTCCATGGACTTTGGAAATGAGAGCCCAAACTTGCTATTTGTGTGGGAAAAGGTAATGATATTATGGATACATAAGACTATAAATGAACAACAACAACAACAAGATGATAAGCAATAAGAAAAGCTTTCAGAGTCTCACAGCTCAGTCCCTGTTAGGAGATAAAAGGGTTTTATTTCTGTCTCAAGCGTAGGCTTCGGCAAACCCAAGTCTTGCTCTTTGTGGTGGGCTTATGAGCAGGGTAAATGGAAAAAGGGAAATTCCTGGCAAACTCTGGCTTGGAGATGGTACAAAACAACCTCAGTAAGTATAGTTTATTTCCTTGTTTCCTGAATCCATACTAACTTGCCCAGTAAAACTTTCTTTAGTCCTTTACTGATTCCAAAACTTATTTTAATTCTTGCCTTTCACTTCTTATTTCCTTTCCCACAGATGGTACTGGGTAAAATATAAGCCTGTAAAAGTAAAGCTTAAAAGACTTTCTTTTCTTTTTTTGGCTTTAAAATGTTTCACATGACTACATGATAGTCCCACCTCATCCACCCACAGTTACATTTTTCCTCTTCCTAGCATTAATAGTTCAAAACATTCAGTTAGGCAGAAAACTTAGAATAAGGAACATCATCTATCATTTTGTTGCCTCTTAAAGGAATTTTTTAAAAATATTGAAGAAGTTAAATTTTTAAGTACAATAGAATAAACACATGCATTTCACGCTGAACCACCCACTGAATGCAGCCTCTGAAGAAACCTGGACAGAATACAGGGGGCTTCTGGGGACTCTGAAAGTAAATAGTAGCAGGGAGATTGGAGAAGGTGGCCAAAATGGTGCATTATCACTTTTCCCCTCTGATATCATTTGAAATGAACTCAAGTCTGCCGAAAACCCAGAATGGGTGCTGAAGTACAGATTGAATTGCAGAAGAAGTCCTGTAATTCTGGCTCAAATAGTGAAAAAGGGAACTCCTATCACTTGGAGGGCCTGGAGAAAATCGTTATTTTTATCTTTCTCCATTCTCTCATTCACTTTTAGCTCTCAAGAAGTCCTGAAGTGGTGGCAGTAACAGGAGCATGAAGGAGCCAAAACTCTGAGAAAGAGGCACATTCCTCACCAGTTGGAGGAGCTGTGGTCCCAAGGGGATGAGGCAAACTACTGTGGCTGTGCCTGCCTCTGTGTCCACTCAGCACTTGGCGTCAGAGGTGAGACAGTTACGGGAAGGGAACAACAGAGTAGGGCTACCAAAACCCCAGATTTCTGGCCAGATGACCCAAAAGGGGTGCCCCAGGAAACAAAAGCTTCCAAAGAGATCATAGAAAAAAAAAAACAGTTCAGGATGGCAATACCCTGAAGTTGTTTATGAACTCCTGGGCTCACCCCTGATTTGTACATGCATAGATTTGAGCCTAAACAACATGGACACTGAGAACGGAGCAGCAGGTTGACCACTGCCCAGATCCTTGACTGGATACTGGGTGACACATACATGAGGCAGAACTGAATAGGATGGCAGAGGAATATTTGAACCATAACCCACAGATGGATGGTTGGAACTTGCAACTTGAACCCATCTGTGTCAGTTATCTGCTAAAACCAAAATATCATATTCTCAGTAGGATTTACCCAGAGTCACCTAACACAGTATTCAAAATATCTAGAATACAATCCAAAAGTATGAAGCATGCAAAGAACCAGGAAGATCATGACTCATTTGGAAAAAGATGATCAAGAGAATGCCTGGTGGTTCAAGCAGTTAGAGCTCCATGCTCCTAACTCCGATGGCTGCCGGTTTGATTCCCACATGGGCCAGCGAGCTCTCAACCACAAGGTTGTCAGTTCAATTCCTCAACTCCCGCAAGGGATGGTGGGCAGTGCCCCCTGCAACTAGCAATGGCAACTGGACCTGGAGCTGAGCTGTGCCCTCCACAACTAAGATTGGAAGGACAACAACTTGACTTGGAAAAAAGTCCTGGAAGTACACACTGTTCCCCAATAAAGTCCTGTTCCCCTTCCCCAATAAAATCTTAAAAAAAAAAAAAAACAACAAAAGAGACATGCCAACCCCAAGGTGACGTAAATGTTGGAGCTGTCAGACAAAGACTTAGAGGAGCTATTGTAAAAATGCTCCATCAAGTAAGGAAGTGAACTCTTATATAAATGGAATGATAGGCTGCCTCAGGTAAGAAAAAGAATATTTAAAGAAGAACCATTTGAGAATGTTAGAACTGGAAAATAGAATCACAAAAACAAAAACTCACTGGATAGGATCAATAGCAAAAGAAGTTAGCAAAGTAAAAAGTGAACTTCAAAATAATTAAATAGAAATTATTCAATTAAAATAACAAAGATTAAAAGACTGGGGGAAAAAATGAACAGAACTTCAGGGGCCTGTAGAACAGTACCAAAAAGCCTAACATTTGTAACATCAGAGTCTCAGAAGGAAAGGAAAAAGAGTGTGGTGCAGAAAAAATATTGAAAGAAATAACAGCTAGAAGTGTCCTAAATTTGGCAAGAGAAATACACTTACAGAATCAAGAAGCTCAGCAACAGCCCCCCAAAAGGTAATCCCCAAGAAATCTACTTCTACACACGTTATGGTCAAACTGCTAGAAATTAAAGATAAAGAAAAAATATAAAAAAAAAAACAGAGAAAGATAATACCTTATTACAAGGAAATAATGATTTGAATGACTACAGATTTCTTACCAGAAATCATGGGGAAAAAAATAAAACAACATTTTTAAAGTGCTGAAAGAAAAGAACTGTCAATTCAGAATCCTATAACCATTGCAAATATACTTCAGGAATTAAGGGGGGGGAAAAACATTTCTTAGATGAGTTAAAAACTAAGAGAATTTGCTGACAGCAGGCTGTTCTAAAAGAACCACTAAAGGGAGTTCTTCAGACAGAAGTGAAATGATGCTTGAAGGAAACTTATAACATCAGTAATGAAAGGAAAGCAACAGACATGGTAAATGTCTTAGAAAATATACTATTCTTCTTTTATTGACTATTTTAAATATGCTTAACGGTTGAAAGCAAAAATGATAATATTGTCTGATGGAATTTTCAATGTATGTAAGACAACTACAACACAAAGCAAGGAGGGAAGGTGTTTTATATGAAGGAAAGGTTTCTGTGTTCCACTTTAAGTGGTAAAATATTGATTCTAAGTAAATTTTAAAAGTTAAGTATGTGCATTGAAATGTATAAGATTCAGCAAAACAGTGCTTAGAGGGAGATTTACAGTACTAAATACTTATATTAGAAAAAAATGATTTCAAATCAATCATCTACATTCCCAATTCATGAAACTAGAGAAGAGAAAAATAAGCCCAAAGCAATAAGAAGGAATAATAAAGATAAGAGCACATAGCAATAAAATTGCAAACAGAAAAATAATAGAAAAGGCAATAAACCTGAAAGCTTTCAACACACACACAAACACACACACACACACACACTCACACACTCACACACACACACACCTTCCAAAAAGAAAATTTCCAGGTGCAGATGATTGCACTGGTGAATTTTACCAAACATTTATAGAAGAAATAACACAATTATACAAAAATCTTTTCCAGAAAACAGAAGAGGAAGTAACACTTCCTAACTGAATTTATGAGCTCTGCATTCTCTGATACAAAAACCAAAGGCAATACAAAAAAAGAAAAACTAGAGACCAATATTCTTCATGAAAATAAATGCAAAAATCCTCAACAAAATCAAATTCAATAACATATAAAAACAATAATATTCCATGCCAAGGGGAATTTATCCTGCAAATGCAAGACTGGTTCAATGTTGATATCAGTCAATGTTATTTTATTCAATAGTTTAAAGAGTAAAAAAAAGCAACCAATCCAACAAACAAGCAAACAAAAAACCCACATGACACCAAAAGCATGATCCATAAAAGAATAAATTAATATATTGGACTTCATCAAAATTAAAAACTTTTGCTCTGCACAAGACATTAAAAGCATGAAAAGACAAGCTACAATTTGAGAGGAAATATTTGCAAACCACATTTCCAACACAGGATATTTATCCAGAATATACAAAAAACCCTCAAATATCAACAATAAAAAAAATCCAATTTTTGAACAGACAAAAGACTTGAATAAGTACTTTATCAAAGAGAATGTATGAATGACAAATTAGCCCATGAAAAGGTGTTCAACATCCATTAAGGAAATGCATGTTAAAGCCACAATGACACATCTATTATATTAGAATGGCTAAAATAAAAATTACTGAAATACCAAGTGATGGCAGGGAGGCAGAGCAACTGGAGCTCTCATATTTTGCTGGTGGGAACACAAGATGGTACCAGCATTCTGAAAGAATGTTTGGAAGCTTTTAATAAAGCTAATCGTAGTTACACCAACCACATCCAGCAATCCCATTCCTGAGTACTTATCATAGAGAAATAAATATGCTGACAAAAAAATTTGTACATAATTTTTTATATAATGGCTCTAGTCATGATCACCAAAAATTGGAAACCACCCACATGTCCTTCAACTGGTGAAAATATCAACAGACTGTGGTCCATCTAAATAATGGAATACTACTCAACAACATAATGAAACAACTATTGAACCATGCAACAGTTTGGATGAATGTCAAAGGCATTAAGCTGAGTGAAAGAAGCCAGTCTCAAAAGGTTACATACTAAATGTTTCCATTTATATGAAATCTCTAAAGAACGAAATCATAGTGATAGACAACAGACAAATGATTTAGTGATGTTTTAGCGATTAGGGGTTGGAAGGAGAGTGTGATGACAAAGGGAGCTTTGGGGGTGATAGAACTGTTAGTATCTTGATCCTAGTGATGGTTGTATAAATTTTATACACATGTTAAAATTTATAGAATTGTACGTACAGAAAAGTTCAATGTTACTGTACGTTAATTTTAAAAAAATAAGACTAGAAAAAGCACAGAAGATTGCTGATTTATAAACTAGTCAGAACATCCTTATTTTGCTCAATTTTCCTTTTCCATTTATCTGGGATAGAAAACAGTTCAGGCAATGTATTTTAAGATTTAATACTCTACATGTTTGTTCATTCCCAACTTCCATCAAAGCATCCATGCAACTTGAGTCACCGAGTACAGATCTGGAACAGATAGCTGGGGGGAAGGACAGGCTATCAGGAAGTTAATGACTTGGATGGACGCCATTGTTTAAAGGAACAAGGAGGACATTCAAACCTTAATGAAAGTATTCAGTCCATGAGACAAGGAGACAGGCTTTAGCTTTAATCAGCTTTTCCAGCAATATGTTCCAAGAGTTTGCTGGGTCAGCAAATGACAAACTTCAAGTTCTTAAGCTCACAAGAGAGAGAGTAAACATCACTTTTCTATGTTCCTCAACAAAACTCTATACCCAACAGAACTGTGCAACCAAGTCCAAGGTAAGACTACAAGTTCGTCGATGTTTCTTTCTTTCTTTCTTTTTTTTTGGTAGGCGGATGCTCCCTGAGGTCTTATCGGCCTTATGCACAGTTGTTCCTAATACCCAACACATTCTAGGTAGTCACTTAGTGTTTATTGGATTTAATTGAATATTAGAAAGTGAGTTTAACTTGCTAGGATTATTTTAGAATCCTTGGTTCCAGACTAGGTTAGCAGTCATGGTAAAAATAAGAGGGAGATGCCTGGTAGAAAACAGAACATCTTATTGAAATGCTTTTTGTGGTTAGAACATTGTGTTCCACATCGGAAAAGGGAGGCATCATCACGAATCCCACCCATGAGAGTCAGGAGAATCGGCCTTGACTCCAGCCTGGGTTCTGGCTCTCCAGCACTCCCAGAGTAGAGGACACAGAGATAGCCCCGGCAGCTGGAGACCGACACCCCACTGCATCACGTGAGCAGAAGCGGTATCTTTTGAAAACATCAAGAGTGACCGGGAGACTTGCTTTTGCTTCGATTGGTTAGTTTTCAAGTTCCCTCAGGAAAAGCAAGGGCTATTGTCAGAATGCACGTGCATTACTTCTGGAAACAGTCAGCTCAGGAACAGAGGTAACACCACCCTGGATCAGCTCTGTCTCAGCACATCTGCTGTGCCCAGTTTCTTGTTCCATTTTTGTCTCTGCCCACAGAATTCTCTGCTTATGCATTTGCTCCTGGGAGCAACAGGGAGATCTTTTAGAATTTTCTAGTTCCGATGGGTTACAGAATTGGACTGGGCCATAGTTTTATGTCACAGTCTAACTAATGGATGAACTGTCCTTGGTTCATAAATGCCTGCACCTGGGACCACAAGATACAAATGTGTCACAAAAAGTTGGGGATTGGGACTGGGGCTGGGGCGCTTCCCTTCACCAGTTTACACAAGGGACAGGAGCTGTCATTTGAGGACTGCGGTTCCTCTAGAGTTTGGAGCATTTTGGGGGCTCATAATGCTTTGGTGACACTCTTCTCGCTCATATTACACAGCAGGTAGAGGGGTGGACAAGGGCAGTGGTTCTCTTTCAGCTGGAAGGATAAACTCACAAAGTGAGGCTGTAGCACATATCGTGTTTCCCCGAAAATAAGACCTACCCCGAAAATAAACCCCAGTTAAGATCGTCAGCCAGACGGATGCATTTAGTCTGTTATGACAATGTTCCAGAAGAAGATGACATGACTGTATTTGAATAAATGTAGATTGTGGTACATGAAAAAATGAGACAGCCCCTGAAAATACACCCTAATGTGTCTTTTGGAGCAAAAATTAATATAAGACCTGGTCTTATTTTTGGGGAAATACAGAAGCTCTTGTTGCTGGCTGCCACCCTGAGGTCCCACACAGAGGTGGAATGCTCCTCTCCGGCATGGGAGGTGCCTTGTGCGGCAGGTGTTATGGGGGAGACAACCTGTGTGTTGACTAGGAACGTGAGTAGGGTGTGTCTTGGGTTCCAATCGTAGTATGGCCACTTGCTTCGTGATTCTGAATAAATAACTTCGCCCTCCGAACTTCAGTTTTATTAGTTATAAAATGGGGATAATTCTCTCTTAGGTTGTTTGACACAAAGTGGAGATCATGTTATTCCAATACGTAGAATCCTGCATGGCCTTCCATTGCTCAGAATCACAATCCAAGTCCTTACAATGGCTGACAATGCCCAGAACAAAGTCTACACGCTCCTCACGTCCGGGCCTTCTTCTGGTCTTGCTCTGCTGCAGCCACACTGGCCTCCGGGCTAGTCCTGGTACAGTCCGGGCATCCTCCTACCTCGGTCCCTTGCTCTCACTGTACCTTCTGCCTCAGAAAATCTTCACCCAGACGCCTTCGTATTTGAGGAGGGTGATGGGCGGTGTGTGCGTGCTTCATGGCCTAATTCAACCAAGCTCTCCATAATCAACTTCCAACCTACACGGAAACACTGCTGTCTCCGTCAGGTTTCTCCTGACTACGCAGTTTAAAATTGTAACCGCTGCCCTTCTTTCCGAGTTCCAGAGTACCCTTGCCCTGGTCTGCTTTTCCATTCCAACACAGTACATAATTAATTATTGGTTGTGCTTATTTTTCCTCTCCCACAGTGGAATATAACCCCCACAGAACAGGGATTTTGTTTTTGTTTTTTTCACTGATCTGTCCTTAGCACCTAAAACAGAGTAGGCACACAGTAGGTACCGAACAAATCACTTTGAAGAAATGAGCAAGTGTGTGTCAGCTTCTTTCTGGCTTCATTTCCTTTCGTTGCAGCCTCAACTTCTGATTATTATCTGAATCGCCCTCTCACTCTTCATTCATTCATTTATTCATTTGTCTGTTCAACAATTATTTATGTGTCTGTCTGTACCAGGAACTGGAGCTAGAGCTGTGAACAAAACTAAGTCACTACCTCCTTACTTGCCAGGAAGGCAGGCAATAAATACATAAAAGAATAAAAATGTACTATAATGTTACACGCTGTAGGATATCAGAATGTGCCACCCCAAAATATGACTCTAGGAGACCAGAATATGCCCCCAAATATGTATCTTTGGCATAAGGATTATTTTAAGATGATTATTTTGAGAAATAGCAGACACAGGAGACACTCTGAAAACAAAGTAGAAATTATCCTTTAGTAAAGGATATTTACATTTATAAAGGAAATCTCCATTTGTAAGTGTCTCTCCCTCTCTGTTCCAGGAAGAGAAGAATGACCAAATCACAAGAGACTCTTATCATGGAGAAGACACCTACTTAAATCTGCATAACAAATCTTACTCTTGTTCACCATACTTTTTCTGGTCTCCTTGCCATATTTGCCTCCCCCACACCCTTACTCCTGTGTTTTAGCTGAAGGTGGTGTTTAAGCCCAAGTTCTAAACCACCTCTTTGAGTTACTTATCCCTGAGTTTCTCCCATGGATGTATGAGATATATTTATTAATAAAGTTCCGTTCGTTTCTCTTTTATTACAGCAGCATGATTGTCATGTTGCTACACTCGTCCAGCCAAACATCATGTGTTACAGCTTGCCATTGCCACATCTACACCTAATCAGCCAAACTGTCGGAGGAACATTGACGTAATCGGTAGACTGTGGTTTCAACTCTTGGATGGGTTCTCCGCACTGTTCTGATAGTTTTTAGCTCATTCTTCCAGTCTCCATGGCAGCTTTTGCAAACCTTCACACTTCCCTGAACCAAAAATACTGATAAAAACAGCAATAGCGACAACTAACTTTTATTCACATTTTCTATGGTCCAGGCAACATGCTAAGGCTTTTGTTCTTACATCTATCTCATTTTGTTTTCACCTCATACATAGGTTAGGTACTATTATTTTATAGATGAGAAAACTGAAGCTTAGAGCAATCAAGCTACTTGACCAAGGACCCCAGTAATAATGGGGGGAGCTAAGAGTCAATCCAGAACTGGACTGTACTCACCTGATCCAAATTCTAGCCCCATCCCTACTGGCAATCTACCTTGCCTCATCCCTACTTCATGTGCTCAGAAAAACAAGAGTATGGAAGGGGTCAAGCATGAAAGCCTTCAGATTACTGACATAGTTACCAGCCAAATTTCATTAAATCTAAGAGTATTGATTATAAGAAGCACCATTAGTTCATATAACGCTACAATAATGTTACAATTGAATTACGAAACGATGTGGAAACAATTCCTATATGAGATGTTTTAAAGTGAAAATATTGTGTTTAAAAATGGATAATTTTTCAATATGGCACGTCCACACCACCAAAATCTCTTCTCTTCTTGTGTCAAAAGATGAGGGGTGTCTCCTCATCTTTGTTCTTTTCCCTCCTTGACTTTTTTCCATTGATATTTTTCCCTTTCTCTCTAGAGTTTTCAACTCTGCCTCTCTCCGACTAAAACATCTTCAGGTCTCTTTCATCCTGAAAATCATCTGCTTAACTCATGCTATGTCATCCCTAGCTGTTATTCCATTTTTCTTTTTCCCTTCTTATTTATTCTTTTCTTCTGTCTTGTTTTTCCATTGAAACCTACAAAGACTATCACAGAGACATCAGATATTTGGGTCCTAATTATAAAGCCTAATATTTGTTTGCAACATCTCTGTTAGGGGTATATGTTGTTGTGGCTGTTCTCTGCCCAGCAAACCTTCCATCGTGGAACCAAATTTCTCCCACACCATCCCACTGAAACCCTGTTCAGTGCATATGTTTCAGGAGCACTGAAACCTCAGTTCCTGCCTCCAAGAATGGGCACATGATCCAGGCCTGGTCAGAATACTACATCAAGGCTGGCACTGGCCTTAGAGTGAGACAATGATAGGCATATCACCTAAGCCATGCCAATCAGAATTCTGCCCTGAACTTTTCTCTTGGAGCTCTCACGAAAAATGTACTCTTTCTGCTGAGATTGCTCTTACACTGCTGGTGGCCATTTTGTCCACCATGTGGAAGTAGCCTATCTAAGAAATGGAGAAAGATATGGATACCTGATGCCATTACTTGATCTCCTAGATCCAAAGATGCCTGAAACCAGGCTACTCCTAGACTTTTCAGGTACATGAGCTAATAAATTCCCTTTTCGTTCCTGCTGTTTGATTTGTGTTTCTGTTACAAGTAAAGTGCTATTGCGTTGTTCTGTGTTTTTTTAAGTGATGGTCAGTCAAGTGTTACTACAAGAACAGACATAGGAGTGGCACAGAAAACAAAGTTCATGATACTCACAGGTCTAGAGAGGGGCTCACCACTTGTCACACAAGGTCACATGGAAAGCTCCATGACTTGTTCAGGTGGCAGAAGACAAGAGTGAGGCAGGAAAACTGAGGCTAGAGCCTCTTTGGAGTTTCTTCAGGAAAAGCAAGATAATGCAGGGTAAACTAGGATTGTCCAGTTTGAATAATTTTGGTGGGCGCTAAACCATAAGGGTGGTCTCTTGTTGCCTGACACCTGCCCTAGGATGATTAAGGCAGAGGGATGTTGTCACCTAGTGTGTAGGACCTGATAGAGGAGGTCTGGCACTGGATGGATTAGTTTGCATATCAAAGGCATGCTCCCAGCTGAGTCCTTTGCTATCCCTAAGAATTTGCTAACCTCAGGAGGGGCAATCTCTTCCCAGCCAGAAAGGTAATTTTATTTTATTTGTTTTAAGATGTCAAAACACCATAATACACAGAAAATAAAAAATATGTACAATATTTAAAGCTTTACAATTTTTACAAAGCTTTGATGTGCATTATTTTACTTGATCCTATGGTTTTTTGGGGGCAAGGTATATGTTTGTCTTGCTCATGAGTAAATTTCTTGGAATTAGCACATGCTACACATATAACAGGTGCCCAAAAATATTTGTTGAATGAAGTGAGCAGCATATATGTTATTACTTAACCCATTTAATAAAACAGGATAAAGAGATCAGAGAGCTACTAGGTTGTAGATTTTTGTCTTGTATTTGAATTGGATTAAAGTGGACTAGGTTAAGAGTGCATGGTGAAAGCCTAAATTGGGAAGGGGCACTGTAGGATGGATTTGAATTAAAATGCGGTGTCAAATCCATCCTAGTCTTTTTTTTTCCTGGAATTCCACAGCAGGTCTTAACTATCTCTGCCCCAACTTTTGCTCCTCTGCAATCCACTGTCTACTCAACAGTCACAGTGATCTTGGTACAGTGTCAGATCAGATCGTATTACTCTTCTGCTTTAAACTCCCCAATGGTTTCCCTTTACTTTCAGGGATGAAAGCCCAAATCCTCAACATATCTATAAGGTCCTTATGATCTGGTTGACCCCTGCCTATCCCTTAGCTTCATGTCCTCCTATCCTTCTCTGCATTCTTTCTGCTTTAGCCAAACAGCTTTCTTTCCATTCTAGAAAAATTATCTCCCAACTCAAAGCGTTTGCCTAAAATATGATGTATTACAGAAGGGTACACTTGAAACCTATGTAACTTTACTAACCATTGTCACCACAACAAACTTGAATTTAAAAAAATTATATATATATACACACACACACACACACATACATATATACATATATATGTTTGTATTTCCTCCACTTTTTATCTAGTAATATCCTCCTCAATAGTAAGTTCTCAGTTCTAACATCATTTTCTCCAGAGCCCTCTGAGTTCTTCTTCCCCACTCTCATTCTAGATGGGTCCCCTTTTTACCCACTTTTTCCCAGTGTCCCATAGCACCTATCAGTGTAATTAATGATTATTAAGTATAGACTCTCCAAAAGACCATCACCATAAGCTGTTGATCATGTAAAACTTAGAAATGCCTCAGAAGGGAGAAGTCAGGAGCTGATATTTATAGGGCTTTGAGTTCTAGACTCAAGTGATTTTAAGGGGATATAATTGAGCTCAGGCAAAGTTCTTTACATAGTAATTTAGGGTTGGTGAATTTAAAGGTGAGAATCTTGAAGCAAATCTTTTGAAAAAAATTTTCAATTACAGTTGACATTCAATATTATATTAGTTTCAGGCGTATAGCATAGTGGTTAGACATTTCATAACTTATGAAGTTATCCCTCCCCAATAAGTTTATTACCCACCTAGCACTATAAATATTTATTACAATATTATTGACCATATTCCCTATGCTATACTTTACATCCCCATGACTATTGTGTAACTGCCAATTTGCATGTCATGATCCCTTTACCCTTTTCACCCAGCCGCCTAGCCCCCTCCCATCTGGCAACCATCAGTTTGTTCTCTGTATGAGAACAAACAGTTTGTTTCTGTTTTGATTATTTGTTTATTTTGTTATTTAGAGTCCACATATAAGTGGAATTATATGGTATTTGTCTTTCTCTGTCTTATTTATTTCACTTAGTACAAGACCCTCTAGGTCCAACCATGTTGTTGCAAAAGTTAAGATTTTATTCTTTTTTAAATGAACGAGTAATATTTTATTGTATATATGTACCACATCTTACTTAATCATCTATTGATGAGCACTTAGATTGCTTCCATGTCTTGGGTGTTGTATATGAAAGTTCCCTCTTTGTCTCTTGTTTTAACCTTTGTTTTAAAGTCTGTTTTGTTTAATATAGATATTGCTACTACAGCTTTGTTTTCATTTCTATTTACATGACATTGTTTTCCATTCTTTTACTTTCTGTCTGCATGTGTCTTTAGATCTGAAGTGGGTCTTGTAGGTAGCATATGTATGGGTCTTCTTTTCTTCTCCATTTAGGCACCTTATGTCTTTTGATTGCAGCATTTAGTCCCTTTAGTTTAATATAATTATCTATAGATGTGTAGTTATTGCCATTTTATTATTCATATTTTATTTTCTTCCCTCCTCTTCCTCCTCTTCCCCCCTCCTCTTCTTCCTCTTTCTTCTTCCTCTTCTTCTTCTTCTTCCTCCTCCTCCTCCTTCTTCTTCAAGAAGTCCTTTTAACGTTTCTTGTAATACTGGTTTAGTGGTGATGAACTCCTTTAGCTTTTTCTTGTCTGGGCAGCTCTTTATCTGTCCTTCGATTCTAAATGCTAGCCTTGTTGGATAGTGTAGTCTTGGTTGTAGGTCCTTGCTTTTCATCACTTTGAATATTTTGTGCCAATCTTTTCTGGCCTGCAAAGTTTCTGTTGAGAAATTAGCTGACAGCCTTATAGGAGCTCCCTTGCACGTAACTAACTGTTTTTCTCTTGCTGCTTTTAAGATTCTCTCTTTGTCTTTAACCTTAAGCATTTTAATTATGATGTCTCTTGGTGTGGGCCTTTTTGGGTTCATCTTGTTTGGGACTCTCTGTGCCTCCTGTGCTTGTGTGTCTATTTCTTTCACCAAGGTAGGAAAGTTTTAAGTCATTATTTATTCAAATAGTCTTTTAATCCTTTGCTCTTTTCTCCTTCTGGTGCCCTTATGATGTGAATGTTGTTATGTTTAAAGTTGTCCCAAAGGTCTCTTAAACTATCCTCATTTAAAAAAATTTTTGTTTTCTTTTTGCTGTTCTGATTGGGTGTTTTCTGCTGCCTTGTCTTCCAAATCACTGATTATATTCTTTGCTTCATCTAATCTGCTGTTGATTCCCTCTGATGTATTCCTCATGTCAGTTATTGTATTCTTCATTTCTGACCAATTCCTTTTTATGGTTTCTATCGCTTTTTGTAAATTCTCACTGCTTTCATCTATTTTTCCCTTAAATTCTTTGAACATCCTTATATTCAGAGATTTGAACTCTGTGCCTGGTATATTGTCTCCATTTGGTTTAGTTCTTTTTTTAGAATTTTGCCATCCTTTCATTTGGCACATGTTTCTTTGTTTCCTCATTTTGGCTGCCTCTCTTTTTTTATTTTTATGTATTAAGTAGATCTGCTATGTCTTCCACTCTTGGCAGGGTGGCCTTATGTAGTAGTTGTCCTGTGGGGCCCAGTGGTGCCGTCTCCCTGGTGATTGAGCTGAGTGCTCCAGGTATGTCCTTTGCATGGGTTGTCTGTGTCCTCCTATTGTAGTTGATCTTTGATTGCTGTTGGCAGGTAAGTGTGTGAGATTGACCCTTTGGCTGACTGGCTGTGAGGACAGGCCATGCTACAGTGAACAAGCTGTGGTGCAAAGGCTGATCCAATGGCTGACCCTTATTTTAGTGAGGATCTGGTGCCTGCCGAATTCACGTTTGGGTATGTTGTTTGTGGAACTAATTGGGTAATGCTCTGGTGTAGTCTGAAGCCAGCCACTGGGTTTGTTGCTTCTGGGGCTTCTTGGGAGGGGCTCCGGTACTCAGCCACTGACCTCAGCCAAGGTCAGCCACTGCCTGTGCCTGGCACAGAGCCATCTGGTCAGAGCTACATAGTGATGTGTGGTTGGCAGCAGCCTATGCTGGTCTTGGAGGCACCTTGAAGAGTCTATGCTTTGAACCAAGGCTGACTGCCACTAATACCTGGGCTACTTAGCAAGAGATAAGGCTAGCGGCTGCTTGTTTGGGGTTTGTGGGCCTCTGAGAGATTTTAATAAAGGATGCAGCATAAGCCACAACAGGCCGTTTGAATGGGAAAGTCACTAGAAGCAGCTTGGGTGGGCCTACAAGTTGGGTGGGGCAAGGTCTGAAGGAATCACCAGCATGGAGCCAGTTTGATGGAGACTTGAATTTGGTGCCCACCTGCAACTGCAGGCAAGGTGGAGGGAGGGCTCAACAAAGGAGCAATGCCTTCTGCCAGCACTTTTGTATGGGAGAAAGCTGCCCCTCCAGCCCTTGCCCTGCAGCCAGACAATTCTTTTCCTCCTTGTGCATCCCTGGCACTTTTTGAGCTGCTGCCTCAGAACTAGAGCTCAGAACCAGTGAATCTGTCAGTAAGTCAGTGCACAGGCCCTTTAAGAGGAACACCTGGGACCCCAGCTACCCTCATCTCACCTGGATGAAATCCCAGCTAATTTTCACAGCTAGATGTTGTGGGGACTCCTTCCTCTTCCTGGCACTGGTGGTCCAGGCTGCGGAGCCTGGTGTGGAGCTGGGATTCCCCTTGTGCCTCAGGGAGGACCTCCACAGCCGAGATATATCCCCCGATTCTTAACCACCACATGTGGGTGTGGAACAAGTCTCAACGTGGCTTCCTCTTTATATCCTTAGTTACAGGAATTCTGTTCAGCTAGTCTTCAGGTATTTCTCAAGGGTGGTTGTTTTATAATTTAATTGTAATTTTGATGTGGTCATGGGAAGAGGTGAGCACAGTGTTTACCTACTCTGCCATTTTTGACTGGAATCTTGAAGCAAATCTTGATAAGTAAACAATTGCTCGATGAATGAGCAGTCTGTCAGTGAAGCGGTCTATTGTCCTGAGAAATTGACTGTTTGAGCAGCGAAAGTTCAGATAAATGGACTAAAACAAACAATAAAGTTGTTTACTGGTATAGAGCCTTAGCAACCTGGGCTAGAATTACTGGACCAAATAATAAAGTCATGTTATGTCAGTGGCCATAGTTCTGAGTCCTCAGTTAAGGAATATGGATACAAACAGTCTCAGTTTTCATGATATACCTGTGTTTATGTCACCTCTTCCCCAATAGCACTTTTGGCAATTGCAACTTTACATTTGATTAATGTCCATCTCTGCCAGTAGAATGTTTGCTCTGTGAGGGTAGGTTCCATACTGGTTTTGCTCACCATTTTATTCCCTGTACTGGTCACAGTACCTGGAACACAAAAGGTATTCAACAAATATTTGTTAATATTGAATGAGAGCTTGGACAACAGCCTGGATCAGAAGATGAGGAAGAAATTCGAGATTACTTTGTCTTCAGTCCCATGTTAGTCTGGTCCCAATAATGCCAAGTTGGTGCTGAGAGAACATATTTAGAACAGAAAGATGAGAAGTTCCACTTTTGGGAAACCAATTTTCATTTCTATAGGTAATAATACATCTGGAATTTAGAAAAGATAAAAGCTAGGGCAATATATGCAGATTTTATGAATTTTGTTTATTCAAAATGACTCACAAATCAGTCATGGGGAGCTGTCAGATGATTAGCATGCTATAAATCTGACTTTATCAGTAAAAAAATCCTCCTGAAAAATCCATTTAGATTGAAAGTTTTCCTCAGTCTGTACGAGACTAATTAAATGTACTAGGTTGTAAAGATGATAATAAATACATACATGGCACCTTCTGTGTGTCAGGTACTCTTTTAAGTGCTTTACTTTCATTAACTCAGTAAACCTCATTATAACTCTATGAGGTAAGTGCTATAATAATCTTCATTTACAGACAAGAGACATAAAGAATTGAGTAAAAGCTGCTTGAAACTACATGAAAAAGCTACATTAACATAACTTTCTATTCTGGGAAGTTCTTGCCCAGGAAGATAAAGGTGCAAAATATGTTTCAAAAACATCCTGAAAATTTCTTTAACTGAAGAATAGATAATGAAATGGAAAACCAGATTGCTTATCAAAGGGTTGTTTACTCATCAAGAGTCACTTTAAAATCCATGCCTTGCTGAATGCACCAGTCTTAAACTATTATATCACAACTTGGCCCAATCACAAGCAGGTCCCCACACTGGAAATATCACCTTAAATCAGACTGCCTACACCTTATAAATATCCATCCTTGAAGTCACACTAAGCCACCTCTAAGCCACACTAAGTCTGTCAAGATGGTGCTCTCCCTTGCTACACTAAGCAATACACTTGGCTTTGCTTGACCAATAGGCTATTTTAGTGGTCTTTTCAGGGAGTTGGCAGTTAACAGAACCAAGAGATTAATGCCTTATGCCTAGTGTTTTACTAGTGTGTTTCCTAATTTTGTGCAGAGAAGGAAGTAAGGCCAGGACTTACTATTCAAACGGACACCTACTTCACTTGGGTAAAACAAGTTAAGTTTTAAGAAAATTAGGGCAGACTTATTTGTATCTGTTACAGAGCTCAGCATAACATTAAACTGAATTAAATACAAATTGTGGACTAAAAAGACAGAAGCAAGATACTTAAATGAGTATAGCCAAAAACATCACCAAAACTGGACAGGTAAGGATAAAGGTTAGAGTGGGGAAGGTCCCAGTTACTATCAGGCACAGAAATTAAAAGTAGTGGCTTTGGATTCAGAAATAGATTCAAGTTCTGGCTTTACCATTTAGCAGCGATTTGACCTTGGGTAGTTGACCTCCCCGAACCTCAGTAGTTCACCTGTAAAATAAGAATAATGTTAGTACCTACATCAGAGTTAGTATGAGGACAGTGTGTGCCAAGAGTTTATCACCGTGTAATTGGTGGTATATATTGCTGTTATTATAATATAATTCACTGCAGGATTTTAGGGCTTGGGAAGAAGGAAGATAAGATCAGTGGTATACTTGAAGGGGATTGAAGAATTCAAAGAGAAGAAACAAAATATCTAACAATCTGGAAATTCAGGATTGAATTTTTCAGTAGTCATCTGGTATTTTTCCAAGAAGACTGGTTACCAAGGCCAGAGGGATAATTCCCCAACTAAACTCTCCATTTAATAGTAAAGCACGATTTACCTCCCAAGAGGATTGCCCAGGCAGAGTTTAGGACTGTAGCAGAAGCTTGACCTTAAAAGTTTAAGAATTTAGAACCCTGGGAGAGAGATGAAATCTGTCAGTGAGAAACATCTAAGTGTTTTTGTGGGTATATGTAGGAGGAGAGTACTGTTGTTTTCTAGATGCTATCGCTAGTGATGCAAAAGAACATGAGCTCACTGAGCCCAAGGTTGTTCTTTTCCAAACTTGCTTATTCACCAACCAAGCAAGTCTTGCCGAGAAATATGGAAAGGAGGTATTAAGTGAACCCAGTACTTAATGCAAGCCACAGCAGTTTTATGTGTGGCCTCTAAAGATGAATAATCTTGGGGAAGGAGGCCATTTTTCTTATTGTTTGTAGAACTGTAGACCTAATATCTCTTTTGTATTTACCTTGTGCTTCTAGGAGCTGCTGCTTTGCATGCCTGAGCTCACTTCACCCTTCTACAAAACTTTCCAGGTATGGTATCTCCATCATTGAACTCCTCCTTGATTTACTTGTGTTTTCTTATTAAGTACGCACAATTTTGTGGAAGAATCCTGGGGTCAAGAAAATCCAATGCTTTGTAAGCAGACAGGAGAGATGTGGTGTGGTGTTTGACTGCATTTTTCAACAGCAAAAAGTATAGAGAGTCAACAATAACATGTTCAAAGTAGAAGTAGCAGGATGGATGGATGGCAGATTGAAATGAAGGACTAAGGACCTCTATTTTAACTTTGGCCTTAAACAGTAACTGCACATTTAGTGAAGGGGTATGTAAGTATAAAGATACCCCTTTATACTTAGAAGGGGAAGCTAAGTATAAAGACAAGTCTTGAGGTTGATCTTGAGACTATGAGACTGGAAAGGTCAACTATTTTCTCATTCTAATGTCCCACTTGGAAAATTGGGCAGTTTTCCAGACCCCAAATGGATTATTTGAATAGTTAAAAGATGTAAAACAGAATATTGAGTGTATATGTTCACACCCACCTCCAATTTTATTTCGTGTGACTTGATTTTTAAGTTAATAGTATCTCAAGATACAATCTACATGGGATTTAATAATTTTAATTCCATCTCTTATCTCTTTACTATAAGGAGAGTGATTCCTTTCTGTGTTAGTGAATATCAACCCTTTCTCAGAAACAATAAAAATATAAATAAAAGTTCTTCAAAAGTAACTCAGAGGCAACAACTGAACTATGCCAGTGTTGTGAGTTAAACATAAATCACAATTGTTCTAACTTGTTGAACTGTATTTCCAAGTTTCAAGCTTAAAGAATTCATCAAGCAATTTTAAAAGAAGGAATACTGCCCTAGAAAAAAAAGGAATTTGCCAAACTCTCTTTATACCTCCTTCAACACAACTTCGCAAACATTCCTGAGCATCTTCTATGGGCAATGATCTGTTCAAGTCTCCATAGGGACACAGAAATGAATGAACATGAACCTGGACAAAACTACGACACAAAGTAGGAAAAGACTAAAATAATCATAAGGGGGAGAAATTGTCAGCTGGAAAGCCTGAGGAAATAGGTGGGATTAGAATTTGGTCTTGGATGGGTGAATGAGGTGAAGTTGGGGCTGGGGGGGATCGGGAAGGAATGAGGGTTTGGAGTAAGTAGAATGGTTAATAGCCTATTTTGACGGAAGTGGCAATTATGGCTGTTGGGCCCTGACAATAGGTGCAATGCTATAAACTCTGGTTTGCTTTCTAAAAAGAGCCATTAAAAATGGGGCAGAGGAGTGATTTCCTTTGCTGTCACTGAATTAACATGAAAAGTATCAGTATCAGATGCATCACTCTGCCCTTTTCACCTTTTTCCTCTGTTCTCCAAGCGGGCAGGCAGGCCAGTAGAGGCTACAGTATGAGGGGTCTTCCTCACCTTCTGGTTTGGCCAATGAGGTGACTTGCAAGAGATCCAAGGAAAGGAGGTGGGTAATGTGAGGGAACTGGTTTTTCAGGCTCCCTTCTTTCAGGGTCAGCTTGGGCTGCTGAAGCCCACACAAGAACTACACAGCTTCTCTGGGCCTGTGGGTTCTGATAAGCACTTCATCTCCTCTTCTGTTTGGATCTAGGGGTGGGAGAGCCTGGTTTATTCTTATTCCCTACACCCTACCACACCATTGTAAAGAGTCTTTTCATTAAATTTGCCTCAAGTTATTCTAAGATGAGTATACTCTCTGTTCCCCATTGAGACCTCTATCAGACCTGAGTAGAGAAACACTGGGCATCTGCTCACCTCAATCCTAGGAGGGGCCAAGTGTCTATGCTTAGGCTCTGAGGTCCCACAATTCATGCGAAAGTTTTTTGGAAGAATTTTTGGGTCCCTGGCCCAACTTAGGCCCATCAGGCATTCTTTTGGGGAGTCTGCATTAAGAAATTCTCTAAGTAGGCTGGCGAGGAGATGAACTCAGGAGTTGTGGTGTGTCATTTCTGCCCTAAGTGGACTGAGAAGGAGAGGAAGTTGATCTGTAGAGAAATTCACTTATTAAAGTTATTGAGTTCTGAATGGTTTTCAGCCCTTGGTTCTAGTCCCTTCTGAGGGCCAGGTAAATTCTTGTCCTCAGGTCCCATGAGATAACTCTATTTTCTTCAGTAAACACCATACTTACACGCACAGAGACTTTTTTTTTGTTGTTGGTTTAAGCACGTTTGCTTCATTTTTTGTTACTTGCAACAAAGAGATGTAACTAATAGAGGACCCAATACACATAATCCCGGTTACCATTTATGGAGTACTTAGTGTGTGCCAGATTTCACATGACTTATCTTTAATCCTCTCAACTACCTGAGAAGTATTTTTGTGACTTTGATCTTTCTTGGCTTAAAAGTTCCTTCCTTCTATGTCCCTTAATTTTTTCTGGGTGTCCCCAAAGGGGTGCCTCATACTTTCTCACAAAGCCATTGGTCATCCTCAGTCACCATGCAGCCTGTTCTGTTCTTTTTCTTCACTCACAGATGTCACCGCACACTGTGAAAATGATAGTATCTACATCCAAGATTCCACCTGTTGATGCTACCAAATGTTCTGATCCTCGGTATGCTCAAACATCTCTGAGTTTGGGGAAGAGTTAGGGAGAATGTCTCTTCTACCTCTGTGTCAACTCAGCCCTTTAGCTGTTCTTCATGTGGCCAGAGGCTCATCGCTGATGAGACCCATGAACTAATGGCAGAGCTTCCCAACTCTGCATCATGGCAGAGTCATGTACCACAAAGGTTACAGGGGGCATTGAACTCCCTGGACCTTCGGACAGCCTGGTGCAGACTGGGTGACTAGAGCCCTGGCTCCGTCATCTAACCTTGAGCAATCTTATTTCATCCCAGCATGGCCTACAGACACTATCATTTTCTGTAAATATCATGGCATGAATCTAGCCATTCACACAAACCCCGTTCCCTGTGCCAGCCATAGGGGATACAAATCCAGTCAGGACCAGATCAACAATACATGTTGTGCCATTATTTGCATGCTTGCCCTTCCCTTTTCTGGCTTTTCTTTTGGAAAACAAAACTTGCATGCAAACAAAGAGGCAGAGTTGTGGGGTGTGTATATAGATGTATTATTAGGGAATAAAAAAGATATTGTCTACATTTTCATGAGCCAGTGCAAAATGCCCTGTTATATATGCACCATCCCACTCTGACCAATCAGGAAATAGTCTTCAAGAGTTATGTCACCTACCTGAGGTCACACACTAAGTGGCAGAGCTGGAATTCTAATCCAGGCCTGTCTGGCTTCAGGGACACATGCTTGATTTCTCACTATTGCCACATCCATTCTTCCCAATGTTCCACCAATCAGGATTATGGCCTCCTAATCTCCCTTCAGAGAACAAGTGCTGGGGCAGCCATGGACATTCACCCCTCAGAACTTTATTCAAGAGGAATCTGTCACAAGGAGTGCAGTCAAGCAACAGCCTCTAGCTGTAGCATTTGGGGGTTGGAGCAATGTTTGAGGCAGGGACATGCTCTGTCCAGGCTGTTCTAGCCAGTGACAGAGCATGGCATGAGTACTAGAGCCTGGTCACCTCAGCTCAACCTGGGATTCCTCTAGAGAGAATCTATGAGTTGGCACTCCCCGCTGGGGAGCTAAGGGTGGTGTCAGGGTTGCACTGTGGTCTGAGGTTCTTCTTACCCAATCCTCCATTCTTCCTCCTTTCATGGGTGTGAGACACACACACTCATAGGTGTTCCAAAAGCTCACGATGCCTGCCGCTCCCTCATCCCTTTATCATTCATAGGTATGACCCCTAATATATCTCTCACACTCCTGACTCTCTCCGGTTGTCTTTCCCTGAAACAAGCTCCCTGAGAGGATTGCCATACCACGTAATTCTGTTTATCCTCCACAGCCCATAGTACAGTATTTTGTACATAATTACTTTCCTGCCCTTTTTTTTGGATCAACAAGCCATTTTAGATGGTGATAAATGAGCAGTTTCAATGTCTTGTTACCAGTTCTGGGGGAGCTCTGGGCCCAAAGGCCCAGTGAGATACAGGTCAAAGATGGTTCTAGAGTGTCAATCATCCACAGATTTTGTTTAAATGAGGATTCCTGGGTCCTCTGGTCAAAGATTCTGACTCTGAGGCCTGTAGGGCCAAAACAGTTCATTTTTAGTGAGCACTCCCAGTGGATCCCAAGCCAAGCAGACCATACTTGAGAAGCACAACTTCTGAGAATGACAGTTCAGCTCCACAGTCTCCCTTTTCCGCCATCACTACCACATTTGGTGGTGTGGATATCCCTGTGAATTTGGGAGAATCTTGGTATATTCCAGGACCAGGATTTTCCTATCTTCTGGATATGTTTCAGTCTGCATTTAAAAATGAATAATGTCCCAAGGGTAGAGACATAAATTGGTGGCATCGGCAGCCGACATTGAGGTATGGACCAGGATTATAAAAGGTAAACGTTAGCCTCATTTTACAGTGTGGATCCCTGGCACGAATCATTATAGAGTAGTCGTGCAGTCCAACTCTGTCCCGTTGTTATCTTAGCAGCTATCCTTTGTTCTTCTCTTATCCCTCCTTCAAGGGTAATCTCAAAGATCACTTTCTGACTTCTGCAAGTGCAGAACTTCTTCCAACATCCCAGTTCCCCAGTACTATCTCCCATGAAGGTACATTATATTTAAATTGATTACTTTATGTATCTTTTTCACCCACTCTTGAAAATTCTTTGGGAGTGAAGTCCATTTCTTTTCACCTCTTCATTCAAATGCCTACCCCAATATCTAGAATATGGTAGGAGCTCAATTGATGTGGTGGATGGATGGGTGGATGGGTGGATGGGTGGATGGGTGGATGGGTGGATGGATGGATGGGTGGATGGATCGATGGATGGATGGATTTGGAAACAAGGAAGCATGGGAGGATGAAAGTAGGAATAAGCTAAAGGTGACCCGATGCCTTCATTTTAGTGCTTCATTTCACTTGACTTTCCACACTCATATCCAATCTCACATTAACTTAAAAATAAATCATTATGTTACAGAAATATGTATTCATCTTCTTTGTGATTTCAACTGATTTACATTTACTTCAAGTGAATTGAGAATATTTATGAGAACATTTAAAAAAATAAAATGAAAGAATTCTTTTCTAGTCAAGATGAAAATTTGGATTGTAGGAGGAAGTGTGATGCAGTAGGCTTTGGAATCAACTAGTCTGAGATTAAAATCCCACTTTGTTACTTACTGGTTATGTAGCTTCAGTATCCTCATATGTAAAATGGGATCATATTTATATCATAACAGTTATATAAACGCTAACCAATTGCCTGATACATAGTAAGGACTCAACAAATATTAATTACCTTCTTCTTCTTTGGCCAAAACTTAATAGAATCCTTGTACTTGGAAACCAAACCCATGTCATCGTTTTAAAATTTTTTTCCAAATGCATACACATAGATTAGATGCTTAGTAAGTACATGTCAGATGAATGAAAAAATTATTTCGTTGCTTCTGGCTTATCTCAAATTCTAATTTTAGTACACTTCAGTGTGAGGAAGTGAATTTAAAAGCATAGCAACACGACTCAAAAGATTAAGATTTTTCTATCCAGAAATCTTGATTTACATCTTCAGTGGTTGACTTTTGAGAAGAGTGCAAATGTTGGCATTATCTTCTTTATTAGTAATTTGTGAAGAACTGGGATCTCACACAGCTGTGTGCAGCTCGAAGATGTACCAAGGAAAGAATAAATTTCCTGCCCACGCAAACTCAAGGCAAAAACCACAAGCTGTCTCCTATTATTCTGACAGCCATATAGCAAGGTTTCTTATTTTTCTCATAAAGCAACTTGACAAAAGTATAAGAATTATCCACTATGCAGAATTTTTACCTTGGGGGATTGTTAAAGTGATGTATTTGTTTTAGGAGCCACTGAAGACTCAGAGTTACAGAAATTTACAAACCTCACTCTATCTATTCAACAAATGAAAATTCTTCTTTTCAGCCTCAAAGGGACTAGTGGTATGACCTGGACCCGGCCTACCACGCCCCTCTCCAAGATGCATTCCACAGGATACAAGTACATCGTACTCAGAACTGCTGTGTGCTCCAAACTGTGGTCCAGCTCAACATGGGCCAGTCCTCCTCCAATTCTTGCTGAGCCCACCTCTCATTTAAAATAGACAGCAATGGGCAGAGGGCATTCAACAGACACCTTTCTGCTCCCAGCTCCATTTACTGGAATCCATTAGAACAGAGAGGGCCACAGAAACCTAATAATATTCTCAGTAAATCTAAGTACTAGGCTAAGGCGAAGCAAACTTGTCTGTTGATCACTAATTATGTGAGAGGCACGTCTTATTATGTATTTGTATACCTATTTTATTTATACCCTCTTTCCAAAGGGAATGTAAAGCTGCTTGTAAGAACACACGTAGGTTAAGTGGGGATACTATACAATAGGACACAAAGCTGCAGCCAGAAGGAGGGGGTACACATAATACCCAAGCTAAAGTCCACTTGCTGTCAGTGGGCTGCAAAGCCGGTTTGCAAATCCCTGCTAGCCAGGGAATGGTCACTCTATGTGGTTCTCAGTGTCCAAAAGGCAGAAGCAAACCTGCTGCTCTGAGACACAGCAATTCCTGGTACACAGACTCAAGGGAGACATTCCCCGCCATCAGTTTGTAAGGGGTGATGAGTTGTAGTGTGTTATACAACAACCCAGATCTGCTTGAATCTGACCTCACCAATACTGTTTCAGAGCTCATTCTTCAGGACCCTATATAGACACAAAGAAATCAAATTGATTTCTTTGATTAAAGATGCTCAATCACTCAGTATTTCCTCAAACCAAGACTGTCTGGTAGAAACCACCTTTGGCATGAAGTTAACGCTTGAAGCAGAAGTCAGATCTCCCATCTCCTTCTGGAAATAAACATGTAGGTGTGCCTATAAAAGAGAGTCAGGTCCCCCAAATTTTCTGAGTCTGCTTGCCTCCCCGACTACATGGAGAGGGAGAAAGAATAGGGAATAGCTAGCTGGCAGGTAGGATGATGTCAGTTGTGTAATAGTGCACCCCAAACATAGAGGCACAAGCAACAATGGTCTCTTAGTATTGTCTCTCAAAGCTCTAAATGTTGGCTGGGCTCAGCTAGGCGGTTCTCGCAAAGAGTCTGTCACACAGTTGCAGTCAGATGATGGCTGGTGCTGGAATCATCTCAGAGGCTCACTGGTGATTGATGTTGGCCATTGTTTGAGAGTGCAGTTGGGACTGTCAGAACATCTACACCTGGGCCTCCATCTATACTGGATGTCTTACAGCATGACAGCTGGAATCCAAGAGCAAGTGTTCCAAGAGATAGATAGAGACAGAGATAGAGACAGAGACAGAAATAGAAATAGAGGTAGAGATAGCCAGAGATAGAGATAGAGATGAGACAGAGGTAGAGATAGAGACAGAGACAGAGATACAGATACAGATGGAGAGAGATAGATACCAGGCAGAAGCTGTATTGCCTTATTTTAAAATAAACTTTATTTTGGAATAATTTTAGATTTACAGAAAAGTTGCACAGAAAGTATGAGAGTTTCTGTACATTCCTCACCCAGTTTCAGTTTCCCCTAATGTTACCATCTTTCCTTCCTGTGGTACATTTTTAAAAATTAAGAAACTAACATTGGTTCATAACTATTAATCAAGCTCTAGACTTTATTAGGATTCCACTAGTTTTTCCATTAATATCCTTTTTTTTCTGTTCCAGGATCCAATCCAGGATCCCACATTTCATTTATTTTTATGTCTCTTTAGTCTCCTCTGGTTTATGACAGCTTCTCACTCTTGTTTGTCACGACCTTGACAGTTTTGAGGGGATAATGACCTAGTCAGTAATTTTGCAAAATGCCCCTCAAATTGCCTTTGTCTGATATTTTTTCTCACGATTAGACTCAGGGGATGGATTTTTGGAAAGAATAACACAGAGGTGAAGTGCCCTTCCTATCATATCACACCTGGGAATACATGATATCCATGTACTGTCACTGGTGATGGTAACTTTGATCACCTAGTTAAGATTGTGTTTGCAACATTTCTCCACAGTTAAATCGCTATTTTTTCCCTTTCCATACTTGATTCTTTGGAAACAAGTCACTAATCTAACCCACACTCAAAAGGGAGGGGGTAGTGTATACATGTAGTATTTTGAATTCTGTGTATGGAAGATCTGTCTCTCCTCCCTCATTTATGTATTTATGTCAATGTGGACTCATGCACATTTGTTTTATACTTTGGGTAATAACCCAACACTACGTTATTATATAGCTCAAAATTTTCCAGCTTTGAGAACTGGAGGTTCCTTTCATTTGGCTCCTGCGTCCCTTCGACATGCCCGCATCCTTTAGATTTTTTTTTGAGCACTTCCTTACATTCTGGTATTATACGATGTTTTCAGGATCACTTGTATTTTTCCTACCCTAAAATCAGTCATGTTTACAAAGAGCCCTGGTTAGTTTTGTTGAAGAATGGTATTGTATCCTTTTATAACCTAGCCTCAAGTCACACAGTGTCTCTCTATGGTTGACAGAGTCATATCAATCCACCCAGTTCAAAGGGGAAGGACATAGACTCCATGTTTTAATGGAGGAGTGAAAAGGTGACATTGTAAGAAGAGTCTTGGCATGAGATATTGTTATGTCCATATTTGGAAAATACAAGCTATTACAGATGGTCAGAGTATCTTAATGAGAAGGCAACATTTGAGCAAAAACTTAGAGGAGTGAGAAAGGCAGCCATGTGGCTATCTGTAGGAGGAATATTCCAGATATAGGAAATGATTAATGCAAAGTCTTTACAATGAGACTATACCTGGTGTTTTGAAGAAACAGCCACAGAGCCATTGTAGCTCATGGAACAGGAGTGATAAGGAGAGTGAGTCCTAGAAGACGGGGATGGAAAGGATAGATCCTAATGGACCTAGAGGATATAGCGAGGATCTGCGTTAGCAGCCATTGCAGGATAGGAGTGACAACAGGATCTGACTTACATTAAAATGATCACGATGGTTACTCTGTTGAGAAATGACTTCAGGGGACAAGGGTAAAAAGAGGCAAACCAGTCAGGATGCTATTCCAGTGATGTACACAGAGGTGACTGTGGCTTAGACCATAGCAATAGTGAAAGTAGTACAGAGTGGTTGGATTCCGAACACCTGCAGCTAAAGCTAACACAAGTTCCTGCTGGACTGGAGATGGGCTGTAAGAGGGAGGAAAATCAAGGATAATTTCAAGGTTTGGCCTAAGAAACTGCAAGGATAAAGTTGCCATTAATTGAGATAACTATGGATGGGGGATAGATCGGGAGCTTATTTCTGGAAATGTTGACTTCCAGATGCCTATTAGACATCAAAGTAGAGATGTCAAGTAAATCTTGGGTATACAAATCCAGAGTTTGGGAAAGGAGTCTGGGCTGGAAATGTACATTTGGATGCGACTGCATAGGGATTTGTATATCAGGTCATAATGAGGTCACCAAGAAAGTGAGTAAAGATAGAGAAGGCAATCATGAACTGATTACTAAAGCACCTCAACATTAAGAAGAAGATACCATCCAAAGAGACTGAGAGGAAATAACCAATAAAATGCAATAAAAACCCAGAGTGTATGGTGTCTGTGAAGAAAGTGTGCCATGGAGGAAAGAGTCATCAATTGTCAAATGATATCACTCAGTTAAGTAAGACGAGAATCCAGTATCTGACTATTGGATTAAACCATAAGGCAATCATTGATTTTTCTTGACAAGAACAGTTTAGATAGAATCATAGGACCAAACGGCTGGTCCTTTTCTTGTAAGAAAGAGTGTGAGGAGAGTAATTGGAGATAATATAGATGATCTCTTTGAAGAATTCTGTTGCAAAAAGGAGTAAAAGAGTGGTGTGGTAACTAGTGGGGGAAATGAGTTCAAGAGAAGGTTTACATGGCCATAGGAATAAGACAGTAAGAAATAAAAGGCTGATGGTTTAGGAGAGAGGTGGCAAATTGATGAAGCAATTTCCTTGCATAGGTGAGGGGACCTAGGGTCTGGTGCATTGGGTGTTAGTAGGAACATATATAATTCCTGGGAGGAGGGCAGAGTGTGTGGGTGCAGATACTGGAAAGTCCATGTGGTGTTGGGGTGGGGAGTCAGTTAAAATTCTCTTCCGATTGATTTAATATTTCCAGTGAAGTGGGAATTGAAGTCGTCAACTGAGAGTGAGAATGTGGGAGTGTGTGTTAGAGGTTTGGGGAGAGAGGAATAGGTGTGACAAGGCAGCTTACAACGTGAGAGAGTGAATGGATTAGGGACATACAGTATGGATTTCTGGCAGCTTCAACGAGGCCACCTGATGGTTGTTGTCTTAAGTTCAAAGTGAAGTCTGTCAGCATGGCTCTGTCTCTTCCAACCACTTCAAGGGCAGGTGCTGAGGAGGCAGAGGTGGGTTTAACCAGGGTATTGTGAAATGAGAGCTATAATGGAGATAACCGAGATGAGGATGTATATAAGGGAGTGATTCCAATGACTGACTAAGGGATTTTAGCTAAGGGAGGATGGCGAGGACACACCAAGGGGGTGAAAAGCAACGTGAAGTTTGTAGGATCATTGAATTACAAATTTTAGTGAGGGAAGAACAGAAGAATGTCATATCTGAGGACTAACGTTTACCCTGGGTTATCCTGTGTCATGCAGGGTCTCAGCTCCCGCTCCCGCACAAGAACACAGGATACGGCAAGGCCAAAAAGGAACACCCACGGAGCCATAGATAGGGGAGTCATACCACTATAGTCTCACTGGATGCTGGGTTGAAGACACAGGAAGCAGGAGCCACATGATCTGCAATCCGCCGTCTGCTTTTCTGCCAACCCACCAACCAAACTCAGAGTGTAGCCACGGCAGTTATATTAGTGGTTAATGGCTAACCAGTAACAGCTGATGGCCGTCTAATAACCAAGCCAGCACCTTTTCATATAAGGCCGAGAGCCTTTAAACTTTTCTCTGGGACTCTGTCCCCATACTCTGCCCACTAGTAAAATTCAATTTTATGGATATACCAATCAGAGAATTAATTCTAACACCTTTGAGCTGGAAATTTTCTAAGGAAAAACAGAGATAAGCTTGGAGTAGGAAGGAAGACAGAAATACCACCCTTGCCAAAAATACAAAGATTAGACAATAAATGAAGTTCTTTGTGCAGTCAATGCAGTAATGAGTTTCGTTCGTCTTTTTTCTTATAAGGAGGTGTCATGTGGGGCGGCCTGCAGGGTCTCTAGTCCTGCTCCCCACGAAAGAATGCAGGACATGGTGAAGTCAAAAAGGAACATCACGGAGCCATAGATAGGGGAGTCATACCACTATAGTCTCACTGGCGGCTGGGTTGGAGATACAGGAAGCAGGAGCTACACTGTCCGCAAAGCGCCGTCTTAACTGCAATCCGCTCTTGCAGGCTCAGCCACCATCTTCTTGGTAGCCCCCATTTGCTGCTAGCATAGCCACAGCAGTTATATTAGTGGCCAGTGGCTCATTGGTTACAGCTGACAGCCAACTAGCCACAGCTGATGGCCATGCAATCACAGTTGATGGCCATTTACTACCTGAGCCAGCACCTCTCTACGTGAGGCCAAGCAAACTGCACTCCTGGCTCTGTTCCCACAGGAGGCTTCTGGCTTCTAGGCCAAGACCCATGCTGACATTTCATATTGTCTTGTTGTCCCACAGAGGGCAGGATCAACACCCTCTGCTCTCAGATTTGTTTGGATGTTGAACTAGATGCCACAGGAGCACCAAGATAATTTGAAGAGATGTATGACTCACATCGCGGCTTTCTGGGGAGAACAGAGCAGCCACCCAAGATGGGCTGCAAATGCCTGAACGGAAGGAAGGAGTGAGTGGTTTGTGTGTCTGTGGATAGGAGGTAGGATTGGAATGAAGTTAAGTTCCTCCCTGGCACCAAGAGAGGGAAGGTACCTGCTTCCATGTACACTTGCCCAAATGTGAACCAACAGGAGAAAGTGCCTTGCTGTCTGTCATGTGGGAGACCCTACGGGGTCTCTGCTCCCACTCCCCACATAAGAACGCAGGATATGGTGAGGCCAAAAAGGAACACCCACGGAGCCATAGGTAGGGGAGTCATACCACTATATTCTCTCTGGAGGCACTATACTCTCACTGGAGGCTGGATCCACACTGTCCGCAAACCGCCATCCACACTTGCCAGCCACCATCTTCTTGCTAGCCCCCATTCTTTCTCTCTTTTCTCCTTCTCCTCTCTCTGCTAGCGTAGCCACAGCAGTTATATTAGTGGCCAATGGCTCACTGGTTACAGCTGACGGCCAACTAGCCACAGCTGATGGCCATGCAATCACAGTTGGCCATTTACTACCTGAGCCAGCACCTGTCTATGTGAGGCCGAGAGCCTGGAAACTGCTTTCTGGGGCTCTGCCTCCACACTGTCACTGTTAAGTGACATGAACTATGGCAAATGTAGCCTAAGATTTAGTAGAAGTAACGACAAAAAATGGGGGTTAGGTGAATCGTAGGCACTAACATTTACTGTTGATTTTGGAGTGGGGCCTAAAACCTGTCAGCTAACATAAAAAATGGAGCCAGAGTCTTTCTTCATCACAAATACAGGCTTCAAATCTATAGGGCAACAAGTATAGCGTGTTTCTTAAAAATGTTAAGCTTTGGAGTCAGGCTGGAGTTTAAATCCTAGCTCTTTAGCTATGTGATTCTTATTAGCTCTTTGACCTTCAGCAGATTACTTAGTTTCTCGGCTGTGTTACCTAGAAAAGGCCACTGTGGGGGCAGAGCCCCAGAAAGTAGTTTACAGGCTCTCGGCCTCACGTGGAGGGGTGCTGGCTCGGGTAGTAGATGGCCGTCAGCTGTAGCCAGTTAGCCAATTAGCCGCCAATATAACTGCTGTGGCTACGGAGGGAGAGAGAGAGAATGGGGGCAAGAAGATGGTGGCTGGGCTGGCAAGCGTGGATGGCGGTTTGCAGACAGTGTGGATCCAGCCTCCAGTGAGAGTATAGTGCCGCCAGAGAGAATATAGTGGTATGACTCCCCCATCTATGGCTCCGTGGGTGTTCCTTTTTGGCCTCACCATGTCCTGCGTTCTTGTATGGGGAGCGGGAGCAGAGACCCAGCAGGCCTCCCTGCACGACAAATGGCGCAGCGAGCAGGGTCTCCCGCATGACAAGCTGCCTAGCACACCTTTGCAATTTAGCTAGGCACATTCTAATTTCTGGAAATTCTATGATTGACATTTCTATTTCAGATAAGTGTGATCTTTATGGCTGAATCAGTTTGTGTTGTCAAAGGCTCCAAATATGTTATCTTTCAAATAATTTATATCCTTTAATTTTGAAAGCATTACATATTCACAGCACAGAAACTAACTTTTATCTTCCCCTTTTCTCTGTTTAAGCGCCTTTAATAGTTCAGAGTTAGGAAACAAAGCTTAACACTAGAAAAGTCAGGGAAGGAATCTTGGGTGAGTCAGTTTGTGAAGTCAAGGGTTCTTTTAATTTAGGTCTTATTAGTCATTTATCTCTGAAATTTACTTTTTCATAGATTCTCTTACATCATAGAATATATTTAGTTCATTTTGAGAAAGTAAAAGCATGACTTTTTGACAGTTTATTGGCATCTCCTATGTGCTCAATACTCATTCATTCATTCATTCATTCATTCATTCATTCATTCATTCATCAACTACCAATTGAACACCAACCTCAAAGGCCCCAGGCCTTTGCCATGTGAACAAGCAGATACCGACTCCACTCTCATGGGATTTGGTAGTCTAGTGGGTTTGATGGACAATCAAATAATCCCAATCTAACAATCATGGTTTTTATTTGTAAAAGACAGAAACCAACTTTGGTTACCAAAAAAGGAAGATGCTATTTTAGAATAGTGCCGTGTAACCCACGAGTACCACGGGAAACCTGGAGAGAAACCACACTTAGAAAATGGAGTGTTGCTAACGGAGCCTGGGACCCCGAACCAGGTCATGACAAGCCCGGTCAGGGCATTTCTGCTGCCGCTGCTGAATCCTGATACAGAAACCACAAGACGTGACTGTGGCCACTGCTCTGCTACCACTGCAGCCACGAGCCCTGAGCTGCCCTTGCTTCTTCACAGCCCTTGTTCTCAATCCATCCAGGAGCAGAAGCATCCAATCAGCTGAGCCTTTAGGCTCACAGCCTGGCTGACAGATTGAGGAGCTCAAAAGGAGGATCTTTTTGTTTTCTGGGCTGGAAGGTAGGAAATGCTAGGCAACCAAACCAGCCAAACAGAATTAACATCCATAACACATGCAAAGAAAAAAAATGATAATGATTGCTAAGTGCTTTGAAGAGGCACTGGCAACAAAGCATACAGTATTTTCAGGGCTTCCCTAAGGCTTAAACCGCTGTTGGCACTGCCTCACAGGGAGGCCTCGTCAGCCTGGGTGGTGTTTCCTACCCGTCCGTCATGCCCATGCCTCCTTCCCGTGGGGCCATAGCACATCTGGACTCACGTTTACAACCACTTTCTCTTACTCAAATACATCTACTTTATGTATCACAACTGTAAATGAAAGCCAGCATCATTTGCCATGAACAGAAGGTAAAAATAAGAATAAATACAATGAAATGAACTAAAGCAATAAAAATCTAGCTAGATACTTTGCTGAAGGTTCTGAGGCTGAGGTCCACTTTTAGCAAATGTTAGGTATTGAAACCATAATAGATTTGGATCCCTTAACATTCTTTTATAATAAATGGGTAATCTAGTAAAAAAACAAACAGACAAAAAACACACAACAGCACCAATTAGAGATTTTAACCTTGACCCTATTTGAAAAATTAAAAGAGGATGGAAAAGGGATAAATCTTCAAAATTTGTATTTTAGTGCTTTTTCAAATGCTCTCTGGTTAGATTTGAAATTAATTTATACCATTAGTAGTACATGTTGCATGCTTTGAGTGATAAATATTAGAAAGAGCATGGGCTTAAAAGTGGGCAGGATTTGAGTTTGAATTTCAGCTCCCATACTTATTAGCTCTGATTTAAGGCACATTATCTAACCTCTCCGAGGCTCAGTATACCCATCTGTAAAATGAGTGCAATGATACCACTTTTCCTTGTGTGTTAAATCGATCAGTGCTTCCCAAACCATATTGCACATACGAATCTCCTGGGGCTCTTGCTGAAATGTGGATTCTGAATCAGTAGGTCCAGGGTGAGGCCTGAGATTCTGCATTTCTAATAAAATCCCAGGTGATGCTGATGGTGTCATTTTTGTGGACCATTGTTTAATTCTGTGCTGTCAAAATGGTAGTCAGCAGCCACGTGTGGCTACTGAGCTCTTGAAATGTGGGCCAGTGAACCTAAGAAATGGGATAATTTTATTTAATTTTAACTAATCTTTAAAAACTGATATTTGGTTCAGTTATTGGAAAACAAGTTTTAGTATACTTGGAACAACTTGTAAATCTATCTTTTCAGCTGTTACTTTTATAAAATCCAACTAACCAAAAATCTATTTCCAATGAAAACTTAATGTCTGTATTGAGATGTGCTTCGAGTGTATAAAATAAGCAACAGATTTTGAAGATTAAGTTTTAAAAAAGAATGTAAAATAACTTCTCTTGATTGATGTTGAAATAATAATTTTTGGATATGTTGGGTTAAAATATACTATTAAAATTAACTTCATCTGTTTCTTTTTCCTTTTTTATGTGGCTACTAGAAAATTAGAAATGACCTATGTGGCACATGTTACATTGCCCCTGGACAGTCCAAGCACAGACCAGTGAGCAGAGCCCAGGGCCCGGCTCTGTCAGCTCCTTTCGTCCTTTCTGAAGTGGCTGGGTGACCTCTGGCGGGAAAGAGGAAGTGAGGTGGTGGAAAGAGACAAGGTTTCTTCCTTCCCAGCAGGAGGCTGTCGCAAAAAAAACAACCTGAGCAGCAAGTGCTTCTGCGGTGGGTTATTTCCACTACATTCCAAGGCAGACTCGGCTTCCTGGAGAGGTGACAAAGGAACATGTCAACCATCCCAAGGACGTTGCTCAAAGCTGGTTCTCACAACAAGATGTTCACTTTTCAAGATTAAGGATCATGGCAAATATCTCCCTCAACCCAACTTCCTCTGTGACATGAAGGGGGACTTAATTAGAACAGCGTGGGCTCCTGCCAATGTGCTGCATTATTCCCTGGTTGACTCAGCAGTTTCAAAGGAGGCTGAAGTCTAAGAAGAGACGTAATGAAGACATCTGCAAATTTGACAACCACCAAGAAATTAGCAAAAGAGGTATGCAGAAATGAAAGCTTGTGTTCTCATGTCATAAATTACATTATGGTAACCTCACCCCCCCAACTCTTGTGAAAAAAAAAATTAACCAACTCAGGCAAATATTTACATGTAGAATCAGATCTGGCAGCAGATTCAAAGAGAACTATTAAGGCTGCAAAAGCTGCTTCTGTATCAGAGGCTTGTAGGCTCCAGGTCTCAATTAACCTTTATAAATAGAAACTGACAGCCTTGGCTGGAAAATGTGGGGGGCAGTCTAAAATGTTTTTGAAGAATGGTTGACTACAAAGTAAACAGCCTGAATAGAAAATATTAAATCAGATCCTGCCTCCACATTCCATAGAACTGAATAAAATGTACTGTGTACTTAAAAGGCTTGGATCAAAGAAATCATGAAACTATTTTAATTTAGTGATGATTCAGACTGCATGGAATTAGTTCTATTGGCATAAGACAGAGAATTTACTTTTTTCTGATTAGGTTAGATCTTGACATGAAGTTGTACAGTTGGCAGTGAAGGTATAACTTTAAAGATATTTATCTTTAAGCCTTCTTGTCCTTTCCATCACTAAATCAAACCATGAGTAAATATTTACTAGGTATATTATTCACTAAAGAGTAGAGTGTCCTTTGAGTAATAAAAAAAAAGTACAGTAAATACGATTCAGATTCAGGATTTATTTTGCTTTAGATGGAAGCAAAAGGAAGGTGAGTTTACCAAATTCATAGCATAATAACGATCTAAAGGGAAAGAACATGTTAGAGGCATACATTTATACACCAGTGTTTCATTATCAGTTTCCACAATTCAACAATCTATGCAACATTTATTCTCATCTAAATGCCTTTACGTATTTGAAAGCAATACAATCCTACATCTCAAAGAATCTCATTAGTCTAAGATAAGCCTTTCCCATTAGTCTGTTCTAGAGAGATTTTTAATATATGTTAAATATCTGTAATTCAATTAATCTAAAAGAGTAGTGAATACAGAGCCATCGTGTTCCAGATGAGCTTTAAGTCATGGAGAGAACCTGTCTCCCCTGCTCGTTGGCACCAGCTGTTTTCTCTGTTAAGCGTTCTTTGACCCGTCCTCGTTGGAGTTAATCCTCCAACATCCCATTTGGCATTGTTACTGTACTTAACCGTGTAATTATAATTGTTCCCGTCTCAGCCTCAGATCTCCCTCTCTGACTGTTGGAGAAATACCTTCTCTGTTTATGTTCTTCACTCAACTTATAGGCGTCTCACAGAAGAGAGGCTGGGGCCACTGGTGACATTGCTGTTTCATTCCACAGCCCTCTTCGGGAGACAGCACAGTTGCTGGCACAAAGCCCTTTTCACTTTCACTTCTTTCTTTCTCAGGGCGGCCTCATTGTGCACCAAGATCCTCTGCTGTCTTCCTTTCAGTCTGGTCAGTAAGATTGATGGACCAGGCCCTACACCTTCGTAAGTGTGGATTTCTTTTTGGGTCTTTTGTCTCCTGCCCTCCGTACAATTTGGATTGCATTAGGCTATTCCTAAATCCATCAAATTATTTGTTTCTATATCTAAAATCCCAACTGTGGACAATTCTGAAGACATGAGTGGTGGTATTAACTCAGAATAAAAGCTTCTAAATTTATATACCAATATTTTAAGTCTGAGTAATAGGATGAAACGTAGTTCTCTTTGTCACTAGATCCTTTCATTATTTAATAATGAGCATGGATTATTCTTAATCTGAAATAAAAACCATAGCTATTTCTATTTGGGAATGTTTCATAACAAACATAATCCAAAATCTCTCACGTCAAACTGTTTCTAATCCAATGAAAAAAGGTAATGTTCCAAAAGGGAAAGCGTAGAAAGCCATTTTCTTCATAAAACTGCTAGCTATATTATTTTTTTGTTCTATCTTCAAATTAACTCAGTCACATGATAATTCCCAAAACAGCTTTATATTTTTATACATATAAATAATACCTCATTTATTTAGTATAGATCCAACTGTAAAATACCATGTCATCTGCTTTCCAACTTCTTTGGGTTATTTCCTTTTCCACAAATTGGAAAGGGGAATAAGAACACAAAAATAAAATGATTTAATTCAGTCATTTGTTATTTGTATTAAATAATGTTTTGGAGAACTTGATGTTAATAGTTAAAATTAATTATATATAGTTATATATTATATATTCAGTGTTTCCCCGAAAATAAGACCTAGCTGGACAACCAGCTCTAATGCGTCTTTTGGAGCAAAAATTAATACAAGACCTGGTATATATTATATTATTATATTTATTATATTATATATATTATATTATATTATATTATATTATATTATATTATATTATATTATATTATATTATATTATATTATATTATATTATATTATATTATATTATATTATATTATAAAGACCTGGTCTTATAGTATAGTAAAATAACACCTGGTCTTATACTAATTTTTGCTCCAAAAGACGCATTAGAGCTAATTGTCTGGCTAGGTCTTATTTTCGGGGAAACACGGTTGTATGTTTATTTATGTGTCTTTCAGTTCCACAGGTAATTAAGAGCCACTGTAAAATCGTTTTCTGCTATACTAAAGTAAATCTACAACCTACAACATAAAACTACCTCCAGTATGTTTCAAGATTGCAGGGCTTTCAATGGACAAGTTCTATCCAGACTCTCCACTGTTGAAAAAAGGAAAACCAGTCATGCAAAATACAGTGCCTTTCAAATGGTCTCTTTAAATTCTCTACAAGCATTGCAGCAAAACTAAAGCTTATTAAGCTAAAACCCTTTTTGAAATGATCAGAAAACCCTAAAAAATCTGCATGGAGAAAGCCATGAATTACATACGTGTTTTGTAAAGGGGAGAGCTAATGAAGGGTTTGTTTAAAGAGAACTAATTTACACTAATTTCCACCATTTAAAAAAATATTGCAGAAACAGTAAAACCTTTAGAAGCATAAGAAATACAGCGAGGCAACATACTACATCTAGATTCAGCCTCAACTGTGTTTCTAACTAAAACCTTGGGCAAGTCAGTCTTCAGGGGTCCCAACTCACTCATCTATAAAATGAAGAAAAGATACGATTATCCGATCCAAATGCTGGTTCCTTATAGCTCTGGGATTGTAGGAGAAGTTTTGGGTTCTATGGGGTGAAGCAGGTAACATATATGAGTGAAAAGACTGAGAAGAATTTTTCTTGAAAGTGAATCCTAACACTATTCCACACTTGATAGCAATACAAATATTTCACTTTCCTTAGTTACTAAGAGAGAAACAGTAATAAATGGTCACCAATACTGATAAATGATGGTGGTGTGGAGCCATAGGGAGTGGTGGGGACAGTAGCAAACTGGAGAAGGCAGGAAAAGTACTCAGCTATTGTTACCATATGAGAATCAGAGTCTAACGTTTCGAGGTGCCAACAATTTGGATGCCTTTAGTGACATCTAATTGTCAATGCAGGCAGCCAATTAAAAACATTAAAAAATAAAACATAACACCTTATGGGCCGTTACCATTTGGCCAAACGAAACATATCATTAGACCAAATAGGACATACATGCTACCGGTTTACAACACCTCTGATCGACTTTGTCACCCACATCGGCCTTGGATTAGCACATATGAAATAATTTGCTGATAACCCCCCTTTAGTGAAATGTTCTATCATAACCCACAGAGTACTTACTGAGTCCATTCCACAGGCTGTGCCTGTGCAAGGAATTTCTGATTTTTCATCTCATTTGATCATCACAATAACCCTGAGAGGTAGGTAGATATACCATCATTGCAATTTTACAGAATGAAGTAAGGCTGATAGAACCAAATAATATGTCCTAAGTCATACAACTGATTTTTTACAGACTTGAGTCTAAAATACTGACATAGAAATATTTCCAGTAGTATGATGAATAAAAACAAGGAGACTATAAAAAGTACGTATGATTTTTAAACTTCTTTAAAAAAATTTTTTTTAATGTTTTTCTATCATGAATATTATTCTATCATGAAGATATGCTATATGTAAACAAGCCTCTATTCTTAAACACTTAACTATTAAAATCATGCAGGGAAGCCTTTAAAACCCTGATCTCATTCATTTAAAATCATTCATTGATGGCCTATATGTCACTTAATTAGATGCTGTTTTCAAAGGGAAGTCTCCCTTGTAATGGAAGCAAATTTTATTTCATAGGGAAAAAATAAAGCACTACAGGGCTCCTTTGAACTTTAAACAGGCACTCAGGTCAGCTACATAGATTTTAAAGATATTTAAGGAATCAACTCTGAATCTGTGGTCAGGTCCCAAATTACATCCTCGAGTTCTTGGGTGGAAAGAATGTAGGCTTCTCCCAGACAGCTTAGTTTAGGGAACTGCACAATGGCTTACAGCCATCTTCTCAGCTAGAAACTTTAGGAGACTTTGAGATTTACAAACTGAACTTTGAGAGCTACCCCATTAACATGATCTACTTTGGAGTCTCCTTGTCATCTATACAGATGACAGAGTTAATCTACATCTCTTTCCCACCCTTTTCTCAGTTTTCCACTTGTTATAGCAGTGGAATCCCAAATACCACAATGTCAGAATAACAGCCATCAGGCTGGAGACACAGAGTGACATAAACACATTAGAGGAAAGGGACCGAGATAATGATGCTACTTGAAAACATGTTTTTATCATTCAATTTAGAACACTTCTGAGAGTGAAAGGGGGGAGCTCGTAACAATCACACGGGGATGGCAGGCTAGTAGGCAAAGATGATCCCTGGAGACCTGGGACGCACAGTCACCCTAGGAAGGACAGTTGTAGGAACCAGAGGTGATGAGCATGGAAGAGAAGAAGGGGGTGGAGTTGGGGGGGTGGGGGACATGCAAGCTGCCTTTAGGTACATATCTGAAAAACTCCATGACCTGGTTTGATATGATGTAATTCATGCACTTAGACTGACTGGACCAAGCTGAAAAGGCTTTACAGTCTGATGTAAAGGTCATGAATTGGGTTGTTGAACAGTAGTTTTAGATTTAAATCCCAGACGATACTAACTAGCTGTGTGTGTGGCCATTGGCAAATTTCTTAACTTCTTTTTTATAAAAGGAGGGTAGAGTTGTAATGATTTACTGAGGTAACATAGGAAAGCAAGTGACCCAGAATAGGGGCTCAGTAAATGTTAGTGTGCACATTGTAATTACTGCAGGAAACAGTCAAGCATATGACAGACCACTGATTGTTATGGGATCTTTGAGGTATTAACTAAATGGAGGGTTGAAGCCAAACTTTTTTGACTAATTTAACTTAGAAATTGTTCTTAGAACTAGAAAAAAAATCATTTAGTAATTTTTTCCAGGCACCAGATAAGGCGATTTTATGTAAAATATTATTTTAAAGAATTATATTCTTAAATATTGTATTATAAATATCAATATATTTTAATGTCACCATGAAAATACGACATTTTCCTGTCAATTGGTATGTGCTGTTTACTTTCAATTAGCAACAAAGCATAATATGCTAGGAATAAAAATTAAAGTGGAATATTGCTAGATTTTGAGACTGTATCTGTAAATATAGACTAGAATTTCAAAGACAGGTAAACTTTCATCACACGATACTTGAAATCCTTTCATTTTGCTTTCACAAAACCAACTAGCTCATTTTAAAATTGGTCCTAATTGGTTTTTCAAATGATTACATAAAGAGGTTTTAACCTATTAGTAAGCACATTTCCACAAAAATATATTTTGGGTTAGTTTTATTCATAGTAAATGGAAAAAAAAAACAACACCTTAAATTTAACGTAATCATCTGTATACTTTTTCTTACCGTTGATTTTTAAAGTACTACAGACAAACTGATTTTTTAAAAGCATTTTGTCCAAGTAAACAGAACTTCTGGTACTGAACATCATCTTAATGGGTAAATTTACAAAATTATTACTTTCTATTCACTAATGTCTTGTACTTCGGCATTGTAGTTCTCAACGCTTTCCTGTTTAACCCAGTAGTTCCCACATTTTTGGCTGCATATTAGAACCATCTGGGAAGTTTTAAAAAACCCTGAAGCCCACGTCACACCCTCGACCAGGCTGCCTGGGGGGTAGGGTCCTGGAACCCGTATGTTTTCTTTTGGCATACACTATCTTAGTAGTTTCAGGTGTAATCACAGCGAGTCAATACCGTATTTATATACCAGTGTGTTTTAAAACTTCCCAGGTGACTCTAATGTACAGCAAAGCTTGGAAAATACTGCTTTATCCCAAGATCTCTTACAAGAATACTGACAGGGCCAGGTACAAAAAAAGCTATTAAAACTAGGTAACAGTCCCAAACCGCCAGCCATGGCCAGGTAAATGATAACATAGGAAAAAGCTGAGTGACTGGGTCCCCAGCACACGCATTTGATCTCCACCTCACAGATGTGCAAGAGGCAAACAAGCCACTTCTTTTTAAAAGGGATAATACCAACTGGCTAAAAACAAAACATGTTTCTACTGACTAAAAACAGAAAAAAAGGAAATGGAAGCAAACTATTATTTCTAATGAGATAAATCTCCAGGGTAATCTTCATAAAACCTTGGGTATTTATCAGCTAGTTGGCACTTAAGGGAGCCCTTTTCAACTCTGAAATTTTCTGTGTAAACCCATTTGTTGGGGGAGGTAGGAACAGCTCTTTAGGATTGTTTCTGTAGCTGTTGAGTCACTAGGACCACCTTGCATTGCCCTATGTAATTGTTAAAGTGCTTTCCCTTTCCAATTTCATTGGAACATCCAAAGCTGGGCAGGAATTGTAATACAATCCTGATGAGGAAAATGAGGGCTTGAGGTATTAAAAGCTAGTTCGAGGCATAGTCAGACCAGAACCCATGTCTGCCTTCTCACAGGCAAATACTCTTCTGACAGAATACTGCCTCTCCCTAAACCTCAGAGATCCACTCTCTGAATCTCAGCAACCTCTCCCGGAGAGGCGTCCTCTTAACCATTTCTACCTCACAAGTCTGTTGTATTGAGGGTGGAGGGAGGTCATGTGGTGCATAAGCTGTGCTGGGTAACAAGCACAACAGGCACGTATACCCCTCACAAAGTGATAACCCCCCTCCCTCAAGCTACTACCCCTCTGACATCGTATACAGCTATTACAATATCCTTGACTATCTTCCCTATGCTATACTTCTCTGAAGGTCAACAACAAAAAAAACATTCATTTTTAAAAAACAAAAAAAGTACAAAAGGACCAGAACGTGGAGCGCTTCGAAGAGGAATTTACAGAAGAACACACGAACAGAGAACAAGCTTGTAGCAGTGGAGAGGGGCAGGTGACAACAACGTGAGGCCAGTTGTTAAGAAGGAAATAAAGAGCCATTCAAATCTTTTGATATTTACTTATTTTTTGAGGAGGGGAGGGATGATGGGGGCAAAGTGGTGATTTAGCGACATTTTGGATTAAGTGTTGGATAGATTGGTGACGAGTCAGGTAGGGACGTGGAGAGAACAGTGAAGGACCTGAGGTAAAGAAGGAACAGACTATAAAAAGAACAGTGAAAATAAAGAGAATGACAAAAGCGCACTTGAAACCAAAGAAGAAATACCTGGAGCAAAACAGTAAGTGTAGTCGACAGCGTTTCAACAAGACATCATCTACTTTCGGATCTGATGGTGATTTGTGTGTATGATGACAGAACATTTAATTAGTCAATCCCTAACTGGTTGAATGACTGGATTAAATGAGCACTAATATCACCTAGTAGTGGTTTTGAAAAGTAAGGTGAAGGGTTGTTGGCAGATGTCTTATGTCTTTTTTTTTGTTGTTGTTGCAAAACAATGGTTTCCATAAAGAAGCAGAAGGAAAGCTAATTGCCGTCTTGTACAACATTAAGCTGAGAAGGATTGAGAATAAACTAGATGACAAAATTAGGAGTCAAAGGGATATGACTTGATGAAAACAATAAACACAGATAGATGTAAAATCCCTTTCTTTGGCACCAAAAATTAATAATAAAGCAGAGAGACAGATGTCTGTTAAAATATGTGGAAAACCCACACAGGTTTGCTTGATAGTGAAAGGTAGAATTGGAAAGGTGTGTTCTAGAATCAAACTACATCTTGAATCCTGGCTCTGACAAAAATGTAAAGGTTTGGAATAAACATGAGGAATGACCCTGAAAAGGATGGGAGACAAATTAAAGGTCTCTTTGAGCATCAGTGAGGAAAAACAGCAAATGAGAGTGCATTTCAGGCACTAGCCACACTGGGAGCATACTCTGAATCTGAGGACAGGTATGATGACATTGAAGGTGGTTCGGGTTTAGGCATCAAGGTAGTGAAATGCCAAGGAGGCAAAGCCAACCAGGTAAATGACAGAGCAGGAGTGAGGTAGCCAACTGGAGTGCCTGGGTTAGGATGGAGTCAGTAGGCTAATAGATTGGGGGATGACGGAGGTGGGGGATGACAGAGGAATGAAGAGGCTAGCAGTCACGCTTGGTTTAAAGAATAAAATTAGCAGGTTTAAAGAGCTTTTACAAAGCAAGAAAAAGACAGTTTGGAGATGCCAACTATAGAGATGGGAACAGCTGAGAAACGGCCGTCTTCTATTTGTGACCATGTTGTTGAGTAACACAGAACAAAAACAAAGGTTATCGCAACCAACGTGGGAAACTGCATATAGGCTCAAACAAATGAGAAAAATGTGTAGGTTGTTTCTAAGTTGACTGTAATAAATGATGCCAGCCTTGTTATCTGGAAGAGCAGGACAAGCACAGCATTCGAACAGATAAAAGAAAGGGTCCACAAGACTCTTCAGAAAAGGGTGGGGGTGGGGGACCTACCAAAGAAGCAGGAAAAGCCTAAGCTGGAATGGAATGAGCCTGGGAAAAAAAAGAATTAGTAGCTTCCTAACTTCCACACAGCAGCCAATGATATTTTCAAAGATCCAATCACATTGCTGCTTTCAAAATCCTGCATTGACTTCCCATCAAGAGCAGAAGTTTTTGCCAAGGCTTATCAGGTCAGACTAAGCCTCCCATTCTGTCTCCAAGCTTATCTCCTACTACTCTCCCACTGTTTCACTTCACTCCAGCTACATGGCTTCCTTGCTATTCCTAACTGGCCAACCACTATCTACGAGAAGGCTTTTCCAACCAAGCAGCTGGCTCATTCACTTCCTTCAGGTCTCTGCTTAACGTCACCGTCTGAGACGGCTTCCCTCACCACACTATGTAACAGCATGGTCCCTTACCACCTGACATAGGTCTCTCTCCCACCTATTAGAACATCAACTCCTTGAGAGGAAGGACCTTGTTTGGGTCTCCTGAATCTAGAACAACGTAATTCCCCATGACAGGTACTAAGTACTTGTTGAATGAATGGAGAGTGGGAGATGTAGATAAAGGCCATGAAAACAGTTGGCAAATAATTTTTTGGGGTGCAGAAACTAGGGTAGTGTTCTTAGAAATTGAGTCCCAGACTCCAGAAACTTGGTGTGGCTTCACTATTACAATCACCCTCTCCTCCCACCCCCACACTTCAGATGTTGAGACATACTATCCATCCTAAGTCTATAGGAGTCAGAAAGTGAAAGATGAATACTTTTAGATGCTACAGACTTACCCTCCTCAGAGGGTTTGAAGCTCACTGAAAGAGCAGGCTATGGTTAAAAGATTTAGAATACTAGATACATTAAAAGCATCCCAATTTGAATTTCTAACCTCAGATACCACAGATCTCCCAGAAGTCTTATTCTTATTTTTCTGCACACATTCTCAAGCTATACAGAGGTATGCCTCACACTAAATATTTATGATTTCAAAAGCAGCCTTACAGAAAAAATTTTTTTAAAACATTTTATCTTCACTAAGATAAACGTTACCCTAAAGATTATAAAAATCAGCAAGCATCTCGTTTTTACAGACTACAAGCGAGGCCACTGACTATTCACAAACCATGAACATTAATATAAAATGGTATTAAAACAGTAGTGAAATAATGGCTGCGATTTTAATTTTAAAAATTGTTAATTTAAATTCAAAGTGCGATAGTCACTCCCTTAGGCTAGGTATTAAAGCACTAAAAATTTTCATCAAGGAAAATACTGCCAGAGGACAAAATAATTGTTCAAAATATATAAAAATCCTAGTCTTTAGTTTCACCGATTTTTAGAACAAAAAAATGCAGACTATCTCATTAATGCGACGTTTATTTTCATTCCAAATTATTCTGGATATAAAGCAATGACCTGTCAAATTAATAGGTTATCAATGAAACCTGGAATAAACATATCTATCTTAAAAGTACTGAATCATGGAATTCTCTAACCAAAGTAATGCTATATTAAAACTACCATTCTACTGAGTTTATCTTTGACTCTTCAGCTAGTGGACGTCTGCTTCTAAGGAAAACTTGGGATTACACATGTAAATCGGTGATACTTTCCTCAGTCTCTTGAGCTATCCTCCAGGAAGGTTATGAAGCTTTGTAAGGTAATTTCTGGAGCATTTGGAATCAGAGAGGAACAGCAAAAGAGCACTGAAAAGATAAGCGCAGATTTGTAGGCACTGGGCCCGCACTCAGGTTAATAAGACAGTGCTAGTACAGCATTAAGACCAGTGGCCACGTGCGTGGGCTCCGGAGAAGGTCTGCCTTAAGTGTGAATCCCACCTCGCCATGTGACCGAGAACAAGTTCCTTAAACTCTCCAAGCCTCAGCTTCCCCGTATGTAAAGTGCTGGCAGTAGTACCTGGGGTTATCACTTACATAATCCATGTCAAGTGCTTAGCATATAGCAGTACTCCATAAATATTAAGTCGTGACAGTTCTCCTTTTAGTAGCTAAGGAGAGTATCAGTACTTAAACTTAATAATCTGAAAAGGAATTCAGAAACTGTGTGGTCCTTGTCATGAATTTAAGTTAAGAGAATTGGAGGGACGTGCTGTGCCACATTGAACCCACACCCAGACTTGTGTTAATGCTGTGGGAACTAGTTTTCCTAGGATATAGTGCTGGTCAAGGAAGTTGGGCCAAAGACGGATACTGTATAAACACATATGCACATTTCTTACTTTAATTCCCTACTTCAGATTAAATATAATAATTTTTTCAATAATGACACAGAATTCAGATAATACAGATTACACATGCTTATACTTAGTATATTCATCTGTAAGCCGAAGTGTTTTTCTAACAAACAGGGAAATGTTAAAGTAGTTCTTAAGACAAAAACCATAAAAGTAAATCCTCAGTTGAGGATTTAAGGGACAAAACTATCAACTTGCTGAAAAGGAAATTACATTATAAGGATAAAGATAACTTCCTTTTTGACATGTACTAAAAGAAGTACAGAACACACTAGACCCTCCCTTACTGCATGTAACATTTTTAAGGGAATTTTTATAATTTTATTCTAAAAGAAAGATTAGTTTCAAGGATTTTTCAAAGATTATATTAGTTAGATAGTATAATTATGTTAATAAAAGTATCTTTTTTTTGTTTGTTTGTTTACAAATGTGTGTAATACTGGAATTTGAAAAGATAAAGGTTGCTATGGGGTTTGGGCATCAGAATCTTAGAGTGGCATAGGTTAAATGAAAGAAGGCAGCTGCAATATGACAGGATTTCTCTAAAAACACAGGGAAGGAAAAATGTCAACAAGCAAAGACGCACAGTGCAGTAATCCCCCTTTCTTACTCAGTTAATTTACAAAGGGAACTTAATTCAAAATTCAATCATAATACATAATACACATACAAAACCTAATTTGACAAAATGGAAAACATCTCTTATGTCATAAGTACTTACATATACTCAATAATTTGCACTAATAGAAAAATATGGTATTCGTAATTAAAGTTCACTCAGTATTTCAGCAAACTTGCTAATTTATGTTAATAATTTATTATAAAAACCAATTAAGGGCAATTTGATTTTGTTACCATAGAGTTCAGGTAATTACTATTGACAAGTTGGCATTATTTAATGAAAAAATAAGCTCTTACAGTCAATGTGAAAAACGAAACTTTTCTAAAACCAAAACATTACACTCCCGTGGACTGCAGAAACCATCTATAGTGCTACAAGGATTGAAGATGGTGGGAAGGAGTGTAAGGACAACACACCCACTTTCATTCTAGGGGCAAGGTCAGGCATATTAGAACACCAATTCACTGTAACACAACCATAACATTTCATGTACATTATAGAATTTTCATCAATCAAATTTTTAAAATTTCAAGTAGAAAAAAGTAATTCCAAAATATGATGTTCGGATCAATTTAAATATTCAAAAAGTTCAGTCCCCATTCAGAAACAGATAAACAGTATATTTATTAAATGAGTTAAGACAAATAAACTTTACAAATAGACAAATAATAAAAGGCTCAGTGGCTAAAATAGATGGTAAGCATCATTGAAAGAAATCAACACCATCACGGTATCTCAGTTGGCTTACACGTGTAAAAAGAAATTTTCAAAGAGCAATTTCACAGAAATGAAGCCAGTTGTTTTTTTTTTTCTTATAAACAAATCACCATTTCTTGGTTCAAAACTGACATCTGTTATGAAAATTACCATATCACATACTTGTAAGATGACAAGGAGTAACTCATCTTCAAAGTGCAAGTAAGTCTATTTACAACCACAAAAAAGGCAATGATGAGGAGAAAGGATTTTTAAAAAATATACAAAGATTAAAAACATTTGGGATGCAAAATTAAACAATTTTTTGGTTAGAGGATAAAAGAGAAAAAGTGATTGAATTACAGACGCTGATTTCAGCTATACATACTATATAATGGGATCCAAGATCTTTAACAGCTTGCTTGCATTCTTTTTTTCTACTTACATAATGCTCTGGAAATTTCTGGTAGAAATTACAGTGTCTCAAAGAGAGAAATACACACTAAGCATGTCTTGCTACTACTTCATGGATGTCATAAGACCCGTTTATGGATTAGAGTTGGTGTAAAAAGCCATTGCCTTGAGTTGACAAATGAATACTGTAAAAGCTCAATACAAATCCTCCAAAGCACATGCACTTCTACATCTTTTGGTAATTGCATTCATATTTAAGCATAACCAAAATAAAAAAGAAAACTGAAAACATTTCCCTTTTCTCTATTCCCTATGCCTTGTAGGCTCTCCAGTTAATAGGGTCAATTTTTATAGAGTTGAAAGGGTTCTTCAAGATAGTCTAGTCCACCACCCTCATTTAGGGTCAATGACTTTCCCAAGGTCATGCAGTACGTAAATGGCAAAACCGAGACTAGAAACCAGGTCTTGACTCCTAGCCTAGTATGCTTTCCAGCATATCATGCTACCTCTTTTTACAGTATGATTCGCTATAAATACCTGATGAATAAATGTACAATTACAAATGCTGACAGCGCCAATGTGTTTCTAAGACTTGCAGAGGATTACTGCAAAAGATTGATGGAGAGAAAAAGATTTCCCCCCACCCACCAAAAATATCAAGCACCATCAACTACATGTTTCTTTGCTGGGTCAGCACTCTCAGATGTAGTAGTCCTCGTAAACTTTATGTCAGCCTGAGGATTGTGTATCTGGTGAAATCTGGGCCCTAATACAATGCCAGTTCCTAAAAGGTAAAGACGAGGCAAAAAAGGGGAGAAGGTAAACAAAAGAAAGAAACAAAGACTTAATCGAATTGGCTTAGAAATCGGCATTCCAGAATATGATTATTATATCTAAATATATATTTTAGGACCTTTTTCACCTTTTCATATAATCTCATTTTACCTAATCTGTTATTTGGCCACTTAAGAATTAAAATAAATGTATCAAAGACAATTGTGGTCATTACTTTTTTTTAAACTGTGAGACTATTTTAGACAAACTAAATTCTATGAAGAATATGTCAAATGGTAAAATTGCGATAATTTTCTTATTCTGGTTCTATCAGATTATCACCAAGGAATTAAAGCGGTACTTCATGGGGCTGTTACCATCTTGAAATTTATTCCGATTGTGGTTAAAGAGAACAGAGTGATGTACCATCTATGCAGAATTGAGTAAAGAAGCTGAAATTTCTTTAAAAAAACATTGCTGTGAATTTATTTAATAAAAGGGCAGATTTATTTATGTTTACAAACAAGTTTCAAAAACAAGAGGGAAACATGTATGCTTCTACTTATTAACCTTTTTCAAAATGCCAACAGCCCTCATTCTGTATGAAGGTTTCTAAGGATTTATTAGAAAAGTCAATACAGTTCACTCACAGTTCACCAAGACATCACTGAACTAACATGTTTAGACAAAAACAAAAAGGACTAAGGTTCTCTTGTAGTTTGATAGTTTAATTTGATTTGCCTGAAATAACAAAAGCATTTCAAGCATCTTTCATTATGCAGTTGATGTCCCGCATTAAACAATCTACTAAATTCTGAACAAAAGGTTATTAGCAAGTTTTCAAAAATTTTAAAAATTAAACAGTTGTTTCAAAACCATTAAGTAGTAAATGTATTTAAGAAACTAATTAGGACAGATGCCATAACTTCATTAGAACACCACTGCTCATGTTTTTTTTTTTTTTTTTTTTTTTTTTTTTTTTTTAAACAAAGCATTAGTGTTATCTATTTGGCTATTAGTATTAGCAATTTATCTACAATATTTAACAAGTTAAATTGTAGGCAAAAATTTAGTACAGTTTCAATAGAAACACCCCCCCACCCCCTTTTTTTCCTGAAAATACAGCAGTATTTGTAGGACTAATTTTTCTCTGCATCAGTTATAAGGAAGCTTCCCATCTATGAACAGGAACAAAAAAAGTATCTACAAACCTTGTAAACAGATCTGTATCATTTATAAACATAAATAATCCAAATTATTAACAGCCAACAGCAGAAATTAAAGTATCAATTCAACAATCCAGGGTTCTTTGCTTGCCCAGCTGTACTCCTCCCTCTCTCCCATCAAGGACTGAGATAAACTAAAGCTCTGCTAATCCACTGTTCAGGACCATTCTTAGGTACTACTGATGATCCACAGGTCAACTTATGGTGAGTTACTGTTTATCTGTCAGTTCATTTCTCCCACCCCCCAAAAAGCACCCTCAGTCTGGCAGAAAGCTTTGCTTTTTGTTTTTTAAAAAAATAAATCTACATTCGTACAAGTGTGTCTTCTGTTGAAGTCCAAAGACAAGAATACAATCTTGTCTTGTCACAATATGTGAAGAGACCCAGTTTCAATTTGTTTCTTTACAATGCAGCTAGTGTGTTAACATTCAGCGTACAATCAGAGTGATGTTTCCAAACTATGTAGTGGGCTTCCTGGGGATGAAGAGGTAGCAGACTTGTTCATTTCTATTGTAAGGTAAATCCCGCTGTCAATAGCATTGTTATTTTTGTTGGGAGAGGGTGGAGGACTGGAGTTACGTTTTGTAGGAGCATCATCTTCTGCATCAGTGTCATCAATAAGGGGGATATGAGGCTCTGAATCTTCTATCCTAAACTCAGGATGTGTCATAAAGTTGTGAATCGAACTTCTTGATTCCGGTTTTTCTAACCCTTCATATAAAGAACTACGAAATGCATTCACCACTCGAATCTGCAAATACCAGAAAACAGAAAAATGTCAGTACACTGTTAGCTGAATTTAAAGATGGTTCACTTATGAGTTTGAATCCACAAACAGCTAGGTATGAGTGAATCATATTTGCATGTAATGCAGTGGAACTTGCAATACACTGTAAAAAAATGAATATTTTAGTAGGACACTACAGAACAACAAAACCACATACTCTGAGAATTAAGAGATACAGGATTCAAAGCAATACTAAGAAAAATCTCATTGTCACTGGCCAAAAATTTAATAGCCATTTTATAGGATTTTTTTCCCTAAGAAAACAAAATCAAATGAAAAACAAACAAAACAAAAACTTAACCATACACAAGCTTTAGCTGATTTTTTAAAATTAAAAAAACAAAAGTAACTTTGAAAACAATTCAAATAAGTTAAAGTCAAGCACAGAGGGTTATTATTTATCATGCTAGGAGTTAGGGTGTCACCGACTATGAAAAAGCCAAGCAAATATAAGCCAAATGCCACAATGAACTCACATCTACCCCACTATTCCCTTAATTAAAAAATAAAAATAAAGACAAAGCCCAAATATCTATAAAATGCCATTAAACAGCTATAAATATTTGAGTATATGCCATTTGTCTATAAAGTGTTATAGTGTTTTTCTCTATAATAGATTAAAACAAATCAATTTATATACACTATAGTTCACTGGAAAAAACACATTTAAAACAAAAACAAAAGAAGAAGAAAAATCTGGGCTTCTTCTGTGAAATATTTCCCAAGGAGAAGACACAAAGTTTTCTAGTATTTTTGCCTCTAAACATAGAGCTCAACAATTAATTCACCCTCTTCTCAGAAGTCTGCTATATGGATGAAAAAAGATTAGTGGGCAATTAATTTAAAAATATCACTGCACACACTGACATTAGGTCTCATTAACCCAGTGTCATACAGACTTCCAAAAAAAAAAAAAAAAGACAAAATCCAAATAGTTGAACATCTACTATATATCAATTTAAATAGTATTTGCTTTTGTTTTGATTCTAATGAATTGTTTAGTAATGAAGACATCATTTACTCATGTTAAGAGAAGTAACTGACATTGACATTCCAGATTAAAAAATGTAGTCATCAAAATCATCTCACAAAACAATAATAAAGAAATTAATAAATTTCTTCAAAGACATTTGAATGTATTTTTTCATTTAAATATGTAAGAGTTTATGCCTATTTCTATTTTTAATTGTATATATTTAGGGTATACAAACTGACGATTTCATATATGTGTACACTATAAAGTAATTGCTACAATCAAGCAAATTAACTGATCTACCCCCTCACAGGTACCGTGTGTGTGCACGCGGGCACGTTGGGAAGTTAGGATTCTACTCTCAGCGAATTTCAATTATACAGTATAGTATAGTTACCACGCTATCCATTAGATCTCCAGAACTGAAACTTTACCCCTTGATCAACATCTCCCCACCTTCCCTGACCCCCTAGGAATCACAGTTTTACTCTCTATTTCTATGAGTTTGACTATTTTAGATTCCCACTTCTGAGAATTCATCCAAAGGAACAAATATCAGAATCTTCAAGCCATACCCGCACTCTTATGTTCCTTGCAGCATTACTTACAATAGCTGAGATAGGGAACCAACAACTTAAATATCCACTGACAAATGAATGGACAAAGAAAATGTGGTATATTCACACAATGGAAGATTATTCAGTCTGAAAAAAAGGGAAAACTGCCACTTGCAACAATGTATGTCCAGTTCTGATTAAAACCTCATCTCTCCTCAAAGTTGTCTTCCCTGATTTACGAAGCCCCGCTTGTAGTCTGCTTTACTCCTTGTTCACTGAGCCCTTTACACAGAGAAAGAGTACAGCATAGCTGACTGAGGAAGACAGAAGTAAAATGTCTGGGTGTGAATTCCAGCTCTACCACTTACCAGCTGAGGAAACTTAGGCACCGATTTCCTCCACTATAAATGGGAAATAACAATGGTACCTACCCTACCCTATGGGGTTGTTAGGGGAGATTAAATCAGTCCCCATACAGACTCAGAATGGTGTTAGCTCCCAAGTATCAATGTCAGGGCTTCTCAAACGTGACTGTGCACAGGAGGCATCTGGGGATCCTGATAAAATGCAGATTCTGATTCACACATTTCCAACCAGCTCCAAGGTGACACTGAAGCTGCTGGTCCCTAGTAATCCATACCTGGGGCTGCAAGCCCGTGTTCTACGCTGTGCTACGTTCTCATATGCTGTTTAGAATTCTATTCTACTCATGTGTCTATACTTTAGTTCCTTCATGAGACTATCATGCAGCAGCAAAGATTTTCAATTTCCTTTAATGCTCGTTTCCCTTTACTAAAATGTACAATGTTTTACACGTGTTGTGCAAACAGTGCTTGCTAAATATACCATTACAATCATTCATGTAGTTTTATTGTGAAATCTTACAATTCGTATTTTATAAATGTGGGCGTTTGATACGTATCCTGTCTTAAGAATAAACTACAGAGTTAAAAAAGATAACCTCCTCAAAAACAAAAACCTGTTGGTGTCGGTGGTCAGCAGGCAGGGAGGAGAACACAAATTGGAGGATCGGGCAGCAAACGTGTTGGGTGATGAGAACTGCTGTCACAACCTTGAAGTTGGTGCTTATCTGTCTCGGTTGCGGACAATACCGCTAATAGAGCTAAAGAAACAGTACAGCTTTCTATTTGGTTTTGACCAGTGTGGACAGAGGGGAGTAGCGAAAAGTCAAGGGCGGAATAAATCGATTTTTGGAACATGTTAAATTTGAGGAGCTGTAGTACACCCAGATGAAAATATCCAGAGGTTAGGAGAAAGGGATGAGCTTATATTAGAGATCTGGGAGCTAGCAAAGCTCTACGAAGGGCAGAGTGTAAAGAGGAAGCAGGTGAGAGCAGTCAGTGTGTGTGTGTGTGTGTGTGTGTACACACAATTACACACACATGCACACACAGCCACACCTGCAGCAGGTGAAATTCGATGAGATCCCTTTTTACCGAAACTTTTCAAATTTGGTAAGATTTTGTTCTTTGTGAAAGAATTTACTAAGTTATCTGAGAACATCAGAGCTTGAAAGGTTATTCGACACACTTTATTCGAACCACTTTATAACTTGAGAGGATGGGTGCGTCTGACCTGTCATATCACTCCTAATCAGCACCAAAGTGTCTAAGAACCAAGTTATCTGGACTTCCAATTCCAGGTTCTTCGGAAGTCAATAGAAGAGGAGAACATGCAGACATTAACTGTACAGCTAAAGTCACCAGAATAAAATACTTCCTAACATTAAGGTGAATGCTGTCTTCCTCTGACCCCACTACTTGGCCACATGATGACTGGACATGTGAAAAAGGACAGCTCAGAAATGCTCCAAAGCAAAACCATTTCAAAGAACAGTTCTCATATTAGATACATACAATAAAACCTAGATTAACCAGGGGTTATTGAGTCAGGTTTGTTTTACTTTGTACTCATAAAGAACACAATAAGCACTCTTAATCTAAAGCATGACGTTGAGCTAACTTACACTTGCTCTGATCTCTATGACCTACTATGTGTAAAATTCTCACAGAACAATAGTCATTCTGAGCAACTGAAAAGCACAGCTGTGTGCACAATACTTTTGGCAGGTAGGAAACTATTTTCATACCACAAAGAATTCAGTTTAAGCAGGAAAGTAAGATGTAACCTTAACTATCTATTTTTGATAATCCTAGCCTTACTGTTTATTTTATCTAGTCTTTTAACAATTTCTTTAATATTTATTGAGACTTACTATGTACAACATAATTATAATTCCTAAAATTATTAAAATTAAGAAAAATCCAATAATCCCTACATCAAGAAAAATTTTTTACGAGTAATACTCAGAGGAAAACATTGCATGAAGCTTAAATGGTATACAACAAAAAAATCAGAGTAACTATCATAATCAAAGTAATTTTAAGAAACTGAAAATGATTATCAATGTAAACAATACATTAGATTTAAATATCATGTACTCTGCTAAATATCCCATTTCCTTAAATAAAACCCTAACTGTTGACAGCAGAAAATAATATTATTCCCAAAAGATGGTACACCAGGGAAGCTCTGAAATATGAGACAATTTTAGTCACTAGCTGATATATCTTACCTTCTACAATGGAGTGCCCACTTCTTAACTTTGTATTCGTCCTTACTTTTACTAGGTGCACTAACTTAAAGAAGTGCACTGGTAAAACAAAAGATACTATGTACCAAGAAAGAAAATCCTAGGTTGTTTTCCCAAGTTAGGTATTTGCACATCGAATTTTCTCAAAGGAAGACCCACGTGTGCAATGTGTAGCATTTTATTCAACTGGAACAGAAGTTGGCAAACATTTTCTGTAAAGATCCAGAGAGTAAATACAGGTTTTGTGAGCCACAAGGTCTGTGATCCAACTACTCAGCTCTGCCAGTGTAGGGCAGGAAGTACCAGGGACGGTACCTCCACGAAAGCGCATGACTCCATTCCAATAAAAATCTATTTTCAAAAACAGGCAACAGGACACTGTTTGCTGACCCTTCGCCTAGAAGACCAAATTTTCTTTCAAGTTCTCCTTTCCAGGAATGTTTAACTATTGATTCAGTCAAAGAATTTACCAAAGGTGAAGACTGTTATTAGAATGATATATTTACAGAATTGTACACTTGAAATCTATGTAACTTTACTAACAATTGTCACCCCAACACAATTAATTAAAAAAAAACACACGAATGATATACTTCGTGAATAAAGAAAAACTACAGAATGTCTTCTCTGGAGATCTTATAAATCAGAAAAAAGATGATCCCTCCAGGCATGTTTCGAGCCCAGCATACGACCAAGTCGAAATGGATTATTATTATTTCCTTCAATTAGCAAAGCAGAGACTTCAAATAATACATCTAAAACTATTCTACTATATTAAGGCAGGAACATAGTGATGAAATCAAACCTTTCATCACACATATTAACACTACTAATTAATTCTATACATTGGCTTATGTTCTGTACCACCTAAGACAAGGCTTCACCAGCAAGGTTGAAAGAAACTTATAGTAACAATGTAATTACTGCAACTGTAGACTATAATGATAATCTCATGAACAAAATATGCATCAGCCCTTGATACCTCCTTATATTCTAAGAACACAGAATATAGAATAAAGAAATAAACATCTCAAACCTTGGTGAAGCAACAACTACACACCTGCCCTCACCACTCTATCACTCTGGCCATCTGGGTCTAGCAACTCAGAGGTCCTATATGTGGTTGTGCTGCAGAAAAGAGCCTGGGGCAGGTATGTCTTAAAACAGAGTTGGTGACTGATCTGATATTTAATGTAAAGCCTGGGGGTGGCCGGTTAGCTCAGTTGGTTAGCGCGAGATGCTATTAACACCAAGGTTGCCAGTTTGATCCCCGTATGGGCTACTGTGAGCTGTGACCTCCTCAAAAGAAAAAAAATTATAAAAAAATAAAAATATGTATGTGTGTGCGTGTGTGTGTGTGTATATATATATATATATATATATATATATATATATATATATATGAAGCCTGAAACACAATATAGTTTACCTGAGGTCATGTGACACCCCTTCAAGTGAAAAAAAAATCAATTATTTAAAATTTTGCTGAAATAAAAATAAATAGAACACATGTCACCCAGGACATAAACTTGTCAGAAAAGTTTACCAGGAAACTAATCATGAGGAAACAATCAAAGCAATTCAGAATGTAGGACACTATAAGACAATTGGCCTGGATTCTTAAAAAAAGGTATAGAAAATGGATCCAGGTTAAAAAGACTCGAGTCCTAACGTACAGTGTTGATGATCCTTTCTTAGACCTTGGATCAAAAAAGCTATAAAGGACATTTTGGGGGCCAATGGAGAAATCTGAATATGGACTGTGTACATTGGATTAAATGGTATCAATGTTAAAATCCGTGGATGTGACAGTATGATTATGTAGGAGATTTCCTATTCTTAAGAGGTATATGCTGAAGTATTCAGAGATGAAATGTAATGATATCCACCACTTACTTTCACATGGTTCAAAAAAGTATAGATTACTATATAGATAAATAAAGCAGATATCATAAAATATTAAGAAGTGGTAAAGGGTATTATTCATGTATTAAACTTTCAGTGTGAAATCTCCTTTTGGATCCGTCCTATAGGACATAAACAGGTTCTTAACTTCCATCCCAGCCTCGTAACTTTGTATATTTTATTACTCTTTTCTAGTACCAAACTATGTCACTGAAGCCCACTTTCTTCAACTGGCAAATTCTATCAGGAGTCAGCTAGGGAGTCCTTTCCTTCCGGTAGTTTCTTCTGAATTCTCAGGGCATGCTAAAAACCCTGTTATAATATTCTGTGCTTTGCTACCACGCAGAAATTCTCCACTACTTGTTTGTTTCCATTACTAGAATGTAAGGTCTTGAGTTCTGGCACCGCCTTGGCATACGGTAGGCGTTCCCCAAGTGCTTATGGAACACAGCTAAAGATATACTAACAGTAGGAGATGCAGGAGGAGTGGCAACAAGCCCTCAAGAGCCATGAAATCCACGGAGAGAGGGAGGGAGGGATACAACCGACTTAGCTGTCCCAGGGGGAAGGCCGGAAATTTACATATATCATTTCATTCAGGTAGGTAGTATCAGGGTAATTTTTAAAAGGAAGATTCCTATCTGTTCACGTCTGTAACTTTAACACCCTGTCTAACATTACGGGGCCAGTCTGTCCTTAAAGCACTTGTCTGCTCTTTGCTCTGTCATGCTGCCTCTGCTTATCAGCCACAGACAAGTCATTTCACCTCCCAGTCAGTTCTCACACCTGTAAAATGGGGGCGAGTTCCTGTTCTGCCTGTTTTACAACAGTAGAAAATAACAAACAAAAATTACTTAAGCAAACAGTGAATAAAAAGGCACCAAATCAACAGCCTCTTTAAAACAGTACTGTTTTCTCCAAGTTTATCCTCTCTCCTGCTTCCCAAGGCTCCTCTACCCCTTAACTAGTTGCTATCAAACGGCAAAGGTCTCTGTCCAAATACAAGGTTAACCTTGGGTATTCTCAGCTGATTTTGGGGTGGGGGTAAGTGGGCTGACATCTTTAAATCCCTCTAATATACTGAAAATCCATCATGAAATCAAGACCCTAATTCACAGTAAGGATGATACAGGTTATAAGGCTTTTGGGGAGTTTGTCATTTACTAAAAATTTGAAAGGAAATTTTTTATTTTAGTCAATTCATGGAAAGTATGATATGAAATGGTTCAATAATTAATCAACAGTACACTTTCCCTATTTCTTTAGAAAACTTAAGATAACAGACCATTTCTTATGAAGAATGCAATTTTAAATTAAATTGATTATACAAATGAAAAAAAAAAATACCATAGAACTCTGCAGCTTATACAGAGACCATCCCCCAAAACAACAAGGCCACAAAGCCTAGACTAAGAAGGCAAACAACTGGCCACATATTAAGAACTTTTCTTGAGGGTACTTACTTTTTTAATTTCCAACCTGAACAAGATAGAAGTCAAAATGCTAAATTCATTTTTAGCTTTAAAAACATAATTTCTTGGTTCTGTCTGATCAGTTTCAAATGACACGCTTCTGAGCACCATGCAGTATGAACATGTTTAAAGGCATATACTCAAAAATCTATAGTAGTTTCACAAATTCTAAGCTACAATTTTCTTCCCCATATTAACTATCAGAGTTAGCAGAGAGACAAGCTCACAGATTTCGTATCTAATTTTTTGGTGCAATTGTTCCACCTGTTATCTAGCCCTCTAAGAAATAAAACAACAACAATGACAACACTTTGAGGTCTCAATCCACTTTACGAAAAGAAAGCTTTATGAAAAGCCTGAACAATGAATTTAAACATTAAGGAGAAAATGAGAAACGTTAGGTGTGAAGTAGGAAATGTTAATTTCATGCACTTAGGAACACACACTCACACCCCACAGTAGTAGAAGCAGTAGAAGAGGAAAACACTACATGTGTAGGGGTAGAAATATTTGTTACATCATGATGCTGGCTGGCGATGGAGGGTTGCCGCCTTAGAGCCCCCTGAATGGAACTTCCACTCTGGAAAGCATTCACTACATCCATCTGCAAGGAATCAGAGATTGTGACAGCTTGCTCAGCAAGAGAGAGAGAGAACAAGAGAAAGGACCATTCCATCTATCAACATATGAGCATAAAAAGTAAAGAAAAAAGGCACTTTTTACAGAGCAGATTATTAGGCAAGAGTAGCATTTTGTGATGAAGTGGGGGGGGGAAGCTAGGAAAAAAGGAGCTTAGGGGCATATAGACACATTCTTTCACGATCAGTTAAAACTTTCACTCGTTCCAGGCACCAGTTTTTATTTTTGAAAGGAGTAAGCTTTGTGGGTTGGGAAGGCTAGAAAGGAAGTTACGGAGTGTGCTCAAACCTCCTCCCCAGGTCCAAAGCCCACGGCTGGCTCCCGCTCCCATCAAGCCTCCTACCTCTCTCCAGGCCCATACCTGCGTCTGGATTCTGTTCAGACCTCTAAACCACAGGATCTGGCCACGCCGCAACTCCCTTTCAGCATGATCGATCTCTTCCACGTCCTCTGCTAACTCCTCCTCAGGTATTTCTTCCTTTTGGGTTCCATGACCAGCTTCTTTTAGGAATTTTAAACGGCTAGTTGGAATTGTTGAAATAAGCTACAATACAGGGGAAAGGACTTAGAAAGAAAGCATATCAAGTACAATTAAACCGATCAACTTGAATACAAAGGGTAGAAAAGGTGCAAGCTTAACCAATTCTCTTTACCAATGAAGCAGTGAGAGATCCTGTCCATCAGAGGCTTTCTTTCTTAGAACAAAAAATATTCTGCTCTTAGCTACACAGAAGATTTAAGTTTGAAGGGTAAAAAGTTCTCCTGCATGGAAATAACCTGATTACATTTTATATTTTATGTAGGGCATTCAAGACAGTAAATTATAAAACCATGTGCTGATGTACATTGTTTACTTAAACTCGTACTAATTATATTTATTTCAAATAAAATGAAAATAGCAGGTGGTCTTAATCAGATGCAAAAGAAGTTCCTATTTCATTAGTGCTGTAAAAGTTCAATGAGAAAATAACTAAAATTCCAAAAATCTTCAACGTTAAACTGAAAATACTGTTTTGTTTATTAAATGTATTCATTTTCATAAAATGCAACAACTATTTAAAATTGGATTCACACTGATTGACAGTGACACCAATGCCTCCAGAAGACAAAGAATACAAAAAAACACCAACAAGTACATTAACTTATAAGTGTTAACAGCCATTCCTTAAGGAAGTCAGGCTCATCAGGGGAAAACAAGCACACAGTCAGAACCAGAACTACTTAGAGAACTTCTAGTCCAGCCACCTCATTTCACAGAGGTGAAGCAGCCTCAGAGACATGAGAAGACACTTGTTCATGGAGTGACTAAGACCCTAAGTCTTCTGACCATGAAAATCAGTGTTCTTTCTACCATGGCACACATGAAGTCAATAGACGATGTCAACCAAAGATGGTAACTGATGCATGCTGGGTATGTATGCTGTACTGAATTTCCTCTTCCTGAAATTAGCCTGATTTTTGGGGAGGTTGTAAGGTTTAGTTCTGCCCATGAGAGAACAGTATGAAATAATTAGAATGGTAATCAAAAAAGAAAGGTGGACCAAGTATGGATCCTACTTAAAAGGAGGTCTCTACTAATGAGGTATTCAAAATGAGTAAGAAAACTTTAGAACCTAGAAATACAATTAAAAAAAAAGTGAGATAAAAGGCCCATAAAGATTAAGGTTAAGAAAAACCTAGACATTTGGTTTGACTGACAGTTCACACAAGTTACACACCATAACATATGTTAACCTCCATTTATGGAAATGTTAGTGTAGATTCTATATTGGTTAGTTTTACAGTAATGGTAACGGACTTAAAATGAACAATGCACACACACCATTAGCACTTTAAAAAAAAATAATGACATGCATCTGCAAGTCAGCTGCCTGCAATAAAAATGAGGTATATCTCATTTTTCAGGCATTGTATTATATATATACATACTGTTAAAGCCATTCAATGCAAATAATCTAAAATGTCATTTATGGCCCATTTTTCCAGACACCATCATTTTTATAGAAACACTCTCTACGCGAACTGAAACTTAAGATTTTTCCTATGTTTCATTTTGGATTAAATTACATAACAAAAATGACAGAAAGTCTAAAGTATATAATATTTTATATTTTTGTATATTTATTCTAGGAATGAAAAACTAGGTCACAGAGCCAAAAATACAGATGTTAGCATCCTAACCTATTATGCAAGTGTTTATTACCTTGATACTGTTGTAAAACTTTTTCTAAAAAACAAGTTAAAAAACAATGTAAAAAACTTAGTGTTTTATCATAAATTAGGCATAATCATAATAAACAGCAAGTGACATATTAGAACATTATATCTTAAAAAACCATATCCCTTCATGTCCTTTTGGGCCTATAATGGTAACTACTTAGAATCAAGTGACAGAACTGCTTAAAGAAAATACACACCAGAAATTTAAAAAACAAAAAAATCAGTTAAGGTTTGAACAAAAAATGGTGATATTTTTACCTGGCCCCAGAGTAATGTTCCCATTCCTAGGAATATTGACCATAGCCACTGTTCTATTGAAAGTGGTGAACAACTGAAAGGTTTTCCACCAAACTGCACAATTATTATCTGGAGAAATAATCAAGAGTAAATTATTTAAATCTTTTAAATTTTACAATTCACGTACTTCAAAAATTACCCAACTTTTGTGTCCTCTAAAACTCAAGCTGAACAACCATTATTCTGATGGTGACATGTATAATATTCACAGCTGAAAATAAGACAAGTGAAATAAAGTAAAATATCTGTCTAAAATTTTAAATGCAGGTATATTTCGTATTTAAATTCTGCTTAAAAAATCCAAGAATTCTCATGATCAAGAAAATAACTTTATACGATTTCCAATACAATCTCAAGTAACTACATTCCTCTGTATTTAGTATAACTCTGAATAATTTATGCCTTTCCAAAAAAGATAGTACACTTTTGTGGAAAAGACCGCATGTTATGGAAAAGTAGACACAATATTTAATCTTTTTTGTTTTCGGAAGTCCAATGATCTACATAAATAAAATCCATAATACAGTGCTTATGCCTAGCTCCTTATTTTAAAGAACCTACAAAAGCATATATAGGAATATTAAGAGTTAAACAACAACATTCACCCTCTGGTGTGTCTGAGAGGCCTCTTTTAGACATGGCAGGTAGTAGCTGCCAAATACTGAAATTAAAAAGAATCACTTTGGTATTAACATTTTTAAACTTTGTTTTTTAAAATTATGAACTCCACTCTTTGTAGCTGTACTTTATTCCAAATTCAAGTGATACATATTTATGTGTCAATTCCACTGCCCTTCAAAGTCAAGATTATTTGTGTACTTGTACAGATGGATTCCCAACTTTTTTTTGAAATAATTTGCTTTTCAAACCAAGAAGAATGAAAAAGAAAATCTCAACATTTGTGTTTTTAATTTTTTAAAAAATTTAAACTTTTTTTTTTTTAAAGTATAATGACGGATGTGAAAAGGATATTAAGGGACGGGGGAAACAATGACTAATATGATTGGTTAATTTAGCTTCATAAGAAATAATATTCTTTCATTTTACAGTTGGAATAAAACTAGTTGTAGAATATACTTCTAAAAATAAACTAAGTTTCCATATTCTTTAATGTACTGCTTAGGTAAATACGATACTATAGGATTGTGTATTTAAGTGTGCTGAAGCGTTTCCTAAGTGTATGCTTAGGGAACCTAGTATTAAGTGTTGTCTTCTAAATTTAGAAGGGGCAGGATTAAATCAAGTTCTACAGGTTTCTTAACTAAAAGATTTCCCAAAGACTTTGAGTTGTTAATTTAAAAAAAGAAAAGAAAAGAGCAGCTGACATTTTAATTGTTTCCTTCTAGGCACTAAGCTAAGAGCTAACGTGTACCATCTCTCTTAATGCTTCAGTAAATTCTACGTGTGACATAAGAGTACCACCTCCATTTTACACATGAAGAAACTGTAGCTTGTCAAGAGCACACTACTGAGGCAGCACCTTGATCTGACCACAGGACTGACAGACTCCAAAATTCATACTCCTAAGTATTAATATTATGTTATATGGCTTTAAGAATCTCCAAGAGGTATGTATAACAGGTATTATTTCCTAAACTTACTGAGGGTGTAAGAACAACTCAAAAGACTACTGTTTCGTGGAACATATTTTGAAAACACTGATTCTGTGTTAACTGCTACAAAGTAGAAAAAAACTGAAAATATTTATACAGAGTTAAGGATTATTCTGTACTTTCAAGGTCTGTCAAAAAAAAAAAAAGGCAAAAATAAGAATCAGCTAGTAAATAAAGGGACAGAAATTAAATTTAGTACAATTTGTAAGGTGAGGCCCTTCAGGTACTTCAAATATATAATCAAGACTCTGGCTATACTGTTTTAGAAACAAAGTGAGATATATGTAAATCAAGGGTCATGTGTTCCCACCCAGCTGACCCGCTGCAAGAGTGCGATTCAAAGTGCTAATGCATGACAGGAGGTTCAGGAACACACCCTAGAGTGCAAATCAGTGCCCTGTTTGCACAGGCCTGCTGTTACTTACCATTAAAAACAAAAACACACAAAACCCCCTACCCCCGGCAACCACACAAAGAAACCTAATTTGAAATACACAGTGAAATTACTGCAGTTGCTGCTTAACATTCTGGCACATGCTGCTTATCTCCCCATGGACTAGGGCTGGTCCACAGACCAACCACCCTGAGCAGCACTGGCTTATTGATCAGGCCCTGAAGACTGTTAGGGGCATCCCTTTGTTGGGAACTAAGTTACCAGATTTGCTTGATACAGAGACAGGGAGTTAAAATTTTGCAATCCCCACATACTAAACACATAAAATAAACCTAATTTTGTTAACAAGTAAAAGTTACCATTTCAGCATGTCATGAACAATGATTTTTATAAAATCTAAATAAAATACTTTCAGAAACGATATAGCAAGTAAGCAACATTTCTAAAAAAATTTATACAAATTGAAAAGATCAAGCTGAAATAGTTTTTACAGAAATCATTAAGTCTAAGGTTTTGAGTTTCGGTATCCATGGTGCACAAGGTATAGGCTGAATACACTGTTTAAAATTCTAGATCCTCATTTTAAAACAAGAACTATCACTGATTAACTATTGAAAAAGCTCACTTTTTAATCTGAAATTTTATTGTGTTTACTGTCTTCCTGGTGTGATTACGTACCATTCATTTACCTATTTTGATTACACTACACAATCGTACGCACAGAAGAGTACCGCAGAATTCAAGATGATATAAAAACACAAGTATAATAGTCATATAAAATCACTACATGCAAAATGATCCTTCATTTTGTTCTTAGAATGACCACTATAAAAATAGGAAAATGAGCAGTCTTTCCTATTCATTCCCAATCCCTCTCCTCACACCCCAATTTCCAGTCCCTTTTCTGCCGTTTTGACATTACAAAATGAAAAATTGACACGTATGAACACAGGATGCAGCCATTCAGAATAACATGGAATTTAAAATATTCATTTCAAAACCTTTAATAATTTAATAATAAACTCAACTGTAGAAATACAACTGCTATTAATTGCTAGAAGCAATTAAGCGATCACTCTATCTAGCCCAGAAAGTGGTAAACTGTAAGATTTACCTTAAATAATATTAAAATAACAGTTTTGACCACAATGATGTAGAATGAATCAGAATCAGAGTAAGTGTGAAGTATCACAACAACAGAACCCGTAATTAAAGTAGTGTTAGCTTAACACTCTTCTTACCTATAGAATTTCAGGATAGGGCAAGTTTTCATGTGAGTTATGGTTCTTAAAACTCTTTTTAAAATGTCATCAAGGCAACACGTAGAAGCCCTACATATTGCAATCAAGTAATTTTTGGAACAAGCCACCTGTTTACCTAGTATCTCCCACATAATAATCAAATTTGACAATGTCTTCTTCAATTACCCACCTGTACCACAAAAGTGCCTAAAACAATTGTGCAGAAGATGGCATTATTAAACATTCCTTCAAACACGTTTCTTTCACCATGAATTTTCCGGGCATTTATTTCGTTGAAAAGTTGCATCAGTACAAAGGTATTAAAAACAATGGTGTAATGTTCAGACGGAGGAGCATGCAAAGGAGCATTTCTTCCACTGTCAATATCAAAAAACTTTTCTCCTGAAAGAGGAAAAAATTACTATTTTGTAATTATCATACAAAATAATTTAACATTTTCAAGGAGGTATGCAGTAACAAAAGCAGCAGACCTTTATTTGATCCCAAATGATAGCATAGAAAGAGTTGGAAGGGACCCGGGATTGTCTAGTTTTCTCTCCTCTTCCAGATAAGGAAAGTGATGCCCCCCAAACTATGGTGACATGCTCAAGATCACTTATCTGAGTTAGTGACAGAGCCAGGACAGGAAATCAGGACTCTTCTTACTTCCCCCCATTTCAACCATACTGCCTTCCCATATTTACTAAGCATCCACTGACATAGAGGAGAAATTAAAGCTACATGAGGAGTCAGAAAGATAATAACTTGTGTCCTTGAAAAATTGGTAACATTAAAACATCTGGGATATTAGCTTTACCAGGCACTGAATTCTTACCAGCAAACAAGAGTGTAAAGACTACTACAAGTTGATAGAATGCATGACCCAAAATATTCTTCATCATCGTGCGTGAGATGAGAGGCTTATTTCTACCGTAAGGTTTCCGAAGCAAGAGAGATTCGGTGGGGGGTTCAGTTGCCAGAGCCAGGGAAGCGAGCGTATCCATTATGAGGTTTACCCACAGCATCTGCACAGCCTTAAGTGGCGAATCCTAGAAAAGACAGGTTTCCTAATAGACATTCACAGCTCTTCAGGGACTCAGCAATTCTCAGGAAGCCTTTTGTATGTAAGAGCTTCAAGGACAGAAGTGCATTTTTATATGAATTAACCTAAAATAGTAAGTTCCAGCTGATTGAAATATTTAAGTAGTTTAAAAAGGCCTATATTACACATATGCGCTTTACAGTAAACAGGTTTTAAGGAACAAACTCTCAACCTACTTGAGTAATGCAGGCGCCTGTGAAAGCAACGATCACTGCTACTATATTAACAGTGAGCTGGAACTGCAGGAATTTGGAGATGCTGTCATAGACATTTCGTCCCCACATAACGGCTTTAACAATGCTTGTAAAGTTGTCATCTGTGAGAATAATATCAGATGCTTCTTTAGCTACGTCAGTTCCAGCGATGCCCTATTAAAAAAATTCTGGGAATTAGACTAAATGTCTAAAATATAAGTTTTCACTATTCAAAAGGATAACACTCAAGTAACAAGCCAAAAATTTACCAGTATAGTTAAAAAAAAATCACTGATTTAAATTTACGGTACAGGAAGGTAATATAATTATCTTAAGATACTATCTCTCAGAAAGGCATTCGACCTTAGGAGAAATCAAACATAAAGAATGAGGCATTGAAAATAAAAGTTCAAATTGGGTTAAAAAAAAAAAAGAGGAATGGATACAGGCATTACCCTAGTTCCTTCCAAAAGTCATACAAAAAGATATGTTAAAAAATAAAAACTCTCAAAGTTATTGGGAAAGGAGATACTGCAAGAAAATCTTAACAGGCTGGAAAGCAGACGATTAAATAGTAAGTAATGTGAGAGACCCTCCCCTCCTCCTCCCCCCCGAAAATTGAATCCTAGCTCAAAAGGAGGGAAAGCAGAGAAGTAGACTTTCTGCAGTACAGAAATCTTGTATACTGGGGGTGCCAAAAAAAAAAAAAAAAAAAAAAAAAAGGGACACATTTTAAGCGATGTTATCTATGGATTACTTTTTCAAAGTTGAACTGAACTACAGTAGCAATGTGTAGTATGACGTTCAACTCCAAAGATGGCGTTAATCAAATGAATGCTAGCTTCATTCATTGTATAACAATTTTAATACAGTTTTTTTCCTGTCTTAAAATGCGTATACATTTTTTTGGCACTCTCTGTATATGGCTCAGGACTTGGCAGCATAGGCAGTAGGGGTGAAGGTGTGAATAAGAACAGGAAGATTTCTTGAAAGTCTACGAAAGACACTGAAGAAGTACTTAGAAGGTCCAAGCTAAGAATAACAATGTCCGTCAACAGTGGAATGGGATGGGTTAGTAAGTTATGGACTAATAAAAATGAGTGAACTACAGCTATATACAATAACATAGATGAGTCTCACAAGCATAATGATGAATAAAGGAGGCTGGAGTCAAGATAATACATAATATATTACTCTTACCTACCAAGTTCAGAAACAAAAGTAATCTTCAGAATACTAATTATCTTTGCGGAGTGACATGACACTAATTAGCAGGGAGTGATTGAGGTGTCTGGGGTATAGGCAATATTCTGTTTCTTGCCTGGCACAGAACAGGTCTGCTCACTTGTGATAATCCATTCAGTTGTGTACTCATGACCTAGGCACTTTTCTGTATGTGTGTTATATGTTAATAACAAAATGGAAAGGCAGCTGGATCCTCAGAGCCCCTTCCCAAGTCCATGCAACCAGGCAATTTGCCACTCCCTCTGATATGGCTGAAGACTGCCTGCTAATTGACTAGAGGAAGTATGACACAGAATGTCTAGACTGAAGGGTACCAAGCACTGTTGACTATAGGGGTGCTATATTGAAAAAAAGGGGCTTAAGAGTAACTCTGTTTAATGTATGTTGAGACTACCACCTTTCTTTCTCTCTTTTCTTGTTTTCCAGTATACCAGTATAGAGGATTGCTCTCTAGGTAGCAGATTTGAAGGTTCTTTCCTTGAAAATCTGATCACCTTAAGAGAAAGACCTAAAAATACTGCATTTCAAGGTATCCTAAAAAAGTAAAATGGCCAAGCCAGATCACTTTATTGAGAAGCTTCTGGTTGACAAATCCCACCTATACATAGGCCCAAGGCTTTCCAGCTTTATACCAGCAAATAGGCAGAAATAACCAAGAATCATCTGACTTCTGAGAAAAGCACTAACCTGAAAGACAGAGACTAAACCAAAAGGAAAAAGAAGACAGACTCTGCAGAGACAAAAAGTTGTGCAAGGAAATAAAATTACAGTAGATCACATGGCTCAGCTTGGCACAGCACTGACAACTACAGTAAGGACTCTTGTTCGATCCAAAATTATGGAAGAATGACAGGATAGGTTATGTGTAAATGCACACAGGGGTGAAAGTGGTGTGTGTGCCTGTGGAAGTGCTGAATCCTTATCGTCCTTAATGCTTTACACTAAAAAAAAATTACAAAGCACTATGTGCTATAATCATGTCATTCAGCTATATGGAGGCAAACAACTAAAGTACTTGGTTTCCTTAGTCAAAAAACGAGCTGGGAGAAATGCTAAGTAGTAGGGGACTTAGGTATTAAGTCTTATAGAACTATTTGCCTAAGTGCTATGCATATATTGTTTAAATAAACACAGAAAGTTCAAACTAAGCTTTTCTCAAAATATTTAATGAAGGGACGATTTTAATTTAAAATTTTAGCTCTAAATCTGAATATTTTACTTTTCATGTGCAACAATTATTTAACACATCTAAGCCCAACAGGTTTCCCTATCTCTAATTATTCTCTTGTCTTTTACAAATGCCCATCTCATCACTCCCATGTTCAAAATCCTACCAAATTTTCAGTTATTAAAACAGTCATAGGGATCTAAAGTACAGCGTAGGGAACACAGTCAACGACATTGTAATAACTAGGTGTGGTGCCAGGTGGGTACTAGACTTATTGGGGAGAATCACTCTGTAAGGTATATAAATGTCTCACCACTACGTTGCAGACCTAAAACTAATATTGTATGTCAAATGCAATTGAAAAATAAACTTAAAAAAGCCTTCAAATTTAATAAATAACTTTAAAGTTAATTGGTATCCCAACAAAATCTATACTTTCATAATCAAACAAGTTTGGGAAACTTTTCATAAAAAAAAAAAAAGTAAATAGGTTTTTGATGAGCTTCTCCCAAGCAGTATGCTAAGACGCAGTGTGTCTCCAAACTAATTTTACTTCATCAGAAATCAGTCTGGAAAGTGTGTGTGCACAGGATAAAGGAACCAATTCCTTATCTTGGCCTTCAAGGCCCTTCTCTGGTGGCCCAGTGTCAACCCTCCGTTTCACATCCCACTGTCAACACCACCACATCCTCTCCTATTTATGTTAAAACTACAGTCATGAGCCGTGTAAAGATGTTTTGGTCAACGAAGGACCGACTGAATATATGACGGTGGTCCCGCAAGGTTAGAATGGAGTGGAAAAACTCCTATCTCCTAGTGACGCTGTAGCTGTTGTAATGTCGCAGCGCACGCATTATTCACGTCTGTGGTGATGCGACTGTGCTGCCAGTCGTGTAAAAATAGAGCACATAGAATTATGTACATTCCATAATATTGGATAATGATAACACACGACTATGTTACTGGTTTGTGCATTTACCACACTAGACTTTTTATTGTGATTTTAGAATGCCCTCTTTCTACTCACACACAAAGTACGCTGCACAAAAATGCCGTTATACCCACAGCAGCCTCACACATTCTTGTGTTTACCGAATCTCTTGGAGATTGCATTATTCTCTATTGTCCTTGGTTTAATCTCGTGTCCTTTAGTACAGGAACATGCTGTACAGGCTTGTAGCCTAGGAGCAGGCAATGTCATATAGTGTAGGTGCAAAGTAGGCTATATCACCCAGGTGTGTGTAAGTGCACTGTCTGATATTTGCACAAGGACCAAATGGCCTAACAACGCACTTCTCAGAGCATGTCCCCATTGTGAAGTGGCATGTGATGGTCCTCGCAATTCAATGAGGGGCTCTTGGCTGTACTTTTCTACATGCTTTTCTTCCTCCCTCAGCCCAGATAGCACTGCTTTCAGAAAAACTTTCCCAGTCTCTACTGGCAGAATCAAAGACTTCTTCCTAAAGGCTTTCAGCTTGTTGTGTTTACTCCTTCACTGGCTGCCACTAAGCTTTGATGATCTATTTCCTTGTGTGCTGAGCCTTTAGAAAGCAGCAACTACATACCTCTAATGTTTCTGGACCAGAATACTGAAAATAGCTTCTGAATGTTTGGGGAATAAACAAATGAATCCTTTATTAATCCAAACTTTAAAAAGACAGAATTTTAATTACTTTAGAGAAGATCTTATTACCATATAATAGAGGTATTTGCTTATACAAATACACCATGGCATGTAGTCTTTGATGGAAGAAATATCTGTACATGTGGTTAACTGAATTTTGGTAAGAATAATGTAATCCAGTAGCCCCCCTCTTAATGGTGGTGGATACATTCCAAACCCCCAGTGGAAGCCTGAAACTGTGGATAGTACCAAACTCTGTATTATACTGTTTTTCCCTATAGATACAGACTTATGACAAAGTTTAATTTATAAATTAGGCACAGTAAAAGATTAACAATGTCTAGTAAAAAACACCAATTATAATAATATACTGTAATAGAAGTTATGTGAATGTGGTCTTTCTCAAATATCTTATTTTACTGTACTCACCTTCTTGTGATGATGGGAGACGATACAATGCCTACGTGATGAGATGAAATGAGGTGCACGATGTAGCAAACTCAGTGTACAATGTTTTTCCTTAGTAAGCTGAGAACTTTTACCTTTTTAGTCACTTAAAGGAAGCACTTTATGGCTTTTCTCTGGCATATCCGAATTGCCAGCATCACTCCTCTTACGCTTTGGGGCCATTATTGAGTAAAACAGGGTGACCTGAACACAAGCACTGCCATTCCAGATCTGACAACTCAGATGGCTACTAAATGACTGACAGGTAGTAGTGCACACATCGTGGAGACCCTGGACAAAGGCACGATTCACAGCCTGGACTGGACGGGCAGACCAAGTGCAAGATTTCATCCCGTTACTCAGAACAGTGCACAATTTAAATTTTATGAACTATTTCTGGAATTTTTCTTTTAATATTTTCAGGGAGCAGCTCTCAGGTGACTGAAACCATGGAAAGCAAAACCATGGATAAAGAGGGGAGCTACTGTATAATAAAAACATAATGTAATAATATTTTAAATGTATCGTGGAGGCTTGCTATCTAAAGAAATTCTAAAGAGTAGCTAAACAGGGGGAAATGCCCGACGCTTTGCAAGCTAAAAATGTACTCTAATATATTAGAGTCCTCTATAAATCCTCTTGTATTTTATTTTAATGTTGAAATTGCTAAATATACACAGTGTACATAAGTATAGTGTGTGTATATATATATATGTTTATACACACACATATACACATCTACTCGTACATCTATATTTATCTATATATTAATATATATATCTATAGCTATTTATCCGATAGATAAATAGATGGGGTTCTAAAATACTATTTGTGCCTTAAGAATAAGACAAATTTAGAAAGGACTAATCAACAGCAATTTCTTGTGGGTATCTAATAAAAGCTCAAGACAAATAATTTTGCCTTTGTTTTAAAATACGAAATCAAAGAACTGAACAAATACACAAAGTAAATTCAAGCTTGAGCAACACTACTTTCAAATCTAAGCCACTAAGCAATTATTCTTTCTCTGCATTTGAAAAATAAGTTTAGACTTTTTTGATGTGCTACCTTTAACAAAAAGTGGCACAATGGACCTAAAACCTTCAGGGTTCACAAAGAAAGCAGTCACTGTACTGTTTCTATTTGCATTACTATATTTATCTACATATACAGAGGGTGCCAAAAAATTGTATACACATTTTAAGAAAGGAAAAAACTGTATTAGAATTTTAATACTCAATGTATACCGATAACAAAAGATGAATACAAGTCATGTTTGACTCTTGCAATTACAGGAGGTGTTCAAAGTGGTTACCATCAGCGTCTAGACACTTCTGATTACGGCAAACTACTGCTTGAGCAACGTTGACCCAAGTGTTCACTTGTATTGCTGGGCATGCTGTTTCAATTTCTTCACACAATACCATGCGTCTCAAACTTATCACGAATGTGTGCAATTGTTAGGCGTGTTGGAGGTTCTGTTGTATACATTGTCACTGTATTTCTACAATGTTCTTGAATTTCAAATACCACTTCAAAATGGTCTTATGCTCCTCGAATGACACCTGTGCTTCAGTCATTTTCTTTGACTGTCCTGCCTGTTGCATAGTGACGCTAGCATTTATTTGATGAACACCGTCTTTTGAGCGAATGTCACACTACACATTGGTACCGTAAATTCAACTTCGAAAAGTAATACATAGATAGATAACATCTCTTAAAATGTGTATACATTTTTTTGGCACCCCCGATATTTAAAGCCCGTAGTATCTGCTTTAAACACTTAAGTTTCATGAAGACAGTATGTTTTAAAATTTTAAAATGCACTGTACATAAATGCCTTTCTGGTCAGCTGTCCAGATGTAAGAACCCTCCTAAATGCTCCAGAGCAGCAGGGAGTGATCCTGTGTTCCTAAAGTAAATGATTCTACTTGCCTATAGCCCAAGGAACAGCATTTATATATTACTTATCTCTTCAGCTACTCTTCACAAGTCTTCAGAAGTTCATACAATGTGCTGCCACCTGTACTAAGTTTGGGATAGGATAGGGTGAGGATCTTTGGGTTCCTAGCCAATAGTTGATAGCTCTACCCATGTAATTTCCTTTTCCCATCATGCTCACTCCTGTTGAAAGGCTGAGACCATGGTGTTGGTTCTGCTAAACCCCTATTTTAATAGGAAAATACCAGGACAAAATATGCAAATAAACATTGGTACACATAAACATTCTCTTATCTGAAACCTTTGGGTCCAGACTGTTTCAGAATTTAGCCTCTCATATTTTATTAAGATGAGGCATGTAACTTCTATCACAAATTTTCTCCGACCGGGATTGCTACAAAAACATTAATATCTCTACAATGGCTATGAATGTTTGTATTAAGTGGGGCAAGTAACATCCTCACATCAGTTCAGGATAAGTTTTGCCATCAAATGAGTCTGCTGCAACTTTAGGAAATAAATTTCAGTTTTCATATTTTTTAATTTGAGAATTATGATTATGGACCTCTATTTTCCCAAAATGAAAAACAACAACAACAACAACAACAAAAAACCTAATCGAAAATTAAATAAAATACTTAATTTTTCTATGGCACTGAGGGTGTAAACAGATTCATTCCCACACTGAAAAACTGGAAGAAACAGATTGAAAGACGTAACAACCTAATTTCAATGATTAAACACTGAGGTAGCATATGTATTTCATGATATCAATTTTATAGTAAATGTTTTATCAGTACTATGACACAGTGTAAGAAAATGATAATGAAATGCTTTAATTTGCTAGCACTTTAAATAATCACATCTAAATTGAGAACTTTGGGGGGGGGGGGGACAGAGCCCCAGAAAGTAGTTTACAGGCTCTCGGCCTCACGTGGAGGGGTGCTGGCTCGGGTAGTAGATGGCCGTCAGCTGTGGCTGATTGGCCGTCAGCTGTAGCCAGTTAGCCAATTAGCCGCTGATATAACTGCTGTGGCTACGCTAGCAGAGAGAGAAGAGAGGAGAGTGGAGGAGAGTGAAAGAGAGTCGTCGGTGGGTTGCAGACAAAACGGACAGCAGGTCGCACGTCCAGTGAACCCAGCCTCCAGTGAGACCGTAGTGGTATGACTCCCCTACCTATGGCTCCGTGGGTGTTCCTTTTTGGCCTCACCATATCCTGCGTTATGTGGGGAGCGGGACCAGAGACCCTGCAGGCCTCCCCGCACGACAAATGGCGCAGCGAGCAGGGTATGGTGCCGGCCAAAACCTACCAAAGCATGGTGGAACGGTTTGTGTGTGTGAGAGCCCAGCTTCAGGAGGCCCATGAGGAGCGACACCGGGAACGGGAGGCGCGGTCTGCCTGGGAGACTCGAGCCTCCAGCTGGCACACCACCTTCTTGGCCATAGAAGGCGGTGTCCTCCTTTTGTTGATCTGCTGCGGCCTTAGGATCCGAAGCTTGTGGATAGCTTACAAGGAGGCCTCCACCCACTCAGACACCTGGCACGGTGAGCAAGATTCCGACCAGGTAGGAATGGCGTCTGACTCTGGGCAGGAGGATGTATGGCCCCCACACAGTATATGGTGTTCGGTGGCCACTGTTCTCAAGAGTTGGACCCCCAAGGAGGGGTGGGAGGAGATGGACGGCTCTCCAGCCAGCATGGAGAGGGCCCTACAGGCTCTGGCTGAGCAGTTGCTGGAGGAGGAGAAGGCTACAGCCAGCCGCGTGGGCTGGATGTTCCTCACGGCTTTGAGTCTCAACACGGAAAATGTGCTTAATGCAAGGGCCCAGGTGCCTGACCAGGTGTCCCGGTTGGACACGCTGGAAGCCCGGGTCTGCCTGTTAGAACAGGGGCCCCAAGGTGGAGACTCTGAGGCAGAGGAAGCAAGTGGAGAAAATGTACCTCCCAACCCCCAAGCCCGGCCCATCATGAAGCACAAGGTAAAGCATGAGCAACCTTTGGGCCCCGGGGGCGTTGCTGCCGGCAACCCAGCTGTGACTGAGTTCACTACCTACATCCCATACACTCCCACTGAGTTGCAGGAGCTGGGGAGGTGGTACAGACAGCGCCCTGGAGAGCCAGTCTCAGCTTGGCTGTTACGTTTATGGGATGAGGGAGCAGACAGCATTCTCTGCTCCCCAGGCGAGATGGAAAAGCTAGCCTTCGTGACAGCGCATCCGTCCCTGCGACAAAGGTTACAAAACTGCCATAGGTTGGCCAACAACCAAGGCAACCATTCTCTAATGGCGTGGCTCACAGCTGCGGTACGCACCATATGGGAACAGGCTGGCGAGCTGCCAGACACTGTGAGTCAATGGCAGTCATATACAGAACTTACGCAAATAATCCGTGAAATGGGTATGAGACATGCTATTTTTAACCTCAACATGCAGGGCCCAGATGACGAGCTTTTTCCTGCCAGCATGAGAGATCTGGTTTTGGACACTGCACCTGCGAGTGCTTTTGGATCCTTGGTTGCTATTCTTACACCGTATGTAGGGCGACGGATCCATGAAGTTACAACTGCCATGGCCACCCTAGGGGATGTTGAAAGCCGGAGGCGAAGGAAGTTAAGACAGGAGGTCCGCACAGTTGAGACCTGGAAGCCCACACCAAAGGTAAAGGGGCGAGGTCGCGGGCCTCAGAGAGTAACACGCGCACAGATGTGGCGTGATCTCGTGGCAGCAGGGGTTGATCAGGAAAAAATAGACCAGCAACCCAATGCACTCCTGCTTGAACTTTGGAAACAGTTGTGTCCAGAACAACAATTCCGGAGAAACATAAAGGAGGAGTCTGGCAAAGCGCGACCCGTGTCCCTCCAGGACTTCATGCAGCCACTTGAGGCCAACTCCTTGCAGCTTGATTAGGGGTGGGGCCAAGGTACCCGGTCAGAGGGGACAAGCAGGGACCGGAGGCCCCACGTGGAACTGTCCATACATTGGTCCCCTTCGAATGTACAGAGGGTTTTGGCTCTAGTTGACACTAGTGCTGACTGCAGTCTCGTTTATGGGAACCCAGAACTGTTCCCCGGACCAGCAGTCTGCATTGATGGCTACGGGGGAAAAACTGTGACTGTGAAAGCCATTTCCTTACCACTGGGTATAGGAAGGCTCCCTCCTCGTACCTACAAGGTTTATGTCTCCCCCGTTCCGGAGTATATTCTAGGGGTGGATGTGCTACATGGCCTCAGCTTACAGACGTCAGTAGGAGAGTTCCGTCTCCGGATCCGGGTGGTGAAAGCGGTGACACGAGGAGATGCTCACCACCCTCCTCAAGCGTTGCCACAGCCCTGGCGCGTGGTTACAGTGCGACAGTACTGCCTGCCAGGAGGACAGGAGGAGATCGGTCGTACAATATTGGAATTGGAGAAGGCACATATTGTGAGGCCAACGCACAGTCCCTTTAACTCCCCAGTATGGCCTGTCAAGAAGCCAGATGGGACCTGGCGAATGACTGTGGACTATAGGGAGTTAAATAAGGTGACGCCACCCTTGCACGCTGCAGTGCCTTCAATTCATGATTTAATGGATCGTCTGACTGTCCGCCTAGGGACATATCACTATGTAGTGGACTTGGCCAATGCTTTTTTCTCCATTGACATTGCACCCGAGTGTCAAGAGCAGTTTGCTTTTACGTGGGATGGGCGTCAGTGGACTTTTCAAGTCCTTCCGCAAGGATACTTGCACAGCCCCACTATCTGCCACGGGCTTGTGGCCCAGGATTTGGCACAGTGGGATCACCCATCCTCTGTGGCCTTGTTCCATTATGTTGATGACATTCTGTTAACCTCAGATTCTCTTTCTGATTTAGAGCAAGCAGCTCCCTCTCTTCTCCGCCACCTGAAGTCACGCGGCTGGGCGGTGAATGAGGAAAAGGTCCAAGGCCCTGGCTTATCCGTCAAGTTTTTGGGTGTTGTGTGGTCGGGTAAGACAAAGGTTATACCTGAGGCAATCATTGACAAAATACAAGCCTTTCCCCGGCCGACCAAGGTCTCCCAACTGCAGACGTATTTGGGTCTGCTAGGATATTGGCGGGCGTTTGTACCCCATTTAGCACAAATGGCAAGGCCTTTGTACAATATGATAAAAAAGGGGGCCTCATGGGATTGGACTGAGGCTATAGAGCAAGCCTTCGTTGCCACAAAACGGGCAGTGCAGCAGGCACAGGCTCTGCAAGTAGTGGACCCAGGCCGCCCATTTGAACTTGATGTACACGTAACCCAAGAGGGGTACGGATGGGGCCTCTGGCAACGGCAGGAGCGTCTCTGGTTGCCAGTGGGATTTTGGTCCCAATTATGGAAAGGAGCGGAGGTCCGCTACTCTCTAATAGAGAAACAGCTGGCTGCTGTGTATGCAGCCCTAGTGGCCACAGAAGCCATCACAGGAACGGCATGCGTGTTGGTTAGAACAACGTATCTTGTCCAGGGGTGGGTCCGTACGTGGACCCAGGGACCCAAAACGGGGGTGGCACAGACCACCACCCTCGCCAAGTGGGGTGCCTACTTGGAGCAACATAGCACCCTTATTTCAAGCCCTTTGAGCACAGAGCTACAACAGGTCCTGGGGCCTGTGGAGCTTGTAGCCCAGGCTGAGCCAAGTGCTCTGCCTAGAGGGGAGGACTTGGAGCCCTCGCCCTACAAAGAAGGACAGTCCCCAGTACCTGAGGATGCCTGGTTTACCGATGGTTCTAGCCGAGGGGCTGCAGCTGTTTGGACGGCTATTGGTGTGCAGCCCAAAACAGACACTATTTGGTTTGATACTGGGATGGGCCAGAGTAGCCAGTGGGCTGAATTACGGGCTGTGTGGATGGTGATCAGCCATGAGCCTGGGCGCCTAGTTATTTGCACTGACAGCTGGGCGGTGTTCCGGGGCCTAACGCTGTGGCTGCCTACATGGAAACACCAAAACTGGTTGGTGGGACACCGTCCACTGTGGGGTCAAGCCATGTGGCAGGACCTCTGGGACCTAGGGCAGAAAAAGGAGGTGACCTTAATGCATGTCACAGGTCACTCCCCCTTAGTGTCCCCAGGTAATGATGAAGCAGATGCCCTAGCACGGGTACGATGGTTAGAGCGGGCTCCTGCCACTGATGTGACCCATTGGCTGCATAGGAAATTACAGCATGCTGGAAGCCGAACCATGTGGCAGGTGAGCAGACGCTGGGGCCTGCCTTTGAAATGGCAGGAGATAGCAGATGCCTGCTGTGACTGTGCCGTCTGTGCCCAGGACAGCCCCCAAAGGCGGAGGCTCCCCTGGGAGACACAGCAGATTACGCGAGGGAGGGTGCCCCTCACTCGCTGGCAAGTGGATTACATTGGACCCCTGCCTAAGGCCCGCAATGCGATATATGCATTTACAGCAGTGGACACTGCTACGGGGTTATGTTTGCTTGGCCCTGTCCAACTGCGGATCAGCGGCATACAGTGGTCGCCCTTACACGGCTGTGCGCCCTCTATGGGCGCCCCCAAGTCATTGAAAGTGACAGGGGTACCCATTTTACGGGGCAAGAAGTGCAGCGCTGGGCTGCCAGGATGGACGTGCAATGGTTGTTTCACACCCCGTACAATCCGCAAGCAGCTGGCATGATTGAACGTTATAATGGTCTTTTGAAGCAAGGTCTCCGGGTGTCAAAACACCCTCCCACGATGCGTGACTGGGCCTCGCGTCTATGGGACGTCCTGAGAGTCCTGAATGAGAGACCACGGAAGGAAGGGCCCGCGCCAGTAGAAGCTCTGCTACATCGAACGGCCGCTCCCATTCAATTACAAGTTACCACCAGTGAGACTCTGTTAAAGCCAGGCAACGGCAGAAATGGGAACATTTTGCTGCCAGCACCCACATGCTTGAAAGCAGGGGAACGGCAGCAATGGACTTGGCCCTGGCAGGTCAAAAGCCCCCACTGTCGGTGGTTGGGTCTGATAGCCCCATGGGGGGCCGGTTTGACTCATGATTTGCAAGTGACGCCAGGGGTGGTGGCTGAGTGGCCACCTCAAGTGACTGTAGTATACAGAGGTCCCGATATCGGGATGATTTTGCGAGGAAACTATGTGCTCTCACTATGGCCTATTATGGGGTCCCCTGTTCTGTTACATGTTGAAACTATGCAAGGGACCCCAAGCACTGCCATAAAGGTTTGGTACCACAAACCGGGAAAGGTGCCAGTGGCAGCAACCCTCCTTTCCCAGGACAAGAAGCTGGCATGTATCCTCCCAGATGGAAGGGATTTGCCATTGTTGGTTCCTAAGACTACCGTTTCTTTTCGTCCGTAGGTGTCAGTAGGCTAATATGGCACAGGGACCCTCGCAGAAGACGCTTGTCACCTAGATTGTGAGGCGAGAACCTGTAGGGGTGGAGTGTGGGGACAGAGCCCCAGAAAGTAGTTTACAGGCTCTCGGCCTCACGTGGAGGGGTGCTGGCTCGGGTAGTAGATGGCCGTCAGCTGTGGCTGATTGGCCGTCAGCTGTAGCCAGTTAGCCAATTAGCCGCTGATATAACTGCTGTGGCTACGCTAGCAGAGAGAGAAGAGAGGAGAGTGGAGGAGAGTGAAAGAGAGTCGTCGGTGGGTTGCAGACAAAACGGACAGCAGGTCGCACGTCCAGTGAACCCAGCCTCCAGTGAGACCGTAGTGGTATGACTCCCCTACCTATGGCTCCGTGGGTGTTCCTTTTTGGCCTCACCATATCCTGCGTTCTTATGTGGGGAGTGGGACCAGAGACCCTGCAGGCCTCCCCGCACGAAAGGGGGTAGCAGATTTTTTTCAATCAAAAAAGATTACATCTATTAAATATAAAATGATGACATTCAGTTACTTTTAAGAGGTATTTTCAGTTCAGTGGAAGAGTCTCAATTTTTTTTTAAACTTTAATACATATCTAAGTTTATTTCCTACTGAAGAGCATTGTTGCAAGGATCAGATATTTATATATTTTACAGAGGATACGTAAATGTATGATCTTATTATAAATGTTCAAGAGAAGTCATCTTCCAGCCAGATTTCACCACACCAAATAAAGTCAGTGTATAAACTAATTACTTATAAATCAATTTAGGCTTATATATTATTTCTCAAACTAATCTTGAGGGACAGTGTCTAAAATCAATAGCAACTGAATAAAAAACAAACTAACAAACCAAACACACACAAAACCTTGCTTGTAAATTACACTTGACTAGGTAAGTTCCTACCATTGCAAATCCAACATCAGCTTTCTTCAGTGCCGGACCATCATTGGTGCCATCTCCAGTTACAGCTACCACCTGGCGCTGTTCTGAGACAGTGCTGTCAATTATACCTGAAATCAAAGTAAACATGTGTGCTGTAAAAACACTCCCTTTAATTGATAAGGTGATTTTGCAGAATATTCTAAGTCAGCTTGACTGACACAAGGTTAAAAATAAATAAAGAAACAAACAGAGGAATGGAAACTGCTGAGATGCTAGACGAGGACCAATGCCAGAAACTAAGGTTACGTTAGAAGCAATATCCTGTTTTCATCACTGAAGATTAACACATTCACCGAAGGCATCAAAAGGAAATGTATTTAGATTTTATTGGACAAGATGATATCCATGACTCAATCTCAAATTCAGTATCTATTACTATTTTAGGAAGTAGAACATATTTCTGTATTAAGGAATTATGAAATGATTATAAAACCTACTCACCTTTAACCAGTGTGTGTTTGTCAGTAGGAGATGATCTTGCAAGTACTCGAAGCTTTGGCCAAATCTTGTCTATCCGCTCTTGCTCAATCTATAAATTTTTGTCAAAGTTAAAATGTGCCCAAGCCTAGTTTCATAATTCCAAATTAGTTATCTGGCATGTATCCGTGGTTCTCAAAAGTGTGGTTAACAGGCCAGTAGCACCAGCAACAATTCCTGGGAACTTGTTAGAAATGCAAATTCTTGAGCAAGGCCCTACCCAGGTTTATCTTATTAAATACTTGGGGGTGTGCCATATCAATGTTTTAAAAAGTTCTCCAGGTGATTCTGATACATATTCAAGTCTGAGAACCACTGCTATATATGTCATTACAAGATCAGATTTTAAAAATCTCCCGTCCCTACGAAAACTCCTTAATTTAGCATAAAAAAGCTCCGAGTTTGGGGTCCCCTAAAATATACTTCCTATCAACGTTTCAAAACTCACCTCCCATTACTCACTTACACATACTGTACTTTGGAAATTGGCTTAAACTTAAATTTATCAGTTGTCCCTTTTATTTCCTAAAATGCTAATATTTTGCTTTTCGAGGTGCAGACTGCATTTATTCACACGTGATGCCTAACGCATACTGCATATTCAGTATGTTCTTGTTGAATGAAATTTCTAATCTATTAAAAATACATCAATTTAAAAAAACAAATCCCTTACCTCTCTTTTTTCATTTCGTATTCTCCTATTGAAATCTTTGCCTTCTAGGCACAGGAAATCTTCCCCAGGATGCAAAATACCACACTTGATAGCAATGGCCCGAGCGGTATTAATATTATCACCAGTGACCATCCGCACAGTAATCCCAGCCCTTTGACATTTCTTTATTGCATCTGGTACCTGGTTTACATGAAAAAAATCCGTATTACGACAGAAAATTAGTATTTCCAGAAGAAAAAATCCCAATGAATATGCATTACCTCACAGTCCCACAAATCATTTTAATTTCAACTTAACAGTCAATATTTCTTGAATTATTCCCAATAACCTCTTCTTTCCTCTTCCATGACCACAGTCCTAGTTCGGGCTTCATTTTCAGTTGTCATGCAAACTTAATTTGTTTGCATTATTTATTTACCATAGGCTCTCTACTTTTCTGGTTTTACTGCCCACACACCACCAGAGTTAAGTGTTGGTGCTCTGTAGGGTTATGGGTGGTTCGCCTACTCTCTTCCCTTCGACCAACATCTGTGCGCTAATAACTTTCAAATCTGTATCTTGCCCCGTCTCATTGTGATAGCTGGATTTACAGTCCACGAGAAAAATGGGCATCAGAATTTGGGTGTCCAAAACGAGAGCACGTGTTCTAAACCTGCTTATGGAGCAGAAACCTGAGGGTCATCTGACCTCTTCCATCTCCCTACCCCATACATCCTGAAGGGCTGGAGATTTTACCTCAAACCTTCCCGTGTCCCTAGTGCTTGCTGCCTGAGCTATTACAACAGCTTTTTAATTCGTATCCCTCTCTTTATATTTGTTCCTCCTTTAAAACATCTGACATACTTGACAGCAGCGTTCTTTTTCTAATACACTTTCTTAGAAATATATGAATCCGCAATTGTTATACTATAAACCACCAAGTCCTCAGTGTAACTCGAGCCTCAAAATAATTTTCTAGATTTATTTAAAAATTTTCTCCACTATACAGAACTTGACAGATGAATAATCTACACTATTAGTTCTGTGCCTTTGTTTTTGCAGTTCCCTTTGCCTAGCAAAATCCTTTCCTGCTGTTCTCTAACCAGAAAATCCTACTAGAGCAGAGGTTGCAAATGCAAATAAATACCTATAGGGCCATGCAGGTAACATAAAAGAGGAAAACATGCTGAAGGTTGACAAACCCCAGACGAATGCCTAATGAAAGAGCTACTCAGCTCTAGCCTATTTTTACCTCTGGGGAATGAGAGCCCAATGTTGACAGAACCTACAATTTCAAAAGAAAGCAGAAACCCAGATTTGTGTGTACTCTCTCAATATTTAATGTTTTAAACACACACACACTCGCTCGCTCTCTCTCCCCACCCCCCTACAAAGATAACGTTACTGAAGGGTAAATTTGGCCTGTAAGCTGTTTATGACTTCTATTATAAATACAGGTAAGTGTTCATCCTCAGGGATCTCTCTATCTAGAAAGAACTGTGCCTTCACATTATACACACACCTCTATTACAGCTCATGTATCATTTTATAGTTATTTGTTTACCTGAGTTTTCAGCAATTCAATGAGCTTCTTGAGGGGAGAACCCTGACCTTCTCATGTCTGCATCACCAATGCCTAGTGCAATGCCTTTCCTTCATTTAACAAATAAGTGCCTGACATATAAGCGGAGCTTAGTATTTGTTGAACTACTGAATTAAATATGGTCAGGAAAATAGTCACCCTTAGGTATTTTCCAAGGAGGAGCATATTCCAGACAGGGTACTACGGGTACCACTGTGTCTTAGGAACATGTGTGCAATTTTAATTACTAGAAACATAAATAAATATGTATCTGTATATTTTAGGATTTACAATGTAAAAGGGTATCCCTCCATCTAGTGAACTCTTAGTCATTCACATCTTTGGACAGAAATATCACATGCATTCATTTAAACTAGTATTTACTGAATGCCAGGCACTATGGTAGGTGCTGGTGACACAGAGGTGATTGAAAGAACAGAGCCTGCCCAGATTATGTGAAAAAAAGAAATAAAAATCAGTATTTGATTTTGAAAACACTGGCTTGCTGTATAAATGTAATATATATCCAGATACCTCATTTAAGATAAAATGTGTCCATTAAGTACTCACTGATCAGGGGTTATCCTGAGATCATTTGGAATAGTGGAACAATGAATAAGAGGAAGAAATGGGTCACAGGTTAAAACTACATGGCAAATAATACTGAAGAAAGGCAAACAAACACTTATTAATTGTCCACTAACCACCAAATACTTTCACTTAAAACTCTCAAACTACCATCACTTTTACAGATAAGACACTGAAGAGAAGCTAAGTACCTTGTTCAAGTACCTATGTATATGCAGTAAAGCTGGATCTGTCCTAGATACCTAATTAATCTAGATTCTCTCTATATCAGAACGTCCAAGTCCAGAATACTCAAGGCTGTTTCAGGTGACACTGTCTCATGTTAGTAAAAAAGTACCTATCTTATTTTGTGATACTAAAAAAATTAAGTGCCATTTCCATGTTTAAAAATAAAACTCTCCATCAACCTCAATGCCAAGAACACAATACCATACACTTTCCAAAGGACAAAAGTTGCAGACATTCTGATTCAGTATTGTATTTAGATAAGACTTAAGCCAGAAGACAATGTATAAAACTTTGAGTGGTTTGCTCTGAGTAACGGTTGGTAAAAATTATCCACCTGGATGTTTCCTAAGCACCTGAAACTCCAAAACCCCAAAACTGAATTTATCTTGATCTCTAAATATGCTTCTTCTTCTGATTCTCTTATTATACTGGTGACACTATCCACCACCCACCCAGTTATGCAAGTTAGAGACTGATTCCCCCACTTTGGGAAGACGCCTAATTGTGGAGATATCGTAATCTTAAACATTCGTTTGCTATATTCCTCAGGAGATCTCCTAAAGCCTCAGATGTGAATGCTTCAGCCTGTACTACTTTTCAGCTCTTAGGCCCAAATGCCTATTTGACATACATTTGGATGCTTCGGACACCTGAACAATGTTAAAAACAGTATATCCAAAGCAAACCTAGTCATTCCTATTGGTTCTACCTCCATTCACTTTGCAATCATCCCTTTCTTTCCCTCTTCCCTGCCAAATTATAGTTCTAAGCCATGGTCATCTCTTGCCTGGGATTCCTGTAATAGTCTTACTGGCTTCCGTACTTCTACTCCCCTTTCTTTCTAATTCATTCTTACATGGTACCTAAAATAGTATTTTAACACGTTGCGTACGGAGGGGTTTAAATCCCCCGTGAAGATTCTCATGATCCATACGCAACGTGTTAATAACATGAATCATGTCACTCCCCAGCCTGAAAATCACTAGTTTTAGAATAAAATTTACAATGCTAAATGCCTAGTACGACCAAACATAATCTCTTCAGTACCTTCTTGCCCACACTGTTCCCCATCCTGGCTTCCTTTCCACCTCTGAAATAGAGAAATACTTTCCCACCTTCAGCCCCCTGCATATTTTGTTCCATTTGCCTGGAATACTCTTCTTGCAGCTATTTACATGGCTGCCTCACTGTCAGCCATCCGATCTCAGCTCATATGTCCTACCCTCAGAGATTCTTAATGTGGTCTCTCTCTCAATTACCTTATTTTATCCCCCGCGCATATGCTTTCTAGCCCTGATCACATTTGTACTTGTCTTATCTGATGTCGCCCTCCCCATTCCATCCATAATGTAAGCACTATGAGGGCAGGGAGGAAATCTTATTCCTCACAGGATGTATTTTCACTTGGCACACAGTGCATGTAGCCATAATTCCGTCTGTCTGGTTGTCTTCCTTCTCTAGAATGTAAGTTTCGTGACGATTTTGTTGATTGCAGTGTGTCCAATTCCTAAGAGTACCTGGTACGACACACTGGGTGCTGAATTAATTTGTTGGTAGTAAACAAGAGCTGTTTTTGCCTTTGTGCTTTCACTCACATTGGTTTTTTGCTCAGAATGTGCCGACTCCTCTCTCTCTCGGTTTAGCTAATGCCTCCTCATCCTTTAAGACTCATCCTAGGAAGTTTTACTCGACCACTCCAGTGGTTAATATAGCATGGGTTTTAGACAGAGCCCGGGTTTGAACACACTGGGCTCTATGGTCTAGAGCTCACCTCTACACATCTCAACTTTTCCCCCCCATCTATCAAATGAGAGTAATGATACTCATAATTCACAGAGGTGAACATTAAAATAACTAATACAGGTAAGGCACTTGGCATTGTAGCTGGCACATAGTAAGAATGCAATAATAAGATGCTATTACTTTAGAATAGGCTGAAGGCTCATGTCCTGTGCTTATGTGTAAGTGAATTAACATCCTGGGTTATAATTCTCACATTTGCCCATCCCCACCAAGGATAGAGATCAGACCTCAACAATTGTTTTGTTTCTAGTACACTAGTATAGTGCCTGGCACACAGTACTTAGTCAATCAACTTTAAAAAAAATGATGTAAAGAGGAAAGCCAAGTTTAGAGCTGCATGCTGTCCAATACGGTAGTGTAACGTTTAAATTGATCAGTGTTTCCGTTGTACTGGCCATACTGAAAGAACTCAGGAGTCACACATGGCCAGTGGCTACTGTACTGAACAATACCTAGAATACCTATTTCTGTCATCACATAGAGTTTAACCGGACAGTGCTGGTCTAGAGACTATGCAAACAAACAACTTAATGGCATCTATTATTTAATTTAATATATCAGTTAAAAACCCTACTCAGGTTAAGGCACTGTGCTAGGTTATGGTGCTCTCAACACACAGGATCTCAAAGGAAGCTGTCTAATTAAAAACTATAAATAGGTAGTATTGCATTACAAGCACTATTATTTATTTCACTTATCTTGGATTCACACAGAAAAAAAAAAAAAATCACAAACCACCACGAATTTTACTGGCAAAGTGGTTATAGTTAGTGCCCAGATCCTCTACACTTAACAGATTCTGCACATGCTGAACACAGAATGTTTCACCACCTCAGGTCTCACAGGGTCTTCAATCCCCACAACAGCAATGCATGTAAGGCCGGTGACAATATCATTTTCATTATCCCACTCTGGTTCTGGTTCTCCTGCTGGGAAATCTCTGAATGCAAGACATATGGTTCTCAAGCCTTCTGACGCCATCGGTTCAATCACAGTTTTTACAATATCATCACGATCCCTTGGTCTGAACACTTTTGCCTCACCATTAGCACTCAAGATTTTGAAACACCTAAAAGGAAATGTTGAATCCAAACATCAATAATTAGCAAAAATAATGGTTAATGCCATTTAAGTGAACTGGAAGGGCTAGAAATCACGGGATCTGATATCTGGAAATTCAGAGAACTATGTATGTATGTTACATTTTTACATACTTAAAACATATTCACTTTTCACTCTCCCCCTTTATGAAACAGACAGTTCTGATTTTCATGGTTCTCGTTTGATAGTTCTCCTCTTCATCAGTTACTCTAGACAGACTCTAAACCTTCTCTTTTAGAAATGCAGAACTTTTGTATTTTAACTAAGAACCTCTAGTGGCAGAGAATAAACTATACACCTACCCATTTTGGTACAGACTTAGACATTAATTTCAATTAACACAAAATTCACAAATACTTTTTTCTTTTCAAGTAAAAAGCCAAGTTCAATCAACCCCTTACCTGAGACGTTGTTTCATCACCTACACTGTTTTAAACCATGAAAGAAAATAACTTATTGTTGAAATAAGCATTCTCTTAGAATGAGAGATAATGCCAAAATCGTTTTATTGTCAGCGACACTAACCACAACTTTTTAATTATGTGGTAAATATGTGGTAAATAAAAGTTACACTGGAGACTTCCCTATTGAAAATTTATTTTTCACATAGCCTCTCTACGCTCCTCTCCCACGATGATGGCCAAATCCATTTTCCGTTTTGATTGTTTTCCAAAGCCTTCCATCACTGCTGAAGAGTTCCACTCAAAAGTTGTACCAGTACCTTACACTCACTGTATGCGAGACCAAAAGCTGCCTCACTGCCCATCTAATGAGCATCAACATTACTCCAATAATTTCAATGTACAGCTAGTCCTCATTTAACGTTGCCATAGGTTCTGCAACTTTAAGTAAAACAGTGTATAATGAAACCAATTTCACCATAGGCTAATGGATATAAACAATTATGTCACCTCATCAACAAACGTTACAATGAACGACGTTGAAACGACGTTATTCGAGGACCTGCTATAAATCTAAAATCTCATCTAGATACTTAATTTTTCTTCATCATCTATATATTAGTTGAATGAGATGACGTTATCCGAGGACCTGCTATAAATCTAAAATCTCGCCTAGATACTTACTTTTTCTTCATCATCTATATATTAGCTCCTAACTCCTATATATTTGTCCTCTCAACAGTCCTGTGAATGGAGCCTCTGCTTCCTTTCCCTCCCCCTGCTACTGCCTTCTCTGGCTCTTTGAGCTAATGTTCTTGTAACAGCCTTTTAATTGGTATCTAGCTCCAGTCCATCCTTTTCCCCCTACCCCACCTTATTCCCTGATGCCAGATGATCTTCAACCACAGCTTTGATCACTCCACTGATGAAAAAATTCTTCAGTTTCATTCTCTGGCCTACTTACCGAAATTTTAACTGCTCAGCCTAACAGCGAAGAGCCTCTACAACAAAATGTAAGTATCACTGTGGATACAGTTACTGTATACTTACTATATATCAGACTCCATGTTATATGTTTTATATGCATTATTTTATTTTACAGAGCTGGTGGTGATACAGAGTTGGTGGTGATCACCTCTTTTTTCAGTGGAGAATAAAATGGAAGCTAAGGAAAGAATCTGACTAAAATTCCAAAGCTCATTAGTTGCAGAAGAAGAGTCAAAGCCTGATTGGTTCTTGATTTAAAAAAATCTCCCCTGTACTACCTGCTACCCAGCAGCAAGCCATGGATGCAAAACTCCTAACCTTTCACACTGAAATCAGATAACCAATGTACTAGGAAGGGAAGAAAGCTCTCTGTGGCCTGTGTGCCACAAAAGCCCATGTCTTCCCAGCTGAAATATACTACTAGCTACTCCCCCCCCACTGTGGCCTGCACATGCCACATCCTTTCCTCTGATGTGGCTTCCTTTTACCTTGATGCACTTACTTCTGACCGAAACCTATCTTAAATGCTGCATCCTTCACAGCACAACCTTTTACCCTAAAACCTTACCTATTTGTCCACTGATTTTACATCTGTCTCTTAAGTCTGTTAGGCCATAGTCTGTCAAGTATTTAAGGCAACACTGGATTATACTCCATATAATGGCAAATTAAAAGTAGAAATATTTTAAATGTTGTAATTTCAAATGAGTTTTCTATTTCCAAAATTGGTCTTAAATTTCTTTTAAAGTCTTCTACTTCTCTATTAAAGAAACCAAAATAACTTCAATACCTGTAACAGCGTATTCACCTTAGGGAAAGTACAGATAAACATGTAATGTCAAAACTGGAGCTACTGCTCTATACAAGGACAGTGAAAAAGAAAGATTACCGTTCAAAATGACAGGAGATATTTAAATATGACACTGCAGCAGAAATATGATAAATCCTCACTCTGATATAAAAGGAAAATCTCAAGATTTAGTTTTAATGCTTTGCTATTTTAAAAACTAACCTATAATTTTTTCATCACATTTCTGAGTCTACTGTCTACAATGCAGTGTTGAAGATACAAACTTCAGTTTTTCTTCACGGGAGGCTTACTTTTCATGATCCTATATAACAATGAAATCAACACGGCTAAAAACAAACATTTAAAAAAAAACAAAAAACAAACATTAAAGGTTTACTATATTAAATCTACCTAACTGAATGTAATGGGCTTATTTCCACTCTGGCAAAATAGTAAGAAATAAAGAAGCTGGAGTATGAAAATGGCAGAATACCATGGGCAAACATCTGGATACCACTAGTATACTAAAAAGGTCTGAGGTTCTATCAAATGCCTGATGGTTTCACAAAAAGAAAACAGTAACAATAACAATGTAGTTGGTATTCCATAAAGCAACTATAGTTAGCAATTAATTCACCTAAGCATTTTACTCTTACTTTTTCAGAATTATCTCAGATGCACCCTTGCTGAATATTCGGTAACTTCCATCGGAATTTTTCAGGACCGTACTCATGGACTTCCTAACAGAATTGAAGGTGTAGACTTTGTACAGTGCTTCTTCTGGTATTTCATTTCTAACATCCTGATAATCCCGTTTTAAATCCAAAAGAAGTCCCAACAAGGCACATTCAGTTTTATTACCAACATGACGAGGTAATCCACCCTCTTTCTCTGGTGGCTATAAGAGAAAAAGGTTTAGAAGACAGTACCATCTTGTTTCTCTACAACAGTTTAATTTCCAACGGAAAACAGAATGCGACATTCTAAAGCAAAATAACATGGAACTTCTATTAGTATCAGCCGTTCTGAGGGGCACAGAAAGGGGAGGCAGAAAGGCGCTCTGTGACGAGAATGGTATGGATGCCAATCTCAGACCTGCCAGTTACTAGCTGGGTGAACTTTTGGCAAGTTACCCAACGGCTGGGATCCTTGGCTTGAGCATCTGAAAAACAGGAGCACTTAGGACTCAAGAATTAAATAAGTCATGAAAAGTGTAAAGCTGGTTCCTGATACATATGGCGTAGGACTTAATAAATTTTAATCCCTTTCTTTTTCTGTTTTCACTGAACATTTATAGCAACTAATTCAAAATTAAATCTACTTTACAAATTTTTATGGCTTAAAATAAAAGTATATGCATTAAAATAAAGCACTGCTGCCTCAACTATATATGGAAGCTTTCTTTTTTTTCTCCCCATAGTCTCTTCACAAGTATCACCTCATATATTCATCACAACAGTATAAGGGCAGATGTGATCATCTTCACTTAACAGTTAAAGAAAGTAACGCTCAGACTTTCAGCTAGTAAAAGGCATGGCTAGATCGAGAACCAAGATCCTGTAATTTTCCAGTCCGATAATCCAATTCAGGCCTATTTTTAGCAAAACGCCTTGCAATATTAATTTTGTTCATGGGCTTCATCCATGAATCATTAGAACACATAACAAGTGAAACAATCTCACAATTTATGTTAAAAATAAGACATTTAAAACTTGCCAAGTGAGAAATATTTTATTCTAAGGTAGTACGAGTCTAGAATTACTTTACTGCGTTAGTTCCAAAGGTCTAAGGATCACCTTATAGGTAGGATCTACTGAGAAACCAGAAAGAACATACAGCAAGTATATAGAAAACATCACTTCAAAATTTTCTCTAAAAAATTGAGAGTTGACTTTCTACTATTTATTTTTTCATCTACAAAAGTCTACAAAAGTAAGATAGCCTGATCTTTCACAAAATGAGCTTAATAAGAATTTAAAATTAAGAACTTGCTCTGGTTATAAGGCTTGAGAGTTCCTAAACACAAGACGTTTTAAAAATAGAAGAAAAATCCAAATATACAGAATACAAATGTTGATCAATAGATCTTACTTGTAACAAATTTATCAAAAAAACTTATATACATCATGACTGTATGCTTTTTAAAAACAACACAATTCAGTTCTTCAATTTATGTACAGTAATGGCAGGTCTCAAGAGCTGCATGCAATCTGATCATTACAAATTTAAAAATCAATTTTCATATATAAATGAATTACTAAAGGCACCTTACCAGTATTTTTGATGTATAAGCACAATTCACAGAAATTCCTGTTACAAGATAGGACAAGATATTTGGTGGAATAGCTTCTGGTTCAGGAATCTTTTTATAATGTTTTTCATTTATGTAAGCTTGAACAACTGTCATTCTGTTCATTGTCAATGTTCCTGTTTTATCTGAACAAATGGCTGTAGCATTTCCCATGGTTTCACAAGCATCCAGATGCCTTACTAAGTTATTATCTTTCATCATTTTCTACAGTGACAAAAAATATCTAGTTAAGCTACATATAACACCAATCACCGTATTACATTAAAAACTGCTTTAAAATCAGAACTAAAACTCCCAGCTATATGCAGATACACATTATAAAGCAACAATTCAATACTGGAAGAATTTGAGTAGATGTGACCTATTCAAATAAGCTAAAGAGAGGACTAGCTTTCTGTGGGTTCAATAATTTCACCGCTGCATAACATCATCTAGTAAATGAATCCAGATACCCGCACCCATATGCAAATCACACTGACCACAAGCCTCCAACAGCTCCTGGGAAGTATCCTCACATTACAAGGCAATCTGTACTCTTTAAGTACAGAGGTACTTAATAACACTGTAAGAGTATATTAACATTTAAGGATTAAGTCTCCTTATAAAGTGAAAACAAAAAATGTATCAATCACCAAGGAAAAATCGGCAGGTAGTTGCCGATTTCTTTCTTTCTTTCTTTTCTTTTCTTTTTGACTGTGATAGATTGAGTTAAGATATCAAATCCAGAATAGGTCATTTTTAGCTTTTCCATATGTTGGGACACTTGGTATTATCATCCTTTGGATCACCTCTTCCTCTTATTTACAAGAACAAAAAAGATAGTTTCTAAAAAATCAGTAGTCCCAAAAAGCATTTAAGTTAAAATGTTTGATAAGTAATTCTCAAAACATACGTGGAATGAGTTAAAAACTACATCGAGTTATTTTACAGTGTGTTCTCTGACTACTGACATGCAAGACACTGCAAAAAACTGGTTCCTTGAAGAAATAAATATGGGAAAGAAAGATGCGTACTCCCTAAATTACCACTGGCTTTGAATTAACATCAAAGTTATATAAAAGAATGAAGTTTGGCAGTAAACAAAATGTATTCAATTGTGCAAAGCATTCACAGGATTCGTAACAGGATCCTCAGTGAAACTAACAGTAGTTGGTAATATCTGGGCTAAATATTTAATAAAAGCTTAAAGAATAGTAGTTAAAATGCTCTCATTTTCTATTAAAGGCATGCAAATCAATCGGGCCTACATCTTTTTGATCAATTGAAAAACCTATATCATTAATGACTATTCGAAATGAACTAATGACAGTACTGGTAAAATGACTGATCGATGTGTCTAAAGTATGTTTACCCCAATTATTCAAAATTATTTTAAAACATCCAAAGAGGACAAACAGGCAATTACTGTATTTTGTCATCACTTTGACACATTTACCAACCATTTTATTTTTGAAACAAAAGATGTGAAATGCCTGAAACACAACTCAAATAGTAATCAAAAAATATTCTTATCATGACAGGTCTATTGTCAAGTACTTGGGAATACTGGAGTTGAGAGTGCTAGAGCGGAAACCATGGCTAATTATATCGCTCACATCAGCAATGTTACTTAAGGAGAACTGCTCATTAACTTAAGAAAATTGACAAGAGCAGCATTCTTCCACTAAGTATGATTTTACTTGCAGAGCCACTTTGAAAGGAAGATCAAAACTGCCCAAGCTGAAACTTCTTGAAATCAAACTTACCTTTTCCATATAAGATTTAAAATCAACACAAATAAATTAATCTTCAAACAAATTATTACTTTACGTAAATAGCAGTTAGCAAAGCCATCAAAGTGCATTTTCAGCATTCTAGTTGGAAAACAAGGATTGAGCTACTGCAAAATGAGTGATCACAGAAGGTGACATTTGAAGAGACCTGGATAAAGAGAGCAGATGATTCAAAGGAAGGAATGAGTAGCTCTGAAGTGAGAACACGGCTGGGCTATTTGAAAACAGCAGGAAGACTGGTGAGGCTGGACCGGAAGGAGAAAGAGGTAGATTAGCACCAAGAGGTAAGCAAGGGCCAGGCTGGCAGGGTCCCGCAGGCCATGGGAAGGAGCTGGGATCTTATTCTTAGTGTCATGAAAAGCCACTGGAGCTTTACACAAGGAAATAATATGATCTGAATTACTGTTTTAGGAACATGAGTGCCTACCTTGTGAAAGCCAGACGGTGGGGTGACGGGGAGGAAGAGTGGAAACAAGTTGGCCTGAGAAAGGTGGATGCAAGTAAACCTCTGGTCCTTGTGCCACAGGTAAGTGACATTCTTACGTTAGTCTTACAGATGGGAAAGAGGTGGCGACACAAAGGACAACCTCACTATCACACAATGAAAACAAGGTCAGACTGTCTAGCAGAGTCGTGCTGAGGTTTTGCACCAAGGCTGTCCTCCAGGGAAGGTCTAAGTCTCTGTGGCCCGGGGATCTTCAGCTGGAGGAAGGCAGGGGATCAAAGACAGCATTTTCAAAGAAAACTGTAAATTTATGGAATTCTGACTTTCTGAATCAGAAACAAGAGTAACCAGACGTGTGCTTTCTACACCAGCTGAGGCTTTACACTTAGAACAGCTCCTTATCCATTTCAACTTACCTTGACTGAATAAGCTAGTGAGATTGTGACGGCGAGTGGAAGACCTTCTGGCACGGCTACGACTAAAACTGTAACTCCAATAATGAAGAACTTCACAAAATATTGTATGTAAATCGGTGTGCACGCAGCAAGCCACGGTCTCTTCTGAACCCAGAATGTATCAATTACAAAATATAATACTAGGATGATAACTGTGATGGCAGACATCAACAAACCTATCAGTATATTAAAAAAAACATAATAAAAAATAAAGGAAAAGGTAATTATTTAAATATTTCAGACAGTACTCATTGTCAGTTACATACTGGCCACAGGAAGAATCATAACTGGTTTGTTATTATTTACTTTAATTTCTCTGAGAAACCATTAACTTCCTTTTTGGTACCTAACTCATCACTTGACATTGTCATACTTAATTTCTGCTTCCAAGTAGAGCTCCGTCCCCAGGAGAACTGGGAGAAAAGCATTTATGATTCTTTCCTAGACTTAATTGTATCTTCTGTCTTCTATGAAAGCTGAGACAAAATAACGGGCAACAACAAGGAAATAACGAAAAGTTTAGCATAAGCTAGCGCTTTACATATCAGCAACTTGCCTGCCGCTGAAAGAGAATCCAAATAGATCTGATCAATGGGAAGACTTGAAATTAAATGTTCAATCTTACATTCTTTTTTTAAAAAACAACACAAATTATCTCTTAATTTTTTCAGTCTATCCTTACTACTTCATTAACTTAGAAGACCAAGAGTTAATCATACATTACAAACTATTTACCTCTCCATTTTGTGGGTAATTTAGCCTCTGATAAATGAAGAGTAAAAAATAAGCAAGTCCATGTATCTGGGTCTAATAACCCAATCCAGTGCCTACTAACTACTGTTAATATCTTTTCTCCAATGTTATAGAGTCATCATTACCACTTGACTACATATTACAAAAAAGCAAGTATTTGCCATTAGATAATAAGCTTCTTGAGGACAAAAGCAAAAAGTTAATGTTTTCCAACATACTCCTAGGAAGTAATAGATTGATGCAATATAAGTGATTTTAATAGTATATGCTGATTTAGGGCACACGTGTTCTTTTGCAAAAAATGATACTGCTGGAGGGCATGCTGTTTTTATTTAATAAGAGTTCTGCTTTTTTTTTTTAAAGAGTGGTTCTCTCAACGGCTGTTTTCTAGTGATGGCAGCAATTGAGTAATTTTAGCTTCACCAGGACAACTCTTTAATTAATCCATTTAACAGAACTATAACTTTTAGAAAAACACATACCTAAATTGTCCATAAATAGTCAATGAAAATATAAACAAAATGTGTGGTGAAGTTTCTTTATATTAAAATACAGTTGGATAACCTGTATGGGATACCTCACTGCTAGCCCTCCCTGCACTGCTCCCAGAAATTCAGAAATGAGAGCATGGGCTTATGAATTGGACAGACTTAGGCTAATCTTAACTTGACCACTTATTAAGCTAGCTGACAAAGGACACTTCCCTCTATGTAAAGTGGGATGACAGCCTCTAAGCTACAATGATAGTAAGAGGCTTGACAATAACTCGAAAGGCCTGGTATACATTGTGGCTGAAATAGAAAATATTTCCAACTCCCCTTCCACTCACAAAGAAACGATTTCCAGACTGAAATGTGACAAAAGATGAGTTTTAATCAGAGAGTATTTTAAAATACAACCCCTTGTTTTCCTTTATATATCATACCTGCTTTGCCAATCTGAACAGCCAGCTTTGTAAGTTTCCCTTGTAGAACAGATTTTTCCTTTTTTGGCAAATTTGCTTTCTTTTTGTCTTTTTCATCACCGTCTCCACCTTCTTCACTCTTCAAAGGCTGCATTTCCATGGCTACACCATCTTGGACTTTTGCTACATTTAAGAGCAAATGTAACTTCACTACCTTTTAAAGGCACACATAACTACCGACATTTTTAAGCAACTTTTGATAAAAATCAGTTTGTTTCAGAAACTAGAAAACATTTAAACATGCAGCTTTGTATGTCTACGTGTGTGTGTCTACCTAGAGAAAGTAAGACTATAGCGACACTCGGTTGTGAAACTGTGTACCATAACTAAGCATGTTGTGTTAGACAACAGGCACGAAGCACAGGCAGACACACAGGGCCCTTAAACTGAACTAAATGCCAAGTCATTTCTCTTCCCGTGTGTGTCACGTAATGAGACTTATTCATAACACCACAAATCCCTTCCATATAATCCCTAACACAATGTAGAACATTCGGTATGAACTTACATATAGAGAAATATGCATGTATTTATAGACTCTTAAATAGATGCAAAAAACATTTACGTTATATATTGTTTCTTATGCATTTTGGCTAGCAATTATATAGTAACCAATGTTAAAATACCCAAAATGCTTCAGTTGAAAGCTACCTACATCTGGATTTTTCTATACTTACTACCACAAATCACAATTAAAATCTTACTAACGTTGTAAAGGGCAGCGTGACTAAGGCAATGACAGGAAGAGAGGTTAACCCAAGTTAACATGTATTGTTATTTTCCCCGCTATATGTATCCTAAACTTTTAGATAAATACAGTGCCCAGTAGATATATTTTTGAATTCAATGAAAAGTAATTAACTGCACTTTTATCCTCCTGAACTTACCTTTGTTGCGATTCTCAATAGCTCCATCTTGTTTCTTATCTGTAGGAACAAAATGGGAATTAAAGCTTTCCAAAAGAAATGAATACAGCCATGCTAAATTATGCAAAGGTAGTTCACATTTCTATAACAGCATTGTTACACAATGGTACGTGTGTGTGTGTGTGTACACAGATCAGAAAGCATCTGGCTTGTCACGACCTGCTGGGTCAATCACTCCCTAGGTCGTAACCATAGGGGAATACTCCAAAATAATTTTGGCATCTATGCTTGTTTAATTTCTCCAGAAGGCTTTATTTTTTTTTTTTACGCTGTAATAAACCCAAATATGGTACAAGAGGTTTTCAAACGACATACAGACATAACCCTAAGAAAGGAGAAAAGGGCAGGGGAAGAGAGGAAGGGAGGAATGTCATAGAAACACAATAGGCAGGAAAACTTTGATGGGAATGAGAACATAAATAGTATGTATAACCAATAGGGGAACCAACCAAGTAAAACTAGAATATGAATGTACAGAATAAGCCAGTAAGACTACCAGTTGAGATAATTCCAATAATTGGTTTAGCTATAGAGAAAAGAGAAAGATGAGAATGTCTGAAGCAATAAAGTCATCAAGGAGGGAATGGGTCTACTGTTCGGAGTAGGCAGGCTAATGTTAGAAATGACAAAGAGGAAGCAGAACCATTCAGCCTGTTTTTCTCCAGCTGCTCTATCAAGGAGAGCTATCTTCAAACTGGAAAACGTGGAACAAATATGGTTAAGAAAGAACAGAGGCTCCAGATAATTGAGGAGATAGTAAGAGAATACCAGGCTACTTTTAATGAGCTCAAGATTGGAGAGAGACCAGAGAACCACATTCCAGACAACTAAGGGAACTGAGACAGATTACCCCACCCTGGACTGCTTTTGGCTGGGAGAAGGGCTGGGAGGCCACAGACGGAAAAAGGGTGTCCCGGTCTATAAAAAACAAAACGAAAAACCCCGAAGAACAAAAATGGTAGGCAATGAGTTAGATGTTATTTCCTGGGAATACTCTTGACTGGATTAATAAAAACAAGGGTATAAAATCTTAGGAAAAAAGGGGGCATACTGGAAAAGACACTGTGGGGTCAATAAGAATAAAACCATGACAAACGTCCCTTTCTTTATGAATAGGGCCCGCTGACTTCAGGCTCCTATAATTTCGCATGCAGCTCAGTGTATGGTTAAGAGCAGACCATTGAGTCAGACAAGTGGGCCTAATCTTCCACTTACTAGATCTTTGACCTGGAATAAGTTGTATACCCTCCATAAACTCGAGTTTACTCATCAATAAAAAGAGTAACAATCTTTACGTCATATGGTGGTGAGGATTAATGAGATACGCAGATAAAGCATTCAGTAAATGGTATCACCACTGGTTTTCAAACTGCCTCCCACTCTGCCTTAGGAAACCTAAGGCAGCACATGGCGGCTGTGGTGGGAGGAATCAGGGCACGGAGAATGTGCGCTTGCTATCCTCGCTTGCAGCCAGAACTTTTCAAACACGTTGCTGTTTGAAATAAAAGATTTCACAGCTAAAGACAAAACCCAAAGAACAAAACAAAATACCCCAATATTAAAAACACTCCTGTAGTTGTAGCAAACTGAGATTTTTGCAAGGCATTTACTTTAGAAGATCTCAAAATACTTATGCGTGTGAGAGAAACATGGGCTTACTATTCTAAGTAAAATTAAATAATAAATCTAATTGGTTAGACCACAGTAACCTGCTGTCAACATACAGGGCAAAAGCTCTGGAGGAACGATTCTGTGTGGAAGAAAAGGGTGGTATACAGCAGGTATTTAGAAGCAGGGTGGGGAGGACTTTTTAAAAAAAGCACTATGCTCCCCGCTAAGTGATTCTGAGTTGTCTCCCCATCTAGGACGGAGTTTCTTATAAGGTCCTTGTGAATAAACGATGGTCACCAAATTTGCTGGAGACTGATCACTTGGAGGGACAGCAGCTACAATACATCAAATAAAGATCTTGATATCTCACAATGGACTGAATATAACATGACAAACATTAATAGGTGTCAAAGTGAAGTCCTGGTCTTATGTCCAAACACCAACAATGTAAGTAAGTACAGACTGGGAAATAGGAATAGTAAAAAACTTGAAAGAGATTAAAATCTCAATGAGACCAAAATGTGACAAGGCTGGCACAGATAGCTACTACTAACATAGCAGAAAAAATAATCAAATAACAAATTAATTTTTCTGGTCAGATGACAAGGAGACTCTAAAACTAGAGAACAAAGGCAATGGAAGTGTTCAACATGATGAATTTACTCCTTGGTAAAGCGACTGCTGCATTCACTAAAGGCCCTTCACGGACTCTTGATTGAAAAGAAAAACTTCCCCTCCAGTAATTCTACCACTTAAAAGTACACTCCTGGGTAACATTGTAACTTCTTGTAGAACTGTTCATATCAAATCTCATGAAAGAAGTGTATGTTTTGTGCCAGTTCTTAGAATTTAGTTGCCCTATTTCCAAATACCAATTCTTTTATAGCAAATTGCCATTCTTACTTTTCTTTTCCTTTTTCTTCTCTTCCTCTTCACCTCCAGCTCCAAGTAAGGTAAAGATAATTCCAGTCTGAGAATTTACACCGACAGCGGTAACTACCATTCTCCCGGAGCCCTCCATGACGTGGGTACCTGCCAACAACAGAAAACTGGTTTGTTCTTAAAAATCAGAATAGAAGTTTCCCCCTACAAACAAATTTCCCACTTTAGTAACACTGTCTTTAATGTCCTTAATTTTTTATAAAATAAATTCAATAAATAAGGCATTAAATAAAATCTAAATTATTAGGTTTTTAACTCTGTAATCAGTCATATGTGCGTTCAACACTCACTCAAACCACTCATTTATCATGTGATATTGGGCAAATTACAACATCTGAATTCCTTATCCATAAAATAGAGATAACAGTACCCACACTTCATAAAAACAATGAGACTCAAACCTATAAATGTGGCATGGCTAGCATACTTCCTGGAATTTGTAGGGATTCAACAATAAATGCTCAGTATTTTTAATTACATCACCATCATCATCATTAGGGACATTTCTCTCAGAAATACATTGATTATAAAAGAAATGTGCTTATAACCAAAGGGATTCTGTAGCATCAAACGTCCCATTTCCCAGACCTCACCCCACAACCTAACCCAGACTTTCCAACCCAGCCTGCCTACATGACTGCAATTAACCTCCTAGCTACTCAGTCTTTCCAGTTCATCTCAAAATCAATTTTAATTTTCCTAAAATAGGATTTGTGTCCTAAGCTTCTGATGGCTCAGAAACTTCTGACTCTACACTGCCCCCTGGACTGAGTCCAACATCTTCACCTCGAGACCAACCCACCTTTCACACTTTTCCATCTACTACTCTGACATGAAATCTCATTACAGAAAGCAAGGGAGCAAGATGGGAACACTGAATTCTTGGTCCGTCACAGAAATCTTGCTAATTGGTAGGCGGTATTATTTTTATTTTCTAAAAGCGTGCCCAGGGTTACACAACTATTAAGTGGAAAGGCAAGGATTCAGTCCAGCTCCCATCAGAGGACAGAGGACATAGTCGCCTTACAATATAATGCCGACAAATTTGCTTCCAGTTCTCCAACGTGTACATCCACACCTCTGCACCCTTTATCGCTTGTTCGAAGGCTTCCCACCTCCTACTCTAATATTCTGGTGAATTTTAAGTAGATCAAAACTTCATTCTTTTTTAACACTCAGTGAGGTCTTCTTTACAGTTATCACTTATCTACTTGATCTCCCAGTTCACAAACACCTGAAGGCAGGGTCTCTAGCACGTACCACCATCTTAAGTATCAAATCAGTGCTCAAAGGTGATCTGCTAAATAAGATCATAAAGCGTATGCACTTACTTCAATACTTACGAGTTAATATTTGGCTATTAACTACTGAGTAACTTAGCCAATATGAATGTTTTAGGCCTTTGGTTTCCTTGCTTTAAAAATCTGTATTCTGAATATTTCACTAATTATTACCTTCTTTGCCAGTGAAAATGCAAGGGAAACAAGAAATGAAATTTAGGATAATGAAACAATATTTACTGAGCAAGTATTGTGTGTAAAAGACAGTTTGTTTCTTTTAACAATTCTGTCTTTTGGCAGGTTTCAATTTCTTATTTTCTGTTCTTTCTTACCACAGGTAAATCATATGTTGGCCTTAATATGCTCAAAGTAAACAGTTCTTGCTCCGGTCATATCCCCACTGCTAACTGAAAAACTGCTTTTAAAAATCTAAATATAAGAAGCCAAGAACAGCAATGAGAGATGGCATCATGAGAATAAATTTAAAAATAAATGCATTTCATGTTTTTTAGTACATTTTTGGAATAGAGAAATAAATGCAGAAAAACTTTCCCACCCGTACTACGATAAGGGACTCTACAAAGTTATTTCAGTCGTTTCTTAAGCATGGAAAATTTATCGAGTTCTCTTGGTGAACTTGGTGCTTTAGGAACCTGAGTACATATAAACTTAGCAGCCATCTCTATAAAAATAGGAAAGGACCAAAGTTCAGTGAAAGGATGTCAACCTGAAGAGTTAAGCTCTATGTACGTAAGCTAGGTGTACATAAAACCCACGAAGTAACTACGGCAGAAAGGCAAGAGGATACTCTCAGTTCACCAGATATGGTCCAGTTAGTCTACGGAGGAGGTAAGGTTTGATTAGATAGCTTCTCTCTCCTTTGGAATGATTATAGATTTTATTTGGTTAACATTAACTAAAGTTTCTTAGACCTATGGCAAGGAATAAGTCAAAATAAGTATACGTTATATGTAAATACATTATACTTACATGTCCAAGATATTTTTTCTGTCTATTTGGAATAAACCACAAGCACATTAATATAAATAAAAACCCCAAATAGAGTACGAATATTCTTAGTGGTGAAGAATATTGAAGGTATACAAATTTCACGTTTTTAAGAAGAAACATTACTCATAATGGTGTTTATAAATGTACACATATGTAATTACTCTGATCTTTAATGGTGGGACATTCTACAGTGAGCTTTTGGCACATAATTGCACATCTTAAAAAGGTAATTGTTATAGTTAGGTAAGTGCCCCGAAGTTGTGATTCTCACTTAACTGACCCTTGTCATAGGTGTGACTTTGATTTCAGTAAAGCCAGGTTCAGACAATTCAAATATAAAACTTACAGAGAAGAACTGAAAAATCATAGCTGCCAAGTTATTAAACAAGTTAAATTAGCATACAAATCCTTCCCTTCTCAGAACATGTCTTAACCATGTGCAAATTCAATCCTGCCCAGTACATGTGGTATTACTCCTGGACGTACTGTTGATTAGTCATATAATCTTAGACAGACAGGATATGTCTCAGACTCGGTCCTCAGTAGTTAAATGAGATAGCTGGATTAGGGTAACTAAGGAGTAACTTTAAGGATTTCATCAGTTCTTTAAAAAAAAAACAAAAAACCTGTCCCTTATCGACCATTACAGAAAATTCACTAATTTGCTTTAAACACATAATTATTCTTCAATCTTGTTTGTCAACAGACTGTAAATATAAATGTGATACAGAAAAACAGAACAATTCAATAGAGATCAATTCAACTTGTATTTTAGTTTTATCATTATACTAACATTAACTAACACTGGCTATCAAATCTCTTAATTTTTTCAGACTCAGTTTCCTCATTTGTAAAAATTTGTAACTCTGGATTCAAAGATACCTAATGTCTTTGACAGTTAACAAAAAAAAAAAAAAAAAAAAAAGCTAAAAAAAGGCTCCAAGGATTATAATGATTAAAGCCAGCATAAATCACATTATTGACTCTTAGGAAAAACCGTGTTTGCTGACAATGTTATACAGCTGTGGGGGAGAAACAAGTTACAAGTTATGAAGGAAATTCATACCTGATAGAAGTAAGGGATCTTTATCTAAAGACTTCTTAACATGATCAGATTCACCCGTCAATGAGCTCTCATCAATTTTAAGATCATTGCCTTGAATAAGTATGCCGTCAGCTGGAAGAAGATCACCTAAAACAGAAAGCAGTAATATGTTAAACTGTAAACAAGATTATATAATAATTTTACACCCAGTGACAGATGTACTGCTCGTTGTGACTTACCATATTTCACTTGAGCAATATCTCCAACAATAATGTCAGCTACAGGAATCTGAATGACCTGCCCACCCCTGATGACCGTGAACTTCTGTTCCTGTTCAATTCGACTCTGCAAACCTCTGAACTGTTTTTCCTTACTCCAGTCATTGAAAGCTGTTACTAACACCACACACACGACTGACAAGAGGATTGCAGCTCCTTCAATCCAACCAGTTTCACCTTCACCTTCTTCTTCTCCAACAGAGACTTCTCCACAAACTATTTGGGAAAGAAAGAAAATGCTCATCAAAAAGGATAGTGAATTGATGGTAACAGACATGTAATAACTATGACCTTTATATATCTCGTTAATTTTACTTACAGCACTAAACACCTCATCACTGAACTCAAAGCATTCCAGAATGACGAGAACATTTACTATGTCAATTGTCAATTTCAACTTCCTTGCCTCTGAAGTCTCAACCTCAGGAAGGCACTTTACAGTAGTACTGTTTAAGAGTAAGGACACTAGAGGATTAAACCCCAACCCTAAGGCAAGTTACTTATTTTTGAGACTTGGTTTCTTCATCTGTCAAATTAGGATACCTCATCTACCCCACAGTTGTGAGGATTCAACAAGAGAACACTTACAAAGTAGGTAGAGCAGTGGTGAAGACGTCCTTTGCACTCAACAAATGGTTAATGCTATTACTAACTACATATGGTAGGCAAAACACAAATGAGAAATCAAGCATTATGTGCTATCCATGAATCAAGCTTACTTATTAGATCAATTTTACTGGAGTATGATCAAATGTTGGGTTTCATAACATGCAAAGTTAAGGAAAGTGCCACTCATAATTTAACTATTTAAGTACCTACTCTAGGTGCCAGACACTTTTAGAAGCTAGGGATGCAGTAGTAAGACACACAACCTCCCTCTCTTCAGAGAACCCATATTCAGATTGTTAGGCGCAGCGGATGTAAAAATTCAGATAATAAAACACAGATAATTAGTATTAGATGTTGTAAGTGCCACGAAGAAAATAAAACATGGTGATGTGCTATCAAGTGAACAAAGAGGGCTAATTGTGATTGGATCAGCAGAGGCCTCTCTGAAGTGTCCATGACATTTGAGCTAGGAGCCAAATGATAACCGGGAACTAGCCGTATAGCTCTAAGGGAAGAACATTCCAGGGACAAATTCAAGTCAGTACAAAGGCTCTACGGCAGAAAAGAGTTTGAAAAAAGATAGGGGAGGAAAAAAACAAACAAACTTAAAACTGTAAGGTCAATAATGGTAAAGAAAGAATCATGGAACAGTGCTGTTTGGACTTTGGACTGCAATCTCTTTGTGAGTCTAAAACCAATTTGGTGGCTCATGACCAGCATTTTGAAAAATGAAACAGGACAAAATAGGAGAAAGGATACACATGCAGTGAAGGTTCATACTGTTTCCTGAAAGCATACTTTGGTAATTTATAAATTCACACAAAGGCATATGTTCTTCTGTGTTCCTATATAAAGTTCTTTCTTATTGAGGGTAGAGCTGAAACCTCTGAAAGTCATTGGTTTTCTTAGGACAGGCAAAGCAGGAAAACGATTATTCAGAAGAAAAGAATGAGTCAATGAGTGGCATTAGAAATGATTAAAGCATATTCCAGAACAGTGAGCATGAACTGAAGAGAGGATTTGAGGTACACGGACGTTGAATAAAGATTGAGCTGGGAGAGTTACATGGGGCAGGTGAAGGAAAACACAGAGATGAGAAAGATCAATTGGGGATGAAAAAGAAGGGGTGATGTTAACGTTCACAAAAAGTTTGCCTCATATTTTATGACTGTATAGTCGAATTTTCCAAAGACTTTATTACACGTGCTAATATGATACGATGAATACAGAAGCAGATGAGAACCCAGTTATATTTAATTCAGCCAGACATTAAAGAGATACAATGGAATGAAAAACACCACTATTTAAAACTTCATGAATAGTAATTAATCACAGTAATTATATTTATTGTAACAATACTTATTTTTAAAATGTACTAGTATTTTTAAATTTCTCAGTTTTAATTAAGAACACAGTAAATATCTACAGATATAACTCCCATAATCAAAAGCTCTTTGGAGTCCTCAATACTTCAAGAGTGTAAAGGGGCTCTGCAACCAAGGAGTCTGAAACTATAGATTTCTTTATGATGTGGGTTATAGCGCTTATTTTCACCCCAAACCGTATCAGCAAGACATTTTGGTAATTTAATTTCTATGACTATAGATTGACAACTCATGGATTTCCTTTTAAGCAAATTACTACTACTCATTGTTAAAACATAACATGATGAAAAGATACATGGAATACATTAATAAATTTAAAAAGAATGAAGTACACACACTAACTAACACCTCACCATGGAGCGAATATGCCATTGTTTTATCAACACCTTCTAGTGGATTCTGAGTCTCTTTAAAGGGCCTATGACACTGACAACTCTAGATTATCTTCCCAGTTGGATCTAATACCAGTGTCTCCTTAAGCAAATTTGGGAAAGGGCCTGTTACTATGTCCTACAAATGAAGCGGTCCCAATTCCAGAAAGATTTGTCCAGGCCATAGTAGTAACAAAATCCACTCCCATTGAAAATATTTTTCTTTAGTTTTCTTACAGTCTTGTAAAAAAAAAAAAAAAAAAAAAAGTTAAAAGTAAAATGTTTTTAATAATCTGCTAACTCACTCAATTCTAGAACACCAATTCTCAGTATTCCTAATGACAGCTGGGTAAACTGAACACTAATGAATTTACCTGTATTCCACTAAACATGGTATTACCTCCTTTTTCAGATAAAAAGACACACACATTTACATATCCTCACACCTACCCACACATGAACACATTACATGCATGAGCACACAAAGACACACATATACACAAAATTTTTTTTTTTTAAACCTGGGAGGATATATATCAAAATGGTATAGCAGTAATCTCTAAGAAGTGGAATTTTCAATGAATATTATTTCTTCCTCTGAACTGTCATTTCCCCCTAATTGCTCTATAGCAAAACATGTACTATTTTATTATATTATTTAATAAAAATAAACAAAAGTTTAAAAAATATTTTTGGCTCAATACTGACAAGAATATTGCGTAAATCTTTTCTCATTTATATCAGTTATTCTCCACCACAGGCTGCTCTGCCCTCTTTCGGACACCGGGCAATGTCTGCCCACATTTTTGGTTGCCTCATTTGATATAATGCACCTGGCAACAAAGAATGTTCCAATGCAAAATTTCAACAGTGCTCCTGCTGAAACACCCTGATCTACACTGATCTCAGGTAAACTGGCCTTTCCTGTGACCAACTTTCTTCATTTAAAAAAAAAAAAAAAAGTTCTCACAAGAGCTCTACATATACCTTTCAAGGAATTACTTTAAATGATTACCTAAACCAACTTTTAGAGTTAGCAAGCATTTATTCAAGTCTTCATAACTTGAATAGCATAAAAATGAAGCATTCAGAAACAAACATATTTTGGTGAATAACCCTGTTGATATACAAAATATTGTTACTGGTTCACTCTATAGCTACTTAAATATGCTGACCAATACCCAAGCTAGACTTCCTAGCAGTTATCAAATGTACAGTCAGAAATACCCAATTTAAATAAATCTTTTAAAAGGAGAGGAAATTTAAAAGAGAAATGAAGGACAGAGGAAGCTGGGAGGAAAACAAAACCATTTGTAGCTACTAGTTAAAGTTAAAGCAGATCTACCATTCTATAATGGGTTTTTCCATTGGCCAGGATACTTTGTAGTATAAACATTTCTAGAATGCCAAGACGATTACTCAAATCACACACACACAACACAGTTTAAGAACTTCAAAAGTAATGGATTGGGGAAGGGAATAGAATTTTGCTTTCAGAATGCTTTTCCAACAGACTAAAAAAAAACACCAAACAACAAAAACCAAAATGAAAAACTAATTATTTCACAATAGTGTTCTGAAGAACTTAAAAACAGTGGTGGCACAGACTACATCAGATATATGGCTTAGCTGCTTGCCAGACACACTGTATGTATAGATAGGCAGGTTACGGAACCTGTGTTTCACTGTGAAATGGAGACGACACCATCTATATATCATAGGGTTACTGTGAAAATTATCTGAGGTGATCCAGTTAAAGAACTACTAAAGGCACAGTTAGAATGGTGCCCAGTATACAGCAAACCATCAGTAACTGTGGCCTGCTACTATTATTATGCATTAGGTAAGCAAATGAGCTGAACTTAGTAACACATACACACAAGTCTTTTTTTTTTTCTTCCCCCTTCCCAATTTACTTACGTGCATTATCCCCTCCTGGAGGTTGATAAAATGAAAGGACCAATGATACTACGGCTGCAATTTCTAATATAATTAAAGTGACATCTTGTAATGCTTCCCATACTAACTGAAGAAAGGTTTTTGGCTTTTTAGGAGGTATAAAATTCTTTCCAAACACTGCTTCTCTTCTTTCTATATCTGCAGGATTTCCACTTAAACCTAATAAAAAGAAACACATTTCAATGAACAGTTTTACCTACTTACAAATGAAAATATCTATATTCAAAACACATTCATTCTGTACACTTTGGATTCTAATACATAAGAAACTATCAATATGATTTTTTTTGTGTGTTAGTTGTTTTCTGAATTTAAATCACTGAAAACATGTGCAGTGCTTTAAAGCAACATTTTAAGTACATAACTCAAAATTAGATTAAGAATTTTCACTTTTCCAAACTGCTTATTTTTGATTATACTATCTTATACCATCTTGTAGACTGCTAGAGACCAGAACTGGTAGGACACTTTGACGGTTTTTATACTGGAATTAAACATCTCCCTGACCTTTACTTTTACTTATGATGTTTGTACCTCCCAAAATGGGGAAATACATAAAAATATTTGGCTTTACTTATTGAAACTTGGTTAAGTTAATCAGTGAAAGTCTTTGCTTTTCACTCGTACTAACTGAAGAACAACGAAAAGATAACCTATCACAAACTCTAAAACTTTTCTACTAAAACATCTTTTTCTTTTTTAAATTGGGGAATATTGGGGAACAGTGTGTTTCTCCAGGGCCCATCAGCTCTAAGTCGTTGTCCTTCAGTCTAGTTGTGGAGGGCGCAGCTCAGCTCCAAGTCCAGTCGCCGTTTTCGATCTTAGTTGCAGGGGGTGCAGCCCACCATCCCATGCACGAATGGAATGGGCAACCCTGTTGTTAAGAGCTGGCGCTCTAATCAACTGAGCCATCCAGCCGCCCTAAAACATCTGTTATACTTGGATTGATAAAAGATTTGCAAGTTATAAAAAACAGAAGGACACTTCGACTGACCTTTTTTTTCAAGTTTTACACTCAGGATTTATTTCCAATTGACAAAACAGGTAGTGCTACTGACTGACTATATGTACATATTGTCACTGTTAAGGGAAAGGTACATGTAAGACATATTTAATGCCGGGAGTGTGGAATTAGAAAGCTATGAGGGAGGTTAAGAGAGAGTAGGATGAATATTAATTTTGTCTTTCCTTCAACCTATCAAACAAGTTCTCCTCTGATTTAACCCTCTTGATGCGGTCGAACCTAGATATATCCAAATTAGCTAATGCAAAGTATGTACACACTTACATTACTGTGGGACTACGAAAACACAGCAGGGACCAACAACACTTTCCTCAGTTTGTTATCGAAGAAGGGGGCAAAGATACTAGGATGTTATGACTTTTAATTTATCATCATAAATTTAAATTTATAATTAATTTAATTCCACTTTGTTTTTTTTTTTTGGCAAGAGCTCATTCTAAGAGAACATCAAAGGAAGAAGACAGGAAAACAGCAGATTACTGGAAGGCTCTTGCTTTGTTTTAGCTATTAATCTCAAAGCAGAGGCAGGCAGAGAGTAGAGGAGAGCGAACAAAGAAAGTAAACCGTTAGAATAAACAACGAAAAATAAATATATAGATTTTAAAGTAATTACTTATTTTGTTAAATGTACCAAAAATATTCCAGAGAATGTTTTCACTGCCAACTCTAACAGAGTTGGTCCATACTGGGCAGTTGAGAAAGCATATTGGATTTCTGATGACAAAAGGTATCAACTGAAAACTTCCCCGAGTTCTGGGCTTTGAGACAGTCAGTGGAAAGAAAGGCAGGGAACGATTGTAGCAATGGTGTTTAGGGGGAAAGATGGTATGAGAGAACAAAGTTGCAAATTATAATTTAAAGTCCACACACTGTTTGTTCAGACTAGAGCAAAGCTGTCTGATCACACATGACTGCAGAGTTCACATTGGTCCATGGTTTCATTGAGGGATAAAGAAATCAATGTGGTGAAATTTTCCACAAAACAAAAGTTACTTGTTCTGAAGAACTATACTTGGAAATGTTCTGTGATTATGTGGCTTGCTGTTTTTTAAATTAAATGTCCTTCCTTTTATGAAAGGATGCTTTAGATAATAGGTAAGTTTGTCTATTACGTAATGCTTTTATAACAAAATAGAAGATTGTTATTTCTCCCCGTCAGTCTCCATTTTTTTCTAAGAAATCTGTTTGAAGATACTGGTTCTATCAGTTTAGCTCACACTTAAGAGAGCCTACCATTAATTACACATACAACACCTGATAGCTTTAAAAGGTCACCACTGTAACTATAAAAATAATTGATCAGATCTGAATATCTTAGTCTTCACAGGGACCAGTATTTCATGCTAATTCTGAAAAGAACAGCCATAGAACTAAAGACAGCTTAAAAACGCACATTGGAGGGAAGGTGGGAAGGACGAAGGCAGCTGGCGCTGAAGGTCACTGTCACCCTCCCACACCACCAGCACATGCCGAGGTCACCACACCCACCAGTTGTCTGGTTTAGAAGTTCGGAGACCTCGGCTCCAGTTCCCCTGCCGAAATCTTGTGCACGTCACGTAACTTGTTTGGGGGCTGAGGGGAGCATTAATATTTGTGGGTATAACTTAATAAGGTTGTTTTGAAAGACCAAGGAGAAGGTGTGCAGCACGTAAATCATAAATTACAGGGTAACAGTTATTAAGCTAAGAAAAGGGGAAGACAAGTTACAAAACGAACACTACAGGTTTTCTCTCCATTTTGGGGACAATTCATTTCTATTAATAGAAAAAAATAAACTTACAGAATCTACATATAATGAAGTTAAAGTGTTCTGTAACAACAGGCTGCTCCCCGACAGATACCTGCTGAACATCTAACTACTTCCAAGGACTGTGCTACTGCTGAGGAGGCAGTGTGAGCAACACCAATCTCCGTTCAGCAAGCCTATTATTACACTGCAGGGGGACAAATAAAGACAATTCAAATAATACGGAGAGAGGACTGGCATTTAATCTAAGAACAGTGGAAATCACAAGCAGGTTTTAAAGCAGGGTAGGGATAACTAATCTCATTTAAATTGTTGTGTGAAGGGTACACTGAAGAGTGCAAGAGTAGAGGGAAAAGACCAGCTGGGAGGCTGCTGCAGTACAGAGGAAGAGACGATGGTGGCTTGCACCTGGCTTTTATTATTTCTTTATTATTTTATTTAATTAAAGTTTATTGGGGTGACAATTGTTAGTAAAGTTACATAGATTTCAGGTGTACAATTCTGTATTATATTATTTATTTTTAAAACTTTTTTTAAGGAGGGCGCCACTCACAGTGGCCCATGCGGGGTCGGAAAAGCAACCCTGGTGTCATTAGCGCCGCGCTCTAACCACTGAGCTGAGCGGCCACCTCCATCTGGGATTTAGAGGCAGCGACTGGATCTGCCAGGTGTCTTGTGAGGAGATCAGACTGAACTTGCTGAAGGACTGGATGTGGATGAAACAAAGAGAATAAAGAACGGTATCCAGATTTTTTTTTTTGTCCGGGCCACACACTTAAGGGGGTACTAGGCAGTAGACGTTTACCAAAAGCAGGCTTTGGGAATTGCAGAATTGGGTGTGAAAAGGAACGCAGGAGTTATTGGTTCTGTTTTATAGATTAACACATGGGATGCCCATTACATGAGTGGAAATGTCCAGTAGACAGCTGAGAATCCACATGCGGAATTCGGGGAGAGATGTGAGCCAGAGTCATCAACATAACAGATGATTCTGGAGCCATGGACCGGATAAGAGGTCCTGAAAGCTAGAGTAACTAGACAACAAGAGAGCAGGGCTGAGGCGAGAGCCTTAACAATCCACCATTTGGTGGTCAGATCAGGGAAGAGAAGCTAAAAGCAACTGAGAAGAAACAGAAGAGTGGGGACGAGGGGATGACTCATAAACAGGCGTATGGAATACTGTAGAAGCCTAGAAAAAAGGGGTTTGCTCAAAGAGGGAGATGTATCAAATGGTGTTACAAAGGTTGAGTAAGATGAAGACAGAGAATGGACAAACTGGCTTTTGCTAGATGGAGGCTGATGACCTGGATAAGGAATCTTCCAGTGGAGTGGCATGTAAAGAAAAGACTGATAAGAAAGAATTGAACAGAGAATGGGAATGACTAAATGGAAACAATGAGTATCGATAACTTTTTCCAGGAGTATGATGCAATGGGGAGAAATAAAGCAGTAAAGGTGAATTAAAAATGGGTAAATACTACCCATTTTGTTTTTTTAAAGGTGAGGGATAGATACTAAAGCACATTATTTATCAAAGGAAATGATCAAGTAGAAAACAAGACACTGATGATACAGGAGACACACACAGGCTAACACTAGAATAAAGCCTTTCAAGAGGCAAGCGGGAGCAGCCTGCAAGGCACGGGTGTCAGTCTATCACAGGTGCAGAAGACGCTGTCCCTGAGGAGAGAGACAGCAAACTTCATGGGGAAGAGAGAGAGCTAAGCTGGGGAAGTGGTAATGAGCCCACGCGGTCCTGGCTTCACAAACAGCCTAAGCATGCTATGAAACCATTAAGAATAACTTATGAATGAATACAGTGAGGACGCTTCTGCCGAGTCCTCTTGCTCAGCGGCCTATAGTGTTAGCAGCAATGAGGCCAAGGGCATGTGTGCACTGATCTCACAGCCCAGTTAGCGTCACAAAAGACCCATCAACAGGAGCCTCAGAATTATATGCTTTTGGGTTCTGGATCCACCGTTGTGGGAAGTTAAGAAAAGAAAGCCTATATCCAGTCTATAAATACATACTGGTTTAAGAGTATTTGAAAAGGACATATGGAATAAAATGCAAATTACATCAATAACAATGTTTTACAAGAAAATGTAGCAACTCCACTGCTAGGACTAATAAAACCACGTCTCAAAGGAAGCAGGGAGTTAAGCACTGCAATGTAGGAAGCAGGGGGGGGGTTTAACTGAAAACCGCGGCTGATTAATACACAGCACACAGAATAAATCCTGTACTTCATTTGTGTATATGTGTCTGAGTGTGGAGTGAGGGTGGCGGGTGGTACAGTAGCCACCCTGACTTCTCTGAGGGACACAGGGAAACATGCAGACCTAGAAAGCATGTAAGAATTTATTTTTTAGGTGCATTCTTCTTGGAAAACAGACTAATACTCTTATCAGTCTCAATTTCAAAAAACAAGGAGACCCCCTCAAATTTTCAGAATCACTGGTCTAAAGTCAAACTTATGCATCTGTGTCCAAATGCCTACAATGAGCCAGGCACTGTGATGGCACGAAGGAAACGAAGGGAAATGAGTCAGACAGGATGCTTTCTCTGGCAACTGCCCTCAAAGAACTCACAGTTCACAGGGGTGGGGGTGGGACAGGGCTGGGGGAGCAGACTGACAAGTAACCGGCTAATCACAACCCACTGTGTTAAGCACTTCGAGGACGTGGTGAGAATGTGTGAGAGTCCACAAAGGGAACTGGAATCCAAAATTCAGGGGTTTGGGGTAGATAAGGGAATTCTAAGATACCTAGAGAGCCTAAGAATGAGTAAGATATTAATAGTCATAGGAAGGATGAGGTGAAGTGTTTTAGGGGACAGATTAGTACGCAAGAGGCCAAGAAACAAGAGTGAGCACGGCACAACATTATTTGAGAAAGCTGAAAATTCTGCTATGCCTCCAGCACTGGGGAGCAGAGTTGGAAAGGAGAAACAGAGGACCAGATCCCACCGACATTTGTTAACCTAAGTGAGAGATCTGAACCTCATTCTAAGGGCAAGGCGAAACCACTGCCAGCTTTTAAGCAGGAGAGTGACAGGCAGCGTGAGGGGAGACAGAAAAGACAGCAGTTAGTATGCTGTTACCGGAATCACCCAAGAGAAGACAGTGGCCTCAAGCCGGGTAGAGGGGATGCAGAGAAGCAGCACCCTTGAGTTAAGACAAAGTTAGGGGTTAGAATTTCCAAGTCTTGTCGCTAAAGTTAGGGTGGGTGAAAGATTCCTGTCAAAGTCAACGCCACCTAACAAGATGGATAACAGGTTTCATAGGAAAGGGGAAAAAGAAAAGCATATTTTCAGAAGGGAAAGTTTGAGAAAATGAAGATGTCTATAAAGAAGTGGGCTTTCAGCTGCAAAGCCTGGGAGAAAAACGTGGCTAGCAGGCATGGGAGTGGGAATCACAGCATCCGAGTGACAGGGAGTCTCAGGAATGGACGGCATCACCTGGGGCGCATGTAGCCACTGGATGAAGAAGAGTGTGTACAGATGAACAGAAACCTGAGGTCGGCCAACATCTAAAGGAAAGCACAGGAGGCTGATGAGACTTGGTCAGATAAAAGAAAGAAACCCCAAGAGTGTTATGAAAGCCAGAACAGAGTATTTTGAGAAAGAAAATGTGTCCATTGTACTCAGAAAACTGAACTTAAAAAAGATCTAACTAAAGCATGCTACTTCAGGCTCTATTAAGCACAACTTTAAAAAATAATACATATTATGTACAAAGTTAACAGGAATATTCAGTGTTACAACTCTCTCTGAGAAATGCCTAAGTGACCCGAGCAGGTATTAAATGTATAATTCTCCACGTCTGTTAGAGCAGCAATACATTTCTAGGACAAGGCCATGCAGAGGAGCACCAATATAAAGCCGTTGTTAGTAACTCTATACATGGACGAAAGCATATATGGATGGCATACCATGGCCGTGCAAATCCTTGCTGAATGCCTGAAAGGACTGTGCCAACCTGTACAACCAAGCACACACACCAGGGCATCAGAGCGTTCTTGTAGTAGCCAATAGATCAATACTGATTTTGTCTGGGCAAAGGGCTGATTTTTGGAGAGAGTGAAAATAGATTTGCATGTGTGACTGTTAGTTTTACTATATTGCACCATGAAGACATGGTCAGAGCACACCGCTACTAGCAGCCTCACTTCTGTGAGTGCAAACAGGATGATGTAGATGCCTGATCACTGCACTGTACACCTGAAGCTGAACAATAATCCATGTCATCTACAATGTGATATATACATATATATGTATAGATACAGATATATATCTATATATATAGTTACAAGAAGTGGAGTACAGCATTAGGAATAGAGACAGTGGAAATGTAATGGCTCTGTGTGATGTCAGAGGGATAGTGGATGAGGGAGGGGGTTTCACACAGTGTGAGGGATATAAATTATAAATGTCTATTATATTGTTTGGTGCACCTGAAACTAATTAAAATAAATAAATAAAAATAAAAATAGCAAAAAAACAAAAACAAAAAACAACCCTATTAAAAAAAAAAAGAAACTGCCACCTGAAACACTATGGAAACACTAGTCAGCCAGGGACAATTGCTGTTGACTCTCCCTGGCTTCCTACCACATGTCCCTTTTGTTTCTTCCTACCGCTCTTTCTTTTTCTCATTTCCTTTGCTTTTTATCTCTTCTACCTAATTTTAGCAACCACCACTTAAAAAACTTAGTGTCCCATTTACTTTCTGGCCCGTTATAAGGCCAGGAAGCCTGTCCTCTTACAGAATACCACTCAGTATTTGGTCTTTAAGTTTTATGAATTCATTTTTATTCGCTGTTTTAATGCAGCACAACTGAATGAGGAACATGAGAGCAGGGCTAGAGTTCTGCATTCTATGAATCTCATTATTAGAGTCTATTCTACCATTCAATATAAAATATAACATAGATAACATAGGAACACATTAAAATGGAAAGGATACCAAAAGTTAGTATAAAAATAAAAGGATCAAGAAATATATAGAATAGGAATAAGAAAGTTGATGTAGGAAAACAAAGATACAAAAGAAAAAAAAAACTGTAATGGTAATTTCACTGAATTAGGATGCTATACGCACGTTATTTTATCATACAAATACATTCTTGGATCCTGAGGACTGTAAGATAGATGCTTGCTCTAATAGATAAAGCTAAAAATAGCAAGTTACAAGCCTCAATTCCAGTTAACCTTGGAATTTATAGTTCTGATTCTTTTTTAAGAGTAAAGATGGTTAATCAGAACTACTGGGAAGTTTTGAGTTTGAAAATCACACCTGGCTCAAAGCACTTCCTATTGATCAGGACACAGACAGGATTCAAATCAAGCTAAATGATTACTCTGCTAGGAAATAAGCAACACATTAGCAGGCCAAAGAGGGAGCACACAAGTACCACGTCCTGGATAAGGCATACGTGCTTTAAAGACTGATCCATAAAACAGAACCTGAAAATCAATTTTTTTCCCATCAGATAATTCCTGCCATCAAAAAATACTACTGAGAGGAGAGAACACAAGTATGTCTTTCTCAATATTCTTAACTCTTGCACGCTGCATGACATGAGTTTTTGTAATAGGCAGTACAATATAGTGGTTAAAAGCATGTTCTCCGTATGTTGAGATATGAATCCCTGCTCTGGGCTTGTGATATAGGAGACTTTCGGTAAAGTTGCTTACCCTTTTTGTGCTGTGGGATCTTTGGCTGTAAAACAGGGTAAGGTGCTTGTGAGGATAAAATGAGTTAATATTTGTAAGTGCTAACAACTAATCTGGCACAAAAAGTGTTACCTATCATTTTGTTGTTGCTGTTCTTCAGAGATGTCTTAAGTTGTTCCTTTAGACTTTACAACAATCTAATGTTGACGTCCCCAATATTTCTGATTTTCCTTCTCCACTCATTTTTCTCTAAAGCATATATCAGGAACACACCACACATTTTATTTCCTTGTCTTGTGAATTTGTCTCCCCCATATAAAAATAAGGCAGGGATTTTTGTTTTATTCATGAATGTATGCTCAGAGTCTAGTTTTAAAAATTACCTGTTACACAGCGGATAACATGCTGAATACAATATCCCAGCAATTCTAAAATGCGCATATTCTTACATTTTATTAACGTCTCTGAAATTGGGATATAATTTAATTATATGTTTAAATTATCTTACAATTAAAACTGCCAACACTAAATCTATTTTTAGGGGTATATAAAATATACGACAACTGACAACCTAGATCTGATGAAAAAATGTTGTGTGTCAGTGAATGAATGAATGAATGAATGAACTAAAGGGACAGATGAACTTCAATTTTACCTAACCAAAATTTATGTACTTTGAACAATCATTTTAATCTTACTTTCCCTGACTATAAGCAGGGGATTATAAGCAGGGGATTTTTTGTTATACTAACAAAAAAGTACTTGGTGTCTAGATAATTTTCTTGGGCAGATAAACTCCTAGCAGATTATCTCTGATGATGACTCATTTATCATCATTTGCCCAGCTGATCAATGACAAAAACACTAATCACTAGCTGAGTGAACTGTATCTAAATTGAACTAAAACTATTCCTTTGGAAATAACACTCCTGTCAGGCTGCTGCTGCTCTTATTTATTCTTACAACTGTAAATACAAAAACAATGTTTAAAACAGCCTTTTTCACATTCCATAAAAAATACTCCAAAATGACAAACTATATATAAACAATGAAGACGGCAGTTTGTATAACTTTTAACAAAAATTAAATTCACAATTCTAGCAAGATGATGAGTAAGAATTTTCCAAGAATAAAAGAGTGAAAAATAATGCACACATTTATTTACTATCACAAAGCAGCAACAATGCACACAAAATTTTAAGTGTTGATGACATTTCTAGAGATTATCCACAGCTTCCATCATATTGTTAAAGTGGTATATAACCATCCCCTCCCCAAATTTTAAAAACTACTGTACTAGATGTAAAATTTCCCTCTAACTCAAGAAACTGCACTAATTCAAACAAAACCAATGCAAGGAGTACTGCCCCAAATAATAGCACAAAAGAAACCGCAGTGCAAACTAATGGGAAATCATGTCTATAAACATGAGAACACATCAAACACGGGTACGGAGTTATCAGAAGACAAGAGTTGTAATTAATAGCAGAGGATACAGAGACACGCTTGGGGGATGTGCAGTTATGTACAGACTTGAAACTGAAGCTCAGTATCATTTTCATGAACAAACTGCTGTTATACTGAGGGCTATTTAATGTTCAACTCTCCCATCAACGTGGTGATCATGAAACATCCAACAATCAGGTTTTAGATTAAGTGTAGTGAGTACATGTGGTTGAATTAATGAAGCTACCAATTGCTACCAGCATATTAATGTACAAATTGCTAAGGTGACAGCTAGTTAATACTTCAAAGATGGTTTGCATAATGAACAAACTCTGAGTTTTGTCAAATTACTGTCTGTTAAAGTCCATGGGTCTTCTGTTCTTGATTCCCTGAATTTTTATCAACAACAGGGATCCCAGCTACCCTAAAATGGTACAGCATATTGAAGGTATAACTAAGAAGAGTTCATGTGTCTAGTGGTTCTGACTTGAAGATAAGATCCAGAAAATCTGGAGGAGTTAACAGGTCTTGCAGAGAAAAACAAACATATTCCAAGAGATCCGAGAAAGTCCTTTTAGGATATGTGTGAATACTGATACTTTCTTCCCCAAAATCATGCTACCTCAGAAAAAACAATGAGCAATTTACACAGAATCCTATAAAGGTTTTAAAAAACATTTTTTAAAATGTGATTTAAAATTCTTTGATAATTTTAGAAATAACTTTTTGCTATTCCTTCGAAGTTTAGCAAAACTTGTAGCGTGTCATAAGATGTTTCAGAAAAAAATGTTAAGACAAACACTTCTGCATAATTTCTCTAGAATTGGCTTTGGAATATACTTATATTTTAAGTTTTAAAAGTATACTTTATACTTTAAGCTAATATACTTGAAGTTTTAGCATTATTTCCCATCCTTACTAAAATAAATTGTAGTCACCATTCATCCTCATGTATCCTCCCCCTCTCCTCTGTGATTTGCAACTTCCTAACATTAGTTTTCTGTTCAACATGATCAATGTATAAAAGGCCATCCTTCTCAAACTCTTTCAAAGACGATGATGAAGTTATACTGAATTGTCCTTTCTTATGAAACCAAAGGTTTATTTAAACGTAGGGAAACAACACAATTCTACGGTTGAAAATTATTTTCAATCAAATCAAAGGCAATGTCTGCCAGGTCAAAACCTGCCATCTAATCTACTCCATTTGCTTTAGGACCATCTGAACTCATTATTAAAGTTTAGGTTAAAAACAACTCAGCCAGCTACTGGCAGCGACAACTATTTTAAGCTACCTGGCAAAATGAAGGATGGTGAGCAGTGCTTATTTCCACTGAATGCCCTGGGGGCTACCAAGCCTGGTTCCATCCTATCTAGCTCAAGGGGAAAGACAGTCTTGCTATGACAAACAAGTAGTAACAATATGTACAACAGTACAAAATATTTTCTCCCAGCAACCGAAAATATACACATTAATGTGCAACATTATATCTTGATTTAAAGTTATTCATACTTTAACTGCACCAATCTGATAGTTCACCTGTCTTTAATGGCACTAAAATGACAGCACCATCATATAGTAGCCAAGACAATATAAGCATGTTCATTTATGAGCCAAGTACACAGTACTCTCTGCATAGAGAACTAAAAACAAATCTTATAAAACTCACCTTCATTTGGAGATGTTTTCAACCTGGTGCAAATGCCATAGACGTCTCCATAGCTCTCCTGTATTTTTCGTAATGCATCTGTAGACCTGAGCTCCATGAGAGCCCGCAGTTCTGCGAGCGTGATTCCAAAGTCTCCATCATGATCAGCTTCCTTCAGAGTGTGTTTCACTCCGCTGTATGAAACTGAGTTGTTTGCCATGTCGCCCATTACAAGTATAATTTATCAGGAGGAAAATGTTTCCCAAAAGACTCTAATTTTCACTTGATATATTTCCAAGATGAAAATTTTTTTAAATATGAAAATCTTTCTTAAACCAAACACTCATTGTATGACTTTGTAAAGAGGCATCAACAACATTTCCCAGAGAAGTATCTTGACCTTTGGCCCATGACTAGTTTCTTCGTATCAATCATGAGATGTACACATCTGTAAAAAGAAAAAATTAAAAGTTACTAAAATCCATTTTAGAGTATTGTATATGTGAGCAAGTGTCATCAGGCAAGCTAATCAAGGTCCATAATTTAATTACAAAAATATTTTTGAACTGTAGTCTCATGCCTTTAAAATGTTTTACATGCTAAAAGATCAAAGTATAACTTCTAAATAAAGTTGTATATCAAAAGACATTAGATCTATTACATGAAACTGCATTTCACGTGACTGAATTTTGTTTCATTCGGTATTACTGAATATTGACAGTTACCATTAAGTACTTATATTCCAAGCACTATGCTAGTTGCTTTAAATTCATTCTCTCATTTAATCATCACAATTTAATCCTATGAGGTGTTCTTACTATTCACTCTTCTAAGAAGAGCAAGCCTCAAAGAAATTGACAAGTTTCTGCACAGCTAACAAATGCCTAAAATGGATGACCTGCGATGTTTCCAAGCCGATGTTGTTTCTACTACACAGACCTGTCTCTCGAAACCTTCCATATAGAATTGCTCCTGCAAGGGCGAAAAAGCAAACCGAGCCCTCTACCATGCTTCCCTGCCATTCTCCTAGGCTACTCTGTAACACCACCCTCCCTGAAACTATCTTCCATGATTTTAGGCACATGTCACTACCTCATATGACCAGCTATCTAAAGAAATTATCTACTCCTTAATCACTCTTCACTGTTACTCTCTTTTCTTTTCTGGCCCTTAATTTCTTATCTGAAATTATCTTGTTCATTTCTTGATTTTGTTGTTGTTGTCCTCCCTCCATCTCCAGCACAAGTTCTGAAGGAAGGGCACGGCTTTGTCCTTGACGCTATGCCGAGAACCTAGAATTGTGCCAGGCACGTGGGACTCATTCAGTAAGCATTTGAGGAAAGAATGAGTGCATTACTTTAATTTTCTTCAAAATGTGCTTTAAAAAAAAAATTTTATTGGGGAATATTGGGGAACAGTTTGTTTCTCTAGGACCCATCAGCTCCATGTCAAGTCGTTTTTAATCTAGTTGTGGGGGCTGCAGCTCACTGGCCCCTGTGGGAATAGAACCGACGACCTTGGTGTTAATGAGCCCTACGCTCCAACCACTGAGCCAATCGGCCGCCCCAAAATACTTTCAATGCTCCTCTTATTCTAAATTACTGAGAGATGAGCTCTCAACTCTTTCTCCATCTATGTCCTTTAAACAATCACCTCAAAGTTAATACCGGCCCTACAATGGATCCACCTTATTCCCAAATTAGAGCGCTCCCTCTCCCAATCACCATTATCCTAATCACCTACTTGGGCTTGATCTTAAATCATCTTTGACTCCATTTCCCAGCTTCAATCAGTCAGAGTTGGGTTAACCCTTCCTCTGAAAAGCCTCTTCTATTATAACCCTTCTCTTCCTGATCTTCAAGTTCCTCCCACACAAATTATAATCCCTGCCCCACCCCTCCACATTCTCTCTCATTCCAGTATCTACTACATCCATCCATTCTGCACTTTGCTGCTACATTTAGTTTTTTTAAACAAGCATCATGCCACGGTATCTAAATCTATAGGATGAAAACACAGTTCTATTGCTCATGCCTGTTTGGCATTCAGGCTTAAACTCTATTTTAACCTATTCAACTCTCTCCCTCCCCAAATACCATGCCCCATGTTTAATAAACTCACTATTAGGAACTAGAAAAGATTACTGGCAAGTGCAATTAATCTTCAGCTATGAAACTGTTATGGGGATGTCTGCGAGTCATGGTATGTAGTTCTCATAGTTCAATACCCATCAAAATCACCTCAAGAGCTTTTCAAAATACAGATCGCTGGGCCCCACCTCCAGAGTTTGAGTTTTAGTAGGAGTAGGGTGGACACCACAATTTGCTTTTCTAACAGATTCTCCCAGATGACACGGACGCTAATCAGGCCAGGAAGCACACCGTGAGAACCACTGGACAGGGAAATGGGCTAAACATTTTGAATTCATACCAGCTGGTTGAGGACGGTTGGTGGTGAAAAATTCTGCCTGTCTTGCGTTCAATTTACAAAGATGTGACAGCTATGGATTCTGCAAGACATTTTCTTTCATTGCCTGTTTTCTCCCACTTCACAAATCCTTATGCTTTCCCAATTATTACCAATTTTACTCATCTCCTAGGCAAAGTGGGTTTCCTCCTACTCACACATCAATTATTATAAACTTCAAAAACTGGAGGGCCAGCCTGGTGGCTCAGGCGGTTAGAGCTCCATGCTCCTAACTCCGAAGGCTGCCGGAGGAGTTTTCCTCAAGAACTTCCGGCCTCCTGTCCAGCCAATTATCACTGAGGTGAAATGAGCTGCCTGACAGAGGAGATTTTCCCAGAACAGCTAGACATACGGAACTTGTTCACCTCAGCTTTCTTTTGGGAGCCAGATGTCTGCAGGACTCGTGCATTCTGGTCTGAGTTATTAGGGGCAGATCCCAGATTAAAAAACCTATTGTTCAAAGTGCCTGGGGTGGGGGTGAGTAAGTGTTCAGTTCTGGGTTCAGTATTAGAACGTCATTGTTGTTACACACACAAAAAACTGCTTCATTTCAGCTTCTATCAGTAATAAAACTAGTATTTTTATTCCTATGTGCCAATCTTGGTTTTTTCTAGACAGAATTCAAGCAGAAGAAAGGGGTGTTATTTTTTGGGTGCCTTTAAATTTCTCAACAGCAAGGACACATAATAGAGCTAATATGTAATAGAACTAGGATTTGAATCTATTTGTCACTCAAAATCCACGCTCCTTCCACTATACTGTCTCCCCTTTAAATCCTCACATTAGGTTGAAATGGAAGTTTTCATTGGTCAAAAAAAAAAAAAAGTCAAATAACACCAAATGTACCAGTTTATAATAAAATCAGAATTCAAGAGACATGGTAAGTACATTTGTTATTTGCCACCTCAGCATCCTTTCCCCAATTTTCCAGTAATAGCCCCACTTGTTGTTTAGGGGATCTGCCCTTTCCAATTTTCGGTGTAGACCACCCCCATATTCAGACACCCCCAGCCATAATGACGACTGGTCCAGAAATGTGGATGTGATGGGAGGGCCAACAGTTGGCAATGAGGCTTCTGCTGTGACTCTGGAGCAGAGACTTGTTTTTTCTTACTGAACTTGAATCTGAGGTGCAGAAAACCTCTCCAAAAGTCTCTAACAGGGAAGGCAAGAAGGAAGGAGGAAGAGGGGATGACAGGGAGGAAATGTGCCTGTCAGTGTGGGATTACTTGAGCCCACTGATCAGTCAGCGCCTTAAGACTGCCCTACCCGAGCTTTTCAGTAATTTGTCAATAAAATCCTTTTTTGGAGTTGGGTTTTCTTTCGCTTTGCAACCCAAAGGGCTTTGATAAGTCCATCGTTACCAACCATGTTCAGTTCCCCAGTTTGTTGAAAGAAAGGGAAGGCCAGGCAAAAGCTCCAAATGCACATGAGCTACTTTCTCGACAACCCACAAATTATGTATCAAGCTGTTGTCTATTTCTAGATCATCTACAACCTCTTGCACTATTTTTCTCTCTGCCTACTCTTCCCTCTTCCATTAACCTAACAGGTAGAATAACAAAACTGCTAAGGACAACAAGAAAGTTTGGGTTTCACTTGTTAGCTACAACACGACAATCAGAGAGAGACATACCATTTGGGATTGAGATACAACAGAAAGGAGAACATCTTGTATTGCTTCTCTTTGTTCTGTAAAAGATGTTGATTGTCCATTTGCAAAGTTTAAGAAGAAAAGTTGTTAAGTGGAAGCTGAGGCCCCAAGAGGCGGATTTTAAAGAAAACACATCGCTACTCTACGTAGTCCTCTTGGCCTATTTAATTTATCCCAGAATCCCTCGATGACATCTCTGATCAAACTACTGTTGGTAGTATTAAAGGATTATGGGAAAAAAACAGGTGGTTTAAGACTAGAGTTGGGCAAAAAGTTATAGTCTTCAAAAAGAAGCATAAGGCAGATCCCAACGGACACATAAGCTTTACTGTGAGTGAGCAAAGCCCCGAAAGAAAACAAAGGGGTGACTGTGAGATCCCAGCAATAAAGAGACAGCTTTATTAATAATACAATTTCAATTCCTTCTTTCACAAGGTCACTTGACTTATAGATCACGGAGCGGTTCTATGAACGTTATCTAGACTAAAGAATGGTAATAACAAGAACCTCACTTATTAGAAAAACTAAAATTTAGGGGAGTAGTTAAGTAAACCACAGGATGGAATATAGAACTCTAAAAATGATTAATATTATATGGTAACATGAGAGTCCTGCAGGCAGGATAAAAGATATATGCTAATATAACTAAGTATATTAGAACAAGACGAACAACCTGGAAGGTGGTTTTTACTGCATCACTGGGCTCTTAATTCCTGACTGTTCTAAACTTGTTAGTGACTTGAAAACACAGACGTTTTAGTTCTCGAATCTGTAGATCACTTGAAGCTAAGTAAATGAGCAAGTATGTCAGATGACAGAGTTGGGATCTAGAAAGACAGGCGGCAATGAGAGGCTAAATTTAATTGGCACTAAGTATGGTGTCTCCATGTAATTCCAAAGCATAACTGTAGAAAAATGACATATAAAAAATGCAATGGCACATAATCAAAGACAAAGGTTTAGTTGACTCAAAGCTCAGTATGCATATCCTCGATGTTAATTAGCACGGGTATAAGTCCTTGCTCCCCACCCACCCCAGCCTTCTCAGGCAGCAAATGACAGGAGTAACATCTAACAATGGGAGATAACAGACCTAGAGAATACTTTGCCTCCGACAAACACACCTATAATGTTACAGGCTCATCTGTAAAATACAGACACAATAACAGTAAATACACACCTCGTTAAATGTGTTAATATACGTAAAACAATTTGAACTTAGCCTAGCACATAAGTGGCAAATATATGTTAGCTATTTTTAACCCCTCTCACAGGACCAAGCCATTTCAGATGAGGAATGTTTACAGAAATATTTCTAAACCTAGAGGAGAAGAGAATCTTGACGATGTCTAATATAAATGAAGCTCTGCTATGCAGGTAAAGCACATGACGGAATATATCAAAATGCTAATGAATGAAGAAGAGACACCAACTTTTATTTGTATTACAGGGAACAGGCCTACTAAATTTTGCATCGGTCAGGTCTGAATTACCAAGAAGTATAGTGTAAAATAATAATAAAGAAATGTTGAGGACTCAGGAAACCAGTCCACTGAAGAACTGAAAGGAATTCAGTGAGGGGAGGACTGATTCATGATAACTATCTTGAAATTTTACAGTGTATAAAAGTGACTAGATATATTCTGTGGAGTACTAGAGGGCACAACTAGAATGAAAGACAGTTACACAGGTAGATTTTGGGTAAGTAACACCTAACTCTGTAAAAAGTTATTCCAAATTGGAATGAGTAACAGTTAATTTTATGTCAACTTGGCTGGATTATGGGCTGCCCAGGTATCTGGCTAAACACGATTTCAGGGTGCGCCTGTGAGGCTGTTTCTGTATGAGATGAGCATTTGAATAAGTGTTCCAATGTCGTGGGCAGCATCCAATCCATTGAGGGCCTGAACAAAGCAAAGAGTGAAGAAAGGGGTGGAATTCACACCCACTCTCCGCCTGAAGAGTTGAGCCTAGACATCCATCTCCTGCCTGAAGACTGGGAATCTTACCCGTGGCTTCCCTGGTTCTCAGGCCTTCAGACGTGGCCTGCACAAAACCGCCAGCTTTCGTGAGTCTCTAGTGTACAGACAGCAGATCATGGGACTTTTCAATCTCCAAAACTGCTTGAGCCAATTCCTATAACCAATATACATATATTTCCTATTTGTTCTGTTTCTATGGAGAACCCTAATTCAGGGTCCCTCAGTCAGTTAGAACGCTCTACCTCTGGAGTCGATAAAGCAAGACACAAACAAAAAGAATGCATGGAGAAAGCTCAATGCCTGAAGACAGCCCATGCGCCTTTTTTGTGACAATTTTAATCTTTAAAAATCCATTCCTATTTTAAAAGGTAACACCATTGGTGCTAATGCAGTAAACATGCTTTATACATGTACAAAACTGACTTCCTGTTTAGCACCCCATTGTCCATTGATCCTGTTTAGGTTTTAAAAATCAAAATCCGTTTTAGGCAAGATTACTTCAGAGACAGCATAACCCAGACAAGAAAAGTTACTCTCTTGTATATAGTGTTGAAATATACCATCTAATTGGAAGATCTGCTAATTGTGGTCACAAGCTAAGAAAAGTTATTTGATTAATTTTAACCCTAAATTTAAACAAACTGGTTACAAAAGTAATTTAACTTACTGGGGTGGCCAGATGGCTCAGTTGCTTAGAGCACAAGCTCTGAACAACAGGGTTGCTGGTTCGATTCCCACATGGGCCAGTGAGGTGTGCCCTCCATAACTAGATTGAAGATGAGCTGCCGCTGAGCTGCCGGAGGGGTGGCCAGATGGCTAAGTTGGGGCTAAGTTGGTTAGAGCATGAGCTCTCAGCAACAAGGTTGCTGGTTCAGTTCCCGCATTGAAAAAGGCAACTGGACTTGGAGCTGAGCTGCGCCCTCCACAGCTAGACTGAAGGACAGTGACTTGAGCTGTTCCCCAATACAATTAAAAAAAAAAAAAAAAAAAGTAACTTGTTAGAAACCAATCCTTTCATTTAAACTATCATTCATCTCTTAAAATGTCCTTTGAGTCAACGAAAGATTCCCAAGTAATCTTGACTTTTTTCAAATCACTCCCAATTCAGAATGAAATTTCAAAACATAAAAAGTTGTAGACCTAAATTTTACTCTTCAATTTTTTTTAATGTTTACAGATTTTGTAACTATGTCAGTATACAAAGTTACTTTTGATTTCATATATTCTTTCCCAAGAAAATTCAAGCAGTTCTTTAATGGCATCTACACTTGAAACAGCTCAATTAAATGTCCTGCATTTTCAACTGATAACAATGAAATAATTTAAGTGTTAGGTCAAATTTCTATTTGCTAGCTCCATTACATGTCTCAGTAAAATTAAAAAAATAAAAATTAATATTTACAAAGGTTCTTAATCTACCACTGATTCTATAGAAAAAAAATCCTCTAAAGACAGTTTATTTTCATTCATATAATAAGAGAATAATTGTTTATAAGTTTTTAAATAAAAATAAAATACTAACCATAAACAAATTTTAAAGAGCCATTATTCTGTTAAAAAAAAGTCACAAAGGAAAAAATTAGAGAATTTAACAGTTGAAAGGGATGCAAATCCAATTGCTCATTTTACAGCCATTGAAACCAAACACTCATAATCATCTGCTCCCAAAAAGAATAAAGATGCTTACAATATAAGGAAGCAAACACTAAATACTCACAAAATCATTAAAAAGAAGAGCAAAAGACTACCATTTAAGTCATGGGAAAAATCCTAACAATGTATAGCTTTAAGGAGGCTACCACAGGGAAACCTGGCATTGGACTGCAAATGGACACCAGCAGCTTAGCTGTCAGACACACCATTGGATGGACCAAAAGCTAAAAAATCGTTTTTGATGATTTCTAAAGTGTTCCAAAAAGGAACACTTCAGAAATCTCCATTTTCGTAGTTTTTTTTTTTTCTTTTAACATCAAAATTAATTAAGCTTTCTTTGTAGATTAGCCTTGTAGCTGTTTCACTGTGGCTGCTATTGGCAGTTTATTGACTATCTCATAAATTCAGAAAGCCAGCCTGCTGGCCCGACTGGATGCTAGCAGTGACCATCGGTCAGTGTGGACAACCGGAAACTCACCACCTTAAGTGCCCCTTGCAGGGGCTGGGCAGTGTAACTACTAAATAACTAAGCCTAGATTTAGGCTCATTATATTGAAAATTTATTTAAAGCCAAAACCATGCCTAATACATCTTTGATCTCTGTATCTTAGCAAAAAGTACTATGATCATCCCACCTTCTTATATAGTCACTTTCTGCAGAAAAGAAAAGGAAAAAAACAACAACAAATCTTATATCTGGATTCACACCCTAAAATTTTCAAATCTTCCAATAATTAAGATATTTAATAAATGATAAACACTTACTATGAATTACTAAATATAAAAGTACTTGCGTGTGATACTGACTCTAATAGCAGAAAGCAGATGGTTGAATAGTATGTATATTAAAAAGGAGATTCCTCAAGATGATGAATGGTAGGGACTTTCTTTTACAAAGTTTTGTTTATATTCAAATTACTTCATTAAAACACTCTGAAGAACCGATTTTAATATTACTTTGACGTCACATTTTCACTTTTTAAGTGGCTTAAAGAAAACACACACCACATAAAAGAGCATAAAGACTAAAGCTTGTTTAGAAATGTTAATTTATATCAGGTGAGTAAAAAATAATACATATAAACAATATTAAATTCACCAAACAGGATTTCATTTTCATAGAACTGATAAAGCAGAAAAATAAGCATTGTCTACAATGCCTGATTTATTAGTCTCCAAGAATGAATGAATACCACTGTGTCTGTTTGTGTGGACTAAAATTAGTCCCACTCCCTTCAGTAAGTTACTTTTATCATCCACTAGACTCTTCTAGAGGCTAAGTACAATACTTTGAAGGGCAAACTCACAGCTGCTGCCAGTAATAAATTCAGCATGACCACTTCAACAAGTCTCTCAGGGTGGGAAACAAGTAGATTAGAATAGGGGAGGCACTAATTTGTTCTACTGTATAGCTTTTATCACACAGCTGCAATGATTTGTTTACCTGTCTTCTCCAATGAACTGTGATCTCAAAGCAGCATTGTGCCATTTATTTTTAACCCCTCGCCCTGTCTGGAATATACTAGGTATTCAATGTTTATTGAGTAGAAATGTTTCTGTTTGAAACTTAAGCTAAAAATTAATTTGAAAGATAGGTTTACAATAGTAAACAATGACAACCCAAAGAGCAGAGCAAAACCAAATCTCATAATCCTGTTTAAAATAATACGGAAGGTGTGTAGAGTTAAGAGCAAGTCAGGGCCTTCAAGCAGTTTTCAAACCACCTGGAATACAAGATATAGAATCTTAACTTTCCTTTAAATTCTATTAGACAATAGAAGTTAAAAGGTATTTCAGATTTTCAAACGAATTATACACTGACTGCTACATTGCAATAGTTTTTAACCAGGGTCCTAGATCCTTGAGGCTCTGCAAAGTAGTAAAGCTGAGTTTCAATAATTCATAAAGCCTGGAACAAATGATACATTTACTTGAGAAATAATTTGCTAGGCTTATCCATGCTACAATAAAATGATACCAAATCAATGTCATAATAAAGTGAACAATTAGATCTACATAATAAAGAAATAAAAATCTTACCCAGTTAAGATAGCTATCATGCTCTCTAAAATTTGCTACCGCTACTTGATCTCCAACTCACAGATCAACACACTGCAACTTAGCTTCTCCTGGCATGCTGCACTGAAAGCAGTCCTCAGGCTGACCGCTGACCCCTCTTATTCCTAAATCTAATGGACACACTTAGTTCCTCTTATCTGACCTACTGGCAACCTTTGCTGTGCTAACCACTCCCCCACTCTTGACATGTTCTGTCGCCTTAATTTCTCTGATGCTTGACTCTTGTTCCCAGCACACTGCCATCTCTGGCTGCTTGTTCTCATTTTCCACTGCTTGTTCCTCTTGAATAATTGTCGAGGGAGTCAGTGGGGAGGAGTTGGGTGGCACTGTAATCCTGACCATAATTGTTTTCATCTGTTTTAGTCAGCAAGCATGAGACCAGTTTATAGATAATAGTAACAATTTATTTGCATGTGCCTTCACAAGGTTTATTTTTTTTGATTCTCTCATATTTCAGAATTTCACAATTCAATTAAAATGATGAAACCGCACTATAGCAGTCTGGTTCAGTGAAAGTGTGACTAAAACCACCCAGTTTCCTTACCCTAACCCCACACACACGGCTCCTATTCCCCAGTCTTTAGTTTATAAAGAAATGTTAGCCGAAAGCAGAATAGGTTCTATAAATTGGTGATTCATCCCCCTGCCTGGGGTTAGAAGACAATTACTCTTGCTTTTGATGACTGTCATTTCCAGCAGATTATTTATGTCAACAAAGTACTTAATTAAGCAGAGTATGTGATAAAATTTTAATGTGAAGGATCCCAAACAGAGATATCTTAAAGTGCACTACAGACATTTTTCTTTATGGTCAAGTCTGTTAGAATCATCTTATTTCAAACACTGATACCTGCATCTCTTGAAAGGTTGTCCAAATTTTGCCAAGTTGCACTTTCACAGTAAAAAACACAATCCTTCCCAATTTACCACAGCCAGGATAAATTTTAAAATGCTGGGGTACATATTTGGATTATTAAAATCATTTATGCACGAATTCTACAAACTGCAGATCAGCGGTTCTCCAACCCCAGCACCAGAGTTACCCGAGGGTCCTTACAACACAGACTGAGACTGCTGTGCCCCAGCCCTACAGCTGCAGGTTACAGATCAGGGGTAGGCCGGGCACACAAGTCACATTTCTAACAAACTCGCTGCTGGTGGTGATGCTGATGCCACCGGCATGGAGAACCACTACTGGAGATAAAGTGTGCTCTGAACTTGGATTGGGGAACAAACGGGTGGATTATCACCTTAATCCAAAATTTCCTGACAACACTATAAGCAAATCACTCATGGCTATTATGCTGTTCCTAATTTGCATGAGTAACTGAAAGCAGATCACATTCTAAAAATACTCTGTGAGCTGTTACTTTATATTGTTTTGATATTTAACACCAAATATACTGATATTTTTCTGCTTAAACCCTTGTATTATACAAATACTGCAAATAAATTCCTTTATTTAAAGTAAGAAATGTGGAGACCCATATTGCTACATTTCAAACATATGTAAAACAATTTATATAAACACCGGAAAGTATTACATTTTAACAAATTTAACAGAAAACTATAATTTAGATACCTACCTTCTCCCGCTCTTCCCCCAAATAAACTACCCTTTGTTTTTCTCCTATTGTATTATTCTATTGAGGCATTTTTGGAATTTTTATCCTAATAATAATAGTTTCCTATTAAAAGATAAGCTTTTTTAAAAGCTCAAAAATAAATTTAATTGTATACAATCCTGTGCAGCATACCACCAAATATAAGAACATATTATATCTCCAGTTAAATATAAGAACGAAATGTTCTATCATTTTACAGTCTCACTGGTTTTTAGAATGTCAGCTATAGTCAAAGAAGAAAATTCTAAATTAAGTGTGTGTGTGTGTGTGTCCCTTCTATTCAGGAGCTACGAGGCAATATGAACGCTTGAATGTCACACCAGCTGCTCTATCTGCCCACTCAGTTCTTCAGAGCCTCTATCCTGTCAGTTCAGGAAAACCTACACTTAAACGCTTAAGGAAACAGGATGCTCACTGTGTCACTGAACAAGTCACAGAAGAAAGTTGGCAATATTCAGGGAGGCATAACTCTTGTCTGTATATTTAACATGAGCTTTCTGTTTTCTTAATTAAAACCTCTAGATTTCAAGGAGCATTTATTCCAATATTTAAACAACCGAATACAGAACTAAGGGCACAGGACATTTTCCACTTCTTTTTTTTTCCTGTCTCCCCTTTCTTCCACACCCCCCTTCACTCCCACTCCAGCTCAAGCCGTGGTTTCTCAGTCTAGATGTGTAGGACACAGCTCCCTGGCTCATGCAGGCATCCTGAGCCTTGCGCTCCCCCCACCCCCACCCCCTCGGCAGTCAGTCGCCAGTCATCGGTGGGTCACTCACAGCAGCTCACGCCGACCACAGGCTGCTCACTGCAGCCCAGCTCCAGGGAGAGCCGTTGTTCACAACCTTAGCTGTAGAGGGCGCAGCTCACTGGCCCATGTGGGAATCGAACCAGTGACCTTGGCGTTAGGAGCACAGCGCTCCAACCACCTGAGCCACCTGGCAGGCCCCATTTTCCACTTCTCTCTCTCTTTTTTCTTTATTTACACGTTGATAGTCGATTGTCTTTTACAATTTCCAGCTGTTAAGCACAGGGTTACTGAGGAACAGCCCAGTAAATCAATACTCACTTTGACAACACATTCAAAGAATGTGGCTGAATATAAGGTAACCTGTATTTTCAAGAGGATGCTGAGGCAAGAATTTGATTTATAGTTAACTCACCAAAGCGTCAACAATATGGACATGAGGGGAAGTGCTGACCTGTAACCACTCCATCCCATCATGATGACCATCCTTCAAACACTCGGTTTCACACAGCTCCTGACCTTCATTCCAAGACTCTGGTTTGTACTGTGTAACTGCTATTTAAGGGTAGGGCCGCACATTAAAAGTCATCACTTGTAACTGTTCTATTTTCAAGATCTCCTCTCTGGTACACCTTATCTCCCTTTATTTCTCTTCACATATACAGAATCTTGTGCATACATCCTGACCTCCAGGTTCAAAGGCAGTCAAGACCCCTTTCTGATTATACTTGCCTCCCTACAAAAAGCTAACTTCCCAATGGCCAGCAACTCCAGTTTGGCTCTTATGTCTCACTTGCTCTTTTAACCTCCTACTCTACCCATCTGGCTAATCAGCTACCGCAGAATAGACATACCATCTGGCTGAGCAATGCTGATTAAAATTTTTAAAACTGAGTTCTTAGTGCTATTAGAAACTTATTTTCCTCAGTCACATATGATCCACTAACACATCCCTAACTTACTCGTGCCTCTTTCTATTCCAACTTTCTTAAATTACTCTCGTCTCTTCTCAGGCTATCAAGTCTACCTCAAGACCTTATTTCCTTGAGTGCCATTCATTATAAGCTGATACTACCACCACTTCCTACTGGTTCCTTCACTTAGTTTAAACAATATTCAGACACATCCTACCACATAAAAGACTGTTCTCTCTTCTCCCCCACCCCCAACCCCCAAACAAGCCTCTCCTGCATTTTGTTAACAAGTCATCCGTTTTCCATTCCTTTTACAACACCTCTTAATAAGGTGTGGTAAAAACCTCTTACAGATTTTCTCCATTCCTAAATGCCTTGGGTGTTACTTGCACAAACTAAAATTGAACTGTTTCTCTTTAATTGTTAGGTGTCCTGACTTGGACTCTATCTTCAGTGACCGTCTATCCTTCCTGACCATCCACTCTCACCTTGACCCCTTGCAAACTGGATCCATCCGCACACTCCTGAGTTGTCTGTGCTGATCAACAAACTCAGGCTTCTCAGTTCTCATCCTCCTATATACTTGTGTGTAGTCTGCCAGTATCCTTCCCTCTTATCCACTGGATCACTTACTTAGTTCTCATAGGTCTCTAACCAACAGGCCTCAGCCCACATTCCTTGGCTTTTTAAATCTTTCCACACCCTAAATGATGTTATCACCCAGGGATCCATCCACAGACCTCTCTCTTCCCTACAATCGCTTTCTCTCTCTCTGTTTCTCTCTCTTAGCAGCTCATACCACATTGTGACCTACTTCTTAAGGCTTTGATCAAGCTCTGGGCCCATGTTTTCACCTGTTAAGAGACATCATTAGAATATCTTGCGGCACATCAAACTCAATACTAAACTTCTCACTGTCCCTCCCTCCCAAACCTGTTGTTCTTCTCTGAAGCTCCTAGGTATCAGCCTCAAACATAGCTGAGTAAGCCCTACATCTAAGGCTCTTTCTTCAAGGAGCTTACGGCCTAAATGAGGGAGAAAGACAAGCATACAAGTAAATACAATTAAGTACTGTAGAGAGCATCACCACAGGTTTGGTGAACACACAAAGGATAAAGTGTCAAATGGGCATGCGGCTTCACTGTGTAGGATACACCTAAACAGAGATCGGGTGGGAAGGGGCTGTAAACAAAGTGTGACAGCTAGTTTGATATCCCGCGGAGAACAAGGAGGGAAAACAGGAAAATGCTGGTATCGTGATAAAACCATACTATCTATTTCTACCTCTACTAGGTTTCGGAAGTTTGTCTCCTCTCATCAAATGCAATGTAAACTTCCTGACGGCAGAACCCACAATTTGTGTTCCTTGTATAGCTCTTACAGAGGCTAACAGATTGGTCAACTGTCCACTAGACCAAAAATGGGTGATAGTAAGTTTAAACTGTGAAAGCTTCATGCATTTAAGATCCTCAAACTCCCCTAACAGAAAATTGAAAGAAAATAGGCACACACATAAAAAAAAAACCCCACAAAAAACAAAAACAAAAAAAACACTTCAGGTTACTACAGTACTGAAGGGAAGAAAACATGCAGTTTTCAAAAGCTCTTGACTTAATTCTGCTAATTTTTAAATACAGATGATTTAAATCACCTTATAAAAGTAAGGCGAGACTTGCATCATCTCCTGAGAAGGTCAGGACATGTGGTTTCCTTTTGCAGCAAGTGCAGCCAGTGCAATGAAGGCCCGAGGAATGTGCCCAGAAGGCTCACACGGGAGCGCGTGTGAGGCCCCAGTAGAAGACAGCCTCGCCTGGGTGTGCGCACCGAGTCAGCATCCCTCCTCTCATCCATTTGTTTCACTATTGTTCTCAGACTCCCACCTCCTTTTCCTCTGGATAAGTTTCAGTAAGTCTCCTCCGAGTGTTATTTTCTCTAGTGAAAGCTGGCCTATGTTCCCTTTGCCTTCCTACTATGTTCTCCCTAAAGGAACGACTGAAAAGCCCCCTCTTGTACTCTGACCCCATGACATGGCACCAGTGTATTTCCCTCTGCTTCTGTAGTCTGTTTGAGCCACTAGCACATTACTTGTGTAGATAGTTCTCTTCCTGATTACACTGTAAACTGAGGGCTCATGTCTGTATTTCCCCTTGCCCACAGAAACTACTTAATACGGGGGAATCTGAAGTGAACTGGAGAACATGGGGCAACACACTGAAGGCGCAGTGGTCCTTCCCTAAGGCCCATCTCGGGTGCCAGCAAGAGACCGTCAATTGCAAAGAAGCAGAGATTCTCTCAGCACACAAGCGGATGCCTGGCTCAGCACCGAATCATAACTACGATGATGACAGGTCCGCAACTTCTTAGATTTCATTCCAGCACTTTCCTGTACTAGCTGAGTGACCTTGTAGTGTTTCAGCTTCCTCATTTGTAAAGCATGGCTAATACCACCTACCTCGTAATTTTTGAGAGGTGTAAATACATTAATACATGAAATATCTTAAAATCGCCCCAATGTCTTACAGCCTGACACGTAACAGTAAGCACTCAATAAGCGGGAACTATTTAACTGTTGTAACTAGCAGTAACATTTTTAATTAGTTTCCAATATTATCATATTCAGCATATATAATAAGTTAGCCTAATACATGTGGCAGACAATACATATTTTTAAATAAACAAAGACTTTAATTCAATATTTGAATGTGACATCCTTATATATGGCATATAATAGTATTTAAGAATTAAAAGCAAAAGGGTTATACCACATCCAGAATTTTAATGATCTATAAACTAGATGGATCTACTTTAAAAAGAACAGCAGAATGACACCCCAGAGGGAGAAAAAGGTTTTCTTCCCACAATTAAAATTAGATGATTAACTGTTGAAGATTCTTAGAGACTTACAAATAATGATGAAGAAAACTAAACACCAACCTGGAAAACTCTTTGTGACACAACTTTCCGGGTAAAAACAAAGAAATATATGGATATTTAACCAATGATATATATGTACCGTGTTTTCCCAAAAATAAGACCTAGCCAGACAATCACCTCTAGTGCGTCTTTTGGAGCAAAAATTAATATAAGACCGGGTGTTATGTTATATCATATTATATTATATAAGACCCAGTCTTAAGAGTAAAATAAGACCGGGTCTTATATTAATTTTTGCTCCAAAAGACACATTAGAGCTGATTGTCCAGCTAGGTCTTATTTTTGGGGAAACAGGGTATTATAACCACACAGAATTTACATACCATAAGTGGACAAGAACCAGAAAAACAGGAGGAAAATGAGCTAATTTGTCAGAGTACCCTACAGATTTTCTTCTTTCCTAAATTCCTTGGGTGTTATTGGCACAAATTAAAATTGAAGTGTTTCTCTTTAACTGTTAGGCGTCCTGACTTGACCTGTCAGCATTACAATGAAACTGTAGTGCAATGGAAGAATTTTCCAAATCTGGTACTGACCTACAATATCCTCACCAAAACTGTCAACATTTTAAAGTGAATCTAGAATATCATATGCAAAATGTATGAGTATACTAAGCAGCAAACACTGGTTTAATAATATTAATAACTTCAAAAAAGGCACCATGTAAACTATCAACCAAGGAAGTACAAATAATCATTCATATGTTCAATGCTGGTCTGAACAAATAAAAGACTAAATGTAAAGAAAAGAGGAAAAATGACATATTACACAAAAGACAGTCACATGCACAGGAGAAGCATCTTCTCAAAACCCGATCACAGGGAAAGTATAGTGGTGCAGCCCTTTGTGTTTAAAGGAAAGGCTTCAGAACTCACCAACAGACTTAGCCTCTCACTAATAGAAAATGTTGGGACCATCTGAGAGGAATTAGATTTTAAAATCAGTATATTAGATTAAGCCATATGGCACTGCCATTCTTGTAGATGAAAACCAGAATAATATCAGCAATTTCATATGGTTCAACCTACTACTATAATTATAATTGATTGAATAGAATATCCAAAATAAGCATCCTAAAAAGATCCAAATGGAACCCAGGACTCAAGATCTGACGTCAGCTAGACTGAATGAGTCAATTTAACTTAATGGAAGAAAAAAGCATTTAACAGTCAGAAGTGGGCTTGTCAACCACGAAAGCAGAGGCAAAGGACAGTCAGAACAAACAGATAATCAATCTGGCCTTGCTCCTTCACGCAGTATTTAGGAGACAGTATTCCAAGCGACTGTGAGGTTCCAGAAGTATTTGCATCCTAACTGTGAAGAACTGTAACACTGACAGTAGTTGTAAGGGTTCAGACTAGGGAACCTCTGCCAGGTACTGTGCTAAGCAACTTACAGTACACTCTACTCAGGTCACTCACTGTACCCTATCCAACACCCTATGAACAAGGTACTATTTATTACCCCGAATTGCCAGATGAGGTAACTGGTCTTTGAGAGGTTAAGAAAAGCCTGACTCCATCACACATTCCAAACATATTATACCATTTGCTCTGCCTACATACTCACCAAGCAACCTTCTAATTATAATGTGGTTTTCCATGTGGCAAGTCTATGGGAAAGAGAATGTGCTAGCCAGAACCTGAGTTTCCCAAGGCAGTTTTTGCCCCTGTACGTTAATAAACTGACATTCTGATTCTTACTACCATGAGCTTTGATACCACGAGCCTGACCCCCAAAAATCGATTATTAAAAGTGTAGATGAACTGGGTTTCAGAGCCTGCAAGCCTCAGGCTCCTTACCACAGCGAATCTAAGGGAGGCAGTCCCTGTCTTCTGAGGGCCCTTTGGGGAATAGCCAATCCTCTTTATCCCAAGAGAGGACCTATTTCAACATCATCATTAGCAGTCTTTTCCTTTGTGAAATCTCTAGAGTACAAAGAGACAACAATAAAGGGACAAGATTCTAATCCTGACTCTGCTGTGCTACCGTTTAATCCTGAGCAAAGGACTCTATCTCCTTCTTCAGTCTCATTTTTCTCATGTATAAAATAGAGACGTTGGGCCCAATGATCTTACTATATTCCCTTCTTATCTAATACCTATGGCTGCTTATTTGGTGAAACACTCTTCCCTTACCTACTGTGTGCAATTTCCGTTTCTCCCCCCCTCCACCTCTCTCTCTCTTTCCTTACTCCCCCCACCCCCCTCTTTCTCTCCTCTCGGCATTCCTTCCCTGTGTCTCTGACTGGCTCCCCCACCCACTTTCTGTCTCTGTACCATCCAGTGAAGTTTGGGGTACTCTACTCTTCCCTTACCAGCATTCAGTTATGGGTCTAGAGTTGTATTTATAAACACTACCTGTACTCCTCACTACCTGACTACTATGGATCATACAGAGTCTAGTATGAGTTTTGTATACACTTGAGGCTTTGAAAAGCTGTGCCTTTATTTGAAAGACCCACATGCAATTCAATAGTCTTGGATTCAGGATTACAAATGGGTATTAGTATTTTCCAAGTTTTGTCCCTTGCTTCTGTTTAGTTTACCTACAAAACTGTACTTCTAAGCCTCATTTCTCTCTCATCTCCCAAACCTTCATGGTAACGTAATTTTCACTTCTAACCCAAGGTGAAGCCCAAAAACTGCACTCCTATAAGCAATCCCCAATTTCTTCTGGACCAGCCTTTTCCAAACTGGTGTCCTAGAGAAGGCCAATTCACAGTATGTTGATGCTATGACATAAAAAGGAATGCACAGTAAACAGGTTTCTTTAGTCAGAGACTTTTCATAGCCTTGCACATTTGTGAATCTACAAGAGAGAAATATTATATGTAGCATTTCCTGAACTTATTTTTAACTACTCTTTTTTCCATGGGGCACCTATTAATATCTCCTGGAACTAGTGTTTCACAGAATACTTTAGGAAACACTCACTGTTCTATTCTTCCTTATTTTGTCCAAGTAACAACCAGTTAAGCTCAGAAAGCACCTCTGATTTCTTACTCTTCCCAAAAACCGATCAGTAGCTAAGTTCCCTTTCCTTCCCTACCCTTTCATATTCATCCTTTCTATTCTCTCTGAAACACTGAATGTGAGACCCTGTCACAAAATAAATATTAAATGTGTTGCCATCAACTATCAAAGTTATCACAAGGATTAAAAGAGAATGAGTGTGACATCTTGCATAATTTATCTTTCATAAGCATCCAAGATTTCTCCCTGAGAGCCAGTTGGAATTTGTTCTTTATTAGGGCAATTTTAATTCAAAGCTTAAGGATACCCATCTCTTTGATAAGACTAGCAATGACCTTATGTATATCAGCCATGACTGGGGACTTCTAACTGAAGAAGAAATGTGGCTAATGTAAATATGGCGTAAATAAGTAGCAACAGTGGCACGGTGGGTGTAATACCTAGCATTGGGTCACCACCCTCTTCAAAATATAATCAAGAGGTAAAAAATAAGTAACAGCTTACAGCTAATTCTTCACTTATTCAAGCATTTAAAGTTTTTTTTTTCTGTTTCTGTAAATTATGTACCTCCTCAAGCAGGCTAGGTTTCAGAAGAGGTGAAGCCCATCATTCCTGTACATTTATCTGTAATCCCCTACTGATGTTGGCATAAAAAAGAACAGGCAACCAAACATTATTTCATCATTTAAGGTGTTTTCTCAGTGCTAGGTGTTGGGGACACAGCAGGGAACAAGACAGAATCATCCCTGTCCCCACAGAACTTACATTCTTCTGGAGAAAGTCCATGTACATTGGAAACTACTAATTACACAACTATTTAATTACAATTGTGGTAAGTATACATCAGCTGGTTCTTTTTTAACATTTGGCTATTCATAGTTGAGTAAAGAGAAAAATAAAGTGGGCATTAAGCTCACACAGGGTTCAAAACAGTATGTCTCATTAGAGCCTTTTAAATTGGCCAGAAAATACAAAATGAACATAGGGTATTTGGGGGAAACAGGGATGGTAAGCGGGGAACCTCTGGCCACAAGGCAACATTAAAAGCCAATTCTTTGAAATTGTGCATATAACAGCAAACACGCCGCAGAATACTACCTCTTGGCTTGCTGACAAATGTAAAAGAAAAACCACCCAATTCTTAAAAAATGTTTACTATACAGAGGGCACTGTGCTATCAATTTTACAGAACGTTGAATGATTATGATAACGATGGCTAACAATAACTAACATTTTTCATGGTGTTTTAGTTCACTGTAGCCTTATGAGATTGGAACTATTACTCTCCATTTTATAGATGAGGAAACTGAAATGAAGCCGGTTCAGGAATTTGTCCAAGGCCACAGAAGGTATTCGGACAGAGCTGGGATTCCCACGCAGGCAGTGTGCTTTGCTCCTTACCACTCTGCCCTCACTGCCTGTGCACGTCTGTGCATGGAGGTGCCTGACCTCTTGGAGATGTTCATCTGTTTGTAAATTCAACACATACAACTAAGCCATCACTAAAAACTTCTTCAGGAATTTTAATTCTGAAGATCCTATGTTTAACACATTAGGAATTTTCACTATCATCAATATTTACTAAAGCTCATTATGTGAAAAGCTTTGTATTACATTATGAAAATACAAAGAGACTAAAAGATGAAAAGGTGCTCTTCAGTGTACAATCCAAGAAGAGAATATTAAAAATGGACTAGAAAACCTCAATTTGTTCTAGCAATTAAGCTTATGTTCATGCTTTTCACAATTAAGACATATGTAACTGTATACATGGAATCATATTACATAAAAGTCAATTTATCTCTTTCAGAGTCAAAACATTCATCTATTCTGAAAGATGACATACTTGTATGTCAGTATTACTAGTTACACATTTTTTTTTTTTTAATGCTCACACTTTTTTTTTTTTTTTTTAGATTTTATTGGGGAAGGGGAACAGGACTTTATTGAGGAACAGTGTGTACTTCCAGGCCTTTTCTCCAAGTCAAGTTGTTGTCCTTTCAATCTTAGTTGTGGAGGGTGCAGCTCAGCTCCAGGTCCAGTTGCCATTTTCTAGTTGCAGGGCAACCTTGTGGTTGAGAGCCCACGCTCCAACCAACAACTGAGCCATCCGGGAGGCAGCTCATCTCAAGGTGCTGAGTTCAATCTTAGTCGCAGGGGGCGGAGCCCACCATCCCTTGCGGGACTCGAGGAATCGAACTGGCAACCTTGTGGTTGAGAGCCCATGCTCCAACCAACTGAGCTGTCCGGGAGGCAGCTCATCTCAAGGTGCTGAGTTCAATCTTAGTCGCAGGGGGCGGAGCCCACCATCCCTTGCGGGACTCGAGGAATCGAACTGGCAACCTTGTGGTTGAGAGCCCACGGGCCCATGTGGGAATTGAACCGGCAGCCTTCGGAGTTAGGAGCACAGAGCTCTAACTGCCTGAGCCACCGGGCCGGCCCCTACACATTCTTTTAAAGATACTATTCTGAACTTTGAGAATATTTGTGTTATTGCTATATTAACAATAAGCTTAAGAAGTGCATCCTTTTAACCCTGCGGTAAAGTATTTGATCTGGCACAAGGTAGGCACGTAAATATTTGCTAAATGAACAAACATTGCTGTTTTACTACAATGCTAGAAAAAACATGTAAATGTAAAATTTGGACCCTCACCAATATTGCTGTTGCATAACTTACAAATGAAGCAATGAACTGCTTTGATTACCCAGAAAAGTGGCTCCCACCACCAAGTTCATGATGATATTTCACTATTCAACCTTCAGTTACCACTATGATAAAACAGGTTAAAAAAAGGGTCCTTTCCAGGCTGTCCCAGAATCCATTATAATTCTAATGGTAGGTATGCTGTTTATCTTTCTGGAGAAGATACAACTTTTACCAATCTTAAAGCCCTAACTAGCCAGGATTTATTTTTAGGTATAATTATTTCAAAACAAATGATAAGGTTCTTGAAAAATAAAGTTACTTAAAGAATACTTAACAAATCTATATAGGTCAGAAGAATTATTTTTACAACTCAGAGATTCACTGTCATCCAAATGTTTCCTCATTGTAGGGAGGAAGTTAATTAGTAGAGAGGTGCTAAACTTTGAGGCAGGTGAACCAGTTGCTTGAGAGTGTCTAACACGTAAAGACAAAAATCACAGCTGTGAGTGGTCTTAGGGAATGGGAAAAGGAGTGCAAGGATGAAGAACCTCCCAATCTTCCCTCTCTCATTTCAGGAGCTTAGGAGGGTCTGGGAAGCAGAGATTACAGGGCTAAAACCATAGGTGTTCTATTTACTCTCAACAATGTATTTCCTGAATTCACCATGGCTGCACCATATAAAGGCATTGCAAGAGTTACAGACACACTGATGGTTGGGAGAATTACTGGTGATATGTATCTTGTTAGACTTTGTGTGGCAGCATCAGCTATAACTGCATACGACTTGCAACATTCATTTAAAAATTATAATGTTCTCCAAGAAAAGGCCTGAAAAATAAGCATATATATATTTCAATATTTAAATGAGAAGAGTGTCTCTACTGTTCCTGTTTATGTAGATATTATTTACATTAAAAGGATAACAAAGTGGTATGCAAAGTTTGGGGAATATAATCTCCTGTAAGTGAAAACACCACTTTTAATTAATCAATGGTATAAAAACTAAAAATAGATGCAGCTGAATCGTTTTATGTTGCCACATTTGTATAAAGCGAAACAAAATTTTCTGGCTCCCACATTCTTACAAGATGATTACCCTTCTAAATTCACATTTTTAAAACAATTGCTAATTCCGAGATTTACAAAGCAGCCATTTATTATTATTATTGTTACAGAAAACAAAAGCAAAAATGGGCTTTATTCACAGTTTCAAATCATGTTCTCTCCTTAGAAGAAAACTGTAAAAACTACTAGTACCCATTATATGTCAAAAATTTTTTCTGAAGTCACTCTCTCTCAAAAACAAAAAAACGACAGCCAAAAGTAAATCAATTGTAGCAGTAGTCTGAAAAGTATTTCACTATTTTGAATACTAACAACTACCGTGCATATATCCAGTAGTGCAGGGAAAGCGACACAAGGACCGGCAGACGAAGCTTCCTTTATCACAGCCGAATGATACTGAATACAGACCCTGCAGGATATTCAACACCTTGTATTTTTCATGGATCCAGGGACCAGCTTTTGAGGTACTCCTATGCAGAACCCAGCTGTTTTGAGTGATTTATCCAAAGGAGTTTAATTTCAATTGTGTGCTGGGAAGTGGGAGGCAGTGATTATACTCACCCCAATTCTTTCTAGCACACTAATGAACATTTTAAAGGATAGTTTCCAACTGAGATTTATTTGTCCTTCAAATATTCTCCTCTTAACTCACTAATGGCAATCTGTGATGGAACACAGGACCGAGCTCAGAATGACACTTATGCTTTCCCCATGTTGAGAATGAAAAATACCACAGAATAAATGTACTCTCTCTGCATCCTCCTCTACTATCATCAAAGGAAAACTGTCCCGGCAGTAATACTACTTGCACTTCCTTGAAAATATATGAACTGGTTCCTTCAACTCTTTCTGCACTTACTTTTTTCTCCTGGTACCAAACCGCACCTACGTTCATTTCTTCTTCTCTATAGTATCAGAAAATCAGGTGTGGCTACTCATAATTTCACCAGTGGTAGACTATCAATTAAGTTATATGTTCATTCTGTTCATTGTTTTTCCCTCAAAAACCTAAACGAAAACATAAAAGATGCACAATGTTCAAATGCCATCACTAGGGGAGATCTCATACACCAGATGGCAGACTACATGTTCAGTGAGACAAAAACAGAAACGAAATGAAACCCTGTATTTAGATTTCTTAAGGGGGAGGAGGGGTGCATATGTAAGTACGAAATAGAGAAATCCACAAAAAAATCTAGGGTTTTAGTTCACTACAAAGGTAACCTAAGCATGCCTGCATTAACAACACATTAAATAAGCAGGGAAGGCAGCAGTGGATCATCCAAGTTTTCTGAAGAAACTAATTAAGGAAAAGCACTATTTGTCTGAAAAGGTCTTTGATACTAAGGACACCTAGCCAGTTTTAGAAGCTCTTGATTATATATTCATGCAGAATGGGGGAGGGAGGATGAGTGCAAGAGCTGCCTTTTTGTGGGGGTCAATGGTTAAGGCAATTTCAAGGTGAAGTCATTCCGACAGAAATCTAAATTCCCCTGCTCTTATGCAAAGGCACACATACACACACAATTCCTCTTCTTTAAAAACCAAGAATGACAAAAACCATCCTCCAGTTTAGAAAGAAAACCAAGAACAAAAGTACAGATAAATGCAATTCTTTGCCACTAATTCATGGAACTGAACAATGAAAATTTGTTTGAAAAAGGGGTTATGAACAACTTTCTCAGTTATAGTTACAGAGATAATATTATGCGCTAACCCTAGCTGAAATGTTCCTCCTTTGTAAAGCTTTCCTCCTACAACCCCCATGGATCAGGGACGGTCAAGAGCATGTGAGAGGTATCACCAGGTGTATCTCCAAGCTCAGCTGAATTAGCCCTTAACTTCCAAGGAGAGAATCAGGCTCGGGAGGGGTAGTTACACCACTGTTCCTAATTTATCAGCATCAAAAGAGATTATAAGCAAAATAAAAATCATACATACTGGCAAACACTTTCATTCATTCCTGAAAATGACGGTCTAGTGTGTGCTAGGCAATACTTTAGGAAGCCAGAACTCATTTTGAAACATGACCATGTTCCTGCCCTAATGAACCTTGAATTCCACTAATTATATGTCTCTTCCATCTATTTTCCAAGAATGATAAATACCTGAAAGAAGAACAAGGTGCAAGGGAAGGGCACTTTTTCAGTGAGTATGTGAAGTATTTGAGTCTCCTCAATGTCAAAGAAGCAGCCTCAAGAAAATGTGGGGAAGAGCATTCGTGGTGGAGGGCACAGGAGGAAGGTCCTGAGGTAGGAGCCATGTTGAAATGTCCAAAAGGGACAGAAAGAAGGTGGATGCGGCCAGTGTACTGTGTACAAGGCCAAGACCAGTAAAGGATGAGTTGGGAGCACTGGAAAGGGCCAGATACTGAAGGCCCCATAGGTCGGCAAGGAGTTTGAATATTAATACAATGTGTTATTATCTAATTTGTGCTTTAAGCGTATTCTGGATTCTATGAAAAATAGACCACAGAGCAGGAAGAAGGAATGAAACTGTATCTACTTTTGTCCCTTTTTCTTGTTAGGCAAGAAAATGAAAATCATTGCACATCCAAAACAGTGGAGGAGTCAAGGACACTGCATCGAGCAAAATTACTGTCCTATTAACTGCCCCTCCCTTCCGCGCAAAGAGTCTGTGTGCAACAACACTGACTGCATCAGTCAATAATGAAGATAAGCAGGATGACTTATGACTGAAACTGAAGGTGACTAACATAGTGCCTTTAAAGACAAAACCAACCAACCAACCAACCCATGCTTCAAACTCTAGTGATTCCACAATGGAAATCAATCCCATCACGGAATACAGAAGGATTAAATGATCGGACTCTGAAAGTTTAAAAAGGTTTTTTTTTGTTTTTTAAAGTGCCATCTGACCCATTTCATGTTTTCTTCGAGTGGGTAGAGAAAGAAGAACCAGTTAGAGGATGACATTCAGGGATGGCTCGATGACTAATGAGCCTGCTAATTAAGCCCATTTTCTCCCCTTTATACAGTTACTCATGTTATATGCCCTTCCAAAATGATTCCTTAGCTCCTCAAGTGAGTCATGCACTCTACAGCCTGTTTAATACTACTGCTGGGGTGTCGTGCAGGGCGTCCGGCGGGGTCTCTGCTCCCACTCCCCATACAAGAACGCAGGATATGGTGAGGCCAAAAAGGAACACCCACGGAGCCATAGGTGGGGGAGTCATACCACTATATTATCTCTGGCGGCACTATACTCTCAATGGAGGCTGGATTCACACTGTCCGCAAACCGCCATCCACACTTGCCAGCCCAGCCACCATCTTCTTGCTAGCCCCCATTCTCTCTCTCTCTGCTTCTCTGCTAGCATAGCCACAGCAGTTATATTAGTGGCCAATGGCTCACTGGTTACAGCTGACGGCTCACTGGTTACAGCTGACGGCCAACTAGCCACAGCTGATGGCCATGCAATCACAGTTGATGGCCATTTACTACCTGAGCCAGCACCTGTCTATGTGAGGCCGAGAGCCTGGAAACTACTTTCTGGGGCTCTGTTCCCACACTCCACCCCTACAGGCTCTCGCCTCACAATCTACGTGACAAGCGTCTTCCGCGAGGGGCCCTGTGCGAGGAGCCTGGGGGTGAATGCAATATCCTGGACATAGCCAGGCTCTCTGGGCACAGCCAGGGTTTCTCAGGGCACCACCAGTACTTCTAGGCACTGCCAGACTTCCTGGACTTCTTAGGGTACCACCTGTCTTCCCGGACACAGCCAGGGTTTCTCAGGGCACCACCAGTGCTTCTGGGCACGGCCAGACTTCCTGGACTTCTTAGGGTACCACCTGTCTTCCCGGACACAGCCAGGGTTTCTCAGGGCACCACCAGTACTCCTGGGCACGGCCAGACTTCCTGGACTTCTTAGGGTACCACTAGTTTCCCCGGGCACAGCTAGGATTTCTCAGGGCACTGCCACTCTCTGTGGGCACAGCCAGACTTCCTGGACTCAGCCAGGGCTCTCAGGGCACTGCCACTCTCTGTGGGCACAGCCACACTTCCTGGACACAGCCAGGGCTCTCAGGGCACTGCCACTCTCTCTGGGAACAGCCCGACTTCCTGGGCACAGCCAGGGTATCTTCAGGGCTCAGCCAGACTTGCTGGACTCAGCCAGGGCTCTCAGGGCACTGCCACTCTCTCTGTGCCTCTCAGGGTACCCTGCTGGAACAACAGCGACTCACAATCAAGGTGCTTACATATTCTCAATGGCGGCCAGTCAAGAGACAAAAGCAAATATCCCCCAGTTCCACTAACAACAGTTCCCAAATAAACAATTAAGTTGTCCATTAAATTAGGGATGGAAGGCAATTCCCCATAGTCCATAGTCATTCGCCAGGGCTGTCCTGGGAGTGAGGGACGACCTGGACCTCACCCTCATCTCCCACGGAGGACTCAGCAAGCGTTACCTCCTGGGACTACAAGTCCTGCATCCGGGCTGCCTGAGCAGGAACTTCCCTGGCCCACAGAGCTGCAATGACCTTCGCTTTCTCCGGCCTATGCTGGCTGGGGAACCGTCCACATCTTTCCACCTCTCCACGGGGCTCCATCTCTCCAGCAGCTGCATGGCTTTTCCTGTGCTGGTGGGAGAACCGTCCACGTCCTTCCACCCCTCCACGGGGGTCCAGCTCTCCGGCAGCTGCTCCTCCTGGTCTTCCTCAGACTGGGTGTTCACACGCACAAACTGCTCCACCGTCTTTTGGAGAGCTTTGGCCGGCACCGTACCCTGCTCGCTGCGCCATTTGTTGTGCGGGGGACCCTGCTCGCTGCGCCATTTGTCGTGCCGGGAGGCCTGCGGGGTCTCTTCTCCCGCTCCCCATACAAGAACGCAGGATATGGTGAGGCCAAAAAGGAACACCCACGGAGCCATAGGTAGGGGAGTCATACCACTATATTCTCTCTGGCGGCACTATACTCTCACTGGAGGCTGGACCCACACTGTCCACAAACCGCCATCCACACTTGCCAGCCCAGCCGCCATCTTCTTGCTAGCCCCCATCTTTTTTCCCTCTTCTTCTCTCTGCTAGCGTAGCCACAGCAGTTATATTAGTGGCCAATGGCTCACTGGTTACAGCTGACGGCCAACTAGCCACAGCTGATGGCCATGCAATCACAGTTGATGGCCATTTACTACCTGAGCCAGCACCTGTCTATGTGAGGCCGAGAGCCTGCAAACTACTTTCTGGGGCTCTGCCCCCACATGGGGAATCAGAAGTGATAAAGGATGGCTGTCCAAACAGTAACACTTCATGTACCTTCTCCACTACATTTAGACAATAGAGTAACAGCTTGAAGACTAAGAACATGCCCTCTGGCCACAGGAAGTAGGAAGTTATTTTGCGTCTGTCTTACTAACACCAATCAAGAGTTGCCTTAAGAGACAAATCAATCTGTGTACTGCCAGAAAAGCTCATTATCAGCTGTGCAAAAAAATCAAAATAAATTAGGTGTAAATTCTTAAAATTTACAAAAAGAACTCTGGAGGGATATTTGTAACTTACATATTCTCCAAAGGCTCTTCATTCTCATATTTACAGACATTGTGGTAGTCAGTATGCTAGGTACCCATCGAAGTGCAGTATTTTGTGAAATCAGGGATTTTACAGGTATCATATAAAGTTCTTTTGTTAAAGCAGCTAACCAGTAACACCTACATTTTACAATTCTCATTTCATACTTACTTCCACGCTTTCTCAGATTCTACCTCAACCCATACTTTAGCTTACATTCCTGAGTAGATACAAAGCGGCTTAATCAACTAAAAACATTCCTTGTTCCACTCTCTCAGGAAAGGTAAACGTTAACACTAAATTTCAAGCCAAGTTCAGAAAAAGGCATTTGAGGATGTTCTATGGCAGGAGTTGGCCAAAATTGCCCAGACTGTTTTCTAAAGGCCTAAGATTACGAATTTTTAAAAATAGTTTTAAAGGGTTAAGGGGGGAAAAAAGCAACAAAGACTGTATGTGCTCATGAAAGCCTACAATATGTAATAGCTGACTCTTTACAGAGACAGTCTGATGGTCTCTGGTCTGAGGCAAGCAGTTCCCAAAACTAGTTCTGTATCCAAATCATCTAAAGAGCTTAAAAAAAAAAAATACAGTCCTAGACCTCACTCCACACCAACAGAATCAGAGTCTCCAGGACTTAATTTTAAAAAGCTCCTCCAGAACTTGTGAGTCAGGAGGATAATGGTAGCAGCCTGAATCCCAATCTCTCTCGCCCCAAAATATAAAGTCACAGAGTGCAAATAAAACCACACATGACCTCCAGTATTGAGGAGACAGAATACCACAAACTTCAATTACCTATAAGTAGAGCTCGCACTGCCTCTGCGAGCCTGTGGGTACAGAGCACGAGAGAAGAAGCTTAAGAGAGTCTATGAAAAAGAGAAGAGGGAACCAGAGGACACAGATGAAGCACAGACAAAAATCACTCACGGAAAAATAAAGTCCAACATCAGGTGCCAACATCTGGTCATTCACAATATCAACTCCATAAAAGGAGGTTAAAAGGAAACAGCAATGAAAATGTAGGCTCAGACAACAGATACAGATCAGTAGAGAAGGGAGGTACCCCTGGAGATATGGCAGTGAAGGAAAAATCAACGATCCTGTAGAAACCAAAGAGAAAAAGACACACAAATTCCTGCCTAATTCCCTTCACCACTGCCATCATCTATGTACTGCACTGTTGTGACAGAAGGCATTTATCAACTAGGAACCTTGTCCTCAAAATGCTAGGAAGAGGGGGGAAAAAAATCAAACCAATTCCATACAAAGCTACCAGAGAAAGAAAAGAGAAAATGCAAACGACATTTCAGCTGATGCATATTCTCCCCACAAAACAACACACACCAAAAGCAATGAAACATTAGAAAACTATAAAGCAATACTTCAAATTGAACTAAATAACCTCAAGCAAATATTTGAAGATATTAAAGACAAGTATCACCTAGAACCAAAAATTAAAAAAAAAAAAAAAAAACCACCCAGAAATGAACAAAATCCAGTAAGAAAGGTAATGAGAATCAACCAATCTCAGAGAAGAAATAAGAGAAAAAGACAATCATTTTTGAAATTAAGGATAAATTACAAAATGCTCAAGGGAGAATGAATTTTAGTGAAAATCTAACAAAAGGGACATTGAAGACAGAAAAATAAAATGAAAATGAGATAAAGAACAGAGTAAAATGGGTCAGAAGAAAGTGAAATGCAACACATGCAAGACCCAGCATTGTATAATCGGAGTCCTTTTAAAAGGAAAACAATGGAACACAATTAGTATTTAAAAATGAAATTCAAGAAATCTTTCCAAAAATAAGAGAACATCTAAACCAGCATATTTGGCCCACTGTATATTTGGGAAATTTAACTCAAAACAATCTCCTTCAAGACATGTTTTAGTAAAAATACCAGAGTTTAAATAAAGACTAAGGGGAAAATCCTCAGAGCAAAAAATGAAATATAATTACTTTAAAAAGTAATAAAATTAAGGCTTTAAAAGTAATGTATATATTCAAATATATGGTGATGGAAGGAGAACTGACTCTGGGTGGTGAACACACAATGGGATTTATAGATGATGTAATACAGAATTGTACACCTGAAATCTATGTAATTTTACTAACAATTGTCACCCCAATAAATTAAAAAATAAATAAATAAATAAATAAAAGTAATATATATATATATATATATATACTTAAAGAAGACAACAGAGGGGCAGCATTTTCAAGAAATTTAAGAATGTGGGTGCAAAGCTTTCCTTCAAATAGCAAGTCTATAGAAATAACAAAAAATCCATTCTGAATGTACAAGGATTCAGGAATACTTCATACACATCATTGCTGAAAACTGACTAGAAGATGAACTCCCTCCAACCAAGAGATAACTGGGAAGCTTTAGCAGGACTAATGGTGAGCACTCAATATATTTAACTGAAGACCTAAGATAGAGGTGGGAACATGGTTAAAAGAATAGAATGTACATGTTATAACACTGACAAAATAGAATGAACAAATACACTAAAAATGACAGAAGAGGAAATTACTACGCACAGGAAATTTCAAAAAACAGATTGAAGACGTCTATGTAAATAAATCTTAAAACCTAGATGCAACAAGCATTTCTTAAGAAAATATAGCTTACCAAAACTGACAACAGATGACAAGAGATGAAGAAACAGAAAATTTTACTGAAGAAAAACCTCCACAAAAAAGCACCAGGTCTAGGGGGGTTTCACGGAGGAATTCTATCTTTTGAAAATCAGAGCCCCAATGCTACATAAATTGTTTCAGAGAACAGAAAATAAAACTTTCAAGTTTCTTATGGAGCAAGTATAACATCAATATCTAAACCTAATAAAGGCAAAAACTGCAGACCAATATGTCTTATGAAAAATTAATTCTAATATTTTATTTAGGATTTCTGCAGATGTCAACACATTAAAAAATACACCATGATAAAGGGTATTTATAACAGGAATGCAAGGATAGTTATTAGTAAAACAGGAATGAATGAATACTTAACATGATAAATTACATGCATTTCAATCCTAAAGTTAATATCTTAATGGGGAAATACAAGAGGCAGGTCAAAAACAAGGAAAGAATGTCCACCATGTCCACTACTATTTAACATCATACTGAAGGTACCAGCCAATAAATTAGACAAAAGAAAACAACCAGAGATATAAGAACTGGGAAAGACAAAATAATCTCTGTATGACATAATAATACATCTCAAAACCCGTAGACTCCAGAACTAGGAGAATCAATGAAAACTAACTCAACAAAGACACAACTGAGTAAGTCATAAGGGTTAAAATTAACATGAAAAAAATCAATGGTCTTTATACAACTAATAACCAATTAGAAGATATAACAAAACTCCATCACAATATCAACCAAAAAATTGAAAATACTTAGGAATAAAAAATGTTCAAAATCTATATAAGAAAATCCTGTAAAACACTCTTGAAAGACAATAATGCAGGCTTCAACAAATAGAGAGACCTTCTTTGTTCCTGATTAGGATATTAGGATATCTCAACATCATCAAGATGCTAGTTTTCCCTGAGCCAATTTGTAAATGTAATGCAATCCAAACAAAAACAACAAGTTTTTTTGTGGAACTGGACAAGGTGATACTAAAGCTTATGTGGAAAACTTAACCCAAAAAAATAGCCAGGAAACCACAGCTAAGGAAAAGCTATGATGGGGAGATTAACCCTACCAAATATTAAAACATACTGGGAAAGCCCCTAGGAATAAAACACTGTGGTCCTGATACATGAAGAGAAAGACCAAGGGACTACAATAGAAAGTCCAGAAATAGACCCAACTACATATTGAAAGTAGTATATAATGGTGGTAACTCAAATTACTTGAGAGGGAGGGAAAACAAGATGGGCTTTTTCATATATTGTGTTGGGACAACTGAACAGTTATTCATAGATAAAACTAGATCTATAAGATCTAAGAGCACATAAGAATAAAGTCCAAATGGTCAAAGTAATAAAGAAAGATTTGAAGAAAACATAGGTGAAACCCTCTGTAATTAGAATGTAAAGAAAAGTTTTCTTACTATGACTTAAAATTTGGAAGGATTATATGATTAATAAATTTGACCACAAATTTAAACTTCTACATGGTAACACACTATGTAAGCAAAATCAAGACATTAACAAATACAGGAAAAGTATTAGCAACACCACAGAAAAAGGGCTACTTTCCCTAACATATTAAATACAATTTTTATTTTTTTAAAGATTTTATTGGGGAAGGGGAACAGGACTTTATTGGGGAACAGTGTGTACTTCCAGGCCTTTTTTCCAAGTCAAGTTGTTGTCCTTTCAGTCTTAGTTGTGGAGGGCGCAGCCATCTCCAGGTCCAGTTGCCGTTGCTAGTTGCAGGGGGCACAGCCCACCATCCCTTGCTGGAGTCGAACCGACAACCTTGTGGTTGAGAGGATGCGCTCCAACCAACTGAGCCATTCGGGAGGCAGCTCAGTTCAAGGTGCTGTGTTCAATCTCAGTTGCAGGGGGCGGAGCCCACCATCCCTTGCGGGACTCAAGTTGAACTGGCAACCTTGTGGTTGAGAGCCCACTGGCCATTGTGGAAATCATACCTGCAGCCTTCGGAGTTAGGAGCATGGAGCTCAAACCGCCTGAGCCACCGGTCCGGCCCCTGAATACAATTTTTTAAGTTAAAGTAAAAAAGACCAAATACCTACAGAAAATGGAGCAAAAGTCACAGATACTTCACAAAAATATAAAAATAGCCCTTAATGAAGGGGGACGAAAATTAAAACTATGGTGGAATACCATCTCTCACCAAACACATTAACAAAAACCCAAAAGCTGGAATACATCTGTACTGTTTTTTAGTGAGGCTTTGGGCAAACAATTGATTCACCAGCAATTTATGCAAAATGTCATGTAGCAATTTTAAAACATCGTTGCCAAGTTTCTGACACTAGTCCCATGGAGAGGTGGCGTAGATGTGGGCACACTACTGACTGCTTCCCCCAACAGTACCACAGAAAGAACATTACGGGACTTCAAGCTTGGCCATAAAAGTGTGTAGCTTCTGTCTTGTTGTCTTGAAATGCGCACTCTGCTGATAAGCCCTCTCAGAACTGAGGCTGCCAATTCTGTGAAGAAGCACATGCTACACTGAGAGACCATGTGCCCAGGATTCTGATTGACAGTCCAAACCGAGCCCAACTGTCAGTCATCTCAGCCCAGGCTGCTGTGTAATTCTAGCCCCAACTGTTGGAGGCACCTCCCAGCCAGCTGAGACTTGCCAGTGAAAGCTGCAGACTCTGTGCAGCACAGACAAGACACCCTGATGCCTCCTACCCAATTTCAGACCTAGAATTGAGGCGTGTACTAAAAGGATTGTTTTACACAAGTTGAGTTTGGGGTGGTGTGTTAAGCAGCAATGGAAAACCAGAATATGGCATATCCCTATGGATGGGAATCTGACAATAGCTATTAAAACTCCTACTGATTTACCCTTCATCTCACCAATCTCACCTCCAGAAATTTACTTTGAAGATATAGCTTAACAATATGAAAACACATATGCACGAAGTTATTCACTGCACCATTTATAACTTCAAAATGCTATAAATTACTTAAATGTGCAAACATAGGAGAGCAATTGCACACACAGCAAAACACCACACAAACATAAAAAAAAAAAAAAAAGAACATGGAAGATGTCTACAAGCCAATATGGAGGGATTTGCAGAATCTATCAAGTAGGAAAAAAAGGAGAGTGCAAAGCATACACTGTTTTTTGTGTAAGGAAGAACAAATGAGAAAACATACGTTAAGTCTGTTTATTTGGGGGAAAAGAAACATAGGAAGAATAAACCAGTAAACAAGAAAATTGAGAACTGACTCTGGGTGGTGAACACAAAATGTGAGATACAGACAATGTATTACAGAATTGTACACCTGAAATCTATGTAACTTTACTAACAATTGTCACCCCAATAAACTTGCATTAAAAAAAAAAAAAAGAAGAAAGAAAATTCGTTACTTGCAAACGGGTGGGAAGGCTGAACAGAAAGAACTGACAATTCTGAGTATACACTTTTTATGTGTAGTTTTGGCTTCTGGAAGTACACTAGTGTTCTACATATTCAAAATATAAAATTGAAACAAAAAGGGTTGGCGTAAAGGGGCTAAATCTGAATACAACATAAGCAAATGAACCCAACTGTATTTCAAATGAATAACATGACCACTCCAAAAGGGGCTAGACACAGTATTATTTTTACCATCTAGATTTAGTCTGGGGGTAGGGGGGCGGAGCGTAAACAAATCTTAAAGTTCTCTTAGTATCTTTGTCTGTCAGAGTGGCACTGAAGTAGAAGTTCTCAAACTACGTCATGTGTACTGTAGGGCTAAGCAAAGAATTAAAAGGGTTAATGTTGGGAGCTACAGTTCTCCCTGTGGAAGTCAAAAAGGAGAGACAAAAAAACGGAATGGCAGAAGGCAAAGAACCTGTGGGCTAGACTGGAATGGAAGCTATCAGTATGAATCCACAATTTCATGTACTATATGTATTTACATTAAACATGTATATACACCTATACCCATAACATACACGTGTCTATACACCTCTTAAAATACAAGAATCTTCGAGGAGGACACTGGTCATTCATGCATGACTATAAAATGAATTAGGACTGTTTCAATACCCAGATAAAATCAGCCAGACCGAGAGACGACGACTTTTTAAAAGAAATGCTGGCTATGGGGGAGCACCAAGTGTGGATGCTCACTTCGCATTCGCGCTCTAAACCTAACCTTCTGTCGGTCCATTTGAGCCGGAATGAGGAGAGGAACGTGACTTCCCTCCTCTCCTTGCCTGCTACCCCATGTTGGTGTAACTGGGGACCCCCCAGATCCCAAGCCAGCAGTACTAGCGACTTAGCTTCATGTTTGGATCTTGTTGAACAATTGTTTATAGTTCTATTTCTACAAGAAAATCTGTTTCAAGTTCTAAATCAACAAAAATGAACTTCTAGAGCACAACCCGATTTTACTCACTGCCTACACTTTAACCCTAAAGAAATTTAAACTAAGTAACCATTAAATTCTAAGAGCTGAAGGCACCGCACTACCTAATTTATTACTTTTTACTGTAGCCTCTGCCTTTGCCCTCTTTTCTTGGGATAACGTCTTCAAAGTCATATACAATGGTCAGGAAATGCCTCCCCAAGAAGGGGACATTCAGCAAAGATTTGAAGGATGTGATAAATATTCTGGGAACTAAATTCCTTACTTACAAAGTCTAGAGTCAGTTTTTCTCCCAACCTCCAATCAAAATATCTTGTTATCTCCCTGAATTGAGACTAAACACATGGGAGGGAAAGAAAACCAGTATTTCCTCAACATCCCCACTACATCTTCCATTTCCCACTTTTTCCCGTCTCATCACTCCCATCTCCCAGGAGAGCTTCCCCTATTTCAGGAGCATTCTTCAGCTACTTTTTTCACTCCAAACAAGAAAACACGACATCAGTGATTCTCAGAGTATGGCCCCCAGACTTAGCAGCATCCACATACGTTGGAGCTCGTTGGAAATAGATTCTTGGACCCACTCCAGACCTATTAAATCAGAACCTCAGCGGGTAGGACCCAGCTCTGTGTTTTAACAAGCCTTCTGGTGATTCTGACACATGCTCAAGTTTGAAAACCATGTCCTATTTGGCTAAAATTATACTTTAGAGTGAATTTCTCTGCTTTCCCTATTATGTACTGAATTGTGGCTCCTCAAAATTCATATGTTGAAACCTTAACCCCCAATGTGACTATCTTTGGAGACAGGGCTTTTAAAAGAGGTAATCAGGGTTCAAGGAAGTCATAAAGGTGGGACCACCCAATAGGCCTGGTGTCCTTGTAAGAGGAAGTGACATCAGGGATGTGCACAGAGAAAAGACCATGTAAGGACAAAGCAAGGCAGCCATCTACCAGCCAAGAAGAGCGGCCCCAGGAGAAACACCAATCCTGCCCCCTGCCGACATCCTGACCTTGGATTTCCAGCCTCCAGAACTGTAAGAAAATAAATTTCTGTTGTTTAAAACCATCCAGCCTATGGCCGCCCTAGCAGACTAACATACTCTTCCCCCTTACCTCAAGGAGTATTTAATTGTAATGCTTTTTCTCTCCATGTGTAAACTGAAAATACTGGTCACTGTTAAAAGAAAATTCTCTGAAATTCCCTTAAGCATCTGCAAACTTTCTTCAAGTCAATCTTTCACCCTTTTTAGATGATAAAGGAAGGATTATATTATCCTCCACTCCCGGGAAGGTAAACCAGAAGCATATCCAGCTTAACCAGTTAGAAATCTATGCTTTAAGCACAACATGGCGCTGCTTCCAGTATCTATAATCCATCCTAAATTTGACTTTGGTCTACTCTTTACCCTGTCTAAAGCAAAGACGCGATAAACCCCTTTCTCAAATGCCTGTCCACTATTCTCCCCTCCTACAAAAATGCCAAATAATTAATGTTTTGAGCACACATTTGTTTTAGTTCGTAGGTAAGGATTTAAAAATCACAGCTGTATTTCCCCTTTTATCCAATGTAATGGAGCACATCATTAAACCTTCCAAATAATGTTAAAGGAAATTTCAGCAAAAATGATGCTACACTGAGCACACTCTTCATTAAGAAATACTAACACGTTAATAAGTGAACATGAGCCAACCAATCACATTCCTAAGCAACCTAACGAGCCTATGAGCACTCTGCAGACACAGGCCATTTCCACAGGCTTCACCTTGCCCACATCAGTGCACAGCCGACTTGGGTTCAATCTCAACATGAAACTGCCTGATTGGGAAAGGTTTCGTATTTCTAGTGTGTGGTATGTTGTGTGTGTACATGTATAGATTCACACAGCAAATTAGCTAAACAGACAATACCACTGCAGTGGCCACATAGATACTAAGAGACGACTAGATATTAATCCAAATAAAAATATGATCCTATCTCTACCCTATATCCATAATTAACTCAACATAATACCCTTATGGGGTTAATTATGTGTTCTAGAAATACAAATGATTAGCTCTTTCAAGCGGGCAGTTCTTAGGCAGTAAGGTTAAAAAGCTGCCAAGCTAATCACCTAGTCCCTTTGTTACTTAAATAATACAATATAAATTTATTATAAAGATACTACTACACAAAACCTATTTTAAATTACATAAAACTAATTAATTAGAATGTAACCTGAATATTTATTTAATTAGAAAATTTGGGCTCCAATTTAAAGAGACAGGCAAGTTTATAAATGAGATGAGTTTTAATAACACATTCCAAACATTACTGAAAAGTATAAAGCCAGCTCATTCTTCTTCCTGTACATCATCTAAGAATTCATGGTAAAAATTATAAAACTGGGGCACCTGAAAAAAAGAATCATTAAGTTTTATCCCATACACTCCATTTACTAAAACAGAAAAACACTAATATACTGGGGATAAGATCAACAAGGGATTGAAATATTACTCAGCAGTTTTAGTTATTAGATGGATTTAGTTACTATTTATGGTAATATTTGCTTTTTCAATGTTTAAATCAAACCAAATATGCTTCACATACCTATTTTGAAACCACTGAAAGATGTCAGAATAAGGAGGCAAAACTCAGGCAACACATACAAGATCATGCTCACATCAATTTAATCATATGCAGAATAATGTCAGATGTTTAAAAAAGAAAAAAAAAAAAGCCCAAGAACATGTAAGAACACTCTCCTGTGAGAGGAAAACCAGGCCCACAGTGCCTATCAGCTGAGAGCTCCTACAGAAGCACCCAAAGGCACCCACTTTCTGATAATTAGACTGCATTCCAGATCAAGGTCTTTGGCAGGCATCTAACCCAAGAGGATGAGGCTTTCAGCCAAGGTCAGATTTTTGTCTATTCACTGTACCAGGGGATGAATTTACAGCACTTTCTTTCAATACAACCGCTGAGGTCCCATCGGTGTTCCTCTCCATTACTGAGGGTAACCGAGTGAACTAAATATAAAGGCACAACTAAAGCCTATCAATTGCACAGACGTTTTAGGTTAAAAAGTATCTGGAGACCCCTATGAGTTTTTGCACAACTATTACGAACAGCAGAATAGAAGAGTGAGCTACAGAGATGAGGAGCCAGAGTTCTAGTTCTGGGCTACACAACGCGACTGAAACCCTTTGAGTCTACAAGTCTTGCTTATTTAGCTCCAACTATTTAAGAATAAATAAATGGAAACAATAAATGTCCATTTATACAGGACAGAGACACCTGCTTTAACCAGTCTTACCCCAGCACCCAGCACAGTACTTGAAGCTATACTTGGCACACAACAATAAGCAGGCACTCCAATATGTTGCTGAATGAATACTATTTCTGCCCAAGTTCAGGACAGCTAAACACCGAACAGTGGACCAGACCCTAAGCTGGGAGTCAGCTCTGGGTTTCGTTCTCACTGTGTGACCAAGGCCAAGTTGCAGTTCCCCAGGTCTCAGTTTTCTCTATAAAAGAGAGGGCTAGGCCAGGTTCTCTAAGATCTTTTCTAGCTCGAAAATTTGTTGTCTACCCTCAAAAATTAGTCATTCGGTCTTGTGGGATGAATTCAACAGACTTATTTTTTTAAAAAATAAACACGGGTTTTACCATTTATTATTTACCATTTATTAGTTTTGACATGAGTGCTTTCTTGGACCTGAAGTGTTATGTTTTTCTATTACAGACCTTAACTTTTTTCCCCAGATTATCGTCAGAAAATACCACATTTCAAGAGTTACCATTTTCTTCTAAAATAGCTGGCAGCATAAATTCTCCCTTTCAGATCAGGATACTATCAAGTCTTCACTGTCTGTCACTTTAAACGTGTGGCACAATCTTCCCACAACCCAAGCAGAACTAGATTTAAAATTGGCTTTTTGCAGTCAATATTTATTATTTACTTATTTATTTATTTTCAATTTATTTTTGAAGTGTGCTTCAGAATACAGCACGCATTCAATATTTAGAGTCAATAAGAATAAACGAAACCCCTAGCCTCTTGGGTGTATAAGCGTGTGTATAATTTTTTTTCATCAGTTTTTTTTTTTTAATTGGCGAATATTGGGGAACAGTGTGTTTCTCCAGGGCCCATCAACTCCAAGTCGTTGTCCTTCAGTCTAGTTGGGGAGGGCGCAGCTCAGCTCCAAGTCCAGTTGCCGTTTTCAATCTTTAGTTGGAAGGAGGCACAGCCCACCATCCCATAAGGGAACTGAACCCACAACCTTGTTGTTAAGAGCTCGTGCTCTAACCAACTGAGCCATCCCACCGCCCTCCTCTTGTATATTTTTAATTAAGCCTTAGTTCAATAGGCAAGCACTTCAAGAACTATCCAAGAACATTTTAATTCCAAGAAAAGAAAAAGAAATCTAGCTCTTGACATTATTTTAAACTTCATTATTTTAACACGACAGAGACGCAACAGTGTAATACAGCAGAAAGAGCAGTGGGCGAGGGAGTTAGAGGGCTGGGCCCACAGGCTTTCTCCACCACTCCGTGTTTGGGCAGGTGAACTGACTCATTTCTCTATCTACAGAGAAAGAAGCCTTCATCTTATGTGAAGAGGAGCTATGCGGAATATATGATACCAACTGTCACATGCAGCATGCTTCTGACACAATCAGTCCTCTTCTAGCTATAAAAGAAAATCAGATTCTTTATCCTCTTGACCTCAAATACTGAAGCCATAAGCCAAATCCATTTTGACTAACACAATGACCTGAAGTCTGTGGACTGTTACTAGTATAATACTCAAACTCTTCTCCATGTCGAAAATATTTATTCAGCAGAATCGGGTTATGAGATTTTTGCCATAAGCAAAAGCTTATCCCTATAAAGATGAAAATTTTATTTTAAATATTTTACACACAAAAAAATCTTCCAACAGTATACCACAAAATTAGCTTGGACAATTTTAAAAAGTCAAACATAATCAAAAGTAATCACTCAGGATTACTATTCCATTTTTTAAGACCTTCAGTATGTAGGTACTACATACTAGGTTATGGGGATATGAACTACCACCAACCTAGACTTCGACCTCAAGAACTTTGTTTCTTTAAGGGGTTGACTTGCAAACAGATAAATGGTATTTTAGAATGCCATATTTCCCTGGCTCAAATATATTTCAGGAATCATTCTTTCCACTTCCAGCATTTTTATCCCATAAAATAGGAAATTTCATCCTTTTTTCCATGTTGAGTTGATAGGAATTTGAATCCCTAATTTTTTCCTAAAGGATCTTTCAAGAGTCTGTAATTAAGATGTAACACTGAAACCAGAAGCTAGTTTATACACAGATTGCCTGTCACAAGCCCGGCAAAGCAATTAAAGGGAACAGAATTTGCCACCTTTCAGAATAATCACAGAATTTTCAAACTTAGGGCAGGGTTTCCTTTTTATTTATTAGCACTTAGAGTTACTATTAAAGAAAAAAAAAAAATTTTTTTTTTTTTTTAAAGACAAAGACATTTAACAAAACTGAGTTTAAGCAATAGGAAATGCAAACAAAACCTATAAACTTTATTAAGTTTCAAAGTTACAGGTGAATTGTGTTGAGGAGCTTAAGATCATAGAACACACATCATAAAAAGCCACGTGTTACCATTCTGTCATACCTAATCACTGGCCAAAATGATTTAGGTGATTTAAAACTCATAAAGCCTTGAATTCAGAGTTTTCTATGTTGAAGCAAGTGAAATGTGCCCATCAGATGCGTCTGTCAGTTAGTGTATTTCTGTATCTATGTTTAATTTTTCATTGGACTCCCCACAACTGTTACTAAATCAATGATTCATTTTCTAACAGATGTTTCAGAATCCAGGCAACACTGACTTAATACAACAAAGTGATGGCAACACACACACACACACACACACACACACACACACACACACACGGAATGACCCTGCACAGGGAAGTGGGGGCAACGCCTCATCAAAGAACTGACTTTGAAAGTATTCTGTAATGCGATGAATGGTGGCACGGGGAGTACGATGCACAAAACATGCCACAGAACAATGAGCAGGCTGGCCATGTCTGTCACACAGAATGCCTGGTCTGAGGCGAGGTGGTCACTGGGACAGCAGACGGGGCACCACAGGGGGCTCAGATCTCACTGGACACACATGGATTCCGTTAAGAGCCGGGAGAGAAGCATCTAACTTTCTGGAGAGGTTGGGAGGGCTTCATGAAGGAGTTTTCATGATGACTAGTCCAGATGAAGACACTCCAGATGGAAAGAGCAGTACAGAGCTACTGTTTTTGAACCAAAGTTTCCGTGACTGTTAAGTTTTGTGAATTGCTACTTTTGCTTTTAAAAACCGCTTTTTTCACTGTCAAGATGTCAATTTTCAATTCTTTCTTGTAATACTTATGTTTTCTTGTAATACTTATGCCTCTGAACAACCTTTCCAGTTTCTCCAAATTTACTCTCATCTGCAGTGTGCTGGAAAACCAGTTATTAAAATGTTACAGGAATGTATGTAAAATACTAGTAAACATACCAGGGAAACACACCTAATGTGGAGTGAGACACTGGGAGTTTGGATGCATGGACTCCTGGCTTCCGAGAGGGCATTTTTTTTGCCAATTTCCTGTTTCTCTACTTGTTTTACATGGTTCAGGAAGATAAAAAATAGCCTTCAGGCTAGGAGAGATATTATCCCACACCTTCCCCCATTTTGCTTGTCTCCTTTCTCTTCCATCCCTTCCCGTTTCAAAGGTATTTCCGATGGCAATCGGTCCACTGAGTGGCATTCCACGGCAAGAAGACCATTCATTATTCATTGACCTCAACATTAGAGGAATGTCATGATACAATTATACAATTATTTGGGTACATTTTATCCGTGTATACCTATAACTTTTCTAAGTAATCAAGAGGCAGTAATTGAGAGGAAACAAACACATCTGCTTTGAATATCAAATACATATGTATGTACCAACTCAATGGGAAAAAGTTACACTCAACCAACTAAATAATCTGTTACTTACGCTCCCTCCCTCATACCTTCCACTTCTACAGCTGTCGTCCTAAAAGCCCCTCAATACCACTACAATCTAGTGACTTCTGATGAGGACTCCAAACGCTCTGTGAACATTCAGTTTTCAGTTAGACTAGAATCTCTCTAGACCCCCAAAACCACCCAAAATGTCTTCCTTTCAACTCCACATGGGACCTTATGGGGTTACCAAATATTGAATATACTGGAGGGGCACTGCCAAAGAGTCTCCTCCAAGGAGTTTTCCCTCCTAGTAGCACAGAGACCTTCACCAACACAAGCTCAGCCTGGGAAAACGTTTCATTTGAATCTATGGGGATACATCAAGAAAGGAGACACGGGCAAGCCCAAGATTACGACACAACTCAGAACTCACAGCCTGGCTCCCTACCTTGGCTGTATTATGGATATACAAGCAGAGATCAGAGCAACTTTAAAAAAAACAAAACAAAATCCTTCAAAAGTAAGTGACCCAAGGACAGATATCACTATCCAGAGTTCTAAGAATAGGACACCATGCAAGTGAAACTACTGCGATTTGAAGGTTTGACAGCTGACTCCAAAATGCCTTGCTCCTATGTGTAAGAATAGCTGGATACAATATATCCCCTTTCGTTATAGGCAGAGATCAAAGACCAGGAAGGGGACGTGTGCACACCGTTCATTGGTTCCTTGGAAGCATACGGCACCTGGTGAATCACTGCACAAAAAAAGACACCGAGAAGGAAGACTGGCTGCACCGAGTGACGCGGACTCTCAGCTCCGCCTCACAACCTCTCTTCTTGGCAGGTACAGTTGTTATCATCCAGCACAGTGATTACATAAACATTTTTTGAAGGAATGTATTCATCTAAAATCTTGAGTTTTCCACTCAAAGTCTGGGGATTAACAAAAGTCAGATACAATGTCACAAGGAGAGTCTGCTAGGACACCTTCCTGAAACTTTAGTTTCATGACATACAATACAGAACCTTTTTTTTTTTTTTTTTTGGATTACCTCTTAACATACATCTGCACATAAACGTTCAGATGTTAAATTTCTGTAGAGTTGCCTCCTCCATAAAAAAATAGATATATTAATCTGCAAAAAAGCAGTTTAGAAAAGCTGCTTATCTATTCATTCGCATTTTGAAATAAAACTTCCATTTCTACGGCCTTCTTGGTATTCTATTCCACTTAGTAAAGTCTATCTTACCTTTTAAAAGCAAGGATGGTGGAATTGTTTCAGAATGACTTAAATTTATATAGCACAGTTATAACAAAATATTTCTCATCTTTAACAGTATAATTCAAAGGGCATAGTATTCAGCTGAAGTGAAAAAAGATGGTGCCTTGTAATAATTCACCTCACATTATTACAGTTTCTAAGACGAGACAAAACAAGCGTTTTACTGGATGCCAATGTCAGTGGGTTCAAGCTCAAGACTGGACACAAGACGCTCATTCGAGCGAGTCATTAAGAACCTCCCACGTCTAAGGCACTGTGCCAGGGGCAAGCGATGGGAAGATGAATAGCCCCTGTTCTCAAACCGAACATTTCATGGAAGTGTCAACAACAAAATAGGAATTTTTAAAAGTGCTATGAGAATTTGAGAGAGTACGGCAGAGACCTGGAAGTAAGTGGCATGAACTGTACACAAAGCAAGATAAAGAATCCCAAATACCTAACCGGATTTACAGAAAGGAGACTGATAGAAAATTTTAATCAAAAGATACCGAGCTACCTAAATCCTTTAAAACCTAGTAATTAAAAAGGAAACAATCACAAATGAAGAGAAATAGTTATCAATAAAGATGTTCACTGCAGGATTATTTAACATAAAAGGAAAAACTTAAAACCCAAACATCCAGCAATAAGGGAATAGCCATAGGAAGAAATATTACATTCATTAAAATGATGCTGATGAAAAAAATTTAATGACATAACAAAATGATATAAAGCTTTTTAAAGGCACACAATTATACCTACATTATCTCTTAAGCATATTAATAGGTGTACAAATTTTTTAAGAGATCAAAAATAAATTAACATCTTACAGCTAGGTATGTTTCACGGTAGGGTTATGCGTGACTTTGTTTCATTTTTATATTGTTCTATGTTTTCCACAATAATACAGTTGGTGTTGTTACATTTTAAGTTGGTATTTTAGGAGTTCCCTTTAAAATCATTAACCCTTTTCATCTTTTTTAGTAGAGAATATCTCTCCCCCAAATTCCACAGAACCTACTCATTTAAACAGGTTAATATTTGCAAGTTGCTTAAAACAATACCTGGCAGATAGAAAGCAGATGCACAGGTGTTAATTTTATTCAATAATTTTACATTCCCTTGAATCTAGTCAAAATAATTAGTGTGTTTTAGAGCTGGTCTATTTTCCATGGCACCTTAGCAAAACAACATTTTCCCCCCTTCTGAATTCTCCCATCTTTTAAGAGATGATCGCTGTCTCCCTTTGAGATTCTACTTCTTTCAAAGAAAGCAATAGGAAGAAATTCAGTCAAATATCAGATCCCTCAAAAGGAAGACAGGAAATTAATGATGGCATGGAATTTTAAAATATGGCCAATTGTAAAGACATACCTACAGAAGTGTACTCCTTAACAGATTTAGTAGAGTCTCTCTCAAGTCAACATTTCATGGGATTAAGCTGTAACACTAAGAAGTATACATACTTATCCAGATGAAGAAATGGAGACATCATATACCAGATTCTTAGTAGGGAGAGGGCTATATGTAATTATTTGGAATATAATTTCTTTATGTGTTTTGATGAGCTGCTTGGGATGTGTGTGGAGTGATAATGGTGGTAAGGAACATCCCAAGGGAAACTCAACAGATGGCAACCAACTGCTCTACATAATAAAGAATGAGGAATTTGAACGTACAAAATGAAGGAAGACTTGAGTGAGAAATCAAGGACCTTAAGTTGTTTGTGGACTGTCTTTGTCAAAGAAGTTTCCAGTCAAGTCAGCACTATTTACTTATGCTTTTGTAAAAATGGATTCTTTTATTCAAAATAATACTGAATTCTGCATCTAAATTTTATAAGACTGTACACAGACACAAGAACTGAATGACAGGTGACATATCTGGGTGATCCAGACATATAAACTTATCCTATATATTCATTTTTAGTTTTGACAAATTTATACATGCCTAAAGTTTGTTTAAAGAAACAAATCTACAAGGCATTTTTTTTCCCCTTCCTTTTCTTTCTTTCTTCTTCTTCTTTAATATTAGCAGTTCGTTTAATCCCACTACCATATTTTCCACTCAGGCAACAGGTGCCCTTCATTTTAGTACCTAACTCCATCTCCACAAATAATACCTACAAGGCTCCTGCCTGCTTTTTCAGTTTCAGGCATTATATGTATCTTTGAACACCATTCTTCTTCCCACCCCCAGCACAAACACAAATGCTTCCCAAAGTACTTTTATCTCGAGTATATAAAGAAACTACAACTCAATAATAAGACAAATACAATCTAATTAAAAAGGGACAGAATATCTGGACTCTATACATTACTGGAACCAGACACATCCATCAACTGGTAAATGGATAAACAAATTATCATGTACCCATACAATGAAATCCTTACCAACACTAACAAGCATTGAACTATTAATATATGTGACATGGATGATTTCAAATAATTATGCTGAAAGCCAGAACAAAAAAGACCATATACTGTACTGTATGAGTCCATGTGCATAAAATTCTAGAAAATTCTATTTAGTCTATAATGACAAAAAGCAGATGAGTGGTTGCCTGAGGAAAGGAGGTGGGAGAGGGGAAGATTACAAAAAGGCACAAGCAAATTTTTAGATGAAAGCTTGTGTTCACTAACTCGACCACTGTGGTAATTTCACTGCAGTATACATACATTAAAACTCAAGATTTTCACTTTAAATATGAGCAGTTTACTGTATGTCAATCATAACTTAATAAGGCTGTCAATACATAAAGCTCCACAGGCGTCCTGGATGCACAGGTGGGGCTTTCTGGCTTGGAGTTCACTGCAGGGTGACTGACTGGGATATTCTCTTTGGATGACCCCCCAACACACAGAGCCATGTAAGAATCTTCAGGGCCTTCCCCTTGAGCCGGTCAGAGTCTTCGGAGAAAATATTTCAACTCTGGCCAGCATCCTGAAAGCTCAGTGAGGGAAGATCGCTGGGGATCTTACCATAAATAAATAAACTCACACTTGCTCTCATTTGAGTATTCTTTTGGCAGGGAGCAGAGTTAAATGCCAGCTACATGCTACTTTAACTGGAAATCTTAGATAAACGCATGTATTGAAAACCTAAATTATTAGCTTCATGAATGTAACACAGCACACCGCAGATGAAACATGAAATGATGATAGGCTAGCTAAAAGACAATATTAGAAGGCGAACCTAAAAGAATCAAATGGTTGAAAATCTGGGGCGGGATAGGGGGAGAAGACCTACTATGGCCATACAATTTTTTAATTTTTACGCCAGCCTTCCAAGAAAGAAAATTAATAAAACTCCCTGACTTTATATTTTGTACTTTTGAGGGCAATAACAAAGAAAACAATTGATTTACCCAAGGTCATTTGGGCTTTTTAGTAGTGAAGATTAAACTCAAATTTAACTCTGGAGAGAACTTAAGATAACATCACAGAGTAAAAACCAAAATCAGAAGTTTTAGGTGCAGTCACACACAGGAATACCATAACGATGCATAGTCTGAGAAAGACGGGCATTCCCAGCAAAAACAATGCTGTGCCCAGAGGTCCACAGGCAAAGGAGAATCAGGTAAGTCCCAGTGCTCAATTACATATGTACAAAGAGAGGAGTTCTTAAGGTCAAAGGCAGGTGACTTTAAACTTTACCCTAAATCCTCTGTGCACGCAGAGAAAGGCTGAACGGCGGAGTGATGTTTGTTTTTTCTGATCCCTGACATCCAGAGGGTTTGATGCTGGACAATCTCCTCTTCCTAGACTTTGCCACATTTCTTTCCCACGTCACTGACTGGCCTTCCTTGTTTTCAGCCCTCTCCTCTTTGCACTGGTGCCTTTTAACTCAGTCATTCTTTCACCACGGTATCAGTTGTCAGTGGTGTCCGAAGTTAAGCACCTGGTGTTTGTGAGTCAACAAACAAAGAACAGTTAAAGCATCACTCACCTGATTTGGGGATAAGTAGAGATGGACAAAATTATAGCAAAGCAACTGAAAATCTCCCATTACTCTAGATATTAGAAAGCCAGCAGGGAGTATCTGCCAATGTCAGCCTCGTGTGTCCCGGTAAGAAGAGATTAAAATCCAGCCGGAAAAAAACATGCTTTAGCCCATTTCACTCTTGCTGGTTCCACTGATTTCTGCCTCCATAGAGTTCTTTTGATTTATTTTTTTACTACCCAAACCACTCTTTGCTCCTCTCTTGATCACCAACTTATATTATTACTATTATTATCGCAATGTTACAGCAAGAACAAGCCTTAGAATTCCATCTACAATACCTTACCACAATTAGGTCTATAATTGGGAGAACAGTCAACAACCATGCACCTGTACACGTTCAGCTGTGCTAATCACTGGAAAATAAATCATCTCTGGAGAGCAACTTTTTTCAAGCACTTTTTACTGTGACAGCTTATGTACTAAATCTATGTAAACATTAATTACTTGTATGTTTGAAAGTACAGGAGCATTCAATAAGAAATGATGAAGGCAAGTACAGGCTTTGCTTTCTGGACCTAAGGAAGGCAGTTAGAAGAAAGGCTGCATTACTATGCTGTAAACCCTAACAGAGACCATACACCTACACGTCTCCCTGATGCCGACGCGATTCTAGACCAGGTCAGGTCATGCGCTAACAGTTCACTCTCAGTTCATGGAAAAGAACTCTCAAAAAATTACAGCAAATAACATTTAAAAACAGCTTTGCAACATTCTTATCAATAAAGAGCAACTACAAGAATATCGTATTTTAAATTTTAAACCATAATATATGCTTCAAATTACGGCATTTTACACCGTGCAATGTGCTAATGGATTACAGGTCCAACAAGTACATCTTAAGAACATCAATCCTGATGAATGCAAGTCACAAGCCAAAGCAACAGTGAAAACGGCCATTTTAAGATATAAATTTTGTTATTACAATGACTAACTACAATCAGAATAAAATCGAAAATGGACAAATTACTACACTGAAATTAAGAAATGGAAAAGATTTCCCAGGTAGAAGCTAAATTCTAACATCTGAGCAACGTTTTATGAAACATCGCCGTCCTCCAGAAGGAAAACAGGTTGTCCTATGAATCCATCTGAGCAGTTACAACTACAAACGTAAAAAGGCTTTTAGAAATTCTCCAAGAAAAATTCCTCAACCTCATCTGCTTTACCTTAACAACGCAAGCTACACGATGTCTACGTCCTAAACCAACATGCCAGAAAGTACTGATTCTACACTGCTGACTACGACAAAAGGGGATACCGGGGGAGCCAAAAAATGTACACATTTTAAGCGATGTTATGTATGTATTACTTTTCGAAGTTGAACTGAATTATGGTAGCAATGTGTATAGTATGAAGTTTGCTCAAAAGATGGCCTTAATCAAATGAATGCTAGTGTCATTCACTGTATTACAATTTCAATAGTTTTTTCCTTTCTTAAAATGCATATACATATTTTTGTCACCCTCTGTGTAACAGATGGGAAGTGTATGACCTAGGCTATTTTTGTAGAACAATTCAGACAAAAGCATGAGTGATGACTAGGAAGGGTAGATTAATGATAAGTTTGGAAGGATGGGGACATTTAGATAGACAAGGACACCAAGGGTACTATCAGGTGACAGGAAGAACATACATGAAGTCACAGCCAAGAGAAGGAGAAGGGTGTGTGTAGAAGACTGCCAGACTGTAAGACTGTCCATCCATAGTGCGCAGTCAGCAGTTATTACAGTACTGCCACCCTGCTCTCAACTCCAGGAAACAAGATTCATATGGTGTTCTCTGTGAATAGCACCCCCTGGAGGTGTGCAAAGTGGGGATCCTAGTTAGGTAATATAGAAAAGTAACAGGTGAGATGCTCCACTAAAAGGGATTCTGTTGAACAGAGGAGCTAAATAAATACTAAATACATTTAGAGAGATTCGTACCATGTCAGCATATCAAAGTATGGGAGACGTTCCAAATGGAAAAACTGCATAAACCAGCCTATCTTGGATTTTGGTTTTACCCCTCTCCCGCCATGAAACCCCTATTAATGTTTCTTAGAATCAGTGTTCTAAAACACACTTTTGAAAACAGTGAGTTATTTTATAAAAGGCCTTCAGAGTCAAGTTGCATCTTGATAAAGAGAAAAATGAGGAACCATTGAAAAGTTTTAGTGAAGAAATGACAGCAGGAAAGCTTAAAAAAATTCTGGCACAACTATGAAAGGTAGATAAAAGCAGCAGATCTGAGAATTTTAAGAATAAAAGATTGTTTAAAACCTTTCTGGGAGCTAACTCACTGAATTAATACAATGAATGATAAATCTACATTGTTAATAATCAAGCTATTTAAAAAGCACCTTTTAAACAATCAAATCCTTTTTAAGATCTACTTTTCAGAAATAATAACTTTTACTCCTACATTTATCAGGTCTTTAGTCATACCAGTTTTAGGCAGTATAAGCTCAGATTTCACAGTGTAAGCAAGCACTGGTCCATTCAAAACTATCCTTAGTCCTTTCCCAGAGGCCCAGGTGACAGTAATATTAACATAAAACTGGTATCCCAGATTTTGAAAACCATATTGGTTAAAAACATCAAATAATATTGTACTTAAAAATACCAAATACTATTCTTACCAAAGAGGTAATTAAAAACACTGCATACTGTTTAGAATAGTTGACACTGTCCTAGGAACAAGAAAAGAAAAAAAGCTTTACAAGAATACAGTGAAAAGTTTACCCATAGTTTATCCAGATCCCTCTGCCAGAAAACTTTATTAGTTTAGGTTTCCAAAATCATTAGTAATTATAACCCATGATTCCTAAATATATCCTAAAGCGTAGCCAGTAAGCCTAAGTTTTTGGAACAAACAAAAAAATGCTCAGCATAGTCTTGAGGTCGGACCTGCTTTGAAATTAATTTCACTATAAAATACATTTAAAATACAGATGCAGCTGCTTCCTATATTGTTATAAATGAAGTAAAGACAACTGTATTTTAAAACTGGCCTTAAATAGAAAGTAATCCATATGTGGTATATGGTATTAGACAAAACAGTTCAAAAAATCAGATCAGTTTACAACAAATAGACCTTATAATAGATTGCTGAACTATATAAACTGTTATTGATCGTTTAAGTGAAACAGCAGTAACTTCTGCTTTAACATAGAGAATGATAAATTTTCAATTAGTGTTATATTATTAATATTCTTGAAAGATCATTAGGCACTAACCTGCTGTTTTTGAAGGAACAGCTGCTTGTTAACTGAAACTAATTAAGAATCACTACTTATCCAGTTTATGTCCTTTTAGTTTGAAGGAACATCCAATGTCTTTCTAACAAAAAAATTAAGAGCCAGACTAAAGCATAAATACACAGCACTGTACTGACACAGCACGCATCACTGCTATGAAAACCAGCCCCGATGTTTAAGTCATTTGGAAATGGCAGACACTGAGGCATGAAAACAAAGAGGGAAGAAACAGCATTCTCTGTCTAGGAGTTTACAGTGCCTAGTAAGTAACATAATAAATAACCACTGGTAGGCTTTCTGAAAAAAGACAGAGCATACATATAACAAAAATATTTTCAATTGATCAGCTTTATAGCTGTCACAAAACCGCCAAGTTCACAAATCATACTTGGCTACAAGAGTCAAAACTTTTTGAAAGCACTAACTATACTACGTTCAAAGTCAAATCAATCAATGATGTCCCTCTAATTTATAAAGGCATCTCTACCGCATAACATAATTTTCACCTAGTTATAACTTCAACATCCCAAATCAGCTGAATCAGAACTGTAGAGGTAATGCCAGGGGATCTGCACTCTCAGTAACCCCCCTCCCAGGTGATCGGCAAGCACCCAATGCTGGAGAGCCACTGCCTTCCTTGTGAGATTTATAACAAGGTTTTCGGTTTCCAAAACTAAAATCTCCTCACTTGGGAACTTTTAAAACTAAATTTCATGACATAAATTAATACTTCAAAAAAGATTTCGGTAATAAATGGGTTGTGGCAGAAAAACAAGTACACACAAACACACACACAAATTACAGCAGGAATTAAAAGAAAAAACTTACAGACCATTATTTTTAACTCAAGATTTAAGACACCCTTAAATCATGTTAAAGACTAACATGTCTTTGAAAACAAAATTTCTAACTTAAAAATAATCCAACCCACAATATTAAAAATATAGTATTTCAAATATGTTCAAATTCATTTACTCAGCTGTTAAGTAAATCAGGGTATGAACTGTTTACATTATACCAAATACAAGCAATGATTAAATTTATAAAGTTATATCCAAACAAATCTGTTTATAATCCACTATTAAATTTACTCTGCCAGAAATTGATTTCTCATAAATTTATATAACTTTAACAAACTTACATAAACATGTACAATGGAAAGAGCAAAGGAGGAAAAAAACGTGAAGCCACCTAAAGTCTAGCCCTGGCTAATCTAGCAGCTAACTATGCGACCTTAGGACCCAGACAAATCATTTTTCCTCCCTGGAAAAGAAAAGGTACAACAGTTTACTGGATCTCACAGGATCATTTATTGGGACAATCAAATAAGACAGTATATAAATACATTCTGAAATATTGTAAAGCACTTTATAAATCAAAGACATTATTATTAAGACAGAAAACTTTAGATACTATTGTTAGGTTCCTGCTATAAAATAGAGCATTACCGAAACAACAAAGAACATAAAAACTGATCCTTCAGATTCAACAGATATAAAACACTATTGTGTATACTCTGTAAATTACAAAAGTAAAACATAAGAATTCGATTTAGTTTTCTGTCCTATATCTCCATTTATAACATTTATTTCTTCTGTAAAGACATAAACGATATTAGATAGGCCATGAGTTGATAATTGTCATAACCAGACAGTAAGCATATTATTTTCTATACTTTCATATATTTGACAATATCAATAATAAATTTTAACAAGACAATGATGTATACGTTTGTATACAAAACATCTGTAAAAGCTAAAAAATAAATCTTTATATTTTTTTTGAAAATTACTCCAATAATTATTGTATCATTTTCCTTTATCTCTGATCCCATATATTCCAAAATAAGCTGCTCTCAGTACCCTTCTATACATCATAACACCTACTAGAATATAATTATTCCCTTTCAACTAGGAGAGTATTCTTACCCAAACAGCAAAAATTTAATTCTTAAATATCTGCTTCCTGATTTTTGCTCCTTTGTTTTTTTGCTCCTTCATTACTACAGACTTAAAAGGTGAAAAGAACAAATTTCAACTACATATGTGTAAAAATGCCGGGGAAAAAAGACAAATACTATTTTGCTAGTATTGAAAAAGACCAGAGATATGCAGTTGTAATTCGCCATTTCTCTTAAAACTTGTTGACCTATACAACTCAGTTCACAATATAAGAGGATTGTTTCATCCATAATGAAGTTAGCTAGCGTGTCTGTCAAAGGAAATCAGTAAATTTCACCACTAAATCAAGGATTCTATCAAAGTATGTATAACAATGTATGATTACTCTGTACACATCAATCTAACTGCTCAAACAAGTTCCTTTAATCTGGGGCCGTATTTCACAAAGTTAAAGCATAAACCACCTTTCATGTCAAGCAGATTTTTTTGTTTAATTTTAACTTTGTAAATACATCTATAGCTCAAAAGCTTACACTTTATAGTAGTTTCTGAAGAAATCTCAAGTGCTGAAATTTAAATGCAGATAGAAGGGCAATGATATCTTGTGGTTTATAATTAAAACTATATTTGGTAATATCCACACATTAATTTATTCACTACTTAAAAGCTAAATCTTTGTTTTTTCATGTTACATCTGCAGTCACAATAAAAAAGTATCCTGTGCCTAAAGAGATAGTACAACTTAAATTGTTTTACTTGGGAGGGAGAAAGACAGGAGGGAACAAATGGGCAGGGAAGGAAACCTCACCAATTCAACTCTCACTATAGCATTTGTTTTCTTAGCATTAAAAACTCCACTTATTTTTATATGAGACATATTTGAGAGGAACCATATACAGAAATCACTTTTTCCAACATGGTCTTTTTAATACTTTTAATGTAAGTCCTGCTTCAAGTCTTCATTTGTATTATTTTAAGAAAAAATAATTGTAAAACTCTCAATAAAACCTTAAAAGGCAAGCTGTTGGAAGACGAGTAACAAACAAAAAGAATTACTATACTTTGTTCAAGCAAGGTTAATAATTTTACAGATTTTGCATGCTTACTTTTACTTCAGAATGTTAACTGCTTACAAGCTAAAAAAGTTGTAAAACCACTATCATACCAGTAGGTACCTTTATTTGGTAGCAATGGCTAGTTTTAAATATCTACTTACAATGAAGTTATTACTTTCCTTATTTCTTTTTCCTAAGTATCCAAGTATCATTACCCCTATTATTTAGTATCAGGACAAATCAAAACTAGTTTCTCACCTCATCTCAAAGTCTTACATTAAACTTCAAGCTTCAACTTAAAAACTATGATTTCCCATATAATTGCAGAAATCCCCCCCTAAGAGTGAAGAATTAGAGAATACAGAAAAATGAAGGCAATTTCACCTTAAACATCTAAATGAGGATGTCAGTAATGACAACTGCAATAAAAAATCAAGAAGGCGTACTCTGATTTTTCTATTTTAATAAAACAAAATCATGAAATTTTAAATTAAAGGTGGCGCTCTGTCCTCAACTCACCCAACTGTGACTCACTTTTGCAGACTATATGGTAGGCAATAACAGTTACTTTTCAAAGATCTTTGCAGTTACACCCAAGCCAAAATCAGGACAGAGATCCACCCTTAATTATAGCAATTTAACTGTCTCATCCAAAGCAAGGTGGAAACTAAAACGACCCCCTTAAATCATGGCTAAATAAGCCCATTTCATATAATAGTTTTCAAAGGCCCCCTTTAAGAAAAATATTTTTATTTACTCCGAATTTGAACTCACCAGGACAAAAAAGAAAAAAGACGGGGAGGGGAACCCAAACGAAACGCACAAGTACAAAAAGAGATTCTCCTCCAATCCCTCTAATTCCCCCAATCCGCCTTTGCCACACACAAGGACAGGGAGTCTGAGGAAGGCTGGCAGTAGGGTAAGCGGTGAAGGCCCTCCATTCACTCACGTGGGCCACCATCCAAAAGGTTACACACCCTCTGCCCAAGGAAAGCCTCATACATAGCACATCCTTACAAGTACATCTTATTATAAAATACGCCCACGCTAAACAAGAGCTTTACGTTAAAACAAGACTGTCCTCAGGTGGGGGAGGTTAAACACAACAAAGGCTTCCATATTGAAAGGCAGACAGTCCAGATACAAGCATATACCTACACACGTATGAAAAAAAATCCATGTAACTAATTTATCATGAACAGCAATCGATACCAACAAGAGCCATTAGATTATTAATAAACCCAGAAAAGTAGCATGCATAGCTGCCAAAGGTGGCTGTCTGCTGCGATCTAACCCCAGGGAAAGGTAAAAAAATACCCCGGCGGGGAAGGGTCAGGCCCTCCGCAGATTTAAAGACTCCTTCAGCCCCCCCCTTAGCACCTCCTGCCCTGCCCTCGGCGCCAAGACCGCTGCGCCGCACAGGATGCGAGCACTCCCAGCACTGCGAGTCCCGCAGAAAACTGGTGAATGAAAAGAAATGCGCACCGAGACCAACCTGGCTGGTGACCGCAGCGCAGAACCAGGGGTCGCTAACTAGCTTAGCCACAGGATTCTACTACAGGAAGGAATAAAAGGAACACACCACCAACCCCGCAACTGGAATGCGGTTCTTTCTCACTGACCCTTTCCAAAAAGGGGGTGGAGGAGGCAGGGTGTTTTTCTTCTTCTTTTAAACTAAGTCCAAAAATGCGAATCGGAAGCAACCGGGAACACCCCGGGGGCCAGACGGGAGACGCCGGGAGAAAGGCGAGAGGGCTCTCCAACTCCTAGGGAATCACCGTCCGGTGTGACACGCATCAATCAACCAGCCCTGGAGCGGGCACAGGGGCAGGGAATGGGGGTCCCAGCTCTCCGCCCGCGAAGCGTCCGTGGGGCTGAAGCCGGGGATTAAAGGGGTGACCCTCCCGGGGCGTTCGGAAGGAGTGCCGGGTATCGCTGCCCTCAAGGTCACCACGCGCCGGGGCGGGGGCGGTCGGCGAAGGGATGAGCTATGGCGCTGCCGAAGCGGCTCGGAGACGAGCTGCGGGTGTAGACCCGAAGCCCCACCGAGCCCCGTCCCTCGGGCCCGGGGCGGGGACTCCTGGCCGGACCCGGCGCTGAGGTGCACGCCCAGAAACCCGCTCACCTTTACGATCTCCCGGTGCGGGCGCGGCAGGAGACAACCTGCGAGGGGGCTGCCGAACGCCCCACCAACTTCTCCCAAACCCGCTGCGGTCCGCGGGGCACCCAATGCTGTCAGGGCCCCGCCGCGACGCCCTGACCCCCGTATTCCGCCCGGCCTCCCCCGCAGGTGATCTGCCCCATCGCCGCTACCGCGGGCGGACGGCGGCTGCCACTCACCTCGCCCGGCAACAGGAACCATTTTCCGAGGGAGTAAAGAAAAGAAAGGCTGCAGGAGGGTCGCGGACCGGGGTTGTTGGAGGATGAGGGACAGCGAGAAGCGCAGCGAATGGGGGCTCGGTCCTCGGCCTGTCCGCAGCCAACTGGCAGGGCTCGGGACGCCACGCGGAGGTGCGCTTGCACCTCGAGGATGAAACGGCCGCGGAGCCGAGAGGCTCGGCGTCCACCAGCCGGGGCTCCCTACTCACGCTGCACTGCGAGGAGGCGGCGGCGGCGGAGGAGGCGGCACCCGGCCCGGCCCCCGCCCAGAGCCCGGCAGCCACCGAGTGGCCGCCCGCGTCCCCGCAAGACCCGCCTCCTCGGCTCCGCAAAGCCGCACACAGGGCGCGCCGCGCTCAGCACGGGCAGCTCCGCCAACCTCACGCCGCCATCCGAAACGGCAGCGGCGGGAGGGTGCAGCCCCCCTCTGTGAGCACCACAGCCCGGCCCGCTCCGGGCAGGGCCCGCGGCCACCGGAGAGCAGACGGCCGAGCACGAGGGGACTGCGCGCTGCCTCGGGCAGGAGCCCCGTTTGCCCCGGGTGGCCCTCAAGATTGCCGGGGTAGGCAGGGGGAAGAGAACTCTCACCCGTTCCGGTCTGGCGCTCCCTTCTCTCCACACCCACACGCCTCCCGCTCCACGCTGGCGGCGCAACTGCTCCCGCTGCCTCTGCCGCCGCCGCCGCCGCCGCCGCCGCCGCCGCCGAAGCTCGCGCCGCCGCCGCCGTTGCCGCCGTTGCCGCCTTGGCTGGGCGCGGTCACGTGACGCGGCCCGCGGGGAGCCTGGGGGCGGGCGGGCGCGGAGGAAGCGCGGCTCTGTCGGAGACTGGGAGTCAAGCGGCACGGAGAGGGCGTTTAAGGGGAGGACCCGGCGAGCGCGTTCCCGACTGGCGAGCACGCGCCCGGCGTTTAGAACTTGCTGCGCGGTCGGGAAAGGGTGGCGGGAGTGAGGGGCGGGGGACTCACGCCTCCGCGCGCCCCTCCCTCTCTTCCTACCCCGAGCGCCTGGGCTCGCCGCTGCCCCCGCCCCCTCCCGCTAGCTCCTTTCCTCCTGCCGCTGCCTGCGATTGGCGGAGAGACTCTGACGTCTGTGTTTCCATGACGTATCGAGGCGTGGGGGGGGGTTGGCGGGGGAGGAGGGGGTGGCTCAGGCGCGCGGGGCGGTGACTCCGTCAGTCACAGCTGCTGTTTCGCCGCGAGGCCTGGCTGCTCCCGGGTTTGTGGAGGCTGGAGCGCGATTACTGCCGCAGGAGGACGCGGGCTCCTTTCACCTGCGGCCCCGCCCGAGCCTCCTCCCGGCCTGCGCCCAGGAGCTAGGCTGGCGGGCGGAGGAGGGCGAGCGCTCCTGGTGACGACAGGTTAAGGCTGACCACTCCTCAAGCAGACATTTGAGCGGCTTTTCGCAGCGTGTCTGCTCCACTCCCTATCGGACTCGTTGCCTGTCCCGGGCTGTGACGCACGCGCCGGACGGCTAAAGTGCCTCCCAGCTCGCTCCCTCTTGAGGAGAAGAGCCCACCCCTACGGGTGCAGGGCACCCCTTCTCTGTCCGTAGGGTCCGGCCCGCAGGCACCTGAGATCCCGCTGCAGCGCCTAAAGGGTTAACGCAGGCGTTTCGCCAGTGCAAGCAGGCTCTTCAAGACCGGCGCTTAAAATCCCCGTTTTGGGTTTGCTTTTTCTACCTATGCCAAGCTTTTGACTCTTAGTTCACTTGTAACATCTCTACCCATCACCCTTCTTTCGTGTAGGGAAAAGGCTGTTTAAAAATAAGGGGTAACGTGCGGAATTTAGATGATAAAAGGTAGCCTGCTTTGCCCCAACCTTCAAGAGAGTTTGCAAGTTAATAGAAAAGAACCACCCGTCGTGAGATACACTTTAAAAATAAAACGGGTTTTTCTTCCTACACACAGATACATACTGATGGAAAAATTAGTTTCTTACCTAAGACAGCGTGCTCCATCTTCGTCTAATCGCCTTTATTTGAACTAACCATCGCCGTTCACTCAGAGACGTGTCGGTGTTATTTTCAATACCACTTAATCAGAACAAAAAGACAAGTTCTGCAGTCACTTCCTTTCTCTTCACAGGACTAGAAAAATTAATACTTGTAACGACTTCTTAAAATCACACAAGCAATGCAAAGGACTTTATCGTGTATGTTCACTCTCTGGTAGCACTTATTTTTGAACATTTTTAAAGGCTTAGAAACAAAATATGTACAAGAAGTTTAAAAAGCAAAAAAACTCCAAGTTAATCCTATTGAAAATAATTTTTTATGAATTAATGTATCTTACCAGGACACACATTTACCAACCTTTTGAACTGTGCCCTTGACATGCAATTAACACTGGGCAGAATGACACTGTCTTTCCTCTCGTTAATCACTGTTAAGGAATTGGTTGGTGTGGTACAATAGCCCTTCCTGACACTATTTCAAAACTTAGCACAAGAACAGATTAGCTGTTCAAAACGGCTTAGAGACATTTAAGAATCACTGGCTTTTGTCCAACTTTTCCTCCAAGGAAGTTGCAATAGCAAATTGAATTATGTATTCTACTTTAATCAAGAATTTGACATTAAAGTAATATATGAATCTTTGCTATAGTACACTAGCACAATGCATAACAGATTAGAATCTGTTCACTTTGTGGGTTTGTTGCAGTTACAAATAATAAAATACATGCTCTTAAAGTGTTGTCATGAATAATTACTCAGCATCTTCATTTTAAAACATGATTTCAATAGAGTTTTCATTTATGGAGATTATATACATATATATCGCAGAACACATATGCATTTTAAAGAAATGTGAGTCACATACAATGATATACTTTTACTGTCATAGTCAAGATGATTGTATTGTGTAATTTGGTTTTTATATTTTCATTCCTTAAATAGCAAATAAAGGCTGAAAGCAATATAGAAATAACTGCACAAATTACATTAGGAAATACGTTTTTCTTTCTCCCAAAGGTTTAGTATTGAAACCTGAATGGTACATTTCTCAATGTAAAAATCAAGACAATTTTGATTGCTTAATTAGCATTTCCTAAAAAAATGGAGCTACTTGAATTCAAAGATGCTACTGGATATGATATAATCATACCCTCTTAATCTTAGACCTCACTTACCCCATATATTTAATTGATCCAAAGATATATCCGTGCATAATAAGAACAATATAATAATGCAATTTATTGTCAAAAGACAATTTTGAAAAGTTCTTTTAACACTCTTTGAATATCTTTTTGAATATTTACAAGGAACATTTTACAAAAGTATTTAAATCCTATGGCAAGTTCCTATTTAGGATGTAAACATTGTTTGAAGATAGACTGTATTCAAAATAATGTATTTTACAAATTGTTAAAGAACATTCCTTTTAGTGAGGTAAATCTAAACTATTGACATCTCTTCTGATAAGTTGATCAACATGAACATATGTAAATCATGGAGACAGTTTTCTAAATCCTCAATGTAATTAAGTGTAAAGGGAAACATTACGAGCTTTATACCCTCAAGAATCTGCCACATATATCTAACAATAGGATAAAATAAAGACATTCCAACAGCAGCATATTTTTAAAAACTAATCGTTTCTCCAAATACACGTTTATATATGTGAATGTATTAGTTTGGATCATTGCAGAATGCTAAAGAGAACTGACAGGTGAAGGGTGGCAGGGACGGAGGCACATTCAATGCTTCATGAAAAAGTAGTTGTATGTGTTCTCAAATTTCCATTCACCTGGATCACCAACAAGCGATGTCAAGAGAAATATTACCTAGCTGGAAAACCACAGAGAACAGTTATCTATTACTAACAGATGAATTACATTCGCTGAATTAAATGAAATGTGATTATAGGTAAGCCTAAAATAAGAATTTTCAAGTCACATACTGGAAAAGTTTTATAGGTGAAAAATGCAAAATGGTTAGATGTCATCGTTTGACAGGAATTATTTAACGCCCTGTACTCTTCTAGGTATAAGGCATATTTTTCTGCGGCAAATGTATAATCTACATCATAGACTACAATCCTAAATCGAAATTCCAGAGAATCAAAAAAATGAAAGCTCATATTTAAATGTTGCTGAGAAAGAAAGAGGATTTGGACTTGACTTGTGCCAGGAAAGATATATAGAATTTAAATTAATGCAAAAGAAGGTGGGCAGTAGAAATGTCAGAAAAAATACCTGGGAATTAACAAGTTTACCACATCCATTTTCCTATCCTTTCATTATCCATGATACATATATTTACTGCCTTTGATAGCCTTCACTTACATAAGTGGAACTCACTTATTTTCCTGCTAATAATGGTGAGTTATGGGGTATCACAGTGTTGCTGTGAGGTTTTGATGAGATATTGATACAAAGCTCTTAACAGAGTGCTTGATGTGTAGTAAGTGCTCATAAATGTCATTATTACTCGGAAGCATTCATTCTTTACCCCTTATTACCAAGTAAATGCACTGCAAATGAGAATGTACATATTTACTTACTTTATTTTAATGACCAGGGGTTTATTATTCTCACATTATAAGTTGAGAGGTAGGTGATGGCATGATTCAGATGCTGAACACAGCCACCAAGAACCCAAGTTCAGAGCTTTCTGCTCCACCATCCTTGGTGTATGCTTACTTTAGTATCTTTTTATGCTAACAATAGGATAATCAGCAGGATTTTCTCACATTTGCGGCAAATCTAACATTTCTAGATTTTTAGTTTTTTATGTAATTTTTTCGTGGCTGTCCACCTTTCTTTGAAATAACGCCTTTGTTTGTCATGACACTAGAATGTGCAGAAGAATCACCTGATTTGAGCAATGCAGATTCCTCGGGCCCCATTCACAGAGCTTCTGATTGGGTCTATTTGGAGTGGAGCCAGCAAATACATATTTTTGACAGTCCCTTTGGGTGATTTTGAAGCAACTAACCATCTCTGCCTCCTTCCTTTGCTGTAGTGTTCTTTTATTGTGTTCTTCATTAGTTCTTTCTCTTTCACTGGCAACTTTCTTTTTTCTTTTTTTAAATTAAAGTTTATTGGGGTGACAATTGTTAGTAAAGTTACATATATTTCAGGTGTACATTTCTGTAATACATTGTCTGTATCTCACATTGTGTGTTCACCACCCAAAGTCAGTTCTTTCCATCGCCATATATTAGATCCCATTTACACTCTTCTAGAGCCCACCTCCCCGCTTACCATCTGGTACCCCCTAAACTATTGTCTGTGTCTATGAGTTTTTGTTCCTTCATTTGTTTGTCTTGTTCTTCTGTTGTTTTCAGTTTTATATACCACACATGAGTGAAATCATATGGTTCTCTGCTTTTTCTGTCTGACTTATTTCGCTTAGCATTATAATCTCAAGCTCCATCTATGTTGTCACAAATGGTACTATTTCATCTTTTCTTACCGCCGATTAGTATTCCATTGTGTATATATACCCCAACTTCTTTATCCATTCGTCTATCGAAGGACATTTTGGTTGTTTCCATTGCTTGGCCACTGTAAATGAAGCTGCAACAAACATTGGAGCACACATGTCTTTATGGATAAATGTTTCCATTTTTGGGGGTAGATACCCAGGAGAGTGATTGCTGGGTCATATGGTAATTCTATTTTTAATTTTTTGAGGAACCTCCACACTGCCTTCCGTAATGACTGCACCAGTCTGCATTCCCACCAACAGTGTATGAGGGTTCCTTTTTCTCCACAGCCTCTCCAACACTTGTTACTATTTGTCTTGTTGATGATAGCCATTCTAACTGGGGTGAGGTGATATCCCATTGTGGGTTTTATTTGCATTTCTCTAATGATTAGTGATGTTGAGCATTTTTTCATATGTCTATTGCCATTTGTATGTCCTCTTTGGAGAAATGTCGCTTCAGGTCATCTGCCTATTTTTTCAATTGGGTTGTTTGTTTTGTTGTTGAGTTGCATGAGTTCCTTGTATATTTTGAATATTAGCCCCTTATCGGAGGTGCTGTTTGCAAAAAATCTCCCATTTAGTTGGTGGACGCTGGCAATTTTCAATACTAAGTTTTTATACGTGATCATTTCTCTCTATCCTAACTTCTATGAAGTTCACCCATTTTCATAACTGCAGCCCCTCGAAGACAAGGATAATGTTACTTATTCATTTATTCATTAACCATGTGTTGATCTTGACAGGTGTCCTCTCAGCTTACTAACGTTAGAAAATAAAGATGTCTGTTTAGGAGACGTTAGCAAAGTGATAGTTTATTTATCATTTGTACAAAAAAACTTTTATTAAGAACTTACATGCCAGGCCTAAAAGGACCTGGCACATATAGGTGCTTAAATAAAAATAAGTTGAAATGAAGAAACAAACAAATGAACTATCTCCTCTCGGATGATGAATTCTAGGTTTATATCCACTGCCTGAACTGTTCCTTTATTCTGGTGACTCAAGGGAACTTCTTGTGGGGTCAGTTTTTATTTTTATTTTTCCTTCCAAATAGAAATATTGGAAAGAAGAAAATTTACCAGTCATTAAAAATCAAATCACTGAAGGCCAATTCTTTTGACTTATGTATTTTTGATAGCAAAGAAGAAAGAAGTCAAGGGAGGCAAGCTGATAATGCTGGGAAGTGGGTGTAGAGGTCAGAAGAAGGTAGGATCTAAAAAAGATATGGGGGTGACCTTGAAAGGAAAAAGGAGCATCTTTTTATCCAACATAGAAGAAAAAGGAAAAATAATTGTAAAAAGTATAAATTGAAATTTAGAAGAAAGTGGACATACACACGTAAATGGCATCTTAATATTCCTTATATAATAATAGGTGCTTAGGATCATCAGCCAGAATTGAGGAAGACTAAGAATTAGAATGGGCAGATTAAAGAAACTGAAGGGTGAGCAAAGGAAAAGAAAATGTTGTACAAGGCCCATGTAAATTTAGAGTATAATTTTATAGCAATACAGGTTTGCATGATATTCTTTGGTGACTCAGAGTTGGGGTTTCCCGTAGTGGTTACAGTTGTTAAGAGTTCAAGAGAATCTGGTACAGAGATACTCAGTAGGGATGGACATGGGCACTGATAATCAGACTGCATTAGTCTGCTAGGGATGCCATAAATTACCGCAGACTGGGAGGCTTAAACAACCAAAAGAATTATTTTCTCACAGCTCTGCAGGCAAGTAGTTCAAGATCAAAGTGGCTTAAAGGTTTGTTTCTGGCGCGACCTCTCTTCTTGGCTTGTAGACAGTCACCTTCTCGCTGTGTTCTTACATGGCCTTTCCTCTGTGAGCATGCGTGGAGAAAAAGATCTACGCATCTCTTCCTCTTCTTATAAATCCTATGGGATTAGAGCCTAACCCTTGTGATCTCATTAATTACCCCATAAATGCCCTGTCTTCAAATACTGTCACGTTGGGAGTTAGGGTTTTAACACATGAATTTGGATTAGGGTAGGGGACACAATTCAGTTCATAACACACTTATCTGGTGAGCATTTTTCAGAATTCACATATCAGGGTTTTTCTTCAGATCTATTGGATCAGATTTCCTGCCTTATGCAACCCGAAGTGTGTATGTGTATGATGTATAAATGTTGGGGAAAATATAGCAAACAAAGTTAATATACAGTTAGTACAAAAACAACAAACAAACAAACACGAAGAAATCTGCAGTGCTGGACAGAGAGAGCTCCAAGATAGTACAGTGTGCACAAACAAACATCAGCCTGGGGGTTGACTGAACCTAGAAATGAGTCATAAATGCATACATGTATGTGTAAAGTTTTAATGATAGGAGATGTAGCTAAACCTGAAAGAGTCAAGGAGCTGAATTAAAGCCCCTGTAAAGCCAGAATTCTGCTTTTTTGCCAGTGACGTGCTGGTACCAGTTCCTACCAGTGGCCTTGCTTGGCTCTTCCCAAAACTCCCACATGTACCTATAAGAGAGTCAGTATGTGAAAGTCTGCCCTGTGGAACGCATCGACTGCCAAAGGGGACTTGCAGTGGACTCAAGCAAGAAAAGAGATTTTGCCCTTTTCTCCTCCTCCATCCTCTCTGTCCTCAACATTGAAAGAGCTATAGTGTTGGGAAGGGAGGGAGGAGGGGAGTAAAAGTGCAGAGACAGTGAGGGGGAGAGGAAAGCTTTGACTCAGATGGAGATTCAACAGTAGGAGACTCATTTTCATAGTTGAAAAGTCCCAGAAAGCTAAAGAATGTGCCTCAGATACTATCATAAAACAGGTAAGGAGGAATCATTGGATCACAGTTGAAATTACTTGTTTAAGAAAAATGCCTCATTTGATTGAGTTGAGTCATATATCATCAGAATAAGAATAACTAAGTGAGTGAATTGGAAGAGATAAAGTAAGGGCAAATCAGTTACATGGATACTTAGGCAGGTTTCTAGAGATACGTCGGAGGTGACACTAAGGAGCCACTTGGATGTAGACACAGGGAGGGAGCGACAGCTTTGACATTTTATAGATAAAAACAGCTAAATTATTATCACCATGAAAACTTGGCAGTAAGCTTGTCTATGGGCAGATGCATCTTCTGATGTCTACTCCTTAGACCTAGATATACTGATTTTTCAATAAAATTTCTTTATGGTAATGATGAAGAAACTTCTGGAGATAGCTTGTCACAGAATCAAATTGTTCTTTCTACTCTACTCACCTGGCTATTGTGAGTTTCTGGTTCCAGGTCACCAGCCAAGTTCAAACGGTTTGCTTCGCCTTTCTCTTTTGGAACCTATGTCATCTAGGTTCTCTCATTCTTTGCTCTAAACTCTAGTAACCATGTCTTCTTAATCTTTTGCTTGCCTGCCCAATTTCTGACCCAGTGATTACACTGACTTCTCACATCTGTTTATACTCACTTCTGCTTACTTGTTGCTTAGTTTCTGACCTCACTGGCTCATCTTAAACTTTAATCATGTCCTGTTTCTGAAAAAGTGTCCCAGTGGTGGACTTCACGCCTTGTCATGACTCTCAAATACTCTGTACTTCCGGATTTCTCAGGTCTAAATCCTAGCCCACTGTTAATGCTCTGCTACCATCACATACAATCCTAGCATTCAGAGTTATATGTATCTGTCCATTATCATTTCACTTCTTATTTTAGTCGCTTAGTTTTTTTTTGTATTTATCAAATGCCTTGTTTCAATGTAAGCTAAATGAAGTCATTCTACGATCAAACAAAGAATTTATCACAGCACAATTGTTTTTCCCCAAGTAATAGTGCCTGCTGATAGGACTACAAGAACACTTCTACACTAAATATTAGGTTGGTGCAAAAGTAGTTGCGGTTTTTGCAATTTTTTTTTTTTTTAACCTTTTAAAGTGCAATTACTTTTGCACCAACCTAATAATTTGCCAGAAAGGATGAAAATATTATCGTTTTGATTTGTCATGTTAAATTCTCTTTGAGCTATCATTAGTTTACTGATATAATAGGATGCACATATGACTTGTATCCGTGGTAATATTTTGCGGGGTAGTTCTAGTCTAACTAAAGATTGTAATGTTTTTACTTCTCCCATTTTCTTAAGTATGCTGTGTCTTTCCTATCATGTTAATGCTTGTCTTCCACACATTTTGCCATGATAATATATATGTCACTGTCCTTTATAAATCTTCTTCATGTCTTTTAAGAAGTGCTAGATACTTCATAGCCTCATATTCTTCCTATTTTTGTGCCTTGGTCACCTTTTCTCAGATTTTTGAAACCTTACCCATTCCTACTATAAACAGAAAAATAATTAACCTGCCTCTCCCATTTAACTTTTTTTTTTAAAATATGCAATAATTAAAATGGTAAAATCAGGTATAGTGTCATATAAATGTGTATATATTCTCTATACTTATTTTTCTAATATCTTCCACTTTTTGAACATTTATCATTAGATTTTTCTAATACCAGGTATAGATAATTATTTACAGGTATGTATTTACATATTTTTCTAACTCAAATAATACAGGTATGGATAGTATAAAAAGTGAAAGATCTCTGCAATCATACAATCAGTAGTGTAAAAAGTTGTATAATTTCTCCAAAGTAGTTCTTGCTCTGGGAGCATAAAAAGCAGCAGAGGATATAGTGTCTAGACTTGGGAAATGTACACATCTAGTAGCCTTGATAAGTCATGAAATAGTAGAAGAAAAGATAAATAGATAATTCCAAATATATATATATGACAGTTAAGTCAATGTTGTATAAATTCATGCCGAGAAAATTAAAATTCATTGGAACGATTATTATGGGAAAGATGAATCTTAAACTTGGTTTTGAGGAGGAGGCAATGTGACGTTTAGAAAGAGCCTGAGCTTTGATGTAAGGCAGGCCTGAATTCAAATCCCAGTTCTGAATTTTACCAGTTGTGTGATCTGGGGCAAGTTCATTAACTGCTCTGATTCTTTAGTCACCCCACCCCTGTAAAATGGGAACAACCTTCTAGTGTTTCCATGAAGATGAAATAAGATAATGTAGTTTTTCATAGTATTCATTTAATAACAAGGTATTTACACTTTTCACTTCCCCACATAATCTACCACATTTGTATTGTCTTCATATTCTCTAGTATATATAAAAATAATATAATTTACTGGAAAATGTGGAAACTATAGTTAAAATTTACAGTGTCAAAAGGAATTTTTAAATTTTATAAGCCATGTTCATCATTAAGAAGAAGATTTTACCAGTTTAAAGAATTTTGAAATGGTAAAGCAGCTGAGATTTAGGTTCTATCTGTATGCCTTATATACTAGTTAAACTAACAACTCAAATGATCTTTTGATCATTCAGGATCCTTTTATGTCTTGAAGATTGCCACCATTTATTATGTTAAGGCCAAATCAATGGCTGTACACTCATGTCAACAACACCAGTAAGTGTTTGGGAGTAATGATTAAGCAAGAGAGCAGATGGTCTTTCCTTGAAAACAAAGACATGCAATTCTTTAAGAAAGCTTAAAGTGACCACTGAACCCAAATAATGAATACCCAGCTCCCTCCTCAACACGAAACGTTATCCCAGCAGTGCAGCTGTGAGTTCATTAAACTCCCCAGGTTGCTGTGCTGAACTTGAGTTCTGCATTTACAGAATTAATGCACAGGACATGTTATTAAAGTCTGGGGTTTATCAGAAGGAGGCAGCCTCTTTTTTTAAGCAGCATTATGAAAATTAACACACTGGATAAGACGCTTATTATTGATGGAGTCTATGCAATCGTTCATATAGATGCAAAACCTACATAAGCAATGAATTTCTAAGCAAAATAATGAGGCTATTACACTGTGACACTAAAATCCAACAATAGTGCCTTTGGATACCCTGAGAGTACTTTCAAAAATAAATCTATATTCTATGATTATTTCTAAGATTCTAAAAGACATATTGATGACCACTAATACACTAGAATCTAATAGCTAACTATATATCTGAAATCTGCAGCAATTCTGTGCTTAACTAACTTAGAAATAAATCACTAATAACGGAATGTGTAAAGCAAGAATATTTTAAATTACTGTGCAGTATCACATTTTCCCTCTTAATTAATCGTAAAAGCTGGGCTTTAAAATTTGTATCTAGAAATCTAAATAATAAACACAAATTCTACTTTATTAGTAATTCTAAAAGCTGTCATTTTTTAAGCTCTTATACATGGGCAGTATGGGTAGAAGTAACGTAGGGAAACACTTAATGACCTGAAGTTTCCGGGAGGCCATAAAATGTGTTACTGTATCACTTCTGGCACCTTATGGTAGTGATTCAGGAAGACATGGAGCAAGTCTGTGAATTATTTCTAACCTTATCTACTCATTTCTAAAATGGCAAGAGTAGCACTTAATGTTCCTTCCAGTGCTGTAACAAAATAAGGTGACAGCTCTTGGTGAGTTGAATAGTTTTGGTATTTATGATATAACAGGAAAAAACTCATTCTGAAAAAAAAAAAAACCAACAGGAGCCTAGGTAAATACTTCATATGGACAAACAAATAAGCCTCACATAAAATATATGCGCCTATTTATAAATTGAATCTGTGCACAAGGAATTAAGTGAAACAGTGAGACAATGTGAGACACATTTGCTACATATCATTTTAAAGTTACTTTTAGTTTTCATTTTGAATTATGAAACATTTAAACATATAGGTAAGAATAGAAAAATCACAGATACCTATATACCATACCTACCTTTAAACTGGGGAGGCAAAGAAAAGATGATGGTGATCTTGTTTAACAGGGTTGACAGCTGACTCTTTGTAAAAGCAGGTATACATATCTGCTCTTATCATTTCATACAGGTTCCACAAAAAGATTACTTTATAGTTGGAAGAACAAGTCCTTCTCGAATATAAATGTGCCATACTTTGATCAAGTAGTTCTTTTCCTCAGTAGATCGTCCAAACACCTTCCTAAATAATTCTAAGTAGGAATGAAAGACTTTCACAAGGATTGTGTTTTCCAAGCTATTTAATTGAAAACAAAGAGAAAGGTCATTAGCTTGGTAGATTTTCCAGCAGTCTTAATTTTTCGAGCTAAGACAGAATCTTAGCCAAATACTCCCTTGATAAGATGCCATTGTATGTTCTAAACCTTGCCTCCCAACCATTGCTGGACCTGATTGACCTAAATGTCTTGCCACATTTAGGATGCAGCTTGGAAAAAGGCTCTGAAGCAAAAATTAGATAACTTAATACAACGAGATATCAGCAATTTTTTCTTGGAGGGGATAGCTTTATGGGTAAGAGTTGACAGAGGAAGTGGCTTATTCAGCAAATGTCTGGTTTTACTCTAAGGAAATGAATTCAATACATTTTAGATGGTATGTTAAGAATTTTGGGAAGTGGAAGGTCAAAAAGCAAAATGGGGTTAGAGAGAAAATCTATCCAAAAAGAGTTTGTGTTACTAGAAAGTGAAACTATCAGAGAATCATCTTAAATGAACAATTTCTCTAGAGATAAAATCTATTGAGTTCCCCCTATTTCTTCAGTAACTTACACAGGCCCATAAGGATTTTCCAATAATTATGTAGACATAGTTCCTCCCCAAGACAAGACATATATATATATAGATAGATAGATAGAGAGAGAGAGAGAGAGAGAGAGAGAGAGAGAGACAGAGACAGAGACAGAGAGACAGAGACATATGTATGCATATTTTAGGCTTTAACTTAACAGATTAAATGTCTTAAGATGTTAAGCTACAGCCTAAAATATGCATATACATGTCTCTCTCTCCATATATATATATATATATATATATATATATATATATATATATACACACACACACATATATACATATATATGTATATCATATTTTGGAAAGTTCTATATATACAAAAGTTTCTATAGTATATACATATGGTTTCTATAATCACTGTAGCTGAACCAAATGCCAAAGTTTTAGGTAAAAATATATCTTGGATTTAAAATAAATCTCTCTATATTAAGGCACTTATTATATTTACTCCAACTGAAGCTGAAAGTTGCCCCAATCAATAACTATTAATGGTGATTAGAAAGGAATTGATCTGAAAGGAGCCAAATGGAAAAATTACTTTCCAAAAAGAAACAAAGCCTTTACAATAAATACACAAAACACAACTCAGTAAACAGCAAAAATAATTAAGGCCAAATGGTCAATTCGATGAGTAAGGAAAAAAGATAGAAAATATCAAACTCTTATTCCCTTTGGACCAAATTTTTGGATAATATTAGGAAGAGCTATTTTGGGTTCCTTTCCATTCCCCAACTCCCTGACCCCATGCCCTATCTGTCATGTTTTTGATAAAGATGAACTGGGACTTTAAGGAAACTGATCAGGCTGGGAGAGCTATGGGAGGAGCTGAGCTCATGGAAGTTCATGAGCCCACCTAGTCAAACTCTAGAGTCCTAACTTCCTTTACATGAAACTCTATGGTTCCTGATCTCTGATACACACACACACACACACACACACACACACACACACAGACACACAGACACACACACACACACAGACACAGACACACCCACGATGCCAAAAAGATGTATACACATTTTAAGAAAGGAAAAAATTATAATAGTCAATATACACCAACAACAAAAGATGAATACAAACCACATTTGACTTCTGGAATTACAAGAGGTGTTCAAAGTGGTTACCATCAGCGTAATTTTAATAGTTTTTTCCTGTCTTAAAATGTGTATAATTTTTTGTTTCTCTCTCCCCCCCCCCTATATATACACATCGTTTTAGAACACAGACTACTATGTGCACGTGACTTGCTGGGTCTGCATGCACAGGTGCTGGGTGGCAGTCCTTTTACTTTTTCTTTTTTCTTTTCCCCAATAAAACCTTTTGGTGATGGGCTATCTAGTTGATATTATGTTTTCAGTCAACATTTTGAGTACAAAGATTCTGCTCAGGCTCCTTCTTCTCAGTGCTCCACCCTGGTCTCATTTCCCAACAGACCTAGGGTCTTCCTTTCCATCTGTAAACTTAAAGTGATAAATGAAGGTGTGAATTTTAGACACCTCAAGTGAAAGACATATTTTGGGTTACAGAACAGGTACTCCTTTGAGTGGATCTCAAATCATAAGAACACACAAAAAGCGGCCCTCATTTCTATGTATAACATTTTCCTTTCAAAACTGTGTAATAGTATGCAGTTTAATAGTACACCTGACTTGCCATTCATTATTTTCCATGTGAACATACATCTCTCTCCTTGTCCCTTAAAACAAAAATCCCAGGATGCGCAACCATTGGCAAGTTCACATCCTTGCCACAGTGATGACTCAGGGCACTGACACATGTGACTTTCAGACTTTCCCCCATCACTTTTCCACTATATCTCATTTAGTGGGTGTGCTAATCACAGCAATCCTAAGTGCAATAATTTGTAAAATTTTCCATGACTGCAAAGAGGCATAGAGTTTTTATCTATGATAAAAAGTCCACTTTCTTTTGATTTTTTTGTTTTTTTGTTCCTTGTTTGGTTGCCAAACTTAGTGATAGTAACTTAATGTGCAAAGAATAAACATTATCCCTTTAATTGGTCTCCACTGGGAGGCTTACAAATGCACTTATTATATAATTAACAGAGATCTGTGCCTCCTTTATGAGTCATTGGCCATAAAAGACTTTGTTTAACAATTGCCCATCACCTGTTCTATTGCTGTGTCAACAGTTCAGTCTCACCTTCAGAGGCTGCTTTCTCAAAGTCTAAGTGGTCTCCTTGGTCTTCCATGTTTCTTTTTAGGTTCTCTCTGAAATCTATTCTCTTCAAGATCCCAGTGCTTCTCTTGGTCTCTTCATTTATAAAAACTAGCTTCATCATTTCAAGAAGATTGGAGTAATCAGACTTTGTTTCCCTACTTCTTTTACTTCTGTAATCATCACATCCTATTGCTTCGGAGTAGTCCTACTCTAATATTCAAAACTCTAATTTTGTAACTTAGGCCATCATAAAATAAGTGCTGGAGAACAATTCTGGTCTTCAAATGAGGTCCTTGTAAATATGGAGTTAGTGTTAGAAATCAAGACTGTTTCCATCTTTTGTATTGGTCATGTATCTGATCTGCGCTGCATTAGTCTGCATTTTACCTCAGTTACATTTTCCTCCTCCTCTTAATAGCTGCAAGCTTTTTCCTTAGGTCACCACAAGCCGCCCTGCTTCTTCTCTACTCTAATGGTGCACTTATGCTCTGTATAACTTGGGCTGCCTACTTGCTCTCAAGTTTATTTCTCATCCTTTTTCAGAGAGTACAGAATTTGAGCAATCGATATGCTTTGTTATTTGTCAGACAAATAGCTAATTTAAGACTTAAAATAGTAGGGTAAATTATTATGCATAACGGTAATAAGTGGCTGAGTGCCAATCTCGTGCTTTTAGCTGTAGAAAGAAAATTTTCTTACAAAACCGTGCCTATATACTATTGGTAATAAAATATTCATGCTAATGATAGTGGGAAGATTGTGAGAGAATGCTGAATCCTAAGATATGTTTCTCCCCTATGATACTTAGTAGAACATGGAACTACATACTAAATCTAGAGCATTTTTCTTTCTAAGATTATTTTATAGTTCATTCTAATTCTAACTAAAAAATAAGTCTTTTCTAAAACTATTTCTATTACCAATAAAAAATTCTGTTGACACATTCCTACTACTTTGTCAGTGGTAACCATGCTTTTGTTGGAAGAATTGGTTCTATTGTCCACACTAGAGAGGGCAGACTCTGAACTGGCTAAGGGAGATAGATAAATCTAAATTCCTGGAGCATCTTTGTTCCCCCTGTCAGTATAAATATTTAATTATGACAGGAGAAATTCTGAAAAATTGTGACACACAATGGAATTGATTCTCCCTATAAGTAGGGCACTTATTATGTATCTGAGAAAGAAACTAACACTTTTTAAGCCTTTCTTAGTGGTGGCTCTATTCTAGACCCTTTAAAACATTCACTTTCATCTTCGGTGTATCCTACAAAGTAGATATTATCATGCCTATTTTACAGGTGAGTAATTAAGGTTAAATAACTTGCCCATATTTGCACAGTTATTACTCAGGAGAGCCAGGGCTATGACAGAAGGCTGATTCTAAAGTTCATGTTCTTTGTACTTTCTTAAAATAGGTCGCTCTCACTTATTCTTAGGGAGAAAGATCAGCCTTGCAATATATTATGGCGCCTAACTTGAGATTCCTATAACTTGATGGATAAGAATGTGGGCTCTGGAGTTGAATTACATGGGTTCCTATCACTCACTAATTGTGTAATACTGAGAAATTACTTGATGTTTCTGTGCCTCCGTTTCTTCATCTGTAAAAAGGGGATGATTACAATATCCTCTCAATAATGTGGCTTGTGAGGACTAAGTGAGAGAATACATGTAAAGTACCCAACAGAGTGGTTGATATATAGTAAGTGTTTAATAGATATGTTTTTCAGGAGTTTGATCTCTGTATAAAAATTGTTATTTTTGTCAGTAGAGAAAAGAAGTCTGGGTTGTAATTTCTTCTCTTCTTGGTTACTTATGTCTGGCTCATTCAGCAATCAGTGTTTTGTTTAAAATCTCTACCCAATTACACACATTAAGTTATTTTTTCTCCCTTCGTGTAATGGAGAAGATTAAAACATGACCATAAATTCTTTGCTAATCTTCTCTTTGAGAGATGACATTTAATTCTCCTTTTCTTGAATATAGGCTAGACTTAATGACATGCTTGATGAATAGAATAGGACAGAGTGGGACTTTTGAAGCTAAGTAATAGGAAGTCTTGTATTTTCTGCTCATACTTCTTTGAATGCTCGCTCTGGGAGCGCTCAAACACCAAGTAAGAAGCCTGACTGCCTCGAGACCTCCATGTTGGAGAGGACCTGTGCAGCAATCTGGTCATCAGGCCCAGCTAAGCCCAGCCTTCCCGTCATCCCGGCCAAGGAGTCGGAAATATAAGTAAAGCTACAGATTAGCCCATGTATCAGCTGCATATCAGTGAAGGTCCCCAGTTGCCAGATCTCCCAGCTGAGCCCTGCCCTAATTCCTGACCTACAAAATGAGGAAATATAATAAAATGGTTCTTGTTTTAAGCCACTACGTGTTGGGGTAATTTATTATGTAGCAATATATAACTGAAAGATGAATTTATTTATTTAGAAAGAAACTATAGTGCCAGCCACTGTTCGAGGCCCTGGGGAATGCATCCGTGAACACCTAAGTGAGGCCACTGTTCTCATGAAAGTTATATTCTACTAAGGGAGACAGGCAACAAAAAATAGGTAAGTACATACATAATTTCAGGTACACAAAATAAAATAAAGTGAAAATAAAATAAAGTAAAAAGACAGAGACTGACAGGGGTGTGTGTGTGTGTGTGTGTGTGTGTGTGTGTGTGTGGATAAATTTTAGGTAGACTGATTAGGAAAGGACTCTCTGAGGACAGCTCATTGGAGTAGAAATTTGGTTAAAGCTTTAAAATTGTACGTTCACTCACTCACTCACTCACTCACTCATAAATCCATCTACCTATTCAATGAACTAGAAATCATTAACCCTTACTCTGTGTGAGGCACTGTTTTAAGTGCTGAGTAAGATAATCATAATGTCTTGTAAGGCACACAGACATGTAGAGATAAGAACAGCATCATATGAGTGCAGACCCAAAGAGCTTGGGAGGCACAATAAAGAGGCATTTGGCACAGCCATGTGGAAGCCAGGAAGATATAACACTTTTTAAGTAACATGTCTTCCAAAGTAGTCAACTGGGGAAACTGAATACTTTTCCAAATGATGTTGATTCAATTGCTATTGCTCAAACACATCAGGAGCTGCCCTTTTGCTATTGTGCACATAAGAGCACTGTGCTTGGCCCACAGACACTGCAGAAATATTTGTTGAATTAAAATTATTTCAGATTCAGTTGTAAGTCACCTAAGAAAATCTTTCCTGCTACGTGCTACTCAATCTTTTTTGAGCCCAAACGACCTTACCTAATATGATTGCTCATTCCTCTTATTCATCAGACTTGGCCTGGAATTTTTTTGTTCTCCCCCACCAAATTTATCCTGAAACAATGAAGATTTGCCATTACTAAGGATACCTTATTCAAACAGGAGTGCGGAAAATATTTTTAGCAGTACTAGAGTAGAGACAGCTTGAGTTCAGGGTCTCCGAAGGTGACTCATTTGAAAAAAAGCATCATTCACTTGGATTTTTAAGTAATGTTGTTTGTTTTGTTTTTTGAAGAAGCACTGGTATCACTTTATAGTCATGCCATCTTTTTGCAGATGTTTATTAAATTGAGCTTGATGTCATTTGTGTTCAAGTTTTCAACTATCTTCTATGCTCCATTGATTCCTTCAACTACATATTCCACTTCAAACTTCTGACTGATTTCTTATTTTCTGTATCCCAAAGTTTCCTCAAACCCTACAATTCTGCTTCTCCTAAACTTAGCTAATTTTCTTTTCTTCCCCAACACTTCTCCTTTAATCCCTACTTAATAAATGGCATTTTCACCAGCCTCGTTGGCTAAGGTGAAATGGGGAGGTCATCTTGGACGCCTTCTGCTTCCTCAACATTCACAGCTAATCTCTCAATAACTCTTATTGATTCTACTGTCAAAATACATCCTGAATTTTGGATCACCTTCTCCCACTACAATTGCCTTGACTGAGGATTTTATTAGTCTTTTGCTAGACTACGACCCCTTCTGCCTGAAAGGCTCTTAACCACCTTGACTACCTGGTGAATACATTTTTCAAGACTCAGGTTAAACTCACCATGAGCATCTTGCTCATGCTTCTGTTCTGTAGTAGTCTTAGCCACATTGATTGTAGTATTATTCATTTATATTAGGTCTGTCTTTAATTTTCTGTTTTCACAGCTTACATGGCACTAGATTGATTGATTGACTCATTCATTCATTCATTCATTCATTCATTCATTCAATGAGTATATACCCTGTTTCCCCGAAAATAAGACCTAGCCGGACAATCAGCTTTAATGCATCTTTTGGAGCAAACATTAATATAAGACCTGGTCTTATATTATGTTAAATAAGACCAGGTCTTATATTATAGTAAAATAAGACCAGGTCTTATATTAATGTTTGCTCCAAAAGACGCATTATAGCTGATTGTCCGGTTAGGTTTTATTTTCGGGGAAACACCGTATTAAACACAGGGCAGACAGTCTGGTAGATACTGCTATATAAAACAGACATGATTCTTAGACCTTGTGGGGCACATAACATAGTGAGGGAGATACATAACAAAATAAACAATTATACAAAGTAAAATGAGCATAATGATGGGTGGATGCCAAGCAGACATGAAAATATATAATGCAATGATATGGGTTAGAAAAAGGTTTTCCTGAGGCAATAACATTTAATCTGAGACCTGAAAAATGAGTTAGAGTCAGCCAGATTTAGGGAAAGTGGGACTAGGGGGGAGAATAGTCCATTTTGAGGAAATAGCATGTGTAAAAGACCCAGAGGTTACATAGAAGGCCATTGAAGGAGTTAAAAACAATACTCTAAGGCTGTCAGTAAACATCTGTTGAATGAATAAGGTCTGGGGACATGAATCCATCTGCTATGCTGAGTTTTCTGAAAAGCATAAAACCCTTTTTGGTTTAATTCACAATAAGCTTTTAAAATAGTTTGTGGCCTTCCATGCATTCTTAAAACAGAAACCACCTAATTTCACTTTTGACAATTCAAGATGATTAATAACTTCACTAATTGCATCAGTGTGACAGTCACTGTTGCCTCTGTTCATTTCCACTTCTCTCCCTTCTTAACAGAACCTGACTTGACTGGGGTGGCCAAGTGCTTGGCCCTCGGCCATGGACTGCGTGATTGCTCTACAGTTGTACTACCCAATATGGAAACCACTCGTCACACTTGGCTACTGAACACGAAGCTACTACGGAGGCCAGTCCAAATTGATGTGCTGTAAACATAAAATATACACTGGATTTCAAAAACTAAGTCCTACAAAAGAAATGAGTGAAAAATACACATCTTAGTAATTTTTATATTAATCACATGTTGAAATGATAATATTTCAGATATATTGGGTTAAAATATATTTTAAAAATTAATTCACTCATTTCTTTTTACTTTAAGAAATATGCCTACTAGAGAATTACACATGTGGCTCGCATAATGTATCTACTGGACAGAGCTGATCTAAGCCGTTTATGACAATATTTTTTTCTCCCTTTCCCTTATCCAGGCTCCCTTAAAGGTAAGGATAGCCATATGACCCAATTCTGGCCAATGAGACCTGAACAAAATTCGCCTGGGAGGGTTTTCTTTTTTCAAATTTCAAAAAATTTTTAACTCCTGGTAAGAAGGAACTGAAACTGCGTAGCTCTTTTTTTCTTTTTTTCCTTTTTTCCTAATGTCTTTCTCCCTTGAATCGTGGACATGATGGCTAGGTATACTGCAGTCATTTTTTAAAAACCATTTCTTAATGGCTTAATATTTATGGGAGAAAGGCCAAGAGAATCACAGAGATTTTGTCTGGATATGGCAGCGATCGTTGCACAATAGTATGAATGTATTTAATATGATTGAACTGAACATTTTAAAATGGTTAAGATAGTAAATTTTATGTTAGGTGGACTTTACCACAATAAAAAATTGAAAAAATAACCCGGGGGGCCGGCCCGGTGGCTCAGGCAGTTGGAGCTCAGTGCTCCTAACTCCGAAGGCTGCCGGTTCGATGCCCACATGGGCCAGTGGGCTCTCAAACACAAGGTTGCCAGTTCAACTCCTCGAGTCCCGCAAGGGATGGTGGACTGCGCCCCCTGCAACTAGCAATGGCAACTGGACCTGGAGCTGAGCTGAGCTGCGCCCTCCACAACTAAGACTGAAAGGACAACAACTTGAAGCTGACAACAACTTGAAGCTGAACGGCACCCTCTACAACTAAGATTGAAGAACAAAAACTTGACTTGGAAAAAAGTCCTGGAAGTACACACTGTTCCCCAATAAAGTCCTGTTCCCCTTCCCCAATAAAAAAGAAAAGAAAAGAAAAGAAAAGAAAAGAAAAAAGAAACAAACAAAAAGCCCCCGAAAATAAATAAATGAACACACTTAAAAAGAAAAAAAAACTATATGAGAAAACAAAAGATCTTTGCTTCTATGGAGCTTATACTCTATCAGGGAGAGACAGACAATATATAATTAAATTATTCATATGTGAGAAGGTAAAAAGTGCTATAGACACCAAAAGCAGAAAAGGGTTAGGGGGATTGGGCATCCCGAGGTAAGTTACTATGTTAAAGAGGATTGTCAGAGTAAGCTTTACTAAGGAGGTGACTTGAGCAGAGACTTGGAGATGATGGTATTTAGCCACTTGAATTTCTGGGGGGAAAGCATTCTAGGGCAGTGGACACAGCCAGTGCATAAGTCCTAAGCTGGGAGCATGCCTGGCATGTTGAAGGGACCACAAGGCGGAAGGTAAAACTAGGACACTGAGTGTAGAGGGGAGTTGGGCGGGTGGGGCGAGTGGCAGGAGTTGAGGTCACAGAAGTAAGCGGACTTCAGATCATATAAGTTCTTGAGACCATTTGGTGTTTACTTTGAATGAAATGGGAACCATCGTGAGGTGTGAAGGAGAGGAATGACATGATGTGACATATTTCAGAATGATAATTCTACAGAGAGACAACAGATGCAAGGGGGCAAGAGGAGAAGCAAGGAGACCTGTGAGGAGGCTGTTGCATTAGTCTCTGGGTGAGAAGAGTAGTAGCAGTGAAGGTTGTAGGAAGTGGTTAGACTTTAAAATGTATTTTAAAGTTAGAGCCAACAGAATTTCCTGAAGGAGTAGAGGTGGGATGAGAAATAGAGGAGTCCAGGATGACTCCAATGTTTTTGATGTGAGCAAGTGGACATGGGAGAGGCTTTCAGCAAGCAGGTTTTGTTTGTTTGTTTGTTTTCTTTTGGTGGCAGGGTTTGGGTGGGGGCAGGAGTTCAGTTTTGAATACACTGAGTTGGCTCTGTTATCATTACAATTCTTTTTTTTTTTTAAGTTGCACAAATGAGGGCCCTGGGAAGTATGAGTCAGTGGTATAGCATCTGTCATATAGTATTGGCTCAGAGTAGGTGTGTCCTTTTCGATGTGGAAGGAGAAAAAGAGGATGAAGGATTGTAAGAGCTCCAGGATTGACTCATGCTTTTCAGTGTGCAACTTAAAAAAATTCACCATACTGACAACAGACCTAACATTTATGGAGTTCTACTGTGTACTAGACACATGACATGTCAACTAATTGCCTACGTGCATCATTGAAAAAAATGTTAAATTTCACTTCAACACTAATGAAAACAGGTGTAATTTTTTCCCCTATCCAAATTCATGGGACTCTGTCTTATCCTTGGACTCCAGGTTAAGAACCCTGACATGCTTTATAGTCTATAAATGCCCCTTTGTGTTCATTATTCATCCTCACAACAGTCTTATGGGGGTAGATTAGTTAAGATATCCTTCTCGTGTTCGGAGGGCCAGAGTGGCTTGGGTGTGTTACATGCCATTGAGTCGGCTCGGACTCTTGGCAACTCTATGGTTGAGAGACGTCCACACTGTCCTGTCCTCACAGCCCTGCTCAGCTCCTGTAGACTCATGCCAGTGGCTTCTTTTATGGAGTCAACCCACCTCATATTTGGTCTTCCTCTTTTCATGCTGCCTGCTATATTTTCTAGCATGATTGTCTTTTCCAAAGAACCCTGCCTCCTCATGACGTACCCAAATAAAGACAACTTCACTTTTGTCATTTTTGCCTCCAGCGGCCTTTCAGGCTTAATTTGCTTGAGTTTGTTGAACAAGGACCCAATTGTTTGATGTTTGATTCTGCTTTATTTCCTATTTTTGCATTTCAATCACCAATAATTATCAACATGTCTTCTTTTGGTTTGTGATCTACTTCTTGGATACTTGTGTAAAGGCTTTCATTATCGTCTTCTTCAGCCTCTGTAGTAGCAGCATAGACTTGAATGATGGTTATGCTAATCGGTTTCCTAGAAGTCTGATCGATGTCACTTGGTCAGACCTTGCATTGCAGCCCCTAACTGCCGGTGCTACACCTTGCTTCAGTATCAAAGAGGAACTTGCTTAAGATAAAAACACCAGTTTGAGGTTCTAGGCTCTCTGACTTCAAGGCCAACAACTTCCCAATACCACTTTGCCATTCAACTTTTTATTGATAACACTTTTAAATCTATGAAAAATTTTGAATAGTATAATGAACACTTGCATACCTTTTACCTAATTCACCAATTGTTATTTTGCCAAGTTTATGTCTTTACACACACACACACACACACACACACACACACACACACACACAAGTTTTTTGGTGAATTATTTGAAAGTAAGTTGCTGACATCCTGTCACCTTCAAGTATATTAATCCACATCTCTTAAGAATAAGGACATTCTCCTATATAACACAGTGTTTCACACTTAAAAACAAACTAATGATAATAATTCAATATTAGCATCTAATATACCATTTATATTTAAATTTCCATAACTGTTTCAAAATCTCTTTTACAGCTTTATTTTTTTCTATCTAGTAACCACTTAGGATCACGCATAGCATTTGAATATTGTATGTTTCTTCTCTTTTAACAGAACAGTTTCCCATTTTTTGTTTTTCATGCTATTATATATTTTTGAAACAGTCAGGTCACCTGACATGCAGAATGTCCCAAATTCTGTATTTGTTTTATTGCTTCCTCACAGTTTGATTTAGGTTAAAATATTTGGGGCAGGAATAGTTGAGGTACATGTCAGGTGCTCCACTGTTGGTGATGCTTAATTTGATTAGTCCATTGTAAAGATAAACTTTCCTCTTTTTAATACATAAGTTATCTGTGGAGTAGTGCTTTGAGACTAAGCTTTTAGCATCAACCATTGATGATATTTGCCAAATTAGTTACTATGGTGGCTACAAAACTCCCTCTTTCTTCTCTTAAAGCTTTATTTCCAGCACTCTGAGACCACTGTGTCTAGTACCTTTCCCTGTGGACATGGGCCATGCAGTGATGGAAGGAGTGGGAAGTGAGCCATGGGATCAGATAGCAGATCAGATAGCAGATAGGGAGACCACTGTGTTCCAGAAATGCCAGGCGGGGCATATTATTGTGAAACAAAAGGGCTACTTTGGTGACAGAAAATTTCAGTTCTGTAATTCTTGGATGGTTACCGTTTCTGTTTTACATAATCTAGCCAACTTTTCTTTGAAAAAAAAAAATGTTTTTGGAAAGAAAAAGTATTAAGGCAACATATATTTGATATAAATCTATTTTAACCCCTTTATTATTGTCATGTATCTTCTTTGTCTTCTTTTCTTCCCTCTTGTTTTCCATTCTCTTCTTGTCTCTCTAGAAACCTTTCTTCTTTTTAAAAATCTGCTTAAAATTTCTCTCTGAAATTTTCTATTTTCTCAATTTACCTCTTCAAATTGACGCATCTCTACGTTTTCCTTCTAGTTTATCTGTCCCTCCTGCTCTTCTAACTAGGGCGAGGGTTTCAGAAATTATAAGATAACTAAATTATGACACTGGATACCCTAAGTTCAACTCTTTATGTAATAAAAGAACTGATTTTAGAAGGCTATCATTTAAAAGTTTGTTACAATATATTCTCAAACAACCTTTGATGGATTTAGTTGTCTCAACAGTACTCTGGTATTTTAAAATGGATTATTTTGTTAACCACACCCTTTCTTCTTCTGTAACTGAAAAATAGGAAGCTTCTTTTTTTTTTCTTATCTTTTTTTCTGGGTAGTTTCTAACCACAGTTTTGCACTGTGGTTTCATGTAAGCAGTTGTTGACAATCAACTGGTAAGTGTTGTTACCGGTATATACATACAGAAGTTACGCTTATCAGGTTTGGAAATGAGTGAAACAACATTTGAGAAAATGTATATTGATTGAACTCCCCTTTGGTGGTTCAAAGATTATTGTCATTGCCCACTTTGTAATTTAAAGGAGTAAAGATTTAAAAAAACTTTTTTGTCTCAATGTGCTTTAATTATTGGTTTTAAGAGGTCCCATAAGCTCTACCAATTCTCTCCTGAGGAACTTACAACTCAAAATAATAATGACAATACTATAACTATGGCATAGTTTTAAGTTGATAAGTGTAATTTTATTGACAGTTATGACTTTACATTCTCTGAACCATAGTTAGGGGTGAGGCTAATGCACAAGAGTGGGAAGCAGCTTTCTGCACTGGCAGTGTGTGAACCTACCTGCTTGTGTATCTCTTTTGGTATTTTGGAAAGAAAGAGCTGAGGGAGCCTTTTGCTCTGCCCCAAGGACAGCCTTGGTCCTACCCCTCCTGTGTTTTCCAGACAAGAAATAGCATTTTCTTCCAAATGTTGACAAAAGCCCTACTAAACCTTTTGAGGCTAGAAATTCAGGCAAAAAGAGTATATTTCAGATGACTAGGGTGTCTGAAGATCTGCTTTGAAGTCTGTTTAAGATTAACCAAGAACATCCCCGGAAAAATGGCGGAGTGAGGAGAGCCTCTGTAAAGCTCCCCTGGAATTTACAAAGAATCGAACAACAAAAACTCCACAAAGGACTCCCTGCACAGCAGACAGGCAAGACGAAGAGGCCCACTACCGACTGAAATCACCTACAGGTGGGAGATTCGCGCGAGTGGAGGGAGGAGGAAAGTGAGAAGCGCGCGGAGACGGAGCCGCGCGGGCGCAGGACGCAGACCCAGCTCAGTGCGCCGAGCTCGCTGCTTCCCGGAGCTGCCGAGGCTGCGGGAGATCGGACTGCTAGGGCTCCGCCAGGGCTCCACAGGGCTGAGGGGACAGCATATAACACGGCTGAACCCAACGCTCACGGCAGAGACCTCGGAGAAAAGACTGAGAGAAAAAGGCTGAAAACGGTGGTTTAAGCCCGCACTGCCGAGCAGAGAACGGAGCCTTAGGCACTGAGACCAGCCGCCCCCTCCCCCCCCCCCAGAGCTCGCCCCGCCTCCACCTGCCCGGTGCTAGAAGCGAAACAGTAGCAGTGTCAGATCAAAACAACAGAAAATTTGCTGTTTTGAGAACTGTGGACCGCAAACACAAATTCACAGCCCAACTAGTTCCAGCAAAGGGGAGAGAGCTGTGGAAGCAGGACCGGCTGTGGTGGTGGTCGCCACCATTGCTCTGGGCCACCTCTCACAACTCACCCCGCCCCTGACCCCACCTATCTGGGCGGATCCCTGCAGGAGTAAACAGAACTGCTGAAATATACGGGCTCTGAATCAGGAGCTGGAAGAGCTTTGGAACATCAAAAGCTCTCCGCATACCCACCGGGACACTGCGCCCTGTGACCTAGACGAACTATTAACAGAGGAGAAGCCCGTCTCCCAGGGAATCCCCCCATTGTGTGAGAAGTTGGAATAGTGCAGAGAAAACATAGCACTACCGTGTGGGAGAAGAAAAATAAGTTGAAGTTGGAGAAATAATAAAACATTCCACCAACAAGTACTAGTAAACAAAAGAAAGACCGCTTTCTATCAACCTGTTGCAGAAGTCACTCCTGTAGATGTCTAGGAAGAGAAATAGTAAACCAGTAATCGCCATGAATAACCAAGGCAACAAGATAGCTCAGAAAGAAAGTGAAAAATCTCCAGAGAAGGCACTTAAAGATACAGAAATATGTGACTTAAATGACAGAATTCAAGATTGCAGTTCTGAAAAAACTCAACGAGATACAAGAAAACACAGATAGGCAGTTAAAGGAACTCAGAAACTCAATCAAAGAACAGCATGAGCATTTTACGAAAGAGATTGAAATCTTAAAAAAGAACCAAATAGAATTTCTGGAGATTAAGAACTCAATAGAAGAAATTAAGAATGAAATAACCAGCTTAGGTGGTAGAGTTGACCAGATGGAGCAAAGAATCAGTGACATCGAAGATAGAAACCTGGAAATGACACAAATAGAAGAAGAAAGAGACTTGAGACTTAAAAGAAATGAAAGAACTCTACAAGAACTTTCTGACTCCATCAGAAAGAGCAATATAAGAATAATGGGCATACCAGAAGGAGAAGAAAGAGAGAAGGGAACAGAGAATATATTCAAACAAATTGTCGATGAGAACTTCCCAAATTTGTGGACAGAACTGGACCCTCGAATCCAAGAAGCAAATAGAACACCTAGTTACCTCAATCCCAACAGACCTTCTCCAAGGCACATTGTATTGAAGCTGTCTAAAATCAACGACAAAGAAAGAATCCTTAAGGCAGCCAGGGAAAAGAAGACGGTAACTTACAAAGGAAAGCCCATTAGATTATCATCAGATTTTTCAGCAGAAACTCTACAAGCCAGGAGGGAGTGGAACCAAATATTCAAACTATTGAAAGAGAGAAACCATGAGCCAAGAATAATATATTCAGCAAAGATATCCTTTAGATATGAAGGAGGAATAAAGACCTTTCCAGACATACAGAAGCTGAGGGAATTTTCTAATACACGACCTGCACTACAAGAAATACTAAAGGAGGCTATTCGACCACCATCAACAGGGACAATTTGTGGCAACCACAACTCAAAAAGGGGGAGAGTAAAGGCCTGAACCGGAATATGGGAATGGAGAAAGTAAGCGTGCTGAAGAAAATGGAATACTCTAAATATCAAACTTTCTTTTACATAAACTTAAGGGTAACCACTCAAAATAAATCCAGAATTGAAATATATACTGAAATAAAAGAAGAAACAGAGGGAAACATCATAGAATACCACCACACAGAAATAATAGAAAACAACAAAAAGGCAAAGAAACAATGGAGACACAACATTACCAGAAAACTAAGGATAGAATGACAGGAAATCCTCACATATCAATAATCACCCTAAATGTAAATGGACTGAACTCACCGATAAAAAGGCACAGAGTAGCAGATTGGATCAAAAAACTAAACCCAACCATATGCTGTCTCCAAGAGACACATCTCAGCTACAAGGACAAGCATAGACTCAAAGTGAAAGGGTGGAAATTGACACTCCAAGCAAATGGTACCCAGAGAAAATCAGGTGTAGCCATAATTATATCAGATGAAACAGACTTCAAGGTGAAAAAGATAACAAGAGACAAAGATGGACATTTCATAATGGTGAAGGGGACTGTACAACAAGAAGACATAACAGTCATCAATATTTATGCCCCCAATCAGGGAGCACCGAAATACACCAAGCAACTACTAACAGAACTAAAGGGAGAAATTGACCAAAACACAATTATACTAGGGGACTTAAATACACCATTGACAGCTATGGTTAGATCATCCAAACAGAAAATAAATAACGAAATAGTAGCCCTAAATGACACATTAGATGAAATGGACATAATTGACATTTATAGAGCACTTCATCCTAAAACATCAGACTATACATTCTTTTCTAGTGTACATGGAACATTCTCAAGGATAGACCATATATTGGGACATAAAATCAGTCTCAACAAATTTAAGAAGATTGAAATCATACCATGCATATTCTCTGATCACAAGGCTTTGAAATTGGATATCAACTGTAAAAAGAAAGCGGGAAAAAACACAAATACGTGGAGACTAAACAACATACTTTTAAAGAAGGACTGGGTCAAAGAAGAAATTAGAGGAGAGATCAAAAGATACATAGAAACAAATGACAATGAAAATACATCCTACCAAAATTTTTGGGATGCAGCGAAAGCAGTTTTAAGAGGGAAATTTATCTCATTACAGGCCTATCTCAAGAAACAAGAAAACTCCCAAATAAATAACCTCATGTTACACCTTAAAGAACTAGAAAAAGAAGAACAAGTAAAACTCAAGGTAAGCAGAAGAAAGGAAATAACAAAAATTAAAGCAGAACTAAATGAAATAGAGAATAAAAAGACAATAGAAAAAATTAATATGACAAAGAGCTGGTTCTTTGAAAAGATTAACAAAATTGACAAACCCTTGGCTAGACTTACTAAGATAAAAAGAGAGAAGACACTGATTAACAAAATCAGAAACGTAAAAGGGGAAGTTATCACGGACACCACAGAAATACAAAGGATCATCCAAGAATACTATGAAGGACTATATGCCACCAAATTCAACAACCTAGAAGAAATGGACAAGTTCTTAGAAACATATAGCCTTCCAAGGCTGAACCATGAAGAACTGGAAAATCTAAACAGACCGATCACCAGTAACAAAATTGAATCAGTCATCCAAAACCTTCCCAAAAGCAAAAGTCCGGGACCAGATGGCTTCACTAGTGAATTCTACCAAACCTTCAAAGAGGATCTAATACCAATTCTGCACAAACTCTTCCAAAAAATTGAAGAAGAGACAGTACTCCCTAACTCATTTTATGAGGCCAACATTACCCTGATACCAAAACCTGGTAAGGACAGCACAAAAAAAGAAAACTACAGACCAATATCTCTAATGAATACTGATGCAAAAATCCTAAATAAAATTCTAGCAAATCGAATACAACAATGCATTAAAAAGATTATTCATCACGACTAAGTGGGGTTCATCCCCGGGACACAAGGATGGTTCAACATACGCAAATCCATCAATGTGATACATCACATAAACAAAATAAAGGACAAAAATCATATGGTTATATCAATTGATGCAGAAAAAGCATTTGACAAGATACAACATCCATTTATGATTAAAACACTTAATAAAATGGGTATAGAAGGAAAATACCTTAACATAATAAAGGCCATATAAGACAAACCCTCTGCTAATCTCATAATTAATGGAGAAAAACTGAAGCCCTTTGCTCTACGTTCAGGAACACGACAGGGATGTCCCCTATCACCTCTGCTTTGCAACATAGTGTTGGAAGTCCTTGCCAGAGCAATCAGGCAAGAGAAAGAAATAAAAGGCATCCAAATTGGGAATGAAGAAGTTAAATTATCACTCTTTGCAGATGACATGATGCTATATATAGAAAACCCTAAAGACTCCACCAAAAAGCTATTAGAAACAATCAACGAATACAGTAAAGTTGCCGGCTACAAAATCAATGCACAAAAGTCCATTGCCTTCCTATATACTAACAATGAAATCTCACAAAAAGAAATACGAAAAACAATTCCTTTTGCAATTGCAGCAAAAAGAATAAAATACCTAGGAATAAACTTAACCAAGGATGTGAAAGACTTATATGCTGAAAACTATAAGACATTTTTGAAAGAAATTGAAGAAGACACAAAGAAACGGAAAGACATTCTGTGCTCATGGATTGGAAGAATCAACATAGTTAAAATGGCCATATTACCCAAAGCAATATACAGATTCAATGCAATCCCCATCAAAATCCCAATGGCATATTTTAAAGAAATAGAACAAAAAATCATCAGATTTGTTTGGAACCACAAAAGACCCCGAATAGCCAAAGCAATCTTAAGGAAAAAGAACTATAATGGAGGTATCACACTTCCTGACTTTGGCTTGTACTACAGGGCTACAATCATCAAAACAGCATGGTATTGGCAGAAAAACAGACACATAGACCAATGGAATAGAATTGAGAACCCAGAAATAAAACCACATAAATATGGACAGATAATTTTTGACAAAGAAGCTAAAAACATGCAATGGAGCAAAGACAGCCTCTTCAATAAATGGTGCTGGGAGAATTGGATAGCCACGTGCAAAAGAATGAAACTGGACTGCTATTTGTCACCATGTACCAAAGTTAATTCAAAATGGATCAAAGACTTAAGCATAAGACCTGACACAATAAACTGCATAGAAGAAAACATAGGTACTAAACTTATGGACCTTGGGTTCAAAGAGCATTTTATGAACTTGACTCCAAAGGCAATGGAAGTAAAAGCTAAAATAAACGAATGGGACTATATGAAACTTAAAAGCTTCTGCACAGCAAAAGAAACCATTGACAAAATAAAGAGGCCACCAACTGAATGGGAGAAGATTTTTGCAAACAGTGCCTCCAATAAGGGGCTAGTATCCAGAATATACAAGGAACTCATGCAACTCAACAACAAAAAAATAAACAACCCAATTGAAAAATGGGCAGAGGACTTGAAGAGACATTTCTCCAAAGAGGATATACAAATGGCAAATAGACATATGAAAAAATGCTCAACATCGCTAATCATCAGATAAATGCAAATCAAAACCACAATGAGATATCACCTCACCCCAGTCAGAATGGCTATCATCAACAAGACAAATAATAACAAATGTTGGAGAGGCTGTGGAGAAAAAGGAACCCTCATACACTGTTGGTGGGAATGCAGACTGGTACAGTCGTTATGGAAGGCAGTGTGGAGGTTCCTCAAAGAATTACGAATAGAATTGCCATATGACCAGCAATCCCTCTTCTGGGTATCTACCCAAAAAATCTGAAAACATTTAGAGATAAAGACACGTGTGCTCCAATGCTCATTGCAGCTTTGTTTACGGTGGCCAAGACATGGAAACAACCAAAATGTCCTTCGATAGATGAATGGATAAAGAAGTTGTGGTATATATACACAATGGAATACTATTCGGCAGTAAGAAAAGATGAAATAGGAACATTTGTGACAACATGGATGGATCTTGAGAGAGTAATGCTGAGCGAAACAAGTCAGACAGAAAAAGCAGAGAACCATGTGATTTCACTGATATGTGGTATATAAACCAAAAACAACAAAAGAACAAGACAAACAAATGAGAAACAGAAACTCATAGACACAGACAATAGTTTAGTGGTTGCCAGAGGGTAAGGGGGGTGGGGGGTGGGGGGTGGGAGATGAGGGTAAGGGGGATCGAATATATGGTGATGGAAGGAGAACTGACTCTGGGTGATGAACACACAATGGGATTTATAGATGATGTAATACAGAATTGTACACCTGAAATCTATGTAATTTTACTAACAATTGTCACCCCAATAAATTTAATAAAATAAAATTAAAAAAAAAAAGATTAACCAAGACTTTTCTAAATTTAGTTGACCTTGGAAATTATTCTTACTGAATTAGTCAAAACACAAACCATTTTAAAAATGGTGGCAATTGTGTTCTGTAAAATTCATTTTGGAAATTAAACTTCTATATTAGAAGTTAAGGCCAAAATCAGATAGCTTTTGAAGGTTCCTTCCTTCAATCGTTATAATGATAAAATTCCAATATAACGTGTTAATGAGATGGCATTTTCAAACTGCAGTGTTAACAAAATACTATAGGTCTTATAAATCGATGAAAAATAAATGTTAAAGTACAAAAGAAATAAGTGTGTTATTTACTAATATAGTGCAATTTTAAGGGGAATTAAAATGATGAGTTTTAGTTACATTACATTTTATTGGATGGTTAGAATGACATCATTTTAAATTGAAAGACAATTGTACTATAATCCAAATATTTATTTGGTTTATGACTCGGATGTTTTGATTATATTTTTTAAAAGCATTTTCTTATAGTCTTTCGAAATAAAAAAAAACAAGAAAAGGTCAAAAGCTGCCCTTGCAGATTTTTTGATATCTAGGTCTTTGAAACCTGTGTATATACCCTGGATTATACTCTCCTCTGAGAGCAAGGACTGTCAGTCTTATTAATTTTTGTAGCCACTTGTTTTTAATATAGCGCCTGGCATGTGGAAGATACCCCATACATATTTGCCAACTATATTGAGAAATATGTATCAAACATATGGAAGGACAAGACATATTTAGCAGAGGACAGTTAAGGAAGAGAAATTAACTGACTCCACAAGGACAATAAAATAAGCTTGTGCCATTGTATGCCAAAACTTTAATGGCCTCTATCTAATCATGGATGTCCTTATTGACTTTTTTCTCCTCTCTTCTTAATACTCTTAATGTCTCTTGATGACTTTTCATTTTCTGTTGACTAGACATTTCTGTTGACATTTACTCATATTTATTGAATACCATATTGAGTGTCATATAACTGTTTGATGGAATATATTTCTGCAATAATTTTTAAACTTTTGATGCATTCCCTGCAACCCTGTCTTGGTATGGAATCTCTTGGGTGAATACAGTGGAGAACAGATATTTGAAGATTAGTTGGAAGAGGTTGAAAGAGGTTAGTACTCTTGTTTGAAAGTTACAGAGGCCTGTAGAATAGAAGGAAACATTGGAAAGGGTAGATGGATTTGAGGTCGAGCCACAGACACAGCTGGCACCAGGAACTCAAATGCTATCACAACTCCATGTTTTTCATCTCTTGTGCGTGTTATTTTTCTTATCTCTTGTTGCCACTGAGATTTCTCTGTGTGATAAAAAACATGCTTGCCAATAGCTCTGAGTTTTACATATGACCCCTGCAGCCATCTGGACTGTCTCAGTTCTATTTCTAAAAATCCCCAGAAAGGATTCTTGTTGGCCCAGCGTGGGAGACCTTAGGACCTGTTATGGGTTGAATGTGTCCCTGCAAGATTTTTAAGTCCTTCCCCCCAGTAGTACAGATCCCCCGGCGCAATTTATTATGATTTGGAGCTCAGATTGGATCAATAAACTGAAAATCTTGACTGTGAAAAATGTCCATGGAATTAGTTTGATTAGGAATTGGGTAGTTAGAGAAAACCTAAAAAGTAATTTGTAGATAGTTTTATCTAATTGCTATCTATGTCTCAGCTTACAAGTCACCACAATTGCAGGGAAATAATAACAAATGTGCTTTGTCTAGGCAGATAGATATCTGTAGCAAAACTGAATTTATGTGAGGGTACCAATAATGTTTAAATAAGAGCCTACTGATGACAGATAATGTTGAGCCAAATGGTGGATTTCTGTTTTAAAGTGGTAGCCACTCTGACTCTTTAATGACACAAGTTCTTTTGTAGTTGTTTTTGACCAGCTCCAGTAGAGACACAACCTTGGGACTACTGCTACCTTCTACCATTTCTCAATCTAGTTTTCCTTATAAGTACTTGTATTTACCAGGTTAGACTTTACCAATTAAGAAATGTGTGTCAGAGTGAGTAAACTGTCTTTCTCTGTTTATGTCTTCTAGTCTGGGAATATGATACCTAATATTCTAGACCAGGCATTAGTCAAACTAAAACCCTCAAGCCCAATCAAGCCCACCATCTGTTGTTAGAAATACAGATTTATTGGAACACAGTACATCCATTCACTTACTTATTGTCTATGGCTGTTTTCATGCTACAACAGCGGAGTTGAACAGTTGTGACAAAGACAATGTGGGCCAGAAAGCCTAAAATATTTACCATCAGGCCTTTTACAGGAAGAGTTTGCCATCCCTGACCTAGATGGCTGATGAGGGAGGAAAGAAGTTTTTGTTTTTTAAATTAAGCCTACCATGGACAGACTTTTTATTCCTTGGAGTAAAACATAATTTCCACATTGCTAAAGACCTGGACTCCACATTTCTGAAATGAAATACATGTTTTAAAATGCTTCATCGAATTCAATTTTTCTATTTTACAGTTGTTTGTAATTAGTAATTTTGCTCTTATAACTACTTTTTTCTATTGCAAATAATGAGTTACAGAACTGAAAAATGGAAGAGTTGTCTAAAGGCATCATGTGTTTGGAGTAGTTTTGATCTAATATTTCTTGAAGCCAGGAAGACATCTTTGCTAACCATCAGTGGCTTCATTTCCTTAGAGGAAATCTTCTAGGATACATAATAGCAAGCTTGATACATTTTTGTTGCTTAAGTTATTAGTTGATTGATTTGAAAGAACAGAAGTAATGAAGAAAGATATTTCTATTTGGGATATGAATTAAACAAAACATTTATAATAATATGACCTTAGGAAGTTACATAATCTCTCTGAGCTTCAGTGACTTGTTTTTGTAACATAGAGGGTTATGAGGACAAATGAGACGTTCCATTTAAAGTGTTGGACAGAATATCTTGCATATAATTAAGGCATAATACAGTTAGCTCTTGATATTATTATTGATATCTCTTTAGCTTTATATCCTAAATCTCTGCCATATTTTAGCTATACATTAACATCATTAATTCATCCATCTTATTGATTGCTTACTGTATTAGTCTGGGTTTTTTAGAAAAACAGAATCAATAGGACATACACACATACCCACACACGTGTGTGTAAGTTTATATATCTATAAGGTAAGAAATTGGTTTACACGGTTGTGGAGTCTGAGAAGTCCCAAGATCTGCAGTCAGCAAGCTGGAGAAGAGCTGATGGTGTAATTCCAGTCTTCTGAGTTTCAAGGCTGGAGAACTATGACAGCTGATGGTATAAATTTTAGTCAGAATCTGAAAGCAGCAGAAGACCCAGTTCCAGCTCTAAGACGTCAGGTAGAGAGCAAATTCTCCTCTTTCATCCTTTTTGTATGGTGATTGGAAGTGAACGGCTTAGAGTCCAGGTAATTGGACAGTTATCTATAGGTCTGGTGAAATTATCAAGAATGATGACAAGAGTGGTGATGGAGAGAGTTAGTGAATCTTGCGTTAAATATTCCATAAGTTCTCATTCTTCCCTGAATGTGCCATGATTTTTTGTTTCTGTGACCTACACATGTTATTTCTGCTCGGAATAGTCTTGCTCCTCTTCTCTGCTTGGAAAATTCCATTCATTATTCCAGTTTAGATGCCACTTTATCTGAAAGGCCTGTACTGACTTTCTCCATTTAGGTTGTTTTTCCATTGTGATTGCATGGCACTTCATAACTACTTCTACCATGACACTTACAAGATTGTAGAGGAAGTTACATTTAAAAATCTGCCTTTTCATGTACACTGTGATGTTCCATAATGCAGAGATGACATCTTTATGCATTTTGTTTCTATTCAATAAACATTTATCAAGTGAATGCTTTGCTATTAAAAATGAGCAAATTAAGAACATTTTTTGTGTGCCCAGTACATACTACAGTGTCCAGAAATAGTAGAGTCCCAATAAATATTTATTCAATAAGTTCCATTATTATTTTCTAAAGAAAAACCAAACTGAGATTCATTGACAGTAATGATTTTCAAGTGTCCATAGTAGTCAAATACTTGGTAGCATGAGCAACACAGTTAACATTTGATTATAATAAAATATGGATTATATCTGAACTTTCTATCTATAAATGTTTAAACCATACCAGCTGACGAATACAGGCAAATGGAAAGTTAAACCAAAGTGAACATTTACAGTTAAACTTTAGGAGCGACTTGGAGGGATTTAGATTCAAAGGTTGGGTCAGTTTGCATTGGAAATATGCTTGGAATTTATTGCAGCTGCTGAAAGTGGGATAGCCTGGAGGTGTACAGATTGTGGAACAACAGCTGTTTTGTGGAGCAATGCAATTGAGGTAACTCTTCTTAGTTGTCAAATTCTCCTTATCAAAGAGCACACTTTTTATAAAAGTTTTTATGGCAATATCCTAACTAAGTCTTCTCAGAAAAAGCTTACTAAAGAATAATCTATGTGTGGCTTATATCAGAATTCTCAATCTTGCTTGTGTATTGGAATCATTTATAAAGCCATTCTCAGGCAAAGAAGCCCAGGTTACATCTTCAGAGGTTCTGGGAAAGCAACCATTTTTATAAAGCTTCATGAGTGATTCTGATGCACGGCCAAGGCTGAGGACCACTGAAATATAGAGTCAAATTCCAGTGAAGGACTTTATTGTGAATTGTTTTTTCTTCGAAATCCAACATTAACTGAAATCTTTTGTGCTGATTAAATTATAGGATCCCTCCCTTATCTGAGGGGGATACATTCCAAGACCCCTGGATGCTTGAAACCACAGATAGTACTGAACTCTATATATACTATGTTTTTTCCCTGTATACAAGGTGTGATCAACAAATATGGTGAATGTTTAAATATAAAAAAAATTGTTATAGTAAACGACACATTGCTATTAATCCCCTTCAAAGTAGTCCCCCTTGCTTTGAACACACTTATCCCATTGTTTTTGCCACTTTCTGAATCAGTTATGGAATTTCACTTTCGTGAGTGTCTTTAGTTGTGCTGTTGGGGCTGCCTTGATATCCTGAATCAATTCAAAATGTTTACCTTTCATGGACATTTTGACTTTGGGAAGCGTCAGAAGTCACATGGCGCCAGGTCTGGTAAATAAGTAGATGGGGACACGGTGTAAGGTTTTTATTTGACTGACTACCTGTGTTTGTTTCTATGTAGTAAGGCAGTCAAAACTGGGAGACAAAAAAACATGTCTCAAATGAAAGAACAGAACAAAGCTCCAGAAAAAGAACTATACAAAATGAAGACAACCAATCTAATAGATGCAGAGTTTAAAACACTGGCTATAAGAATGCTCAGTGATCCCAGGGAAAACTTCAACAAGAAGATAGGAAACATAAAAATGGAGATAGAAAACATAAAAAAGAACCAGTCAGTAATATAGAATATAATGAGTGAAATAAAGAATACATTAGAGGAAATCAACAGTAAATTATATGAAGCAGAGGATTGAATCAGCAATTTGGAAGATAAGGGAGCAGAAAACACCCAATCAAAACAGCAAAAAGAAAAAAGAGTCCAAAAAATGAGGATAGTTTAAGGGACCTCTGGGACAACATCAAGTGTATCAACATTTACATCATAGGGGTATCAGAAGGAGAAGAGAGACCAAGGGATTGAGAACCTATTTGAAGAACTAATGACTGAAAACTTCCCAATTTGGAGAAGAAAATAGACATATAAGCCCAGGAAGCACAGAGTCCCAAACAAGCTGAACCCAAAGAAGCCCACACCAAGACACATCCTAACTAAAGTTCCAAAGGTTAAAGACAAAGAGAGAATCTTAAAAACAGCAAGAGAAAAGCAGTTAGTTACCTACAAGGGAGCTTCCATAAGACTGTCACCTGATTTCTCTATAGAAACTTTATAGGCCAGAAGGGTTTAGTATGAAATATTCAAAGTGATGAAAAGAAGGATCTACAACCAAGATTACTCTACCCAACAAAGCTATCACTTAGATTTGAAGGACAAATAAAGGGCTTCCTAGACAAGAAAGTACTAAAGGAGTTCATCACCGCTAAACAAGTATTAAAAGAAATGTTAAAGAGACTTCTTTAAGAAGAAGAAGAAGAAAAAAAAAGATCTAAAATATGAATAATAAAATGGCAATAACTACATATCTATCAACAACTACTTCCAAGGTAAATTGATTAAATGCTCCAATCAAAAGACACAGGGTGGCTGAATGCACAAGGAAACAAGACCCTTACATATGCTGCCTACAACAGACTCACTTCAGAATGAAAGACACACACAGACTGAAAGTAAAGGGATAGAAAAGATATTTCATGAAAATGGTAACAAAGAAAACAGCTGAGGTAGCAATACTTATGCCAGACAAAATAGACTTTAAAACAAAGGCTATAACAAGAGACAAAGAAGGACCCAGTAATCCCTCTTCTGGGTAATTTTCCAAAGAAACCCAAAACACTACTTCAAAGGGACATGTGCATCCATGTGTTCATTGCAGCATTATTTACAAGAGCCAAGATATGGAGGCAACCTGGTTTTTCATCAATAGATGAATGGATATAGAAGAGGTGGCACATATATACAATTGAATATTACTCAACCACAAAAAGAATGAAACCTTGCCATCTGCGACAACATGAACGGACATAGATGGTATTGTGCTGAGTGGAGTGCGTCAGACATAGAAATGCAAATGACATATGATTTCACTTATATGTGAAATCTAAAGAACCAGATAAATGAACAAACAAAACAGAAACAAACTCTTAGATACAGAGAACATTTTGAGGGTTGCCAGAGGGGATGGTGGTTGGGGAACTGGGTGAAAATGTTTAGGGATTAAGAAGTACAAATTGGTAGTTACAAAATAGTCACAGGGAAGTTAAGTACAGCATAGTGAATATGGTCAATAATATTGTAATAACTATACATGGTGTCAGATGGGTACTTGATTTATCAGGGTGATCACCTCATAAGCTATACAAATGTCTAGTCACTATGTTGTACACCTGAAACTAATATAATATTGTGTGTTAACTGTAATTCAAAATTAAAAAAAATATATTTAAAAAATCCCTATTGATGGTGATTATAAGGGCTCTCTTGAACCCTGGAATGGAAGGCAAATGTATTAATAGATGCCCCACATACAAAATGTCCATGTATAGTAGGTCCCTGATTATGAGTTTTTTTTCTTCTTTCCTTTGTAAAAGTTCCTTTGAAATACAGTTTCATCCAGGGCAATTGGATTCTTGATTTTGTTTCTATAGCCTCTAAACCATTTGCAAATTTTATAACTTTCAAAATATGCCCAGGGTTGTATCTTAAGGATATAGTAGGAAGAAAGACAGTTTACAAAACATCCAAACCGATCACAGCTCAATCATTCCTTTGTCTCCAACCGAAAGAAACGATCTTGAATTAGGACATAACATGTTTTCAGTCAAGAGGAAGCCATTTTACAAATTTTATTAACTGCACTGTCTCTATTCCCCAATACACTGTCCTACAAACTTCCTGTTTAGTCAATGGCACAGTCATCATTTCGGCAGCTCTAATCCTAGGGATCACCTTTCTTCTTTATTGACTGCATTGAACAGACATTAGTCACCATGTATGAAATAGTCTTTGGTTTCTTTCTTGATGACTCAGTGCTCTCCCTAACACAGGCTTCACCGTGCCTACCTTATTCTGAATGGCCCTTCTAATTCACCTCATACTACGCTGCTGGATTGCCTGTTCCTTTATGCCAACTCAAAGTTGTTTGCCGAATCCAGGCCAAATTTCTTGCCTGACATAAAGCATTCTGAGACCTTTTAATCTCTTCTGCTTTCTCTACCACTGTCACCTGCTACTTTCCAATGTAAACCTCCCTCCCACATGGCACACCAGACTGGTCCATATTTCACTAACTCCAGGAAGATGCTTAACTACTATTTTATCTGTGTTGGTCACAGGTGAAATCCAGGCTTTTTCTAATCATAGGCATTTTCTCATGCCTCTACATATTTTAGGAACACATTTAGGTCCCAGCATTGGAACAAATGAAGTTTCAACTCTCCTTGGAAGGTTTTCCTTTCCCACCAAAAAAGGCCACAATTATTTTTGCTACTTTCTAACCTGATGAATGTCTGCTGTCTTTTCTCTCTTCATTTGGCTGGCTATGCCTTATTTATTATTTTCCTTGTTTCAAGAGGTTTTACAACAACATTTCTGTGAAACTTTCGCCACAGCAATGAATCTGTAAGCTATTAAGAGCAGAAAACATGTTTTTTTTTTGAGACAGAAAACCAAGATTTGGGTCTCTGCTCTGCAATTTACCAGCTATAACTCTAGGCAAATTATTTAAACTGTTTTTTGCTTGCTTGGTTTTCTTAATCTATAAAATGAGGACAGGTGGTCCCATCCAAACTAACACACAGCATTATTGTGTACAACGAATGAAACTTTATCACTGAAAATGCTTTGCAAATGTTGATAACATACATGTACTTACAATATCTCAGTTTTTATTTCCTGCTGAAGTGCTAGCACAATGGTAACCCCTGAGTAGGGTTTACTATAAACTCATAGAATTGATTAAAGTAATATTAGTTGGTGTCTTTGCTACAGTAACAAAGACACATGCAATTATAGCCTACTCATTAGTAGCATTAGGGTTTATTTTATTGGAAGGACACAAAGGAGTGAATATTAGACACTATTAAAATTTCCCTGACGCAGTCATAATAATATGGTGTACTTCCACTAGTCTTGCGTTGTGAAGCAGTCAAAAAGGACCTTGGTTACCAAGCAGGGTGGTGGGGGGACTTTGAGGGTGAACTACATTTGCTCGGACACTTAATAACAGAACATGTTTGATATATTTTCAACGCAGGAATTTTTGAAGCAATGACCTTTGCCTTTTTGCCTATTTGATTGTATTATTGATTTGTGGATATATATGTATCCACTTTAATACAGTAGTTGCTTATTTGGACTGGTGGTGGGAAATCTGAGTTCCTCTCTGACTGTATGGCAACTGGAGAAGTGAAGGTATAAATGGATTCCTCTTTGATGATTCAGTGACTTTCATGACCCTTTCCTTTGCATGATATTACTCATTACATAAGGAATCAGTGCAAACTAATGAATTTTTTTATATGTTTGCGACTTGTATATATAGGGCATCAGATTAAATCCTCGACAAAGCTGTCAGTGGAATCCAGTCTTTGATCATGCTGCCAATGCTTTGACTTTAGAAGTGCGGCAAGATGATTAGATCTCAGTATTAGGCACAATCCAGAGTTGAAAGCTGCCAGGAGTTCTGCTACTTAGGCAGAAAACCGTCCTCTGAAGAACTAATTGTCAAAGAAGTAGAATGTTAAATAAGGAAATTGAAAGTCAAATGAAGAAGAATAAGGGATATTTGGAATGTTGTCAAACACACTGTGGACTTTACTAGGTATCAGATCTTGACCCAAATTAGGAAATAGTGAGAATTTAAGGCCTAGATTAATAGACATGCCATATATAACACCAAGCAGTTTTATAATTATTCCTCATATATTTAATTTTAAATATAAAGGAACAATGATGTTTAAAAATTCCATTAATATACCTGAGTTAAAGAGACTTTTTTTTTTTTTTAATTGATCAAGCATCCTGGGAGAGAAGAGCATCAACATAAGACATAGACTGGAGGACCAAAATGATGTCATAGGCCACAACCACCACCACCACCAACATCATATAGAACACAATTAGAGGTACTAACTTGCATCAGAATCTTACAGCAGAAGCCGTGTACTTTCTTTTTGTTGATTCTACCTTCTTTAGGCTTCTGGCGTCCTTTGCTCTCCAATGATTGTTCACTGTAGCACCTCTCTAATTCCTTGTCCTACAGTCAAACAGTCTTGCTCAGTGTCTCCATTTCCCTGGGGGTCCACGAGGTGACTACTTGCCAATTTTCAGACTTTACAAAGGGCTATTGAATTAGCGTGTTACCACCCCTCTTCCTCCATTTGTATCATTTGCTTTTCAATAGGCTTTCTATTGCGTGATAAAAAAAAATAATAATAATAATAGCTAATTTAGTGGCATTTACTACAGGGCAAGTGAATTCATCCTAGAAAAAGTTCTATATGCCTCATTGCTGAATATCACTATAGTCACCTTCAAAGTACTCCCCTTGGGAAGCTATGTACTGATGCCAGCGCCTAGTCCATTCTTCAAAGCAATTTTGGAACTTTTTCTGGAATAGCCATCAGAGCTGTTGTCATATTACCCTTGATGTCCTGAATGTCATCAAAATGTCTTCCTTTCAATATTTCCTTTATCTTTGGGTAAAGGAAGAAGTCATTGGGGGCCTGATCAGGTGAGCAGGGAGGGTGTTCCAGTACAGTGATTTGTTTACTTGCTAAAAACTCCCTCACAGACAGTGCCGTGTGAGCTGGTGCATTGTCGTGATGCAAGAGCCATGAATTGTTGGTGAAAAGTTCAGGTCATTTTCATCTAACTTTTTCATGCAGCCTTTTCAGCACTTGCAAATAGTAAACTTAGTTAACTGTTTGTCCAATTGGTAAAAATTCATAATGAGTAATTCCTCTGATGTCAAAAAAGCTGTGTAGCAACATCGTTTCAACAAGTTCACGAACTTAATTTTCAGACCTTGTATATCAAAAGTTATTGTAGAATTGAATAAATTAATACATATAAAGCACCTATGACCAAAGTATAAAGCATTCTTCACATGTGTATGACTGGGTGAGAGTGGGAAAGATGTTTTTTGTGCAAAGGGATTTTGTGCAACCATTCAGCTGCCTTTCTCAGCCCGTGTACAGAGGAGGCAGAAGGGCAACACTTGCAATAGTAGCATCAGTGCTCATCAGTCAGAACTGGGAGAAAGTCAAGGACAATGTGAATCCAAGAGGCAGAGGCGACAGTCACCATACCTCGGACAAGAGGATTTGCTATACAGCGTGCATGAGATCCTCATATTGACATGCATTTGTTGGCAGCCAACTTTTAGAAGGAGTTAATAAAGTTATCAAGCAGAGGTTTATAAAAGAAAGCTGTATCCTAAAACACAAGTATGTATGATATACTTTCTCTGTAAGTGTAAAATTTATACTTATATAGAATATAGAAACACTGTAAATGTTGTAAACTTTTTATATTTGACATATCAGGTATAAAGTGAACTATAATTTTTTATATGTCCTGCATATGATCCTCAAAATATAAAATTTGAGCTTTGTCTTATCTTTGTGTGGGTAATTCTTTTAAACTTTACATACTAAAAGGAAAATCTATTAAGAAGCTCTGTTCATTTTTCCTTCTAATTTTGTAAACATCAGAAAAGATGTTGCATGTAACACATTGTCACATGCTAAGAACAATGTCAAGAAATTCACATTAGCCAAAGATGTCATGAAGACTGCATTCAGAGAAAACAGTTACTTCCCAGGTACTGATTGCTGAACTGATAATACTTAAAATGTTTGTCTTTCAAAACAAAACTCTAATAGGTAAAGTGTGTTATTTTAAAGATTATGTGCAAAGAGTTAGCATGAAGAACACTTTGCACTTGATACATGTCATTAATAGTTTACATTAGCTTCCCATATAAGAGGAGATACTATCCTACTTTATAAATAGGTCTTGTGGGAAAATTGCTTCTTCCCTGGGGTTAAACAATCTGATATACATTTTTAATGTAGGGATAGTCTAAAGCAACTTGAAAGTTAACCCGTGTTAGGTTGTAACAAGCCAAACCACTAAAATAACAAAGACTTCATCATTCATGGTGTTTTAAAGACTCGATAAGTTTGGTTTCGATAGTTTATAAAATATGTAGAGAAGATAGAAAATGTATTAGAAAGACTAAATAATATTTCTCAAGAGTTATAAAGCAGACAATAGCTAAATGGGATAAAATGTCATATAGGAGAGAATAATGTTTAGGTATAAATAAATTCTAATAAAGTTAAACATATGAAAATTATAAGAGGCAGGTGACAGTGATTACATGCTCTGTTTCTAATTCATTAAGGATGGAAAAGGAAGTGGTTTGAAATTGCAGTAGGAGAGATTTAGGTTAGATATCAGAAAGAACTTCCTAACTATGAGGGTTGCTGATCATTGAATAAAGGATATATCACGTTCTTAAAGAGCTCTTTGCAGACATTTAAGAATGGGACATAAACTCGTTCCCCAGGGATGGTTTAAAAGCAGTCCCACCCAATCATAGTGACATCAATAAGATTATATTCTGATGTCATTTTTAGATTCATCAGTGAAAGTTGGTCTTTGTGTGTGTGTGCGCGTGTGTGTGTTCAAAGGTAAATAGCTGTAACTTACGATCACACATAAAGCAGTAAATTCCACAGTGCCATGACAAAGCTACGTAATAAAACTCAGACACCTTGTGAAGATGCAGAGTGATAAAAGTCAGAAATCCTTAGTTTATGGAAGCTAAGTACTGACCTTGAGGTTATTTTAAATGAAGCAGTGCATTAACAGGACCATCTTTTATGGAAATCAGAAAAAAAAATTCCCATATGAGTTTCCCCTGTTTGCCCTGCCTTGAAAATATCCTTTTAAAAACTTCAAATTTGTAAATAAATCAGAAAATTAGACTACTTCTTAAAATAAAAAGTCAGAGAGCAACACATATCAGTTAGAATGTCCACTTTCCTGGCCTCCAGATAAGGAAATGAAAACTTGGGGAACCTGAGTGGTTTGTTCAGGTTTGCTCTGGCCAGCGGCAAAGCCCTGGGACAGGGCATCAGTAGCAGCCTGGCCCTGCTCAGATGCCCCTCCCACCCGCCCCACTTTGATGGGATCATTCTGTCTGTCGACAGCTGTGAGTGTTGGTTGCTGAGACAAACAGCCAGTTTCCTCTCCAAGAATTCCTTCTTTCTCTGGGCATTGTCTTCTGCCAAAGGGAGCTGCTTGGCCCAAGTCTATGCCTCCTCCGGAGGGGCAGCCCACATTCAATGACTGACCGGTGTTGGGGCCCAAGGAAATTCAAAGGAGGAGCCTCTTTGCCTCCATTCATTCAGGACAACTCAAAAGGGCCATTCCAGCTCCAGGACTCCCCAAGGGAACAGCTGAAGCCTTTGTTGCAATTGCACTGCAGTTCAGTTTCTCCATCTGCCCAGTCCTGGTTCTTCCGCTTCACTTATGAAAGACAAAAGGAGCTTCCTGAATGCCTGTGCTTCTTTTTGTGCTATCACAACTGTGGAAAACAGCAGGGAAGGGATGAAGATAGGGGCCGGAAGCAGTTAGTAGAAGGGTTAAAATTGAAAGTGATGGAGATTAGAGAAGGCAAAAAGAGGAAGTGAAACCAAATTACTTCCTTCTTCCTTTATCTCAAGCTCCACTTGTACATAGAAACCCAGAGGAGCAGATGGAGCCAACCTTCTTCCCCACTGGAAGCTGATCTTCTGTCTTCAGTGTCTTCCATATATATATATATATATATATTTTTAATGACAGATTTTTCAAAAACTTTTATTTATTTATTTATTTATTTATTTATTTATTTATTTATTTATTTACTTACTTACTTTCAGTGTGTTTTTCCAGGACCCCTCAGCTCCAAGTCAAGTAGTTGTTCCAGTCTAGCTGTGGAAGGCGCAGCTCCCAGTGGCCCATGTGGGGATCAAACCGGCAACCTTGTTAAGAGCCCTCACTCTAACAAACTGAGTGAGCCAGCCGCCCCTTCCATATCCTTTCTTACCTCCGAACTCATTTCCTTTTCTCTACCCATCCTTCAAATTTATGTAAACTGTTGGATAATGTGAGCAAGTTCAATAGTTAGCTTTGAATTGTACATGAGGAGTTAAACTTTCTAGCCATAAAGTGATCGTGACCTCGGCTTTTGTTCTGATCTGTTCTACTTTTAGAAAGATCCTATGAATAATATCCCCTGTACTCTCAGCTACCCGACAGCATTACCTGGTGCATCTGTACTTCAGGGTTCCTTTGCATCCGGAATGCTGACCATCTGGGACATGACGGCCGCTGAGCTAGTGTCTAGGGAGGTGGCCATTTGAATGTAATTAGAATTAAGTTTGTTAATTAAGTTAATAAGATTAAATTAATTAAAATTAAAAAAAATCAGTTCCTCAGTTGCACTGGCCACATCTCACAGGTTCAATAGCTACAATGTGGCTAGCGTTTATAGAATAGTTCCTTCACTATAGGAAGTTCTATTGGACAATGCTGTTAAATATGAAGTCTTCAGAGTATGGTCCTGACCATATTTTGCCCTGTGTGGACAGGACTGATTTAGGGTGACACATTTGCAGTGAAGGTCTAGGTTAAGCCAGGTTTTAGGCTCCACCCCTTCCTAAACAATTCAGTTTCAATGATCAGTTAGAAAGCCTGGAGTCATTTACGGTGTCCTAATCAGATTGCCTTCAAAATGACCTTTGTCCCCTCTCCATTTTCATTGCCACCATGCTCATTAGTCATGATAATAATGACAACTCTAAGTTACTGAGTGTTTTCTATGTGCCAACACTATTATATGTGCTTCTCATATGTCGTCTCATTTAATTCTCATGACAATTCCATGATGTCTACCTCAGTTTATAGATGAGAAAATTGAGTCTTAGAGTAACCAAATGTCTTTTCTAAGGCAAACAGCAGGAAAGTGGCAGAGTCAGGATTTAAACCATTTGTCTGACCCTAGAGCCCATCAACTGTTAGGTTTCACTGCCTTCATCATCACACACTTAGATGGCTGGAAAGCATCTGGCTGTCTACCTGTCCTTCCTTCCTTCCACTTATAGTTCAGACTGGGTACTGTTGTCAGATGAATTTTTCCTAAATTTTACTTTTCTCCTCAAAAATCTTAATGTCTCTATTTTGTTCTGCATCGACTCCATGGCCTGGCCTTTTATGTAAATGAGATTTTATTGATTAGCTTTGTAATTCTTAAAAGTGTATAATTTATTTCAAAATGCACAAGCTGATGACTTTTACTTTTCAGGGTTAAAAAAAATATATTCATTTTATTATTATTCTTGTGTATGACTGATCATGGCCAGTCCTCTATGATTTCTGCATGCAACTTAGTCCATCTTTGTTTAATGACCATCTTCTGCTTCTATCTTATATTTCAGGAACATGATTGTTTTCAGAGTACAGGCTGGGACCCACAATTTTCCATTTAATCACATATTCCCTGCAACTGCTTACTGACATGTTCTATTTATTAATGGACTTAATAAACACATACTGGTTGACTAAAATCAATTTAAATTATGCTTCTAAATTCCATTAGCAAGAAAGGAGGCTAGAAATATTGTTTTCTAGGAAATACATAGTGGCCAGTCCTACCTGAAATGAATATTAATATTTCTGTATCAAATTGCTAAGTACATCTTTTGAGAACAATTATTTTGAGATAATCTACATGTACCAGAACATAAATTCCAATTAGCACTCAACTCATTAGCAAATATATTTTCTTTACAGCTCTAACTGAAAATGTCCAATTCTTGACAAATAATACTTTCAACATAGTATAAGCCTTGGAAGAAATTACATCAAAATCAGTAGGAGTGCAACTAAACTTTGACTTCTCCATGGAAGCGCTGGAAAATGCATTAATTGCTCAAGAATGTCAACTTTAAAGATAGCTAATGGAAGTATGGGTTTATGTGTAAGTGGGGAGAGAGGAGAGAGGCAAGAGAGTAAATGCTGAGTTGTCGGAAGAATGCTGTCCGAGTAAAACAATTTGGGGACTTGAGTCCATTCCTTGCTGCTTACTCTACCCTATGCAAGTCTTTTATTCTCTCTGATCTTAACTCTTCTCATCCGTAAAATGTGGACAATGATACCTGTGGAGGGCAAATTCATGACTCCCCTCCTGCAAGATGTCCATGCACTAATCCTGGGGACCTGCGAGTATGTTACAGGACATGATAGAAGGGACTTTGCAGATCTGATAAAAAATATGCACCTTGAGATGGGAAGATTCTCTTCGATTAGTCAAGTGGGCCCATTCTAATCACACAAACCCTTAAAAGCAGGGGACTTTTCCTGGTTGAAATCAGAAAGATAAGAGCTGAGTCAGGAAAGATTTGAAATGTGAGAGGCACTCACACTAATGTTGCTGGCTTTGGTGGAAGGAAGAGGCCATGAGCGAAGGAGCCCCTAGAAGCTGGAATGGCTCTTCATTGACAGCCAGCAAGGAAATGGAGACCTCAGTCCTACAGCTGCGAGGAACTGAGTTCTGCCCACGACCTGAAGGAGCAAGGAAACTGATTCTCTTCTCGAGCTTCCAGAAATTTTAACCTGGTGAGACCCTTTTTGGGACTTCTGACCTACAGAACTGTAAGACAATAAATTTGTGTTGTTTCACTCACAAATTTGTGGCAATTGGTTATGCACAACAGAAAACTACCACAATAAAACTATTCTGTCTACCGAATGGGGTCGTTGTGTGATAATGTGCATGAAAATGCATTATGAATTGTGACGTAGCACTCCCAGGCTAATTATTATCATTAGTGTCCTCAGAATCATGGGCTCTGTACTGCTTTTGAATTGCCAGCTTTTAAAACGCCAGTCTTCGAAAATAATAGCTCCCATTTACTGAGTACCTACTCTGTGCAAGGTATTCAACATGTGCTGTGTACTTTCATCCATTCCATGACCTGATGAGGTAGAAAATATTATGTCATTTACATATGTGGGACCTGACCAGAAACTGGACCCTGTCAGATTTGATAAAATTTCTGTTGTTTATAAGTAAATTTTTTTTTTATTGAGGAATAATTGGCGTATAGCATTATATTAGTCCCAGGTAAGATTTAAATTTCGAAAGGTTGATCTACCCTGAGGAAAAAGCCTGGGAAAAGAAATGTAGTTCCAGTAACAAAGTATTAGGAGAAAATAATTTTGAGTTTTTCTTTGCTTTTTTTTTTTAATCACTAAAGAAGAAAATTAAAACAGAAGTTATCCGAGAGAAAGAGATGCAGCATTTGAAGTGATTAAATATAAGCTATTATCCAGAGTGGTGTTCAGGAGAATATGCACAGTTTACCTTTAGATCTTGGCTGGGAAGATCCCTCCCGCTGAACTGTGGGCTATGATCAGAAACAGGTCCTCGTGAGCTGTCTAGTATGTACACACTCTGTGATGAGAAAAATTAGAGAAGAATGCTCAGTTGGAAGAGGAGGCTTAAGGTACAATGCTTTGAATCTTCAAATCCCAAACATATCTTCGTGGAAGAAAAGGTTCTTTGAAAATTAATTTAAGACGTTCAGCCTCATGCTTGGAAATATTCTCCCAAACAACCTCAGACTTCAGTGATGTTCTTTCATGTAGTCAGAAAAAAACCTTTGCTGTTAAGAGAGGGAGAGAGAATGCTACAAATGGCCAGTCATAGGAAGGTAAGCAATCAGGGAAGGTAAGCAAATACCTTGGGTTACTTAATGATTTTGATGCTATCGATGCCCGTGGGGTATGTGCTGAAATTTCTAGTAAATTATTTGAGTCTCTGCACCCTTGTTCCTCAACTCTCTGATACAATGTGTTTGTCTAAGTTTGGGGGATATAGATTGTGGCCTTGGAAAAAAAATTCCTAACTGGAAAAGGTTAAAGAAAACACACCCACACCCTCGTGACCTTAGTTTCTGGGCTGGCCCTAGTGAAAGCTGTGAAGTAGGAAGATTTCCTTTTTTTCTAGGACTTCGCACTTTCCTGTTCGCTGCTCTTTCCTCCATTTCAAGCGCTTTCACTCCCAGACATGAAAATGCTCTTGTTACCCTTGTCCTTCAAAATCTTTAATAAACTGGCTTACTCTTCTGTAGTCTCAAGGTATTTGCATTTTTATGGAGACTGACTATGGTCAGCACGATTATTTCAAAGGAAAAGCTACTAATGGTAAAACTGCAGAATTAATTTATGGGTACAGATGTCTTTGTAGAGTGTCTCAGAACAACATCAATTAGTATCCAGTTGCCTATTTCACCTCAATATAGTCCCCTTCTCAGCCCAGTGGCCAAGTGTGGCTGCAACAAAGCTTTCTGGGCACTACTAGTTGCTTGTTGTTCAATAGACTCCATGAATATTTAGGTATCCTCGTTATAACCAAATTCTCACTAGGGCTGTGAGTAATAAAAACACTTATGAAACTCATATTTATTAAACATTTAAATCCATATTCATAATTAGTCATGCAAAACTTATACTATTCTAAGAAATATGGCAGAAATGCTATATCAGTGCCCTCTTGTCACCAGTTTCTACAAAATATGTTACATTTACCCATAAATCTGAAACTGATTAAAAGGCTGATGCTAAATGTAAGTGTTCAATACACATTCATTGACTAGACCATCCCTTAAACAACTGGGCTTTGTACCCTGGAACAGGACACATAGGATGCTAATGTCCTATATCGATGGATGTTAGCGAATGATAGAAGCCTATGAGACATGATTTTCTCTTTCAATTCTGTGCTGGAAAAAAAGCGTTTTACATGGTGGTAGAAGAGTTTGGAATGTTCTCTCTCACAACTTGCTTCTCCCACAAGTTCCTGAAAACCACCCTCTCATGGATCTGAGTTACTTTTGGATTCAGATGTTCTTATGCTGCTTTGAAAAGTGTCTGACTCTGCATCCCAGGGAAGAGTGGAGAAGAACTGATTTGCTGAGGGCATTCTTTCATCCCAGGCTGGGCAAATCCACAATTGCTTGCTTTGCCTGGGGAAAGAATTAAACTCTTATTATGACTGATGAGGTAGAAATTTAGGACCTTGTTTTGGATCCACTAATATTTAATTGATTGTGTCACTCCAATGTTAGTGCAATAGAAATACAATAAATAAGTTATAGAAATAGATTTTGGATTCTTTAGCCAGGGTACATTTAAAGCATTATGCAGGCAACTTAGCAATTCATGCTAAGAGTACCAAAATGATGACATCAGCATTATGATGGTCAAAGCCATAAGTCTTATGGTTATTATAGATTCCTCACATATAATTCATCACTTAAGTCTTATCACTTTTACCTCTCACATATTTCTTGACTATGTCTCTTTCTTTCTAGCCCCACTGCTATTGCTGCAGTTCAAGCTCTTATTTTTATTTTTACTTATATTTTGACATAATTTCAGACGTAAAGACAAATTGAAAAATAATGGAACTCCCATTACCTTTCAACCAAATGTTAATGTTTTGTGATAGTGGTTTTTCTTTTTTCCTTTCTCTCTATGTATTTTTTTCCTCTGATCTCTTTGAGAGCAGACATGAAGCATCTTTAACTTCCAATACCTCAAAAATTTTTTTAAAAACGAGCATTTTTATTGCATAACCACAGTACAAGACTCAAAACTGGTACAATAACATTGAAATAATACTGCTATGTGATTTAAATACCTGATTCAGGGTTCACCAGTCCGTCCCATAACATCCCTGCAGCAGAATAAAATCCTGTATCATGCACTGCATTCAGTTGTCATGTCTCTTAAGCCTCCTTTTACCAGGAACAGTTCTTCAGTCTTTTTTGTCTTTCATGACATTGACATTTTTTGAAGTGGATTGGCCGATTAGTTTGTAGACTGTTCCTCAATTTGGGTTTGTCTGATGATACTTTATGATCAGATTCAGGTAAGCATTTCCAGTGGGAATACTAAGGCTGTGGTGTTGTGTTCTTCTAGAAACATCTGACAGGGAGACACATACTATTGATTTGCCCCATACGGGTGATGTTAACTTGATCACCTAGTCAAGGTAGAATCTGCTAGTTTCTCTCCTGTAAAATTGCTATATTTTTACTTTGTAATTAATCAGTATCTCATGGGTAAGCCCACTTCATTTTCTCTGGAATGATATGATAGATAGCTCTGTTAGCCTTGTCACATCCTCCTAGTCCCATGCATCTCCATCCTGTTTTGTGGTCTAAAAGGTTGACCTGAATGGACTGTGTCATCCTGTCCTCTGGTTTCTGGCTGGGTTTGGTCATTGGGGAATCCTGCATGACATCTCCAGAAAAAGGAGAGTGAGGTCTGGGCATCCATCCCCTTAGTCTCCTCCCCATAGGTTTCCTCCTGTAGGGCAGGCAATCTTTTTCATTTGAAGGTCAGGACATCACTCAGGCTGCACCTCTGGGTTTTGTGATTGCCCTCTCCCCTTGTTGTCTTTAGCTTATGGGTGGAGCACACATCCCTTGTAGGTTTTATACAATTTGTCCACACCTTTGTAAACTTCCCTTACATTTCCTAATTTGAACGTGACATCCATGTCTTACAAGGACGCTTACAATATAGTCTCTTATTGCATTGTTACCTCCTTTCTTTCCCATTTTCTCTTAGTTGAAGATACTACTGGTCTTCAATGGTCTCCATCCTGATTTGTTTTTATGTCAATCCTAAGCCAGGCAGAAAGCACATTCAATGCCAAAAGCATCAGTGAATTAGATCCAGGATGAGCCTTCCTGCTTTGTAGCCAGCCCTCCAGCATGCCTGGGGGCTTCCCCTTACTCCTACCTCTCTGGCATCGCTTGTGCCAGCAGATTTCTATTTTGGTTTTCTGTGTAGTATCCTGACTTCCTATGGGGGTGGAGTCTACTTCTGATCCTCTAACCCCCCCCCCCCCCCCCCCCCGTTTTTTTGGCTAGAACTCTAATATCCAGCTTCACTCTGCTGGCCACTTTCTCCAGAATGCTGGACCCTCATGCCCAGACTTCCACATATTTTTGTGATCCTCTTTGGAATAGAATGCTCTTCCAAGTGTGTTGTCATTCTTCTTTTTGCCCTACCAGATCTCTCTCCACTCTTTTCCGCCTTGTTTCTCCCTCCACTCTTCATACTAACCTATCTGGACCTATCAACTCTTGACTTCTGGCTTCTAGCTGGATTTGGCCAATGGGAGAAGCCCTAGCAGGAGATCCCAGGGAGTGTCTGAGTGAGATCAGGGCATTTATATCACCAGCTTCTTCTCTCTGGGGTTACCTTGAGCTGCTCACCTCCTTCCACTAATATCAGAACTCAGGAGGTCCTCTGCTTCCAGAGTCTAGGAATAGCTTATACACCTTATGCCTGCTGGCTTAAAGATAGTTACAACCTGGCTGGGTTTTGGGGTATTGCATTTTCCCTTGCGGCTTAGCCCTATACCTTTAGAATAGGCCCTTTATCAAAGCTCCTTGAATTATCCTAACCTGAGTGTGATGGATGATTCCTTCTGGAACTCTTACTGATATAGGTTCTGTGGTGACAAACCTATATGTCTCGGCAGATCACCTAGTGCTTGAAACCCCATTTTGCCAGACTTGACCTGCTCAGTGGATCTCAGATACTGATAACGGCTGCAACCAAGCTCGAGGATCACTGTACCCTTTTGGACGAGTCATTGGGCTGTAGACGACCTCCTTGGGCACCAGTCCTATAGCTGGGCAAGTTCCTGCCAGCTTTGTCCCTGCCCAGACCTGGCCTCATTCCCCTCATCACTTACTCAGGATACTGAAGTATCAGCATGCCTCGTAACAAAAGCATTGCTTGCCCAACTAAATGCAAACGCGACTCTCCCTGTCTGTAAGCTACCTGAGACAGACTTTTAGTCAAGATGAGCCCCTAATGATGGGAGGAGAGACCACAGAAAAGTAGCCTTCTAAACCACTTCTATGGATGCAAAGATGTGTCTAAAATATTTATATATAAACCATCAAGGACATGCTTTTCAATATGATTTGATAATATACTTTGCTAATTTAAATTTGTGGTTGTTTTAGATGTTAAAAAATGAGTATAAATGAGCTTCATTCTGCTAGGATTTACTGTCAAGAAAATCTTGTACCTACTTGATAATTCTATCTATCTCTAAATATGGAGATATTTGAAAGTGTTTTAAAAATTGAGCTAGTAGATTACTAGCTCATGTGATATTTTACTTAACATTTTAATATTAATATTTTAACATTTTATATTGTCATGTTTTAATGTTTTTAGTTAGCTTAGTGGTGTTTTTAGGATAATAAAATATTTCACACAACCTAGAAATGTATCTTTGTGAGTACCTTAAATTGTGCCAGCTACAAAGGATAATTTGCAGTGAAATGTCCTAAATTACAGTATGTTACTTTGAAGCATTTTGGTTCAGTTTGTATCATGAGATCATTATACTCAGTTTTCTAGTCTGTTATTTTAATAGTATGTTAACTTGCTTGCTGCTAATGTGTAAACTCTGTACTTTTTAGCATAATATCACCTGCTATGACATTTTGGATTTGCCATTTGTACCAATTTTGAGCAGGTAGGTGCATGATTTGACAGTCTATGCTATTTATCTTAGGTAACATGATCAATGGCCTTAGTCCAATTCCTAATGGGTTTGTGTTTATTTCTTTTGAGGTTGGCATTAATAGGTCTTCTCAGCAAAGATGCCAAGGACTGACCTGGAATAGACTTTACATTAATTTTCAGCTTTGAAGATGTTCCTTCTAGGTCAGGATTGAGGCCAACTAGTAGCACAATGTACTGGAGCAGATTGTATTGTCACCGTTGTGCCTTTATTCCTATTCTGTGAATTGGAGGGGCCATTAGAACTAGTCAAGGATATTAGGTAAATTCATTAATTAGAAGGCTGGCAACGTCTAGGATCTCACTTGGAATATTTTAAGGCCCAATCCACTTATAGGAGGGATTTTCAATAGATTTCATAAGCAATTGTGTGGATTCCTGATTAAAGCCAGTGCTTTAATATTGAGAGACTAGCTGTATTGTTTTCCCCCAATTTTATTGAGGAAAAATTGACAAATATAATTGTATATATTTAAAGTGCAAGATGTGATGATTTGATATACATATACATTGAGGAATTCTTACCAAGATCAAGGTAATTAGCACACTTATTACCTCATATAATTAACCTTTTTTTTTTTGAGAATGGTTAAAATCTATGCTCAGAACTTTTAAGTATACAATACTATATTATTAACTATAGTCACCATGCTATACATTAGATCCTCAGACCTTATTCTTATTATAATTGAAAGTCTGTACCCTTTGACCTACATCTCTTTTGTCTGTGCCATCTATTTGACACTTGTTTGCTATTCATGCAGTTACTGACCAATAAATAGGAACAAGAGGAAACATTTAGGAGAAGAATGAATAAACGAATAAAATTTGGTTTTATTATTATCAGTTACATTAAATTAGATACAGTAATTCAAGAGCTGTCTGCATCCTTTTGTCCTTTGAAGTAGAAGTATAGAATATTAATGCTTGGAGGGACGCTAGAAATGATAGGTTCAACTCTGATTTATAGATCAAGAAAGTGTTTGGAAAAGTCACAGCTTCACTGTATTTCTGCTCAAGATAGCAAAGTAGGTAAACGTTGTGCTCACCTCCTCTCGTGACCACATCAATTACAACTAAATTACAGAACAACCATCATTGAGAATTGCCTGAAGTCGAGCTGAACCGAAGCCCTACGACTAAGTAAATAAAGAAGAAGCCACCTCGAAACTGGTAGGAGGGGTAGAGACACAGAATGGGTTGGTCCCCCACCTGCGTGTGACTATTAAAAACTGGGAGGTATATTACACCTGAAATCTATGTAATTTTACTAACAATTGTCACCCCAATAAATTAAAAAAAAAAAGATTAAATGAGATGCTCATGTAAAGTAAAAACAAACAAACAAACAAAAAACTGGGAGGTATATCTTAGCTGCAGATGTCCCCCCCCTAGAGGAACGAGGGGTCCCAGTCCCATAATAAGCTCCCCAGCACAGGGTCCAGTGTTGGAGAGAGGATTTCCCATAACTTATGGCTATGAAAACCAGCAGAGATTCTGGCTGACTGAACCAGAGGGTGGTTGCAGTCCTAGGCACTCTTCTTAAAGGGTCCTAATATGGACTTACTGACAGACTCACCTTCCCTGAACTCCAATGCTGGGGCAATAGCTCGAAAGGCACCAGAAACATATTGTGAGGATGTGAATTGTTTGACTTCAGAGTAAGGACTGGAGGGGCACCTTTCTCCTGGACAGAGGAGCTGGTGAACCATTGTTTCTTTGTTGAGCCCTCCCCTTCCCTGCATGCAGATGCATGCAGATGCCATACCTGAGTCTCCATCAAAATGGCTATCACCTTTTGTCTGCCCAGCCTTAGTGATTTCAAGACCCTGCCCCACCCAACTTCCAGCCAGACCCAAGCTGCTTCCAGTGGCTTTTCCGTACAAACAACCTGTCTTAGTTCATGCTGCGGAGTTTCATAAAATCTCTCAAAAGTGCACAAAACCCAAACAAGCAGCATCTGGCTTCAGCATGTCCCATACCTCTGGTTGAGTAGCCCTAAGCCTGGCACTAGCAACAGCCAGCCTTGGTTCATAGATTGGCCTCCTGAAGCACCTCCAAGCCCAGTGTGGGTTGTGGCCAACTGCAGATTGCTTTGTGGCTCATACCAGGTGGCCCCGTACAGGGCACAGGCTGCATCTAAACTTGGCCTGCAGTGGGTCCCCTCCCAGGAGGCCCCAAGACTGGCACACCCAGCGGCCAGCTTTGGACTAAGCAGGAACATCACATGGCCACCTCCAAGGATGACACACTCAAAAGGCAGACTGGGCAGGCACCAGAGCCCCGCTAAAGTGAACCTTGCTGTGTAAGGTCAGCCCTTGCACAACAGCTTCTCCACTGTAGTCACAACCAGGCCTCACAACCAGTTAGTCTGAGGACAGTTCCCTCCCACTGATGTGCAAACAGCAGCCAAGTCTCAACTACAACAGGAAGGCACACATAACCCACACAAAGAAAGACTATGCCACTGGGTCTCACAAGACACCTACTACATAAGACAACTCTACTAAGACCTTGAAGGCATAGTAGCCCTATATAGAAACAAACACAGGGAGGCAGCCAAAATGGGAGACAAAGAAAGATGTCCCAATTAAAAGAACAGAACAAAGCTCCAGAAAAGAACTAAATAAAATGGGGACAAGCAATCTATCAGATGCAGAGCTCAAGACACTGGTTATAAGGATACTCAGTGATCTCAGGGAGAACTTCAACAGATAGAAAACATAAAAAAGAACCGGTCAGAAATAAATAATATAATAACTGAAATGAAGAATACATTAGAGGGATCAACAATAGATTAGATGACGCAGAAGATTGCATCAGCAATTTAGAAGATAAAGTAGCAGAAAACAACCAATCAGAAGAGCAAAGAGAAACAAGAATTTAAAAGGATGAAGACAATTTAAGGTGTCTTTGGGACAACATCAAGCATAATAACATTCGAATCATAGGGATACCAGAAGGAGAAGAGAGAGAACAAGGAATTGAAAACCTACTCAAAGAAATAATTACTGAAAACTTCCCTAACCTGGTAAAGGAATAGATATACAAGTCCAGAAAGTGCAGAGTCCCAAACAAGATGAACCCAAATAGGCCCACACCAAGACACATCATAATTAAAATGCCAAAGGTTAAAAACAAAGAAAGAATCTTAAAAGCATCAAGATAAAAGCAGTTATTTACTTACAAGTGAGCTCCCATAAGACTGTGGGCTAATTTCTCTACAGAAACTTTGCAGGCCAAAGGGATTGGCAGGAAGTATTTAAAGTGATGAAAAGCAAGGACTTACAACCAAGTTCATTCTACCCAGCAAAGCCAACAGTTAGAATTGAAGGACAGATCAAGAGCTTCCCAGACAAGAAAAAGCTAAAGGAGTTCATCACCACCAAACCAAATTACAAGGAATCTTAGAGGGACGGCTTTAAGATGAAAAAAAAAAAAAGAAAAAGAAAGCTCAAAAAGATGAATAATAATGGCAATAATTACATATCTATCAACAATTACTTTCAATGTAAATGGATTAGATACTCCAATCAAAAGATAGGGGGACTGAATGGATAAGAAAACAAGACCCTTACATATGCTGCCTACAAGAGACTCACTTCAGGTTGAAAGACACACAGACTGAAAATAAAGGGATGGGAAAAAGATATTTCGTGAAAATGGATACAAACAAACAAAACTGAGGTAGCAACAATTATACCAGACAAAATGACTCTAAAACAAAGGCTATAACAAAAGACAAAGAAGGACCCAGTGATCCCACTTCTGGGCATTTATCCAAAGAAACCCAAAACACTACTTTGAAGGAACGTGTGCATTCATGTTCATTGCGGCATCATTTACAATGGCCAAGATGTGGAGGCAGCCTGGGTGTTGTCAATGGATGAATGGATAAAGAGGAGGTGGTACATATATACAATGGAATGTTACTTGGTCACAGAAGGGAATGGGTTCTTGCCATCTGCGGCAGCTTGGATGGACTCGGAGGGTATTGTGCTGAGTGGAGTATATCAGACAGAGAAAGAGAGATGCAATGTGATTTCTCTTATTTGTGGAATCTAAAGAACAAAATAAACAAATAAACAAAACAGAGACAAATTCATAGAGACAGAGAACATTTTGATGGTTGCTAGATGGGAGAGGGGTTCGGGTGAGTGTAAAACGGGAAGGGATTAAGAAGTACAGATTGCAATGGCATATTTTAAAGAAATAGAACAAAAAATCATCAGATTTGTTTGGAACCACAAAAGACCCTGAATAGCCAAAGCAATCTTAAGAAAAAAGAACAATAATGGAGGTATCACACTTCCTGACTTTGGTGTGTACTACAGGGCTACAATCATCAAAACAGCATGGTATTGGCAGAAAAACAGACACATAGACCAATGGAATAGAATTGAGAACCCAGAAATAAAACCACATAAATATGGACAGATAATTTTTGACAAAGAAGCTAAAAACATGCAATGGAGCAAAGACAGCCTCTTCAATAAATGGTGCTGGGAGAATTGGATAGCCACGTGCAAAAGAATGAAACTGGACTGCTATTTGTCACCATGTACCAAAGTTAATTCAAAATGGATCAAAGACTTAAGCATAAGACCTGACACAATAAACTGCATAGAAGAAAACATAGGTACTAAACTTATGGACCTTGGGTTCAAAGAGCGTTTTATGAACTTGACTCCAAAGGCAATGGAAGTAAAAGCTAAAATAAACGAATGGGACTATATGAAACTTAAAAGCTTCTGCACAGCAAAAGAAACCATTGACAAAATAAAGAGGCCACCAACTGAATGGGAGAAGATTTTTGCAAACAGTACCTCTGATAAGGGGCTAGTATCCAGAATATACAAGGAACTCATGCAACTCAACAACAAAAAAACAAACAACCCAATTGAAAAATGGGCAGAGGACTTGAAGAGACCTTTCTCCAAAGAGGACATACAAATGGCAAATAGACATATGAAAAAATGCTCAACATCACTAATCATCAGAGAAATGCAAATCAAAACCACAATGAGATATCACCTCACCCCAGTCAGAATGGCTATCATCAACAAGACAAATAGTAACAAATGTTGGAGAGGCTGTGGAGAAAAAGGAACCCTCATACACTGTTGGTGGGAATGCAGACTGGTGCAGTCGTTATGGAAGGCAGTGTGGAGGTTTCTCAAAGAATTACGAATAGAATTGCCATATGACCCAGCAATCCCTCTTCTGGGTATCTACCCAAAAAATCTGAAAACATTTAGAGATAAAGACACGTGTGCTCCAATGCTCATTGCAGCTTTGTTTACAGTGGCCAAGACATGGAAACAACCAAAATGTCCTTCGATAGATGAATGGATAAAGAAGTTGTGGTATATATACACAATGGAATACTATTCGGCAGTAAGAAAAGATGATATAGGAACATTTGTGACAACATGGATGGATCTTGAGAGAGTAATGCTGAGCGAAACAAGTCAGACAGAAAAAGCAGAGAACCATGTGATTTCACTGATATGTGGTATATAAACCAAAAACAACAAAAGAACAAGACAAACAAATGAGAAACAGAAACTCATAGACACAGACAATAGTTTAGTGGTTGCCAGAGGGTAACGGGGGTGGGGGGTGGGGGGTGGGAGATGAGGGTAAGGGGGATCGAATATATGGTGATGGAAGGAGAACTGACTCTGGGTGATGAACACACAATGGGATTTATAGATGATGTAATACAGAATTGTACACCTGAAATCTATGTAATTTTACTAATAATTGTCACCCCAATAAATTTAATTAAAAAGAAAAAAAAAAAAGAAGAAGTACAGATTGGTTTTTACAAAGTAGTCGTGAGAATGTAGCTTAGGGAATATAGTGAATAATTTTGTATTAACTATATGGTGTCAGATAGGTACTAGATTTATTAGGGTAATAGATGGGAGAGAGGGCGTTGGAGAGCAGGATGAAAAAGGTGAAGGGATTAAGAAGTACAAACTGGTTGTTACAAAATAGTCGTAGGGATGTAAAGCATAATGAATCTAGTCAATAATGTATTAATAATTATAAATAGTGCTAGGTGAGTACTAGACTAGTCAGGGGGATCACTTCTTAAACTATAGAAATGTCTAACCACTATGCTATATGTCTGAAATTAATAAAAAAATAATATTGTATGTCAAAATAAATAAGTAAAGTGGAAAAAAAGAACAAGGAAAAAAGTCACAGCTTCGCTAGGCCTCAATTTTCTAATAATATTATCCTATTTTTTATGAAAGTGGCTATGATAAGGTGATTTAATAATTCTGCTTGCAGGCTTGTTTTTTTAAATTGTTGGGAGGGGCAGTCTAACATTTTATTAATTGCTGTTTTACTTGATCAAGTTCATGGTAATGAGGTAGAGGATAATTGTATAAACATCAGGAGTGTGAAAGAGGTAAAACTAATTAAAATATAGGATTTCCTGTCCTTGCTGCCTGGGTTTTATTACAATTTTTGCCTCTCCACTGCTTGACTTCTTATAGATTTAGTCTAGTTTATTGCGAGCCCTCGACCTGGGAATCTATGCTATTTAACTTTGTTGTGTTATACAATATTGAAGGCAAGTGGAAAAATAAAAAGGAGCCTTGTGCTAAATGAGATTTTGGACTCCCCCAATCATCTTTATCTAGCGGTGCAAACCAACCTGCTAATGGAAACACCGAAAGTCCTGTGCCCATATCTTAGCTTCCAGATATAATGTGGCTGCGAAGTGGCAGGGGCAGGGAAAAGTACCAGTATCAGTTCATTTATAGAAAGCTTTCCTGCTGTTTTGATGTCTGAAAATCGAAAGCTGAAATTTTAACCACTGGCAATGAGAATGTTGTCATGATGCTACTGTTCAAGAAGGTGACAGTCTATCCGTCATGTACTTGTAGAACTGTACCCCTTTATCTACCAAAGATGAGACAAACATAAGATGATGTTATAACTTTATGGAAAATAACTTCTGCCCAGATTGAATACATAGGTGACAAAGTGACAATATGTTCATTCACGGACTAGTAATAGTGGGCCCTTTTGATAACTGAACTGAGAAACTACATTGCTACTTTAATTTGGTCGGCCCTAAAGTAGGTTAATAGTTTTACCTTAAGGCTAAAGTCCATTTAAATAAACACGAGAACTGTGGCTGAAAAGGCCTCCCAACTCCCAACAGTGACTTCACCTGACTAACATAGCAGAGCCCTAGGTATATGCACCCTGCCTCATTTTTCTTATCAACCAGCCTGCAGGCTTTTAAATGTGATAGTTGAAGCACTGTAATATTGGGGTCAGAGAAGAACTGGCCCCAGCTACAGCTGAATTTCATTGGCATGCTACTGATACCATCCTGAGGCACCGACTGACTGATCCCAGCTTTAGAAATTGAATAATTTTCAGGCCTAAGGAAAGGTCACATGGTTTGGGTCTTTGAACTTGATGTTTTTATGTCAAATTTAGCTTTGGGATATATGTGAACTGCCATAACTAATTGCCTTACTTTCTGAACACGTGGCTTTACAGCAGAAGAATATCAATTAGTAGTTATGAAAAATGACATTACTAATGCCTTACATTTACAAAATGCTTTCACATGCATTGTCTTCTCTGATTTTCCTAATAATCCAGCAGGGAAGGGCAGCTTTTTCCCCCTATTTTACAGATGAAAACACTGAGAGTTTGAAAGGCTGAGAGATTTTTCCCAGGGACACCACAGAGCTGATACCCGATATTCTGGCGCCTAGTCCACTACCTTTCCATTGTGCTACTCAGGCTGACTGAAAAAGACAGACCTCTATCAGCCAGCCAGCCAATTAGCTCAAATGGACAGGGCACAGAGTATCCAGACAACGTACTAGTAATTGTATCAAAGGTATATGTTGCTTTTCTCTTTGTAAATCTAAAGTGACTAGGTAAATAATGTTACTTGGTGTTGATTAAAGAGTATGCAATATAGCAAATTCATAAATTAATTATACTGAAAAATTTGGATAAAAAAATCACATCCTATATTTTGCAGATGTATATTATAAAATATCTTTGTTAGGATTTTCAATGGGATTATTATTTTAATTGCCTTTAGATGAATAAAACAACTCATTTACTTTGAACTCCCTGAAAGAGTGTGAATGTGTGTTTTTTTTGTGTGTATGTGTATACTCAATATCATATGGTCCAGTTTTCTGCATTTGTAAAGAAAATATTTCTATTTAGTGATCAAAAAGGCAATTCATTTTTGGTCAAGGGGAAGGAAACATAAACAGACCTAAAATAATTAAAGTCAACAAAATATTAGCTAATCCTACATTGTAGAAAAGAAGAAATAAAAAAGAAAGAAAGGAAGAAAGAAAATGACAAACTGGACAAATAGTAGAAGTCTGAAATCAAGGGTTTTGTTTAGTATTTATTTTGTAATTTTACACATCAGGCAATAAACAGACATTAACTTTGCTATTCATAGACTTCTGAAGCGTCTTTTAGCTCTGTTTTCTGTAATTTCTGAATTCTGATGAGTTTTGGCTCCCTGAAATCTTCCTCTTTCTTTTCCATAAATGTAATTTCACATCTGGTATGGCATTTACATTACCTGTGCCCCACTCAGCCTACCAGACATTCCATAGCATTTGTGAAGAGTCTTAGTCATCCTATTGCTTTCACCAACAGAAAACTCTAACACCAAAGATCAGAGAGTTGAGTTTTAAAGTTGAAAAGTAAGCTTCGGCATCCCTGATTACAGTGAGTCCAATTAGTACAGAACTTTCATGCCTAAATTACCATACCCTTTTCAATGGGCATGGCTCCTTGGTGTTCTTGGGAAACTTAAAGAAACAAAGATCATTTAGCAGAAAAAAAAAATCTTAGGAAATTTTGCTTATCACATGGTGTTTACTATATAATGAAGTCAGACACTAAGCTAGATTAAGCTTGATTCTAAGGCAACTTTTCATAAAAATTTTGAACTTATGCTTCTGCCGTAGCACAATAGGGTGTATGGTTGGCACTTCCAACAAGGACTCTGCGTGTTGAGACATGCTGGTATTAGTACCACAGTTCAGGGATCTTTTCAGTTAAGTAGATTTGTGTGGGATGCTGCAAAGACCAAACTGTCAGCTAAAACATTGCTAAATCACAAAAGGAGGATATTGGGAGTTTCTCATAGACTGTATACTGATAGAAGACTACACTGTTCAGGGAGTGAAAAATCGTCATAGTTGGGCTCTGGAATTTAAATGAAAAGCAGTGTTGATCAGAGGGGATGAGGCGGAGATGAGCACTAATCCTGATCCTAAATTTCAGAACTGGACATGGACTAAGGAAACTAGCGTGGATTCTGGGCCCAGCTGCAAAATGTCCAAGAAAACTGTGTCTTTTGGCCATAATTTCACACATCAGGAATTCCAAATAGTTGGTACAGCACATTGACAGACATTATGGTGGTTAAAACTCATCCCCTATTTATTTGCTTGTTTGTTTATTTAATTTTTGTAGCTGTAGATCTTAAGATTCTAGGGTTACGTAAAGGAACACGGAAACTCTTTGTCTACAATGAGATTCTGTCAACCACATGACATTCATCATGGCATGGGAGTCAGATAAGGCCCTGGTTCAACCTAACATAAAACTTGTACAGAGAATTCTAAAGGTCTAATATTAGAGCCTCTTGCCACCTTCTGTTCCATCCTTTCCCTGGTTATTAGGGGGCCCATTTAACAAAGGGAACAATGTTGTCCAGGGGCTTTGAATTTTTCTTTATTACTTATAGACTTTCAATGTCATGGGATACTGAGTTATTGGAAGTTTACATATTAATTTCATCAGAGACAGCTGATGATACCAGAAATGTTCAATAGTAATTAGTTGGGACATCAGAAAAAAACAAAAGGAACAAAAGGTCATTTCTTAGCTCTCTGCCTTAGTATGACAACAAACTCCTAGCAGAGAACTGGAGAAGGGGAGTCAGTTCTCCATGTCTTTTTATTAATTTTTTTAATGTGATGGAAGAACATTTATTGACATGAAAAGGTGTTTTGGACATATTGATATGTGAACAAAGTACACAGTAAAATAACATAGTAATGATTTCATTTTGTAAAAAATAAATGTATGTATATACAGCAGAAAAAGATTGCCAAGAATATACACTAGAATGGGAGCAGTGCATATACCTGGGAAGGGAGTATAAGGGTGTTTATTTTGTTCTTTGTTTGTCCCTATTTCCCTTCTTATCTATAAATCACATACTTTTCTCTTGTAATAAGAAAAAGTGAATGAAGTTCAACACCTTTATTTCGATTAAAACAAACCCATTAAAATTCACTTCTTTTCAATATTAGAAATTCAATCTCCACAAACTCAGACCTATGAAACCTTAATTTAGCAGCATCATCCAACACTGAGAATGTCCAAAATCAATCTATGGGCAGTGAGTCCTGGGCAACTGCTGTGGGATTTAGCCTCAAACTGTGTGGATCCAATTCAAGACTCATCTGGAGGCACATAAGCAATCGTGTATGTAATTATATAGAAACGTATGACTTGGGGATTGATATAGCAACTGACATCGCCTAGCAGCTGATGAGAATTCACTTTTCTACAAGTACTGAAGTGCATATGTGGTGGCAGGAAACAAGAATGTCTGCTGGGCATCGAGAGTCTAAGGAACTCAGCTCAGATCTCCCCTCTCAGGGTTATCTGTGTGACCTCTCGGATTCCTGTCAAGTGAGGGGGTGTATCAGTGTTTCCCAGCTTTTTTTTTTTTTTTTTTCTAATTCAAATACCTTTCAATGAAATACATAATTTATCAAAGTTCCCTAGAAATTAAAAAATCTTATTACATGTGTGATACATGACAAGTGATTTTAAAGGCAAGTGAAAATTTCAGATCAGTATATCTTTAAAGATCACTGTATAAATTCCTGTTCCTTTTCTTGATAATTGTTTTTGTGTGCATTAGTCACTAAATATTTAAATATATTTTTTGGCTTTAGAAAAGATTTAATTTTCCAGAATTTTATTGTATGAGAAAAAGCATAATTTGTTGATGAATCAATTAAAATAATATTACATAATGTTTAATTTGGGGCTGAATAATACTAAAACATATACTAAAATTTAACTTCCTATTATGCATCAAACCTTGACAAAATTGCTTTTGTACCTACACTTAAAATTCTTGCATTTTGCTTTTGTAATTTTTGTCTTTTGTTCTAAATGGTAGGATAAAAGGAAAGGCTTCATGCTGCTATTTCCGAGCACTTATCCACAAATAACACATTGAGAGTTTAGAAGGTCTTTATTCCTAACAAACGGTAGTCGAATTGGATAAAATGTTATTTTATTTTCCCTTTTCAGCAATGGTTTCTAAAGCACTAGAGGTACATTAATGTGACATTTAAAATGTTGACCACATATGCAGTTTATAAATTCAATGTTGATCATCTTGAAGAAAAATTTCAGAATTATCATTTCTCTGCTTCTTATCAGGATTGTGGGTTGCAAACAATGGAAACATATTCTTGAAAACTCAAGCAAAAAGAGGGTTGACTGGAAGGCTATAGGTGACTCACAACATCTAAGGAAGCCCAAGGACCAGGTTTGAGAAAGAGCAAGAACCTAGGAAGCTTTTAGAATTTTGTGAGCAGCAGCTAATTGAATAGTCCTATCAAAGTGTCATGACAGAGAATCAGCTTCTGTCATTCTTTACTGTTCTTTGCCACTTGGGTAAGATTCCAAGTCCCAGGAAAAGAAATTGAGTTGACCTATTCTGAGTCACATGTTCATTGCTCAGAGCTTGGCTATGGGAGAATGCGGCATCTTGATTGACAGTCCCATTTATATTGTACCCATTAGAGAAGAGGTATGGATGTTCTCCCGTAAGAAAATTATGGTGCCATCATCAGAAGGTGCTGGGTGAACATGAACAACACTTGTTAAAATGTCTATCTTTCCGTCTCCAAACAGTAGTCCATTATAGGTGTTAAATCACACAATATATGACTAAGAGTAAAACTATTTAAAGCTGAAGAACAAATAAAACATTCAACTAGTAGTATTAACCTGGATAGTAAACTGACGGAATGACGGAGTCATGAGACTATCCCTCTGATCTCCTTGGCTGCCACGAATGTTCATTTGATAAACTTTTAGGGGTGCGAAGATGCTTCTAACTGAAAGGAAAACAGCTAAACAATAATTTTACTTATCAATTTAAGAACACTCCCCTCCCCCACGTGTAGTAGACATTTGCCGTTTTGGGTTTCTTGGCATTCATTGCACTTTCCCATGGCAACAGCATGGGAAACAGCATAGTTTTCCATTTGTCTCAGGAGAAAACACCTTCCTCCCTAGCTCCAGGGATAGGCCCCGATTGACTGAAGCCCGTTTCATTCTCCTCACCACAAGGATTAAGTCCCATGAACCAACCTGGGCTAAAGAAAAAGCCAAGATATATTTTCTGGGGGCTTCTGGAAAAGAATTCTAGCTTTCCCTCAGAATTTATCTGGAGACACACTTTCTCTGGATGGTATGGGATGCAGATGTGAGGCCTGATACTGCTGCAGCCATTTTGCTACCACAAGAGATAAAAAGTCTGAAGTCAAAGGTGATGCACAAGGAGATTAAATTAAGAGAAGTGCAAGGAAATGGAGTTGGGGCCCATCGGATCAAACTTTACCTGAAGTTGTCCCTGCTTGTGGCCCTTAAATAAGCCCAAAATGTATTTGATCATTTATGCCCGTTTGAGTTGGAATTACTGTTATTGCATCTGAAACAATCCTAACTGATACACGGCCAGAAAACTTTCGTGAGCTCTAGAGTGTGAATTACTGATTGGAAAATGCTGGATTACATAATATCTAGGGTCATCTCTAATAGAAAAGATTTTGTGCTGTTACTGGCAATAAGGGGTGTAATTGAAGACAAGTTGGAGAAATGTATGTTAGATGATTGGACAACACATTATGCAATGGATCTCAGTCTTATTGTTGAAGTACATTCACTATCTAATTAGCTATTTTTAATTCAGAAAGAGGAAATTTCATGATTCATTTCTCTTTTTGTGTTCTATGTAGTTGAGTATTTGTGGCTCTTACAACTTTATTTTTCTTTAAATGCATCATCTTTCTGCAAAGTTTCACATTTTGTTAACAGTCTCAATTTCAGTCTTTTGTTGGACAATAGGAAGTTTCAAAACATAGTAGGTATTTAATAAATGTATGTATAATTAAAGTGATGATTTTATGGAGTCCGAAACCAGTGGTTCTTAGATGTGGTTGCCCATTAGAATCACCTGGTTAATTTTAAAATAATGGTTCTTAAAGTACAGGGTATATCAAATTACTTTGTAAGCTTGTTGAAACAGATTTCTTGTGACAATTTCATTCCTATTCAGTAGTTCTAGGGTGGTGCCCCAGAGTTTGCCTTTCTAACTAGTTCTCAGGTGGTACTGAAACTGCTGATCTGGGGAACACTGCTATAAAAAATATTCCTCCCAGCTTATTTAAATCAGAATCTCCTTGATGGTGGTGAATTTTAAGATGCCCCAGATGATTCTGATGGAGAACCAGGTTGAGAACCACTGGAGTAAACAAAGGAGAATGGCTGGCCTTTATCTCCTGATAAGCATGTACAGAAGCCCTTTCATTATTCCGATAAAAATTTCCATTTCACACTTCAAATGAACTCCTTGACCTACATATACTATCTCACTAGAAACAGTTAATAAACTTAAATAAAAAAATAATCACTGAAGTTGATTACTTAGGAGAATCGTAAGCCAAGTATCAACTGTCTCTTGTCCCAAGAAGATCTGTAGATCAACTCAAAAGAACATCTACAATGATTTTATTCAGGAAAACAGAAATTGTCATGGCTGAGATTAGCAACTGCTAGAGGGACAGAGGAAGGAGGTAATGTTATCAGAGCCCAGTGGCCTGAGTTACCCTAAGGAAGCTGGAACCAGGATAGGCTTTTTCAGTTGGTAGCTGGAGTCAAAAAGGAGATATAGCTGCTGCCAGAGATGATTGCCAAGCAGAGGGAGAAATACACTCCTTTCTCTCTTCTTTCTGCATCTCTGATCAGCACTTCTCATTGGCTACACCCAGCACAACAGCAGTTGACAAAGGTATCTGGGAAAAACATCCTATGGGTCAGCCCCTCTGGATAGCTGAGCAAAAGAGAGGAGGGGTGAGAAATAAATCTGAAGGTAAACATGCTAAGGACCAACGTACTTCTTATCACCAGGACAATTTGGTCTCTTATTAATAAAATCAATAGACTGAACATCCACGCATGTCATTTCACTTCAAATAACATTTGGAATCTTTATCAGATTATACTGGAATTTTCATCTAGTCTTAAGAATATGTGTTTATATATGTGTAGTTGCTGCATGGTTTCCATTGGCTAATTGGCAACACCTATTCCAAACACTATAGTCGCCTTTTAAAGTAAAACCTCAAAAGGCTCCTCCTAGCGTCTGGTATACCAGCTTTTCTAAACCCCTTCCTTTATTATGGAAAGTAAAGAGTTGTCTAAGATTGGGACAATCCCTACTGTGGGCTACTACAGGTAATTTCTTCGATTTTTTTTTTTTTTTTTTTTTAACCATGGAGTGACCCCATATGCTTCCCTGACTGCCAGGGCTTAAATCCTCAAATCTCCCACAAGCAGGACCTCTACTTCACTTTTTGACATATTAAACTCACGTTTTACATAAGAGAGAGACTTCAGTGTGCTAAAATCCAGTTAAAGAATATCTCTTGCAAACCTCCTGAATGAGGTCATTCTGAGTAGCCTTGAATCTATCATTTGAATGGTATACAGAGTTAAATTTTCCAGTTAATTTGCCTTTCTGCCCTGTCTTTACAATCACATCAGTGGAGCTTTCCTGTCCAGATTGTCTGATACTGTTTTGTCCATGAATACCTAATTATCATGTCCCTCATTCTCCAGAATAAGTCATAATGTTATAATATGATATATAATTATATATAAATATACAATGCTATTAGCTATTACTAATCATTGACTCCTCTTCAAATTCTAGCTCTTCTGAGAAGATCAGTTTTAGAAGCTCTCCCAATTGTTCCACAATAAGGAATTCATAACTCTACTAGCTTTAATCCAAACCTGAGTGGGTGGCCTATCGCATTTGGGGCCTCTTAGTGAATCAGCAGCTATAGCATTATATACAAAGGGTGCCAAAAAATGTATACACATTTTAAGAAAGGAAAAAAATGTATTAAAATTGTAATACAATGAATGACGCTAGCATTCTTTTAATTAAAGCCATCTTTCGAGCAAAGGTCATACTACACATTGCTACTGTAATTCAATTCAACTTCGAAAAGCAATACATAGATAACATCTCTTAAAATGTGTACATTCTTTTGGCACTCTCTGTACTTTTTGTAAAAACACTGTTCTTTGGCTCACTCAAGTCCATTCTGACCTTTGGGTCATGCCTTATTGAAGAGAAGAAGCTGGAATGTCAAAGCCTACGTTTAGCAGTTACCTTTATAGTGGGGATTTTCCCAGATGTCCTTGAGCGAGATTTGGAAGTCAGAAGTGAGGTGGTTTGCTTCTGTCATTGCTTTGACAAACTTGGTCATTAGGCATTTGGTTTTCAGCAGGAAGGGTGGCTGTTCCTCACTTCTTGGGTGTTGAGAGGTGGGACATGGAGCTTCAATTTTGCTGGTGTGGATTTTGGGTAGGGTGGGGTGGTATACTCCTGGAAGAAGCAATTGTGTTTCCTCATTCTCTAAATATCTGATGGCAGAAATAACAGCTCCCATATACATTCCTTGTTATATCTGGGGATCGTTTCTGGAAGCTAAAACTGGATCTTGCTCCTCCAGCTCTGTATGTACCTGTTTCTCTGTATTAGCTACTTTTTTGATTAGATAAGAAAGTGCTGCTATCTTCACTAAACCCTGCTAAATGCTAAAAAATGCAAATGGTAACGTTTCTCCTGATTTCCAGAAACATACCTTGGACTTATTAAAAATCCTACCATAGATTAAAAATCTTATCAAACTAGATTAAAGGATTTTGACTTGTTAAATTTGCTCATGAGTTTTACTTTATGTTATTTTAAAGTTTAATTTTAATTGTTTATTTTTATCAATATTACACAATGGTTTAAAAAGTCAAAATTTTTCCTGGACTTATAACACAAAAACAGCAGTTACCTGTGTCTATCTTTTTGAACTCCAGATTCCTACTCTTCATAGATGTTCTAGCAATTTCTTCTGGTATCTATTTTTTATTTCTAAATGGAAAGCCTATATTTCTAAGTAGCATGTCTATGTTGTTAATTCTTGAGTTTTCCCATTTTATTTACCTTTTGACTTCCTTCTAAGAAAGATGAAAACTTATCTCTTCTGCATTCTTTTCTTCACCAATGAACACCTTCACACATTTCTTTTCTCATCATTTTCTTATACAAATATCACATTTTTATTAGAAAGTCTTTTGTGTTTGCATTATTATGACTGTGTGAACATTATTTATAGTTGAACCATGTAGTTTATAAGGCTTATATTTCCTTTCTCATAGATTAAAACATTTTTCCCCTATGAGGTAATAATTACCATATTTTTCCTTTTGCTTAGTTTTCTATGTACCTCTTTGCTGATATTATCCACAAATTCTCTGCCAGTAATGTACGTTTTCCTTGAGATACAAGACCTATCAAAGCAAATTTTAATTTCTTTTTCTTTTTCATTTCCCATCCCTCCTCCTCTGAACATCCTTTATCATGCCCACAGAACTTGTGTTCCAGTCTAGAACAGGCTTATTGCTGCACAGCTGTCTTCTACAGCTCTCTCCTATGTTGGACCCCTGGTTTCCTGGATCTTACATTTTCAGTTTTCTCAGTTTATTCCATTTTGGTGGAACATTTCCTCCAGATGCTTTTTGAGATATACATATTTGTGGGGGGACCTTACTTTTTTTTGGTTCTATACTTTTATTTGAGTGATAGTTTAGCTGGGTGTAAAATTCTAAGCTCACATTTGGTTAGTATCCCTTGTGTTCAGTGATATCCCAGCCCTCAGATGGGCCTGGTGCCCCGAAACTGGAGTTCTTCTAATTAACATCTCTAGAAAGTAAAATTCTACTTCTCTTTTGGAGTCAGAAAGGGACAGTTCTGTGGATGCTTGGAGTTGGGGAGAAAATATGCTTCTTATAAAGAGTTTGAACCAATTCTCTTATCAGCCCCACCTACATCCTCTCTTTCAGAGATGTCTAGAGTCTCAGGTTTCTGACTCTTTCTGGGGTCTTAGAGTATATACTGCTAAAATTTTCTGGTCTTCTAAGTCAATAACCACTTATCCATCTGCTTCAGCTATTAAAATTTTGTTTTTGCTATCCTATTCTGTTTGTTCTTATAGGTTTGTGCCCTTTTTATTCCCTCACTCTCATTTTAGAGACTTTGGGGAGTGAGACATAGGTAAATACATACTCATATACATAAATAGCCATATTTAATTGGAAGTTCTTTGACCATTTGTTTTTTTTGTTTGTTTTGTTTTTTAATTTTTAAAATTAGTTTCACGTGTACAAAACACTGTAATTGTTAGACATTTGTCATTTATGTGCCTCACAAAGTGATAACCCTCCTCCCCTAATCTACTACCCCTCTGACATCACATATAGCCATTACATTTTCACTGTCTCTTTTTAACTCCATCTATTCACAAGAGACCTGGACTATGAATAATGGATTCATTCACACTCAATGATTTTGGTCCTTTTAATAAATCCAGATACTTAATAACATAGAGGTGAAAACAAACCAGATTCACAAAATTCAGTTAATTTCAGGAAGATGTTTTCTGAGTTAATCTGAAACATCCTGTAATAAATTATTCCTCTTAATTTTAACTCAGTTAACTACTAAGACTAGCCTATGTCATATGTGCTTATTTGTCCTCTGCTTTATGTAAAGTTCATAGTCTTTGGATGACTGATCCTATTTCCTCAGTCTCTTGATATTTATATTTTTAGGTATTTATTAATTAACATAGGTATCATAGGACATTTCTATGCTGAAATTAATAGTTTTGTTAAACTCTTATCTAGGAAACATCTGAACTTGGAAGATGGTTTTTCTCTGGGCTACTATTTTAGGGAGGTTGACTGAATCTAAAACAAAAAATATACCTCCTCATGATGTAATATTGTGAAGTGTTAGACAATGAGATGACTGGGTGTGGAAGAGGGACTTAGCTGACATCCCTATTCAAGAGGCCAGCATTTATTATTTTTTTTAATTGCCTGCTTTTTGTATTTAACTTGCAAAATTTGTGGAAAATTAACTTGAAGAAAAGTATAAAGAAGGAAGCAAAACTCATCACAGTTCAGCGATATCATCTGTTAATTACTATTACTGTTTTTAGGCTTATTTTACTTAGTTGTTGTTCATGTATAAATGTGCATTAAAATACTTTCTATTATAGAAAATTTCAAACATACATAAAACTAGATAAGAGTATAATAAATCTGTATGTACCCATTGTCTATCTTTCCCAGTTTTTAGCAGGTTGCCATTCATGTTTCATTCATCCCTCACTATCTATTCATCCTCCATCTCTACTTTTTTTTTTTGCTACAGTATTTTAAAACAAATCCAAAACATCATAGAATTTCACCCATAAATACTTCAGTGTTTATTTTTAAAATATAGCTTTGTTTTGTACACAACCATAATGATATTATCACTCTTATCAAAATCAAAATAGCAATTCTTTAATGTCATCTAGTATCAGCAGAAACTAACCTTGTCAGACTTGACCTTCGATATTTAGCCTGCAGAACTATGAGAAAATAAATTTCTGTTGTTTAAGCCACCAGTTTGTGGTATTTTGTTATGGTAGCCAGTGCAGACTAACATACCTAACAATAATACATGACAGTAATAGATTTGCCCCTATGTAGCATTTTGGGAGGCACCTTATAAATTTTGATATAGTGGGTTCTCATTTTCATGATTTATCAAGTGTCTATTTTTGAAGTTGTGGGTGGCTTCTTGGCCTAACCCTTTTTTATTTTTATAAGAGAGCTTTAAAACTTAATCTAAATGCTGGTAGTTTAGAAAATGTAGATTTTGCAAAATACATGATGTGGTAAATAAAGTCTTGAGGAAACTCTGAGAAACATTTTCTGGATATGCTCAAGAATTTTGTCTATATAGCTTTGTTGTGCATTATGAAAAATTCTGAAAAGGCAGAAAATGACTAAGAAAACAAATAGCTTTCATATTCTGCATAAGTAAATATTGTTAACACTTAGGGATACATATGCTAAGATATTTTCTTATGTTCATATATACAATATATTTTAAAATAAAGCTATGAAACCATATATATACACATAGTAGTATGTATATATTTTTATTTCAATAAATCTATATTTTCTTTTAAAGTATTTACTAAATTAATATTTAATATATCATATATAATGTATTTACCCACATTTTCCTGATCAATATTTAGGTTGATATAGATATTTTGGTTTTATAAACAATAATACTATGAATATTTTTCAGTGTATATTTGTCAATTGTCCAATTTTTTAGGATGAAAGTATGGATTATTGGATGTTAGTATGGTTGTTTTCTATTAATTATTTTTTTCATATTTACTTTTGCTTTATACAGCTATAATCATTTTAATAGTTCCATGCTAAATTGGATTTAATGCTCAATGCTGGCCCCACAGTTTCTTGTTTTTATTAAGCCATGTGGTTTCTATTTTCCTCTGTGTTACTTCCTCATATGAATGAGTCCTTGGCTGATACAAGCTTTGCCTTTCAAAACTTTATAAATATCACAGTGTTGTCTTAAGATATTTAATATTGTAGAGAACTCTGAACCAGAATTATTTTATTCCATTGTTATAAACCTGTTTCCTTTTACATGAATACTTATAAGGATTTATTCATCATTGTAATAAAAATTTGCTAAAATGTGTCTTCTTCTGACTCCCTTTTCATTATTTTTATAATACAAAGCAAATCCTTTAAATTTGAAGACTTAGATCTTCATTTCAGCCAGTAAAGTTTTCTTCTATTTTATTTTCAATTTTGATTTTGCTCTTTTGGTTCAGGGTTCTTCAATAATATCAATTTATCCATTTTTAAATTTCTATTTGCTGGATTTCAAATTTATTATCTTCATTTTTATTTTCATCTTTAATTTTTTTTTTCTTTTCATTTTTTGGGAAACACTTCTAAATTTTGACCTTCAGGTCAATAGTTCAATATCTTTTTTGTCTCTGTTTGGCTAATGATTAAATTTTATTACAGCCTTTTATTTTAATTCAGGCTTTTTATTTCTAGTGTCATTTAAACCTTACCTTACTCCAATTCTGTTTTTTACATATATTATGAATTCTTTTGAATTCTACTCCTAATTCAAAGGTTTCTTATCTTCTGTTCTCCTACTGAAAACACTTCATTATCAACCCGATGAACTGAGCACATATCTTCTTGCCTTAGCAAACAAAGAATAGCATCCTCCTCTATTTTGGAGACATATTTTATTCTTATTCAGAACTAAGAATAAGAACTAACTGAAATTAGTGGCTACTTAAAGAAAGTGTAATTTCATACCAATGGTGCCAAAATTAGAATCATGACTTTTTTTGAAAGCTATTCTTCAGGATTCAGATTGACCAGACTAATTAACTATTAAACAGGTCAGTTCTTATAGTTATCAGAGGTATATCTTGAAAATAATTAATCTTTTCTAGGTGAAACGGATTTAGTGCTATTCAAAATTATATTTGGCAGGAAACAAGGTATTTAGTAAATGTTTAAGTCGGCTATCTGCTTATACCTACCTTGAGATTCTAGGCCTGTATTATCTCTATTGTGATATATGATAAGCTAGCCAAGTATTCATTGAGAGACTCAACATGATTATTTGTTGTAAGAAAAGTTTAGCTGTATTGAGTTTCAGTGGAAAATGGAGTATCTGGTGCTGTCTTCATGTGAGACTCCAAACAGTTCTTTTTTTCTGGCAGACTCCTTCTCTGAAATTGAAAAGTTGAGCACATGTAGAAGGAACATGCTATATGGGAATGTATCAGTTATTTATTGCTGCACAACAGGCTACCACAATAGTTAGTAGCTTTAAATAAGTGATTTATTGAGCTCCTATAGGTTGGCAATTTGGGCTAGGCTCAGCTGGCAGTTCTTTTGGTCTCTGTGTCTGCATATGTCTGCAGTTAGCTGCTGCTGGTCAGTTGGGAGTTGGTTGACCTATGATGACCTCACTTAGTGTCTAACAGATGGTTCACTCTTAGGTTGGGCAATGGGGAACACCTGTGTCACCTGTCTCTTGCCATCAAGCAGGCTAGATCAGCCTTATTCACATGAAAGTGCGGAGAGTTCTAGGTGAGAGGAAGAAAGCATGCAAAACCTCCTGAGGCCCAGACAGGAGCTGGCAAGCTGTTGCTTCTGTGGCATTCTATTGGTCAAAGCAACAGACAGGGTGGAGAAACAAACCATACCTCTTAATGAGAGTTGCTGCTAATTCACATTGTGGGACCACAAAGGGACAGTGATACAGAGAGGAGTGGAGACTGTGGCTGTTTTTGCAAGCTGTCAGATAATTTTATCTAATATGGTAGTAGCTTGATACACTAGTAAGTGTATTAGTCTTCAATGGCTGTTGTAACAAATTACCACAAGCTTAAAAACAACATACATTTACTCTTCTATAGTTCTGGAAGCCAGATATCCCAAATCAGTTTCACTGGCTGAGTCAAGATGTCAGCAGCTCTACACTTCCTCTGGAGGTTCCAGGGGAAAATCAGTTCCTTGCCTCTTCTAGCTTCTTGTGGCTGCTGCCATTCCTTGGTTTGTGACTGCATGACTCCTGTCTCGGCTTCCATGGTCACATTACCTTATCCTCTTTCATGACCAAATCTCCCTTTGCTTCCTTCTTATAAGGATACATATGATTACATTTAGGTCTACCTGGATGATTCAGGGTCATTTCTCCATCTCAAGATCCTTAACCTAACCGTATCCGCAAAGTCTTTTGTTTTTTCTTTTGCATATAAAGTAACATTTTCAGGTTCTAGAAGTCAGGGTGTGTACATCTTTTGGGGGACCGCAATAAGGGATGTATCTGTGAGATAGTGTCCGGCTGTCTAGTATCACATATTTGTTTCCTAGGTCAAAAAGCCAAATGGTAAGTAACCTGATTCACTTAAAATTATATAAGAAAATGTCACCTGCAAACCTAGCACCGGTAGAATATGAGTATTCTTTCAGTCTATGACAGAAAATATGTTGGCTCTCCGCATCTGTGAGTTTTGCATTTGTGGATTCAACCAATTACATATTGAAAATATTCATGAAAAAATGTTATGTTGCTGCTGTTGTGTACTATGTATTAGGTCTATGATGGTTGACTCTGTACTAAACATGTCCAGACCTCTTTTTGTCATTATTTCCTAAACAATACAATATAACAACAGTTTTACATAGCATTTACATTGTATTAGATAGTATAAGTAATTTCTGGATGATTTAAAATATACAGCAGGATGTGCATAGGTTATACACAAATACTACGATATGACATGTCATATAAGGGACTTAGGCATCTTTGGATTTTGGTATCTGCAGGGGGTCCTGGAACCAATCTCCCATGGATACCAAGGGACGACTACTTACATTCCACACATTCAACATTCATTCATTCATTCCAAAAATTTACTGAGCACACAAAAACCAAACACTGGATTATGCTAATCTAGATTCTAGGGACATACCAGTGAATAAGAGTTTACATTTTAAGTTGTGCTATCCAGTATAGTAGCCACTAGCCACTTAAAGGCAACTGAATACTTGAAATGTAATTGAGTACCTGACATTTTTAAAATTTTAATTGCCAGTGTAAAATACACACTAGATTTTGAATACTTAGCATAAAAAAAAATATCTCATTAATTTTTATTGATTTCATATTGAAATGGTAATATTTTAGATATATTGAATTAAATAAAATGTTATTAATATTAATTGTATTTGTATTTAAATTTTTTAGTGGAACAACTAGAAAGTTTAAAATTTTATATATATATATATATATATATATATATATATATATATATATATATAGCTTGTATTTATAATTCACATTATATTTCTAATAGATAGCATAGTCCTACAGTTTGGGGGAAGACTATAAATGAAATATTAATAAACAGATTGAAAATAAAATCTAGTGATGCATTAGAGAGTATCTGAGTAGGCTTCTTAAGATTGGGTGATCAAAGAAGGATTCATTTGACTTTTGAGTTTAGACCTGAATTATATGAAAGCATAAGTCATACAAAGACTTTGGGAACTGTTTTTTAGGTAGAGGTAATAGAAAAAAAAATATTTTCTAGATAGATGATTTTTTTCAAGTGTAAAATCCTAATATGAGGAACAAATTTGGTTGGTTAGAGGCATATAAAGAAATTCAGTGAGAAAGAAAGATAATAAAGTAGGTTAACAAGAGATAGGTAGGAAGAGACAAACTCATTTTAAGGTCAACAGAAAGCTCAAAATTTCTCCTCTTCAACTTCTTTTAAAATCCTGAATGAGATCATTAATATTTGAGAGTAAAAAATGTAATTAATGTATACCTCTGTGAATTTGGCAAGTTATTCACTTCTTTGCCTAACTTTGCTCATCTGTAAAATGAGAATGGTATTCATTATACTAACTTCCATGAGTTTTTGTGAAGATTAAATGAGATAATGCTTGTATGCCCATTCTAAGTGACATGAGCTGGCTAGGGCTAGTCTAGATTCCATATCAAAATAGAGAATCAGAGAGATAGGTATATATTATTTGAATTATTTACAGAAATGCCTTTACAAGAATATAATTAAATATGCTTTTAGTTTTATCAATGGTTGCTTTAAGAATGGTATGATATTTCTGCTTTTTCTATTAAACCATTGTAGCCAACTAGGTTAATAAACATTCCTTCTATAAGAGTCCATGTAAAAAATTTCTGAAGGTTTAGTAGAAAGAAAATTTGTCTTCTGATGAGTTAGTATACATAATTTTATTAGACAATGAGAAGTAAAAACAGAAGTTTAAAAAAAGTAAAAAAAAGGGGGGGGCAGTTAAAAACATGAAAAAGGAAAAGAAATCATCGTTATTTCCCCCTTTTTATATTGTATTGACTGACAGGATTCTCATAGTCAAATTTCTACTTAATTTTGCATTAATGTAAATTTATGGGATTTATGATATAATTACTTTCCATAGGCCAAATATAATAATATTCTTTCATTATTTAAAAAGCTTATGACATGTGTATTTTATTATACACTGCTTTAAATCATTTAAAAAGTTGTTCAGGAGAGATCAAGATGGCGGAGTAGATAAACACTGTGCTTGCGTTCTTCTGTGAACACATTAATTACAACTAAATTATAGAACAATCAACCTGGAGAATCATCTGAAGTCTAGTTGAACAGAAGTCTTATAACTAAAAATATAAAGAAGAAGACTGGTAGGGGAGCGGAAAGATGGAATGCGCCCCACACCTGCGTGTGGCACTTCAGAATCAGGAGGGATATCTCAGCCACCTTGGTTCCTTCCACAGGAGCGAGGCACCCCAGCCACCCACACCAGCCTCCCCAGCCCAGAATACTGGTGCCAAGAAGAGCAGCCCCAGCAACATCTGGCTGTGAAAAACAGTAGGGATTCTGACTGGGTGGGCTGAAAGGCTGCAGGAAACGCATGTCTTCTTAAATGGCCTGCCCACAGACTCACTCGCTTGCAAACACTCACTTTGGACTCTGGCAGAATCTGACTCATGGGGCTTCAGAGACATACGGGGTGGGGGCAATGGAGGGGCGCAGATTGAGGTGTGTGTCCTGGTGGGGGGGAGGACTGGAGGACAGCTGGTATTTTCCCAGTGAGGAGTACACTTTCCACACAGCCAACAGGCAGGCGCCATCTTTCCTGTGTTGAGCCCGCCTTCTCTGGCCAAATCTGAATCTGATTGGCCTGGTGAGCACTGTGGCTCTGCCCTGCTGGCTCACTGGGATCCTGGCCCACCCAACTCACACACCTCCAGAGGTGCTTTCTCAGTGTGCAGCCAGCACTGCCTGCATTGCACTCTTTCTTGGAAAACTATTGGAGTCCAGCAGGCCCCAAGCCAGCTGTGATTGGCCTCGGTGTGCTGTGAGACTTTTGCTGAGTCCCTCCAGGCTCAGCACTGGCACCAAACAGGAATTTACATTAAGCTGGTGACCACAATTCTTCTCACTCTAGTGACTTCTGAGACCCTGCCTTACCTAACTTGCATACCACATGAGGTGTTATCAATGGCTGAACCTCAAGAGAGCCAGCAGGCCTTGGGGTGTCCTAGCTTTTTGGCAGAGCTACCTCAAACCTGGTACTGGTGGTAGCTCTCCTCAGTTCGCTGCATGGTGTCTCCCACGCACCTCCAGGTCCAGCACTGGCAGAGAGCAACTGCAGATCACTTTGTTGCTTCTACCAGGTAGACCCTGGCTGGTCACAGACAGTGGCTGACCTGGGCTTTCACTGGAGTCCCTCCCAAGAGGCCCCAGAACTAACATACTTGGAGGTTGGCTTCAGACCACACCTGAGCACCACCTAATTAGCTCCACAAATGGCACACACAAAGGATGGTCTCAATAGGCACCAGAGCCCACTGGGGTGAATCCCACTCAGTGGGGTAAGCCCCCTGCACAGCAGTCTGTAAGCTGTGGATGTGGCCAAACCCCACACCCAGTCAGTCTAAGGGTCAATCCCACCCACTAATGTGCCAGGAGCAATCAAAGCTTAACTATAATAGGAGGGCACACACAACTCAGAGAAGGGACACTCCTGGAGCACCTGGCTCAGGTGACTAGATAGACTGTGCCACTGGGCCCCGCAGCACACCTACTACATAAGGCCATCCAGCCAAGACTGGGAAACATAGCAGATCTACCTAATAATATAGAAACAAACACAGAGGGACAGCCAAAATGAAAAAAAAATATAAGAAGAAAGAAAACATCCCAAATGAAAGAACAGGAGAAAACTCCAGAAAAAGAACTAAACAAAATGGAGGCAAGCAACCTACCAGAGACAGAGTTATTTTGTGTGCTTGTTTGTTTTTTAGCTTCAGGTGTACAAAACAATGTAATAGTTAGACATTTATACCCTTCACAAAGTGATAACTCCCTTCCCCTGTCTGCTACCCCTCTGACATTGTATATTGCTGTTACAATTCCACTGACTCTACTCTCTATGCTGAGACAGAGTTCTAAACAATGGTTATAAGAATGCTCAAGGAACTTGGTGAGAATTTCAACAAAGAGATAGCAAGCATAGAAAAGGACATAGTAGCCATAAAAAACAACCAGTCAGAAGTGAAGCATACAATAACTGAAATGGAGAATGCACTAGAAGCAATCACTAGCAGACTAGATAAAGCAGAGGATGGAATCAGTGATTTGGAAGACAATGTAGTAGAAAACACCCAATTGGAACAGCAAAAAGAAAAAGAATCCAAAGAAAAGAGAACAGATTAAGGGACCTCTGGGACAACATCAAGCATACCAACATTTGCATCATGGGCACCAGAAGGAGAAGAGAGAAAGCAAGGGATTGAGAACCTATTTGAACTAATAATGACTGAAAACTTTCCTAACATGGTGAAGGAAATAGACATACACATACAAGTCCAGGAAGCATGGAGAGTCCCAAACAGGTTGAACCCAAACAGGTCCACACCTAGACACATTAAAATTACAATGGCAAAGGTTAAAGACAAAGAGAAAATCCTAAAAGCAGCAAGAGAAAGGCAACTAGTAACTTATAAGCGAGCTCCCATAAGACAGTCAGCTGATTTCTCAGCAGAAACTTTGCAGGACAGAAGGGATTGGCACAAAATATTTAACATGATGGAAAGCAAGGATCTACAACCAAGATTACTCTACCCACCAAGGTTATAATTTAAAATCAAAGGACAGACAAAGAGCTTCCCAGACAACAAAAAGCTAAAAAAGTTCATCACAACCAAATCAGTAAGACATGTTAGAGGGACTTCTTTAAGATGGGAAAAAAAAAGATCAAAATTATAAATAATAAAATGGCAATAGTTACATGTCTATCAACAACTACTTTCAATGTAAATGGATTAAGTTCTCTAATCAAAAGACATAATAGGGATGAATGGATAAGAAGACAAAAGCCGATGTATGTTGCTTAAAAGAGACTCATTTCAGATTGAAAGACACACAGACAGAAAGTAAAGGTATGGAAAAAGATATTTCATGAAAATGGAAATGAAAAAAACAAAAAAATCTGGGGTAGCAATATTTATAGCAGGAAAAACAGACTTTAAACAAAGACTATAAGAAGAGACAAAGAAGGACCCAGTAATCCCACTTCAGGGTATTTATCCAAAGAAACTCAAAGTGCTACTTCGAAGGGATGTTTGCATCCATATATTCATTGCAGCATTGTTTACAATGCCCAAGATGTGGAGGCAGCCTTGGTGTCTGTTGATGGATGAATGGATAAAGAGGAGATGGTACATATATACAATGAAATATTGCTTGGCCATGGAAGAGAATGGGTTCTTGCCATCTGCAGCAGCATGGATGGACCTGGAGGGTACTGTGCTGAGTGGAGTACATCAGAGAAAGACAGATGTAATGTGATTTTGCTTATATGTGGAATCTAAGGACAAAATGAATAAATAAAACAGAAACAAACTCATAGATACAGCAAACGTTTTGATGGTTGCCCAATGGGAGTGAGGAATGGTAATGTGGGTGAAAAAAGGGGAAGGGATTAAGAAGTACAAATTGGTTGTTATAAAGTAGTTATGGGGATGTAGGGTATAGCACAAGGAATATAGTCAATAATATTGTAATAACTGTGTATGGTGTTGGGTACTAGATTTGTTGGGGTGATACATGGGAGGGAGTTGGGGCAGGGTGAAAAAGGTGAAGGGATTAAAAAGTACAAATTGGTAATTACAAAATAGTCAATGGGATATAATGTAAAGCATAGGGAATGTAATCAATAATATGCTAATCACTATGTACAGTGCTAGGTGGGTACTAGACTGGTCAGGGGGATCACTTCTTTAATTATATAAATGTCTAATCACTATGCTGTACCCCTGAAATTAATATAGAATGATATTTAAAAAACAAAAATAGTTTAAGTTTAAATTAAACAAAATATATAAAACATTGTTTCTATGAGAAAATGCACTCCAAGTTTCACAGAACCAAGTTATAAAAAAAGTTTTGGAACATAGCCCATTTATAAGTTCAGGAATTCCTCATGTATTTGGGGGTATTCTAAAATACCTTATTAAATATTCTTAAAACACATATTTTCTAAAAAGAAGAGCAAAATTTAAGACCTATTTTTTGAATGATACATTTTAAGTTGCAAAACAAAGAAGCTATGTAAATTTGTCTTTGAATAAAAGTTATACCTGAACAGACATTTCTCCAAAGAAGATATACAAAAGAACAACAGGTACATAAAAAGATGCTCAACATCACTAGTCAATATAGAAGCTCAAATTAAAACCACAATGAGACATTACCTAATGCCCGTTAGAATGGTCACCATCAAAAAGACAAGAGATAAATGGTGGAGTGAATGTGGAGAAAAGGAAACGCTCGTGCAATGCTGGTGGAAATGTAACTTGGTACAGTCACTGTAGAAAACAGTAAAAAAAAATTAAATATAACTACTTATGATCTAGCAATTCTACTTCTGGGAATATACCTAAAGGAAGTGAAAAAACTAACTTGAAATAATATCTGTCCCCTATATTCATAGCAGCATTATTTACAGCCAAGACAAGGAAACTACCTATGTGTCTGTTGATGGATGAACAGATGAAGTGATTGGTGTGTGCATATATACATACATAAAATGGAACATTGTTTAGCGATGAAAAAACAAGGAAATCCTATCATTTGCGCCAATAAGGATGGACTTTGAAAGCATTATGTTAAGTGAAGTTAAGTCAGACAGAAAAAGACAAATACTGTATGACCTCACTTGTATGTGAAATCTAAACAAAATAAAGGAAACAAAAAACAACCCCCAAACACATAGGAAAAGAGATCAGATTTGTGGTTATTAGTAGTCTGGGGTAGGAGTAGGGAGAGTTGGAGCAAGGTGGTCAAAATATACAAACTTCCAGTTATAAGATAAATAAGTACTAAGGATGTAATGTACAACATGATGTCTGTTGTTAGCACTGCTGTATAATAGATAGAATAGTTGTTAAGAGAGTAAATCCTAAGAGTTTTCATCTCCCAAGCGTTCAAATCCTGAGTTTTCTCCTTTTTAAGGAGAAAAAGATTATTTTTTTCTTTTTTTTTATTGTTTCTACATGAGAAGGCAGATGGTAGTTGAACCTATTGTGGTAATCATTTTGAAATATATGTAAATCAAACCATCATGCCATATGCCTTAAACTTATCTGTTTTCTATAATGTATTTTGTATACTATATCATCTATATCAATTATTTCTCAATAAAACTGAAAAATATGAAAGATTATTTGTGGAAGATTAAAAAAAGCTACATTTAAAAAAAAATCTAAGGACATCTTTCTCCAAATTCATTCATTCATTCATTTATTCATTCATTCATTCGGTGCCTGTCAAAGGCCTATTTTTTTCTAGAGCTGAAAATGTAGAGATTAACTGAAGTGTCTGTGAGATGAGGCAGGAAAAGTGTTCTGGAGCCAGGTAAAGAAAGTCCTTGTGTGACACACATGGTAAAGAGTTAAAATTTCATCCTGAATGCAATAGGGAGCCATTGAAGCATTTTAGGCACAGAAATGATTTGATTAGACTTCGTTTTTAGAATGTCTTTTGACAGCGGTTTAAGAGATGTATTAAGAGTGGTGTATTTAAGAGATGTATTTAAGAGTGGTGATGGGGAAATAGGGGCAGGTGTGTACATGGGATTATACATAGGTGAACCAATAAGGAACTTTTTCATAACAACTAGGAGAAATATTTTGTGAGTGACAGTGAGCATGGGAAAATGAAAGAAATATTTAGAAAATAGAATTGAGAGAATTTGGCAGAATTGTCTGGAATGATTAAGTTTTCAACTTTGGCAATGAAATAGATAATACTTTTGTTATCTATTTTTTGTTGTTGTTTGTTTTGTTTTGTTTTTGTGGGGACAGACAGTTAGTGATATGAAGGTTGGTGGGATTTAGTGCAATGAAGTTGGTTTGGGTCATGTTGAAATTGTGATGTCTGTGGGACAGCTGAATGGTTTGTTATTGATTGATGTAAAGCTTAGGAATGGAGACAAAGATTTGGGAGACATTAACTCATTGATAATCATTGAAGGCATAGATACAGATAAGATGTCCTAAAAGAGTGTGTAGATAGAAAAGATTGTTGACAATGGAATCTTTGGGAATCATAACATATAAGAGGGGAGAATGGTATGGAGGGAGATGATCTAAGTGAGAATGAGTTTCTAGGGGGTTCCAGGGAATGTGGGCTTCAGAGGAGAGGGTTTTAAGGAAAGAGTAGTTTATTACATCAAATGCCAAAGAGAGGTCAAGTAAGATACAGAATAAAAATAATATTTTTATTTTAAAAATAATATTTTTGCATTTGAAATTAGTATATGGTATCAGAAAATGGCAGGAACAAGTTTAGCAGAATAGAGGGAGTTGAAAATTGAGTCACAGTATGAAAAATGAATGAGGGATGACAAATTGCAGACAATGAGTTTAGACTTTGGGTTCTGAAGAGAAGGAAAGAAATGGGTAGTGATAGGGGCACACAGGGAAGAGGCAGGACTGTTATAATACTGGGACTGAGGACCACAATTTCACGTTCAGTAAACCTGCTAGTGAAGAGTGGGTATTTGATGGGAAAAAGCCCCTGACTTGGGAGGGGGAATGTGATTCAGAGCACAGGTGGCAGGAGCGGTGCCTTCCCATTTTAATTCTGTTGAAACTTTATACAGCCCCACAACAATAGGGTAACTTATATGTGTCCTTCATGAATTAGTAACCTTCATTTATAACCAATGGGAATTTCAAGAAATGATTGATTTTCATTATACTCTCAAAAAGAATAATATCGATAGCCATGACCCTCATAAAGTCTCCAGAGTTCCATTTTTCCTCTACTCATTCGTCAGATTTTATGACTCATAATGTTCTCCATTAATTCAACCAAAATTATGTTTAGTGTCAGGGATATGATGATGAACCAAATACAGTGCTGGCTTCGAGACCCTCTTGTGCACCCGTGGCCGAACTTGGAGTTACTCTCCAGGTACCTCTGATTGCTGCTGCTGATAGTGACGTAACAGTGTATACTGATGATAATGAGATGACCCTGGTGCATCTGTCCATTTGCTATTATTGCGACAAAATAAAGTGTCAACTTCTCCTTTGCACACGCTTTTAGTAGAAGTTCCACAAAATATTTCTGTAGAATTCCTCTTCTGAAAAAAAAAAAAAAGAAATCGTAGTATTAAAGCACAGACTGATTTTTCACTTAAAAAGTGCTTATGAAGATGTCAGTTTCTTCTTTTATTTTTTCACTACGAATTGAGTGTCTTGAGGATAAGACTCTTCTCTAACACATTCCTTTTCAGGTATGCTATACTGGGAAATGCAGAGTTTAGGACTCAGGATACCTGGGTCAATTAGTAATCATCCATGTAACTTATGAGCTGAGAGACCTTGAACACATCGTTGAACAGGATCTAGAAAATGAAGATAACACGTGTCCTGACTACGTCTTATGTGTTTTTTTTTTTTTTTTTAAACCATCCAATAAATGAGAAAGTTCTTTATAACTTAAAAGTGCTGTGCAGATGGTTTGGGAGGATTCCAGAATCCTAATGTACTTTGGTTCTATTCATACCTAAAATGTTTCATTTAGGGAAGATCATGACTTCCCAGTTTTGTTTAAACAAATGGGAGTTTGGTTTCTGTCCTTCGGAACAGAAAGAATCTTGACTTGTGCAGTGGTTTCCTTCAGAATTCAGGCACTTGCATTATCAGCAAGGTCTGAGTCACAGAAAAGGTGGTGACATGGCAAAATAAAACTAACACGTACAGAAAAACGCTTTCTGGAAAGCAAGCACAGAGGGCCTGTGTTGCAAAGTGCAAGGGTGGCCGTGTGCACTGACATTTGTGACACTGATTGCGGGAGCTGAGAACAAAATTGTACCCAAGCCTGTATGTGTGCGCACAAATAGAAACTCTGACTGGTAAGTGCCAGATCTCCTGCCCCTGTAGGAACATGGATGTGTTCTTATTTTTGGTAGAAAAGAAGTCTCCCCACATTATCAAGATTCAAGATTATTATTTGAGAAAATAAATATGTGCATCAAATTGTAGGAATTAGGAACTCTGGTGTGTTTGGGGAGCAGAACAGAAGCTGGAGAGAAATGAAGTCAGCTGTCCTCGTAGCAAAGTGGCAGTTACTAGCTTGTCCATGGTCAGCTGAGAAGGAATCGTTCACGAGTGATGGCTCTCTTAAGAAACTAAATACCTTTGTTACCCAGGTTACTCTTTCCCGGGCATTAATGATTGACTTTACATGTAGAATGATCCGAGTTACATATCATTTTGTAATTAAAGTTTTCTTTTGCCCTCTCTTGACTTCTGTGACTTGACACATATTGCTCTACCTTTCTCTACATTTTGGGTTCAAGAAATTGGGAAAAATATCAGCAGCTTCTGTATTTTTAAAGAGCCTAAATCCTACATATTAAGTCAATGGCCTTTAATGTCTTGTTAAGCACCTGGCAAGACATACCCACATAGATGCTTAATAAATAATAGCTTTGCTCTGAGCTCACTGATCCCACAGAAAGGCTTTCCACACGCATCTCTATCAAGTAATAAGTACTCTAATCAACTTATTCTTATCAATTTGTTTCTTACTTTTGGACAGCTTCATTTCTTTCCATATCACTGATATAAGAAAATATGAATATTTATAAAGAAATGAAATTTCCCCACAAAAACCGGTTTCTATGGAATTAAATGGCAATTATGCATGAATGTGTTAGGACTTGTGGCTGTCTCCCTTCAGACATGCCTGATGTTTTTATGCCCAGCCTAGTTCCATGGCTCATGTAATTAATCCTTACTAAGCAGTTGCAGCCCTTAGATAGCTGTGTGCTTTATCTTTCTGAGGTCTAAAGTCAGGTTCACCTTGGCAAGTGTTGTGTTATGTTTAACAGAGAGTGGGGCTCTTTTGATCATCTTATCTCATGTGAGGAAGTACAGTAGCAGGAATGGTTAAGACCAAAGACCGGGAATCCTACAGAGCAAGATCCAGACACAAGCTCTGCTGTATTCCAACTTTTCATCTGGCCAAGTCCCTTAAACCCTTTAAGCCTCAATTTCTTCATCTTTAAAATGAGGGTTACTTAAATTTCCTTGTTGTTGAAGGATGAAATGAGTTAATATAGGCCAATAACTTAGCAGAGTGCCTTCTACAGAGTAATCACAGATAACTACTACTGGCTGTCATTTGCGGTTCAGGGCTAGATAATACAAAACTCACATGACTGTTCCAGAATAGAGTGAAATTTTGTCTCTCAGTTAAATCAGTGGTTCTCAACTGTGGGAGAATTTTGCGCCCCCTACCCATTCCCCGGAACATTTGGCAATGTGTAGAAGGCTATCGGGTTGGCCCAACTCATGGGAGTGGGGATGGGAAGGCTGTTACTGGCATCTTATGAGCAGAGGCAGTGGGGTGTTTCGTTTCTAAACATTCCACAGTGCACAGGCAACCCCTGCCCTCCACCTATGTCCCACCTCTCAGTGAGGAATTGTCTGGTTCAAAATGCTAGTAGTGCTGAAGTTGAGAAATCTTGAAGTAAATAGAAAGGTATCCTTCCGCAGATGAGTCATGAGTAAATCCTAATGAAGAAACCAGTCCATCAACAAGTATTTGTAGTCCTTCTGTTCCAGGTACAATATCATTGCCTTCTAGCTATGGAGCTCTTTACTCTTTATGTAACATCTTCACACATATTCAATTATTAATTCTGACAAAAATGTTAACAAAACAAAACAAAACAAACCAAGCTCAACTGTGTTAACCATTAACCACCCCCACCCTTCTCTTTTTCTTTCGTAGATGAGGAGTTCAACTGAGAGGTTGACTTTCTCACAAAAACACGGATGGCAATTAAAGCCAGATGTTCCGAGTCCCAAATACAGTGTTTCTGCCACTCCCACATGCCCAGCATTGCGTTTCTGTGGGGGAACGCAGGAGACGTTTTAGACATGGTTCCTCCCTGAAGACTCTTACTCAATTGTTAAGAGACTTACACTCATGAACACTTATTTGTGCCTCTTGGGGCTATAACAGATGCATATTCCCTCTCCCATGCCCACCCCTTCAGTGGTAGAGAATATTGCAAGGCAACTAACTTGATACCAGAGTGTTTTCTTTCTCCTGAATCTTAGAGGGCTCGTTTGCAACATAAATGTAGTAATGTGTCTGCAAAACAGGGTGCTACCCTTCTTTACAATCTGTACTTTCATAGCATATGCTACCATGTTCCTTTTCCCCCACCAGTCCTCCTACATAGCCCAGATGGTGCCTGGCCTGCTCTTGTAAACTTCTTTTTCATGCCGGTCCTCCTCTGAGCACTGAGGGTGAGGCCGCTGAGGGTTACGGATACTACGTCCAACTTGATGCCTAGGTGCTACAGTTTTCCAAAATGCAACCGGTTTTGACATGTTAACTTTGCTCTTCTCAGCTCAGAGGCTATCAGCATGTCAGTGCCTGCAGATTATTTCATGAAGTTTTGGAAAGTGCTGATTTTTAATTCAGATTTTATGAAAATTACAGGAATGCATTTTAGAAAAATAGTAGATCTGCAATGCCTAGTCATTGCATAGCTGCCTGATATCTCTAAAGAACAATGTATCTTCCTCTTTGCACATGCTGTGTTTATGTTGTCAAAGTAGCTTGAGATTATTTTGACAAATGAGTAGAACCGATTCTAGGTGACAGTCACAAAGACTTTTTAATACCTAGCCATTAAATAAAGACAGCCCAAACACCAGGTAATAATCCTATCACAGAGGAAATAAACAATTCATGATTAATTTCATTGCATATTTATTAGCGAAAAGTTACCAAAAGATTTTCAGAAAAAAATTTTTTTTAAATTAATTTATTGGGGTGACAATTGTTAGTAAAATTACATAGATTTCAGGTGTACAATTCTGTATTACATCATCTATAAATCCCATTGTGTGTTCACCACCCAGAGTCAGTTCTCCTTCCATCACCATATATTTGATCCCCTTACCCTCATCTCGCCCCCCCCACCCCCCTTACCCCTTTCTTCCTGAGATCTTTTTTGATGATGATAAAATTTGACCTGGCATATTTTATTCAAATACGTGTAACCATTACCAATACAAACATTAGCAATTATTATATCAGTATACATCACTTCAACAAATAATATAAAGTTGACAATTACTTATACCCCAAAAGGGAAGTTTTTGTTTGTTTATTCCTATGTTTATCTTTGAAAAATACACAGTAATGAAAATCATTGAAAGTTCAGTGGTGCCTTACAGATAAATGACTTGGAAAGATACAGGCCTCTAAGCTGGCTTTCTTCCTGCCTAAGGGACATGCAAGGAAGTGGAGTGTAAAACACAATCCTTCTTGATTTATTTTCACTTGGGAGGCTTTGGGAGTTACTCAAAACTTATGTACTCCATAAAAGACAGAACTGAAAGTGTCCACGATGCAACTCAGGCAGAAACTACAAACTAGAAATATTTTCCAGAGTCCACCCTTGTCCCTCGCGGTGGGGGATTAAGTCACCCTCAGAGCTGATCACATAAAGACAGGCTAGATTATGGCACTACAGGAAGGGTGCACACGGTACTCTTCTCTGAGCAGCCCTTCCTTATGTCATCTCCTTCTATGGCTTCCCACTGCTTTAAAGACTTTAATCCCTAACACGTCATGTAGAGGTCTTTCTAGATCTGGTCTCTGACTAACTCTACCATCACAACTGACACCACCAAAATAGGCCTGTGTGTGCAGGGAACTGCCAGGAACTGATTCATCCAATAGCTGGAGTGCCTACTCTGTCCCAGACGCAGAGCTCAGAGCTCGGCATAGCTTGCCACTGTTGGAGCAGGAAGAAGGAAGTGAGTGGGGCAGGGAGGGCAACAGCGCTGGGGAGGGTTGTGGAGACCGGTGTGGGAGGCCGGAGGTGTCAGTCCAAGGAACTCGAACCTCATTTCTTTGGCGGCCGGGAGTCCCTGAAACATTTTAAATGAATTTTACAGAATGAATTACTTGGGGAAGACTTAGTTTTTATGGTGATAAAAAGGCCACCATTGAGCATTTAGCATTGGAGTTTTTTAAAAAATGGTATGCCAACATAAAGAAACAAAACCATTTTCTTTTATCACCTCTTTTTGGGTATCAATTCATTTTCTGAACAATGTTTATTGAGAATGTACCAAAGACCAGGCACAGTGATATGCACTCGTGACCCGGTACGGAACAAGCCATTTTTTTTCTTTTCCCACGAAGCATGTGATGGAATGGAGGACAAGTAAGCAGAAAAATGACAAATTATGGGATGTGTTAAGAAAGACACAAACAAGTTGCTGAAATAGAAACTATAGAAATAACAAGGAATGTTCCCACTTTTGATAAATTCTGGGAAAGGCCTGACTGACGAGGTGATAATTGAAGCTGAGTCCCAAGAGATAAGTACCACCCATTCAAAGAGAGGAAAGATGAGCATTCCCAGGCAGAAGGAACAGCAGGGGAGGGTTAGATATGGTTGCAGAGCCGAGAGAGCAGTGTGGCTGGAGTCTATCGGGGTGAGGAGGAGGAAAGCATGAAATGAAATTGCAAAGACCACAGCCAAAACATGCAGGGAGTTGTAAACTCTGCTAAAAAGTTTGTATAGTCTCTCATTTTCTCTTTGGGAACAGGATGCAGTGTATTTTTTTTTTTTTTTTTTTAACATGGTTTCATAGGCATTTTTTACATGAATTATCCAATATATATATATTTATATTTACTTGGATACTAAATCTTTTAAAATATTGAAAAGAGATTGAGAACAATTATAATCTTTTTTTCCTATGAAAAAGAGGGTTTTTGCTTTTTTTTTTTTTTTTTTTTTTAAATGAGCCATGTTATCTTTCGGCTCATTGGACAAAGAAGAAAAAACAAACACCATTTTAATGAGTCTTCTAGGGAAAACTTATTAACATCTTAATCTTACAGCCAATCATTGGTTGCTGAGACTATAAAAGGGGTTTTGACTTCCAGAAGAGAGTTTTTGTGAAGGTTCTGTTTTAGTCTGAAAAGTATATCTTTCTCCTAGAAGCTAGCAATCAATTTTCTCCTTCAATGTATGTCCTCAGCAGAGAAAACAATTCAGTGGACGTGTGTCCTAAGTCAGGGAGGCTGCTATCATTTACAGCATAGCCTCCTAGATAAGGTTTCATTCCCTTTGGTGCAGGAAGATGTTAGGTTTTATGATGCAGCCTGGACCATTTTGACTTTGACCATGGCAGGGTTCTAAATACAGTTTGGGGTATACTGTGGCTTTCAAAGACTGACTTCTGAAAAATCTGTACAAATCTTATTTCCTTAAATATCACTCCCCATTAAAAAAATATTGGTTGCCTTTCCTGTTAACTGGAAAGGACAATGTAATTATTCTAATACTAAATAGTAATTGGAGCAAGAGCTAAGGTTGTTTAAAAGCTAAAAGGCTGCTTAGACAAATTAAAAACTCGTTTACCTACATCTGGAGTATATTTATTGTAGAGTAAAAAGAGCAATAACTCTGGCTTATCACTAAGAGCGGGATAAAAATTACCTGCCACCAGGTTTAAAGCTGTGATAGTGTTCAGCTAAATTTATAACCAAGCCATTAAAGCATGTGAAAAATGATAACATGTTTGATGTTCTTTTATTCCAAACTTTCTCCCAGGTTTTTAAAATTTTTTAATTTCTCTTTGCTAAAAAAAGTGATATTATACTAAGATAAGTTTATCCGTATTTCACTATTAATGAGATTTTGGTTTAACATTACAGTGAAATTATAATAAAGAGTTGAATTCTTACAAGCTATCCTGTATGTCAGTTACACAATATGTTGAGTAGATCCCTACGAAACCATACTTATTTAATTATAATGAGGCCAACTCCTTGCAGAACACATGTTTGTGTCTCTTATAACTAATTAATGAAGACTGAAATAATTGATGGTGAATGTAACAGAAGTATCCAAGTAGATACCGAAGTTTATCTCCTTTTTCACCATTGGTTCTTTATCTGTACTACTAATATTAATTGAGTAATTTGGCAAAACAATAGCTTTGTTTGCTTTATATCCAAATGGTGCAACATTCCTAGGCAACACACTGTATGAGATTAAACACCTGAAAATAAATTATGAGTGGTGGATTACTTTAGAAAATTAAAATTAATATCAAACAGTCATTTTTGAAATTTCTAGATCATAGTTGTCTATTTTCATGGGTAAGAAAGTGGTCTAAAATTCCAAGCTCATTTTATTCATTTTCATTTTCATTAATGATTGGAGTTTTCCCTTTCATTAAACATGACACATAAGAACTGCACTGATTGATCCTCCCAGAAACAAAACAATCTTCATTTCCATTATTTGAAATAAAAATAAATTCTAAAACCTCCCTTCTGCACAATGCAGTAACATCAGTTGGTTAGCCAAGCCTGTGATTATTTATGCAAGTACAATGTTGGATGAATGGATTTTTAATAAAGTGGAGTATAGGAGATAAAGATAAAAATCAGAAAAAAATTATAAAGGGTGAAGTGTTTCATGAGTTATGGACCATTTATACTAAATAATAAGGCTGAGTTAGCTGAGAGGCAAAAAAGAACAGAGATCCCTTAGCTATAAAGAAATTTTATAAGAATGACATTACAGTTTATGTTTTGAAAAGCAGTGAGAAGTAAATGAAGGCAGTGCCTGTATACACAGGTCAAGGGTTTTTGAATGACATGAGTCTTTTACTCTCCACATTTTCAGTTTTTCCTTTCCAACTCAATCTTGGGATTTCTTTCCAAATACTTAGCTAATTGAGGTAAAAAAAACTTTTAGGCAAAGATATGACCCTGTTACTGGTGAATGTAAGTATCTGTCCTTAAATAGTTACATATATGTCAAAGTCTTATACCTTTTTTTAATTATTATGTGTTAGCCTGTGTTTTCCAAATTTGCCCAATCCTTTGGAAATATCTTGTTGGATTTATGTAGACATTTTTCAAAAAAGATCTTCTACAGTCCTTTCGTAGTGTGCTACTTTGTTGAAAAGTAATAAGAATTTACCTTTTTCTCATTTTGAGTTACTGTGTAGTTTTCATTTTGAGGAAAATGGAACAGGCTGTAGATAATATCAGTCTTCTTGGTCTTCTGTCTTTTTTGATGGGTGAACAGAGAGCTATGTGAGTTTCTGTATCTGTCTCTTGCTTACAGTGCAAAGATAATGGATTACCTTTTCCAAAAGGTCTGAATTCCACTTTTCAAAAGTGGCTGAGAAAAGGAGTCAAGAAGGTTTTACATCAGTCATTCATTGAGATACATGTGACTGCTTCAATACCTGCTTTGATGAAAAGGAGACCTAAATTCATCTCTTAAATTTTTATTAGAGTGGCTATGGTACTGGGCAAGACAGTTGCTGCTAAATATGCAATGTACAAACAGAAATATTTTAATGGTAATATTAGGTAGAAATGAAAAACTTGAATGGTATATAGTTCTCACAGGGAAACTAGTTTGTAAGTAATGTAGATTTTTAACGTAAATTTTCAGATTTTAGTAAAAAAAATTAATAGGAAAATTGCAGTCAAAAACAGTTGCAATTTTTTCTCTTATTGAAAAGGGAAAAAAAAAAGGCAGCTCTAAAAACTTTACCTTTCTATTTACTTCACAACCTGAAACTTAGGTAACAAGCTTCATGAACTTTTGATTCTTTGTTGTTCTCAAACCCTAATTTGATTAGAAGGGTAATTAAAAAATACACACATTCATTCTGAGTACAAATTATATATGATTTCTAGAGCTAAGAAAAATGAACAGAGTACTGTATAAGATGTCATGGTAGGTAAACTGCCTACTAAATTTTTTTTTTTCCAGATCAGTTTACATAGTGTAACTATAGCTTTGTTTTTATCTACCTTTAAACTCAATTCACCCAACAGCAAAAGATCTGAACTGGTAACATAGTCTAGATAACAAAAGATAGTGTCACGTGGTACAAATGGAGGCTTCATTCTCTCTTTTTAAAGAAACCTCTTAAGACAGGCACTTGACTCAAAGACATTTTTGCACACCACAGCCTCAGGCACTGTTTATAACCCACTGCTGACAAAAATAAATTATTTCAAGCTGAGAAATATTTTCTCCTATAGGATAAAAACAATTTTATTCATGGACAAAAATGCCCTATGGAGGGGATCTTATAATCACATCACCCATTATCATAATCATCAAATGCATACAACATCTAAGTCCAATTAATGGAGGATGGGACCATATGGACGTCCGTTACAATATCGTGGTAAGAAGATAATGCTTTGTGTCTTCAGCCCAAGTGCTTTAGAAGCATTAAGCTTCTCAGTACCTTTGTGAACTAGGTAAGCGATTTTCTATGTTCTGCTTTCCCTTTGTGCCTCAATATATCCAAGGTAAGGCTTCTACTGCTGATTATTATTGAATATGTAATGATAACTATGAATTTAAAATGTCTAATTAAGTTTCCTCAGGCGGGACTATATCTAATTCTGTGTTTCACATGATGTCTTAATGAGGAAAAGGACCACGGCTCTTCATCATATCACTGCCACTATGTCTTAAAGTGACCTCATTCACAAAGCAAATGCTCAGGCAAAGGCAGCCGTTTCGCGTGCACATACACAAGGATGGTTTCCATGGGCTCTAATGGCCTGCTGCTGGAAGAGGGAGAGAGGAAGCACTTTCAACACAATAGGTCAACTCAGGTGACTTTGCCCTTGCCTGTCTCTGGGGTTCCAACCTAGGGAGGAGCTGGGAGCTGGCAAGAACCAATGGATATGTAGGCATAATGGTTTGTACCTGTATGTTCAGGGCAGTCAGCTGTATGAAGTGAAGGTGTTGCAGGGTGGCAAAAGCATGCTTTCTTTAGATGTAGAAATAACTGGTAAGGGTTTTGAGCTCAAAGGAAGAATGGAATACACAGACTGTGTAATTTTGTGTCGTATCGTACAAGTCAAAGAGACACTGAGCCAATTTGGATAGTAAGCATCGCGGAAAACACCTGGAGGACTACAATTATTTTATAGCTTGACTGAGTTGACTTGATATTTATATATATCTGTATTATAATTGTTAGCTAAATGAAAAATTAATTCCATTGTAATAGTTGTAGATATTAACTGTGATACCTCCGCAAAAATCGCTATTGCTGAATTATACTTTACTGTTGCCTTATTGGCTTTCGTGGAGCTATGGCCCAAAAGCCAGGCAGATAACATCACTTGTCTTTTTGTTGTGAAACTGCCATTTAAGACTGATATTATTGATGATATTTTTTCATAAATCCAATATATTACATTTATTTTAGCATTTGGTACCAGAAACAAATGCTTTTCTCAAATTCTTGATCCAAGAATCATGCAGCCCATCATAGTTGCTGTGTTGCCTTGGCTCTCAGGAAGCTCCAAGATAAATAATTATAGTCTTTCCATAATGAAGTAGTTTGTTTTCTTCACATAATGAAGTAATTTGTTTTCCCATTTATATAGAAGTAGTCAAATCAGGCAGAACCTAATTATTGGGGTCACGCAAGCTACTGTACTCACATGAACACTGTGACTGTACTACCAATATGCTGGTAAGACTTCACATTTCTCTTGATTCTGTGAAGTTGGCTGGCAAATCTTGTGGCACTCATATGATTAACCCCTACTTGAAGAAAAATGTAATGACAAAAAGAACGAAATTGTAGTCTCCTTGTCATTCATAGAAAGCAGCACTGTAGATGCTAGTGGAAAGACCTTGGATTCAGAGTCAGATTGACTTGGATTTGAATTATAGTTCTACTTTTTATTTGTATGATTTGGGGCATATTGCTGTATTTTTAAAAATACATTTAAATACAAATACATACACTATCATTTTTGAGTTTCTTTGTGAAATATCTGAAGCTCTTAAAACGGTGCCTTGCACATAGTAAATAGTCAATAAATATTCACTGTTATTCTTAATAATGATAATCATTGATTAAAGCTTAGAATAGACAATACTGGTGAAAACTTGAAAATACATGTTTCCAGATGATTCTGTAAGAGATGCAAAGAAATTAATGAAATGATGAATATTTTCTATTTGAATGTAGAGGTTTTACAAATATTCCATTTTGCATATTTAAGCATTATATTAAAACAATAACAGTTTCTCTTTTACTTTTGTAATATGGAAGTCTAAAATTGTGTAGGATTTCACTCAGAATTTAATAATATTTTTATTTAAGAATGCTAAAACTATTGTCAGTGTTTTGACAGGAAGAAATTTTACTAATTAAAGTTGACAAAAGTCAAACAATTAACGAGTTATAGTTAAAGAATATCCTAAGGTTTCATAGTTTCACAAATCTAGAAGCTACAGTACTGATTTTTAGAGGTTACTTATCTATAGGTAGCCCTACCCACCAATTAAAATTATGTTGTTTTTTAAAAGTTTCTTTGCAACTTGCTACATTGAAACTCAGAATGAATTTTCTTACATAAAATATATCGTAAATGCTGGCTTATTTTCAGTTTAGTCCTTCTTTCCAAAGCCAATTTCATCCATCATAATAGAGCTAAAGTTTTATGTTTTCAATTAAAGGCAGAAAATAATACTTTGGTAAAACCTTTCATTCTAAAGCCAATAAATACATTTAAACATACAGAATATTTATAAATCATTTACATGAAATATTTTTCTATTGTGCAACCTATAATCAAGAAAGATTGAAAAGAAATAATTATGAGATTTATTTTGAATGAATTTAATTTGATATGGCTTCGGAAGAGGGCCAAGGGGAAATTTGGTGCATGTCTCAATGGAGAATTCAGGGCCCTTTCATTGGTTTTTGAGGTTCAATTCAATAAATATGTTTTTCAATTAGACCTGCTCTATTGAGACCAGGCCGCATATTTCAATGAAGGGTGAATACAACTTTATCTCTGTACTTATGTACCACTGAAGATCAAGTCCAGCTGCATATCACAGGAAAATCCAAAATAACCTCAGGTTAAATAAGAGAAAAGTATATTTCCCTATAATGAATAAAACCGTCTGGAGTGAGATAGCCTAGGGTGAGAGAAGGGCTTCAGCTTCTTTTTACTTGCTCTTCTGCTGAATATGGCTTCCATAAACACAATAAACAGAGAGCAAACACAGTTGGGAGTACTGGAATATCTTCTTGAAAGGGACAACATCTGAAGAAGACCTGAAGGGTGGGTAGTGTACCCAACATGCTGCATACCCCAATCCCCTCTCCTCCTTTCTTTCTGGCTGGCAGACCGCATATTTGAGGATCCTCTTAGCATTAGGTCCCTCTTAACAACCAACATTTCCAAAGAACAGGAAACTATGTCAGTTATGGAGTAAGCCTCACTTAAGCTGAGAACTAAACATAAAATTAAAAATTTCTTAAAGAGAACCTGAAAGCCTCCTTAAAAATGTTTGAGGGCCCCGGGGGATCTTCAACCCTAGGTTGAGAAGTTCTGGGCTAAGCCCATAAAAAGGAACAAAATATTTTCCTAACTGTCAGGGGCAGTATTTTATAATGCTTAAGTGCTCAGTCCAGAGCCAAACTGCCTAGGTTTAAATCTTAATTTTGTCCTTTACTAACAGCGGGTTTTTAGGCAAGTAATTTAACATTTTTATATTTGTTTCTTTATCTGTGAAATGAGGGCGATAATAGTACCCATTTCATAGGGTATTATAAAGTTAAATGAGCTAATATTTATCAAGTACATCAAATGGTATCTGACATACAGTCTGTGCTATCTTAGTGCTTATTAAATAAATTTTAAAATTTCAAATTGCTTCTCCCTCTACAGAATCAGTAATTCTCAACATTATGTAAAGTCTAGTCCCTTCACTTCATTTGCTATCCTCTTTTCCCTTTGTACTTGATGAGGATAAACGAGGGGTCCTTTTGGTGGCTCAGTTTCCCTTAAGCCCTCATTTCATTTGTCACATAAGTAGAACTTTAGAGACTCCTAGTTTAGCAAAGAGCCAACCCAGTTCTTAACCACTATCCCTTGTTCTTCTCAGATTCTCCCTTGGGCAAGGGAAAGAGTGGTTCATTCTTTCCTTTTCAAAAATGAGCAGACCTGGGTTTGAATCCAGACACTGCAACTTCTACCTGCATGTTCCCTTAACCTTTCTAAACTTCAGTTTCTTCCTATATCAAATGGAGTAGCAATATCTCATAGGATTGTGATGAGACTTAAAAATAAATGATGGATAGAGAATACTTATCATGGTGCCCGGTATGTGGTAAATGCTTAATAAATTACATCCACAGTTATTCTTAGAACTGAAGATATCATAGTGTAGTTTCTGCGAGGAGGCCCCAAAGGTCAGTCAGATGATGAACAGTCATGTCAATTAACTCGTCCTTCTAAATGCTAAGCATACAGGGATAGATGGGAGCTGGGGAAGAGTCAAAGAGAAATCACTGTAGCTGAGGCGACGAGAAGGCAAAGGGAAGTTCTGATGATAAGGAGGTGATTTCTTGGCCAGGGCTCTGCCGTATAAATTTTATGCTCTGAAATTGAATATTAAAGAAAAGAAAAGCCATCGATTTTTTGTTTCCAAAGATAAGTTTTGAAATTATGCACAGATCAAAACTGAAATTTGGGTAAAGTAAATTTCTGATCATTTTACTAAGTGAAACAGCAATTGCTATGATGCATAATCTGAAACCTCAATGCAGAAACAGTGGATTTTAATAGCATATGAAAGTAACATTTCAACTTATTTCTTGGAATTTCTGGGTGGAAGTGAGAATCCCCTCAATAACAGCAAATGTTAACATGGTCATAATCAATTATTTAAAAGTAGAAAAGGCCCCTTGAGAGCTATTTATCAAATCTATCATCCTTAGAGCAAGAGAATTCTCATAACTGGACTGATAACACCATGATATACTTTAGCTTTCTTTCATTTTTCTTTTGACTCCCAGATCCCTGTGATTTACAAATATACTATTCTCTTTAGCTGAAACTAAGTATTGGTCTGATGTTAGATTCAAGTTTTCTCAGATATCACAGGATAATTAAAAGCGATAACAGTACATCATACTATCTAATTAATATTTAATTAATATTTTCTTTCCTAAGTTCAGAGGGACCTTTATAGAAATGTATCTCTGGAAACACCCATTGTCATGATGAAAGGCTGTCACCATGGGATTTCCTTTATCCAGGGAACCTGCATACATAGAAGCCTGAGTTAGAGACCAATTATTTTCTTTTCTGCTTTTTGATCCATACCAGAAATTTCTTGAGGAAGTTTAAACAATATTCATTGAAGTTCATTTCATTGGCAAAGGCAAGACAATATTCATTGTTACACAGACATGTACTATAGAGTTTCGAAGTTGTTTTCCACATCATCTCCTTAAGTATTTTTTGACAAAGTTAAATTAGTACAAAAGTTTATCGTCTTATTCTTTTGTAAGGAGACAACTTCTAAAACATTACATATTTTTGTATATATACACATGTGAATTTACTCTGAGTAGGACATCTGAACTTACCATGGCCTTTGGCCTACAGAACACAAAATGACTAACCTATTCCTGGGTATCTTATTACGCAGCAGACAGACAATATCAACATAAAACACACTGTTAAAACTGGACAGAAACAGTCAGAATAAACTGTTGTAAACCTTCAATGAAGTGAAGAGGTAACAATTTCTACAAAGGGATTGCTCCATTTTGGGCCTAAATTATAGTTCTGTAAATGCAAAGAAAGTTCACCAGAGGGGAGGCAGCTGGAATTCACAATAATATATATCTTTTTCTTCTGAAAGAAACAGGCATTTGTTTCCTGACATGTTATCAGAAAAACTGTTCATTTTCATTCTTCATCTGTCAGTCAAAGTTGTCACTACATTTAGTGGCTATTTATTCTGCACATCATCCCTACCTCTAATAGTGCTGTCAGCCTGTCGGGTGTTCCTATGTCAGCAATGCATTTCTTTATGCTTCAAACGCAACTTCTGGAAAGTAACTTCCTCCTTGTGGTGTAAATCCCAACCGAGTCATTGCAAGAAGTTCCAGTCTGCTCACCCTTCTCTCTGTTCCTCATTTTTAATCAAAATAGGAACCAGTGACATTTTCTTTGATGAGTGGAGACTCGTTTTGAATTATTCCTGGAGTTGAAGTGTTTGGTTCAAACTGATCTCTCATGCATTTCCACTGATCCTTTTTGGGGACAAATGGCACAGGTTCAAATCTGAACAGTGAAGGGTAAAGATGCAAATTGATTTGTAACCTTCATATCATAAATATTTCAATAAACTTAGCTCAATAGTAAGTATTAACAAATAGTGAAATCAATTTTTATTACTTCTTTCTTTCACATTTGAGAGCTCAGAAGCTCACATCACTCAGACACAGTGTAGGCTGAACACCAAACTGGGAATTCCATCTAATACATAATTTAAGTGCAGTTGGTTTTTTAAAAAAACACACAAAAGAAAAACATCAAACCAAACCAAAACAAAATCTGAGCATCCTAATTCTTTCTTTACCACTAATATGTTGCATGATTATAAATGAAGTTAATTAACCTCTGCATTCCACTAATTCCCTCAGCAATGAAGTGAAAACCAAAGTATCACTTAGAACAAAAATAATTATTAAGATTGTTCTTGAGAGATTTTTATTAAGACTTTATCATCTAAATGTTTATGATAATCTATTTACCAAGAAAATATTAACTAATATCCAATAAAGATAAAGGTTTAAAACATCCTTATGTGAAGGAACCATGAACTATCTGAAACGTATTACCTAAATGAGCTTAAAAGTAAAAAAATGCCAGATGGTTTTAGAATTTCCAATTCCAAAAAGGAATTTCAGTACTTGATTTTGTTTCTTCAAAGGACAAACGCTTCATTATATATTACTGTAGCAATTATTTTCTAACTTATGATTAGTGAATCTAGTTATATAGAGTACAGTTACCAGATACAGAAATGCTAAAATCAGGCCTCATAAAGAAATAATCTCCCTAAGAATTTACTCCTCATTTGCATAATGGTTGCATTGTGTGATATTGCGGAGAGCACTGGAATGTGGGTCAGAAGAATCTGGTCCTGCCTCTTCCATTCCAGTGCTGCCTCTTCCATTACAAAGTCCCTTGACCACTCTGGGTCTTCAGTTTCTTCATGTGTAAAATGAAAGGGTCGGGCCATAGAATTCTTAAGTTCTCTTCCAATCCAAAGATTTTCTTTTAGAATTTAGAAACTGATTTATATTGCATATAAAAATGGGAAAGTTAATGAAAGTGTTATAATTTAAAAAGTTGAGACCACAATTTTGAGTATGAAGATGAAACAAGTTGCGTCACAGTGTCTTTAGCTAAAATGACCGATATGCAAATGTGGCAGTATTCTCTTAAAAATAAAATCTATATCGTCTGCATATAACAATGAACTGCCCTGAAAAAATCCAGAAATGTGGATAACCTGACCTCTGGAGAACTCTCTTCTTTCTGAACCAGGGTTTCTCAACCTTAGCACTGTTGACATTTTGAGATGGGTATCTCTGTCTTGGGGGGCTCTCTGATGCATTTTAGGATGGTTAACTGCCTTCTGAGGCTTTCTCCACTACATGCCAGTAACATCCCCACCCCTCAAGTTGTGACAATCAAAAATGTCTCCAGATATTTGTCCCCAGTTGAAAATCATTAGAGTGAGCTAGCTTTCTCTGGCTTCCTGTCTTAACCTGGGCCCAAGGCACCAGAGTTGTCATAATATTTCAACACTGTTTGAACATACATATATAGTTCTATGAACAAAAGCAGCAGAAATAAGAATTGTTAATATTAGTATGGAAGTTATAATACATGGATGTTTACTTGTACCAGGCACTGAGCAACGTCTATTGCCTGTGGCCAATATCTACGCAGTTAACCCCTGCATTATGTGAAAAATATAATTTTTGTCCCCAAAGACCTTACTTTCTGGCTGGCGAGACACACAGTCCATGAATTTAAAATGGGCTTCAGACCATTTACAAAGTAGCACACTGATGAAGTGGGTAGGGCTGAAAAGGACGCTGAGTGAAGGGCTGGTAAGAGTCCAAAGGGAAGGGGTGGGGTGGAGAAGAGTGAAGGTGCGTGTCGCAGTGGGAGGTACTGCCAGGGCAGAGGAGGGAGACCAGCTGTGGGTGAGGGGCAGCCGGCTTGCCCAGAGCAGTGCGCACTCAGAACTCAGGAGAAAGGCAGTGAAAGCTGAGGGAGGAGCTTGCGGAGCCCTGAGGTCCCGCCCAGGGGTTTAGCTTTAATTTTATGTGTAAGTGACAAGAAGGCTTATCCTGAGAGGGGCAGTGAAGTAAAAGGAGCTTTTTGATGAAAACACCTTTCATTTCTATGACAAAAGCTTTGAAGGAATTTGAAAGACTACTCAGAATGCCATTTAACTTCCCAGGATGGCAGTCAAGGGACGGTTTTACAGGTGATTTGTATGAAAATTTAGAGTCCAGCCAGACTTACATACTCAACCATTTCAGAGCAGTTAAATTATTACGTCGTCGTATTGTGCAGTGGCTATATCTTCATTACAGGATATTCAAAAATGCCTCGCTCCCTGCCCAATAAAAGCCGGAGACAGCAATGCCAGAGTTATCCAAAGAAAGAAACCACATACAATACTGGCTGGGGCATGGATGTTGGGGTCACATGGGTTTCGGCTTGAGTCCTGACTCCATCATGTACTATTTGTGTGATTCTCTTCCATACGTTTTCTCTTCTGTAAAATGGAAATAAGAGGTGTAGTGGAAGGAATCATATGTTGGAAATATTGGGATGAATCGATAATAGAAAATAATAATATAATATAATATGTGCAATTTATAATATAAAGCACTTAGCAGAATTCCTGGCATCTAGTAAGGACTCAATAAATGTGAACTATGTTATTATTCATGCTAAAATGTAAATATTTTTCCTCAAGAGTTTTAAATATGTGCTAGAATCTCTTGAGGTTGCCTTTCACAGGTAAATATGTTTTGTGAATTCACAAAATGAGAATTTTTCACCCAGGATTGATTTGACTAATTAATTAATTTTATTGTAATTAATTAATTAATTTTATTAGTTTCAAGTGTACAAAACAGCATACTGATTAGACATTTATATACCTCACCAAGTAATAACTCCGGTAAGTCTAGTATCCATCTGACACTGTACATCGTTATTAGAATATTACTGACTGTATTCCTATATGCTATATATTTCCATGACTATTTTTTTTAAAATTACAGTTGACATTAAATATTATTTTATATTAGTTTTAGGTGTAGAGCATAGTGGTTAGACATTTATATAATTTAAGAAGTGATCCCATTGACTAGTCTAGTATTCCTCTGACACTATACACAGTATTTACAATATTCCTTTCTATATTTCTCATACTGTACTTTACATCCCCATGACTCTTTTGTAACTACCAATTTGTACTTCTTGCTCCCTTCACCTTTCCTACCCAGCCCCACAACCTCCCTCCGGTCTAGTAACCATCAGTTTGTTACAAAATGAGAATTTTTTAAAAATCAAAGATATGGTATGAGAAGGAAAGCTTCAGCTCTGCTTGGAGAATAGAAAGAGATCAAAGTGCATTTTGTTTATAACTAAAAGGCTAGAGAAAGAATGAGCAGATAGGGTCTGAGTTCCTGAGAAGTGTTACATAGAGAGCGGGAACTAAGGCAGAGCTGAGGCATTGTATGTAGGCCCACCGGCTGGGGCACAACTGCACCGCCTGCCCCGGGAAAGGGTCATTTCTTGGAAGGAGTTTTCAGTGCTTTCGGATGTTCCACAGGGTACTGGCATCTCCATATTGTTTCCTGGCTGCCTTTCCCCTCAATTCCAAAGAAAATAACAAGAAGGGTTTGGAGCATCTCAAACTCATCCTGCTGCTCTCAATTCTGGGAAAGAATGAAAAGGGGCACCGTTCCTTGTCTAAAATGAGCTGAGTCTTGTCCTGGGGCTGTTCTCTCCCTAGAGCCATGTACATGTCACTTTCCCACAGAAAGGAGCGAGGTGCCTCCTACGTGGTGAAGGAGGTGGCAACACAGATAGTAGTTTCAATCCAAAACTGAAGGATGCTATGAAGGGATGTAGCATAAGCCAAAACTATTAATCAAAAAGGAGTCTGACCTGCTGTCAGACTGGTGAATAGGAGATAGGGCAGAGAGGCGAGAAGGAGTCCAATGCCAAGGCCAAGAAAGTTGCCGTGTCTCAAGGAATCAAATGGGGTTACCAAACCCAAAGCAGTCATTTTGATCTATTGGCTCTATGCCTAGGATGCCCAGCTCTGGATCTAGATTTATCATGAGGACTAAACAATGTCCTTCCGTTTGAGGCAGTTCTAACTTCAGTTTTAAGACGCTGTCTCTGAAGTTCTGCAATGACCCCTGGTCCTCCTGAGTGTTCAATTCTTTCTACATTTGTGCCTTATCCTGACCTGATCTCCCTGGTTTCCGATTCTTTGAGTTTGCCTCCCATTTTCTTCTCTTTTGACTTTTGTTTACCTGTCTCTGGGCTACCTGTTCAATGTGTTCCTATGACCTGGTTCCATCTTCTTCCCTCGTTCATTTTCTGCCCTAATTCTCCTAATCCTGGTTTATAACCCTTCATTTCACAATTTGTTGGTGCTCAAATTTCCATGTAACAAAAGAAGAGAATCTATGGAAACTCAGAAGGGATTGTCCAGTGTTTTACAAACATGAATACTGAATTTGTTCTTCTCAAGTCCTTATCGTTGTAACTTAGTTGAGTCTATGAACTGACAGTATGTGCCTGCAGTGTGGAGAGCTTGCGATGAAGTGGGGCCCTGGAGGAGACCACCAGGAAATAACTTGTTTAGATGGAATTGCATAGTTTTGAATGGAAGGAATCTTCCTTTTTGTATCGCCCCTCTGCCCACCTTCCTTGCACTCTTAGCTGGTTAACCAGAGTTCACTTGAGTGCAACCCATGCATGAGATGGGCTCCTTATCTGTTTTATTACCCAGATGTCATTGTGCCATTTGATGTTTATTAAGTATGGCATCTTGTTATTATGGATGACACTTTCCAGAGACCAAGTGCGACAGCAAAAGCCAGCTCAAGTCTCACATTTATCAGTGTTTTGGAAGGAACATAGCCTTTTTCACTGTTTAATTACTACCTATTCCTTGGGGTCAGTAAATGCTCTCTGACTTCCTTAAGATGTTTTTGAGTTCCTTAGAAGTACAATTGCATTGTTATATTATCTGACAGCATATTAAAGATAACATAATGCTATCTTGGCTTTCTCTTCTGAGCTGTTTGTTCCCCCTCATCTTTTCCCCCTTATTGTCCACTCTTAGGTTTGTGTCATGTTGGTTAACATGTTATTTTTAACTAAAAGATCATTCACATGATCTAAAATTCTGCGAAAAGTGAAAAATTGAGATTAATATAAAGGACTAATATAGGTAAGTGGTGAAATTCAGAGTTATAGTGCATGTATCATATGGAAAACAGGCAGCCATTAAAAAACCATGATTTCAGAAAATGTTTAATAGCATGGAAAATGCTTACTATACAACCTAAGAGAAAAGAGCTAGATGCAAAGCCAGACAGTATAATTCAAAATAGGTGAAAATATAGCTAAGGTATACGAAGAAAAACACTGGAAAGAAAACACAAAATGTTAGAGTTCATACCTGGTATGAGCTTATGGTCAGTTTTATGTAGTTTTCTCTTTGTATATCTATGCTTTACAAGTTTAAATGTGTATTATATCATAATCTTTTTTGTTTAGTCAGATCTCACTTATAATACCTTTTCAAGTTACATCTTCTAGATCAACCATTTCCCCAGAAACCTCCTCTCCTATATATTCACTGCCCTTTGTATCTTTTAAATAGCTAAGTATTTATATGTACATCTGAACAGCTCTCATTAGCAATATATTTAATGCTACTTCCTTGTTACTTGTGAGTATGATTTCATGTGTTTGCAGTAAACAATATATACAGCTGCTAGGTAGATAGTAATCGGAAAAATGCTTTTGTTTTTTGTTTGTTTGGTTGGCTTCTTAATTATAGTGTCTAAAAAAGCAGGAACTGCCAAGAAAGTGTGGGCTTTACTGAGAGCCAGTAGTCAGAGATCAAAGTAAAATGCAATATGGGAAGACAATGAGTGGTTATGGAATGCTCTGTGTCAGGCATTTCCATATTACCCTGATTACTCTTCCCAACCTGCTTAAGAGACAGACATTTACTCCTTTTCACAGATGAAGAAGCTCACTGAGGCCATAGGAATTGCATAGGTCACGCAGCTAGTAAGTGCTGCCTCTTTTTGACTTGACTCTTCTACTTTACTTGGTCATCAATAAACCTATCTGGTGAGGCATGTATCCTTAGAGAGAGCAACCACACAATTTAAGATGGAAGTTTGGGAATGCATGACAGAAATGTATTGGTATATACCTTTTTTCATGTTTGTCACTTCAGATCAGAGCAACTTATTTTGTGTGTTGTAAGGTCGGTGTTGTCAGAGAACAAATGTTTTTGTTCCTTTTTAATTCTCTACTGTTACCAGTACACAGTGCTTTCAATCCAGATTCTCAATACTGTGTTTCCCCGAAAATAAGACCTAGCCAGACCATCAGCTCTAATGTGTCTTTTGGAGCAAAAATTAATATAAGATCCGGTATTATATTATATTATACCCAGTATTATATTATATTATATTACATTACATTACATTACATTGCATTATATAGTATATTATATTTTAAAGACCCAGTCTTATTTTAATATAACGTTAATATAATAACATTATTATATTAATATATCTTATATTAATATAATTTAATTTTATTAAAATAAGACCGGGTCTTACATTAATTTTTGCTCCAAAAGATGCATTAGAGCTGATGGTCCAGCTAGGTCTTATTTTCAGGGAAACACGGTAGGTGCTCCTACCTAGCTATTAAATCTTGGTATTATAATACTACTCATGGCACACTACTATTTTGGATCCAGAGATGTCTTGGTACATTTCACTTTGTTAGGATTTTATGTAGATGGATATTTGCTAATGAGACAACAAAGATTTGTAGACAATCATAACAATTAGTGTGGGGGCTATAGCTATATTCTCATGTGAAAAATTGAGAGAAATAAGGTGGCCTATTTTGTAGTTAATTTTTGTACAAGAATGGTGGAAAATGCCTGTGTTTTGTGCTCTTTATATAACTACTTTTTAGCAGAAAGTCTCTTAAGTTAGTGATATTTTCTGAGGTGTTAAAGTGCAGTAATAATCATTAGATTACAAATATATTGCTGAAATGAGGATACTAGTAAGATCAATAAGCAAAGCTCTAGGACTTAAATCACCAGAAACAGTGTACATGACCATTCTTAGAGTCCAAATACACGGTTGACTCAGAATATTTGATAAAATCCATAAGAAAATCCTAATAATCGGAACACCCTCAACAAAACCAAGGCTGCTAGACTTTCTCTTTAGGCATTTTTACTCATTTTATTTAGCAAAAGTGTATGTGTATCCTAGAATTAATTGATTGACTAATTAATTAACTGAATATCTAATCATGTCTCCAGTGTTCAGCGAGATATAACACTACATAAAAAGACAAAAAAGACAGTTCCTAGAGTGAACGATGCTAAAGTCTAGTACACTATTTGTATACCAAAAAGGACACAAATAACAGTAAATAAAAATGGGGAAAGGAGAAGAAATAATATGCTCTGAGTATAGACTGAGTCTCCAACGAGTCCTATCAGGTCATCCAGAGGCAGCAAATCCTGCTGGCCAGTTGATGGTGACGGGGGATCTCATAACATTTCACTTTAGAATGTGTAATGTTTATAAAGCCATGAGCCATGTAGTCCTGTTCCAGGGCAGTATTGTGTGCAAAGGAATTCAGTTACCAACAGTAATTTCAGAATATCTCAAATACCTGTATCTGTCTCTCAAATACCATGAAGGATACAAACAACTCTCAGAAAATTTCCTCAGAATTCCCCTTTTGTCTTTCTCACAAGGGGCGTTCACAGCCCACAGCTATTCTCACTCTAACGTGTTCTCTGAGCCATGTCCTCTGACCCCAGTTGGGGTTGTCTCCATTTTCCTCTGCTCACCTCTCCTGCTCTTTATCATAACTGACTGTGAAGTCCTTCCCCTCTTCCTACCACCTCTCAAGCATTGCTCTCTCTTGGGTTCCCCGATGATTCTCCATTACTAATGCCAAAAGCATTGTTATTTTGACATTTCTTCTGTTTTCTTCTCAGACGATAGAGGAGCAGAAGAAGCTGTACAAAGCTGGAATCTTCTTTAGCAGGCTGCAAAGATCCCTAAATGAGTATTTTTGTACCCTTACAGAGGTATAAAATATTTCTTAAAACCTACCAAATCTGAGGCCCTGCACATTGTTCCTGTAATCTGTCTATTGAACTCTTCAGGCAGAGTGCTGGTGCCAATACGTTTTGTACGTCTATTGTTGCACCTTTCATTGCAACTGTGATTCACTCGGGTTAACAGCCTTCACTGCAGAAATGTAGGCCAAGATCAAACATATTCATGATGTCATTCATACGGAAGATAAAAGACAAGAATTCCTATTGTGAACGTTTGCTTTCCTTAGTCCCTTCTAGTATTTTCCAGTATTGTAGGTCTTGGTACTTTGATTTTTTCTGGTCGCCTATGGAAAAAAAAGTGGATTCTTTCATATTCATGGACATGTTTACATGTGACACACTCAGTAAGCTATCATTAAAGAGATTACTTACCAAAATATATTATTTTCCAAAATTGATCCGATAAGTAAATAGCTATGACTATCAGCATGTATATTATAGGAATGAATGGGATAAAGTATTCATGGGTTACGGGCTGAGAGATGAAGTTTTTGGTAGCATGGGGGCTCTGCTACTGTGTTGGTTAATTGGTTCCATATGTATGTAATATAAATAATATACACACACATAATAGTTTTAATAATGACCTGGGGTATAAAAAAAAGAATTGCACAACTATTATAGAAAGTCTCATCCAGGTCCTTTTCCACTAAATTCCTCTCCAGACCAGAAATGCTAAAAGGCTGAAAATTAGGGAATGAGAGCTTTTCACAGGTCTTTGCTTCCTCTCCCTCATGTTGGAAGTGCTAATGAACTGACAGCTCACACAAAATCCAGCGCACAGTAGTCACTCAATTTTTATAGAAAGAAAAATGACCCCATCCCTCCCAAATCAGAGCACAGAAAGATAGCAGGTAGGAAGTGCATCCCGGTCACCTACGTGTATGCTGCCTTACTGTTCCCTGTGTAATCACAGAGTGGCTGAAGATGATTCATCTGAAAGGCCTATTTAAGGAAGGAAGTGAAAGTCAGAGGCTGAAAAATGACCCATAATCAGGTGCTGACAGTTGTGTGTTGAAAGGTCTATGTAAAGCCAAACTTTCCAACCACAAAAAGGGACCTGTTTTGTTTAACATTTTGGAGTGAAGAAATTAAGGGGAAAGCTGAGCTGAGGTGAAAAGTCTAGAAATAGTTTTAACTTTCATGCTTGACAGAAAGAAATAAAAGAAATCTACTGAGTGGATTAAACAAATAAATGTCCATTCATGCATTTAATTTGAATTCCCATGAAAATGTGTAGAATTTGTAAGGAGACTCCAAAGTTTATTTTTGATACAAGGTAGGCCATCTCATATGCCCCAAATGGAAAAGGCCAATGAAATCCCATACAGATGACTTGATGATTGAAGGGTAGAATGTGCCGATTGTCTTTTGGTGATGGTCCCTGCTGTTTTCTTATAAGTTAATGCATGCATTTATTCACTCATTCATTTATTCTTTTTTTCCTTTTTATTCAACTACTTCATGCTGGGCATTGTGCTATATTTGGGGGGGATACAAAAATGTGTTAAGGAACTTACAGTCTGGTGTGTGAGACAAGAAAAGAGACTAACTGCACAGGGCTGTAAGTGCTGTGACAAAAATAAGCCCAGAAGGCTAATTCATACTGGGGGATCTAAGAAAGGCTTTCAGGACATATTAATGCATGAGCTGAGTTTTGAATAAGCATGGGCTTAACCAGATGAAGGAGAAGAACTAGAGCATGGTTGTTAAATGCATAGATTCTACATCCGGGCTGACTGGGGTCAAGTCTGGGTTTTGCCAGAAACTAGGCATGACTCCAGCCAAATGTCCCTCACTTTACTACATGAGTGGGGAAAAAACTTAGTACCTACCATTTACCCATCTCAGGGTTGTAAGGATGAATATGTGAGTTAATATTTCCAACGTACTTAGAACAGTGCCCATCTCATTTAAGTGTTATGTAAGCGTGTGATGAAAAAAATAAAGGGATCGGGAGGCGAGTATCCTAGGCAACAGGTAGAGCTATTGCAGTGGCTTGAGAGGGCATGAATTCTGCATTTAGGAAAGAGGTAGGATAGAGTGTAGGGCTCATAACTGAGGGCCCCAAAATAAGGCTGAAAGATATGAAGGCTCTGTTAAAGAATGTGGACATTATTTGTTTTATTAGTTTCAGGTGTAGAAAACAATGTAATATTTGGATGTTTATACCCCTCACAAAGTGATAATCCCCCTCCCCCAATCTACTGCCCCTGTGATATCGTATATAGCTACAATTCCACTGACTCTATTCCCTGTGCTGTACTCCACATCCTGTGACCATATACATATACATATATATATATATATATATATATACACATATACATATATATATATATATATATATATATATATATATATATAATTATAGTTGATATTCCTTATTATTTAGCTTCAGATCCAGGTGTACACTTCAGTGGTCAGGCAATGTGGATATCATTGAAAGACCATGAAGAATCATGGAAATATTTTAAGCAAACTATTGATAAGATTAGATTCATATTTTAAACAGGTTACTCTGGAAATGCTGTGGTGAGTAGATTGCAGGGTAGGAGGCAACTCTGGAGTCAAGGAAATAAATGAGGACAGTATTTTCCCAAATTCCCTGATAATAAGAATCACCTGAGTGCCTTTTAAACCTACAGGTTCCTAGTTCCTTTCCTAGGAGATTCTGACTGAGAAGCTTTGGGGAAGGTCCAGTAATCTACGTTTTTAACAAGAATAAAAACATACGCTTCCTATCTTTAGAAGATTCCTGTCTTCCAAGAGATTTTGCGTCGAGGTGAGGACTAATGAGGACCCAAACAAAAGTAGTAGAAACAATGTGGTTGGAGATCAGGGGGCAGATTTCAAAAGGAAGAAGCAATAGGATTTGGTGACCAACAGGATGGAGCCAAGGATGACAAGTTTTTGTCTTGGGTGATTGGGAAGATTGTGGAAGAATTTGGAAGAAAAATAGGTCTGGCAGTAAGGTTAGAGAGTTCAGATTAGGAAAGGTTGAGCTTGGAGTAACAGTGGGAGAAAAGTCTAGTCAGAGGTTACATATAAATGCCTGTAGTATGGGAAAAAGATTTGGGCTCAAGACATAAAATTGGAAGTCATCAGCATATAGGTGGTAACTGAAGCTTGTCAACTCCAACAATCAATTGGTGGGTAGGGCAATGAAATGGTATCTTATTTATTTGTACATTTATGCATCAATCATTAATTCAACAAACCAATTTTAAATGCATATTGTATGCCAGGACCATGTTACACACCTTTTCCATAAAAGAGGCTGTGAAGAAATAGCTTAGAAGAATAAAAGGAAAACAGTAGTGTCATAGAAGATGAGGGAGAACATTGTATCAAACGATGCCAAGATGTCAAATGAGATAATGAGTGAAATGGGTTCCCTGGATTTACCGAAAGACAACAAGGTCATTGGTAACTTAGGAGAGAATAGATTCTACTGAGTGATGGGTAAGGAAAATGAACTTGAGACATGGCTTCAGGCATGAATCAGTAGTGAGAAAGTGAAGGTAATGAAGGACAAAGAGAGATAGACTGCAGAAATAGTTGCAAAAACTTTTTCTGTCTGTATGCATGCCCCTTTGTAGTGTTTCTCCCATCAAGAGGTGGAGTCTATGTCTTCACCCTTTAATCTGGGCTTGGTCATGTGACTTGCTATGACCAATGAGACATGAGTAAATGTGATGGAAACAGAAGCTTGAAAAGCCCTTGTGCATTGGGGTCACCTCTTTTTCTGCTGTTGGGAACCTTGTGATTGCCACCAGGTAAATATAAAACTGGCCTAATTTGCTGGAGACCTATGGCCAACCATGTTTGTCATTCCACTGGCAGCCAGCATCAACTAACAGCAAGAACCAGCCACCAGAGACATTGAGCAAGACACTGATTCAGCTCTTAGCCAATCTGCCCATTGACTTTAGCTGAAGAGTGAGCCTAGTCAATCCTAGCAAAACTCCCCAGCAAAGACCAGTCTAAGTCACCGATCCACTGAAAAGCAACTATCGTTTTAAGCCATTCAGTTTTGGGAGCGGTTTCTCATACAGCAAAAACTGATAGAGTAAATTATTGTTTGAGTGTCAAACATTTTAAGTATCTAAATTATCCTAGGGTTTGTACTTGTCTCTGAGCTGGATTAAAGGTCAGAAAAGCTTTGGTTGCTCGTAGTCTATTTTCTCTTCCTAACACACTGTCCCAGGCAGAAACAATAAAATTAGTATCTAGGAGTGGAATGGGTAGGTCATAGAGTATTACTGATTCATGCCACAATATGGATGGATCTTAAAATAATTATTCTGAGTGAAAGAAGCCAGGCTAAAAAAAAAAGTACATACTATGTATCCCATTTATATAAAATCCTAGAAAATGTACACTCATCTATAATGACAGAAAGCAGATCAGTGATTGGGGATGACACGAAAGAAGGAAGGATGAATTCCAAAGGGGCATGAGGAAACTGGGACAATAGATATAGTCATTATCTTGATTGCGGTGATGGATTTATGTGTGTACAGTATATAACATATATATGTCAAAACTCATAAAATTATACATTTTAGAGATGTGCAGTTTAATATACATCAATAAAGTTGCTAAAGAGAAAAAGGGAAACAAATAAAGCCTTCCAGTTGTGCTTCCTAGTCATTGTGGTAGCAGAATAACGTCCCCCCGAAGACGTTCATGTCTTTATCTCCCAACCTGCAGATGTGAGTATGTGGAACTGGGTAGAACTGTGACTATTTTACCTTGGCTAAGGTACTTTACATGGCAAAGCAACTTTGCAGGTGTCACCAAAGGTATGGACCTTAAGATCAGGAGATTATCTTGCATTAATTGCATGGGCCCAATCTAATCACACAAGTCTTAAAAGGGAAGAAACTTTCCCGGTTGAGTCAGAGAGATGAACAGAAGAAGAAAGAGCAGAGATTTGCAAGACTCAACCTGCCATTGCCGACTTTGAAGATAGAGGAATTGGGGCCATGGGACAAGGAATGTGGTGTCCTCTAGAAGCTGGGAATAGACCTCAGTTTATAGGAAGCAAGAAGACAAGGACCATCACAGACTAAATAAATGAGCAGGAAAATAATTCTCCCTTAATATCCCCAGACAGAAGTGCCGCCTGCAGACATCTTAATTTTAGTCTGATGAGACACATGCTTGACTGTTGACCTATTAAACTTAGTTTGTGTTGTTTTATGCCACTGAATCTGTGGTACTTTGGTACAGCAGTAATATAAAATGAATACACAATGTTTTCATGGGCAGAAAGTTGAACTTATGGGCTAAAGTAGCTATTTGAATGACCTGTTTCCCAGCCATAAATCACAAATAATCAAGAGCTGATTGGATTTTGCCTCCCTTTAATGCTTGCTTCAATTTTACTAATTTTAGGCTTAGTCAACTTTTAAAATGCTGCTCTGGACACTCAAGTATGCTTCCATTGGCTGGTTGTGGGAGCCTAGCTCTCCCCAATCTGAACCATACATAAGTGACATTTTCCACCAATTACAGAAATATCCCCTAGTTAAACATTGGTTCCATCAAGCATCACTATTGTAAATTATGATTTTGGGATTTTTGTTTGTTTATGTTTTGTGTGTGTGTAGACTTTGAAAGCCAACATCGTCTAAGGGAAAATACTGTACACTTTTCCAGATACCTATTATCTCTTCAGTTTTTGAAACCTGAAAACAGACTGCCTGGGTTTAAATATTGTCTCCACTCTCTTATAAGTTGCTTAGCCTTCTGTGCCTTAGTTTTCTCGTTTGTCAAATAGGGACAATAGTGATACACTGAAAGTAATGATTAAATGAGGCTCTCCATGTAAAACACGTTTAGCAATGCCTGGTGCATATAAGCACTCAGTGAGTGTTGGGTTGTTAACTTTTATCATTATGAAGATGTCTTTGCTACCAGATAGGAAAATTTCCGCCTCACTAATGGATTCTTATGTCGTAACTATTAATATGTATGTCCTAGCAGAAGAGACCTCAGTTTGCCTTGCTTGTGTGCCTGTACTGTTAAGAAGATGCAGAACATTTCTTCTGGCTTTCTTGCCCTAAAAGTTCCTATTTTTTATGAGGCAGAAGCAGGAAGAGAAAATCTCATAGGGACATTCGCTGAACACAGCAGAATTCTGTCCAGTGACTTCTTTTTCCCCAATTGGAAGGATGTGTTGGCAGGACAGGGGTTATTCTTTTCACTTTTCCCATCTCTCCAGCTTTTTCCAAATGGCCTTGATTTCCACACCGAGTCGTTCCTCATCGTTTGACGATGAGCCGCAAGATTCCTAAAGTTCTGTTGTCTCTGAAAATAAAACAGGACATTCCGACCAAACCATTTACAGTTTTATTACAGATCAGCTTTCCCACGTGGCATTTGTTTGAGGAAAGGCCCTCTTGCAGACTGGGGACTTGGTTTTAGAAAATTAAATCAGACAGATTAAAATGATCTGATTTAGGAGAAGAAAAAGATACAGTATGTGATAGAAGAGTTATTTTTAATGAATTTATTTTCATGGCTCTGAATACACAGAGGAGAAAACATATGGATGAGATTGCTAATTCCGTACCACATTTGCTTCAGGCTGTATATGCCATTTTCTAGACTTTTTGGCTTTCATTTTTGAATGGAGTGCTGCAAGAGATGCTGTCTGACGTATAGAACAGTCAACTGAAAATAAAGTAGCATGATTGACGTAGATAGTTTTCTTCACTTTGGTTACAAAATGGCCGGGGCTTCTAAATTTGCACAATGTACATTGGAGTGGAAGCGGATGCCAGATCTAAGAGCTCTGTGTGGGCAGCCTTGATAGTGGGTATTTCAATTTGACAATTTTGTTAGTTGTCATAGTAATTGTTACAATCATGTGGTTTGTGTGGTTTTTATGATGCTGAACACCTATTAGAAGCACCCAGCAAGCAATAGTTTTATTTTTTTTCCTGTACATACTTATAGAGAAAAATAATAATGTGTGGTCAGATTTTAAGTTCAATTGAAAAACAAAACAAAAAGATTACATAAAGATATCTTTATATAAAGCATGAGTATTTCCTAATCATTTTTTTAATCCGATTTTTCTTTAGCATAGAAATCATCAGGAAGTGATTTTTTTTTTTCTCCAAAACAAGGAGTCCCAGAAACCAAGGTTACAAAGCTTCATAAAAAGAAGAACAGGAAACTCCCTTCTTGTTATGAATGTGTTGTGTCAGCGTGATGCTGCCCAAGTTCAGACTGAAATTCAAGCTGAAGCGAAAGTGACTGTAACTGTTACTCCTCCCTCTGCAAATGATGTTCACCGTGGCCATGGATTCCTTATCCCTGGATACTATTCCCAAGGGTAGGTTTTGCAGGTGGTTTTTGAAACACTGAGAGGCATTATTTTGCTAAACAAAATATTTATATTGCAATTGTTATAAAGATTTGAATGCTGATGGCTAAATCTACACATCCCTCCTCATTTTTGCTATGGGATGATGATGATGATGATGATGATGATGATGATGATGAGTTTACCTATTTGAACATTAATTCTGAAGTTAATTCAAAGCACAGATATAATAATGATGAAAATATAAGGAGTCTTCTTTGGGCTATTTTCTTATTCTTACCAGAAAGGGATAGGGCTGCCTCTGATGTCTGCTTGAGCCATATGACATGGGAATTGAAGTGCCTCTGTCTGCCTCGCACACTTCACGAGAGAAGAAGGTGGCAGTCGTGGCTTGTCAGGAGTCAGGGCTGCTGCACATGATCGGATGGGGCGGTAACGATTGACCACCTCTTACTATTTTCAATGAAATTCTCTGAAAGAATTTGGGGTGAGGGACTAATAAATATCATTCCTTACATTTAATAGACTGGATATATATACACTGATCAGCTAAAACTTAGGTAGCATGTCCCGACACGGGAATCTCTGCACAACTATGGATTTCACTGCCTTTGAAGTTTAGTGTAAGTGGATTTGTTCTAAGTGCACTTTTATTTATTATTCAAAATTCTTTGATCATAACAATTCTGCGAATCAGAAAGAGTGACCCAGAAATTATACACTTTTGGCAAACTATTTGGTGTGAAACCATTTGCAGTTGAAAAGTCATCAGTTCCATGGTCTGGTTCTTCTATGTACTTTTCTGCTGGAAATATTGAGGATTATGGAAATGCTAAACTTTTATTAAAAAGGAAATAGTGTAAAGTGAGATGAGGACTCAACTAATGCCTTTAAAATTTCATTAAATACATTAAATAATGCATGAAATTAAGAAAAATGGCAAAAAAACACAAACCAGTTTTCGCTTGATAACAAATTGTGACATGAACAAAATGTTGTCAACTCTGACATCTTTGTAGACACTAGGTTGTAGGGAGGTGAGCATAGAAGAAAGGAGACCCATGAGAGTCATCCCAGTGACGTGTCAGAGTAGTGGTGGCAGAGGTGGTGAGAAGTGATTAGAAAGCAACTTCCCTTTTTTCCTTACCTCATGTAGTGTTACTGCAAGCAAGTTAACCTATGCATATTTAAACATGCATCTGTATTTACAAGTATCTTTTCAGCCTAAATGCATGTGGCCTGTTTAGGTAGCATTTGTTTAGCAAACATCTATTGATGACTTACTTAGTGCTAGAAAAGTTTTAGGAACTAGCAACGCTACGATGAAAAAAATGGATACAGCTCCTGTCCTCAAGTAATCTGTATTTTTGAGGTGAATGTAATAATAAAAAATAATCTAATTAAGTGAGCAAGCACATGTTTTAGGTGATAGAGATTTTTTCCACATAGTATCTCACTTATGCTTCGCAACTCTGTGAGGTTGGTATTATTATCCTTATCTTATAGGTGAAGATACCGAGGGTAAGAGTAGCTAAGTACCTTGCCTGAGTTTTCATAGCCAGTGAATGGTAGAGCCAGATTTTAGTTTAGGTTAAATAAGTGAGCAAAGAGTTAAGAAATATGAAGAAACATGGTGGAGAGAATCTGGTAAACAGGGAAAGGCTCTCCAAAGAGGTGTATTTGAGTAGAGGCCTGGTGCATGTGCGCTAACCATCCACACAAGAGCCAGGGTAAAAGCATTCCTAGGCAGAGTGAATAACAAGTATGAAGGTATGAGAACAGAAAGAACTTGATCTGTGAGGAACAGAAAGGAAGACTGGATGGTGGGAGCATAAGCAAGAAAGAAGAAATTCGTACGAGATGAGATTGGAGATCCAGTTATGGATTATAAGGGCCCAGTGGAATCGAGAGACCAATTAGGGGGTTGTTGCAAGAGTCCATTTAGGGGATTATGGCTTAGACTCAGTAATAGTGGAGAAGGTGGACAGAAGCGATGGACTGTGATGTATTCTGGAGGTTGAATTAACAGTACTTGCTAATGAATTTGATAAGGGCACTAAGAGAAAGGAAGGATTCAAAGACAATTCTTAGCATAAATGTGAATGAATATCTGAACATGAACTTATTACATGGATTGAGTCAAAATAATTTGGCTTTAAATAGGTGAATTAATATGGTGAGAATGAAGATGGAGTCAGTTGGAGGTTAATGAAGGAACAAACATTGATTAATTAACTAGGGGATAGACATTTCACACATCTCCTTTTACTGTGTTTCCCCGAAAATAAGACCTAGCCAGACAATCAGTTCTAAGGCGTCTTTTGGAACGAAAATTAATATAAGACCCGGTCTTACGTTATATTATATTATAACAGACCAGGTCTTATAGTAAAATAAGACCGGGTCTTATATTAATTTTTGCTCCAAAAGATGCATTAGAGCTGATTGTCAGGGTAGGTCTTATTTTCGGGGAAACGCGGTATTCATTCATTCATTCAACAAGTATTTGAGTATCAGGCAATGTGTTAGGTACTAAAGACACAGCAACTGGGGAGACAAGCACAAAAACCTCAGATTCTCTACTCTGATAAAGTATACAGACTGCTGGGGACTTACATTCTCTATTGTCTAGTATTATTTTTCCTCATTTTTCAGATAAGGAGCCAAGGCTTTGAGTGTGTAAATGATTCGTCCAACATCATCAGAAGGGATAGGATCAAGATTAGACTGATTTTTCTGATTCTAATGTTCATATTTATTCCATCAGTTCATGTTAAAATGCAATATCCAGGTATGGACCTATACATATAATACATACATATAATATATACATATAGCTATACCTATAAATCAAAGTCGATAATATAGGAAATTGAAGTTTTTTCGATTTGGAGTGTTTCTGAATTTTTCTTTGTTCATTCCTGTTTAATTTAAATTGATATTTAAATTTAGCATTTGCAATTACAGGATGCTGATGACACCGCTCTCAATTAGGACTGAAGAACTGTGTCTAACACTCTGGGAAACACATCTCCCAACCCCCGAAGTCCTGAGAGAGATTTTCTGCGCTGTCAGGTTTCCTGCCTTTCACTTCACTCCCACAGTTGCGTGATTGAATATTCAGAAGCAAGGTTGGAGGTAGGAGTCAATTATTTGGGGCAGGTTACTGTATCTGAGCTGTTCACTTGGTGGTGGAGGCAAACAGTGTTAAGTAAAAACAGAGACTTCTGAAATGTTTGAGTTACTATTCTGAAATTGCCAATGTAAAATAAATTTATAATGAATTTTCTTAAGTTAAATTTTAACGGCCGCTAAAATGTAGATAACGTACTACCACTGAGGCCCTGCGAGGTCCCTGCGAGGATAAACATCATTAGTGTGTTAGTAGTTTCTTTAGCTTCTATCTCCTTCCAGGTTTTCTAACAGCTCTGTGGCTCCCTTTCTGCCTAATGTGAGTATCAATGTGCTTTTCTTTTTGATGTCCCCAGTGAGTCTCCTGCATTAATAGCTGGATTTTGACTTGCCTCTCCAGAAACAAAAATAAAAGGGCTCGTTCTTTGCTGATGTGAAAACTTACCTGCCATCTGCACATGCTCATTCTGGCAGCGACTCGTGATTCTGCAACTTGCAGGAAATCTCAGAGGAATGAAAAGGACAGGCTCACTCCCACAGCAGAATGAGTCACATCAGTGGGATGAACACTGACGTATATTGACAGGCCTGTTTCATACCCAAGCGCTCCTGCGAATTGGCACATGGCTGCTTGGAAGCCGGGAACTCCCCCACACTGGGGTGGAATTTTGCCTCCTCAACTTGTTCTTCTAGTTGGAGTGGAAGCCTCCCTCTGCCTAACCAATAATTTGGATTAAGTAGGGTGTGTGAGAAGGGTGGGAGGGAATACCGAGACCTCCTCTGACCACCAGGATTCTGGGAGGACTGCTACAGGAACCCGGCCCTGTGGTCTGCTCACTCCTACCACCCACACCAGTCTCAACGGCCACACCCTGAGTAGCCTGGTCTCTGAGCAGCTGTTTGGACTGCTTGTGTGGTCACACCAACCCTCAGTGAGAGGTGGCCTGCCAAACCCCAGGAAACTTGGAGTGGAGGTCAACTTAATGCTTTCCTCTTAGGCCCTGGGAAGAAAGGTGTAAAGTGACATGTGCTTATGGCAGCTAGCGTAACTCTAGTTCAAACATTTTCTGCGTTTGTGAGATTGTTTTCTGACCAATTGCTCTTTATGAAGATTGTTTTATCTTAAAATCTCAGTTTTATCTTTAAGACAAAATAGGGTATAAATAATAAGAAAATTCTCAATTCAAGAAAGCCTACAAATCACATTGCTTACTTAACCAAAAACATTAATACCACTTGACTTTCACATGTTTTGTACAGGATGCTTTAAAATAGCCAAGCACCTGTTTTCAAGTTGGAAATGGGCAATTAGAGGCTTAGGAGTTTAGGCGTGGTCTTTTCGTATCAGACCTGTGTGTTTAATGCCTGCTCTGACTCTTACCTTGTGATTTGGGCACGTTACTGAATTTCTCCAAGCCTCAATTTTCTAATCTGGAGAACGGAGATAATTATTACACAATGTGTGTCACTAACTGAGTGACACACATTGAGATCTAACTGAGATCATGCAAATATTAGGTTGGTGCAAAAGTAATTGCAGTTTTTGCAATTAGTTTTAACCTTAAACCGCAATTACTTTTGCACCAACCTAATAAAAAGGTTAGCATAGTGCCCAGCATGTAAAAGACTGTGAGTGTCAGAGGTCACGTTGTTAATGAAGCTGATAAGGCCACCTGGGATGGGTAATTTTGTGTGTCCACTTGACTGGGCTAAGGGATGCCCACATAGCTGGTAAAACATTATTACTGGGTGTGTCTGTGAGGGCATTTCCAGAAGAGAGAAGCATTTGAACCAGTAGACTGAGTAAAGGCAGCTCACCCACACCAATGAGCATTAGATCGGGCATCATGCAATCTGTTGAAGGCCTGAATAAAATAAAAACGGTGAGAGGAAGGGAGAATTGGCACTCTGCTTGAGCTGAGATATCCATCATCTTCTGTCCTCAGAAATGAACACTCCTGGTTCTCGGGCCTTTGGACTTAAACTAAATTACACCACCAGATTTTCTGGTTTTCCAGCTTATAGATGGTAGGTCCTGGGACTTCTCAGCCTCCATAATTGCATGAGCCAATTCCTATGTATATATATCTCCTATTAAGGTGTATGAGATTTTGGTTATTAGACCAGTTTTTTAAAAAAACAACTAAATCAATGAATATATAAATCCTTCATAGATGCATTGATAACAAAGCAATAAATTTCAGCAAGGGTTTGATTAGTGCTCAAGGTGTTTTTTAGTGATACTCAAAAGTATGAAAATTATTTCTTTTGTCAGGATCAATTTTAATTCAACAAATCAAGTGTGTGTGTGTGTGTGTGTGTGTGTGTGTGTGTGTGTGTGTGTATTTTGCTTTATTCATATTGTGAATTTTTTTTCTTGCGACTGATTTGGATCCAATGACTCTAAACAAGAGACAGATATGTTGCATGTGAGTATGTAGTTCTCAACTACGGGTAGAATTGGGTAAGGATATTGTAGTTTTTAGGATGATTTTAATGTCCATAAGGAGTGCCTTTTCACTATTGCCATAATAATCAGTGTTGGAATTCAAGAGGGATTTATGGAATAATAATTAACTTCTATAGTGATTAGAGGGAAATCTACTCAGTGCTTAAACTCTTAAGGCCAAGGTAATTTATTGCATCTTATGGTATCAAATTGACCACTTATTAAACTGTTTACCAGAAAAAAAATGTCTTTTTTGTTCCTTCCGTCGATAATTTACATCTTTGAATCCTTTGTGAACATTCAGAAGTAGAAACTCTGCCAAAAGTTTGCACCTGAAAGAGTAGCTTCTTTGTCAAAGGAATAAAATCAAAGTTATCCAGCATCAACCTTGGTACCACAATTTATATGAGCTGATAAAATTCTCTTTCCTTTGGCTGAAATTCATCTCTTACTAGTTGTACAATACCGGATTGGTGTCTTTGCTCTCTAGGAAACCCTACCTCAGTTCCCAGCACTTTATTGTTGTAAATCCATTCTGACTTTAGCATGTTGCCAACCAGTTTGATCTATGCACAAATCTGAGTGAAAATACATCACAGACATTGAGAGATGTTTAAGTTGCCTAATATCTATCAGTGGGAATGCAGAATGTCTCCCAACTTTTGATTACTCAAGTGTTACTGACCAAGTCAGGAATTAATCATCTTCTACTTTTCACATTATCACTTACAAATTGAGAATTGCTGTTTTATGCTAATATAGTTCTAATAAACGTTGACAGTCACTTTTCTCTCTATTAAATCAAAAATATCTTTTCAATTAAATGATTACTTGCAAATGGAAACTACCAACCCACAGACCCACAGAGCTAGTGCTTTATCTCAGTCACTGTTCTTCAGAGTCAAAACAAAACCAAACAACTTCAACTTGTTGTCTGTTGAGCAGGATGTACCTATGACACTGCTAGCTGGCCCAGCCTACCCATAAGTCCTAGTAAGAGTTTCCACGTTGGGAAATGGCCATCAGGCAATGAGGCAAGGTGCTCTTCAAATGAGAAGGCCGGTACTAGGGTTATAAGAATGATGCAGAGAAAATTATATTGATGATGTTCCTTGCAGCCCTGTATTGCCTTAAATTTTATACAGATGACATCAGATTAGTCTAAAACTTCAGAGAGCCTAAAGGGGACGGGGCACAAATCATATATATGAATGGATAGAATTACTCTATTCTCTGTACTCCCATAGCTTTTAAAACAAATCTTGTAGTTTACTATAACTCATTCCACTTTAGAATTAGGCACATCTGCACACCTATCTCTTCTGTTGGACAACATTTCAAAAGTCAAGAAAGAGGATAGACTATGGCCTCATTTGTTTTTGCCTTCCCTGTGTGATTCAGCACAGTATCTGGAGATTTAAGGGTGCTCAGTGAGGGTCTGTTGATTGTGTAGAAGTTGAGGAAGCAGAACTATCCATCTCTTTGCTCTTTGCCTTGGTCATGGTGGAAGTTAGACATGTCTTATCAGAGTCTCCATAAAAAACCACTACCACATATTTATAACCCCTCTCTCTTCTTCATCAGTTATCTCTCCCTGACTATGCTCTCTGAAATTGTCGTCAAGCTACCACACATGGTGGGATATTTTGAACCATCAGACCAAATGTATTAATCTAAATTTTCCATATTTTAGATTCAGAACCAGGGGTAAGACCGATGAAATAAGATAAACTGGTAAAGAACAATTGAGATATACAGGGCGAGAGAAGAGAAAATTAGCTTTGCTAAGGATTGGTTGGTGAAGTGATGGAAAGTGGGAAACCAAGTTAGAGACGCACAGAAACAGTGAAATCCTAAAACTGAGAGATGCAAAGATGGAAAAGGACACACACACACACACACACACACACACACACACACACACACACCCAGCATTCCAGTTCTGGAGCTGAATCTGTGAGTATGTTCTTTGACATGGTCTTCTCATGTTCTTTTCCCCCCAGCCTTCAAGAAAAGAGGTATATCACTTGTGCTTTGCAGAAATATTTTTAAAATTATTTATTTTAAAAATAAAGACCCTGCCAAACACTAAGAGAGCTCCTATTACACCCTCTACATATAAAGTGCTTACTTATAATTATTATAAATGTGAGATAATGGTAAGAGAGGAGAACATCTTGTCAGACTCTAGTTACTTATATGCCAAACAAGCAACCACCAGCTGCCACATGAACAGCTTTTCTATTCTTTAAATTCTCCCCATATCCCTCACTTTCAGGTATTTCCTGTGACCCTTTCTCCTTAAAAAATTCTTTATGAAGGAAGTGAGGGTGGGAGGAGACCAGGTCAAAAAAGGAAAATTCTTCTTTTATAATACAGATTTATATAAGTAATATATCTTTTGATAAAACTGTTTATTTAAGGATAAAAATGTCCATAGAAATCTATGAAATGTGAATCTTGCATAAACGAATTAACAATGACATATGTGGCTGCTCTGGCTAGGAGTATCATCATGTGTAATGGAAAAATAAATCCTGTTGTTTGAAAATAAGTTCCTCTATGTGATTTTAAAGATTTATTACTAAGTACTTACCTATAAGAAGAAAATGTAAGGATTCATTTTAGAAATTTTATTTTGATCAATATTATAATTGGTTAAATTTCATTATATTTAACACAAATACCTTATTGGAATAAAAAAAAGAACATGTGAGTACATACACACAAAAAACCAGTAGATTCTATACTGCAAACAGTAATAAAAATATTACCACATATTAGTCTTTCCTAGATGATTACCAAATAACCATCTTCATTTCAAATGCTTTAAACCTTAATCCTTCTCAAGTAAATGAGAAACTCTCCAACTCTAATTTTAAGTGATCCTTCTATCACTATCAGAAGTAACAAACATCTTCTAAACGTCCTCTTCAAGCATTTGGTGAAGTAAGTAATATGATTTGGGAAAGGGAGAAATTGTTACATGGGTCATTTAAAAATGGTACAAAATCACAATTGGAATACAGGGACCTATAATTTTTAATAGATTATTATTATTTTAATGAATGGGAAAAAGCCAAATTAGGGATTTTGCCATTATCAGTAGACATCTGGAACACATCCTATGTTCTAAAAGCAATTACTGATATCAGAATATGTCCCTGGGAGTCAATCCATTCTCAAGTTGACTCTCACTTGCTACATCAACATCTTTGTTACTAATCAGTTAGTTCATGTTAATGAGCCTGGCATAGAGGCATCTAAATGTCCTCAAAAACTCACACCTTTACACACACACACACACACACACACACACACACGCACGCACACACATCAAAAACCATAGGTTCACATAGTAATATTACTTATGTGCCTTTGAGTTGGCTCCAAATCCCAGCAAGCCTATGACTGAGTGACATCCACACTGTCCTGTCCTCAGAGCCCTGCTCAGCTCCTGTAGACTCATGCCAGTGGCTTCTTTTATGGAGTCAACCCACCTCATATTTGGTCTTCCTCTTTTCATGCTGCCTGCTACTTTTTTTCCAGCATTGTCTTTTCCGAAGAACCCTGCCTTTTCATGATGTGCCTGAAATAAGACAGCTTCAGTTTTCTCATTTTTGCCTCCAGTGATGTTTCAGGCTTAATTTGCTCTAGGACCTACTTGTTTGTCTTTCTGGTGGCCCAGGGTATCTGCAGAGCTCTCCTCCAGCACCATACCTCAAATGAATCACTTTTTTTTTCTATTAATCTTCTTCACTGTCCAACTTCTGCATCCATACATAGTAATTGGGAATACGAGGGTATGGATGATCTTAGCCGAATTTAGGATCTAGAATTTCTACATCTGAAAAATACTGAATTATTCTTATCCTATACTAAATCTATTAAAGCAAGAATAGTGGTTCTTGTAATTTAGAAAGACTTTACAAACAAGTGTATTTAAATAAAATATTCCAGGTATCCCTCAGTCAATCTTAAATACACAAATATTCCAGGACATATAATTTTGTAGAATTGAGGTTTTATTTGTCTTCAATTCAATCTTCTGGTTTAGTTACAAAATAATATATAAATAGAAGTAGTAGCAGTATCAAGAGCTACCACTTTCTGGGTGTTTACGCCCTGCACATATATCATGTCATTTTCACAATATTCTTGTAAGTTGGGGTTATTAATTTGATTCTACAGATGGAGTCAGAGATTTGAGAAGGTGCAGAGCTGAATTTGAACTGAGTTCCATTTCACTTTAAGCCAGTGATTTGTGGTTTTAGAACTATGGTTCTAAAACAGCAGAGGCAGTCATGCCCTATTTACTGAGATATTTGTGTTTTAGCCAAGTTTGTAATAAAGTGTATTTTTCTGAAGGAAACTCTACTTTGCCAGTGATTTCTATTACACAATTTGAGGCTGTTTACCAGTACATAAGTTTTATGAGGGCTGGGACCATATCTGTTTTTTATTTTTAATAGCAGACATAGTACCTGGCAGATAAGAGGTATTCAATAAGTATTTGTTAAGGAATTAACTAGAAAAATTTGTCTTGTATATATGATAAAAACATAGTTAAGAATTCAGAGAAAATTTAGGGTGCATTTTAGGATCAAGAAAAAGATTTTTAATAAAATGAATATTACTCATAAATTGTTTCATATTCAAAGTATTAGTGAAATTATTTGCTGTAATCTAAATAAATAATAAAGTATTTCTGATAATGACATATAATGTATATCAAAAATTTGGATATCATAAATAACCTGCTTTATAATTTTCTTCCATTATAAAGTAGTCATGCCTTTAAAATTGAGCTATTTCAGTAAGTTTTCATCACCTTCAATTTATTTGAACATGTATAACCTCAAATTCAGAATAAATTTCTTTACTCTTTGCTACCATTAAACTTGCTGACTTTTTCTACGCTGATAATATTTTATAACCTCCTTTAATTTCCTTAGGTTATCAGTGACTTGTAGCCTGAATTCTATCTTTTTTTTTATGTGTGTCACCTTCATTTTTCTGTAAACATCTTAAATTCAGGGACATTATAGTGTTCATCATTTTATCTTTAGGGTTTAGTATGGGATCTGGCCTATTGTAGAAATTGTTGTGGAAAGAAGGAAGGGAGTAAGACTCAGAGGATGGAGGAGGAGGGAAAGGGGGAGGAAAGGGGAGAGGAAGAAAGGAAGGAGGGAGGGTGAGATGGAGAGAGAGAGAGGGAGGGGGGCGGGAAGGAGAGACAAAGAGAGAGAAGGAAGAAAGGAAGGAAGGAAGGAAGGAAGGAGGGAGGGAGGGAGGGAGGGAGGGAGGGAGGGAGGGAGGGAAGGAAGGAAGGAAGGAAGGAAGGAAGGAAGGAAGGAAGGAAGGAAGGAAGGAAGGAAATTAGTTCTTGGATTAGAAGAGATAAAGTCAAGGATAAACAATTCTGAAGCCTTGCTTAGAAATAGAGATCTACTGCAACACCCACTGAGATGTTACATGTTACAACTATCCAGGGTCCAACAAGGATAGTCCATTGATAATTGCCACTTTGGACTAAGACTTGTGTTCTTACTGATGCTTCATAAACAAATTATTGAGCCTAGCGAAGTGTTTATCATTGTCTGACATTTCACCATAACCTATATGTTTCAGCATTAGTGAAATCACTCAGATGATTGTTGCTATAAGCATACTTTTATTAATTAGTAGTGATATCCTCCACATTCTCCAGGTTAAGGTGGTATAAAGAATGTTTGGCCGGTTCTGTTACATTAATTTTGACTCAGTATTATAGACTCATACTACGTGCAATTTGGTAATACTTTGTTCATGTGTATCTTAAGGACTTGTATCTTTCCAAACCCGAACTTCTGTTTCTTATATTGCTGATACTAGCAAATAAAGGTAGTTTTTCAGAAAAACAAAAACAAAAAACAAAAAAAAAGGGAATAAAAGTAGAACACAGTGTCTGTGACAACCAACTTCTATGTTTCCCACTAGTTAGAGAATCTTTTTACTGCTCAAAGTCAATCAGGAAGGAAGCATTTATTGAACTCACAAAGGATGAACTGTATAAAACTTTTAAATAAGAATATTTCAGGATTATTGTGCCAAATATTTACTTTCCATGTCACTCAGACGGGGAGACATACGATGTCTTTCTGAACAACTGAATAAAATGCTTAACACTAATTCACCCTTTATCTAAAGACAAAATAAGTTGAATGGGGAATTACTGAAGAGCTTAAGTTTAGATGATGCATATGTCCAGTATTCTTATTTATTTATTTATTTTTTATATTCTTAAAATTTTATCGAATTTATTGGGGTGACCTTGGTTAATGAAATTATATAGGTTTCAACTGTATAATTTATACTGTATCATCTGTATACTGCATTGTGAGTTCATCACCCAAAGTCAAGTTTCCAAATTGGGAAATAAAGAAGAAGTAAAATTATCACTTTTTGCAGATGACACGATTCTTTATGTAGAAAACCCTAAAGACTCCACCAAAAAACTATTAGGAACAATAACCAAGCATAGTAAAGTTCTAAGATACAAAATCAATGTGCAAAAAATCCATTGCATTCCTATATACTAAAAATAAAATTTCAGAAAAAGAAATAAATAAAAAAAATTCCTTTTGCAATAGCAACAAAAAGAATAAAATATCTAGGAATGAACTTTAAGGATGTGAAGGACCTATATGATGAAAATTACAAGACATTATTAAAAGAAATTGAAGGAGACACAAAGAAATGGAAAGAGATTCTGTGTTCGTGGATTGGAAAAATCGACATAGTTAAAATGGCCATATTACCCAAAGCAATATACAGATTTAATGCAATCTCCATTAAAATACCAACGGCATTTTTGAAAGAAATAGAGCAAAAAAAAAAAATCAGATTTGTGTGGAACCATAAAAGACCCCAAATAACTAAAGTAATCCTGAGAAAAAAGAACAAGGTCGGAGGTATCACATTCCCTGACTTTAAATTACACTACCAAGTGACAATAATCAAAACATCACGGTTTTGGCAAAAAAAAAAACACACCAGATACACAGACCATTAAAACAGAGTGAGGGCCCAGAAATAAATCCATATATATATATATATATATATATATATATATATATATATATAGCAAATAATTTTCAACAAAGGAGCCAAAAACATACAATGGAGAAAAGAAAGCCTCTTCAATAAATGGTGCTGAGAAAATTGGAACACCACTTGCAAAAGAATGAAACTAGACAGCCCCTTTTCCACCATACACAAAATAACTCAAATTGGATTAGAGATGTAAATATAAGACCTGAAACAATAAAATACATGGAAGAAAACATAGGTACCAAACTTATGGACCTTGGTCTTAGAGAGGATATTATTAATTCGACCTCAAAGGCAAGGGAAAAAAAAGCAAAAATAAATGAATGGGGCAATATCAAACTAAAAAGCTTCTGCATAGCAAAAGAAATCATCGACAAAACAAAAAGGCAACCAACTGAATGGGAAAGATGTTTGCAAACAACACCTCCAATAAAGGGTTAATATCAAAATATGTAAAGAACTCATACAACTCAACAAGAAAAAATAATCCAATTAGTAAATGGGCAGAGGACCTAAACAGACACTTCTCCAAAGAAGACATACAAATGGCCAACAGATATATGAAAAAATGCTCAACTTCACTAGCTATTAGGTAAATGCAAATCAAAACCACAATGAGATACAACTTCACACCTGTTAGAATGGCTATTACCAATAAGACAAGAAATGACACATGCTGGAAAGGTTGTGGAGAAAAAAGGAATCCTCATGCACTGTTGGGGAGAATATAAACTTGTACATCCACTATGGAAAACACAATGGAGCTTCCTCCAAATATTAAGAATAGAATTACCATATGACTCAGCAATCCCTCTTCTGGATATCTACCCCCCAAAATCTGAAAACATTTATCCATAAAGATATATGTATCCCTATGTTCATTGAAATATTATTCACTGTGGCCAAGACATGGAAACAACCAGGGCGTCCTTTGATAGATGATTGGATAAAGAAGATGTGTTGCATATATACAGTAGAATACTACACAGTCATAAGAAAAGATGAAATACTGCCATTTGAGACAATGGGGATGAATCTTGAGATTATCAAGCTAAGTGAAATAAGTCAAATGGAAAAAGTCAAAATCATATGATTTCACTCATATGTGGGATATAAAACTGAAAGCAACAAATGAACAAAAAGACAAACAAGAACCCATAGACTAAGACAACAGTATGGTGGTTACCAGAGGGAAAAGGGTGTGGGGGTTGGTAGAAGAGGGTAAAGAGGATCAAATATATGGTGACGGAAGCAGTATTCTTATTCTTTCTGTCAGGGGGTAAACAAGGAAGGAATTGTTCCTTGTTCAAAGAAAAAATCCAAGTAGTATGTAAATTATGTATCATTTGTTTAGTCAAGAGTCATTTATTGAATGCCTGTTAAGTTGAATGGGGATGTGGGACAGGGACATTTGCAAATTTCATATAAGTGTCTGATGCCCTCATGAGTATGGTCACGTTTTTGAACATTTCTGTCCAAAGGGTGCTATGGAGTATCTTACTAAAGTGGAAAACTGCCTTGTTTCCTGCTTCTCTCTGTGTCTAGTTCACTGGTTGAGCCTATTATTGATTTCTTACCAAGTGCAAGATGCTTCAAGTATTATCTTTCCTGAATCTTTAATCCATTCTAATCAGGGGTGATCTGATATTCCTAAACCAACCATAGAGTGTGATGTCGTGGGGAAAACATGTTTTTGTTTTTTTTTTGGAATCAAATGGATTGCAATTTAAATTTCAGCTCTTTTACTAAGGAATCACTTGGGAAAATTACTTAACTCCTCTAAGTCTTAGTTTTCTCATCTATAAAATAGGGAACCCCCTGTTTTTTCCCTCATAGGGTTGACTAGAGGATTAAAATGGAATGAGGTATGCAATATACATAGTCCAATTCCTGCCTACCAGCAAATGGATCTATCTTCCTGGTTCCCCCCTGAATTAGGGAAAGGGGTGGGGGTAAGCAGGAGGAGAGTGAAACTCAGGAGGTATGAGAGGGAGAAACTTAAATCATTGAAAACTGCTGATATCCTTACTCTGGCTCTGGAATCACTGCATCCAATGATCTGCACTATATCACGTAGTTAGAGCAGTTATTCCCTAGTGAGGCTGATAATTCAAATCTCTTGGAAATGGGCATGGGCCTCCAACTCATATTGTGATCTAAGACGGGCCTTAAATTTAGATTCTCATTCAGAAGACTGCAATAGAAGCCCAGAAACCCTTGTTCTCATAATACTCTAGATGTTGATGTCAAGTAAGGCTGGGAACCACTGAACTAAGGAGATGTCAAAAGCCATGATGACAAGAGGGGACTGCCCAACTCCCAAAGAGCTCATGCTTTGAGGATAAATCCCTGTGACTTAGTGGAACAGGAGCACATGTGATGTTGGTATTATGATGGTTAATTTTATGTGTCAACTTAGATGGGACATAGGTGCTCAGATATTTGGTTAAACGTTATTCTAGGTGTGTCTGTGAGGGTGTTTCTGGATGAGACTAACATTTGAATCCATAGACTGAGCAAAGCAGATTGCCCTTCCCAATGTGGCTGGGCCTCATCCAATCCCTTGGTGACCTGAATAGAAAGAACAATAGGCAGGGGAAGGGAGGATTTTCTCCCTCTGTTTTCAAGCTAAGATATTGTTTTCCTGCCCTTGGACTGGAACACACACCATCTGCTCTCTTGATTCTCAGGTCTTCCAACTTGAATGGTTGTGGAAAAGATGGCCATAACTTGGTAGAGTTCAAAAGTTCTGTGACCCACCTCAGAAGCTACACCTTGCAAGTACAGGGTTGGGACATGTGATGGGAGCCTGGAAGATGAGTTTCCCTGCCCCCTTAAATAAAGAAGCTCCAAACGGCCCAGCATGACTTCATTTTACAGGTGATGGAGATCCTTGTGGAGAGTAGTGACGTCAGGAAAAAACACTGAGATACTGGAGCACAGCAGATGACTGAGCAGCAGGCTTCAGTGAGCACCTCATAATTTGCTTTTCAGGGAGATGATGGAGGTCGCTACTGTCCCAGCCTACTGCTACAGGGAAATGAGGAGAGGGGTGCGGAGGAGACCCCTCTCCCAGTTCCCTACTCACTTAGACTTGCTCATCTAATAAAAGTCTACTTCACTTAATGGCTTCCTCCTCAGTGAGTCTCTGGAGTTTGGCTGAGGTCAAACATAGCAGTTTCTGATAACTCTATTTCCTCCATGACCTGGAAGAGTATCACATCCCAAAATGTGCTCAGTGAGATAAATGCTCATTGGTGTTTGTTAACAGGAGGTTCTATCATCAATCAACTTTGGGAAATAGTAGGCTAACAAAGATAAACAAGTTTATTTATCGCAGGATTTCTCAGATCTTTTAATAAGTTAGGGCACATTGTGAATCTGGAAGAAACAGATATAGTTTGAAGCATTTCTCAAAAACTTTCGACCACAGTCCCTGTATGAGTCAGGATTTTCTCAGTTTTTAAATGACCTGAGTCCAGCTTTGACAGGCATTAGCCATAAAGGGAACTTACTGGCTCACAGAACTAAGAAGTCCAGGCATGGTTGAATGTGTGGGCCTCCAATGATGTCTGTCTCTCTCCATCTCTTGGCTCAGGTTTCCTCGGGATGGCTTTGTTCTCATGACGTATTTCTCTATGCAGTGGTCCCTGGCAGCTCCAAGCTCACATTATACTTACAGGTGCAAATTCCATTTTGGAAAAATCTCCATGAGAGAATAGAACTTATCTTCAGTGAATTGTATTTAAATTTAGAAGTATCTAAAGTATAAGCAATTAAGTTACAATTAATTATAAGATTATAAAATGTAATTTCGGAAGACTTTCTTTAAATAAAAATCTTCTTAATGACAACCAATGGTATTGGTGAAGCTGGCTTAAGATCTCATGAAACTGCCTAATGGAAACGGTCTCTCAGAAACTAATGTGTTTGAGAACTTGATTTGCTTCCCAATTCTCTGACAGTCCCACACCCCAAATTAGTTCTCTATAATTTCAGTAGTTCGTTCTTGCTTCCAAAGTCAGTAGGGACCACCTTGGATTAAGGAAATAGGTTATCAACACATTAAGGTAAACATGTAATTTTATAAACTCTATATACTAGTATTTAAAATGGAACCTCTAAAAAAATCTTAAACTATCACTTTACAATCTCTGACCATGAAGCTATTAATATTTTAATTGAAATTTGTTAGAAAACTACAGAAGATATACCCATTCGAAAACTTTTATTAGTTGTCAATTTTATTGTAAATTCATCACTAGGTTCCAGATATATTTGACTATGAAACACAGAATTCTTCATTAGTGTCCGAAATTAGTTCAAATCATCATCACATCACAACACTGGTGGGAACTGCTGAACAGTCAATATGAAAGGGGACTTCTCTTTAATTGGTCAAGTTGTAATTTTCATTTTGAAATGCATAATGGTAATGACTTTATTTTTACATATGGAATATTTTGGGGGATTTTGATTTTTCTAACCTAAAGAACTTATTCCAGCAGGTTAGAAATTGAGTTCCCTGGAGATGCTCATTTCTCTTCATCTGTGGTTACTGTGTCCTTATGGTCAGCTAGGAAGAGAACTATAATAAAGATGAAATCATTTGGGATCTTTAATACTGGAATCTCAAACACTTTTGTCAATCCATTCCATGATGCTACTTGGTATTTCCGATAACAATATCTTGAGAGATTTTAAGATTCTTCAGCAGTTTCTTAATCATCAAAAGAAATCATACTGCCCAACAATAAAATAACAACTGAGTATTTTTTTATCTTATTACTTGAAAACTAGTTATCCACATAATACACATATGTGTACCTTCATTGAATTGTTTGATTAAACAGATCACTCTGCAAGATTAAATAGAGTTTCTAACAGAATTGTCTCCCACATTTTGAATAAAATGCTTAAGCATTCTTCCTCATCAAAAGATTTTTTTTAGGTAACAGCTAACATTAATTGACTAATGCTCTCTTCAGATGATCTCATTTAATCTTCATAATGGCTTTATTAAGGAGGTAGCTTTTCTTTTTTTTAAGGATTTTTTTTTTTTTTATTAAGGGGAACAGGACTTTTATTGGGGACAGTGTGTACTTCCAGGCCTTTTTTCCAAGTCAAGTTGTTGTCCTTTCAGTCTTAGTTGTGGAGGGTGCAGCTCAGCTCCAGGTCCAGTTGCCATTTTTTCTAGTTGCAGGGAGGATAGCCCACCATCCCTTGCGGGAGTCGAACCGGCAACCTTTTGGTTGAGAGGACGCATTCCAACCAACTGAGCCTTCCGGGAGCTCAGCGGTTGCTCAGCTCAAGGTGCCGTATTCAATTTTAGTTGCTGGGGGTGCTGCCCACCATCCCTTGCGGGAGTTGAGGAATTGAACTGGCAACCTTGTGGTTGAGAGCCCGTGCTCCAACCAACTGAGCCATTTGGGAGGCAGCTCAGCTCAAGGTGCCGTGTTCAATCTTAGTTGCAGGGGACGGAGCCCACCATCCCTTGCGGGACTCCAGGAGTTGAACCGGCAACCTTGTGGTTGAGAGCCCACTGGCCCATGTGGGAATCGAACTGGCAGCCTCGGAGTTAGGAGCATGGAGCTCTAACCGCCTGAGCCATGGGGCCGGCCCCGGTAGCTGTTTTTTTTTAATTAAATTTTATTGGGGTGACAATTGTTAGAAAAGTTACATAGATTTCAGGTGTACAATTCTGTATTACATCATCTATAAATACCATTGTGTGTTCACCAACCAGAGTCAGTTCTCCTTCCATCACCATATATTTGATCCCCCTTACCCTCATCTAATACCCCCCCCCCCCTTACCCGCTGGTAATCACTAAACTATTGTCTGTGTCTATGAGTTTTTGCTTCTCATTTGTTTGTCTTGTTCTTTTGTTGTTTTTGGTTTATATACCACATATCAGTGAAATCATATGGTTCTCTGCTTTTTCTGTCTGACTTAGTTCACTTAGCATTATAATCTCAAGATCCATCCATGTTGTCACAAGTGGTCCTATTTCATCTTTTCTTACCGCTGAGTAGTATTCCATTGTGTATATATACCACAACTTCTTTATCCATTCATCTATCGAAGGACATTTTGGTTGTTTCCATGTCTTGGCCACTGTAAATAAAGCTGCAATGAACATTGGAGCACACATGTCTTTATGTATAAACGTTTTCAGATTTTTTGGGTATATACCCAGGAGAAGGATTGCTAGGTCATATGGTAATTCTATTGGTAATTTTTTGAGGAATCTCCACACTGTCTTCCATAGTAGCTGCACCAATCTGCATTCCCACCAACACTGTATGAGGGTTCCTTTTTCTCCACAGCCCCCCCCAACACTTGTTACTATTTGTCTTGATGATGATAGCCATTCTGACTGGAGTGAGGTGATATCCCATTGTGGTTTTTATTTGCATTTCTCTGATGATTAGTGATGTTGAACATTTTTTCATATGTCTATTTGCCATTTGTATGTCCTCTTTGGAGAAATGTCTCTTCAGGTCCTCCGTCTATTTTTTCAATTGGGTTGTTTGTTTTGTTGTTGTTTAGTTGCATGAGTTCCTTGTATATTTTGGATATTAACCCCTTATCGGAGGCACTTCAGTTGGTTGCAAAAATCTTCTCCCATTCAGTTGGTTGCCTCTTTATTTTGTCGATGGTTTCTTTTGCAGAAACTTTTAAGTTTGATATAGTCCCATTCATTTATTTTAACTTTTACTTCCCTTGCCTTTGGAGTCAAATTCATAAAATGCTCTTTGAACCCAAGGTCCATAAGTTTAGTACCTATGTTTTCTTCTATGCAGTTTATTGTTTCAGGTCTTATGCTTAAGTCTTTGATCCATTTTGAATTAATTTTGGTACATGGTGACAGATAGCAGTCCAGTTTCATTCTTTTGCACGTGGCTATCCAATTCTCCCAGCACCATTTATTGAAGAGGCTGTCCATTGTATGTTTTTTGTTTCTTTGTCAAAAATTATCTGTCCATATTTATATGGTTTTATTTCCGAGTTCTCAATTCTATTTCATTGGAGGAGGTAGCATTTTTTTAATCCCAATTTTATAGAGGAGGAAACTGAGGCATGGGGAGGCTAAGTGCCTAATGTTACACAGCTTGTAAGTGGCAGAGTTGGCTACACAACCCGACTCCAGAACCAGCAACAGTTACCACTATTAATATAATGATTGGTCGCGTTTTACCTGTGAACAGATTACTTGACAATCCTACCTAAGGCACAACAAAATTGGGAACATTCAGATTCACCTCAATGTAGGAGAGCCTTATGTTACGCGCACGCGCGCGCACACACACACAGAATTGCCTGATGGTTTACCACATTTTGGTTATTGCATGGCTTTTGTTTCTTGACTTGAGTTAAAAAGATTGTAACAAAGCTCCCATAAAGAAGAGACCAAGTAAATAAAAATCTCATATTTGTACTGTTACACTAATAGGCTTAATAACAATAATTCACAACATCTGCAATCATAAAATAAAAACTTCATTACCATTTCAACGCAGTCACTACAAATTCTCAGGTTAGCCAGTGCACCAGCTGTGTCCTGGTGCTTCCCAACACAAAACAGCAATTCATTCCAAATTACTACTCTCTGTTAGTGACTCTTGCTCTCTGGCTCCCATCCCAAACACTCCTGCTGTTCAGGTCTATTGTCTCCCCTCACTAGGAAAGCCTTTTATTTTCTGGGAAAGCTTGAAGGATTGTCTCCATGAAACACTACCCTAATCTTCTAACTTCTGATTTTCCACTATACGACCTCCAACGTTCTGAGCATACTTACCCTTCCTTTTCCTCTACCTAGTGGCAGGTAATATACATTTTTAGAAGGTGTATAGAATATTTCACCCAAAGGATGAAGCTGAAGGAGTTAACAAAGCTCAAGCTGTTCTGTGGCTTTATAAAATGAACTAGTCTAAGATTCAGAGAATGAGTTTTAATCTCTGCTTATGAACCGTGGGGTTGAGAAAACGCCCTCTCCATCATTCCTGCCATGGGCCTCTAATCATCAAATTCTATACAAAATTACAGGGGGCTTCCTTCTGAGAGTTTATGGCCTCAGAACAGCAAGTTAAAAAACCAGACTAGTGGAAAAGGAAGGATGGTCTTTGAGCGACAGGGAACACATACACTGCTTAACAAAAATTTTATACTACTTAAGAGATCATACTTAACAAGTAGTTCATTTGTATGTTGCAAATTACTTATATATTCCCTCTCATCTGGAGCTTAAACTTTTTTTGCAATCCTGAATATAACTGAAAGGAAAGAATAAGAGGATATTTGATCTTGACCTTATTGGTGATATATAAGATTTCAGGAAATTGTCTCTCGGGTTAACTCTTCCAGCGCACAAGCATAACCAAGAAAATTGTTTCTTCCAGGATATGGAACTCCAAGTCTATTAATTGTCAAAATGGGGGCCATTTAAATATTTCCTCTATTTATAATTTCTAATCGATGCTAGAAACAATTGGGAGAAGTATACTTTTTTTAAATCTTCTTTTTTGTTGTCATAACCTAGTACCTTGTACAGATGACATCACGTTGTTTTCTTAGGGACCTGCGGATCTGTTTGCAAAGCCTCTTCACATCTTTATCTATGAGCAGGTGGATACCCTACTGAAGCCGTGAGCTTGCTTGAGAGACCATCTTCCGCTTGGAATATAGCAGCTGACTGTAAATGATATTAACCCAAGAGCACGTACCACAGATATCTTAATTCTCTGATGATGTGCCCATTTTGACTCTATCAATAAAAGAAGACTTCTCTGCCTGCTGACATAAAATGGAACTCTGCTGAGATGAAACGTGTCAGCCATTCATAACACCACACATATTTTCCCAAGCAGCCCATTATACAAATAAAATGTTGTCCTTACATGGCAAATTTACAAAGGCGCAAAGTAAAGGGGCAGAAGAATCTGTCTGCAGGGTTCCACTGCACCAGGTAGAGATAGCTATAGGGGAAAAATTGATAATAAATATAGTAATGGGCTCATTTTCATACAGTGAGCTTTTAAATCTTGACAAGAAATTTGCCACAAAGAGGTATAGGCGTTGTGATGTGAAAAGTGTAAACAGAGCACCTGAAAAATAGATGCATTGTAAACACAAATGCTAAGGATGAGCTAATGTAGTACTTATTACTTCTATTTAATCTCTTCGGCAGCTAGCAAACGGTACTTTATGTATATTTCAAGACAGAAAAATAAAGTGACATCTGTTTATGGAGTGCAATGGCAGACCCACACATTGAGGGTTGTTTTGACAATTGGTTTCTAAAAATAGACTTAGGACAAATATAAGCATTCTTTGGCATGGTTAAGGCATCCCAGAATGCCTACATAATCAACTCCTGGTATTTGAATGCCTATTTTTAGGAGAACCCAAGGAGTAAGTTGTAGTCATTTTGGAGACACCTATGAGGCTCCTAGTAATTCTCAGAGGGTGGAGTTCCATTATGAATGTGAATGCTCGGAAACAAGTTCAACTTAAAGGACTGAAAATATTTATTCTGACAGCACTGCCGTGAACCTTGTTTCACCATTCTAATATATTGTATTAGAATACTCGTACGCCATTGCAAATTTACTATACTCACGTAGATAGCTTTTACAGGCTGGGTTCAAAATGTACTATTCTTGAAAGGAAATGAGAAAGTTTCAACTCTGAACACAAGCAGTCAGGTGGCTGTGCATGTATCAGTGCCAGCATGTGATAGAAGAGGTCAGATTCTGGGGGGCAAGATAACCTGAAACGGGAATCCACTCACACTATTTGATGGCTCCAATTTGCTACAGGGTATGACATTCAGTACCTGGTGTAGACACAGGATAGACATATAGTGTAGCTGGATAACTGTTTCTGGGTTAGTTGAAATACAGAATTAAAACCTGACAGCCCCTTAAAGGATACAGAAACTTCAATTCAAACTCTTCAACATATATATGGGAGAGATATCCTGTTGAAGAGTGAGATATATGTGTATACACATATATATGTATATATATATATATGATTTATATATTTATTTTATTGCACTTCACTTTATTGCATGTCACTTTATTTAAAGATGTTGCATTTTTCAACAATTGAAGGCAAAACCCTCCAGCAGCAAAAAGATTATGATTCACTTTATAGTAATACTAACTGCATTGTGGTGGTCTGGAAACAAAGCTGCACTATATCGGAGGTATGCCTGTACATATGTATATACATATGCAGAATGTACAATATTTTTGTTTAGAAAATATCTGTATATTTGAAATACATTAAATAGCTCCATGTGCATGGCAATCATCTAGGAATAGTACACAGTAAACCAACCTAATCAAAATCTATATTAATTAGAAATATGTGGTGTAATTCAGAGGACAGGATACTGTCAGACATAAAAGTAAATGAAAATCTTGATTTAAACAAACAAATAATGCTGATGTTTTATCAACATTATAGGATTAGATTCAAATTTCTTATCTTCATGGTAACCTCTAACAAGTCTTTCTATAGTTTGATACTTGCTTCATCCTTTACTACCTTCACATGCTATCTTGACTTGCATCCTTTATATTTCTGATAAAGACCCTCTGAACACTTTACATTCTCTCTTCTTGACCAAAAGATTTCTTTAGATTGATTCATTTTCTAAAGGCCAGGTAAGTTGCCCTGTCATTACAGTGCCTTTTGATTTTTAGAGACGATTATTCTAATTTCAAAATCTTTCTTAACTTCTCAGAAACTCAAGCCTACCCAAATTAACAGTTATTTCAAAAAGAAAAATGCATAAATATTAAATGTCAGCTAATGCCAACTTGAATTTAGGGGTGAAGGCAGAACTGGAAATGGGGGTCAGAAGAAGGGGATAAAATTAAAATCACTCTGATTAAATTCAGCCTATTGAAATAGTTCACTAAAATGAGAATGATCATTCACACCCTGAGGCAAAATTACCATTCCTTTCTGGATGGAATTCCTAATTTTGAGAACTGCAAATTTGCTAAAGTAGTAGATTTGTCCAAAATTAGCTTGTAAAATGCTTGCAATAAGCAACATCTCCAAATCATGGTCAAATGGCATTCTGTACTGATATAACAAGATATAATACCTTACATAGGTTAAAGTATAATTATGAAAATGTATTCCATTTCTTCAGGGTTTTATTACCATGTTTTGCAAATTTAACATCATATAATGAGCTGATATGAGCCAAAAAACAATACAATTATATGTCTGGCAAGGATATCCAGCCTCTGTATTTGAGAACCAAGGGAGACTGTTCTCAAAAATGTGTGAGATTTTTTTCACCTAGTGAAACATAAGTCTCATAAGTTGTCTCAGCAAATGAGAACTATTCACTAAAGGCCTTTAGTGTATAAAACCCTGCATGGTAATGATCAAATGACAATATTTGTTTAACAAAAAAGAAAAGAAGAAAATCATAGTACAGTAGGTGACACATATAGTAAGAGATCAACAACAATCAATTTCTTTTCTGACATTTTAATGGGACAAAGAGAACAGGAAGAGATTACGGGTTGGAGGAGTTCTCAGTGTCACAGTTGGGCTTACAAGGCTTCGTGCCCTCTCTTTCTGATCCTTTGCTGAATGAATCAAGGTGCAGGTTTACAAGATGGCTAGTTTGGCTCATAGGCGTGGTAAAAACAAAGCTTGCCTTCTCTCATGGGAACAGAATCCACAGTTTTGTCTTCTTTACTCTTACATTCTTATAGAGCTGAAGAACAATGCAAATGAGTGGTGATTTTGGAAATCATCTGTACAGTTAACGCCTTGACAGAAAAATCAGTGTAGTCCTCTCCCCTTTAACAATTAGACCCAAGTGGCCCACTAAGACTTCATCTGTTGGAAAGTTATTTGGGTTATTTTTATATTTATACAGTCCCAGGTAAATCCCAACAGGGTTATAAACGACAGGAATCTTCAAGCCTACATGGCTCCTGATATTTTAAATAGCCCAAGTGGCGCCAAGTCCCCTTGAAGTCAGAACCCCATCTGAGTGAGAAATTCTCACTCTGTTCTTGCCTTGAAGAAGATCCAAAAGCAGCGACTCAGTTTCTCTGCACCTTGTTGGGATGGAATCTACTGAGGGAAATTTCTTTATAAATAACAACAGGATTAGTGCCCCAACAATAAAACCTTTGGTTTGTTTTTCTCTCCACAGATGGGATGGGTTTGAATAGTATAATAGCTCATGAAGAAAGAGAGTTTTTTCCCTCCCCCTTAAACTTAGTTGATCCTGACATGTTTTGGCAACAGAATGTGGTACAAGTGATGCTGTAGACTGATACTTCCTGCAGTCCCAGGAGAATCCCAAATGACATGGAGAGACCACCTGGAGGAGAACCCAGGGGCTCCAGTCAACATCCCTGACTGAGCTTCTAGCAACATAGGAGTGAGCCATCTTGGACTGTAGCCCCGCCTGGCCTCTGGAGGAGGGCAGCCTTACCTGCCAGCAAACGGAGCAGAAGAACTGCCTAGCTGAGCCCACTTAATTCCAAGGATCTTTAGGGGTAAAATAAGATTGTGATTATTCTAAACCACTAAGTTTTGGAGTGGTATGTTACGTACCAAAACCCATACAGACCTTAATACTCTCCAAGTTTGCTTTGAGTCCAATGGTACTTATTTGGAAGATGTCTAGCTGGGGGATATCTATGTTTTTGAAATATTTTTTCTTAAATGTAATTGTTTTGAGTGGATAAGAATCAAAGTTGGGGCCATGGTGGCCAAGCCATTAAATCACTGGGAAAAAGGTGAAGCCAAATGTGAAGACAATGATTAGTGCTGGGGAAAAGGTGTCTGTGTCAGGGTAGGGCTGCATCGGTATCATCGGGTCACAGGAACATTCCAGTACCCCTTAGGGGAAGGTCTTGGACTTCAAATTTCTGCCCAGATTTTTTTGAGTTGCATGACTGAACCATCATTTGTTTATTATTTTCATATTGAATTAGAAGCTCTTTTACATAAATATAATTTTCTTCAGCATCTGTTGATTTTTTTGGACCATGAAATTTAGCAGGAAATCAAAGGCATGAAGACTTGCATAGCATGATGCTGAGTTATGTAAGTTTGAAATAAAACTTTATCTAATTCTGTCACAAAAATCTGTTTTTTAGAAGCATACGGCCTGACAAGCTCATATTACTCACATCCACATTTGTGAATGCCACCTCACTCTCTTCCCGAGATGATTTTGTTGCTCAGCAGCTTGATGGGCTAGTAGAAAATACATTTGCCAATAGCCTGGGTCAGGTGCCAGCTGCTTTGGAGCTTCTTTGATTGCAATGTCCCTTCTGGAGAGGACAGGTTGCCAGAGAAGTAGCAGGAGTCAGAACTGAGTCAAGGTCAGGAGACAACAGACATAGCATCAACACTGGTGGAAATTAGCAGCGTTCACTGTAGGATGCAGACATTAGGTACAAGGCCAAGAATTTGACCAGAACCATTCAGACTGATATAGAATTTTAGGGCCCTCTGTTCTCTCATTTATCTTATGGCAAAGCAGTTAAATTCTGAGAGAAGGAATTGGCTAGAAAGAGGGTAGATTATTTCTGTGCCCACTTAAAAATAAGAGCAAAAGGCCAGATTCGATTAAGGATGTTGGCTTTGGTCATGGGCATTGAGCCAATAATGGCACTAAAGTACTAGGTGAGTAAAGAAGAGGTAATAACAGGAGGTGCAAAGTGTCAAGCCCAGGAAGTAGGCAGAGAGCAAGAATGCAACCGTAATGGACGGATGGCAACTGAGAGACAGAGAGCTCAGGTTTGGGAAGCAGAACTTGGAAAGATTCCTGAATGCAAATTGGTACAAATGGTGGGAGATTTTTAAAATGTTATCTGCAGTTAAATGGGTAAGGAAAGGAGGGAGCAATAATAAGCACCAGAAAGATCACTGGATTAAGAGTCGTGAGGTCTGCAGTGTGCACCTAATTTAGAAGCTAACTAGCTGAGTGATCTTTAGTAATTCATTTCATACGAAGAAATAAATAGCAAAATCAAGAGGATGTATGGTACCAAAACTTGACTTGGAGTGTCTACTTACTACCAGAATACATGCTGCATTCCATAGGGATGAGCTTCTAAAATGACTGGACTATAGATTATGTATTCAAATTCTAAACAGAGTCCCATCTTTGTTTACATTAGAATTTTCTTATATCTAAGATCCCATTTAGCTGTGACTCTGTTATGCTTCTTTTACTTCAGTCTTGAACTTATGAGTCAGAGTTTATTTTCATGGTGGTGTTGGTTGTCACCTACTAGAAAACCAGCTATCTGTGGTTATTGATGTTAGAAATGTGGGAGCAACTCTTGTTCTCACTCTGGACCCAGATTATTAAGTGTGGGGAAGAACGTGGGCATCAAGGTTTTTTTTCTAACCATCTTTTATGAACCAAAATGAGGGAGGGTTGGCATGAGTGTGGTCAGAGATGGGAATCTACAAAGACTGGGGAGGGGGATTCAGAGAGTGTGGACCTCAACACTGTCTCTTGATACTCAGAGTGAAGGGACTTGTCTGAGGGTGAAGGGCAGTTAATCTTTTGTTTAAAAGTACAAATGTCTGTGGGACAGAGACTCTGGTGTGTCACAGTGCTCCAGTAGTTTCCCGAAACAGATAGGGAAGCCAGAGGGCAACTGTCTCATATGGACTAAGAAATATCTGACCCCACATAGGTCATAGCATAAGTTTTGACAGTTGTTTGTCTCTGAGAGGCCAAAAATATTTTGCTTTTCCCTCCAAAATGCTGCATAAGAGTGTTCTGGGATGCATATCATAATGGAATAATGGAGTCCCAGCTTCCTCTTCTCATCCATGGAGAGGAAAGAAAAATAGGCCCTGGGCACAGATTATACTTTGCTTTTAGAGTGAACATACATACCATCCGTTTTATCAGTATACATTTCTGACTAAATTACTAAGTATCATCCTAATCATCACCATCACTATTGCCACTCTCATTAAGAGTGCCTACTTCACACCAGGCACTGGGCCAAGTACCAACATAATGTAATAGAATACTCCCAAGAATGCTAGAGGTTGATATTTTGGTCCCTGTTTCATATATGAGGATTCTTTAGGCTGGTGGGTAAATGCAAAGTATTTAACAACCAGTCCCAAAACGTCAGTGATGGATCTGAAGTAGTGCACAGATCCTCAGGTTGAAAATGAGCTCTCGTCTTCCCCTTACTCTTTTCCTGGTTAAGAACAATTCCTTCTTCAAGTCTGTGTTTAAATACTACTTCCCTTTGTTATACCCTCATAACACTGTCCCTAAAACTCATCACACCTGTAGTAGCTTACTGATAGTCTGTCATCTTCACCAGAACGTGTTCTCCTAATCAAGTTCCTCATACTACCTCTCCCCGCAAAAGCGCTGGACAAATGTATTCTTTTGTGTGTGACATCTATCAGTTATCATCCAAATCAGTTAAATTCTGTATTTTTATTATGATTGTAATCATATAAATACTTCCGATTATGCTGGAACCAAGTAGTGATGTTTTAACCATTTGAATTACTTTCCTACCACCTTCAAATGGATTTAACAATTCTTCCAAGCCTGAGTGACTATCGCAGAGATGGCCAGGAGGTAAAGTGTATCATGGTGCCCATTTCATTGGGCTTTATCAGTTAATTGGAATATTGCATGTGCAGTTGTATACTTGCTTCTTTATTTATCCATTAAAATTGTTCTGAAATTAATCATTGTATGGCATTATCTAGGTTAGGAGTATATTAAAAATACAGATTCAAGTACCAATGAAATAATGCAACAGAACATGATATCACATATAAATAATTTTTTTTTCTAGAATGTGCTTTTTCTTGTCCTTTATGAATTAGGTTTGTGACAGATGGGAGATAATATGGGTCATCTGGTGGTAGGAGTCTGCCATTATAACAAACACCTGTTCTGGGGTATTATCCTTTCCCCCTTCTCTTTATACCATGTTTCCCTGAAAATAAGACCTAGCTGGACAATCAGCTCTAATGTGTCTTTTGGAGCAAAAATTAATATAAGACCCGGTTTTATTTTGTTATAATATAAGACCGGGTCTTATACAATATAATACAATATAAGACCAGATATAATATAATATAATATAATATAATATAATATAATATAATATAATACCGGGTATAATATAATATAATACTGGGTCTTAAATTAATTTTTGCTCCAAAAGACGCATTAGAACTGATTGTCAGGCTAAGTCTTATTTTCAGAGAAACACAGTAGTAGTAGAGAAATTAGTTCAAAGGAAATATTTCAAAAGAAAACAATAACAAGAATTACAAAAGATATGCAGAAACAATGGAATTCATCATTGTATTTTCATGTGGTTCTTCTTGTACTACCTATTAAACAGCAATGGGGAAGGTGAAACCGAGGGTCTTCTGACAAAGGGCTTGTCTGGACCCTTTCCATATCTCCTAAGGCAAATGGCTATTGCAGGCAAGTCTCATCTCTTCGTTTCTGGTATGTGCTCTACATATGAACATTTGCTCCAAAGCAGAGGATTTTCAGAACTTTGTGTAAGAAAGAATTACCTGGGGAGCTTATTAAATACTCAGATGCCCAAATTCTATCAAGGAAGATTCTGATTGAGTAGATTTGATTGGGGGTCCAGGAATCTGAACTTTTACAGAACACTCCAGGTGATTCTGATGCATAAGTTCATGGACTAAATACTGGGAAATATGAGTCTGTTGTTCTTATCTCTAATTGCACAGTAGATTCATCCAGAGAGATTTTGTAATCTACTGATACTCAGGCATTACCCACAGAGATTCTCATGTAATTGGCCCAGTGGAATGTCTGAGCATTACCACGTACATGTGCTATTTAGTCAGGGCTGAGAACCACTGATCCAGGGGTCCCAAACCTGCAAGATGATAAGGTTTACACGGGCTTGCCTGATTAAGCTACAGATTGGTAGGGTGGCTCCTGGAGAGTCTGATTTGGAAGGTATAGATTGAGGTGTGGGAATCCATGTGTTTAATAAACCAGTGAGCTGATTGTCATCATTAGTCAGTTTGGGATAAAAGACATTATGAATGAGCTTATCAGATGATTCACTATCATAGTATAAAGTGGAACAGAGGTCCCTGGGGTGGTGAGACCTGGGTTAAGGAAGATTTGATAAGAAAGAAGGGAAGACCAGAGCATTGACAGGTAACACGAGCTTGTACGCATTGGGCCTGGGAAGAATATTTCAGTGGTTGGAGGATATTAAGAGCCATGAAGAGAAGACAACACAAGAATTAAGAGAAAGTCCTACATAGATTTTTCTATTTTGACATTTTTGCGTTGCCCTGAGGCCTCAACAATTCTAATGGGGAGAGTTTTAAATTCTGCTTGAATAATAAATAATTTATGATATAATTAAACAGTTTTAAAAAGTTTATGATTTTTAAATTTTGGAAAAAATTTAAATGAAGACATTTAAAAATATTGAAGCATTGCATGTAGTGCCTTTCACTGAGAATCCATACTTTTCTTCAAGTTTTAAATGGTTAACATTTATAGATGTGGGTTTAATGTAGAACTCGGGCTCTCTTTACTACTTTTCATAATAGGGAAAATTAAAATTTATTTGTGTGTATGTGTACATCTCATTGATTCTTTACGTATTCACCAAGGGTTACTATGGTTTGGGCCTTTTTAGATTTTTTTAAATCTTTGTTACCATAAATTAGGTCCAATAATCAGAGTGCAATGTGTAGTTCCAAAACCTTATTGAAATGCCCATAGACATTTGCCATATTGGTATATTTAGAGTGAAATATCTAATTTCTAGAAACGTTTAACAAGACTGATGTGAAACACATTTGTTTAAGGATACTTTATGTACTGAGCATTCTCAGAGGAATTAATTAAGTTTCATTTATCTGACATAGGGTTGTTTATGATAAATTCTCAGAGTTGGCAAAGTAACAAAATGGTAAGAAAATATGAAATGGTTAAATCCATGATTCAATTGTGAAGATGTTTCAGATATTCTCTTGTAGCTTTGAATGACTCTACTGATTTGGCCATGTCAATCTACTGTATGAGAGTGCCTCCAATTAAGCAGCCCTTCCCTGGCTTCTCCTCCCCACTAATCCTCACCCTAGGCTGCCAACTCCCCCTTACCCCAGCCCCCCCTTTCCCTCACCTTCCCTTGGCTCCTAAATTTATTCTCTGATCAGCTAGTGGCTAGAAATGATAAACAGTGGTGGCAAGCAAAATGCTGTGCTAATTCCATCAGGAACTCGCCTAATAAACAGAGCTGATGGTTACGTAAATATAGGCTGTTTTAATAAACACTATGCGTTTAATGTCAAGTATTTACTGAGAATCCAGGGCGAAGGGAACCACTGAATTAAATGTTTTCAGTGGTAGAAGGGTTCGACAACAAACACTGTCCTTGTGTCTGAGCATTAGTCTCTGGAACGTAGACAGTGCTTCTTCTGGGCCATTCGCTAGTCTTCATCACTTCCCCTGCTTCTAGTTCTGTCACCCCACTCCCTGTCCCAATAAAGAGTGTTAGCCAATTCCCCTAAAAGGGTCTGGATGAGAATGGGTGAATGTGTGACTCCCTGGAGTCAGAGGACCATTAGGAAAGAATCATCTCACAGATGGCCTCTGCAGGAGCCCTGAGTGTTATTTTCATAAGTTATTTAGACCTAGTTCTATTTATATCAGTTATGTGGTCTGTGTAGTGTTTGGAAAACATTAGTGGAACCTGCCAGGACCACCATTATTAGAAATGTGAAGGACTGGAAAAATTAGGCTTTTTAAAAAAACTGTTTTTTGGTCTCTGAGGATTCCCCATGTGAATATTTTCCAATTTTGGGGTGGAGGAATAGGAAAAATGTAAAAAAAAAAAATTTCCTGCCACAGTTTTACCCAGTCTTTGGGTCACTGATCACAGTGTGGATCGTGTAGCAGTAATGCCCCCTGAAAATTTCCAGGGTAATGCCCTCAGCGTGTGTGCATTTTATTTTTAAGGATGGCACGGTTAGCTGAGGTCTGTGGTTTCAGGGTAAAAAGCTGTTTTTAGAAAATACTAGATTCAGCTTTTATGTTGGTTGACAGGAAAAATGTTTAGAGATTTTGTTACTTCTGACAAAACAGCTGGCTACAGCTGTAGATTCATTTATATAGATAGAAAACTCCAGTTGAGAAAATGCCAAGTGTAATAGGTTGAGCCTTGTTGAAAAATATGGCAACAAGGCACTGTAGGAAAAATTACCTGTTCCTTTGTTCACTGGGTGACCTTCTTATTCAAATCACTTTTTAATGAACATACTGGTTTTCTCTCTTGTTACTGATCTTCCAGTGCTATCCATAAATATCAAATATGGCCCACAAATTTCTTCTTGGCCTGTTACTCTACTTTCTACTGTCTCTGTCTTCACTTATTCTTGTGTTAAATAAATTATTTAAAGGCATAACACCTCAAGACTGAGAAGAGTCTCAGAGATTCTTTACGCCAATACTTGCACTTTACAGAAGAGAAAACCAGGTCCAAGGATGTTCAGTGACTTGCCCAATGTCACAGAGTTTGTGGGAAGATCGGGACTTGACTCCCTGAAATAGGCCTTTGTTTGTCTCACATATAAAAGCTCTCTTCACAATGAGACATTGCCACAGTCCAACTCCGTGTCCTCTAGCACTGTGTTCACTGGTCTCCCTCTGCCAGGGAGTAGGCACCACACAGAGCATGCAGGGTGCTCTGCAAGGGGGGAGGATGGTAAGAAACAACTGCTGTATACCCAGCTGCAACAGGGCTACCTCTTCTTATTAGCCTTAAAGAAAGAGCCAATAAGCGTAATTTATAGACTTCTGATGGCTTTGCCAGTTAGCAGGCAAATCCAGAACTGAGTCTCCCTCATTCCACTCCACTTCCTTCAACTTCTAAAAATGGATTCTATGCGTATGACATGTTAATACGGCTCCAATGTGGGCATGGAGCTGATAGAAAGGTGGGAAATGCAGACCACTGGAGCAATGATATCAAGAGAAATTCAGATCACACAAATAGAATAATAGCTCTCTGCAGGGAATTTCTACCAGCATGTGAGTTCCTTGAGCACAGAGACTTGGCTCTTTGTTGCATGCCCCAGGCTTAGAACATTGCCCTGGTATGTAGTAGATGTTAATGAATATCAGTTGAGTGAATCAGTGGAAGAAATGGCCCAGGTGTGAGGATATTCATATATATACACCTAAACAAACCCTAAACACACTCAGAACATACACTCTTCTCCCACTACACCTACCCTTCTTGTTCCCTCAATTACTCAGTTAATAATATGACCAGATGACAGTAATTATTGAGAGCATGCATTCCTTGGTCATCGAGGTGCCCTCAGTTCCTTTGCAGTCATGCTTCTCTACTTACATTTTAATTTAAAAATTATGATTCCTCGACAGTGGAATTGCAGCTGGTGAGGCCCTACCTTTCAGCAGTATGGTGTTAGATTTTCCCTGGTACTGCTAACCCACTGAGTCACTCACTGATTTTCTTCCCTTTGGATCCTTATTCCATTGTTCTGATAGGAAGCTTATTTTCAGGCTGTGTCCAACAAAAAGAAAATGGAGGGGTGAGTAGATTTCCATTTCATTTTTGGTTTAGAAACTAGTTAACGCTTTGGGAAAGTATGCTATGTGTGTGAAGGACAAATAGCTCATGGAGCAATTTTGAAAGTAGCCACCACACAACACATCTGTATCAGCTGACATTTAACAAAGTTCTCATAAAATAAGAATGAAACTTTTCTTTTGACTATCATATCAGCATTTGGGATATTAATTGTGCATATTTAGAGTAACACAAAGATACTTTCCTATTGGGAATTCGAAATAATTGTAACCTCATATATTCTGGATACTAGCCCCTTATCGGAGGCACTGTTTGCAAAAATCTTCTCCCATTCAGTTGGTGGCCTCTTTATTTTGTCAATGGTTTCTTTTGCTGTGCAGAAGCTTTTAAGTTTCTGGGTATCTACCCAAAAAATCTGAAAACATTTAGAGATAAAGACACGTGTGCTCCAATGTTCATTGCAGCTTTGTTTATGGTGGCCAAGACATGGAAACAACCAAAATGTCCTTCGATAGATGAATGGATGAAGAAGTTGTGGTATATATACACAATGGAATACTATTCGGCGGTAAGAAAAGATGATATAGGAACATTTGTGACAACATGGATGGATCTTGAGAGTGTAATGCTGAGCGAAATAAGTCAGACAGAAAAAGCAGAGAACCATGTGATTTCACTGATATGTGGTATATAAACCAAAAGCAACAAAAGAACAAGACAAACAAATGAGAAACAGAAACTCATAGACACAGACAATGGTTTGGTGGTTGCCAGAGGGTAAGGGGGGTGGGGGTGGGGGGTGGGAGATGAGGGTAAGGGGGATCGAATATATGGTGATGGAAGGAGAACTGACTCTGGGTGATGAACACACAATGGGATTTATAGATGATGTAATACAGAATTGTACATCTGAAATCTATGTAATTTTACTAACAATTGTCACCTCAATAAATTTAATTAAAAAAAAAAAAAAAGAAATAATTGTAACCTCACAAGGACATAGACACTGTAGGAATTGCCAGAAGCCAAGAAAGGAAGGAAAGACATTTGGCTAGTGAACAAATGAGGTCAAAGATGAGGTATACCCTGGGGTGAGCGGTTAGCATAGTTAACTTTCATGTTATCACCCCTGCCTCTGTTTTTTACCAGCCTCTCGAAAATGTAGTATTGGTACCCATATGTGCGTAATAACACAAATTCTCCATCCCCTGTTGTAGAAAGGTTGGAAAAGCCACCTGAAGTGCCTCTTTGTAAGTTATTCTTGGCCAAGGCCTGTGGCAATGTGTTTTTAGATGCATTAGAACTTGGGAGTTCTTGTCTAGATCAGTAGAAATAGAAATATACTGTGAACCAAAAACGTGATTTACATTTCTCTAATAGCCACATTAAAAAAGTAAAAAGAAATAGGTAAAATTAATTTTAGTAATATATTTTATTTAATTGATATCTAAAATATCCTGTCAACATATTCTCAAAATTCAAAAAAAATATATAAATGAGATGGTTTGCATCCCTTTATCATACTAAGTCTTTGAAATCTGGAGTGCATTTTACACACACAACACATCTCATTTTGGACAAGCCACATTTCAAGTGTTCAACAGCACACGTGGTAAGTGGCTACCGTTATTGGATAGTACAGTACTAGATTGTCGAGGATCAACATGGCTGATGTAACATATATAGTCCTTTGACATTTCTACAGTGTTATTACCTCTGTTATTCCACTTGAATTGCACAGCAATTCTGGCAGTGGTTTTATTAGTGAAGAAGCCACACGTAGATATGGTAAGTGAATGAGCCAAATCCTGGTGGAGATATCTTTCTTGAGTCATACTGCTTTTCAGTTACCTACATTCAAGAAAATTGCCATATCAGTTTAGGGACTCTTTGGCACAACAGGGGTGCTAGAGAACAAGTGACATTGGTATGACTGACAGGTGAAGATCACCTTTACATCTGGCCACTTGTCAGAAACTGCAACAAAAAGTAGGTATAATGGCCAGTAATTCATTATAACAAACAGTCCTAGTTAGGAAAGGTGGAATGTGGTTCTGCAAGAGGAAGAAATAATATGCTAATGCTTGGGATACACACGCCTGTAGACAAAGAGAAAATGATGAACATACTTACACTTATTCGTAGAACTTGTCGGTCACCCAATGACAGACACTGTGTTGGATACACAAAGTTATCCAGAGCTTACTGATGCTGATCAGTAAATAAGTAACATTTCAGTAACATTTTTTTTTTTTTTTTTTTTAACAAAAGTATGAACTGGGTTCTGTGGGAGCCCAGAAGAGAAATCCTTGTCTTTGCTTTGAAAATGGGAGGAGTTATTTGAATTGAATCTTAAAGAAGATATATTTTACTAAGCAGACCAGGTGGGAGAAGGTTGTTTCAGGCAGAGAGGACAGCAAGTAATAATGAGGCAAACACTTACTTAGAGCTTACATGTTCCAGGCACCGTTCTAAGCTCTTTACAAATCGAATCTAATTTTATTCTCAAAGCAACCCTGCTAAACATTTTGTTCTAAATCCAGTAGGAAGCAACTGGACTGGAAGTGGGCAAGAACAAAAATAAAGAGGCATGTTAATGTGCAGTTTCAATGGTCTAGTCAAGAGATGATGAGGTTTGGATAGGGAGCTTCCAGAAGAATGCCTAAATTTGTTCTTTTGAGCAGGAGAATACGAGCTCAACAGAGCTACACTGCATAGCTCAATATAAGGGGGAAGGAAAAGTGGTGGATAAAATTCATTGTTGGCTGACCAAAGTAAATTAATAAATTAGGGGAAGAAACATTTAAACTCGTCTTCAAAGATTTTGAGCTTTAACCTATGCCCTAGAAAAAGGAGTCAAAAGAGAATACACTGTTCTTTGATGTTCCTCCCTAAAGCCCAAATGAGGAAAAGAATTTAAAACAAAACCCAAAACCCTTATATTGTATTTTAAATGGCCACAATAAATCTGCTAGAAATAATGCATGTAGTTTGGGTTGCTGAAGCATTACATTTCCCAGTTACTCATTTCCCTACAGCCGTCTTATTTATGTTGCCATCATTTACTGAGACAGCTTCTGCAAAGATATATACCAGTGTGGATGCTTCCTGTTGAAAGTATCAGCAGATTTGATTTAAATAGGCTCATGAAATTAAAATGTTCAGAGACAGACTAAATTAAGGAGAGGCTATATCCAGTGGCCTATCATGGTGACCAGTGACCTGGCTTTCTGTCTTGAGATGGCCCCCAGCAGCTCCCAAGGCCATTTGTTTTCTTGTTCACTTCTGCAGCCTCCACATCCCAGAATTTCCAATACAATCCCGAGATTCACTTAGTCCATACTCGTATGTGCCCATCTTTGTGGTAAAAAGATGCTGTCCTCTGGAGTTAGGGCTGGGGTCAAACCCGTACAATTCATAGAGCTGAGAATGGGTGAAGCAGGGGGTTGATTTCTCAGAGGAAATTTGGAGTTCTCTTTCCAGAAGGCAGAAGAATAAAAACTTGGGACACTTGGGCAATAAACAGCAAGTGTCCACTAATGCCGAAATCTAAATGCTATCTTTTAATCATCATCTTAACTTTGTCTCTCTGCAGTATGTGACTCCAAATACTTTCCTTTGAAAGACTCTCGTTCCTTGCTTTAATGACACCATTCCTGCCCATTCCTCGCTATCGTACCTCGTTCTTCTTCAGAAGATCATCTCCCTCTGTCTGCCTCTTAAATGTTGTCATTTCCCCAGGCTTTGCTCTTAGCCCTTTTCTCTTCCTACCCTGTCCCCAAGTGGGTAAACCTAACCTAAGTCTTAACTATCATTGATATAGAAATTCTTGATCTGGGTTCTGCAAATTCTTAAAAGATCCATGTAAGACTTGAAGAGGTTGATGAATCTCCCAGAAATTGTATGCACATATTGTGCATATATGTATGTATATGGTGAAAAATTGACAGCTTTCATTCGTTTTTCAAAATGGTTCATGAGCCAAAGTTTAAAAACCACTTTTAGTTATATCATTGACACCTCAAAGTACTGTCTCCCTTCAGACTTTTCTCCACAGCTCTAACTCTGCCTTTCCTACTCTCTATCTCCTATGGGTGTCCACTTGGCACCTTAATTCAGATCAGCATACTTGTTTTATTAAAAAAAAAAAAATTAGGTATGGCCCTGTTTTATTCAGGGCTGAAAAGTGACCCTTGTTCTCCAGTGGTTTACAGTTTAACAAATCATACTGATTCACTTTAAACTCAATATTTACCTTCATAGACTTCTTTTCTTGTATTCATCTTTTTACTTAAGGACCTTCCTGCCCACGCTAGAAACCCAGGAGCCATCCTAGCACGTCCACGGTTATGCGGGCAGGGGGAGATGAGTCCCTTTAGATTACTCTGTAGATTGAATATTTCCATTTTACATTAAATTGTAATTTTAATTTGAAAAATATTCCTACTGTTTGCTGGTACAAACCATATAAATACAGTTTGACAAAATATGTCCTGGTCAGTAGGGATATATTAAAAGTAGTGATTTTTAAGTGTGCTGAGCAGAGCATGTTCCACTAGAGAGGTAGGTACATAACAGTTTTGTTGGGGGAGCAATGTGAGGTTTTATGTTTGTTAACAAGGGTTCATAAATTTAAAAATGGAGAAACACTCTCCTAGAACACAGCCACTCCTTAAAGAGCATATGAAATCTACCACTAAAACTTGTTTCCACCTTCCAGATCTGTTTAAAATCCCTCTCTCACGTTTCCACTTCCATTGCTGTTGCTTGGGTTCTGGGTCCCTCCCAGCACCATTTCCCTGGTTAATTGTTCTATTGGCAAATAGTCCCCTTCCTCTTTTGGCATCCAATCCCACTCTTTCCCTTCCTCTCTCTCCACCCTACACAGGAAACCAGAAATCTATTTTTTTTCTTTTTTTCTTTTAATGCTGGTCACTCCAGCATAAAATCATTTATTGGTTTCCCATTTTCTACAGGAAAATATTCACATTCTAAAGCACATTGGATTGTTTTACAAACCTTTTATAATTTGGCCTCTCCTTACCTTTCCAGCTTCACCCACTCTCCTCTTTCCTGCCCTATTTAAAGTATATTCCTGAACATTTTTTTTTTGATATAGAAAATGCTGATTTTGACATATTTTATTCAAATACCTGTCTGATCACACATGGTACAAGAACATTCGAATAATAAACCCAAAAGAAACAGATGTGAATGATTGGTCTTCAAACATTATAGCCAATGATGCCACGCTTGCCTATGATCTCGCCGACATAAAACCACATCCACACCTCAGTGGCCACTAAACCATTCAGCAGGGCTTCCTTAACTGTGAGCTGTTTGAAGCTACCAGTCTGAGCACTACTGACTAATTTTTTCAAGTTCTGAGTAGCCGTAGGGATCTTAGCAGGTTGGAGGAACCAGCTCAACCTTGGCATAGTGCCAAAATGTGGCCAATCGAGGCTTCGAGTAAGTCACAGCCGTATTTAGCAGCGCCGGGGCCTTCTCTGCGAGGTTACGGACAAACTGGGCCATAGTTCTAGGATGGAAAGTCTGTGGCCTCGAACGGCCGGCTGAATGTCACCCCCTGAAAGGTATTCCTGAACTTTTGAGATGCTTTCTTCGAAGGCAGCCATGGCCTCCATAACTTGCTTCGATTGTCTTGTCCTCTACCCATGATAGCATTTCCTACTTTTTCACATTATCAGGATGAGAAATCAAACACTCTCATAACATAGCCCTTAGCTGTGGTGACCTGGCAGTAATACACTCATATACAGAGAGAATATTATTAATTCTTTTATTCAAAGAGCACTTATTTTCTGGGCACTTATTTTCTGTCTATAACAGATGTTTCCTTACTGTTTCTAATCTGCATAATGAGCGCAGGACAAAGTATTTTTTTCTTTATTTAGAAACAAATTTCTGCATCCTGAAATTTAAAACAGAACTACAGAACATGACCATTTCACTGACATGAACATTTTTTTCTTCTCATTAATCTTAAACTCTGAAGGATTTACTGAAGTCTCATATCTCTTGATCAGACACTTTAAGAGTTAGGAACAGTCACAAAGACTACAGCTGGGAGATAAGATGTAGATTAAAAGAACCATTAGCTCACAATGATATTAGAGAATCATAAGTGTTGAAGGCAATTTGGATGAGGTTCAAAGTACAAGTAAAGTGGGAGGTAAAGGCTGTAAATAGTTTTTAGTGCCCAGTATCTCAACTTTTTCCCTTGGAGCAGCAACAGAGGAATCACATCACGAAAGATGAGGTAATTTGTTAGCCACTATCTCCTTCTTCATTCTGCTTTATTCAGAGACGTTGTATGTCTTCTGGTTAGGAGAGCATCCTTGGAACCGTATTCTTAGGTTTGAATCCCTGTACTTGACCTCACTGTGAGATCTCAGGGAGGTGCTTAATACTCCTATGCCTCACTTTACTCATCTTTAAATGGGCGCATAGCACCTGCATCAGGTGGTATGGAGAAGTTTCAATAGACAGTGTGTGTAGAGTCCTTAGAATGATGTCTCTTGTACCAGTGCTTTACATGTTTAGCTATCGTTATTTTCTAATGAAAGTTATGTTTTTGTAGGGGACCTTGCACCCTGTATTCACTTCCCCAGGGTTGTGACTGGAATAATAATAGTAAATTATGAAGAAGATTTCCTGTGTGCCAGGCACTGTTCTGAGCATTTACATATATACACCCTATTTTAGAGATGAGGAAACTGAGGCACACAGAGGCTAAGCAAACTTGCCCAAGGGGACACAACTTCAAATCTGACTGGAGTCCACGCTCTTAACCACAGCATCGAGGGGCAAACAGGAGGACAGTTTCAAACGAGAAGTACTGCATTTTTGCCTGTCCTCACTGTTCTCATTATGCCTGATACTTCCTCTGAGAAACAATGAGTTCCAGGTAGCTGAACTTGAACTGGGTAGGATACTTGGCCATGGGCATAGGTTAGGATTGCTGACAAGCTGCATGCATGGAGATTCCAGGTCATCGGTAGAGGAGAGCACACCTCCCCCTCATCCCCAACATAAACACCAGCCCTGAGACCAGGCAGAGAGTTCAGCTATGTCATCCATTTGAAGGGCTAAGGGGTGGGAGGGTGCAGGTCTACAGCAGGAGGTAGTGACAGAGCGGGCAGAGGAGCCTGGAGGGAGTTCCTGGGCAGTGCCATCATTTGTTATGTGGTGGCATTGGCAGTGAGCAGAGAGAAATCCACAAGGGATGTAGATTCGGCATGAAAAAATGTCCTCGCGTCTGTGCAAAACAAAAGGCAGCCATAAAACTTTCTTATATTTTTGAGTCATAGCACTACATTGGAGCTAAAGAAAAATTACTGTTTCCTAATATCCACAAACATAAAAATTCAGGAGAAAAAATGAAAAAAGATGTGTGCACCAAGATTTTCATTGTAGCATTATTCAGCAAAATGGAGAGAGATTTGGAAACTGCCTAAATGTTCAACAACAGTGGATATGATAAGTAAAATAAGGAGGTACCACCTGACTTAATATTATGCAGGCATAAAAGGGGTAATTAGCGAAGACTATAGAATTGCAGAGAAGCATACTTAATATTTTAGGTGAAAGAAGTAGAGCATAAAATTGAATCTATATTATGACTATAATTAGATAAATTTATGTAGGTACACAGGGGTTGAAAAGAAACACACAAATGTGTAAAATGTGAATTTGGTTGAGATTGTCAATGATTTCCTCCTACTTTGATCTATGCTTTCATTAGTATAATACAGGAAAGGGTTAGGTCGAATTCCAAGGAGAATATCTAACAAAAATGTAGCTGCACAGGGGTGAAAGAGAAAGCGGTGTGTAGGGTAGTGCAAACTCAGCATGTCCCAAACTGAACTTCTCTTTTTGTTTTCTAGATCCTTCCCTCTTGCCAGGCAAGACATTATCATTCATCTAATCATCTATTTTTGTGTAAACCTGGGAACCATCCTAGATGCTTTCGTTGAACATCCATATTCAGACACAAAGGTGATTCTAACTCTGTTAGTGCCTGGAAGTCAGTCCTTGGGTCTCTTTTCCTCACTGCTATCCCCTTAAGTCAGGCCCACATCAACTCTTGTTTATATATACTTTACCCCTGCCCCCAACACTCCTCAACTCTGACCCAGTCTCCCCAATGCTTTCAGACTAGGCTTTCCAAATGGCAATGAGATGATGTCACTTTCCTTCTTGAAGTCCTCAGTGACTCACCTGGGCTAGGTAGGACAATAGACAACTCTTTGACATGGCTAAAGGCCTCACTTCACATGAGGCTGCCTTCCCTCCCCAGGTGTTACATCTATAACAAGCCACGACGATGTGTCATGCTTCAGGGTTTTACTCTCAGTGCTCCCTTTACCTGGAATGTAGTCCCCATCCTCTTACACATCTTTATTAATCCCTCCCACTTGATTAACAGTTTGTCTGACTATAGGATTCCAGATTGGACATTTTTTCCCATGAAAACTTTGAAGGTGTTGCTCCAAAGTCTTCTCCATTTTAGAGATGTAGTTGAGAAGTCTGCCATTTTGATTTCTGATTCTTTGTATACGATCTGATTTGTATTTTCTTTCTCTCTGGAAACTTCTAACGTCTTTATCTCTGGTGATCTGAAATATTGCAGTGATATATCCCAGTGGTTTCTTTTGATCAAGAAACTGATTTCCTTTAGATGTGAGAAAATGCCTTTTATGATTTCTTTCCCTCCATTTTCTCTAGTCATTCTTTCCTGAACTCCTAACTTTGGATGTCAGACCCCATGGATTTCTACGCTTGTCCTTATTTTCCTCTTTGGTATTTATTTTATTTTCTAGATTTCCTCAGTGTACCTTCTAAACAGCTATTGACTTTAAAACATTTTTTTAAATTATATTTTTAATTCTCAAGGGCTGTTTATAATTCTCTTAATGTTTCATTAGAAAAAAAATCCATGTGTTCTTAATTTATGGATGGAATATCTCTCTGAGAATATTAAGGACCATTTCATTTCTGTTTATTTTAGTTTTATCTCATGTTCCCTGCATTATCGCTGTTTCCTCCAGATCCTTTTGGTTTTTTGTTTATCTGTTTGGATTTCTCTGTTCCATGTCAGAGGTTTTCCAAGAATATCTGTTGCGCCTTGAATGTATATTCTTATTTTAGAGTGAGACACTACAAAAAGTTGATTTGAGACTCTGTAATTGTGTGTTTGTGGGTATGTACTAGGGGTTTGGTTATGTCCTGGGGAGGGGGGTTGTTGGGTATGTACTGGGGATGGGGGCATGAAGGAAGAGCTTCCCTGCAAGGTAATTAGACCTGTCCACTATCAATAACCTTAGGCTTTTTCTCTTGGGCTAGTTCTCTTTAGTTTTCTTCTTTATTTCTCTAGAAAGTAACACTCCATTTTATATTCTGGAGATAAAGGTTATATTCTATAGATAAAAGGAGATATCCTAGCATTGTAATTCCGCAGCCAGCAAACTGGGAGGGGATCAAAGGGAGGGGGTTAGAGAATCTCATCATTCCCAATATGGAATTTGCCTGAATTCCCCTGTATTCAGTATGATGTCTCACCCTCACCGTCACTTTGCTGACTCCTAAGTGGTCATTGATACCTCCTTTTTCTGAGCTTTTCTGGGGTTTAGCCTACTCACTGCTATTCTCCCCCATAAGGACTTCTATTTCTACGTTTCTTTGACCTGCAATTCAGCTATTCTTTCTCCATTTTCCAAAATTTTGCTGATAAACCTTATCAATGATTGTGTCCACTCCCTTTTTCTTTTTTCTTGTGTATTTTGTTTGTTTGCTTTTTACTTAAAACATTCCTTACTATCATTCTAAATAGGTTTGGGTGGGGATGGTGATAAGCCTGTTTATTCAATGTGCAATGTTCCATCAACCCTTTTTTGACCTCTCTTGCAGGCCATGGTCAAGTCTGATGGAGGTCTGGTGATGCAGTTAGGAGGTGCATAATTGTGGTCTAGAAACAATGTCTTGTATCGCAAATGGATGGACTCATGGGTGATAACATGTTCCCTTCTGCAGCCTCAACATTTAAGCATCTGAGAAGCCAGGGTTCTGGTCCTCTTGTCCCTGCAGTTTCTTCTCACCAAGGAGAGGGAACTTTAGGGGAACTTTTTAAAGAACAAGTAATGCATTGGAGCATTCTCTACTCATTTGTACCTTTTATTTTAGGCATATAATTGCACTGTTAGTTTGAAGTTTTGGTAGCTAAACAAGGGGGAAGCAATCCTAAACTGAGTCTCCATTATCCTTCAGTTTTTTTGGGTGATCTAACTTAACGTCTCATCCCTAGGAAGAAGAATTGGCTCCTATATTTTTTTGTTCCCTTTCTGCCTTGATATGTTCTATTCCCAAACTTCTAACACTTAATGGATTTATTAGTTTTTGTGTCTTTTCTCTGTCCACCAGACTTTAACCTCCCTGAGGGCAGCACTGAAATATATTCATCATTATTCCCAGTGACAACCTTAGCACATGATAGATACTCAATATTTATTTGTTGAATGAATGAATAGAAACCAGCGACATGTCATGTGAAATATATAAAATTAGCTCAGTTGTTCTAGTTATCTGCAATGACTTACAGAAAACTCAATATTGATGGTTCTTATTAGGGAAGCAAGTGATCTTTAAAGATTAAACAACCTTCTTTGATTCCTTTCTCTCATTAAGAATTAAAGTCTCTATTACTGTTTTTTTCTTTTTTTTGTGTGAGGCAAAATATTGTTTCTATATCTGTGTTGATTTATTTTATTCTGCTTGGTATTACAGTTGGCTATCCATTTGCTTTTCTAAGATTATAAGTTACTTGAGGGCAGAGGTTGTATCCATTGCCTGCCTTCCCCCAGTCCAATGCAGAATGAAGAGATACAATGAACTCAATCCATGTTTGCAGACTTAAATTGAACTGTCCTGAATTTGTCACATATGCAAAGTTGAAATATGTACTGAGGAGGGTATAAGTCTATCAGTAGGCAAGGGAAGAAAATTAGCAGAGATTTGCTGTTTGCTCTGAATCACTTCATTACTGGAAACTGACCAAATGAAATTTTAACTTATTGAGCAAAACCCTTCTACTACACTCCACTCTATTCTTTACCTTATTTCCCACAAAGAACCTTTCAGTGGCCCCAAATTACAAAGATTTGACACATACATCAGTAAGATATCAATATGCCCCATAAAAATTCATAGCTGGTTCCCCACCAAAGCAGTCAATAATTTGAATAATTTTACGATTATTATCCTGATACATATTCTCAGATCTATACAAAATGAATTTTCTATTTACCTTAGGACAATATCATGGAAAAACACAATTTTCCTTGCACTTCCTTCTTAAAAGGAGGGAGCAAATTGTGTAAAGCTACTGGTCCTGATTCCTTAAAAATGCTAAGTGACAAGGAGAATGCACTGACTCTAGAGTGAAGTGAGTAGAATGAAGTAACTGATTATCTTCAATGACCAGTCTATACGTACAAAAACTCAGCCAAATGGGTGGCATGATTCACCTGTCAAGTAGCCCACTCCATGTGGCATAAACACAGAGTCTAATGACTTGAACAGATGTTTCTGGAACAATGTTACTAAGTTCCTCCAGACATTTAGAAAGTGCATTTATTTTAATCACTGTAATCATAACAGGAATGTGTGCAGGTGCTTAAAATAATACAAATGCCACCTATATGATAGAAGTCACTGAGTAGTGAAAATGGTTTCCCAAACTGCAAATAGACAAGATAGCAAATGAATTTCACGTTGAAAATGTGGGTCACTTTTATACCGAGGAACAATTTTGTGGTGACAGTAAAAAAAGTTAAACTTTAAATATAGGGTCTAAGGTTTCATCAAATTTCTGAAGATAGTTAATAGCACAACCTTTAAAGTACTTATATCTATGTCTATATACGGGTACACACACACACACACACACACACACACACACACACACACACACCATGAATTTTGGATCAGGGTATGAGCTGCTATAAGAAAAGCATGAAATAGCAACAAACATTAGTAATCTGAGGACGATTCAGAAATTGAATATTTAAATTTAAAGGCTCCCAGTAGTTGTAGCAGCTAAAGATTTAGGACAAGCCAGGTCAAGACTCTGTAGGGAAATACGTGGCCACTGGGCTAGGAGTAGATTAAGTGAGAACATGTGAGTGACATGGTCCCCAGGCCTTGAACATCATTCAGGAGCTGGACTCAGCATGAGTGCTCTCATTTGTGGAACTTTTCCTTCTTTCTCAAGGCTGTGTTCCTTCCTGTAGCCAACCATGGCTTGTTCACAAGCACACTCCTCCTGAATCCTCACCTAACTTCTTATATTTGTTCACCCCAGTTATGTTTTCAACTCCAGCTTGGTTACCTGACCCAAATTATGATTGCTTGCTTTATTTGGTGGGTTTACCTTGGATTATACTTTAAGCCCCTGAAATCTTTAGGGACCCAAGAAGACAGGTCTAATGCCTTCCCTGGGTGGTCCAAAGATTACAGAATGCTTTTTTATTTTTTAAATTTTGTTATTGAGGGTAAAAGGGGTCATTTGAATAAATATGGAATAAGGATAGAGTTGTATTCTTTGGGGAAAATTTAGCCAGATAAAATGCAATATAGTTTTGAGTTATTTTAATTCTCAGTTATATGGAATGAAAAATACTTTTGATGCTTGAACTCAGAAAATTGATAGAAGATAAGGTTGTTTTATAACTCTGGGTTTCCTAACAGTGAAAATCAACAAAATACTCTGTCTTCATTTTCCCTGACATGTCCCAGGATTGGTCTTCTTTGCTTTCAGTGATATTTCACTTTCTTTTTATTTCCCCCTTTCTTCTGCCTCCTCCTCTCACTCTGATTCAAGCCGTTGTTTCTCAGTCTAGTTGTGTAGGACACAGCTCCCTGGCCCATGCTGGTATTATGAGCCTTGCGCTCCCCCCTGACTGAGGCTGGCTGCCAGCTGCTCACTGCAGCCGAGCTCCAGGGAGGGCTGTTGTTCATAATCTTAGCTGTAGAGGGTGCAGCTCACTGGCCCATGTGGGAATTGAACCAACGGCCTTGACGTTAGGAGCATGGCGCTCCAACCACCTGAGCTACCCGGCTGGCCCAATACTTCACTTTCTTAAGCCCCCTCTCCCTCACCTCCCTGTCTCTTTCAGGACCCTATGGCTCTCCAAATACAGTCATTAGCTGCGGTTCCATTCCCTGTTATTTCTCTCTAGTTTGCCGCCCTTGCTCACCTTCTCTATTCCTTTAGCTTCTACCATCACCCCACTAGTGATGGCTCAAATTTATATTTCTAACCCTTTCAAAAGTTCCAGACACCTATTTCCACTGACTGCTGAAGATCCTTATCTCTATGATCGCTTGTAGTTAAATTTCAGTACTATTTCTTTACAAATTCAACGTTGTCTCGCTAAAACACTTGCTGTGTTTCTCAGTCATCTTTGACGATGTTCTGTCCTTCAGCTCTTCCATCTAAGTAGTTTCTGCTAATTTTTTTAAAAAATCTCCACAATCATTCCTATATGTCTTCTAATCTTTCAAATCATCACTGTCCTCATTTACTATTTGGTTACCTGTAGTACAGTTCATACAGGAAAAACTGGATACACGCTTGCCTCTTTACCATTATGTATTACCTTCATTGCCTTTTACCTAGATTATTCTAGTACAATTCTAACTGACCTCCCTGCTACCATTCTTTTCCCCCTCTAATTTACACTATTTATGTCTATTACTCTTCTTAATGCACAGGCCTGACCAATTGCTATTGTATTCAGTTATATGCAAAGCAGCCGAGGCATTCCTTATGTAGAGTAAATGAAATTTCATGATCAGAAATGAGGTTAAAAACTTCTCAAGACCCTTAACATTTATAAAAGAGCTTTTAAATGATGACAATTAAGGTAAATCAAGCATAAAGTACAGTCTTACAACTGTTTTGTTCTCTGACTTTTACTAAAGAAACAAGTAAATAAACAAAAAGCACTTATTGTCGAGTTCCTTCAACTGCTTGCAATCCAAAAGGAGGCAAGTTTACAACGTCAGGCAGCTGAAATAAACCCATGATAGTCTATAATCAGATTCACATGATCCATGTCATAGACATTTAGAGAGAAGTACGTAACTATTTGGTACAGAAGCTATCAGGAAAAGATTCATTGAAAAGTTGACATTGGAATTGAGTCTAGAAATTTGCAGCACCTAGTGAATGGAATGTCCAGCCTTCCAAGTGGGACCTCACAGATAAGTGTTAAGCCTAGAATCGTATACTTGGTATGCTTTGGGGGGAGAAGGAAGCATTAAAGGGAACTCTTTGACCAAAGCAAAAGATAGCGATTCAGGACTCACGTTCTAATGAGGTTTTATAGGATTGGATAGGCAAGGTGAGATCAGATAATGGAAAATCTCAAATACTAGGCTGAAGAGTTTGGACTTGATTAGAGAGGCTATAATAAATTATATACATTTTTAAGCAAGTAGATAGTATGATAGTAGAAGTTTTGTAAAATTAACGTAGCATTGATGTATCAGAAAGTTTATTGTAGAGTTTAGTGTACCAGAGAGTTTGCTGCTGAAAATTTGTTGGAAACTGCAAATCTTTATGAAGATAAAGACCTAGATGTGAAGGAATGACAAGGTAGGGATAAACATTAGAGACCTTAAAAAGAGAAAATGCCAAAAGCTGGCAATTGATTATTAGGAGTGGGGTTGAGAAAAGACTAGAAGATGAGTCTAAGGTTTAAGCTTTTAAGTAGTTTGGAAAATGTGGTGGAAAAGAATGTAGCGGTACAGAAAGAGCACTTATTCAAGTGGGAGTGTGTCTTAGTTAGATTTTTAGACTTGGAATCAGAGAAGAATGTTCTGGTGGGAATGTCCTGTTGGCATTCTATTTCCTGCTAATTATGGAACTAATACTTGCCTGAAAAATCAGTGTTGGAGCTATAAAATCTGTGCTGATTAAGGTAGAGATGAGAATTTAAGCTTTGGATGGAGGTGGATACGTTCCCAAGAATGGGAATTTATAGAGAAAATAGCTGATGATGGAAAGTTGAACTCTATTATCAGCCCACTTAAGTTCTGCTTAGAGATTTTCATTATATCTGAATGGTAACTGGAAGTTCTATGCTAATTTACCAAAAGGCATAGCCTGTTGTGTTAATGTAACACTACATTAAACCGGAAAATATAACCTCCTTCTCCATGGTTCCCCCTGTGTGCTTTGGCTCTTCAGAATTCTCTCATTCCTCTTTCGGAGAATGTGGAATAGGAAAGGCAGAGGGGAGAAGGGTAGGGGACATCTGTATTTTCTCCTCTCCTTGACCTAATCCTTCTACACAATTGGACCTGGAATGAATTCTCATTGTATTCATAGGTCAAGACCTGAGGTCCCTCTGTGTTGTGGTGTGTGACTTCACTCAACAAACTCATCATCTTTCGTGTTTTGCTGTTTGGTTTACTAATCTGATGACGGAAGATAGCACCCCTGCTTCTGCTTCACAGGGACCTAGTGAGGACTAATGAGAAAAACTCAGGAGGGCTCAGGGGATGCATATCTATTGGTATTTCACAGTATACTCAGGCAGTTTATTGTCTTTAGTTCCAGTGAAAATAGCCTCTGGGGATAAATTCAAAGTCTATGGAATCTGGTGTTCATACAACGTAACTCTGGATGTTGCAAAGGAATATGCTTTTGCAAGACTCTCTAGAATTTTGATATTTTATGAATACGGTGATGATGATAATAAGCTAATAATTGTAAATAATAACTCTAGTGTTAGAAATTTGTCTTCCTGGTGATATAACAGCTCCTGTGCTAATTCTAAATTTTAATTAGAACATGCTGCTTCTTTAAATTGGATGGAGGCAATAGGCTGATAAGACAACACACATCCTGTCTTCATTTCATACTTTCTTGGTTACAACCACTGTGTGATTGGTTTTTTTTTTTTTTTTTTGGTTTGTTTTTCCCCTCTTCTTGTTTCAAATCAGATTGATTTTCAAGAGGAAAATTTCCCAGGTAGCTCTTGGACCCCAAAGAGAGACTCACAGATGATAAGTCACCTGTTGTAAATTCCATTGTAATTTCAGCAAAATCCTCTGGCAAAGGTTGTACCATATGTGAGAATGCAGTGACCCACAGGGAAATTTCAAAAAATTAGATCACTCTGATATAACAAAGTTTTTTCAATCCTGTAATCAGAGGCCATTTCAAAAGAACAAGTGAACAATTTAGATTGTCACTCAAGGACTAAAATAACCAAGAGGTGATTTTAGATCTGTAATATCTCCCCATAAATTACACAATAATAACTTTTAAAACTCTGATACAGAATATGGTTTTATATCTTTGGGGTAAAAACATAATGAATCAAGAATTGCAGCTGTTGGGTGGCCAGTTAGCTCAGTTGGTTAGAGCGTGAGCTCTTAAAAAGGTTGCCGGTTCAATTCCCGCATGAGATGGTGGGCTGCGCCTCCTGTAACTAAAGAATGAAAACGGCGATTGGACTTGGAGCTGAGCTGCACCCTCCACAACTAGATTGAAAGAGAATGACTTGGAGCTGATGGGCCCTGGAGAAACACACTGTTCCCCAGTTAAAAACAAAACAAAAGAAGAATTGCAGTTGTTGATAAGGTATAGAAAAAAACAGCATATAGAGTAACATGTCTTTTTTGGCCCTTTCATTCAAACATCCTTTACTGACAAAGACATTTCTCTTTACAAAGGAGGTACTATGGGGATGTAGTAACAGAAAAACCTGAGCTTACAAGTTAGTCCTGTATTCCAATTCCCACTTAGCCACTTTCTGGTTTTGTGACCTTGAATAAAAGATTTAATCTGATTTGCATTCTTTTTATTTCTTGATCTGTAAGATGAGAAATAATGACTACATAACGGGGTTTGTGCAGACTAACGAAATGTGCTTGTCATATAGTAGGTGCCTAGTAAAAACGTATCCCTTTCCTTGGAGATATGAAAGTTCATATGGCATTGCTGTATGATTTCTTCTCCTAATAAATCCCCATTGTAGCGCTTCAGCTAGCGAAACTATCCCAGGATAAAAGAGCTAGGTGAAGAGTCAATGTTAGCTTTGTTTGAATGGCTGTAATGTCACACAGAAAATACAGGTTTTGGTGATTTGGGGTGCTTTGATCTTTAAAAAAGACAATGTAAAAATATGAACTGGTAAAAAGGCTCACCATAGGTGGCTATTTTGTTTTGAGCTGGGTTCTGAATTATCTAAGTTACCATAAAAAAAAATTCTGATATTCAGGATTTTTGTAAGAGACATGCAAGTTCCTGGCAATTTCTAGGTAGATACCTACCCATATAAAGCACTTGGCAGAGCACCACTCAACACAGTTTTCCTCCTGCCATCCTCTGGCTCCTTCTCCTCGTCCTCTCCAGCTAAGTACAGTTCACGTTGAAGACAGAATATTTCTCCCTGCTACCCTTCCTTTCTGTTATTTTTTAGGTCATACATGGCAAGGCATCCAAAGGCTTTTCTTGCTTTGTTACTTATTAAATTAAGTAATTGATCTTTACCTCGTGGGCTTTAATTGTCTTGTTGGTATTAGATCACTGATTCTCAGATGCTGGTCCCTGGACTTGGACTTCATTAGAATACTCTGGGACGTATGTTTGAAATACTCGTTCTTGAACCTTAACCTCAGTCTTCTGACTCTGGATAGTTGACAAGGCCCATGGGTGATTGCAATGCATAGCTGGATTTAGGAACCAGTGGACACTTTCCATATCTTCCTTGCTTGCAAGTTCTAAGGCTCTATCAAATTCTTAATCTCTCAAAGAGTCTTTTAAGTATCACAGGGATATTTATTGTCTCAGCCTCTGGGGGAGGACGGAAGACCTGGGAGACCTCTTTTAGGGTCAATCTAGGCCATAAAAGGCAATTTTGTGAATCAACTTGTCACTTCATTCTCTATTTGGGTGACCTCCAACTTTCATATACCGATTCTTCCTCAGTTCTTAAGAGAGACAAGTTAGCTTTGAAGAATTGTGGCTTGAGGTTCTCCTGAATACGTCAATGTTGACGGTGCATGGGAGCCTTCACACTGATTACACCACTCCTATTAAGGATATAGGAACTTTACTTGATTTAGTCCTTATTCCAGTTATTTATACATGTGAACAATTGCTTTTGGTTGGAAATAAAAGTGTTTAATTTATTTGAGGAAGAGATTCTGTCCTACTAACCTTAAATATGTTATGGTATTAATTTTTTAAGCCCTTAATATGAAAGAAACACACACGCATTTTAGATTATTTAAGAGGTATACAAAATTATAAGGAGAAAAATTGAAATTACCCATAATTCCATATTGAGAAACAAGACAAGATTTTGATGCAATTTTTTTCCTGTTATATACACACATAGATATGTGCAAAAAAAGTGTTTGGAATATTTGCCAAATATGTAATTTTAACCTTCTTCCCCTGCCTAATGTTTTATATGGAACATTTTCTCATATTATTTAATGTTCTTCAAAAATAAACATAACCTTAATGGCTATATACGAGTTCCACAATATGAAATGCCCATAATTTTTACACTTACCTTCTCGATAAGTTAGATTGTTTCTAACTTATTGTTCTTATAATCATTCTATAATGAGCATTTTTAGAAAGAAGTCTTATTTGAATTTCTTACTATTTCCTTAGCATTTTCTCTTAGACAAGAATTACTAACTAAAACGGTCTGAATTTTTAAAGTTTCTTAACATGTATTACCAAATATTTTTTAGAAAATTTTAAATACCAATGCCAGGACTGCATGAGTGTCCATTTTTTCATACTACTCTTCTTTAACAGAGTTCTTATCACTGAAAAAATTATTTCCTAATTGAAATCCTTGTTGCTTTAACTTGTGTTTCTTTCAATATTAGTGAAGTTGAATGTTTTCCATAGGTTTTTCGAGCCAGTTATATTTCTTGTACTGTAAATTGTATTATATTCTTTTCCATCTCTATTAAAGTATTAATGCTTTTCCTTATTGATTTATAAATGCTTTCTCTATATGAATTACAATGACTTTCAATATCATACTGTTTGCAAATATTTTCTGGTTTTCTGGTAGATGTTTAATCTGTGATGATGACACAAATTTTAATGGTATTAGTAATGTTATTACATTACCACACTATAAATAAAGACTTATCCATGGTAAACAGAGGTAGAAAATTTAGAAACTGCTGATCTTTGATACATTTTAAATATGTTTGTGTGATGTACATGGCCTTTTTACAAACACATGCCTCATAGAGCTAAAAGAGTCTTCATAGATTGTCTCACGTCCTCCCTATTTATCTGGTGAGATTAAAGTGAAATAGGGCAGGCCATATCTTTGCATGTCCAGCATTATTTTGTGTTTCACTTTCTAGGGAAAGAAAAGGAGACATTGGGTCCTTCCTCTGATTATGAATCTAATAAAAATCCTGATTCTTGGGTCCCATCATAGGCCTATTAAATCAGAATCTTTGGAGGTAGGGCTTGAAATCTGTACTTTAACAAATTCCAGTGATTTTTAAGACTTCTAGTTTTAGAATTACTTCTGCTAGGGAGTTCAGATGACAGTGGTGAATTTTATCTCTATTAATAGCTTCTTCAATTTTCTTCCCCTCAGTGCCCAGGTATTCCATTTGCATTATATTAGATTATACTCTTTATATGTTGGTTGATAAGTTTTTAAGTGTGTGCCAGGAATCTGAAGCTAGATTTAAACTTAATTCAAGTCAGGAGATGTAACACTTTAAAAAAAAAATTGTCTTAGACCACTATGCATAATGCTACGAAAGTTACTGATTCATAGGGATTCAAAGTGCCAAGAAAACAGAAATATCCTACAATTTAAAAAATTTAAGTATAGTGTCTATATTAGGAAATTTCTAAAGTTTGTCAGGTTTCATGATTTTTGATTTAGTGTTTTTTTTCTTGTTGTTGTTGGTTTGTTTTGAGCTTCTAAATGATGAACCTTGACTGATATTACTCCAGTGATACTTTAAAAAGTATTTTTATAAGACATTTCCAAGGCATCCATTTGGTAGCAAAGATACATGAGATAATAAATTAGAATCTTTATTCTATTTAATTCAGCAAGAATTGATTGAGAACAGTACCTAATCATAGGGAATCAAAAACCATTCTGCTTTAATCTGCAGTGTGCCTCGCTCTATTCTTGGCACTATGGATCTATTGCTGTGGAATGGAGCACAGCCCTTGAAAAACTGACTGTGGGATGGAGCACAGTTCTTAAAATATCCGCACTTAGTTTTTGGTATTGCTTTACGTATAATTTCATATAATTTGATTCTCTAAAATTATGTGTAACAATTATATTTGTGGAGCACTGGCATTGCTTTGTCTACTTTAATATTGTTGATGCACAATTGTATATCATTTTATGCTCCTTGAAGGCATGTTTCCATACGTAATCTTAGGGGAGCTTTAAGAACTTAGTAAGGTCATTTTTACTGAGTGTATGCTTTATGGCTGACTCTGAGTTTCACATGGATTCCTCACTGGATTGTCACACCAATGCCGTGAGGTAGGCTGTATGATCTCCCATTTATCAGGCACGAAAACAGAGCTGAACAAAGTTCAATAATTTAAGTGACAGAACCAAATTTGAGAAGCCAGTCTGACTCAAGAGACCATAGTCTTAACCTTTAAGCACACTGCCTCCCCAGCAGCATAGGCAATGGTAAAATAATTAGACAGATAAGGAAATTCTTGTCAAACTATATTGCTCCAATAGAAGGGGACATATTTGCTGAACTCACAGTAGTCAGTAGAATATTTTCTGTGGGTTAATATAAGCTCTGGATAATGGTCAAACAGTGGGTTGGACCTACTTTGAAATCTCCTAAACCAGGAAATATATTTTTATTCAATTCCCCCCTCCTTTTACTTTTTTTACCTGACAGCATCAAACAGAATAACTACTAAATATATAAAATAAAACCTATAAAGCAAATAAGTGGGAGATTTCAATATACATATTTAAAATTAGATCAAGTGAAGAAAACAAAAGTAATGACATAGGAAAAAATGAAGAATGTAATCAACAAAATTTATGAATAACCCAATATAGAATCTTAAATCCTTCAAATAGGTGGTATAATTTTTTTAAGTGTCCCTGGAATACCTACAAAAATGATCATGCACCCATACAAAATTAATATATAAATTCATGCTCTCAAAATTAATATATAAATTCAGTACAAATGCCAATTAAAAGCCAGAGGAAATTTGGGGGGAGGATTTGACAGGATGATTTACAAATTCATAATGAAGAATAAATATTTAGACTAGTATTGAAGACTAAATCTTTTGATTAACCAATAAAATTAAGAAAACAAGAATAGTGAGAGTGGATGAAACATAAAAGATAATAAAATATTCTATAAAGCTACAACAATCCAAAGAGGGAGGTACTTGCACAGAAACTGACACACTAATCAGGGGTAGAAAAAGAGATATCATATTTTAATTCAATGGGAAAAGGATGGTTTAGTTCATAAGTGGTGCTGGTAAAACTGGCTCTCCATTTAAAAGAAAATAAAATTTAACCCTTATCTTTCACGATATAAATTCCAGAGAGATTAAATAACAACATCTAGAAAAAAAAAAAAAAGAAAAAATACAAGAAAATGTAGCAGGCAATATATAAAAGTGAATAGTTGGAAAAAATTACAAATGACAGTTAAAGTGCTATTATCTATAATATAAAATGAGACTTTGCACGTTGGTAACCATAAGGCAAAGACCCCAAAGGAAAACAGACAAAGGATTTGAATAGAAATTCATAGAGGAACAAGTCCAGATGGGCAATAAACAAATAAAAAGATACTGAAAGTTTTACTAGTCAAGGAAATAAAAGTGAAAATAAAAATGAAATAAGTCATTTTACACATCAGCTTGAAAACTTGTAAAGGAAGGTTATACCTACTGGAAATGGGAATTTCAGAAAAGGATATTCTCATGCACAGTTGGTAGAATGCACTTTTCAGGAAGCAATCTGGTAATAATTTTTAAAGTAAAAAATATACATACGGTTTGACTCAGAGGTTCCATCCCTGTGATTCTCTGCCATAGAATGAAATGCTAGTCCATAAGGATGTTTATGGCAGCTCTGTTTGTAGAGGCACATTGCTGAAAAACAAAGTAACCATTAATAGAAGAATGGGTGAATAAACTGTGGTATATTGAAAGCACGAAATATTAGAAATCTACTAAAAGAGTAAGTTAGACCTACATTACCTAACTCGAAAGGCTATTATGCATTGTAAAGTGAGAAAAGCAAGGTGTAATTATTGCGTACAAAATACCACTTTGGTAAAACAATGATTCCCCCTGCCACACACTGTATGTGTACAAGATATGAACCTGGAGAAATAGGAAGCTAGATGTTTAACATTTGTTATCTAGGTGGGAGGCAGAGAGAAGGAGAAAGAAAAGAGGGGAGGAAAGAAGGATAAGGAAAAAAAAAGATGTAATATATTAAGAATTAACTTTGAGCAAGAACATGAGAGACAAGAGAAAAAAAAAAAAAACCCAAAAAAGAAACAGCAAACAAACAACTTCTAAGAATTAAATGCCCTGTTAGAAGAAGGTATTATTATCTTGGCACAAATAGGGTGGGACTAAGACTACAGTGAGGGGCACACATAAGAGAATTTAGAAAATTACCAGAAACTTCCATTTATTGATGCTGTTTAAGAGTTAAATATCATCCCAATAAACTTTAATTAAAAAAAAAAAAAAGAGTTAAATCTGATTTCCTCGGCAGATGGAATTAGACTGATTTCAGAACCCCAAACTATGATCTTTACTTTTAGTTATATAACTCTGAATGGATGATAAATGTTTAGGAGGTCTCAAAGATTTTATTTTAAAATGTGATGATTCCTTAGTTTACCTATAAACTCAGTCTTCCTCTGGTAAAATTAAATAAATACATGATGGACGGTTTTTCCCTCACCGTTTTAATATTTAGATTATGGTGTATCATATTTTAGTTGGTAAATTTCCTGTTGCTCTCCAGGAATGAGAGTGAGTATAATTTATTAGTGTTTTTCACTACTACTGTGGGGACAGAGTCCCAGAGAGCAGTTTCCAGGCTCTTGGCCTCATATGGAAAGGTGCTGGCTCGGGTAGTAGATGGCCGTCGGCTGTGACTAGTTGGCCATCAGCTGTAATCAGTTAGCCATTGGCCACTGATATAACTAACTGCCGTGGCTGAGCTAGCAAGCGCGATTGCATTTAGCAAGGAGTTGATTGGTTGGCAGAGAAAGCATGGCAGATTGTGGCTCCTGCTTCCTGTGTCTCTAACCCACCTGCCAGCGAGACTATAGTGGTATGAACCCCTATCCATGGCACCGTGGGTGTTCCTTTTTGGCCTCACCATATCCTGCATTCTTTTGAGGGGAACGGGACCAGAGACCCTGCATGACAACTACATTCCTCGCACGTAGTAGGAATTGAATAAATACTTTGTTGAACAGGATTGAATTCCACTTATTTTTCAGTGCTTTCTAGCTGAGATAAATCACTAATGACTGATAAACAAGAATTCCTTATCCCAGCGTACCTAACATTCCTTCCTTCTTCCTCCTGATGTAGGAGATAGACGTTTTATTTAAGTGTCAAAAGATATGCAAAATGCAGAACATCAATCACAGTAAGTTATACCAATTTCACCTTCACTCAAGTGTGTTTGGCCAGTAACAGGTGATTAAACCTATCACGGTATTTATTACCCTGCTGACTGGAGGTGCTCACCACATTCTCCAGGTTTCTAAGGCAACTGATTAAGGAATTTAAGAACTGAGGCCTCATTTAGGCTGATGCCCTTGGAAAGGTAGAATTTCTTTTCCAGCAGGCTGAACTGGGAGACAAGGCTTATTTGTTTTAATGTTTTCCATTTCTCTGAATTTCACAACACAAGGTGCTCAGATACCTTTGGTAGAAATGACTGGAAAATGTTACCAGTATAAATATGGAGAGCTCAGTTTTGCCAACCCAAAAAAACACTCAGTGAGATTACTGGTAAATAGGAGGCACCTCAATGAAGACTCTGTTTTCCTTTTAGCCTAATTTTTTATTTACTTCTTGGCAGCACAAGCTGTAAACGGTGATATTGATGATGTCGGGCCAACACTTCAGTGAAGGACTCTCCCTTACAAAACCCATCAAGTTGGATGGGCTCAAGACAGACAGGCTTTTTATGCAGTTATGCTGTTCCATCTTGACACCCATGGTGATAAACTGCCATTGAGATAAATTCAGTGATTCTCTGGAATGAGCTCTTCTGGGTTACAAGATGGCCTCCAGGGAGAGTTGGGGCTTGCTTCCAGTGGGAGCTTAAAAGGATATTTTGTTTTAAAATCAGAAGGCAGAGGCTAGACTGAAATGGAATCAGCAAATTGTTCCCGTACTTCTACAGTACTCCCAGCCTCAGCCACAGCTTTGCTTTCTCTTTGTAGATTCATTATCCAAATCTCTGAAACGAAGAGATTTTTCTTTCATTCACTCTCTTAAGTATAACGTGAGTATTTCATTACCACATAAAAGTTACTACCTTTGTTCTTTTCTCTTGCAGAAGAAATATTAAATCTTAGCTATCAAACATGAGAGGCAATGTTTGCAGTTCTTTGATGCAAAACTAGTGTTGATCATATTTCCATACATTTTTCCAGGTAATGTTATCACGACTCTCTAGATCTTGAGGTAACTTCAAAATTGCAATGCATTCACACATCTTATGGAATGACTCTAATATGCAAAGATCACACTAGAACATAAACTCTGAGATCTTAGTTTATGTTCATCAGGAAGGCCCCTGATGAATGAATAAATGAATGAATGAATGAATGAGTGTGTATTGCATTGGGAAATGGACCATGGTGAGGTTAACATGGTATTGTTAACTGGGAGTGGTGGGAACTAGGAACTAGACCAAAGCAGAAATTAGAGGGACAATTCCAGCTGAAAGCTCTGGGAGGAGCGCATTTCAGCAGGAAGAATGCACTATTTAGTTGTGTGGATTGATATGAAAAGTAATAATGATAATAAGCTGCTGTATAGTTTACATACATTATGATCAGTCCTTACAAATTCTTACAAAGTAAATGGTTTTACCTCCATTTTAAAATGTGAAACATAAGCCCCTGGAGATTTCATGACTCCTAATAGCACGTAATTAGTAAGTGGTATGAAATCCAAAATCCTGACTACTTTCAAAGTCTACACTCTTTCCCTAAATTATGTGAATAATAGGCATTGGAGGTGGGTATGTATTTGATATGAGGAGGCAGGGGAGCCCAGAATATGTATGTCAGAGAACAGGGATTTCAGGCAGGCCCTTAATCCCACAAGACCAGGGGAATCTGGCAGCAGGGACCCAGTCCCAGGGCTGGGAATTCTGGTTAGAGGCAGGAGGATCTGGTAAAAGGAAGGTAAGGCCCTAGTCTTAGAGGAACTGGGTTACCGGGCAGGCCACAAGCACAGGGTATACTGGTTTTCTATTGCTGAGTAATGAATCACCATAAACTTAGCAGCTTGAAATAATACGCAACTGATCAGCTCCCAGTTCTGTAGGTGAGAAGTCTCGGTGGGCTCTACTGGGACCTCTGCTGAGCACCTCACAAGGCCTAAACTAAGGTGGTGATCAGGGTGGGCTCTTATCTGGATGCTCTGGGGAAGAATCTGCTTCCAGGGCCATTCGAGGTGTTGGCAGGCCTCAGTTCCTTGTGGTTGTAGGGCTGAGGGCCTGGTTTCCTTTCTGTCTGTTGCCTGGGAACTACTCTCAGCTTCTAGAGGCTGCTCTCAGGTCCTGGCCTCTGGCCTCTCCACTTAGCAATGGAAACCTTCCTTTTCATCAAATCTCTCTCACCCTTTGAATCTTTCTGGCTTCTTCAGCAAACAGTTGGCTAAAACTCTGCTTGAATGGGTTCATGTGATTAGAATAGGCCAATATGAACATTATTCCTATTGCAAAGGTAACTTTTAATTGCAATTAAGTCACCTTAATTGCATTACAAACTACCCTATTAAAGTGACATAATTGGGGACATGGTATCTCATCATATTCACAGTCGTGGGGAACAGAGAGGAAAATTTTACGGGGGTGGGGAGAGCATTTTAGAATTCAGCTTAGCATGCTAGGGAACCGTTAGGATCAGAGTAACGGCAACAGTGGGGATGCTGAGGTCCATTGAGTTGAGCTCTTTGAATTTCTCCTGCTGTAGGTCAATTAGGTTAGACTTTGGAGATAGGACAGCTGTGGCCAAATTACCAGTCCTGACCCATTCTGAGCCTTTTTCAGCGGTCTCACTGGCAAGGTGGCTCAGGGGAGTGAGAAGAAAGCTGCCCTACCGCGTACACATGTGGAACTCACTTGATTCTGACATCCTATCGGAATGGTACAAGAGGCGTACGATTACATTTTGACATTGAGAATGTTGCTGGTGGAAGGGAGCTATATGGTAATGCTGAGGAAGTCTATGTCATCTAAAACATGTACCTGCTCATGGAAAAAAAATGTATGTTTTGCCCAAAGCTCTGCTCGTCTGTTCCCAGTTGTCATTTTAGTGTTAGGAAACAGGCAGGGACTCTTGCCTGCAGAGTCACTTGGTGACAGCCCTCCCCTAATGAGCGGCTCCACATCTAGACATTCTGACACTGAGGAATGATAATTTATGAGGCCTTTGCTATTTTTATTTCTTTATGTGGCATAAAAGAAAACTCCGGTTTTTCAAGAATAAATTCCCTCCGTTTAGGCAGAGAACTTTTGCCAAAGGCAACGACTAAAAATAAAATCTTCTTTTCATGCCTGAGTTCATAGGCTGCCTCACTTAGTCAGACAATCCTACAGGGACGGTAAAACAGACCACAAGCCTAGAGTGCTGAGAATCGTTCAACTCGCTAGCTAGAACAGAAACTACACTATAACGAGTACCGAGCTCGCCTCTGTGTGATGGATAACTTAAAAAGCAGTTTGGATGAGACAATTTAATGTTCTTGACAGTATTACATGGCAGCAGCAACCGCTGGGCAGAATTCAGATTTCCTTCCTCTCACCTTCAAAACTTGCTTTGTTGTTATCATTCTTAGAGAAGATTTAGGCTCTGCATTTTCACTCATAATCACACGGAGTAGATTTGGCTAGTCAGTTCCTCAGAAGAATTGCTAGACTCTTTAAACAAGCAGCCGTCCCCAATGAACCTACAGGGGATGTCCATCGGAGGCCTGGTTCTCTGGGCAGACGGCAAGCTAATGGGGAGCCTTCTTCACACACTCCATCTGTATACCTGATTGTGAGAACACACATTGTTTTTTTCTTAGCCCTGTTATTTAATTTCCACCTAATGAATTAAGGAGAATAACAAACCTTTCTTCTTTTTATTTGGCACAATTATGTTGGTAAGAAACCAGCAACAATCCTCACATTGGGGGTCATGTTTTTGGCTTACAAAACCACCATTTTACTATTTCATCTTTGCAACAACAGTGCCAGGCAGTATTTTGGGAACAATTTCCTCTGGGAGGCCCTGGTCTTCCCAACCTCATTATACTTTGGAATCCTCTTATAGTCACCAACCTGTCCCATAAAGTGTGTGAAGCTTATAGGCCTTCAGTATAAGGCTGATGACGCTTGGATGGGAATCTGCACTTTGGGTTTTAGGTTACTCATACTATGCCAGAAATGAATGGGTGTTACGGCACTGAACCCTGTGTTTTATATTGCTTTTAAAATATTGAAGGGTTTTCTCTGCCAGCTAGCTCACCTTTGAAATGCCTGGCCCCCCTCCTCTGATGCCACTCCAGGTGTGGGGACCATGCTCAGGGGAGGGTGGGTGGATATTCCTCTGGGCATCAGAAGGATGTGCCCCTGAGCTGTGTCACTGCTCTTGCGCCTAGCGAGACACACAGATGGAAGGCCTCTCTCTCCTCTGATAGGACAAAAGGGACTTGGTTTTGGTGAGGATTTAGAGGACTTCTCTGTGTTCATTTCCTTGCGCTGCCACAAAAAGTGCAACAAACCAGGCGGCTCAAAACAATAGAACTTTGTCTCGTAGGTCGGGATGCTAAAAGTCTGGACTGGAGGTGTCAGCAGGGCCATACTTCCTCTGAGAGTCTGGGTAGAATGTGGTCCTTGCCTCTTCCTAGCTTCTGGGGAGGCCACCAATCCTTGGCGTCCCTAGGTTTGCAGCTGCGGTGCTCCAATCTCTGCCTGTCATCAGATGACATTTTCCTCTGTGCCTGTGTCTTTGCATGATATTCTCTGTGTGTGTCTGTGTCCACATTTCTTCTTATAAGGACACCAGTCATACTGGGTTATGATCTACCTTACTGACCTCATCGTAACTTGAATAAATCAAAGAACTTATTTACAAATAAGGTCACATTCACAGGTATTAGGAGACAGAGGACTTCAGCACATCTTTTTGGGGACACAATTCAACCCATAACATCCATCCTTCCCCCATTTCGGTGTACAATGAATTAAGTCAGAAATAGTGAGAACATGTAACACAGATCTTCTCTTTGAACAGAAATCCTTCACTTTCTTCCCCACAGGATTTCTGGAAGACAGGACAAACTTACTTGTTTTCATTACATTTCTACGAACCAATGTTTCTATGTAAAAGCTAACTCACTAAGAGGAAAAAGAAGTTGCTTTGATTCCACTTTTTGAGTGAGAAAATTAGTTTTTAGGGGATTCGTGCGAGTGCTCCCATATTATAGATGAGAAAACCGAGGCACAGACTGATCACACCTATGTTTCAGGCATGGTGTTTCTGTTTAGTTTATTTAAGGTATTAGCCAGTAGTCATGTGACTGCCCTAGTTCAGGTACCTAAGAATAAAGAAAAGACTGGACTTCTCATCTGATGGTTTAAGCCTATGCATTGTTACTTCTGACTGTGTAATAGGAGTATATTTGTGAGGTTATAATCTCTGTTTATACCCATCTCCTTCTCCAACCTGTACTGGAATTCTTTGTCTGAAAAGCTTTACTTTATGGAAAAGAAATACTCTTTATTTGACGTTTGTCATCATTTGTCAATTCACTTTTATTTTCTTGATAGAGCAGATTCCTTGCACCTTCCTATTGGAAAATCCAGTTATGTCGTGTGGGGCCAAAGTTTCCAATGTTTAGAAAGCTTCTCACGTGTTTTTTGAAGGTAACAGAATTTAGGAACCACTGGACCTGTTGTCTGTAACCTATCTTCTACCTCTAAGCATTTATGATGACTTCTCTTTGGATCCTGCCTTTGTTCCTTGGCTAAGGTATAAAGTACTCTAATTTCCACTGACCACTGGGAAATGGGGACTTCCTTCTGGTTCCATAGCCCTGTCAAAATTCTGGTGTAAGCCCATCATAGACACAGCTTAACATAACACCTTAACCCCCTTCTAACTTCTCTTCCAAATTTCACCGTTTTCTCTTTTTCATATGACTTCTTTAGTTTTGAATTTTTCTGGGACTCATCTTGTTCTTCATCCTCTAAAAATCAATCCACACAGGTGCACATGAACATACTTGGGACAGAGATCTTCTATCTTCTTTGAGGCTTTCTGAAGGAGCAGAAGGCTTTTCCTCACAGAGATAGACCATAGCAGCTTTCCCACCAAAACCCAGAATTCAGACACACTACCATCTCTACAGGAGAGTGAGCATTTTATAATGCTTCTTTGAAAGTGTTTAGTCAAGACTGAAATAATTGTTGCAATAATCAAAATGGGTTCCCCCTCCCCATCTTCATATAAGGTCTTTGTTTGAATTTTTTAGGCAAACAAAAAATGTCATTTTAGGGCATATTTATTCCAACTGGATACATTTGGGTGTTTGGAGGTTTCTGTGCATAGGGCCTACCCATTGCCTTGGTTATAATGAGTGTTTAATAAATATTTGTGACTATAACAACCAGTATCTAAACAGTTCATTGATAGAAATCCAACTTGTTTCTCATCAGCTCGATTCCCTGAGAGTCAAACACAGGACTTTGGCTTATTGTCAATCAGCACTTTTTCAAATATTATCTTAGGTCAGAGAGTTTAATGAAGAGATCTTTATAGGCATTAAAATGCCTTCGATTGGCAAGCCTCACAGTGCCTACCTTGCCACACCTTGCCCTGACCTCCACGACACTCTGTCTTAAGGGTGGGGAAAAGCAGGAGGTGATTAATGTTGGTGATACTCAGTCAACATCTTATTAGTAAGTGGTCAATTCATAAGTATTCATTAAATTTCCATTCTGTTCCCAGACCTATCCCAGGCAGTGTGAGAGATAAAGAAGTAAAAGAATTGGACCCTTCCTTGACAGAATTTACAATCTAGCCAGATAGCTTTATAATTAAGGAGTTTGTAAGTTCTATGCTTTTTTTCTTCCTCCCTTCCTGTTTACTCTATCGCTCCCATGTACTTTTCTAACTAGTTTCCCTTCCCTGTAACTCATGATTCATCACTTGCCTAGCAGTAGGAGCAGCTCTCACTGAGCTGCAAGACAGTGTTGGGAAGTAGAGAAAGGTTTGTAGATGAAGAGGATTGGTTTCTAATCCCATTTCTGCCATTTGTTGAATCTGTGATGTTAAGGAAACTCAGTCAAACTCTATGAGCCTCAGTTTCCTTATTCTTAAGGCTGAGATAATAATACCCACCTATTGTTTATTACAAGGATTAGAAATAATCTATACAATGTATATAAAGTGTTATGTGTGTGGTAGGTTTAATGTCAACTAAAGTTACAGGTACTGTGGATGTTAAATGCTAGCTAGAGAACCAACTAGTAGAGAGTGGCTCAAATGCCAGGAAATAACATTTAAAATGTCATTAAGACAATAAAACATTTGTGTTTGGTCATAACCTTTAGGCTGACCCTATCCATACCATTATTTGTATTAACTAATGTTGTTACTTACATGCATTGCTGCCTCTCCTTCCCATTCCTCATACCAAAAGGAGAAGAATTAAGAAATAATAGGAATCCGCTCAGAGAAAATACCTATCAGGTCTCTGTGACTAGCCAAGAAAATAAGTTAGACTTTTCTTTTACATTCAGATAGCAGTTACTGAGTCCAACTCCAAGACCAAGCATGAAAGACAGCAGGGATATGGAGGAACTAGAAGTGGTTGGAATGGCTGAATGGGGGGTAGAAAGTGACGGAAAAAAGGCTGGAGAGTTAGGCAGGGGTCAGATCACCTGGGGAATTCTTGGTATGTTCCAAATTTGGACTTTATGCTAGAAGCAAAATATATCAAAGGGTTTCAGTAGGAGGGAAGATTAGCTTTTTTTTTTTTTTTTGAGGAATGATTATTCTGGCTACAGGTGGAAAATGGATCCAAAGAGGCAAGAGTAAGGACAGGGGGAGCAGTCGGGGAGTTTTTACTAGAATTCAGCAAGAGATAACAGTTGCCTCATCTAAGGGGGATGAAGAGAATTATAAGAGCTTGAGAGCTACATAGGAAGCACAAATTCACAATCCCTAGGATTTACTGAGACCACACTTTTTATGATTTAAGAATTTTTTGGATATTTCTAGAAAGGTAATATGTGTATATAAAATACATCACATAATACTCTCAGGGAGATCTGGGAAGTAATCAAGATATCAATATTTCCATAGTAAAACATACAAATGAGGGGCATTAATAACCTTCAGTCACTTCAGAGCAGATTTTGCTGCCAAGTAAGTTAGGAAAAATCTTTGAGTTTTTAGAATGTTTTCAGAGTGTGGATAAGTATTTGTAATTAATTGTATAAGGTGGATGGAATAAACAACAGGGTGAATTAAGGTTGTTTTTCAGGTTTTTGTTTTGGCGACCAGGTGGGTGGTGATACTATGCAGACAGAGAGAGGACAAAGCAGGAAGTGCATATTTGTAACCATATGGATGAGCTCAGTTTTGGGTACGATTTAGCAGTTTTGTGGGACATTCCGGTGGACATCAATTAGCAGCATTTCAAGAACAAGGAATGGTTATCAGTGTCAAAAGCTGGAGAGAGATCACAAAACATGAGTACTGTGATCTCTTGTATTTAGCAATTGAAGGGCTATTTTTGACCACTGTAAGGACAATATCAGTGGTGTGGCAGAAGAATAACCCCAAATGTAATGCACTGGGTAGTACACGAGGAAGGCAAGAGAGTAGAATAAGCAAATGAGGATACATCTTTAAGTTTACAGCATATTTGTCTTGTTGGTTAAAATGGGATCCATGTTGCATGTCAATGGACATTAGAGTTGATAACTAGTTATAAAAAAGTATAAAAAGATAAATAAGCCATTCTGTGTCTTTACACGGCAGAAGACAAACTAAGCAAAAAAAGTACGTCATATGATTAAGACTCTCAAAATAAGTTTTTGTTCCTTTGTTTCTTTTTAAACGAGAAGTACACATTTAAACTCCTGTGGAATTTTAAAAATACACCCAGGCTCTATCCTTGAGCAGTTTGATTAATTTGGTCTCAAGAGGTGCCAGAGATCTGCATATTTAAGAAATTCTAAGGTGATTCTGATAACAGGAGATGGATCAAATCTAGGAATATAAATTTGGGAAGTAACCATAAGAGGTGAAAAGTTAAATCATAAGAGTGAGTGAGATATATCATTGGTGAATATCTTCTCCCATTCAGTAGGTTGTTTTTTCATTTTGTTAGTAGTTTACTTTGCTGTGCAAAACCTTTTTATTTTGACGTAGTCCATTTGTTTTTTGTTTTTTTCTTTTGTTTGCCTTGTCCAAGGAGATACATCAGAAAAAAAATTACTAAGAGCAATGTCAGACAATTTATGGCCAATGTTTTCTTCTAGGTGTTTCATGGCTTTGGGTCTTACATTTAAGTCTTTAATCCATTTTGAGTTTATTCTTGTATATGGTGTATGAAGGTGGGCCAGTTTCAATTTTTTTTGTGTGTGTCTCTGTCCAGTTTTCCCACTGCCATTTATGTGGAGAAGAGACTGAGGAAAGCTGAGAGCAGAACCTATATTTGTCCTCTTTTACTTAAAAGGGCGATATGAAATGAAAACCATATAAGGCTTTGGAACTACTGAGTGCCATGAAAATATGAGATGGCATTTTTGTTAAGACAAGAGAAGGACTTGCAAAAAGATTGAACAACAGGAGGATTATTATTATTTTTTAAAGGTACCCTCTATTGTTTTTGTTTCTGATTACAAAAATGCTACAGAAAAGAGCAACAAAAAACAAAACAAAAATTTCTAGTAGTGAAACTGGAGGCCAAACGAGTCTGGGGCTCATACTGCCTGCACTGCTCAGCCAACAGACCGACACAGGAGTTGGGTCATAGAATAAGCATTTATTATCAGAGCACCGGTGGTCTGAGAAGGCAGCAGGTTAACACCTCCAAAAACTGCCTTAACATTCTTAGTCCAGCTTGGGGTATTTCAAGGAAAATCTGGGCATTCCTCCAGAGGTTATGTGGAGGTTCCAGGGGTCCGCATGGAGACTTCCCTGTGGCCACGTGATTCTATGGTGGAGTCATCAACCCAGGAACAATGATGGGAGCAGCCTGGAAAGAATGCTAGACCATAGAGTTTGTGATCAATAAGTCTAAGGGTATTGATCATAAGTTTCAGGGTAATTTTCTAAAATGGGAAATGGGGTGGGACCGGGGACATTCTGAGCTCAAGCCTCAGGGGGACGATCTATTGTTAATCTATAGGTGGGTCAAGAATAGGTGAGACCAGAAATGTGAAAAGGCCTCTGTTGTGGGGGAGGCAACCAGGCCCTGTTTCAATCCCCCCTGTCTTTTATTAATTTTATTTCTATAACATTAGTGTGGTTGCAAGGGTAGGGGACGATGACCATTCTTGGCTGCTTTCTGCTGAAAGTGGGCATTGTCCCTGCCTATGGGCACTAGAGTTTCTTGCTTCTTCTCCCTAGAGGAGCCCGAGAAAGAGGAGAGCCAAAAGGTGCTCAATGGGCGTCCCAGATGGGATACAAGTAGAGAAGCAATAATAAGCTGCTCCAGCAGTTCTGTCTGAAGAAGACCTCAGGGTGTTCAATTGGCTCACAGGAACAGAAGTGACAGTCCTCCTTCCGGGGGAACCCTGTGGAGACTTAAATGAAATAAGTTTGATTCAAGGGAAGTGGACCCAGCCACTGACTCTCTGAAACCCGAAAACAGTTGGGGTGCTCGGGAAAACCGCAAAGGGTCTCTTGCATTTAGAAGCTAACTGGTCTGTTAAAGACCCCTCCCCCTCTAGGCTTCTTATAGTATTTGGTCCCATGGTTTTCCAGGGCTACAACGTATAGGGGGGTTGGCCTGGGGGAGGTGCCGGTTCCCCATATTTCCTAAGTAACTGCTGAACCTCTCCCCCAAGCTAACAACAAACCACGTTTCCCCGAAAATAAGATCTAGCTGGACCATCAGCTTTAATGCATCTTTTGAAGCAAAACTTAATATAAGACCCGGTATTACATTGTATTATATTATATTACATTATATTATATTATATTATATTATATTATATTATATTATATTATATTATATTATATTATAGCAGGTCTTATATGAGACCCGGTATTACATTTTATTATATTATTATATTATACCAGGTCTTATATTAATATAAGACCGGGTCTTATATTAATTTTTGCTCCAAAAGACGCATTAGAGTTGATGGTCTGGCTAGGTCTTATTTTCAGGGAAACACGGTAGAAAATATTAGAATTGAGGTCAGAATCGAAAGCAATGAGCACTAATTAGAGCCAGGGCTTAGAGGTCCCCTGACAAAACTTTTCCAGATTTAAGTCTGATTTGCTCGTTTTACGTTTCCTCTAAGGTATAGGCCAATGGTAAGTAATAGGCTTGAGTATGAGCCCAAATTTAGGAGCTTTATTTATCCACACAACTGAGCAGGTCTAGAGGAAATAGGTCCAGAGTGAGTGATTAAGACAGAATAAATAGCTCCCATATAAATCAGGAAATTAAAAGGCTTACCTGCCACATCAAGGGTCACCCACAGTTTCTCTCCAGTGATGAGAATTGCCTCTTTCCTCTGGGGAGCCGGTCTTTTACCTCTAGAGAGCCACTAGGAACCCCAGACCCACCAGTCAACCACCATCATTTGTGGGGAAGGAGTTGGTTCCTGCTTCCTTCAGAATAGGGGACAAGCCCTCCTCCAAGGGCCCTTTTAGTTTGCATAGGTGGCATGGCTGCTTTGCAGGATTAGCACACTCCTACTCCACTGTCTGGGCTTTCACATCCAAAGCCTCTTCTGGGGTTGTTAGGGTGACCTGAGGTGGCCCTGGCCTTGGCCTGTCTATTAACTGCAGCCAAAAATCTATTAACTGTCTCTGGCCTCATCTCCTGTCTCACTGTTCCTTTCTTTCCTCGTTTTCCCTGTCTCGGTTGTTAAAGACATCTGAGCTTCCTGACACTGGCCTGTATCTAATGCCGAGGAGGGCACATGAACTCTAGCAGTTCTAAAATACAGAAGTTTACTTAACTGTTAGCAAAACTTAGTTCTTAGATTTAATTTTCTTGAGTAACTAGAGGCCAAATTAAGACAATATAAAACATAGAAAATTATTTTGATGACACATATAATCTTTGCTTTTTAAGCAGAAAACTTTTTCATAATATCAGTAGCAGACCAATAGTCTAACAAACTTTGTTTTATTTAGCAGAGGGAGAAAACTAATTTTATGCCAGCTTACTTTTGATATTTAAATTTACTTAATTAATCACATTTAGCTTAACTCTATACAAAATTCTCTCAAGATTTTTCTTCACAAACCTTCTATAACTTTCCCAGCCCCTATTAGTTTGTCTCCTCTCACTCATCCAGAAATAACTCTCCTTAGGACAAACTACTTTCTTTCAGTTCCTTCAAAAATGCATTTCCATATCTTATACCTTCCTTGAAAACATACATTATTTCCTTTCATATTAATTAGAATCCATAACCTTCAGGACCTTAATTTCTACTGAAAACTAAAAGCAAACAATTAACATTTCCATTGGAAAATCCAGGAACATATTTTGCAACCTTCAATAAGGTTATAACCTTTTGTAATAAACTACAAGATACATATATATTTACAGATCTTAATTTGTCTTTTAACGTTCCTATGACAAAAAGTCAGCAATAGATTAACTCAGACCTAGCTAATAATTAATATTTCACTATTTCATTGTTTTGAAATACCTAGAAATTCAATAATTTTTTATCATTTAACACGACTTAGTAAAATTAAAATCTTAAATTACCAACAGATGCTGAGAAACCACATCTAAGCATCTACATCTGAAAAGTTTCACCTAAAACCTTATTTCAGTTAACATTTTATTAGTTCTTAACTCTGAGATTTCAAAGTTAATTATTACTCAAGCTATTTTCTTGACAAATTTTGTAACAGAGATAACATATTTTTTGTAAACCCAGGTAAAATAAAAGATAACATATTTAATGTTAATAACCATAAAAGACATATTTATTCATCCAAAAGTTAAACTAGCCTTAGTATCAAACATTTTCTTAGATCATGTGATCCTGAAAAGTACTTGGGTTAGTTTTTTATTATTCAAATTTTATATAAGCACTTAATCCTGTTTTCTTTAAGCCAATCAAATATTATAAACTGGTAATACCACCCAGGGACAAAAACACTATATTATATATGAAATACAGACAATCAGAGGCATCAGAGATCATATATATATATATATATATATATAAACAGAATTATTAAAATTGCAGAGAGGACCTAAGATCTTACAATTGCCCCTACAATTTCAAAGAGGCTAGAACAAGGGGTGGGAGGTATGGCTTGGTTTAGAGAATTAGCCGCTTGGTTTTAAAGGTGTCTCTTTTTTTTCTTCTGTTACTTCAGCGTCAGGCATTCCTGGTTATAAGTGGATTAAAGGATGGCGGAGTCCCCTTTTCTCTGAACTATCAGTTTACTGTAGTTCCCTTCTTTTCAGAGTCTATGATAGAGGCTTATACAAAAGGAATTTCATTCTATTTCCCAGACCTCTAACAGAACAATTCCAATTGCAGAATAGTATAATAATTCAATAAATTATTGACTGACCATTGTCCTCCAGAATCTAATATATACATTGGCCAAGCAATACTGTAATAGAACGTGAATTTCTTTTTGGTTAACGGCTCATAGCCATAGTTTTGCCAATGGCCTAATATTTTGCCCAACAGGTTCCTGGCTGGAATTGAAACCTTAGATCCCACTACTGAGCTGGAACAAATGTGGCCACATTTAACACAGATTTAAACAGACAGATCCAAGTATTCCCTGGATCAGACAGACAAACAGAAAAACCAGATTTGGATCTGAACACCAGATAAACCAGACCTAGCTAGGTGCTAGATTCGGATGCGATGTCATCTTACTCCATATACATGGTCCACTGACCATCATACAATCAGCCAGTGGGCTAAAACCAGAAACCAGATGTGTCCTTAAGACCACCAGATGCCCAAAGGCCAAAACCAGACGTGGTGGCTTTTGCAGTGTGGTAGATGGGCCCTGCTTCCCAGGGAACAGAGTTGCCAACCATAAGTGCACTTCCAGAACCAGAGCAAGCTTGCAACCACAGCCCCTTACTGGTGGGGGTATTATGCCTTGCTGGATATTGCAGCCTCATCTATTGGCGCCAATGGGTCAGTATGACTCCCAGGTGGCCTTCAAAGAGGAGCCCTAGATGGTGAGTGCAAAATCCTCCAGCTGCGCACACCGGGGCCACCCTGCTTTCCAAACCAGTAAATAGAGGCTGGAAACAGAGCAAATGCTTATTCTATACCAACTGAGCAGAAAAGGTGTCTGTGATGGGTAGGCCCTGGCACAAACACCACCTTGGTGAGCAAAATTGCTCAGCAACTGCTTCCAAAGGTTGGTCTTGTGCGAAGGAATCTTCCCAGTCCCAGGCAGCCCCCAAGACCTTCCACAAGCGGAAAGACTTATTGTAGGAGCCATGAGGCTACCCCTTCATGGTTGCCAGAAACTGAAACCGGAAGCCAAACGAGTCTGGGGCTCATGCTGCCTGCACTGCTCAGCTAATAGACACAGGAGTTGGGTCATAGAATAAGCGTTTATTATCAGAGCACCGGTGGTCTGAGAAGGCAGCAGGTTAACACCTCCAAAAACTGCTGTTACATTCTCAGTCAGTCTTGGGGTATTTAAGGCAAAATCTGGGCTCCCTCCAGAGGCTACCTGATGGTTTCAGGGGTCTGCATGGAGCCTTCCCTGTGGCCATGTGATTCCATGGTGGAGTCATCAACCCAGGAACAATGATGGGAGTAGCCTGGGAAGAATGCTAGACTATAGAGAGTGTGGTCAATAAGGGTATTAATCATAAGTTTCAGGGTAATTTTCTAAAACAGGGAACTGGGTAGGACAGGCGACATTCTGAACTCAAGTCGTAGGGGGATGATCTATTATTAAGCTATATGTAGGTCAAGAAAAGGTGAGGCCAGGGACGTGGGGGTGCCAACTGGGCCCTGTTTCAGTAGTACAGCATCCAGTGATAACCACACGGTTTATTTTTTAGTGAGCAGCCTTCCTGTCTTTCTTTTTTTTCAAATTAAAGTTTATTGGGGTGACAATTGTTAGTAAAGTTACATAGGTTTCAGGTGTACAATTCTGTAATACATCATCTATATATCACATTGTGTGTTCACCACCCAGGGTCAGTTCTCCTTCCATCACCATATATTTGGGAGGGGGGTGGTAGATGAGGGAAAAAGGGATCAAATATAAGGCCTTCTTGTCTTTCAGCAAACACTTTTAAGAACTCGATGGAAAGTGTAGCGATTTATTTAGATTGATAATCAGTTTCAGGACAAAAAGATTTTTTAAAAATAAAAGTTTGGGATGCATTGATTGTTTTCAAATGTTATATGTGGTGAAATGATTTTGGAACCTTTCAGGGTGGAGCTATAGCTCTTCTGAAAAGCTTTAGTGGAAACCATAGACTATAGATTGGCAAACTAGGGCCCTTAGGCCAAATCCAACCCAACTGCTTATTTTGTAAGTAGAGTTGTATTGGAATACATTGCTTATGTAGTGCCGATGGCTGCTTTTCAGCTACAACGGCTGAGTTGAGTATATGTGACAAGACCATCTGGCTCATGAAGCCTAAAATATTTATAATATGGCCCTTTACATAAAAGGTTTGCCAATGCCTGGTATAGACCAGTATTTCTCAAATTATGTTCCAAGGCACATTAATGTCCCATGAAATATTAGTAAACATTCTTGAAAATGGGCTCTGCATTCAAATAAGTTTAGAAAATGCTGATAACAGGAGAGGGATCAAATCTAGAAATATAAATTTAGGAAATAACTATAAAGAGGTGAAAAATTAAATCATAAGAGTGAATGGGATGTATCATTGGCAGGTATCTTCTCCCATTCAGTATGCTGTCTTTTTGTTTTATTGATGGCTTCCTTGTCTGTGCAAAAACTTTTTAGTTTGATATAGACCATTTGTTTATTTTTTCTTTTGTTTTCCTTGCCCAGGAAACTACATCAGAAAAAAAAAATATTACTAAGAGCAATGTTTACAAAGTTAACCAGGTTTCTTTACACTGGTAGGATATCTGATAACTATTAATATGCTCATTGGTAATCAACAAGAACAGGGTATATTATATACAGCATTCACCAAAATTTTGATCAACAGAACTTTTTTCCCCCTTCCCCCTGAGAATATCTATTAACATCATAGTTTGGAAAATCTTAAATTTGTCTTCTGGGGAGGCTTTGCCAAAGTCATAAAATGACATAAATTTGAGGCCATGGTGTTTTAATTCTAATTTGTCTGTATAGAAAAACTTCTGGTGTCAGAAGTCAGGAAACCACCCTCTACTGGTCAATCACAGGAGCTATCTTTGGGGTTGGACCTCTGTCAAGGAAATTTTAGCCTGAAGCAAAATTCCCAAGAGTGCTATATAGAAAAAGAGACAAAAGGTGGATAGATACGGTCTCTGAGGTGGTAACTGGGGCAAACAAAGCCTTCAGCTTTCTTTGTTTGGGGTAGCATTTCCAGAGCCATAGTATGACTTTCATGGGTGCCTGCATGCCAGCACTTTTGCCTTCGTGGGACTCTTCCTACGCGAGCGCGCGCACACACACGCACGCACGCACACATACACACACAAACACAGTAGTAAAAATCATAGTTTATGACTGTGTTGGTGTAAAAACAAATATATGTAATCCAGGCTGGATGATTCATTTTTTCTTTTTTCTCATTTGAAAAGATACTGAAATTAAAACATTTCATAGCCCTTAAAAATACTGTGGCCCTAGACACTGCCTGCTGTGCCTACCGGGTAAGGCAGCCCTGAGAACTGCCAAAGTATAACAGCTTTCCTGCCAGGCTTCCTGAGTGCAGGACCAGCCTTACGTACTTTGGACTTTCCTCCTTAGCCACTTGAATCAACTTTATTATTGGTTCAATAATATGTGTTGAATAAATGAATGAATGGGGATCAATTTTAGGGTTGTCAAATACCTTGTTAGAGGATAAAAGGAATAGCTTCACTAAGACCTTTAGATTTCCTCCAAACACCTAACCAAATTGACACAAAGTATTAAAACAGACCTAAGTATTGGGGTGGCCAGTGGGCTCAGTGGTTAGAGCCCAGTGCTCTAGGTCACCGGTTTGATTCCCACATGGGCCAGTGAGCTGCGCCCTCCACAACTAGAGTGAAAACAACGACTTGGAGCTGATGGGTCCTGGAAAAACACTGTTCCCCAATATTCTCCAATAAAAAAATTAAAAAAACAAAACAAAACAAAACCATACCTAAGTATCACCATGAGATAGAAAGAACCCCTTTAAGTTAGGTCTCTTGTAACTAAATAGTAGTGTAGGTATTCATTTCATAACTTTTGGCCTCAATTTCCTAATTAGCAAGAAAAAATATTAACTTAAATGAAGAGGTTCTACACATAGTTATAATCAGAAGGCAGAGCAGATAGCTGCTAAAATTTTCATAATAGTTGGGTTATGAAATACCTAACAGGCTTTAAAAACAGACTCAGTGGTAAGCTCCCCAGTGCATTTAAAAATTAAACTCTCTAAAAAATGTTAATCACGGAGGATTCAGTTACAGACTAAATAATATGCTTTCAAAAGACAGTGGATGGGCCCTTTCTAAAAGCAAAACAAATCAGAAAGTTCTTAAAATTCAATAAAAATCTTAATAAGCCACCTAACTCAATTTTTCCCCAACATTGGCCTCTCCTTAGAGAATATTATTACCTGTTTTTTGTCACATCCTACTTGAAAATAGTAATACCCTAACCACAGTGTTTTGCTTTTTTCAGGGATTTTTGTCTAATCTAAGGTACAATTAGTTAGAAAAAAGGTGGTGCAGTTAATACTCGTATATCACACAGCAGCACCCACACAAGACTGTATGAGTAGAAAGATTTAAAAAACAACTTACCAAAGGAATATGCAGACTGCTGTTTGCTATTAAATCAGAGATGAGAGGTACTATTTTACCTGGCACTTGTTACCAACTGAAAAACAAAAAAACAAACATCCCTATGAAGAAGGGAAGTTGAGCCAGTCACCCTCTAAATTACAGAAATTTCTTAGCAGTGCCTGGAAGTCCTCTTAGGAGAGGAACCTGGGAGGCGTGGCTTCCACAGTGGCCCTGTGCATCTCCCAGGGGGCACAGGGCCATAAATGACCTTCCCACTCTGCATCAGGAGTGCAGTGTGGGGAACCACTAGCCCCAAGACGATGGCCAGCTGCTCTGGGCCAACCCCTGCTCACACAAACTTAGGGTTCCCTGATGCCAGAGTGCAGGGGCTGGGGGTAAGGGGGTCTGCTAACTGAGCATGTATGCGCATGTCATGCTGATTTGGCATCCGAGCTCCCTGGGATCAGTCCCTGTGCTTTGTAGGAATAAACCACGCCACAGGGGAGGATTTCTGGGGGACATCCCAGGCTGCGATGGTCCATCCTGTTCCAGAACAGAGTTGCTAAGTCCCTTGAAGACAAATCTCGCGTGATCTCAAATGCCCTTCGGGCCTGACTGGGGCTACATGGAATGGGAGACACCTGGGAATCATGTTTGCCAGACAGGTCCCAAGTCCCACGTCAGCAGGACCATACTGGGTATGACTGATGCTGAAAGAAAATAAAAAGAAAAACAAAGAAGAAATTTATATCACTCTCTTCTGTGGACTAATGCATAACTCAGGAGAAGTCCAGGCAGTACACTTCTGAAACATAATACAGATATATATACTATGACTTTCACCTCAAGAGTAGGAAGAAGAAATTTGTTTCGTTTCTATCACAAATCGCCTTTCTTTGAAGAGTACTCTTCTTATAAGAAGAGAACTGCTGTGTGGGCTGGCAAAGTCCTTTCCTGGTACCACTGTCATCCCCTCTGCTATTTTCCTCCATCGTGGATAAAGGCAGAAGGCAGATTTATCAGTTGGAATTGAATATGGCGGTGGAGGGCATTTGACCCTCTATTCCCCCAAATGTCATTTCATAGAGGGATCCTCTCTGGTATAGAGATCATACATTTTAGATATTCTAGGAAAGTGTGGATTTTACCTATTCCATTCCACTGTCAGGCCTGTGTCCTGGTTTCTGGTTAGGCAAAGAAGGTCCATTTACTTTGCAAAGTCTCTAAGCACCTGGGGCATCTTTGGGCCATGGAAGATTTGGGGAGAGTGCAACATTTACCAGAGGTCTAGGAGATTTTAAGAGGTCCAAGAAATTGCTCATACATATGATTCTAAACTTGAGATTCTTGAACAGGTTTACTATTTCAATTGTCAATGGACTTTATTGACATAGTTCATTGTATGAAGGCTTATGGCAATTTTGTTTCGAAACGCTCAGGGAGAGCCTTAGTGAAATGCATTCTCGATGTCCAAAACAATGCCGAATGAGAGCTGCTGTCCTAAATGTGTCCTTGACCCTGTAATCAAGATTAGTTGGGATTTTTTTTTCCCTCTTGAGGCAACAGTTTGTATTTTGTCATGGAAAAAATGAGAACAATTAGAATGTTTTCTAGATTAGATAGCAAGTGTCCGATACGGAAGATCTGGTGGACTGATTATTTTTCCAATACCAATCACAGGACATAGTTTCCAGTTTACAATCCCTGCCTGCCCAGGTGCCAGGTTGCTTTCCTTGAAAACGCTCATCCTTGGAAGCATTTCAGTACAACCATGGCATATGAGCAAAGCTCCATTTCAAAGGTCAGTCTATAATGAGACAGGAAGAACCGACTTCTAGGAAGTTATAAGTCCTCTGAAGACCATGTTGAAATGGTTCTCAGATTGATATTCTGAAGGGAAACTTGCATTTACTTGATTTCTTCTCCCGAATTTGGTTTTCCAAGAGGTTAAGGGCTGGCCTCAAATCAGAACGCAGACTGAATTAGCTTTGGAGGCTCCAAAATACATTTTGGGCTTACAGGATGTAGCTAGCCTGTGGGGTAACTGGAGGAGGGGTCACAGATTGTGCCTTCAGTGTGGCCCAGTTCTGATGATCTGGTGTATTTTTCAGAACAATGTTGAATACGGGGCTAATCATGAAGCTTTTAATTCATTGGCCAGAGAGGCATGAAACATTTAAACAACCAATGAAAATGTTTAAGCTATGAAAAAGAAATGATAGGCTATAAAATAAGATACAGAAACCTCAAAATGAAACAATTTTAAGAAGATGATAAAAATCCTTTTGCAGTTTAAAGGAAAATGTATTTAAGATGAGGTGTGGATGTGTATTAATTTGTTTGATATGATGTGAGATCGGATGTCCAGAGGGTCTGAGGCCTGTTGAAGCTCTTTGAAGGGTCCCATGTCCGAGCATATCAAGGGCAAGCAATAGATGTCTGTTGCGTTTAAATAAACACTTTTTTTTTTCTGGTTAGAAGTTTATTTTTTCGTGGTTTTGCTTCCTAGCAAGGGATACTAGTAATATGGGATCTGTTATGAAACTTCAATTTCATGTGACAGTGACTTAACAATGTCTTGAAATTCCCACCATTGTTAGGCTGGGTGTGATGATTCCAGCCTCTTTTATTAAGAGGATTGGCCTGTGTGACTTCAGAGAGGAATTTTGGCAAGATGAAAAGTGCTGATTCTAATCCTGGTAGCAATCGCTGGTCTCTCAACAACTCTTTGTGTGGGTTCTTCCCTTCCACCTTTTAAAACTTACAATTAAGCCTGGGTAAGGAGACTTTTTATTGAAATTTACTTGAGGGAACCATAATTTAAATGTACGTTGGGAAACAACAGAGACAGAAACTAGGAGTTTTGCCAGGCACCTGGAAACAGCTCTATATTATCATAGAATCTTCAAGTTGCAAGGGACTTTAGGAAACTTTCCTCTCAGCCCCACACTCTGCTGATGAAGAAAGGGAGGCTCAGATGCTAAGTGACTTACTCAAGGTTTCAGAGGTGATTTGTAGAGAGAAGGGATGAGCAAGCAGGCTCCTGACCTTTTCCCTTCCTCTGTGCTGACTGAGGGTGGAAGGGAAAATAAGTCCCCTTTGGAGTAGAACCGCTTTCTACTACGATTAGAGGAGAATGAATCATTGGGATTTTTTTCTTCTTTTTGTTTTTCTCCTTCTTCTATGCAAGGTACAGGGAAACAACCGAATTCGGGGGCTGGCCGTTTCTCTCCTGGCTGTTTACCAAGTGTGTTACAGGCATGGAGACTTCAGGTTCTGCCTGTCTAGTAATTGTGCTCGATCTTCCGATCTCCCCAGCCACACTCTGCTGGAATGTGCGCCTTGTGGGTTGTGAGGTCTCCATTTAGCAGTGTGGGTGGAATCCTACTGTATATAGAGAAGAGCTGGTAGAGATGCGTCTTTTGCCAGGGGAATCTCCAAGGTGAACAGGCTCTAGTCATCTATACTCATGCTAATAGGCATAGTGATAGCTGATGCTAAAATGCCATTCTAGAAATGAAAAGCATTTTATGGCATGAAATATTATTGATGAATGGATGGATAAAACATGGATAAAGAAAAGGTGGTAGATATAATGGAATTTAATATATATATATAATGGAATTATATATGTTTAGATATATAATGCATATATATTTATATAGTGGAATACTATTAAGCCTTAAAAAAGAGGAAATCCTGCAATTTGCAACAACATGGATAGATCTACAGGGCATTATGCTAAGTGAAATAAGCCAGACAAAGTATGACAAATGTTTAATGGTCCTACCTATGTGTGGTATACGTTAAAAAAAAAAAAAGGCCAAACTCATAGTAACAGAAAACAAAACAGTGGTTAGCAAGGGCTGGGTTAGAACGGGAGAGCCCCCCCAAAAAAAAAAAAAAAAATATAGAATGGTGGTGGCAGGAGGCTGGAGAAGGGTAGTCATGGGGAATTATTGCTTAGGGCACTGAGTTTCAGTTTTGTTAAGATGAAATGAGTTCTGGAGATAGATGGTGGAGATGGTTGCACAACAGTATGAATATATGTAATACCAGATATATGTAATACCACTGAATTGTACACTTAAAATGATTAACACAGTAAATTTTATGTTATGTATTTGAACACAGTAAAAAAGAAATATTGTCATATGCACTTTTCCTCTATTTAACTTTATTTCAACTTTCCAAGAGCAAAACCCAAGAGTGTGTGAGCCCTTAAAACGGTTCTCTTGAGGATTAAATTGTTAGTGACGAAGAAAACTTTAATTTTAGGAAGCTCAGTGAAGGATTTTAATCTGTGGCTTTCAGCTCACCTGTCTTGAGGCCATCTCATCGTGTGGGAAGTTTGTAATCTAGTGCTCATCAGCTGTTTTGTTCCAGTGGTTCTGCACTTTTCCCATTATGTGTTAAATTGATTTGGACACCACCCTTCTGCCTTTTCCTAAAGCACGCCTTTAGATTTCAGTGATGGAAAGACCAGAAATTCTCTACAGGGACCTTTTCTTGCTTTTAAACCCCACCTGCTATTTAGGCGAGGAAAATATAACTCAAAGAGGGAGATGCTACTCGGGCGAACAGTCTGCTTTTCAGAGATGTTATTTCCAAGATATTGACAGAATACCTTCAAATTCCGGAGCAAAGATTGGGGAGATGGATTTCATAAGAGGCAGAGTGTTTTCTTCAAAAAGCTCTGCAACAGATTCAAATTATCTTTTACAGACTGGAAGATAACAGTTTAACCAAGATAAAAAACTATAAATGGTCATTTATCTACAATGGCTATTACTTTTGCACCAGGACATGATTTTCCACTGAGCCCAAACCTGTTCCAGAGAACGTTCTGATTTGTTTCCACTGAATGAAAGCACAGGGCTGTTTTTGCCAATGTAACACTGCTTCCTTTTTAACAAACAACAGAGCATAAACCCGGTTTTTGTACTCTTGTCTCTATGTAACTTTGTTTTCATTGTCATCTTTTCAAAAGTCACACTTTTTCTACACTTTTGCTAGGAACTATTCAATTTTAATTTATTTCATACTCAACTGAAATAATAAATTACTTCCCCCCCTCCCCCGTTCTTAAGGGTCTTTGGGTCCTTGTCAAAACACTTACTGTCTTTCTCTGTGACCTTAACTTCAATTTCCTGATTCAAAATATGGGAATAACAATCATATTACTTTAAATGATTATTGGGAGTTTAAAATGAAATAATATGAGCTTGACGAAGTATATGTTAGTTTCCCACCTCTACAAATGAGTGAAACAATTTGCTCAGTTGAAGTTCATGTTGGCTTAACTTTAGCCCTTGATTGTGCATTTATGAATATCTTTTTAAAAAAATTTCTATAGATTCATCTTGAAAGTCTTACAGATACAGATATTCATTATCTTTCTCCCCATTTATGCCCACTATTGAGCAGTTCTTGTTTTTCATCCTGTTCTGTATGTCATTGACAATTATCATCATCAAACACACTGTTAAAATTCCTTTTCACTACCATGGAATGGGATCTAAGCTAAAAATTCCATGAAATTCATTTATGAAGCAATAAAAGAAAGTTAGTCATCAAATAAAATAAAGTGGTAAAATCAAGACTGACTTATTTAAACTGTTTATAGCCATGCAAATACAGATAAAACTGATTTGATAGAATACCTATATTGAAACAATAAAACCTTTACGCTGCTATTTCCACCACAGATTAGACCCCACCTAGAGTAATTTGAAATACAGTGAATCAAATTTACCTGTTGACTCATAATCCGGGCAAGAGACTTTCAGTCTTTCCTGTAGTGTGCTGATTTCCTTAGAACAGTTAACTACCCTTCCCAACAAGCAGGCTCCTATGGCAACCAGTCAACTAAATGGACCCCGTTGCCAGGAAAGGAACAGGAAACAAAACCAAAACACAACAGGGGCTTCCCCAGTGATTGAATTGAGAGGTGTCAGGGGAAACAAAAATACAATTATGAAACAGCTCAGTGTAATGTTTTAATATTGATAGTGACAGTGATAGTAGCAAAAATTATATATCTTAATATACGGTAAAAGCTGGATCCTTTTTTCCCCCTTTAGTGCTTTATTTTGGATTATGTAAGCACAGGTTCCTAAGACATTGTTCAATAACTAGTGTCTATTAAGAGCCAACTATTTGCCAGGAATTCGAATATTTCTTTTTTTAAATCCTTAAAGCCACCTGCAAGGTAAATATCATTATGCTGGCTTTACAGAGTCCTCCAAACTTAGTTTACTTATCAGCTTCCTTTGATGACTTTCTTTCTATTTAGGTCCCTCAACCGTATGGTCCAATAAAATCCCCTTTCTAGCTCTGAAGACATTTGTAATCATGCAATTAATGATCATAACACTTAAAGTTTAAAGTTCACATGCCCTGCTGGCTGGTAGAGTGTGCAGAGACCAGGCCTTGCCTACTGCCTTACCCCTGGCCTGGCACAGTAGCTGGCACAGTGAATGCTCAGAGGTCACCTGTGGAATGACTGACAGGAGACCATGGCTCAGGGAAGGGTCTCAGTTGTACACAATGACTGAAATGACAGCCAGGGCCTTTCCACTAGATGCTATGCCTGGGGTGTTCTTTTTCCCCTAAGAACTCAGAGTACATAGATGTTCTCTGCTATTGGGTATTCATCCCACTTCAGTGACCTCCAAGGGAGGAGGAATATCATCTTTCCCTCATTTTAAGATGCAAACAAAACTCAGTATTTGCCTCAAGTCACACATGTTCTGTAATAATAAACAGGTTGATGATAGTAATACCCACAGAGTAATGACTTACGAAAATGTCAGGGCTGGACTCCTAACTTCTAGTTGCATATTCTTTAGATAAAGTTTCCTCCCAATTTTTCTCATCATATTAGGCTGATTAAAAAAAAATAAAAAAAGTTTTTCCAGTCAACTTCTATCATAATTGTTTGTATACTTGTTAATTTTTTTTTTTTGGTTGTCGTTGTTTTTGTTTTTTGTTTTTTGTTTTTCCTGACAGCAAGCATTTTGAGGGTAGCAACTTTATTGTCTTTTCTCTATATTCCCAGCTTAGATCCTGGCACTAACATAGTAGCAACTCAATAAATACTTGTTTAATATGTGAATTATGCTGCCAACATCCTCATGGCTGTGTGTGCTACTTAGTCCCCTTCCTCTTTTACCTGTATCTGTCAGAATAGTTCAAGTTATGCTGTGGTAACAAACCCAAAACTTCAGATCATTTCTCATTCACAATGTCAGGGAGAGCTTTGCTAATCACTGTCACATAAGGACTAAGACTGAAGGAGACTCCACCATCTCCTGTCACTACCATTTAATCTCTAAGCTTCAGGTTATTTCCACATCAGCAGATGAGGTAGAGTTGGTGAGTCAAATACAAGCCATAAAAAAGCCTGACCCAGAGTTCCCTCACATTCCTTTGGCCGGAACTATCACATGGCCACACCTAACTCAAGGGGCCATGGAAATGTCTAACCCATAACAGAGGAAAATAAGATACTGATGAACATTAATAACTCCTGTCATACAACTGTAATCTGTGACTCTGAGTGTTGTGAAAGAAGGGAGGAGATGGCAGACAAAAGGTCAAAGAAAAAAAAAAGAATGACCAGAAAACAACAAAAAAGAAACAGATAATGAAGAGGAGAGAGAAAAATCTCATTTGGTAAGGCTTTTCTGGCAAGGTTAGTTCCGGTTCTGAGGTAGAATTAAGCCCTTAAAGAAAACAAAGTCTTATCTTCTCAATGCCTCTCTATTGCTCATCCATATGACTTGTTAGTAAGTTGAGTGTTCTTACACCATTATGGATCTTTTGCTGGGAAAGACAATCACTAAGGTTTCCTGGATCATCTCTCATGCACAAAGTATAAAAGTATTAAGCTTCCTGCTTTCAACTTGAGCTAGGAGTGACAAATAGAAAATAAGAAACAGGGTGTCTGACATTTTTATTTTCTTCCTCATCTTTCTCTGTCATTACTTAGTCTCTTACTATTTTCCTTCCTTGCTAGGGTAAACACAACAAAGGAAAGAATTGTGGGTGTCTTATTACAGTTGCATACCCAGAGTCTGCGTGCACAAGGCACAGAGGTAGTCCTCAATAACTAATTATTTATTGATGACTTGAAAGGGACAACTTAGAAGAATGAGCTACACCTGCAACTAAAGGTTCATTTCCTGAAGTGGGCCCTTTGGAGAATTACAAATATATTGAAGTTGCCATTCATCTGATTAGGCCAGTTAAGTAGGGAAGGTTGTTTTTAATCTTTGGGTTGGTCCTTGGCAAAATCTGTTCAGTCATTTTCTTTCCAGTTGGTAGTTTGGAAGTCCCAGCAGCATAGCTTATGGCTGGCAGTCAATTAGTTGTGAATTTATTTTTAATCTTTAGCATGTGTCCCTTGCGAAAAAACACAGAATGCATCATAATTACCATCAACTACTATTTGTTCAACTCCCCTGTGTGCCTGGCAAAGTACTATGCAAAACAGAGACGAAATATAGTTCTACTCTAAAGAAACTGACAGAACAAATGAAGATCATTAATTTTTGCTATATTAAAAAAAATTTTGTGTGGGGCAGTGATTTTCTTATTCTCTGATAAAATGCTTCATGGAGGGCTAGAGCTTTTCAAAAAAGGTTATAAAAAAAGAGGAACAACGATGGCGTATGCAAACACCAAAAGGGATCCCTCGATAACTGTACCAATTTAATTACTGTATTTTGCCATATATAATGCACTTCCATGTATAATGTGCACCCACGTTTTTGGTCCAAACTCTCAGGGAAAAATTAAAACAAAATTCAAGTTTTTATTTGTTTACATTTAGGTACTTGGTTTTGTATTATAAAGGAATTTTAGCATTTATGTTTTTAACATATTATGGTACAAGAAATGTAACAAATAATTACAAAACACAAGAACAGATACAAGGTACAAGAAATTTTATGTACCGGTAACAAATTTATAATATTTACGTATCGTAGAAGACCAAGAACTCTTCGTCCTTGCAAGTTTGTTGTGAGTTCAACAAAACCAATTATTGTGTTCTAGGGTATTATTTTGCACACGGATATCTATTGATTTCTAGAGTTACATTTTTAACTCATAAGCATAAATAAAAGAATTAAAAACATTTATATAGATACAGAATTAGTACTACCCATGTATAACGTACATCCTTATTTTTCCCTCACAAATTTGGGCAAAAAAGTGTGCATTATACACGGCAAAATATAGTAGTAAACAATATGCTTACCAGGTGGTAGTGATATTTTGTTGAGATGAGAAGGACATTTTGGTACCATGCTGGTATTTTTGTTTGCTCATTTAACTGTCCAATTGCTTTAGAATAGATCTCAAAAATATATTTGATAGCCAATGTACAAATATGAAGTTCTGTGATTCATTAAGAAATGAAGAAAAGGACTAGTATCTACAATTATTATATACAAAAACCCTTTCCTTATTCCCCAGTCAGGAACAAATATCCACCTGATTATAAATAAACCTTTGGAAATATATGTCCACCTGATTGAAGATAACATTTTGGTGTCATTGACCTCTATCTCTGAATAGAAATTCTCCAATTTAAACTTTTAATGAAACTCACTTGAGAGCAAATGGGCATTTTGTGATTAAGTGAGCTCTAATCTTTGAATAGAGGATATTTTTTTCCTCCTTCGAGGCACCTATTTAGTTATTTTGTGTGTTGGTACCAGCCAATATACTGGCTGATCAGAGTGATGAACTCTGAGTATCACTATAATGTTATATTTGCCTTCTAAAAGATTTCCTGGGCAAAAATATCTGGGAAACATTAGCAGTAAAAGGCAAGTGGCTTAAAAAACAAAAAACACCTCACGAAATCATCACTATTCTTTTTCTTTTTTATTTTCTCCCCTTAAAATAAGGGATCACTTCTGTTAAATACACATAGGAAATACCTATTATTTCTATTTCAGCCTCGGAAAAAGAATGGAACTGAACCTAACATGTATCCAACAAAGAGCCGGCAATCCAGAGATTGGCTCTATGGACAATGTGAAACTCCAGAAAAGCCGTGAAAGTGAAAAGGAACAGAGCTACTATGTTTAATAGTCTTAGGAAATGAAAGAGACGAATAAACTCTTTCTCCCAGCGTGAGGATGTAGTAAACAAATATTTACACTCACTAGAATCTTGCATTTCCATATCTTTTTAAATAAGAAACTTGGAGGTGCACTTATTAACATGCAACTGCAATGAGACTTGATACAGAGCACAACGGTCTACTATTTCAGAAATGTAAACAAAAGAGAGAAAAAGTCCCATTTAGAACAAAATAAAGAACACAGCCCAAATCCACAAAAAGGCAAATGCATGTGAACGTGAGCACACTTTAACTTTTTCCTTAAAATTAAACTAGTGATGGCGGGAAGTCAGCAGCTGCTTGAGGGGCAGTGCCCTTGCTCTAGTGTGGGACTCTGAAATCACCTTCTTCAATTTGTAAAGGTAGGATCTTTCTACCAGCTGTTGTATTTCTTCACCCCCCCCCCCCCCCCCCCCCCCCCCCCCCCCCCCCCCCGCGCGCGCGCCAGGAAGCAGTGTGAGGCCCAGAGGCAGGAGGCTGGGGTGGCAGAAAGACCTGGTTCTGGAATCCACCAAGCATGGGTTAGACCCCTGACTATACCATCTCCTTACAAGGTGACTTGAGTCCATCTCTTAGACTCTCTAAGCCACAATTTCCTGATCTGTACAACAGGAATAATAATATTTCCTCACAGAAGTTTTGTGAGGATTACATAAAGTAATATATGAACTACTTCTGGTACAGTGACTTCATACCATGGCACAGTGTGATCAGTGGTGAGTTATATTTGCTCATTGATTCATGCATTTATTTACTCATTCATTTGACACATATGAATTGAGCCTCTGCTGAGTTTACCAGGGTGGGTTAGATAGACATGACATGGTCCCTATTTTTACTGAGTGACAGAATCATGGGGGCAAATGACAAAGAGGTAAATCCATAGAAATTACAATATGGTGAGACACGCTAGGTTCCAAGTAATTTGTAAGCAGTTCGGTACTGAAGTTAGAGAACAATTTACTTTTACATTTAAATTGGGATCTATTGAAGGCAACACTTATAATTTTACTCTCATTTATTTACAGTCCGTTATGCTTTTTTATCCTCAAAAGAAGTGGACATAGAAACACTGTGTAAGAATATATTTCCCCAACATATGCTGACCTAGCATATAGCAGGTGCCAAGTGAATAGTAATTATGGTGATTATGATGAGGATGAAACAATGCTACTGACAATGGAACTACGGCAGTGTTTTGAGACTGTATATTATAACAGTCAATTATAGGACACCCCAAATGTTCTGTGTTTTTCTGGTCTGTAAACTCTAATCACAGAAAACAGGGTTTTATGCCCCCTCAAGAATATTCTTGTATGTATTATAAATGAAACTTTGGAAATAGAACCAATAGTAAGAAAATTGATCCTTTAAAAAAAATTCTCATGTCAATACTTTATCAACACGTGTTGGACACATGTGTTCTGGGGACCTTAGGAAGGATTTCTAATCTCTCAACATACTTGTCTGCTGCTGGCAAGCCAGGTGACATTACTGAACTTCCTGCCTGTGGTTCTATCTTGGGGCATTTGGGGCATCACCATCCCCCAGTTGTTGGCAAACAGATGGCAGTGACACCATGAGGATTACAGAGTACCCGCCTAACCGGGCACGGACATCACCCACTGCCCTTAAGTTCCCTCCACTCCAATGGCATTGGAACCTTGCTGATGCCAGCCTCATTATTGAGAGAGTCCTCTGCAGCCACAAGAGGATAAATTTCTAGAGTTTTCCAAAGGAAATTTAAGGTCATGGGAATTTCCCCGTGAAGGAGGAAAGTCCGTATCTTTTAAGAGGATGCAGATAGGAAAGACCTATCATATCAATTCTGGAGTTCTTTGCTAAATTATTTTCCCAGTACCACGTTGTTTCCCTTGGCACAGGTAATAATGTATAAAATATTTTTTTCAGAAATTCTTAGAGACCAAATATAGAAGCATTCTATTCTATTGCCCTTTCTCTTTTAGACTGATAATATCTCACTATTTGGTAGAGATATCTATGCATTTAGGAAGAGTGGGTAATGTTCTGGATCTAATTATACACTAGGTCATATTTTTAGGGTTTTTCTACCATTAGAACCTGGAAAGTCAGGAGATATGTGCCTAGTTAATATATATCAATGTGTTCCATCATTTACAATAACTTTTAAGAAATTTCAAACTTCTATAAGAGTTGGCAGAATTGTATAATAACTCCCATGTCCCCATCAGCTAGGGTCAACAATTATCTACTCATGAACAATAAATTTTCTTCTATATTCCTATCTACTTCCTCCTTCCATACTATTTTGAAGTAAGTCTTGAAAAATCACAAGATTTCATTCATAAATATTAAGTATGTGTCTCTAACAGATAAGGACACATTTGTTTTATTCTAACCAACATACCATTGCTAAAGATAAAAAAATACTAACAATTTTTAATATCATAAAATATCCATATCCAGTAAGTGTTCAAATTTCCAATTATCATACCATTGTCATAATTTTTTAACTTTTTTTTTTTTTAAATCAGGATCCAAGTCAAATCCATACAGTGTGATTGGTTGATATGTCTTTTGTATCTCTTCTAAATTATAGGTGCTCACTCCTTTTTTACCCCTTCCAGTTTATTTGTAGAAGAAACTGGTCTTTTTGTCTTGTAGAGTTTCTCACAGTCTGAAAAGTGCTGATTGCATCCCTGCAGAGTAGCTTTCACCATCTTTGGTATTTCTTGAAAATTGGTAGTTGCATACATAGGCTTGATTAAGTTTCAGTAAGATTTTATTTTTTGACATGATTATTTCATAAGCAACATGCTTTTTCATTAGGAGTCACATAATGTTTAGTTGGCACTCTTTTTGTGATGTCAGCAGCCATTGATGCTCAATGAATGAACCATTAATCCATTGCAATTTGCAAAATTATGGTATTCTAATTCCATGATTTCTTCTTCACATATTATCTGAAACATTTTCATAAAGTGAAGCTTCCTTTTGTTTACTATATTGATAGCTCACTTCACATACGAAAAGCTTGATTTTTTTTTTTTTGGCCTTTATCTACCAATGGTGATCAAGTTTTGAAAAAATGTTATGAGTATTTATATGTCCCCATGGATTTAAACATTATTTGTTCTTAAACTTCTTGCAGTTTATATAATTATTAAATGTTCAAATTGTCCATTTTTTTTTTTTGTGAAGAGGTGCAGGAATTTCTTCAAGTGGGTTCTTGAGTCCTGAGGACATGACCTTAGTAGTCTATGATAATTTCCTTGCTTATTTGGCATGATAAGATGCTGGAGGCTCATCTTGTATGTATATCTATATACATGTATACAGATATACACATCTATTACATGTAATAGAAATACATATTTTTAAAAAGTCAAAATACATCATGAGTTCATACTGACACTTCCAGTTCAAATTCAGGAGCACTTGTTTTTGAAATTTAATTTCTTCTATTTTACACCTATACTGCCTTTCTCCCGTGCTGAGAATCCTGGTTCTTAAGGTCATCACGAATAACTGAATTAGAAGTACTACAGAACGTTTCATTTGTTTTATTCCACAACATTGACATAAGTCTTAGATTAGCAATACCAATACTACCACCACAATATGATTACCTGAAACTATTTAAAAAAAAATTTGTTTTTTGTCCTCAGGTACATCCTACTAGGAATATCAGCCAAATCATTAATTTTTTTAAGTCACTTAAAATAGTCTTCTCTGTGTGATTTGCCAAAAACTGGATACAGATTTACAGCTACTTTATTTTTGCTTTAAAATGGTTTTGTAATTATTGAAAACCTTTACATGGCCCCAAGTCAAATATTCTAAACAAGGCAAATTCAAAGAAGTTTAGTTTTTGTTCTGAACCCTCCTCATTTTGATAGTTATTTAAAATTCTATGTTTAATTCTTCTGTTTCCTTTTTGATATAATCTGATAAGTATATGATCACAACCCCCCCCCCTTTTAATGTCTTCCCTTTTCTTAAGTAAATAGTTTTGTACCCTGTACAATTTTCCCCACCTTTCTCTTTTCCTCTAAGAATGTTTCTTTCTCTATGTGGCCCATTTTATTTGCTTCTCTTCTCTATTTTTTAAAGTATTTTTTGGTTTTTATGAAGTTTTGTCCTTTTGTTCTAATAGTTGTCCTTATATTAATAGTTTAAAAAATACCCAGAATTAACCAAGATGGCAATACAGGAGGCTCTTGAACTTTCCTCCTCCCATAGAAGTATTGAATGTACGGGTACATATGGAACAAAAGAGAATAAAATACTTAGAAATAAATTTAATCAAGGAGGTAATAGATCTATACATTGAAACTCGAAGACATTGATGAAAGAAATTGAAGAAGATGCAAATAAATGGAAAGATATTTTATGTTAATGAATTGAAAGAATTAATGTTGTTAAAATGTCCATACCTCCCAGAGTGAAGTACAGATTCAATGCTATCCCTATAAAAATCCCAGTGGCATTTTTTTACAGTAGATAAAACCACCCTAAAATTTGTGAGGCACCACAAAAGACCCCAAATAGCCAAAACAATCTTAAGAATGAAGAACAAAGCTGGAGGCATCATACTTCCTGATGTTAAAATCTATTACAAAGCCATAGTAATCAAAACAGTATGGTATTGTCATAAAAACAGAGACATAGATAGATCAATAGAACAGAATAGAGGGCCCAGAGATAAACATGTGCATGTATGGCCAATTAATTTTTGACAAAGGGGCCAAGCAAATACAATGATGAGGGATAGTTTCTTCCATAAATTGTGGTGGGAAAACTGGACAGCCACGTGTAAAAGAATGAAATTGCACTCCTATCTTATGTCATACACAAAAATCAACTGAAAATGTATTAAAGACTTGAATGTAACACCTGAAACCTCAAAACTTCTACAAGAAAATATAAGAATAAGTTCCTTGACATTGGTCTTGGCAATGATTTTTTTGGGAATTTGACACCAAAAACAAAGGCAATAAAAGCAAAAATAAACAAGTGGGATTACATTAAACTAAAAAGCTTACACCTAGCAAAGGAAGCTATCAGCAGAATGAAAAGGCAACCTATAAAATGAGAGAAAATATTTGTAAACCACATATCTGATAAGGTATTAACATCCAAAACACACAAGGAACTCATACAACTCAATAGCAAAAGCAAACAAACAACAACAACAACAACAACAAAAACTCAAAAAATGGGCAAAGGACTGTAATAGACAGTTTTTCCAAAGAACACATACCATGGCCAATAGGTACATGAAAAGATGCTCAACATCACTAATCATCAGGGAAATGCAAATCAAAACAACAATGAGTTATCACCTCACACCTGTCAGGATGGCTAGTATAAAACATGTTGACTATACAGCTATAGTCAGAGTTGATAACACTATATTGTATATTGAAATTTGCTAAGAGAGTAGAATTTAAATGTTCTAAATATCCTCTACCCAGAAAAGGTAAATATGTGAGGTGATGAATATGTTAATTAATTTGATGGGGGAGCATCCTTTCATAATATGTATGTATATAAAATCATAATATTGTACACCTTCAATATCTTATAATTTTATTTGTTAATTACACCTCAATAATGCTGAAAAAATACTCCTTCCTCTCCTCCCTGCCTTGATTGTTTATTGAGTTCTCACTATGAGATATATTGATATCAATTAGTATTCTGCATCCTACAACAGCATTTTATTAATATTTGATTTAATGTTTTTAGCTTCCAATTAATAACAATAAGATAATCTGCACGCTTATTCTACTTTTCAGATGGTCTCCCCATTTTCCTACAATTTCTTGTAAACTGTATCTATATTATCAGGGCACGTCACAACGATATACCACATTTTCTCTCTTACAGCCTTTATTCTATCATAGGACAACAAATAAATATGGCCGTTTGTCCTCTTCTGCTTGGATTTAGGACTCAGTGTTGTGACTTAGTGTTGTTTTAGATGTTTTGGTATTTTAATTGCTATGCCTATTTTTAAGTAAGATACAAAGGATTCAAAAACGATGCCCCTACCACTGCCTTCTCAGATTTCTCCTCGTTGCTTGAGTATGTAGTGGTTTTCCCTTAACTGTTTACATATGTTCTACTATAGTTCATGCTTTTGCAGGATGTGTTGTTTTTTAGGAATGTATATATGACATTACATCAGAAATACTTATCATGGCAGCATTTTATACTCAGATTTGAACAGAACATTCTGGAAGAAATAATATGACAAAGTACTTTGAATATTTATCACTAAATAAAATATTATTTCTGTATTGTTCCCAATTTGCATTTCCAGAAAACAATATATTCTTTGGGTATGTAAACATTACATACGCAATTAGATATAAGAAAGAAGAGGAACAAGAGGAGAAAAAAAAAAGTAATATTATACCAATAACCTATGCTTCACTCATGACTTTAAACTTTGTTCAGATAATTTATCAGTTCTTAGTGGAGTAATAAAGCACTGAATTTAGGATTATTATACTTATAATGAGATTTCTTCCTTTAAGCAAATCCCTTATTTTAGAAGAAAAGTAAAACGTTAACTCTTAGGAATCATTATACAATAACTAAGAGAGCAATAAAATGTTATAGGAGTTGGACCAAGTCCAGTTGCTTTCTGGTTTGTGAAAAATGAGTAAATGGCTCACGTAATGGGAAGTTTAAGTAATAAAATGGGGGAGATGGAGAGATGAAGATATCCCTCCCCCCACATCATGTACGTACACTTTTTGGTGAATGTTGTGCTCCTTGTAGGTATAGGCAGAATACCATAGCTTTGGGACTAAAAAGTGAATTATTCTCATCTCTGCTGCTTTGGTGCTTAAAAAGAAAACTCCAAGCAGAGTAATATGAACTATGTTAAGTTCTTACCATACAGCTAAGAACTAGGCGTGCTATGTAGATGTCCCTTATTTGATCCCACCACCCATGAGAGACATAGGTGAGAAAAGTGATGCACAGAGAAATTAGGTGACTTGCTGAAGGTCACAGAGCTAGGCAATTTTGGAGCCTGGGTTTGAACCCAGGTTAGTCTGACTCTTGAATTTTGCTCTGAGGCACTCTGTGAGTGTTTTCCAAAAACTATGTAGTTTAATGTGGGGTGCAGCTTTTACAGGGATTCGATTGCTGTACAAACTAAGTTTCTTTTAGGGAGCCTGGAGGTGCATACACTGGGCAGAAAATAAAGTTCTTACCTGAGGATATCGCTGTCCCCATTCAGTTGACATACAGCAGAGGATCAGCTCAGCTGCTCAGCTGCTCTTAGTTCAGTAAGCTCTCCTAAGTGCCATATAATGTGCCAGAGGCCAGGGACATAAAAATGCGTGAGACACAGTCCCAGCCCTTGGGTGCAGTGGATGGACAGGTTACACAAACAGATGTATGTATACACAACAAAGCAGAAACTTCATTTAGAGAACTGCCAAGGGAGTCTCGGAGCTGCAAGTCTGAGGAAGGATAGTAGAGGGGTGATGAGTGCTGGGAGGTACTCTAAGAGTAACCGACTCCTTGGTTTGCTTAGGACGACCCCCTTTTAGTACTGATGGTCCCACATTCCAGGAAACACCTCAGTCCTGAGCAAACCCAAACAGCTGGTCACATAGGTTTCTGCTGACTTGGAGCATTAATGATTTCCCTTTAGAGAACTAGGGAATTCTTAGACAATTCTAGCAAGGAAATCAACATTTATGATCATCAACTTGAAAATGATTTAATTTTCTATGGGCAAGATTTTAGTTCAGCAAGCTTGATTTGCTGCCTCATTCCGATTGTAAGTTCAATGAGTTCGCTCTGCTTTCTTATCTGGGAGGAGCTCATGTTGTCTTCAAGGACTTGACAGATCCCAACTGTGAGGACAGAGGCAACCTAATGTGGGTCCAGTCAAGATAACAGGTACACGTAGACTGCTTGTGACGGAGCAGACTGTTGAATGAATAAGGAACTAGGTTATAGAGGCTCTGAGTTCAAAGGTCAACTGGCAGGGTTTCAACAAGCGATCATTACTACAGCCCTGGGTGTGTGATCGCATACTACATCACCAGAGTCACCAAGTGTAACGTACACATTTACAGCTCACAAGGCATGGTGCTTCACCAAGGGAACTCTTTTATTATTTTGAATTTACAGCATTATTTTACTCTTTTATGACAAGGTTTGTCTGACATATCGCTAAAGGTGGAGAATTGCCTTCTAAGGAATCCTATCATATAACTAAAACTTTCTTTTTCCCTTTCTCTTTTTTCCCCCTCCCTCGAAAGCCCTTCTCATTCCATCTTTTCCTCCTTTCCCTTTTTCTTATGCTCTCCTCTCATCTTCTTCTCCACCCTCTCTGTTCTTCACTCTTTTGCTTTCCCTTTCTCCCTTCCTCCATCCCTCCTGTCCTTTGTCCTTTATCTCTTCTTTCATCCGTCTTCTTTAAAGGAACAGGGGGTTTTGATTCTCTTCAGATGCAGGACTCATTCACTCACCTGCGTTTTATCAAAGACTTAACTAGGAGGGCGACTTGCGGAGAACTTAACTAGAGTTTTGTTTATGTTGCTGTAGCAAGAAGTCTCCCTGAATAGCTTTTAGCGTAGGAGGTAGATATGCTAAAATCTGGAAGAAAGAAATGATGGGTATGCTTCCTTTCTCCTTCTTCTAAAGAATGTATCGGTCTCATTTTCCAATGCCCGGGTGCTTCCTGACCGGCCCTTAAATTTTAATATTGGTGAAACGAAATAGCAGAGTTATTCTGTGTTAGAGTAAAAAGGGAAGGAGTTGGATGCTGAAGAGAAATGAAAGGTTTTCTTTTGTTTTGAGGAGGTGGGAGAGTTGGGGAAAGAAGGAAAAGAAGAAGAACAAAGCTCAGAACTGGGACAATTTTAATATTTGAGCCCTAAGTTAACTCTGAAATTGTTGGTGCTTCCAGCAGTGCTAGGACCACTGACCCAGGAATGGGGCAGTGTTGAGGGTCCTCTTATGAATGCCCTAGAGCAATCTGATTAAAGAACCCATCCCAGTATCCCATCTTGGAGACCTACTAACAGCGCTGGCTATTCCAGCATAACAGCAAACACTTTGTCTGACCTGCTTCTAGAAGCCCCCTGTGAACCATCCCACCACCTCATGAAGATAAACTCCAGCAACACCCCAGAGAGACTCTGAGTGGCAACTGGACACCCAAAGGGCTACAGAAGATGCTTGGTTACCTGTAATCCAGGGAAACAAATGGAGTACCTTATGCATCTGGAGAGAGCTGTGGAAATAGGGGCGAGGCTACCTCTTTTACACTAAAAATGCACAAAAGTGAGACCAATGGTTGTTTACACAGACTGTCTATGTATGAGGGAGTCTGGAACCCAGTAATGGAAAGGAAGAGTTGAAATTCAGCTTTACTGTCCTCTAGTAGCTACTTACTTGCTCTCAGAAGTTGGTAACTAACTGAAACTCTCTAGTCTTATTTTTTTCATTTGCGATATGAGCTCTTTAATCTCTTTTAGTAAATCTTTGATTTTATAGTCTAGGAGGCTAGTACATATCTGCAGAGGAGAAAGATTCTTTCGAATAAAAATTGCATTGAATTATAAACTATTTGACTTTTTAGAAACATTTCATCTAAACCTCACACCTCAGATAGTTCTGACCCACCCTTGGGATCTGAAGTGATTGAATTCAGATGACTGGATGTGTCCTGCGGAAAACACGCAGAGCTTGGGGCGGGGGCAGGGGGGGGGGTAAGTCTCTGTAAGAAGAGCTTTTCTCTACTCACCGTGTGATGTGAGCCACGATACTTCGTTACCTTCACACTCTGGTTAACCTCATTAAAAATATACTGCCTAACCTGTTTAACCAGGCAGGCCTCCAGGAAGTGACTTTTTTTTTTTTCCTTTTAAACCATAGATTCTTGACTAAATTATAAAAGAAGAAAATCAGTTCCTTGCCAAGGGACTTTATGACTGTGTTACTAGTCAATAAACCAAGTTACTATAAAAAACAGTTGTTCCACACCTTTACTGGGAGAGCAATGGAATGTCCAGTCAACACACAGTCATTATTTTACTCACAATTTTAACTCGACCGACAGTGGAAACATTTCTGCTCTGCCATAAGAACATTATTACATTTTATTTAACTTCTCTATCCGATGCCTGAAAAAAAATACCACCTCAAACTAAAGAGCATTTAAAATGAACACCCTAAATTCAAATAGAACATCTCTTCATAAGATTTCGCCTTTTGGAAAATAGCTACGCACAAAATGTTAGGAAGCTCTACTTATTGAAAAGTTGGTTTAGGAATGCAGAAAACTGTTGAGAGACAATATAGAAAAATAACTTGTGCTTTTGCCTCCCTAAGAAATTCTACGAGAGGCAGAAAATCTCATGTTCATAATACGGTATTAAGATTCCAGGCCTGTGTTTTGTTTTATAAGAGGTGTGAAAAGTAGCAACAATAAAATAAGATGTATTAGAATTAGGAATAAGGGGCGCATAGGACTGTAATTTAAGCCTTACATCTAAGCCTTAGGCCAAGAATGCTTAGTTTTCTGACTTGCAGTAATAAGAAACACTGGGCAAAGAAGATAACAAAAAAGAAAAAAGGACATGTTACTGATTTCTTCAACAAATTTCTAGGATGTCCTCTTGAGAACTGTGCATGAACTTGCATTCCCTTAATTTGCACCTGTTTCAGGTAGTAAACTAGAAACAAATGTCATCTGACTTATGAGAGAAGAAAGAAATAAAACATTGAAATACCTCTCTTTGTCTCCATCCATGGAGACTTTTACTTCCTGGGAATATGTAATATCCAACTGAAAAAGAGACACAAATGAAAATCAAAAATTGGGCCTGAGATCTTACTGAAAAAGTATGGTAACATAAACTTTTTATTTTTTTATTTTTAAGGAGGGTGCAGCTCACAGTGGCCCATGTGGGGATTGAACCAGCAACCTTGGTGTTATTATTAATAGACCACGCTCTAGCCAGCTGCGCTAACCGGCCATCCCTAAACTTTTAATACTGATATTCACAATCCAAATATTTACAAATTCAAATGAATATTAACATTTTTCTTCCAGGTAGTCTATACAGAAATACAACACAAATTAAACATATAAGCATGCTGTTAAAAACTGTACAAAATATTAAATATTCACTCATTTAAAAAGCTCTAATAACATTTTTGCTGATAATATAATTTATTGTCATACTGATGCTATGTGTCAAATGCTATATAAAGAGCTAAGAAATGCTAAACAATGATTAAAATTTTAGAAATGTTTCCTTAAAGGATCTAATAAAAATAAGTTTTTTCAAGGGATAGAAATTGTAAAAATATAGGAAGAAGGAGTATGTAAATTACAGCGTTCAGGATTTTTATCCTTTCTTCCTTGTATGTCAGCACTGGACTGTACAATGACCATAACCTCCTGCAGGGAGATGGAATGTAATTCTTTTTCAGGCTTGAAAACTTTTGAAAATGCTTTGAGTGATACCACTTCCATTTATGCACATAAACAAAATAGAAATTAAATCCATTCAATGGAATCTTATGTTGTAATATGTACAAAATATCTTGCAAAATATTCAAAGGTAGTTTATGATGGGAAATAAAGCTTTATAGTGGAAATATATAGATAAGCAGAAGTAATTTAGAAAATGCAAGTCAGACAAGGTGCAAATAAGTCTTAGTTTTGCCGACTCTACAAAAGTTCATTATACTTTACACTCCTTGAGGAAAATGGGAAGCCTGTAATGTCTTTGATGAAGGGAGTGAGACATAATAGTGGAGAAGGGTGAAATGGCTTAAGTCTCTCTCCCTCCCTCTCTCCTTTTCTTCCTTCCTTCCTTCCTTCCTTCCTTCCTTCCTTCCTTCCTTCCTTCCTTCCTTCCTTCTTTCCTTCCTTTTTTCCTTCCTGCCAGCGTGCCTTCTTTCCTTCGTTTATTTTCAACAACCATTTATCACGCATCTACAATATATTGTGCATCATGTTAAGTCCACTGTGAATGAAAATGGCTGGAGAATAGGATGTGTGCAAAGGCAGAAGGAAGAGTGGTCTAGAAAGATGGACTGGGTGTATGCAGTTGAGAGCACTGAATGTCAGGTTACATTATGATAATAGTTAATATTCATTTAGTGCATGGCTCTTCTAAATGTTTTACCTATTTTGACAATTTTTTTTCAATTACCTTATGAGGTAAGTGCTATATTACCTCCATCTTATAGGTAAGGAAATGGAGGCACAGAGAGTTTAAATAAGTTGCCCAGGGTCACACAGAGTTACATGGCAGAGCTAGAACGACAACTCCAGACAGCACGGTTTTACAGGGTGCACTTTTAACCATGATGCTATACTGCGAACTGGTTTCAACTTCATTTTACAGTCAATTAGGAGCCACTTTTCTCTTAAGCTTAGTTTTATTGTCAGTTTTCTCACCTGTAAAATAAGGATAATGATAAAAATCCCTTCCTCAGAGGGTTTGTAGTGAGAATTAAATAAGATAATGTATTGTTTTGAAAACTTATAATGTGTCACCTGGCATTATTGATATTATATCCTAATAGTAAATATAAAACAAGTATTTGAATAAATAAAAGCCTGGGTAGTCACTATTTACCAATGGCACAATTCTTACTGACATTATCAGCCAAGAATTAGCTTGATTAAATGAATGTAAAAACAACTTAGATAAAAAAGAGAAAATGTGAGTGGGGATGATAATGGCGGCCTTGATGGTGGCACTGCTGAGGAAACTATGATCCATATAACAAATATTGTTGAGTGCTTATTCTGATAATGGCACTTGATCAGATTTGAAACAACGTTTCTGCTTTCATGTACTTGCAGTCTACGATCAGTAAGATTTCTACCACAGTTCAGGGCTCATAAAAGGCTCTCAAAACCTTCATTTCATTTGATCATATCATTCCCTGAAAAACTTGTATGAGAAGCGAAATTATTCCTGTTTTCTAGATCAGGAGTGTGAGGCTCAGAGAGCTTGAGTGACTTTTCCAACATCACACAAGTATAATGCAGAAGAGTCAGGACTCATACCTAGACCTCTTGCTCGCTAGAACGCCATTCTTTCTGCAAGGATAGGCTGCCTTATGTCACAACATTAATAACAACAGTACACTCTGCATGCCAGGCATTGTTCTCAGTGCTGCATGTAAACGAGCTCATTCCAACTTCCAGAAAACGCCTGCACGATATATCCTATGTTGAATACCTGGCTGCCCGTTAAGATAAAGTCACGTCTTTTGACACACATTGGTAGACTTTTCTTAGTCTGATATTGTCTCTGTGAGGACGTTCAATTCTATGATTAATGAGTCTGCACACTTGAGATCAGGGAGCTGGCCTCAAGCAGAAAATTCTCTCCAAGGAGATCTGATAGGAACAGTGGGAGAAACTGTTCCTTTCTTCTAAGGGAGAAGAAAGATTAGCACTGTCCACGGATTGGAATCCTCTTGTGAAAACCACAGCTCCGTGTTCTTTTTAGAGTGGTAGTAGCCTATCTAGAGTCCTACAGAATGAATCTTATGGCCAAGTTTGCCTCTATAGTCTGCCTCTTTCACAACCGATTTATGAGAAAGCTGAGATGACCCCCTTCCCTGATACACTAGCCTGGGTCAAGGATAGAACATAAATAGCAGAAAATGGAGGGACTGAGTGATAGCACCCAGCGGGGAACATGAAGCCTGGTACCCTTTCACCCTGTTATTGGTAAATGTTCTTTTTCAGAAAAAGAGGATTGCTCAAGAGGGACAGCAAGAACTGATAATTGATAACAATTAAACACTTATAAGGAGAATGAAAGTTAAAAAAATAAACTCTGGGGTATTAATATGAGTGAGGTCTTTATGGGTTGGAAGGTCACAACCTGTATTTAAGAGCAAGGATTTTCCAAAGTCACTTAATAGAAAAGAGGAATGGTTGAGATATTTAATCTCTTTCTCATTCTAACTCCCCTACCCTGTAACCCTAGGACCTCAGCCATGGAATGCACACCTCAAATCAGGAGGCTCAAACTGGCCTGATGGTTCACACCTCTTCTTCTGCCAACATACAACTGAGAATTGCATAGTTATACACTCAGCAAAATTCCATGTTTAAGTGTGGCGAATCAATATCTTGTTTTTTTTCTTTTTTTCGGATGGGACATCCTATCTTCATTCCTACTAAAAGTGTGTGTGTGTGTATGTGTGTGTGTGTGTGTGTGTGTGTGTGTATGTGTGTGGCACACAGGTGTGCTTTCTTGGAGGTGGCGAAGGCAAACAGGTTTGGGGTTGGGGTGGGTGTAGAGAAAGGTTAGTTCTCCATATGAGGGATAAATTTTCGTTTTCTTGATCCTGTAATTTATTTAATTTCTCCAAGGGTACAGTTTTTCCTCTCACTAGTAGTGTTCCTGAGAAATCAAAGCAGCAAATTACATTTTTTAAATGTTCAAATTTATTGATATTGGAGAGGAGAAGGATGGAAAAGAAAGAGAATACCTTTCTCACTGCACAGAATACCTTTCTCACTGTACAGAAAACCTTTTTTTTTTTTTTTTGAAGTTTTTGAAAAGGTTCTTCCAGTAAATAAGCTGTAATAGTTGGGTGGGATCTTGAGATATTTATTTTTAAAATAAAGACAGCAAATGCAGACATTTGACATAATTAATAAAGAGATAACCCTGGAGGCAAAATAATATTGGGCACTCAAAGTGGATTTTAGTGAAGAAAAAAAATAGAAAAGAAAAAGAAAAACACGGAAAATGCATTTTATTAGAAGGAAGAAACACTGAGCAAATAAATCAAGTAAAAGAACTTATAAATGTGCTTCTGTTTCCTCTGTAATGCCTAGTAATAAATGGTTAACACACAGTAGTCTTCCCTAGACTCTTTGTACGCTAAAGATTCAGCATCCTTTTCTCTTCTCTCCTGATGTAATTACACAGTGTCGTACATAGACGTTGCCTTTAATTTCCCGATGACTTTTCCACCCTCTCCCGTTATGTGGCATTAGTGCCATTGGAATTCAGCTCCAAGGTGGACGCTGATTTGCTGTATCCAATCATAGATGCCCACTCCCTTTGCTAGTGGCTGCTTTGAGGACCCGGAACCAAGCCCGACATTCCATGACTTTCCTCTGGAGTCAGCTATTGGTTTAGTGTTGAACTTGTGAGCTCCTTCAACCCAATCAGATTGAAGAAGGACTGTGTTTCAAGACTGAGAGGCACATTTGAATTCTCTCTACATGTAAAAAAGGGAGCACGGTAACTTTGTTTATCATTGGAAAATATCTTTCAGTTGGGAGGTTGGAGAGAAGAATCTGGATTCTTGATGACACAATTTACTTGTTTGATTAATTAACTATGATATCTGCTCTTCTCAGGGCATCCACTTATTTGAACCAATACATTTCTTTACTGGCTTTCAGGTATTTGTTTCTAAAAATATTCTTACACATATAAATAGTACAAGTCTTCCTCTCTTGATGATGAACCTAGTGGATCTAAGAGGAACTTAAAATTCATGCAACATTCACACCACTTTCTGCAACAAAGAAATAAATACAAACTAAAATTTTATTTTAATTTAAAATTTAAATCTTTGCACATATAAGATTTCACTCTCAATAACAGAGGGTATGGACAATATCTAGGTTATCTTTGTGTTCCTAGTACCTAATATGGAAATTGAATAAATAAATGGTGCCATCTAAATGGTGTCTCTACCAAATGTAGTTTAACTAATTAATATATTATTTATTATTTATTTATTTATTTATTTATTTATTTATTTATTTTGCCTGTATTAGCTCAATGGTTTACAATCTCTTTGGAACTAAGACATCCTGTTGCTTGATTTTGAGTACATGGAATTCTCAATGAGCTCACAGCGTGGTATGGGAAATTGATATAAATAAATATTTATGATATAAGGTAACAGATTTAAAAATAAAATGCTTCGAGGGCTTGGAAGAAGGAATACCTGGCTTTGACTGTAATGTGGTCTAGCTAGGACATATTTCTGGATAAATATATTCTTAAGAGTTGCGTAATAGTTTGCCTGGTAGGCATGAGGACTGGGATGGTGAAAAGAAGGCATTTGAGGCAAAAGGAACAGCATGTGCGAAAACAAAGTTAAGTGGAAAATAAATCATGGCATGTTTAAGAAAGTCTAGGTAATGGAACATTTCTGGAGAGGAAGAGAAATAACCAATATTTGTTCAGCAGGTAAGTTGTTTTAGGGGCTGAGCTAGTTAACATATAGGATCTCATTCAGTTCTCACAACAAACATTTTATAGATTAAGAGCAGGAGGCTCAATGCGCCGGCTGGCTTGGCTGTTCCTACACAGCTAGTATACAGTGAAGCTGGGATTTGAATCTGGTTTAGTTTGACACTAATATCCAGGCCTTTCTCACTAAACTGTTGTAGGGCACACGTAGGCCACAGTGGTAGATAAAGCTCCGCATTTAGGAAATGCCAGCTAGGAGGAGCCTTGTGTTCCTTACAAAGGAGTTTCAATCTTACATAGTGTGAAGATGCCTAATAGGCAATTGGAGGCACAAGCTGAGATGATTTAGCGGGTGGTAAAAAACTGGCAATTCTCCTCCTATTGGTTGTAGCCATCATGTGCATAGTCAAAATCATCCAGCGATAACTGTAGGGTGTGAAGGGAGAAGGTCAAAACAAAACTGAGTAATGCCAATATTTAAGGGATTTTAATGGAAAAGGAGCCAGAAGTCTCTGAGAAAGAGTACCCAGAGTTAGAAATAAAAATCAGAAAAAGGTGGTGAGATAGAAGCCAAGAAGAGTTACGAATTTCATCCTGGAGGTGGTTGTTGAGTACCAAATGCTTCCGGAGAAGATAACAGTGACTTATATTTTAATAATGTAAGTTCCCTCACCCTTATACCTGTTTTAATCTAGTAAGTGATGGGTGGGTGTAATTAAAAGGCATCTTATTCAAATTTATAAAAACATTATTACCAGAGTGGTCATCCAGTGGGAACAAGATATTTAGGGAACATTGATATTTGAAGTCTTACTGAAATCTCAAAGTTGGAAACCACAGAAGTCACCCAGTCTATCTAATGTAATGGGTGAACTAGTTGTATCCTTGGGCCAACACCTGCCATCCAAGTATACAAGAGGCTTATTCTGATATCACTGAGACTTTCCTTGTTTATGTGAATCATTTCCTCTTCCTAATGTGTCATTAAAAACAACAATGATAATTCATGTATTTGTATCATCTTTATGATATTTTACAGGTTTTGGCAAATTTTCACACATATTTATCATCTGACTGACTCTACAAACCTGTGAGTTACGTAGAGAAATTAAGTGTTCCACTTCATAGATGAGCAAACAAAGGCTTAGTGAGGTTAATGGAAATTAACCTGAGGTTCCTTAGAAATAGATTAATGAGGTCAGAAGAAAAAAATCAGCTCTGATTCCTAGTTTTCGCTGAATCACAGTACCATTAGTGGATGATTATATAAACTCAGGTACTGATCTCTCTCTTTTTCACGTTTTTTTTCATGTAAAGCTTGTTTCTCTAACTCTGTAGTAATCCTCAAAAAGTGTGTTCCAGGTTTACATTTCTTCTGGCTGAATCTAACAGTAAAGATGGCTCATACGCAATGGTTCTCCCCATGTTGATTACCTGGCACTTGGACTACGTTCCCAGACTTGCAGTGAAGACTAAGAAATAAGTGTTGTTCATTTAAGGGAGTGAGTTCCCTTTACAGCTGGGTAAATTGGTGATATGATTCTATTTTCACAGCACTTAGATGAGAGATTAAATAGTCATCTGGGTAATTTAACCACTAAGGAAAGTCAGCCTGGATATTCCAGTCCTGTTGAGTTGGCTTTCTTTTTGGTTGAATTCTCCATACCATTCTCTGTCCTGGTCAATTGACGAGAAAGGTGCTGAGCTTGCCCTTCACTGTGTGCTGGAGAGAAGGGCCTGCAGAGCATGGATATCTCATATCCTGCAAGTCAAACAACTCACAAAGAACAAAAGAAATCATACCCCAAAATAGACATGGCTTTTAATTTTTCTGACTTTTTTCCTTCTATAATCTAAGAGCTATGTTGGAGTTATATTTCAAGTTTTGACATTTAGATGCTTAGAGATACATCACATTCATGACTTAAAAAAGAAAAATGTGCAGAAATGTAACTTCTATAGATAGGAGCCTTCTAATAAACCTGTCTCAGTGGATGTATTTGTGGTTTACAAGTTGATTCTGATGTTTTTTACTGTGAGTCCTCTGCCTCTGCCTTGTCTATTCTTTTTCTCTTTAGAGGCACCATTCAAAGGAAAAAAGGAATACATCTGACCAGTTTGTGATGCATCTATTTTATACACAAAGAGATTTGATTTCTCTTCCAAGGTCATGCTATCATGCCCTTATCCAACTCAGAGAGAGAGAGAGAGAGAGAGAGAGACAGAGAGAGAGAGAGAGAGAGAGAGAGAGAGAGATTTAGATTGCATGAGATTCCTGTGTATAGCATGAATAAAAGGAAAGAACTGCCAACACCTCTTCTAACTATTCTAGTTCTCATTATATTTACCTTGCCCTTTTAAGGAGATGCATGATAAAAATCACAGCTTTTGTTCAGATAGGAACAAAATGCTTTTCTCCCATTCTCTTTTATCCTGGATTAAATTGTTGTCCTTTCCTTGACTCCCCCTCCCCTCTTCTTGTAAACTCAGCACCAGAAATGTGACCTGCTTGCCACTCCCATTCGAGTAATCTTTTTTAGTGCCTACCCACAATTGGGTTTCACTGAGTAGTTAATCTGGATGAGGAAATATCTACAAGGCCACTTGGCAAGATATGAACTTTTCCATTCTTTTTGAAAACTAATGAAAAGGCAATTATTGCCTCACACTCTTCTGAGTATTTCACAAACTGCTTTCTAATTTCGGCACAAAATCCAGGGCTGCTGCCTTTTATCTTTACCATTCCCCGACTTCATGGTCTGATGTTATCTGACCACCACTGAGACATGCATATCTTTGGGTCTTGGGAAGTGATTGCATTTCTCAGCCATCATCCAAGTGTGAGAACATTTGTTGAGCATTTACTATGTACCAGAAACAGAAGGATACAGAGGTAGATGAGACAATCCTGCTCTTTGCAAAGAGTTCCCTGTAGGTGAGACTATCATGTAAACAAATCTGGTAATTTCAATTTGTGTGACTCTCAACTCCAAAGAAGCTCATGCTAAGTATAGCAATGGAAGAGAAGAGTCTGTAACCAGCTTTGGCAGTGGCCATGGGGAAAGCTTTCTGGGAGAACTGAGCTCTGTGCTAGATTTTGGAAGTGAGGAGGGATTGTCAGATGGATACAAGGGAGAGTGGAGGTGGGATTGTGGGGTACGATATGGAAGGACATGACATTTATAATAAAGGCACAGGCCAATTTTATTATCGGTCTTTGGGGAACATGTGACCAGATCTGTAGTTAGAAACATCATTTTGACTCTGCCAAGATGATGGATTTGAATGCAAGTGCTGGGAACAATTAGGCATCTGTTTAAATTAGGGGTTAAGAAACTACTGCCAGGCCAAATCTGACCTAGCAACACAGTCTGTTTTTATAAATAAAATTTGTTGAAGCATAGCCATACCCTTTTGTTTATGTCCTGTCTATGGCTGCTTTCATACTACCAGTGCAGAGTTGAGTAGTTGCAACACAGATTGTATGGCCCACAAAAACAAAAAATATCTACTATCTGGCCCTTTACAGTAAAAGTTTGCTGATTCAAGTAACGCAAGACTTAAGGTAAGAAGATAATGGCTTCAACGAAAGCTGGGGCAGTGGGAATAGAGAGGAGTGGGTGGCTTAAGAGCTACTTAGGAGGAAATGAGGATAGGATTTGGTGAGGTGAGTGATTGGGATGAAGGGAAGGGCAGAGAGAGATGTGAGAGACATAGGAGTCCTGGCAGATTCCTTGTTTCTGGATCTCCATTTAGCATTGTGTCTTGTATAAAGATGCAAGAGATGTCCTTTCTCTCAAGGATGTGAATCCAGTAGGAGAGGTGGTATGTGTACATAAAGACAAAACCTTTAATATAAGACTGAAAGAAATGAGGTCATGGGGACAGAGAGATGATGTTCAGATGAGAATTTAGTGAAGGCTTAAAGGAAGAGTAATAGTTTGAGTTCTGAAAAATAGGAAAGATTTGGCAATAGAATAGGAGGAAGGGCCTCCTGGAGAAAGACAGGAGCACAGGGCAGGATCTGGACACCAGGTGGGAAAAAGACGAGAATGCCAATTTATGAGCTTGGACTTCACAGGAGAGGCAATGAAAATCTGAGGGTGTTAGGCAGGAGAATGATAGGATTAGAGCTGTGCTTTGGTTACACTGGCAATGAGATTAGAGTCACTGAACAGAGACGGGACCACCAAAAGAAAAGGAAACTAACATTTGTATCCCCAAACTTAGCTTTCCTGACCCTCTCGGTAAATATTTGTCCTTCCTTTATGTTTCCATCACAGCCCAAAACTCTTTGAATCACAGCACTGACTACTCAGTGTGGTAATTGTTTGCTTGTCTACAGGACGTGAGAAACCAGGAACTGCGACATCCTTAGAGGAAGCATAGTGCAGTGGTTAAAACCTGTTTGGGTTTAACTTTTATATGACCTTACCCTCTCCAGGCCTTGTTATCTTCATCTGAGCATAATCATTGCAACTATTTCTACAATTAATAATAATTTTAACTATTTGTTGTGATTATTAAATAAGTTAATATGTGAGGACCCATAAATGTTATTATTATTCCTAGTGCCTAGCTCAGTGCTTGGAAACTAATGAGGGTTTTGTTGAATGAGTGACTTTAAGTGACTGCAATGAGCCAAACATTTTGTATTGATTACTTTGGATTATCCTCACCACTTCTGTGAGGAAGATATTATTTCTAATTTTAGGGATGATGAAAGAGCTCTGATGGTAAATGAGAAAGTGAAGACACAGAAACTTTCCAAGCCTTACTGAATAGAGAGCTGGTAGGAGGGAGAGAATTTACAGAGATGAGATAATGGATGGACTCAAGCCCTGGAGGAGATGAGAGAGGACTGGATCAAAATCATGGGGGAAGGTCTTCGACTACTTTCCTGAGGCAACAGAGGAGATACTATGGAGCATAAGTATAATGTGAAGGTGAGGGAAGCAAAATCATTGGCTGGGTAGAGGTGGGCAGGCTGCTGGGAAGACTGCTAACATGGAAACTGGAGAAGACTCCCAACCCTTGAGCTTGGGTAGCTAGAGGGATGGTGTTGCCATTTGTAGAAACAGAAATGCGCAGATTTGTTTTGGGGGGATGGACTTGAGGGCTTAGTTTTAGGTATATGTAGTTTGATGCTCTTACAACATTAAGCCATGAGTTGAAAATGTGGCTCTGGAGCTTGTGTGAGAGGGGGCCTGGAGTGAAACATGCGGAAGTCATCTGTGTGGAGGTGAGGGCTGAAGTCAGGGGCACGGCATCAATGAACAAAGCACAGGGTCAGTCAGTCCCACAGGCTGGTCCTGGACTCAGCAGCAAAAGGGCTGGCCAAGCAGGACCCTATGCAAGCTGATCTGTGACTCTGGATTTCCTCACTGGCCATTAAAGGCATGGCAAGTGACTAGTATGCAAATAGCCTTCTCGGGATCTTTCTGCATGAATGAAAAGCAGTGGCTGGAGACAGGTAAAACTCTCCTCTAACACAGGGGAAGAGTAGATGGGAGGAACGAAGGGGGGCCTTTAAATGTCAGCTTCTTAGCCTTCGCAGCTGGCTATAGCCCAGCCTCTCCTGCCTTTACTAGGCACATGGTTTTGGAAATGAACTGAATCTACTTACAACTACCCCCCAGAGAATCCAATGCAAGTGAACTTATTTGGTCAGAGAGGGTCATAAACACATCGTAAAATCTGACCTTTCCAAGGGGGGATTATCTGTAAATAACTGTGGTTATCCCCTGGGGTGCTGGGCATAAGCCCGGTGGAGGGGTAGAGAGGAGAACTATTTCCTCAGCTTCCCGGGCACCCCTCCAAGAGGGGAACAGCAGAGGGCTTTACAGAGGCTCAAGTATAAGCCCTTGCCATCACGCATCCATGTCCCTCTGGCAGGGCCACAGCTGCTTTGCTGGGGTTCCCTCCGCTTTGGTGAACAATGGGATGTGGTACAGGAAAGGAATATTAAGATTTCTGTTTCTAAATATGTCACCTGTGAAGCTTCTTTAAAATATTAATTGTGGCAATGTTGGAAACACATAAAAGAACTGACAATCATGCTTGTTCAGACCACAGAAGATTTCATTTCAAAGTGTGGTTTTGAATTGCTTTTTTCCCCTTCTGCCTGTAAGCAATGGATTCATCAAATTTTTTTTTCTTTTGACTAAAAGAAGAACCCCTGGTGTGCCCATTCAGTGTCATTAACGTGGAGGAGGTGAGTGATACAGGAGGAGCCTATATTATTTATAATGAGCCCATTGGTGAGCCAAATGAATTTTAGCAATGCCTTCCAGCAGACTGTGTGGATGTAAAAGACACTGACCGGAGGCAACAGAAACCCACTGAAGTGGTTGCTAACAGATCCATTCCCTTAGATTTTCAAGATAAGAAAGAACCTATCCTGTTTTATAAGACTTGTCATGTAGTGATCCCTACACAGTTACTCAGTTATCTATGCTGATGAAATCTTTCCTTGTTTACTGAATCGGTAGTTCATTTCCTCTTTGTAATTTCTAATAATCATAAATATATTAAGAATTGGAATCCTGGGATCTTGTGGCTGAGGGTTTTGTTAAACCCGATGGCATCAGTCAGATTGTAATTTCTTTGCTGGCAGGGACCATGTCTCATACTTTAAAAATAAATTCTAATGCTTTAGGGACTAGAACAGAGTTGGTGTCTGTAAGGATTTAAAGGAAAGGATGAGGGGCATGCACTTTCAATGGGGGACGCCACACTCACCTGGGTGAGAACTGGTTTGGGAGGCGAGGGCTGAAAATATCTTAGATATTACAGCTCTCCAAGGCTCAAGCCTATTTATTCCATGGAGGTGGGAGGAGCAATTCAGTGAAAAAGAAATGTCTAGGAAGGGTCTGTGGGGGGAGGGAGGCACTCATTATTATGATCAAAAGGTTGCAAAGCACTGGTGGCTGTAGAAGGAAGAGCCCTGTTTTCTGGAGTGAGATCTTTTTTGGAGTTTCCACCACTAACTACCAGCATAGCTGATCTTCGTAAGCTTCAAATGTCTCCATCTGTGAAACGGTGATCATGAGACGAGGGAGCAACTGGGTTCGCTTCACTATCCTACACCCTCCACTTAACACAGAGACTAGGAAGGACAAAGTAAACCCAAAATAAAAGTTTATTGAATGAATGCATAAACAAATGAATGATCCCTCAAAGAGTTGTTTGATGCTTGAGATGATGACCTGGTGATTCCAAAGCTCCTAACTTAGTACTTGACACGTTTTAGGTACCCAGTAAAACTGACAGCTGCCCTTCTTTGCCCCCCACGCCCCACCCACCGGCCTGCAGACACAGACTTCACAGGTGAAGACACGAGACCAACACACGGCAAATAACATTCATAATGTTATAGAGCTAGTCTACAACCCTGCTGAGAACTGAAGCTGGTTCTCTCAGCTCCAATTGAGCCTCATGTGATGAATTATTATTATAATCTTTTTCCTAGCATACTCACCGAATTCTCTATATTCTTGGAAAGAACGTGCTTGCATCATTGAAGTATAGTGAAGTCATATTTAATTGGTTTCAATTGGGCACCATCTGGATGCACTAAACACAGATTCACAAACCTGGAGCAGTAACGCAAATGCTCTGCCCTGCCAATAAGAGGGTCTTGAAAGGGCTTCTGGGAAGCATTCTTGGGGCAAACTGACACGTGGCCCTTTCTCCAATGTAACATGCATATAATTCAGATAGGAGCTGGTATGCACAACAGAATGGTTTGGGAAAGTCAGATGGCAAAAGGGTGGGTATACAAAGATGCGCCATCAGTACTCCACTGAAGGTCTTCCCAGCTTTGAGTTTATAAACCTACATTTACATCAGCATCGTCATCCAAGTATCATAAACTCAGAACATTTGGGAAGGTAGAATGGCTTCTCAGAATTACTGAGCCGTCAACTTTAGCAACAAATCCAGTAGTAAGATGTCAATGTTCCTTTTCCTGCTGAAGATCCTGCTTCCTTATTCCATTTTAGCATTTAGCAGTGCTTTATACTTTTACATTTTTTACTCAATCAATTTTGAAGGCAGGGACAATGTCTTAGGCCCCTTACACACTCACCGTTGGATCTTGCATATAGTATAGCCTCAAAAATGCATGTTGAACAAATGAATGCATTCTACAGCTACAGGGAAAAGAGGACAGGTCTAACATTTCCGGGTCATCTTTTATTTTCTAGGCACTGTATTGTGTACATTACAGATATTATTCCATGTAACCTTTACAGTCGACTCAGAAGTAATGTGCCCAATGTTACCAAATTATTAAGTGGCTGAGACTGAAGTCAACCAAGGTTATTTCTGACTCCAAAGACTATTAAGAAAAAAAGAATCTTTCAACAGTCATGAGAATATACCTCTAAGACCTTCCACCACAGGGAGCGTCATTGACCAAAGAGCCTGGCAGCATATACTGAAGACCCAGCTGCTACTATCAGTTGTGCTCTGACAACTATCTCCTCCATTTTTACACAGAGGCCATGCTGCTCCCAGCCAGTAAATGAGGGCAGCAGAAGTGGCCATGGGGGCCAACTTCCGTCTAAGGAGAAAACTTCCTTAGATTGTATGGCAAACGAGGATGTTTCCACTCAACCTTCTCTCCCGTCCATCTCTCTTTCACTGGAGTCATACTTGCATCCTGATCTGATAGCTCTTCCAGCCTCCTTCCACTTCCTCCCACTTTTTTCCTCATAGGCATTTCCCCTAATAAAATGCTTGCATATTTAATCCATTCTTGGAAACTGCTTTTTGGAGGATACGATTAACACAGTTCTAAATACCTTTTCAATTTCATGCTATTGAGATTCATAGCATAAGTCAGTTTTCATCAAAATTTTCCCCCAAACACTCTTAATGTTATGAGAGAATGAATGTTGCTCTCCACACCTGGTGGCCTGGGGCCTGTCACAAGTAAGAGATTAGAGGAAGCTCATGCTTAATTCCATTATTACCTGTCCAATGTCTGTCTTCACTATAAGATAACAAACCCTGTGAAGTCAGGGTCTGCGGCTATTTTGTTCACTGCTATATGCTTATTGCCTAGAATAGTGGGGGGTGCATATTATGTGCTCAATAAATAAAGACTGAATCATTGGAAAAAATCTTAACAGTTATTTTTCTACTCAATTATTTAGTCATATTTGATTTTTTAAAAAAAGAAAACCTCTTATCCTCAGCAAAATTGAAATTTAAATGCAATTTTACATGTAATATTTAACCTTTACTCTTTAGCACATCAGCACATATTGTGGGCGTAAAAAATATCCCTGCTTTAAAGTTATGAGTTAACTAATTCGCTAAAAGATAAAAGTTAGGAAGCGAATTGAGACTTTTCCACTCCTACTTCAAGGTGTTTTCGTTTCTATGCACCATGTTCTTTTGTATTTATAACTTACTGTTATACTCCAGTTTGAGACCTTTTCTCCCACTTTGCCAATGTAGGTGTTCCTAGAGTAATTAACTTTACTCAGTTGTTTTTCTTTGTATACATTCTGTTTCCTGCTAACTTTATGTAACTGATGATTACTCAGAGTTTTGCTTTTTATTTTGGAATCATTTGGAAATTTGAGGAGGGAGGGCTACATCCAATGCTTGACATCACTTGACATTTTCTCTTCCTTGTCTTTGTCAATGAGCATAGATCTTTCACTACTCACTATGTCTTTCCTCTGCTGAGGATAGTTTTTTTCTTATTAAATTGTGGAGAAATGCCTCTTTGTGGTGCAAGTGGGTCATGCTGAACAGTAGTGTTTAATTACCCGCCTTCCTTCATGCAGACCCTAACACATAGAGATGCTCAAAATTTTCTCACCCTCTCTTAACTGAGGTGAGCTCGACAGTGAGCTCTACCCTCTAGTTCCAGCTAAAGTCCTCCTTGCAGACATAGGTGATTCCCTCTCTCATGACCCCCATCCAATTTATCAATAACTCCTGTGGATTCTGCCTTCAAAATGTATCAGAAACTGATCAATTCTTACCATCTTCACTGCTACTTCCTGCAACAAGACCCAGCTCCAGCCTGAATTACTGCAGTAGCCTCCCGACTGGTATCTCTACTTCTACCCTTTTCCCCTTACAGTCTGTTCTCAGTACTTTTAGAATGGGAGGTAGATCATATCACTGTGCTCCAACCCTCCACTGACTTTCTAAAGGATCCAGAGTAGAAGCATGAGTCCCGAGTCATCCCCAAGGCACTACTCAACTCTCAGTTGTCATTTTACTGTGCAGCAGCCACACTGGCTTCCTTGCCGTTTCCCAAAAATGGCAGCCATGTTCTAGCCTCGGGGATTTGGCACATGCTGTTCTCTTTGCTTGAAAGGTTCTGTCCTTAGGTATCTGCATGGCTTGTCCCCTTACTTCCTTCAGGATTCTGCTCAGATGTCATTATCTCAGAGAAGGCTTCTTTAGCCACCTAGTTAAAATTGTAACTCCTCCAACTCCTGACACTCTTTTGTTTTTTTATTAAAATATAGCTAACATACAATATTATGTTAGTCTCAGGTGTATGCCATAGTTATTCAACATTTATATACCTAGAGAACTGATAACCATGTTAAGTCCAGCAACCACCTGAAACCATACCACACTATCACAATATTACTGACTATATTTCCTATGCTGTGTATTGCATGCCCAAGACTTATTTGTTTTAGACCTGGAAATTGGAACCTCTTATTCCCCTTCACCTTTTTCCCCCCACCTTCTAAAATTTTCAATTACAGTTGACAATCAATATTATTTTATATTAATTTCAGGTGTACAGCATAGTGGTTAGACATATATATATATATATATATATATATATATACACATATAGTATATATATACATATAATATATATATAATCATATATAATATATATACATAAATATATTATATATGTGTGTATATATATATATATATAAAATTTAAGAAGTGACCCCTGTGACTAGTTTAGTACCCACCTAGCACTATACATATTTATTACCATATTATTGACTACATACCCTGTACTTTACATCCCCATGACTATTTTGTAACTATCAATTTGTATTTCTTAATACCTTCACCTTTTTCACCATGCCCCCACACACCCCTCTCATCTATCACCCCAATAAATCTGGTACTCATCTGACACCATACATATTATAATATTATTGACTTTATTCCTTATATTATACCCAACATCCCCATGACTACTTTGCAATAACCAATTTTTACTTCTTAATCCCGTCCTCTTTTTCACCCATCCCGCCCCATTTGGCAGCCATCACCAGAGGTAGGTGTTCCAGGTGTTCTCTGTATCTATGTATTTGTTTCTGTTTCATTTGTTTGTTTATGTTGTTCTTTAAATTATGTTGTTTACTTATAAGTGAAAACATATGATATTTGTCTTTCTCTGTCTGACTTACTATACTCAGGACAGTACCCTCTAGGTTCATTGATGTTGTTGCAGATGGCAAAATTTCATTTTTCATGGCTGAGTAATATTCCATTGTATATATGTACCACCTCTCCTTTATCCATTCATCTATTCAGGGACACCCAGGTTGCCTTCATATCTTGGCTCTTGTAAACAATGCTGCAATGAACACATGGATGCACATGTCTCCTTGAAGTAGCATTTTGGGTTTCTTCAGATAAATACCCAAAAATGGGATCACTGGGTCCTTCTTTGTCTCTTGTTATAGCCTTTGTTTTAAAGTCTATTTTTTTGGTATAAGTACTGCTACCCCAGTTTTTTGGTTCCTGTTTCCATTTTCATGAAATGTCTTTTTCTATTTCTTTACTTTTAGTCTCTGTGTGTCTTTTGATCTGAAATGAATCTCTTGTAGGCAGAATATGTAGTGGTCTTGTTTTTCTTATCCATTGAGCCACCCTATGTCTTTTGATCGGAGCATTTACTCCACTTATATTTAAATTAATTGTTGATAGATATGTACTTATTGCCATTTTGTTATTCATATTTTTGACCTTTTTCATCTTAAAGAAGTCCATCTAACATTCCTTATAATACAGGTTTGGTGGTGATGAACTTCTTTAGCTTTCTCTTGTCTGGGAAACTCTTTATCTGTCCCTACATTCTAAATGATAGCTTTGCTGGGTAGACTAATCTTGGTTGCTTTTTATTACTTTGAATATTTCCTGCCAATCCCTTCTGGCCTGCAAAATTTCTGTTGAGAAATCAGCTGACAGTCATATGGGAGCTCCCTTGTAGGTAACTGATTTTTTCTTGCTGATTTTAAGATTCTTTCTTTGTCTTTAACTTCTGGCATTTTAATTATGATGTGTCTTGGTGTGGGCCTCTTTGGGTTCATGTCGTTTGGGACTTTCTGCACTTCCTGGGCTTGAATATCCATTTCCTTCACCAGGTTAAGGAACTTTTCTATGATTATTTCTTCAAATAGGTTTTCAATTCCTTGCTCTCTCTCTTCTCCTTCTGGTACCCCTATGATGTGAATGTTGGCACACTAGATGTTGTCTCAGAGGCCCCTTAACTCTCCTTATTTATTTATTTATTTTGATTCTTTTTTCTTTTTGCTGTTTTGATTGGGTGTTTTCTGCTATCGTATCTTTAAATCACTTATCCTATCTTCTGCTTCATCTAATTTACTGTCAATTCTCTCTAATGTATTCTTCATTTCAGTTCTTGAATTCTTTATTTTTGACTGGATCACTTTATGTTTTCTATCTCCATTTTTCTGTCTCCTATCTCTTTGTTGAAGTTCTCCCTGAGCTCATTGAGCATCCTCATAACCAGTGTTTAGAACTCTGTCTAGTAGGTTGCTTATCTCCATTTTGTTCAATTCATTTTCTGGAGCTTTGTTCTGTTGTTTTAATTGGCACATGTTTCTTTGTCTCCCCATTTTGGCTGCCTCCCTGTGTTTGTTTCTATGTATTAGGTTGGGTTATTGTGTTTCTCAGTCTTAGTAGAGTGGCCTTATGTACCAGGTGTCCTGTGGGGCCCAGTGGCCCAGTCTCTCTGATCACCAGAAGTAGGCGTTCCAGGTATGATATTTGTGTGGGTTGTATGTGCCCTCCTATTGTATTTGAGCCTTGGTTACTGTTTGCACATCAGTCAGAGGGATTGAACCTCATGCTGACTTGTGGTGAGTATTGGCTGTGACTATAGTAGAGTTGCCATTGTACAGGGGTTGATCCTACAAAGCAGGATTCACTTTAGCAGTGCTCTGGTGCCTGCCCAATCTGCCCTTTGGGTTTGTCATCCTTGAAGGAAGCTGGGTGATGCTCCATCTTGGTCTGAGGCTGGCCACTGGGCATGCCAGCCCCAGGGTCTCCTGGGAGGGGACCCACTGCAAGCCAAGTTCAGCCACAGCCTGGAACCTGCCTTGAGCCACCTGACATGGACCACAAAGCAATGACCACCCCATACACTGTACTTAGAGGTACCTCAAGAAGCCAAGCTGTGAACAAAGGCTGGCTATGGCTGGTGCTGGGCTTAGGGCTGCTCAGCCAGAGGTATGGGACATGCTGAAACCAGATGATGCTTGTTTGGGTTTTGTGAACATTTGAGAGATTTTATGAAAGTCTGTAGCATGAGCCAATGCTGGCCGTTTGTACAGAAAAGCCAGTGGAAGTGGCTTGGGTGTGCCAGAAAGTTGGGTGGGGTGGGGTCTCTGAATCACCAGGGTGGGGCAAACAAACAATGCTAGCTGGGTTGATGGAGATGCAGATATGATGGCTGCCTGAGTTTGCACACTGGGAGGGAGGAGGGCTCAAGAAAGAACAATGGCTTCCATCAGCTTCTGTGTCCGGGAGAAAGCTGCCCCTCCAGCTCTCACCCTGAAGACAGACAATTCAGTTCCTCCCCATATGTCCCTGGTGTCTTTCAAACTGCTTCCCCAGCACTGGAGCTCAAAGCATATCAGTCCATCAGCAAATAAGTCCGTGTGTGGGCCCTTCAAGAGGAGTGCTTGGGACTACAGCAGCCCTAGTGTCACTCAGCCACATCTTCCACTGGTTTTCATAAACAGAAGTTATGGGTACTTCTCTCCCAGGAACTGAAACCCTAGGCTTGAGAGCCCAGGTGCTGAGACCCCTTTGATCCTCTGGTGGGGGAACTTCTGTAGCAGAGATACCCCTCCCGATTTTTAATGTCACATGTAGTTTTGGGACTAGCCCGTTCCATGTCTCTGTCCCTCCTACCAGTCTTGAGGTGGCTTCTTTTTTGTGCCCTAATTATAGAGCTTTGGTTTAGCTAGACTTCAGGTGATTCTCAATGACAGTTGTTCTGTAGTTTAGTTATAATTTTGATGTGGTCATGAGCGGAGGTGAGCATTTATCTACTCCACCATCTTGACTGGAACTCTCCTGACACTCCTGGTATCTTCTCTTTGTTTTTTTCATTTTTGTTTTCCTCTTTATAAGCATGAACTTTATAATCACCTGGAAAACTTTATGTATGTATGTATGTATGTATGTATGTATGTATTTATTTTACCACTTTCCTTTCAGTATAATAAAAGTCTCATGAAGGCAGGGTTTTTTGTTTTTTTTTTGTATTGCCAGAATTTGGCATGTAGCAGGCACTCAATATATACTTATTGAATTAATAAATGAATGTTCTACCTCTTCATTCATCCTTCCAGTCCCACCTTGAGTATGAAACTGTCACATGCTCTATGAAGTCTTCCCAGCAATCATAATCCACCACTTGTTCCCTCCTTTTAAATGGAACACTTAGGATACACATATTTTATAGCATTGATGTATGCTGTCAATTTCCATGGTGGTTTTTGGTCCTAAACTGTGAGTGACTTAAAGGAAGAGATGGTAATTTATTAATCTCTGTACCCCTAGCATTTAGAACAATACCTGGCACATAACAGTTATTCAATAAATACTTGTTGGTTGAATAAATTAATGAATGAGCAGCCCAAGAGAAACATAGCTATCAGCAAATGTGTCTGCTACTTCTGAGTGGTAACTGGTGCATAATTATCATCACTGTTAGTGATAATAGCAATTATGATAAAAGGGTCACCCTGAGACTGGAATGGGGCATCTCTAAAATTTTCTTGGGAGAAAACATAATTGGATTTTAGGTTCTTGCCTTCCCTCTCATTGTGGCAAAGAATTAGAGGGCTGAAAATTGGTACCATTGGCTCCAACAGTTTTCCAGTAAATTGGTGAGCACATCCTGTGAGGCAAAATTGGAACCTTGATAAAAAAGTAATGATAAATCAGTCATTGTCAAGGTTGGTCAAACATAAAGGCATTAACCATATTCCTAAGATTACCCGGGTCTGACAAGGAAAGCAATTGGATTAGTATGATTAGTTTATTCTAGCAAGATTTTTCTATTTTTAATTATTTCATTTTTAGAGAGGCATTTCTTTAAAGAAACAAAGCTTTGGATAACTTTTCCTAGTATTTTTCTATTTATAAAACAAATCTATAGACCTAGAAAACATATGCAGAGACATAAATATTTAATGAGTATCCAAAATTGCTACTGCGTAACAAAGGCCAGGGAAATGAAGCACTGAGTGCTATGACACTACCAAGAACCTTAGAAAGTTTGGCATACTTGCTCTTGTCTCTGTGACAATGTTAACGTTACATGTCTATCTGCCAAATGGTGCAATATTTTAGCAATAGTGACATTTTTAGAAGAGGGTAAAAAGTGTCATTTTGATTTTTTTGTTACAGGAGGAGCACCTATGTGTTGATTTCTGCAACCCTTGTAGTTGCTATGCTTCCCCCAAGAGAAACCAGTCTTTTTCTTTGCAAAAGATAATTTCCAAGGTGGGGTGAAGAAACACCAGAAACCAATCAGGAAAGGAATTCTGTATTTTAATGGTGCCCTACTTTTCCATTTTCTCTTTATTAAAAATTCAGCTTCTGTTGAGCACAGAAAGTGAAAACATGCCATCTCACTGATGTATGTAATGAAGTGGTCCTGAGAACAAAAGGATACATTGTGATCTGAAAATATTCCACCAAGTTATGAAAGCAAATGATTCCTTGCCAAGGCAATCAGCTATAAATTCAAAAAAAAACTCTTTGCAGAGTTCAGTGGAGGCATTACATCTGTGTTTTGCAATAGCATAATTTGTGGTGTGTGTGTGTGTGTGTGTGTGTGTGTGTGTGTGTGTGTGTGTGTGTGTTTATAGCTATATCTAGACCATATATAAATCTGTTTCTTATATTAAAAAAGCAAAAAGTCAAAGCAATGCAGTAACAATAAAAATGCTGCCCAGATGGTGTATCACTCCATGTACATAAGTGTCACTGGGAAGACCGATGCACGGCCTGCACTGTGTCCTACCTCTTGGGTGCCCAGCACCCCCCAAGTGACCCTCTGCTCTTCCTGGTTGTATGGCCCCTGTGTGATGCTGCCTGTTCACCTTGCAGACTGCAGGCTTCTCAGCACTCACTGCGCTGCAGCTCTGGGTAGCCACACATGCTTGTCATGGTTAGTCTGCCTCTTCTGTTGACCATTTGTCCACCCTTTCACACCAGCGTGGAAGCAAGGTCCTGAAATTCATTAGCATGTAGGGATGCTAATGAGGTGGCTCAGTTGCATGTGAAGTTTGCATTTGTATTCTGGCATCACAGTCACAAACTGCACTATCTATGGGTTGGCTTTTCTGGAGACATAAAGAAGGAGATTCTTCTAAAGGCCTCTCTTCTGATCAATCAGGCTCCATTTCCCTTCTCTCTTCCCACCATCCGTATCTTTCTGCTGATGATTGCTAATCTTGCTAAAACCTCAGCCAAAAGAATACAATCCTGTGGTATAAACAGACCAATCAAAACAAAACAAAACAATCTATTATTGATTGGACACAATCTACTCCCCTAAGCCTGGCATTCAAGGCTTCACTAATGGAAGTTATGCAAATGGCTCCAGTAACTGTTTATCTCTGTGTCAGTAAATGATGATAACAACGATAGTAGTAATGTGTGGTTTTACTGAACCCTATTAATTATACAAGACATTCACTTTGACGGTCATAGCAAGCTCATTATTCCCATCCCTCATGAGGAAACCAAGCCTTCATATTTACTTGTACATGTTTACAGGCCTAGAGCACTTTGCATGAACATTTGGGAATTCTGGAAAGCACCATTTTGACGTTCATTTGTGACATTTAAAGACTTGTCACTAATAACCCAGAGACTTGACTTATAGTGTGTTGGTCCAAGTTTCTCTATTCTTTTTCCACTCTTGCTAAGTAGACTGAATACTCTAAACTGATTACTTGGGCTTGTCTCATTCTCTTGGCGACGCAGACAGACGCCGGGGTGTTCTCTAAGCTTTTCCTCATTTAGACATCTTAAGAAGATCATAGCTGTTGCGTGTTGAGGCCTCTGGAGGCTCTGACATGACTCTCATGATTTGGCATTTGTAGCCAAAAGTAATTGTTTCAAAATAATCCCAGTGAGGATGCGCTATTAATTTTATCACTATCTTGCTAGAGCCCTAAGGGGGGAGGGAGGTGCTTTGGAAATGGATGCAGATGCTGTTGTCACATTTTCTTGAGAAGAGAGCAAGCAGTAGGCTATTCTTAAAACTACATCATAACGCTGAACACATCATAAGCACTCAATAATTATCTGTGGAATGCGGTAACAAACAGCTTTGAAATATTTTTTTTTCTGCATTTAATGGTTATTAGCAGGTATCACTGCTGTCTCGAAAGCCGTTATCATCTTTGCTTAATCACCACAGCAACAACGCTCTCAGATTTAGAGGTTTAGCACTTCCTGGACTCAGACCAAGGTGTAAGTTCAGGTATTCTCATCCTGTCAGTTTGTCTAAACTGCTCAGTGCCACATGAACAAAAGAGAATGAAATCATTGGGGACAACTGGAGTGCTGCCCTCCATGCCCTCAGAATTTCTATCCTAACCATGTGGCAAATGGCATCATCTTCCCAGCAATTCAGAGGGACTGCTTTCATTGAACACCTTCGACATGGCAGGCAGGGATAAGCTCTTTACTTGCTGCAGCTCTGATTTCCCCTGAAACCTAATTGGGTAGAAATGATTTTCATCTATCTACAGACTATAATACCAAGGCACTAAGAGGTTATGTGCATTCTTCAAGTTCGCAGAACTAGTAAGCAGCAGAACTAGTATTGCATTCAGCTCTGCCTGACAGTGCCTGCGAGTTGTCTGACATGTCACTCTGGCTGGTACTTTGGCTGCACAGAGATGCAGGAGATGAACTGTGTCGTGTGCTAGACACACTTGATCTCCTTGACTTCTCTCAACAGATCTAAGAGGTTAGGGTTACTGTTCCCATTTATGGATCAATAAACTGAGGCTGGGAAATTTGGAATGAATCCTAAGTTTCTGCACTAAGCTTTTAGTTGGTGATCGTTTCTACATAGCTATAGATCACTTCAGCCATGGTATACTGTATGAGTTTTCCAAATTTTGTTTATGTGCATACATCTGGATGTCTTCAATTCTCTGAATCCCCAACAAAGGGGATCTGCCCAGGGTGGCTAAGACAGTTTATGAAGTAAAAGAAAATATGAAGTTTTTTTTTTTTTTCTAGAAAGTGTTACTTGTAGGCCAAAATCTGAATGTGCATTACTGAATGTAAATCAAGCAGTCTTTTATTTTTTGCTTATTTGTTTTTAATATGCCTTAGGTCTTCTGTATGAGAAAAAATGAGAATGAGACAATAAATGCGTGCTTCATTGGAAACAGATTTTCAGCATCTAAGTTTGAGCACAGAACATGCTGGTGCCTGAAAGACTGTTTTCCAGAGACTGGGGGCTACACTGTTTGGATCAGTACCTGAAAATGGGAGCTTCTCACCTGTGAGGCTGGTTGTGCTCTTGTTGCACAGCTGTTTACAGACACTTCCACCCAGTTAGGAACTTCACCCTGAGTCATTAAGTTAATGGCTTGGCTGTGACCTTGTGATTTATCAGGGAAATTGCTCCTCTGAGTACAGAATATATAAAGAGATGGTCTGCTCGTAACTCATGTTGTTACTGAGTGACAATGATCATGGAGAAGATAGACCCTTCAGAAAGAGCGGTTGTTAGTAAAATAATAATGCTTTCTCTGCTGGAGGGCATGCTATGATGCAGTCACATGGGTAGTGTGGCAGAAACTGTTCTGATACAATTTCACCTTTGTAAACAGAAAACGTGTTAGTGGAAATCCTAAGAGATTATTTGGGATATTGGACTTTGCTTTATGACATCTCATGGTCCTTATACTCTGCATAAATTACCAGGTTGGGGGTTTAGTTTGGGGTTTAAAAAACAGATCGTGCCTTTCTCTCTGGAGTGACATTGGGTTTCAGACTGACCTCTGAACATGCCTGAACAAAAGCAACTCAGAATTTGGGAGGATGGTTGGATTATGATAAAGCTTTCGATAACTCCAAGCACTTCTACAGCAGCCAACGGGTTTTCAGGGCCACAGGGACACACAGTCACCAGCTCTAATTCTTTTCTCTTTGGCTCAGAGCCTCTGAAAAAGATGCATAATTAAAGAGGTACACTGTCAGAGAGTTTTTAAGGGCTTCCATGTAACTGCTTGTTTGGGCCCCATCCAAACAGCTAACAGATTCCAGAGCAAATGAAAGGGGCAATGATCTAAGAAGGTTTTAAGACTAGAGTGTATATAATAATGTGCTGGTTGCTTATTTGGAATGCAGGCATTAGACTACAGAGCTATAGAAGGAAGACTCCACTAGCATGTACTTGCTGGTCAAGATTGTGGCACACCCATCCCTCCACGGAAAGAGACACACCCATTTTAAGCCACCCACAAATACTTTCCTTGGTTTATTCAGGAATTTTGCCTACATTTACATGTTTTTCTCTTACAGACCACACAGTATGTCCTGTGGGTCAGGAGAAATATGGAGAATGTAGCACACTTACTCTCTATTGGAATGTGTGTCTTCTGTCCAGATTTCCTTCAGTTACCAAAGTATGATTATTTCAATTTCTTAGATGGAGTAGAAAAGGCTTGCCTTAAAGTACAAGTCAACTTTGTTAAAACCACTTCCAAAGGATACCTGCAAGTCAGGTGGTATTTGAGGATACAATAATTGCTTTAAAATATATTTGCGAAATAGATGGATTATTATAGCCATAGTGAAAGTGGGTGGTTCTTCCTATTGTGGAGACGGATACAATAGTCTAACTTAGTCCAGTTCTACTGACCAGGAGACTCTTTTAATCATTTCCTTGTATTCAGATTTCATGCGTAAGTGAACTAAGTAGCCTTGTAAGACGGACCCCAATTATTCCCAAACCCTGGTACTGATACCCTGGTGTGTGGCCTGGCCTTAATGACTGGCTTCTAACAGATAGAATATGGCAAAACGGATGGTGTATGACTTCTTATATTGGGTTATAAAGGACTGTGAGTTCCTTCTAACTGGCACTCTCTGGCTATCTCACTCACTCTGATGAAGCCAGCTGCCATACTGTGAGCTGCCCTGTGTAGAGCCCCATGTGCAAGGAGGTGGGGGTGCAGTCTCTGGCCAACAGCCAGCAAGTCGCTGCGGTCCTCACTGAATCCTGCCAACAACTGGTGACTGCAAGCTTAGCAGTGGACCCCGCTCCAGGTGAACTGTGAGATGACTGTAGTCCCGACTGACACTTTGAGGGCAGCCTTGTGAGAGATTGAGCAGGAGGGCCTCATTAAGTGACATAACTCACAGAAACTGGGAGATAATGAATGTGTATTGTCTTAGGCTGCTAAATTGTAGGGGTATTTTTGTATACAGCAACAAATAACACACTAAGCAAAGAACCAATCCTTCCCCTCTCTCCTCCTTTCTTCCCTTTTGCCCACCTCTCCTCTCAAGTGTTGATTAAGCATCTTCTATGCGCTAGGCACTGTGGTCGGCATTACGAATGTAGCATTGGACACGGCAGATGTGATGGCTGCATTCATCATCCTTGCATGGGAGACAAACACTGAACAGATGATGTAAAGAGTGGCTTGACAATAACAGTAGAATACTTTGGAAACGTGGCAGGGGGTCTTGAATTATTCTGGGAGAGGTTGGTCATCAGGAAAAAGCTTCTTATGCCACAGAGTGTGAGTGGGATGATTTTAATTTGATTTCCCATAGAGTATGCTCACTGGGAGAAAATTCCCTTCCTGGAAGAAATCCAGCCACCTAGACACACCTATATTAATATAATGTGGTAATATGACAGTTAAGAGTCTATATATCTATCTATCTATATCTATCTATCTATATATATGTATATACATATATCTATCTACATATATGTGCATATATATATATATATATATACAGATGTATATCTATGACAAATACATGGGTCATCTGCTGATGCTCAAAAGCTATTCTTTGTTAAATAAATGCTTCTTGTCTGTGTGTCATTTGACCTATCTTTTACTGAATTTATCGTCTTGAATGCTGATTCCCCTGCACTGCCCCCACCACCTCCAGATGCTGTGTCTCTGTATTTCAGCAGAAAATTTCTATAATTATTTGTTAAATTACAAATGGCTAAGAACTTGTGAGTGCTGCAAGAGCAAACATGATTGTTGATTTTGATTCTTTCTTTTCTTTTTAAGAGGAAACAGAAACCCCCAAAGGTCAACTAATAGTGATTGTGAAAGCCACTTCTATCAAAACACACAGTTGAGTTTTATGAGGATGGCAGCCTACATGAATTGATTTTCATAGTGTCAGACTCAAACTACAATACCCTTATTGGCTCTCCTAATGTTCCTAGGCCCTGCAGTTCCACAAAAATGTCGGTGTAAAAGGGCACCAAGATTAACTGAAACCTGACATTCCTGGGAATAGTTATGGTAAAGCGGGTTTAGAGCCATGATAATGGATGGGTGTGTCCAATGCTAAATAGCGAGAGGTGATAAATGACACTGATGAAGTGACAAAAAATTTAAAAAATGGGAAATTATTCAACTGGGGGACAAAGGATTTTTTTTTTTTAATTGAAGGAAAAGGATAGAAAGTAGTTGGTAATGTAGAAATCATTGCTGAGGACCAAGGCTGTGAGATTTCAGAGTTGGATACAATTTTAAAAAGTTGCTGTGCTGCCTCAATGTGATCTGAGAGGTAAGTGTGGAGTAGACACTATGGCTGGCTGATTTCTTGTGGTCATCTTTGGGTCCTAGTCTTGTAAATAAGAAAAAAAATACAAAAAAGGGCCCATACTTCCAGATTAGCATGGTTTCCTTGGTGGAATTGAGTACAATGTTTCTAAGTGTAGAGGAAAAGGGTGTAGAAGAGGGGAGGGGAAGCAAAATCAGAAAAGCTATAGGTGCCGGCACAAGCAGCCTTCCTCTTCACTTAGGCTTAGGAGCTGATGAGATCTCTACTGAATGCTGGCAGGTGATTGTTCATGTAGAGGATTGAAATATGAATATAATTAGACCAGAACCACATGAGGACAATAAAAAGCAAGATGGTAATTTTAGAATACAGACAATTTTAAAGTTTCTTAATAAGCTTCTTGGTATAGCTCATTTTATTTGTTTCTAGAACTCAGAGAAGAACATGTAAAAGTTTATGATTTTAGGAGACTTCAGTAAGATGAGGAAAGTGCATAGAGAGATTCCACAATGTGGCATGGTGGCATGGGTACTGCCCAATGGTGGTCAAGGTAATGGATGTATTTTTTGGGAATCTTTAGGTTGCAAATAACAGATACTATGACTCAATGGCTAAGGTAAGAAAGATTCATTAGCTCATGGGAGTGTAAAAGCAAAAATATTCAATAGGTAAGACAGGATCCAGCAGCTCAACCACAGCTGGCTCCTCTCAATGCAAGACAGCTGTCAGTGCTTCTAAAGGCCACAAAAGTCTTTATTCACATCCCTCGAGAATAGAGGATGTCAATGGAAGAGCAGGGGGTGTTGTTTTTTAGAGGCTTCCATCAAATATCTCCTCACCTGTTATTGGTCTGAGTTGGGTTAGAGTCCCATGTCTAACTCATCAGTAGGGACATGGGAATAGGGTCTCTTGATTGACTGAAGCCATTCAAAGCCTATCCCTGAAGCAAAGGAAGTATCAGTTTCCCTTGAATCACACTGACTGAATGAGGGAAGATCTGATACTTGAACAAGACTCAGGATACTATTATCAAACAGAAAGGGAATAGATGCAGGGCACCAAAGCCCAGCAGGATCCTCTATAAGGGATGAAAGGCTCTCTCACATTGGGGTGGGAAGGTGTCTGCAGTTCCCTCAGCCTCCTTACATTAGATGCGAGGAGAATGAAAGGTATGACCTTGTACTCTAGGCTAATAAAGGAAATGGCTCTTTCTCCTCTGGAAAAGCCAACACGTTCAGTGCATAAAGTTGGCGAGGCAGCCTGGGGCTATTGGACAGTTATTTAAGAAGGCTCCAGTTCCCAAACAAGGGCAACCACAAGTTCTACAAGTGACTCGAGACTTAACTCTTCTGGGCCTCTGACGTACGGTAGCTTCTGATTTAAACATTTGCCTTCCTTTGAGATGGGTGGGTATACACAGCATAGATATGATTTATCTGTTAAAAGCCTCTGAATATGGAAGGATTTAGAACTTGGTGCTATTTTTTGAGCTATGAATAACCCAATGACTGGTTAAAGGAACCGGGGGCTATTATTTTTTGCACGAATGATTGAGACAGGGCCATAATTAATAACAGTCACACAAATGCCCCAAACTGGTAAAGTGGTTTAAATAGGAGGAAAGAAATCCTCCACACCAACCCACAGGTGACCTTCATCAGAGAAAATGGGTTTTATGCCACAAACAAACATAATAAGTATAATGAACAGGAAGTGGCTCATTGTTAGAAAAAAAGATCATCTGATTACCTCTTGTTGATTATAGAAATGCCAGAGTAATTTTAAGTATTCTAAAGATAACTAGAATAATTTACAAATGCCTTTACACAGAGTAGCAAAGGAGCAGAGTGTACACGAAAAAAAGCATGCTGACCTTGCTGAGAGACCTTTATGAATTAACTTGTGAGGAAGAGCAGATTCTGTTACACTCTCTTGTCATTAACCAACACTTTAACAAGTATTGGTAGTGAATTCTTGATTTCTGAATAAACACGTAAAGAATCCTTTTATGGGAAACAGATGCAATTAAAACAGAAAAATCTCATTGGAGTGTTATAACCAGGTTTAGGTCTTTCATCAGGAGTTCAGGCTCTGGAGTTACACATTCTGAGATCACATCCCAGTTCCAGAACTTAAGATCTTCTGGCTTTGGCAAGTCACTGAACGCCGCTAAGCCATGGGTTACACATCTATAAAATGGAGAATGACAACACCTACTGACAGACTTGTTGTGGGTATTAAATGAAGTCCTTAATATAACACCTGGCACGTAATAAGTGCTCAAAACCTGCATCTCTTAAAAGGAGTGTTTTCTTTCTAGCTTCTGTGCAAGAAATTGCATGAAATGTCATACTTCAGGGATCAATGTTGTAGGTTAAGCACTTTCTCATGACTTCACCCACTCAATGAACAGAGCTACATATGCTCACAGGCCTCTCTGACCTGGTTTTGTTCACCATGCATCCCTGTTGTCCAGCATAGAGCTTGACCCACACACAGTAGGCACATAATGAATATTCATTAGTCTGGGCAGCTGGGCAGCTGCTCTGACCTGCTGGGTGGTGGTGGTGGTGACACAGCTGGTCCCACTCCAGCTGAGGGGAGGAATGTGTTATTGTAACTTGTTGCACATTTTCCTTTTTATGGCCCAGAGCTTTGACCAGGCCTGTGGGTTCCCCTCAGTTTGCCTGCTTGAGCCCACTCCACCTATTTACCTCCCTTATCCATTAATAACCTCTCTTACTGTCTTCAGCATCTTGTTCCAAGTGTGCTCTTAACATAACTGAGAGCAAGTGTCCTTCTTCTACCATTGCTGGAAAACACTTTTATGATTACAGAAAAGGGTTCCTGCTCTTTCTTTTCTTTCTCACATTTCAAACCAGAGATCTTTACTTGCAGGGGAGAAAATTTCACAATTGTATTTTTTCCCCAGTTTCTGCAGTGAAGGAAAAAAGCTGACATTTCTGAGCACCAAAAATGAGGCAGTCTTGTGCTGGGTGCTTTTACAGAAATTACACAATTTAGTCGTCCTAATGACTGGAGGGATGCAGCAAGTACTATTATTTTTATTTTATAATCCAGGAAACTGTGGCTCAGAGAACCTAAATAAATCGCACAAGTTCACAAACTAGCAAGAGCCTAAACTGGGATTCCAACAGTTCTAGAAGGTCCCAAAGTCATGCTATTTCTACCTGATTCCCTGTCTCCTCTCTTTTATGTGCTTTTGATTATTTTCATCACATTCTCTACAGTCATTTTAAAGCGCAGGTCAAATGTTGCACATTCTTTTATGCCAGTGTTTCTGACTTTGTTAAAAATGTTTCTCTTTTTCTGAGTGCAGAGGTTCAATCAGTATTCTAGAAGTCAAATGAATCTCCCACGTCTTTAGGGAGAAACTGTAGCATAGAGTGTAAGAGCATAGAATTTGGAATCAGACAGATGTGATTATCAGCTGTGCATTCCTGGGAAACATATGAAATCACCTTTCTGAGCCTTAGGTCCTTCGTCTATAGAATGGGGATTTTCATACCTAACTCAGAGGAGCTTTGAGATGAAGTAAGGTAACACCTATAAAGCGCTCAGCACCATACCCTAAACAGCCTGCTCTCTTTGAGACCCACGGTTCTGATCCAAGCAGCACATAAGGTGGAGGCATTCTCCCTATGCTCAGATCCTCACGTCTCAAATCCGAGAAATAAGGACATAGGTACAGTATGGCGTGAAGAGGGGAGAAAACAAACTCCTTCTCAAAAGGTAGATTTTCATGTCTAAATTTCTCAGTAGCTTCTGGATTGCAGACGCCTTCTAAAACTTGACCTTTGGTGTTGCAAATGCACAAAGAGTTAATACAAAGTAGAAATAAATGTCTATAAACGTTCTAAAACTAGGCCAACTAGCTTTACCCAGTTCCAGTGTTCTTCATCTGTCAGCTTACCTAGTGCTGGATATGAGTTATAAACTAGCTTGCCTACTTTAATAAAAGATGTTTGACCTTTAAAATCATAAATGTCAGTAGAAAAATTTCTTTTTTCTTCCATAATAAATAGTAACATGCTTTTATATCTCCAATTAAGAACACTGAGAACTGTTTTTGAGCAAAGATAAATAAAACAATCTTCTTTAGTTAGCTTTTGTCTGTAGCAAGACGAGAGAGAGAGAAAGCATACACATTTCACTTTAAGTCTGACCATTTGTCGCATGAATTTCTCTCAGCCACTTTATAGGTCCCCAAAGTTGGAGGCAGAGTGAAAGTTTTGGCAAACAGCAAACAAGTTTATACTGCAAAGAAGAATATACTTTCTCCTATCTGTCTAACTTTGGAAAAAGATGAATCTTTTAGCAGGTGATACTCACAGACCCAGTTCCTGTAGGCTGAGCTTTGACAAGGGGCTTAAACTTTCTGCACAAATGAAACCGAGTCCCTGGACTGTACCTCTCTCCCAGCACACATCCTGGCTTGGGAGACTCCTACTCAGCTTTGACACAGCCGAACTGCCACCTCCTCTTGGGCTCTTCCTTGGACCAGGCTGCAGATCAGCCTCCAGGGGGTCGGTACTTGGTGGGTCCACGCTCTCCCCTAGCACCCTGAGTGTGCCTCTAAAGCAGGCATTCCGTTCACGTCCAATAATAGCCCAAGATTGGGATATAGTTCTTTAATATATTTCACTGAGTGAACAATTTGAATGTTCACTGACTTAGTTAGCTACTGTTACAGCTTTTTGTTCTTTGTTTTAGTTATTGGTTATTTCAGGTATTTGCCCAGGACTATTTCAGCAGGACTTAGTGGGGTGGCTCTTTCTGCTTCATGGGATTTGGCTGGAATGGCGCTCCTGGCTGGAAGATCCCACATGGCCTCAACTGGACTAGAAGAAAAGGCTGAGGTCTAGGTGGCCTTCCATCTAGGACCTCTCTTCAGGTGGCCTCTCTCTTTAGCAGAGTAATGGACTTCTTCCGTGGTGGTTTAGGATTCAAGAGGGTGAAAGTGGAAGCTGCTGGGATTCTTAAGGCCAGAACTCTCACTTTTATCCCTATTCGACTGTTCACAGGGCCAGCTCAGATTCAAGGGGAAGGGAAAATCAATTGGAAAGGGATGGAAAGAATTGTGGGAAAGAATTATCTTTGCAGATAACCTACCACATTCTATGTTTGCCACCTCAGATCTAAGTTCTCTGTTGAGGATTGGAACCTACTCCTTTGTCCCTAGTTTATTTCCCTGTAATATATTGAGTTTTTGTGGAAGATTTTAGACATTCTATTAATATTTTGTATTAGCTCTGCATATATGTGTGTGTGTGTGTGTGTGTGTGTGTTACTGTAGTTATTTCATTTTTTTCTGAAAATCTCCTATGACAATATTTTTGGCTTAAGCTTGTTTCTGAAAAGAGGAAATAACTGCCTTGATTTTATGACTATTCCCTTACATGTGTATCCTTGCACTTTTGGAAGTAGTCAAATTATGAGAATTCATATGAAATAAAGTATTCAAATAGGGATCCAAAGAAAAGTTTCTCGTGAATATTAGATAAAGGGGAATATCTATAATATTAATTATAAGTATGGTATTATGTTCACCTATATTTCATTTTTGCATTATATACAACTATGTTTTCCTATCCAAAGTAGTTATGGTACCTTTTCTTTTAAGGAAAAGCCAGTTTGTAGTTTCTTCTTCTTTTAACAAAATAAAAGCTACACAAAATTAAAATGAAAGGTGAAAGAAAACGATTGCACAATTACTTAAGTGCATACTGAAGATATTCGCTCTCCAAAGCCTTTCATACAAATTATTTCTTTAAAAGTAGAGACAGCTACTAGATGCACAGAGTATTAGACCTGAGAGGGAGGCCTCTATTGTCATCTTACCCACCACCTGCATTCTGTAGATGAGGGATGACTCTGGAAGTTACATAATGCAATGTATGAAAAGTCAAGAAAAACTATTCCTTAGAGAGAAATGTGTTAAGATGAAAAGGCACAGAAATCCATCTTTGAAGTGTTATTTAACTTCATATATTACCAGTACCCTGGAAAAAAATGAGAAGAGATATGTATGAAGGCAATTAAAAAATTTGTAGGTAAAGAAATACCTTTAGCAAGAGAACCTTACAATTCTGGTTTCCTTTGTCCTTGATAATAACTAGATAATGATTTATAGTTTTAAGTACAAATTATAATCTGTAAATATTCACAATATATAAAAGTCACTCCACGTTTGAAACCTAGTATGCCATGTATTGGCTTCAAATACGCTGTTCACATACAGAACAGACATGTGTGTGTATCTAGCCATTCACTTGCTTCCCACAGAACTTACTTATTCTTTCATGTTTCACTCAACAAATGCTTATTGAGCTCCATTGATGTACCAGGTAACATTCTAGTCACTGGGTGTACAGCAGTGAGCAAAACAGACCATCCCTTTGCTTATAATGAGAGTTCATATTCTCATGAGAGGCTTAGTATTTTCTTACTTTGGAATGAAGCCTGAGTGAGTGCTAAATATTTAATAACTTTGGCATCTCTGAAGGTAGGTATTGAGGAGTGGGAAAAAGTCTCCTGACCACTCTCTGAATTTGTCTTACACTTTTTTCATCAAACTGTAACACTTCCCATTTACTAGCACTGTTTTTTTCAACACACCAATAATACAAAAATTTTGCTAGACTAATTATAAATGTTGTTATTATCATCAATATCAGCACAATTAATCCTAATGAAGCAGAGCCGGTTGGCACCCCCATTAGTAAAGGCCTCTCCTCGTCTCTGGCCTCACCTTTCCTTGACCCACCTATAGCCTAACAATAGATCATCCTCCTGCGGCTTAAGCTCGGAATGTCCCCTGTCCCAATTCCCTGTTTTAGAAAATTATCAGGCTAATCCTATCATCGTTCCTTGGTCTCTGATGCCACCAGAGAGCCACGCTGCCACAGGGAACACTCCATGCAGACTCCCCGAACCATTATGTAACCTCTGGAGGAATGTCCAGCTTTTCCCTTAAATACTCCCAGCAGGTCTGAGAATGTAAGGCAGTTTTTGGAGGTGTTAACCTGCTGCCTTCTCAGACCACCGGTGCTCTGACAATAAACACTTGTTCTATGACCCATCTCCTGTGCTGGTCTATTGGCTGAGCGGCACAGACAGCACGAGTCCCAGACTCAGTTGCCCTCCAGTTTCACTAATATTAAAATGCTATAAAAAATTTTTTAGCATAACACTGAAAAGAACTTGCAAAGTCATGATGGTTGTCCCTGCCCCCTTTTTAAAAAAATGTGTTCATTTCTCAGGATTCGCTCTGTAGTTTAGTTATACTTTTAGCACATGTTCTTTAATTCAATTATTGTCTGCATATCTGTATCCATCATTAGACAGTGGTCGCCTTGAAAAGGACTATGCTCTCTTCATTCCTCTAAATTCATAGCATCAGCCTAATTCATTCAGCAAACGTTTATGCAACTAAAATCTTATTGAAGACTTGATTTTATCAATGAGGATTGAACCTTGCAAATGCCCTGTGAGGCAGGTAGTGTAGGTATTCTTTGCATTTTATAGACAAGAACCTGAGTTCACTGGAGGTTGTTTATTACACAAAGGCCACAGTGCCCATGAGGATTGGAGAAGAACTTGAATTTACATCCTATGATTCCAAGTCCAGGACTCTCTCTGAAACGACATTACCTCCCTGCAGATAGCTATATGTTTCCTTATCAGAGGTGTGTCTTCGTCACCACTCCCCCATTCCTGTGTTTCTTTGCTTACATCTCTTCTCTTGCTTAACCTTGAATTGACCCTTTAACCTTCACCCTGATTCAGTAGCCATAGGGAAAGGGAGGCCAGAACACATAAATTGTTTTATAATTCTCTAAAAGATCAGTCAGCAGTTTTTCTTTGGCTTGCATACCTTTGATAAGCCTTAAGTAATAGAGTTACCTAAAAGAATTCCAGTGCTAAGAGTGACTTATTCTAGCTTGATCTCTGTGATATTTTTCATTATGTAAAGATTGAGAAATTTGAATGAGGGGATGACATACTTAGAAGATCACAGGGAAGACTGTGACCTGGAGGAAGAGAAAAAGTTATAGAAAGCTCAATTAGGGGACAAATATAAGACAGGAACAAATAAACATATAAACATATATATATATATATATATATATATATATATATATATATATATATATATATATATATAAAATTTTTGACATGCTAGATTGACTTACATTAAAAAGTGGGGAGAAAAAGATAATAGAAAATGATACTAGAGAAAGAACAGTGCAGGGTGAGATAAAGAGATTTTAGTTTTCATGCACTAAGATCAAAATCTGAGGTTCTGGTTATCAAATCATGGTGGCATCCAAATATCTGACCTATTGATTCAGAAACTCTCGGAGTGGGGCCCCAGAAACTGCACTGCAATCATGTTTTCAGGTGAGACTTTTTTTTTTTAAGTTTTTTTTTCCTTTTATTTTTTATTTTAATTGGGGAATATTGGGGAACGGTGTGATTCTCCAGGGCCCATCAGCTCCAAGTCGTTGTCCTTCAGTCTAGTTGTGGAGGGCGCAGCTCAGCCCCAAGTCCAGTTGCCATTTTCAATCTTTAGTTGCAGGAGGCACAGCCCACCATCCCATGCGGGAACTGAACTGGCAACCTTGTTGTTGAGAGCTCCTGCTCTAACCAACTGAGCCACCTGGCCGCCCCTCTGGTGATTCTTATGTACACTGAAGCATGAGGACCAAGAGACAAGAGCAGTGTTTTTCAAAGTATTATATACATATTGACTACCTTGTGATCTTGTGAATATACAGATTCTGATTCAATAGGTCTAGAGTAGGACCTAAAAGTATGAGTTTTTAATGAGTTTCCAGGTGATGCCAATGCTGTCAGTCCACAGACCACACTTTGAGTAGCAAGTCACTAGGTACTGGGTCACTGCTATGTTGCACATGCTGAGGAAGGTGAGAAGTACAAAGTGGATTATAACAAGTTTCACTGAGATTAATGACAGAATTCTTCTTTGGCAACTCATCAGGAAAATTTACTAGAGATTTCAAATTACTTTTCAATGTTTTTGTAGATGGGACTTTCATTTGGACTGGCCAAGAGTCATCTAGGCTGTATGCAATTTCAGTCATAAAATTTTGGGTGGCAGACCAAGGGACTCCACGCATGTATTTCTGATGGAGTCTCCTGCCCTGCCTTTTCTAGCTTCAAATAGTTTGGGAACAAATGTAAACGGATTCTTTGTGTAGCAGCATATCATTCTGGCTAGTTTCTCAAATGCTCATCTGTTTTAGTCCCTCTAATTAAGAGCAACAGCTGTCTTGCAGGGATGGTGGTTGTTAGGAAGTGACACAGCTGTGGGCTTTAGATGAGATAACAGTTGTACAGCCAAGATAAGGCATCATTAGAATGCAAAATGCCATAAGCCTGATTTATAGCACACATCCAAGAGGGGAAAACTTAAACCAAAATCAACTAAAATAACAACTAACCCAAAAGGAAAAACAAAATAAAATATCAATCCAGAGATGTTGAGCCCCAAAGTCAAGATTTCTCAGACTATTTTAAAAACAAGATTTGGACTAAAAATTGACCTAGAGAGATTCCAATTACCTCAGTTGTCCACAGTGCCCAGAGTTATGAATTTGTGTCTAAGATTTAAATATTTATGCAAAATCTCTCCTCTTTTTGCTCAATGCAATTTGACATTGCCAAATCCCTGGGTCTTATTCTGTGACAAAAAGGGTGGACATACTGAGCACAAAAATAATTGTCAGTGACTAATATGTGGAATGTGGCATTATCGTAGTAAAAATATGACTTAACCGATGTAATCACTTGGCCACCTAATGGACTCTGTATAATTATTTTCTTTAGTATGAGAATAGAACCATCATTATACTTGTACATTTCAAAAAGAATATATTAATAACAGTAATACTACAATTAACCATCACAATTAAATTCTGCTACCTAATGTTCCTTACAGACATCAGAAGAATTTTTAGACTTCCACACCTTTGTTAATGCCATCTATCTCGAGATACATCCTTTTTCTCATCCCTGTACTCCTAAATCCTACTAATTTCCATTACAGCTATGTCGTATGCCACCTATATCTTTCTCCTTGGAATTACAGATATTTAAAGCACATGCTTTATCTTCTTTAATACATAAGTCCTTTGAAGCCAAGATCCAAGACCTCATGTTGGGACCTATTTTGTTCTAGTGAATAAGTGCTAAATAAGAAAAAAAAGTTGCTTGAACAAGCTCCCTTCCAGGTTCTGGGAGGGGAGCACACTTATTAATTCAGTTTTAAGGAAAGTGTGTGGAATTTAAGAGCGATGCACAAGAGAGAGGAGAGGATGGGAAATCTTGCATAGTCAGGAAGATCAGATAAATGAACCCAGACAATGGATGGGCTGTTGTAACCTGGTCATATGTTTGGGCTGAATGCTAAGCTTATTATTTCAGAGTTGCTCACATCTCTTGAGGGATGGCATTGGGAGAAAGATTTCCACAAAATATTGGGTTTATAGATGGAGGCACAGTATTTATATTGTTCCTGTTCCTGTGTCAATGCATAGTACCTATATTCCTAGTGTCTAATTTTGCCAGGTTTGTTTGTTTGTGATCCTGAAATATTCTAGTGCAGGTCCTTGGTAAGAATAGAAGTCATCTAGCTAGAATTGATTTGTTGTCATTCACCAAATTTAACGCAGGCATAGTAATTATAACACAATACCCAATAGGTTAGGGGCATAAGGAAGTAGTATGTGATTTCAAAGAGAAAGAAAGTACTTTTGGCTGTGATGATTATAGGGAGCTTCATTCATTCATCCATCCACTCATTCGATTAGTAGACAGTATTCAAGTGTCTGTATTTTAAGAGCCGGACATTGTGGAGTCAATGTTCTGGTTAGGGAGATATATATTAACCAATGAATCACACAAATAACTGTAAAATCACATCTATGATAATAGTTAATGAGATAATTGATATATCGTGTTTGACATATTACCTAGGACCTACCAAGCAAATGTTTAATAAATACCAGTTATTCTAATGATTAATTTTAAATTTAAAAATAGTGTTACAAAGGATGTGTGAGCAAATAAATAAAAATGATCAGAGATATGTATTCTTATTCTGGAATTAATTTGTCAGAGAACTTGGAACGGAAAGTGACTAGAATTGAAGGATCTGTCTCCTCTCAAATTACTAGTTATTGAATGCTACTAGATTGAAGGGACAATAAAAGATGGATTAGAAATATCCGTAATCATAATCTCTGCTTTACACGATGGAGAATATTATCCTGCTTTTATAAATGAAGAGACTGCAATTTCAGAAGGTAAGTGCTTTATCCAAGGTCATGCAGCTACTGGGGAATCGCAGATGTGATGCAAACCCAGCTCTGCCTTTCACTCTCTTTCCCCTTTTTGGATGTATAAACAAGGGACAAACACAGGGATGAGGTATATTTTATAAGGGAAAGGAGGAGGCTATTACTGGAAATTGTGTCCTGAATTGCACTGAATTCATGAAATGACCTAGTTTTTCTTCATCTTTTGTGGAACTTGTTGTTGCAGGAAGTTGGAGCTGGAAAGAACCTTAGGGAACTTCATTTCTGGAAACTGAGGCTGGGGATTTGCTCAGTAGCCCCCAGACTGTTCATGAACTGCCTTCAAGTCCTCAGTCTAGTCTCCTACAGCTAGCTTAAAGTATATGAAGAAAGGTGAATTTATGGATTTTTCAGCGATCTGCTTGCATCATTTCAAGGCTTAGCATTCTGGACAGAATCTCCTTGTAAGCCTCGGGTACCCTGAACTCCTGTGGATTTTGTTATGTTAAGAAGTTTTCTCAATAGAGCTCTACCTATTATGTTTTGACTGATATTTCATTTTTCTTTTACAAACTGAACAATATAAGGGCTCTAAGATGTATGGTATAAAAGTAGTTGCTACAATAAAGAATGACGGCCTGTCAAAGCAATGTATGTTGGCAATATAATTGGAAATACTGTCATTAGCATGAAACATCCCACTTGATATGGGTTTTATGTCCCTGTTAAATAAGAGAGTCAAGCTGTACATTATTATCAGCATCATACAAACGATGATCGATACTGCAACTTTTTCTGCATTGGTGTCTTATTAAGGTAGCACTGGTGGTGATGGTAGTTTATAGGTGTTTATGTAGAACAAAGTCCCAAAGCTTCTTAGAGAAGTTTCAGCTTCTTCTGAAAACTGGCATTGGTCTGCTATTATATAAAGCACTACTGCTCCTTTCATTGTGGCTAAACTTTAGAAATAGATGCTGCAGAGATAAAATACCACCTGGGGTATTTCTTCCTTAAAGCAGGACAGTAATTGTAAAAGGTTTGGTGCTTTTGTGGGTTTATTTTAAACATTCCGTAAAAAGTAGGGTTTGTAATTTTCCTTCAGATTACAAGCTGACATTTTGGGGAAAAAAAAGTAGCCGGGAACGCAGCACTTGTGCATGGTGGCAGCTGATAATTACCATAGTGTGAGTGGGGCTAGATATAACCCAGGCATTTTAAGAAACATGGCTGATTACAGTGCTTTAAGAGTAACTCAGTTCGGGAATTTTGCTTTGTTAGGCAAATTGAACTGTCTTGCTTCTGCTATCTCATCTCACTTCCTTCTTTTGCTTTCCGACCAAAAGTTACCTTTCTATCTTCACTTGTAAGTCTGTTCCTAGGAAGAGCTACGTACAAAACAAAAATGAAATAAATGGTGATGAAAGGAGAACTGACTCTGGGTGGTGAACATACAATGTGATATATAGATGATGTATTATAGAAATGTACACTTGTAACCTATATCATTTGACTAACCAATGTCACCCCTATAAATTTAATAAAAAATAAAAAAAAAAGAAATGTCGAAAATCTTCTAAAAGAAACAGTATGAAACTGATTCTCATCACATATAATGCCTCTGGAAAGCCCCACTCTGTAGTAGCATTTTGTATCATCTAAGAGGATCACACTTTTTTTTTTTTTGTTTTCAGATAAAGAAACAATTTTCTGGCTAATGTTAAAATGAGAAAACATCACACTGTCTGGGTGGGCCTGGTAGTGTGCTCACCCAGGGAACCTAGAGGGAATCGTTAACCCAACTGTACAAGAAGTGAGAGAAGGATGGTTCCCTGGGAAAGGAAAATGGGAAAATTTCAAACATATATTTTCAACTACAGTTACCTTTTAAATTCGTTGTACAGTTTAGTTGCCCAGTTTTGATTGCTGGTATAAAATTAAACATGTGTATGGTGTGTGTGTGTGTGTGTGTGTGTGTGTGTGTGTGTGTGTGTGTGTGTTGGTGGTGGTGGTGGGGGAGGGGAGGGAGGACAGACTAGTACATGACCAGAACATTTTCTGGGCACTTGTGGCCAAAAGTCAGTTGAAGATTCAGATTTGCAAGAATGCAGAATGTAGTAACTGCTATTGTAATGAAGACTATTACTCAAGAGTCATATTTTATATAATACATAGTTATTTTTTTGTCCCAAGTAAATATCCATTTCTAAGAGTTTAGCCCAATAAATACCCCAAACTTCTCCCTCTGAAAAAGGCTGAAAAAATTTGTAATCAGGGACAGATCCAGGTAATTTGAAGTCCAAGGCCCTCTTAAATGTAAAGAGCACAAGATTATGAATATACAGTTAGATCAATGGTCCTGGAAAGAGCCTTGAGGGGTGCCGAAGTTGAGCTTCATGAGTTTTGTGGTAAATCCATCTCTCCTTTGGAAATGTCTGGTTTATACAAAATTGAGGTGGAAACACATTCACATTTGAGATCCAGTGCTCTTTCAGGGATCACCATGGTATTTAAGGTAAGACTGCCTTTGCCTTTCTTGGCACTTTTCTCCAATGCCAATCCTTCCTACCACCATGCCTGCCTTCATTCATTTCTACGCTCTTTCCTATCTAACTCATATGGAGATATGACCCTGCTTTTACCTCTATTGCTGCTTCTTTAAGCCTATATCTCCAATAAATACTTTATATTGCCTTATGTTAATATAGCATTAAGTTAGTGTTTTGGGGCTGAACTGTGCCCCCCCCCCCCCAATTCATATGTTGAAGCCCTAAGCCCTGTCACCTCAGAATGTGACTGTATATGGAGATAGGACCTTTCAAAAGGTGACTAAATTAAAATGAGCCTGTTAGGGTGAGCCGTAATTCAATTTGACTGGTGACCTTATAAGAAGAGGAAATTTGGACACAGAAAAGACACAAAGAACGCACACGCACAGAGGGACGACCTTGTGAAGAGGCAGCATGGCCATCTGTAAGCCAAGAAGAGAGGCCTCACAGGAAACCAATCCTGTCAGCACCTTGATCTTGGACTTCCAGTCTCCAGAGCTGTGAGAAAATAAACATCTGTTGTTTAAGCCACCCAGTCTGTGGTATTTTGTTCTGGTAGCCTTAGCAAACTAAAATAGTTAGCTAGAATTTATCAAATAAATTGTCACTAGCCAACATCCTCCTTACTGCAATATGCTTAATAACACAACAGAAGCTAACTCAGTACCCACAGACACGTCAAATATATTGGCTGAATTAAAGAACAAGGGCTTGCATGCATGTATGTAATCAGGGTAGATTTTAACATGGGTTTTTGATGAAAGAGCATTCTTCCATTCTTCCTTACTTTCTTACCTAGGACAGTGTCAACTACAAGGAAAGATTGTAGTGATAACATAACATAAAATCCTTGTTTAAATAGGTCTTAGTGATGAGCAAATACACACATTCATTGAGTCCTTATATAGAAAAATAATCTATAGAAATACAGAAAAATAAGAGATGACCAAAGTGCCCTAAATGTATCAGAGAATTGAAATCATGACACATTCTTTTCCTGATGAAATTAGTGTCCATAAAGTAAGAAGTATTTTTTTCTTTAATTTTTTTATTGGGGAATATTGGGTAATGGTGTGTTTTGCCAGGGCCCATCAGCTCCAAGTCAAGTCATTGTCCTTCAATCTGGTTGTGGAGGGTGCAGCTCAGCTCCAAGTCCAGTTACCATTTTCAATCTTTAGTTGCAGGGGGCGCAGCCCACCATCCCATGCGGGAATTGAATCGGCAACCTTGTTGTTGACAGCTCCCGCTCTAACCAACTGAGCCATCTGGCTGCCCTGAAGTGTTTTTCCACATGGTCTTACACAGTGAGCTGGCTATTGACTACTGGCCTCCTATGTTGCTGTCTGAAATTGTAAAATTTCCTTGAGTGTAAGAACATACATGGGCAGTTTTTATGAAGAAACCCTGAAAAAACTAGTTGATACAACCTACATCTCATAGGACATAGGACTAGTCTGTGTCAGAAAGCCAACTTATTAGTTTGTAATCAGTTATAAATTACTGTCCCTGTGAGCATGACAATTCAGGAGAACTAATTATGGTTTATATGGGTCCCTGGCAAAAGCATATTAAAAGCAAAGGAAAACAGTTGTTCTTAAAGGAGAGATCTAGCTAGAAGTGTCTTCTGATGAACAGGTCTTCTAGTTCCTGGGGAAATTTCATTTGGATTTGGAAGCGTATTCATTCATTCATCGATTGTGCTATTTACTTGTTTTACAAACATCATTTCTTGAGCCTCTACGATGGGCCAAACATTGTTCTAGGCTTTAGAAATACAAGGATGAACAAAACGATCGGTGTCAACGCCCACATAGAACTCATGTTTTGTCATAGCTTAGCTAGTAAGTTCAAATTGATTAGCCACCTTTCTCTTTACTTTGGCTCAGCTGCCCTGCTGTTTACTTTATGTAGTCCCTATTTCTATGAATGTTTATAAAAATATCGCATGCATCTAACAAAACTATTTTTGGAAGAATGGTTCAGGTTTTCTATAAAAGCATGAAGTATTCCAAATTTAAGGCTTCTATGGCCCACACATGCTTTAAAGCTCTAGGTGCCAAATCAGAAAAGTGACAGAAAAATGAACCTGAAAAATATCTCCAAATAAACACATTTATTTCATAATTGGTCAAAGCACAATTAAATATTGAGATCTACATGTTAGTCCCCCTGTGTTGGAAAGAGTCTACTGGGCTAATTCTCTAAAAGCAGGAAAAAAAATTCTAACACCTAGGGATTTCTATGGATCAATATTTGATCTTATGCTTTTTCATTCTATTGACACCAAATAAAGTGACATTTTGACTTGATTATGCATATATGTCAAAGACACCTATTCCTCTTTCTATGACTTCCTTGTCTGCCTAGCAACTTGCTAAGATTGAATTGTCTGACCTTGGTGAGCCAGCCATGGTTCTTGATGTTCACACACATATAAAATCATCATCTGGTTTATGCTAGAAGGAAAGAAAAGAAGAAAACGTCTAATTTCAAGTCACCTTATACTTTCTGGGTTGATGCTGTAGATTTTTATCCAAAAAGTGAACTTGTAAAAGAGCTGCTGGAGGTAGAACTGTATGAAGGGGAAGAAGTGCAGAAGCATCCCTTTATCTAACCACATCACCTCTCAGGAGACATGCCTCTTGTGAATTGGATAAAGTGGGCTGAACGGCACAATAGACTGACGGGTACAAAAACTAGACATCTGAAGAGGCTTTCTTGTTTCAAGGATATACCTAACCTACTTTAAAAATATTCCTTTAATGGGGAGTTTAAAGGAAGTTCCTTCCCATTATGAGGTCAATGACTCCCTAGGCAGATCATCCCTTTGTCATTTTGGGTGACTTCAAATGAAATATTGTGATATTGTCTCTATAGAGAAGCTTCTTCCTTTGGCTTGCAAATAAATCTGATATTTCAGTTCTCTGTCTTTAAACACAACCTACTTATAATTTCTTATTAGAGGCTAAACCAACATGTAAAAATGCTACCGTAATGTACATAAATTCTATTGCCAACGCTTTTATGGCTATCAACGACACTATTAAAATATGCTTTCATTTTCAGTACTCCAGAGGATTTGTACATCTGCATAGCTCAAGAAGTCCCTGCTTTGCGGGGGAAGAGCTGAGGTGGAAGATGAGATCATTACCTACTTCAGGTGCAGCTTATGTGAAGCCATCTATGGAGAAACAGAGATTCATTCAACTTTCGGTCAGACTTAATCTCAATCTTAAATCTGTCTCTTTAGCATGGACAAAGGAGTGGAACTCCTTGGTTTTAATATATTTACTTCTACCTGTTTTTATAAACAAAATTCAACATGCTATTTGTGAGAGCATTTGAATATTGCACTTAAGATGATTGTTTCCCTCTATTTGCTTATGTGTTTTGTACTATTTCTAGGCATTGGACTATGTCAATTGAAAAAACCCACACAAAAAACCCACACTAAAAGATCATTTCCTTAGAGCTTGCATTCTAGCGAGAAAGTAGGGGAGGCTGACAATCAACAACAGACATAATAAAAAGTTAAACAGTGTGGTACGTAATCCTATATCATATGTAATATAATATGTGATAAATACAATGGGAAAAAGGGGGAAAGAAAAGGTAGAAGAAGGTTAAAAGGATTAAGGTGTTGGGGGAGGTGGTTTGTAATTTTAAATAGGCTTTTCAGGTAGACATTTGAGCTTGAAGTGAGGGAGTGAACTGTGTAGATATTTAGAGAAAAAGCATTTCAAGCAGAGGGAACAACAAATACAAAAACTCTAAAGTTTCACAGTGCAAGATAGATCCAGGAAGCTAAGGTGACTGTCGCAGAAGGAACAAAAAAATCAGGGGCAAGTCACATAGTACAATAGCTGAACATTTTCCATGGGCTTCTCCAGACCCATTCTTTTCTCTTTTCCACCCTGTCCGGAGCCCCAGAAGGCAGACCTGTATGGACTATATGAACAAGCTCCTTTGTCCGCCAACTTCCAGTGGGGTTGAACCAATATGAGTTACAGACAGAGATCCTTGAGGGCTGGAGAACAGTGAGGTCAGGAAATTTATTTCCCTGGCTTCCTCCCTGCTGAGTTGCTGCTTGTTGACTGAACGCTTTTACCAAAGGCCACATCCTGACGGGCAGCACTCTCCAGAAAACTACTCCCCTGGGCTCATGTAAGTGGTGACTGCTTTCTCCTCTTGCCCCAGTAGGACTAGGGATGGCAGGAGCTCTTCACTGTTGTGGCCTCAGGGCAGTGTACCGTCTATGACGGATTTTTTGAACCCTCATCTTAACCTTCGCAAATAGTCCCTTTATTAAACTCCCCTCAATTACCAGTTTAATTTTGCCACCATTTTGTTTCCAGGCTCCTAACTGATGAAGGTGTTGTAGACCGTTATTAGGATATTGGCATTTATTCTTTAAAAAAAAAATTTAAATTAAATTTATTGGAGTGACATTGCTTAGTTAAATTATATAGGTTTCAAGTGCACAATTCTATAATATATCATCTATATATTGCATTGTGTGTTCACCACCAAAGTCAAGTCTTCTGTCGCCATGTATTTGACTCCCTTTATCCTCTTCTACCATCCCTCCACCCCGCTTACCCTCTGGTAAACACTAAACTGTTGTCTGTTGTCTATGAGTGTTTGTTTCTTTGTTTGTTTGTCTCGTTCGTTTGTTGCTTTCAGTTTTATATCCCACAGATAAGTGAAGTCATATGGGTCTTGACTTTTTCTGTTTGAGTTATTTTGGCAGTGGCATTTATTCTGAGAGAGATGGGAAGAGATGCAGAAGAGTGACTTATATTCTAAAAGAATCAGTTCAGCTCCTGTGTTGAAAATAGTCTGTAAGAGGGCAAGGTTGAAGCAAAAATAGATAGGAGGTTACTGTGGTAACAGGTGAGACCCATTTCATTTGTATTCTGCTATAGTGGCCAATTATTCTAATCAATACCCAATCAATCTAAAATGCATCTCATAATCCTTGCTATAAAACCATAAACTTTTACCACGACCTAAAGTCCTAGATGGCTTGCAAGAAGCAATTTCTTCATGGCAGTTCTGGTACTGTTGAAGCAAATCCTGTGTATTACTAGTACAACAATTAGTAATTATAAATAGAATTTAAAAAATCAAATTAAGTACCCATCACTTATTAAATGTCATTCCATTTTTTATTCAGAAGTCATTTGCTCTCTGCTTCAAGAATAAAATGTATCTTAAAACACATTTTTTATTGTTCTTTTTAATTTTATTATTTTATGATGGTATGAACAATTAATATGAGATCTGTCCTCTTACCAAATTTTTAAGTGTAGAATACATTATTGTTGAACGTAGGTACAATATTGTACAGAAGATCTCTAGATTTTATTCATCTTGCTTAATTGAAACATTATGCCCCTTGATTAATAAGTCTCCATATCCCCTCTTTCTAGTCTCTGGCGACCTCCATTCCACTTTTTCATTCCATGAATTCAACTATTGTAGGTACCTCATATAAATGGAATCATGTAGTATTTGTCTTTTGACCTGCTTCTTTCACTTAGCATAATGTCCTCAAGTTTCATCTATGTTGTTGCACGTTACAGAATTCCCTTCTTTTTTAAGGCTGAAAAGCATTCTATTGCATGTATATACCAAATTTTCTTTATGCATTTATCTGTCAATGGATATTTAGTTTGTTGTTTCTACGACTTGGCTATTGTGAATATTGATGCAATGAACATGGGAGTACTAATTCATTTTGCCAACATTATTTTTGAATGTCTACTCTATTTTTTTCTAGGCAAATGTTTCAAAGTCAAGAAGGATGGGATGGGCAGTGGTGAGTGGTGGCAAATATGAAGCAAACATATACCAAATTCAAACTCACAAGAGCTGTGATGGAAAGAAACGGGGATACTAAGCGGCTGCAATAAGGAAACATGACCTAGCTTGGGGGAGTTCCATGGTAGACTTTTCTTGCAAAGGAACTAAACTCAATCGCACCTATTACTATACAGACACTTTCACCAAGAATAGGCGCTTCCTCATACTTGACAAAATCAGATTTAGTTATTCTTCCAGTTGGTTTATCTGAACACAAATAGAGGCTGCTTACCAGTTTGATTAAAACAATTGAGGTAGCATATCATCTACCTGCTCATGGCTGGGTTGTGGCCCTGAGGTTAGATTTATGTTAGGGCACCTCTGATAGACTCTGTGTGTAATTAGTTATGTACAAGCACGTGACTTATTTTCTCCAAGTAATACGTTGGGTTCTGAGAGAAAGGGACAGAATTTCCACATATTGAGCACAATCTCTGTTCCAGGCACAATTCCAGGAATTTAAGTGCATTTACTCTTTTCTCTTTCCTCACAGCCCATGTTGAATCTAGTCTGTCAGCACTACCATGAAAAATATATCCCTAATCGGAAAACTTCCACTGTTTCCTCTTCAATTTAACCCACCATCATCTCAAATTTAGGCTTGTGTAATAGGCTTCTAACTGGTCTTCCTGTTTCTACTCATGAGTCCCCATAATCAGTTCTCCACATGGCGGCCAGAGTGAGGTTAAAAAGTTAATCAGAGCATGTCACTCTTCTGCTCAAACTTCTTTAGTGTTTTCCCTTTGCTGCGCCAAGAGAATGGGAAGCCGGTACACTGCTGACAAGGCCCTGAACGCTCTGTCCTGACTCTCCACCCCTCTCCTATTCTCAGTCTCTCTCCCTACAATCCGGCCTATTGTCACTCGTGGTACACTCTAAGTACACCCCTGCCTTAGAGCTGTGCTCTTGCTGCTGCTTCTGCCTAAGCCAGACACACTCTTCACACAGATGATCCCATAACTTGTTTCTCCTCCTTGTTCAGGTTTTCCTACTCTCAGAGAAGCTTTATTGGTCAACTGATTCACAATGCCCAGCTCTCCCCAGTCCCTTACTCTTGCTCTCTGACCCCTTACTCAACTTGATTTTTCTTCATAGCCCTTACCACCTTCAATGTAACATGTGCTTATTAGCATAGTTTCCAGAATTTAAATCCCAGGAGGACAGAAACATTTTCTCTCTTTTTCTTTCTTTCTTTCTTTCTTTCTTTCTTTCTTTCTTTCTTTCTTTCTTTCTTTCTTTCTTTCTTTCTTTCTTTCTTTCTTTCTTTCTTTCTTTCTTTTATCTCTCTCTCTCTGCCACTCCCTCCCTCCCTCCCTCCCTCTCTCTCTCTCTCTCCCCCACTCCCTCCCTCCCTCTCTCCTCCCTCCCTCTCTCTCTCTCTCCCCCACTCCCTCCCGCCCTCTCTCCCTTTCTCTCTCTCTCTCTCTCTCTCTCTCTCTCTCTCTCTCTCTCTCTCTCTTTCTTTCTTTTTCTTTTTGTATCACTCTATATTCTCAGAACCAAACATGGTGCCTGGTACATAACAATATTCTACAAATATTTCCAGAATAACTGATGGAGTGACTGATCTCATCCAAAATTCCTCCAAGGTGAGAGCCAGAAGTCCAGAACCACACCCTCATACTGTTTGTGTCCCTTCCCTTTTAGTGCCTGAAACATAGTAGACATTTAGCAAATATTTCTTAAATAATAAATATATTCATGAACATTAAACTCAGTGTATTGCTGTTGAGAAACAATACAATTTTGTGAGTAAATGTATGGTATTTTTGGTTAGATTTGGCTGTTTGAATTTTGTATTTGCCACTTGCTTTATCAGATTGAGCAAATCACTTAATCTCTCTGAGCTTGGGTTTCCTGACCTGAAAAATCAGGTTAATAACAGGACAAGTCACGTGGGGATTAAATGAGAAAGGTACACGGCATGTGTTATCAATAAAATGATCCTCCAGCCGGGGTTAAGTGACCTAGCCTCCCCCTTTCGAGGTTTCCTATGGCAGAGCAGTTATCTCAGTCAGTATTTTCTGTTTGTCTGCTCTTCTATTAGGTTTTAAGCCTTTGGATGGCAAGGACTTAATTTTATTAATCTTCAAATTCCTAGAACCAGTACATCGAAGGTCCTCAATCAATCTGTTTTGAATTGAATAGGACTGAATTTGAGATAACAGCCCCTTTTCCAGAAAAAAGAAGGGTACTGTGGTACTGATCAGTGTCAATTTCAACGAGCCCTTAATAAGTATTGGTAAGGCATAGGCACCTAGCTACAGGCATGTTTGCCAAATGTTATTAGCAAAAGCCATTCTAGACAAGCTGTAAAATTGGGACTGGTACAGCAGAAGAATGGTTGAGGAGGAAGAGAGCAGTGGCTGGTGGAGGACTTCCCTTGGCATGGACCTCATCCCCTTCCCTGCCATGATTGGCTGTTGCCAAAGCTGGTTTCCTAAACGCTCCTGTTGCATCTCTTTTATCAGTTGATAGGTGCAGCCAGTTGTGTCAGCTGAAGTAGTGGAAATTTCTATCCAACTTATAAATAGTTGAAGAGGCTGTCTTGGTGAAACATGAAACGAGCAAATATTCCATTTTCTCCTGGGACGGTGGATCAGGATTCCGGGTATGATGTTGTCACGTCAGCCATGTCAGGGCCACTGCTCATGAAGCCACACAGCTATAAGTTATTCATGGGGTGGTACAGGCAAAGACTGAGCCTTAGCGAATAATGAGCATCCTTCTCCTGAAGCTTGCTCTCCAGCGAGAAGCCAAGGCCTGCAGGGGCACCCTGTCAGAAGCAGAAGTGGACGTCACATCTTTTAGGGTTGGTGTACTTTGCAAACACAGAAACGATGCACGGAGAAGTTCAAAGAAGCTCCAGGGAACTTTATGCTCTTTCTGGGGATACAGGGAGTTTTCATTCTTGTTTTTCCAGGGGAAGCAGGGAGGGTACTTATAGAGGTAATCATATTGGTCATCTTGGCTGAATATCAGGCTGAAAACCCTGCCCTAACTCTGGGCAGGGTTTTTTTATGTTGTTGTTGCTTTTTTTTTTTTTTTTTTTGGGTGTGTGTGTGTGTGTGTATGTGGTTTTCTTCCTAATATCTTTAGGTTATATATATTCAGATCTTTATTCTCTGGTGCCTATAATTAAAAGATCTGAGAGACGAGAAATTTCTCAGAATGATATTCAGTTCTTTTATGTGCATTATTATTATTTAAAGAGAATATAAATTTGTAGCATGAATAAGGGTTTGTAGGAAGGAGTCCTTTTTCCTTTTTTGGTCTTTGGCTTTGGGGAGCTCTGGAGTCTTCATAGCGAATAGTGAAAAAAAAAAGTATCGGGTTTGGAATCAGATATGTTACAATTCTAGGTTCCCTGAAATCATAGGCAGGTTACCACTAACTTCTCTGAGCACCACAATGGGGGATATTAAACCTTGGAAAGTTCTTAGTAAATGACATAGCATGCCCAAAGCGTTGAACACTCTCCCTTTGCACTTGAGGTGTTCAACAAATGTTATTTCCTTTCTCCTCTAACTTTTTTCATAAACAATATTCTCTTCCTCATTATCCCCTTATTTGAATATTGTTACCTGTTTTCTGATTACCCTTCTTCAGGTAACACCCACCACTTTGAGGATAAAGTTCAGTCTTTAGCACAGTCCTTCTTAGGCCCCTGCTCCCCTCACTCACTGCTCACTTACCCTTTCTTGGCCCTGCCTTCTCCATGACACTTGGCTAACTCATTCTTCAAAATGTACCTTAGCTGTCACTTGTCCATGTGACATTTCTGACCCCGAAGTTTGAGTTCCGTGCTCCAGTGGTGCTTGTCACATACTCTGTTACAGTTCTTACAGTTCTGTTGGATTTTTCTGTATCTCCCACTAGACTGTAAGTTTTAGGCACCCACCATAGTGCCTAGTGCACAGCGGGTGATCAAGGAATGTGTTGAATGAACAGACAAATGAAAGACTAAATGTGAACAAGGGATCCCCTAATTCGAAGATAGTTAAAGACGGAGAATTTTTGTCAGTACCTAAGGTATGTCTAGACCAGTTATTAAGGTTTTACTTTTATTTCTTCTCCTCCTCCTCCTCCTCCTTCTTCTTCTTTCTCCTTCTCCTTCTCCTTTGTGAAGAAAGTTGTTAGTTTATGGGTAATTCTGTGTTATTGTTGGTAAGAATACAGCAACTGGACCATGATGGCCTCGGTTCAAATCCCAGTTTTGCCACTGGTTGCTGTGTGATCTTCAGCTGGTTACTGAATGTCTCTGTGGCTCAGTTTTCTCAACTGTAAAGTGAGGACAATAATAATTCCTAATTCTGGGTTTTTATGAAAATTAAATGAGTTTTTGCATGTAATGAGCTTAGAACACCTGTAATGAGTTAACACCACCACATAGCATATTGTAAACATTAAAAAAGAAAAAAAAGAAAAAAAGAAATCTTACAATTACGTGCAAAGGACCAGATGTGGACTCAGAATAGGGCAGGGTGCCCACAGACAAGAATTAGACTGAAAGCATCTTATTACCCTTCAAAAGCTGACAAAATTGAAGAACGATAATGTCTCTATAAAAAGTAATATCACTGCCACTTCTCCTCCTTTTGCCCCTCCCATGTAGAGTGGGTGAGTTTAATGACAGACTGTTTTGGAAGGAGCTAGAAATATCAGCTTAAAAATGCTTGGCAACCACTTTAGAATGATTATCTGACTTTGGGAGAAAGGGAGAATACTGAGGTATTCCTCTTATCCAAATTTAGAAATGTCATGGAGGCATAATGACTCATTCCTCGGAGGCTTTAAAAACATTTTTCTCATACCTAGTGTTGCCTACTGTCTTCCATAGCTGGCAATTTTGAACCTCAGGATAATACACAAACCCCCAATGAAGCTACTCAGTTTTATAAACGACGGGATCTACTTCAGGGCTAATTCCTTTACCACACGTGGGTGGACGTTTTGTTTGGCTCTCCGACCTCTCTCCTACTCTATGGACAATCTGAGTCAATCAAGGTAACCCCAGCCCTCTAATCAGCCATGAGTTCAGACACGGGCCAGTGCAATACAAGCAAAGAGATTCTGGAGAAAGAACCCAGCACTTCTCTCCTGCTGGATGTGAACAAAGAAGCACATTCCTCTGGTTGCTGCTGGCAACCATTTCCGGGCCAGGCTACCAGCCTTAGGATGAAGCACTACTGTGATTGGCAGCTTGGACAGCTGGGAGGTAGGGCCTATGTAATGACATGATTGAGCGATTGAGCCCCTGCGCCCTGCCCTAACTCTGTACTTCCTCTTTTGTGTTACACTAATTTCCTTATTGTTAAGCTAGTTTCATTTGTGTTTCTGTTATTTGCATTAAAAAAATGTTGTAATGAAACACTTGTGATACTTCTCCCAGGCTGCCTTATAAAGCAGTTGTTTATGTCCCTGTGGAGGTCCCTATTAGATTATGCATAACTTGAGGACAGCCACCGTGTCCCATCCATTTTTTTGTTAAAATTTCTTTCAAAAGACTTAACATAGTGTGTTACAAACAGTCACAATTTCACTACTTGTTGATATATAACAATGTTGAAAGCAATGTTCCCTGACAGCCTTTGGCCCCACTTAACAGCAGTGAAGCCCCTATTTAAGAACAGAGTTTGCTTTTTTGATCTGTAATCATAAAAACCAATGCTTGGTAGAAGTGAATAAAAGCATCATCTTTTGATATCGTTTGTATGCTGTTCATGCAATAGTTAAATATAAAAAAATCTTATTACAAATTAAACCATTGAATTATGTTTTCATAACATGCAACCAAGTACACTTCCCCTAGCTTTCCCTCTATCAGGACTAATTTCAGGCAGTCTGTTTATAGAGTGAAGATGAATTTTATTGGTGACAAATGCTCCCCTGCATTAACAAATTAAGTATGCTCTCAAAGGAGAAAAAACAAACTTGGAGAAAATTGGGTTGTCTGAAAACTGAAGGCTAAAAAAGGACTTCTTTCCTCAGGGGACATTCAGTATTTTTGTAATCACATAGAAAGGGAAACATATGTCTCTTGGGTATAGCATTAAAATAAATTAATTTTGCTGCCTTCTTCATAATGGCTAACAGCAAACTGAAAATGTTTATTTCTAGACTCCACTTGTTCATGAAACCAGGTTTTTCTATGACCTCCATCTCACTAAAGATGAATAGTTGTGTCAGCTTATAGGAGATGAAGAAAATCGTCTTTGTTCCTCTTTTTTTGGCTTACTATTAATAGATGAATGGTCACCAGGAATAACAGGACCCTAAAGCCTCAAGATCTTGACTTTATGTCACTAGAATATCATGTGCTTTTTAGAATTTTTTATTTTTGCTGTTCTTGGGATTTAAAATGTCTTCTATTCCTTAGAAATATGCTGCCCTTGTGATCAGACCCTGATGACAGCTTTTATCATTCTCTTCTGTTCAGCCCAACCTGTGGTTAGTTTTTATCTCTGCTTTCATACACCAGCTTTTTCCTTCATCTGCCCTTCCATGATCAGCATCTGTCTGTCTGCATTCTCCTAATACACTAGAGAATTCATTCACCTGTATTTCTTTGGCATTCTCCAAGTCCGGTGTGGAGAGGAAGCAATCTATCACAGATGTACGTTACCATATATGTACAATAGCTTCCAGTAAGATGAGGTCCTCATTATTTTTACCGCAGGGTATTATAATTTTAAACACTTGATTTTCATGATCTTCAAGTTACTGAAGAGGTATGAATGTAATTAATACAGAAGTCATTGAGAGATCCTGAAAAATAGCAGTCTTTCCTGGAATTCCACCAGCTTAAATCCATTGTATAGAGAAATGTTGCAGTTATTGACAGGAACCCTAACATTTCTTCACGAAAGAAATAAGCTTTTGTAAATAAATAGTTGTTGTGTGATCCCAAGTAGATTTGCAGAAGTCTGGGACTATTTTGAGGATCCAGAAGTGGGACTACTACTTTTGTGTTCTCTCTGATTTTTTGTTTCTAACGTTATTGACAGTGATGGCATTTAGCCTAGAAGCAATACTATCCAAACCTGTTTTAGAAATAGCTGCACCCCCACTCACTCGGGGTAAATAACTCTTTCTAACAGGTTGATTGTAGAATACAGGTTTTTAAAAATTTACTTAATTGCATTGGACTTATTTGGAGGAATAGTTCTTGTTTACAAAGCAGAGTTCAACCTGGGCAAAATCAGAATAACCCTTACAGGAGAGATTGGGGACAAAATACTAAACTGAGCTTCTTTTTGGAAAGGAATCTCCCTAATATCTTGTCAGCTATAAACTGGAGGAGCTGCAGCCCAAATGATGGATTCCTTGGTTTTGTCCTACCATGGGCAGAGGAAGGTGAGAATCACAGGGAAGACTCTGATAAGCCACCTTTTTGACCTTCAGATTAAATTTTTTATTTTTTATTTTTTTAGATTAAATTTTAAATCAAGTTTAAGGAAAGAGGACATTGTCTTTTCACAGTATATTTCTGCCCCCAACCTATTCCTGTTAGTTTTAAACATGATTAATCATTTGACATAACTACCCAAATGATAGACTGTTCATATTAAACACATGCTGTAATTTATTTTCCCATATATATTAAAGTATAATCATTGCTCTCAGAATGTAAAATGACATGTCAATGATAAGTAGCGATAATAGAAGCTGCACGCAAGAAAAGGTGTACAAAACACCTGAAGCTTATAATTACATCTCTCTCCCCAACCCTTGTATTTGTGTCAGGATACATCTTAGGTAACAAATACAAAGTAAAGCTTTTTATTTTAACTCCATAGGTATGTGGACCTTATGGCTCTAAGTTTCCTAACGTTTTCTCTACTCATAACTCAGAAAATCCTGCACAGTATGCCAAACAGGTTTTGGACAATCCAGAAACATTTACTGGATTCAAATTTGGGGCAAAGTTTGGCAAGTAAGTTGGTCAGAGTTTTACTTTCGTTTGACTTGTTGAAAGCGAAACTTAAAAATAAAACAACATAAAACCAAAGTGGTTTAAAAGAGACTTTATAAAGCCGCAGATTGATTCACTTAAAATGTTCTACAGTTTATGAAAAGACAGATTTTTGCCGAGATCTGTGAACATTACCTTTTGTATTTGATACTAAACATTATTTCGTTCTTGTCGGCTGATTATATACGTCTATTTGCAAAACACAAATTGGGCATATTAAGTCAATGATTTTATTGAGTTATTTATGCAAAATATCTTACTTAGTCTGGTTGCCTAACATTGTAGCTGAAGGCTAGGTTTAATTTTAGTGGCTTCAAATGCTTTATGACTATTTTGTGCTGACTTGTGTAAGAATAATAAATTCCCTGAAGAGGTTTTGTGATTAGACAATAGTGATCTTGATTTTTGTCTTTAAGCTGTCTGTGATTTTTGAGGACTTTTCCAGGCTGTTCTTTGTGAGAAAGTTTCCTCGAGGTCACAGAACAGTGAGGCCTGAAAAGGGCAGATCCCACAGTTCAGGGTGGACCAAAGTGTTTCTGTGAGAGCAGCAGAGGCAGGCATATGCTCTTTTCTAACCTAGTGGGACTATAAGGAAGGCCTTGGGATTCTTCAAGGTGATGAGCTGAGAGAAGTATTCAGAATATAAACTCTTGGAAAGGCCTGTCATGGCTGAATCTGTGTGCATTGGCACAAGTGTTTTCATGATTCCCGCGACTTCACAACCACAGCTTATGTCATCCAGATGTACCAGGAGAATCAACTTAAAAAGGATGGTTTTTACTTTAGGATCCTGTGTAATCACATCACTTAGACCTACTGGAGTATTTTGGTATCACCATTCACTCATATAAATACTCTTCCAGGAAACAACATAAATATTGGGCTAATTAATTAAATTATTATTGATTCAAATCAATAAGTAACATAATGCTTATTGTGAAGCTATTAAGTATCATTGGCAATATGCAGATGATAGAAAATTCTAACCTCAAAAGGAATTTAAAATCTAGTAGCGACATTAAGAGAAAGACTAATCAAAAGAGAGCTATGTGCTTTGAACTGTGATAAGGTCCGCGAAGAAGGTAGAACTACAGAAGAGAAATATAGAAGAAAATAGAATGAGAGAGAGAGAGAGAGAAAGAGAAAGAAGGAGATCACTTTTGATTTGAAAATATCATAAGAGGTTTTACAAAGGAGGCAGAACCAGAAATGGAATGAAAAGGGTGAGCAAAGCAGATGATGGGATCTCCTGATTCTGCAATCGATTTTTAGCCATTTATTTTTTTGTCTGTAAACCTTTTCTTCCTGGGAATGATTAAGAAATCCAAGAGGCCCATAAGTTAGTGATTGTGGCGCTCTGTAGTAATAGCATCTGCTATGTTGCAGATCACTAAGTATAAAAACATGATACAGATTTTAATACTATGAGTATTTGGCTAGACACAGACCACAGTTTGAGAGATGAAAGAATGTCTGTACATATTGCTCATTTGGATTATAATTATAATTACATCTTATTGTGTTGGTTATTGTCATTGAATCCTTTTGTGATGAAGTTGTGCTGTTGTTGATGCCTTTTCCATAGAATGACAGCATTACCAGTCTTGGGAAGGTCTTAGACATCGTTATGCATATTCCTTTTCCTTGTGCTGCAGATGTGCGTACTAAAGACCAGAGAGACGCAAGGTCTCATTCTCAGTAACAGAACTCATATGTGACCTCAATTTTGTAGAGCTTAGTTTCCTAGCACTCATTCCATTGGGCATAAAATAAGACACCTCCTTCACATGATTTAGCTTAATTGGGTGTCCCTCAGCTAAACAAATGTATAGTATTTGTAGTAATTGTAATTTAATAACTTTCTATTTTAACTTACTTTGTTCTTCATAAAAACCCTGGGAACCAACAAATACATTTCTGAAATAACAGTGCCAATGATATTGTGACAATGGTTTTTACTGACTATTAATGAGTTTAGATATATACGAAATAGTTTTGCATAGTGCAGTTAAGATTAAATACATTGAGAAAAGTTCTAGAAAAGTCTAGTGTTAATACATTTCAAATTTCTAAGAAATCTTTCTATTTGAACACACACACACACACACACACACACACACACACACAGCTTATGAGTACTTTCCCTGGTTATTCAGTTCTAATATTTACTATAATGATACAAGTTGAATAAAATAAATTATAGAAGTAATATCACTTTATAATTTTACTAACTATTTTAAGGTATACTTCATTTAGTGTTTTACTTACCTGTGAGGCCGCATGTAAAACTTGTCTTACATCACACTTTGACTCATACTATATGTCAATAAGTTCACTTGAACCCTGAACAGTTAGAAAAAAAATGATTGTAGATAACATTATAGGTTACTGAGTTTAGACCAATTCAATTTCCAAGGCTGCTTTATGATATATTGTATAAACAGAAAAAAAAAAAAAGGTAAAAGGTCACTTTCTTGTAATAAAAAAAAGTAATGCCTTCTTTTATAAAAACTTTTTTAATTGCCACTACCTTAACATCATTAAAAAGCTCACAGGTGTATTACAAGGCACTGAGTTTAGCTGGGGAAGGGACTGGGGTGACATTTGTACCTTGGGGAGACACAGTGATTGGAGCCAGCTCTATCTACCTTTTGACTCAAGAATCAAAACCTTTGTATTTGTCTACAAGTAAGTAATCTAATAAAGAAAACTAATAAGCATGCAAAGTCATTTATTATATCATCATTCATAATCATGCATAATTAGAAAACAATAAAGTTAACATCCAGTGATAGAGAATTAGTTTAGGGAATTTATAGCATATACCCTTAGCCACATAGAATGGTGGCACTAAGAGTGACTTGAAAATTTGTTTCTCAACTATTGCTAGTACAATATTTCAACAAGAAATGTGACAACATGTGAAAATAATAAAGTAGTCTGCAAAAAACACATGCCTTTTTTGAATATTATTAGTTTTGATATTCCACATGACATCAGACTCTAAATGTATAAACTACTTTGTTTGACTTTGAAATCAAAATGAATAAATACATGTATTGTTTTGATTTCAAAACTAAACAAATAAAGACATTTAAGCACTATTTTTTCAAAAGTGACCCAAAAGCACCATTAAAATAATGGTATTATATAAAGTTACAAACCATATCATAAACCGTATCATAAGTAGTTCTACAATGTTGCAAAATAGTGGTTTTAAAACACTAACTGATACATCTTTCATTTCCAGTAATTCCTAATTATAAGCCAAGGTCCTCCACCCATGGAATCAGTAGCATTTGCTGCTTCCCAAGAAAGGCAGACACAACTACTGGGGACAGAGTTGTCCTCACTTGGCTCCAAATTTTGTTTCTTTTTTGAAATCCACAGTAGACATAATACCCTTAAAGCCGCAATACTTTTATGAGCCACTTGGGACAAAAAAAAAAAAAAGGTTTCATTGAAATTCAGAAATTTGACTTGGTAAGCCAAGAACAAAACCTAGTGAATGGAGACTTGGTTTCTATCTGGAACCAGAGACTCTGGAGGAATCGCAATGGCTTAGGGGCAGATTTCCTTCCCACCTGGAGATTGAGGACCTTTGAACCCTAGCTGGTCTTACTTAAGGGAGGAACTCAGGGAGAATTTTCAAGTAGAGCCTGAGGGTGGATGCTGGCCAGGGTCCTGCTCCTTATGCTCCTACAATTAAAGCCTAATATCTCATGGGCACATGTCTTATTAGGGAGACCACTTCATGGACCACGTAGACGCCTCACCACTGCACTGTATACCTGAAGCTGAATAATAATGAATGCCAGCTATATTTTAATATATATATATATACACAAACACACATATATATATATATATATATATATATATATATATATATATACACATATATATACATATATACGTGTATATATATATATATATATATATATATACACACACACACATATACACACACACACACACACACATAGTCACAGGATGTGGAGTACAGCATAAGGAATAGAGTCAGTGGAAATGTAACAGCTATATACGATGTCAGAGGGGTAGTAGATTGGGAGAGAGGGGTTATCACTTTGTGAGGGGTGTAGATGTCTAACCATTACATTGTGTTGTACGCCTGAAACTAATAAAAAGATATAATAAAAAATATAAAGATGAAAAAAAGAAAGAAAGAAAAAAGCCTGGTGTAAGAGACTATAGCACGCCTTGGAGAGTTAAAGTTTCTGAAAGTAGGAGAGGCTGGTGGCCTGCTTCCGGTCTGAAATTCTGGAAGGAGATGAATCCCAGGGTGTCTGTGTGGGGCTGCCTTAGTAAACAGAGATGATGGTGCGATGCTTCAGAGAGGGCCTGAGTTACCCACTTCCACCTCCCCATCCTCAAATTTCTTAGTCCTTGGATATATCTAGGAAATCCCAAATATTGTGCATGACGGAATACGAAATGTAGTCGAGCGCTGTGACCTGTCTGCCAGGGGTCAGCAGGGTACTGAGATGGTGCGCCCAATAGCAGAGACTTGAGCAAAGGAGTTTCAGAGAATCAGCAGCTGTGGTAAGTGCTAAAGGGGCAGCAAGACAGCAGAGCTCCCCAGCAGAACTTGACAGACGCTTGACCTGGAGACAGAGCCCCACCACCATCGGGGAACCAATTCCGGACGCCGCAGAAAGAAGCTAACAGCTAACTAAGACAGGAAGATGAGGCATGCAACCAAGGACAGAGGAGGGCTCTCTCACCCCCAAGCCAGGATGACACATAAACCCTGAGAACCTACCTCTCTCCTAGGAGAAAGGAGAATGGGGGTGAGGGAAAGGAGCAAATGCTAAGAGACCCACATTAAAAATAGAAGAATCTCTTTGAGTTGCAGTATAAATAAATAAATAGAAAGGAAAGAGAGACGAAAGAGAGAGAGAGAGAGAGAGAGAGAGAGAGAGAGAGAGAGAGAGAGAGAGAGAGAGAAAAGAAAGGAGAAACGCTTTTCCATAATTAGCAAAAAAAAAGAGGGCTGAAGGTCTGGGTTACTTTTAATTGTAAGACATAAAGATGTTTCTGTTTCTGCACACCTGTGTTTTTGTGCCTCAAGAAATAAATACCTGATAAAACTGTGGGGTGTGTGTGTGTATACATATATAAATCTCAAAGAGAATGAGATTTTGTTAGCAGCTCCCTGGCCTCAGGAAAGGCACTGAGGCTGAAGTCACAGTGGATGGAGGCTGAACAGAGCAGTGTTGTAAGCACGTAGGGGGAGCAGATGCAGAGGCCTGCAGAAAGAGAGAGCTTGGCGGGATGGATAGATAGGACAGCAATCCCAGACTCACTTTTCACCCAGACGAGATGTTGGCTCTGGAAACCAGGGAACTGCTGGCAATTTGTCTAATCTGAGGTAAATCAGGGTAAATTTTAAAGAGAAGCCAACCTGTTTAGCTAGCCTGGGGCCAGGATCTAGGAATTCAGGAGATTAAAAAAAAAAAAGAAGATTACAGACCAGGATGTTTGAGCCATATTGCCTTACGGGTTATTTTTATGTTTATTTTCTACAAAAGCCAGGAATACAATCGGTTGGCCCTGGGCCTATGAAGGGAAATTTTGCAGCTTGTTAAGAGTAAAAGAAACAGTGGTGAGCACACAATGCAATACATAGATGATGTGTTATAGAAATTTTGAAACCTATATGATTATATACACTTGAAACCTATATGATTCTACTAACCAAGGTAACCCCAACAAATGTAAAAAAAAAACGAAGAAAGAAACATGTTTGCGAGTGTGCTCTGCAATTGTATGGAGAGACTAGAGTGAGAAGTATGGGATGCAGCAGAGTATTTCAGAAACTGTGGGAAGCAATTTGGAATTGAATACATCTGGATTTAAATCCTGGGACTTCTGTTTACTTGATTTGTGTGACCATGAGTGGGTCAGTTTCCTCATTAGCAAAATGGGGACAATCACACTTACATTGCTAGGCTTTTGTGTCGGGATGATGTGTGTAAAGTATGTAACTCCTTCTCTGGCACCTATCTTGTGGATACTTATTAAATGGTAGGTATAAACGGGAAGAGATATATTCATTTATGATTGTTTTTCTATCATATTTTGTTTCCTGTGTTTTCACCCATTCTATAGGTTTCTGTAATGGCTGTAATAAATTACCACAAATTTGGTGGCTTAAAAAATCAAATTGTTTCTCTCTCAGTTCTGGAGGCCAAAAGTTTTTTAGCTGTAAAGTGAATTTCTACCGCGCTTCCCCGAAAATAAGACCTAGCCTGACAATCAGCTCTAATGTCTAGTGTCTTTTGGAGCAAAAGTTAATATAAGACTGGGTCTTATTTTACTATAATATAAAACTGGGTTTAGTATAATATAAGATCGGGTCTTACATTAATTTTTGCTCCAAAAAACGCATTAGAGCTGATTGTCCAGCTAGGTCTTATTTTCTGGGAAACAGGGTAGAGGCTAGAAATTGAGATGTAGGCTCCCTCTAGAGGTTCTAGGGGGATAATTTATTCCTTATGTCTTCGAGTTTCTGATGGCTGTCCGCCTTCCTTGGCTTGTGGTTGCATCTCTCTCTGCTCCATCATCTGTGTTTAATCTCCCTCTATGTCTCTCTTCTGAGGGTCCACGTGATTGCATTTAGGGCTAACCCAGGATAAACTCTTCTTCTTAAGATCACTAATTTAATCACATTTATTGCTATACAGAGTAATAGTAATAAGGTCCAGGAATTAGGATGTGAAAATATATTTGGGAAGCTATTTTTTCCTGCCAACCACCTATCTAAATCTTGTGCTATTGTCTGAATGTTTGTATCCCTTCAAAATTCATATGTTGAAATCCTAATGCCTAATGTGATTGTGTTAGGAGGTGGGGCCTTTGGGAGGTTCTTAGGTCACGAGGGTGGAGACCTCATGAATGGGATTAGTGTGCTTATAACAGAAACCCCACCAAGATCCATGGCCTCTTACACCACATTCAGATACAAGAAGTCTGTGACCTGGGAGAAGGCATTCAGAACTGTGAGAAATAAATTTCTGTTGTTCATAAGCCACCCAGTCAGCGGTAGTTTATTATAACAGCCTGAATGGATGAAGACATCTTTCGGGAAATTTTTATAAAAACTGAAGCCTAATGTGTACGATTTCAGATATAATTTTAACTGCTTTGAAGTATGCGGAGGTCAGAGTGTCTATGGGAACATGGTACTTAGTTGCCAGAATTAAGAAAAAGAAACCCAAAAGATGAACACCTGAAGTAAATCAGCACCATTTGGCAAAGTGAGAAGGAGATTTGGAATAAAGATGGTATCTTTAAAAAAAAAAAAATGCAGGATCACTTACTTTCCAAGTCATTCTACCACATTTAGCTCTAAAGTGAATTCCTAGAAATCAAATCCTATTTTGCTACTGTTTTCTACTATATAGTTGGAACTATGCATCTATGGAAAAAAATCTCTGTCGTCTGAACTGAAGTTCTTTTTAGAGATTTACAGCCATGTCCATTCCCACAGCATTCTATTGCTATTTAGACGTTTGCGTTCTAAATGCTGCAGTGTCTTCCTTACTCCACGCCAGTACAATTTTTCTTGAATTATGGCAGTATCTCCTTGACTGAGAAGTCACTCAACTGTGTATGTGTAGCTTCTTTGATTATCATCTACATATAATATTTAAATAGGACCTTCGGACTTAAGTGACTTACATATTTTTCCTGTATATTATTCTGTTTTGTAATGCTATATTTAAAGCTACTTTAAAGTAAAAGATGTATATGCGACTAGAAAAATAATGCTTTACTTTGTGTGTAGTCAGACTTGGCCTGTAAAGAAATAATTTACACATAGTCTTAAAATAGAGATTTATTTATGTCTGGTCTTTGTATTAGCAATACTTGTGCTTTTCCACAGCATTTTGGTTTTTTGTGTTTTTTTTTTTAAATCACATGGACACTATGTATTGAATAAATGATCAGATTTCCTTTTTATGGTGATCGTTAATTTATTGCTAGCCTATAAGAGTAGAAGGACATTTTGGCATATATTTTCATGATAATTTTCTTTGGCTGCATTTTATATTATTACTCCCATTTTTTTTCTTTTGTATGTGTCTGCTGTGGGTTAAATTGTGTCCCCCAAAAAGATATGTTAAAGTTCTAATTCCTGATACCTGTGACTGTGACATTATTTGGAAACAGGGTCTTGGCAGATGTAATCAAGTTAAGATGAGATCATGCTGGATGGACTAGGATGGACCCTAACCCAATGACTAGTGGCCTTATTAGAAGAGGGAAATTGGGACATAGAAACATACATGCAGAGAGATCTCCATGTGACAATGGAGGCAGATTGGAGTGATGTGTCTATAAGCCAAGGAGTGGTAAGGATTGCCAGCAAACACCAGAAACTAGGAAGAGGCAAGAAAGGATCCTTCTCTAGAACCTTCAGTAAGACATGGCTCTGCTGACACTTTGATTTTAAACTTCTAGTGTCTAGTGCTGTGTGACAATCAATTTCTGTTGTTTTAAGCCTCCTAGTTTGTGGTGATCTATTACAGAAGCCCTAGAAAACCAAAGCAGATTTTTGTACCAGGAAGCCAGGTGGTGCCATAACAAATACCAAAAAATGTAGAAGTGGCTTTGGAACTGGATAATGAGTAGAAGTTAGAAGAATATGAAGGTACATGATAGAAAAATCCTAGATTGCCTTGAAGAGATGTTTGGTAGAAATGCTTTAAGGATGATCTGTTCACTACGCAGAAGGAAGTGAAAGGGCGCCAGAGAAAGCTGTCATCACCTCAGAGAATACATATATTGTCATGGCTAGCATGTTACTATAGATGTGAATGCTAAAGACACTTCTGGTGAGACTTTAAAAGGAAATGATGAACATACTATTGGGAACTGGAGGAAAGGTGAGCCTTGTCATGAAGTGGTAGAAACTTGGCTGAATTGTGCTGTGCTGTTGAGTGGAAAGCAGAATCTATAAGTAATGAACTTGAGTATTTAACTGAGCAGACTTTCAAACAAAATGTGGCAGGTGTGGCCTGGTTTCTCCTCACTGCTTATAGTAAACTTTGAAAGGAAAGAAACAAATTGAGGAAGGAGCTGTTAAGCAAAAAGGAAACAGAACTTAATGATTGGAACAGCCACAGCTTATACAGGTAGTACATTCTGGAAACGGAGCCAAGAGAGTGCTGGACAAATGTTTCCTGAACAGATCAGGTATGTGACTCGTGGATCTAATCAAGCATCTTGGCAGAAACCAGGAATAGAGATGGAGTTACCCAGGCAGGACCTACGGAGAACCCTCATGTCTAATACTGACAATCCCATGACATCCGCCAGACTGACAAGGTTTTTGAGACTTTTACATCAGCTTAAATGCTGCCAGCCTGGACTGAAAGAGACAAAGGGAATGAAATGGAGGAAGAATGACTCTGAAGGCAGGATCATGGATGCAGAAGCCACAGAAAATGGGACAGTCATTTTGGAGGGTCAAAAGGGCAGAGCAGTGAGCCTGAGGGCTATGCTTAGGTCTTGAAATCTAATGGAATTCTTCCTGCTACATAGTGGAATCCCTTTATTCCTTCCATTTTTTTCCCTTCTAGAATGAGAATATCTAGCCAATGCCTCTCCTATCATTACATTTTGGAAGCAGATAACTTGTTTTCTAGGTTTATGGGGCAGAGAGAGATTTTGGCCCAGGATGGTCCATACTCAGAGTCTCACTCATATCCGATTTAGATGATGAGGTTGGAACTTTTTTGAAATGGTGGCATTTAGATGAGATTTTTGGATTTAGAGTTAATGTGAGAAAGGACTAAGATTTTGGGGATGTTGGCATTTTGTACATGGGAAAGGCATGATTTTTGGGGGTCAGAGGCAGACTGTACTGGATTGACTAGTGCCCTTCAGAATTCATGTCCACTTGTAACCTTTGACCTTATTTGGAAATAGGGTCTTTGCAGATGCAATCAAGTTACGTTCATACTGAATTAGGATAGGTCCTAAGTCCAATATGACTGGTGTTCTTATAAGAGGAGGAGAGGAAAGGCAGACAGACACAGAGACACATTGAGGGAAGACCACCATGTGAAGACAGAGGCAGAGAATGCAGTGGTGCCTCTACAAGCCAAACATCACAGTCAACCACCAGAAGATAGGAAGAGCCATGGGATTATTTTCTACTGTCTCCAGAGACGTGATAACTCTAAGACACTTTGAATTTGAACTTCTAGCTTCCTATATCTGTGAGAGAATAAATTTCTATTTTTTTTAAGCTACCTAGTTTTTGTGGTACGTTTTTACGGCAGCTCTAGGAAATTAATACGTGCCCATGTAGTTAAGTGTGTGCCTGTAACATGTGCATCTATCTGGGGTTATACACGTGAGAGATGTTATCACATATTTCAAATTTCTGCCATCAAATTTTTTTAAAGTAAAATTATTAAATAATGATTCCTCTCACAGGGTAAGATGATATTTCCTTGTTCAAGGTAGTTATTGGAATATAGCCTCTTCGGATAAAAATGTAATTAGTTGTATTGCTTCCAGGGCAATGACCCAGGATACATTTTTTTTTATTTTTAACCTATGCATTTTCCTGACGCTGCCAATGTCAAACTTGATGGCATTCTGTAGGAAGTTGACTCAAAATTCTCAGCAAGACTTAGGGATTAAGGAACAAGTGATTCTAGGCTTGAAAGATCAGAGATTCCCTTTGTGTGGGTGTTCCATTAAGATGAAATGCATCTGCGATTTGCTAAGAGATAGGTCAAACCAGCGCACATCCACGTTTGTCCTTCCGTGACATCTGCCCTATTTAATGCGACCACAGAAAGCCTCTGGGAGAGAGAGCAAGCAGATGCACTGGAAACATTTGCTAAGACAGAAACAAATGAGTGACAAAGGCATTTTCCCTCCTTCTTTCCATTTTATGCCTTTCAGGGTTTGGGGGGCGCTGAGCTCTGTTTTGTGTAGATGATAATGCAATACTGTGAAGGAATCAAATCAAGCAAATTCTCTCTGAGATGTAGACTGACTTCCTGATATTTTTGTGGAAATTTTCTTTTACTCTTGAAAACAGACAACAGTGAACTTTAAAAGCAGGAGACACCTTTCAAGCTTTCTATTGTTATTTAGATCAAATTGGAACTAAGTCCTACCTCCCATGTCTTCTAATTGATGGACATTCTCTATTGGCCACTGGCCGGAGCAGAATTTAGGAAATAATACTCATTTATTCCCAGACACAGCAGTTTGTACTGAGATGGGAGATAGCATTTACAGTCATTAAGCCTGGTGAATTTTTTGTGTGTTTACTAATGTCAGCCAGGGTTGTCTTGGTGGTATCAGTACCGGGTCCGGTTACCTCCTGCTAGCTTTACAAACAGGCTTGTCATTCTTAGTGGGGTTCCTGCTCAATGGTCTATACTTGCTTTCCTCAACCTTTGGCAACAATTTATAATATGAATGTCAAATTAAGTTTAACTAATCTGGTTTAACACCAACTGTCAGCTGGCACATTGCTGAGAAACTTCTTATAGCTGATACGGCAAATGTTAGAGAAACCCAGCAGACGTCAATGAAAATACCTAAAGAAAAGGACAACAAATTGTCTGTTCTAGGACTCAAAGAGAAAAGTGTCTCTGATTCTTAAAATTCTAAATGTCTCTTGGAAAACAGGTCAATTAGGCAGCACAATACTATTATTATTATTATTATCATTTTATAAAAAAAATGTAATGAAAAAAATGTAATGACCACTGAAAAGCTTTTTCTTAGCCTATCACTGGACACTTGGCTTATTCATCAAGCTGAAGCTGATGGAAGAAATACAAACCTCAGGGTTCTCAATATCTTGCTATGTTTTCATGCATCTGATACTCTGAGCTAGCCTCAACCAGGTATCACATCGCTGAGAAACACCTTTGGTGCTTGTGTTTGACAAGGACTGAAGGCGTCCGAGGCAGTGCGCTGGCACAAATACAGCATGCCTTGGCAAAAGCATGGCCTGATTTGATATGATGTCCCACTGGGGTAGCACCTGCCCCTGGAATCTGGTCCAGCACTCTTCCAAGGACAGCCCCTCCCCCACAAACATGTTCTTTTTTTACTTATTCAGTTTTAAGTTAAAGATAGACTAAAGAAAAGGAAAAGTACAACTACTTTGATTTGGACAAATATGCTGCCACGCAATTTACTTGAAAATACACAGGTGAAAAACACACTGACTAAATTGTCATTTAGTGATTTTCAACGAAGAGATGTTTGCTTGCTGTCAAAACAGAATCTGGAAAAGGGAATGCAAGGTATGTGAGTGTGACATGAAAGCACAGAGTAATACTTTGCTGGATTAAGCAAGACAAAGCACTTGGAAAAATCAGAGGTGATCCTAAGCTATGTATAAATGTACAACTTATACATTAAAATCAGTCCCTGCACCCGGAAACATAAATGCCTTTAATTTAGCATATTTATGTTTATTAAAAAGAAGATCGGATCCTGTTTCTCTACCGCATTTTTGCCTTTTGAAAATTATTCAGATTGTTTATTTTGTACTTTAAAATCTCGGTGACACTATTAACAACAGGGGGTATTCATCTAAACCAGAAGAATGAAAGGATCAAAAGTTTAGGCAGTAATGATGGAAACAGAGGAAAGAGAGACAATTCATAGTCAAATCAGTTTGAACTGTAAGTTACATTTTTTTTTCTTTCTTTTAGACAAATGCTTATTAAGGTACTTCCAAATAGCATCAGATGATTGCTAAGACGCAATGTGGTCCTAAAAATGATTCAGTATATTGATTCTCTGATACACGCTACGCTATCAGGCATCTGATACAAAGCATGGTGCTCAGAAGCAGAAAGAATTCATAAAATATTGTATGTTTTTAAGGTAGAATATTTTAGAGAGATAAGTGCAGCAGTTTTGGAGTCAGACAACTTGAGTTTGAAATATGCTGCTATTCAGTAGCTGTCATCCTGGGCATTTACTTAACCATACAAGCGTTCAGTTTCCTCAGCTGTAAAATTAGGATAAGAGTAAACTTATCACATGAGATTGTTGGGAAGACTAAATGGAGTAATGCATGGAAAGCCATAAATAATACCTAGCACATTATTATGGCTCGATAAATGTAAGCTAGAATTAGTGTTGTTGTGCTTGCTTGGATACTGATTTTCAAATGAGCCACACAGAGCTAGAACATCATTCTGGAATTGAGCCATGGTGCAGATGAAACCACCGAAGATCTGTTTTTGTTATTTGCACGCAAAGGGAAAATGGCATCCAACATCCATCTGTCTGTTACATGAGCTAGATGTTTACGTGTGTTGGCTCTTGGCCCACTTGATATTTCCTCTTTGTTCTACTCTGTACTGCAGGGTCTGGAAGTCTGAAGCTATACATTTCCCAATCTTCTTTGCCAGCAGGGTTCTGAATTAGTATTAAGTTCCATCAGTGAGAAACATTTTGCAATATTTGGAAGGCAGAAGGGAGGCAGAGGTGTGTTGATCAGGCTGGTATAAGTGCAAAGAAACCAATTGTGTGCATCTCTTCCCGACTGCATTCAGTAGCTTTAAATCAACCCTAGTGAGAGCATTTACACTGCGGAAGTTGGCAAATACTATAATTCAGCACTTTCTTTCTGTCCACTAAGTCAGTTGTTAGATATTTCTAGCATACCAATGGGTACAAACCATATTATTAATTTACTAGTATTAGTAAGCTGATAACTGGACGATGATAGAAGTGAGGTTTTGCAGTGATCTCTGGATGTTCCTCTGCTTATCATTAGCTGTCTCAGTGAAGCAGATATCTGTGACCTTCGGCGGCAGTTAAGTGGAATATATATATATATATATATATATATATATATATATATATGATTCAGATTTACATATTAAATGAATATTTAGTGAAAATCTTCTATATTGAGTTTTGTGGTTATCTTCTGGGGGAATATAAGTAAAATATAATCCTTTCCCTTAAATAAATTGTAAAAGAAATAAAATATAAGCTAGAAAGTTATAAATTTCTTACAAAAAACCAGGTAAAGAGGTATACTAATAGTAATGTAAGAAGGATTTCTTCTATGTGAGTAATTCAATATGTTTATTTAGTTTTTATGGTGAATCATGAATCAATTTTAAAGGACTATGTGGAAGCGAGCATTGAAATTGTTGGACGGGATGATAATATGGTAGAGAAGCTTGGTAAAATTGAAGCAGAAGGAAACTATTCATTCCACAATTATTTCTTAAGTGTATACTATATGCCAAGCTGACTCTGTAGTGTTGGCCAATGTGGCTATAATTCCTGCCCTCATGGAGTTTAGAGTCCAGTGAATAAGACTGACAAGTGTAACGGATTGAACAGTATCCGCCCAAAATTTATGTGCAGCAGGAACCTCCCATGTGACCTTATTTGAAGATAGTGTCTTTGCAGATATAATTAGTTAAGGACCTCGAGCTGAAAGCATCTGAATTTAGGATGTCTTTAGAAGAAGAGAAGACACAGAGAAACACAAAGAAGAAGGCTGTGTGAAAACCGGGGCAGAGCCAAGGAATTCCAGGCACCACCAGAAGCTGAGAGAGGCAAGGAAGGATTCTCCCCTAGAGACTGCGGAGGGAGTGTGGCCCTACAAAACCTTGATTTCAGTCATATGGCTTCCAGCCCTGTGACAGAATACATTTCTGTGTTTTAAAGTCACCAAGTGTGTGGTATTTTGTTGCAGCAGCCCTAGGAAATGAATAACATCAAATACCTACATAGGTAAAATGCTGTATGCTAAATGCTATGGTAAGAGATTTAGGTGCTCTACAAGAATGTAAAAGAAAGCAATGGATAGCAACTCTAGGTGGCTAACCTAGGTTAGGTGGGGATAAAATTTAGCTAAAGGTTTCTAGAAAAACAAGACGTATCAATTGGTATCTGAAATATGATTAAGAGTTAACAAAACCAAGTGAGTACACAAATTATTCCAGGTAGAAAAATTGCTTGTTTTGACATGGGAAAGTCCTGAAGAGTTTAGGGGATTTTGAAGAAGATCATTTTGGCTCAATTATGAATAATGAAAGGGGAAGAAAACACGAGATGATACTGGAGAGGTAAAAAGGAACCAGATAATAAAGGAAATTTTATACCATCTTGAGAAATTTGGACTTTAACTTAGTACCAACGGGAAGACATTGAATGCCTCTGGAAAAGGAGAGAACTTGAAACTTTTGGCATATCACTTACGGATGCAATTGGGAGAATGGATTAGAAGGGGAGGGGTCAAGACTGGGGCCAGTCAGATTGGTTGGGAAATTTCTGAGCAATACAGAGGAAAGATGAGAGTTACCTGGGCTAGGCTTCTGGCAGTAACCATGTAGAGAAGTAGCCTTTGATTTGAAATATGTACTGATTATAATACTACTACTAATAATCATAGTATTTCTAGACATAGATAAAAATTGCTGAATGCTTACTACGTGCTGGGTGTCATAATTTGCATTATTATAACGTGATCACCCTGATAAGTCTGGTAACTATCTGACATCATACATAGTTATTGCAATGCTATTGACTATATTGATGCTGTACTTTATATCCCTGTGACTATTTTTATAACTGGCAGTTTGTACTTCTTAATCCCTCCTTCTTTTTATCCACCCCCCAACCCCTCTCCCATCTGGCAATAATCAATTTGTTCTCTGTATCTATAAGTATGTTTCTGTTTTGTTTGCTTATTTTTTTTAGATTCCACATATAAATGAAATCCTATTTATCTTTCTCTGTCTGATTTGTTTCACTTAGCATAATATCCTCTAGGTCCATCCATGTTGTCGCAGATGGCAACATTCCGTTCCTTTTTATGGCTGAGTAATACTCCATTGTGCATATATATATATATATATATATATATATATATATATATATCACCTCTTCTTTATCCAATTACCTACCAATGGACACCTAGGTTATGAAGCTTAGCAATCTTAAGTATTTTGCTCAAGAGCATGCACTGACTAAATTGCAGAGCCAGGACGAATAATGTTGTCTGAACTCCCTCTGTGCTAAATATTAATATTTTATAATTTACATTTGGTGATTGGAAATTAAAGATAATGCTGGAATTAAAGATAGGAACTGGATGATGGTATCATTTGATGAGAAAAGGAATAAAGGAGAAGAAACAGACTTGTGAGGGAAGATCAGGCATTTGGTTTTAGATGTGTTGATTTTGAGATATCTCTGAGGCCTATGTGTGGAGGTGCCTGAAGAGGGGGAGGGGGAGGGGCTGGTGAGGGGCAAAGGGAGAGAGAAAGAGAGATGGAATGAGCAGAGTTGGAGATATAGAACTTTCACTTGGGGGTCATCCACAGGAAAGTAAAAAACATGGGATAGTTCGGGGAAATGGGTAAAATGAATTATTCAGCACAGATTCCTCGGAACATTGAGATTTAAGGCCTTGACAAAGTAAGAAGAGCCAAGAATGTGAATACCAAGGAGCTATTAGACAAAGATGCCTGAATGCTTATAGGAAGAAGTCAGAGGTAATGGAGAAAATTTGAGAGAACACAATAGAATAAATACCTTGAGAGTTCTGAGGAGGATGTTATCCAAAACATGAACACAGCTACTAAACCTAAATAGGAAATACCTCATACATTTTAATAGGAAGTATAAAGAAAGTAGATGGCAGATGAGCAAGTTTGGATGTTTGATGGCAAGAAGATGGATTACCTGTATTTTCTCTGGGAGATAAGATGCAAAGATGCCTGTCAGGTCAGAGGTTTGAAAGGAATGAAGAGAGTTTGGAATCTGCTGTGCCAAACATGAGTGCTGACTCTGGAAGGTCAGCACACGTGGGACTCGGGAGGCATAGAACGATGTCTGGGCAGCATCAATATGTCAGATATGGGAGATGAACTGAAATGAATGCAATTTTCCCAGTTGAGTGCTTTTCTCCAACAATACTCAGCAGATTGGGCATTGGACCATGACTGGTGCTTTGAAAGGTGGGTACCATGAAAGGACAATGTAACGGACAAGAAAGCTAAGAATGGTGGCAAGAGAGTGAGCAAAGTAAAAGCCAGAGTGATGGGGGTAATGAATGGGAAAGTGAATGAAAAGAATAACAGAAATCCAGAATCTTGGTTTCTGTCCCAGATATACCATTAGCTAGTTGGGTCATGTTAGGAACATCTCTCAAATGCTGTCGGCTTCAGGTTTCCTTTGTTGTAAAGCAAAGAATTGGACTAAATGATCAATTTCTAAGATTTATTCAAGTTTGGAAAATGTGTGAGTCTGTGACTCTTATAGGGAATAGTGAAGGCGGCAAAGAACAGAGTTGAAAGTTCAAAGTAGGTTGTAATTCAAGCAGAAGATGTGATACTCACAACTGAATGCATTTATTCCAATACAGATATCTACATAAAACAAAATACCTTCCTAAGTGTCAGCAAAACTCAGTATTTTAATCAGAATTTGACTTGAAAATAAAGAAATCTTGGCAACTCTTTATTCTCATAATAAGATAATTATGTACCGGAGTCTAGAGTGATTTTTATGAGGACAATGGGATATGGACATGTCCATTATGGAGGAAGGACATTAAATAGAGGATGGAACAGAAACTGTGAAACCCCTCCCTAACTCAGCTACACCCACACAAGAAATGACACTACCTCGCTTTATGAGTGAATAGTGAATAATTTGGTAGAATGCTAGTAACCCCATATTGGTTATGTAATTTATGATTCTTTTTTTTTTTTTTTCAGTTGCTCATATCCTAACTTAAACTGGTTAAAACGAATGAAAAACATTTGGGATTAAAAACTGAAGGCTTTTAAAAGCTAATTTGGGAGCCTTAGGACATTTGCTGGGACCATCACCTACCATTATCAAATGAAGTGAATTCTTATAAAGAGTGGAGATAGGGACCAAAGTCTAAGGTCATAAGGCATTTCTTCATCTTGCTTTGTACGGTTTTGTCCTAAATGGAAACACTAGCAGTTTGGAGGAGACTCTGAGCCCATTCGTTGCTCAGCTGGGATCTTTAGCACAAATGGCCCCTTTCCAAGACTGATACACGTGTCAGCGGACGTGGTGGCACATAGGACTATGAAACACACGCCTATGTAACAGAATGCAACTGACATGACCTCATTGTGTTATGACTCACACCAGGAAGGCTCTCTAAGGAAATAAAATGAGAAAGAAACAAAATTCTCAAGTGTGAGGTTAAAGAAAGATTTTTCCTTGTGAAAGACAGATGATGGTATTATTAATAGTGAAGGGTAAAAGCTGAAACATTTGAACGTTCAGCTAAACATCCCAAATTTCTCATTTCAGTGTGGACAGAAATAACCACTCAAGGTATTTCCATAATCTCAGTTTCAACTCTGGTAAGGAATCAGGAGGGAAAAAATAAAACAGCCTTCTTTGAGCAGTTTATAAACTAAAAGTAAAGATGACAAAAATTCAGCTTCAGGTTACATTGGAAAAGCTGCTGGTTCAGAGCAGCAGTTTGATCTCCATAAGACAGAAATACAGTGTTTCCCTGAAAATAAGACCTAGCTGGATAATCAGCTCTAATGCGTCTTTTGGAGTAAAAATTAATATAAGACCTGGTCTTATTTTAATATAACATAAGATCGGGTCTTATACAATATAAGACCTGGTATAATATAATAAATATAATATAATATAATATAATATAATATAATATAATATAATATAATATAATAAATATAATATAATATAATATAATATAATATAATATAATATAATATAATATAATATAATATAATATAATATAATATATCATAACATAATACTGGGTATAATATAATATAATATAATATAATATAATATAATATAATATAATATAATAATACTGGGTCTTATATTTATTTTTGTTACAAAAGATGCATTAGAGCTGATTGTCCAGCTAGGTCTTATTTTCGGGGAAACAGAGTATATAGGCTGCAGTAAGAGAAGCGTAAGTATGAACTTCCTGATATACACAGAGAGAAATAACTAGTGCCCAGCCTTAGTCAGTAACATGACACAGGAGCAATTAAACTTTGGCAATTGACACTGATTATTTGTGAGTCCAAAATGGTCATATTTCCTGATTACTAAGAGCCAAGAATCTAAAGAAAATGATGTTTGCCACTTGTTATACAATCTCTTTTTTTTTTTTTTTTTTATTTCTTCTTGGGCTTTGTTGAGTTAAGACAGAAAAACATAGCTCTGCTTCTACTGAGCTGTTCCCACGGACTATAATCGTATTTTATAGTATTTAGTTGAAACAAACCACTTTTCATTTTAAGTATAATGTAGCAACAATAGTGTGAGACCTTTGCGTTTTGCACTCAATACTGCTATGTTGTCACATATGTTCTAAAATTCCACCTGTACCACAAAAGAACTCCAATAATATGCTCTTCCTGTAATGTTACTTTCAAAAGGGGCTGTCTTGGTAAAATTACAACCTTAAAAATTATATATTTGTCTTTACTAAGGAAGGCAACATTTTGGACTAGAAAGAACACTGAGTCTTTAGGATCTGTGGCTTTATCTATAACTGCTGTGTGACCTGCTGTGTGACTCAAAACCTCTCTGGTCCTTATTGGCGTCTATGTAAAATGAAGGATGGATTTAGACTTTCTGTAAACATCAATGGTAATTTTCTATGATTCCATGATAACATAGACAGCAATATAGATATTACCTATTACCTAGATATATTGTACTTTTCCTGTCAAACAGATCTATGAGAAGTGGTAGAAATCAGAATTATTGGCTTCTGCTTTTGATTTGACTTATTAAGAAAGAAATCCCTGACAGAGTTTTGGGTGATTCATTTTAGGAAAGAGTTGAGAGAGCAAATGAAGAGAAAATAAATTCACTTCAAATGAATAAAGAAATGAAAGAGTCATTGATGAATAAAGAAATGAGAGTCATTAAAACAAAATTTAGATGTGGAGAAAAACATTTGTATTATCTAGACAAACTATGAAATGTTACAAAAGAACTATAAAGGAAGAAAAGATGTACGGCTTACAAATTTGATGCAAGAAGTAAGAAAATTAAAAATACCTAGAAAAATGTTATTTTCTACGTTGGGTGTGTATGTATACATGTATGTCTCTCTCTCTCTCTCTATGTATATGTATATATATATATATATATATATATATATATATATGTATATATACACATATATATACATATATATATACACACACGGACATAAATGTGCATATACATAAATATATGTCTCTTTAACATGTACACATACTGTGAACATGGAAAATAAAGAGAGGGAGTCAAAAACTCCTTTGTCCCATCACCTGAAGTTGAATTACCCATGGTAGAAAATAAGTGGTTCTTTAGTCGAATCCACAAATGTCCTCAGACATAGGACATGGGGTTGGGTGCTAAAGCATGTTCATGACAACCCTGCTAATTTGCTTTCCACTGTCCTAGATTGAGAAGGTGTGCTATTAATATCTTACATGACAAGGACCAAGTCATTCTGGGGAGATCTCAGTGACTCTGCTGAAAACAGCCTGTTTAGCAGAAGAGAACTGTGAACTTGAGGTCCTTAGGTTAGCGGTGGAGAATAATTTATGATGAATTACTATTTGTTCTGAAGCCAAAGAGAAAAGCTATCGGACCAAGTGATCAGTGGACCTGGTGACTGCCAGCCACAACAGAGGCAATAAGATGAGTGCCTTAAATGTGTAGAATACACTTTACAAACTGTGCAATATAGCTGTATATTAAGCTTCACAATCACAAGATTAAAAGAACTAGAGACGAATTAGTGATACCGGAAAACAGTGGTTCTAGATGGTAATATGGTGGGCGAAGGGTGACATGGTTGACCAGACATCCGGGTTAAGACTGACTCAAAACGATGAATGACTGACCAGTTTGTTTATAGGAGAGGGCCAGGGGTTTCTGGAAAACTATGATTTATGTTATCTGGATAAGAATTACAACTGTCATTGGGAACTTTACTGATGATGTTTGTAACAGTGCAAAAACATTCTATCCATCCATCCATCTATCCATCTACCCCTCCATCCATCCATTCATCCATCCATCCAGGTTTAGTACTACACATGTACTAAGGCACTTGATGGCCTAAAAATATGGTTTCTACTTTTTAGGAGTTTAAAAATTAACAAGGGAGTGAGGATATGTATAACTGAATAATGTCAATTGAATTAGGGAAAGGCTAATTGTATATACAGAGGGTGCCAAAAAAATGTATACACATTTTTTTTTTTTAATATTTTTTTGGGGGGAAGGGGAACAGGACTTTATTGGAGAACAGTGTGTAGTTCCAGGACTTCTTTCCAAGTGAAGCTGTTGTCCTTTCAATCTTAGCTTTGGAGGGTGCCATTCAGCTTCAAGTTGTTGTCCTTTCAGTCTTAGTTGTGGAGGGCGCAGCTCAGCTCCAGGTCCAGTTGCCATTGCTAGTTGCAGGGGGCGCAGCCCATCATCTCTTGGAAGCTGAACCGGCAACCTTGTGGTTGAGAGGACGCACTCCAACCAACTGAGCCATCCGGGAGCTCAGCAGTAACTCAGCTCAAGGTGCCATGTTCAATCTTAGTTGCAGGGGGCAGAGCCCACCATCCCTTGTGGGACTCGAGGAATTGAACTGGTAACCTTGTGGTTGAAAGCCCACTGGCCCATGTGGGAATCTACCGGCAGCCTTTGGAGTTAGGAGCATGGAGTTCTAACCGCCTGAGCCACCAGGCCGACCCTGTATACACATTTTAAGAAAGGAAAAAACTGTATTAAAATTGTAATACTCAATATATACTGATAACAAAAGATGACTACAAGTCACGTTTGACTTCTGCAATTACAAGAGGTGCTCAAAGTGGTTATCATCGTGTTCAGACATTTCTTATTATAGCAAACTGCTGCTTGAGCAACGCTGACCCAAGTGTCCACTTGTATACATATTTTTGGCACCTCCGGTATAACATTTTACACATATAATAATACATATCATTACATACAATTATATAATATGGATATGCATATGTGTTGTAGGTATATATCATACACACATACACACACATACCCAAAGCGTCCTGTGTGCACTGACTGATAGGACGCTCTCATTACCTGGGGATAAAGACCTTCAGGTGGGTGAGGGCAGGCATGTGTGAGGGCAGCAAGGAAATCAGTGTGGCCAGAACAGTCTCCAAGCAAGGGAGAAAGCTGTGGAGATAAGGTCAGAGCACTGTCAGCATGAGGGAGCTCTGTAGTCCCTTGTGAGGACCTTGGCTTTTATCCTGAGAAAAAGGTACAGCCACTGCAAGATGATCATGCAAGGTCAGAATTAACCACTTAACGGGCAATTTCTCCAGCAAAGGTTAAAATCACAGATCTTGGGCTCCAAACCACTGGCCTAAACTGAAGGCATTCTATGAGGATAAACTAAGACATTTTTCTCGATTTATTCCCTTTCTCCCAGGTACCATCGCATTTCTTTGGTTCTGGGTTCTAGGATCATGTTTTTGCCTGTGATGATGCTCTAGAGGCTGGGAATTGGCGTGTTTGCATACTTGTGGATGTGGGAACAGCACTGCAGGAATCTCGTTTCTGGTGGGAAGGCCTGTGCCTGTAGTTTGAGGCTGTTTGGCCAGATTTGGGCCATATGCTCCAATATATCTTACCAAGAATAGAGGTGATATTTTGATCTCTAGCGAACCGGCGCCTGTATTTATTTCTCAATTGGTTCCAAAATGGAGGGAAAAGAAGGGTGTTGTTATCAACACCACCACACCCAATAAATATTCCATTTGTTTCCACCTTACTGCCCAGATGCTGCAGCTGGAAGCTAAGAGGAAGGAAGAGAGAAAGAGGTGGGGAGAGAATGAAGGTCTGAACAAGGAACAAAATAGCATTTTTTAAGATTACAATTGTAATAATTCATTATTTTCAGGATTATATTTAAGAATGTATTATTTCTCTGCTCGAGTCTCCTCTCTCAGACCCCAGAGAACTAGGGCAGCAACCAATGAAATTTTCCTTAAAGTGCTCTCTTATGAGGACAAAACGAATCTTAGTTAACTAAGATGAAATTGTTGAAGGAAACAAATTGGTGTTGGGTGAATGGGTTTTCAGTGAAATGGTCATTTGGTGGATCGGTCAATTGGCAAACTGGCTTAAAACAAATTCGTCTTTGGCAATTTGACCTAGAAGCAAATGGTTAATGGATCCTCCGTGTAAGAACCATGACAAATGTTATCCAACCTCAGCTTGAACAACCACTAATGAGAAATGCATTGCAATACAAGACAATCCAAAACAATGAAAAGCATTCACTTTTAAATATGTGTATTATATATGTCTCTTCATCTGGCACTAAAATTTGCCTGCCAGTCCTTCTCTTGGCCTCAGAAACAACATAGAATGTTTCTGTTCTCTTCTCTGTATGTGAGCCCATTAATAGAGGTTAAATAAGCTATGGTATCTTGCTTAAATTTCCTACATCCCACACAACTTGAGTTCCCTGAGTTGTCCCTTCTGTGATTTGATTTTTGCATCCCTTTTCCATTTTGGTCCCTCTGTCAGCATCCTTCTTGAGGAACACCATACAGAATAGAATATAATTCTGGCCTGAAAGCTTTAGAAGAACATGATCATGACCTCCTCTATTCTGAAAAGTATTGTCCCTGGTATTTTGAAAAAGCAAAGCTACTGGGATAATCAAAATACGTTTATTTTTATTTTTCTTTTTTAAATAATGTCCCAATGTCCTTTAAAAATCTTTCAGTAGCAGAAGTTCTCTCCCCTCTGAATAAGAAATCTGTTAGGTTCCTGAATTTTCTACTCACTCTTAGGTAATACAGAATTCTTTGGCCATTGTAATTCACCAAATACTATCTTAACTTGGTAATTACAATGTCAACCTTTATATTTTCATTCAAAGTTAAGATTTCCCTTCTCCTCTGAGCTAGGGCTTGACTGTAGGCAAGTGGCCTTCTGGGACTTGGCATTGTTATCTGTTTGTCTCCAGCTCACCTCTTTCTCCATCGACCCACTAGCTACTGTTTCTGATGTTTTAAGCGTTCTACTGCGGGGGCTGGTGAGGTTGGAAGAAATACAGAGGTAAGAGGGTGGTATATTGCTCCCTTGACAGATACGCCTATGGAAGGGCTAGATGCTCTCTGAGTCTGCAAGATGGTATAACTTTCTTTTTCTCTCCTGGACACTTTGGTGGATTTTTCAGTGCTCTCCCTTCTGGCCCGTCAGAATGCTCATGATTAAAATGATGCAACAATTTTTTTTCAGCTGCTGCTTTAGACCACACCCTCAGGCTCTGGTTTACCCAGGGTTCATTCCATACAGACACTCAATGGAGGTCGCTTATCCTCTGAGTGAAGCTCTGTTGGGCAAAATCTCATTGAAAATGCCCCCCAGGAGACACTCACTTAATCTTTATCTTGGCGAAACTCAAATTATGCAGACACATCTCAATGCAGCAGCATCTCTCTTCTAGCTCTGCCCTCTGACCTCTCACCTATAGATCCCAGGTTCCTCTGGCACCAGTATAGTGTGCTTCCACAAGAAGCTGTCTGCAGGTTCCACTGACATCCTGCTCTCTGGGCTTCAGGTTAAGGGAAAAGTACCCCACTTCCTGCTATGGGGGAGTGGTTTGGAGATTCCTAGTGCTGAAGCATTTCTCTCCAAAATAACTCTTCACGTCCCTTATTTATTACTGCTGTACCTTTTGTATCTTTCTTATGGAAAGATACAAATCTGCCCTAAATCACTAAGTTCCACTCAGTAGTCCCTTTGGAATCTAACATCTTTCCTGAGGGGTTACCACAATTGAAACTTTCAGTTTCACCTCTTAACCGTGCTTTTTCATTTAAAAAAAAAAAATTTCAGAGTATTTTGTCATTGACAAATATGTTTGTATTTTGACAAAGAATGTTTTTATTTTTATTTTCTTTCTTTCATTTAAAATTTTTAAAAGTATAGTTGGCATACGATATTATATTAGTTTGATGTGTACAACATAGTGATTTGACATTTATATACCTTACAAGGAGTTAACCACAATAAGTCTAATAACCATCTGTCATCAGGTAAAGTTATTATGACATTATTGAATATATCCCCTGTACTGTACACTATATCCCTACTGCTTATTTATTTTATAACTGAAAGTTTGTGCCTCTTGTTCCTCTTCAACTTTTTCACTCATCCCTCTACCTGCCTCTCCTCTGGCAACTATCAGTTTGTTCTCTGTATTGAGTCTGTTTGTTCATTTGTTTTGTTTTTATTCAGATTCCACATATAAGTGAAATCATATAGTATTTGTCTTTCTCAATCTGACATATTTCACTCAGCATAATACACTCTAGGTCCATCCATGTTGTCACAAATGGCAAGATTTCATTTTTATTGCTGAGTAATATCTATATCTATATCTATATCTATATCTATATCTATATCTATATCTATATCTATATCTATATCTATATCTATATCTATATCTATATCTATATCTATCTATCTATCTATCTATCTATCTATCTATCTATCTATCTATCTATCTATCTATCTGGACATATGTATGAGGTATGCTCAAACAATACAGTGAATGTTTAAATAAAAAAATTATTACAGTAAAAGACACATTGCCATTAATGCCCCTCAAAATACTACCCCCTCACTTTGAATACACTTATCCCATTGTTCTTGCCACTTTCTGAAGCAGTTCTGTAAGTTCTCTTGTGAGTGTCTTTAGTTGAGCTGTTGTGGCTGCTTCAATGTCCTGAATCATTTTGACTTTGGGAAGAGCCAGAATCTGGTGAATAAGGTGGATGGAGACACACCATAATACTTTTATTTGACAGAAGTTGTCATACCAGAAGCGATGTCTGAAACGGAGCCTTTCTATTGTGATCAGAAAATATGGTGAATGCTGCTGCCAAGTGCCATCCAAGAAAAAGGCAGGGATCTTTAATATGGAAAGCGGCGTGTCAAACCTTAGGAACAGTGTGTGACAAGTTCCAACTTGTTCAGCACATTCAGTTGGGTGTGAGCTATGGTTGAGAGAAAGTGTGTTTTAAAATGTGCTCTAAATCATATTCCATCAAGACAATGTTCCATGTCACATTGTTTCTGGTATATGGCAATTTCTATCAAATAAAAACATTATAGTGTGTCCTCATCCACCTTATTCACTGGATCTGGCACAATGTGACTTCTGGCTCTTCCTCAAAGTCAAAACGATTCAGAACATTGCAGTAGTCATGACAGTGAGACTAAAGACACTCACAAAAGAGGACTTCCAGAACTGCTACAGAAAGTGGCAAGAACGATGGGATAAGTGCATTTGAAGTGAGAGAGGGTATTTTGAGGGGGATTAATGGCAATGTGTCTTTTATTGTAATACATTTTCTTATTTAAACATTCAGTGTATTTTGTGACCATACCTCGTGTGTGTGTCTGTGTGCGTATGTATATATATGTGTGTGTGTGTGTGTATATATATATACACACACACACACATATATGTGTGTGTATATATATATATCTATATCTATCTATCTATAGCTATATATATCTCACATCTACTTTATCCAATCACCTATCAGTGGACATCTAGATTGTTTCCATATCTTGTCTATTGTAAGTGATGCCGCAATGAACATAGAGGTGCATGTATCTTTTCTAATTAGTGTTTTTTAAATCTGTTCTTCTTTTAAATGCAGCTCAAGATCAAATTAAATTTTGTTAGCATCTTCATGACCCTCTATAGTTCCTTGACCAAATATCTTTACTTTTTAGCCTGTTGTAACTAAGGGGGCTCAGAAGAAATTATAATTAAAAAAAAACCTGGAAATAATTGTACAGAATAAGCACGTGTTATGTATTTATTAACTACATTTTAAAACCTCCTTTGCAGGGCTTGAGGGCTCACATATCATACACAGTCTTCAAAAATCATGGCTTTTTGTACAGCTTGCCAGCTGGAGGAAGTAGAAGGAAAAAGACAAGAGGGAACTAAAGGTAGAGGGAATGACTACTGCAGCCTGTGCACCAAAAGAATAAACCACCCGGGAGAGCATTAACTCAAGTCAAGAACACAATTCCAAGGGCTATATTTACATCCCTGGGACACAAACTGTTTTCCAAATAAGGTCCCTGCATGGTGAAGTGTTGAGTGGCACTAGTTCTTAGGAAGTTCATTCAAATGGAAAATGAATTCTTGGATTTAATCCCATATAAATTATCTTTTGAATCACCTGAGGGTGTATTCCCATATTCATATATAATAAAAAAATGTTGAACTGAAATGAAACTCATACCCAGAAGAGAACAAATCCCCAGGAGCCATTTTCCATCAACCTGTTTTTATCTCCCAGAATTCATTCTTTACTAAGAGATTCCTTTACTAAGAGATTCCTGTGAAGAGTATGTCTCAGTTCCTCCAGGAGTTCTTGACGAGTATTCCAGAGACAAAATTTGTCTCTGATCTTACACATTTTAAAGCTGCTTATTCACACAGCATTTTCTGACATACTTTTTAGTGTTCTGGAAAGTCAGCTGCTTCTTTATACCACTTCCCACTCCTCAGATCCCTTTCCTTTATTTTTAGCCCCTCATTATAAAAACAATACACATTCATTAAAAAACAAAATGTACACAAGCAAAACAACATAAAATACACTCATGATTCAGCTAGAGATATTCATTATGAATGTTTTTCAGGACATTTTTCTAATATCCTTTTAAAATGTATATGTTATTAGTATTTACATAGGAACCACATTTTAAATGCTATTATCATCAACTAGGTTAAACCAATCCAACAGTTTTTGACCATTTGGATTGTGGCAGATTTCCTTACCATAAATATGGAAAAGAAGGAATAATTAGTTTTGACTGAATTAGATATAAGTAGCAAATACATATGAAACAACTTTGAATATTCATTTTGAACAATTTTTTACTTTCACCAAATTATTGTGTTTTCTCCCATACTTCTAATTTCTTTCCTAAATGCAGTTTGGTTTGTGTCCTTCCACACTTAAGCTCATTCTTACATGTATTTGCACACACATAATTTTTTCCTAAACACACACACACACACACACACACACACACACAACACCTTGGTAACTTGCTTTTTTCACTTAACAATATCTCTTGGACATACCATATTTCCCCCAAAATAAGACCTAGCTGGACAATCAGCTCTAATGTGTCTTTTGGAGCAAAAATTAATATAAGACCCGGTCTTATACCATATAAGACCGGGTCTTATATTATAGTAAAATAAGACCCGGTATTATATTACATTATATTACATTATATTACATTATATTACATTATATTACATTATATTATATTATATTATATTATATTATATTATATTATATTATATTATATTATATTATAAAGACCCAGTCTTATATTATAGTAAAATAAGACCTGGCCTTATATTAATTTTTGCTCCAAAAGACTCAGAGCTGATTGTCCGGCTAGGTCTTATTTTCAGGGAAACACGGTAATTTCAGATCAATAAATACGTATATATCTAACTAATCTTTTGAATAAAGGATTGTAAGTTTTGACTTTATTATGCAAATAATAAAGAATTAATATTTATTTACTAAGCTAGGTCACTAAGATGGACGGATTCATTGATTGTTTATGGTAAATAGTCTCATAGGAATAATAATTTACTTGTAGATTGCGACATTGCAAAGTAAATCACCATGGCTCACAGCTATTCCAAGGCAAGCTGTACAACATCATCTTATACATCAACATTACTATCTACTTCAAAGTCAAACACGCAAGACCTAAAAATGGTAAATACGTTCATAAATTATCTTTTTCTATAAGTTAACTTTCAGAGAGCACATTAACAAGAAATAATTTTTAGAAGACATGTATCATTACATTCCATTCTTTTTGGAATTAGACAAGCTACAAAATTAAATATAGTATTTAGAAACTTGAACATTTTTTCAGCTTGGAGTGTGTGTGTGTGTGTGTGTGTGTGTGTGTGATTTGTAAGATTTTTTTGGCCAAAAGACAAAATTGCTGTAGTAATTTCTCATTTTTTTTTACAAGTTGAAAAGTGAAAGCAAAAAAAACCCCTTTAGTATAGTTAGACTTTTTCTTCTTTGGGGCTTCATCCACAAAAGCCATATAATAAAGCTCCCATAATCTATTCAAGCAAGATGGCAGAAGTCTTACAAATTAGCTAGTGGTATAGAGGAAAAAAAAGAACACCAAAAGGCTTTTGGGTAACATGGGCCTTTTTTAATAGCCACAACCAGCAACTTGCCTAAATCATCTTAGGGTGATGTTGCCTCTTGGGAAATATTTGATAATGTCTGGAGACATCTAAAAGTACCCTAAGAAGTATGATTTCCCCATTTTACAGATTGACAAACTGAGACTTAATGAAGCTAAGTAACCTGCATGAGATAATACAGCAGCAGATCTAGCAGATAGCATAGCATGTATATTGTTGCATGTCTCTTTAATTTATAAAATGAAAGTACAATGGTACATTTTTTGTTAATAGGGAAGATAGAAATAAAAAGAATGTACTATAACTGAAAATAAACTGTTATCCTCAAGTACTAAAAATCATTATGAGTTTTATAATTATATTTTGTGCTAAGAAGGATTATGATTTGATAATTGAGGACCTTTTATAATTGAGGACATTATGCTAAGTGAAATAATCCAGTCACAGAAAGACAAATATTGCATGATTCCACATATATGAGGCATCTAAAATAGTCAAATGCATAGAATTAAAGACTGGAATGATGGTTGCCAGGGGCTGGAGGCAGGGAGAAATGGGGAGTTACTAATCAATGGCCATAAACTTTCAGTTAAACAAGATGAGTAAGTTCCAGAAAGGTGCTGTACAACATTGTACCTATAGTCAACAATACTGTTGTACACTTAACATTTTTGTTAAGAGAATATATCTCACATTAAGTGTTCCTACTATAATAAAATAAAAAAACAAACTGTAGTATATCCATACATAAAACAGAAAAAAAGCCACTGACACATTCAACAGCAAGGATATATCACAAATGTATTTTGCTAACTGAAAGAACTCAGGTCAAAAGGCTACAGATAGTTATTCCATTTACTATATGATATTCTGGAAAAGGCAAAGCTATAGGAATTGAGGAATAGGTCAGGTGTTGCAAGGAGTTCAAAATGGGGGAAAGAATTGACTGCAACGGATGAGCATGAGGAAATTTTTTGAGTTGATGGAATTATTCTGTATCATGATTTTTGTTGTAAACAAATGACTCTGCGTTTGTCAAAATTCACAGAATGGTGCACCACAAAGAGTGAATTTTATTGTACTTAATATAGAAATAAACGTAAAAAGAATTTTCAAGTGGCTTGAATTTTCTGAGTGTTTCAGTCCCTTACCAGAGTAATTAGTTATTAAATGTTTGTTAAATGAACAATGGGTAGATGGGCAATCTCTCGTGGAACTCAGACAAAGATGAGAGGAGTGCAACCCCGAGGAGCCCATTCTCATCAGCCTTCCTTCCAGCAAGACGATGAGCAAAACTTCACTTACTTGTCTACACTCCAGGACAGAGTATATACCAGGGGTGCCAAAACAATGTCCACATTTTAAGAGATATTATCTATGTATTACTTTTCGAAGTTGAATTCAATTATGGAAGCAATGTGTATATAGTATGATGTTCCGCTTAAAAGATGGCATTCATCAAGTGAATGCTGGAGTCATTCATTGTATTACAATTTTAATACAGATTTTTCCTTTCTTAAAATGTGTATTCACTTTTTGGCACCCTCTGTAGATAAGTTCAGTCACAGCAATGCCATATGCAGGGGGAAGCAATTAGGCAAAATTGAAGATGGAGGTTGCACAGGTTTAATTTCACTTTGGCATCACATCCATTTCCTTGTACTTTCATACATTATTTTTAAACAAAAATATACTGAGGTTAATAGTTCTATATTTGCTGAACAACAACAAAAAAAACTACATTGACACCATCAATTTTATATATCCGTCCATGAGGAAGACTGTATTGCATACAGATTATAAAAATACTATAAAAGGTCCTAGCTTTCATTGCTTCATGATTAATTTTATCTGTGGCAATTTGATAGGTCTCAACAGATTTATTCCTTTCGTTCGAGATATGTTGGGTCACTTCCTCACTTTATAATTGCTAAAACTGAAAGTTAACCTCAACTTTTTACTGCTAAAACCAGAACATATCAACTTCATCAGAATAAGATAGTAATAGTAAAAATACTGTTTTATTTGTAGATACAGTAAGAAGAACACCATGTTTTATTTGTACACAAGGCATTTCCTGGTATTTATTTTGACCTTTTTAAGTGTGGCTAAAGATACGAGTTACTTGGATTACCTTTAGACAAGGGGTTAATAATTGGCTTCCTCTGGTTGCAGAATATGTTGTTTTCCTCACATACTGGTGACCACAGCATAAAATCCTTACATGTCTTATTTTACAGTTCCCGTGGTTGCCAGTCAAATGTCCTCCAATGTTCAGACTTGAGCTGGTCTGAACACGGGGTATAGTAACTACAATTTCTAATAAGCCAGTTGGGTCATAGAAGGGAACCGGCTCTATTGGCTAGTCTTTTGGCATCATCATAAAGTGAAAAAAATATAGGATTGGTTACTGCCTGGAGTTGGCAGAAAGAAAAATAAGAAACATGTCACAGAGGCAGGTGTTTTTAGAAACTGTACTAAACAAAAGATTTTTCTTCAGGTAGCTTTTGTGACTCACTTCACTAAATTAGGTTCAAGTAATATCTTTCCTCTTTATTTCCCCAATTAATTTCTGAGCACTGGCAAGGGAGATTTGGGGGAAATTCTCCCACCAGGGCCTGAATTCCCCTGATGCCCTGGCAAGTAATGATTTTATTTTTTTATGGGGGCAGAAAGTATTACAATTAAAACTGTTTCCCAAGCCAAGTAAGCCAAAAATCTTGTTATCTTCTTATAAGATATTTGCACAACCACAATGAAGGGAAACTTTTTTTTAAGCAATCTTGTAGATCTGTATCTTCGTTTAAAGATTTCCTGGAAACTGTCTCCTCTGCAAGAGCTAATGGATTAAGCTTTGTGGATACTTCATCAATAAGCTGAAACATCTGTCCTCTTGCCATTAAGAGAGTTTGGAAAAAGAAGGGAACAGGACACTCCTTCCAGCTACTATAATGAGAGCTCAGAATTTTTGCTCAGGTTTAGCTGCAGGCTGTTGTGGAAGGCAGAATCACGGCTGGCTCCATAGGTGTTTACCTTCTAATCCCTGGAAGCTGTGATTATGGTATACAGCAAAAAGGTTTTGCAGATGTGATTAAAGGTCTTAAAATATGAAGATAATCCTGGATTATTCTGGTGGGCCCAATATAATCAGAAGGGTCCTTATAAGCAAAAGAGGGAGATAGAAGAGTGAGAGAAGATGTGAAAATGGAAGGAGAGGTTAGAGTGATGAGACTGGAGGTGGCCACATGGCAAGGAATGCAGGCAGGCCCTCTAGTAGCTGGAAAAGGCTGGGAAATAGATGCTCCCTTAGAGACTTCAGAAGGAATGCTGTGTACTGACACCTTGATTTTAGCACATTTGGAACCCGTTGAAGGTTTCTGACCTCCAGAACTGTAAGATAATACATTTGTGTTGTTTTAAACCAATGAGTTTGCGGTAATTTGTTATAACAGCAAAGGGAAACGAATACAGCTTCAGGCACGCTCTCTTATCCATCTGCCACAGTAAATAAGAAACACTAGTTTGGGAATCGGGACTTCTAGAACACTTAAAGTTGCTCAATTTCAGGCACAGCTTTCAAAGCTGTGTGGGTAATAATAAGTATGGTTGAACACTGCATTAATAAGAGAAGAAAATGTGTGTGAAAACATTTAACTGATTTCTGTTTCTTTAGTCCTATAATTTCCATTTATTTGTAATTAGAAGCGTTGGTTATAGATGGAAGCCTGTCCTAATACTGGGCAGACAAGCACCCACCTACTCTTAATAACGGAAGCACAGTATCTCCTCTTTGATCACTACCCCCCTCCAATTGATCAGGACTCTCAGAGGCTAAGTCAGTGCAGGAAGGTGAGGCAGTCCGTCAGTTGTGCTCTCTTGGTCGGGATGACAAAGAATGGAGAGGCGGGTCAGCAGCCTGTAGCCTTTGCCGCTGTCTGCTACACGGTGTCCTGCCAAAGACTCATCCACCCATGGAAAGTGAGGTTAGCGCCGTCTTGGTTATGGCTTTGTTGGTACATGTCCTCTGCACAGGTCAAATGCGTATGCCTCACATGGATGCCAAGGGGGTTGTACATATATTCACTAATTCCGTGTTTCCCCGAAAATAAGACCTAGCCGGACAATCAGCTCTAATGCGTCTTTTGGAGCAAAAATTAATATAAGACCTGGTCTAATTTTACTATAATATAAGACTGGGTCTTAAGGTCTTATATAATGTAATGTGAGACCAGGTATAATATAATATAATATAATATAATATAATATAATATAATATAATATAATATAATATAATACAATACCTGGTCTTATATAACATTATATAAGACCTGGTCTTATATTAATGTTTGCTCCAAAAGATGCATTAGAGCTGATTGTCTGGCGAGGTCTTATTTTAGGGGAAACACGGTTATTCTTTAAACGCAACTCCAGTAAACTACAGCTCGAGGGGCTTTCAGCCTCAGCCACACATCATGCTATAGCTAGTTCTTCCCCACAAACATCCTGTGTGCTGAGCTTAAAGCAGTAAGCAGTCCTCTCTGTCCTGATGAATTCTTCTTTTGGGGTCAAAGTCACCTTCGTCCTTACATAGAGGTTCCCCTAAATTTAAAACTTGGGGCATGCAGGCCAGAATCTGAGTTCCTTCTTTTCCAGAGAATTGTGGGCTTCTTATGCTTATAGATCCATTTCCTTCCCTGGGGATCCTTTAATGGGTTTTGTTGTGAGGACTGTTAGGGCAATCGGTGATGGATCCCACTCTAACTGCATTTACATATGGGAGACCACTCAAGTCATTCTTTTCAGGAGCAAAATGATATCTTCCACAGTGATTCTTAGTGCCTTTAGGTCAGGAAGTCATGATACTACTAAAATGTGTAATCACTGCTTTCCATGGCATTGCATTTAATCTCTGCCTTAACAGAAACCTCTTATATTTATATTGTGTTGAAATCTGAGTCATACCAACTTCTTTCCATTAATTCCTATTTTGCCTTTTAAAGCTCTCAGGAGGATAAAAAGAATATGTAATGGATTCTTCTCACACACCCACAGTGTAAGTCGTTACTTCTCTCATCGGACACAGTGGTCATCTTTCTCTAATCCATGCTATGACAAGATTAAATTCTTCATCACCATGGTCGATATCTTCTGGGTAAAGTACCAGTGTACTAATTTGGTCCACATAGGGCTAAAAGTGATCATTTCCTCCCTCTTGCCCTCCCTCTGAACTTCATATTGCTGTTAATGCAGCCCAGGGATGAGTTCATTCTCTCAGCAGTAACTTCTCTCTCTTAATTCCTTGAGCTCAGAGAGTCAAGTAAAATTCTCTTTGTGGTAATTGTGTTTTGTCTTGAGAACTCATTTATCCCTATTCTTCTTATTAGATTGCAATTAGTTCAACAATATAGCACATACGTTTCTGAATTATTTTCAGATTTGATTGTAATACTCTCTATTGTCATTTACATTTTTGAAAGTTGAAGAGGCCAAAGTTACTTCACACCCCTCCTCAGCTTGTTATCCCTCCACACCATTTGTGTGTGTGTGTGTTTGTGTGTGTAACAGTGTATATAGATACCCATTATTGACAAAGAATATTAGTTTAAGAATCAGAAAATCCTAGGTCCAAATTCATGTTTTGCTGTTACTAGCTGTGAGATCGGGGACAGATTGCATCACTCCAAATTTCCTCTGTATCATGAGGATGTTTATTATATGTGCATCTGCGTATGTATGTGCACGTACATACATGTTTATATGTATACATATATGTTTTGTGTGTACGCATGCATTGCATATGTGTATATGTGTGACATGTATAGGTGCATATGTGTATGCATGTGTGTTTATATATACTTGCATATGCATTATGCATGTGCACAGTTATGTGGATACATATACATGTGTATATTATGCACTGTGTGCATATGTGTATATACATGTATGTGTGTTGTGCAGTGCTTGCATGCATATGTGTGTGTGTGTGTGTGTGTATTCTGGAACATATTAGATTGCCAATACACAGTAGATATTATTATGATTAACGAGGCAAACCAGTTACAACGACAACCATCACACATAATACTCTACGAGAGTAGAGTCTTCCAGAATACCTGGCATAATGAGTACTCCCCTCAACTGTAATGGTGACACTATATCTTTGATTTTGAGATTTAAACCTCTACTGTAATTTGATTTAACAGGGTAGTTCAGGTTGGGACTTTTTGAGTTTTTCTTTTCTTTGCTTCCCTCCTCTCCAGCCAAACTTTAATGACTCTGTTTACTATACATTTACTATGCATACCATATCAATGGTTCTGTTTACTATGCATACCAGTTTCCAGGATTCTGGTGATTCTATTTATTTCAGACCTTATACATACCTGGCTCAATGACTTGAAAAACATTTTTATATTGGCATAAGGCATAAGATCTACCTGATCCCTATTCCCAGCCTCTGGGAAGCGCCCTTTTCCAGGAATTGCCTGACAAACTTCTCCTTTCCTTTGTTCTGCCTCTCCTTATTGGCCTATAAAACCTTTTGGCCATACCTGGGGGGATTGGCTTTTGGAAAGGAGTCCTCCATCCTCTCAATGGTAGGGGTGGGGGAGTGACCTTTGGACAAGAGCCCCCCATCCTCCCAGAATGCTGGCATTTTGAATAAACCTGCTTCTCTTTCCACCAACCTTCGCTCTCGAGTTTTGTCTTTCATGCAGCGAGCAGCCAGACCTCTAACACTGTAACAGAACCTCTATGGTAAATGTAGTTTGAAAAGGAAATGATATAATCCCAGAATGGATTTAACTTCGTGAACCTGGACTGGTCCCCAATGATTTCCTCTTTGCTCCCTAAGTATTTACCCATCTTTTATACTCCAACATTTTGCTAGGGATTCATCTAATCTCTTTGGCATATAGTTTAAAGAATTTAACTTCTTTCACCTTTTTGAAAATGGAAAAATTTATTTGCCCTTTTCCCACCTGCCAGCAAGACTTCTGTTCCCATGGTTCTTCAAAGATGACTATTTACAGTTCACTGATGTCATCTGAACCTTCTTTTGGTTTTATGGAATGGAACCAGCATGCTTTGAAAGATGTATTTTTTCAACCTCCTTATTTAGCTTGGACTTTAATTTTCTCCTACCAGTATTTGCTTTCTCCTTTCTAATCTGACAATTATCTTTCTCAACTAATGTCTTAGTCAAGAATCTCTTGATTATGAATACAAGAAACTCAATTTAAACTCACTTGGGATAAAAAGGAATACCTTGGCTCCCATAGCTGGGGGATTCAGGCGTAAGGCTGGATTCAGGGATTCAGAGGATGTCATCAGGAGCCTACATTTGTTCCTGTATCTGAGTTTTGATTCTTTTTGTGGATGGGCTTTCCACATAGTAGAGGGGATAGCTACGGGGTTGGGTTCAAATCCAAAAGGAAGAGAAATGCTCCCTCTCTTTCAGTATCCATATTTCAAATCTCACAGGAGCATCTGACTGTTCCTGTTTGATCACGTGTTCATGGCCAAGGTCAAGGCAGACTGGGGCACTGTGGCCAACAGGCTATTACCATCTCATGAGATGTGGGAGTGAGGCAGGGCAGACAAAGAAGCAGAGGTCAGCTACAACAGAAAAACACTTTATCCTCTGCCTCTCCTCTGAAGATTTCACAGTATTTACTCAAAACCTCCCTGTCGCTTTCTATATAACTTTAGAAAATCTATTTTCATCTTCCTTGGCAATTTTCACAAGCTTTACTTTGTTCCCTTGGTATTAGTTTTCATTCATTTGTGGTTACATGTTGGTTCTTCCACTCTTCATAAACAACAACTTTAAAACGTCTCCGTTTATCTGAGCTGGGTGAGCTGCCAGCATGGTTTCCTTAGCTGCCCCTCCCTCACCTTCATGATTACCTTCTCAGAACTGTGTGTTTAAAAGTCTTCTTTTTCTTCCCTAGTCTCTGGCCATGACATCATGCCTATCGTCTCTCTGAACTGGAAATCTATCTTCTTTTCGTTTAGGCCATATATCTAGCTTTACTTAGGGTTCAGAGCTTCGGCTATCGCAGACTATTAGATGCTATTACTGGTTCTTCCCTCCTCCATAGGATTCTATCCTTTCATTTTGCCATCCAGTATTTTCCTTGCTTGTCAGAATTACGTCCTCAGCAGTAATTCCCTTCATTGCTTTTTCTGCCTTTTAAAAGATGAAGTTGTCAGTAAGATATATCCAAATGCTCTACTTTTAGCTGACTAACTTCCTGGAGATGTCTAGAGAAACACAATCTTTCATCACTTCTGTATCTTGTCTCTGTTTCTGTGCCAGATTTGTGATCAATGTCAGGATGTGATCATCCATTTTTTCCTTCTGTCTGGAATGGCTGTTTTACCAACCATCACCCCCACTTTACCTCCTCCAACCATAATATCATTTTGATGCTTTTTCTTTTTATCTCTACCCAGATGTTCTTTATCATTCTGCCATCCCTGATGTGGGGGTTTTCCCAAAGGTATATATCTTCTTGACACAGTGTGCTACTCCCTTTGCACAAAGTGGTGCGTTCTGTAAGAGTTGCCATTTGTGAGTCTTATTTTGCCAAGAATACCCTATGAAGGGTATTGGTTTTCTTGCGAGAACGTCAAATAATATTTTTTGTAGCTTGGTCTTCAATCAACTAGGAACCTAAATGCTATGTCCTGCTGCCTCCCAGATGATTTTCTCCTGTGAATTAATAGGCACATTCAACACTGGTTTCATACTTAGAGTTTTACCCTCCTATTATTTTCTTCTTCCATTGTTTTTTCAATTTAAAATCCTCTAGAACAGTTTGAGATACCTCAGTGAACACATTCTCCACTTTAGAAAAACTGATCAAATCTTATAAAAACAAATGCAAAGGAACAATTCTCATTTTTCCCCTTTTTTTATTATTGGGAAAGTATACTATCAAACAATACTTAAAGCAAGTGGGCCAGTAGATTGGGTTTGCAAAATTCCTTCTTTCATAATGATTCTTGTAACAGAAACCCATCGTACGTTTGAGTTGCAACCGGTGTTTGGTTTGACTCAACACACTCAAAGCTAGCCACATCTACAGAATATATTCCATGTGGAGCTTTAAAATGTGTCCTATCCCAAAGGCTGCAGCAAGAGAACTGGAGAAGGGAAAACTGGCTCATCAATAGGAAGGGCAGATCTTTTCTGAAGCATGGCCAGTATCTGCTAGATAGAGAAGCTGCAGAAACCCCAGCAGGAAGGCATCTATCTTCACCTTCTTTTGCCTGTCTCTGTAGTGAGCGCCCACATCTACGCTTCCCTACCATTCCTCCAGCCCCAGACATTTCCCTTGACCTTAACCCATCTATGCCCTTGGTGGTGAATGTGGCCCTACCTTGGTTTATGCCTGCCTTTGGCCCTGCCCCAGACTTTTCTCCTTTCCCAGTATCTACCCTCTCCTTGCAGCCAAGGGTCCTGGGGACACTGGCCTTCTGAATTCCATGTAAAAGTTTTAGAGCAGCATGTCTGAGGGCAATCAGTATTAAGTGTGTGCCAGTTTCTTTTGCACTTCCTGGGATGAAGATGGATAGGAGGAATAGCTAGCACCAGACATTTAGAAAATAATTAAGGGGATCTCAACTGCTTTAGGAGAGTACGTCTCCTCAACTTCAGGTAAAGTCCATTTCCAGGATCTGACACAACACAGAGATGAAAGTCCCATGGTAGAGGAACTGGGATTTGCACTGCGTAGGACTCAGCCCATGACAGACAAACTGCCTAACCTTGGACAAGTCACTTAACCATTTCTGAGCTTTTGTTTCCATATCTGTAAGATGAGGAGGACAATGCCTATTGTGTGGAGTTAAGTCTCTGGCAAGTCTCTTAGAGGAAGTCAGTGTGCCGGAGTATTAGCGGAGACTCTTGAAATCAACTCTTATGAAAACAAGAGGACACAATCAGAATTGGGCGGAGGGCAAAGTCAGCCTTGGAGTTGGTCCTGCATTGATCTAAAATACCTGTACCTTTATACTTGTCTTAGTTAGTCTGGGCTGCCATCATAACAATACCATACAATGGGTTGCTTAAAAAATAAAGATGCATTTCTTATAGTTCTGAAGGTTGGGAAGTCCATGATCTGTTGTCTGCCAATTTACTGTCTCATGAGGACCCATCTCCTTGTTGAAAGTTAGCTGCCTTCTAGCTGTACCCTCACATGACAGAAGGGGGTTAGGGAGCTCTGGGGTTTTCTCTTATAAGGGCACTGATCCCATCATGAGGACTCCATCCTCATGACCTGAGCACCTCCCAAAGGCCCCACCTCCTAACACAATCACACTGGGCATTTGGATTTAACATGAATTTCCGGGGGGGACCCAAACATTCAGTCTATAACAATACTCCTGCCTCCATGTGTCAATGGATGTGAGAAATTCTGGGAAGGGTGTGGCCATTGTGATCCCTGAGAAGCTGAAAATGTCTGCAGATAGCACTGTCAGCCTTGGCGGGGGGTGGGGTGGGTGGGGGTGGGTGGGGGGGTGGGTGGGGGTGGTGTCATCCCTTGAAGAGAGATCTGGGCTGCAACGCATCAGTGCAGTGTTTAACAGGGTTCTGTGAGGCAAATGATTTTGGTAAGTGTAAAAGTTTCTACAAGTGTTAATTTTATAATCAATATGACAATCACAGGATAGTTATTAAGGGACTGTTCTGTGATAGGTACTTGACATAAACAAAAATATTGAGCTCTAATTTTTTTCTTTAATGCAAGCGTGTTATTTCTTCCACTAAGTTGATCTTCTAGTCCTTTGCCATAGTCCTTTATCAGCCGAGATCAGGCTACAGGTCACACATAAAGATTTACTGGATGCTAACTATGTGCAGAACTTGGGAAAAACGAATCTTTTGTGCCTTAAAGTTATTCCTGGGCATTTTAACACTAACTGGCAGAATGTTGATGGAAATCATTAGCATGATAATTGCTAATACATATTTTTAATACACTATGACATCATTACAATGAAAAAAATTTACATATTTCAGTACTTCTTTAAGAACAAAACTAAAACTACTTTTAAGTAAAAACACTCCTCCTTGAAGAATACATAAATAGTAGAACAATAACCAAGCCTCAGTTAAAAAATAAAGGGAAATGCCATTTGATATGTTTTATTATCAATTGGGGAGCCAAAAATAAGTCAGACGTAATGGAATTTCATTGTATGGCAGTGGAATTTCCCCCAGAGTTTTATTAAAAGCTTTAACACAGTTTGAACTCCTCAGTGAAGTCCAAGAGCCTATCCAAGGGCTGAGTCAGCATTTTAAGTAAATACGCTAATTTCTGAGATCAACAAAGAAAATGTTACTTTTAGTACATTTCCAATTTAAAACATATAAAAAAATTACTTACAAAGTATTCAATGGAGCCTAACTGAATATTTTGATTTGTTCCACTTAGATTTGTATTTCCTCAACATTCTGAGAGCAGTTTACTTGTTCACTGATCACAGTAAGAAGATTGAATTAGCAGTCTGTGAATTAATAGAAGGTGCAGTAATTGTTGATGCAACGCTTAGTATAAATCATCATAGTGCTCGTTCCAATCTGCATTGTGTTTTACATTTTCAAAGGATAAACCACATACTCCTTAGTTGCTTTAAAAAAATATGTTAGACATATCTATGCATGCAAATAAAAGCAAAGAATTAGAAAATCCAGAAAATCCATTTTCACACTTCCTCTACCTCCATCCTCTCTTTAAAAACTGTGCGGGAATAACACAAAATTCTATGATATTACCACTCAGGATATGAAACTTAGACCAATAGAGTTGGCATCCCCTGGCTGCTTGTTAGAAATGCAGGATCTCATTTAAACCTGCATTTTAACAAGATCTCCAGGTGATGTGTGTGCATATTCAAGTTTGAGAAGCATTACTCTACGAATCTCTTGTCTCTAATAAATTAAAATTATTTTTTTTCTTAAAGTATTCAAATGACTGCTTCCTCCTTTTGGTTGTAGGAATAAGTATGAATATAGAGTATTCTGAGGCATAAAATTCAAAACAGAAGTGTGAGTTGAATTTAATTGTTGTTTTAGGTTCTGAGTAATGAAGGTATAGAGTTAGGAAGCTTCTCTTAGAATAAAAAGTTCACCTTTTTCAATTATAGAATATGAGTATTAAGCCTAATTTTAGTTTTGCATACCTTTAACTTTTTCCACCTGAATTGTTTCCTAAAATGTTAAATGGAGGATTCAGGAAGCCAGCAGAGAAAAAAATTCCCATCAAATAACATGATTTGACCACTGCTTCTATTGAACAATCACCGTATGAACTATTTTCTCATTTCTTTGCATTAGTAAAATTTTGAAACAATGCTTTCCCCACTTACTTGATTTCCAGCAGGTAGCGTTAAGAGGATTTGCAATCCTGCTCGGTTTATGATTCTCATATTATTGACTTTACTCTGCAGAGCTGAAAGAGGGCCTCAAATGCAGTGGATGTTAAGGTTAAAGCCCTTCTTATGTCATTTAGAGATTGTTTTAGATTAAGGATCATTTGACCTTGAGCTACAGTGGTTGCTTTATTATCTGATCATGGTGCCTCCAATAGGCGGTCCAATGCTTTCAGCACATTACCTGTGTCATTCTAAAGCTTCTTGCCTCAGAAGATCTCTCAGCAGGGTTAGAAAAAGGTAAAGAGCTTCAATAAGCAAGATATATTTATCAGCAAGAAACAGCAGTCCCAGCAAATTAATTTATAAAGTAATGGCTCCATCATGATGATAGAACTGATTTAATATTTAAAATTGTATTTATTAGTATTGTTATGAGTGGTAATACTCTACTGCTGATAAAAATAGAGACTTCTATAACAATCTCATTGCAGTTTATAGAAATAGGTCAGAAGAGAATCTGGTATTTCTAAACTAAACCAATTTAGCCAGACTAACTCTCCCCACGGTATATTCTGAAGTAGGAAAACCACAGAAAAGAGTGAATAAATACCAAAGGCAGCTTGAACAAGATTATTTAGATGGAGTTTTATATGATTTGAGACTAAAATCAGTCAAGTTTGTGAAACTGCAGGGTCTGAATCAGATAGATCAGGTTAAGATCATTTCGACCCAAAACACTGCAGCTATGTGATCAATCAAGGAGGTCAAGATTGCTGGTCAGTGATAAGAAGGCAACAGATAACGAAATGGATTTGCACTTGGAGAATCCAGATTTCTTGCAGCTGCAGTTATATTAACAGGTAGGAAAATGTTTAGATTACACATTCACAGTGAACCGTAAAAGTCAGGTTGCTAAATAATGAGGCTTTTACTTTTCTTTGTAAGAGAGCTCCCCACATGCTCTTGCCACCCTCATAAGTAACACAATTAATTATACGTCTGAGGTGATTATTGTATATTTGTTAATGAAGATGAACCCTTAAGAATATTTTAGGAAACAATGACCATGACACAACCTCAGAGATGGGTATATATAATAAGAGATGTAGCAGACCTGTTACTTAAAACAGTACCAGAGCTTTGGCTGTGCCACTTAAGAGTGTGTTCACAGATCACAGATTCTCTTTCTCTTTCTGGCTCTCAAACACAACTGAGAAATACTTACAGTTCTGGCAAAAGGACATAAGGCAAATGTAGATCAAAGAAACGTCTAGGTATTGTATTTTCTTAGCCATTGGTACAGAATGGGGTATCATAACAGAGAGCAGTTGGCTGTCTTACAGAAATAGAAAACTATTACATATGTATTTTTGGTCACTCTTCCAAGACAATGTTTTTAGATATTTTCCATATCACCATATTTTCTAGCTTCACAACAGTGTATGATAATGGACTTAGACAACAGGATTCAAATTATTATAATAAGATTACACCAGACTCATCTAGGCTATGAAAGTAAGGAGTAAAAATAGACAGATCTTAATATGTGACTCACCCTGAGGAGGGCATGTGCTTTTCCAGGAGCAGTGATGGGTCTTCCGGGTCCATTCCTACTGTCCTGCCCAGCAGCTATCCCTGGTGGTGCGTTCATATTCACTGGGAATTACAACAGGCAGCATCTCATTTATGGGCAGTACTTGGGGAAGGAAAGAAGAGTGATAAGGCCTCTTTTTACAGGTATGGAATGACTGGTGAGATTATTATAATTGAGGAGATTCTTAAATACAGATGTTATCTTTATTGAAATAGAGGGAATGCGAGTAACAATTACTAAAACAATAATTCCATAAAGCAATATACAGCTGCTATTGCAGAACTTCGAAAAATAAGTAAATGGCTTGTCTGATAACCATATATTATTGGTTGCAAATTATTAGGTAAGTATAACAACTAGCCCAGGTGACAGATGAGTCTGCCATGAAAGAGATAAAAGGGAATAACGTCTTCCACAGACATTGGTGAGAAAGGGAAGCAAAATGCTAAAGGAAAAAAAAAAAAAAAAGATGAAATGAAGGGAATAAGATATAAGTGGTGATGGGGAGAGAGAATCTAAAGTTGATTATTTGTTTACCTTAAAACCAGGTTTATTTGTTATTTAGGAGGCATTTATTTGTTTTAAAAAGTGAAAGTACCTCTGCCATTTATTCAGAGTTTATGAGTTAAGACAAGATGAAACAGAAGCCTGCTCCATGTCTGTCAGATAGGGGTGAGGATGGAAATCAAGAGTGTTTATCCAGAGTCAACATTAGTTGAGCATAATCATTGCTGTATTAGAACTCTGGGTAGGAAAGAATTTAATGAAAAAAAAAGAAAAGTTGGTCCCTGCTTTGACAGCCAATTGGGAACTAAAAGCATCAGTAATGTTCTTTCTACGTGTAGAACAACTATAAGCTAGTGCAAGTAGGTACAATTGGAATTATATTTAGGTTAGACCATCAAGAAGTGAACTGGTGATAAGACTACCACTGATACTTGAAATGAGATTTGTGGCCAAGATGGCTTACTGTCCTTCCAAGATTAGTGCTTCCTTTTTTTTCATATGGCATTGTCATGCAGGGACTCTGGTCGTGCTCCCTGCACAAGAATGCAGGATATGGTGAGGCCAAAAAGGAACACCAACGGAGCCATAGATAGGGGAGTCATACCACTATATTCTCGCTGGCAGCTGGGTTGGAGACACAGGAAGCAGGAGCCACACGATCCACAATCTGCCTTTCGCTTCTCTGCCAACCAACTAACCTGCCCATATAGCCACGGCACTTATATCAGTGGCTAATGGCTAACCAGTAACAGCTGATGACCAACTAGTCACAGCTGATGACCATCTACTACCAGAGCCAGCACCTTTCCATGTGAGGCTGAGAGCCTGGAAACTGCTTTCTGGGACTCTGTCCTGACAGGCATCGTTGACAGGATGTACCTGCTCAGTAGGGAGCTACATCTAGATGGAGCCTTATGTCCAGTTCTTGCAAATGGAATGTGAGCAGAAGTGATATCTTTCTCTTCTTCACCTCCTCTTTCATCATCTATTGGCTGGAAGTAAAAGATTTCCAGGCCCCAGAGGATGGTGTGGTCATGAGATGATAGGAGCCTGGGGCCCTGAATCACTGCCTGGGACACCACCCCTCTAATACCTGCATTAAACTATTCATGAACAAGGAAATAACTTCTGTGATGTTAAGTCACTGACATTTTCTGGGTTACTTAATGTATCAGCCATTATATCAATAGAGTGTGCCTTCTGTATTTAATTATTTTTCTTTGCATTGAAATCATCAGGAAAAATAAAGATTACTTGGCAATATCGGATTAGTTGATCAATGTTTGGGGATTTCCATTTGAACAAAAGTGGCATGACATAAATTAGAGTGGAGACAATTTAGTTCCTGAGAGGTTATCCTGGTGGTCATGCAGGGGACCCTGCTCGCTGCACCATTTGTCGTGCGGGGTGGCCTGCGGGGTGGCCTGCAGGGTCTCTGCTCCCGTTCCCCACACAAGAACGCAGGATATGGTGAGGCCAAAAAGGAACACCCACGGAGCCATAGATAGGGGAGTCATACCACTATATTCTCTCTGGCGGCACTATACTCTCACTGGAGGCTGGATCCACACTGTCCGCAAACCGCCATCCACGCTTGCCAGCCTAGCCGCCATCTTCTTGCTAGCCCCATTCTCTCTCTCTCCTCCTCTCTCTCCTCTGCTAGCGTAGCCACAGCAGTTATATTGTGGCCAATGGCTCACTGGTTACAGCTGACGGCCAACTAGCCACAGCTGATGGCCATGCAATCACAGTTGGCCATTTACTACCTGAGCCAGCACCTGTCTATGTGAGGCCGAGAGCTTGGAAACTACTTTCTGGGGCTCTGCCCCCACACCTGGCTTTTTATATAACATTCTTCTCTCCAGAAATCTTGTTTGTTAACATTTTTCTCACCAAACCTAACTTTTATCCTTATTAACTTAATTTATGGATTTCGAAACCTCTGTTACAGATTGGTGGGATTGATTTTGTAGCTAACTTTTATCAGCTCCTCACTTTCAAGTTTTAAGTAAATTCATAAACTTGAGGATGTTTATCTCCTTAAACCGAGCCTTATTGAAAATTTTCAAAATCAAGTATCCTTGATAGAAGTTATGCCAATAAGCTCCTATTCAATTCCTTTGTCTTAAAGTTTCTAAAGCTTCTTTATCCATTGTCCTCAATTTCCCTCTTCATTAGGGATAGCTATCCATTTAGTTTCCTTGTTAAACATTTGGGGTATAATTTACACTTTCTTTTTGGGTGGGTTGTAGTTATGATTTTCCCCACATGAAGAACTTTTAAGCTTCAACTACAGGAAATATTTAGACTATCTGAAATGTTATGCTGTCTCTTCAGTTAAAATTTCCCCTTCTCTTTCTAAAATTTTTAAATCATACAGGTAATTGCTCTGTAAAAGTCACCTTTGAAATAGAACCATAAATTAAAATAGGTATATCTAAGGGTTTAAACTGTTTCATGACTCATAAATATGGCGTTCCCTGTATTTTAATAAACATATCCCCCCAACACATACATCTTTAAGATTTCTTGATTTTGCAAGTGTAGAAGTCAGAATAGAGTCCCTTCTTATCCTCTATTCTGAGGGTTTATCTACTGGAAAACAACACGAGTCACAATGTCATGCAACAGTGGTTTGCAAACTTTGCTGTGCGTTATAATCACTTGGGGAATCATTAAAAAACACTGATGCTTGGCTCCCAAGCCCAGATACTCTAATTTAATTGGGATGGGTGCCACCTTGGCATTGGGGTTTTTAAAAGCCTTTCAGGTGATTTTAATGTGTAGTGAAGTTTGAGAACTACTGTCATGGAACATAGCCATTGGAAGATACCCAGACACCTGAGGCCAACAGGTCAAATGAAGGTCACTGGGCAGATTTCAATGCTTGCTATTCAGAAGAAAACATATTTCTTCTGGTAATGAAAACACTGCTGATAGTATTCAATACTATTAATCACCTTAATTCTCAAATAAAATAAATCCAACTAGGAAAATAGGATCAACCTAACAATATGGTAATACTCTCAAGCATTAGATTCGTAAAAGCATCTTTCCCCAGTGACTGCTGGAGTGTTTGGAAAAAAGCCTTCCCTTTTTGCAAATTGATTTTTGTACTGTTTGCTTGTTTAAGCATTAATGACTTGATTTGGAAAGAAATAGCTTCCTGTATGGCCTAGATTAAGAAGAACCATCTCTACTCCTGCCAGAAATTGTGTACAAATGCTAACAATGTAAACAGTATATCCCATGATGTTTTTTTCACACCCAAACAAGTAAGGTGACACACAGTTCTTAAGGGCTAAAAGAAACGTGAGAGCCATAATGTAGTGTTACAGTCAGAAGTGCGAAATTGCTCCTGGGACCAAGAAGAAAGATTCTGTTCTTTGTAGATTGGCCTATTATTGGAATACATTTGCCCATAGTTAATCCTCAAAGTAATTAAATGGAAGGAAGTGATTAAATCACCAAAAAAAAAAAAGTGACTGATGCATCTGAGGGATTCAGGCATAGTAAAATGTTTCGCTGATGGTTAGGCACACACACTCATTAAGGAGGCGTCTTCCAGTTGACATAAGCTACTGAGTGTGAGTGTGTGTGTGTGTGTGTGTGTGTGTGTGTGTAAGCAATCTGTGTCAAAATAGAAAATACATCTCCAGTTTGACTATTAAGAACAGGAATTTTTAAAGTCACAGATTGTTTGGTAGAATTGTGTTAGATATGTACTTTGTACAGTATTCTGTCAGTTTAGTAAAGCAGGATTATATATTCTCCACAATTTCTTGCATATGAAATTGAAACAGGTTTAATTGACCTGAGCTGAGAGTGGAACTCGGAGATCCTATAACCTCCTTGGTAAATGTTAGGTTTACAATGCCACTTCCATTTTTAGTGGACTTAGGAAAACGTTCTTAATCTTACTATTTCCTTCTTTCGTAAACTTGGGCATGTTACTCAACCTTTCTGAATTTCAGTAAAATAAAGGGATTGGGCTGTATGATCTTTAGGTTCCTTCTAGCTCTAACAAGTTGCAGGTCTGAGAATAAAATATACAAAAATACAACCTGAAAGCACATGTGAGATGCTTGAAATTTGAGATATCATCAAAATAAATATGAATGGAAAATAAAAGTTGCATAACAGAATATTTTACATACATATTCGTAACTTTCACAAACTAAGATTACATGTTCTTCAAAAGTATTGCTACGAAAAAGCAATGTGAACTAAAATCTTCTAAAGATATCGTTTTTCTATGCTTCTCTGCATTTTTCAATGATTTCATGCATTGAAAATGCATTGCATTTTCAGGATTTAATGCATTTAAATGAGGTAGTTCTAAATAGCTTCCCAAATTTGTCCTTTTAAAATAATGGTCTGTATTTATAAATAACTTTAAGTCAGATGCACAAAATTAAATAATGAGTCTTGTCTTGGTGGCAAGATAAAAATAAAGTGCCTGCATTTTGGAGATAGAGTGCACTAGCTCTTTTAGGCCATCTGTGTATTGTTAAAAACGTCTCTATTTTAATGCTCTGAAAAAATTAGAATAGTCCTCTTAGTGTAAATTGATCTGATTGTCTCATGGCTGCCTTGGTCACTTTGGCTGAGTAAAATATCAAGGTAGATTATTGCATACTTGATTTGGCCATGATGTCTGGTGAGACGTGGGTGAACAGAATTATTTAATTGGCTAGAATACTGTTAGCTTTGTACAAGCATATTAATTTTAATAAACATTGACTGAGCTCCCACCATGTTCCAGATTGCACACCAGGGACACAGAGATATGTAAGTCTAAATCCTCATTCTTTAGTAACTAATAGTCAAGAGGCAGATTGGGGGACAAAAAGAAATGCATAAACTATATAACACAATGTTATATTCTACTAGGATTAAAAACAAATTGCTCAGGGACAACAGAGGAAGAAGAAACTAATTTCGACTGAAGTTATTGGATGGGATAGAATTGCGAGCAACTTCACAAAAAATATACTTAAAATATACTTAAGAATCTTGAAGGTATGTCAGGAGATTTGATCATCCCTGACGAGAAAGGCAAACCATGATGTGAACAAGGACGGTGTCGGGGGTGGAGAGCGGTGCAGAGGCCTGGGCCACGCACAGGACTGGTGACTATGAGGAAGAACAGAGAAGACTGAGATGAAAAAGCATACTGGAGCCAGAGTTTGAAGGACGTTGACCTTGTTGTTACAGAAAGTTGTTGAAAAGGGTCAGAATGAGAGTATGCATTTCTGCTATTAGCTTCTGTTACTACATGAAAGAGATGAGATCAGGTGAGAATTAGCTGATTTCCAAGCAGAGATAGAAGGAAATGGAGAAAGGGCAGAGAGGCTCCCTCAGGCAGCTCAATTCACTAGTGGATTGGCTTGTGGTCGGCTTAGCTGTGTGATGGCTGGGTTAGCTAGGTGTCTTGCTGTCTTTCATTCTCAAGACAAGATTGGGGCTTTTCAGACCATGGTGGTGTCAAGGTTTAGAAGGATGAGAGGAAGATGCAGGAACTCTTGAGACCTTGTTTGAAGTAATGCAACATGATTTTAATAAGAGGAGCTTCTCAGAAATAGGGACTATTTTTTTACCTTCCACAAACCCCTAAAAAAATGCTTGGAATATAGTAAGTGCTCAATAAATGGTTACTGAATGCATACATGGAAGGAGAGAGTGGGTTTGAGCTATGGAAAACAAAGATAAAATACTGGCACAGCTGCTGTTGGGAATGGGAAAGGGAAGCCATCATGGGTAAAAGAATTGCTGAGCAACACTGACAATCCAGCTCAGCTCGAAAATTATAAATTTGTTTTAGAGCCAATTTTCTCCAACTGCATTTGGTAGCTTGGGAGCGAGCCCACAGAAACAGATGGTTGGGTGGATCCAGGTTAGGGATTGGCACTCTTCAACCTAGCAGTTGTGGGAGACCAAGCCTGCCCAAGTTGGTTCTGTGCCTCCACAACTCTCTGCTCACTCACGGGCTGGTCACTAGCACTGAAGGCAGATACTCTGCATCCTAGTTGTCCTTTCCCAGTCAGTCCACTTTCTGATACCAACCTTCCACATGGAATTCCAAAGTAATTCAAGTGAGGCTGTGACCTGTGTGATTCCAGCCCAGAGTAAAGAACACACACACACACACACACACACACACACACACACACACACACACACTGAGGAATTCCATTGGTATTCCTTGGAAGGCACAAATGAGATCCAATGTTTGAATTCTTTTTCCTTTCTTTTGTAATTCTATTATACACTGTTGGAGCTTCCTATTTCCAGCTACTACTCCCCCTTCTGTCACTCCAGCCCTCAAGGGAGCTGTCCTGTTCATATTCCTCCTATTACTTTCCCCCAGCTCTTGACTGAGTTGAATAATGTGTTTCCTTCTCTTGGCTTACTAGACTTTCCCTCTCCTTTTGCATCACACAAGTCTAAGGGCAGGTTTGGCAGAGTCAGGCTTGTTTCCAAAGATGGAGATGAGGGTGAGAAGGGGAAATGTGAGGGGACGTTCAGCCAATAACTACAGGGTCTTTTCAGACAGATAGGAGAGTGCTGAAGACTGTGCCTACTTGTCTATTAACATTTTTCTGGGTTTTTACCAGTTGGACTTATTTTACCTCCCTTCATTGTACTTCATGTTGTGAAATACAACATCCTTACTGCCTTGTTCTTCCTTGTCCATGATGAGCTACCAATTTATCTTTGTTACTTGACTCACAATCAATTTCTCTTTTGCCCAGGGTTCCTTGTCTAGGTCAAACCCCTGCCTCCATCCATCCTCCCTCCTTTCTTCCTAATCAGAAGCCCCATACAGGGTTCAAACAGCCAGAAGGGTGCATGTAAACTGTAGAATCAAGAGTCTGGCACTTGGATAAAAGACACTGAGTCAGAAGAGCGCCAGGAATTAGAGATGTAAGTGATTTTTTTCGGGTGGCTAGTGGGGTTGCCTAAGATGATGGGTGAGACTACAGGAAGAGAACAACTATACATTAAGTTCCAACATCATCAAAGAATATAGGAAGGCACACTGGATATTGGTAGATGCTGGATGGGGTGGGTAAGAGAGCAATCTCAATGGATGGAGGGTTTCCAGGAAACAGTAAAGATGATGGAACAAGGCACAGAAACAGCTGAGGGGAAGAAGGAGAGGTCGAGGGAACACAGGGGAGCAGCCCGTCTCATGGAAGGTTCAGAGGGAAGTGATAGAATCTATAAAAAGTTAAACTGACATGAAGATAGTATTCTTGGTGAAAGATATTTTCCTTATTTTGTAAGTCACCACTGTCATAGCCAACTGCAGCCTCCTCAGGCATTGTGCTACCTCTGAGAGCAGTCCTGGGAATCTGAGTTGGTATTTTTAGGTTGCAGATTTCAGGATAACAGTAAGAGGATCTATTACCCTCAGTTCTAAGAATGTTACCTTATCTGGCATTTTGTGAGTCTACAGGGAATCTTTTCATGTAATTCCTTAATTAACTCTTTTATCATATTATTGATCAGGTGCTGGGGATATATGGAAGAATAAGATAAGATTTCTGCCATTAAGCAACTTGTGGGTCTTATTAAGGTAAAAGACAGACAGACAATAATTAAAAATAAACTGTAAGTCATTTGATAGAGGTAAGCATGGAGTACGATGGGAGCATAGAGAAGGAGAATCTAACCAGAGTTGGCATGAGGTGAGGTTACAGAGGACTATAAAGGAAGATGGTCACGTTTGAAGGGTGTGTGTGTGTGTGTGTGTGTGTGTGTGTTAGGGGAGGAGAGGAGTGAGACAGGGGCAAGAGGGAACACATTAGTCAAATTAACTGTATTTCAACCCCACTTCATCATGGGTAGTCACAGACTAAATATTCGAATCAAGTTTAACTGAATCTCCAGTGTGACAAGACTTTCCATTCTTTATTTTCATAAGGGAAGTGGAGCCAAGCCCAAGTTCACATTTTGGCAACTGATCCTGTGTAAACTGTGCTGCTCCCTGAGCTAACCCTCTCCAAGGCCAGGAGGACACTTGTGCTATTGACTCAATTTGATCACAGGACAGCTCCAAGGAAACCAGTATCAACATACCTCTCTTTGGGCACTCAAAAATAGCTTTTCCATTTTCTTTATTTGAATGGGTCCTTGTGTCTTAAATCTCAGGACAGGCCAGTTTGAGAATTACCTGATTATGGTATGAATTATTAAAATGTCTTACAAATACAGAAATGGTTAGTTCACCTCTCTGTTTTAGTGTTAACCACACATGGACAGCAAATAAAAACAGCATTATATAGTCTTTTTGGGAGGAAACCCAGAGCATTAAAGGAGGGTTGGCTGTCGTGACGCTACGGTCAACCTGGATTGCTAAGAAGATAATTTACTTGACTTTCACTACGTTCCTGAAACTGCAGGGCTGTTCTTCCCTTATTCGAACTTCTGGAATGAATACTGCTGCTTGCAGTGGGTAGCTCTGCTTGTGCTGTTATTTATATCTCCTGAAAATAGAGAAGAGGAGACAGCAAATCTCTTATCTTACATTCACTGTAATTTGGGCAATTGCAGTGCAGTGTCAGTTTTTGGTCCACAGTATTTCGTAGGACACCAGAGTTGCATGTATGACATGGCAACTCCTTAAAAAGAATGAAAGAAGGAAAATGGATAAGAATTTGATAAACAACCAGTCTTTCGTTGTTAGGATTTCCTTTTTAAAGATAAAGAAAGGTATAACATCCAACTTTCCAAAGAAAATATTTTATCTAAGAAGCTTGGTTAAGTGGAGAGGAAAGAATTCTAATTGAAATTCACACAGAAAGGCAAGGAATTTTAATGAAAAAACTAGGTACTTTCATCTTAGCCAAACATGAGCCAAGGCAGTTCTGCTCACTAGAAACTTGCAGTAATCATTTCCTTTGGGATTTGAAAAAAAAAAAAAAGGTTATTGGCATTAATTGTTGAGTACCTACGAAAGAGTGCCAGCTTCTCAGAAGAACAATAACATTGTTAGCTAAGCAAGAAGGAAGCTATAATATGATAATTTTATAGGTTTCCCTAAAATTTGTAGTATTTATTCCATCAGTCAATGTATTTTTTGTGAATACCTGCTACGTGCTTTTTTGTCAGGGGCAGTGGATAGAACTATGAATTAAAAGGATAAAGTATCTATTCTTGTGGAAATCTGAGTCCAGCAGAGAGAGAAAGATAACACTCCAATAATGAATTAATTATGATTATGAACATATTCTAAACGAGAAGTACATAGAGGTAGGAGCACGCGCAGTAGGGTAAAGGGAGAGTAAATGGGTGGGGAGGGTGAGAAATAAGAGCACACAAGTTAAGATGTCTGCACATGCCAACGGCCTGGGATGGGGGGGATACGCTCTAGCTCCTTGGAAGCCTGAATGAAGGCTTGTGTGCCTAGAGAAAGGAACACAGGGAGGGGAGTGGCACAAGGTAAGCTTGGAGAGATATAGTGAGGGGCTGAGTTATGTGGAGCATTGTGGACCTGACAGAGAGGGAAGGGGGGGGGGTCTTTGAGCAGGGGAGCAGCATGAAAAATAGTGCAACTTAATGGAATTTTAATAAAGCATACAGCTGTTGATTATGGAAGTAATTTCCTTCGGGGATTTTTTTTCTACTGAAGGCATACTTTTTCAATTTAATTTTTTATTCTAATTTGTGTTGTTCATAGTAAAGAAGATAATTTGTATGTGATTGAAGAACCACATTCTCCTTAGCTTAGAGTCATTGTGATGGATAAGCATTTATAAATAGTAAATTTTCTGCTATATTTAGTTATCTGTCATATTGGGATTTAGAAGTGGCTGGTCTCTGATTAGTGACCAAATACCAGAAATGGAACCAGAGACATTTTTAATTAAAAAGGTGGTATGAGCTGTCATGAAACTGAGGTGAACATCAAAATGTGTCTGCAAATGCCTACAAACCCCAAAAACCATATATCTAGATTTTTCCAGTTCTCAAAGGAAGTAAAATTTCCAAAGGCTGATAATGGCACCTGAACACCTTGTTCAGTACAGATGGGGAGTCAAAGCCATTAGACAGGAAGGTCCCCTAGAAAGGAGACCTGTAATCAGTGAAAACTCTAATATAAATGAAGAGCTCACCAAGATTTGCTGTCCCAGCTGGTAGTAACCCCAAAGTTCAGATGTTCTAGGACAGTCTTGTTGTAAATATTGTCTTGCATGCTAGGTACACTGATGCTTTTTACAAAACCATGTGACTCCCTTTTATTTTAAGAAATATGGCCATTATGTCTGGTGGCATTGAGAATTCTCCTTCCTTCCTGGCTGTCACCAGCTAGAATTTCCTCTGTTCTTTCATGTCATCCTGAAAACCTGAAATCAAATCCCCGGAACCCCAATTCATGAATTAAATATCCAATACAACTTGCCTCTGTTTTTTTTTCCCTCTTTTTGAAGAAGACACTTTCCTTAGTCTTTTAGTCCTTCTAAGCCTAGCTATACAAATTCATAAATGGCTAAGATTGTGTTTAAGTGATCAGAAATACCCAAAAGATGAAGACGAGCTCCCAGGTTGAAGGCATTTCATTCCTGGTTTTCTTGATATCACCGCTGTTAAACATCTTAGGAAACGTTAATCAGTCATACACTTAATTGGGTTGCAAAAGAAGTGGAGGAGGGCAAGCTATTAATCTGTGTCATTTTGTGTTGGTGCAATGAACAAATGTCACTCCTGAGGAACAATAGTCTGGACAATCCCTAAAGAACTAAGCAGAAAATGATGACACTGTAGAAAGTTTATTTTGGACTATCCCTATGCGAAGTGCTATATAGACATTATCTGATTTAATCTTCCCAAGTGTGTAAGGCTACATTAACATTGGACATGAGGAAACTGAGGCTTAGAGAGGTTAAGGCGACTTTTCTAAAATCATTCCGTTAGTAAATGGAAGAAGCAGAATTCTGTGCCTGGCTAGTCTGACTCCAGAGGCTATATTGTGAACTGCTAACAGGAGAACTAATCAATGGCCAAGAAATGTCCCTGGAGGATGCATGAGTGACCTTACTGCGTGGGGCGTATTATCTATTTTACTCTATGCTATTTCATCACTCTCTAAAGTGGAGCTTGCTGTGGTCAGAAAAGACACCAGGACTTACAATAGTTTCTTCATTGGGGCTTGTAGTTTTAGCGTTACGGTGAGCAGTGTACTCATACGCAAATAAAGCGGAACATCCTACTGAGACACAAGTTCAAGTAACACGGCCGTGGAGAGCCAACAAAGCAAAACGGTTACTGGCCCTGGCAGGAAATAGCATTGTGAGGTAGAGAAGCCGCTTTTCAGCACAACTCCTGGCCTAACAAGATGGAGAAGCTCTGAGCTAGCACCCCACTCTCCCAGTGGCAGTCATCAGTCATCCCTTTGGTAGGATGTGCAAAGGACTCATGTACATCAGATGTTACAGCCAGGAAACATTGTGTATTCAACATGAACAACACAGATCTTGTTATTTCTACGAGGACCAGGAACTTTACTATGGTTTTGCTGTCACGATCTATTGTTAAATAAACTGAAGTCTGTGAAATGCCTCTCAGTGCTTGAACAATCAGGAGCTCTATAAGCAAGGGTTACTCTTCCCACCAATTGACGATGGTAAAAGGTAATTTCTTAAGACCAAAAGCTCCTATTTCAAATTAAGACTACAACTGTGTATACGTACAAGAGAATATGAGATAACCAAAACGTTAGTATCTTTCCTTTTTCTATAGCTCAGGGAGCTGACTGTCATGCTGTAAGCAGTAATTCCTGGGTATTGGGAGAGCTTCTGACTGACCTTTTTGTTCAGCTGGCCTCCACCCTTTCCCCTACAACGAGAAAATTTAAACAAAACAACCTGCTTTTGCCTGAGTGACCCAGGTAACAACCTACTTCAGCTTGAACTGCTTAGATATTTCAGCTAAAAATGGCTTATTTCCATGAGTCACCTGGATAATTGCCTTGCTCTGCTGGCCGGCTTAGCCGGCTAGGCCAGTAGGGGTGAAGTGCAACTGTCATAAGGCCGTCACTGTTTTCAGCTCTACAGAGAGCACTAGGAGAGTTTTTCAGTGCCTGCAGAAGTACATCTCAGATTCACCATTAGCCCGGGAATCTCCTTCTTTTAGATGGATTGTCTATGTCATATGACAAAGCAGCCCCCTTCTAGCTTGGAAGAACACTTCTCGTGTGTGTGTGTGTGTGTGTGTGTGTGTGTGTATAGCTTTGTGGTTTTGAAGAAACAATAGATCAGCAAATACTTCTTAAATATTTATTGGCAGAGCATTGTGGAGGATACAAAGGGAGAGAAACATAAGATTCCTTTCTCAGGATGTGGCTGCTTTGGGAGATTAGTGCATATGAACCATTAGAAAGTGCTTGTACATATGTTTGCTGTTGACCTGTTTGGAAATGTAATCAGAGTCCTCGAAGGACAAAATAGTAGGAGACATCTCTAGGAGGGCTAGCGTTGATTACTTGAGATGTAGGTAGAGTTTTTTCTCTCTCTTTCTTTTCTTTTTTCTTTTTGCAAATGTATTATGTTGCTTGCTTTTACAAAACATAGTCTGTTATCCCAGGATGGCACTACCAAAGAGAGAGAACTGTCTGTCTTATTTAGAGGCTAACTAAGAGTTCATGGTTCAACAGAAGAAAGACAGCAGACAGCTTTGGCTATAAAAACACTTGAGGTATTTAGAAAAAAAATCCACTGTATACTTTACTTTTACGACTGAGTTTTTCAGATGCTTTTAAGAACACAAAGTAAATAGAAAACACATATAGGGTAAAAAGAACTGCCTCATATGGAATGGTTAGTACTGAAAAACTACATCTTACATGATTTTTCTTGAAAATTTCTTTGTATGTAAAAAGATATTTAGTGCCATAGCTTCAATTTCAAATTTCAATTATTATGATTTGATTTCATGAAATAACAAAGCAAAACAAAACGTTTTCTGGTTTTCCTCCCCCCCCCGCCCCCCACTCCCGGATTTAAAAATTAAGTGGGGGGACAAAATTGTTTGTGTGTGTGTGTGTGTGTATGTGTGTGTTAAATAGATATTTGAACTTTGTTGTAAAAGCTTGCTATTTCTATGCTTACACAGTTTAAATTCTTTGGCATGGAACTTTTAGGCTTGAGATAAATGTCATGAACATGATTTTGAAGGTCAGGCTGGTGAACCACCAAAAATGTCTGACAGCTCCAAGGGGATATTTACATCTGCTCATGGCAGCGTGCTCTCTGCTGGGATGAAGGCAGGTTAAATAAGTGGAGCAGCGTGAACTGAACCTCGACAGAAGTTGGCACTTGACCTCAGAGGCCTTGATGCCTCTTTTTATCCTTTATCCCCTCCTGCCTCCCACCATGTGGGAAGAACAACCATGAAAGTCTACTGGCTTTCTGCAGGAACACTTGGCCTGGTTTCTCTGTAATACCTGTTTGTACATGAATCGACCCAAAATTAACTTTGGGGACAGCAGGATGTTCCTGACCTTGTGAATTCAAGTATGAAATGCACTATAATGTAGGCTTAACCAAGCTTCTTGGTAAATGGGTTGTTCTATTTAGTTGGATTTCTGGCTAAGAGTGTATTTTATTTTGATCTTTGTTACTGAACAGGCATTCTAAAATGTACTGGTGAGCTTTCTTGTGACTGGAATTATGGTTATAAATGCTACTTGAACTTTCATGATGATTCTAATCTTACAGTGTCCTTGTATTATCACTCTAGACCTCAGTAATCTTAAGATACTAGCATAAATGTAGAAGGAAAACAAGACTAGTTGCTGAGGGCTAGGATTGAGACAAATGGGATGGCATGGTATGGCACGGGCAGGGAGCAGTTTAGTTTTAGTTAACTGGGATTATACTGCAGGTTAATTTCCTACTGACTGGTCACAAGCTTTCAACAATTACTTTCTTATCATTTAAGCTAGATTTTAATAGAAAATCCTAAAAAAATTGTCATAGTTTGCATCATGTCTTAAAAAGTAGAATAAATTTCCTTCTGTTACTAAACTCGTTTCGATAAAAGGGAAACACATGCAAACTAGGTATCTGGAAAATGACTATGAAATCGTCTTAATGTTAGATCTGGGACATATAGAGCATTTAACTAAAAGTAGAAAATGCCATCCGTTTTTAAAGCCTCAGTGTTGGGTACAGGCAGAAAAGACAAAGGGGTCTGCAGTTTGAGTTACCCTTTTGTCACTAACCTTTGGCCTGTAGGTTGAAATAAGCATTAAAATAAACAAAGCTGCTGAACTGTGCTCTTTTAGCAGACAGGAATTCGTAGCTTCAAGGAACAGCAAAATGGATGTAGGGCGCTCTTAAGAGATTACTTGTAAATCCAGATATATGTCAGACTACTAGGATAATAAAACTTTCAGTGAAATCAGGGAGAGAAAAAGGGAAGGCTCTGTCTGTGCTTCTTGAAGCATGGTGTGTTACTCTACATAGAGTTTTAAATGCCATTCAGCAAGGGACCCTAAAGTGTCTACCATGAATGAACGCTGAGAAGGAATGGCAAAATTTTTTTAATTGAAATACCTATCTGTGTTACCTCTAACACAACCATTCCTTTGGTCTGTTAATTATGGGAAACAGCCCATACCTCTTCTGAATGGCATGCTTTCTTTAAAGACACTTGAAAAGCACTGAAAGTGAATAAGAAGGCATTCTTTACCTAAACCAAGTGCAGACTGGCAACATGGAGTTCATACAGTGATAAAGAACTAGAGGGACAAAACGAAGTTCTCTGATAGAGGGGTCAGACCGTTGATGTTGGCGACAGCCAGACCTGAGATTGAAAATCAGTTCTGTCACTTCCTCACTGTGCAACATGGGCCACTTACGTAGTTTTAGTGAATTTCAGTTTCCTCCCATGTAAAATGGGGTTCATTGTAATGAGTAAATTATATTTATATCATTATCTGTATATTTGCAGCTCTATACCTATAATAAATACCTGGTAAAGGTATTTTTTATATGTGTTTTTTAATTGATGTATAATCAACAAATAAAATTGTAAGGTATTTAAAGTGTACAATATGATGATTTGGTAACGTATGCGTTGTGAAAACATTCCCCCCACTGAGTTACTTAACATTTCCATCACCTCATATATTTCCTTTTTTTTTTTTTGGTGAGAATATTAAAGTTCTACTCACTTAGCAAACATCGATTATACAATAAATACGGTGTCATCAATTATAGTCACCTTATTATATATTAGATCCTTGGACCTTATTCATCTTATAACTGAAAGTTTGCATCTCGTTACCAACTTCTCCCTATTTCCTCCACCCCCAGTCCCTGGTAATTACTTTTCTACTCTGTTTCTATGAGTTTGATTTTATTTATTTTTTTAGATTGTACGTGTAAGTGACACCATGCAGTGTTTATCTCTCTGTCTTGTTTCACTTAGCATAATGCTTTCCCAGTTCATTCATGTTGGAAATGGCAGGATTTCCTTCCATTGAAAGGCTAAATAATATTCCACTGTGTATATATGTACCACACTTTCTTTATCCGTTCGTCTATTGATGGACACTTAGATGGTTTCCACATCTTGGCTACTGTGAATAATGCTGTGATGAGCATCGGAGTACAAATATCTCTTTGAGGTGGTTTTGTTTCTTTTGGATTATTTCTCTTAATTTTAAAATTACAGATTACAACACTTTTGTTATATAGATGAGGAAACCACGTTTCCAAAAGACTATAATCTGTCCAAAGCAAATTAATAAATTGTGACATTAATTCACTCAGTTACTAATGCAACCATCAGTCCATAAACATGGCAATGCTGAGATCACAAGAGCATCTAAAATACATGGAAGCAAGACTTAACTGACATCTCACTCCTAGCTCAATGCCTTTTCACGGTATTCTCAATAGTAAAAATTCTCTAAGGTTGAGGTAAAAAGCAAGAGAAATTCAGAATTTTTAAAAGAATTTAATTAGAAAAGAAAGGTGAAGAATTTTCTGATAGCATATTCTGCTAAAATAGAGCCACTCAGAACAGTTATTCGTTAAGGAGGCGGAATCTGGGTAAAAAGCTGTGAGACTATAAGACATGCAGTCAAAAAAATGTGAATATAAAAATAGGAAACAAGCTGTGGTCACAAAAGTTTAGGAAGCTTTAGCCTTATATAGGTGGTGCTCCAGAAAAGACACTACAAATTGGGTTTTGGTAATGGGTACTTATTGAGTTTGCCCATGTTCTCGTTGCTCAGACCATGAGTTGTGGTGTTGAGGTGAGGGACAAGGGACAAAGTGGTAGTAAGAAACATGGAAGGAATAGCAGAAGCAGAGCAGATGTAGATTGTGAGTTGGAGGAGCATATTATCTTGCTGGAATAATAAAACATTTACAAAAGTAAATCAGAACATTTCTAAAGCAACTGGTTAAGTGCAAAATGATAAAGCATAAGATACAAAGTGGGTTGATAATCTGGAAGATAATACACATTAACTCTCACCAGTTCATTTGTCCATTTTGTGCTGGGAAAGTCACTGAGATTTCTAGAGTTCACTCAATCCACTTATAAATGGGTGAGATGTGGTCATGTTTTGTCACTTTTAAGGTCTGAGACACACCTTTCAAGGTACTAGGTCTAAGTTTTACCATTGCCACCTGTCTATTTTCTTCCCCTCACCTTTGCTGTTCCACACACACACACACACACACACACACACACACACACACACACACACACACCATGCTTGAATATCACCTGATGGGAGAAATGAACAACCATATTAACTAACTGGTGAGTTATTGCAACCTTTATGTTGAATCTCAACAGAAATTAGATTCCTCAATTTCCCTCTAATTCTCCCTTCTGCCATCACATTTAAAATAAGCTAAGATCTTCTGATGGAAGAGTTGCCAATATGTAGCAAAACAGAAGGGAAGGAGCAGTGATAAAGAATTTTCTAATATTAATTTTGTTAAAGAGCTGTTTTGATTAGAGGAAATAAGTAGACTGAACTCTTGTAGATAAGATACGACATTCAGAGCCATATTTAGCCATTCTTTTAAACATGCAACAAATATAGATTGATATACCCAAATCCCATTTTATATTTTAAGGTGGTAGTTAAGATCAGCAAAACACTTATAGAGAGGTGCCTACTGCAATGGGTGGAGATGTGAATTGCTCAGAACAATTTCCTTTGAGATTGCCAGGTCTACTTTGAGACTAGACTTATTAACACAAACATCCAAGCTGTACCTTGGAGGCCCCTTGAGGTTTACTTGTCTGCAGCTATTCATTAGTTATTTAGTCATGAACTGGTAACATGTTGGGCGTATAAAAGAAATTGGTTTGCTTTCCTGTTAAGATAGAAAATCAAACTCTGTTAAATTCAAAGGTATAAATATGAGAGCATTATTTCTCTTGGACTGAGTATTTTGTATAAAATATTCAAGGAACAGGTGGGTCATCAATGTTGAAAACCAACTGTGTGTGCGCGTGTGTGTGTGCGTGTGTGTGTGTGGTGTGTATCTAATTAGTTTTCCTGTCATCTATTTTTTTTTCCCCCTCAGAAACACTCTTCCACTCTCCCCTATTCCAGTATCACTGCCCCACTTTTCTTGGAACAGAAACATAGGCAGACCCATAAAAACCATTTTTCACCCACTGCCAAAACCTGATCATTTTCATGACAAAGTTGAGTAACAATTTATGTTAGATGCTTTATTAACTAGTTCTATGACTTTGGAACATCATTCAACTTCTTTTTTCTTTGGTTTTCTTATTTGTTTATTGAAGGAGTTAGATTAGATATTTAAGCAGGTTCAGCACTCAAAGCCTGCACAAAATGATGAATTTTTGAATCACTCATTTCAATGTGCCATCAACAGTGTGGGGGTGGAAAGCTATGACAATGCCCACTGAGGTACCATGGCCAGCCCATCACCATTCCAGCTGATGGGACGAGAGCAGGGATTCAATTTCTTTTACACATTCCTTTGGTTCTCAGTCCTGGTTATCTAGAAATTTGATCAGCATAGACTGTCTTAATAGCAGACTGTCTTCAATTTGGAAAATCTGATTGAGTCACCCTTGCGGAGAGGGAGAGGATTATTCTTGCAATGGTTTTAATCTGTGAATCTGGATGTGCAAGCACTCTTATTAAAATTGCCCTAGGATAAAACAAAATTTGTCTTCTAACAATATTGTAATGGGTGACAGTGACTTGAAACTTGTCCAAAATCACACAGATGGTAAGGGTAAGACCCAGTACTGTTCCCCAGGTCTCTGACGTTAACACTTGCTGAAATCTTCTTTGACCTTTTCGTGGAAGTCATCATTTTTTTTTCTGTGCCCCATGGTGCTTTATTCTTACTGCTGGCACATATGGCATGACGGATTTTTGCGTGCTAAGCCCCTAGGATGAAGCCTGATATACAATGCTTGCTCCAAAATAGTTTGCCAATTGAATATTTAAATGCATATATGTGTGTCTACCCAAGGGGCTGTGAGCTCCTTAAAGAATGGACCAGATCTTATATATTGTTATCTCTAGGTGTTTGAACAGTGCCTGATATTTGGTTGGTACTCAGCAAATATTTCTTAATTTGAGAGGAATACTTATCTAATGTAATTCAGGGCAAATTGTATCTCATCACCACTTATCACGTCCTTCCTTTTGCTTCTATGTCCTTCCTACCTCTTCTTCCTTTCCTTTCTGTTCTCTATCTTTCCTTTACTTTTTCAATCCTTTCACTTTAATTGCTTTATATAATTTCTTTCCCGTGCTTCTTCTATTTGCTTATTATCCTGAGGGGTTGGTGAAAATGTCTATAGATAAATTTCATGATGACAACTTATAAAGTTGCTGTGAAGTGAGGTAATCTAAGCTTTATGCCAGATGCCCCCATTTTGTGTATATATAGTGTTGTTGAGAAAGGAAAGGGCATAATGGCTAATGGCTTACAAGCTTGGGCTGAAGTGATGAGGAACATGGCTGACTCCTTAATGCCTTTCGATGTCTAATTCCTGGCTGAGAAAGCAAGTTGCAGGAAACATTCAGAACACCAGATGCTGTTTATTAGTGATTCAATATGAATGTCCATGACTAATGCACAGCACTCCAAAGTCCTGGCTACCTTTGGACCCATTTTCTGTGACTAGGCCTCATGGACAGTTGTGACTATTTTTCAATTTGTGAGATGGTGTTTGATTATGCCTAAAAGCCCAATTATTGTTTTATTGAGATTAAAGGAGCCTGAATTATTTTTTTTTTTTTTTTTATGAACAGTTCTGCCCCATCGTAATGCAACTGATTATGGTGCCATGGCATGGCTCTCAAGCTTGCAGTAAATTTTAAAATATGAAAATTGCATAAGGGCTGCACTCCTCTCAGCTTGTCTGGCATCTTCTTCAGTTCTTAAAATGAGAATTCTCATTTTTCCCATGTCTTTTCCATGGGCTCAATCAGTTCTACCCTGGAGGCACTAATTTGTTGTTTTTCAAATTATAAATTCACATGATTTCTATCTCACTTAGCTATAGTTTATCTGCTCTCTTTTTCTATTCTCTTCTTTTTTTAACTGCTCTACTAAGTATGGAAAACGTTCTTTTAATCTCAGCAGACCCTTTCTTATTATTAGGTGCCAGCTTCTATTTTTCTCGCCTTAAACATCTAACTTTGTTTCATAACAACTTCAATTTAGCAGCTCTATGAAACTCTATGTTAGAGGGATTTTCTGGGAATAAAAAGAATATAAGCCTATATTCTTACTATTTCTAAAAATAATAAGCATCATAATTTTACAGAATTTTTACTGCCATGGCTTATATATTATCTATGATCACTAACTGTCATTGACTTCCAGTTTTTCCTGTCTTCTGTAATTCATCACGTAACACTGAATTAATTAGCTGATTCACTTACTGGATTCTAATAGTGGACTTCTTATAATATTGGAAGACCGGATTTTGATGATCCATTCATATACATCAAGATTCTAACTATTGACAGGATAAGATCTATGTAACTAATGACCTAGGTATGTCATAAATTCCCTTTCTCGTCTTCAATTTTGGGGGAAACATTTTAAAAGAAATTTCTTTGTGTATAATTAAAGAATGTTTGATTTGGAAGGGATCTCAGAAATAATGTAGTCTTAGTTGTTCAATTTATTGATAAGAACCTAAATGGATAAATTATGTATGCTTTCAAAGTCATCTAGTGGCTTAGTAGTAGAGTGGCTCTCAATTTTGGCTACTCATTAGAGTTATCCGGAAGTGCTCATCTCTGAGTCCTAGCCCAGAGAATTTGATGTAATTGCTCCAGGGTGGGTCTGGACATTGGACTTTAAAAATAAAATAAAATAGTGCTCACTTTGGCAGCACATATACTAAAATTGGAACGATACAGAGAAGATTAGCATGGCCCCTGAGCAAGGATGACACGCAAATTCATGAAGCGTAAAAAAATAAATAAAATAAAATAAAATAAAATAAAATAAAATAAAATAAAATAAATCTTTGTATGTGATTCTAATGGACAATTCTAATGGGCAGTACCCTAGTAGTTCAGAGCTCAGGATTGGAAGGCAGAAAGATCTAACTTACTTATCCTATCTAAGCCTCATTTTATTTATCTTACAATGGGGTAATAAGCTATCTACCTTACAGTTTTATAGTGATAGTTGAATGACAAAATACATTAAGGGCTGGCAGTGCTATAGTTTATAGTGAAAATACTCTGTGCCCAGCTCACCTGACACCCGCTAGTGTACTTTTGCATTGCTTCCGCAATTCTTTCTGATCCTTTCCTTTCTGAGTTGGTGGTCATCCATTTCCTTTCACTGATCTCCCTGGCTTTGTTTCCTGTGTTTTTAGAACTGTGGAGCTCAAAATGTGACAGGACTTGCCATTTGTGCATTGTTTAAGTCCACCTTTGTTTTCTAAAAATTCTGGTCAGAATCTTGTGCCCATAAGTACTTTCTCTACCTTTGAAGCCCCTAAGATGTGTGTGGAGGTTTTTGCACAGCTAATTTCACTTCTGCTGGTGATACATTAGAAGTCTTCTTGCATCCCCCTCTGCTCTCATTCTTGGGCTAGAGTAGGTACTTACACTGCATGTTGTTGTCCCTCTGGAATACCCTCTATTGCAATCTTTTATGTTGTTGTTGATTTGATTAGCTTTGTCAGTACACTGTATGTGCCCTCAGGACAGGACCAATGTAGATTCTGCTCACCATTACGTTCTTGAAGACTAGTTAGTATATTGCCTATCGCACAGGAGACATGCATTACATATTTGAAAAACGTGGAAAAAAGTTGTAAAATGCTAACAATTGTGGTAGCATCTTCCTTTTTGTTTTGTAACAATATTATCTGGAAAAAATGAAAAAAAAAGTGGAAGATTTGCTAGTTGCCTTCAGACCCACAGAGAAGTCTCCATTATTGTAAAAATGTTTGACTAAAATGCTCCATAGAGATTGGGGACTGGTGTGGAGGAGACAGAGTGACAGATGCCAGTTCTGTTCTTACTATTACAAAATAGCTGACTCTAGTCTGTGTCACTAAGGAGTCTCCAGTCTACCTTTCTCTGTATTTCTGAGACTCTCTTCCTGAGGCAATAGGTAGAAAGTTCTGCTATGCTGAAAGTACTATCTGTCCTTTTGGCCTTATTGCTAGGGAGAACTCCATCATCTAAAGAATTGTTATTCTTAATCTACTTAAGCAAATGATGTCCTAATGCTGTGGAGATAAGTCATGCAATTTTTAATGGGCTTTTGAAATTGAGCTTTTGTTTCTAGAGAACAGACACATTTGCCATTTACTAATTTCAAGTTCTAATTCATACCTGACAAGTGAACAGTTGACATTTTGTTTTACTTTATTAAAACTTAGAGAAGAAGATTGCAGTATTATGAATTTTAAAATAAAATAGGCCCAGGAGAAAAACAGAAAAGGGATAAAAATGTTTCAATTAATGACAAGGAAAATTATTAAAGTAATAATCCCTCTGGGATTCTAAGAAAAGTGTTACATATTATTAATAAGATGTTGTATTATAATGCCATGCTGAATTGTTTGTGGTATAGTCTCATTGGAACTGGAAATCTCTATGTATTTACCTTCTCTGTTTTCAAAAACATTTGCGTTTATTAATTTTAGTTTAATAATATTCTTCAGGTTACTATTGGTGAGCTAAGAATAAGCTGTGTTTTCCATCACTTGGTAGCTAATGAATCTGTTTTTGCCTCAGTGAAGAATGTGCTTGATTTTTGTCTGAAAAACATTATCCTATGAAAGTATTCATACAAGGGAAGCTAGAGGACAGATGGACCTTTGAGTTCTGTTCTCGCTCTGCAAGAATTTCATTAGGTTTAACTTTCATTTCCCTTGACTGATTTTAAGATATGTAAAATTACTTTGAAGACATTCAGTGAAAAGGAGGCTCCTTAAAAGATCTATTTAAAAGTGAAAGACAATGATATTCAACAACTTAGTGAGCCCAGAAGCATGTTACGGTATGTATTAGTTGGGACGGGCTAGGTTATGCTGCAGTAACATACAGTCCTCAAATCTCGCTGACTTGAAATAAAGATTGCTATCCACTGGGTAGGGTTTCTGTTCTCACACTATTCTGCATTTTCTTGGTGATTCAGCCTCCAAATTCCTCTGGAACATTGCCATTGAGTGTGGGAAAGGCAAAGAGCATGGGGTAACATGCAGTGTCTCTTAAAGCTCCTGCTTGGAAATGACATTCATAACACCAATTCAGTGGACAAAGAAAATCACAGGGCAACACTTGAGGTTACCGAGGTGAGGCAATGCCATCCTAATAGTATTTGCTTTTAGTAACTGACAGGAGCATGAAAATAAATATTTGTGAATGGCCCCAAGACTTCAGGTACCCACAAGAGTCTCATTCACTATCAGTTGTAAATCAGATGCAATTATTAAAATATGTATATTAGCCTTTCCTCTGTGCTAAACTAGGAGGCCTGGATTTATAAACGTGTACATAAGGCTTGCCTATTTAGTCAGCAGGTGGCACTTGCCGGACCCTATCTATGGTAATTATAAACATGTGGACAGAGTGCAGCTGCCAACCAGAAAACCCAGGCAAGAAAGGAGCCAGCAGAACTAGTGGATAGACATCTTCAGTCAGCCTTAGCAGTGATGCAGAGATTATGGATGAGATGAATTTCAACTGGTGGAAGAAAACAGGGCATCTTGTAAATAACGACTCACACTGACTGGATGTAATTTCTAACTGAAAATACACAAAATCCCTAACAGGAAAAGAGAAGTCAGATTTATTGAAATACTGTGCTAAATTGGCATTGACTTTTTCTTTTAAAAATTGACATTCCCCCTCGCCACGAATCCCTCCTCATGCCACTGTACACCCTTCCTTCTCTCTTTCCAGGAAGTATTTAAAGGTTTTCAGCAGTCTGCAACCAGTAATCCTTCTTCTATTTTTAGGGTTTTAAATCCTGGCTTCAAAGGTACTCAGGCAGTAGACTGAGAAGGCTGTGGGAGTTTGGAGGATTAGCCTGCGGCAGCTGTATGACAAAGCAGTCTATTCACTCCAGATAAGAGTGTAGGAGGTGGAGATGTATAATTCATTTCACATACATTTCTCTTCTTGACCCCTCTTTAAATGTAAAGGGGAGAAAATTACTTCCCTCCACCACACCCCCACGTCCAATTCCTGCATTCTACCAGTCTCTGATTTCTGCCCTTGGGAGGTAGAGCCAGTCACTGTTGAAATGGGGTTAAATTTGGTTCACCCCAAACAATTGAATTACTGAGCTTTTGCTGATGCTGCATCATAACCCATCACACCCACTAACACATCAGCCATACAGACACTGCTCCCACACCTGGTGGGTGGGAGAATGGCTTCCACATCCATTAGCACCTTGGGAAAAATCCCCAATTCCTCGACGACCCCAGAGTGGAATGACTCAGATGAGACGCTGCCACTTCATCAGCCAGCATCCTTCAGAGGCCTAACTGGAGTTCTCTGATGATTGGCTTCAGGTGTCAACACACCAGGCACTGTTCTCCAAACTGACTGAAAGGCAAACCCTGTCCCAGATGCAAAATGTGTTGTGTATCTGTCTGAAATTCACACTAATCCTCTCTGGGGATTTTTTCTCTTCTTGGAGACTGATGTGGCAAGGAGGACAAGAGGGCTTAGTTCTGTCCTGTTTAAGGGGCTCTGGATTATGCACCTGTACCGAGCAATATTGAATCGTTCTGCATTTCATTTCTTTAAAGGAGCCCATTAACCAATATATTCACATTTTTTGACATTAATACTGCATCAAGGGACTAGAACAGACCACATTTGCATGGCCTCAGGTAATGATAGCAAAAAGATAAATTCATTCATAAACAAAGAGTCTAAAGTGAAAATAATCATGAAAACAAATGGCCAAACTGTTCAATATGGGTAAAATGGCTTATTTCTAATTAAGAAAAACTTTAAACTTAAATACTCTAAAACTGTATATATTTAATCATCACACTTTTCACAGTGTTATACAAATATGTTAGCTCATACTAGATTATAAACTCATGAAAGTATAAATGTTTATTGATATTTTTTTTATTCTAATTATTATCTCTGGGCCTTCCTCCATAAACATTTGATGAGGGCTACTCTCCTAAAAATACTCCTTTGGGACAAGACACACAATCTTGGAATGCATTCTTAGTCTTTGAAATTTCTGATTTATATCCCATGTGTGACTACATGTTTTAAAGACAATGGATCAGGAATTCTATTCCTGCAGTTACATTACTAAAATTTGGACATCAATAGCATAAGCTGTCCCCTACCACCATATAGATTTTTTTGTTGTTGTTTTTGGAGAAAATCCTAGTCTACATTGAAGGTAAAAGTCTTAGATAAAAATATAATAATAAAAACCTCCACAAAATTTTGATGTTACTAGAAATATTCCTATGCTCTGTACTCTGTATTCTGTACTCTGACAAATGGCCTGCTTATTTAAAATGAGATTTGGTAATAAAAATAGCTAACACTTATAGAGTGTTTCCTATGAGTCAGGTACTATTCTACATTTTAACTTATTTAATCCTCAGAAACATTCCCATTATGTAGATACTGTAATATCTTTACAAATGAGAAAACGGAAGCAAGGAAAGGTTGGTTAATTTGACTAGGGTCTCACAGTTGGTGATGGCAAGGATTAAAATCCAGCAATGTGAATTCTCATATATGAACAATGTACTACCTTCTCAGTATTACCTTATTCCAGAACAATCAAAGAAACTCAGGCAAATCTTTGATGCTCATTAAGTATTGGTCATCTGACTCCCCTAACTAACATTTGAATTTAGTTTTTTGAGAGGTAGGATACTGAAATATTAGACTTGGGTGTAAAGTAGGAACATAGATAAAAAACGTGTGTTACCATTTCGACTTTCTGAGGCAAAGCTTTTAGTGACAGGAGACATTGGGTATGTTTTTGTGGTTAGAGCAGCCCCGGAACGTCATTTCATTGAGTACATCTCCATTGAATGTCAGCGTGTAAGCCAGTCCTGATGTATAAACAGGGACATTGGAAGCTGATGATCTACAATTCAAAATGAACTGCTCGATTGGTGCCTTGACTTAACTAGTAACTCCAATGCAAGGTTACCCAACATGTTGAGCATCAGGGCTCTTTTTTCATGATGGAAATATTGCAGGACACCTCACCTATGATAATAAAGTTTTTAAATGATCTGTGGATTAAAAAATACAAAATCACATCATTTCTATAATTTTTAAGAAAAATTAACTAATAATTTATGGAGATCAAAATGATTTTTTAGGAACTCTGGAGAGAAAACTGGAAAAACTGCCATGTTTTGGTCAGGGAAGGCGACTTCAGTTCATGGACAGGTTTTAGCTGCTGCCGATTTCCACAGTGACCACTGGAAAATGTGGTTGAGGTACAGAAAATCACTGACAGGCAGCAGGGATGGATGGATTCAGGTCTTGTGGGACCTGAAGCTTACACCAGTGGGCAGGATCCTCTTTAAAAGACAGAATACAAATTATGAATACAAATGACAAAGGAACTCCTATGCCGTGTACAGGGCATATGCAAATAAACAGCAAAGCTAAAGATTTAGCTTTATTAGTTTCAGTGTAAATTCATTCCCGGAGATTAATAGTTTGGAAACGAGTCATCACTGAAGATGCCAGAATCATCTGTCATGGTCTAGTCCTTGAAATTGAAAGGCAGCCTGGAAACCACATTCCCAAAGCCTTCAGTGAATGAGGGGGAATGAATGTATGGGAGTTCCCTACATGGAAAGAACAAGGGAGAGAGAGGAAAATAATAGCTAATATCTAGTGTGTTGTTTGTATGTGTCAGATACTATTCTAAGCACTCTATTAATTTATTGAATCTACAAAATAGACAGTGACCCAATGTTTTTAGATCAGAAACAAGTATAGAGAGATTTAGTAACTTGCCCAGGGCTATACAGCTAAGAAAATGTCCAGTAGGGCTTCGAGCCCAGCCTTCTGGGCCCTGAGTCCATATCCTTAACAACCATACATAATAGAAACATATAGGACAAACAAAGAAGAAAGAGAATATTGACCGTGAAGGTAGGGTGCTAAGCTCCTGTTTATCGCAATGGGGAACAAGAGGAAATTTTTCCAAAATATGTTGGAGTGAAAGGAAGAGCAATCTCCTTAGTCCATTCTCTGGTTTTTACACTACCTCACAGCACAGGTTGGAACTGATTTATTTATTTGCTTTGGCATTGCATAGACAAAGTTGTTTTTCACTTGCTTTGCTTTAGTTAGATAAAAGCTGGGGCATCACCTTGGGTGTCTTTAAATGAGTTAATAATTTTTGAGGCACTGGAACACCTTCCCATTTTCCCAAGATTGAAATGCAGGTGGGTATAAATTTTCCCTGGGATGTAAATACTGTGTCTACAATTAGCAAGAGAAGCCAGCAGACCTATTATCGGGAAAGTGATAAATGATTTCACGCCTTCTGTGTTTTGAGGGGATCCTAAAATGGGGAGATTATCCTGGATCTTCCGGGTGGGACCTGAACACCACCACATGTATCATTCTAAGAAGGAACCAGAGGGAAATTTGACACATGCACATAGAGGACAAGGAAGAGGTGTGACCACAAAGGCAGATATCAGAGTAAAGCCACCGTGGCCAAATGCTGGCAGCCACCAGAAGCTGGAAAGAGAAAGGAATGGATTTTCCCTTAGAGGCTCTGGAGAAAGCACTGTTCTGCCCACAGACACCTTGATTTCAGTCCAGTGAAACTGATTTCAGACTTCTGGATCCAGAACTGCGAGACAATAAAGTTCTGTTGTTTTAAGCCACCATGTTTTTGGTAATCTGTTACAGCAGCCACAGGAAACGAATACACTGTTCTACCCAAGGGGCAGCTGTGGAGGGAGGAGAGTCATTCTCTCAGGGTACACATGGTGGCCAGTCTAGGAACCTGGACCTGCAGGAATTTGCTTCCACTATCCAACTGATAGGACTATTCATCAATAGCCTTCTCTGTCCAGTTTACAGGGCTACTTGTTTGTACCGTGCGGCAAAGAAAGGCGAACGGAAGTAAATCAATCAGACACCCTGCTCGGATTGCTTGGATACAGAAATTAGACTCATTGTGTGATCTTGGGGAAATGACCTAATCTTTCCATGCTTCCCCAGATCACACAAATGGTAAGTGAGAAGAATATGGAACCAGTTTAGTCCCAGAGTCTGCGCTCTTTCCTATACTATGCTGGCTCTCTAATGAGCCTCCTGCTAATATGAAGGCGAAAGCTTAGGTGGGTTAATTAGGAACAAGAAGGTATATGGTTTATTTGCACTCCAAGTTTATGGAGACATTCATAAGTGTTCCGTTTGTAATTCTAATTTTGACTCAAATAGCAAAAACAATTCCCTCGAAAGGAGTATTTATGTGTTATGAGTTGAATGATGCTATGGATTTTTTTGCTTAGTGCCCTGCCCTTTTTTTATTTTCTATTACAAATGAATTTTCAGAGAAATTGTTTTCTTTCTTAAATTTCTCTGTAAATTTAGTCAAAGAATGTGTTGACAGAGGCTCCTTCGCTAGCAATTAACATCAATTATGACTCAAAAATAGCCCTTTAGTCCCAGACACAGGCACTGGCTTTGTTTTAACTTTCCCTACCTGCTGCTCAATGAATATTCTTTCTGGAGGTCACTTAGCCACCTTTTATTATTTGTGTTTCCATTAATGTTACAGAATAGAAACTTACTTATCTGTCTGATGGGCATTTTCGTTTGTGTGAGTTGAGGTTTGGGAATTGGTTGGGATGAAATATGATGCTGGCTAAAACTCAAGGCAAACATTTTGCTGATGCTTGAAACAACTTTAGGACCAAAAAAGTTTATACTCCCTGTTTTCCCTAGGGAGTGGGGGTTAAGAAAATCACAGAAAATGGCTATTCTTGGACACCCTGCTGCCAAGCAAATGCCATAGGACCAGGGCCCAGAGGAGCCAGCTTCTCGTCCCGTGGCTGAGGGCTGCGCTAGCTCTAACTGAAACTGCTTGGTCAGCTTTCAGAATCCTTGAGCCTGGTTGAGGGTGAGGAGGAGGCTGGGCAAAGTAGATGACTGGATTGGCTCCTGGAACTCAATCTCGAATAGCTGCCCAGTTTAGGTCATCTCTCAAATATTGCTGACTTCCTGGAAGCCCTCTCTACATTTGATACTTGGTTATTCTTCCTGTGTACCATTTTTGACCAGGAAATATGGAGACCACTTGAAGAATCATATCTGTTATGAAGTTTTAACTTGAAACATACTCTGGTGGTGTGGGATTAAAAACACTTTTTATATCAATTCACTTAGGATCTGGGATAAAAATGGAAGTATTATAATTTACTTGATAACACTGAAAGTATTAAGATAGTGTGATTCTCAGTAAGTACACAGACACCTTTCCTTCAGAGCCCAGGGCAATTCAGTGGCCATTTTTCCTTGTCTTTGTCCTGTCTTAGTCTGATGCTATGGAACAAGCTTATGTTCTGATTACAAAAAACTGCAGTTCACTAATGAGATAGTACGTTTGCTATTCAATGAGTCATATTAAAAGTCTCATTTTCTTAAATGCCGTGAGGAAAGGGGAGCAAGGTAAAAATCATGATCACAGAATGTGCCATTTCTGAAAACATAGAGTGAGACAAAAAGATCAAGTATTTAAGTTCAAACTCCATTTGGAGTGAAACTGCTATTATCAGGGCAGCAGAATGCTTGAGAATGGACATCGATTTTTCCCAGACAGAGTAGTAAGTTGTAGACAGCAGATTGTTGACTATTAAAAAAAAACACAAAACTTCTCCAACCTATTAGGTGAAGATGGGTTAGCCTTTAGCATCCTATATATTGTATGATATACATACACACAGCAAATGCACATTATCCTTAACTGTTTATCTTTGAGTGACCCTGTCCCGACTCCAACATCTAATAATTTAGAATTATTTTGATTGCATCATAAAACAATGACCTCACTCAATATATACCTATTTAAAATTTACCTTTAATGTACTCTATGGGTTTGGAGTTGCCCTTGATTTCCCTCCAAAGTGAGCAAGTTTTTCAAAGGCTTTGGTATGGAGTTGCAATGGATGGGTAAATACTGAAGTGTTGTTAGATACTAAGGGACTGGACTGAGGGGTGAAAACGAGGAAGGGGAGATCATTGATGAAGCTACCCAGCTAGCCAAGGAAGGTAGGAAAATAAGGAGGCAAGGGATGAAAAAACAGGTCTGGAGAAAAAGGAAATAAATAAAAAGTTAAAAGCCAAGATGAACTCTTCAGGAAAAGGAGCCAAACCCATGCCTCTGAAAGTCAGTAATCCAAGTGTGAAGACCAGAAATAGTTGAGTGGACTTATTTTAAATAGTAAGGGTATAATTAAATAGTAATGACGGAATGGATAAGGGTGGAAAAATGAATGAGATAATCTATGTGTCAGTGTGCAACAGGTGGGTGTTGTTGAATACTTGATGATATGTGATCTTTATGGGATATTATACTAAAAACATGTGCTATTGCAACCATTTGTAAGTAAAAAAGAAAAACAATCATAAGGGAATACTGATTGCTGTTCATAAGTTTCTTTTTGATAGAGATATTATGATCAGGGGAAATCTTAAAAAAAAACCAAAACCAAAAACAAAAAAAAAGCATCACTAGTAGCTACTTGTTATCCATGCCAGGGAATTCCCAAAAAGACAGGTGGCACACAATTGCTCAGAAGAGGTGGAAACGTTTTCCATAATTCAAACAGGAGGAGGAAGAGGAAGTGTGGGATTCATTACTGAATTGAAATCACTGAACACAGAGGCTATCCTTAAGGGTGAGAACCTTGGTTGGTAAATTTTTTATAGAGAAAATTCTTAAGTGGTTGCCAAACTTCAGGATGGGAAGTGCTTCGTCTGAAGCACATATGTGCTGGCAGGCAGGGTCTGAGGAAACATTACTCTCAGAGTCTTAACCCACCCACACCTACCTGATCCCTCATTGCTACAGGTCAGGGAGAAGTTATTTAGGATCCCTGACTATCCTTAATCCCTACATCTGGGTCCCAAGAGTTAGAGAAAAAGAAAGAGGCAGGGATTCTGGTAACTTCAAATCTCATGGTTTAATGCACAAAGGGAGATGCGTATGAGGAGGAGTATAAAAAGAGAAGTTGAGCATGGAAGGACACACCCAGAGCTAAGAATATACCTGACCCCTTTGCTGCCTGCAACACATGGCTGCCATTTAAATCACTACTTCACTAAATGGTAGAAAGCAATTACAGGAAGTGCTCAATTTAATCACTTTGCATCCATACACAGACCCATGAGGCTACTCTTATATATTTCATCACACAAAGTGTCCACAGTTCTCTGCCTTACAGAAATGTATGTGTCCTGCAAGGATTTGTAGGTGGTTTACCGACTCAATTTCAGAGCAGTTAAACTCACTGTTTCACATTTCTGCCTTTTGCTTTTAAAAATGGGCAAGTCCAGCTCAGGTTTTGCCCACTACAAGAAGTTTATTTTATCCATTTGGAAACTCAAGACTTCATCTTTATGGGACTAGAAGTAATGGGGAACTCATTCCTTCCAACTCCCACCCTTGATGATCTCATTTTAGTGAGTAAAACCTAAGGTCAGTTGGTTAAAAACAAAACAAAACAAAACACTTGATCCAGGCTTTTATTGCTTTTCTGTTCAGTGGCTTCATTGAGTGACTGGCTCGAGAATGTGCCCTCCTCCCATCCCACATCAAGCTAATTTGCAAATTCACACAATTGGCTTGAAGGAGAGAATAACTGATGAATCACTATAAACCCATCACCACTTCTGGAAAATATAATTCATGAATGCATTTCTTATTCAAATTTAGTAGCATTTTATAGGGGGGAGATCAACATATTATCTGAGAAAAGATTCATGCCACATTTTGTTTAAAAATCTGTTTCATTATTTCACAGTCACACTTCAGTAGGCCAGGCTATAATAGCTTCTGCTTGGTCCTTGAAATGACTCCTTCACTTGTGCTTTATAGAGAATCAGAATGAATTACTCACAGATATCTGTGCGCATTAAGGAAAAAAAATGGCCTAATTCTTGAATAAAGCCAGTGTTACTTTCTTAGTCATACCTGCAGGAAGAACATATGCTCATTCCTTTCCCAGAAACACTATTTCCAACCTTCTGTCCTCTCAATTCATTCAATCAAACCTCCTTATCCTTGGATTTCAACTGAGATGTAACTTTATCTGGGAGGATTTCCCTCTCTCTTTCCTATACCCAAGCACTGAGTCACTTGACCCTATTTCATCCAATAGGGGTCTGTGCTCTGCCGCCCACCACACTTACCATACTGAATTGAAATTATCTGATTACTTATCTACATTTTTTTGTATAAGATACAAAAGAACAGTTCCCTTTTAATCATCGTCCCCCAGTCTATTGCTTAAAAATAATAGGTGGTCTAAGGAAATATTGAGCAAACAATATGTTATCATTGACAACCTCCTATACGTCAGATACTGTTCTAAAAGTTTTACACGTAGTAACTCATTTAAATTTTACAGTAACTCTATGAGGTATGTACCATTAATATTCCCATTTTAGAGATTTGGAAAACCATGGCACAGTGAGGTTGTATCTAAAGTCTCCTAGCTAGTAAATGGTAAAGCAGTCAGGTCCCAAAAGAAAGGGTACAGGACAGGCAAGAAGTGGCAGGTGTGCGCTACGTAATCATTAGAACACAACATGAATTATTCAAATTATCCAAATTATTCGGATTGGAGATCTTGAAAGGCATGTTTGTATGAAATGCTCATTAATACATTCTCCTTTACAAACTGGATGTTTGGAGAAATATTTGGAATTTTATGCATTAGCACGTTCACATATAAAGTTCTTCAAATTTATTTTTTGTTTTCTCATGCAAGAGAAGCAAATAAACCATTTCCTCCACAGTTCAGGCTCAAATCAGCAGTCATAACATTTACATGTTAAATTATGTTATTTTTGAGAACTTATATGACATGTCCTGGATTTCAAAAGTAGATGCTGCAGAGGGCCAAATGAATTTTTGAATAAAAATCCCTATACACAGGACATAAAGGTTAAGGAGGAAGGGGGCGGGGCACAGCCATCGGATTAGAATCGAATCTGGAATAGTGCCACCTAGTGATTTCAGTCAACTATCTGCCCCCACACACTCACAGAAACACTCATTAGAATAAATGTTTGCTACGGCACTTTCCCCCTCAAATATCCTAGTAACAAATTGTTCTTGCAACATTTTAAGGCCACCCACCCATGTTTTAAAAAATAGTAGTAATAATAATAAAGGAAGACAGATGGGCAGGATTGGGAAAGAGAGGAGAGTGAAAAAAAAATCACAACAGAGGAAACATCAATATAAGGCAGACATACCAGAATAGTCACATAAATAAGATCGAGAGAAGTAAAAAGATCAAAAGCAGTGGAAATTAAAAATGACTGGTAATAAGGGAAAAGAAAAAAAAATGATACAATGATAAAAAAGAAAAAAAAATTTAAGCACGAAATGGAATATAATAAAATTCTAAACTATTTGTCAAATTGTGAAATTGCCAAGCATAAAAAAACAGAGGGGAATCACCAATAGACATAAAAGAAAGGCAGATGAAAGAAAATGGATGAACTAAGAGGTTAACCTTGAAGTTGGGGGTTTGAGGGTTTTGTTTTGTTTTTTAATAATAAGAGGGCCATATGATTTTATTCTGGGTAATCAAGGGAGTGTAAGGTTGGAATTTTGTTCTACTTAATTTAATTGGGGATATTGAGTAATCCACATGTGGAATACCTTTCCTTTCTATTTCATTTCCTTCGGTGAAATACCTATAGTCTTTTTTGAAAATTCTTTCCTGCTTCATTAGAATAGTTTTAATTACCTTTGCTCCCTTGAAATGCTTTTGAACTTGCCTCTGGCATTATGTGGATGCACTATGTCCCAAACTGCATGTTTAGTTAGGGAATTGCATTATTACAGCACTCTTTGTAACTATGTTGAGAAGCTACACCTTAGGGGTATGTATTTAGGTGATTATTGATATGCAGATATCCTCGTAATATTCAAACTAGGGTCCTCAAGATATAAAACAATAACAAAAACAGCAGTGACAACAATAATAACTAACATGTATCTCATTTTATGCTCATTTTATACATGCTTTAGCATAGATGATCTTTTATTCCCTGAACAATGGTGTTTGGAATACAGGGCTGTTATGATCAACCCATTTGCTGGAGGTGACATCTGGGCTCTGAAATGGACATTAACTTCTCCAAGGCACTCAGCTAGTGAGCACCTGGTCATCTGACTCTAACTGGCAAATATCTTTTCCCCAATAATTTTCCTATTCTCTGTGAGAGAAGAAAGAGCTACTTTTCTTTGTTCCCAAGTCAGATAATGGAGCAGTGGAGAGTTTGAAGATGGTGTGGATGAAGCTGGAAAGGGATTGTCACTAACTCCTTTCTTAATGGGAATACCTTTGAAAAGGGAATGTTTGCTTCCTTCCCCCCTCTCCCTCCCCAAGGACCTCATACATATTCAAGTTTTCTGGCCAGCTCATGAAGGGATGTATTGACAAGTTCTTACATTAAAGGTTTTCCATCTTCTCTTAGGGTTTCTTCTTCCATTTCCAGATTCTCATGGGGCTTACAGTTTGGGGGAGCATGCCATGAATATACTTTTAGACGCTACCCATAAACACCTATGGATAATTCCACCTATTTCTCAAACTTAACTTTTGTATGTCAGATAAAAGCAGTCCTGTAGCAGACCCTTTGATTGGTGTCCATCTCTGCAACTTCTACATTTGAAATCTAGGACATTTACTTTTGGTTTTCAAAAAGGAGTATAACTTGACTTCTAACAACTTGTTTTTAACCTGAATTGGAAAAAAAAATGACCTAGTTCATCAGATTTACTTAAAAAGGACAGAAACAGGAATGTAAATTGGTAGGCAAACGTCTGGCCAGTCCAACTTGATTTTCATAGGCTCAGTGGTGTTTAGAGCTACAAGATTTAGTCCAGTATTCAAACTTTGTAGATCACAAAACTGTTGTGTAGATGGAAGGTAAAGAGAGGGCAAAGAGACAAATTAGGAGACTTTTCAACAAGCCAGGCAAGAGTAATTAACGACTCATCTTAGTTAGCAGCTGTGAAATTTGGGAAAGAAAGAAATAGAAATAAGAGTGATCATGGAGATAAAAGCTTCAGTAATTGGAATTATGAGAAACAAAAGAGTTAATGAGACTACTCAAATTTTTGAGCTTGGTACCATTACTGGAAATATAAACCACACATGAGTTATTTTTTGAGAAGAAAGCAATTACATTGCTATGAGACCCGACAACTTGAAATTAATATAAATAAGTCAGCAGGATGTCCTGACTAAATATGAGTAGGGATTGACATTGTGGGGCCAAGGACCCTACTCTCTGCCCCCTCGAGGTGCATGGCAGTGGCTTTGGAGGTTTTGGCTGAAGAGGGAGGAGAGGCTGGTGAAAGTTCGCTGGGAGAAGAGAAATGAGGGCAGGATGGAGTCTCTTCTTCAGTCTTGCTGCTGGGACAAAATCAGTTATTGACAGAGAAAGGGCAAGCCACACCCATAAATTAAGGGAAACAGGAAGAGAATATAGGAAAAGAGGAAAAACCTTTACTGTAGCTGAAATACTGATTCAGCCCATGTAAGACTGACCCTGGGGACTCGCAGAGGTATGGGTGGGGCAGAGGGAGCTCTCTTGGGAGCTGGAGATCTTCCATTAGTAAATGGGGACAGAAACCAGAAAGTATAAATTATTATTATCAGTAATGTGACTTGTTTGGGTGGAGGGGGGATAAGTTGATGAGGTTTGGGGAAATCAGAGCTGTAGATAACAGGAGTCTCTAAGAGTTTAACTATTAAATCAACACATAATGTATCAGAATAGATATAAAAAATGGATGCCCTCACCAATGGGACAGAGGTTTAACTCATATAAATAAATGTGTTAATTTAAAAAGAGATTTATGATTCATGGAAGCCTAGAAGAATGACCAATAACCTCGATTTTTTTTTTGAGTACTTGTTAAATGTAAGGAATTTTGTTAAATATTTATATAATTACCTTATTAGTCTTTACAACAGTCCCCAAAGGTAGCTAATAACATTTCTTTTTGTTTTCTTTTTCATATAAGGAAAACAGAAGATAACAAAAAAATAAACTTACTTAAGGTTACTCAGAGCTTCAATTCAACCCAATCTCTTACTACTAAGGACTGTAAAAGGAGAGGAAATATAAGTCAACATATTTCGAGTATGATGGCTCCAGGAGCATGATGGGAGTGGTGAAAATGGATAAAATGAACAATTCCTAATTTATGCCAAGCTCAGACAGTCAAACAATCAAAGCATTGTGAAAGGAAACAAAATAGGTGCATTCCTAACTTTAAAATAATTATAATCTGGGCAGAGAGAAGTAATATATACACACATACCTATGCTTGAATACAGGGCAGTAACATAAGCGCTGAATGTGAGTTATAGATAAGAAGCATCATAAGGTTCAAAGGCGACAGCTGTTAGTGCTGAGTATTGTTTTCAGGTATTAGGAGGTCAGGTTTGATCACAGCTCAGGAGGACAACTTGGCATCCATAATGGAAGGGAAAGGGCAGCCATCTTGAGGTCAGCTTTCCCACTGAGTAGTTACGTGGTTATGAGCAGTCACTTCACATTTTCACCTTCATTACAGTTTTCTCCTGTATAAAGTGAGGGCTTTGTATTAGATTCATTAATTCACATAGAACAACCATTTTAAGTGGCCACCATAATGTACAGAACTAGGAATATCAAATCAATAAAATACCAAGTCTTTGTTCTCAAGGAGTTTGCAGTCTAGGAGGGGAGATCTAAATGCAAATAAATAACTGTCTTCTATAAAGATAATCATTATGATGTAGTTGTAAACCAAAGTCTGTGGGAGGCACCTAAGCTGCCTACAGGTAAGGAAACACTCCACAGAGACCATATTTGGATGAATAGGAGTTTCTAGGTAAATCAGGTAGTGCTAAAACCTTCCAGAAAAGGAAGAATTGCATAGATCTTTGCTAATGTCTTTTGCAGTATTAATATTTTATATATTTTTGCTTCTGCTTTGTTTGGAGGAGGAGGAAGGGAGTGAACAAATGTCGGGTGGGAGTACTGGTATGAATTAATGAAGAGAAGATGGAAGGAAGTAACTTCCTGGGCAGCTGCTTCTTCAAACCCCTAATATGTAACCATTGTGAATACCATGAAGAACACATGAGGAAGCAGATAATTAAAACCTTTGCCTCCCTCTCCTGTATTTCTGCCATACACATGGTCTTAAAGATGCTATAGACATGATATAGTAGGATCCCTGTCCCTTGTAGACATTTAGGATTGCATCCAGAGGCAGTATGTGTAGTGCTTAAGAACTTGGGCTTTGGACAGAAATTGCCCAAGTGCATTCTCAGTGCCCCTTCTTACTAGTTGCAAAATCCTAAAAAAGTTAAACTCTTTTGGACCTTAGTCTTCTCATCTGTATAATGGAAATACTGATGATAGTTACTTCCTGTTAATGAAAATTAAATGGGTTAAACATATAAAGTGCTTAGAATCAGCCTGGCACATAGAGACATCAAAGCGTTAGCTCTTATTTTCTGTTAGTCCATTGAGTGCCCACCACTGAAGATGGGGTGAGGCACTGTGATATGACTCCTGGGTGGGTACCCGGTGACGCGTCCCTGTCTGCAGCCTTCAATGGGTCTTCAGTAGGGAGGCTCAGAATGCATTTAGTTAGTCATGATACAAAGTATGTTAAGTGAGGTCCTATTCTAGGCACTGAGGATCATAGGAAAATAAAAATAAGACTTGCAGTACAATAATTCTAAAACAAGGCAGTGCATTTTCAATATCAAACGAATGCTTAGGAGTTCAGAGGAGGCAAACGCTACTTCTGCCTGGAACACGTGGGTGGCATTGGAAGTGTACAATGCCAGACATCACTTCAGGGGTCGGAATCAGGATTTGCCTCAGCTGGTTTGTGAACTCCCTTTGCATTCACAAGCCTTTCTTCTTCCCCCGCCGCCCCCCATGCATTTAGAGCAAAATCTGAGCCAGCGACCTAGGATGCTGGGGAAAGTACCATGGACTGTGTTAGCAATCAACAGAAGAGGTATTTTGAAACAAAAGTAGTTTTCCAAGCAGCCACAAAAAGAAACAAAAGGCTTTTGTCAAATGAATCCCAGTTAGAGACGGTTTTTCTCGTTTGTGACTTTTATGTCATTTGCACAGGTCGGTGCTTAGAAATGGTTGTTTTTCTGTTGCTCTCACTGCATGGCGACTCTCCTTAGAATGACGTAGCAGCATTAGGGCTCAAACCCATGCATTACCTACCCTCCGATGGCAGTGACTTTCCAAAACAATAAAGATATCTCCGCTCGGACCACTCTCTCTTGATTATCCTGCAGGCAAAACCTGTGTGGGGAGACAGTCTCCTGGGTCACACTGAAGCCTCCCACAGGTGGAACATGAGTGGGAGGGGTTGCCAGCTACTTCCCTGCCAACCTGTTAGTGCTGGGGACATTATCCTCTTGTTTTGCTGGTTTAATAGAGGATCAGTCGTAAAGGCTGAGCAACATGATTATCGTCTATGGGCTCTGAATTAACTGTGAGAAAACATCATGGTCTGAATCTGCCTCATTTCACATGCCAAGCTGTGCCCACGTTCAGCCCACGGCCGAACCTGAAAACTCAATCTACCCTTAGCGTTGCTACTGTTGCCATCATGACAGGTGTTGTATACGTTTGCCCAAGCCAGGAAGCATAACCCTGGAGGTACTGGTTCTATCTGTAAGGGTTACTTCCTCTGTTCTCCCCACTCTTTCCAACACCAGTGCCCTTGCAGTTCAAAACTATTAAAAAGGCAAAAATCTGTGTCACATTTGGTTCTAGTACTCAGTCCAGAAGTGCCAGGCCCCTTGCAAGTTTGGAAAACAAACTCCTTAACAGATGGGCCAAATAAAGTTTACAACATGTGCAGTGTGGGAGGTAGTAGGGCTCTGGGAGAGAAACAGAAGACTGGAAATTTGGGAGCTCAGAGTTTTTTAATTTGCTCTTGTTTTCTGCTCATAGGCAGATCACATAAGCTTCTAGGCTCCTTTTATCTCACATGACCTGATAGGTTAACCTTATGAGTGAGTAATAAGAAATAGGGCAACTTTTTTCCTAATGTGACACAGCATCAAAATGCTTATTGCTACTGCTAGGATTATGTGCAGCTGGTATAAAATTGTTATTAAAATGTGGCTGCAGGGTCAAGAACAATCCACAGTATAATTTTAGATTAAAAAAATAGTTCTCTTTCATTGAGGACAGGCGTATAACTGGTGAGCTATCGTCACTGTGGGCAGGAATGTTGCCCACCTGGGATCACTGGCAAATGAGTGGACTGTGGTTTCTAAAGCCGAGTCCGCAACGTGCCTTTGAAGTGGCCTCTGAAAACTTAAGAGTGGTTAGAAAAGTTTTAGGACCAAATTAGTATGATATGAATTTGATAATAGTCTAATCAATGTTCTCCACCATGGGTGATCACCAGTTTTATTCGGAGGAACTATTCAAAAATATAAATGTCTAACACCACCATAGGCCTGCTGATTGGGAATTTCTGAAAGTAGAACTAAGAAATCTGTATTTTGAAAGTGTTTCCTAAATGATTCCAATGGCCAGTCATACCTGGGATGTGTCACAATTCATAAAGGTATATGAATCAATAACAAAATTTTTGACTAAATCGAGGTTGACTGAAATTCCAAAGCAAAAGAAAGAAGGAGCTGTCATTTAAGAGGACAGAGGATTGGCTTAAGGGGAGATGGAAGAAACAGACATGAATGTGAAGAAGAGGAATCCACGGTTCAGCCACAAGGGTAGTAGAAAGAAAGCTACTGAGAGTAACCATCCTGAAGGCGAAGGTACAGTAAGAAATCTAGTAGTAGAAGTAGAGAGAGATCTCTTTAGAGAGTCTAGATGTGTGTGCCACTTCTCTTATAAAACGTGTTACATTTTTTTTCCATTTTTGCACATTCTCCCCTTTCTAATCCAATTTCCAATCTGAATTTAGAGTATGCTTTTAAGAATTCGAATTTGAATGATGATAACGTCCTGTTTAAAGCCCCGCAGGAGCACTTCCATTTCTCTCAGGATCAGATACCAAGCAGTGTCTTGTATAAGCTCATTTGGGCATACCTCTCCAGCCAAACTTTGTTCCTTTCATCTGATAGCTGATCACATTGTAGGCATACCAATCTTTTGTCATTCTTGGGATGCAACAAATTCCTTCCTAACTTAGGGCCTTCACACATATTGTTCTTTGCCTAGCAAAATTCCCCCTTGTTTTTCTCCCCCTCTGTCACCACCACAATTCAACCAGCAGATTTCTGGTCATCCCCTGACATCATAAATGACACATCACTTCATCAGGGATGACTCCTCTGACCATCCAGTCTAAATTATGTCCTCTGATTATACTGACATGGTACCCTATATTTCCTTGATAGTACTAATTATAATTTATAACTTTATATTTACTTGCTTGACTACTTAAATTCTACAGTAGAGAGCTTCACAATGGCAGTCTGTTTTGTTTATCACCATATATATATATATGGTGTCTACCACAGTGCCGAGAACATATTATGTGCTCAAAATAATTGCTGAAGTAATGAATGAGGGAATCATAGATGTTCAGAGACTCAAGAAATTAAGACAGAGGAAGAACGATGATTTCCTGAAGTCTTTTAATGCACCATTCATACTATGCCACACAACTATTTAATGGTGCTCTTCTAAGTGCTATGAGGGCACAAAAATGATTCACATCACTGGCAAAGATACATATGCAAGCAAAAATGTATAATAATTGGCAAAATAAAGTGAGTTGTATGAGAGAGGCACAACATCCAGAAAGAGTAACTAATTTGGTGTACAGATCAGGCAAGAATGGCCAATGGGGGTCCATTTCAACTGGGTCTGACTGAACACTGTATAGGATTTCAGTAGTAGAATGCAGTAAACATTGGCGGTTCTGCCTTAGATCAGAGCCTCTTTATGTTAAATCAATGTCCTCTCTACTCTGTCAGGCGAGACACTTGTTAGGGGAAAATGAAATAGGTTTCTGCTTTAGCCCATCAAGCACAGTTGATTGAATTTGGATTGATATTCTGATCTAAGATGGTCAATCAGTTTCTCTCTTCCTGAGATTTGTAGTTGAGACTTCAAACTTCCTGACTGTTAGTGGGAGGTGCTGAACCTGTTAGGACATGTTAACTTAGAGTTCAAGATGATTGTATTCCTATTTTGCCATGTTCACAGAGAGGGAAGGATGGTCTCGGAAGTTATAAAGAGAAGAGTGAAGAATATGTAAGAGGCAGAGACTGAGAGAAAAGTAAAGGAGAGAGAGAGAGAGAGAGAGAGAGAGAGAGAGAGAGAGAGAGAGAGAGAGAGAGAGAGAGAGACTGCTATGGTTCTTTATGCCTTTCCAGATTCCATTTCTAGTGCCTTGTGAGACCCCACTTTATCTCCTTTTATTAACTTACAGTTAATATGTTTCCATTGTTTGAATTATGGAGAACTTTAACAAATACAGATGAAAAGTTGGGGGAGAAAATTACGAAGGGAGGAAATTACCAAGGAAACATGATGAGCCAAACCATAGAAGAGAGCATAGGATATATGGAGACATGATCTGTATGCTTTCTTATTTCACTGATCCCGTTTTTGAATACTAAGAAGGTGAATGCATTACTGATAAAAATGGTGGTGACTTCAATGACCAAATATGGATAAATAACAAATTGAAATACAAAATAATGCGTGCATTGCATTTCCTAGCAGGAATCAGTGTGATGGGGTGGAGAACCCTGGAATTGAAGTCATACATGTCGACTGGGTCACAGTCTTTGCTTTGCCACTGACTGGTTATGCAAAGCTTCGTAAGTTACTTGATCTCTCCAGGCCTCTGCGGACAAAGGGCAAATGTTATGTGTGATCTATGGACCCAACTAACTAAGATGAAGTAATGGGTAGCAACCAAAAGCATTTTTATTCTCTGGCAATTTCTAGTTTGTCTGCTTCCTTTTGTACTCTGAAATTCCTTGCTCCAATTTCAGGTCTGGTTTTAGGGGCTGTGACACCAACATGCATAATTCATGGTCCCTATCCTTAAAGATATCACTAAAAGAAATATATGGTATAAGAGAGTCATAGAAATAAATTACGACACAGAAATCCTTCTTTTACAGTATGAACAACATTCCAAACAATTGTTTAATTTTGTTTGGGGTAAGGATGTGATGGTGGAAAAGGCTTCACAGAGGTGGCACCATTTGAACTGGACCGTAAGAGAGGGACTTTCCAATGCTGAGAAAAGGTATGGGCACGTGCCAGTGATCGAGTTATGCCTCATGGGTTCCGTCTCACCCTTCATTGCCTATTCTCCCTTCACTGCCTGCTTTGCCCTTCATCACCTATAACAATGGAGACGGGCTCTTTACTAGTTTTTCTTTGCCAGCTGGAAGGATATTAAGCTTTGGCAGTAGTAGGTGCTGGGGAAACACTGCAAATGGAAAAGGATTTTGCTTCCTAGTGCCAGGGTGCTTACTGAACAGGTGCCCTCGTGCTTTCCAGCTTTTGGCTCCTATAGTACAGGCAGCTTCTCGAGCCCCCAGCTCCTGCAGTGCAGAGGCCAGTAGCACTCAGCAGCCAGCAGCTGTCCCCGGGGGCACTTCACAGCAAAGTGTCTCTGATGAGACATCCCCCCATAAGCAGCTTCCCGGGTAAGTTCCAGACAGTGAATTACAGCTAATTCCTCCAGCATGGCACCATGGTGACCGCTCTGCCACCTGTGAGACAGACAAGGTGATGTCCTCTCCAATGAGGTCTGGATCTCGGCCTTGAGGACGTGGGTCCTGAATGCTCTCAGCCCTGTAGGGGTGACTGCTCCTTACAACTGCTAGTTCTATATTCTTCTGAGTTCCATTTACTTCCTTATGGCCAATCTTCGTCACTCACATCCCCTTTTATAGTAATAATTCTTTTTTAAGTTAATTAATTTATTTTGTATTAGTTTAGTTGTACAAAACAGCATAGTTATTACACATTTACATACCTTTACAAATAACCCCAATAACTCCATCACCCACCTAGCACTATACATAGTTATTAGAATATTATTGACTATATTCCCTATGCTGTACTATATATTCCTGTGAATTTTTTAAAATTATATTTGACATTCAATATTATTTTATATTACAGGTGTACAGCATAGTGATTAGACATTTATGTGATTTATGAAGTGATCTGCCCAATAAGCCTAGTCCCATCTGACACTTTTCACAATGTTATTGACAATATTCCCCATATTGTACTTAACATCCCTGTGACTCTTCTGTAACTACCAATTTGTACTTCTGAATCTCTTCACTTTTCTCACCCAGCCCCCAACCCCTTCCTGTCTAGTAACCATCAGTTTGTTCTCTGTATCTATGGGTCTGCTTCTGTTTTGTTTGTTTGTTTATTTTGTTCTTTAGATTCCACGTATAAGTGAGATCGTATGGTGTCTGTCTTTGTCAGTCTGACTTATTTCACTTACCGTAATATTCGCTAAGCCCATATATACTGTCACATATGGTAAGATTTCATTCCTGTTTATGGCTGATAAATACTCCATTGTATAAATGTACCACAATTTCTTCACTTGATCTTAGCCAAAAGGACGAGAAGCGATGTACCACAATTTCTTTATCCAATCATCTACTGATGGGCTCTTCAGTTGTTTCCATATCTTGGCTATTGTAAAAAGCACTGCAGTGAACACAGGGGTGCATATATCTTTTCGAATTAGCGTTTTGGATTTCTTTGGACAAACACCCAAGAATAACATTGCTGGGTCAAAAGAAGAAAAACAAAAGAATTGCTGGGTCAGTTCTATTTTCAATTTTTTGAGGAACAACCATACTGTTTTCCATAGTGGCTGCACCAATCTGCAATCCCACCAACAGTGCACAAGGGTTCCCTTTTCTTCACATCCTCGTCAACACTTGTTATTTGTTGATTTATTGATGACAGTCATTCTGACAGATGTGAGGTGATATCTCATTGTGGTTTTTATTTGCATTTTTCTGATGAATACTGACATTGGGAATCTTTTCATGTATCTATTGGCCATCTGTATGTCCTCTTTGGAGAAACGTCTATTCAGGTCCCCTGTCCATTTGTTAATTGGATTGGTTTTTTGGGGGTTTTTTTGGTGTTGAGTTGTATGAGTTTTTTATTGATTTTGGATATTAACTCCTTATCAGATGTATCATTGGCAAATATCTTCTTCCATTCAGTAGGATGTCTTTTTATTTTGTTGATGGTTTTCTTTGCTGTGCAAAAACTTTTTAGTTTGATGTAGTCCCATTTGTTTCTTTTTCCTTTTGTTTCCCTTGCCTAAAGAGATAAATCAGTAAAACTATTACTAAGGGTAATAATGTCTGAGAGTTTATTGCCTATATTTTCTTTTAGGAGGTTTATAGTTTTGGATCTTACATTTAAGTCTTTAATACCTTTTGAGTTTATTCTTGTATGTGGTGTAAGAAGGTCTCCCAGTTTCTTTTTGCATGTATCTGTCCAGTTTTCCCTGCATCATTTATTGAATAGACTGTCTTTACCCCAGTGATATTCTTGCTTTGTTTATCATAGATTAAATGACCATATAGGCATGGATTTATTTCTGGAATCTCTATTCTGTTCCATTGATCTATGTGCCTGTTTTTATGCCACTACCACGCTGTTTTGATTACTATGGCCTTGTAGCATAGTTTGATGTCAGGTAGCATGATACATCCGACTTTGTTTTTTCTCAAGATTGCTGTGGCTATTCGGGGTCCTTTATAGTTTCATATAAATTTTAGAGTTATTTGTTGTAGTTCTGTGAAAAATGACATTCGTATTTTGATAGGGATTGCAATGAATGTGTTAATATATATCACCTTGGGTAATACGGACATTTTAACTATATTAGTTCTTCCTGTCCATGCATGGTATATGCTTCCATTTATTTGTATCTTCTTTAATTTCTCTCTTCAATGTCTTATAATTATCTGAGTACAGGTCTTTTGCTTCCTCGGTTAAATTTATTCCTTGGTATTTTATTTTATTTTTTTAATGAAATTGTAAATGGGATTATGTTCTTAATTTCCTCTTTCTGATAGTTCCTTATTGGTGTATAAAAATGCAACTTATTTCAGAATATTAATTTTGTATCCTGTTACTTTACTAAAATCATTTATCAGTTCTAATAGTTTCGTTTTTGTTTTTGTTTTTGGTGGACTCTTTGGGGTTCTCTATACATAGTATCACGTCATTTGCAAATAATGACAGTTTTACTTTTTTCTTTCCAATTTGGATGCCTTTTGTTTGTTTTTCTTGTCTGTAGCTAAAACTTCCAGTACTATGTTGAATAAAAGTGGTGGAAGTTTCTTGTTCCTGATCTTAAGGGAAATGCTTTTAGCTTTTCCTCATCAAGTATGATGTTAGCTGTGGATCTGTCATATGTGGCCTTTATTATGCTGAGGTATGTTCCCTCTATTCCCACTTTGCCGAGAGTTTTATCATAAATAGATGCTGGATTTTGTTAAATGCTTTCTCTGCAGCTTTTGACTTGCTATTGTTTTTATTTGTCATTTTGTTTATGTGGTGTATCACACTGATTTGCATATATTGAACCAACTTTGCATCCTCAGAGTAAATCCCACTTAATCATGGGGTATGAACTTTTTAATGTATTGCTGAATTCGTTTACTGATATTTTATTGAGGATTTTTTTAAATCTATGTTCATCAGGGTTATCAGCCTATAATTTTGTTTGGGACTTTCTGCAGTACCTGGGCTTATATTTCTATTTCTTTCACCAGGTTAGTCTTCAGTCATTGTTTCTTCAAATAGGTTCTTGATCCCTCACTCCTTTTCTCCTTCTGGTACTCCTATGATTTGAATGTTGTTATACTTGATGTTGTCCCAAAGGTCCCTTAAACTATCTTTTTTTTAAAAATTCCTTTTTTGTTTTATTGTTCCAATTAGGTGTTTTCTGCCACCTTGTCTTCTAAATCAACGATTCAATCCTCTGCTTCATCTAATCTGCTGTTGATTCCTTCTAGTATATTCTTCATTTCAGTTATGGTATTATTTTTGACTGGTTCTGTTTTATGGTTTCTATGTCCTTCTTCATGCTTACTGTCTCTTTGTTGAAGTTCTCCCTAAGTTCCTTAAGCATTTTTATAACCAGTGTTTTAAACTCCGTCTCTGGTAGGTTGATTGCCTCCATTTCATTTAGTTCTTTTTCTGGAGTTTTCTGTTGTTCTTTTCTTTGGAACATATTCCTTTGTTTCTTCATTCTGGCTGCCTCTCTGAGCTGCTTTGTGGGGGCTGACCCCTCAGAGGGCAGTTCACCCAAGCTGGCTCTTGTGTTTGTCAAGACCAACCTTTGAGTGTGTCTCTTGTGGGGCTAATTGGGTAGTGTTCTGGTGTGGCCTGAGGCCATCCTCTGGGTGTGTTGTTTTTGGTGCCTCTTGAGAGGACTCACATGCAGGCCAATTTCAGCCTTGCCTGTGACCAGCTTGGGGCTAGCTAGTAGGAGTTATAAAGCTATATGCAATTGATTGCTACATGTATTGGACCTGGAGGCGTGTGGTTGGTCTGACTATGAACGAAAGCTGACTGCTACCAGTATCAGTCTTGAGGCAGCTTAGCAAAAGGACGAGGGGCACCCCTGGGCATGTTGACACCTGCTAGTTGCCCATAGGCTCAGTCTTGAAAGAGCCTCCTTGGGTGCACAGGCTGGGCTGGTTGACTTAGTGTTGATAAAATGCCCAGCAATGCCATCCAAGTTGGGTAGGACAGAGTCACAGGGTGTCACAGGGTGTGGCCTGTTGTTTTTACAAAGCTAATGATTCAGTTCTTGTGCCAGTGCTGAGCCTGTGGCCACTCTACAAAATGCCCAGAGAACACCACGGCCAGCTACCGCTTGCCTTGGGCTTGCAGATCCCTGTAGCCACCAAAGAAAGGCTGCAGACTGAGGTGGGGCTGAATGCTCGCCACCAAGATTCCCTCACTGTTGCGTACCATCTGCTGCTGTACAAGACTTCAGCAGCTTGGAGGGCAGGGCCAGCAACCCAGGAGCTGAGAGTGCCCAAGGCAATGTAGCATTAGCTGGGCAGGGTAGGGTGCAAGGGAGTTACCAAGGTGGTACACACACACACCAATTTTACCACACCAATGGGGTCTGAGAATTGACCCTGTAGGGATGCTTTCTACACACACGAAAGATGGCGCTTTCTATAAGTTACACAAGAGGTGGGCTTCAAACAGGGGTAATGGCAGCTGTCCCTCTAGCCCTCGCACTGAACAGCACAACTCAGACTTTCCCTGTATGTCTCTGGTGCCTCTCGAGTTGCCACCCCTGTGTTGGAGCCCAAGATGAGTGCTTGTAAATGAGTGAGTTTGTGTGGGCCCTTTAAGAGGACGTCTGGATTTCCAGATTCCTTTCATCGCACCGGGATGGACGGACAGAATCCTTGCTGATTTTCACTGCCAGACGTTGTAGAAACTCCACTTCCTGGCACAGGAGCCCTGGGCTGGGCAGTATGGTGTGGGGCTGGGGCCCCCTCACTCTTCTCGGGGGACTCCCACCTCTGGTGCTCAAATACTACCGGTGGGTTTGGGGTCAGCCCATTTCACGTCTCTGCCCCTCCTACAAGTCTCGATGTGGCCTTTTCTTTATGAACTTAGCTGTAGGGGTCTGTTCAGCTAGTCTTTGGGTATTTCTCAAGGTTGACTGTTCCATAATTTAGTTGTAATTCTAATGTGATCCTGGGACACAGCAGACATAGCATTTACCTGTTCCGCCATTTTATCTGTATTTAATAATTCTTTAAACTTCCTCTGATTAAATATCACTTTCTTGATGGGACCTTTCCTGATATGAGACAAAAGCATAGAGGTTTCAAAACATCTAGCACGTTCAGGAAAGAGTGACTAGAGCAGACCTAGTGAATTGCAGCGGGTGGGTGGAAAAGCAGGACATGCTACTGGGTAGGTAGCGTGGGGCTGGAGAATGAAGAGATGTGAACGCCGTGGTAAGAATTTCAAACTGGGAGTGACAGCTTTGCTTCTGTGTTGTGAGAGAAAGAGAAACTGGAAGCAGTGTGGAGGATGAATTAGTGTAGACAGCAGAGACTGGAGGCAGTGATAACTTTTTGTTTGGGTAGGGGTATTATTGCAATCCAGGACACATGAAACGAGCCTGAATTAAAGCCTTGACAGTGACAGATGGAGAGAGAGGGAAGAACCCAAAGGGGGTAGAACTGACAAAGCTTGATGCTCACTGTGATTTGGGGGAGGGAGATAACTTTTTCCTGCTGACACTCTAGGTTTGCGCTTTCTAGTTTGGATGACTGAAGGACTGGAGATTCCATAACTGAGATTAGAAGTTAATAGGACCAGCAGGTTTGGGGGAACACGGAAGAAATACTTTTTTGTTTGTTTGTTTTGGGGTATTTTGATTTTAAAGAGACCGCTATATTTGAGATGAGAAAGAAAAATAATGGGCAGTACCTTGTCTGCTTCAAAGATACTGAACAATAAATTCTGTGTTCTGCTAAGCCGAGTAGTTATTCATTCAATTTCTAAAAGTTTGAAAGATTTAAGTGAGGTCTTTTCCCCTGAAGTGTGTTCCTTGAACATATTTCCCCTATGAATTCTCTGCTTTGGATTGCTTCATGGGGTGTTTGGAGTTTCTTCTAAATTCCTTTTCAGCTATATACTCAGGCTTTGGGTTTTGCCTCCCATCACTTTAATCAGCAGTTCTCTGGAGTGTATTAATTCTGCTAGATAGCTACAATTCCAGAAGGCTGTGTTCATTCTGTTCATTCTGAGTACTTTGTCTGGTAATGATTGGAATCATGGTAGCCTTCAAGGGATCAAAGACCCAGAGCAAAGTGTTCAGGAAGAACAGTGTGTATGTACAGACTGGTATCACTGGAGCTCACAAATCCACGTGTGATCTCTGAGTGCCGGACGCTGCTGGTTCCCTTGGTGGGCAGCTGACAGGCAAGCGAAGAAGCCGTAAAGACTGGGTTAGGGTATTAACATCAGGCAATAATGGAATTGCATCTGTCTGTGGAACATACCAACGTGGGGTGCATGGAACTGCATTAGAATAACATTTTCTGTGATGTGTAAGGAATTTATAAGTATGTGGCTTGTGGTGCTTTTATGCAATTTAACTTCAGAAAAATAACCAGTAATAAGTTTCATGAGAATGGCTTAACAATGATTTCCTGCTTTTCTCTCTATTATTTATTTAGCTGCTTAATTGCATAGACCTTTAATTCTTATAAAAATCATACATGTGCATGGACCCATACATGCATCAAACTGGAAAATAAAACCCAAACTTTAAAGTGGTAATTATCAAAGACAGGGAAAGATTCATTCTCCTGTAACAGGATGAGTGCAATCCTGATGCATGCTACTTTCTTGCTGCAAAGTAGAGTAAACAAACACTTTATAATATGCTTGAGTGCACTAAATGGGAATGGTGTGTCACCATTTTGAAACACACAGAGGACAGGAAATATTTTAAGAAAGAAAATGTTTTATGATCGAGCATTAAAAATATACTGAGTTGTCTATTCCTCCTTCCAAACAACTACTAGGGCATTTTATTTTTGGTTAATTTCAAAGTAAATAAGCTGACATCAGTATACTTGCCATCAAACACTTCAGCATATATATTATTACCTAGTATAGTTTATGTTTCTTTTGTGGTAAAATTTTGTACCACAAAATGCACATCTCACATGTAATTTTGCTGAGTTTTGACTAATGCATGACCTGTATAACTCAAACCCCTATTAAGATATTGGATATTATAATTTCTTCGTGTTCTTCCCTACTCATTCTCCACCCCCACCCACTCAGAGACAAATTCTCTAATTTTTCTCTACCATATACAACTTACATTTATTAATATGTATATTAAAGTATTATATATTATTTATATCTTCAATTTGCTTTGGAGATTTGACGTCTTTTGTATTTGTATTGTACAAGCAATTCATCAATTTCTGCAGAACATCCTGCTGGGGCTTCACCAAAGAAGATAAACTAATGTTCAATAAGCACATGAAAAAGTGTTCTATATTATTATTCATCAGGGAAAAAGAAACTAAAACTATAATAAGAAACCTTTAAATATCTATAAAATGGACAAAATTAAAAAGCCTGACAACTTCAAAGGTAGGTGAGATTTTGGAGCACGTAGAAATCTCCCACACTTCTGCTGTAAAATGGTACAACAGATTTTGGAAAAAGCTTTCATATAAAACTAAACACACATTTAACCTATGACCCAGCAAGTCTACTCACAAAACAAATGAAATGAAAATGTATATTTAGGGCAGCCGGTTGGCTCAATGGTTAGAGAGCAAGTGCTCATAACACCAGTGTCGCCATTCGATTCCCACATGGGCCAGTGAGCTGCACCTTCCACAACTAGATGGGAAAAAACAACTAGATGGAAAAAAAAACAATGACTTGACTTGGAGCTGATGGGTCCTGGAAAACACACTGTTCCTTAATATTCTGCAATTAAAAAAAAGGAAAAAAAAAGGAAAATACAATAGTTTACTGGTGACCAGAGGGTAAGGGGGGAGGGGCGTGGTAGATGAGGGTAAAAAAAGGGGTCAAATATATGGTGATGGAAGGAGAACTGACTCTGGGTGGTGAGCACACAATGGGATTTATAGATGATGTAAAACAGAATTGTACACCTGAAATCTATGTAATTTCACTAACAATTGTCACCCCAATAAATTAAAAACAAAAAAAGGGAAAATGTATATTTATAAAAAGAGGTGTCCAACAATGTTCACATGAACTTTGCTCATGAAAGCCAAAAATTTGGAAACAGCTAATGTGTCCATTAATAGGATAATACATAAACAAGTTGCAGGTTTACTCCTCAGCAATAAAAAGGAATAATTATTACCAATACATAATTCAACATGAATCAATCTCAAAACATTATGCCAAATCACAGACATCTTACATTAAAGAGTACATACTGTATGGTTTTATTTTTATGAAAAAAAATATGGTGTCATTACAAATTTTTCTAACATTTATGACTTTGAACTCTATTTCCTTATTGCAATTATTGAGGACTACCAGTACAATGCTGGATATCAGTGATGAGGGCAGGCATTTTTGTATTACTAAGAAACTGAGGGAGAAAGCATTCAGTCTGTTACCATTAAGTATAGTTTATTTTTGATAAATAATAAACCATATTTTAATCAATTTGAGGAAAACCCCTTGTATGCCTTGGTTGCTGAGACTTTTTAAAAATAATGAATATATGTTAAATTTTGTCTAATACTTTTTCTGCATTATTGAGATAATCATGCTTTTTCTCCTTTTAGTCCAGTAACATGGTAAATTAAATTGGTGAATGTTAAAAATGAACCTAGTATTTCTACAATAAACTCTAGTTGGTCATGTTGTATTATCCTTTTATATGTTGCTAGATTCAATTTGCTTCTATTTTGCTAAGTATTTTTGCAGCTATTCATGAAGAATATTGGTTTAGAACTTTCTTTTTAATAATGTCATTGTTGAGAAGTGTAACCTTTTCTAATTTTCATAGCATAAAATATTGCATACCACATGATCCAGCAATCCCTCTCCTGGGTATATACCCAAAAAATCTGAATACATTTATCTGTAAAGATATATGCGCTCCAATGTTCATTGCAGCTTTATTTTCAGTGGCCAAGACATGGAAACAACCAAAGTGTCCTTCGATAGATGATTGGATAAAGAAGATGTGCTATATATACATAATGAAATAGTACTCTGTCATAAGAAAAGATGAAATAGTTCCATTTGTGACAAAATGGATGGATCTTGAGATTATAATGCTAAGTGAAATAAGTCACGTGGAAAAAGTTGAGAATTATATGATTTCCTGATATGTAGGATATAAAACTGACAGCAACAAAGGAACAAGGCAAATAAATAAAGAAACAAAAACTCATAGACACAGACAATAGTTTAGTGGTTACCAGAGGGTAAAGGGGGAGGGGAGTGGTAGATGGAGGTAAATGGGCTCAAACACATGGTGATGGAAGGAGAATGGACTCTGGGTGGTGAACACACCATGTGATATATATATATATATGATGTATTACAGAATTGTACACCTGAAGTCTGTATAATTTTATTAACCACTGTCACCCCAATAAATTTTAATAAAAAAGTATTGCATAAAATTGGCAATATTTCTTTCTTAAATGTTTAATAGATTCCAACATTGAAAGTACCTAAGGCTGGAATTTTCTTTGTTTCTGGAATTCAGGCTGGAGAATTTTTGATTAAAATTCAGTGTCTTTAATAGATCTGTTTCATATTTTGTCAATTTTGGTTTAAGTTGTATTTTTCAGAGAATTTGCCTGTTTTATCCAAGTTGTCACAGAGATGTTTATACTACTCTTATTTCTCTTTTAATTTTTGTAGGCTCTGTAGTGTTATTTCCTATTTCATTCTTTACATAGTAATGTATTTTCTGTGTTTTTGTCTTGATCAGTCTAGCCAGGGTTATGTTAATTTTCTTGACTTTTTCAAATAATCAGATTTTAGATTTGTTAATTTTTTCTATTGTTCACTGATGTTTTAATCTTATCCTTGTTATTTCCTTTTACTTACTTTGATTTACTTTGCTCTTTTTTCTAGTTTCTTAAGGTGAAACCTTAGATTATTGATTTTAGACCTTTTTTTTTTACTAATAAAAGAATGTATGATATCCCTCAGCTATAAGATCTTCTAATTACTGTTTTAGATGCATCCCTCCATTTTTGATAAGTTGTATTATTGTTGTTACCCTTATGTTCAAAATATTTTATAATTTTAATTTTTATTACTTCTTTGACCAATGAATTATTTGGAATTGTGTCCATTTACATTTTTTTTTAGCAGCTTAAAACAACCCATTTACTTTCTCATTGTTTCTGTCTTTTATAATCAACTTAGAGTTAACATTGTAACACTTCAAAAGAAACGTAAAATACTTGCAGTTGTAAAGGTCCATTTTCTCCCACACTGGTTTACGTTATAGTTGCCATACATACATTCCGAACACACACAAAAATTGTATGACTTTCTTCCAGAATTTGCCCATTTCACAATCCTCTCCAGTGCTTTCAGGTTATATTTTAAAAACTATTTTGTCTAGTACTTGAAGTGTAATCTTCAATAGGGTCAACTAACATAGGAGCTTATTTAGCCATTACAGGATATCATTTCGTGTACCCTTCAACTGAGATATTGAGCAAGACTTTTGACAATATTCTGATCTCATACTGTATAATTCAACAGAAGACTGATATTCTCACGAAATGAGAAGGTCTACAAAAATTGGGTCATCCATTGTTTTTTTTTTTTTACGTTTGGGATTCAATTTTTCACAATTTTTCTCCTTTTTACTACCGTGAAGAACAGAAAAGCTGTCACCAATTTAATCACCCTTTGGATGCTCCACAGCCTGAAATGACTGAGACAATTTGGCCTGTGTTTGAAAATAAAGAACATCATGATCCACTTCCTAAAAAGAGTCCCCTTTGAATGGCATATGTGAGATTAAATTTTAAATTTTGTGGCAACTAAGATAATTAATTTTTTTCTCTTACTGATTCCAGCTATATGCACATTATGGACTTTTGTGCCATCAGATAAAATAACTCTGGAAAGTTAAGGACATTTAAATTAACAAAGCTTGATTTTATTGGCAAGTATAGGTTCCTTTTCTAGGTTCTACATTAACTTTCCCAGAGAGAAGCTTCTTCAATTATTAACTCCTACCCACTAAATCTACCTACTGCAGTAATCTGTTAGTTATACTCTTAGAAAAAAAGACAAAAGAAATATTTCCCACAAACTTTCTTTATTCTTATTGAAATATATTCTTGAATAAATTTTATTCAAAATCTGAAATAATAATAGTTTATTCAACTTCATAGTGGTCCATAATAATAAACAAACAAAACCCCAAGCTCTGCTATTAGCAGTACTATTGTCAAAACTGTTCTATAATACCAGCAAGTTTTAGGGGAAAATTTATTCCCAGTAGTGGGCTAGTATTTTCCACAGGAAACAGTGGTTCAAGACTCATACTAATTTTGTCCATGGGAATTTAAAACAAGACACATTTTCGTGGTTTAGGTTACACATGGTCATTTTGGGAGCCAAAAACACTACTTTAATATCCCCAAAAGAACGGTGATTTAAAACGGTGATTTTTCTCAGGGCAGATACAGTTGTGGAAAAAAAAAAAAAAAGTGTTGCATTTCTTTAAAGAAGTGAAAATTCTAATTAAAATGAGCACCAACACACCGAGTTCCTTTAGAATGGTTCTAAAGGGATATATTCTAATTAATCTTTCATATAAATTCTTTTCTTCTGCTCTTTCATTCAGCCGAGCACTTATGTAATTTGGAATAATAAATACCCATGATAAATGAGTCAGTATACATTATTTTCTTAAGAAGTTGAATGTCTTTTGAATCGTACATTTTAAAAATGTAGGCTTCTAAAACAATTCCAAGCTTTTATGTTTTTGGAATCCTATCCATAATTTTCTTGACAATTGTAATAAAAATATCATTAATATTTCACTTTAATGATATAGTGCTCTGGAGCAAAATTACAATAGAACACAATTTCATCAAAAGAGCTATACTGCATTCCATAAACATTCTAAGTGAATTCATTATGATAGTTTTATGAGCGTCAGACGTGAAATTAGAGTTTGGGTCATTCTAGAAAAGAAAAGCATTTTTTTCCATTAAAATATTACCTTTTCATTTCTGCTATTGTTATTACTTCTAGGTTCACTTGGAAAATTCTGGATTGTTATCATAGTGATGGTATTAACATGTTTTCTAGTTCCTTCACAGGGAAGATATTAGAATAAGGAAGTCTGGGAATTAATCTTGTAAGTATTTTGTAATTAATCTTGTAATTTACAAGTAATCTTGTAATTAATTTCTAAGAGTCTTTTGTCACTTGCTATTCTAAAGAAACTACAAAATTCAGATGAATATTATCTCCATTTTCTTTCCCATATTATGCAGGTACTTCTCTTGATCCGTCCTATTATAGTGCATACCAGGAGATTCAGAATGAAAGGAAGAATTCCTTGGAGAAGTTAAGATTCAGTTTACAAGTCTGGAACTTTTTTGCCTGTATTAGGCAATAATCTGGCTGAGTGGAGACCAACAACCACCACCCACGCCATTCCTGCCCAAGAGACAAGGAATTTCCTGGATAATTTCAGAAGCTGAGGAAAAGGTAATATGGTCGTAATAAGAACAGCAGAAGGAATAGAAATACAGATAAAGAAATTAAAAGAAGACTGGGTGACAGCATAACAAAATCCTGCCATGGATATACACCTCTGACAGTTGTCTAAATTTTCACACCCACCTGCTGGCCCTGGTAGAAGAGAACATTTATTTATTTATTGGTTTCCTGTTTTTAATCATTTTATGCCAAATTGGCTTTTTACCCCATTGGGTTTGAGTTTATTTACAGGGTTGTCTAAAATATATTCAAAGTTTCCACCACCTCTCTACTGACCTAAAAACCCTGATGGAGTGCCTACTGTTGTCAGGCATAGTGCTAACGGCGAGGAGAAAGGAACCAAACATACATTTGGGTACTTAGCTGACAAGCATTATTCGAAGGGCCTCATAAAGATACCTTCCGATGAGGTGGTGTGATTATTAGCATCCCTCGTTTAACAGATGAGAAAACCAAGCCACAGCGTACCTCAAACCACCTGGTGTTAAGTAACTGCTTAGGTACAGCCACATACTCTCCCAGTAAAGTCAGTGGGCTAAATAAACCACTATGGACATACTGCAGAAGAACCCAACAATAAGATGAATCCTGCTGCTAAGGACCTCATATATCTGAATCAAGTGGACAGCGTGCTTCTCTCAGGGATGTGAGTCATGAATGCTAAATGTTTGTTCTGGGTTAGGGCCTCTGCCTGCGCCACCCTGCAGAACCTACACCTCACTTACCCCATCTGTATTTCCCACTGGACGGGCCACTCTGGAGGGGCCGCTCTGGAGGGCATGAGTTCTGTCTTTCGCACGATTGTACCTCTAGTATCTACACGAGGAATAAGTATTTCAATATTTATCGGAAGTTAGAGAGTTCTGGAGCCCAATCACTTTTCCTAGATGAGTGACTTTGAACACGTTATACATCCTTTTCTTTTTAATTTTCTCTCCTTAAAATGGGGATAGTGCAAATGTATTTCATTGGTTTGTCGTGAGCAGTAAATAAGATATGTAGAATGCCATGTTCCATATGCAATATTCAACAAAAAATAGCTCTTGGCTGCCTCATGAGGATAAATGTATTCAACAAATACGTATTGAATAATACCAAACATTATTTATTTTTTGTGTGTGGTCTCCAGAGATAGCTGTGGGTGAGTAATGACATTTTCTTTCTGCCTTCTTTTTGCCTTCCCTAGAGGTTGGAGTGAGTCTCAACAATAATTAATAATAATAAAAAAAATTCAGAACTGCAACTTTGGTGACTTCCTGACACGTATGAAGAGGTAATAACATGGAGGTAGTCACTGTGCATCGCACAGACATTATAATGCCGAGGGACACGCCTGGCTGCCCGACATTCTGTGCTTCCTTGACTTTGCACAACCCCACCACTGCCTGATTGGTGGAGAGCCTTTTCTTTACTTTCTTGTTTTGTTCCAACTCCTAGTCTTTGGAGACCTGGACCTTGGCAAAGTTTTCTGTTTTACCACTTTACCACAGGTAGTTTGTCTTCTGTGTCACACAAAAATTTATAGGAGACCACAGCCCTGAAAATAATAGCTACCATTTACTGAGAACTTATTATGTGGTAGGTTCTATGCAAAACATTTTAAATATACTATCTCATTCAATCCTTACCATATACATGAGGTCAGTATTAATATTATTTCTATTTTAGAGATGGAAGAAATTAAGTTGTAGAGCTTGCTCAAGGTTCGAAAGCTACTAAGTACTGGGTTTCCCTGAAAATAAGACTTAGCCGGACCATCAGCTCTAATGTGTCTTTTGGAGCAAAAATTAATATAAGACCCGGTATTATATTATGTTATATTATATTATATTATATTGCACCTGGTCTTATATTAAAATACGACCAGGTCTTATATTAATTTTTGCTCCAAAAGATGCATTAGAACTGATGGTCCGGCTAGGTCTGATTTTCGGGGAAACACGGTAGGGGAGCTTCTATTTTCCCTGTCTGCCATATATCCATTATCATCACTGCTGAAGGTGAGGACATTATCTTCCTCCTACAGGTGCTTAGATGATGGAAAATGGGCCAACTGAGAAGATGCATTTTGAAGATAGAGAAAGGAAGCATAATGAAACCTTAATGAAGCACAGAAGATGTTTGCTTCTGCTCATGTAAATCAATGTACAAAAGGAAGAATGAGAAACTTCAGGTATAAATAATTAACCAAAAATGATCTTAAGTGTTCTCCTTTCAATTCCAAATGAAGCTTCTTCTTTCAGCTCTAAAAGAAACCTGTCCTCATATTTATAGATAACCTGACCTTAAATAACCTCATTCATCTGCTCAAGAAAAAAGGGGAGATCTTTATATATCTTTATAAGAAATGAGTGTGTTGAATGTAATAAAAGAAAACAATAAAGAAGGTTTTGAAAAGTAATGGCAAAGAGCATTATTTCTGGAATAAAGTAAAATATATAACCATTGTCATATTATGTTACTTATTTTCAATAACTTTTCAAAACAGTTTCAATTTACAGAATTATTACAAGGCTAGTACAGAGAATGCCTATATACTCCTCAACTAGTTTCCTTGTCATTAACATTTTATATCAGTATAGTACATTTGTCACAATTAATGAACAAATATTAATAAATATTATTAACTAAAGTCCACCCTTTATTCATATGTCCTCAGTTTCCCCCTAATGTCCTTTTCTGTTCCAGAATCCCATCCTGGATGCACATCCCATTTAATTGTTATGTCTCCTTAGGTTCCTCTTGATAGTGACTAGTTTCTGAGATTTTCCTTATTTTTGATTCTCTTCTCTTGATAGTTTTGAGGAGTAAATACCAGTTAGGTATTTTTTAAAAATGTCTCTCAATTAGGATTTGTCTGTTTTTAATTTTTTTATGATTAGACAGAGCTGTTGATTAATTTAGAATATGCATACATAAATAGTCAGCATTAACAGAGTCTGTGGTACCTAAAATCACTAAATGTCTAGGAAATGGAATGGGTTCTTGGTTAAAGGGAAAAAGATTTGACCTTCTTTAGAACTTTATTCCCCAAAGCTATCAGGTTAATAAAGTGGACTGAGAAGTGTTGCTGTTTAAAATGCTTGGACTCAAAGTTAGGTCACAGGTAGGGCACCGAGAGAAAGAGAATGGTGGGGAAGCTTACAGGAAAAATAGGACTGTACAAAGAGTTTGATTTGGGGTTGGAGAGTACAAAGTAACTAGAGTATCCAGACAGTGAATAGATACATGCAATCAGGGACAGCATTGTGCTTTCATAGCTTTTGAAACAGGGCTTCCCACAAAGTTGGGGATATTCATCTGTAGAATCTACCCTCTGACAGGGAGGTCAGAGGCCAGAGTTTTTCCTGCTGTCTAGAGTTTGCAGCAAGACTTCTACCCCAGTAGGGAAATCAAGGCAGAGAACTTATCATAGGGCCTATACAAACATGGCAGGGATGAGGAATGAGTCTGAAACTCCATAGATACACTGGTGGAACTTTGACTCAGGAAAGCCAGGCTCTCAGCTCATGACACGTTACCTACCCTTAATATCCTGCCAGCCTAGGTTAGGATTTGGTGGTTTCCTAGATGGAGCACACATGCCAGTCTTTAAGCTCTCCGGTGCTTTCAGATGTGTCCTGGACAAGAGATGATAATGTCCAATTTATAAGGAGATGCCTGCAGGATGGCTCTGGGGATTTAGGAGTATTACCTACCCTTTACCTGTATATTCTTATTTTCTGTATCCCTTTCTAAGAGGTGGATTTGATTTGGTGAAACACCTTCACTTTTCTTTTAAATATCAATGGGTCTTCACTGATTTTCATCTAGACTCATCAAAGCCTGAGTAATGTTTGGATGCAAGCTGGTCCCCTTAGAGCACAACATTATTTATTGGAAACATGGCTGTACTTATGTACATTCATATAAAATGTTTACTTTATTAATGTAAACATATCTATGAAAGTAAAATCTACAAGAGTTGAGTAGGAAGGACATTTCTATTTCCCCAACAGTTAAAATATACGATAAAACACCTAGTTATTGTGATCATGGTTGGTTAAGTACTAAATATACAATTTACATACTATTTTATTATAGCAAATTGAACTAAGCATTGAATATACACAATGAAAATGATTGTCAAAAACAACTTTTCACCTTGTAGTTTAGCTCCCTTAGCTTTCTCAGTAGACAGAGGAGACTGATTTTAATGCTAGGCAGAATGATTTACTGGTGCTTTTGCAAGAAATTTAGAAGGAACTTTTGTAGGAGATAGAGCAGGTGGTTTGATGCTGATTCAAGAATATTTATTAATTCTTCTGTAAATCTCTCTTGACACAGAGAATCAGTGTCATGCTGTATTTCTGTTAAATTTCTATGAATCTGTGAATTCTTTCTTTTTACTTTGTATAATGGGTATGTTTTAATGTTAATATCTGTAAATTTAGAGAGCTCTGCATTTTTTCCCATTGTGACCCTTTAATTTCTGGAGGACATCTGTTTTTCCTCCTTTATGACAGCTCTTGTTTTAGCCACTATTTTTGATGTGTATATTCAGCATTTCAAATATATTTTTAAAATTTTCATTTATAGTTAGCACAAAGTGAACTAATACAGCATAATGAGTGGCAGATTAATGCTAAGTTAGTGAGTTGACATGCTTAATCATTTTAATCTTTGACTAATTGCATTATCATTAATATCAGTAGTTTTATTTTCTCACTATAAATATAAAAATTTAAAAAAATATTCAAATAAGTAGTTAAAAAGTATGGGACTGATAGAGCTGGTGGAATTTACACACAGACACGATTTCACTGAATAGGTAACTTTCCTTTGAGACTACATAGCATTATAAGCTTACACTTATTGCAATTTTTGTTACATATTACTAAAATTACTTACTTTCCTGATTAACATTATTCATAGACTGAGTAAAGTAGTACCTCAGTTTTCGAACGTCTCTGTTGACGAACATTTCGGTTTACGAACGCCATAAATCCAGAAGTAAATGCTTCGGTTTTTGAACATGCCTTGGAAACCGAACATATCATGAGGTTTCCACTGAGTGCAAGATCCTGAGGCCTAGCTGTGGCTGTTTTCAAACGTTTCAGAACTCGAATGGTCTTCTGGAATGGATTACCACTGTACTTCTTGAGTACTGTGATATTTATTTTGTCTGCAGATCATTACTAAATACTACTAACTGGTAATGAACTTCATCAATAAATGTTTGTTTAAAGTAACACTAATGAAAATATCATTTATAAGATACCTAGTATGTACCAGGCATTGTGTTGGATAAATACATATACATATATTCATGTGTTTTGTAAATCAATTCTAGCTAACCCTCACAAAACCCGGCAGTGTCAGAGTTACATGTTTCAGATAAGAAAATCACAGCTGACTCCACTCTGCCATGCTGCACAATGAAAGACAGCTGCAATGGGTAGTGTAGAACATGCTGGCCACCTCAACTATTTTAGGTCCTAGCTCTTAACCTTTCTCTTCATAATTTAAGAATTTACGATATACCATCTAGAATGAAATCTATACTTTCTGCATTTAATAGAAACTTTTTATTCCAAACTGGTTTTGCTTTCCTAGGTAGTTAAAGTCTTTGTTTCATCTCACTGGCTAATTCCTCAGTTTGACGTCATATATATATATATATATATACACACACACACGGAATTATACATACGTGTATATAAATTGTATACATATAGTAGCTAGATCAGCAGTCTCTATTTCCTCATTCCTTTGAAAACAGAATCATTCAATTATAACAGACACGTGGCCACCCACCTGCAGATATTTCCTAGTCTGCTTTGCAGCTAGATGAGGCTTGTGACAGCGTTGAGTACGTGCATTATAGTGATGCCTACAACTTCCAACGAATCTTCTTAAAGAGGTGGTGTTTTCTCCTGGGCTTCTCTTTTCCTACAATCTCACCTCTGGATTACCATGTGAGGGAAAAATTAATATCTGTTATATTTAAGCCACTGTGTTTTGGGGCATCTTATATTACAGAAGTTTAATATAGACAGATATACTGGGGGTACCAAAAAATGTATATACATAATTTGTATTCATCTTTTGTTATTGGTATATATTGCATATTACAATTTTAATACAGCTTTTTTCCTTTCTTAAAATGTATATACATTTTTTGGCACCCTTTGTATATCTGTAAGTACATAATACATATATGTAAACATATAACATATATGTAACAAATTTACATTTAATATATATTTAATATATATTACATACAATACATATATAATTCTCAATCATTAAAAAAGTTTTATTTATTGGCTGCCTTAAATAGAATGCAGCTTTTTTTTTTACATTTTTATTTCAAAACAAACGGTTGTATTATTCTTGCTAAGGAAGAAATCGAGAATTTCCTGTTGATTTATATTTGCAGTACAGGGTCTAGACCTTCTATCTTAACTCCTATTTATTTGCCACAGCTCCTGTATAATATTGCTATGATAAATTTCAACTCTGGTCTACTAAAACAGAATTTGTAAGTTTGGCTTACTGTTCATGATAATAAAGTATTTGGTAACATAGAAATCCAGTTTATGTGTAAAGGGAAAATTCTCCTGGAGATTTTTTGTAACAACTGAAGATAGGAGAATAAATTTTAATTTGGGCAGTAAATAAAGATTTGGTAATTATATTTTACTGTGAACCATGCTTCTTTCCATTTATTTCTTTTCTTTTCCCCAAGTTACCTTTTAATAATTCATGTTTGTAGTTTGTAATACATCAAAATTACAGTAACTACTGCAGAAAATTACAAAGTCTACCCTGGATTCACCAGGAGTCATAAATTCATTTCAGTTCTAAAACATTAAAAGATCAAAAAAGTATTGTCTAGCATTTAATTTAGAATCAGCTAATCAAAGAGTTTCTGATTGCTGAAAACTTATGGGAAATAATGTCGTTTAAATGTCCATCACCAGCTGCAAAACATTTTGAGCTGTTGAAGAATATTTGCATGTTTCTTGAAATTTTCTAAAATATTCTTAATTATGTCTATTGTCCCCCCAATTTTAAACCATGGAAATGGTTACATTATAATCTAAAAAGAAAACAGATTCTGTCACATTGGTTAGAGTTATAAAATTGTAAACATATAGCATTTTTATCTTTTTAAGTACACTGGATACAAATATATGCTATGCAGCAAATTATTTTTTAGATATTGTTCTAGCTTTTGTTTAATTTTCAACTACATTTGAATTCCTCCCACTATTATGTAAGAAATAAAAAATGTATTTTATGAGAATCCAAATGACCTATTTTTGTATTTTCACTAAACAAAACTAGAAGCAATGGATTAAAGATGTTAGCAATTGACTAGTTGAGAATTATAGAATTGGTAACTTTAGAGTAAATACTAAGAAATAAAAATATGAGCTTACTGACATTTGATTCTATTCATTTATTTTTAATCACAGGCTTATAATCACTGAGACAAAATAGTCAGCTTTTCCTAAAATATAGTCACTGATAAATGAAATTTAAATACATATTATGGTGTGTGTGTGTGTGTGTGTGTGTGTGTGTGTGTGCGTGCTTGGGTGTGTAGGTCTGTAGGAAAGAACTCAAGGACTTACATTCATTATTCACTGACTTTGTTCCAGTCATTTGTTTTATTATTTATTGTTCATAAAGAATCTGTTTTCAAAGTGTGGTCTAAAATATTTTTGTTGAGATGTTAAAGAGGGGCTTCTAAATAGCCATTGATGAGTACTTTTAAATTTTGTGCTTCCATATTGATATTAAAAATAGAAGCATATTCACACACACACACACATATATATATATATATATATATATATATATATATATATATATATATATATATATATCTTATATTCAAATACTTTGTGTTTATGCCAAGGCCATTATTTGCTTTATTTCAATTGTCCTGGGTTAATGAGTAAAGAACCAAGGTCAATGTACAACACAGATTATGTATTTGCAATAACTGAAGTCCAAATCACTTCACAGACAGCTGTATAGATAAGTTAACTTCAGTTCAGAAAGAAAATGTGCTAGTAGAACTGGGTCCTCACACAAAACAATACAGGACTGATTTTCACAAAAGAATCAAATAAATACATACTGTGTTTTGCTGTGTATAATGCACTCCTGTGTATAATGTGCACCTATGCAGTTTTTGGCCCAAATTTTAGGAAAATGGAATTAGTACTACCCATGTATAATGTGCATCCTTATTTTTCCCTCATAAATTTGGGCAAAAAAGTGCGCATTATACATGGCAAACTATGGTAATACATGATATCAAGTCAAGTCAATAGTGGTGATTGCTATGAAGGAAAAATGCAGCAGTAAGGCAAAAATGATAGTAATAATATTTTTATAGAGGATAGTCAGAAGCTTTTTGGAGACATGGCATTTAGACAGAGCCCAAATGAGTTACGGGAATACATGTGCAAAGATATTTCCTGAGCAAAGGGAGGAGCAAATATACAGACCCTAAAGTTGGAGCATACTTGGAATTTTTAAGCAAAAACAGAAAGGTAAATGCAGGTATAGTGAATAGCCAAGGGAGAAAGGTAGAAGAAGAGGATGGGAAGTTTTACATCTGTGCCATGCAAGTGGGTATTAGTTCTACAGGCACATGGGTGGTGAAATCCACCCCATGTGCCACTAATGAAGCCATGTTTATTAACCAAGCCATATGTCTTGGAGGGGGGCTGGGTAAGCTAGAACAGGGTACCTTTCCCCTTGCACAAAGTCATTTTCTGCTCCTAGAGCTAGGCTGCCCAGCGGAAGCATCTGTTTCTAATTCATCCACCTCCTTTCACTCACACAAAGGTGGGGAATTCTGGTCAAGATGGAAGAGTAAATAAACACTAGCCTCCTCACACAATCACATCAAAATTATAACTAAGTTATAGAACACCTATCAATAAGAAACACCTGATCACTAGCTGAACAGAATTCCTATAATTAAAGATATAAAAAAGAAGCCACATCTACTGGAAGGAGGAAAGGAGATACAGAATGGGCAAGTCCCACACCTATGGTGTGATGATTAAGAATTGGGAGAGATAGCTTGGCTGCAGAGCTCTCCTCTGAGGTGTGAGGGGTCTTAGCCCTCCAATTGGTACCCCAGACCTGGGCACCAGTGCCAGGAAGAGGTCCCCATGACATCTATCTGTAAAAACTAGTGGGGATTACGTACTAGTGAGATGGAGGGCTGACTGAGGCACTACTCTTAAGGGGCCCATGTATGGACTCATGCACTAACAAACTCAATTGCTTCTAGTTCTAGCACAGCGGAAGCAGCTTGAAAAGTGCCAGGGACATATGGGGAGGAGCTAAACTGACTAATTTCAGGGCAAGGGCTGGGGGAACAGGGGTAGGGGAAACTTTCTCCTGGGATGGAAGCAATGGCAGGTGCCATTATTACTTTGTTAAGCCCTCTCCCCACCCAGTTGGCCCAGCACAGGTGAGTGCCAAATCTGTGCTCTCCATTAACCTGGCTAACACATTTTGTCCTGTCCTGGTGATTCCCTGAGACCCTTCCTCACCCAAATTGGTTGCCTAACTTGACCCTATTCCAGCAGCATTCCACACAAGTGGCCTGCCTTGGCTTGTGCTGTAGACTTTCCCAAAATCTCTTAAAGATCCACAAACCCCAAACAAGCAGCAGCTGGCCTCAATGTGCCCTGTAACTCTTGCTAAGTAGCCCCAAGCCTGGCACAAGCAGCAACCAGTCTTAACTTGCACTGTAACTCGCATCTGATGGCCACAAGCCTGGCATAAGTCATGGCCAGTCTTGATTTGGAATATATCTTCAACTAAGCAGCCTAAAGTCTAACACGAGTGGTGACTGGCTTCAGTCCACATTGTGGTGTGCACCAAAAGGTCCCAGACCTGCACAAGTTAGGTTGACAGCATAGCCTCTCCCAAGTACCTCCAAGCCCAGCACAAGTGGCAATTAACCACAGATAACTTTGTAGCTCCTACTAGGCGGGGTCAAGCCAGGTACAAGTGGCAACTGATCTTGGGCTGCACTGGAGCACCTCCGAAGAGAATCCCAAACCAATACTCCCAGTTGCTGGGTTCAGACTAAACCAGAGGTCCTCACAACCAGCTCCACAAACAACATACCCAAAAGCAGACTTGCCTGTCACCAGAGCCCTGCAAAAGCAACTCCAAGTCTGTAGGGTTGGGTCAGTCCCCACATAACAGCATGTCTACTATAGTCATGGACAGCCTTCACAGTCATTCAACCTGATGGTCAATTCCATTTGCTGAGGTGCCAACAGCAATTAAGGCTCAAATACAAATAGAGGGCACATACAACTTACACAAGGGACACCCATGGAGCACCCAGCTCAGGTGACCAAGGAGACCACGCAGCTTGGCTCAACATGACACCTACTACATAAGGCCACTCTGCTAAGACTGGGAGATGTAACAGATATACCTCATACATAGAAACAAAACAGGGAGGCAGCCAAAATAAGGAGACAAAGAAACATGTCACAAATGAAAGAATGGGACAAACCTCCAGAAAAAGAACTAAATAAAATGAAGACAAGCTATCTACCAGACACAGAATTGAAAACACTAGTTATGAGGATGTTCAGTGAACTTAGGGAAGAATAGATGAAATCAGTGAGAACTTACACAAAGAGATAGAAACCTTAAAAAAGGACGAGTCAGGAATGAAGAATACATTTGATGGAACAATTAGCAGATCAAACAAAGCAGAAGATCAAATCAATGATTTGGAAGACAAGGTAGTGAAACATACTCATTTGGAATAGCCAATAAAAACAAGAATTAAAAAAAAAAAGAGGATAGTTTAAGGGACCACTGGGACACTATCAAGCATAACAACATACACCTTATAGGAGGGCCAGAGGAAGACAAGAGAGAGCAGGGAATTAAAAACCTATTTGAAAAAAATAATAACTGATAACTTCCCTAACCTGGCAAAGGCAATAGACATACAAGTCCAAAAAGCACAGAGAGTCCCAAACAAGATGAACCCAAAGAGGCCAATACCAAGACACATCATAATTAAAAAGACAAAGAAATAATCTTAAAAATAGCAAGAGAAAAGCAGTTAGTTAACTACAAGGGAGTTCCCATAAGACTGTCAGCTGATTTCTCAACAGAAACTTTGCAAGTCAGAAGAGATTGGCACAAAATATTTACAGTGATGAAAAGCAAGGATCTGCAACCAAGATTACTCTACCAGCAAGGTTATCATTTAGAATGGAAGGACAGATAAAAAGCTTCCCAGAAAAGAAAAAGCTAAAGGGGTTCATCACTGCTAAACCAGTATTACAAGAAATGTTAAAAGGACTTCTTTAAGTGCAAAAGATCAAAAATATGAATAAAAAAACATACCAAATAAAAAAACTTCTCACTGACAAAGTCAAATACTTAGGAAAAGGAGTTAGTCACGCAACTATAATGTTAGTACAATGGTTAAAATGCAAAAGTTGGAAGATCATGTAATTACAAAAATAAATTAAGGGATATACACAAACACACACGCAAACAAGAAGTAAACAATAATGAAAAAAACAAATGTGGAGTGGGTGGGTAAAAATTGTAGTAATTTTAGAATGTGTTTGAACTTAAGTGACCATTAACTTAAAATAGACTGTTATAAATATAGCTTGGTATATATGAAGCACATGGTAACTGCAAACACAAAACTTATAAGACATGTACAAGAAATAAAGAGAAAGGAATCCCAACACGACACTGTAGAAATTCAACAACATACAAGAGAAGAGAGCAAGAGAATAAGAAACAGAGAAGAACTACAAAAACAATCAGAAAACAATTATAAAATAGCAATAACTACATACCTATGAATAATTGTTTTAAATGTAAAGAAACTAAATGCTCCAATCAAAAGACATAAGGAGGTAGAATGGATAAAAGAAACAAGACCTGTATATACACTGCCTACAAGAGACCCATTTCAGATGGAAACACACACACACAGACTACAGTAAAATCATGGAAAAAGATATTTCAAGTAAATGGAAATGAAAAAAAAATTCTGTGGTAGCAATACTTATATCAGACAAAATAGACATTAAAACAGGGGCTGTAACAAGAGACAAGAAGGGCATTTCATAATGATAAAAGGGTCAATTCTATGAGAGGATATAACTCTTGTAAACATCTATGCACCCAACATAGGAGTACCTAAATATATAAACCAAGTATTGAGAAACATAAAGGGAGAGATTCACAGTAACACTGCAATTGTATGAGACTTTAACATTCTATTGGCATCAATGGATAGATTATCCAGACCAAAAAAAAAAAAATTCACTGCAAAGCATTAGAATATACATTATTTTCAAGTGCACATGGAACAATTTCCAGGATAGATTACATGTTAGGACACAAAACAAGTTTCAATAAATTTAAGAAGACTGAAATCACATCAAGCATCTTTTCCAATCACAATGGTATAAACTAAAAATCAATTAGAAGAAAAAAAGCACTAAAATACATGGAAGCTAATTAACAAGCTACTAAACAATGAATGGGTTAACAATGACGACAAGGAAGAAATTAAAAAGATAACTTGAGAGAAATGAAAGTGAAAACACAATGACTGAAAATCTATGGGACCCAGCCAAAACAGTTCCAAGAGGGAAATTTATAGCAATACAGGCCTATGTATTTATAGCAATACATGCCTATGACAAGAAAAATCTCAAGCAAACAAATTAACCTTTCAACCAAAGGGACGAGAAAAAGATGAACAAACATGATCCAAAATGAGTAGAAGGAAGAAAGTAATCAGGAACAGAGTGGAAATAAATGAAGTAAGAGTCTGAAAACAACCCCGAAACGAGAAGAGATCAATGAAACCAAGAGCTGGTTCTTTGAAAAGATAACCAATATTGAAAAACCTTTAGCCAGACTAATCAAGGAAAAAAGAGAGTGAGCCCAAATAAATAAAATCAGAAATGAAACAGGACAAGTGACACATGACACCAAAGAAAAACAAAGGATTGTAAGGAAGTACTATGAACAATTATATGCCAACCAATTGGACAGCCTGGAAGAAATAGTTAAATTCCTAGAAACATACAATGTTCCAAGTTTGAATCAAGAAGAAGCAAAATCTGAACAGACCGATAACTACTAACAAAACTGAATCAGTAATCAAAAAAATCTCCCAACAAACAAAAGTCCTGGACCAGATGTCTTCAGAGGTGAATTTTACCAAACATTCAAAGAAGAATGAATACTTATTCTTCTAAACTATTCCAAAAATTGAAGAGGAGGAAAGGCTCCCAAACACATTTTTATAAGGCCAACATTACCTAATACCAAAACCAGACAAAAGACACTATATATTTATTTATGAAAATTTCCCTGATGAGTAATGATACAAGAATTCTCAACAAAATATTAGCAAACTATATTCAGCAATACATAAAAATGTTCACACACCATGTTCAAGTAGGATTTATTTCCAGGATACAAGTGTGGTTCAATGTCCACTAATCAATTAATGTGACACACCACATAAACAAAATGAAGGATAAAAATCATATGGCCATATCAATAGATGAAGAAAAAGCATTTGACAAAATCCAACCTTTATTTGTGATAAAAACTCTCAGCAAAGTGGAAACAGAAAGAACATAGCACAACATAATAAAGGCCATCTGACAAATTCACTGCTAGCATCATCCTCAATGGTGAAAAGCTGAAAGATTTTTCTTTAAGATCAGGAATAAGACAAGGATGTCCATTTTCACCAGTTTTATTAAACACAGTATTGGAAGTCATAGACTCAACAATCAGACAAGAAAAAGAATAAAAGTCAACTGAATTGGAAAAGGAGAAGTAAATCTGCCGTTATTTGCTGATGACGTGATACTATATAGAGAGAACCCTGAAGATTCCACCAAAACAAACAAACAAACAAAAATATTATTAGAATTAATAAATTAATTCAGTAAAGTATAAGATACAAAATTAATATTCAGAAATGAACAGCATTGTCATATAACAATAATAAACTATTGGAAAGAGAAATTAAGAAAACATTCCCATTTACAATTTCATCAAAAAGAATAAAATACATAGGAATAAATTTAACCAAGGAGGTAAAAGACCTGCACTCGAAAAATTATAAGACACTGGAGAAAGAAACTGAAAAAGATACAAATAAATGGAAGGATGTACTCTGTTCATGGACAGAAAGAATTAATATCATCAAAATATCCATAATAAGCAAAGCAATTTACAGGTTCGATGCAATCCCTATCAAAATACCAATGGCATTTTTTCATGGAACTAGAACAAATAATTCTAAAATGTATATGAAACCATAAAAAATCCTAAATAGCCAAAGCAATCTTGAGAGACAAGAATAAACTTGGAAATATTATGCTACCTGATATCAAACTATGCTACAAGTCTAGAGTAATCAAACCAACATGACACTGGCATAAAGAGACACATACATCAATGGAACAGAATAGAGAGCTCAGAAATAAATCCTCGCCTATATGGTCGCTTCATCTATGACAAAAGAGGCAAGGATATATGCTGCTGGAAAACTGGACTCATACATGCAAAAGATGAAACTGGATCACATTCTTATACCATATAAAAAAACAAAGTTAAGGATTAAAGATTTAAATGTAAGACCCAAAACCATAAAACTTTTAGAAGAAACATAGGCAGTAATTTGTTTGACATCAGTCTTAATCACACACACACACACACACACACACACACACAAAGTTATGGCAATTAAGTTCGCAAACTTGTTGCAACAATGTTAACCTTTTTTGATATCATAGGGATTATTCATTATGAATTTGTACCAACTGGACAAAAAGTTTACCAAGTTTACTATTTGGAAGAGCTGAAAAGGCTGTGTGAAAACGTTAGACGACCTGAAATTTTGCCAACAATTCATGGCTCTTGCGTCACGACAATGCACCAGCTCCCACGACACTATATGGGAAGGAGTTTTTAGCTAGTAAACAAATAACTATATTGGAACACCCTCTGTACTCACCTGATCTGTCCCCCAATGACTTCTTTCCTTACCGAAAGATAAAGGAAACACTGAAAGGAAGACATTTTGATGTCATTCAGGACATCAAGGGTAATATGACGACAGCTCTCATGGCCATTCCAGAAAAAGAGTTCCAAAATTGCTCTGAAGGGTTGACTAGGCGCTGGTGTCCGTGCATAGTTTCCCAAGGGGAGTACTTCGAAGGTGACCATAGTGATATTCAGTAATGAGGTAGGTAACACTTCTTCTAGGATGAGTTCAAGGACTTAATTGTCTGACCTTTGTGTGCATATACACACATGTATACACACATGTATACACACACACACACACACACACACACACACACACACACACACACACAGAAGGTGCCAAAAATATGTATACACATTTTAAGAAAGGAAAAATCTGTGTTAAAATTACACTGATGGTAACAACTTTGAGCACCTCTTGCAATTGCAGAAGTCAAACATGACTTAAATTCATCTTTTGCTTTGATATATATTGAGTATTACAATTTTAATAATTTTTTCCTTTCTTAAAATGGAAACCCTCTCCATTTTGCATTTTTTGGCACCCTCTGTGTGTGTGTGTGTGTGTGTGTGTGTGTGTGTGTACACACTTATTTTTGTGCTTTTATTATAGGTTGTTTAAACACATAATTAAAGAATTGAATATGTCGGAATGTTAAAAGGTGGTGCTTTTTCCTAAGTTATTCCATGTCTCTTAATTTTCTGTGTCTCTATATATCTTTCCTTGGGCAAGGGATAAAAAGACAAAATAAACAAATAGGACTACATGAAACTAAGGTTTTTTTCTCATCAAAGGAAACCCAACAAAACAAAAAGCATCCTACTAAATAGGAGAAGATATTCACCAATGATACATAGAATAAGGTGTTAATATCCAAAATTTATAAAGAACTCATACAACTTAACACCAAAAAAAGAAATAATCTGATTAAAAATGGAAAGGGAACATGAATAGACATGGCCAATAGACAGATAAAAAGATGCTCAACATCACTAGTTATCAGGGAAATGCAAATTAAAACCACAATGAGATATCACCTCACATCTAGCAGAATGACTATCATCAATAAACCAACAAACAGAAAGTGCTGGTGAGGATGTGAAGAAAAGGGAAACTTTATGCACTTTTAGTGGGATTGCAAATTGGTGCAGCCACTATAGAAAACAGCATGGAGATACCTCAAAAAATTAAAAATAAAACTACCTTATGACCCAACAATTCCATTTCTGGGTATCCAAAGAAACCCAAAACAGTAATTCAAAAAGATATATGCATCTCTATGTTCACTGCAGAATTATTTTCAATAGCCAAGATATGGAAGCAACCTAAGTGTCCATCAATAGACAAATGAATATAGAAGGTATAGTACCTATAAAAAATGGAATATCACTCAGCTGTAAAAAAAAAAAAAAAAAAAAAGAATGAAATCTTGCCATTTGTGACAATGTGGATGGATCTAGAGGGTATTATGCTAAGTGAAATAAGTCAGACAGAGAAAGACAAATACCATATGATTTCACTTGTATGTGGAATCTAAAAAAAATAAACAAAACAGAAACAAACTCATATACAGATAACAAACTGACAGTCACCAGGTGGGAGGTAGTTAGGGAAAACGGTGCAAAAAATGAAGGGATTAAGAAGTACAAATTGGCAGTTACAAAATAGTCATGGGGATGTAAAGTACAGCATAGGGAATATAGTCAATAATATTGTAATAACTATGTACAGTGTCGTATCGGTACTAGACTTAGCAGGATGATCATGTCATAAGTTACATATTATTGTGTGTCAACTATAATTGAAAAAAAAAACTCAAATTCACTCAAAGGTGCCATATGGACTAGTGAAAACAGTGAGGGAAGGGGAGGTGTGTAGGGAGCATATCACTGAGACTTGTAGGTAGGAAACAGCCTCAAGGAAACATGGAAATGGCTGAATTTGTATATGTTTATTATAGAATTCAGCTACAAGAGTGCCCAAGGCAAGTGGGAGAGCCAGCCAGAACTAGGCAGAGATCCCACCTTGGTCTTGGATAAGTTGGAGTGACCTTGGGCAAGTAAATCCAGGTTGCTCTGACCAGGTTACCTTATCTATACAATTGAATATTGATACCCAGTTCACAGGCCAGTAAGGAGTGAGATGTTTACAAAAGCCTTCACCCAGTGCTTTGCCTATAGCAAGACCTTAATAAGTGTGAGCTCTCCCTGTTAGAAATATCAAGGGATTAAATTTGGTCCTGGGGAAATATAAAGAATGAAACAGACCAAAATATAATAATAATGATGGGTTCAGGTTGACAATTTTCAACAAATATCTCCTAAGAGACTTCTCAGGATCAGGCATTATTTTATGTTCTAAGGATGTAACAGTGAACTAAACAAACAAGATTTTATCCTTTCAGACCTTTCATTTCAGAGTGAAGAGAAAGACAAATGGATTAACAAACCTATGCTTGAGCTATGTAGTAAATGTCCATATGAAAAAAATAAAGCAGGTGAAGCAATAAAGAATGATGGAATTGGGCATACAAAGTGGTGTGACTATTTTATATAGGATTATCAAGCAAGTATTATGTATAGAAGTGACATTTACATAGAGCTCTGAATTTAGGGAGTATTCCAGGAGTCTTAAAAGCAGGTGCAAAGGCCCTGAGGCAGGAGCCCACTAGTGGTATTTGGAAGGAGAAGAAGCTACCGTGTCTGGCACCGATTAATTCCTGTTGGGAAGGGGTGCAAGGATGGGGGTCAGATCAGAGAGGTGTGATCATCTTTAATTGTTAACAATCTACACTAGAAATCTAGGATGTTTATCAAATTATTGATTAATCTTTTGCTGATTCTGCTGTTGACTTTGCTTCCAATATTAGTTCTAATAATAGTTCTCTTTCCAATCAGTCATCTAATGGTGGGTTTTAATCCCTGAAGCACTTGTCCCTGGCAGGCCTGATTAAATAATCACCAATCATATTGCTACTTGAAATAAATCACTTCTTCTTCAACGCAAAAGAGGACTAAGTGGATATAAATATATGAGTTTCTACTCGCATATGTCTAAACATTCTTAAGAATCATCATCCAGGTAAATGTGATACCATCACAATATATATACATTTTAAAATTTAATTCCTAGAATTAAAAGTAGGCTCTGCTAAGCCTTGTCTTATTTTTGTGCTTTTATTATAAGTTGTTAGAACATATCATTAAAAAATTGAATAAGTAGAAATGTTAAAAGGCAGTGCTTCTACCTAGGTGTTATTCCATGTCTCTCAGTTTTCTTCTCGGATCTTCTCTGTCTGCTTTGATTGCTTTTATGGAAGCATATTAACCTTTGTAAATCACAATATGTCTGAATTTCAGAAACTATTGCCTTAAACTGTTATATAAAATAACAAAATTAAAGGCAATTCGTCATCCTCCAAAAAAAGTGTGCTCCATTACTTCCTAATAAATTTGGGAATGAACATTCCTTTCTGCTTCGAGTAGCTTTTAATCTTTGTCACTACTTTTTAATATTTCCTTTTGGTTTTATACAGATCATTCAGAGGACATTGGTCTCATCCGAGTCTTTCCCACAGAAACATAAACAAACACAGTATCCTTCTACCTTGACGTCATGTAGGAAATCTAAGGGAAGTGTTGCAATTTCTATTTTATAAGATAATTAGGGTTAGTTTGGATTATTATAGCAATAGAAGAACAGTTAAAATAACACATCCAGATTAACAGAATTCCCCAATTATATCTGAGAACAATCTCCCAGTCACATTGCTCCTTGTGCCAGCTCTCTAGGTGTTTCCTTTGACAGTGTGGGGAACTTTCCTTTCACATCCAGCCCACGCACATCCTACCCTCCCTGTCATGCAGCCTCTCTCCAACCTGGCTACTAATGCTGATGATTCTGGGAGAACCACCTGGGCGTTATTAAACCGTTAAACTACTGCCTGTCAGCTTTAAATCACCCTACATGGATGGGTGAGGACTTTGCAAGCTGCATTTCTGCTATCTGCCAGTAGGAGGCACTAGGGCAGATTGGAAAGCTGGAGGAGGGGAAGAGACTTTCTTCTTTCTGTTCAATGCCTTTGCCTGTTTGCTTCATGATGCTGTTTACTTCCTATTTTCTTCTTCTTCCCAGGGTCTCCCAGCAATGCACCTTCACTTGGCAGTGGTGGTTCCTTCCAGTGGCAGCAGTGTGCAGTTACTCTAACATTTTCAGTGTGGCAGGAAGAATTATAAATGGGTCTCTAATTGCCCAGCCATTGAGATACACACTTTCTCTCAGTTACTCAAGCAAACACTAACCTAGGTGCTGCTGTGAAGGGCTTTTGCAAATGTAATTAAGATCCCAAATTAGTTGCCCTTACGTCAAGGAGATTATCCTTGGTGGGCCTAGCTTAATCAGGTGAGCCTTTAAAAAAGTACTCTGGTCTTTCCTAGCAAGAGAAATTAGAAGTTTAAGAAGGATTCAGTGTGAGAGTGATTCTCTGTTGATGGCTTTTGAAGATGAAAGGGGTCAAATGGCAAAGAAGAAAGGCAGTCTCTAGGACCTGTGAATGGCTCCCATTTGATAGCCAGCCAGGAAACAGACACCTCCGGTCCTATGACTGCAAGAAACTAAAGTCTGCCAGCAAACAATAAACTTGAAAGGCAACCCTGAGCCTCAGATTAGACAGCAGCTCTGGCCAACAACCTCAATCACAACCTTCTGAGCAGATACTTCCGACCTACAGAACTGGAAGCTAAAATAAATGGCTGCTGGTTGAATCAGCTACATTTGTGATAATTTGTTACACAGCAACAGAAACTAACACATTAGACTACATATGCTCCTTTGGGGTTCTGGCACCAGGTGGCTGTTGCCCTCCTCTCAGAAGTCTGGAACACTTCCTTAATTTCAAGACACGAGCAGTAACAAAGCAATGCCCCTTGTGCAGGAAAGTGTTAACTCTGCTCCTTAGGCCTGTAGCCACCCCTCACCAATAGTGGCCCTGTGCTTTGAGTCATTCTTCTGTTTTCTTGAAGGATATCACATGTTTGCAGCTGAGCAGAATTATCAGCCCATTTCCCCACATGTTTGCAGCTGAGTAGAATTATCAGCCCATTTCCCCAGGAGAATTCCAGACATCTGATAGCCTTTCTTCATTTCATATCATCTCTGTCCCCTTCATTTCAAACTGAAAGTGGTTTTGGTGTCAAAAACCTGTGGTTCTCCCAGGATGTGTCGGGGGACCCACACCATTAGACAGGAGGTTCCTCTACAGATCTTTCCTGGATAGCCCCATCGCTGTTCCTGGCTTCTCCTGTTGGTTGACTGGATCCCTGATTCACATGCCTCATCTCCTTAGCAGAAGTATATCCAGCTACACTCTTGGTCCTATCTCCAGAAGACGTTAGCATCTGTGGCAATCTAGACGGGCAGAGCACTTCCCAAATCATCAAGTGTTGGTTCCTTTTTGCTTAGCAGATTCTTCCTCAACGTATCTTCTTCCAGGGAGGAGGGGGTTGGTAGATGAGGGTAAAGGGGGATCAAATATATGGTGATGGAAGGAGAACTAACTCTGGGTGGTGAACACACAACGGGATTTATAGATGATGTAATACAGAATTGTACACCTGAAATCTATGTAACTTTACTAACAATCGTCACCCCAATAAACTGTAATTTAAAAATAATTGTCTTCTTCCTATGAATGTTCGTATAAGCAACAAGGAGAAATCAGGCTGTGTCTTCAACACTTAGCTTGGAAATTTACTTGATTAAATATCCAAGTTCATCGCTTATTAGTTCTGCTTTCCACCCAAAGCAGAACACAATTCAGCTACGTTTTCTGCCACTGTGTAACAAGGGTTACCTTTCTTCCAGTTTCCACACCATGTTCTTCACTTCCTTCTGAGCTCTCACTGGAAGCATCTTTAATGTTCATATAGTCTAGCAACATTATGTTCCTGACCACATGTTTTCTCACATGCGCCTCACTTCTTTCTGAGCTCTCGCCAGAATCACCTTTAATATACATACTTCCACCCACTTTCTTTTCAAAGCAATATAGGCTTTTTAAATCATGCACCTTGGAATTCTTCCAGCCTTTACCCATCACTGTATTCGAAAGCCACTTCCACTTTCTTAGGTATTTGTTAAGGCAGCACCCCACTTGGGAGTGCCAAAATTTGTACTAGTTCCTGAGGCTGTTGAAAAAAATTACCACGAACTGGGTGGCTTAGAACAACAGAAATTGATTCTCATAGTTCTGGAGGCCAGATTCTGAAATCAAGTTTCTGGCAAGGTCCTGCTCCTTCCAAAGGCTCTAGGGGAGAATCCTTCCTCACCTATTCCAGCTTTTCATGGCATTGCTTGGCTGGTGATAGCCTCCAATCTCTGCTTCTGTCTTCATCTGGCCTTCTTTCCTTTGTCTCTGCGCCCCCTCCTCCTCTTATAATAACACTGGTCATTGGATTTAGGGTCTATTCCTAAATCCAATATGATATTATCTGAGGACCCTCAATTATATCTGCAAAGACACTATTTTTAAATAAGGTCACATTTACAAGTACCAAAGGTTAGGACTAGGACATAAGTTTTTAGGGGGTATTATTCAACCCACTAAATACCCCAATAAAAACTCAAATAACCAATAACCCAATAACCCCAAAACCCTGAGGCGAAGCTAAGCATCTCTGGTTGTCAACACTGCACAGATGTTTTCACATATTGATGGAAGAATTAAGTGCGTCTGTGTGAGTCCACTCAGAGAGGACATCTGGAAACTCGTGCCTGGTTTCTCAGAAGTTTCTCCACATGCACCTTTGCCCTTAACCCATTTTCAACCAATACCCATTGCTTTAATAAACCATCACTTAGAGTATAACAGCTTTTCTGAGTCCCGTGAGTTCTCTAGTGAATCATCAAGGTAAAGATAGTCTTGGGGACACCCAACACACCCCTCCTTTCTCAGGTCTGAGAAGCAGTGCCTCAGGACCCCTTCTCATGCTTCTGAGTTTTAATGATCCCCATTTCCTCTATTCTCCCAGCCCTATGGCTGGTCGCTACTTTGTGCTGTGGCCACCTCTACATTACCAGATTACCGCAGTGAGTGTTCCATTTTGACATTTTTAGTCTTTTAATTCTAATGGAAGAATCTTTGTATTAACTTCTTGTTGTAAACAAACAAGCAAACAACAGGTGTGGTTTCTGTCTTCCGAGTGGATCATCCCTACTTATTTCCTTCTTGTTCTTCCTGCTTTCCTTGGGCTTTGTTATTGTGTGGGATGCAGGCACTCAGCCACAGGCCACTCATTTGGCCGCTATCTGAACATCCAACTACATTGGGCATTTCCTCTTGGCTTCTCCATGAAAACCTGCATTCACTTTATTGTCTCAATCACAAATCAAATTTGTGTTGCAATCACACAAATCAAGTTCAGGGTGAAACGAGAATAAGAGTTGAGGTGAGGTGGACACGGGTTCTAATCCTGGCTCTCTTATTTTATGGCAAAAAGATAGCAATACTCTTCTCACAGGGTTATTTTGAGGAATAAAACGTGAATGGGTATGATGTCCCTAGATCAGTAGTATTCATTACACATTAGCTACTCAAATAATTTTATTCTCCCCACCCTTGCCATCTGTCTTTGTCTGCTCTGGCTGCTGCAAAAAATATCGTAGACTGGGTGTCTTGTATAACAGAATTTTATTTCTCACTGTTATGGAGGCTGGGAAGTCCAAGATCCAGGTGCTGGCTGATTTGGTTCCTGGTGAGAACTCTCTTCCTGGCTTGCATATATCCTCACATGGCAGGAAGAGAGAGAGAGAGAGAGAGAGAGAGAGAGAGAGAGAGAGAGAGAGAGAGAGAGAGAGAGAGAGAGAGACAGAGAGAGACAGAGACAGAGAGAGACAGAGACAGAGAGACAGAGAAAGAGATCATCTCTCTCATGTCTCTTCTTATAAGGACACTAATCCCATTGAAGGCTCTCGCCTCATGACTTATTACCTCTCTAAAGCCCCACATCCATATATCTTCACAAGGCATATTAGGCCTCCAACATATGAAGTTTGGGAGAACACAGTCCATAGTAGCATTATTCCCTTTGACTGGATTATCATAATTATCTCCTAGATGCTGTCACTTTCTCTTACCGACTATCCATTCTACTGACAAAGACCCTTTTCCAAGAGGCTAGCTTATTATGTTATTCTCTGGCTTAAATTCCTTCAATTGCTTCCTATAGACTGCAGAATAAAATCCAAACATATTAGTATAACAACCAGGCTTTGCTGGCCTGGACCAGGCCTCTCTGCCTTCCCATCTTTTGTTCTCCTCTCTGCACTCTATTTAATTGTACCACAGTTTTATCGATGCTGTTTGCTCTGTTCCCAAATGCTCTCCTTATGCTGCCTGTTCCAGCTACCTCCCACCCCCACCTCCTACCCCTTGCTTAGAAAATCTTACTTATCATTTAAGAGTCAGATCAAGCTGTTTTTGACAATAGAGTTTTGAGTGGTTTTGGTCCCTGAATCCAAACACCCACTCGTCCTCCTCTTTAAAGGCCCTATTAGAAAGTGAGGAAACAAGGAATTAGAGCCAAATAGGGAAATACGATGATTTTGATTGCTGTGTAAGTATTCTCTATTGTGCCACTGTCCATCATCTCTGGTGAGCAGTTACATAGCATATGGTTTAGGTCTGGAATAAAAGGGGCTTCCTACTCCGTTTCTGGAATCTAGAATATCTGAAACATCAGAGTGATTGTTTGGATGAAAATGGCTATCTTCCCATGCTTACCTCATAGGAGCAGGGAGCGAAAGGAAGGAAATGAAGGAGTAGGCTTATGCCTTTTACAACTCGGTAACTACCTCACTAGAAACCATCAAGTTCCAGTGAATATTGTGGGATTGGACTAAGAAAGTTAACAGCTCCTTCCTTAGAAAGTTGCCAATGGCGAAAGACAGAAGCTTAGGCATAAATCTGTCTCCTGCCTATGAGCAGACGGAAAAATATGAAGGGCCCCAAATCCCCCTCCCCAAAAATGGCTAATTATGATCTCTTCCTAAAATTAGTTTTTGGTCTCTAGCACCTCAAAGGTGCCTTCTCCAATGTTCATACTTGCCCTATTGGGCAGTTTGCTCCTAGCTTTGATCCTGCACCTGTCTGCTATAATTGTTTGCAGTTCTATCGCTTAGATTGAAAGTTCATAATACATATATAGGAGGAATAGTTTTTCTTTTTTTTCTAATCTTTCTAATTTCAATTTTATTGAAGTAATTGCTCAAGAAATACTATTTGCTGAATGCATAAATGGATTGTGAAGCTTTGGGGAGGGCTACCTGAAATGCCTCAGGTGTGTGTGTGTGTGTGTGTGTGTGTGTGTGTGTGTGTGTGTTGATTTTCCTTTCTCCTTGGCAAGAGTAAAATAAACATTAACACCTACCATTTTGGGGCTAAGTATAAACATTTTACATGTTCTTTACATGTTGCAGGACCTCAGAATGTTCACTCTGAAATTATCTGAAGACTTGGCTACACTTAACTCAAATACCAAGAAGAAGGCCTAATACTTTGGAAGGTAGATAATTTATATTCCATAATCCAGGTGTTTTCCAGATACAATTTTATTATATTTAATTTTATAAACCTTTACAGGATCAACATTTCTGCATTCAGAAGCTCATTCTGCTAAGAGGAGGTTTTAGTAATTTAGAGTGGATATTTTATCACAACTGCTAAGTCTGGGAAGATGTTGCCACGTTCTTTATACAAATTATGGTTGAAGGGTTCAAGAATTATGGTTGAAGGGACTTACTACAAGGTTTGAGGCAGTCTACTTTTCTGAGCTGAGGGATATAACATAGCTGATTGATTTCTCTATGTGGACAAGTATTCACTGTTTCAAAGCAAGCTTGTCTGAGGAAGAACGGACTCAAGAGAAAGCCTTGTAGCTGAGAAAATATTTATATATACTGCCGGGGAGAACAAAAGGGAATTCAGATGAGAGACAGTCTGAATGACTAAGCTTACGTGTATTTGGGAATATATTTGCGAGCTGGTATGGAATCTGATATGGGTACTTTTGTTGAGAAAAGGGTAAGGTTGCTGAGTTCTATGTCAAGGAGGTACTTAGTTGACAGATTCTATAGTAAGGGCCTATTTTTTATGTTCTTTTTTATTGTTGTCATGAATAGCCTTCTTTGCCATTCTCTACTTATTGAAATCCTGATAATTTCTAAGGCCCACTCTCATAACTACCTCTACTCCCCTGAAACTTTCCCATGAGCTAAATGACAAATGTCATTTTTGTATATTCTGGTTAAGGTGCTCGTCTCTGTTGAGAGACAAACCCAACCATGAGAAATGGGTGGGATCCTTCAATGCAAGAGTTTTGTTCTTTGTTCCTGATGCTTGCGTTCTAATTTGTATTTTACTAGGTCTTATTTTTTTGTCTTCGACTAATCCCTCCTATGTCTTTTCTGAAAGTCTTCTCAAGTTCTTTGTGGAAAGAAGCTGCACAGAAAGTAGGAGAGTAAAAGAGCTGGCCTTACTAAATGACCTTATAGTAATTGCAAAAGAATAATAAAAATAGTAAACAAAATTTAAGAAATAGGTCGTGCCAGGCAGTCTTTTAAGTGCTTTATTTAATTCTCATAGAAGTCTTCGAGTTAAGGACTGTTACCCTCTCTTATACATGAGAAACCTGAAACATGGAAAGTTGAGTAACTCCCAAGTCACACAGCTAGACAATGGTGGACTCAGTATTTAAATCTCAGTAATTTAACTTCAAAGGATATTCCCTTACTCTACCACGTATTAGTTTCAGATTGCTGTTGTAGCAAATCGCCATAAACTTTATAGCTTAAAAAAACCACAAATTTCTTATTTTATAGTTTGGAGGTCAGAAGTCCACTATGGGTCTCTCCTGGCTAAAATCAAGGTGTTGGCAGGAATGTGTTTCTTTCTGAAGTTTCTAGAGGAGAATTTGTTCTCTCACCTCTTGTAGTTTCCAGAGACTGCCCAAAGTCTGGCTCATGGTCCTCTTCCTTTTTCACAGCAAGCAACGGCATCATCTTTCTCAGGGTGCTCTCTCTCCGATTCTGATGATTTTGCCTCCCTCACATGTATTTAAGGACCTTTGCAATTACATTGGGCCCACCCAGATAATCCAGGACAATCTCTCCATTTTAGGGTCACCCTTTGCCATGTAATCAAATATATTCAAAGGTTCCCCAAAATAGGACATATATATATCTTCGGTGGGTGGGTGGACATTATGCTACGTAGCACAAGTACCTTGAGTGCAGTTCAGCTTTTAAAAAAAAGAATAACCCTTTTTGAGCATTGATGAGATACCAGGTACTATGCTATTATATTCTGGGGTACAAACATGAATCAGACACAAGTCTTCTTCCCCTGTGAAGATCAGTCCAGTGTTTTAAGTGAACATTTAACTCCCTGCCAGAAGTTGTGTTGTTTGTTTTCCTGGACATATGTAAAGTGACTGCCCAGTGAAACACACACTACCTGTTGTATTTAATAACATTTATTTTCGTGATTATGTCTAAAGTCAGATCTTCAACTGAACCGCTTTCTTATGTCGTATACAAGAATAAACTCAAAATGGATTAAAGACTTAAATGTAAGACCCAGAACCATAGAACTCCTAGAAGAAAATATAGGGAATAAATTTGTAGACATTACCCTTTGTAATGTTTTCACTGATATAGCTTCTCAGACAAGGGAAACAAAAGGTAAAATAAACAAATGGGTCTATATCAAACTAAAAGTTTTTTTCACAGCGAAGGAAACCATCAACAAACTAAAAAGACGCTGTACTGAATGGGAGAAGATACTTGCCAATGACACATCTGACAAGGAGTTAATGTGCAAAATTTATTTAAAAAAAAAAAAAACTCACATAACTCAACACCAAAAACACAATCCAATCAAAAATTGGGCAGAGGACACGAATAGACATTTCTCCAAAGAGGACATACAAATGGCCAAGAGACATATGGAAAGATGCTCAACATCACTAATCATCAGAGAAATGCAAATAAAAACCACAATGAGACAACCCCTGTCATAATGGTTATCATCAATAAATCAACAAACAAGAAGTGCTGGCGAAGACGTGGAGAGAAGGGGACCCTCGTACACTATTGGCAGGATTGCAAATTGTGCAACCACTGTGGAAAACAGTATGGAGGTTCCTCAAAAAATTAAAAATAGAACTGTTTTATGACCTAGCAATTCCACTCTTGGGTATTTATCCAAAGAAATCTAAAACACTAATTTGAAAAACTATATACACCCCTATTTTTACTGCAGCACTATATACAATAGCCAAGATACAGAAACAACCAAAATGACCATCAATAGATGACTGGATAAAGAAGATGTGGTACATTAATACAATGGAGTATTACTCTGCCATAAAAAAAGAATGAAATCTTACCATTTGCAACAACATGGATGGACCTAGAGGATATTATGCTAAGTGAAATAAGTCAGACAGAGAAATACCATAGGATCTTACTTATATGTGGAATTGAAAGGGCAGAATAAATGAACAAACAAAAAAGAAATAGACTCATAGATACAGAGAAAAAAAATGATGGGGGCTAGTTGGGAGGAGTTGGCGTGATGGGTGGGAAGGTGAAGGGATTAGAAAGTACAAATTGGTAGTAGTTACAAAATAGTTGTGTGGATGTGAAATACAGTGTGGGGAATATAATCAATAATGTTGTAAAGACTACGTAGGGTGTCAGATGGGCACTGGACTTATCAGGGGGATCACTTCATAGACTCTGTAGATGCCTGACCACTGTACTATACACCTGAAGCTGAAGTAGAATAATACTGAATGTTCACTATAAATATATATATATTCATTCATAGGATGTAAAGTACAGCATAGGGAGTATAATCAATAGTATAGTAACAGCTATATACGATGTCAGAGGGGTAGTAGACTTGGGTGGGTTATCACTTTGTGAGGGGTGTAAATGTCTAATCATTATGTTGTTTTGCACACTTAAAATTAACAACAAAATTAAATTTAAAATAGAATCAGATTTTCGGTGCCAAACTTCGTGGAAATCCGGCACATGCCTAGTATGTTACCTTCATTACTTTACAAGTTAGTGGAAGACTGAACAGAACTCAGTATCTTTGAGGAATTACGATGTACCTTTAGCATGTTATTTCACATTGTATTTGCTTATAGTGTCAACAAAGAGGTAAGGCAAATAATATTCTGTCTGAAGATAACAGAAAGAGCACGGAAAACAGCATCTCTTAGAACATGTAATTCTATCACAAAACCGCATATTCTCGTGTATCAAGAGTAAGACACACAGACCATTATATGAATTATCCAGGTCCCAAAATATACTTGTCTTAGTTATTCACAATGTGGGAAGACGCTGTTGTTTTAAGCTACAGAGAATTTATTGCCATTGCTTTCGTGAGTAGCAGGCAAACACTGACTTTGCTTTGGAGGTGTCCTGCACAGTGCGGCCCTCTCCCCAATAAGACCGTGTGCTCCTTAGGCATCTAGAAGTGGCAATGCTTCACATTCGTCAGTTCACTGATGGTGTGCTATGCTCACAGAATGCGCACGATAATTGTTCATTGCATGTTATCATAATTGCTATAAGTTCTTCAGACCGCTCCCAAATCTACACCTCTAATTCTGCCATTGCAGAACCTACAAAGCCAGGTTCCAATCTTACTGAAAGGAAGAATGGAACAAAGATGGTTAGGTGGGGAGTAATGTGGCAAATGAGATGTCTTCACGCCCGGGCATTGTGAAGATACTCAGAAGCATGCTAGAGATAAAAGTCTAAAACGGGCAAACCAGGAAGAAGGGCCAGAGGCAGATTATAAATACTGGAGAGCATCACCAAGGTTTAGAGATTCAAACATGAAGTCGTGGATCCAGAAATTCAACTTAAGGTTAGCCTGCATGGAACGTACACAATATATGCAACTGCTGGGTTTCAGGTAGTCAGTACCGCTGTGCGTGGAAATACTAGCTACACTGAAAGGTCAGAGCCACAGCTGCCAGGGGGAAATTATGAGATAATGTATAGTGTTAGAAATTAAAACTTGAGGGTTGAGTAACTAAGACTCCCTAGCTGGATGGCCTGAGAATATTTGTCAAGTTTTGTACCGTTCTTGGTATAACTAGCCAAGGCAAACAGGACCGAATTTACTCTGCTATTCATTCTTCCCTCCAAGAATATTTAGCCATCTTCCCAAATACTTTCTCACATCTTTCTAGGACAGCATCTCATAATCCTGCAAAATATTCAAAAAGTTTACCTCTTTTTTAGTGCAACAGTTTGTATCATGTCTGAAATTTTCAAAAGTTTGATGTGTGTGTAGTTTTCCACTTCTGTCTAACTCATATCTGTGGGCCCTCCAGAGAGCCACTAAAGCTTTAGCTTAAGTTGGGCTAGGAGAACGCTCATTGCTCAGCAGGTTAGAAGAGAAAGCCCACTGAGCTCTTTGGGATAAAAATACGGCCTTTGAACAAGAAATGTCTGTCACTTTCTCTAGCCAAATAATTTTATAGCACTTGATCCATTGTCTCCTGCTAGAAATATTTCTGTTTCATTTAGGATATGCAGAATGAGGAAGGAATAAAATCAGTATCAAGATTTACGATCTACTTTCTTGTGAGCTGTGGTTTCTTTTATATTCAGTCAGGATGTGATGGAACTGCTGTCTAGCTCTCTCCCTCAATGAGAAAAACTAAAAACTGGCCTCTGCAATTGACAATTTTTGTGAAAAATGAAAGTTACAAAATGAACCATGATTCATAACTTCTGAGTGTGCAAACTCTTAGTTATTTCCTAACAATCTCTTCTCTCTTTCTTTGGGCATATGGCTGTCCTGTAAGACTATTTAACAGCCTCCTAAGAAATCGTGTAGCTGCGTGCATGAATTTTCATCAGTAAAAAGTGAATGTAAGTGATGTACTGATTCCATATGTGTTTTGGAAATGCATTTTTGTATAAGCTGTACAAGTGCAGTCTTAAAAACCTAATATTTGCTACATGTCATTGTTTATGAAGATGAGGTTGGTGCAGGATGTGGATTATTGAAAAATATGCAAGGAAATACATAGTCATTGCTTCTTGGGTTCTCATTTGCCATTCATTTGTACACAGTTTGAAAGTGATCACATAGATCTAAGAAATCTTATACGAAGAACCAATATGACTTTAAACAAACTCAGTTTATTTTCCTTGGTGGTGTGATCTGCCACTTGTGTTTACATTTTTTCTGATTATATTACACATTTTTGAAGTCAGGATATAAAGTATCACATCCTAAATATTTCTAACAGTTGCAGTTACTTCCTCCCTTAAAAAAATGCTCTAAACATCTAATTTCTTATAAATCATTGGACAAATAAATTAGGTAAATGTTTAGCAATATTTCATATTCTAAATGTTAAAATAGACATCTTTGGGAAGAATAACTTCTTAAAATGGTCTAATATAAAAGCATTAAGGTGATGTTCTTACTGTACCGCCTGCTTCCTGAAATAAGTTCTTAATAGAGTTTATTATGAAATTGCAAGTTCAAATTGACAACCTAAGTTCATTTTTTTAAAGATGTAGATTTCTTTGCATGTGTAGGTGCTGTAAAATCTTCTGGGAGCTTCTTTGCTAAAAATAAGCCGCCTGTGTCAATAATGGGTGCTCAATATACAATGTAATATCATTTGCACCTGCCAGGTTCAAGAAGGTAATGTTAGGTGAAATGAAAAACCTTTTTATGTAACTGAATGACATATCTTACAAAATCACATTTAATAAGCCAACTAGGTTCTTCTTAATGAGTTGCTCCCCTCCAAATCATAGCTTCTTTATATAACAGGAACATTGGCAGGATGCAGAAGTGAGACGAGTGAGAAAACAGGAATTTAATTATGGCTGTATCTCCCTCAACCTACATGTTCTGTACAGGATTCCTCCTGGCTATAGATTAAATACCTGTAATATTTTGGTGCTTGTGCAGTGATGTTGGAAAGCCAGTGTATTTTCATTATCCTAACTACATGCAAATAACCTTTCTGTGCTACTTCCTGCCAGTCTTACTGGCCAGGGATTAGATTAGCCACAGTTCTCCTAGACTTATTAGATTCCCACCACCCCTCAATAAAATGACTGCATGTTGGTCTTAGGCCATCAAGTTCATCTGAGAGAATTAAATTCTGATCATCTGAGAAAAACCTAACAACATGGCATCATGGAAGTATAGGCCAAGAGAAAGGAAAACTTGCAAGATGATGTTCAGGAAGGTTGTATCTCCATGCCCAAAAAACACATTTTCCCCACCCCTTTAAATGAAATGCACTGGTAGACAGAGAGAGAGAGAGAGAGAGAGAGAGAGAGAGAGAGAGAGAGAGGGAGGGAGGGAGGGAGGGAGGGAGGGAGGGAGGGAGGGAGGGAGGGAGGGAGGGAGGAAGAAAGAAAGAAAGAAAGAAAGAAAGAAAGAAAGAAAGAAAGAAAGAAAGAAAGAAAGAAAGAAAGAAAGAAAGAAAAAGAGAAAGAAAGAAAGAATCAGTGATTAACCTTATTCGAAGTACAATTACAAAATATATTTTGGGGCCATTGCTTCGTATAGTAAAAGTCATGTTAGAATGTATCATGATATGTCAGTAAGATATTTAAAAGACTTTCTACATTTTTACATAGTCTTAACTGGTTTTTGTTAACTCTACAAAAAAACAAAAAAAACAAACAAAAAAAACACACAAACAGAAAAAAAGAGCTACAATAATTTCTAAAAATTGCAGATGATTTAGGTTGCCCAGGTCATGCACTAAATTTTTTTGGCCATCAGCTATAAATGAGGATTGATTGATTTTATGCAAAGCTGAGAACCTCTACTCTGGCTTATATTCTTTCAATATGTCATCATAAGAAAAAGAAAGCAGATGTCACAGGAAGGGGTCAGACATACCACAGAAACACAAATGCGTGACTTGACTAAGCTTTTGAAAGGAGCCATTACTGTCTCTAGAGGAAACCATACACTCAAGTCTTTATCTTCTGTTCTGGTACATGATGATCACTAATCAGAGTGCGTTACAAAGGCAATAAAACCACACTGATTTATGGGACAGTTTTGCAAAGATGATGGTATGGCCTTAAACCCCACCCACCACAGCTCACATCTATGAGATGGCTGATTTGAGAGCAGTGTGGCCCAGTCATGAACTGTGGGCCTCCTTTTTCTCTGTTAAGAACTCACTGAGAGAATCAATGTGAAAACCATGCTCTAATCAATTGATATCCCTAGAGGTGTACAACAGGACAAATGTGTGAGTTGAAGATACAACAAATGTGCTGGGGAAAATTCACAAAACTGAAAATATGACGTATTTTCTTTAGTTCTCCTTCTTGTCTTTGTGCATCATTTCTGCTCTGTGTAGGGCTAAATGAAGTCAATCATGAGAGCAATATGTTGTAAGCAATCTTTCCAGTCTCTACTCTCAAAGTCACTTTGACTTCCTACCTCAACCAGATTAGATTGGATGAGAGGGAAAGACCTTGCCTGAGAAATAGGGAATCACGTTTCAACTGGTTTGGGAACCACTGTGTTTTTATAAGGTGGCTCCATGACTTAGCTAGGTTAAAGCTGTGCCCACTATTTCAGACACACTGTGCTTGGCCAGCATCTTGGTTATCTGGGGCGCTGGTCCTGATGCCAGCTGCCCCTCTTCATGATGTCAAGAAATTGTGTTAATGATAATGGCATTGATTGCAAGAATAAGAGCTAGCACATATTCAGCACTGTTCTAACTGAAATAAATGATCTTTTCTACAGAAGAGGAAGGTAAACTTTAGAAACATGGTGTAAGCTGTCCATTATCACAGAATTAATAAGTGGTGGAGCTATCCAGCTACTCTGCTCTTTTCTCTCCTGTTTCAATTGGGACCTCATTTTAGCCTTAAGAGAATCTCTCTTCATGTGCGTGTTAGTTTCCTAAGAATGTCACAACCTGGGTGGCTTAACACAGCGAAACTTGATTCTCTCACAATTATAGAGGATCGACGTATGTATGTAAACAAGATTTTGGCAAGATTGGTTCCTTCTGGAGGCTCTAAGGGAGAATGTGTTCCGTGACTTGTAGCTTCTCCTGGTGGTTGCTGGCAATCCTTGGTGTCCCTTTACTTGCAATTATATCACTAAAATCTCTGCCTCCTTTTCCATATGGTGTTCTCCCTGTGTCTTCACATGTCCTTCTTATTAATACACCAGTCACTGAATTTAAGGCCCTTCCTAATCCAGTATGACCTCATCTTAACTTGATTACTGCAAGGTCCTATTATCAAATTAGGTGACATTCACAGGTACTGGGGGTTAGGACTTCAACATGACAACAGATCTTTCTGGGGGGCACAGTCCAACCACAACACTTTTATTCCCTGTTCATCTTTACATTGCTCACTAGTAATTTTTCCAGAAATTCAGCTGTAGGAAAACAGAGGTGTCTGGAGGCAACTCCAGCTATTGGCCTGGTTCTATGAAGCTCCCGCAAAGCAAGGGTGTGCACAGCGGCCTGGGCTACTCTCTCAAATGGGTAGGAAAGCAAAACACAAATCAGTAGCTCCAATGGATTACTCTGCCCCTCTGATGGGACTGGGTCTCACGTGACTGCCGTGTACCACCTTCCCTGTACTGAGAGAAGCGGTGCCGACCTTTCAAGGTATACAACACAGACAACACAGAAGTTCATGTCCGATGTTTCTTTTTCTGCTTATTGACAGAACCAAATTATTTATGAGCATGTCACGTTTCCTTGGAGAATGGATGCTGTTCAAACCCCCCCATCTATAAATTTGCTCACATACGATGAATAAGGGAGAGAGCAGAATTTCTTAGAATCAAGTGTTCTAACAGTTCAGAGCAGAGAGGGCTATGAATGACAGGGTTAGGGGGGTTAATCCAGAGAAAGAGAATAGGAACACTAAGGTTATCAACTGGGCAACAAGAAGGAGAGAAATGTTACTTCTAATTGTTACCTAGGCAGTAAAACATAGTCACCGATTAGGAAATCCAAGCAAGCTGTCTCTTTCAGGTCCAGATGGTGAGAGTTAAGACTATTGTGTGTATTGAAACACCATCTGTGTTTCTGAGAACACTGACACCATATTCCAATATCCAACGGGAACCTGTGTGGATTTCTGCTGCTTCTAACTGCTGCAGTACCTGAAACCTGCTCACAGCCTCTCCATCTGCAGCACATTCCTGGCGCTGGCCATGCACCATTTGACAATCGGCAGTGTTGTGCTCTTTCTGTGACCCCATCTTTCCCACTGCATCATTTAGCTCAAATATGTTCAGCCGCAGCGGCTTTCCAAATCATTCACTTAATGACCAAGGGCAGCATTACCTGCCACCCACGAGAGAATGAGTCATCATATCATGAAGGCTGAGGAAAAAAGACATTTGTCAACAGATTCTGTGTGTTGTACAAGATGAGTTCAAATGTAGGACACCACGCAGATTTAGTGGTGCATAACAGATTAGTCAATTTTTGACAAGACATGTCAGGCCTCTTCAGAATCTTAAACAATAAGGAAACAGAAAGCTAAATGTCTGTTGTCAAATAGCCACCATGGGATCACCATTGAATAAGCAAGGCCCTTTCCTCTGCCAGTGTTACTCTCAGAAAAATGAGAAAGGAGACAAGGCTCTCAAGTTATGGGGGCACATTCTGGGCTTGTCCTAACACCTAATTTTTTGTGTATGCCAGACACCGTGAGTCTGTTACTCTCTTTTGTTTAGGATAGGATGGGGATAAAATAGAGGAAAATATAAGATCTCTCTGCTCTCAGAGTGCTTTTCTGAAAAGAAAGGGGTTCTTGTGTCTTCATGAATTTGCTTAACATAGTACATAATGATGATAGAATAATAATTAACCACCATTTGTTAAATGTCTACATGTTCTAAACTCTTTACATATGTAATGTCTAACCCAGCCAAACCATTGGTCCATTTGTTACATGTAAACAAATTTTGGTCTATAACCAAGTCTGCCAGACTAGAAGGCATGCTCCTTTACTACACGGCACTGCTTGTCATGGAAGTGTTTTACACTCTGAGGAATTCAGTATATTTTGGACTTTCATGTTTTTGTTCTTTTAATACTACTATATGAATTATAATACAGTTATTGTATTAGACAGTTTTTACTGCAATACTGCTACATAACGAACAACCAATCCCTAAGTCTCAGTGGCTTACCATCACAAATGTTTTTGTCTTGACCCTATGTCTGTGGCTCAGCTGAAGTTTGGCTGGTCTTGGCTGAGCTGGACTGGGTTGGACTAGTGTGGGGACAGAGCCAGGAGTGCAGTTTCCAAGCTCTCGCCCTCACATGGAAAGGTACTGGCTCAGGTAGTAAATGGCCATCAGCTGTGGCTAGTTGGCCGTCAGCTGTAACCAGTGAGCCATTGGCCACTAATATAACTGCTGTGGCTACGCTAGCAGAGAGAAGAGAAGAAAAAGATGGGGGCTAGCGGGAAGATGGTGGCTGGGCTGGCAAGTGTGGATGGCGGTTTGCGGACAGTGTGGATCCAGCCTCCAGTGAGAGTATAGTGCCGCCAGCGAGAATATAGTGGTATGACTTCCCTACCTATGGCTCCGTGGGTGTTCCTTTTTGGCCTCACCATATCCTGCGTTCTTATGTGGGGAGCGGGACCAGAGACCCTGCAGGCCTCCCCACACGACAGGTAGTAAATGGCCATCAACTGTGATTGGATGGTCATCAGCTGTGGCTAGTTGGCCATCAACTGTAACCAGTGAGCCATTGGCCACTAATATAACTGCCATGGCTACATGTGGGGACAGAGTCCCAGAGAGCAGTTTCCAGGCTCTCGGCCTCACGTGGAGAGGTGCTGGCTCGGGTAGTAGATGGCTGTCAGCTGTGGCGAGTTGACCATCAGCTGTAACCAGTTAACCAATTAGCCACTGATATAACTGCTGGGGCTGTGTTGGTTGGTCAGTCGGTTGGTTGGCAGGCAGAGAAGCAGACAGCAGGTTGCAGGTCGTGTGGATCCAGCCTCCAGTGAGACTATAGAGCCTCCAGTGAGACTATAGTGGTATGACTCCCCTATCTATGGCTCCGTGGGTGTTCCTCTTTGGCCTAGCCATATCCTGCGTTCTTATGTGGGGAGCGGGAGCAGAGACCTTGCAGACCATCTCACACGGCAAATGGTGCAGTGAGCAGGGTCTCCTGCACGACACTACGCTTGCAGAAAATGGGGGAGAGCAAGAAGATGGTGGCTGAGCTAGCAAGAGCAGATTGCAGTTAGCATGGCGGATTGCAGCCAACAAGTGGGGTTGGTTGGTTGGCAGAGAAGTAGACGGTGGGTTGTGGATAGTGTGGCTCCTGCTTCCTGTGTCTCCAACCCAGCCGCCAGCAAGAATATTGTGGTATGGCTCCCCTATCTATGGCTCACTGGTATTCCTTTTTGGCCTCACCATGTCCTGCATTCTTGTGTGGGGAGTGGGACCAGAGACCCCACATGACGCTCTGCATGACAACTAGGTTAATCTGCAGGTCAGGATTGGGTTTCTCCCACGCAGCCAACTGTGGAACAAACAGCTACTCAGAGCATGCTCTTCTCACTGTGATTGCAGGAGCACAAGGATCCAAGCCAAATTACACAACTGCATTTAAAGTCTTTGTTCACGTCACATTGGCTACTATCGCATTGGTAAAAGCAAGTCCCACGGCCAAGCTCAACAGCAACAGGGAGAGAAAATACATTCTGCCTCCTTTGGAGAGAGGTCTGCTTAAGTATGTTGGTGAAGAGCATGGATGTGTGTTTCTATAATAGAGAAGGAGAGAACGAAAACAATAATCTAAGCTATCACCAACACTTCTCAGTTATCCATAAAATATTGCAGGTTTTCCAAATATGTTCAGTAGGACCTCTGAGAAATCTATGTGCATGAATTTTCATCTCCACCTGAACCAAAGAACTCTTGCTTTTATCAGTTTTATGTATTGAGCTTCTGTACAAAAATTTACTTTGAACAAAGGAAAAATAAAATAATGCACAGAAACCACTGGTTTAGGTAATTACAGCTAGCAAAAAAAATTTGCTATGTAATTTTGGGAGGATCTATTTTGTAATTAATTTACCATTATCTTTTGCTTTAAATGGATGAGATCAACCTCTACTCCATAAAGAGATTCGGTATGGCAGAATAGTAAAAATCTGGTTTTGGCACTGTCTAGTTGTATGCCCTTGAGCAAGTTACTTCTTTCTATACTTTTCAACAGTAAAATGAGAATAATAAAGATTCCTAAATCACAGATTATTGTGCATAATAATAGAATGAAGACATATAAAGTGATTAGGATAACACCTGGTGTATAGGAAAATAGCCAATTATTGATGCTTACAGGAGACCCACCATTAAGTAGAATGGTAAGGCAAAGCAGATCAGATCTGATGATAATAAAATTATCATCAAATTTTATTTAAGCACAAAAAATATGCAAAATGTATATGAAATTAGGGTAGAAAATATTAAAATGCAAACCCATTGGTCACCATTAAACCTAAAAACTTGAATGTTACTGATACCTTTGCATCAACCTGTGTGTTCCTCCTTATCCTATCTCCGTGCTTTACACATATTCTCCAGTTATCATTTCTATGTAGCACAGCGTAATGGTTAAGAAGCAGACTCTGCTCAGATTAATTGCATTGGACAAGTTATTTAACCACATTTTGCCTGTTTCCAAATTATTTTGAGGATAATTATAATATCTACCTTGTATGAGAATTATATAATACATTTGTAGTACACAGAAAGAGGCCTTGAAAGTGGTAAGCAGTGTGCAAGCTTTGTTAGTTATTATCATCATTGTTATTAGTCATGCACGTATCACTAAATATTCTGTTTGGCTTTGCTTGGTTTTGAACTTTACAAGAATGAAATTATAATGCCTATGTCCTCCTTTGTGGGTGACTTTTAAACTTAGCATTATACTTGTAAGTGTCATCTGCATATTGTTGCATAATTTTCCATTGGATGAATGTGATTTATTTATTTTCTTGTTGATGGATATTTGTGTTCCCATTTATATATTTCTTTCTATTATCAGTGATGCTTTGATGATCATTCTTGTACACCCTGACTGTTGCACACATGAAAGAATTTTCCCAAATTGGCACCTTGAAGAAAATTGCTAGATTGAAGGGACTTTTAAGATGGTCAACTATCTAAGACAGGACAAAATTGTTTCCAATGTCCTTGTCTCAACTTATATTTCAAATAGCTTATTCTTGGCCTTGGCAGACTTCTGAATTTATGGCCAAATTAGTAGGTAGAAAATGATAATTCATTGTAATCTTAATTTGCATTTCTGTGATCATAAGATTGAATATAATGTTATTCAATACAATTGAATAATTATATTATTACATTATTATTATTACTTATTGAATATAATTTATTCATTATAATTTATTGAATATAATATGTGGATTGGCTCTTCATGCATTCTCTAACTTTTTTTGCCATTTTCCCTGGATTATTTTATTTTTCTTATTAAGTTGTAGGTGTTAATTATTTTTGAATAATATTCCATTTTGGTTATTTATGTTACAAATACTATCTACAGTGTTGGATTGATTTTCACGTTCTTCATGGTACCTTTTTATAAACAGAATTTCTTAATTTTAATATAGTTAAAATTATCAATCTTATCTCTTATGTTTAATATTTTAAGTCATTCCCTAAGCCAAATTCAGTAATTGTTCTCGTATAATTTCTACCAAAATTTTAAAGTTTACATTTAGGGACATAGTCATCTGGCATATATTTTTATGTGGTGTGTGGTAAAGATTCAACTTAATTTTATCCACATGGATAAATGCATCACTACCAAATTGTTCCTTCTTTTCCTCACAGTCTATAAAGGCTATTTCTGTCATACCCTGAGTTTGCATATTGATGTGGCTTTATTTGGGGGTCCTCTCTTTCTTTCTCTCCCTGTCCCCTCCCCATCTTCTATAGGTCACTTTGTGCCTGCACTATTACAACACTGTCTTAATTAAAATAGCATTATAATGAGACTTGATATCTGGTACAACAAGTAGCCCCTTTTTATTGTTCATCTTGAGTAACGTCTTGGCTACTCATAGGCCTTTTATCTTCCATATAAGTTTTAAGATCACTTTGGTATTCTCAGGTCTAACTACAATGGATCTAGGTGTGAATTTCTTTGTTATTTATTTTATTTGGGATTAATTTTGTCTCTTGCATTTTTAGATTGGTATTTCTCATCAGATCTGGAAAAATCACAGTCATTATCTCTACAAATATAACTGATCCTTTATACTACCTACTCTCTCTTTCTGGGACTCTGGTAAAGTGTGTGTTAAACTATCTCCTTCTGTTTTCTCCATTTTTCTAGCCATTCTTTCATATTTTTCATCTTTTTTCTCTTTATGCAGGACTCTGTGTGTTTTCTTTTTATCTATCTTCCAATTTACTACTTCTCTCTTCAGCAGTACCTAATTTGCTTTTTAATTATTTCACTGATTCTGATTTCAACAATTTTATTTTTCATTTTGCAACATTTATTTCATTATTTAAGTAATATGACTTATTTTTTTAGTATGTCATTTTGCTTGTTTTTAAAATACTTTCCAATTTTTTAATAATATTTAATACATAGTTTATAAACCATTTCTGCTCATTTCAATATCAAAATGCTATGGGAGCACAACTCTGTTCTTTGCTATTTTTGAAGACTGTTATTTTATTCTGTTCTGTGTTTCTCTGCATTTGTTATAATGAAGCCAATTTTCATGATCTTATTATTTGAGAGTTCTGGAAATCTAAATTGAGAATGTTATCATCCAGAGATTATTTTGAAATATAAATTGGCATAAACACTTTGGAAACAACAATACTCTTTATGTAGTTAAACATCTGAAAGACTTGCTTACCTCCTTTCTTGTTTCTTGCAAGAAATCAGGTAGTGTTATGGACAATGTTAATTCTATTATGCCCCTTTGAGGTGTTGCCTAAATGAAAGAATCTCAAGTTCTACTCTCTTTCACTCTATTGTCTGGAGAATCTTGATCAGTATCAATCTAACAGTGGACAAACTTTAAGATGGCCAACAGCACTCCCACCTCCAGGTGTACATGTCCTTGTATAATTCCCTCTCCTTGAGTGTGGGCAGGACTTGTAACTTGCTTTCAACCAATAGACTATGGCACAGGTAACTGATGCCATTCCTATGATTGTGTTACATTGTATAAGACTCCATAATCCTTGCCAACTTGCTCTAAAATCTTGTCCTCCTTGTTGTTGTTGAAGAAAGAAGCTGCCATAAGTCTTAAAACTTCAAGGAAAATGAACTCTTCCAACAACATTAGAGAATCTGGAAATAAACGTTTCTTCCCTAGTCAACCTTCCAGATGAGAACCTGGGCCTTGTTGATAGCTTGATTGCAGCCTTGAAGAAAACCCAGCTAAATAAAGATGCCTGATTCACAGAAATTGTAGGATACTAATGTATTTTGCTTTATGTTACTAAGTTTGTGGTAATTTGTTAAGTACCATAGAAAACTAACAGCCTGATAGTACCATTTTCCTTCAGTGAAAGACCACCTACTGATATTTTACTTTTCACTGCTTCCTGCCCTGTTTCAGCTGTCTTCTCTCTGTCTCTCTGTCTCTGTCTCTGTCTCTCTCTCTCTGTCTCTCTCTCTCTCTGTCTCTCTGTCTCTCTCTCTCTCTCTCTCTCTCTCTCTCTCTCTCTCTCTCTCTGTCTCTGTCTGTCTGTCTCTCTCTGGTAGGGGCTGGTAGAGTTTAAAACGGAGACTATCAGAGGTGCTTAGAAATATTCTTTAATTTATTATATACCTCAAAGTGCATTAAAGATTTTGTTTTATCAAGGATCTAGTTGTCTAATAGAAGGATCGTCTTTTAGAGTGTGTAGTCTGCCCCACTTTTTAAAGTAAAGGTCCTCAAATAATTCTTATTGTTGAAATGAGAATAAAAAAATGTATTTTATGGCTGATATAGAGAGTTAAAAAAAGATGAGTTTTATGGTTGATATAGAGAGTACATTACTTTCTGTTCAAAGATAAGACTTCAGTTGGAAGGATGCAGTTGTCAGATGAGAGATAGGTATGTGGTAAATTATACTGATTTTATGTTGTTAATATATTTACTTTATATTGATTCAAGAGTCAATGAAAGAAATTGAAAAAAGGACATGAATTAAAATTTTAGCTTTGTATAAATAACACTGAATTAAACACTAACTGAAAAGAACTAAAACAATCTGTGCAGAGTGACTGCCAAAATAATTAGACACTCTTCATGGATTCTCTGCATTCCTTTTTTGCATGAATCCAATGAACAAAGGGTGAAAAAAACAAAAAAGGATCATTTTCTTTTTTGTCTTTGCCTCTCCAGAAGCAAATGCTCACCTACTCTAGTAAGAAGAAGCTGTCATGACCAAGTCAAATGATGTCTTTATAAGTTTTTCTATGTGGATTTATTAAGCAACCACCAACCACCAACCTTGGAAATCCATCCATGTATGTCAACTTAATTCATTTTTTTTTCTCCTTTCTATTTGGTATTCTCTATGAAAGTAATACTAATTGATTATTACTAAAATTATCATCTTTTTCTTTTCAGTTATATGAATCATATTCAGTGGTTATGTAGTATGTGCCAGAAACTGTGTTAATTGATTTACATAAATTGCCCCTTTTAGTCTCGTTACATATGGTATTATTAAAAAATTATTAAAATAAGATTTATACTAACATGTTTTACAAGTCAAATAGTATGAAAAGATATAGTGATAAATAGCAGACCCCTTCCTCCTTATCTCCTATATTACACATTACAGAGGCAAACTTTTTAATTCTTTTGATCAGTTTTATTAATATCTGATATCTAACTCTATATTTTAAAATAAATTGCTTAGCAGTCAGCTTATTGCCTTTAAAATTTTTACACATTATATTCTGACTTCCTCCTACAAGAAAGGTTGCTTTCATCTTAAGATCAGGAACAAGGCAAGGATTCCCTTCTTACCACATCTATTCAGCACCGTATTAAAATGCAATAACACAAGAAAAGTAAATAAAATGTATAAATATTTGGAAGGCAGAAATAAAACTGTATTTGTTTGATGATGACATGATTATATATGTAGAAAATCCTAGAGTTGACAAAAAAAAAAAAAAAAAAATTCCTGGAGCTAATAAGGCATTGTAGCAAGATTGTAGGATATAAGGTTAATATAGAAAAGTTAACTGACTTTCCTATATACCAGCAACAAACAATTGAAAACTGAAATTTAAAACACAATACCATTTACATTAACATGAAAAAATAAAATATCTAGGCATAAATCTAACAAAACCTGTACAGGATCTATATGAGGAAAACTACAAAACTCTGATGAAAGAAATCAAAATAAATGGAGAGATACTCTATGTTCATGGATAAGAAATCTCAATGTATTTAAGATGTCAGTTCTCAACTTGATCTGTAGATTCAGTGCAATCCCAATCAAAAGTCTACCATGGCGTTTTGAGTATATCAACAGGTTGATTGTAAAATTTATATGTAAATACAAAAGACTAAGGATAATCAACACAATACAAAAGAAGAACAAAATTAGAGCAATAACACCACTGAATTTGAAAACCTACTATGAAGCTACAGTGATCAAGACAGTATAGTATTGGAGAAAGAATGAACAAATCAATAAACAGAGAAGAACAAAGAGCCTGGAAATATTAGGTTGGTTGGTGCAAAAGTCATTGTGGTTTTTGCAATTATTTTTAACCTTTTGGACCACAATTACTTTTGTACCAACCTAATAGACCCACACAAATATAGGCAACTATCTTTGACAAAGGAACAAATACAATGGAGAATGGGTAATCTTTTCAACAAATGGTACTAAAACTACTGGACATCCACATGAAAGAAATAAAAATCTAGACACAGACTTTACGTTTCACAAAAATTAACTCAAAATGGATCATAGATTTAAATGGAAAGCACAAATTATAAATCTTCTAGAATACAACAAGAGAAAAACTAGGTGGCCTTGGGTTTTTGGATACAACAGATATGCATAATCCATGAGAGAAAAATTGGTAAGTTGGACTTTATTAAAATTGAAAACTTTGGCTCCATAAAAGACACCGTTAAGAAAATAAAATATAAGCAACAGATGAGATAAAACATTTGCAAAATACATATCTAATAAAGGACTTGAATCTAAAATACACAAATAAGTCTTGCAAGTCAACAATAAGAAAACAAACAATCCAATTTAAAATGGGAAAAACATCTGAAGCGATCACTCACCTAAGATATACAGACAGCAACTAAGCATAAGAAAAGATGTTTGACATCACATATCACAAGGGAATTGGAAATTAAAACAGCAATTAGATATGACTACACATACATTAGAATGGTTAAAATCCAAAATAGGACAATAGCAAATGCTGGTAAGGATACACAGCAACAGGCATCTCATTGCTGGGAGGAATGCAAATGGTGCAGACATTTTGGAAGATAGTTTGGCAGTTTCAAAGCTAAACATAATATTACCACATGATACAGAAATCATTCTCTTAGGTATTTATTGAATGAATTGGAAGTTTACATCCACATAAGAATTTGCACATAAATGTTAATAGCAGCTTTATTCATAATTTCCCCAAACTTAAAGCAACCAAGATGTCATTCAATAGATAAATGAATGAAAAACCATGGTACATGCATGCAATAAACTATTATTCAGTGATAAAAAATGAGCCATTAAGCAATGAAATGACATGATGGAACTTCTAGTGCATATTAAAGTGAATGAAGTCAGTCTGAAAAGGCAACCTACTGTATGATTCAAACTATCTGACATTCTAAAAATGTCTAAAATGAGACAGTACAAAGAGAAGTGGTTGTCAGAGGTTTGGAGACTATGGAAGGGACCAATAAGCAAAATAAGTATAAGGGGATTTTAGGACAGTGGAACAATTTGGCATGTATGATTGTGATGTCAGGTATATAACATTATGCTTTTAGTTTCTTCATTCACACTTGGAACTGTACAACACAAGTTATAAATCTTAATGTGAACTATGGAATTTAGTTAACAATGATAGATCAGTATTGATCCATTAATTATAATATACTATACTAATGCAAAATATGAATAATAGAGGAACTGTACGTGTGCGAGGGGTTACTTGAGAATTTTGTATGATAGCTCAATTTTTCTGACAATATAAAATTGTTCTAAAAAATAAATTTACTAAATTAAAAAAAACACACATACATTATATTCTGAATTCCTACTATAAATAAGGTTGTTTTAGTTTTTTCATACTGCCTCTCCTCCTCTGTCCACCTAAAGGTGTGATGAAATAATACAGTGAATGTTTAAATGAAAAAAAAAGTATTACAGTAAAAGACACATTGCCATTAATCCCCCTCAAAATACTCCCCCTCGCTTTGAACACATTCATCCCATCATTCTTGTCACATTCTGAAGCAGTTCTGGAAGTCCTCTTTCGTGAGTGTCTTTAGTTGTGCTGTTGTGGCTTCCTTGATGTCCTGAATCATTTTGACTTTGGGGAAGAGCAGGATGTCACATGGTGACAGATCTGGTGAATAAGGTGGATAAGGACACACTGTAATGTTTTCATTTAACAGAAATTGCTGTGCCAGTAGCAATGTGTGACATGGAGCTTTTCTGTTTTGATCACAAAATACAGTGAATGCTGCTGCCAAGTACCATGCAATGGAAAGTCAGGGATCTTCAATACAGGAAGGAGTGCGTCAAATCTTAGTAACAGTGTGTGACAAGTTTCAACTTGTTCGGTGCAATCAGTTGGGTGTGAGCTACGGTTGAGGGAAGGTGTGTTTTAAAGTGTGCCATAAATCATCCTGCATCATCTCAATGCTCCGTGTCACACATCGCTTCTGGTATATGGCAATTTCTATCAAATAAAAGCATTATGGTGTGTCCTCATCCACCTTATTAACTGGATCTGTCATCGTGTGACTTCTAGCTCTTCCCCAAAGTCAAAACGATTCAGGACATGAGGCAGCCATGATAGCACAACTAAAGTTAGTCACGAAAGAGGACTTCCAGAACTGCTTCAGAAAGTGGCAAGAATGATGGGATAAGTGTGTTCAAAGCGCGGGGGAGTATTTTGAGGGGGATTAATGGCAATGTGTCTTTTACTGTAATAAAGTTTTTTATGTAAGCACTCACCATACTGTCTGATCACACCTATTTCTTCTTAATTTTTATTGAATCACTGCTCAATATAGAGATGATTATAATGATGTAAATATTGTTAACAATTGAGCAATGTAGAGTATTATGATTACACTTTGTTTCTTGTACATCTACCTATTAATTTTTTCTGTAGTTTCAATTGCTCTCTAATAACTGAAAAACACCTCTTATTATAATAAAGCACCTCAGTTAGTTTATCAGTTCACATTTTTCCTGAATCCAAGTTTCTTGGATCCTTCTGTCCTCTTGCTCTAATCTGGATTGATTTCTTTCTAGGCATTTGCTCAGTTGTTTTTTTTCCTTGAACATCTTGTCATTTACATCCTTAGTGCTCTTACCTCACTCCTTTCTTTAAGTCCCTTTCTGAATCCCAAATCTTTCTGTGTGTGGCTTTGTATTGTTTCAACTCAGAGAAACAGAATTATATTTCCCAGAAGGACCCTCCTGATATGGTTCTAGGTTATCACGGGCTGCCCGAGTCATTTTGTTGAAGGTCTAGAGGATGCAAGTAAGGCAGGAACCGTATTATTCTTAGAAGGCTGATGTGGGACACCAAGTATGCTGAGTTGGAGAAGGGATCTAGTAATCTGATTTCCCCTTAAAAAGACTTTTACCTTCTTTTATTTTTGGCACCTTTAAACTTTTAGAGCTGCAGAGCTACATTATGACCTTAATTTAGTTTCAGTCTGCCAGTGGTTTTGCGGCACAAATCAACTTTCTTCTTATTGGCTTCTTCTATTTAAGTTCTATGAGGGTACCATTTTTACCTTTTCGCTGCTCCATTGCTTCTCTCTAGAATAGGACCTGGCACATAATAGGTGCTCAGTAAATATTCAGTAAATAAGTTCAAGTACGTACTTGCAGCTTTTGTCACTCCAGTAAGTCAGTTACTATATCCATCTTCTAAATTTTTATTACCATCTTTCTCTGTTTTCTCCTCTTCATTCTTTTTCATTATGTAGGCAGTAGCCCACCTTTTAACAACATTTAATTTATATTTACCTGTACCCTTATATTAGTGGAATTTTAACACAGTAGAATAAATGCATGTTTTTATTTTACCATGCTTGCCAGAATATCAAGCATTATTTTTCAACTATTTTAACATTTTTAAAGACATTTTTGTTTTGACTCTTTTTTTTTTAATTCTTCCAGTATAAGTGTGAGGCCTAAAGATGAGAACATTTGTATTTTGAGAATCTTGTGGCTTCTTCAACTTCTACTCTCATCCATTATGCTGTTTAGTATTATTTTTTAAATTTAATAGCAGCAGTTATCTGACCATTTACAATTTTTCCATGAGGTAAGTACACTAGACTTTAGGAACTCTTGGGCTTTTTCCTTTCCCTGAACTCTAAATAAATTATGACACATTTATTTTACAGCTGAATTAGGTGCCAGGAAAGATAAGAAAATCTATCTTCCATTTCTCGGATAAAGGCTGATCCTCCCAGCAGTATTTGTGTAATGACTCACTCATTATTGATCAAGGGTCTAGAAAGTGTGGGGGATTTTGCATTTTGAGAATTTGGGAATAATTTATGATAATAAGCAATAATAGGAAGACAGTATTTCTGTATGTTTGCTGCTAAATTCACCTGTCAAACCCAGATGCCATGTATGTGTAACCTAGATGTATAAATGTGAAGAATTTTGTCATACCACCTAGTGTTTTCTAAAGTAAAATAACCCAGTTGCATAGCATTGTGTAGCTTAATGGTCCTTTGGCTTATTTTCTCTTGGCTCCTCACTGAAGAATAACTTCTGTTATAAATTATAAATGCGAAAATTATAAAATCTTCCATATTCAAGACAATGCACTGTATCTGCTATTAGCACTGAAGATAGATGTCTTTCATCTTCTCAGATTCAGTTTTCAATTTGTTAAGCATTTCACCAGTGCTATGAGGCTACTACTCACCTGTCAAAAACAAAATTTTATATATTGACATCTTTGGATGAGCTTTCTCTGATGACAGAGGTTTTCTAAATTTCTTGAACTGCCCTGCCTCTTTCCTGAATAAGCAATAACGGCATTATTGTTTTAAGGAGAGGTAAATGCTGAGTTACTTCAGTTTGAAATCTAAGCATTCTGTTGAATTCAATAACATATTTATTAAGCAAAGACACAGCCTGGTTGGCACAAAGCCCCTGCCTGTAGAGTGATACCCAGAAGTGAAAAAAATATATATATCATTTAGATGTCACAAATCATACAATCAGAAAGGAAATGGCTAAAATACTGCTGTACCAGGAATTACCTATTAGTTTCTAGCTTGCGAGAAAGTCCTCTGGGACCTAAGGGAAGGGCCAGGGGAATATGGGGGACGCATGGCAACAGCTATTTACCAACCATTACAGAACTATTTCAATATTTTGACAACTAGTATCTATGTACTAGTGCCTTCTGGCTGAATATCAACCTGAGTCATACTGAATTTGAATCTCTCGTGACAATATCTTATAATGTGACCCACAGATCTTTCCTTAACCTCTCTGAGCTTAAGTTTTTAATCTGTTTTAACGTGCTACCTTGACTGGGCGATAGCTTCCATGTGTCATTTTGCAATTCCTGTCCAGATTGTCTAGGTGTATCTGGGGTGGACAAAGACTCCTTAAACCTGTGTTCTCTGGGAAGGAAGGCTCTATGGTAGAAATCACAGACCACAGAACCGGACCACTAAAGGAGCTACAACTGTGCCATGCGCAGGATGCTTCTTGCAGAATTAAGAAGCCACTTGTACGAAGCCACAGCCTCACTGCTACTGCTGTGTTCTGGAAGATTCCAGTGCCAAACCTGACAGCCACTGGTAACGTTATAATCTGTACCTCCAAAATGGATGCCTTACCTTTTTACCCAAATAACTCAGTTCTCAATTCAATTCAAATCTTGCCCTAGTGGATCTGAATGCCAAAGCTAAATCCGATTTGGAAACCCGACTACAAGGGAATTAGGAACATTTTTAGCTTCCTAGTCTCTGTAGTACAAGAAGGCAACCGAAAAGCATCAGTGAATTTTGGAAAACCCAGTCCACCTTATCTGCCATACACACTCTGGTCTTTCGACCCCAGAGGCAAAACTCGCATCTAATATATGACCTTAAATGCCACTTCTACCTTAAAGATTCTGTAGCTGATTACAAGGTATCTGAATTCAAATTTGCACAATAATGTTGGCCAGAGTTTTTACAAACACATGCAGAACAGTACTATTATGCTTATGCTGACCATTTACAATTATAAAATACTTTGACAGGTGGAAAATACAAAATCAAAGGATTAAAAGAAAAGTTGCCCCAAAACATGCAGCTAAGATTTATACCTAGGTCTCTGAAGCCAAATTATTGATTGTTCAGATTATACCACATAAAAATATCTGAAATTATTTTGCCAAAGCCTTAACCTTGCCATCATTTCAATGATGGGGTGATTTTATATTAACTTTGGTTAGTGAGTAGATTTTTCTTTCAAGTAATTTTGTGTGTGATAGCTTTGAAATAAATTGGTAGGCTGTGTACCTTTGTAAATGTGCTATATGGACAGCCTTGAAAGAATGTTTTCGTTTTTTTTCATATTTATGAACCATTGAATTCACTTCCCTGTGTGTGAAAGGGCAAAAGTTATGCTCCAAAAAGGAAACAAATCACTTTTTCATTTGTTTATCCAGGATTACATTAACTATGTAAAAATTGAGCCTCTCTTACTATAGATATAAATTGCCAAGATTTTCTGCTAAATGAATTTCATTCTTTACTGACATAATATAAGCTGTATCAATGGGAGCCATATGTCAGCTGAACTGCAGGGATTTTGCAATATCAGCTACAGTTACTAATGTATTCAATTTACAGACTTTGGTTAAATTTATAACATAAAACTGTCATATTTTAAACATATTACTATCTAATAATCTTACTGCTTTTAAAATAGAGCATTAGAAAGTCCAGGTTGTTTAGGAAAGACTACAGAAAAAGAGAATAGGAAATATGATAACTCTGTTATCTAGAAATATTCTTATAAATCAAGAAATGGTTTGGTGTCATTCGAATACAGTCACATACTGGAACTGCTGACATGTTCTTAAAGGAATAGTATTAAACTTGAAAATTTCTTGAGAATTAGAAGAGGGAGATATTAAGCAATCACGGTTTTCAAATCCAGGATATCCTTCAGAAGCAAAATGGGAGTGGGCAGCACAGGGGTTCTGGGGGTGAAATGCAGGAACTGTATTACCGAGAGGAGTAGTGGGTAGTCTGGGTGAGTTTTTATAGGTTGTGTGTATATAGGTGGGTGTGAGAGTGTGGAAAATAATCATACTCAAAAAAATCATTAAAAGAAAAAGTATTCCTTAGGATCTTTCACATGTTTTTCTCTCCCCCCATCTCTCTTTGTCAGTGTTTTATATTATGTTCTGCTTTTTCTATTATTCCAAGCATGGCACATATGATTTAAAAACAACCCCGGTACTGGCCTTACTCATGCCTGGTGCTTCACAAATTCTTTTATACCTAGTTCAACACACATCATTTGCAGAGACTTTAAAACAAATGGCTTATTTACAAGAGCAAGGTAAATTATAAACCAATTTAGAAGTTATTTATAATTTATGGAATCACGTATGACAATATAAATTAGAGGATTTATAGGCATGAAATTATGAAAATGAAAACAATTGTCCTTCTATTTTCTTCATCGCTGGGGAATATGAGTGATGAGGCTGAGAGTTCAAATAAGAGGTTAACTTATCTCTCCATGAATTAAGCCCCCATGTGTGCTTGTAGGTTATAAATTAGTAGAATGAACACAAAAATGAAACAATAGTTGATTCCCAGGCAATTAAAACAAAAAGAAAAAGCTAATGTAGACAAATTGAAAAAGCTTTTCCCCCTTGTCAACAGCATTCACAAAAAACAAAAACAAACAAAAAATAAAAACAACCTTTTTTTTTTTAATTCTGGGGTGCTGATAGTGGTAACAATGGAAGGCATTTTCTTTATATTTAGTGAACCTGATCGGCTGTTAGATTATTTTTATACCATTGTCTTCCTGTTTTGATGTTCATGAAAGCCCAGTTTTCTTTAGATTGTTGATAATTATTTCTTAATATGAGTTCGTACAGGTTCTCACACGGCTCTTTCTTGAAGAATATATAGTCTTATCCTGATCTCCATCAAAGTGCCAAATTCCTTTAGTAAACTTACAACAGAGTTTTTCTTAAGACTGAGAACAGTAGAAGAATTTATTTTATTTTATTTTTTTTAATTTTTTTTATGGTTTAAGATCACAGCCCTGGAAGCAGATTAGCAAAGTATTGTCATGTTTTGTAAAAAGTTCAAAAGGGCTTCTCTGAATAATTTTTCCCCCTCCTCTGAGCCAGGCCCATTAGAACCATTGACCCCAACATTTATATACACATTAAATCTTTTTATTCTCAGTACAATATTAGCCTTTTGGTTTTTATAAAGTTTACTGAAAAAAAAAGACGAAAAACGCACACACAAAAACTACCCCAAAATTCTAACTATACCTGCTTTGAAATTATTTGATTAATTAAATATGACTGTTGAAATCCTATGTTTTTCAATTTTTATGTAGATAATAGCCCAGACTAGCAAGGCATGGAGTATGGTTAATGAGAGCCTGAGTTAAGGGTCAGAGAGTTTACATTGTTCCATGTACTCATATTACAAAGCAGTAAATGTTAGGACCACACAGGACTCAGTAATAATGAGATATAAATGGAAATCCAATCATGTTTTCTGAGTCTCATTGTTATTTTGTTTCCCCTAGAAGAGTGGGTTTTGAATTGCTAAATGCAAGTACTTTCAAATGTGGCCAGCTTTTCACATGATACTTCTAAAATTCACTTAGATTTTTACTGCTGCTCTTTTATATAACCAAGAACTTATAAAGATCCCATGAGTTTGCTATGTTTGTGCAGTTGGGTCAAAGGTATTACAATTGCCTATAGGAGAAACAGCAGTAGAAAAAAATTAATTCAAATCATGTTACTCTGTGAAATAAAGCGTATTTCTTATCACATTTCAACTAAGGTATTTGAAAACTAGAACTACACAGATGAGCCAATTTTTATCTTTGTCTTATAAGGAAAGTCTAAATCTTCACTATCACCTCATTCCTGGATTTTATTTTATATCTCACTTCTAACACTTTCTAAATCTAATTCAAGACACAGAACAGAATATATATATATATATATATATATATATATATATATATATATATATATAATTGTTTTTTTTTAATCACACATTGCTGGATACGCTCCAAGAAAATAGAAAGTTAATCTGTTTGATGAATCATTTTTTTTCTCTTGCAGGATTCTTCTACAAGCAGAGATACATTATATACAATTTCCAAACTGAGAACAACTGACCCCATATTATTGAGTCAGATTTTGAAATAAATCACTTTTCTGCAGCAGATCTCAGAGTGACCACTGTGGACCTTGTTCCTCTTCATTTTCTCCTGATGGAGAGTGTCGTGCGGGGAGACCTGCAGGGTCTCTGCTCCTGCTCCCCACATAACGCAGGATATGGTGAGGCCAAAAAGGAACACCCACGGAGCCATAGGTAGGGGAGTCATACCACTACGGTCTCACTGGAGGCTGGGTTCACTGGACGTGCGACCTGCTGTCCGTTTTGTCTGCAACCCACCGACGACTCTCTTTCACTCTCCTCCACTCTCCTCCACTCTCCTCGGCTCTCCTTCGTAGCCGCAGCAGTTATATTAGTGGCTAATGGCTCAATGGCTACAGCTGATGGCCAACCAGCCCCAGCTGATGGCCATCTACTACCCGAGCCAGCACCCCTCCACGTGAGGCCGAGAGCCTGTAAACTACTTTCTGGGGCTCTGCCCCCACAGAGAGATTCCATATCACCCTTTGAGTATATTTCAAGATTATGAGTTAAATTTAATGTTGGATCCTATCCCATAATTGATTACCTCTTCATGACTCAAAAAACAAAAGAAATGTTTCGGAAATTCATTTTGGGATATTCTTTTTCTTTATAAAATAGAAAATATACCAGAAAGCTGATGTGTGAGGAAATATTTGTATTTAATACAAGATTCTTGTGTTAAAAGTTTCACCTCTGTTTAACTTATATTAGTTGTGGTTGCAATAGTAATCTGGTCTCTTTACAACATCAGTCTTGAGTTGCCTCAGCTGAGTCAGATGTGATGCTGTGATGATATGTATCTGATTGGGATTCACAGTAGCAAGAGATGAATGGTGAGGACCTGAAACTAGCAGTTGGGCGTGGGGCAGAGAGGCCCATTTGCAATAGAAAATGGTATTGGATGGGTTTGTTGACAATGTAAGTCAAGGCATTGTTAGGGAAAAGCTACCTGAAAATATAGCAAGAACTGTAGGTAGAGTGTGAGAGCAGGAGAAAGTAACTGGAACTCCCAAGTGTCTGAGGAGAAGCTGATTAGCAATTGTAAGTCCATTGCCACCTCCTGGAGAACAGGGTGCCAGGTAGATTCCTCCCACACAGACTGATGAACCACGGGAAAGGCAGAGATACAGTTCATTCATGAAGTGTGAGGCAGGGAATGTGATCTTGGGAAGAAAGTAGAAATCCACTTACATAGCTGGGACCCAGAAGTATGGTCAGGCCAAACTAGCTGGGGCAACAACTTGCTGACCGTTTCCCACGGGGTGAACCTATTGAGGCCTCCTGCCTTATACTGCCCAGATAAAACCTAATGTAGGTTTGAACTTAAAAACAAGAGTGACGAGGTTCCAGCAGAGGAGAAAGAAGAAAATCAGAGGGTGGGAATTAGGTAGGATCCCAAAATGCAAGGCAACAACAGTATGTACACATTTAACTTCCAGAATTCAATTGCTTTGTTCACCCAAAGCATGGTGTGGGAACTCCAAAGGTCACAAAAGAGAAACAAAGGGCTACTGAAGGCCTTTTTCAAAGTCAGTTTTGACTACATGTGATTTTTGTTTCACATTCTCTTGAACTCCATGTAATATATGACTTCACTCTAGTCTACTAATATAAAAGGAGAGCCAGGAAGAGCGTTTCTTGCATTGCTGGAGGATTCAGCCATAGGAAAACAAGAGGAACAAAGAGCTCTTAGTAGATGTTCTTGGAACCAATAAATAACTATTTGTCTTTTCAGCACATACTTACTGAAGCCCAAATATGTGCCACAGGCACTGGGAGCACAAAGAAGAATGACAGAGGCTGCCTTGCTTGAGAAAAGTCTAGCGCAATGAAAAGCTGTATAACTGGATGATTGCAATACAAAACCATAAAGGCTGCAATACAGGCGCTAACAAAAGACAGAGGGAGTTACAGAAGGTGGTGGCTGCTTCTGTCTGTAGTCCACAAGCCATCAGGCTACTTGTTGCTTTGAGTTTATTTAGAATAAGGAAGAGACAGGCATTCTCAACAATAAAAGCACCTTTTGTTTGCATAGCAAATTAGAATTCTAAGGTATTTTCAATACAACGTCTTATAGGCTACACAGAGTCCATGAACACAGGTATGGTCCCTATTCGACAGATGAGGAAACGGGCTCTCAGAAGAAAGTGACTTACCCAAGCCACCCAAGAAGAAAGTAAGTGGGAGGACTGGATCTCATAATCACATTAGAGCGTTTTCTGGGACACAGTGCATGATTGCCTTTATAATCATGTGAGTTAAGTTCAACATATTCCAATTCTTATTATAATTTGGCAAAGCCGCATCAATATGGTGACAAAGACTCTCTTTTTGACCAAACTTGAGACAGGCTCCTCTGAGCCCTCTTTTCAATCAGGCCTCATCCTTGGACCTTGTATTTGGCAGCCTAGTCCAGTTGTAGCAAAATTCCTGCTTAAATCAGTTTATTGAGAATCTCTCCACCCTTGATATCTGATCAAATTCCTTATCCCCCACCCTTGATGTCTGATAATCCTGGCCTGCCTTTAGTAAGAATTCTAAGTCCGGGCGCAAGAATCCCCCTACCGTGGATGTCTCTTACTAGTGATTTTCCATACACTAACCCCCTCACACTGCTAATTAGCTCTAAAGCCCCAGCTGTCTTATACTTAAGAGTTAAGCCTGATTTGTCTCCCCTTTTGCATAGTCTTGACATCTATTGCAATAGTCTCGAATAAAGCCTCCCTTACCATTTTAGCAAGTGTCAGAATAATTTTTTAACAACAGTATTGCTAAAAGATAAACTGAGGCATATTAAAATTTTTAAGAGTTTATTTGAGCAAAAATCAATTTGAATTGGGCGTCATCTGATCTAGTAGGTAGAAAGGAGCTCCGCTGTACAAAAATGAAAGACTTTTATAGGCAGAAGGGAGCCAGGCAAAAAATGGGTGGGTTATTGTAAGGTTACTTTCCTTTAGAGCATGGGTGTCCAAACTGCAGCCCGCGGGCCAACTGCGGCCCACAATCCATTGTTAATTGGCCCGCAGCAAATTCCAAAAATATATTTAGTTTACTTAAATAAACCAGGTGAGGCAATACGTACTTCACCTCGAGTGAGTGGCCTGGCTGTTTGTGTATTTTACCGCATATGGCCCTTGGTGAAAAACGTTGAAAACAGTTTGGACACCCCTGCTTTAGAGGATGGCAGGAGTCTATGGGGCAGACGATGTAATTAATGCTGATCAGGTGATTTTGTTCCTGATTCACTGGTTTAAGACTCTGTTTCTGGGAGAGACCAAACTGTAATTAAGTCTCAGTTTGGTGACATGTTGCTTGACACAAATAACTCCATTTTATGCCTATTATCTGTTTTTAATAATCCCCCTACCCCTGCCCCCCATCAGATTCTGAGCCTGAGAGATGTAATCAAAATTTAAGGTATTAGTGCTACTTCCAGCTATTGCTCTGGAGTTCTCACATATTTTTATTTTATTTTATTTTTTTTTGTCTGAATCTCTGTGTGGTATTCACACGTCATGATGTTGGATTCAAATTCTTTAAGTTGGTCATTCTCTTTGTTCCTTTTCCGACATTCTAGTCTTAGGGAGATGCTTAGTGGTTAGTGGCTATGAACATGAATTTAAAGCTTTTTAGAGAATGCAGTGCACCAGGGAGACTACTGTGATTATAAGCAGGATAATCCCCAAAGTCTGAAGTGCACTTTGTTGCCATGGTCCCCAAGACCTAAACCAATCAGAATCAAATAAGTCAAAGGAAGACTCCATTGATGAAGTCACTTTCCTTAAGCCAACTAGCTTGCTTAGTCATCTTATGTAGCTGAGTCTCAACTTCCCCAGAAGTGTCAATCCAAGTTCAGCAAGTGGTATTGGCCACAGCACAAACTAAAAGATAACCAAGGACTATCTTATTTTCAAGAACAACTTCAGCCAGAGAGTCTAGGGTTTTTGTTTGGTCAGCTATTGCTTTAGCAGCAGATTCTGGAATACCTTCAAGAGTTAAGGAAAGGCTCCTGATCACAGCCTCATTTGCACTTACTGCTAGCCAGGGCAGTAGAGATCTGCCAAAGGAAACTAATTTTGAATCATGAATGCCTCCTGGTAATTCCCACTTGAATCTGTGGCTTGGGACTGGAAAATGTTATAGTCATGGAGACCAATAAAATTTACGGGTCCATAGACCAAACAGTGTTTTTATTCTGGTTACCCTTGTTTTGTGTCCTTTCCTTTGTACAGAGCCTGGATGCAAGGTTCTCCTGGTTTGGACATTTAACCAGAGACAGGGAAATGGACCCTCAGGGTTAGGGAGTCTGACACAATAGAAGGGGGTTGAGTTTGTTTTAGGGAAACGGAAACACTGAAAATCAGGGAGAAGTTTGTGATGGGAAAAACTATAGGATCACCAGTGTGGTGGCAAACCCAAGGGTCTTTTGGGAGGCTATATTACCCCTCCCTTGTAATGGTCTGAGATATGGCATTATCTTTGCAGGCCAGAGCAAGACAAAAGGTGAATAGAGAATCATAAGGAGCTTCATGGTGTATGAGTTAGAAAAAGGATGGTTTGAGAGGGAAGGAGAAATGGGAAGAAGTGTCTTGGAACAAAGTCATCTACCTCAACACTAGCTACTTCTCTTCCTAGAGAATTTGATTCAGAGATCTCTAGCAATTTCACAAGCCCAGATGTTAAGTGGAGGCTTCTTCAGCTGTAGAATATGCACCCAAGTTTTGACACCTTATAATTTGGTACCAGTGTGATTTGTCAAAAGTACTTGGTAGGATCCTTTCCATGAATCTCACTTTTGCAAAAGCATCAGAGTAAAACAGTAACTGTAAATTACAAAAGATTTAAAAATGCTCATGTTTAAAGATCTGATGAGGGTTCATTATAATGCAATTGATGAGGAAATGTGATTATTTCTATGACATAACAATTTAAGATGATAATTTGAATTGTGAGTGATAACATTATACCAGGACATATCATATTTTTAGGAATTTCATACATTTACAAAACATATTAATAGCATGCATTCATACAAATATAAATACAAATATGTAAGAAAGTTTATCATCACTTATTTGACAATGCTTCCCATGTTATTTAACATATCAAATAAACATTATTTTGACACCTCTCTTTTACAAGGTAAAAGAAAAATCCTTTGAGATTTTCCATGGGGCTCTCTGGAAAATCTCAGAGTTATTATGAGGTCAGAAATACTTCATTTAGAATTTGATTTCGGAAAGTTGTCAAAATGTTAAAAGATTTGAACATTTGAGGAAGTAGAATCACAAATTATTATGAGATAATAATTAATTTACTCTTTAACCAAAGTGACAATAGAAGATTTTAAAGGTGAATACGGAAGGTTGCATAGTAAGACATAAAATCTCTGCTTTCCAGGTTATTACCCAAAAGGTTAAAAAAAAACAAAAAACCTTTCATAATCTCTTATAAAGAGCAGATGAATAGCCCAAGAAACTTTGTCCTTTTCACAGAGATAAAACCAAATTCTAATTTTACACCAGTTGTACTTTTAATATTAAAACTCATTTTTCTAAACTTAAATAAATCCATTCTGATCTTAGCTTGACCAAACATAAAATTCCTTTCCCAAGATTTCTTTTCCATAAATCTTCTACAACTTTGTGTTTGCCTCTTCCTCATTCTGAAACAATCAGTTATTATACTTTCCTTACCTACTTTTCATACAGTTGTTTCCTTTCACCCTTATTTCTAAGTAGCTTTAATTACATATGTTGATTAGATTTATTTAAACTTTAGAATACTTAATTGCTAGTAAGCAGTAAGCAATTGTGAACTGTCCATTACACTAGCATTCTGTGAACTGAAAAATTTATAAATAACATTTTATAATTTCTAGAAGCATATTCTTCCTCATAGTAAATTTTCCAATGTAACAACAAACATGTTTACTAAAAGACCCAAATATCTTTGATTCCTCTATATGTGAAAGGAAGCCAAAAGTGGATAAACCTATAATCAGTAGTTTCCAGGCTCTTGGCCTCACATAGAAAGGTGTTGGCTCAGGTAGTAAATGGCCATCAACTGTGATTGGATTAGCAAAAAAATGGGGCTAGCAAGAAGATGGTGGCTGAGCCTACAAGAGCAAATTGCAGACAGGTGGATGCTGCCAGCGAGAATATAGTGGTATGACTCCCCCATCTATGGCTCCGTGAGTGTTCCTTTTGGGCCTGGCCACATCCTGCATTCTTTGTTGTTTTTTTTTTTACATCCTGCATTCTTATGTGGGGAGCGGGAGCAGAGACCCCACAGTCCGCCCCGCACGACAGTATTTTATCTTATTTATCTTACTATTTTACAGTAGACCATACCACAAAGCATAATTATTGTTGAAAAGTTCATTTATAAGCTCTTATCTTACATCTATTTAACTTACTTGTTCTTAACAATTATGTTTAGATTACTCATGAATATTTCATGAGGCTCACCATCACCATCAGTTGTCTTTTTTGATGACAAATTTTGCAACAGAGATAACTAGAGCTTATTTGAATTTTGGTAAAGATAGGTAGACTAAAAGTATTATATTTAATGCTTCTAACTCTAAAGACATGCCTGTTTTAATTAAACTGACAAATTTAAACTAGCTTTTATTTGCTGAAGATTATCCTAGGTCACATGGACCTGAAAAACATTTGGGTTATTTCCTATGTTTCTGAGACCATACTTGATGTACAACACGTGTAAACACAGCAGGTGCTTATCATGGACCCAGGTATCTCATTTAAACCTCACAACAATTACTCAATGTAGAGATCATGCCCTATTTTTCAGGTGATAAAACTGATTCTTAAAGAGTAACTTGCCCACACTCAGCTAGAAATCGAACCCCCTGATTTATCCCCAAGTTTCTTTCCTGTACGTTACACTAACTAAAAGTGGGATTTGCTCCCTTGTACAATCATGTAGTATAATGATAGATACCTATAAGTTTTAATTGGTATAGTATTAAAGTTTGGTGGTGGGGTATTAGATAGTCAGGTATTGACAATACTGATGAATTTTTGTTCCTATCTTAGCTCTGACTAGCCACTCCATTATGGGAATAAGTCCAAAAGCAATGACTTGGGACTATGGCTTGTCTCTCCCACCACTATCCAAGGGTGGGTCAAACCAGTTATATTGACTCAGCTCTATAAGCAGTCAAAATAAATTGATCAATATGTTTTCTCTTAAAAAAATTCTTTCAAATATCTTGTCAGTTATCAGCAGGGACAAACAGTAAATATTCCTGGCAGTACTGAACAATGCGTGGATGCAAGAGGCATCCCAAAATGTGTACAAAAGATACTACCCTCCCAAGATTTCGAGATGCTCCAAAAAGATAACCTGAAAGCTAGAAATAGTAGCATCCTAGCTTCAAATGAAGTACAACTCACATTTCTGTCTGGCCATATTTTGGGGGCCTCCAACCTGGAGGTTACCAAATCAAGTACTCGGAACAAACAAGAAGGAAATAGGTGTCCCTGTGAGAGAAAAGATGGCCACCAATAGGTATCCCAAAGCACATTAACAAGTCACAATACAAAGATTTAGTTCTTACAAATGTTTTTTTGCCTGCCAATCTGAAAGGAAAGGACAACACAAAATTTTATGTTCCTTTCCACCAGGTACAACAGATAGATATTTGGGAGAGCTGATTGAATTCTTATCTTTTGCCATCTTCTGCCTGTTTTCTCAAGGATCCAAGCTCTAGAATGAGCAAGGTGTCTGAGTAGGTCTCATCCTAGACACCAGAAACTGTAGAGAAGGAAAAATATTTTCCTCGTACCCTTTATAGTGAGTGCTTAGCTGAGACCCTTTTTTCTCTACGGCACCTCATACATGGATAAGTTTATCTAGGTTAACATTTCACAACTGTGGCCTCTGTAATTCAAGATTCTCTTTGGTAAAGTTAACCTGCTTGTTCAGCCTTAAAACAAAATTTTCTTCCCCTGAGGCCTTACACTGGGCCCAGCCCAGCTTAAGTCAAAACCAATCTGAACCCAACCCACTCTGATTTCTAAGTAGGATCCAGTCTGACCCTGACCTGGCCTGGTTTCTAAGTCGGACCTAGTCTTAGTCTGATCCCAGAACTAGTCCAACACTAGACTGGTCTAGGTCAAACCTGGTTCCATTCCAGCAGTTTCCAGAGCCAGTCCTGAAAAAGTAAAGCTCCAGTAAAGTCTAGACTCTAGACTCAATAGTTTGTTCCTTTTCATTGCTTAGTAGTATTCTATAGCATAGTTACACTACAGTTTAGCTATTTGTACACTGAAAGACATCTGCATTGTTTCCAGTCCAGACTATTACAGCTAGAGCTACTATAAACATTTGTATACAGGTTTTTGTATGAACATGAGTTTTTTCATTTCTCTGGGATAAGAGCCCAGAATGCAATTTCTATGGTGCTTGCTTATTTATTTATTTTTTTAAGAAACTGCCAAACTGTTTTTCAGAGTGGCGGTTACATTTCCACCACCAATATATAATTCACTTAGTTTTTTTGCACTCTCACCAGCATTTAGTGTTGTCACTATTTGTTGTTGTTTGTTTAGTTATTCTGATAGGTGTAGTATATCATTGTGGTTTTAATTTGCATTTCCCTGGTGGCTAAATGGTGTTGAATATCTTTATAATGTGCTCTTTTGCTATCTGTATATATTATTTGGTGAAATGTCTCTTCATATCTTTGCAATTTTCTAATTAAATTGTTTTTTTACTGTTGAATTTTTAGAATTCTTTTTTTTAGATACCAATCCTTTGTCATATATATAGTCTGCAAATATATATATATATGTATATGTGTATATATATATATATATATATATATATATATATACAGTCTGCAAATATTTTCTTCAATTCTAGCTCATCTTTTTACACTTTTAACAAATGTTTCACAGAACAAAAGTTTTTAATTGTGATGAGGTTCTATTTATTAATTTTCCTGTTAGGAATCATGCTCTTTGCCTAGTCCTAGATCAGGGGTGTCCAAACTGCGGCCCACAGGCCAACTGCGGCCCGCAATCCATTATTAATTGGCCCACAGCAAATTCCAAACATATATTTAGTTTACTTAAATAAACCAGGTGAGGTAATACGTACTTCACCTTGAGTGAGTGGCCCGGCTGTTTGTGTATCTTACCGCATATGGCCCTTGGTAAAAAACATTGAAAAAATGTTTGACACCCCTGGTCTAGAGGCTCCTAAGGCAAAAGCTGCGAAGCTAGGATTGGAGAAGTTCTTACCCACCACATCCTGAGGCAGCAAGAAAACTGTGAATTGGAGGGGTTCAACAAGTACCGATTTTGGTTGTTCATTGCTTTGGGGGACAGTTGGTGTGGGGACAGAGCCCCAGAAAGCAGTTTCCAGGCTCTCAGCCTCACGTGGGGGGGCGCTGACTCGGGTAGTAGATGGCCATCAGTTGTGGTTAGTTGGCCGTCAGCTGTAGCCAGTTAGCCATTGGCTACTAATATAACTGCCACGGCTGCGGTGGGGAGTGGAGTCGGGAGGAGAGTCGAGGGAAGTCAGAGAGTTGGTCAGTTGGCAGAAAAGCGGACAGCAGGTCGCACGTCGTTTGAATCCTCCAGTGAGACTATAGTTGTATGACTCCCCTACCTATGGCTCCGTGGGTGTTCCTTTTTGGCCATATCCTGTATTCTTGTGTGGGGAGCAGGAGCTGAGACCACGCAGGCCGCCCCGTGTGACAAATGGCACAGCGAGCAGGGTCTCCGGCATGACAGTTGGTGGTGTTTGTGGTGGGGTTTCCTTTGGTTTCATTATTTTACACCAGAACTGATAAACTGATGTTACTGGAGAGCAGGTCCTCCTCAGCTCAGTGTCCAGGTTCTTGGCGTCTTAAGCAAAGAATTTAAAGAGATACAGAAATAATGTGGTGAAAGAGTAGTTTATTGGAAGAGATAGTACACTCCGAAGAAATAGGAGTGGACCCAAGCAGTAGAGAATGGCTCAAGGGCCCTGACTAATGAGGCCTTGGTTGTTTTTCCCCTTTTTCTCTAGAATGGGCTGTTTCTTTCCAGGCATGGGACCACTTGATTGACACCTGTGATTGACAAGAGGCTATTACCTCATTTTTTAAGCCTGCACATGTTCCTTCCCAGAATTTAGTCTGTTATAGTGATATTAATGAACTTCTGGGCATATGTATGATATTATAATGATGGTATAATGAGGACCAGGTGAAATGAAGGTCGTTGTGGCCTTTACTGCACAGGTGTCAGTGACGGTTTAAGCTAGTTGGGTATTTTGTATCCATTTGTTTCCTCATAGGAGTAGATAATTATAGTGAAAAGGGGAAGTTTTAGGTGGAGAGGGGAGGTGTTTTGGGTGGTTGCATTCTATGGGTTGTGTTGGACATGCAGGAATGCAATGACCTGATGCCTGTCTCTAACTTCCTGCCTTGGTTTCCTTTTGAGAGACATGATCCCCATAAAATCTCTACGGAAAGTTGAGGGACAGGGGGTCTTTTCTTCTGTATCTTCTTCCTGCTGGGCAGGGGCATAGAGCTGTCCCTACCTCTTGGGGATTCACGGAACTGTCGCCCTATCTGATCTTAGATGGGAGAAAGGGATCTTGAAATCCACCTGGAAGACCATGTTGGCGTTTTTGGTTGGGACTGGTAATCTTGCTGGAGTATCATCTGTAGCCCCAAGACTCCTGAATGAGGAAAAAATAGATTTCTGTTAAACAGAGTTAAAAGTGTTGGCCCAAGAAGCAGGACCCAAAGCCATCAACGCAAGGTGGCTGTGTGATAGAAATTCTGTTTAGCTTCGTGGAGCCTGTGGCCTTTTCCTCTGGTTAATCCGGTCATTCAGGTGGCAGCGTTCACCCAGGAGCTGGGCCTGGAATGGCCTCCAGGGACAGGGGATTTCCTATGATTCAAGCTAGGAACAATCTTCTGTTTAAGAGTTTAAAGCTGATTTGAAAGGTGATTAAGATTAGGAACTAGGGAGCTAAGAAACTCATTTGGCCCCTATCACTGAGGCATATTAAAATCTTTGTTTATTTGACCCAAAATAAATTCCGTGTTTCACCGAAAATAAGACCTAGCTGGACAATCAGCTCTAATGTGTCTTTTGGAGCAAAAATTAATATAAGACCTGGTTTTATTTTACTATAAGACCGGGTCTTATACAACACAACACAACACAACACAACACAATACAACACAATACAACACAACACAGCATAACACAACATAACACCGGGTTTTATTTTACTATCATTTAAAACCGGGTCTTATATAAGACCTGGTCTTATTTTACTATAAGACTGGGTGTAATATAATATATAATAAATACCCGGTCTTACAGTAAAATGAGTATATTATATAGATCTAGTGCCTGCCCTAGAGGAACTTAAAATCTACTTGAAAGTAGAAAGGGAGTAAACAAAAATGAAAGATATTTAGAAGGAAAACCAATTTACACTTTCCTATTTTTAGAGGCTGCAGGGAGAGCAGAAATTTTTATTGCATGCTGCACTCATAAGTTTTGGAGAAAAATAAAAATCAATGCCTTTTTATATGTTGTCTGCTTAGTAAATTCTGTGATGTGAGCAATAAAGAATGAATGTATGAGGTGGATAACAAAGAACTCATAAACTTAGAGATTTTCAGTTAAGATTTGCAAAAGGAAAAGAAAAGAGGTAGACACAAACATTACATTGGTACATTTTTGAAAACCAGGAAATGTACAAGTATGGTTCCCCTGGTAACCTTTGTATAGTGTGTGTGAGTTAGCACAGCAATTTCTCCTGTTTTCGTATGGCAATCAAGAACTCCATTGTTTTGTTAATGTGATTATTTTGCATTTGTTCTCTTTTTTCCTTTCCCTTGTGCTCATTTTACATCAAGGTCTAAAATCTGGTTGTTTTTAGTTTTTCAGAAGTACAAATTATTGGAAGCAAACTAACAACTGAAGAGAGATGAAAATAAAGTTTTAAAGATTTAAATTATAGAAGGTAAAATGTGTATTTGTAAAATCAGATTTTCAAAAGGAGCCCAAAAGGGGTTTCTGGATAATAACAAGAACATTATCCAAATTCTGTTATCTAAAAAGGTAGTTTAAGTTACAGGCAACCTAACTATTGACACATAAACTATACTACAAATCAACAGAGCCATGTCTGCTGATAAATTTATAAAACATAATCACTATGCCTTTTGCTGTCAGTAATGTTGCACAATTAGTCTAATCGATGTTTCTTCCAAGTGGACTGAAAGTGAAAGTTTGGTTACCTGTTAGCCTTGGCTTTACTTGTCTCCTTTCAGACTTTTTCCTAGGTCCTAGTCATGACCTTTCTTTCTTAGCACCTTTGTATCCCGTGATTCTTTAACGTCCCATCATCCCCAATTTAGTTAAACCCTATCACTTGTGTTTTGTTTTGCTTTGCTTTGTTTTGTTTGAACAACTCTCTTGATCCTGTTCTGCTAAGCGTGGCTGGTGAACTTCAGAGGAGCTTGCCAATTGAATTCTGTGTAATTAGGCCCTCCACGCTGTTCTACTATTATTTTATTGACCATTAACTAACTTCCTAAAGCATTTTCTTCAGCAGTTGTTCTAATCCTTTTTCAATTTCCTCCAGCCTCCAACCACAGTATTTTCTTCTTCAGTCTAAGTAAAGACTTTCCTTCTTGATTAATTAAGACAGGCCTTAGGGAGCTACTTTCCCAAACCGTTTCCTTTTTATCTAAAAATTCTCCTTGAACTTTTAGCAGGTGGTCCCACCAAGAAAAAAGCAAAAATGTCATACTCAAATCAGGATACTTCAAGGGGAAAAGTTAGTACCAGGGACTCTTTACAAATGTAGGATTGGTGTAGCAACCTAGGGCTAGTAACCTCCAAGTAACCTCTAGGCCCAAATAGCAAGTGGATAGAGCTATTACTGGGTTTCAGGAGAAGGTCACAAGGAGCAATGACCTTCACTTGAGAGATACACCTCAAGTTGACTGAGATGCGAAGGCGGTACTTGACCTTTATCCTCCCGTCCTCTGATCTCTTGCCTGTTCCTCTCCATCACCTGCTGATAAGGTCCATAGATGAGCTTTCCAGTGCAGGTGGCAGGATGAAGTTTGGAGGGACAAATAGAAATTATTTAGCATAGGCCTTAACAAATGTTTTTGTTGTGTCTATTTTAGAAAATATCATTTTGAATTTCATAAAGGATAAAGAATTGATCCTTTCCCCCAAATTTAAGAAGCTCAGCGCTTAGAAGTGAAGATATACCATATACCTATAAGTATATAAGCCATGTGTATAAGGCATGTAAACAAACATAAAAATATAATTAAAAAAAAAAGTTACAAGGTAGTTACATATAAAATGCTGTGACAATTGAGGCAGATGAGAAATGACTACTAGATGGGAAAAATCACAGCACATTTTCATGTGATTGGGGCCTATAACAGTGAGGAACACTTATAGGTATTGAGATAGAGATGTTAGGGAAGGTATTCTAGTCAAAGAGAACAGTGTGGGCTAAGGCAATGAGATGTGAAAACAAAGTACTGTGTTTCCCCGAAAATAAAACCTAGCCGGACAATCAGCTCTACTGCATCTTTTGGAGCAAAAAGTAATATAAGACCCGGTCCTTTTTATCTAAAAATTCTCCTTGAACTTTTAGCAGGTGGTCCCACCAAGAAAAAGACCGGGTCTTATAGTAAAATAAAACTGGGTCTTTTATATTACATTTATATTATATTATATTATATTATATTATATTATATTTATTATATTATATTATATTATATTATATTATATTATATTATATTATATTATACCCAGTCATATATTATAGTAAAATAAGACTGGGCCTTATATTAATTTTTGCTCCAAAAGACACATTAGAGCTGATTGTCCAGCTAGATCTTATTTTCGGGGAAACACGGTATATATGACAAATCTAATGGCCAAGAAAGTAGTGAAGTTGGGCAGGCTGCACAGGCAGTTTGGGTGTGGATGAGAACTGATGCTAATAGAAGCTAACCCTCCGGTGCTTACTATGTGGCAACATTATACTAAGTGATTAACATTTGCTAATACTTCCCATGCAGCAGACGCATGAAGCAGATACTAACATCTCCACTTTACAGATGAAGAAACTGACTCTTGGGTTAAATAATTTCACCCAAGTCACAAAACTGAAAAGTAGCTTTCTGTGAAGACTCATGATATACAACGTATGTTAAAAGCAGACATGCCAACATGTAGCAGATGTATATATAGTCAAGAATTACATAACATTTCGGTCAACGAGGGGCCGTGTATGTGACAGTGGTCCCATAAGATTATAATGGAGGTGAAAAACTCCTATCACCTAGTGACGTCCTGGCCATCATAGTGCAACAAAATGTTTGTTTGTGGTGATGCTAGTGCCAGTTGTATAAAAGTATAGCATGTGTAGTTATGTATGGCATATAATAATACTTGATAATGGTAATAACTGTTACTAGTTTATGTATTTACTATATGTTGGGACAGGGCCAGGAAAGCTTGGAGCCAGACTCTTAGCCTCACATGGAAAGGTACTGGCTCGGTTGTGTAGCCTGCATATGCTCAGGACACATTCCTATGTAAGCACATATATGTATCCAGTTGGCCGTCAGCCACTACTGTTCTGTATGCTATATAACTGTTGCTACATTAGGAAGTGCGGATGGTACGGATCTTGGGGATCCTACTTCCTGTGTCTCGCCTGGCTGCCAGTGAGACTGGTGCAGGACGACCCTTGGTTGGGGTGCTGGAGGAAGTTTGCTTCTTGTGTCTCAACAGGCCGCCTCGAGAATATAACTGTGGTATGAACAATTTATCTACAGCTCTGTTCTTTTTTTGCCTCACCAAGTCCAAGAACCTGCCACGAGTCAAACTCCTGAATTACACTATACTATACTTTTTATCATTATTTTAGAGTGTATTCTTTCTACTTATAAAAATACAAGTTTGCTGTAAAACAGTCGCTGTGTTACAATGGCAACAGCCTCATACATCTTGTGTTTACCGAGCCTCTTGATTGCATCTTTTCTCTTGTGCTTGATTTAATCTTCTGTTTTGTTGCACAGTAACATGCTGTACAGGCTTGTAGCCTAGGAACAGTAGCCTATACCACATAGCCTAGGTGTGTAGTCGGCTATCCCATCTCGGCTGGTATAAGTGCACTCTATGGTATTTGCACAATGAGGAAATCACCTAATAACACATTTCTCAGAACATATACTCGTTGTTAAGCAGCACATGACTATATATGAATATGTTATCATTAGCCACCTGAATCGTCTTGACTTTTTACAGCAGTGCTGGGTGAATTAAAGGAAGAGCAGTTCTGAGAGGGAGAAAATAGGGGCATTAATGGAGATAGTGATGGAAGGAATAGGAAAATAGAGTGATTTTGGGAAATAACTGCAATCAGGTTCATGTAACTTGGCCAACAGATATGAAGATGGGGAGCTAGAAAACAAGGGTAAAAGATAGAGTTCCCCAATAAACTATTTTTGTTTCCTTCTGTTCTTTCTCTAGAGACGGCTTCCTAATCTCCCTAATCATCCACACTCGGCCTTTCTGCTCATCATTTTTCTTGTTCCCACATGGTAAACTAAGATAATTATAAATTGTTTTTTCATTACGTTATCTGAAACATCTCTTATAGTTAGTCTCAATTCAAGCTCTCATTATTAGAGTTTACTCAGACTATTGTAATTATTTTCTAAGTGTTTACTTTATCTCCTATTATCATGTTAACTTTTCAGATTTTTAAAAATTGATAATTATTTCCTTTTCCCACTGAAATGTTTCAATGACTCTCAGTTAGCTCAAGAATAAGTCACTTATATACCATACCATAAAATGTTACATTGCTGTTAAAAAAGATGAGATAGATAGATCCCTTTGTATTTTCATGAAAAGATGTCTATGTTGAAAAGCAAGTTGTAGAATTACATGTGTATTGGTGTCGGGACAGAGCCCAGAAAGCAGTTTCCAGGCTCTCGGCCTCACGTGGAAAGGTGCTGGCTCAGATAGTAAATGGCCATCAACTGTGATTGGATGGCCATCAGCTGTGACTAGTTGGCTGTCAGCTGTAACCAGTGAGCCATTGGCTACTAATGTAACTGCTGTGACTACGCTAACAGAAAATGGCAGCTAGCAAGAAGATGGTGGCTGGGCTAGCAAGCTGCGCAGTGAGGGTTGTGAATTGTGTGGCTCCTGTTTCCTGTTTCTCCAACCCAGCCGCCAGCGAGAGTATAGTGGTGTGACTCCCCCATCTATGGCTCCATGGGTGTTTCTTATTGGCCTCGCCATGTCCTGTGTTCTTTGGTGGGGAGCAGGACCAGAGGCCCTGCATGCCACCCCGCATGACTCCCTGAATGACATTTGGGAACCTATTTTTAAATTGAAACAATTTATATGCAGTACATATTTTATATCCGTTTGTATATGTATGTATAAAAGTTGAAGAATATATACCGATTTGTTTTTTCTTTAGAGTAGTATTGGAAAAGAGGTTTTCAATTTTCTATACATTTGTTTGTTTGTTTGTTTTAAATCTTTTCTAGCAAGCATTGTTATTACTTTTGTAATTGAAGTTCAAAAAGAGAATAAAACACAAACACCTTGGCTTGGAATTTAAGGCCCTTCAAATTCTGAGCCTGAGTTATTTTGTCTATCCTAACCTCTCACCATACCTCAGATGTCTCATTCCCTAATTAGCAAATATATGGACCATTACACCCTTCCTCACAGTAGCTATGTCTAATTGCTTGTGGCAGTTGTTCCTATTGAGCCTGGATATAGCCGCGCAATCTTTTATAATTTCAGACATCTACTATAAATTGGTTATGGGAGATGGAAATTTTGCTAACCCAGACATAATCTGATCAAATTGAACTCTTAAGTATTTCCTGAGTGCATTCTGGTCTTTCTTAAGTCCAGGCCTTTGCTTGTATGATTTCTTCCAATCCCATAGAGACTAGCTCTCTACTGGACCTGCCATTGAAATCTGCTCCTCTCTGAGGCCTTGTAATTCTCCATGTTGGACATAAACTCTTCTTTGTCAGAGTTTTTAAAAATAATTTTATTAATACCTTCACATTTTTGCTTTATTTGCTATACATCTCAAGAAGCAATCATACTTGGTAATGATTCTATCTCTGATGGTACTTTGAATTACAATGAATGACCAGTCAATATGTGTCAAATTAAAATATATATGGCTTTGTGTGTAGAAATGCCAAGAAACAATTCAACATCTAGATCCTTAAATCAAGCATGTCTGTCATCAGTATTTGAAACAAAGCTTATGTGATCTAGGTTTTATAATCAACATCTAGATTTATTAAATTGCTGCTATATTGAGCTCTCCCCCAATTCTATTACCAACATTTATATCTGGAGAAATGGGATACTACCTATAAAGATTCTTCATAAAATTGTTTTGAAACTTTCCATAGTTACCTTTTGCTGAAGAAAGGACACATTTTTTTTTTTTTTTTTTTTTTTTTAAAGAGCAGTGGAGGACACATTTTTTTTATTTTTATTAAAGAGTAGTGGATTTTATCAAATCTATACATTCTTAAGACATATCAGAGCGCTGCACAAATTACTTTAAAAAGTTCTGTAAAGCAGAAGGAATTGACATGGTCCAGGAAAAGGATGAAGATGAATATATTTTCTTTCTAAAAGTACACATGGGATTATAATTACATTTTGGTGTCATTGAGGTGGTGAATGTGTGAACACTATAAATCTAAGTATTATCCCCAAATTATGTGCATTAAAATAATATGGACAAAAAGTTTTTATGAGAAATTTTATAGTCTCACATGTCATCCCCTCTGGAAAGTATTTTCCAATTACCTCTGGGCAGACAAAGTTGTTCTTTGGGATGTCTGTGATACATTGTTCAATTATGTATATAAAAGTTATTGTCCTATATTTTACAATTTCAATTACTTTATTTATGGACCAGTTTCCCAAATCACAAGAGCTTAGGAACTGTTTTTTTCCTCTTTGTATCCTGTGTATGTACCACAGTGTTTAGCACCTTAAAGGTGCTTAATAAATATTTGCTGAGTCAAAGAACAGAGAGTCACTAGCACTGACCCTGCTAAGGTCCATTCTGCCTTCCAGGTTCAGCTCATGTATTTCTTGGTGAAATCTACACTGTGTCTTTTTCTTTTTCCATTCCATGAAGAATTGATTTTTCCCTCTTTTGTGCTACCTCTATACCTGGGCACACTTCTACTGTATGACACCCACTAAATTCTAGTTAATTTACATATCTATTCATACTATTATAATCCCTGTAGGGATTCAAATTTATTTATATACCCCCAGATTCTACCATAATAGTTGGTAACTAATAAGTATTTGAATGCATGAATAGGTAAATGAGTAAAATAATTCAAGTGTCTTTGATTTTATATATTTATCACCCAAAATGATCTCTCTCAAATAATGTTCTTATATTATTATTTTTTTTTAAAAAAAGCTTTTATTTATTTAAGTGTGTTTGTCCTGGACCCATCAGCTCCAAGTCAAATAGTTGTTTCAATCTAGTAGTAGAGGGCACCATGTGGGGATCAAACCGGCAACCTTGTTAAGAGCACCGCTCTCTAACAAACTGAGCCAACTGGCCACCCCCCATTCTTTTATTATTACTGTCTATCTTTTCATACCTCTGTCTAATTATTTACCTATCATCTGTCTCTCTCCATGCTTTTATCTATCCTCTCTTTTGTTCCTTAAAACTAGGGAGAGGCTGTCTAAAGTATGAGGTATGCCTTGGGTGGCTCAGGTTCGAGTAGGAATCTAGGGAGCAGCTGCTGCCCCAAAGGCCACATGAGGATACTAAGCACAGAAGAGAGGTCATTCAATAGATTAGGGCAGAAGACAAACTTCCCACATCACTGAATTTGCCCATTTATACAATTGAAAATAAATTACTAGTATATTGAAGCTGGCACATTTATGGAATTACAGTGGAATTACAAATGCAGGGACAATGAAAGGTAATGATATATTTGGTGCTTATGATAACATTAGGAAATAGAGCGGTCTTGAGCCCCTTGCTCAGGGGTACATAGCTAGCCAGATTAATAGTTTGAAGACTGCAATTGAGGATTCCTTCTTGTCCTTTTCTTTAATAATGAGATCACTTTGAATCAAATATACAATGTTTGTGTCCGCATAATTAAAGACAACTAGAAGAATCGCATTGTGATTTTGGAGAATGTCTCATCCCCCAGGTTCATGGATAGTTCAGAGCCTGTGATATCTTATATCTTATCATAATAAAATATGACTTGTTTACATGTACCCCCACTTGGTTCTTACATATCCTTGGTCCTTTGCATTTCACTTGTAAACATGATCCTTGCCCCTATTGGATAAGAAAGATCTAATTGTTAATTTAAAATGACAGCCGTTCTATTCCTGTTCATTTCTGGGTCTCAGAGTGCCCCTTCCCTTGGAGAGAACACAAAGACTTGTCTAGTTATGACAGTGACACTTCCTTGTCTTACTGTCCATAAGTCAGTTTGTTTTTCCTGGAAGTTTGAAAAGTTGTTGTCAAAAAAGAAGACCTCCTGTCATCAACACATAAAGAGACTCACCCCCCCTCCCCCGTGGATTCTTTGCACAAAATATTGTTCTTTTACAATCCTTGGGTTTGAGTAGCCTTTTGGTATTTGGAATCCAAAGGCTACATTGACCAGGCCATGATCCAGAATCTGAATGGGTTTCTAGAAATATTAGCAAAAGAGAGAGGCTAGAGAGAAGGATGTTCCAGTGTGATAGGGAGAAATGTCCCCATGAGCAAATAATCAGTGCTCTGGTGATGATACTTAATCTGAAGAATGAGCTGTAGGAGACGGTGGCTGAGGACATAATTTACACAAACAGAAATAAAAATAAGAACGCACTGATGTAATTGAGTAAATAGGTAATTTTCTATGAAGAATTATATGTATTAATCACCAAAAATTTACCTGATCTATTAGGTAAACTCTAAGGTGTGTTTCAACACTGATTCTATAATTTTATTACACATATTGACTTTATAAAATGGAAGACTTGAAAAGAGCCAATACATGTGATCCTTTTAAAAATTGATTTTGTATCTATTAACTATTATAATAAATAGTTAAAAAGAGGATATTTATAAAAATTGGTGTAAGGGATGAAAAATAGCAAACACACAAAGTATGCACTACTCAGTTTAAGAAATAGAATAGTATTAAGTCCCTTATATCTATTTTCCAACTTATCATACACTCCTATCAGAGATAATGACCATTTGAGTTTATTGTTATCTTTATTTATAAATTTACCACATCTTTGAATACCAATATATCATTTAGTTTTGCTGCATAACAACAACCACAACAAAACACCCCAAAGGTAGTGGCTTAAAATAATAAATATTTACCATTTCTAGTGATTCTCTGGGTTATCTAGGGAGTTCTTTGGAAAGCCTCCATCTTTCTCTGCTGGGTCATCTCACCTGTAGTCATAAAATGTCTTGGTTGGGGCAGTATTGTCCAGGATGGCCTCGCCCATCTGTTTGATGGTATATCAACTGGGATCCTTAATCATATGTGTCTTATCAACCACCATGCTAATCCAGATTTGTTCACATGGTGGTGGCATGTTCCAAGAGCAATAAGAGAACAAATACCATTGCACAAGAAAATTTTCAAGCCTCTGATTGTGTCATGCTCGTTAATGTCCCATGGACCAAAGTAAGTCACATGGCCAAGTCACAGTCCAAGGAGTGGAGAAATAGACTGCCTCTTGAAGAGAGCAGCTGCAAAGGCACATCGCAAAAGGGTATGCAAATAGAGATGGGAAGAATTCGTGGCCTTCACTGCAATCAGCCACTCCTAAAAATAACTTAGTTTCATATGTTCTTAAATTGTATATAAATAGAATACTACTGAATAATTCTACGTGACTTGCTTTTTCTATCCAGTATTTTTTGTCCAAATATTCATGTTGTTTTATATATTTTGAATTCATTACTTTCATCACTATTGTTAGTTTTTTTAATGCTGTCTTCTAAATTGTTTTTTAAAATACTTTTATATATTGTATTAAGTTTGTAATTTATCACTCATTTTTTTATGATTTGCCTTTCTTTGTATAATAATATCAACTTTGAATAGTGATAGCTTTGTTTCCTTATTTCTAATTATTTTTCTTTTAATTAACTTTTGATGCCATATTGTGCTGATTAGCACTTCTAGTACAGTGTTCAATAGAAACAGCAGTGGGGAGCAACCTTTTCTTGAAATAATCATAAAGGAAATGAACTTAATTGTTTCTTTTGGGGGGAATGGGGTGCCATTAATGGAATGCCATTAATCAGGCTAAATAATTTCCCCTCTAGTTCTCATTTTCTGAGTCTATTTTTCTTGTAAGTATGAAGGCATGTTGAATTTTATCAGCTGTAGAGAACGTATAGTTTTAATCCTTAAATTAATGTGATAAATTAATTTATTTTCTAATATTAAAAGGTTTTGCAGCCAGGTTACTCCAACTGTAGTCATTCTGTATTTTTCTTTTTAATATACACTGATGAATTTTATTCTGTACTATTGTAGCTAGGACTTTTGAATCTATGTTTATAAATGATATTTTCCTATAATGTATTTCTAATAATATTTTTGCCATATTTTAGTTTCAAGATTTTTCTAGCTTCATAAATTGAGTTGAAGATTGTTCCTTTTCTCTCTCATTTGTTTAAAATTATAATAATTTGCTCCTTGAATATTTTAAAGAAGCTGCCAGTAATCTATATAGACTTATTTTATGTGAAGATTCATTTAATGGAGAGAAGAAATCAGGTTTCTATTTTTTTCTTAATTTAGTTCTGGTATATAATATTTTTCTGAGGAATTGCCTATTACATATAATTTTTCAAATATTACTCTCTTATTATTTATATTATTAGAGACTCTTTTGTTACTATTTTTCTTTATTACTTTCACTAGAGTATTATTAATTTTATTAGCCTTAATTTTTTTTGGCTTTATTGTTCCTCTATTTAATTTTTGTTTTCTATTTTATTATTTTTGGCTATTATATGTATTACTTCAAATTCTCTTTGGGTATATTTTATATTTATGTCACTCCTTAAATTGGAAACTTAGGTAATTAAATTTTTTCTTCTCTTCTAATATGGTCATTTTATAGCTGTATAATTTCCTCTAAGACCTGCTTTAGCTACAGTCTACAATTTTGATATTTAGTATTTTCGTTAGCATTCAATTCTGTGGGTTTTCTATTTTCATTGAGTCCTTTTTTGACCCATGATTTATTTAGAAGTTTCTTAATTTCCAAACATAGGGAATTTTTCTAGTTAGCTTTTGAATATTGATATCTAACATAATTGTTTTGCAGACAAAGAGAATGATTTTTTTGATTTCAATCTTTTGACATTTACTGATATGTTTTATGGGCCAATATGTTGGCAATATTTAGAAATGTTCCAAGTTTGCAAGAAAAGATTGTACATTCTATGGATGTTTGCAGTTGTGTTCTATATAATGGCTTCATATCAGGCTGTTTATTTTTATGTTGTTAAATATTCTATATTCTTGCTTTCTTGTTGTTATTTTTAGGTGTGTTGCTCAGAAAGGTATATTGAAATCTACTATGGAGGTAAATTTCTCTTTATAGTCCTATCAAAATGCATATATAGCTATTTTGTTAAGAAGTTATAAGATTAGATTGCTTATAGCTTTCTGGTAAAACTCTTTTATCTTCTGCCATTAGAATATAAGGTGTATAGGTCAGGGTATATGTATAAATCTTTTTTCTATATTATTTACTCATATATACTCATATATCCTATTGTGGGTGAATTACGCCACTGGTGCTCTCATGTACTACATCATCAGAAATGGCCAGATCCATAGAATGATAATACCTCTTGAAAGTTCCACTGAGGTTCTCAGAAGTACCAGTGAAGATGGGATGCTATGCTGTGGGATACAGCACAAGTCAAATCAATGACAGTTGTGTGATGACATGTTGCTGACATGTGCTGAGTGTTTGGGAAACTGGACGGAATTGTGAATGGCCCCATGTACCATCATTCTCAATGGCCCACTTGGGGAAATTTGTACTTCCCATCCCACAGTTCTGGTCTTTGCATGTTTAAAAGTACTGGTTCCCAAATCAAGCTGGCTTTCACTAGGGGAAGCAGCAAGATTTCTATTGACTTTAAAACTATGCCTCCTGCCCTGGCACTTTGAACTCCTTGGTTAGGGAGATCAGAGGATGAAAAGTTGTCCCCTGGTGGGGAAAACTAACCCTAATAATCAGGAAAAAGTAGGTTGAATTCCCTCTTGCCCTTACCTTGCCTGGGCAAAAACTTAGTTATCTGCCATCCTAGATGCAAGGAAATGTAGTCTTTATTCTGAATGTTTTCAGATAAAGATGTACAAAGGAAAGAATGGACATTGGGAACAAACAGCATTTTTTGACATAGTATATACCCTTCAAGGCAATATATCTGTATTAGTTTCCTATTGCTGCTGTAACAAATTACCACAAACTTAGTGGCTTAAATCAACACAAATTTATTCTTACAATTCTGGAGGTCAGAAGTCCAAAATGGGTTTCACTGGGCTGAAATCAAGGTGTTAGCAGGGCCACATTTTGTCCAGAGGCTTTAGAAAAGAATGTGTTTCAACTTTCTAGAGGCTAACCACATTCCTTCGCTCATAGCTTCCTTCCGACAAGCAACCACCACACCCTGAACTCTGCTTCTGTCATCACATCTCCTTAGCTTCCTTGGCTTTTGTCACCACCTTGCTTTCTCTCTGTCTCTGACTCTCTTGCTTCTCTCTTATAACAACCTTTGTGATTACATGGGGCCCACAAAGATAAGCCAGGATAATCTCCCCATCTCAGTATTCTTAATTTTAGTCACTTCTGAAAAATAACTTTTGCCATTTAAAACAGCAACATAGTCACAGTTTCTGGGGATTAGGACTTGGACATCTGTGGGAGCCGTTATTCAACCTACCAGAATATAAAAATTCAGAGAAATGTCAAAGGATATTAATACTATAAAATATTTTATAATTTAGTTAATATTTTCATTGATTTTCAAATTTCCTTTTCAAAACTTGTGAGTTAAGCAGGACATGCATATGATCTTCCTTTAAGAATCTATTTGAGCTGTGGAGAGGTTAAATGAGTTTTTCTGTTACATAGTTACTAGTGAAGGTAGCACTGTGGTCTAGATCTTACTACCTCAATGCTCCCTCCGCTCACGTGTACAGCAGTTGGGATACAGAAATAAATAGGTAGGTATTTCCCTAATTCTTTTAAGGGTGGTCAAAGAGAGCCAAGATTTCTTGCTGAATACAACATTCTACATTTTTAGCATTCATAGCTGAACACTGAAAGGGGCGTCTTTTAAATTTTTATTTTTTAATTATTCTTTCCTGGGAGGCAGATAGAATCTGATAAGAAAAGGTACTTTCCTGCTTCCACCTCCACTATGGAAGAAATGCCCTGGTTTTGCCAGAAAAAGGGGGAGTCAAAAGAAGATAGAAGACCGCTGCATGCTAGGTCAGGAAATTCCTGAAATGCCAGGCCATTCCCAGTAACAGTAGGTCATTGCTTGTATCAGCCTGTATTGCTGAAATGCAATAAGCACTAATTACACCACAAGTACTAAATGCTAAGCAATGCTTATAAATCTTGGTGGGAATGCGGCCTACAGGACTAAGATCTTAGATTTTTTTCTTTTTCTCCCTTTGCCTTGGCACTGAGTAAAAGATTTTTGAATTAAGGTCTTCTTCCATCCCTAAGAAGATGTCCTCTTTAATTCTGTACTGTAGGATTCCCGATGACCCCCAGTAACCATTTCTGTGCCACTGCCTTACACATTCTGTTTATTCCTCTAAGTATTTCTGCGTTCATCCTCACAATTTCATTTTTTAAATAAAACCATAAAAATATCCTCTGAGTGGCTCTGCTCCTTTAATAATTTATCTCATAATCTCCTTTATTTGTATTAGGCTTGTGCTCTTTTAATGAGTTAAATATTCATGATTCTTATAAGAAATAAAACAGTTGCTCAGAGAAATTTGCTTTTTAATCAAATGACCCCAAACAAAGGAAGACTCTCCTAGGAAAAGTTGGGCACAATTTTGAAAGGATTTCTACAGGAGATTTTCAAATAGATTTTTTTCACTATCATTTTGTTCTTTAATCTTTACTCAGTGACTCAGACTATTTTCAACATACATAATTACCATGTTATCTGTGGCAATTTGAAGTGAAAATCAGCAAATTTTTCTTGCTCCCCAAATGGGATCATTGAGTGGCTTTTCATACTGTGTGTCTTACAAAGAAAGTTCTCCTAAATTTTTTTTCATATTCCTTGAAATTTTCATTTAAGACTCTTCTGGGCCGTGGGACTCAGTGTTTCCATTACAGATCCTTAAAGGCAGCTCAGTAATCTTCCCCTGCCCCCAGTACAGGAAGCAGGCAGTTGAGCAGTTTGTGACTGAGACTATGAACCATTGACTTACTTAATTAACCATGGCATGGAAAAATAAGAGTTGGGGACTAGCTTCATCCTTGCAGCAGACATTCATGAGTTATTGCCTTTGCTTTTAGAAAATTTAAAGCAGAGGCATCTAAATGCCCTTTTGGTTAAATTAATAACCCAGCAGATCTGGTGAGGTACTTAGTTTAGGTAAGAAGGAAGAACTTAGAAAAAAACCAAACCATCTTGTTGAACAAATTTTCCTCTTCTTATGAGTAAAACCAGATGACGAACTGAACTTCTTAATTCAAATATTAAACTTTAACCCTTGCTTTCAAGAAATACTCTTTCTTCTCCATGATAGGAACTTTAGTTTACCTTTGTGGGTATCTATAGAGAAATATTCACAAAGGGGACTGCATTATTATTGACTACTAACCAGTAAAGATTTAGAAACAGCTTTGTCAAACCAACAAGATTTAGTTAAAATGATTGGCCTGGGAGAAAAAGTGTTAAAAGATCATTCATAAAAACGGCTACCATGGCCGGCCCCGTGGCTCAGGTGGTTGGAGCTCCGTGCTCCTAACTCCGAAGGCTGCCGGTTCGATTCCCACATGGGCCAGTGGGCTCTCAACCACAAGGTTGCCAGTTCAACTTCTCGAGTCCCGCAGGGATGGTGGGCAGCGCCCCCTGCAACTAAGATTGAACACGGCACCTTGAGCTGAGCTGCCGCTGTGCTGACGGATGTCTCAGTTGGTTGGAGCGCATCCTCTCAACCACAAGGTTGCCAGTTCGACTCCCCTAAGGGATGGTGGGCTGTGCCCCCTGCAAGTAGCATTGGCAACTGGTCCTGGAGCTGAGCTGTGCCCTCTACAACTAAGACTGAAAGGACAACAACTTGAAGCTGAATGACACCCTCCACAACTAAGATTGAAAGGACAACAACTTGACTTGGAAAAAAGTTCTGGAAGTACACACTGTTCCCCAATAAAGTCCTATTCCCCTTCCCCAATAAAAATCTTAAAAAAGAACAACAAAAAAAACAGCTACTATTTCCATGCTCAGGCTGAGGCTTGACTCCATCTTAGTAGGAATTTGCAGTCTACAAAGAAGCATATTTCTAACAAGAAAATTCAGGTAAACCGTGAAAAGTAGACTAAATTTTTAACTTTTTAATTACGGGTTTTTTTATTACAAAGTATTCCATACTTATGATAAAAACTCCAAACTGCACATAAATAGAGTTGGAAGGAAAAGTTCTATATTTCTTCACTCTTTTATCACTTCCAAGAAGTAACCTCTGCTACAGTTGCTTGTCTATTTTTCTGTAAGTTTTCTCTGCACATAAGCATAATATTTATGTATTAACCTCAAAGGTATTATATAATATGATGTAGTATTCCATAAGTTATATGTTTTATTAGCAATATATTTTGAATATCCATGTAAATACATACAGATCTTTCATTTTTTTTCCTCAAAGCCTTCATTGCAGTCCATTTTCTTTCATTAAATGAGTAATCACATTAACAATAGCATTAGCAATGATTTTAATTTGCTCATAGTTTTTACAAGAAATCTAGAGTGGGTTTGAGAAGGAAAGAAAATACTGAAGGCAGAGAAACACAGGAGAACTTGTAATAAAAACTGAAGTACAGGTGTACTTGGGCAGGTTCATTCTAACAAGGGAATTTTAAGAACACCTTAGAAAGGCATCATTTGAGACATATTTTGAAGAATGAGTAAGATATTGACATGAAGAAATGGGGGGGGAATCATCATAGCATGAGCAAAAGCATCGGGGTAAATGATGAAGGGCATGTTTGATGTAACTTTGATAAAGGGTGTGTGCAGATGGCATGGGAATGGAGGTTGATGGGTGAACAAAGTTGTGGTAGATAATGTTAGAAATACAGATTTTAGAGCCTAAGATTAGACATATAGGCTGGATTCAGATATTGCAAAACTCTACCGTTGTGTTTAGGAGTTTGAAACTTAAGTTGTAATCTAGTGGTTTTCAATGGGGGATGACTTTACTCCCAGAGGATATTTGGCAATATCTGAAAACATTTTGCATTGCAACTATAAGGGTTGTGCGGCTGGTACCTAGTGGTTAGAGCCAGGGATGCTGCTGAACATCCTACTAGGCAAAGGAAAGCCCCCTGCGCCACAGCAAAGACTTATTGGGCCCCAAAATATTAACAGTGTCAAGGTGGAGAAACACAAATGAGACTCAAATTTATTAAATTGTGTACCTCATCAGTAAACAAAAAAATGTTGAGCATGCGATTATGTATATGCATATATATCACTACATAAATATTAAATTTTTAGTATTTTTATGTATTTCATTTTCTTTGTTAGTCATATATGACCTATATTTTCTCTCCCCAAATATTAATATTTTATTACATCATTAAATATTAGCTCTATTATTTAGTGTGAGAACGGTATGAGTGAATCTGCTTCATTGCTTTTAATCTCAGTTGAACTCTATGTCATAGCAGCCGAAAAGTCGGGTTCTCTATTAATCTTGCATTTATTTGGTTTTAACCACTACCGAAGTGGGAAATAACACAACACAAAGTGATGCAGATACAAATGGCAAAAGCACACTGTTTTCTATGCTTATTAAATCACGATATTTTGAACTTCTATCCATCAGTTTTGTGGAGATTTTTCTTGAACTATGTAGGAAATTTGTCTTAATGCTAACCACTAATTCTTCCCAGTTTATTAGAGGGTGTTGTATTCCTGTTCTATTAACAAGTAGTTCTAAACCTAATAATTTTTGGAATTTGGAAGATATTTTAACACAGTAGAAAACCCTTTTATCAGTTTTTAAAGTTTGCAAATAGGAGGGTTTTTTTCAGCAATAAAATTACATATGGACAGATATATTTCCAAATATTCACTTTCAGAATGCCTTCTACATAGCATGAATTCTTTCAAACACCAGTTGTTTTCTCACTCATTTATTCCTAATCTTTACCTTTTGGGTGTAGATTAAGTATTTCATTCCTTCAGCATCTGCTGGGCAACATACTTCTGAAAACTACCCGTCATTACAGAAAAAAGTAGTATATATGGAAACTAGTCTTCTTTATAAAAGAAAACTGCATATGCCTCCCTTAAATTTTATATCTGTTTCAAATGCTCTGCCTTGAAACAGCCAGCAAGCCTTTGTATTGTGTATATGATTTGCACAACCCCTTCAATCTCATTAAAAATTGTTTTAAAGACTGTTGGTCATTTAAAAAAGAATGAGTACCTGCTACATAAATCCATGTACTCTGCTATGTGCTGAAGTTAATGAAAGTGTGAGGAATGTTTAATATTTCTATATGTATTTAGACTAAAATAGGCATTATGGCGGTTTCTTTCTGAACTCCAATAAATGTCTTGTGTACCCTCTTCCATGGGAGGCCCCCTCAAATAGAAGACAGAGCTAGGGAGTGATATGATTAGACTGGTGCTTTAAGGAATTAGCACAAGTGGCAGTCTGTTAGTCAAAGTATTTTTCAAGGCTGCATGTTAGGGAAGAAAGAATAGGGCAAGAAACTGGTTAGGAGGCTTATAAGATGACATAGCATCGTCCAGAGAGACTGAGAAACAAACCAAGGTAAGGGTTTTAATTTGACAGGCGTTTTGGAGATTGAATCAATAATTACATGCCAATGGAAGTACAATGAGTAGGGAGGACTGGAAAGAGAGACGGAGATGAAACGAGAGAGAATGGAATATCCTGGGGGAAAATAATACCATTGATGGAAATCGGAAAGGTAGAATAAGGGCTAGGCAGGGGTGTCCAAACTTTTTTCAACGTTTTTTACCAAGGGCCATATGCGGTAAAATACACAAACAGCCGGGCCACTCACTCAAGGTGAAGTACGTATTGCCTCACCTGGTTTATTTAAGTAAACTAAATATATTTTTGGAATTTGCTGCGGGCCAATTAAAAATGGATTGTGGGCCACAGTTGGCCCGCGGGCCACAGTTTGGACACTCCTGGGCTAGAGTTTTGGTAAACCGGGGACAGGAAGAGATGACGAGAATTAACTTTTGGTAGATTTGTCACTACTGGGTCATCTTTTAGTACCTTTGCAGTGTTCTTTGCCTAGATAAATAAAGAGTTCAGAAACTGAGTGTGCACCAGTACATTCTAATTGTCCTTTACTAGTCGTTATCATCCAACATTACCACTGATAACATCAATTAATATTGTGGAAAAGTTGCAAAAGTCTTTCAAGGGAAAATAACAAGCTTTTTATCCAAATAATACTGATGTCTTACATGTATGCGTATATCCTTCTTTATCATTAAAAGGATAAATATTGACTCTAATTTCCATCACCATTATTGTGTCTCTTATTAGATGATGAGCATTGTAAACCTATCTCACACAAAGAGAGTGAACACTAGCATTCCTTTAAATCTCAGCTTCAAGGATACTGTGGGAAATTATCATCCTTGAGATCTCTCCCCAAACCATGCTATAATACCTTCTTTAAAAATACTGCCTTGACCCAGTTTTGAGGCCCTGGCTAGAGGCCAGTCAGTCCCCTTCTTGAGCAGCTCATGAAGTTTACAACTCCAACTATCTGCCTTTTTGGGATGTCATACTCTGACCCTGTCTGCACCCACCCTGATTTCCCCAGGATCTGGTATCAGGCAACCAGGGACAACTCAATGCCCCAGAACCCTCTGAAGTTACTCCAGTTGGCCAGTCCTAAACCAGCTGGCTTGCCTTATGTCTCCCTTTCCTTCACTCCATCCTTCTGCCTTGTGACCAACCCAGCTCCTTTCCCTTCCCCTGAGTGGCTGTGTGTGAAGTGCAGTGGTCTGTAAAACTCTTCTCTGTTTCTCTGGGTCTGTATGTGATCTCACAGCACTGGACATCACGCATGGTTATATGGTTGACATACAGACCTCATCCGATTTGGATAGCCTATGACTGTAGCACATTAGGCCTCTAACAAAGCACTTGCCATATTGGCTTGCAAATATCTGTTCACTTATATTATGTTTCACTAGCCAGTGAGCTTCAGGAAACAAAACTATCTTTTATCTCTCTAACTCCCACTTCTAGCACCATTCCTGACACTTAGTAAATGCTCAATAAGTACCAGGAATCTTTGAAATACAATATTGGTGAAGTGAAGGCACAATGCTTTAAGTATAAAATAACACAAAACCATTCTCCACTACATAAATGATTGCGTTGCTGAAGACATTGAGTGTTCTTTTAGACAAAAGCCCTAAGAAATATCAACTTATTATGTTACATTTTAAGTCAATAGTGGACACTGACTTGAGAACTATAGTATTACACTACCTCCCTCATTAAAGATTTTGTTGGGAATGTGCCATTTATAAAATGAAACAAATGATTGCCTCTTTTATCTAGTCCTCTTTCACTGTAACGGAAGGTGTAGGTTGTATAGAACCCTGCATGGATCCCCTTTCAGTGGTGAGGCATTCATTCTCTCAGTAGCCTGGAGTGTTGGTTACTGACAGTTCACCGCTGAGATGCTCTCTGGGAACTGTCTCCTACATGAGGTGATGTCCATATCCGGGAATTGCCTGCTTCCAGTGAGTGTTCAGTGTGGGAAGGGTGACTACACAGTCCCACTGCCCTTGTCTCCATGTAAAACATCTCTGAAGGGTCGTCACTGACCCCGAGCGCTCAGGGAGATTGGCTGAGGTCTCTGTGGCAAGTGTATGGCAATCAGCTTCTCCCTCCGTCTAATCCTGCTCCCTTTACTCCCCTACAGGTGTTATTCCTGGGTCCTCCCCAGTGAACTCCTACATTCACGTGGTGGTCGCAGAGTCTCACCGTCTGTTTCCCAGGGAAGCCAGCCTAAGCTATTATTTATGAACTAAAGAGATACACAATTAATTTTAAATGTGAAATGAACACTTAAAAACTGCCTGATGCAGTGTCTTGTCTGACTTCACATTTTCTAGTGAAAAACTAGATTTTACAATGTGTGTTGATAAATAATAGACATTCTTGGGATTACGAGGTGATTGATGTTTTATTCCCCTTTCCCACATTCCCCCAATTTTCTTGCTCTTTTATTAAAAAAAATTTAAATAATCATTAATAATTTCTCAAGAGAAAAACTACTTTATGCTAGTTACTTTTCACAATGAAACAGACTTTTAAAAAGTTGCCAAACCTTCTTTGGTAAAAAACAAAACAAAAACAAAAACAAAAACAAAAACCCAGAAACATTATTTAATCTATATGAAATATTCAAAGTAATTGACAGTGTACTTGACCCATTTAAAATAAATTAAATAGATAAATAACCACTAACCCACTTTATTTATAAAGGGTTTGGAATCTAAGGATATTCAAGGAAAAAGAAAATTTCCCAGAAATATTTTTAGCTCTCAACAAGAGCTACATATTACTATGTAGTTATTTTAATAGTATTATCTAATTCTGTGCCAGTTTCCTTGTGACTGTTTCAATCATCCTTAACCATGCATAATTTCCTATGGCAAATCACGTACACTTAGGAATTCTTTCTTCCTGTGTTCCAGATAAGCTCCTTACTTCTTCTAAGGCTTACAAAGTTAGTGAGGGTGATCAGCTATAAAAAGTCTGAAAAAAAAAAAAGAAACACCAAGAATTTAGAGATTGATTATTGGTAAACTGTGAGTTGATCAGCACCAAAGGGACTTTTTTCTCATCTACCTCTGTTCTTATTTAAGATGACAACAAAACTATTGAGAAATGACCAAAAGAAGACGGTGGTGAGAGAGGGAAGAAGTACTTGTTTTTTCTTTCTAATAGACAGAAAAATTAGTTAATAGTTAATTTGGGAAAGAACAGTGCAGAGTATGAAATAAGCGTGTGGAAAGGAGACAAGAGAAGTCAAATGGCATGAATCTGCTTTGAGTACTGAAACAGTTCAAATTCAGTACTCTTTGCTAAATATGTTTTTATTTGCTTGGAGTAAAGCAGCTGAGCTGGTGTTTTTTTCATTCTGGCAGAGAACAGACTACTGAGGGTTCATGCTAGTTTGAAGTCAGATCTCTTTATTTGATTAGAAAACATCTTATAAAAAACAGACAAAAGAACTCAGAGATGAAACACAGAACAGAATCAAGTGCTGTCACTCACCTGGCTGAAATGCGTTTCAGATCATTTCTTATTTCTGCCTTCTAGCTTGGTTGTGCTTTGGTGTTTACAAAACAGGTGACATTTGAACTTGCTGGTTTTAAATCTAGAGAAAGCCCGATTTCTGACCTTTGACCCAAAGGCAGGACTAATTTTTAACTACTGTAATCAAAATGATCGTACAGTGATTTTCCTGAAAATCCCCACTTCTTTGTGATAGGGCCTCTTTACTAATGTCATCTATTACTTTATGAATAATAATAGATGGCTCAGGATGGACAGGTGTGTATTCATTCCTTGGTTCTACCTGAAGCTTCAGCTACTTTTATTCTATAGCACAGTGGTTAATAGATATTAATAGATATGGTCCCAGAGTTGGATCTGCGTTTAAAGCCCAACTCTGTCACTGCCATCTTGGGCAAATGTCTTAACTCATCTAAACTTGAGTTTTCGCCTCTCCAAAACATGAGGAATCATTTTCATCTCTCGTATAGTGCTAGCATGAGGAATGTGCATAACACACTCGGCTCAGTGACTGGCACAGGGTTCTCAACCTGCTTTGAACCCGGCCGGGAAAAAGGGTTATTATTTAGCAGCGGACCCAGCAACTTCACATTTGGTGTCCTGGCTGAGAAAATCAAGTAAATAAAAAGGAATAAAGATAGAAGTCAAAATAGCACCGATGTTAATTATAGAGGCCAGACTGGAAGGCATATGTGAAAACCAAACTCCAGAACGAGGCGTATTTATCCATCCAGCCTCAGACAGCTTGGCTGTAGTCACATACTCTCAAAAGAGCAGTCCTGTGCCCTCCGCCTGCAGCTCATACCCCAGGGAAAGAGGGGAGCTGGATATGTCAGTTCCTCCTCCCCCAGATTTACAGTCTCAAATGTGACTCTGCCTTGTCAGGAATAAAATGGGAAAGACATACAGATCCAAAGTTGCATCCATTCGGCTATCTTCACAGGAAGGACTCATCAGACATAGGAAGGAATATGTGGACTGAAGTGCCCCTAAATGATGCTTGTTATCATTATGAACTGACAAGGATGTATTTCTTTATTTGGCCCCAAACATGAGAAATATGTGGGAATTATTTGATCTCCTGTCTTTGTTTTTCTAATGTGAATATAATAATTAAAAAAATAAAAGTCAAAACTAAAATTTTGAAAAATATGGACAAAGAAAAGAAGAATTGAATAAAACTAAACTGTAGGAAATAAATCTACCCCAGCATACCTACAATACATGTAATATAGGATTCAGAAGTCTTTGTAGTATTACTACTAGAATAATAAATTATAGACATATGAAGAAAGGACAGTACAATTAAAAAGAACATATTTTTAACCTCTAATGAAATATCTAGACAGAAATTACAGTGTGATCTGAACCATAGATCTTGAAATGTACTATATTTTCATTTGCAGTATGTAAATTTCACTTATAAATATGATATTGCTTGATTTGAATATATTTGATTCTCAACATATAGCCTAGAAGATGAACTGCATATATATTATAATAGTTTGTGACGTTTTTGTATATTCTCTTCTCACTACTCTGCTTCTTATATATCATGCAAATACTTCTATTCCTTACTGTCTCTAAGGAATAAATGGTAATGGGAAAGATATTTTAAGGTATGTAAAATTTTTGTTTCTATAGCACAGACAGTAGTCTCTATAAGAGCCAAGGAAACATCTGAGGCAGAAAATTGATCTAATACCAGCTGAAGGATAGGTATTGATGTTCTTAAATGAAAGGTTATTCAAATTTAACTAATTAGAGATTCATGGGATGCAAGAAGAGCATATATGAACATTTAATTTGGAGAATTATATTACATGCAATTATGATTTATTTCATCAAATTTTTAAAAATATTCATAAACAGTATGACACTGTATTGTATTTCGTTGTGCAATGAGTCTCTCTGATAGATGGGCCATCTGAAGGACAAGAGACTGTCTTTCATTCGTTTACATTCCCAGTGTCTTGCAGAGTGCTCCTCACAGGACAGTTTCCCGAGTATTTGTTGGATGAATATTTGTTAGAGATACTAGGCATTGGTTAAATAAATAACCTCCAGTTAAGAATATCAGTGTCAGCAGGGAGGCTTTTTTTATTTATTAATTGTTTCTTATTCAATCACTAGATATTCATATACAATAGCATATATGTTTGGAAACGTATCCTTCAAGCAGTCTGCCTTTCAAAACTATTTTTTATGCCTACGAGATTCCTATGCTTATAACACATCAGGTTCGATAACCTCAGAAAAGCACATTCATATATTTTTTTCCACCAACTTTCAAAATAGTCCTCTGGCTTTCACTCAAATTCAGATAATTTGGAGGAAGGAAGATCTGAAAAACCTGTCAAACATAATTATAGAGTGCAGCAGTCCGCCCAGTGATGGGATTGGTTCAGTGGTTATTTTTGAAACACGCCTGCACGAATATACAGTGCTTGAGTTCTTCAAGTACTTCAAGATATTTTCTTTTTATGACCATGGGTGAAATTTTCCCCTTCATGTTTTATATTAGATGAGCACAAAGTTACTGACTGAAAGCCAGAAAGATGATTATTATTTAAAGACACTCCACATGCATTTAAATGAATGTTGTAACCCTTTCTCTACTGCTCACTCCAGGTTTTCCACGGTCCCCCTATTTCCAACGGCAGAAAAGAGTGTTGCTCTTGGAGCCATATTTTGCCAACTCCTTTGCAAAATGAGAGAAAAATTCATTTTCAAATCATGATTATTTCATGATGTGTTCACTAATATTTTAGTGTCGTATAATGATGATTTCATAATATTATAGCATAATTTCCCAGTTTCAACTTCAGTGTTTATTATCAGACACTTAAAGCCAGGACATACCATAACATTAATGGTTTTTGCAATAATAGCATGTGCAAAGTAGTCCACATTGGAGGAGGCTACATATTTGGAACATGGCTTTACATCTTTTTTCCTGTTTAAAATTTCTGTTTTCCCCTTCTTCCTGCTTTGTTTTTATGTTGTGTTTGCACACTTCAGTTATAAGTTTCAAAACCAGCTTGCATCCTCTAGGATCACACCTAATTCATTTCAGGGAGAAACCTGCTGATGCAATTTTTAAATACATTAAAGATCCTCAGGATAGAGTCCACCATTATGTTTTCCGATCATGGAAGCTATTTCACAGTAACAATATTATTTCATATGCCTTTCTTTTCACTTCCATATGGTCTGGAAAATTTGGTGCATTGCTAGACTTTCTAGCTAGTCTGAACATGTATTGCTATTAGACTGCTACCTTTTTTTCTATATGGCTTATAGTTTTTAAGTATTGAAACAGCTTCATTGGTACAAATTGCATGTTACTAGAGTTCAGGGAACATTAGGAGGAAGTGTTATATGACTAGAAACAAATGATGGAGGGTCCCCTTTAGTACTGTGATTGAGTTGTTAAATACATGGAGAAAAGAAAAAAAGATGAATTCTAAAATCAGCAATTACAAGGAAATTTTGGTCACTTGTCTCAAAGATTAGCTCATGGTTTGCATAGGTGGGGTGGGTCAAGTATGTTTGAAGGGTGATGAAACATATCCAACTGAGAGTTAGCTCTGCCATTTATCCTGATATGGGAGTTTCTCACTTTACTCAACCCTTGAGATTCAGGCCCTGATGGTTTCTGATAAAACATACATGAAGTAGAGACGGAATACATATCAAGTAATTACAGGTCATTAACACCACTTTCTTTTGTTTATTAGATTAGCTAGTCAGTCTGCAGAGAAAGAGCACAACAAAGAAGGACTTTTCCTTGAGGTAGAAAGAATTCACAACGTAACTAAGCAGTCAGTTCTAAAGCTCTTCCCATTGTGATACACTTAATGGATAACATCCAAAGGCAGAACACGGTCCTGTGTGCACAGCCGCAGTCGTGTGCAGCTGCTTCCTGCCACTGTGTACTGATTCATTCCGTCCCTTGCTTGCAAAGGTGGCAGAATGTAGTGTTTCTGATGCAGGCTCTGGAACTGGATGGTTTATGCTCAAACCCCAGCTCTGCCCCTTTTCAACTGTGAGTCTTCGGGTAAATCACTTACACTCTAGGTTGCAGATTCCTTGTTGGTAACATAGGTATAGTAATTGCATCCTCCCCATGCATTTATCAAGAGGAATACATGAGTTAATCCATGTAACACAGCACATTCAGTAAGCCCTCAACAGTAGTCTTTATTATTATTTCATATTCTATGGAAGAATGGAAATTGGAATGTAGGTCAGAGAGATTAATATATGCTCACACCATATCAGTTTAATATAGTGTCAGCATAAAATGCACTTGCTTTATAAGTAGTAAATGTGGTGCCAGAATTTAGCAGAAGTCAAGTCTGTTGTACAGTCACTTTCACTGCCCTAAGCATCACTGAGTTTTATGTTGGAATTTCTGAATGTGTATTTTTCACTCCTAAAATTATCTTGCTTTTTAAATGTTGGTGTTGGGTATAATATGTTTATGTTCATGACATGAAGTCTCTTGTAAGAAAAAAAAAAGATGAAAAGAATATCTTCTCCCTTCTTTGCCCTCCCCTGACTAGTCTGTCTTTTCAGCTCAGGAGCAGATTTGATACAGGGTTTGAGGAAAGAGCTGTTTTTTGTTTTGTTTTTCGTATGTGCCCAGTTTGATGTAGTCCCTATGTGAAAGAGTGTTAGGAGACCCTTAGCCTATACTGCTGCTAATCCTTCCACCTTTACATCCATTAAGTGTTACTCCAAATTTTTCCAACATAATAACATTTAAAAAGGAAGACTGTTCAAACACTGAATTATCTGTGAGACTCAGCCAAGTCACACCAGCTGCACTGGCTTGGTTTCTATATCTGGGCTCCAAGGCGGGTAACGAAAAAAAATCTCCATGAACAGTATTTTAAGAATTTTGGCAACACACAGGACAGGGGAATTAAAGAGAATTCTTTGCTGAAATGAGAATTGGTAGAAAACAATTGTTCACCAAGTAATCCAAGTAATCTAATGAATCTAATGGTCAGCCATTAGGCTACGGACAAGTAAGCCCAGGGCACTGTCCAAAGCCACCATGTCCCTCTCGTAAAGACCAATAGGCCCAATGCCTGAGTCCCAGGAAGGAGAAGGAGCAGTGGACTTGATAAGAACACAGAGAGTAAAATGGGTTACTCACAGTACTGCTTATAGCCTCCTGGGCAACTTCTCCCAACAGCCAGTGTGACGTAAGATGTGTGTATGCCTGCGGGGAAGCTAAGCTTGTTTTAGCTCTGATTTTCTTGTTCTAGCCTTTAAATCATTACATGTTGCTGATTAGTTTCTTAACTTGGTTCTCTGTGACGTTTTCTTATTATATTGCTACATCCATTTTGTAGAAAAAGGAAAAGAGGAAGAGTTTAACAGAGCTGTACTCTATCTTACATAAAAAAGACTGTCATTAGAAGCAGACTAAGAGTTTATGACTTGTAACTGATTGGTGAAGTTTAAATATTGAAGAGAAGTTATAAAACAGTATAAGGAAGGCCTCAATATAGTGAGTTATTATTCTTTTTTCCTTAGAACAGATAAGCATTATTATCTCTATGTAATTATTATTAAATTCTCATTTTAATATGGTGCTGTTGTCACCAGGGGTTCACGGGGTGTCCAAAAGAGGACTCCACCAAGAGTAGTTGTGACTGGGTTCTTGTCTCTGTGCAAGAAAGAATTCAAGAGCAAGACGGAGGAAAGCAAAAGGGATTTATTGAAAACAAAAGTACATGCTTAAGAGGAAACTGTGGCCTGAACACAGAGAACGAGCTGCACCGAGGAAGTCATGATCAGTGGTTTTTATCCCTCCCTGGCGGGAATTGGTGACTGGAATTGGTGACATCCCATTGACATAGTTCATTCATCTCCTCCCCCTGGGTGGGACCCTCTTTTTCCCGATTTTTCTTACTTATTTGGTTCCTCTGGAACTGTCATAGCATCAGATGCATGATGGGAGTGGTAGTAACTGCAATGCAAATGAGATTATAATGACATTAAAATTAGTAAAGGTCAGGTCCCAACCATAGGGATTAGCCTTGTTGGATGAAACTGGTTCTTGTTTTTCTCCAGCTGCAGGTGCTGAATCCCGTTACTTGTTACCTGTGTAATCAGTGAGGCACCTGTTGTACCCTGGAGGGTGTTGTCAATATCCTAGACTATCTCCTAGGAAATAGTCAATTTCCTAGACTATCTCCTAGACTATCTGTCCTGCCTCACTTTATTGCTCTATTTAAAGAACAAATTCAACAGACCTTGACCTTGCCATAGGAAGCATATCAAATAAAAAGATAGGCAAAGCAAAATACCACATTAAGATGTTGTTCAGTGTATTCAAGACATTTAGAAAATTAAGAAAAATAAAATTTAGATGTAAGGGTGCAAGCCGTCTGATACAACTATTTGAATTCCATGTAAATGGAAAAGACTTATGGGAGAATGTGAGGAGGAGATAGGTCTTTCTGGCTCAGAAGAACACTTGGGATAAATGGCCCATGTGAGGTGGTGTTCCTTTCCAGGACATAAAAGTGCTGGAGCCTATTTCAGGATGAGCATGGCGACTATCAGATAAAGATGGGATGAGTTGTGGACAGGGTGGCTTCACAGAAGCCTCTATCTAGTCAGCCCAATGGTGCAATGAGGAGAGAAGTAAGTAAAGCTCAGAAGTAGCCTTTTTACAACATGCTTCCTAAGTGTTATGCAATTGGGTTACGTAACTGGGGCAAACAAGAAATCATAAATCTGGAATCCAGTCTTGGTTCCAGGTGACATAGCTTACGTGAAATTTTATTATGATAATATTGAAGATGGTCAAATGTTACTATTTCCCCCACTTAACTGTTCTTCAGATTAAAGGGGAATGAAATGCAGCAAAACCACAGTTCTGGGCTTCTGTGACATAGCACACTTCTTATTATGTGAAGGTTCTTTAGATTAGTGCACTTTAAAGTGTACCACCAGGAGGAGAACGGGAAGCACAACAAACTAACTTCTATGTATCCTGTTTCCTGGAGCAACAAACACCTTTTGTGTTTCTTGTTTGCACTCATAGTAGTAGCAGGAGACCAAGAACTAGTCTTCTGGAATAGAGGAATGCTTTTAATGCTATCCATAGGCAGGGATAACATCTCATTTATTCATTCATTTTCATCTCACTCATGCATGCCAGTCCTCAAACCTGGAATTGGCCTTTGAGGTCTGGCCTCTTTTAAAATATTACAGGGTCTTCTGGTCAGGTTTGGAATTTGTTTTCTCAATCAAAAATAATAGGGATCATTCAAGCACCTCTTCTAATCCTATTTTTTCCATGTACATTTTTTAGGCCTATTAGAAAGTATCTTTTGCTGTTTTGCTATTTGAACCTCTTTCTTTTCTGGCAGAACAAATGCACTATTGTCTGTTCTATTATTCATTGCTATGCAGCAAACCAACCTAATCATAATAGCATTAAACAACAATTAGTATTGTCACTCATAATTCCAGGGGTTGACTAGGCTCAAGCTGGTGGTTCTCACTCAGAGTCTTCCATATAGCTGTAGTCACATGGTAGCTGGGTTTGAACTCATTTGAAGGCTTCCTCTTTCACATGTCTGGCACCTGGGCTGAGAACAGTTGGGATTCTTTGGGCATCTCTCTCTCTCTAGGTGTTCTCCTTGTGATCTCCCCATCGTGGCAGGTGCAGGTTCGCCATGGCAAGTCAGTACTCATAGGTGTGAGACCTGAGTGAAAGAGCCAGACAGTAGCTGTATTAACTTCTGTGACCTAATCTTGGAAATTAAGCAGTAATACTTCCTCAGCAATCTATTTGTCAGAAGCAAATAACTAAGATGAACCCATGTTCAAAAGGAGGGGAATTAGACTCCATCTCTTGCTGGAGTGACCTCCACAGTCTTCATTGGTTGGCTGTCCTGCCTATTCTTCATAGAGACACTAATTTTTTGTCTAAATCACTACCACAGCCACCATATTTCTTCATTTCCATTACAAATAATTTATTAAGCATTTAATTGCATATGTAAATGTTCCAGGAATGCGTTAGACACAGTTCAGGTAGAAATGCATAGGTGCTATTTCTGCCTTTTAGAGATGTACCATCTGTGGCAGACCACACAAAATAAAGCACTGACCAAGGCCAACAGCCAACGCTCAACATTCATTGAAGATTTGTTATGTGTCAGACACTGTCCTAAGCTCTAGGAATACAGAGAGGAATAAGACTTACATTCTTCATTCCGTATGCTCATGGTGTAATCTGTATGACGACCGTAATGAAGCAGTTTAATTGAGAGGTATGCACCATTCCACTGAGAATGCTTTCCTCAAGATCTCTAACAACTTCCATCCTGTCAAACCCAGGGATAACCAGTGGCCAAATCTGTGCCTGTCTTCGTCCTCCTTACAGCAATCAGTATTCGACACAGTTAGCCTTCTTGATACACTTTGTTCAGCTGATATCTTGCACACCACTTTCTTGATTGTCTTCTCCCCAACCTTCTCTTTTTTAGTCTCCTTACTGCCTCCTTTTTCTCTTAATGTTGGAGTGTCCCAGGGCTCAGTTCTGGATTGTCCTCCCCCTATACTCTCTACTTGCCATCTCATGACTTTTTACTGTTAGCTACACAGACAAATGTCTCCCAAATTTATCTTTATAACCCTGGCTATCCCATAGGCTCTTTAGTGGCCTCTCCAACTGACTTCTGCCTTCAGCTGCCTGTGGACAAACATAACAGTCCAAGTTTAACGGTTTGAAAGCAGAGCATTTGATATCCCCAAACACTCAAACCCACGCCTTCTGGTATTCTCCATCTGAATTAATGATACTTTCATCTACCCCTCCTGCAAAGTGCCTGTAAGTCATTCTTGATGGTTCTCTTTTCTCCTGATCACCATATAAAATCCATTAGCAAGTCCTTTGGCACTAGTCAGGATAGATCATGATCAGTACACGGTTTCTTTCTAATTCTATTGTTTCAACCATCATGTCCCTACGTGCAGGACCTGGAACACAGTAGATGTGCAATACATATATGCACAAAGTACAAGAGTAACCTGAGGCTAGTGTTTGTTCCTGTCATATATGGACATGGCATTATGAAGTAGGGAAGGTTACAGAATGTAAATTCCAAGTAAAGCAGGATTAGGGAAGCGGTCTAGTCTTTGGTCAATGAGACCTTGTGAGGGATACTGGGCCGAATCCCAAAGGAATCACTTTTACTCTAAACCCTCAACTGAGAAAAGTACTAAAGAGACATTCTGCTGTGAAACACGTCGTTTCAAAAAGTTACAGGAAAACCAGGAAAGTTGATGTTAACGGTTAAAGTTGTTTATTCCTCTTTGACAAATTTTAAATGATTAGAAGTTTTAAACTCTTGCCCTGTCTTTCCTCATTGTGAATCTCATTCTCTCTGTTAAGGTAAAAGTTATTTTTCTTCCTTCTTGGGTGTTTTGCAGGAACATTATTTTTACTATTGCTTGCCAGAGAAAAAACTTTTTTTCCCCAAAAAAAGTAAATATGGTTTTTAGCTTTAAAATATCTTCTTAGAAAAGTTACCTGGAAACTAAGCTAAGTACACTGATAACCCCCAAAAAGCAAGTATCTTTATGTGTCTTGTCACTTTTATAGAAAATAATAAAAGTCCCCCGTTTCTTAGAAGTATGTGACTTGGTGTCTAAGATCAAAAATTTTATTTTGAAGGAAATTGTATCCAGGTTATTTTTATTTCCCTACAATCAGTTTTCAAGCTGTACGTTTAAAAACTTGTTTATTTCTCCTTTTTAAACTTTTATGTTAAAGCAAATTATGTTATGCTTTTTGGTATGAGACACTTTAGTTGCATTTATCTTTGCTTTGATTACCTGGTTGGAGCTTTCAAGAGCACTTTACAAAGACATTAGGAGTAGCTGGAGAGGAAGGTTTGACTTAGTTAGAAAGTTTCTTTTAATTTGCCTCCCCCAAGTGACCTACTCAAATTGCTTTAAGAAAAAACGTTCTGGACATGCCTGGCAACGATCTGACTGGGAACAGTTCCCCTTGGAGAGTGCGTGTCAGGAAGGTTAGTCCTAGGGTAGGTTGCTCAACCTTCTTCTGTTCCAAATGGTTCCTGTGCTTCTTACCTGTAGCAAATTCTTACCAAATTAGGGAACGTTAAATGAAGTGAAGGGAGGTGGTTTAGAGATGGCGAAAGAAACAGGACATCTTTAAAGCCTCCCCACAAACTCAGCATTTGATCCCTTTTTCCTCTTCTATAGATGTCATAACGAAAGTAATAATAGCACCAGCCACTCAAAATCACTCTGCTAAGGAATTACTACTATATATACATTCTGCAATTGAAGAACCCACGGCTCAGACTGCGATGTAATTTAATGAAAGGTAAACAACCAGTACACACTAGAACTGAACTGTCAGTGTTAGTCTGACTCTCAAGGGGCACAGGTAGGGCCCCTCTTTCTTCTTCCCCCTCTTCGCCTCCTCATCCCTTTACCTTGGCAGAGCCAACACCAGACCCCAATGTTTATCTTTTGGAAGTCTGTAGGGGCCGAGGGTAGAGTCATTTTGCTTTCTAATGGGCTTAGGTAATCCATCTAAATACAGAATGTGCTAAGGACAGTCCTGGCTACCCAATTATAGTCTCCTTTTAGCTTTGGCTAGAGAGAAATCCCCAGAGCAAGTGTTAAACTTGGTCACCCACGCTACTTCCTTTCTTGGCTGAGAGTCAGACAGTGAATTATGGATCCGGCATAAAGTCTTATTCAGGAAATAATAACTACCACAACCCAAGCACTCAGTGTTTCAGCTTTGAAAGTGAGTTCATGATCATTGCCCAATTTTATTGGCTTTGATAGGGTGTGGGCCTGGCTTCAAAATAAACATACTGGATTTTCCTCTGTATTGGTAAATTGTGGCATGCTGCCTTTTTAAATTATAATAGCAACTTTATAAATTAGTAGCTCTTACATAGCAATAGTTTTCAAATCAACCTCCTCCCCCAAATATTTAACAAATCTATATTAAAGAAACATCATTTATGGAATAATGGTTCTGCCATCAACCATATCTACCTATGTTTTAAAAGAGTGATATTCTCCTCTGGAAAACATTTAAAAGTAGTTCCCTTGGAAACAGTTTGGTTCAATTAGCTGTACTTATCCCCTATTTTGTTGTTGTTGTCATTTGTGGTATATTGTTAAGAGGTGTGATGTTAATTTCTTTATCTTTTGATGTCCCCCCCCAAGTCTACCACCCCTCTGACATTGTACATAACTGTTGCAATAGTGATGTTAATTTCTTGAAGAATAAGTTTTGATTCTCGATGTTTCTTAAACAAGCAAAGTACAATACTTTGTGATATATTGAATAATCACAAAAATGAAAATGGCACAAAATGTGAATATGTATTTTGAAAAGCAACAAATAAAAACAAATAAAATTTCAAAATTGAAAAGACTCAATATGCCAGTTATTAGAAAACAAGTTATCTTGAGAAGTACGTCATTCAGTTGTTTTACATATTAACTCTAAGCACAAGTAGATGCCATTGTATACACATAATTATGCCTTGAAGTACAGGAGTAACTAATATCCAGCACTAGCTCTGCTTTCCCATGACACATCCATGAAGTAAATTTTGTTTTTGCCCAGTTGGCCTCAGTGACCTCTCTCATTTCTAAAATCATAATTCGCCTGCTTGTTTTATGCCTGCATTCCTTCTTCATTTCCTGACCCCTAAGAATAAATCAAATATCTGTTACTTCTTTTACTTCATAATGAACTTACATTTCACAATTATACATTTACCTATAATGATATATTTTTAGTTTGATTGTGTGGCAATGATCTTGCTCTGTGAGCTCCAGGTGATCTGTAATCACGTGCATTTTATTCACTAATCCATCTGCATCTCTAAGAACAGTGTTGACATAGTAGCTGCTCAGGAAACACTTGTGAAATAAATTAATTAACCAAGGAAGGAAACAATGTAACTATGACTTATTTATTTTTTTATTGTCTCCCACTAGACTTTGAATACAGTGGATTTCCAAAATTAATTCAACACATATTTAGTGGCCACCTACTATGTTTCAGACGCTGTTTTAGGCTCTAATAATAAAGTAATAAATGCAATCATATGTAGCCCCTGTTCTCATGTAGTTCATAGGCATGGAGCTGGGGTGGAGACACAGATATTAGAGGATCCTATAAATACTATACAGACAGTGATTGTAACTGGAAAGGAAAAAAACATAGGACACTATGAGAAGGTAGTGGGAGTTCGCTTTAGATTCTAAGGGCAGAATGCCTAAAATTTGGCACATTTCATACAAGTTAATATTTTGTGATATTTTATGCATAATCTTGTATATCTAACCTATATAAACACAAGGGATAACATTGTACACCACTTTGCCTTTTCTGGAGCTTGAAATTCAGTGCTGAATATATGAAAATCACTCATTATATTCTTAGTAATTGGTTGGAAATATATTCTGTTCAGATTCTTAAAAACATAAGGCATAAGTAAGAGGTGAGAGAATTTTCTGCTTATAGACTTTGCTAATAACTGAGCTTGGTCAATAATCCAAGTCACAGAAGGTTATTTTGAAACTAAATCTCTTGGGACCTAAGGATAGCTTCACAGGATTTATTTCAAGTCAGCACATTTACAGGTTGTCTGTCTAAGTGAACTCTTGTTATTTCCTGTTATTGATGTCCAAAAACTCTTAAAGCAGTAACTTTTCTCCTAAGTTAATTTAAAGTGACCATTAAAAATAGAATCTTTTAGAGTTTTCTTTAAGAGAGCTGTATTTTAGGGCAGGATTGATATAAGGAACTGAAAATAATTGTTATATTTTCTTTCCTTCTATCCTGTGTCATGTATTCAGCTGAAATTCACTACTAGACCAGGATTGGCTAAGACCAATACTAGTCTGAGAGAAATGAAATCATGAGAAAAAGAATTGATTGGAAGATGAGAGATTCTGGAGGGGGAGATCAGGGACTGGTTTTCCTGTACAGAAATTGAATTCAAACCTTTTCCTGCCCCTTGGGCGATGGGTAAGGGGGTGGGGACACACACACACACACACACCCACACACACACACACACTTCACCACCACTACAATCATATCCTAGATTCTATTGCTATAGTGCAAATATCTTTAGTTAGCAGGAATAAAGTATCTTTCAGTTCTTTATTTTCCTTTTGTAGTTTGAGTGCCTGGAAATCAAGAAACTTGCATCTCATTAGCTGGTAAACAAAGACTGAAGTCCACATAGATTTTGCCCATTCTTGAAATTAGGTTTATTAGACATTTTTCTCTGGAAGTTTTCAGTTGGATAGCAATTTGTAATATTATTGCTTACAAATACAATGGAAAAATATGCATAAATTATTATTAATGTATTATCTATTAACTGTAATTTCTCCACTAAAAGGATTAGAGTGAAAATATTTCTCTAGGTAATTTGAATGATGTAAGATGGGGGGAAATTTCTATCCTCAAAGTTGGGAATAGATGTCAACAAGTCCAGATAGTCTTCTGAATCCAGATGACCTAGTTAATTTTATTTCAGGGCAACGAGCAGATGGTGAGTGTTCTCTGTCTCTCTGGCATTAGCGTGCACTCTGTCACCATCAGACTTAACGTTGGCAGATGGCAGTTGCGTTAGCAAACATTCAGTTCTCTCCCCTCCGTTCTTCCCTTAGGACTGAGCAAGTCCCGGCCATGGCTTACAGCTGAGTCACATTGTGGCCACCTCTCCAGAGAATTTCAATCCACCGGAAGCCCTCAGTAATGTGGGCTTTCCGGTTCCCCCATGGCAAGAGGCACAGCTGGGCATCTTCAAAGGCTTGCGGTAGATGTTATGGTCTCAGTGTTAAACCAGTCAGGGGTTCAGTGCCACTCCAGGTCCAAGTTGGTATTTCTATGGGCTGGGTGGGATATTCTCACCCTTTTGTGGAAGTGCCTAAATATATTATATAAGGGCAGCCTTTCTTGGTCTCTGGTGGACTTTTCTGGATAGAAAAGCAACCAGCCATAGTTAGCAGAGTTTTGTCCAGCAGTATGAATCATTTAACTTCCTTGTTGATCTTTAGATCATGAATAAAAAAAAAATTAAGTAAGATCTCCCTTTTCGGGAATCCAGGTGAGAATGTGTTACAGATGCACTCATGTATTTGTATTTCTACAAAGACCTTTGTGACATCCTAATTGCAGTACATCTAGGATAAAATGAGTGCTTACTTTATTAACCAACTCTCCCTGAAATCATAGATGCTGTCCTGGGAGATGAAGGAAGTTTCAGAAAACCTAAAAGGTATCCTTTGTTTCATAGGAATTTACGGGTCAAGGAAATAATGCAAGTAAAAGAACATGGATAAGGGACTTATTAAATCATTTGTCCCTGTTATATGCTCACAAGCTTTTTAGCATGCAAGATGACAAATGCTTAACTTTTTAAACTTTCCCTTTCAATTTTTTTAAAAGACTTTTTTTTTTTTTAGAGTAGTTTCAGGTTCACAGCAAAATTGAGAGGAAAGTGGAGAGATTCTTCATATACTTCCTGCCCCCACACATGCATATCCTCTCCCATCGTCAACATCCCCCACCAGAGTGGGATATTTGTCACAATAGGTGAACCTACACATCATGAACCTTATAGTTTACATTAGGGTTCACTCTTGGTGTTGTACATTTTAGGGGTTTGGACACATCTGTAATGACCATGTATCGATCATTATGTCATAAAAATCCTCTCTGCTCTGCCTATCTATCCCTCCCTCACTCCAGACCCCTGGCAATCACTGATTTTTTTATGGTCTCCATAGTTTTGCCTTTTTCAGAATGTCATATACTTGGCATCACACAGTATGTAGCCTTTGCAGGTTGGCTTCTTTCACCCTTTCACCTTTGATAATTCTTATTCCTGCATTGATCATAGATATGCAAATTCCAATCAAGAAAGTGTGATTGATAATACGAGTATTAATTGCACGTTTCCTAATGCAAGTTTGCTATCATCAGAGCTGTAAACCATGACAGAAAATATCTTTTATAATTTGTTTCTGAGTTAGGAATTGGAGATAACAAGCAATGTTGGTGGCTTATTATTTATTGCCACCTGAAATATGTATTTGTGATAAAATTCCTTTGACATTATTCATGGTGACTATTCACTAGCTGATACGAAATGCTCAATAGTGAGCCAAAATCTGTTTTAGGCTCTAATAAGAAAGCCTAAAACCCTGATTGGGGTCACGCCATGTGTTGCTGATGAGTGATATTGATACACAACCATTTTAATAGTTCAGATAGCAGTGGCCTCACCGGTTACACTGCTTAGAGTACATTACAATCTGCACATTAGCTTTCAAGAACAAGCAAATAATTGCTTTAAATGTGTTGACAGTATATCAAGATAATTTTGAATATAATGATGAGCTAAAAAAGAAAGGGGGAACTTTGGATACATACATTAGGGCAGGCAGTCTTTTAAGGTTTAAGGTCATAAATATATTGATGAAAGCATAATACATTTAAAGGACTGATAGAAGAATCTGATGGATGATTTCTTTTTTCTAGTGATTCTTAAATATCTTTTTCAATTTGGCTAGGAAACTTTCAAGTACATCTGGGTTGCTTTTACACATATTTGACTTGACTTTGGCCTAGAACATTCCTTTAAGCAGGATTATGATATGGGATCTCTGAAAAATCCCAATTTAAAGGAAAATGCAACTTTAATGATTTGTTAAGTATAAATACAGAATGCACTACAGGTCTAGTGATTTCTGAATAGAACTATAACTTAAGTGCATTCGGATACTTTTGGAACTTCAAGATCTTCTTTTGTTTTATTTTATTTTTGTTTCTGAATTATTTATATAGTCACCTCAATATTCTGCTTTGGTTTCCTATAGAGGCCTAAGTTTATTTATGTTAATCTTGTAAGCATGGTACCAAATGTATTTTTTCTGTTGTCTTTGGACGTGCTCCTGGAATTTATAAATATTTAAATATGTGTAATCATTGAATTTTAGAGTAGGTATAGACTCTGAACTCTTTCTAATGTGGTAAATCTGGAGTTTGGGGCCTAAACAAGGTCACGAAGGTAGAATTGGGCTGCCCTAGGATCTGCATATTTAATCATCAAGGAATAAAGCTGTTTGGTATATTGATACAACTGAATACCGAAATGAGCTGTCCAGAGAATTCTAGCGAGTAAAAGCTGACAAATGGAGGCTTGTCACGATGTGCAAAATCCCCAATATCAATATAAAGTACAATCGCAGAAAATTCCCACCGTAGTCTTGGCATCTTTCCTTTCATCAAAAAACTCTATTAGAAAATAGATACTAATACTTTATTTAAGCCTCTGTTTGATCTTACATCATATATACGATATACCTTATATCATTGAGTAATCTCTTCACTGCATAAGAGAAAAAGCTTCTTGTGTGGATCCTGGAAAGCTTATTAGGGATAGGGAGAACCAAGAAGAAACCCTAACTCTCAAAAGACAAGATACTGAAAGGCAAACTTCAAATTTCATAGCTTTCCCCCAGCTCCTAGATGGCATCGATGGGGGGTTAGTAACTGAGTAAAATAAAATTACTTATGAAGTGCATAATATTGCACGTACTCTGCTAAATGCTTTTTGTCACATTATTTCATTTGATTTTTATAACAACCCCCTGAGGCAGGGCTTATCACTCCCATGTTATAGATGGGATGACCGAGGCAGAGGGAAATTCAGAACTTTACCTAAGAACAAGTGGCTGATTTACAAAGCCGGTATCTGAGTCCAAGTCCATCTGAAGCCAAAGGTTCTGCTCATAACCACAGCTGTACAGTGGTGGTTCCACAGGCAGAGTGCACAGACTGTAGGAGGGGATGCCATGTAAGAGCTCCATGAGTTTCAGGAGGTGGTATTTGTGCTAGAGCGGTGTTGAAGCCAGCTGGAACTGGCTCTCAAGAGCTGATGGTTAAATGTTCAGGAATTCTGCAAGGTGGTTGTTAAACTATTGCTAGCATGAAATCAGGTATGGTGGACATGTTTACACCACAGAAATCAGCACATCAGGGCTTTGTTTCCACAGAGTTGGTTTTCCAGCATAACATTCACTACTAGAGTTTTACAGTTAGACCATAGGATGTATGAAGGAGAAATAGGGGGACAGGAAGCTAGAGACGCATATTGAGGTCAGTTTATAAATGTGAGCATTGCCATGTTTGGAAATGCAAATCAGATTATGTCACCCCTCTTTTTATAACCCTCCATTGACTGCCAGATGAAATAAGATCTAAACTCTATACTCTGGATAGTGACTTGTGATTTCATCTTCATCTCATCTCTGCAGTTTTCTCCCCTCTCATTCTCTCACTCCCATCAACCTACAGCCACACTGGTCAACTCATTTCAGGTTCTTCATCAGCCAAGCTCTTTCCAAATCTGGTCTTTCACTCCCTCACATTAGTTGTTCCCTTTGCCTACTACTGTAGTTTTAGCCTGGTGGTAGCCTTCACGTCTTGTTTTAAATGTCACTTGCTGAAAAGGCTCTTCATGACGTCTGAATGCAAAGTAGCTGTCCCGTCCCTCTGTCACATCAGCCTGTTTTACACTCTGTTTAGTACGTAATGGTGTGACACAGCCTCCTAAGCCAGACTGCTGAGGCCCGTTATACTTCATCACTGACCAGCTGTGGGACTTTCTACAAGTTGATTATTGCCATGGCTCAATTTCCTATTTGAGAAATGGGATGTGATTATTTCATTTTCATGAGGTTTCTGTGGGAAGTAATACGTGCAAAAGAACACAAACTGCGTAAGAGAAAGAACAGGGACTGGCCCCTGATAGCATTCAAAATATTTTAGGTCCCCTTATCACTGATACTTATGATTTGTTGTCCAATTTTCTCAACTAGAATATAAGTTCCGTAGGAGTAGACATGCTGATTTTTCTGTTTGCTTTTGAATCTTCCCATCACAGATTTCTACAACAGTATCTGGTCCATGGCAGGCAACGGGGCAGGGAGAGGAAGTGTGACAACAGGCTCATCATTCTTGCTTGCCTTTCTGAGTTCTCAGCATTCTGTGCCATTGCTGTATCTAAATCCACAACAGTAGAAACAAGCAGAGATGTGTTAAACAGCCCTTGTAGGGATGAAATGAAATTACGAGGCTCTGCCCTCTGTCCATAAGAAGCTAAATTCACCTCCAGCCCATGGTGACTATTCAGGAATGTGGGGTCAGTATTGTCAAATCTTTCATTTACCCAGAGAAGGTAGAAATGTGGATAATTTTTAGTGTGAAATCTCCCAAGATTTAAATGTTTATACATGACCTTTGACCAAACAAATCATGTCTGTAGGCTGGACTTGGCCAGAGGGCCACATGCTCACAACCCGTGACCTTGAACTTGATCTCTTGGTTTTTTGATTGTGGGGTGAGTGTCCTCTGCTCATGGTCTGACACCTTGCATGCAAACTACCTGAAGAGCACATTCTGCAGTGACATTTTCCTGAACCTCCATACCTGGTCTCCTCCACTCACTAAACACACTCTCCCAAAGATGGTACACTTTGGTTTCAAATCCTGTTGCTTAGGTTTAACAGACTATTCACTGGAGAGTTATATGGCTCACACCAAGGTGTGGGGCAGGGGTGGGGGAGTACCATGAATGTGAAGATATGCAATCTGGGTCTTCTGTTTAAAGGTTTATTATTGTAGAAAGATGTCACCTAAGGAAAGGGACTTTCATTTCCCATTCTCCCTTCCCTAATTTTTCTTTTCCTCTTGTTACAATGACATTAGTCTGATGACTATCCTAAGTCAAAAGTTTGCTCAGAGTGAGTATTAGTTACTATGACAGTAATGCATTCTCGGTGCACCTTATTTTCTTGTGAACACTTGGCTGGGGAAGGGGAGTAATCTAGAACAGTGATGGCCAACATTTTTTTGTTTATACGTGACCCATCAAGTAAAAAAAATCGTTTTATGGTCCGAATGTGTGTGTCACCCCCAAATTCACATGTTGACATCCTAACTTCCAAGGTGATAGTATTAGGAGGTGGGACCTTTGAGATGTGATTAGGTCATTAGGGCAGAGCTCTGATGAATGGGATCAGTGCCTTCATAAAAGAGGCCCAAGAAAGCTTCCTTGCTCTTTCCACCATGTGAGGTTATAACAAAAAGATGACAGTCTCAGAAACTGGCCCTCCCCAGACACTGAAATTGCCATTGCCTTGATCTTGGACTTCCCAGCCTCCAGAACTGTGAGAAATAAATGTTTGTTGTGTATAAGCAACCTAGTTTATGGTATTTTGATACAGCAGCTCAGACAGGCATGCATCTCCATGAATGTATATTTATTTATTATTTTATATTTAATCTAGAGTTCTAGTGTATTAGGAGTTGTGACCATTAAGTTCACGAACTCATCCTAGAAAAAATGCTGCATACCTCATTGCTGGATATCACTACGGTCACCTTCAATGTACTCCCCTTGGGAAGCTATGCACTGACACCAGTGCATAGTCCACCCTTCAAAGCAATTTTGGAACTCTTTTTCTGGAATGGCTATCCGAACGGTTGTTGTATTCCCCTTGATGTCCTGAATATCATCCTTTCAATATTTCCTTTATCTTCAGGTAAAGAAAGAAGTCATTGGGGGCCAGATCAGGTGAGTAGGGAGGGTGTTCCAATATACTTATTTGTTTACTGGCTAAAAACTCCCTCACAGACAGTGCTGTGTGAGCTGGTGCATTGTTGTGATGCAAGAGCCATGAATTGTTAGCGAAAAGTTCAGGTCATTTTCATCTAACTTTTTCATGCAGCCTTTTCAGCACTTCTAAATAGTAAACTTTGTTAACTGTTTGTACAGTTGGTACAAATTCGTAACAAATGATCCCTCTGATATCAAAAAAGTTTAGCAACATCTTTGCAACAAGTTCACGACTTAATTGTCTGACCTCGTATACACATTTTAAAATGTACATAAAATATCAATTTAAAATACTGAGGTTAAATTAAAAAAAAGAGATAATTTCCATTATTTTTTTATACTCCGTGGGGGTTTACCAAGGTATGTCATGGGGTGGACATACCCTTGATCTCAAGACACAACAATCTTGGATGCTTTACCAGACCCGGTGAGTGAGTCGCTGTCCTGCTCAGCTCTTTCTGTCGGTTCTGGATTGGAATGCTTTTCAGAATGGCAGTGCCCTGGCATGGGCGCTGCCTGGGGCTTCATCCCACAGCACAGCTGCTGGGAATCATAGCAGGTCCCTTGGGTCAAACAGCTGCTTGTTGAACTTTGCCCCCCAAATCAGGAGCTTATGTCTCCCTTCACTTTGTATCAGGGTTGTGCAGATCACCAAATACATGATAAAACGAAGGCTGCTGTGGACAAGTCTCACTCAGGGCTGCAAAGGTTCTTACCGATCCCCAAACACCAAATCTGCTGTCCTCAGACAATCCGAAGACTTCACATGCTCACTACTAATGTGTGTATCTAACCAGAGGACTCATCTCCTGGCTCTCCTGCCCGTTATGGGAAGAAAGGAGTTTCATTGGAGTTTCTCAGCATTATTAGGGTCTTTGTTGCATTCTGGGGATGACTGACTTTATGATCTCTAACCTAAACCATATGCTAGGAGTGAAGTCAGAAGCTACAGTGTCTGAGGCCTCATCTTCCTTCCCAAAGCTCAAGGGCAGATTTATTTTAACAGCTGCTCACTACCTGATCGGAATTACAGAACTTGAGAAAAGGTCAAGGAGGAAGAGCTAAATAGCACATCTGTTCCATCACAGGACCATATTTCTAGGAAACTGGAAAAACAAAACATTCTATTGTAGACAATCCCAACAATAATTTTAAGCATGATTTAACTGTAATTGTACAAGAAGGTATCTGCCTTCTTCCTTCTTAACATTCTTTTTCCTAGGAATGCAGTCATATAGTGAAGCCATTGTGTCTGTTAGATAATTTTTTGAACGCTGGCAAAAAGCTGACCTGATTTTTTTTTTTTTTACAAACATATTTTTCTACCATCTAATTCTGTGTTAATCATTGAAAACTTTTTCTGTTATGTGCTGTTTGATTGAAAAGCAATAACCAACAATACCGAGTGCTTTCCTGTTTTGTCAATCAAAATGCCTTCCACATTTCTTTATCCTCATCTCTTTCCAAATTAAATTTCATTAACTGAAATCTTGTTTCTAAAATAGGAAGCATCCTTACTTGGACAAAGCTAAACTATGCATTCTTTCTAGTGAACTGTCCAACCTAATCCGTAACGTCCCTGCTGTTACAGCCTTAATTCCTCAACAACTGTGCGTGCATGTGCTATGAGAAGAGACAGCTGGTTGAAGTGTCACATTTTGACAAATATTCTCAATGGTTCAGTGTCGGCCTGGGGAGACACAACACATGGCATTCCATTGAGGTTACTTGTTGGGCCGGTTAACATTTCGGTCAGTGACTTGGATACTGGAACAGAAAATATGCTTAGTATGTCTGGGATAGACACTAATGTTCATGGTGGGACTGGGCCATTCTTGAGCTGCTGTCTATACCTTGTAATCTTTCTATTACTTGGAGAAGTTCTGGATGAGTTTATATAAAGAAATGGAAATAGGAGCAACAATTGACTTTGCCACCTAAATTGAATAGTTTTAGGCAGGGCAAGTTTCTTCTAGCACTCTGCCTACAACCAAGACTGACCTGTTTCTATTCTCTTTGCTTTCATGGGACTAAAGCATCTTGATTGTTTGCTCTCATTCCTGGTTGCCACTGTCCGCCACTCACCCTGGGTTTTCAACACCTCCATAGCCGTACCTTCTGAAACAGAGAAACTTATTTGGGGTTTTTAAGGATTTAACTACAAACATACAAGGAAATAGAAGGTTTTTTTTAAATTGCAAATAATAGGGATGATTAAAAGCTGGAAATGCCCTTCAAAGTAATACTAATATAGGTTTTCTGGTCTATATTAAAATGCAAATGGATATGACTCAAAGAATCCCCAGCCTGGCTCATTCATTTTCTCTCCATCTGAAAGTGAGACCTGCCAAGTGCAGAGTCTAGACTGAGCTATTCAGAATCCAAGCTCAGTGGGTTCCCACTGGCCCAATGGGATTGCTTGCTTTCCTGGGTAGGCTTCCTGGTCTTCTCTGAATCCCAAGCCTACTATCCCTCCATCAGAATTACTCCCCGCCCCCCACCGCCTCCCAGTCCTTTCCTTCTTCCTGTTAACTTAAAAGAGAATGACTATCGAGGGTCCCTTTTCTAAACTTCAGAAGTTCTACACTAACCTAAAAATTATCCATTTTTGCCTTTTGGAATTCCTCCCTCCCCCCTCTCAATATTTATTTTCTTTTTACTTGTTTACTATATAGTCACTGAGGCTCATTGTTTCAGCTTCTTATGGTGGGTGCTCTGAACATGTGTGTAGATTTAATTCCCTATTGGACATGAGGTCTCAACAGTGTTGGTCCATTTAGATGTTAGCCTCTCTCTTTTGTTTCTCATCTCATCGGTCTGCACAAAGCAAAATTCCATCCTACTTTGTTTTTTCAAAAAAATTCTATGAATAGGCCCAAGCAATAATTTTAATTTTAATTTTATTTTATTTTTGTATTTGAGGGAAACCTCAAGTGTGCAAAAACTGCACCTTTATGCAATATCTGAAATACCCTAATTTCAAATTGTAGTTGACCCTTGAACAAAGCATGGGTTAGGGTCACCTATCTTCAAGCAGTCAAAAATCTGCATATAAGTTTTGACTCCCTAAAAACTTCACTAATAGCTTACTTTTGATCAAAAACCTTATTGTTAACTAAGTCAATTAGCAAATATTTTGTATGTTTTATATATCACATACTGTATTCTTACAATAAAGTAAGCTAGAGAAAATAGTAAGAAAATCATAGGAAGAAAAAATACAATTCCAGTATTTTTTGAAAAAAATCTGCATAGAAGTGTATCTGCGCAGTTCATACTCGTGTTGTTCAAGGGTAAACTGTATTCAGATCCTTCCATTGTTCTTTCTTGATTATGTCTATATCCCCAATATTTTTTGTTATTAGTATATCAGTCTCTTTTCTCCAGAAAGTGATTCACCAGAATCTTATGATTCTTTTAAAATATAGAATATGGTAAATATAACTAGTGCTCACAAATACCCGATTCTCCTTTCCATTTCTGTTTAGGGGACATTATGCATCCCAGGCTCCTTTGCGTAGGTGAGACAGTAGACAGGCTCTGGCCAATGAAATGTGTGTGGTTGTTCTGTGCGAACTGCAAGCTGAGCCAATGAAAAGACTGAGTTTCTCTAATCTGTCTTTTCTCCTATGGAAACTACCAGATATGCTCACAATGGAGGATCCTGTTAGCCTTTTCCTGTGTGATATGATTTTATGAAACAGGACAGCTGCTCTGTTGACTCATATTGCACATGCATTGTGAGGGAGAAATAAACTTTGGCTGTGTTAAGGAACTGGCACTTCAGGGTTAATTTATTACTGAGGAATAATTTAGTATATCCCGATTAATAAAGCCCCCACATCATGAACAGGCTCTAATAATAGTAGGAATTATTTCCACTGGCAGAAGAGGGGCAGGAGTCACCAGAATGTAACAAAATGATAAATCTATTTCAGTGCTCATAAACTGTGGTGGTTATTTTTTTAGGCAAGATAACATTTTGATTTATTAAACTTGGACTAATGCAGAGGCTTTATTTTTAGCATCTAAGGTGCACGTTTCTTCTTGTGCTCTGTGTGAAAATTAGGTTTCTTTTTATATGTCGTACTGTTTTCTGTGAGACTATTGCTTTATTCCTACCTTGCAATTCTAAAACTTTAACTCTAAGAAGGCAATTGAGTAGATAGAGATTTAAGAACAGCTGAGCGTCATAGTTCCAGCCCCACCCATGAACTCAACTGTGGCGCCTGCGAAGGAGCCCAGCGCCACGGATCCCACTATGTTCAGGATCTGTGCTTGGCCTCCGAAACACACCTTGACTGCCTTGCTTGTTCTTCACTCCAGAGGCTTTTCTTGATGTCTGTTCTCTGGACTCCACCCTCCATTCACACATACTCCTAATGTTTGGACTTGCTTCCCACACCCTCATCAGGGTCCTGGGCATCAATCCCCCTTTGTTCTTCAGCCAACAGTTTATTTCCCCTCCCCCATTCCCACGGTTAATCTCAGCTCCTGGAACTGCAGTCTCTGTGGAGCCCAGGCTCTCCACATTCCTAGGAAGAGAGGTCAGCAGTAGGAGGTCATACAAAAAGCATGAAGCTCCTGTGGGCAGTAATACAAATTATTTCTGCATGTGATTTTAGGAAATCAGTCTCATTGCTTCAAACTTTTTTCATGATCTTTATTATTGATAGGCTTACTGGTTGTAGTTTACTTATTAATGGCATTCATTGTACCCCATCACTGGGTAAACGTGTTGATATCCCGAAGATGAGATAGAAAAGACAGAGAAGGGTTAGGCTGCAAAGCATTTTATAAAGGAGGACCATCTTTGTATTTTCCAGATAGGTTAGAGAGGCACAGCTGGAAGGAGAATCTGAATTTTGATCCAAATCCTGTGCTTGCGTTTGTCTTGGCGACTGAAGATTGTGAATTATTGAGAGGATGCAGCACTCTGGCCTGAGCTGTGTAAGGTGGCACTTCGGCAGTAGAGCTGTGGACATCTTACACACACCTTAAGCATTATCTAGTTTATTTAAACCATTCTGTAATTCCTACGCACAAAAGGGGGTGCTACCCACAAAATGTAGTTCAGCATTTCTTACATATCCACTTCAGTCAGTATAATTTTGCTAAGCTGAACTGAATTCTCTCATTTTCAGAGCTCACATGATTATAGCTGCCAGTATTACCATCAGAAGAAAAAAAATAAATTTCTCAAAGTAATTTCTCTTAATGTGTAATTGTTTATTTTCTCCCCTGCCCCAAATATTCCCCAAGTATTGAAAAAAAGTCAAGATTTGTTATTTATTTTTCACTTATTAGTATTATTATTATTAATTACAAATTCTTGATCCTTTGCAATTTTCTCTCCCCTCTGGTTATGTAAAATCAACAGTGACTTCTAGCAAAGGCTCTTTATGTTTTCAAGAATGTTAATCAGTCTTGTAGCTTAATTTGCATTTATTTTACATTCAAAAGTTTCTTCAATTAGTGCATAATTCTTATGCAAAGTACAATAGGTTTCCTGTGATCAAGATCACACATCCAGATCTTGCTGCAGAGGGGAAGATTGTTAAGGTTGGAAAGGGGGAGTCTTCTCTTGATAGCTGTCCATCTTCTTCCCTGTTCTATTTCTGTTTTTGTCTTTTCCAGCTCCCTCTTCTTGTTTTCCTTTGTGTTACTTATTAGGCATAGCTGTTGACTCTGGCAAGGCAGTGTTATCTTCTTGGTATTTGTTTGAAACCATAATGTACCTCAAACCTCTATTTCAACATAGTGTGTTAAGTTGGGATTGTATCACCTATGAAATTGTTTGGTACCCAGACTGAAAATACAGGGGGTGCCAAAAAACATGTATACATATCGTAAGAAAGAAAAAACTGTATTAAAATTGTAATACTCAATATATACCTATAACAAAAGATGAATACATGTCACCTTTGACTTCTGCAATTACAAGAGGTGCTCAAAGTGGTTACCATCAGTGTCCAGACACTTCCGATGACGGCGAACTACTGCTTGAGCGACGCTGACCAAAGTGTCCACTTGTGTACAACTTTTGGCAGCCCCGGTATTAAACCTTAAAACTCAATCTTAAAAGGAAGGGAACAATGTAAAACCAGCTTTCTTTCCTTTTTTTTTTTTTTTTAAGATTTTATTGGGGAAGGGGAACAGGACTTTATTGGGGAACAGTGTGTACTTCCAGGCCTTTTTTCCAAGTCAAGTTGTTGTCCTTTCAGTCTTAGTTGTGAAGGGTGCAGCCCAGCTCCAGGTCCAGTTGCCGTTTTCTAGTTGCAGGGGGCACAGCCCAACATCCCTTGCGGGAATCTAACTGGCAACCTTGTGGTTGAGAGGATGTGCTCCAACCAACTGAGACATCTGGGAGCTCAGCGGCAGCTCAGCTCAAGGTGCTGTGTTCAATCTTAGTTGCAGGGAAGCTGCCCACCATCCCTCGTGGGACTCGAGGAGTTGAACCAGCAACCTTGTGGTTTAGAGCCCACTGGCCCATGTGGGAATCGAACCGGCAGCCTTCGGAGTTAGGAACGTGGAGCTCTAACTGCATGAGCCACCGGGCTGGCCCCAAACCAGCTTTCAATAATACTGTCAATAACTCAGCTATCTTCATTTATTTTCTCTTGGAGTTTTCCGTCTTGGAGTATGCAATCAAAAAAGTTTGGAGATTACTGCTTTATATTGCTTTATCTGATTATGGTAGATAGCTTTCCTGTAGTTAAAGGAAGAAAAAAAAAAGCATTTTCTCATCAGTTAATTTTGGTAAATGAAGCAACATGTATTTCTCATTGTATAGTTATAATGTGCATTAGCATGCTAAGAGTGAAATGTCCTGCAGTAAACACATTTTTCATTTTAACTGGGTTTATAAAGGATTTCTCAAACTTATTTAATCAACAGTCTTTTGTTTTTGTTCTTCTGTTTTCTTTTCTTTCCCCTTTGATAAGTTCTGATGGCATCACTCTTAACATGTTATGACTCAGGGTTCCACAGACTACTAATCAGATGCTAATATGGGAATTGCTGATTGCTGATTCAAATCTTGTATTTGGAATAATATCTACGATGCATTGCTAAGCGAGAAAGAAGATTCTAAGACAATATGAATAGCATAATTTTATTTAAAAAATGTTATGTACAAAGAAAGGTCTGAGCTGAGGTCCACACTAAAGATGTAAAACAAAACAAAACAAAACAAAACAAAGCAAAGCAAAACACAAAACTAGATGATGGATTTACTGATGATTCTGGTTTTGTTTTGATTCACATAGCAGTGATTTGATCCTGTCTCTTAGACTCTATCTGTCTGACTTTGGGCAAAATATTTAAACTCTGTATGCTTTACTTTTCTCAATTATAAAATGCAGGTTTTAAATGTTTTACTTTGAGTAAGTTATTTGTACTATTTTTTTTTATACTCTGCAAGTATTTAATGGTACCTACTTGAGCTAAGCATAATGAAAGTGGCTTGGTTATATGTGATTTAAAACATTTAAAAAACCCTCACAGTCCATGTGTGTTACAGTTGAAATAAAACTGATCACACCATTGAAACCCAGGGTCCCTTCAGTCTGGCAGTGCCCCTGGCCTGGCAGCAGTGTGTCAGCAACGGCAGTGGGGACATGCTATCATGGTCCTTGATGTAGGTAACAAACGTCAGGATCATGGCCTGAATATCTACTTTTCCTTAATAACCCATCACGCATAATCAGAATTCACTTTTTTTTTTTTTTTTTTTTTTTTTATCTACTCTCTAATTGTGGCAAATCTTATTTGAAGATACTCATATGTTTACCTTCTCTTAGGGGTTTAGAACTTCCAAGGGTTTCTTAACATGATAAATTAGAAAATAATTATTTTTATTTATTTAACTGTGTCTTACTCAAGTTTTATGGTTGGAGCACCCAATAACATTAGCGATCAGGGGTTTTGTTGCTGTATTTGTCAGGTGACACATTGTTTGAAGGGCCTGAGAGCTTCGTGGGAGCACAATCCAAGAACGAGTCAGTCTCAGGAGAATTTTTGTTGGAGGGATTTTGTGTCCGATTTGTCTAGAATTTGCTTCTGGAATGATCTGCACTCCCGAGTACCCGAAAGACTACTTTGCCTTTTAAGCCTGTGTACTGTGGGAGAGTACCTAATAACATGGAGAAAAACGAGAACAAAAGCTGTAATGCAGCCTTTATTTTGCTTTACGTGTGAATATGCTTTCTATATTGCTAAACATATGCTGTCTTTATCATGAACACTAAATTCAATATCTGTTGCCCTTAAAGTGAAAACAAAATACATTATTAGTTTAGTAACATGTTTTCTAGTTTCATTTCTTACTCTGGAGGTGACAGCATTGAAGGGAGTGGACTCTACTGAAGCACTGATGTTTGGTTCATGCTTTAAATGAGGGTTTTTCTAAGCTCCGTATTATTGCTAGTTGGCACTGGATAATTCTGTGCTGTGCAGAGCTGTCCTGTTCATTGTTGGCAACTTAGCACCTTCCCTGGCCTTGATCCACTAGATGCCAGTAGCAAGCCCTCTCTGCCCCAACTGTGACAATGAAAAATGTCTACAGGTATTGTTATACATCCCCTAGTGGGGTAGAGACATCCCCAGCTGAGAAGTACCGCTTTAAATATTGACATATTTTCTTCCTATTGATACATTTGGGGATAGAACAGATTAAACATTTGATATCTAGGAGGGGTCTCTAAACGAAGCACATATTTTCCTGTGTTTGCGTTACTTTAGAAAGAACTTAAACACAATTTTCTTGTAATATATAAATCTAATTTTAGAGACTTGAGGAAAAGGTCTAGGTGTAGGTAAAGTGTTTATTTACCTGACTTCATATCAGATGTGAATACAAGTATCACAAGACATATTTTTTAATGTTTCCCTAACTAGTGTAATGATTGGCCCAGTCATTCTATGCATGAGGATATTATTGATTGGCCTCCATCATGTTGTGCCTGGGAACAGGTGCTTTCCTGAACTGTTATTATGCATCCTTCTTTTCCGTGTTTTATAGGTGTCTTACTCAGTTTGGGCTTATTTCAAAACAAATAATTACACGGGGTGGCCTAAAAAACAGAAATGTATTTGTCACAGTTCTGGAGGCTGGGGATTTCAAAAGCAAAATGCAGGCAGATTTGTTTCCTGGCCAAATCCTTCTTCCTAGTGATATCCTCATTATATATCCTCACATGGGGGAGTAGTGTGGGGAACACTCTCCTATTCCTTCTTAATCTTCTTATAAGGGCACTAATCCTATCGTGAGGGCTTCACCCTCATGGCCTAATTACCTCCCAATGGCTCCATCTCCAAATATCTTCCCATTAGGGATTTAGGGTTTCCACGTATGAATTTTAGACGACGCAAACATTCAGTCCGTAGCAGTAGAGGGATTTTATTATATGAAAAAGTTCAAATCCTGACATTGCTGTCCAAACCCTTGTAAAAAGTAAGAATAAAAAGTAAAAATGTTACAGGTAAGAATAAAATTCAAGTGTAACTGGGAAAATATAAGTAAGTGAAATTAACTAGATAATTAAGTTTTATTAGAATCTCCTCACTTTACCTTGATAGAGTGGAAGTATACATAAAAAATTACCCTTCTCAACAGCATTCAAAACCTTCAAATTGTTTTAAATGCCACTCTTGCCAGGTAAATAAAATTGCAAAGACTTTTAGTGCTATTTTTTATCACAAGAAAAATCTCTCCAGTTAGTTGCATCAGCAATATATGAGAGGAATATGAAATAGAAAAGTGACATCCTAATTTTTAAAAATAGGAATTTTAGTGGTTCATTGGTGACTTCATAGAAAGCTCCATCTCTAAAAACCCTACACGACACTAATCCCCTTATCTAAATTCAAAATCACAGAGTGAAAACATGTCAATTCACCGCCTCTAAAAATCATGTAAAAGTTAAGCCTAATCAGTCTCATTTGTTTCTCCTAGACAGGGTTTTTCAGGCTCATCACTGTTGATACTTAGGTTGATTAAACCTTTGTTGTGGGGACTGGCCTGTGCAATGTAGGGTGTTCAACAGCACCTCTAGTCTCTATCCACTAGCCAGTAGCAACCCTTGCACAGTTTTGACAATCAAAAATGCCTCCAAACACTGCCATATGTCTCCTGGGGAGCAAAATTGCTCCAGTTAAGAACCATTGCTATAGAAGCATAAAGCTAGACTATATCTATGAATCTTCATAAAAAGCAGGGGGAAAAAATAGTAGGAATGAAAGAAGGAGAAAGAAAGAAACAAGAACCTTGGAGCCTCCTGGTGTTTTACTGGACATCTTTTAGTATTACTGGGGAAACACATTTAGAGATAATAGGGATTTAACACAGTAGCAGACAAAAGGGAATCATTTCAGTGTAATTGAAGAGAAACTGAACGCTTGCAATACTGTAACAGTTGAAAGTGTATCTTTAGCAATTTATGTGCTTTTGAATGAAGGACAAAAAACACTCAACATTCTCACTGCTACTTGTATGACTTCTGCACAGTTCAAGAGTCTATTTTTGGCAATGATAGATTTGTTTTAAATGCAAACTATATTATGAGCCAAATGTATACATTAGGGCTTCACTGATCCATTTTTATTTGATGCTCTAAAAGGAATAGCTAGAGCACAACTAAAATAACCCCATCACTCCAGTACAATAGAAGCCAAATGACTCAAACTGTTTCCTCTGTTGTTCAACTATAGCAACTCCAAATAAAGTTGCAGCTTGTGTGCACCGCTGCTGTTTGCTAGTTCCACTCTTTTTATCTTTTTCCGAGTTCCTGTGATGTCAAGCCTCCCACTCAGACCCCTGTGAATATTAACAGATATCATTATTTTATCTCTGCTAAAGCTGCATCGGGTCAGTGGTTCTTAGACAAAAGGCAGGAACAAAGGAAGCAACTGACAACAAACCTGTGGGGGGCTCTGCTAATAGTGAGAGTCCTCGGGATGGCAACCATTGAAGGTCTAGACTCCTGATTGCTTTAGTAGGATGGAGACGGAGCTAACCTAAGTAGGACAGAACCCCTGTGTTTGATTCCAGGAAACCTCCACAGGAGTGTTTTTTCCTGTGTATTCAAGTGTTCCAGCAGAAGGTATCCTTAGATAGTTATGAATATCTGGTAATTATGAAGTCAAGAGAAGAATGTTTCCTTTAAAAATGAACTTTTCCCAGAGTACCTACCCCCACTCAGATAGAGCCAATTAAGAAGATATTGGCTGGGTCTTTTCTAGATGGCTGACGCTGACGCTGCCCAGAGCAACTGCGCCTGGGCTGACTCTTTAAGGGATACATGGCATTTTCCATCTTCGGACTATAAGCAATGGCTGATTTGTTGGAAGCAATAGTCTTTCACAGGACCACAGGCTGTTTGTACATTTTGTCACTTGTGCTGTATATCACAAATTATAGCTTATAGTTGTAGGACACTGTAAACTTCTTAAATGTACCATCCTGTTTAATTGGTTTTTGTGAGTACAGGTATTGTTAATCAGTACACTGTAAGTAATGCATATTTACGGCATTGTTTGTTCCAGTGTACTCCAGCATTCTTGGACCCATGCATAAGGAGGCACTATTACTGCAAGCTGAAAATACACTACATCATTAAAGCAGGCAGAAGCAGAAGCCTTGAGCTATTAACTCAGGGATAAAATGGAAACAAGCAACGTCTATTGTAAATTAGGAAGTGATCCTAAATAAAATATAAGGAATGACTAAAAAGCCAGTAACAATCCACTCATAATATTGTTAGAACTAGTAAGAGTTCAGTAAATGACCATGCATATAAAATATACAATGAATTAATATAGTTTTATATACTAGTACAAATATATTATAAAAAAGAGAAGTAATATCTTATAACTTTTACCTTAAAAAAGGCGTGTGTGACCTGATTGTAAAACCAAAACAATACCAAAGAACCACAACAACAACAAAAATCAGACATATGCAAAATAAATACATAATGTAGAAATATGCCACATTCCAGATTAGGAACAACAATTAATGCACATATCTAATCAAATCCCAGTGAAAATAATAGTGACATTTTCCTTTTAAATCTTGACAATATAATTTCAAAATTTATCTACGTGAAAAAATGTGGAAAGTATTTAAGAACACTGCTGAGCTAGATTAACTCTCCCAAATACTAAAACATATTCTGAAACTATAATTATTAAATCAGTACAGAAACTGTGCACAATTAGTCTAACTAATAAAGGTGAAACATTAATCAGTGAGACAAAGATAAATTGTTCAGTAGCAAGAGATGGGACAATTGGTAAGGTGTTTGGGGAAAAAAGTTAGATCTCAAATAACACAAAAAAACCTGATTATTTAAAGATTCTGATATATAAATTCAGACTAGAGAGACAGAAGAAACTGCTTTGTCAAGAAGTGTGAAAGGTATCTATTAAAATAGATGTTTACAAAGAAAAAATAGTTTTAATAACATGGAAAATGATTTTAATAGCATTAAGAAAACAGTAAAATTTTACATGTAAAATATAATTTCAGTTTTGTGTAGCATTATATATAGAAACAAATCAAAACATTAAGTCTTACACAACTAATATAATATTCCTTAGTGTCTATTTCTGTACTTTTTGACAGAAAAATTACAGACATGCCTATTAACCATATTTAAATTCTTAAGGTTTAAAAGAGCTTCTTTAAGCCACTTCCGAGCCCTTACTCCTTCCTCATCTGGCTTCTTTTCTTCCCTTCAGCAGTCGGGCTCTCCTTCCTTGGTCCTTCCTGAAATGGTGCCTGGAGATAGGGAAGGATCTAAATATGTTTTGGAATCTGAGAGATGGAACTTTGATCTACCTATTGTCTTATAGTCCTGCTGATCTCAGCTGCACTCCAGCTGATTTGTCTTAATCCATCATGTGCATACTTGTGCTTTCAGCCTCTGAGAATTTAGCTAATTTAAGACTGCTGTAACGGCAAACATTCCTGAGAAATGTCTGACTTGCCATGGTCTCTGATCTCAAGGTCATCACACTGTGAGAGACTTCTTTGTCCCAAGGCCAGCCTTTTTCTGGCACACCAGCTGTCTCAGCTCTTCTGTACTAAGCATCTAGAAACATAGGGATTTCCCCCTTGTTCTACTAATTATAGAGAACTAGGAGTCCTCTCTCAGACCCACATGATGTCTTCTTAGCCAATTTCATTTAGTGTTGGGGTTTTTCCTCATTGCTACAAGGCCAGGTTAACCATAGAGCTTACAGTTTTCCTGAGATATCTTGCATGTTCCTATGCAAGGAATAGCTACATAGACACAACAATGCCTATCTTGGTGTTTCTTTATCTGGTCACGTATTCTGGTCACAAGGGAGAAAGCCCAGAAACTCACAGCCTATAGTCCTGTAATTCTCTATTCCTCTTACTTCTTATATGAGGGCGCTGTTCCTGCCAGGAGGGATCTTCCTTTATGTCATATTATTTATGCTCTATAAACAATAGTTAAAAGAAAAAAAAAACACTCTAGTTGGAGCCCCAAATTTTGTTTAGCATAACTTAGGAAAGATTTTTTGTTATTTCTTAGTTTATTTTCTTTTAAAACAATGCTTAAATATGGAGCCTGTCATCTCACTTAGACCCTTGAGAAAGCTAGATTTGAGACATGAAGATGAGTAGTTCTTTTCCAATATTCTAGATGATGTTTTCTCTCCCTCCCTGAAGTAATAAATGTCTTGGTTCAATGTATAGAAAGAATCAGAACAGTATGATTAAGAGAAAGGGTGAAAAATGCAGTGTTTAATCATTTCAAAAATCTTAACCCCAATACATTACGTGTAAAATATGAACAGGAGAAGTTGTAGTTTTAAAATCTTGGGATAGACAGCTCCACCTCTTTCTCTGCTTGGGAACTACCCTCAAACAAGAAAGAGAAAGAAAAACAGAAATGCAATCTCCATTTTTGAGAAAAATTACACATCATATTAACATAAACTACAATGTGAGAGGATGGTTTTCCAAATACCACAAACATTATACAGAAGTGCCACTTCAGGAAAGGCTGGCAGAGCACTACAGTGCAAAGTAGCTGATATGTCCTAGGAGGGAAAAACAGCTAGCCCTTAATTTGAACGATGGAAAAAGGATGCGTCTGCAAGCTCTCCCCTGGACTTGGTTCAAAAAGGAAGGAAACAGCTGCCCAGTGTAGACGTACAAGATACACCTATGTTTAGAAAACAAAATGGAGGTGAGTGAAACAGGTGAGCAGTGCTGCAGGAGCAAATCAATTCACTTACAAAACCTTGTGCTATAAGGAGCTTTACATGAACCAGAAAAAGTTCTTTTGTGCTTGGAACAGGGCTCAGTTTTTCTCTGACTCCTCATTCAAAGCTGAAGAATAATTGTAAAAATAAATAGATTCTATATAACAATATTATAAAAAGAATTAAGGGACGATGGAAACCCTCCTTGGAGAAAAATCAACAGATAAATACTGATTTAAACAGATAAAATTGGTTATCAGATAGATCACCAGGAATTATATAATAAGTTAATGAAGTAATATCCTTACAAACAAGACCTCAAAGCGAAAATCAAGACGTCGGGACAAAAAGTGACATACAGGAGATAAAACAGGAGCATGGCAAGAAAGGGAGGGAAAAAATCGGCCCTTCAGCTGAAATTTATCTTGATGCTAAATAAACTTTAAACCTTCTTGCAATATATTCTGGAGTTCTGTGTCTTTTAGGACCTCCAGGATACAGATATTGAAACAAAGTTAAGGCTGAAAACTATATATTGGAGTGTAGCTCCAGTGGAAGATAAAATGATTATAAAGGAAATAGGGATGCCTTCAGATCTGATAATAAGATCTGGAATGCTTTCAAAGCTGTGAAAAGAAAGGAGGAAGTAGAAGGGGCGGGAAGAGCCTCAGACCATGACACAAAGGGGAATAAGTCTTAGCCAAACCACTGGGAGCTTTAGAACAAGGAAGGGTTTTAGAGGAATCCTGTGTTGGGCAGAAATGACCAGACCTAGTATTCCTTCCATGGTCAGTCTTTGTTAAGAGTTGCTCAGGTAAAACAAAGCCTCTGCCTGAAAGCTGAGGCAGATGCTGAAGACACTGAAGCTGGAAGCTGTCCTCCTAACTGCATTTCTTGCAACAGAACAGAAAATTCTTTTCTTTATGATCTGACAGAGGCAATATGATGACTGCTGCAGTCTACCTCTTGTACCATAAAGATGCACTTTTCCATATGCATTTGGTGAGCAGCTCTCCTCAAGGGTTCTAGTGGACCTCTCTCCCTTGGGGGGAACTTAAAGTTGGGGTTTAGTGGGATGGACTAGAGCTTTACTGATGCAGCTGTATTCAGGAATACCACTGGCACCTGTTTCCTACCCTCACTATTTATTCTAAATTCCTTTTGTGCTCTGCTAGAACCTCTGGCAGTCTTGGTGGCTTACCTGATGGTGTGGTGTGAACCCTCTGTCCCAAGTCTAAGTTCTGGTAACCATACTGTTCTCAGGTGGGATTGTGCATTTGTGCAGTATCAGTCACACATGGTCAAGGGACTATCAAGCATCCAGGCTGTTCACTTGGCTCCACATAAATATCTCTAAACCCTCCCTTGTCTTTCTGATTAGGGTCAGTTAGCAGTGCCAATACCATGACAACTCCTCTGGCCTCTGTACAGAAGGACTGCTAAGTGCTCAGGTGGTAGCCATAGCTTATAGTTCCAGCAGGATCATTATTTGGTCTCCTGGAGAGCCTGATTCCTTAGGGACCAGGGCATTCACTCCTTCAGGGACAGGAAGTACAAAGTCCTTTGGTGTGCCACAGGGAATAATGGTAAGTGGTATCACCCTTTTTGCCCAACCTTTGCACCTTGTCTAATGTATCCTTCCCATCAAAGAAACAGGGTAACGTGGAGGTCTCTAATTCAGTGTGCATACGGAATGCTGGAAGGTAGTACGCCATCTTTGTAGAGTATTGCCTCTTTAGGTGTCCACATCAGGTGTATCTTCACTGCAGTGTCACTTCAGGTGTACCTTCAACAGTTTGTCCTAATGCTCTATCAGAATGGCAACTTCCGGATGGTGGGATATGAAATACAGACAGCATATTCCTATTATCATAGTACCACTCCTCCTTTATCTCCTTTGTTGAGGAGTGGGTTCCCTGTTCAGATCACATTCCATTTCTGTGGGAATAGGTACTCTGTAAGTCCCCAAGGGAGTAGTGCTGGCTGAGGATATGTGAGCAGGAAAGGCAATCACATGCTCAGAATAAGTTACTGGCTTTCTCAAGTAGAAAGAGTCCAGTATAATTAACCTACTACCAAATAATTCCCTGGGGGAATAATATCGTATGAGGGGCTCAGCATTGGTCTCTGTTGTTGAAATGGCAGCCATTACTGTACTGGCCGTAGTAAGTGGGAGACCATGCATAACTTCCATCTTAGCCTCTGTGGCCTGTTGTGTCAGACCTCGAGTGGTCAATGAGGAAGCCGCTAATGTCAGTTGACCAGGTTACTTTGACTGATTGTTTCAATACCTTTTCCTAATGAACGTTTATTGTGCCTCCTCCCAAGTATAGTCACATTCTGAGATACTGGAGGTTAGGACTTCAACGTAGGAATTGGTGGGGAGAGGGACACAATTCAGCCCATAAGTCCATGTATCTGAGGTCATATGATTCTCCTGTAATAAAAATACCATGTCTTGCATGTCATCTGTGATCAGGGCTACTACTTAGTTCAGCTTGCTGTGGTCTAAAATCATTCTCCAGGGCCTTTCCAATTTCTGTAAGAAATATGATAGGGTCAATATCTGCCATCTTTTGCCGTGTAATCATTTTTTATTTACTCTCGTGGATGGAGTAAGTATGTAGTGTCAGAGGCTTCCATGGGGCTCCTCTCCCTGTTAGATTTTATCCCACCTGCCAATGTGGGCTAAATCTAATGTGAAGGTTAGTTCAACTTCCAAGTATGGTGATCCCAATTTTACATTCAGGAACTGTAGTAGTGAGTACTGGGTGTATCTGTGACTAGACTCAGTGTAAATCAGACTTGGACCAGGACTCTGTTACCACCCCTCATATTTCCCCACTCTAATGATGGAACCCTGATGATGCTTCAGTTCTCCAGAAATCAATGTCAACTCCAACCCTGGGACCAAGATTCCTTGAACTGTCTGGAATTCCCTTTTCCCCAATACACAGTCAACCAAGTAAATGGTCATAGTGCCTAAGGTGTCTTAAAATTAATGAAGATTCAGGGCAACATAATGCATCCTGAGCCATATAAATAAATGAATAAAAATTGCATATCTAGGCCTACTAAAGTGAAACTGCAAAAGACTAAGAATAAAGGAAATATTTTAATAGTAACTAGAGAAAAAAGATTATCTGCAAATGAACAAAAGTTGACAACAGAATTCTCAACAAGAGCAATGTTATGTGGAGGAGTCAAAGCCCTGTGGTAAAATATAACTGTAAACTTAATTTTTGTGTCAAACTGGACTACCAAGGATGAGGGTGAAATACATAGATCAATAGATGGAGAAAAATAACCATTAATAGATCTGAAATAAAAAGGAAGTGGCACTTCAAAGAAAAGGAAGTGAGCCAGAAAAAAAAAAAAAAAAGGATTCAGAAAGGATTAATTGATCAAAGAAATTAGTAAAAGTGTAGATAAATCTAAGCAAAACTTTGCTATATTAGGTAAAATACATCATGTTTAATATGTGAACTAAAAATGAGCAAGATAAAATAGTAGATACCATTAAAATTGGGATGTGGTGACAAGAATCAAAACATAATCTAAATAGGTTGTATATAAGGTATCTTTCTCAGTCTTTTCCAGGTTATATAAACAAAAGATTTTTTAAAATGGGATTTAAGTCATATCATGCAATGATTTAATGTATTTAATGTTTTGTACTGTGCAGAGAATGTACTCTCATTTTAAGCATACATAGAACATAAAAAATTTACCATATTCTTAGCCAAAAATACATTTCCCATATTATCTTCATGTCATAAATAATACAAGAAACATTTTCAACTATTGAAATCAAATTAGTAGCAAAGTTTTTTAACATAAAAATTACTCTGAATACCTCTTGGGATAAAAAGGGAGTAAAAAATGAGAACAAAAAGTATTTTCCTTATTTTGAAATCTTGCTTTATGAAATTAATATAACTACTCCAGCTTTTGATCAAAGTTAGCATGGTATATTTTTCTCCATCTCTACTTTTAACCTATGTGAATCTTTATGTGTAAATGAATCTTGTTTTTATTTATTCTGACAATTTCTATCTTTTAATTGGTGTATTTATATAATTTACGTTTAAATTGATTATTAATATACTTTGATTAATATCTACTGTCTTTTTAACTATTTTATGTTCATTGCACTTGTCTTTCTCCTCTCTCCTCATCCCTTTTTCTGCCTTCTCATATTTTAATAAGCATTTTATATGATTGAATTTTATCTCTACACCTAGTGTATTAATTGCACTTGTATTTAAATTTTTAGTGGTTTCCCAAGAGTTTGCAATATATTTGTAAATAATCTATTTACCTACGAATAACACTATACTGCTTTACATTTGGTGCAAATATTTTATAACAGAATATTACCAATTTTTTCCTGCCATCATTTATGACATTGGTTTTATTCATTTTATTTATCTATGTGCCATTAATCTCCCAATGCCTTACCACTATTATTACTTTAAACAGTAATGTTTTAGATCCAGTAAGAATAAGAGAAGTAAAAGTGTTTATTCTTCCATCATATATTTCTTCAGTGGTCTTCTTTCTTTACGTAAGGTTTCAGTTTCTGGACTTATATAATTTTCCTTTCCCTGAAGACTTTTAACATTTCCTGCAGGACAGGTCAGTTTATGGCTCCAGGGGCTTTTGTTTCAGGTCAACTAATCTCCGGTGTGACTCTCCCAATTCACCTTCTTTTTTAAATTTTGGAGTGGCACTTGCCCGGTGAACCTAATTCTTTGGTCTGTCCAAGGAAAGGTTTTGACTTTCAGTTTATTCAACTTTTCTTCTTGTAAAGACAGGTGTGATAAATTCCAAGCTCTTTACATGTTGGAGCAGAAACCAGAAGGCCATACAATTATGTTTTAAATAAGTTAAGAGACAAAATGAGATTAAATATGCACAAACACTGTTTTTTTTATGATTACCTTCCTACTTACCTTTACTGACTTGGGTTTCTGTGTGTGTATAGATTTGAATTACTGTCTTGTGTCTCTCAATTTCAACTTGAAGAACTCCTTTCTGTATTTCTTTCTTGTAAGGCATATGGATTAGAAACAAATTATTTGACATTTTATTTGTCATGGGGTGCATTTATTTCACCCTCATTTTGGAAAGAAAGTTTTGCTTGATCTAAAACCTTTGGTAGACTTCTTTTTTTTTTTTTTTTACTTTTAGCACTTTGACTATGACATCCATCTGATTTCTGGCTGTTACGGTTTCCTATGAAAAATCAATTGTCAGTATTATTGGGCTTTCTTCATATGTGATTAATCATTTTTCTCTTATTTCAGGATTTCCTTTTCATTTTTCATCATTTTAACCACGGTGTACCTAGATATGGATCTCTTTTCCTTTATCTTATGTGGACTTTGTTGAACTTCTTTGTCATGCGGGGCGTCTGGCGGGGTCTCTGCTCCCGCTCCCCACAAGAGAACGCAGGATATGGCCAGGCTCAAAAGGAACACCCACGGAGCTATAAGTAGGGGAGTCATATCACTATATTGTCTCTGGCGGCCTCCGCCTCTCTGCAATCCGCTCTTGTTAGCTCAGCCACCATCTTCTTGCTAACCCCCATTTTTTTTGCTAGCATAGCCACGGCAGTTATATTAGTGGCCAATGGCTCACTGGTTACAGCTGACGGCCAACTAGCCACAGCTGATGGCCATGCAATCACAGTTGATGGCCATTTACTACCTGAGCAGGCACCTATCTATGTGAGGCCGAGAGCCTGGAAACTGCTTTCTGGGGCTCTGTCCCCACACTCTTGGATGTGTAGATTAATGTTTTTTCATCAGATATGGGAAGTTTGTAAGCTATTATTTCTTCAAACTTTTTTTTCTGCACCTTTCTCACATTTTTCTCTTTTTCTGACACTCCTGTTATACATATGTTGATGCATTTACTAGTATCCCACATTTCTCTGAGGCTCTGTTTTTGCTTCATTCTTTTCTCTCTCTTTTTCAGATTGCATAATTTCTAATGATCTGTAGTCAAATTACTATTTTCTCTACCAGCTCAAATATGCTGAGCCCTGTAATGAATTTTTCATTTTAATTATTGTTAATGTTCAACTACATATTTCCCATTTTTTAATAATTTCTCTATTTTTGTTTATATTTTCTATTTGGTAAAACAATTACATCATACCTTTAACTTTTAGACATGGTTTCCTTTAGTTCTTTGAACATAGTTATAATTGCTAATCTGAAGCCTATTAAACCTAACAGTTGGCTCCTTAAAGCAGTTTTATTTTTCCCTTAAAACAAATGAACAAACTAAAGAACTATGGGTTTTTGACCCTTAAAAAAAAAAAAAAAAAAAAAGTATGGGTTACACTTTCCTTGTCTTAGTATGTCTTGTAATTTTTTTCTTTTGATTGAAAAGTGGACATTCTAGATAATATATTGTAGTAATACTGGTTATTGATCCCCCTGTGATATGGGAAGTCCCTCACTATAGAAATTTTAAGTCTCCTTTTCCATTGTTTCTTAGCTCCTTTGCCCCTGACTTTGATTACTCTCCTAATCAGTGTGGGGACAGAGCCCCAAAGAGCAGTTTCTAGGCTCTCAGCCTCATATGGAGGGGTGCTGGCTCGGGTGGTAGATGGCCATCAGCTGTGGCTGGTTGGCCATCAGCTGTAACCATTGAGCCATTGGCCACTAATATAACTGCTGCGGCTACGGAGGAGAGTCGAGGAGAGTGGAGGAGAGTCGATGGTCGGTTGGCAGAAAAGCAGACAGCAGGACGCACGTCTAGTGAACCCAGCCTCCAATGAGACCATAGTGGTATGACTTCCCTACCTATGGCTCCGTGGGTGTTCCTTTTGGGCCTGGCCACATCCTGCGTTCTTATGTAGGGAGCGGGAGCAGAGACTCCGCATGACTCCCCGCACGACGTCAGTTTCTGAATCTTAGACTAAAGATTGCTCCTAGCCTGAATCACAGAATGTCTCTCAGATAACTACTTAAAAACCTATGACTTCCCAACATCCCCCAAGCCATTCCAGACACCCCAGGCCAGTATACTTGTTGATTATAATCATTGGAGTCTAATGTTCTTTTCAACCCATTCTGGGCCCATTTCCTAGACAATTGACACAACTTAAATGACTGGTTGCATGGCCACAGGATATATAGAGGTAGCAGATTTATTAATTAAAATCTAATTTTCCCTATTCAGGGGTCTTGGGGATGCAGAGGATACCCCAGCAAGATTGCCAGTCCAACACTGTCTTCCAGGCGGATTTCAAGACCCCTTCCTCTCATCTAAGATCAGATAGGGTGAGAGTTCTGTGAATCCCCCAATAGGTAGGAACAGCTCTGTACCCGTGCCCAGCAGGAAGCAGATACAGAAAAACAGAACTTCTGTCCCTCAACTTCCATAGAGATTTTATGGGGATCAAGTCTCCCAAGGGGAAAACAAGGCAGGCAGTTAGAGATAGGCATTGGGTCTCTGCATAACTCATAGTATTCAGCTGCCAAAAAAAACCTCCCCTCTCTGTCCAAAACTTCCCCTTTTCATTGTAAACAAATGGGTACAAGATACCCAACTAGATTAAACTGGGCTACTCACACCACTCACACCTGTGCAGTTTAAAAAGATGAGGTAATAGCCTCTTGTCAGTCACAGGTGTCAATCAAGTGGTCCCACACCCAGAAAGGAACAGCCCATTCTAGAGAAAAAAGGACAAAAACTCCAAGTCCTAACTTGTCAGGGCCTTTTAAGCCTCTTCTTTTGCTCATTCCAAACCTTTAGGAGTGTATTTTTCTTCTAATAATGCCACCTTGGGCCCTTGAGCCATTCTTTACTGCTTGGGTCCACTTCTACTTCTTTGAAGTGTACTATCTCTTCTACTAAACTCCTCTTTCACCACTTTCTTTCTGTATCTTGTTCACTTCTTTGCTTGAGATGCCAGGGACCTGGACATTGAGCCGAGGACTCACTGTCCAGTAACACCTGGGGATAATGCTGTTGTCATTTTTGCTTGGTCATTTCTTTTTGTGTTTACTGAGTTGATTGTATTAATTCTCTGGAATCTATTTCCCTCTGTCTTATGTAACCTCTCATATCTTTGCTGAAAAAAAATTTTTTTCCGCTTGTTTTTGTCTTTTAGCAGCTACCATTCCTATGTCAGTGTAAACCATTTATTGGTCAGGGGCTCTACTTTAGTCATCTTAGTCAGTTATGTTTTTTATCCTTTACCATTGAATTTATATGCCTGGCTTGGAGTCTGTGTTTACATATTCCCCCCCCCCCTTCAGTCAGAGAAGCTTGGATGTCCCCTCTCTCAGTACTTTTGAGATTGCATATCCTTAGGCAAGATTTTTAGATGTAAAGCTCTCCATGCTTTGTTCTAAATAAAGTCATTTTCCCTTATAGCCTTTGTCTTCTGTTAGAAAAATGCTCTGTGACTTTGCATAGTAGCTGGGGGTGGGGACAGAGGCCCACTTCTAGAGTCACACCTCAGGTCTACAAGGGAACACTAGAAGCGAGGTCAGTTCCTATCTTCCTGGCCTGCCCGTTAGGCATGGAACCTTTATTCTACAGGTGAGCTGAAGTCAAGGTCCCAATATCCTGGACTTTTTGTACTTGAAGTAGAGTTTCTTCCCTACAAGTAGGAGCTGGGAGAGGAAAGAGAGTTTTCGTTTTCTTAGCTCCTCCCATCTAGTATAGAGTTTTTCTACATGGAGTTAGAAGGCATGAGAAGCACCAGTGACACTATAGCCTTTGACTTAAGAGTCAGAGGGAGAAGGAGCCCTGGACTTCTTGGTTGCCTCTGCCCAGAGTAGAGATTTCATAAGTTTGAGCTGATATGTGGGGAAAGGGAGCAAGTAATGGCTCAAATGCTACAGACTCTCACTGTTCTTACTGAGATTTTAGTCAATTTACTTGAGTGAATGTTTTTCTACTTTCTATATACCCTTAGGACAATATCCAGAGGCTAAATTATTTTTTTAAAATAATTTTCAGCAGTTAAATAGCTATTTTGTAAGACAGAGGATCTGTCAAGCTCCTTACTCTGCTATTACAAATTTGGATGTTTTCTAATTCATCGTTTCCAGTTTATTAGCCTTCTCTTTTGCTTTATTTAGTCTGATTTTAAACCCATCGATTGATTTCTTAATTTTAATTTCTATTTCTAGAACAGTGCTGCCCACTAGAACTTTCTGGGCTGATGGGAATGTACTGTAGTCTGTACTGTTTAATATGGTAGCCACCCATCATATGTTACTATTGAGCTCATGAAATTTAGCTAATGTGATAAAGGAACTAGTTTTCAATTTTATTTAGCTTCAAGTAATTTAAATTTAAGTAACCACAGGAGGCTAGTGGTTAACATATTAGACAGTACAGTTCTAGAATTGACTTTTTTTTTTTTAATGGATCCTAAATCTCTATTGAAATTCTTAATCTGTTGTAGTTATTTTAAAGGCTGTCTAACTCATCCATTGGTCTCTTTCTTTTGCCTGTGGTTTTCGTTCTTTTTTTAAACTTTATTGGGGAATATTGGGGAACAGTGTGTTTCTCCAGGGCCCATCAGATCCAAGTCATTGTCCCTCAATCTAGTTTGGAGAGCACAGCTCAGCTCTAAATCCAGTCGCCGATTTCAATCTTTAGTTGCAGGGGGCGCAGCACACCATGCGGGAATTGAACTGGGAACCTTGCTGTTAAGAGCTCCCACTATAACCAAGTGAGCCATCCCGCCACCTCCATCCTATGGTTTTCTTTACTGCTTATATATTGGTTCTTTTTTTTTTTTTATCATGATCTGTAATTTTTAAATTAGATTTATTAGATTAGAATTATGGATGTAAAGTTGTAGAAGTTCTAGATGCTACTTTCTTCCAAAAATATGGGAATTTTCGTTTGGAAAGCAGGTTCCTTTTTTTCGTATAGCAACCTTAGTTTTATTATTGGGTCTATCAATTGCTAACTCTTTAGCCTTATACAAATGGTGCAATAGTTCTGAACCTCAGTTTTTTCTAAATAGGTCTAATATTCATCTGGCCTGAAACAAAGATCATGAGGGTGAATAACCAATTTCTTAAAATTTTGTGAAATCTACAAGGTAATACAAGTATGAAATTCCTGTTAACCATTCATTCTGCATATATTCAGCAATATTTTTACAGGTTGCTTGAAAATGAAAACAGGATTTTGTTGGGTAGAACTTGTTCTTACTGTTACAAGCAAGTTAATTTGTATATATGTTGTGACTGATTGTTTTTTAGTGGTCTATGATGGAAACCGTACCACCCTTCTAAAAGCAGCGAATGGTTATAAAATCAGCTATTAAGTAATGGCCTTACATTTACAAAGTGGGAACAAATTTAATGCTCCTTTTAATTTACACTCTCTGATGAGATTTAACAACAGTAGAAAAGAGTCTGAATAATAGCCAGAATCTTAGGTTATAGTCAAGTTTTTCTGGTACACATTGAAATCTCAAGTCATTAAGAGAAACAAACTTTAGTAGAACCAATGGCACCATTTTTGTTTACTCTTCTCAGAAAATAAAATTCATATTTTTTAAATGGGTATACACATTTCCTTATTGCAATCATTCCACTGCAGTACAAAAGAAATAGTGTTCTCTTATCTTGCATTTTATTAAGAATAAAAAAATTCCCTTGTACTTAAAACATCATCTTCCTGTAAACAGAACAATTAACTTGATATTGTTCCAAATAATTTCTGAGTATCTAGATAAGATTAAAGGCATTTATTTTGCCAAGTTCACGAGTTAGTCTTCTCTTTTATTTTGTTCTCTATCATTTAAGCCAAGAGTTTTTATTACCCACTCAAAAACTGTTGAATTTCTGCCCTAAATTCCAGCAATCTTTGGAATGCTTTGACATCATGTAGTATCTGAATAGAGCAATCTTATCTACAGTACAAAAATATTTTCATTATAAAATGATTTTTTATTTTTCAAAAACAAAGTTTTTTTCAATAGCAAGTGCCTATCACATGATAGTCTTTTCAACTTACGTTCTGACAAATAACTGATACTGACCATCCACTGCTCCTCAAAAGAAAACTGATTCCCTATTAGACTGACTGCCAAGTTAAAAATATTTTTAAAACCTGCTTAAAGGCTAATTTCCTTTCCTATCTCCTCCAAAATGTGTTTAATGTTCCTGATTTGGGTAATAACACCCAGCAGTCTGGGAAGACAGAACAGCTACCTCGATTGCTCCCTTGGCATACTAATGCATGAACAAAAACACTTCAAGGTCACCCTCTTGATCTTCCTCCACATTATTCATTTCCCTTAAGAGTAAACTATGATGCTTTCTCTCTTACCAGAAAGATAGTTGAAATATTAAAATATGCTGTTTTCACAAAGCCTAAACAAAAATAGCTATGTTTAGATACAGATGGGGCAGTGGTTCTATAGCATTGGATAAATATACCCACTGTTCTAGGCAGCTTCTCTTAACAGTTTAATTACTTCTATTTATTAATTTCATCTTCAGAAAAACTAAAACAACAAAACAAACAAACAACAATGACAAAAAATTTAAAAAAGCAATAACCCTATTAATAATGGCATGCCTCTATGTTACAACTTTTCAGCATGGCACCTCACAGAGAAATATACAGATCAAATGTTTGGTCATTACAAATATCCTAGCAATAAATTTGATTTAAAATACTCTCCAACTATAGTTACTGCACTTGGAAAGACTTATTTCTTTCAGCTATTATATTTCTAATGCTGCTGAAGAGATGAATTTGGGGAAACAGTTATCAGAAGTACTAAATTAGCATTACAGACATATGCCAATGGACCAGAAGAAGCTATAATTGCAACCAGTTTATTTTTCAGATGAAGTTATTTTGTTCAGAGTTGATGGATGGCCACATTTTGAAAGATAATATGTATCTGTTATTGATTAACCCAGGAGAGTGATACAAATATACTCAAGAGCAAGAACAAGTGTTGGTGTGAAGTGGTGTATTTGAGTATATACAGAGATGTAAAAAATAATCAAGAGGTCTGTTTCATTCTTGATACACATCCCTTCAAAGTGGCATATTGATATGAATGCTGGATATACTTATACTCTGGAGGTTGGGCAATGGGGAATGTCTTAAACCAGGTCCTCTCAAATTTGGTGCTATTGATACTTTGGGTTGCATAATTTGTTGTGATGGGCTGTCTTCTGTATTTTAGGGTGTATAACAACATCATTGACCTCTACCCATTAGATACCAGTAGCACCCACCCTCAATTGTGACAATCAAAAGTATCTCCATACATTGCCAAATGTTCCCTGAGGAAAAAAGTGTCACTGGTTAAGAACCACTGGAGTGAAAGAACCACAGGGGATGAAAAACACTTTGGTTAATATAGCAAAATATTATTGTATCACATTTAGGAAAGCTGCGGATTTTTTTTGTCAGCCATGTTTCCTGGCCACTCCCATATCTATAATAATATCCCAAACCACAAATCTCTGAATGAATACTTCTTGACTCATAGGACGTGTAGTTTTTTATTTCCTTTTTTGCAACTTTCCTGAGTAATTTCTTCTAGGAGTCCTTGGGGAGGCAAAATTCTGACATAAGCAGAGCTACTTCCTGGGGTTCTGGAGTCCTTCTGTTTCAATGTCCATTCCTCTAGTTGTCCCTGACCTCTGTTGCTCAAGAGGTACTGTTCATGTAATTGCCATTGCTGTCACATGTTTCACGTAGCCATCAATAAAGAAATATTTCTTTATATGACTAGGCCTTTCAAATGTTTTCTCACAGCAGGCTGTTGGGCCCCTGGCAGATTCTTCCTTTATTCTACATTATTCTCTTTTACAGAGCAAATGGGCCTCCCAAGGGGCAGTGTTAGGGGATGGTGAGGCCTAATCTCATGTTCTCCCTGAAAACATTATTACTCTTTCCAAACTCATGTTCTGCTGCTCTGTTTTATACACTGTATCAGGCTTATTTTTAACTTGGGTATTTTGTTATAGAGTCCATTGTCGCACACATATCAAGATCTCTTCCTGGAAATCATTTCTGTGCCCCCAGAACATTCTAGTTAAGGTGCTTGCTCATCAAATTATGAATGTTAGAAGATGGCAGTTCCCGGGAGCAGAGAAGAAGCCTGCATGGACTAATGAGGTTTAGCTTCCAATTCCCACCAAGAGAGCTTTATACCTGACAGGGCCTTAACTAATCTGCTGTGTATTTTTATTTTATATAAAACACATGATATAAACCTGGCAACTTTAATGGTTTTATTTGTTGTAATAGTTTTGGTGAACTATTACTGATATAGCTATTATCCTCCAATTAGTCTTTGACTGTTATTATAAAACTCCATTCTTTTAACTTGACGTATTTCTAGATTTATCTAACAGAATGTATGAATGAACAATAGAAGAAGACAGGTAGTCAGGTGCTAACTAAAGCTTGTGTGTATCAGAGTTGTGCCCTCACTTGGCACAGTTTCATGGTCACGGAGGAACTGTGCAAACTGAGGACACAGTTCTGATACACTTGTTTTACAGATAACACAGTACTGTGCAAAATGAGGACTGCCTGTTTTGACTAAGAATAATGTAGGAGGACTTATTTGGTACATATTAAAACACAATACAGCATTAGAGATGAAATACATTAGTCCCTACATAAGAACAGATAGTGCTGAGGAAAAACAATAGAGGGGCAGCCTAGTAAACATTCAAATTTACTTTAAAAGAATTGCTTTTCTTTCCATTTGGACCTGGATCATACATACTGTCATTAATTTCACACATGACTCTCTTTCATTTAATCACTTACTGAATCAATTCATAGATTTATTCATAATATAATGAATACCTATGAAATTGCCACCCAAGCTAAGAGTGAGAAGAGTACAAAATCTTACATTTGTGTAACTCATCCATACCTACCACTCTTTCACTGCACAGATGTAGCCACAGTAATGTGTTTTTGTCATTCCTTTGAATTGTTATTTTTTAGGTACATATAATGCACATCTAAGTATTGTTCTATTTAGTTTTAGCTTGCTTTTGAACTTTAAAAAAAAGGTATACCATACGTAGTCTCTGTAATTGCTTTTCATTTAACATTATCTTATTATTACTGTATTATTAATACTGTATGTAGCTAAAGCACAATTACTTCTGCTGTTTAATTTCTACTATATAAAAAGGAGCGATTCACTTACCAATTCTCTAGTTCATGGGCATTGGATTGTTACCAATTTATTTTTCTTTGCTGTTAAGAACAGGGATTCCATGAAGCTATGAATATTCCTACACACTTTTCCTGATGTACATATGTAATTATAAGAGTTTATCATAAAGATGAGGTTCTTTATCTGTGTAGGGTTGGTTTTTGTGTGTGTTATGACAGGGATTTGAATTCATTTTTTTGTACTCATATGGAACTAGTTTTTCCACTCCATTACTAAGCAGTCCTTTGTTTTCCTGTGCTCTGCCCATCTCCTAGTCTTTCCCTGAGAGAGGTCTATCATAGTTTGAAAGCTGCTGCCTGAGAGTATGGCTTTTGATCAGCCTCATCTAGGTGCTGACTGAAATTCCAAACAGTGTATGTAACCACAAAAGACCCCAGAGAGCCAAAGTCATCTTGAAAAAGAACAACAAAGCTGAAGGCATGACACTTTCTGATGTCAAGCTATATTAAAAAGCTATAGTAATCAAAATAGCATGGTACTGGCATAAAAACAGACACGTAGATCAATGGAACAGAATAGAGAGCTCAGAAATAAACCCATGCATATATAGTCAATTAACTTTATACAAAGAAGCCAAGAATGTGCAAGGAGCAGAGAACGATCTCTTCAGTAAATGGTCCTGGGGAAACTGAATAGTCACATGCAAAAGAATGAAACTTGACTGCTGTCTTACACCACAACAAAATCAACTCAGATTAAAATCTTGTGTGTAAAACATGAAACCATAAAAATTCTAGAAGAAAACTTAGGTGGTAAGTTCCTTAACACCTTTTTGGCAATGATTTTTTTGGATTGGACACCAAAAGCAAAAGCAACAACAACAAAAAATAATCAAGTGGGACTACATCAAACTAAAAAGCTTCTGCACAGCAAAGGAAATCATCAACAAAGTGAAAAGGCAACCTACAGAATGTGGGAAAATATTTGTAAATCATGTATCTGACAAGAGGTTAATATCCAAAATATATAAAGAGCTCCTGCCACTCAATAATGCAAAAACATCATCATCAACAAAAAACAAGCCAATTTAAAAAATGGGCAGAGAAATCGAATAGACATTTTTTTAAAGAAGACATATAGTGGGCAAACAACTACATGAAAAAATGCTCAATGTCACTAATCATCAGGGAAATGCAAATCAAAACCACAATGCCATATTACCTCACTTCTGTCAGAATGACTGTCATTAAAAGACAAGAGATAACAAGTGTTGGTGAGGATGTGGAGAAAAGGGAACTCTATGTGCTGTTCGTAGGATTGCAAATTGGTACAGCCACTATGGAAAACAGTATGGAGAGTCCTCAAATATTAAAAATAAAATACTATGTGATTCAGCAATCCCTTATCTAGGTATATATCCAAAGGAAATAAAAACAATGTATCAAAGAGGTATCTGCACTCTCATTTTCATTGCAGCATTATTCACAATAGACAAGATATGGAAACAACCTAAGAACATAAGTATCTATCAACAGATGAGTGGACGCGATGTGGTGTGTGTGTATATATAATGCAATATTATTCAGCAATGAGAAAGAGGAAAATCCTGCTATTTACATTAACATGGGTGGACTTTGAGGGCATTTTGCTAAGTGAAATAAAACAAAAACAAATACTCTGCATGGTATCACTTATATGTAGAATCTAAAAAACAATTCATAGTAATTCATAGTAACAGAGAGGAGAAAAGTAGTTGCCGGGGGCTGGGGTAGGGAAATATAGAAAGACTGTTAAAACAGTGCAAATTTTCAGCTGCACAGTAAGTTCTGAGGAACCAATGTAAAATATGGTGGCTATAGTTGATAACACTGTATTGTATAATTAAAATTTGCTAAGAGAATAGAACTTAAGTGTTCTCACCAAAAGAAAGTAAAAAGATAAATATGTGAGGTGATGCGTGTGTTTAAGTAGATGGGGTGATCCTTTTACAATATATACTATTTCAAATGACCCTGATGTATAGTTTAAATGTCTTACAAATTTATGTCAGTTACACCTCAATAAAGCTGAAAAAGAGTCCATATAATATTTTTAAAAATCTTAATAACTGAAAGATACAAGAGAACAATCAAGAGGAAAGTTTCTAAAATATCAATAGAAATGCACTGGATGATTCACCCCCCCCCCCAAATTTTACTTCCTACAATGGGAATGTTACTTTTATAAATAGGAAAATAAATATTGTATACAATTTAAAATGGCATAATGGAAAGAAGTCCACGTGAATTGCCCTTGCGTCCGGTCTGCTCCCTCTCCTGGACCGTCTTCCTCTCCTGAGCTGAGTGGGGATCTGGAGGACTGACAGACAGCCAGAGGCGGATGAGCCCTTGGACAGTAGAGATCTGATGTCACATCTTGGACGGTAGGTAGCTGATTTGAGGCTCTCCCCTGAACTCGTACAGGAGCTCAGACAGCATTGTCCGTACAGCCCAGAACACCCCTGAGATTCCTGGACCCTTGGAAGCAAACTCTACATCAGTCTTCCAGGCCAGTTCCTCCTGTCTTTGATCTTCAAGAGGTTAGCATAGAAAGAGATGAGCCGTGTGCACTGAGGTCTTCCTACTCAAGAGTCTGAGTCAGTGTGAAGGGATGGAAGCAGGGAGATCTCATGGCAGGGAGATCATGTTCAGCAGAGAGCAGCTTGGCTTCTGTCACACCGCTGCGCTCTGCATGCAGAGAGCAGTTACTCTGGCACCAGTGCCCTCACTCAGCACTACAGCAACACTCAGACTCGAACCCTAGCGTGTCTAAGGGGAATCACAAAGTCTTCTCCTCTCTGGGTGGTAAGTCTGAGGGATAAACTTGACCCTATGCTATAATTGAACATTTATGGGACGCGGTGCGTAAGCCTTGCTAAATCTGAGGTGAGAGCCCGTACCTGAGACTGAGCACTGCCGTTTCCATACCCTTGACTCCTGGTTACACCTCCCCGTGGTTCTCACTGGAAAGGAAACGAAGGAAAATGCGGAGTGGGTGTATTTATAAACTTCTTAAGAGTCCAAAAATTCCCTTTCTTAATAGTTCCATAAAAATAGAAATACATTTCTAAATATAATAAAAAAACTCGTAACTATCAATTAAGAAACTCAGTCATAGATAACACTCAGATCAAAGGAAAATTGCAAGCTTCTTATAAGAAAGTATTTAAAACCTTTGAGAAATAGTGAGAAACAGTACTCAGAAACTTTTTTCCCCTCATTTATTTATTTTTAATTCATGTTTATTGGGGTGACAATTGTTAATAAAGTTACATGGGTTTCAGGTGTACACATAAACTTTTATATCCTTAATTATCAGAGAAGAAAAATGGAAAGGAAAGTTAAGTCAGTAATAGCCCAAAGATATCAGAAAGGATAAATGAACTACCTCCCAGGAAACCAAGATGGGGTGTGACGGTTTCCTGTTCTGTTTCCCCACCTTGCCTGCATACTCCCTTTCGCTCCTTTCCCCTTCCCCTACCCACAAAGCTGCTTGCAGTTTCTCCGGGATTGGAGTACAGGACAGGCGTAGGGCTAATGGGCAGGGCAAGTTGTGTAACTATGTCTCCTGTTCGTGTTGTTGGGAGAGGCAGAAGTTTAAATGGTGGTTTTTTGCTCTTGAGGGACGCTGCATGGGTTATTTCTGGACCTGTCACTGGGGATATCCCACCTTAGGCAGTCAGAGCTTTCCCATCCCAGTTGAGGTCCCTTTACCATCACTCCTTTTAAAATGCCTCAGGTTTGGCTTTCGGACACATGGACCTCCCCTACCTCATAGGAAATGCACATACTCATATATCACGTCCTGTCTAATTCCCAAAGGGCAGCTAGCTGTTCCCGTTGTTGTCTCTGCTCGGCCCAGGATCCGCATGTCAGTCCAGCCAGTCTCTCTGCTTTAGACCTTTTCGATGTGAATCACACCCTAATTCCTGCATCCCCCAAATTTCAGGGGTAAAGCAGAGAGGCCCTGATTGAAGCTTCCTCATTCAGCTTTAAGGGAAAGGAAAATACTTTTTTCCTCCTCAGATGAATTTGCATATCTTTCATTATTGGTCTCTTTAAATGTTTAGTACATTCTTAGCCTTGTTATAGATCCGGGACCTGGATGATGGATTGATGTTTGTTGAACCAGGTTTTAATATCCCCTTTTAAGTCCTGCGTGGGAAAACTGGCATTTTGATGTGGAAGGTGGGGGTAGTAACCCCTCCGGTTCTCAGTATTGCAGTCTCGGCCAAAACTATAAGCAGGAAGACTCCCATGTGAACATCCTATCATACTCGCAAATAGAGAAGTGTGCAAAGAATTCGAGAAGATTATTTGCAGAAGAACATGTCCAGAATTTCAACAAAGTATGCAAAGATGTTCGAACTCATGAATAAAATAATGAAGTATTCTTTTATGCTAGTCAGAATTTTAGAATTTAACAAGTGTGGTTAACACTTGTAAGGATATTCTCATACCTTGCTGATAGAAATATGAACTCTATATCCCTTCTCAAAAGCAATCTGCAACATGTGTTAAGCATTTTTTAAAAACTTATACACCTATTGACTCAGCAGTTCTACTCTGGGATTCTATCCTTCTGTCCTGTAAAAATGAATGTGCCGCCGATATGTACAAATATATCATAGGGGACGTATGTTTTAGTATTGTTCAGGGTGGCAAGGATATAAAATAGTAATGATTAAAAAAAACTAGCAACAATGGAAATGCTCTTAATGGGAGAATGAATGGTTGAATACATTTTGAAATGTTATGCAACCCTTAAAAATAATGAATTAAATTGTACTAATTTCCTTGTTGGTATTCCACATAGGTAATTATTGTATGAAAAAAAGCAAGATGCAGAAAAATGTGGATATTATGATTATTTATTTTGAAAAAAGTTGTTTGTATTGTATGTTTGCACCTTTGTTTATAGAAGTTGTATTATTATAGAAGCATGCAAATAAATATGAAGAATATATACTAGGTTGCTAACGTGGGTTTCTTGGAGTTGTTGGGGAAGGAAATGACATGAATAAACTAAGGAGAGAGAAAGTTGGAGGAGGCAAACTAAAGAGAAATGCACATGTATGAAATCACATTTATGAATATGTATAAAATTTATAGGTCTATATAATAAATTAAGATGATAGAAGAAAAAAATAATGGCATAAAGCTCTGAATTTCAGTAGAAAAACAGATGAAACATCCTGGGGGAAGGTTGGGAAAAAGCTTGTTAGTTCATATTGTCATGCAGAAATTGAAATTCCATCATTTTTGTTAGTGGAAAATGATTAGTACTATAATAAATTGAGCCCAGACAGTCAATATTGGATCTAATCACAAGACATAATTATAATTGAAGATACAAAAAATAAATAATAAAGCACATATAGTGTTAGCTTCAATTTTGAATCTTCCTCAGGCTCAAAATTTTCTAGAATAAATTTCCCATAGCAAAGTATTTGTCTACCGTGTTTCCCTGAAAATAAGACCTAGCTGGACAATCAGCTCTAATGCATTTTTTGGAGCAAAAATTAATGAAGACTTGGGTCTTATTTTACTATAAGATTGGGTATGATAGAATAGAATACCCATGTCTTATTTTACTATAAAACATGGGTCTATAATATAATATAATATAATATAATATATAATATAATACAATACCCAGGTCTTATATTAATTTTTGCTCCAAAAGACACATTAGAGCTGATTGTCTGGCTAGGTCTTATTTTTGGGGAAATATGGTATATAAAGCCAAAGAGAAAAAAAATGCATTAACTAATCAATCCTTGATGACTTGATGGTGTTTTCTTCCTCATTACATAGGCTATCTGTTATAATATCACTAATGACTAGTTGATTTCTGAAGCCTGAGCATCTGAGCTGAAAGGACATAAAAATCAAATAGGATATTCTTGCTTATTTCTATAGACAGAAATTCTTGCTTTAACAAAGTAGTTCCCAAAGTGTGGTCCAAGTACCCTTGGGGATCCCCCAGACCTTTTCAGGTACGCAAGGTTAAAGACTTCTTTTGGAATACTAAGTCATTTTTTGTCCTGTTACTCTCATTATCTCACAAGAGTGTCATGGCGTTTTCCAGAGGCTACATGATATTTGATAATTACAATAAATAGAATTCAGAAGCAGATGGTGGAATTTAGCTGCTTTCTATTTTTTAATACAGTTATTTTTCATAAAAATTACTCATGTTAACTTGTAATGGGTTTAGTAATATATTAAATAATTAATAAATTGTAGTATTCATTTTTTGTGTGTGATAAATATCATTAGATATAACCTACATAAACACAAATACTTTGTGGTCTCAGTTTTTGAGAGTATAAAAGGGATCTTGAAGCAAAATGTCAGAACTACTGCTCAAATGTAAGAATGTTAAGTTTTTTCCTTTTGCACAAGACTGCCAGTATTTTGGAGGGCATGTTTTATAGCAAGAAGATGCTGGGAAAATAAAGTAGAGTTGCATTTATATACCATTAGAATGTAAAAGCAATGAAAACGATCAGTTTCACCTGTAAAAAAAAAAGTCATGCAAAGTAAGGTAGCAATGCAATAATAGGACGGCATTTTTTCCCAACTGTAAGACTGGTATTCTCATACACTATTTTTGGGAGTGTAATACCAGTCAAACCCTTGGGAAACTATGCCTATCAAAATGCAAAACTTTTTTACTTAACTGAATCATGCACCTTTCCCATATGTCACCTATGGATATATTAACGTTGACCCAAGTTTACAGTTATAGAGACAAATCACATTCTGGGCAGCACTGTTTGTAAACACACACACACACACACACACACACACACAGAGAAAATCAAGTGTTCATAAATAAAAAACTTCTATAATAAGTTATGGAGTGCCCATTCCATGAAATACTATGGGCACAATTGAAATAAATAATGTAGATTCTGTGTCCAAAAACAACTTTTTATAATTGTGATTATTGTATTTCATGTATTTATGTATGTTATAGAACAGTATGAGTAGTACATTCTATATGTATTAACAAACAATAAATGTATACATATAAATTCTAGTTGAATAAGTTTGTGCAGGGAGCATGAGGGTGTATAAAACTGGCATATATGTGTTCGTATAGCTGTTTCCTGAAAAGATACACAAGAATCAATTAATAATGATTATTTCTAGTAGTGATAAAGGTGGGATCATGGGCTTTTGGGGTTTTATTTCATATATATCTTATTTGAATTTTTTCAAATCATGAGCTTGCCTTCAGGAAGACATAATTATTTTAGACATAAACATTTCTCTTTTTTTAAAATGAAAGTTTATTGGGGTGACAATGGTTAGTAAAGTTGCATAAGTTTCAAGTGTACAATTCTGTAAAACATAATCCATATATCACATTGTGTGTTCACCACCCAGAGTCAGTTCTGCTTCCATCACCATATATTAGAACCCCTTTACCCTCGTCTACCACTCCCCTCCCCCGTTGCCCTCTGATAACCACTAAACTATTGTCTGTCCATGAGTATTTGTTTCTTTATTTGTTTATCTTGTTCCTTTATTGCTTTCAGTTTTATATCCCACACATCAGTGAAATCATAAGGTTATTGAGTTTTTCTGTGTAATTTTGCTTAGCATAATAATCTCAAGATCCAACCATGTTGTTGCAAATGCCAGTGTTTCATCTTTTCTTATGACAGTATAGTATTCCGTTGTGTATATATACCACAACTTCTTCATCCAATCATCTATCAAAGGACACCTTGGTTGTTTCCATGTCTTGGCTACTGTAAATAAAGCTACAATGACCATTGAAGCACATGTATCTTTATGAATAAATGTTTTCAGATTTTTGGGTAAATACCCAGGAGAGGGATTGATAGGTCATATGGTATTTCTATTCCTAAATTTTTGAGGAACCGCCATACTGCCTTCCATAGCGGCTGCACCAGTCTGCATTCCCACCAACAGTGTATGAGGGTTCCTTTTTCTCCACAGCCTCTCCAACACTTATTATTATTTATCTTATTGATGATAGCCATTCTGACTGGGGTGAGGTGATACCTCATTGTGGTTCTTATTTGCATTTCTCTGATGATTAGTGATATTGAGCATCTTTTCATGTGTCTATTGGCCATCTGTATGTCCTCTTTGGAGAAATGTTTCTTGAAAGGGCATGAAAAAGATAACATAGGTGAGTTTGTCCTATGATAATGTTAAATTCCAACCAAGAAGCATTTTAAAATATGAACTGAATGCACAGCCTGTACTCCAGGTTGCTGCACTGACCTGAAGAAGACCTAATATGAACTCTTATCGACCCAACAACTTGTTTTTAATCCAGGTCTGCAGCAAGAATAGGATAAGGCTGAAATAAGAAAGACTCACAGGAGTTTGGAATATTAGGTGGAAAAAAAGCTTTAGGAAAAACGTTCCCTCAGGGAGTTGATTAATATGTTGTGGTTCTGACAGGACATATGCCTGGGAATAGAAGTGGCAGACAGGAGGGGGAAATAATGACAGAGGAAAGAAACAGCAACTTTTTATCAGTGACAGTAGCTACATTTCTTTCTGTCTAGAAAATAAGGCTTAAAGAACAAGACAAACAAATAAAGAAACAAAAACTCATAGACACAGACAATAGTTTAGTGGTTACTAGAGGGTAAGGGGAGAGGAGGGTTTTAGAAGAGGGTAACTGGGGTCAAGTATATGGTGATAGAAGGAAAACTGACTCTGGGTGGTGAGCACACAATGTGATATATAGATGATGTATTATAGAATTGTATACCTGAAATCTATGTAACTTTACTCACAATTGTCACCCAATAAACTTAAAAAAAAAAAAAAAACAGAAAAGAATTATTCATATTTACTGAGAGCTCACCTGGGGCTACGACCAAAAAATTAATAAACATTATGAAATGGCTGTATAACATTGTATAATGTTGGGTCTCTATAGCATAGTATATGATATTACACATGTTATACATTATATGATATTGCGTATTATATCATACATATCACATAGTATTATCAAATAGTTCATGTAAATTGATAGTATTATATTACTACTGTTTTTAATCTTCCCAGGCTTTTGTTACTTCTTTACAACCCTTTCAGGGAGATGTGATTCCTTTCTGAGGAGAAGAATCAAAATCTGAGGTTGAGGACTTTTTCAAGGTCTCATGGCTGGCAGGCCTTGGAGCTGAGTCCCTAATTTCAAAATCCTTAAAATTTTCACTACACATTTTATTTATATTTATACTATAGTCTATCATAATTTATGAGGCATAGAGACCAATTTCCCTATTTTATTCCAAACTTGCACAACAATTTCAAATTCTGTATATCATGTTTGGTCACATTTTTAATATCAAAGTTGTCGTATTGTCTCATTTTTTATGAGCTCTTATGACGTTGCTAACAAATATTTACTGAAAAGCTATTGTGTCCAAGGCATTGTGTTAGAGACAGTAGATATAAATTGAAATGAGAAATGATCTTTGTTTTAAGAAACTAATTATTTTATAAGACAGGAAGCATATAGAAAAAAATGATAGTACCATATTGCTGGAAATAGCAAGTGCTGGATGAAAAATAGAAAATGACATGAAAGTTCAGAGAAACGAAATTTTATCAAGCTTTGTGGTCTTAGGCAACTTGCTTAAGTTTTCTTAGCTGTGGTTTCCTTACCCGTCAGGCAGGTTTGTTGTGAGGATTAAATCAGATATTATACATAAGCACTAAGTGTCTGATACACAGAAGACATTTAATAAACAGAAGCTATTAACATTTTCTACTCTTCCTTCTCCTTCACTTTTTTCCTCCTTTTTCTCACCTTTTCTCAGGTCTCAGACTAAATAAGACAAAGGTCTTAGTGAGCCTTCAGGGAAGATATGGAGAAGTGAGAACTTGGGGAAGGTTTTTTGACATAAGGAAGGTGGCAAGTGAATGTATTTCTCATATCAAACTTAGAATATAACAACATTTAAGAGAATAACTGTATAAAATGTTATGAACATATTCCATATTAGAGTTTATGTATGTTTTATGGTTCTTGAGAATGTTCAGTAATCAGCACCCCTCTTCCCTACCTTCTTCTATTCTGGCTCTGAACCAAATGGAAAAAACACAAAATGAAACAAAACCCAGGAAGACAGATGAAGGCCTGGTGATTGCCGTTGTTACTGAGGAAGGTTGAGCTGAGAACTCAGTTCAGAATAACAGCCAAACGGGCTTGCTCCCTAGCCTCCTAAGAAGACAGACATTCTGCAGTCGTGGTCCGGCCGCACAGGACAGAGCCGCCCCCACTGCGGGACGGGGCAGCCAGCGCTGGTCTATGTCATAGCCGAAAAAAGCAATAGGCCTGTTCTCTATAGGCTGGGAAACCAAGAGAGAACAGGCAGGGGAAATGGCTGGGTGATACATGCTTCTGTCTTCTTCCAAACTTACCCATCAGATAACTACCTTTTCTACCTCAGTGAGCAGGGCAGCAGCGGGAGAGAGGGCACGGCAAGAGGGCAGAAAGATTTTAGGAAAACTCTCAAAAAAATCAGGGGTCAGAGAAGCGTTACCCTCACTTGCACGTACACACACGCACACACTCCAGAGACAGGCTGCTGCTTCTGCTCTCTTGTCCCTGCCCCCCAGCCCCCACCCCTTGGACTGTGTACTTTTTCTAATTGATTATACAAATAATATGGAAAGTCTGAATATGAGCCCTCTGTCAGTCATATGTGTACATATTTCTTCCCTCACTTTGGGACTTTTTTTTACTCTTTGAATGGTAGCTTTGATAATTTTTTCATTTTAATATAGCTTGATTTAATAAAATATTCCTTTATGAGTAATGATTTTTATGCGCTGCTTAAGAAATACTTCAGTACAAATCTGTAATCCACTAGTAGTTAATTTTTTGTATATGGTGAAAGTTAATTTTATATATTTTTTTCTTGTGGATATCCAATTGATCCAACTCCATTTTAAAAAAAAAGATAGTTTTTTTTCCTCCTCAAAAGAAGTGAAATTTATGTTCACACAGAATGATGCACATGAATGTTTATACAAGCTTAATTCATAATCTCCCAAAACTGGAAACAACCCAATTGTCTTTCAAGAGACAATTTTTAAAAAGAGATTGTGGTATACACATATAATATAAAACTACTCTTCAGCAAAAGGTAATGGATCATTAATAAGTGCAGCAACATGCATAAATATCAAATGCATTTGGCTAAGAGAAAAACCAGACAAAAAGGCAACACACTGTATGGTTCTGTTTATGATATTCTGGCACATACACTGACATTTAGATCACAAAGGCCAAACTATAGGGATTGAAAATAAGTCAGTGGTCGCAAGAGGATAGGTTGGGTGAAGGGAGGGCATGAGGGAATATTTTGGGGCAATGAAATTGTTTTATGGCTGTGAGGGTGTATATACAACTCTATACATTTGTTCAGTGCACAAAGAATGGATTCTATTATTTGTAATTTTTAAAATTCTAAAATATAAAAAAATAAATATCTCAAATAAGACATTTTCTTCACTGCTTTATAGTGACACTATGTCATAAATTTGTATATGTATAGGCTACCTCTGCTTTGTAATATATCACTTACTCAACTTATTACTTGATAACATTATTTTATGACTAATTTGGAATAGATTGCGTTGGCAATTGGGAGCTCAATAGTTATGGGATCAGAGACAAGGAGAGTTACTTCTTTCCCACCAGACCCAAGTTGTTTCCTAGCCATGGTGAGATGGATATGGCTATGTAGCAACCAGATCTCTCTAGCTCCTAGGAGTGCTGTCAGAAGTTTTCAGCTATCACCTACTTCAAAGGTTGCCTCAGCTTCAGAGAGCTACCTCACCCAAAGTCATGCCCTGCAGGGCAGCCCATGTCCAATGGCTGATTGAGGCAGAGGATTAAAGGACTGGTTTTCCCAGCCTAATGTATCAATAATGTGATGAGCCTTTCCAGCTCCAGACTTTTCAGTAGGGTTATACGAGGCTATTGAGCCTGTATTACAGTTTAACTTTCTAATTTGACCGTGGGATATTAAGTGACTGTGCATCCAGAACTACCCATTATAAACTAGGTTATTTTTGACGTACCAGTGGACCCATAATAAGCCATCATAGATGGAAGTGGTATATCCAAGATCACTTAACGACAGGGCCAGAGACTACAAACAAGTTTATGAGCAGGTATCCCAGGCTCATATCATCTACCACTGTTGGACCAGCACCCACCCTTAGCTTATACATATACATATTACAGTATGAGGACCTTCTGTGATTAGCTGGTAAAAGAAGGAGAAGCCAGATTTTTGGTTTACAGCTGAGTCCCTTGTGTGGGGACAAGGCAAAAATGGACAGCAAATGCATTACAGCTTTACTCAGAAGTGGTCTTCAAAGACAGTGAAAAGGAAAAGGTCATGTTGATGAGCAGAGTTTTAGGTGATGCATCTGGTTATCCACCTGGCCATTTGGGGAAGTGGTCCCCAAATTAGTGTGCGTGTGTGTGTGAGTGTGTGTATGTGTATGTGTGTATACTCATGGATGGCAGGTCAGGGTCCTGGAAAAAGAATGACTGGACAGTTAGGCACAAGGAAGTCTGAGATAGAAGATATGGATGGATGGATGAGAGAAGGCACAAAGTGAGACTGTCTTAGAATTACATGTTAAATTGGAGTGTGTTTACCATAGAGGAGGTATCAAACCATGGGGAAGGTAGAATGGCACAGGCAATTGACATCAGCCAGACTTTGACATTGGTCACCTCATCTTTCACAAAATGGGTACATGAAGGAAGTGACTACACTGGTAGACATGGAGATTCTTTGTGAATCCGCAAGAATGGGAGGGCTCCCATTTTCCAAGACTGATGTTGCTTCTACCAATGCCAATGTCTGAACTGCTAACAACAAAGACTAATGCTGATTTCCCAATATGGTATCATTTCTCCAAGAGCACAGCTGGTCACTTGGTGGTAAGATGCCTATGTTGGGCTCCTTTCAACCTGGAGAAAACAGATATCCATTCTAAGAGGAATAGACACACAATCTGTGCATAGGCTTGCCTTTCCTGCCTGCACAGCCTCAGTTAGCACTACCACCCAAGTTCTTAGAGAATGTTTTATCTACCAGCACTGGGTCCCATGTCGTGTTGTTCTGCAGTAGAGGAACCATTTTAAAGAAAAATCATGAGCGATGACGATGGGATTTGCTGTCTATATCACACTCTGTATCACCCAGAATCTACTGACCTGATAAAGTGTTGAAATGGCCAACTGAAGGCAGAATGTGCATGCCAGCTCAGAGTCAACACTTTGAGGAGAAGGTGATGTCCTCCAGTTTACTGTATGCCTTGAATCAGAACATTCCATGTGGTACTGGTCCCCAAGATTGTAGAGACCACATGGGTTTTGAAACCAAAGACGCAGAAGTGACTTCACTTACCATCACTTTCAATGACTCAATGTGGAATTTGGTTATCCCATTTTGTACAAGTTGGTCTCTGCAGGGTTAGACGTTCTGTTCCCAAAATGGGACCTCTCCAGTCAGGGGACACATCGATAGGTTTATTTGACTATAAAGCGGCCTGCGTATTTTAGTCCTCTCATGTATAGGGATTAGCAAGCAACTTGCCCTGTGTAATTGCCATGATTGTCAGGACGAGGTAGGACTGCTCTTACTTGGTGGGGGCAGGGACAAAAATAGGTGTGTCATGTGGAAGTTACCTGAGTGGCTCTTGATATTTCTTTACTCAGTTGTGCTAGTAAATAGACAAGTGAAACAAACCTGGTTTGAGAAGGCCACTGTGACCAAAAGCCCTTACTTATAAGGGAGGAGGATTTAGGTCACATCACCAGGTAAGCCACTAAGACCAGCACCTGAGGTGAATGGAACATGGAATGGATAGACAACTAAGGAGAGGAGGGGGATTGTCAGCCACAGCTGAAAGACCTGCTGCAATGGCCAGTCCCTCAAAACCTCCTCTTATAAGTTTCCTCCAGAGAAAGAGACTCTCTGGAATCCTATAGGAGCTGCTCTGAATGTATGTGAAGAACGGGATCATAGAGGTACAAGGCGTGAACACAGATAGGGGCAACCCAGACACCCCTAACTGTAGGAGTGTTGTCAGCAGAGAGCCTTCAGCTATTGAGATCCACTTTCCCCAAGAACATGCTCTGCCAGGGGTGGTCCACATGCAGTGACTGATCAAAGCAAGTAGAGAGTCCGGGCCCATTTATCTCAAAGTGGGGCAACCCTCTTGGGCCATTTCAGCGTTAGGACTTCCAGGTGTTTGGTTCCGGCTGTTAGATGGGGTTGGCAGCTCTACTTCTCCTGCTCAATCTTGCTTCTTTCTCTTTCTTTCATGACTGGTGACCAAAAGAGCACTTCCTAATATGCATCCTGCTTTCTAAACTCTGTCTTAAAGAGTTCGAAGAATCTGCTTCCTGTAAACACCAACCTGTAGTACGTGGTAACTATCCCAAAGCCTCTACAGAACTCTTGAGTACCTGTTATACACCAGATAGTAAATCTTTTCTCCATTCCAAGTCTGTCAATCTGTAAGATCCATCCTCTTTCCATGATGCCGTCCTACACCGCTCGGGAGGAAAATACACTAGTTATTGATTAGGTCTTTGCTGTCCACGGAATTTCATCAAGCTCCCGTTTCCTTCTCCAGAGTGTGATGTGAATCCACATAGCAGGTTCTTACTCATGAAATGTCTAAATTACTTAACTGGAGATGATCTCATCTCTAAGCCTTTCCTTATGAATAAATTTATGGAAAAATATATGTACATCATTAGTAAGTTACCTATCATCTTTTTCTTACTGAAAATAAGTCATGTGGTATATAGATATCTGAAGCCTTTCTTATATTTCAGCAAAAATAACTTTACTGGTTTTGAAATTGATTCCAAAAAGCTCAAATTATATGCTTTTATTCCTTTTATTTCTATGCTTAGGCTGGAATTGGCTCCCTCTTCACAATAGAAGTAATATAAACATCTCTTTTCAAGATGGTGATATTTGTTGTCTGTTCTAATCTCAGGTTGCCTAATATTGTGAATTAGTAAGAGTTTTGTTGTATTTCATTCCTATGTTATTTAAATTTATCACCAAATTTATTGAGATTTCTTGATTTATAAATATTTTACTTTTTTTTTTTTTTTTAATTAGACACATGCAGAGGTTAAGTTTGACTTTTAACCGGAATATGGGTTAATATTTCAACAGGCTGTCAACCTTGAAGATAAACAAATAATATAAAATAAAGTAATTTAGAAAAGCATAATATAATGGCTGAAATAAAAAAAAAAATCTGACAATACCAAATGCTAGTTGAGAATGTGGAGAAAAAAACTCTATTCATTGCTGGTGTGACTACAACATAGTATAGTCACTCTGAAAAACAATTTGTGTTTCTTGCAAAGCTAAACATCATCTTACCATACAGTCCAGCAATCACATTTGTAGGTATTTGCCCAAATAAGTTGAAAACTGAAGTCCACCCTATAACCTGCACGTGAATGTTTATATAAGCTTTATTCTTGATTGTAACACACTGGAAGCAACCAAGATATCCTTCAAGAGGTGCACGGATAAACAACTTTGGTATAACTATACAAGAAAATGTTACTTAATTATAAAAAGAAATATACTATCAAGCCATAAAAAGACATAGTGTAACCTTAAATATGTGTTGGAAGAAGCCCGTCTGAAAATGCTATATACTGTATAATTCTACGTATATGACATTCGGGAAAAGGCAAAAAATGAGACAGTAAAAAGAGTAGTGGTTGCCAGGGATTCAGGAGGAGGGGGAAGCATTGAATAGGTGTGGCACAGGGTTATTTTAGAGTAATGAAGATTTTCTGTATAATATTGTAATATGGATGCATGACGTTCTGTATTTGTGAAAACCGATAGAACTGTAACACAAAGACTGAAGCCAAATGTAAACTATGGACTTCAGTTAATAATACTGTATGAATATTGGTTCATCAATTATAACACATTTATTACACTAATGAAGCTATTAATAATAGAGGGTACTCTGAGAGAGTATATGGGAACTCTGTACTATCTGCTCAATTTGTATAAAACTAAAACTGTTCTAAAAAGTCAAGTCTATTAAAAAAGAAAAAGAAAAAATATTTCCTTACCACTTCAAAAATCATTTACAACTGTTAGTATACATTATGTAATTTTTTAAGACAGGCAGATAAAATGTATACTTTTTTATTATCTTAGAAATCTGGAGGTAGGGGTGAGGAAGATCAACAGTAGAAATTCAACTATTGCCCAATGTGGATGGCAAAATTGTTTTACTTACAATATTTGAAGGGGGTCAGCATTCTATAAATTCAATTTATTTTCATTCAATTCCTAGCTTAATTTTAAGTAAAATATCATTGATTTTTATTGGAGCGTCAGATATAGAAGGAAAGAAGGTAGCTTATGGGAGGTGGCAGGAAAAGGAGACGGACTGTTGGTTTGGTGGAACATGAAAACAGGAGTCCTAAAGTAGGTCCAAGCCCAGCAAGGCACGCAGAGCATGAAGCACAGGTCTGCCCAATGAGAAATCAGTGCAACACTGGTGATATTGTAATTATTTAGAATCGAAGTATTAGATTTGGGAAACACAGAGTTCCTTTATCAAGCTTTTGAAAAGAGACATATTTTAGTCCCGAGGGCTAAGAGTATATGTTTTGAGATGTATAAGGAATTCCTAAGTTGTAGACTAATTAATGACAATATTATAGCATGGGATTTTAAGAAGAGAGTTTGAATTGGAGTCTGGGCTCACTCTAGAGGATTGTATCATAGAGATGAAAAGAAAGTAAGGGGCTTTGTATCATAAAGAAATGCTTGCCTAACTTTTTCCCAACAGTACTCTAACTTCAGAGGAAAGTAAATAAACACTCATGGAGCTTGGGGGCAGAGTTTAAGAAGCCACCAATACGAGAAACATCTTTGAAGTTTTCTCTTGTAATTTGATAATTTATTTGATTTTCACAGCCTATAATATATTTAATAAATATATTAGTTAAACTGTGCTATAATGACTTGGGCAGAGTAACGTGGACACTCTGGGAATATGTGTTCAGTTTATTCTGCATTTTCACACACTTCCTTAGACAATGGCTCTGGGGTATGAACACCCCAATTTGAGAATTATGTATCTAGAAATCCTTGAGTTGAACTGACTCCAGGAGCTGTGTGAGGTGGAAGCTTACGGTTGCAGTGCTTATTAGCTACTTAATCTTACACAATATGTCTATTTTTTATTATTAATAGTAAAGTGCAAAAAACTATTGCAAGGCTAGCTGTAAGATCTGAGCTAAGTCACCTTAACTGTTCAGGATGAAATTTGAGTCTGAAAATTACATAATTCTGACACACTCATTTTAAAATTAAGGTTCTTTTGTTCTTATCAGTCTGTGGAGACCTAATTTTAAAGGTACATCTACTATGGATGAGTCAAGGCATCATTTCCTAGTGGAAAAAAAAAAAAAAAACTTTGGAAAACTAGTCATAAGACTTCAGTTTTATTCCCAGGTCTGTCCTTTAACAGCTAGACAACCTTGGACCAATAACAACGTTTCTGAGACTCAGTTTCTCATCTGCAAAATCATAAGTGTCTTCTGCCTTATCACTCACAGGGAAGTGGGGAAGATGAAATGAAATGATGGGTACAGAAGTGCTTTTCCAAAGCTCATTCTACCATACAACATTGCCCTAAACCCTCTGTTTCTAGGGTTTTATTATTTTTAAGGCAATATTATAAAATTGCCTTCTGGGATCCTCATATTCATAAATTACCTTATCACTAATTCTATATCAGAGGCTTCTTTCTCCTAAGGAAAAGAATTTTGATTGCTTACTGTTTCCTCCTGTTCTCTTGTTTTCATCACTTCTACTTTGAAGTTGTACTGTTGGCCATGAAGATGAGATGTAAGACCAATTCGTCATTACTCTCAATGTTGCAAAAATGGTAATATGTAATAAGCAAAAAAAGACAAAATCTAAAATCACTTTGTCTTAAAAATTGCATTTATACTTATAGTAAATTTTATAGAGAATTTTTCTGAAGAATAAAGACAAATCATAATGAACTTATTATCTACATTCATATAGCTATATCTCTATTTCCTCATGTGTCCCCACTTTGGAAATAACAAATTTCATTATCTCTTTGGTTGATACAAATAATCTTATCAAAGCAGAGTTGTCTTCTCCAGCTTTTTGGGCTTTTCTCCACCAACACAGAGATAGTAACTATTTTTAAAGTGTTAATCTTTTAAAATTGATTATTTTATTAAAATAAATACTCTATTACACTAAACAAATTATTTAAGTAGCAGATTAAGTAATTAACAAGTATTTGAAAGCAAGATGATCTGCATATAATTCATGATGTTTTAGTTATCCATAATTAACTCTCACAAGATCAGTTTATCCCCAAGCAGATAGCTATATATTGGAAAAGAGAGGTTATACAGAAATCCGCTTTGAGAATTTAAAGGTTAGCTATATTTTCATTAACTTTCAGTTTCATGTATAATGAAGAAATCTTTTTAGGTAAATGCATATCAGTGCCACTGCTTTTAATATTATCACAACTCGGTAATAAGGAAACGTTACATAATACATCTGTATGGAAACTGTTTCAACCCCACTTGTTACAGAGCAGAATTTTGTTTAATGGGCATTAATTTTCAATGAAAAGAAAATACTTCACCATTTTCAGTATGGAAAACTTTAATTATTGATGTGTTAGCAAGAAATATTTGTTGATTTAATTTGGCTACAAGATGATTCTGCTTCTAAATTTCTATCTTACTTTTACCTCAAAGGTGGTATTTCACTAAAGCCAGGGCTTTTTAGAAGAACAGCACTGATGTAAGGATTAGTGACAAGTATCAATTTCTTAAATAGTAAGTATCAATTTCAATTGATTAGTAATTATCAAGTATCAATTTTCAATCTATAAGTATCAATTTTTTAAATTAGTTTTTGAATATTGGGATTATATTCTGTAATTTCTAGGTTTTTGTGCTATTTTTCCTGTAAGATCTTCATGTGAAACCCCCAAATTACAGCCTTAACTTAATACAGTACTCTTTCAACATCCACTTTCAGCAGAACTGGGCTTTCTAAATCAAGAAGATGGATGATAGTGTACACTTTTTCTCTGAGTGTAATTCACGCAAGTATAATCTCACTGTATTAGTTGTCTATTGCTTTGTAACACAATTTAGAAACTTAATACACCAACCATTATCTCACTGTGAGTCAGGAAATGGAGCAGCTTAGATGGGTGGTTCTGATTCAGGGTCTGTGGTTGGCAGAAATCTAAAATGGTTCTAGTGATTCCTGGCCCCTAGGGCACCCTCCTTTATGCAATCCCCTCCTGATCAAAGGTGAAGGGAACGTACAGATGTAATGAAAGTTTCTGATCTGTTGATTAAAGTAATCATGTGGAGATTATCCTGGATGGGCTTGACTATTCAAGTGATCCCTTTAAAAGAGAGTTTAAGGGTCCGAGAGGCTCTCCTGCATGCCTTGAAGAAGCGAGCCACTTTGAATTCTATGGCTGCTGGAAATGAATTCTGCTGCTCACCAGCAGCTTGGAAAAATACTCTGAGTTCCAAAAAGAAATTCAGTTTATACTTGATTCAGCCTTGTGAATCCTGCAGCAGAGGACCCTCCTAAACTATGCCCGGGCTCCTGATCCATGGAAACAGTGAGATAATGAACGTATAGGCTTACTGATTTGCAAGATATTTTGAGTTCACTTTCAGACCAGCACAGTAAATGGCAATAAACCAAGTTGTAATCTTTTTGATAGTGGAGAGTCTTGCCTTCAATTTATAAAAAAATGTAACATTTATGAAACACGATAAAGTGAAATATAGTAAAATGAGATATTCCTGTATACTGTTTTAAGCCACTAAGTATGTGGTGACTTCTTACACAGCAAGAGAAAACTAATACATGGTCTTTCCTGAAGTTGCAGTCAAATCATTCGCTAGGCCTGAAGACATCTGAAGTCTTGATTGGAGTTGATGGCCTGCTCACATAACTGTTGGCTCAAGGCCTCTGTTTCTTGCCTCCTTGCCATGTGAACCTCTCCGTTGGGCGGTTTGCTGTCCTCAGAACATGGAGGCTAGTTTCCACCTTCCCATAACTGCCTCATCTGTGCAGCTGGTTTCTCCCAGAATGGAGAGAGAGAGAGAGAGAGAGAGAGAGAGAGAGAGAGAGAGAGAGAGAGAGAGAGAGAGAGAGAGAGAGAGGCAGAGGGAGAGATTGAATGTACACAAGTTGGAAGCTAAAATCTTTCTATAATCTAATCTTGGAATTCTTCCCAAACTTCTCCAATTCCTTTTGCTGGAAGTGACTCACTAAGTCCATCCCACTTAAAGAGAGGACAACTTAAGCCCCAATTCTCAAACTCCTCTAAGGGAGGAGTAGCAAAGTACTTTGGGACATGTCTTTAAAACCACCAAAACACTAATATTTATTATTATTATTATTATTATTATTATTTTGGCTCCTTGGATTTTGTATAGACCTTGGAGAAGCAGCCATTTTTGCAGTATATTTTAATTTCTAAAATTAGTCAGATCGAGGGTCAGCAAAAATTTTTCCTTCTTTAGAGACTTTGTTTTATAAGCTTTTTTATACGTAAGTTATGCTTTTCTGCATATTCATATGGCAGGACAACTTTTTTCTTTTTTTTTTTTTACATTTTCTTTAGATAAACTTGACCCAAGTAGGTTCTAATAAAGCAATGTTCCCATTTCAAATGATTGACTTGAGAGAGAACACTAGTTCACTTGCCAGTGAGAATGGGGAAGGAGCAGGGTTTCAAGGAGTGGATGGAGTTAGGAATGGGTTATTCCATAATTGTTCTAGTTATAGGGATCAAAATCTCACTTAAAACAAAACCCCCTAAACCATCCAAAAATTAGTGATTAAACTTTACTAGGTTCACCAGCTTTCACAGAGGGGATCTCTATAGACATTAAAATATGCTATAAATATTTACTGGGTAAACACATTACCTGAGTGAGGCATTTGATAGTTTAATTTCTCTAAATTATGCCTTCACATTAGGAAATTAAATATGCACTTTCCCTCAGGGTTCAAGGTATGTGACATTACAAAATATAATGCAGTTTTTCTCAGTGTAGAGCTTTGTCTCTGGAATATGAAACAGTCTGATTTCAATGCTAAATGTGAGAATTCAGGAACTCCTGTTCATCTCTGGATGCCAGTTTGTGTTCCCTATATGAATTCATTCATTCAGAAAATATTTAATAAGTACCTACCCTAGATAAGGTGGTGTGAAAGGTGCTAGTGATATCTGCATGATACATATGGTTTCTTCCTTCAAGAACTCTGTTCATGGTGCAATATGAGCATCAGAAAGGGGACCTTGATCTACCAATGCGAGTCAGGGAAAGGCTGGTCTGGGAACTGGCACTTGTCATGAGTCTCAGAAGCAGAGAAAATACTGTATAAGCAAATCAATGCTGGAAAAACCTTTGGACAGGAAAGAAACTATGCAGAGTTGAGGAGGAGGCAGAGAGGGGGAAACTGAAGAAGAAATCGTCAGTGGAAAATTTTGGAAGATATGGCTGGAGAGCCAGTTAAATGTCAATTTAAAGTAAATCTTCAGATATCACAAAATACATCATTTTTTTGGGGGGGGTTAAATAATACATGTTTTGAAAGTAAAAATAAATAAATAAATAAAAAATATAATGTTCTCACTTTTCTATAGAGCTGGAGTTGTGCTATTTTCTGAAGAATGGCTAGTCCACAGTCTGACAGCATATTATATTAATATAGATTGAAATAAAATAGAAAATTGACTACATACCAAACTGAATGGAGTTGTGGATATTCATGTTAGATAAATGAGCTTCCCTATGCGGTAGATATCTTCTTTCTTGAATGTTACAATGTACTTATGGTGGTTAAACTCAAATGCTTACCTGACTATCACACCTGTCTGTCATCATTTCTCTACACTTCTCAAATTTCATTCATTTATTCATTCATCAAGCACTTACCCAGTGTTTAAAAAATGCTGAGCTCTGTTCCATGGATATAGCAGTAAATAAAACAGAGTGTTCACCCTCATGGAGCTTAAAATCTAGAAGAGGGAAGAGACAAGAGCAAAACACATTTGCCAAGGAGTAATGTAAGCATTCAAAAGGAGGAATGGCGTGGTTAGGTAAGGTATGATTTTATGTAGAGAAGTCCGGGAAGGTCTCAGTGTAAAGGTGGCATTTGATCAGAATCCTGAGTGAAGTAAGTACTCAAAGAAGAGGGGAAAATAAGTTCGAAGATGCTGATATAGGAGGATACTTGGTGTAGTAAAGAAAGAGTAAGGTGGCAAGTGGGGCTGGAGGGAAATAAGTGTAGGGGAGAGTACTAGATAGTGAGGTCAAGACGATAATGATTGCCAGATATCCAAGAACCTTATAGGACGTTGCAAAAGATTTGGTTTTTACCTTGTGCAGGAGAAGAAGCACTAAAGGGTTTGGGACACAGTAGTGACATAATACATCATTTAAAAAGAATTACTTTTGTATTCTGTCTACTTTGTTGAGAATAAGAGGCTAGTGATGAAGTAGGTGATTTATTATGTTTAGCTTGGATTAAGGTTGTAGGTATGGAAGTGAGGTTTGGTTGGATTCTGGAAATAGTTTAATGGTTGAAGAAGAAAAGTCCAGGTTGGAAGTATAGATTTGGGAGTTGTCAGGTGAGATGAAAATTCAATCCACAAATCTGAATTGGAACACTAAGAGAATAAATGTAGACATCAAAGAAAAGGTCTACGACTGGACTGTTTGTGTTTATTCTTCACTATAATCAGTGCTTTTGGTAGAATCTAAAGGTAAGGTTTCTTTCTTTCTGAACTTTAGAGTACCTGGAGTACCTACAGGCAGGAAGAAATAATACTGATTTTTCATGAGCGTCATTAAATCAGGAACTCTAGGGGTCTGCAGTCTTTCCAACTTTTCTATAAGATAATGTGCTAGGTAGTTGGCTGTTAACTTGGTGTCATACACCCTCATAGAACTGCATTTCCCAGAAGCTCCCTCCTTGAATGGTTCCAAAGTAGAGGCCACCAATAGAGACACTCACTTGAGGCAGAAGAGCAGGAGAACTGTGATTCTGGAGGCATGTAGGCTGGGCTCTTGGGAGGGTATTGACTTTAAGATTTGCAGCATTTCCAGGGGATCTCCTGTAATCACAGCTTCAGTACTGTAGGCACTGATCAAGCTGTTCATCTAATTTCAACTTCATATATTGTGAATTGGCCATGAAGCATGCTGAAGTCATAAAGTCTCCAAAGCTAATTCATAATATGACTTGGTACGTTTCACAAACAAAAAAAATCACTCAAAGTGGGATACCTAACTAGGCTACTAAAACACAAACTATATATCTTATAATCATTGTCATAAGGTATAAAGAGCCTTGAAGTAACAAATTAAAAAAAAATACAGCTTTACTTTTTTATTTATTATTGTTATATTGGGATTTTATTTTTAAAGACATTTTATTTTAAATTAAATATTTAAAAGAAAAATATTCAATTGTATTAACGACCTATTTTACCAGATAAAATAATTTGCAAGAAATACATTTGAAAATGATAATGAATGTTTAAGGCCTATGAAGCTATTTCTATTTCTACTCCACACTATTTGGAATGCTTTTTACAATATAGAGTTTCCATCATTAACTTGTATCTTCTTGAAGAAAGAATCTACTAAGAAAATATTACATTCCTCTTAAGCCTCATGATTTATGAAAAATGATCAAAACCTAAAGAGTAAGATTTTGTTCAAAAAAAAAGAAAGAAAGAAAGAAAGAATTGGGGAAAAGACATAGGAAAGTGCAAATGAAGTCTGAAGAATGTTTCTCCCCACTTCACCCACCCATCTCATTAATGTGCCAAATTCGGAAGCAGTAAACACTGAATCAGGATCTGGCTAGCCCCACTATGGAAAGATCATTTTGCTATTTCTGTAGAAATTAAATTAGCATTCATCACAGCTACTCTAAATTAACATCCTACTGTGATCTTTATTAAAACAAATGGACATTTAGGCCTCTTTTGACATATTAGTTTATGAAGTGGTGAAATGGAAGCTTCTATTGTTCATCTCCCTTATAAAAGTAAACAAAGGGAGTAGATACAAAATCTGGTCCTGTGCTTGCATGCTGATCAACCCTGTCTTATCTCTAAATATAGCTTTCCTCAGGAAAGGAACTCAGCACTCTCTGGAATATTTGCATGTAGTACTGGGAGCTAATTTAGGAAGAGCTGGTGCTTGTCTCCATCACTACCATGAAGCTTTTTTTTTTTCTTTTTTCTTTATCAGCTCCTCAGTGGGGAACACTTAGGGACAATGTTGGAGTCTGAGAAACTCAGGATTGAAGGCGAGCCTTGTAGTCACCATAGGAATACCTTGATCAGTATGGACTCTCTGAATCTCAGTTCCTGCTCTTACAAAATGCTGTTGAAAATACTTTATAGAATGATGAAGTGATTAGGAATTATATGTTCCTGGACACTTATGTGTTTGGTAAGACATTGGTGTTATTCTTCTGTGCCTAAGGGATAATTCTAGCCCTGTGTGCACACCCTTAAATATTACCTTGGCTAGCTGATTTAACATGGAGGATTTCTTTTCTTAGGACTCTTTATTGAATATTCAGTTGGAAGAAGTGACATTATTTTATAGCTATGGGACCTTGGGCTTGTCACTGGATGTAAAAGTTAAGGACGGGGTTCAGCTGCATGTAATGAGTAATCCTAGGAACAGTGGTTTAAGCAACTTGGGTGTTATATTACTTTCTCAAAGCAAGAAATTCAGAAGTAGGAAACCTGATTTCTCAACGAAGTTAAGGCTGGTTTTACTGGCTTTTCTTTCAAAGTTCGCTCAAGGTGTCTGCTGCTGATCTGGCCTAGAGATCGGCATTTCTGGGAAGAAGAAGGGGAATGTGCCAAGCGTAAAAAGGATACATGTGGTATCATGTGAGTCCATTTCTTATTTAAGATGCTTTTCCCGAAATTCTTTCCAGTAAATTCACTTATATCTTATTGTCCAGAAATATCATTACATGGTTACCCATATCAGCACAGGAGTCTGAGAAGTGCTTTTTTTGCCGTTACCAACAAAATCAGTATTCTGCTAAGTAAGAAATAAGGAAAGCATAGTTCCTGAGATGCTACTGGCAGAATCGGCGCCTTCCTTAAAAACACTGAGTTTCAGTTTCTTTATCTGAAAGCAGGAAAATAATAGACTTTTCAAGATATTTATGAGCATTAACCAAGATAAAGCATGTTAAAGGTGTATCATTGGGCTCTCTGCACATATTGGATGTAAAATAACAATCTCATCATCCAAATAACATGAAACATAAGGTAATACCAACTCATTGATGTTTATGTTTATGGGTTTACTTAGAACTCAGGTGCACTGGCATGGATTATTCAAAATTGAAATAATCTTGACTACCAAAATGGAATCTGGATATTTTAACCTAGAAATTATCTTGACTTTTGTGTTCTGAAGGGAAATGTATAAACAGATGTCTTTCCAGAACAGCTATATTGGAGCTTGGTTGCTGGAGAATGGCTGACCTCAGATTTCTGAAATTATGAGGGAATGAATTATGTGAAGTCATAGAGAAAGCAGTTCATTTGATTTAAATTTGATTATTCAACTCTACTGAATAAGCACACCTTCTCTCTGTCAAATGCTCTGGGGACACAGAATGGGAGACTTTTCCTTGCCCTTAAAGAACTAAAACTCTTTCTACAGCTAGAAGGATTAGAAGATACCAGTCTGTTTGTGTATGGGCATGGGTGCACCTGTGTAGTATATTCTGTGTCAGTGGCGAGAATAGAGGGTGTGCTTCCATCTTTGGACAATGAAAATCCAGAAACTTCTCCAGAGAAGAAATACAAGATTTTATTTTCTCTCTGTCCTATGCTTATCACAAGGCTCTGGAAATCTTGGAATCATCACTTTCTGACTTGAAAATCTCACAAAGCAGAGAAATTAGTTGCTACTTGTCCTTGGATTTTCAAGGTAAAATATTCTCCTAGTCTGTGTTTACAGAGCTTTTAATTAAAATGTTCCATGAGTTTATTCTTATGCCAAAGTTTTGTGGAGATTTACTTTTCTCATAAAATTGGGATTATATTTTATGTTTCTCTGTGTTCCCAGTCGGTCATACAATGTAGTATGTTTCTTATTCAGTTGTTTTTCTCATTGTATTTTCTCTCTCTATCCTTTATGTCTTAACTTTTTTTTGAAAGATTTACATGTTTATATTTCTCCTTTATTTCCTCTTTTCTAAGTTTCTGGAGAATAATGATTTTGGTTTTATTGACAGGAAGTGTTAAAATTAGTTTTAAAGTTCTGTTTTCAAATATAAACCATACCACAAGTTAAAGAAATAGGTTGATGTACTTATTCACTTTCTTATGTTATTTGGTAGACTTTTTAATACACTTAGTAGAATGCTAAGAAATTTTAGGTAGTTACCAAAGAAAGATTTATTATTTCTGGCTGTCTTCTTCTTCAACTGTATAACCGCACTGAAATGTCTAGGTGTGCCATTTAATTCAAACCAAGTGACCAGCCCTCTGTTTCACAAGCTGGTCTCCAACTAAAGAGCATCTCAGGGTGTTCTCTTTGTTTTGAGCATGGTGGCTTAATGGAACTACACATGGCTTGACAGAAATCAAAGCTCTGGGGAAGAAAAGAGAAAGGAGAGTTTTGCTAAACTCTTCGATGAAGAGTACCCTCCTACCCACCCAATATCACATGGCTACTGACAAATGAAATAAACTAGGAAAACAATATGATAGACATCAGTATTTGAAATACTAATTTGAATTGGAAGTACAGTTCCTATTCCATACACTCTGCCTTGACCACTCGGTAATGGCCGTAAGAGTGTGTGTAAATGTTCCCCTGAGTGCCTGGTAAAGTCTCCATTCATGAGATATTGTGATTCTGCAGGCAGATAGAGGCCTTGGAGATACATTGGAAAATTTGGGACATTGGCATTAAGGAAAGACATATAGCTTAGTCAAAAGAAAGAAGTAATGTAAAACAAGTAAACAAATGAAAAAACACAAAGGCTTTGAGATTGCTTGGGATTACTGAGATGTGGATGATGAAGAATGAGAATTAGATCACTGTGTCCTAACAAGCTTACCAAGAACTTTTAGGGGTGGGGTTAAATCTGTGTATTTTGTGTATTGGAGAGAAAGTCGAAGGCATCTGGCTCCCATAGATCTTTTAAGATGAATTAAGTGAGCTCATAAAAGGCTACCACACATTCTTTCAGTTAAAAACATCCAATGACAGTGGTATTAGGTTAATTGGGAGATACACATTCATCATTCAAAAATAATAATACACACACACACATACACATGCATATTTATTTAACAATTCACAAACGCCTGTCATTGTTCATGGCGTTAGGGTTTATAGGTGCTGAGGTGAAAAAAATGAAACAAGCATGGTTCTCACCCTCATGGAGCTTATGTCAAACAGAGGACAGGAATATGAAGTTAATAGTTATAAACACTTTTTTCATTACATTCATAAAAGGAACAATGTTGCAAAAATATAGAGTACTTTAAAATTACATAGTAAGGAACCTAATTTAGTTAGCAGTGGAAACAGCAGATTTAAACCTTTAGAAACATATTTTCCTTATGATCTGGAATGTTTGTGTATCAGGGAGAGTGAGTAGGAGGGTAGGGAGGGAGGGAGCAGTAGTCTCGTGGCCCAGAGCCAAGAGAGGAAACCACTTTGTTCACAATAGGCATCCTTAGCAAAGCCAAAGTACAGTGACATCAGCGTCTACACATTTTCCATGCTTTCTAAAAATATAATCAACTCATTAATAGAGAAACTACAACATACAATTTTTTTTTTTTTTCAATTAAAGGATGATTTGTGCACTTGGCCATGAGATTGGTGTGGCTGTTCCATTTAGATAATGGCCTCCCATATTTCCCATGCCTTAAAACGTTGAGAAAATACTATCCATAAGAAAGGCTATGTCATCTGCTCAACCCCAACTATTTATTTCCTGCCTTATTATTATTATTATTATTATTAATCAAAATGTTTGCAACTATGAACTGTCCTAGTTTTTATTTTTAGTTTTTTGGTGCTAAGTCCACGTACAAAGAGAACATACAACTCTCCTTGATGACCAAACCTCCCTTCAATTATGGCCATAATTTTCCTAGAATTATGGTGCCATTGATTGCTCAACTGCAAATGTGCACCAGAAATGCTTAATACTGGATTGTCAGTCACAGTCTGTTTAATGATAAACAGGGAATTTATAGTGTGTCAAATTTAATGACCAGATGAACCAATAAAATATGACAAGAAAGACTTCCCACTCTTTAGGAATGGAATGGTTCCATCTGTGCAAATGAAAGTATGTCAGAAAATCCCTGTGGTTGTGAAAAAGAAGAAAAACATAATATATACTTTTACTCCAGAAAGAAAATGTGTATGATGTCCTTGTGCAGAATGGAATGTTATGATTTACGAAATCATTATTCCAAAGTCCTCTGTGTTTTTATTTTTTATTTTATTATTATTTTTTTCAGGTCAGAATTTCTCAGAACTGAATTTTTATAATTCTGATTGGGATTGGAAATCTCTATAACAAAATTTGGCTTCTAGGGCTGACTGAAATTCTTCCATTGATGAACCCCGATTTCTTGACGAGACTTTGAATTCCAAAAAATGAGGCGCTGTGGTGGTAGGACAAATGGTGCTGAAGGATCCAGGAGGTAGCAATGGAAGTAAACCCTTTCCTCTACTGTGCACTGTTGCCTTTTCTTAGACCCTCCCCTCCACTGACACACACTCATACTGATCCTGCCACCACAAACCCAGTAGCAGACCTCAGCCCATGTCTTCTGCTTAGATCAGTGAGCAGTGGTTTTCACATTCTGTTAATAATTACTTGGGAGTAACTAGAAAAATCTCTGTCCTTTAGAAATTGTGATCCTGTAGTCATGTCTGGGCCTAGGAGCTATTTTTTGTTGTTGCTGTTGTTTTTTTTGTTGTTGTTTGTTTGTTTTTTTGTTTTTGTTTTTCCAATGACTCTGATGCAGATGGCTTAATGCCACACTTTATATTAATAGAACTCAACATACACTCTGTAGTCAAACACTAGATAGTCACTGTCAGCTGCGTGGGCTTGTACTCTGGTTCTGCCAGGTATGAGCTTGGAGATGATTCTGGCTTAATCACATATGGTCATTGTGAAGATAAGATAGAAAATCTTATAAAGACTTAAAATATTACCTGACGTTTATAGGTATTTCGTAGTGTTTGCTGTGTAGTATTGTTTTGCTGTTTTCTTTGTAGATTCAGTTATTAACCACATCCTTAAATTAGCTTAATAATGAAAGGGAAATAGATGTGAGAGTCAATAGTACACATGGAACCCACAGTCTCAAAGTATAGTCCAGCACCATTGAGGAAGTACTGGAATCAGGAGCTAGAAATCCACTGAAGGAGCCACTGTCTTAATTGTTCATGGAAACCATGATGCCTCTCTTCTCTATTTCTCTCTGTTGTTGACTGTCTTTGTTTCTACCAAAGCATGGTGGATCATGATCAGGACACACTTCACAAGTTTACGTTAATTATGTCACTGTAAAAGAATAACTAGCCCCATTCAGTCCCATTTTCAAATTCCTAAAAGAAAGATTCTAATTGGTTCTTCTTAGGTCTGTTGATTATGTACCATTGGTTCAGTTGGCTATGTGCAGGAGTGCAGGATCTGAAGTACTTACAACTATACTGCGAGGATCCAACTGCATGTATGAGGGCACTTCTAACATAGGGAATGGTGTTGGCTGGGAAAGTACCATTAAAGGGATCTGCCACAAGGGTTTCCAATATTACCACAGTTAGAACTATTCAAGGTATCCATAAAATTTACTTTGGGGTCCATTCAAAGAATTTTCTGGGATATAACCCAATTATTAGTTGAGCATTACCTGGACTTCTGAAAGTTAATATCAGAGGGTATATCACTGAACTAAATGTAAGCCTCTTTTAAAAGAAAGGGGCAGAAGTACCATGATTCCCTGAAAATAAGGCCTAGCCTGACAATCAGCTCTAATGCATCTTTTGGAGCAAAAAATAATATAAGATCCGGTCTTATATAATATCATACAATATAAGACCTGGACTTGTATAATGTAAGACCAGGTCTTATATTAATTTTTGCTCCAAAAGACGCATTAGACCTGATTGCCTGGCTAGGTCTTATTTTCGAGGAAACACGGTAGGCTTGTGTCTTACTGTGTTACCCTCAGTGATATTTACATTTGAAAGTACCACAGACTAGGAAGTACAAACGTTGACAAAAAGAAACCAGTAAATAATAATGGCAAATTCAGACAACTGGAGAAAAGCTATTTTTGAGTACTGGGCCTTTTTGGCACCCCTCCAATGATGCTAAAGAGATAAACTACTGAGTACTCTAATATGTTTCTGGTTAGGTCTGCCTATTAGCTGAATTCCATTTATTTGGAGAGTGCAGACAGTTTTTTGTTGAACCCAATCATTGAGTCATAGCAACGACTGAACGTTATATCCTCAGTACAGCTTGGATCTTTGCCAGATCCCTGACCAGCATTTGAACTTCAGTTTTGGCATGGAACCAGGCTACAATGGTCATGAAACAAGGGTACATTAACTATGGTGTGACTGACCTTCCAATGTTCCCTCTAAAGCAACAGTTCTCTGGAAATGAATGGACTGGACACCTTGACGTTTTATCTACTCGTAAAACTTAAGGATCTATTTGTTTTAAATACATTTTCATGTTTTAAACATCTTGTGTAATGTTCCTATAGGTAAACATAAAAAAGGTAATATATGGTGCATTAAAAAAGGCTTTTGTTTTACTTGTCATTCTCAATCCTATTACGATTTAGATTCATTAAGAACCACATCGAATTGCTGATATTTGACCATTTTGATCTACAAAAGTGGCTACTTCTTATGGTTCGATATAAATAATTGTATAACATGCTCTGGGAAGAAAGTGTATTAGCAAGATAGTCATAGTATAATATTAAATTAGGAAAAAAAGATATAAAATTGAGCTTATAATAAAAACCCCCAATTTTTTAAAAATTATGATTATGAATAGAAAAAGGATCAGAAGAAAGTATGAAAATTGATCAGTGGATGCCTTTGATCGGTAAGTAGGACTATGGGATATTTTATTTTATTTCTCCTGTTCTTATTTTATATAGTGGGTATGTATTATATTTGCTTAACAACATTTACTCTTTTGTGGTGATTGAAGTAGCATATATTGTTTTTAGAAATTTTGTGAAATAGAAAAAATGATAAAGAAGAAAACTCCTACCATACAGAGCTTTTGTGATGACTTTTTACTTAATCCATTCTTCTCATTAAAAAGAACATTATCAACATACATAAACTTCCTTTTTTTTTCTTAATGATGAAGAAGAGCATTTTTATACGTGTTTGTTGGTCATTGGTATTAATGGATCCCTTTTCTCTATTATTCCTGGAGCCTATAACTCCTAGAGTTATTCTTTTCGAGAATAACTCGATTGTTAGAAGACAGGAAGGCCCTGTGCTCTGCTGTTGGCCCTATTTTAGCTACAGTGATATCAGCAAAAGGAAACATTTTTTTTTCCAGAAATATACAGAAGTAGGCATTCCACATTTTGACAATAGGGCAAGACAAACAAGGCAGCTGATGGGACAAATCAAGTACAAAAATGCAAGAAGTGCTGGTAGTGTATGAAGATGGTAGTTAAAGTGTTAAAGATGATAAGAAATGTCAGGTTAACTATGATCAGAAAACAGAGCTTTAGACAACATGGATATAAGGAGTTGTGAACATATCTTATAAAAATAGACGTTCATTTCTCCTTCATGCCTCAAACTAGCCTAACCTTCTCTGGAATTCACAGGATCAGGGGGAAAAAAGCCTGGGATATTTTTTTCTTTATAGTTCTGCTTTCTTCTCCACCGCTTCCCCCATCCCCAACAAGTGACAGGAATATTGGAAATAAAATAAAATTTAGGTTAGCTTTTGCTTCCAACCCTTTAGGGAATATGTGCATGAACTTGGGGATGACAAGGACTTGGCAAAACTTGGCAAAACACACTTCTAAAACAAATCTCGTAAATGAGCAAATTCTATAAAATAGCTAGTTTTGACCTAGAATTCTTGGTTAGGTAATTTTGATGTAGTCACTATGTTATTTTGTGGTCAACAAACTTAATATGCTGGAGAGGAGAGTTTCAATAGAACCTAGATTTGTGTTAAAACAATTCCTTCCTGCAAATGGTTATTTTATTGTTTTCCTCCTATTTAAAAACAAATCATCTTGTGATGATAACTCTTAAAGAACTATGAGCTTTCATTTAAGGAATCCCATTTTAGGTAGTTAGGAAAAAATCAATGTAAAAAAATTCTTAGAATTTAATCCCAGGCTACTACAAATTAGAGCAACATAATAAATCAATAATTCATTGCTTTTCCATAGTTGAAGCCCTTTTTTCATTGTATTCTTCCTGTTTCCCTCCCTGTTTGTTTAATCATTTTGTGATAATAATTGTCAAATTTTCCAAGTTGGGAATGCATGCACATTTGAAAATACATTATAAATGGGAAAAAGTTTAATGCCTTCTTGTCATGTAAATCAACTTTGGTTTCCAACTATGGAATTTAATTAAGTTGTCCTTTAATTAATTTAAGGAGCTTCTTAATGAAAAGTTCACAGCTATTCATAATATGCAGATTGCAACCATCTTCTAGAAAATGTGCTCTCTCGTCCTTCCAACATTCCCTTTCTCCCTCCTTCCCTTCTTTTTTTTTTTCTTTTTTCCTTCCATATAAGAGAAAAGGACAATCACTAAAACAGTTCATTTGATTCTGCAGGAGCAATGACTTCATTTGGAGTAGACACTCTTAGTAAATAAAGTTAATTTAAATGTCATCATTGTATTGATTGTCTTACTCTCTTAATTAGTAAGACAATTGATCTTTAATCTTTTTTGTGAACCACTCTTTAATAAAATCAATTTTGGCTTTCATAGGATATTCAGCTCAGAAATTCTGTTGAATGAAGAGGAACTTAGAGAAAACTGTCATCAAGCATCTATTCCTTAAAGCATGCAAACCAGAAATTTCTTTTCCTTTACTGATTCTTCACAGAAGGCTAGCTAGGACAGGTAGGGCAACAAGAGAAAAATTATTAGTTTTTCTGAGACATTGCTCTTCGTTGACCTAATTCCCCCCTGCCCCCCAACAAAGGGCATTTAAAAGTTTAAATTAGGGTAACTTTTACTAAGTAAAAGGAACATGAGGCACGGATGAGAAAGTTAAGGGAGGTGAGGCCTATGCAGTAGGAGAATGAAATAACCAGACATAGAAGATAAAGTCACATGAATTCATATGTGGAAGTTGCCTCAATAGAGACTGGCTTTTTTACATTATCTTTGAATAGAAGGGATAATTAAGATACAACAGAGTGCTTACCTTAAGAGAGTAAACATTAAGTCCTTTTGAAAAGTTTATTTGTATACTATAACTTTGTTTTCTGAGTAAAAAGAAACCAAAATAGTGCTTCTTTAAGGTGATATTATGAAATGTAAAATACAAATAATTTTTGTCAATAGCAGGATTTTTCTTAGGTAACTATAGTTTTAAATACACAGTTTAATGAAAAGATATTTAAAAAATTATTTTTAGATCTTAATTTTTTAAAAACTACAATTGAGAGTATACTATTATGTACTCATTTGTTACACGATCTCATTTAATTTATTCCTATGTATGTAACCCCAGAATTAATTCATATGTCAGTGTCTCAATTTACTTTTTACTATCACCCTCAAAGGGAGCTTTTGAGAGACATTTTTCAGTAACTGTCTATACCTATGTTAGTCCTTTCAGGCTTCTATAACAGAATACCATATACTGGGTGGCTTATAAACTACAGAAATGTATTTCTCATCATACTGGAGGATGCAAATTCCAAGATAAAGGCATCGATTTGGGGCCTGGTGAAGATCCGCTTCATGTTCATAGATGGCAGTAACCTCAGAGAAGAGAGGGGAGGGGACTCTCCAGGGCTCTTTTATGAGAGAACTAATCCCATTCCCAAGGGCTCCACCTCATGACCCAATGGCATCCCACAAATCATCCCCCTTGGGGACTGAGGGTTTCTACAGACGCATTTTGCGAGGAATTAAAATTTTAGTCTATAGCACCACTCAATAAAAATTTACACCACAGTTATACTTTATGTCTATTTATGTACTGTATGTACACTTGTGCTTTACATATAAAAAGGCAAAGATGTTTTTCAGCCCCAAAGAACTAAGGTTTCCTCCTTTGAGGAAATATTGTCCCTGTTGATAATGCTTTTGTGGAATTCAAGTAAAGCATAAAGTATACTTTTGTGGAATTCATATCTCTGAGTTACTGAAATACCTTTAGTGGACTGTCCAACTTATTTGGTTGTTTGCTTAGCTTCCCTATAAGGAAATTTAAGGTATGTTGATAAAGGAAACCCAAGTATTCTGAGTAGCATCCATAAAGCCAGTCCTGCTGGTGTATATGTTTTAATTCACAATACCAGAGCATACTAATTTCCTAGGTCTGTACCTCTCTGCTCTTCAAAATGAGTAATATTTAAATTTGTTCCCATGTCTCTAAAACCAATCCCACCCTCAAGCAAATGGTACCTACACATTTTTTACATCAACTTCTTATGGTTTGGCAGGGCATCACATGTGCTACTCTTTTAAGTCTGCTGATTACTGGGTCATTGCTTAGTTCCAGGTCTGTTGGATACTGGTTTGATTATCCCATTTCTCCCTTGGTCATTTTTCTTGAGTCTAAATACTTTATTCAACATTCTTTCTTCTCCAACTAGGTCCTTTGCTGTCTTGTTGTTGTCATACTTTTCTTATTTTCCCCTCTGTCTGCATGATATCACTGCTGCCTGGACTATTGCCCCCTACATTGGATACTTGCCCCTGATTTCTATCCCTACAGTAATACATGTGGGAATTAAAATCATGTTTATAATGATGATGATGATAATTATTTGGTGGGTGTGGGTATTGGTATGTTGTGATCTGCAGAGTGAACTTCAGATATCTCAGTGCTCTTTTGCATCCTAAATACAAAGCTGAGTAACTCGAGAATGCAGTGATGAAGTTGTTCTAGATCTGCTATCATGCGTTCTACCTAATACATTGGCATGTGCTGTGAAAAACTTAACTAAAGGTCAGAGAAAATTTCTAAAACTAGCTAGTGCTATTTCCTTAAGGGATTAAATTGATATTTGCTTAAGAAAATTAAATTAACTAGCTCTTTTAGATGTGGTAACCATTACACAGGCTGACAAATAAAGATATAACCCAAAGAATCTGAGGAAAGCCTGTAGCGTATTTGTCTTTGTAGCATTTAAGTTCTGAGTTCTAAACCTCAGATGACTTTTCTAATAAAAAAGTTAGTGCTCAGAAAACATTTACTGAATTGAATTGATGCATACTTTAGAATTTTTTTCTCTACCTTTATATTGATCCTTTTTTTTCTCTTGATTTAACCTAGTATAAAAATGAATAAAACCATTCCAAAATGAATATAAAATTATCTTTATAAAGATCTAACAAAATCATGTAACAAATCAAGCAACAGCTTAAAATATGGTGCTATGTTGTCTACATTTGTATTCATGTCACTCTCTGGTGTGGATTTTAAAATTGGTGATGGGTTTTGTGTTGTATTGGTGGTGCTGTGGGGGGAAAGTGGGGAAGGAATTTTTGCGTTGTAAATCATCTAGGGAAGTAAATCACTGCTTTCTTCATATGAAAGCCTATCTTTTGAAATTTGTTTAGCAGTGTTTGTTTTGGCTATCCTGATAAAATAGACATTAACTGTTATTGACATCTAGATTTTTGATATCTTCGTGATTTAAAATCCAGTGCAAAAGCAGCTTCTAATCATTTTTCTTGAATAAAGCACTCTGCGGTTGTGATTGTTAGCAACATATCTGAGCATACTCTTCTGTTTTTCTCTGTTCCAAGTCCAGATCACTCTGTCCTGAAATGGCTGTAAGGGTGCCTCTTTTTTATGGGATGGTCTTTCCTCTAGATTAAAGCAAAATATGTGAATTCAAAGTAGATGTTAATGAATTCATGGATTATGAGTCCCTAATCAATTGTTAAGGGAAATATAACATTCTTAGCTCTGTCCTTAATTTTTGGGGACTTTGAAAAGGTAGGATATATTATAATGTAAAGGTACGATTCATGTGTATGCCACCTACTCACGTTTAACCTCTTCCATGGGAACCTTTCTTACCTATACCCTCTACAATCTGCAAAGTCCTTCAGCAGTCGTGCTCACTGCTTCTGTCCATGACTTACTGATGTGGCATGCCCCAGATCCACGAGTTACTAATTTATATATTATGACTTACAAATGAATGAAGAATCAGTTTGGTTTCACACTTCTCATTAGTAACACCAATACAAAAAAGCAATGGAAAATATTCTTGAACAGTTTAAAGAAAAAATACAAAAAAATTTACAAAGCTAAAAGAAATATATATACTTAAATGTGAAGAAAAATAAAGATATTTTCAGGCATGTACAATGTCCAGAAGTATCTTAGTCTGGACTTCCACAGGAAAACAGAGTTTTCATGCAGTCGGTTTATTTATTTATTTATTTATTTTTGTTTTTTTGTTTTTTTAAATAGGGAATATTGGGGAACAGTGTGTTTCTCTAGGACTCATCAGCTCCATATCAAGTCGTTGTTTTCAATCTAGTTGTGGAGCTCACCAGTCCATGTGGGGATCGAACCCGGCGACGTTGGTGTTATGAGCACTGCGTTCTAACCACTGACCCAACAGGTCACCTCAGTTAGTTTATTTTGGGAAGTGACCCAGCAAAAAGAGAAGGAAATGCAGATAAAGGGAAAGCAATGCAAGGGTACGAACATTCTGGTGTTGCCCAATTTAGAATTCACCCAAGTGTTGATTGAAGAAAAGATTTCAATACTGACTTTCTTCTCATAGTCAGAAGAGGTTAACCAATGGGTGCTAGGTCATTGTCATCTTCAGGCTGCATGTGCAGGAGGCCAGGTAGGTGTCTGGACATTTTGCACATTTTGGTGTCAGAAAAACCCCCAGACAGAATGTGAGAGAGTAAGCTACTGTTTAGTTTTATCTGCAAATAACTTGCTTTTTCTGTAATTATTGAGATAAGAAGTAAACTGAGAGGATGTTATGAGGCATGTAGTTCTAAAATTACCAAGCATAAGAGCTGTTTGACAAGAACTCTTGGAGGGTGTACTCCAGTAGGAATAGTTAGTACAGGAGAATTCATGATTTAGTCTCTTACTTTCTCTCCCAATTCATCTTTGCAATCCAACCTTACACATCACTTCAGCTACACCAGCTCTTTGTTGTCTCTCATATTTCCTCTTCTCCCAAATATCTGAATGACTCACTCCTTCCCTTTCTTCATATTTCTGTTCAAACATCACATTCTTGGAAAGGCTGATCATTCTATTAAAATAATAGCACCTCCTCCTCTTAATATGTCCTAACACCTTTTTCTAGCTTTAGTTCTCTCTATAGCAATGATTGATCCTGACGTACTATATATTTATGAATGTATTTATTGTTGTAGGTCTTCTTATTAGTCAGATTTTTCAGTTGGTTCACTGATGTATTTCTACTGCCTAGAACAGTGCTTGACATATGTAAGTGTTCAGCAAATACCTCTTGAAAAATGAATGAAAACATAAAATCTATAACTATGAAAACATCAGAGAAGAAAATACAATGAATGTAGGAAAAAAATAAAAATAAAACAGCAAATTAAAAAATATGTATGTGAAATAAAGGCTTGCAGAAATAAACACTGATGGCTCAGTTGGTTAGAGCACGAGCTCTGAACAACAGGGTTGCTGGTTCGATTACCACATGGGCCAGGGAGCTGTGCCCTCCACAACTAGATTGAAGACAATGAGCTGCCACTGAGCTGCTGGAGGGGCAGCTGGATGACTCAGTTGGTTAGAGCACAAGCTCGTAACAACAAGGTTGCCGGTTCAATTCCCACATGGGATGGTGGGCTGTGCTCCTTGCAACTAAAGATTGAAAATGGCGACTGGACTTGGAGCTGAGCTGAGCCCTCCACAACTAGATTGAAGGACAACTACTTGGAGCTGATGGTTCTTAGAGAAATACACTGCTCCCCAATATTCCCCAGTTAAAAAAAATTAAAAAAGAGTAATTGCAATAAATATAAATGATTTACAATTAATGAATAAATGAAAAAGTTCATATATTGGGTTAAATATGATTAAGCAGTGTATATTTCTTATGAGACCCATTTAATACAAAAGCATTCCGATAGTGAACATAAATTGGTGGAAAATTATATGTTAATAACATATGAGTAAAGGATAAGGCAATATAGCAGTTTTAACATCTGAAAAACTAGAATTTAAGTAAAAACATGGAAAATAGTTATACCATGAGCGACACTATAAACTCCAATTATGTAAAATGACTTACAGGACTTACATATAATCTTTTTTTCCCCTGTGTTATTTTATTGAATAGAGCAACCAGAGCAATGCTAAATAATACTTATAGTTTTAAGTATCTTTATGTTCTTTCTGGCATTTGTGGGACTACATTAACACTTGGAAAGCATGTTGATTTGCTGCATATACCTGGGGTCACTTGGGGAAAAGGATATGATTATCTAGTTACATTTGATCACCCTGCTGTTTTATTCCAACATTAAGCAAGAAACTGGTAGTTTTGAGAAAGATATATTAGTTTATTAGAAGACTGAATAGAACACTTAAAGAAAAGTTTAGTCTATTGAAAGAATCACATGCTATTTAGCTGTTGCCTTATTAAGGTGATAAGTTATTGTTCTAATATTGAAACATCTTTTTATTTAATATTTACTGTACTTGTTCACAGTGTAATATTCCTGTAATATAGTGATGGGTTTCAGGTGCTAATCTTTTAGCATCTGCATTTATATGTGATATTTGGCTGTGTGTTATGGACGGAATGTTTATATCCCCCTCAAATTTGTATATTGAAATTCTAACCCCCAATTGCATGGTGATGGTATTAGGTGACCAGGCCTTTAGGAAGTAATTAAGTCATGAGGGTAGAGATGGCATGAATGGAATTAGTGCCCTTATAAGAAGAAACACTAGAAAGAGAGAGAAACAGAGAGAGACGATTTGCTGTCCACCATAGGAGGAAACCAGAGAAAACGGCCAACCAGGAAAAAGTGTTTTCAACAGACACGGGATCTGCTTGTGCCTTGATTTGATTCCCAGCTCCAGAACTGTGAGGAATATGTGTTGATTAAGTCACCTCCTCTATGGTATTTTTGTTATAGCAGCCTGGACTGACTAAGAAGGGGCACATGGGGGGAGCTATTTTTGTCAGATTTAGAATTCATAAATCTTAAATGTCATTAAATGAATTGGGTAGCTTTCCATTTTTCTCAAGTGTAAGAATTGCAAAAATTAATCTCTAAATCATGCAGGCCACATGGCTTTTTTGGAAACAGTTTTTGACAGCAATTTCAATTTTATATTTGGATCAATTGCTTTCCTTAGAATATTGTCTATTTTAGTCATAGTTTAAAAATAAAAGTTTCATATACTATTTTCCCAGTTTAAAATTCCCCTATATCCAGTATAACATAAGGAATATAGTGAATACTTGTAACAATTATGGTGTCAGATTGAAACTAGATCTATTGGGGTGATAGATGGGAGGGAGTCTGAGGGGCAGGGTGAAGGTATTAAGAAGTACAAATTGGTTGTTACAAAATAGTCATGGTGATGTAAAGTAACACATAGGAAATATAATAATACAGTATGGTAATAACTATATAGTGCCAGGTGGGTATTAGACTAGTCAGAGGGATCACTTCTTAAATTACGTAAATGTCTAACTACTATGTCGTATACCTAAAATTAACATAAAATAATCTGAATGTCAACTATAATTGAAAAATTAAAAAAGGAGGTGAAAAGATGAAGGGAAATAAGAGGTTCAAATTTCCAGGTATAAAACAAGTAAGACATGGAGATGTAATGTACAGCATGGGAACACAGTCAATGATATTGTGAAGGCATAGTACAGTGTCAGATGGTTGTTGGAATTATGTGATCACTTCTTTAGGTATATAAATGTTGAATAACTATGGTGTACCCCTGAAACTAATATATTGTGTGTCTGCTATTAATATATTTTAATAAAATTTTTTTAGAATTTCTTCTATATCCATAATTACATTTCTTAAGAAATCTTCTAAAATGTAAATTTATAATATTTGAGCCAGGTATTGAAGAATGAGTAGTATGTGATATAAAAAAAGGTCATGGCTGGAAGAAATGAAAATGTTTTACATTTGCAAAATTTCTTTTTCATAGAAACTCAACACAAAATGAAAACCAAAATGAAACAAAAACTCTAATTAAATTATGTTTGTAAAAGAATTAAAACGTTCTTTGGTGCCAACACGTGTTCTCCAGTAAGAATACCTCTGGATGTTTGGGAAAGTGTGATTTCTGTGGTGCTTTTTGTGTTACTGTCCAGCAACTAATCACCCGAACCTGTAAATATATTTCCTTGCCTGGCAAAATAATTTTTGCAGATTCGATTAAGTTGAGGACCTTGGGATGGGGAGATTATCTTGAATTACCTAGGTGGATCTAATTTAATTATATGAGCCCTTCAAAGATAAATGAGGTAGTAGGGTATGTCAGGAGATGTGAAGGAAGAGGGACTTGACCCACTGTCAGTGTCTTTGAAGATGAAGGAAGGTGGCTGTGAGCCAAAGGATGTGGGTTTTCTCTAAATGTGGAAATTGCCCTCATCTGATAGGTAGCAAGAAAACAGGGACCTACATCCTACAGTTGCAAGAAAGTGGATTCTGCCCTAGATCATCGAAAAGGAATGCCACCCTGATGAAAACTTTATTTAGCCTAGTGAGAACCATGTTGGATTTCTGACCTACAGAACTGTGAGATAATACATTTGTGTTGCTTTAGCCCACTAGACTGTGGTAATTTGTTACAGCAGCAATAGAAAAATAACACACTCTTAATACTAAGAGAATCAAAACAGAACTTGGACATGGTTCACATAAAAAGCTATATATGATATCTTTTTTAAGCAAATTTTTTTTTAATTAAAATTTATTGAGGTGACAATGGTTAGTAAAATTACATAGGTTTCAAGTATACAATTCTGTAATACAACGTCTATATATCACATTGTGTGTTCACCACCCAGAGTCAGTTCTCCTTCTGTCACCATATATTTGATCCTGTTTACCCTCTTCTACCACCCTCCACCCCCACTACCCTCTGGTAACTGCTAAACTACTGTCTGTGTCTATGAGTTTTTATTTCTTTATTTGTTTGTCTTGTTCCTTTGTTGCTTTCAGTTTTATATCCCACATATGAGTGAAGTCATATGGTTCTCGACTTTTTTCTGTCTGATTTATTTCTCTTAGCATAATAATCTCAAGATTCATCCATGTTGTCACAAACGGCAGTATTTCATCTTTTCTTGTGGCAGAGTAGTTTTCCACTGTGTATATATACTACATCTTTATCCAATCATCTATTGAAGGACACATTGGTTGTTTCCATGTCTTTGCCATCATAAATAATGCTGCAGTGAACATTGGGGTACATATATCTTTATGGATAAATGTTTTCAGATTTTTGGGGTAGATACCCAGAGGAGGGATTGCTGGGTCATATGGTAATTTTATTATTGTATCTTTATTTCTTTATCTTGGCTATTGTATATAGTAGTGCAGTAAAAATAGGGGTGCATATAGTTTTTCAAATTAGTGTTTTAAATTGCTAGGTCATAAAACAGTTCTATTTTTAATTTTTTGAGGAAACTCCATACTTTTTTCCATAGTGGCTGTACCAATTTACATTCCCACCAGCAGTGTATGAGGGTTCCTTTTCCTCGAAATCTTCTCCAACACTTGTTATTACCTGTTTTGTTGATGATAGCCACGCTAACAAGTGTGAAGTGATATCTTACTGTCATTTTTGCTGGGTAGCTAAGATAGATGGAAGAGTTAAAAAATCAGTCAAAATTGTTATTATAAATAGAGTTTTGAAGGTAGTAGTTACCTGCAATAGTATGTCATGCCAAATTCATTATTTCAAAATAAGAATTTAAAAGCCTAGAGTGTGGTAATTGTTTTGGCACATCCTTTTACCGCAGCATTGTATATCATAAAAAAAAATATGATGCTGCTTAAAATAGTGTTTGGCGATTTCAATATATAGGAGCCAGACAAAATGAAACAGAAGTCACTGAAAAGAATTGTAGTCAAACATTGCATTAAATTAAAAATTGTTCTCTGCCTCCTTTAATGTTCAATAAAAATCTCATTTGAAATAATTGTTCTGGAATGTTATTAAAAGTTCTGCTTCAGTCACAATTTTTGCCAAATTATTTTGGAAATATCCTGCACTTTGGGGAACTTTTTGGTACAGGTGGGATGTGGCTAAGCTGTCTTGATCAAACATTTGTAGGCTTCACAATCTTTTGAATTATCCAAGATCTTCAGGACTACAAGTGACCTGGGTTTGGTGTAGGCTTCTAAGTTACCCAGTCCATTGAATTTACCCATTGAAGTTACCCAAGTTCATTGAATTCAGACTGGATGCAGGTTTGAGTAGAACAACTTGTCTAATCCGTACTGCATGCTCCATCCATTCATCTCTATCTATCGCTCCATCCATCCAATGGGGAAGAGTAAGACTTCTTGATGCACAAGAAAAGAATGTTTGGAAGACAAGTTACATATTTAATGATGCTATATTAGCCATTTTATTATGGACTTTGTGACCACATGTGCTAATATAGCGCCACGAAATATGTCCACAGCAGTTTAATATATATATATATATATATATATATATATATATATATATATATATACACACACACACACACATCTAATATATATATACACATTTCGTAACTAAAATATATATATCATTCTTAGCTTATATGTCTAATCATTTGTCTGGAGAATTAAGAGCCCTGTACTTTGGAGATGTTAATAGCATACTCCAACTTCTGTGGGAAATCAAGCACTGTAGGAAAGGAACTCCTATGTGGGTTAAGATCAAGAACACTATTAAGCAACAGAATAAAATGACTTAGAATAGAGTTCTTATTTTTCCTTAGAATATGCTGCTGCTTTTGCATTATTCTCCTTCTGTATTTTTTTAGGAGAGAGAAAGAGAGTTCCTTTTTTTATTTCTCAGTCTGTTAACTTTTTACAGTTAGAGAGGTAAGACAGCTTATTGTGTTACTTTCCCTGTCAGTGAAAGACCAAAATATGGATAATTTAGGCTTTAGGGAATGGCTTTTTCTTCTCCTTGCTGTTTCCCCGCCCCCCGCCCCACTCCCCATCATTGGGGTTGCCTCCTTCTGCACCTTCTGTGCTTCTCTTACCATCTTGAAGAGCTAGAGAACCAACATAAGGAGACTGGTTTAGGGGAAAAAGGGTCTCCCTTAGCCCAGGTTTTTAGGCAGGATACAGTCCTATAGTATAGTACTATAGTAATAGTAAAGGATACACATTATAGTAATAAATAGTGTGCATTTACCTTTGAATAGCTCCCTGCTGAACTTCAGCAGTAGAATATGTATGTAGACATGGTACTATCTCAGCATGACTAAAGAAAGGAAAATAAAATTTTCTTCCTAAATATTTTGACACTCAAGTACAGCTGAATGGATAGAAAGCCAAATATGTGGAGAAAAAGGTAATGAGAGTTTGTAAAATTTCAATTGGTTTGACACTATACAATTTTTTAAGGAAAGTCATATATTTCTTATAGATCGGTCATTCATCTGTACTCCCTTAATATTCTTCTCCCTAAATTTGTCTTTCCTGTTCTACAGATAACAAATGGAGTATGTAACTCAGAATCAGCTTGGGAGAAAACTGGGAATTTGGTGACATGCATCCTAGTTTTCCCCTCCATCTAATTACCTGGTGTCCTCATGCTGTTCTGCATAGTCCGGCAGCCCCCGTGATGTTCCATCTGTATGGTGTTCAATATGGAATAAAAGGCTGGAAGTCACAGAAATTCACGGTGGTACAAACTGGAGAGTCCATAAATGAACCAGGCAAGTAGCCATTTCCTTTATGTTTGAACACCACTAATCTTGCATGAAAACAGAAATGTACTGAATATTGATATGCTCTTTATTTTGCCTAAAAGAATGTAACGTTTTTACTATGGAAATCAGCTATCTTGATGGAATTTTACAGTTCTAGGTGAGTTCAATTTTCTTATTTTTAAAAGTTATTTTCTTCATCTATGTAAAAATTATTTGATGAATATGTGTAATTTTCTCTCATTTCTTTTCATTTCCAATATTTAATGGCTGCATTGTTTGTATGTTTCAGAAAAAAAATACCAGAGCTCAGAAGTAGGAAGGCAGAGAGAGATGCCAGTTTAATTTTTCTGTTTACCAAAAGCAGTATTCCTAAAATATCTTCTGCAAATATCTGACAAGTAGAAAAAAAGAAATTCCTGCTTAATTGCTTGTCAGTTTCCATGTATTTATTTTGAACCTAAACTGATTTTTCTACAGAAATAATCCTGAGTTTATTGGTAACTGCTAATAGATTTTTTTTTTTAATGTGGTGAGAAAGCATTTCATTTAAATTGAAGCCTTATGTTCAGCAGTGGTTCATCATCATTAGACAATCTTTGTATGCACTATGATGGACAGTTTTTTAATTCTCTCGGTGTGTGTGTGTGTGTGTGTGTGTGTGTGTGCATGTGTGTGTGCGCGCACGCACTATCCAATGGTGATAAAAAGTGGAGGGGGTGACTGGTGCTGGGGAGGAAGAATGGGAAGAAGAAGGCTATTTCAGTTTGAGATTTAGGGAAAACAAAAAGAGCTTAGTCCTGATGACTAAAACCTAAGACCGGAACCTGGCAATTATGTGCTGGAAGGTATTCATGCAATTTATGAGTTATTCTATTTTTGGCTGAAACATAATTCAAAGGAATCACTCACTGCTTGAAAGAAAGCCCAGGTATATTGGCACAGTCACTAAAAAACAACATTTCTATAGTGCTTCCAACAGCTCTTTAGAACTGAAAGGAATATAAGTGGAAAATCTCCCGCACCTGGGGCTTCAAAAGATAGCCACCTATAGGCCTTTTACTTTCTTAGTGTTAAAACATGACATCATCCTCATCCGTTTAAAAATCTTCCTGTAAGATTTGTTCTAGAACAGCTTAATGACTTACAATATTTTCCTTAATGGATTAACTTTCTAACCTGTGCTCAGGCTGAATTTTCATGCAAAGGTTTTACAGAAGGTCACAATGAAGCTACTCTGACTCTGCAATTTTTTGTTGTTTGTTTGTTTTTAACTGAGCAAGAAGCTGTTTGAATTGAAACATCATGTCTTTGGTTCTTGCTAAGCATCTCTCTGACATGGGGAGAAATTACGACCTTCAGATTGAAACTTCACTGGCCTTGAGCATGACTGATGCTGACAGGAGGCTGCTTTGCTCGTGAAGTTTCAAGGAGTTGTGGTAAGTTTATGCTGAAAAGGGAGGTCAATGCAATCTCATAAGTATCTGATGCCCAGCACAGAGAGTGTCTGAGACATAAATCTGCTATTTCATAACTTTTTATTGAAGCGATAAATGAATGGATCTATGAAAGAATCAATGAGTTAATAGGTACAGACGTGTTGCAAGGTTGGTACCTTAATCCCAGTCTTGTGTCATGGGAAATGGTGGGTTCTGTCATGAAAGTTAACTATTAAAGAATAAAATCCGGAGCAAGTTCAGCAAATAAGCGGCACAACTGTCATTCCCTGAGACCTGGTTAATCTATCAAGGTATTCTTCTTAGCAAAAGCAATCTTAGAATATTGTTTCCCAGTGTAGTTCTCCAGGCAGCCATGACCAGTCAACCAGAGTTGTCAAAAGAAAGTCAAATGTTTCTCTTTTAGCAAAACCCAAATTAGCACAACCCTAATGTTTAGTTAAAAAAAGAAAAAGAAGAGTCTCCCATTTTTCCATCTTTTTAGTAGTACATTTTGTACAACCCATTTATTTTGTTACTATCTAGTCAAATTTTCAAAAGGTGGGCCAGAAAATTCTATTAGAGTTTATGTTTATGGAGAAACAATTGTGTCCCAAGTGTGATGCTAGGTACTGTTGCCTTTGCTCTAGGTCTTTAACTGGTCAGTCACATAGGGTTCACCTGAGGATTTGTTAAAAAGGTAGATTCTGAATCAGGAGGTCTGGGGAAGGGAGTAAGTATCTTCATTTCTAACAAGGTCATTGCCCAATGATGCCAATTTTGCTGGTTAGTCCTCAGACCACACTTTGAGTAGTGAGAGTGGATAATTGTCAATTTTGGCTACACATTGAAATGACCAGGAAGTCGTAAAAAATATTGAGAACTGGGTACTCCCTCAGAGATTCTGCCTTACTATGACCAAAATGTGGCCTGGGTGTTTGGATAGTTACAAACTCTTCAGGTAATTGCAATATGCAGTCAAAGTTGAGAATCACCACTTCAGGCTGACACAAGCTCTGCATCTGGTACTCCATCGAGGCTAATAATAAAAATTAATTAATTTCATGAATCTCAGCTCAAAATTCCCTTCTTATCTTCTTAGCCCTCATTCAGTTTGATCTGGCTCTTAGCTTCACTCTTGTCTTTACAATCTTTGACTAAAATTCTCATAGAGTCCCCTTTGATTTCTCTTGTAGTCAAGCCTGCGTTTTTCTCAGTCTGGCTTTGCATGTTCTTTTCCTCTTCGGGTCCCTGGCTTTCTCTAATACAAATCCCTTGCTTACATTTTGGTCCAATGAGAAATAGTAGATACTGTGGATTTATGAGTTCTAAAGCTATAATGAGGTCAGAGACCTTTCTAAACCTTGAGAGTTCAGGGCCTGTAACTTAAAAAATAATAACTAGGCAATAGTCATTATTTCCTCAATAGTTATAAAGTGATACAGCTGGAAGAAAACCTAAAGATTATCTGGTTCAATACCCTTGTGTCCGATACATCATCAGGTGTATAGTCCCCTCACCTTGAATGAGGTACAACCTGTGACTTGCTTCTAATTAACAGAGTATGAGAAAGGTGATGGGATGTCACTCTCATAGTTACATTTAGTTACATGATTCCATCTTAGTAGACCAGAGAGAGAGTCCCCTACTTGGCTGAAGAAGCCAACAGCCATGTTTGGAACTCCCTATGGAGAGAGCCATATGGCAAGGAATGTGGGAAGCTCTGAACAGCCTCCACTCAAAAGCCAACACAAGGATGTGTCCCTCAGTCTCAGAGGCACAGGAAATGAATTCTAACAGGCACCATGAGCTAGTAAGCAGAGTTTTCCTCAGTGGCCTGCAGATGACCCTGTAACCCCCTTGACACTTTCATTCATCTGCTGAGATCCTGATCATTGCACAAAGGACCCTTGGGAAAGTCACTTAACTCCTCTGCGTATCAGAGTCCTTATCCATTAACTGTGAGCTTTGCAGGGCTGTGAAAATCAAGAGAGATCTTCTAGATACCTGACATAATGGCACCTATCAGATTTTAAAGATAATATTTTGGATGTGAAAAGAGTCCAAAATATGTCTTCACATTTTCCTTCTCTAATAATTGAAGATTCAGCCGGTTACATGGCTAACCCATTAAAGACTATATTTACAAATCTCCCTTGCAATTAGTTAATCCTCTGTCCTTCTGGACAATGAAATGTAAGCAGAAGCTATTGATGCAAATTCTAGATTATCTTCTAAAAGGAAAGGGGCCTTGTCCTCCTCCCCACCTCACACTCCCTACCCTCTTCTGTTTCTCTCCCTCTCACAGGCTAAAATGTGGATTTGGTAAGAAGCTATATTCAATTTGTAGCGAGTCCCTAGGGGTGGCAGAGGTACAGAAATGGAAGGGAGTCTGGATTTCTAGTACCATCAATCTGCCATACCAGCAATGGACTCACTAACTTAGGCTGTTTAGGGGAAAAAGAAATAAATTACTCTTGGTGAGGAAAAAAATCAACTACATTGTTAAATCTCTACAGAAATCTAGCCTTGAATCTTCATGAATACATCAGTCCAGCTGGCAGTCGAACTAATACATTTTCTCACTCGTATTGTCTAAGTGTCTATGTTCTCACCAAGCTTTACAAAACAAATAGGTTACATTTCATTCACTAAGTTTTAGTCCCTATTCGTGTATTTCAGAATCTACTATATTTGTAGGATCTTTTTTCCCCCCTCTTAACTATTTCCTAAAGTCTCTGCAAGTTTTCTCACAGTGCTAGTAAATTAATCAAGGGTATTTGTATACAACATGGCTTGACATCTGTTCTGGGGTATTGCTCATGTCTGTTTCTGTTCTATGATATACTCTACAGAATGGAAGGCTCCTTTCCTCATTGTACTGGTTCCTAATTATTTAAACATAAAAAAGTGAGTTTGATTCCTCATTCTGTATATTATGCTTTGTTAAGGGGACACAGTTCCATTACTTTAATCCCAGGGTTTATGTCAACAATCAATGTGAGTAGTTGGGACCATCTGAGTTAACAGCCACCAGTGGTGTTTGGCTTCTTGTACCTGACTTATTCCACAAGAACGACTTCTATCTCTGTGACCTCATAGAGTCCCTGGAAATTATACTTCTAGCGCTTTCCTATTCGCTCATCCCACTTTGTTCTATGCTGACTACAAATCCCACCTGATGATATACTTTGAATACTTTTTCCAGAAATCAAAAGCCCAGAAGGTAAATTGAAAAGATATACTAAACTTTTCAAATAGTCCATAAGAGTGCAGGATTAAAGTAGATACCTGGACCATTGGGGTAGAAGGTGAGTTTAGAATTTGTACGAGTATGTTTGTGGAGAAACAGAATTTAGTTCCAACCAGCCAGTATCCTACCTTCTATTCCATAAATTACCCTATGGAATGGATGCTCAGTTCTCAATTGTTACACTTTTTTAAATCTCCTGTTTTTCAAATTTTTTAGTTGACATTTTAAAATAAGAAAAACAGATCCCATTTTACTACTAGTGAATGCTATACCTCTAGACAAAGCATGAAGTTTCAATGCAATCTGAAGGGGGGATAAAAAAACAAAAGCAAACATCTGGAATGACTGCCAATTACATCTTCTGTAATAATACAGATCTTCAATTTCCTGAGGATTGGTTCAAATACATATTAATATAAAATGGAAAAATTCTAATTTGGAATTATTTGAGGTTTGTTACTGAAGAGTAATGTGAAAGAGAAGCGTTCATCCAATTTAAAATATAGCTCATTGTATTAAAACTTTCTGGAAAGGCTTTGCTAAACTTTAGTTTATATTTTTGTTTCTCAAAATACCAGAAAGCAGATCATGGAAAGAGAACAACTTAAAAGCACTTTTAGAGTATGAAGGGAATAGATAAATGAAAAACATATATACAGAGTCAAAGTCAATACCAAATAGCTTTAATCCTATTGGCAGTAGGCTTATTTTCAAGGCAGTAGCAACTGGTTGATCAATATAAGTAAACATTGTGTACAATTGCTGCGATAAAGTCTATATTCCTTAACCCTTTTCGTGTAGAAAGAGGGCAAGCAATATTGGGAAACCTAGCAATGGTCTAATAGAATTTAGTAAGATTTTCTGTGATGTGAATTTGGAAGTGTATTTTGGAAATATATTTTGGTTTTGCCAGGAACCGTCTAATGAGCTGCTTGACTCTAGAAAAAAGGAATAGTCAGGAGCCCTGATCTGCAGATTTGGATCTTACTTACCAAAGTGCAAAACCTGGAGTCACCCAAGTAGTAAGTGTTTTGACAAAGTAACCCCAAACTAAAAACATTCCGGTGAATTTGCAAGTTTATACATCACACTATTAAATGAAAAGTAGCTTTTCTGTTGACTCCAGCTACAAAGCACATATTCCACGACCAAACATTTAACAGCTATATAAACAATGCCAAAATAAAGGGGGTAGGGAGCTGGGAGAGGAAGGAAATAATCATTTATATAAATTTGAAATACAAAATGTTCCAAGCAAAAATGAGTTACATTTTGAAAGTATTTTTTTCAATGTCAAAATGTTTTCTAAAGTGCCAAAGAGAGATGGAAAATATTTTTTACTTACAAACATAATTAGACTCACACATATTCAACCCATTAGCGTTGTCTTTGCCCACAATGCTCTCTATTACCAATTCTTCTGCACTGCTCATTCTATACAGATGACAGCTTGTATAATAATGGATGCATAAGCATGTAACAAACATAAACATTGGTTTGCCCCTAAAGATTTGCATGAAAAACAAGTAAAAAGCCCTGCCGTAATTCCATGAAATTGATTGACCCAGCATCCAACCACTGGCTAGATCAGTCCCTTTTGCTTCTTTGATACAATTGTATCAACATGTATAAGATGATGTCATGGAAATACAGGACATGAAAATATTTTGAGCACTATCAAAAAAGATAAGAATGTAGCCAACAGTGTTAAGTGTGTTTTATAGAATAAAAAATTTAAGAAAAATTGATAGTACATTCCATGTGTCAACTACATAAAACTATTCACATTTCTCTGCACAAGCCATGTCTCTATGCATTCATACATCCGCCGAATGGAATCTTTCCTTTACCATAAATTTCTTCTTTCCCTTTATATGCCTGCAAAACTCCTAACAATTTTTGTGTTAAATATTCCCTGTATGCAACAGTCCCTACTTTTATGCTAATTTTTGCATTCCTCTTTTGTAGTTGTAGTTATACTGTATTCCACTTTTTTTTTTTTTAACACATTGATTTAGTAGAGTGTAAACATCTCAAGGTCATGAAGGCTACTTTATTTACCTTTATATCCCATTTTCCTAGGATTTTTGCTAATGTTGTAGTGATCAAAATGTTAAACAAATCTTGAATGTAACAATAACTTATACAATGTTCAGAGTTTCAAAAAGTGCTTTCTCATATGTTATTTAATCTTTTAACAAGTCAGTGAGAAAGCTCTATGTTAACCAGATATATAATTAACTAGAGCAATGTAGTATTTAATCGTTGGATAACAAAATAGTAATTTCTAAACATGGCAACTGATCAAACTCACCAGGAGAGATTTCTCACGAATTAAAAGCTAAACTAAAATGAATACCTCAATGGTATAATATACAAGGGGTACAGAGGGGAGTACTGGAATACTGGATATACACCATCATAAATAAGATCTGACTATACTTTCTATTTTGTAAATTCCTTATTTCCAACTAATACCAGTTTGAAGGTGGCTTTCAATATTATCACATATAGATCCACCTCATTTTTTCTTTTCAGTGACTCTGATGTATGCCAATATATGGATGCACAATTTATTTAACCAAGTCTCAATTTGGTTTTGTTGGTTTTTTGGGGGGTGGGTGTTATGGTGTTTGTTTTGCTCTTACAAAGAAAGCTTTGTATAATATCATATCATATCATATCATATCATATCATATCATATCATATATACACACACACACACATACACATATCTTTATTTTTATCTTTACATATGTATCTTTACATCTTTGCTGAGTATATTTAGAGATTTTATTACCATAGTTGTGTTGCTGGCCCCAAAGGTATACACATTTAAAATTTTGATAGATGTTGCAATTAGATTCCAAAATTTTTGTATTAATTTTAATTCCCACCCAGGAGAATTGAGAGTACTGATTCACTCCATGTTTGCCTACGGAGGTAATATCCAACTTTAGCCTTGACCCATCCTGATTGTGCAAATTGGCATCTTGTTTCTGTTATATTTCATTTTCTTTAATTATGAATGAGATTGAGCATCTCTTCATATACTTATTGGCCATTTGTGTATGTGCACATGTGTGTACCATCTGTTCATATTCTTGATCCATTTTTCTTTAATATTGTGATTCGTTTACTATATATATGTAACAGCTATATATATATGTACACATATATATATAGTAACAGCTCGAGTATATAAAGAAATTTGTCTTTTTACATGACTTGCAAATATTGTCATTAGCTATCACCTTGGGAGAGTAGTTCAAACGTACAGATCACTTCCTCTCTTCCCACCAGCCTTGACCTACTGAAACTTTGGAAGTGAGAAGTAGGAATCTAAGATTTTGGAAAATTTCCTTCAGGTGATTCTCCTGTAGCTGACCAACGGACAGTGTCTGAGAACTACTGACTTACAGAGGAGGCAGGAAATAGTTAAGTACAAAACCGATGTTGATAGAGAAGCTATTTTTGATAGTAACATTCAAGAAGAGTCATGGAAACCATGACTACACCCAACTGGGAATCCTTTCCTCATGGATGTTAATCTGGAAGTTATTTTTCCTGACAAAAGGATCACAGCAATAAAACTCCTCTTGGCATCATAGCATAGTAGAAATATAGAAACTTTCCAAGAAATAGAGTTATAAATCTATTTCTGGGATACCTCAGAGAAGATATTTGTGGGGCATTTGGAAGAAGCCACTATTCTTTTCAATGAGATGGGCCAAATGAAGATGCAAAGGCTGAGAATTATCAGTAAGACTGATCACCAATAGCTGATGATAAAGGGGACATGATTATTCTGGATAAGAGGTACTCCTGGAACTTATGCCAGTTCTTTAATGAGGAATTTATTTATTATTATTATTACTAATATTATTATTCAGCTTTATTCAGATCACGTACAGTAATAATAATTATAATAGTAATAGCTACCATTTTTAGCATTTTGCTAAGTCCTTTATGTAAACTCTCTGACTTAGTACCTATAAAGTAGCCACTATCATCCACTTTTTGCGCATAAAAATGAGTTGAAAATGGTTAAATGGTTTGTCTGAGGTTGTTCAGATGGCAGGTGGCAAAGTGTAGGCTTAGCTTTGACCAGTTTAGCTCAAGTATGTAGTCGTAACCACCATGGCTCACTTCTAAACTTTACAGTTAATTTTTAATAAAGTAAGGTGAATGACATGAAGTTATCATTCCACAAAGTGGGCCTAGACTCTAGGAAATATCTTGTTTTTCCCTTCCTCCTCATTTTTTCACTTTAACCCATAAACAAGAAAATTTCTACTGGTACTTCAAGACTATTGAGAAAATACAGGGAGACAGTGTTTATATTTTTTAGGTAGAATAACTTATCGAAAGCTCTTATTTGTGTTAAAAGATTATGGCTCATGTGTAGTGTCCTCCTAAATTGATCCTTTTATTCTCTCTCACTCTCTCTCTCTCTCTCTCTCTCTCCCCTATTTACTCTCTCATTGGCTAAATGAGGGCTGATACTGTTTCCACTCTCCATAAGGTAAGGGGGGTGGGGGGTGGGAGATGAAGGTAAGGGGGATCAAATATATGGTGATGGAAGGAGAACTGACTCTGGGTGGTGAACACACAATGGGATTTATAGATGATGTAATACAGAATTGTACCCCTGAAATCTACGTAATTTTACTAACAATTGTCACCCCAATAAATTAAAAAAAAAAAAAAAAAGAAAGGGACAAAACTGGGCTTCCATCTAGCAGACCCAAACAGATTTCAGCTCTCTGCTCCATGTTCTCCACCAGAACCAAAAGTTGATATTGTAAGCTTACCCCACTAGAACATGTCTGTGCTTTTTCAGTTGACTAGAATTTGGGGGAGATTGTATGGGAATGATTTAGTGTCTCCCATGAAAACACGTGGTTCAGTAGGTAGGTATCTTTTAGAATAAAAATAAGGATTAACATCTGAGGAAGGAATCGTCTCATGGGAAGATGGGTAGACTTCTTTTGACTGTAGTACCTGGTGCTTAATGGTCAGAAACTGGATTTGACAGGTGCCTGCTGGTTGTGAAGATTGGACTCCAGCTTTTAGTATGATCTCAGATGTAAGTTCTAGGCTGCCTTTCACAAGAGAACTCTTTCCAAAGGTTAAGAAAGCTTTGTCCAGAAGATAGATTAAGAGAGATCAGTTTGAAGCAGAGAGAAGCAGAGATTTTTCCACAGATTAGGAGTCTCTCTTAGGAAGCATAGTATAGGATAGTGGTTTCATTTCTTCAGGCCTTTGCTGATCATGAAAGCTAGAGAGAAATCATGGGCAGGCTTTGCTTTGATATCTAGTCTTCTAGTTGGCTTTTTCTGTTATTCCTCCTGTATCCTATTTATAACCCAAGGTGAAGATAACTATTATCCTATAGAAGTTAGACTTCGGAATGACAAAAAGCCGAGTGCTTATACAAACTTAAGAGAATTAACTGGTGAGAAAGAAAACAGTTTTGAGGAGGAAACATGTAGCAGAGGTCTTACTGGTCTCTCAAAATATAGGCTCATTGAGGACCAACATCAAACTAGGACCAAAAAAATGTGCAGACACCTAGGTGAGAGTTCCTGCTAAGATAATTAATCCTCAGTGTCCTTATGGGGGATGTTCTACGGTAATAGGTAATGTGCAATGGTACTAAAGTTCAAAAGTAACTTGTAATCTTAATCTTAAGGTATATAAAAATATACCTTAAATATGGTAGCCATAGAATTTAAGCCATTTTGTTTTATTTTATTGTGTTTTGTTTTGTTTTATTTTAATTTTCCTGTTATAATCACGCAGTGCTTGCCTTCTTGATGAAATTTAAGGTCATTCAACTTGGAGGCCTGGAAATGCAAATCTTAAAGTTACAGATGGTATATATAGAAATGATGTTGTTTTGCGTGTATGGGGATACAGTGAGTCAAGAAAGAAGCCTCACTTAAGTCCTGGAGACTAGGGGTACCACCATTGGAAATGTCTGTGTTTTTCAAAGAGCTTAGACAGGGTCAAATGTTACTGTCTAAAACACTAATCAAGGCATAGTTTTCTGCCCTAGATATGTGAGGCACAATGTCACAATTTTTCTTCCCAAATATGGTTAAATTTCCAGATTTGTGTATAACCTCAGATGTAAGTTTCAGGCTGCCTTTAACAAGAGAGCTTGTACAAGGATGTGGCTGAAATAAAGGTTTTCTCTTTCTTTAATGCTTTCTTGTTTTCTCTGTCTACACCCTGGCTTTGTCTTTTATCAGAAATATGTGCCTGGATTGGACTATATACTGGGTTCTGAAAGCATGATTTTGCAATGGACTAGCCCCCATAGCCTAGATTACTGCTTGTGCATTGTAAATTTTGTGTGAGGGGTGCTGGTGCTGTCATGCTTCCTCTTTGCCACTTTGGAGTCTTCAGGAAAAGTGGGATGTATGAAAGAGCCCAGGATTTTTTCAATTCAACTGCGAAGCTCCAAAGGACCTACTCCCTTTCCTGGGGGTGGGTGTGGAGAGACAGCCCATACCTGCAACACTGATGCAAACAGCACTGATTCTGTTCAATGTCTGAAATAAAATCTTGACTGACAATGTGGTTTTTTCTTCATTTTGACTCATTTTGCATCTGTTTCCAATGGGTGAAAGTCAGGACTGGGAGGATTGATGAATCATTCTCAATTAATACACTTACTATCTTTTCAAGTCAACATTAAGACCCCAGCAGTAGTCAGATGCAAAATGTCACATACTGGATGATTCCATTTATGTGAATTATCCAGAAAGTACAAATCTACAGAGACAGTGGCTGTGTGGGGCTGAGAGTGAAAATGGGGCGTCAATGTAAATGGGCACATGATTCCTTTTTGGAGTCATGGAAATGCTCTAAAAACAGATGGTGGGGATGACTGTACAGCCCTGTAAATTTACTAAAAAAAAAATCATTGAATGGTACACTGACAATAATTGAATCATATGGTATGTAAATAAAACTGCTTTAAAAATAATAAAGATTCACAACTCATTAAGGAGTATTATAGATGAATACCTGAAACAGGGGTAGCCCAAATGAAAACTGCTGGTAAAATGCTCATTTCTAGAGTGTCCAGATCAGGTAAGTAACATTCTTTACACCAGGACTTTTCTTGAATGACTGTTGCACCTGTTAACTCAGCATTAACTGTAAACAAGTCTACAGCCAAGCAATGGAGCTTGTACTTTCTTTGTGTCGCGCAGCAAAGACAAGCCCCGACCACTTAGGGACCTGCTCCACTCTGTTGATAACTTTGAAAATATCTCTTGGTAAATAGTAAAGCACTTTTTCATTTGGCTTTTATAGCTAAATGTTTCAAACATATGTGCTAAGACTTACTTTCATAATTGTGAAATACAATGTTGGACAATTAAGTTTGTGAACTCACCTAGAAAAAGTGCTACGTACTTCATTGCTGAATATCACTATTGTCACCTTTGAAGTACTCCCCTTGGGAAACTATGCACCGATGCCAGCCCCTAGTGTACCCTCTAAAGCAATTTTGGAACTCTTTTTCTGGAATGGCCATCAGAGCTGTCGTCGTATTACCCTTGATGTCCTGAATGTCATCAAAATGTCTTCCTTTCAATATTTCCTTTATCTTTGGGTAAAGAAAGTAGTCATTGGGGCCATATCAGGTGAATAGGGAGGGAGTTCTAATACAGCTAGTTGTTTACTGGCTGAAAATTCCCCCACAGACAGTGCCGTGTGAGCTGTTGCATTGTCGTGATGCAAGAGCCATGAATTGTTGGTGAAAAGTTAAGGTCATCTAACGTTTTCACACAGCCTTTCCAGCACTTCCGAATAGTAAACTTGGATAACTTTTTGTCTACTTGGTACAAATTCATAGTGAATTATCCCTCTGATATCAAATAAGGTTAGCAACATAGTTGCAACAAATTCATGAACTTAATTGTTCAACCTTGTATATTATTTATTTAAAAATATAGCCATTTTCCTAAGGCTTCTTGCTGCATGGGTGAATTATTATTACAAGTAAAATTCTGTAATCCCTTCCGGAAAACGAGGCTGGACAGTGCCCTGACATATATGTTGTTGTTAATGGACAGCATCAAACCTGTTTGCAAGTGAAGCAATCTGTATGCAAATGGTAACCACGATCTGACCCAATGTGCAGAACAATTTGATCTGGAGTTTTAAAGCACATTGGAATTAAAAAGAAAAGACATAACTGGTGATTTTAACTAGCTAAAATTTTAATTATACAGCTGTCTGATCGTGAATTATATTTTTCAAACTTACTTGATGCCTTTCACGGCACACTTTCAAATCATGGATGAGGACCCCTAGGTCCTTTATTCTTCAGGATTCAGAAACATTTTGAGGTTCAACACTCCAAACTTACATTCTAAACCTAGTGGCTCACTTGAATTTTTCATCTCTTCCTAGTTATGAAATTAAGTAGTTGGTTGGATTATGTACTTGCCTTACATTTCCTGTCTCATCTGTGGGCAGTGTATTATGAATTTTCTTTGTCTTTATCCTCTGTGGTTGAGAATTCCAGACCAGTCCGGTTGCCCAGTCCATCTCCCAGAACCTCATTCTGGACTAAAGTCCAGAACTTTGAGCTTTAGTTCCTTTATGAGAGAGCTGTTTGATGAGACAACCCAGCTCCATGGCAAAACAGCAGGGCAGATATAGCCTAGAAGCATATCTACCCACTGAGGCAGAGCATTAACTGGAAGGTCTGATCCTGCCATGGACCCTAACAGAATAACGCAGTTGGCAGGGCAGTATTCCTGTGAATGCCTCTTCAGTTGGACGTATTGCAAGCAGTCATTAATGTTTCATGTTGCATCAGGCAGGTGCAGCAAAGTAAACAAATACACCTTTGGCAATACTTGGAAATCCTGTAAAAAACAGCAGCCTCTGAGATACTTGTCTATGGTAATGAACATGCCAGGTGATTATTTATGGTCAGGCTGCTGGGTCATCCTGGAAGGACATCAGACAATGGAGAGATTACCAGAATTAAACTTCCAGAACACAGAACAGTATGCCAACACAGGCACATTGGGGCAGGAAGAAGGGGGATAGAACAGCTAGGCTTTTTGAATGAGATGGATCACAGTCTCTGAATATTTATCAGTTTAATAAAATTAGAGTTATGTTAAACTCTAGAATGTGAGACAAAATCTGAAACTTATTATATGTTGACTATTCCCCAATACTACCTTTGCCATGCAGAACCCCCCACCTCAGTTGTAGAGGCTTAACAAAAACCAGAAGCAGTGGGTCACTTGTTATTTCTTAAGTTAATCCTTATTCTCTCTTCTCTCTCTCTCTTTTCTTCAGTGATGGATCTCATGACAACCTTGTTTTGTGTCCAGCTTCCCATCTGGACTTGGCTTTCCTTCTGGTTAAAATTCTTCAGATCCAGAGCCTTGGCTTGTACACTTGGGTCTTGGACATGTTGCTTGCTTGGCTCTGATGTTATTTTTGTCTTTGGGGTTTGGTCAGGAATGATGCACTGCTATCCTCAGTCCACCCTGAATTATAGTTGGGTTAGGCAATTCTGCCTGTATTGTCCTTCATACTAGGAAGTGAGATCAGTCACGTGTATAAGTCTGGAGATGAGCCTACAGAGAGACATCTAATGACTATTCCCCATACCCCGCCTTGTACCCACACCCTCTGTACATGAAGAAAAGTAGACCAGACTACAGGAGTGATAATAACAACTAACACTTATTAAATGTTCACTTCATGCGGGATGTTATCTTGTTTAACCTTCAAAATAATAACCGGGTCTATTATTCAATATTTTTGGAATTCTGGTTCTGCCAGACCTGCCAGGATACAGAGATGTATCCTCTTGGAATTAGGGAATTTATAGAGTACAAAAATGGAGTAAGGAAGAAAATTGCCTGGGAGTTGTGATAGTTTTCTTCGCATATACAATTATCCAAAATATGCTGGGAATTTTATACAAAGCATGTCTGTGTTTTCCTATACTTTTGCATTTTTAGTTCCCGATTAGCAATCTGTATGTAGCAAAGATCATTTCTCTTTGTTATGTATTTGATATGTAGATAGAATCATTTAAAAATGTAAAATCATTCAAATGATTTACAACAAATGTAAATCATTTGTTGCTAAGAGCAAACAAAATATTCATGTTTATTATGATCAGCAGCATTCTTCAAGACTGTGTAACATAATGCATTTAGGGTATCGAACTTTTGAATCGGTAGCTGGACAGACCTAAATTATTTTGTAAAGGAAAAAGACAAACTTGGAGGGTTGAGTCATGTTTTGTAATAGAGGACGTCTGATAGGTAACTGCAGCTGAGAGAAGAGATTTGGGATGATTGTGTGTTAGGAAAGTTTTTACTAAGTAAAATGTGTGCTTTGTATACTCCTTTCTCTTCTATTTTAAATGTTGAATAAACAATTCATTGCTCACAATTACTATTGTCTGAGTAGATTCTCCACGACAAATGAAAATCCCTGTTTGGTTTTGCTTCAGGTATTGGCATGGCGCAAAATAAAGATTCTACTAGTTGTCAATTTAAGATGTGTTTCCATCCTTAAGTGTTAGTCAAATTCAGCTCAAGGGTGGTAGATGATGTCAGTGATAAACATCCTTTACAAAAGTTGGTACAGAGAAGGTAGGGAAGAGGAGAGGTGAAGAAAGGTCTCCTAAAGAAGGCCTGCACATAATTTGCAATGAAGAATTCTTTGTAATTATATTTCAGCTTTATTTTGGTTTCAGTATACAAATTAAACAATGCCTAAGAGCCTTCCTTTACTCTATTTTTAGCTCCACATATACCAAAATTATTTATATAATAAACAAAATTCATTGCCCACTGTGATATCGTGATACATAATAAGCATATATATTTGGACCCTCCCACTAACCTCTGGGAAGAGAAGAGGGGCTGGAGATTGACAAATTCATGAATTGCCAATGATTTAATCACGCCTATGTAATGAAGCCTCTACAGAAACTGTAGAAAATGGGGTTTTGAGAGTTTCCATGTTGGAGAACTCATCCATGTGCTGTGAAGGTAGTGGGGACAAAAGCCCCTTCACGCGGGACCTTTCCAGAGCTCACCCAGAGTACCTTTTCATCTGGTGGTTCATTTGTATCTTTTGTGATATATTTTGAAATAAACTGGTAAATGTCAGTAAATGTTTCCCTGAGTTCTGTGACCCTCTATAGCAAATTATCAAAACTGAGGAGGGGGGTTGAGGGGACTCCCAAGTTATAGCCAGCTGGTCAGAAGTATGGGTAACAGCCTGGACTTGTGACTGGTATCTGAAGTGGGGGCAGTCTTGTGGGTCTGAGCCCTTACCCTGTCGGGTCTGTGCTAACTCTGGGTAGTTAGTGTCAGAATTGAATTGTAAGGCATCTAGTTCGTGTCCAGAGTTGGAAAATTGGTTGGTGTGGAAAAATTCCCCACACATGTGGTGACAGAATTGTTGTGACTAGATTAAATAACAGATTTCATTTATCCTCCAGTAGGCTTTCAGTGATTTTAAGCAGGTGTATAATTTTTTTTTCCTACTCTAAATTCCCTAGTAACATTCTTTTTACTATGCTGTGGTACTCCTCAAAGGAGTAGATATCTACCTTTTTGGTGTTTGGACAGGCAAAAGGAAAAATTTAAAGCAGCAACAGGAAAGTATTAAATATTCTATCAGTTTTGTTTGAAAGTCTATAAATGAGCTACAGTAAAAGAATGTGTGTGTGTGTGTGTGTGTGTGTGTGTGTGTGTAAGAGAAAGAATATGTGTGGATAAATGTGTAGATGAATGCATGTTTGGAATTAAATGTTTTAATAATGTATAAAATGTATATAATACATATGAGCTATACATAATATATATATAGCAATATAATGTATATATTGTTTGCCAAGCTATTGCTAAATTCCTAGAGTAATAAACTGTGAGGGTGTGTCACACAACATAGTATAGCTTTCAAATGCAGCTGTAGAACAAGGGTCCACATTTATAATATATTTGAGCCCTTCTGTTTACAGTATAAGAGCTATTTCACAACAAAAAGTGTGTGTGGGTGTGTGCGTGTGTGTGTGTATGTGTGTGTGTGTGTGTGTGCGTGTGTGTGTGTGTGTGTGTGTTTGTGTTATCTAGACAATACAAGCAAAGTAGAGTCTGGTCCAGATGTAGCATTGTTTAATGATTAGCAGAATAACTTGTTGGCCTCATTATACTGGAAGATGGAAGTGCAATCATTGAGAGCAGGGTTCTAGAGCTAGACTGTGTGGGCTTGAACTCTACCCTTCCACTGACTAGCTGAGCGGACAGTGGGTTTGGGAAAGTTACTCGACTTCCTTTTCCTTAGTCCCTGAGTAGGTAAAATGAATATATCTCATTGAGAAGCTTATATGAGTTAATACATGTAAACCACTTAGCATGGTACCAGATAACACCATAAGTGCACAACAAATGTTATTTGCTATTATCCACTCTCCTGGGTAGTGCGATCTGAAATTACCAGCTGGATCATTATGATCTGTTGCTTTTGGAACAATCTCAGTTCTCTCATTTTTAGTGCCAGAGAAGGCAGAAATAAGCCTCACATGAAACCACTGCAATCCTGCCATGTTGAACAAGTATGACATTATACAGCTAAAGAATATGGGGGTGGTATGGGGCATACATACAGTAGTAGGGATGGAGACATAGGTTGTTTCACTTTGGACAAGTACCGGAATCCATGAGCATACACTGGGTTATCTCTAGGTCTCTTCCCATTACAAAATGCTATTTACTTCTATTTCTGTTTTAAAAAAAGGAATGAGTGACCATTATTGTTAAAGCCTTTGATTGGCTAAGTATATCATGGACTGTATAAAATGAATATCCCAAACAGACAGGATCATAATGACCAGAGAATTAGATCCTTCCACTGTGCATATGTGAAGACTGAGTTGATAAGAGAACTGACCTTTTGACCCTATAGCTAGCAAGTAGCAGAATAGTATTAAAATTAGACATCGTGACTAGGGGTGCAGTGGGTTTCTGATAATTCAGGGAACAGACGTAGTTACTGTTCTCAGGTGTTTTCAATCTAATTAAATCAATAAGTATTCAGGATATTTTTATCAGGTCAAATAATAACTCATACAAATACAAAACAAGCACATTAAAGATGATATTTAACTCAGTAATGAGGGACGGAACCATTAAGGTATAAAAACTGGTTTCAAAGTGAATTAAAGAATATCACACATCAAGAATGCCGAAAGATTTTGCTATTTGATACAAACCAGGCCACTTTACATGGGAGAGTAATTAGTTACAGCTTCAAAAGACAAAACCTTTTGCGTGTCTATGAACAAAAACCATTTGCATCAATCACCATCAGCCCTCCACAATTCATCTCTCTCCAGCTATAAATTATCAAAGACAATGGAATATGCAGGCCCCCACAGAATCAGATAACCTGGCTTCTTTAGAAAATCTCCAGCTTCCAGTAAAAGGATGTTGTTATGGGTTGAATTATGTACCCCCCAAAATTCACATGTTGAATTCCTAACCCCCAGTATCTCAGAATGTGACCTTATTTGGACATAGTCTTTATACAAGTAATTAAGTGAAAATAAGGTCAGGGTGGGCCTTAATACAATATGACGTGTCCTTTTACAAATGGAAAATTTGGATACAAACACATTCAGAAGGAAGACAATGTAAAGACACAGGGAGAAGACACCAAAATGTGAGACACTAAGTGTCTTTTGTTAATGCCACCGGTTTTTAGTACTTTGTTTCGACAGGTTTAGCAAACAGATACAGATACTCAGTAATCTTTTTTGTCCATTTTTGTCTTAAATAAGAAATAATTATACATAACAATAATATAAGTTAGGGAATGATAAATGCAAGGGCTTGGAAATTAAATGGTAGATAATAAAAAGTGAGAACTTGTGCCAACTTTGCTTGTACAAGTGGTTGTAATAGACAGTCCATATCATATTACTATGACTATTGCTGAAAATGACTCACAACCATTATTACTGCTGTATATTTCTAATTTACTTCAATAATATTTATCTAAAAATTGCTGAGCATTTTTCTAGAGACTTTCATGTATTTTACTTAATTATATCCCCATCCATGAGAGGTGGAGGAGATTTATTCAAATTTTCCAAAAGTCTGAAGCTCAAGAAAATTAAGTAGCTTTTGCTAGGTAAAAACCCTACTACATGGTAAAGCCAAATTGTATGTTAAGGTGTCAACTTTAAGTTCTACTACTTGGCCTTATGTTGAAATTAACACAAGCAAGACAGACAATATTTGCTTAAATATATACAAGGTCTGTGTCCTTAATCTATCTTTTATTTTACTATATTAAATCTAAATTAGAAGCATCTGTGTATCTCATAAAATTCTTTTACTGAGTGTTGCGATTTTGTTCTTGGTATTAGTCACAAGTAAAGATAATTTCACATTTTCAGGCTAGTAAACTGTTCTGAATTTTTAGTTTGTTACTTCTGGGTTTTAGATACCAATCTGCCCATTCTATCAGGTAAAAATTCAGAATTCTTCATCATGAATAAGGCTGAAATGTTAGAGTAGAGTTAGATCCATGGTAGGGGCAGGCTTGGGAGCATGTTAGAGAGGGACCAGGTGGTGATATTTTTGCACTGATAATCTACTGTGCTACATATTCAGAAATATTGGGGACACGCCAAAGCAGACAGTGACTGCAATCCAAGAAACGTTAGGATTCAGAGCGGATCTGTAGGGTCTAGTCCTACACACTATAGGTGGAAAACTTGGCTATAATGAAGTATTCTGCACAATTTAAAATTACAAGGTAGAGTAGAAAGAGCATGAGATTAAAGCCCAAACACTCAGATTAAAATCACAGATCTACCTCTTAGCTATAGTCTTGAAAGCCAGATTACATTTCTGAGGTACAGTCATTTTGTTAATTTTGATAAAACCAAGATTTTGGGCCAACAGTTTATATGATGAGCTCATAAGCTATTTTAAGAATAAAATAATTTAAGCAAAAGTAATTTATAAAGTGCCTTACACATTTAGTTTTTATTAATCGTAATAATTTAGATATATGATACCAAAGTATTGGACTATTCATCTTTTTCAGTGCTAAAACATTTAAATTTGTTATTATTTTAGTAATAAAATCATGAATAAAACTAGCCCTCTCCTCCTTTATTTCAAATAATAAACAGAAGAGTAAAACTAGAACAGTGTGTCGTAACTCATTGAATTTTCTGATTATCTTAGAATTTACTTTTATCAAGAAAAGTATATACTCAGTCTGTCTTTTACTAAGTTTCGTGATTAAAAATAAAGCTAATATATAGAAAACTGACTGTGCTTGGCATCGTGCTGACACTGTACCGTCTATATATTGAATCCTGCCAGTGATCCTATAACATGTGAGTAGTTCTTATCTTTTTATTTCCAGTACAGCTGCCGAGACTGGGAATGGTTAAATAAGTGGCCCCAAAAGGCCCAGGCTCAGGATGCAAAGGATGTGTTCTAAGTAGAATAAGAATGGGGAGGTTGAGAAAAAGGAAGGTTAAGAAAAATGAAAGAGGGCAATATCACGTTTCCAAAAACTACATCAGTGAACATCAGCTCAAACTTGAATAAGTGACAGAAATGCATAATAACAATAAAATTATGCAGCGATTATAAGAGATCACAAAATATAGATGGCTATATTATTGAATCAATCAACAATTTATGATGAATATTGTTAAAGGGGAACGTTGTTTCTACCGAAGGCATTGTTGCTAGAAGTCAAGGGAAAAAGGTGTATGTCCTCTAAAAAATAAACAATAAAAAGAAATTTGTCCCAGTTATGTTAGTTTGAGAGAATATTGGACTGAGACAATGATTCTCATGGTGGTAATGATGAGGCAGCAGACTCCTGCAGGGGCTTTATTCCATATCAGACCATTCTAAGAAGACTTTGGCAATGTAAGTATCTCTTCTTACTCACTCTTCCTTATCTTCTGCCCCTCGCACTTTAGAGGCTGCTCTGGAAACAGTTACAAGTCCCCAACTATAGTATTGACTTACTATGTCCAGACATTGTGTCAGGCTTTCTCCTTTTATACAAATCAATGCCTGTAGGGCCAGCCCCCAACCTAAGCAAAGATATTCCCATAAGATATGACAATGATTACCTCCTAGAAGCCAAGGTCAAAGCGAAACCCCTTTTTAGGTGAGACCAGATTTTTATTATAAACTGATTAACCTGATCAGCATTCATTTTAAATACTCCGATTGCTGGTCTCTCTCTATAGTAAATCCTTCCCCTGACTCTTCACATCATTGCCTCACTCTCATCCATCAGCTTTTAGCTCAAATCTCACCTCTCAGAAAGGCATTCTGTGGCCACCACTACATGAAGAAGATTCTCTTTACCTTACCTCATGTTAGTTGCTCACTATTGCATTGTCAGTTTATTTCCTTCATGCCAATTATTTGTCGTCTTATTTATGGTCTGATTATGACTGAAATGTAAGCATAACAGGTAAGGGACTTGTTTTTTTGTTTTTTATGTCTCCTGTAATTGAAAAGTATTAGGGACATACTGAGAGCTACATATGTATTAGATATATACTTACAATGCAGTAGTGAAAAACAGAGACTAAGGAGTTTCTTGAGCTTGAATCTTAGCTTTAATGCTTTCAAGCAGTATGACTTTGTGAATTCTCTGTGCCTCAGTTTCTTCATCCATAGAATGGGAAAAACAATGGTAAATATTTTACAGAGTAATTGTAAGATTTAAGTGAATTAATATGTATAAAGTATGTTTTTAAAACCCCAGGTACTTAATAAGCATGCTAATGTATGAAGAAATAGTGTTAGGAAAATGGATATCCACATGCAAAAGAATACAGTTGGACCCTTATCTTATACAATATACAAAAATTACCTCAAAGTAGACTGAAAACTTAAATGTAAGACTCAACACCGTAAAACCCCTAGAAAATATAGAGGAAAAAATTCATGGCATTGAATTTGGCAATGATCTCTTGAACGTGACAGCAAAAGCACAGACCACAAAAGTAAAAATAGACAAATGAGACTATATCAAACTTAAATTGTGCATCAAAGGACACAGTAACAGAGTGAAAAAGCAATCTATGGAATGGGAGAAAATATTTGCAAATTATTTATCTGATAAAGGGTTAATATCCAGAATATCTAAAGCATGTCATATAACTCAAAAAAATATCAAATAACTAGGTTAAAAAGTGAACAAAGAAGGGGCTCAGTTGGTTAAAGCACGAGTTCTCAACAACAAGGTTGCCAGTTCAATTCCCACATGGGATGGTGGGCTGGCCCCCTGCAACTAAAGATTGAAAATGGTGACTGGACTTGGAGCTGAGCTGCGCCCTCCACAACTAGATTGAAGGACAACGACTTGGAGCTAATGGGCCCTGGAGAAACACACTGTTCCCCAATATTCCCCAATAGAAATAATGAAAAAAAAGTGAACAAAGAAAAAGGCAACCAACTGAATGGGAAAAGATATTTGCAAATGATACCTGTGATAAGGGCTAATATCCAAAATATATCAAGAACTCATTCAACTTAACAACAATAACAACAATAACAACAACAACAATCCAATTAAAAAATGGTCAGAGAACCTGAATAGACACTCTTCCAAGGAATACATACAGATAGTCAACAGATATATGAAAATATGTTCAACATCACTAGTTATAAGGGAAATGCAAATCAAAAGCACAGTGAGATACCACCTCATACCTGTTAGAATGACTATTATCAATAAAATAAGACATAACAAGTGCTGGAAAAGATATGGGGAAAAAAGAACCCTAGTACACTGCAGGTGGGACTGTAAGTTGGTGCAGCCACTATGGAAAATAATTTGGAGGTTCCTTAAAAAATTAAGAATAGGGCTACATACGATCCAGCAATCCCTCTTCTGGGTCTCGACCCCAAAAATTTGAAAACACTTGTATGTACCCCTATCTTCATTGCGGCATTATTCACAGTGGCCAAGACATGGAAATAACCTAAGTGTCCTTTGACAGATAATTAGATAACGAAGATGTGGTACATATATACAATGGAATATTACACAGCCATGAAAAGATGAAATATTGCCATTTGTGACAGCGCAGATTGATTTTTTTGAGTATTATGCTAAGTGAAATAAGTCAGATGGAAGAGGACAAGGTCCGTATGATTTCACTCAAATGAACAAAGAGAACAAACAAACAAAAGAAACTAATACATACAGACAATAGAATGGTGGTTACCAGAGGGGAAAAGAGGTGGTGGAGGAGGACGAAGAAGGAACAGCAGGCCCAATATATTGTGATGGAAGACTAAACTTCAGGTGGTGAACACACAAGAGTATACAGATGTCATATAAAGTTGTACACATGAAATTCATGTTATTAACAATGTTACCCCCATAAATTTATTTTTTGGCTTAAATAACACTTATTTCTCATAGTTCTAGAGGCTGGAAAGTCCAAGATCGAGGCACTGGCAGATTCCGTCTAGTGAGGGCCTCCTTCCTACTTGTAGACAGCTGCCTTCCTACTATATCTTTACAGGGCCGAGAAAATAAAATAAATAAATAAATAAATAAATAAATAAATAAATAAATAAATTTAATTAAAAAATTAACAGAGGACTTGAACAAACATTTCTCCAAAGATAATATCCAAATGGCCAACAAGCATATGAAAATATGCTCCACATCACTAAATATCAAGTAAATGAAAATCTAAACCACGATGAGATATTACCTCAGAATAAATAGGATGGCTACTATTAAACAAAATAACAAGTGTTGGCAAGAAAGTTGAAAAATTGAAATACTATGCAATGTTGGTGGGATTGCAAAATGGTGCAATTGTTGTGTAAAACAGGATGGAGTTTGTTTAAAAAATGGAACTACCACATGATCCAAGAATTTTACTTCTGTGTATATATACAAAAGAACTAAAAGCAGGTTCTCCAAGAGGTATTTGTACACCCATGTTCATAGCAGCACTATGGACAATAGCCAAAAAGTAGAAGTAATCCTAATGTCCAATAATGGATGAATGTGTAAACAAAATGTGCTTTACACATACAATGAAATATTATTTAGCCTTAAAAAGGAAGGAAATTCTGACACATGCTACAACACAGGTGAACCTTGAAAGCATTATGTTAAGTAAGAAGCCAGTCACAAAAAGACAAGTACTGCATGATTCTACTTACATGAAGCATCTAAAATAGTCAGATTCATAAAAATAGAAAATATAATTGTGGTTACAAGAGCCTGGGGGGTGGGGAAAAGGGGAGCTGTTGTTCAATAGATATAGAGTTTCAGATTTGTAACATGAAAAAGTTCTGGAAGTTTGTTTTATAACAATGTGAATATATTTCATATTACCAAACTGTAAACTTAAACATAATGATGATGGTAAGTTTTGTGTTGTTTTTTGTCACAATGAAAAACATAAAAAATGTGTTTGAAGAAATTTTTTTAAATGATGCAAAAGACAAATTATATAGAAAAGGGCTAAATACATGAACAGAGTTTCACAAAAAAACGAAATACAAATGTCCTTTAATTAATTCTCAACCTTACTATTGAAAGAAAAATACAAAATACAACTACAATAATTTACCATTTTCTTCCAATAAGATTGTCAAAAACCAAGGAAATATGACAATATACAATATTGACAGGACTATACAAAATTGGCACTCCTCATTTCTGATGGGCATGTAAATCCTCTGTAGGGGATTTGACAATATATTATATCATTATGTATTCTTTTACTTTTACCCCAAATTCTACTAAGAATTTATTCCAAAGATTATACTGGAAAAAAGTATGTACAAATATTTTTTACACATGATTCATTGCAGCACTGTGTCTAATACCTAATGCTCGGTGAAAATACAAATATTTTAAAATAGAGGGCTAGTTGAATAAGCTATGATGCATATATGCAATGGTATAATATACCACTACAAAAGGGAGTGAAAAATATCTCTAAATACCACCAAGTATATATTAAGTGAATTAGACAAGTTGGAGAAGTGTGTGTGTATACTATGCTACTACTTATCTAAGAAAGAAGCAGTACCTATATCTACCTATCTATCATCTTGCATTAAATACATATACTTTTAAAAATGTAAAAATAAACCATAACTTTAAAAAAATATTTACTTAATAGGGTGTTCACTAAATTTTACTAAATATGCATTATTTTGTAGGTTTGACTTTAGAACCACAAGTATTTTAAATAATAATAGAGCAAAAGTAAATAATAATAGAGCAAAATTAAATAATGAAAAAGCAATTACTAAACTCCAAAATCAAAATGAATGTATGAACTTAAGCGGTTACTGGGATGGTGGCATAGCCACATAGAAATTATTATTCCAATTGATTTTAAACATTGTAATCTTAATTTGCATCCTTCTGTTCTGTACCCAAGAGAAAAATAACTAACCAAGGGTTAAAAAAGCTCCTTAATTATATTCTGCTAGTATTATCCTGTAACTTCCCTGTGTGTAATGCATGATTCAACAAACGAGCAAAATATTATGGTATTATTAGAGCATGGGGATTTTTAGTATTGGAAAAAAGATAAACAGATGGCAGGTAGAAGAGATTAAGTAAATTCTTTGTAGTCTTGAATTTAATTGGGAATATTAGTATAAACTTTGGTATTTTATCTTAAAAACAAAAAAGCTAACAACAAAACACACACACACACACACACACACACACACACACACACACACACACAAATATTTCCTAGCTCTGTTCATTATAAAGACATAAAAATAAGCTCTAATTCAATATTTGTGTGATGGGTGAATTTTATGGTGTCAACTGGACTGGGCCAGGGGGTGCCCAGATTAAACATTATTTCTGGGTGTGTCTGTGAGGGTTCCTGGGTGAGATTAGTATTTGAATTGGTTAACTCAGTAAGGTAGATTTCCCTCCCCAGGCGGCCCTCATCCTGTTCTTTCAGGGCCTGAATAAAACAAATGGCAGAGGAAAGCAGAATTTGCCCCTTTTTTCTGTCTCACTTTCTGAGCTGGGATGTCTCATCACATCTTCTGCCTTCAGGCTTGTATTAAAACATTGGATCCCCTGGTTCTCAGGCCTTTGGACTTGAACTGAATTATACTATCAGCGTTCTTGGGCCTCTAGTTTCCAGAGAGCAGATTGTAGGACTTCTCAGTCTCCATAATTTCATGAGATAATTCCTCTTAATACACCTCTCTCTCTCTCTCTCTCTCTCTCTCTCTCTCTCTCTCTCTCTCTCTCTCTCTTTGTCTATATATAGATATAGATAGATATATATGGTATTATTAGAACAGCGGGATATACAGAGGGTACCCAAAAAGTGTGTACACATTTTAAGAAAGGAAAAAAACTGTATTAAAATTACACTGCTGTTCTTTTGTTGTTTTTGGTTTATATACCACATATCAGTGAAATCACATGGTTCTCTGCTTTTTCTGTCTGACTTATTTCGCTCAGCATTACTCTCTCAAGATCCATCCATGTTGTCATAAATGTTCCTATATCATCTTTTCTTACCGCCAAATAGTATTCCATTGTGTATATATACCACAACTTCTTTATCCATTAATCTATCGAAGGACATTTTGGTTGTTTCCATGTCTTGGCCACCGTAAACAAAGCTGCAATGAACATTGGAGCACACGTGTCTTTATCTCTAAATGTTTTCAGATTTTTTGGGTAGATACATAGTTTAGTGGTTGCCAGAGGGTAAGGGGGGTGGGGGTGGGGGGTGGGAGATGAGGGTAAGGGAGATCGAATATACGGTGATGGAAGGAGAACTGACTCTGGGTGATGAACACACAATGGGATTTATAGATGATGTAATACAGAATTGTACACCTGAAATCTATGTAATTTTACTAACAATTGTCACCCCAATAAATTTAATAAAATAAAATAAAATAAAAAATTACACTGCTGGTAACCACTTTGAGCACCTCTTGTAATTGCAGAAATCAAACGTGACTTGTATTCATCTTTTGTTATGGGTATATATTGAGTATTATAATTAATACAGACTTTTCCTTTCTTAAAATGTGTGTACATATTTTGGGCCCCTCTGCATATTGGGCTAATACAAGCAATGAACACTCATACTCATAGTGCCCATTTGGGATAGTTTGAGCATCAGCAGTAAGAATAATAACTACAATTAATTAAGGCATATCAATAAAATGTAAATCCAAGAGTTCATATTGATACTTAAAATTAAGGGGAGAAAGGCAAGACAGTATCTCAGTCATTTGGAAGCTGCAAAAGAATGGACTCATTGTTTTGAGAACTGGTAAACAAAAGGAAGCAGTTTCTGAAATTTCTCTAGTAAGGTTAGCATATAAAATTTCAAAATTAAAGGAGAAATAATAGTTGTTTGATATAAATCAAAATGTGCATTCTAAATGTGTATTAATGTGTATCACATAGGGAGGTAACAAAATTAAAAAAGAAAGTGAGGTGCTCCTATAACCAGCACAGAATAGTGTCTAGTGCAGCAAATGTTAGCTCAACCTGTCCTTTGCCTTTTTTCCTCAAATTATCACTTTGTTATCTAACAAGATTAATTAAGATTAAATATTGCCTAGGGAACATATTTCTGAAGCAGTAGCCAAAGGATCTGTATTCGGATTCTCTTTCCCTTCCTTGTAGGTTGTATGACTTTGGGCAAGCCAAGGCACCAAGTTTCTGAACTTCAGTGATAACACATAGAAAATCATTTCCTTATTTGCTCAGAGTTTAGTTGTGAGAAATGATCGATTTGTGAAGGCTCATTGCAGACTGTGTAGATGACTTTTAAAAGACTGTTTCTTTTTGCTTTTAACTTATTAAAGTATTTATTGAGAATGGTCATTATTATAGCTTGTCTGAGAGGGAGAGTAACACCACCGGATGAGGCATTTAAATCCTACGCTAGGACACCAATCCGGACCTTTTAAGAAGTAACTCGTTAGAAAGTTGTTATTGATCAGTTATGGTTGTGGAGTTCACCAAAAGTGAGCGAATTATAATGGAACAATATGAACCACCCACTTTAATAGACGTTATCATCATGGGATACACTTTAAAAAAAAATTAAAGTAGAATAAATCAGGGCTTTTCTCCATTTATCTGTCCGCTTGAGTAGAAAACAATATTTTTCAGAATATTTCTTAGCATTTATTTTCAATTGGTCATCTCCACCCAAAATACCATTTGCAGGAGATAAACAACTTATAAAGTAGAATAAAAAGGAAAAGCTTATTAAACACTATAGATGAGGCTATTCATATGGAAATGTGAAAATTAATTGAATCCTACTTGGCAACCGCAGTGCTAAAGGGAGCAAAAGCATCATGACCCATCTGTCATTATCCATAATGACTAATACCATGTTTCAGGTACTGTACATAAAGCAATTACCATGCAATTAGCTGTGTTCTCTTTCATTTAGTAGGTACCCTCCTGAGTTAAAGCAACTTTATTCCTAACATTATTGTCAAAGTTCCATTAGAGTTCCTAATGAAAAAGTACCTTCAGGTTGAAACATGGTAGTTAAGCTTTCAGCTTGAGATCATTTTCTTTCTTTGATTCTTTTAAACCACAGCAGTACAAATTATATGGCTTTGAAATTATATATATGGGTTCAAACACCTTTCAGAAGTCATTAAGAAGTTCCAAAATAAAAAAAAAAATAGCTTGTTTCTTAGCATAAAATTGGCAAACATACTAGACAACTTTGTAGTCTTAACTCTCAGTGCAGTAAAAGTAGGTTTTGTTCTAACACAACAAGGGCACGAGTCTTTAAAATCTTGAGTTGAAAGTTAAATAAAAGTGTCATGTTCCCTCTTTTCCTCTGAAATACCTTCTCTTAGTGTTTCTAACTGACCTCAGTGGCAAGCTTATCCCTGGTCTTGGATCAAAATGCTTAGCATCAGATAGATGGATGCACCAGAGAGCAAGTGTAAGGATAAAGAAAGAGCTTCTGAGTTTGTGTGTGAACTATGTGTGGGTGGCTTTGCATTATGAGTAGGACCACCCCTTTCCTGTCTCATCCTCTCTTGTATACTCTCTTCTCAGGTGTTAAGGTCATTTTTTGATAAATGTGTGTTTTTTTGTGTGTGTTTTTTTAAATACTTTCCTCTAGAAGGGGAAATACAGCTTGTTATGTAAGACTCTTTTCGTACCTGGGATTTTTTAACATAAAAGGATCTCCTCAATCAAACTAAATCTCAGCTGTTAGCATCATGTAAGAGGAAATTGTTTTTAAATTTTACTTATTTGGAAGGTTACATATTTCAAAGAACTTGTCCATTTCTTCTGGGTTATTGAAGTTGGTGGCATATAGTCCTTTACAGTATTCTTATATGATCCATTGCATTTCTGTGGTACATATATGAATCATTATGTTGAGTAAGATTCAAAAGCATTATATTTTTTAAATTTTAAGCAGAAAATGTCTTTGTTGTTTTTCCTCCAGTGATTAACTGTTACTTGACTCAGCCAAATTTGTGTTTTACAATAGTGATTTTACTTTCTTTCAAATGCGTTCACTCACATTTTCAAAGTATCTGTATCAGTAAGAGCTTATAGTATCCCCAAATTTAAACTTTGTAGGCTTTCTGGTTGGATCATAAAAAAGCAAAATGTGTAAGAACTTTAGTTCTTGTGGCAGGCCTATATTTTAAAATATATTTCCTTTAGCTATAAAAGGTCTAAATTTAATTTGAAGTGAGCCACTACAAATTTAATTTGAAGTGAGATAAAATTATGTACATGTATTTATATTCAAAAATGTTATTTTTGGTATGTTTCTAAATCATTCCACACGTCTTACACCTTTTAATTCACACTGTCACTGACATAAGTTTTATGAGCTCATTTCAGTTCTATATATTTTGAGGACTTTGTATATGTATCATACTCTTCTGGAAATGTTATGATCAATAAGATTGGAGCTCGCAGTCACGTTGAGAGATCAAAGTTTAGTGTTCTTAAACATTTCTTTATAAAGATAGAAATTAAAACATCAATACGTTAGGTGACCAAGGTAACAAAATGAATTATGTTGAAAGTTGGAAATAAGTCTTTATTTTTCATTTGAAAATATTAAAGTAATATTCATGATTAATAAAATTGCAAATAACTAAAGGTGGCTTTCACCTGTTATTACCTGATTTTAGTGTCATATCCAAAAACTCATTGCCAAGAACAATATCAAAGAGTTCTCCCCTACCCCCACCCTTTTTCCCATTTTTTTTGAGTTTTATAATTTCAGGTCTTACATTTAAGTCTTTAATCCATTTCTATGTTCATTTTTGTGAGTGGTGTTAAGACAGGGGTCCAATTTCATTCTTTGGCATGTGGATATCTAATTTTCCTAACACTATTTAATTAAGAGATTATCTTTTCCCCATTGGAATTCTTGATGCCCTTGTCAAAGATTAATTGACCATATATGTGCAGGTTTATTTCAGGGCCCTCTATTTTGTACTATTGGCATGTGTCTATTTCTATGCCAGTAAGACACTGTTTAGATTACTATAGGTTCATAATATAGTTTAAAATATGGAAGTGTGATACCTCCAGCATTCTTCTTGTCAAGATTGCTTTGACTATTCAGAATCTTTTGTGGTTCTATAGGAATTTTAAGACTTTTTTTTTTCTAGTTGGGAGAAGTGCCATTGTAATTTTTCATAGGCAATGCTTTAAATCTAGATTGACTTGGGTAGTATGAAGATTTTAAGAATATTTTTTTTGGGGGTGGTGGTGGGAGAATATTAATTTGTTTAATCCATGCACATGGAATCTATTTATTTGTTGTCTTCAATTTCATTCACCAATGTCTTATAGTTTTAGTATAGAGATTTTTCAGTTCCTTGGTTGCATTTATTTCAAAGTATTTTATCCATTTTAACACTATTGTAAATGAGATTGTTTTCTTGAATTTTTTCTGACATTTAATTGTTAATGTATAGAAACACAACTATTTTTTATATATTAATTTTGTACACTGAAACTTTATTAACTATATTAGTTCTAACAGTATTTTGGTGGAGTCTTTAGGGTTCTCTCTATATAAAATGGCATCATTGGCAAACATATACAATTTAATTTCTTCCTTTCCAATTTGGATAATTTTTTTTTTCTTGCCTAATTGCTCTGGCTGTGACTTCCAGTACTATGTTGAATAGGAGTGGTGAGAGTGGATATCCTTGTCTTGTTTCTGATACTAGAAGAGCTTTCAGCTTTGTATTGCATATGATGTTAGCTGTGAGCTTGTTCTATATGGTCTTTATTATATTGAGGTACATTTCTTTTATATTTAATTTGTTGAGAATTTTAATCATGAAAGATTGTCGTATTTTGTCTTTTTCTGAAACTATTGAAATTATTATATGGTTTTTACTCTTTATTATTTTAATATGGTGCATTACTTTTATTGATTTGAATAGGTGATAAATCCCACTTGATTATGGTGTATTATCTATTTAATGTATTGATGAATTGAGTTTCCAAGCATTTGGTTGGAAATGTATATATATATATTCATCAGAGATATTAGCCTGTACTTTTCTTGTAATGTACTTTTCTGGCTTTGTTATAGGAGTAACGCTGGCCTTGTAAAATGCATTTGGAATTGTTTCATCCTCTTTGATATTTTGGAATATGATCATGTGCCTCTTAACAATAAGCATACATTCTAAGAAATGTGTCATTAAGCAATTCTGTCATTGTGCCAACATCATAGAGTGTACTTACACAAACCTAGATGGTATAGCCCACTACACACCGAGCTATATGGTATAGTTATATTGCTCTTAGGCTTCAAGCCCATACAGCATGTTACTGTGCAACACAATACAAGATTAATTCAAGCACAAGAAAAATTTATGCAATCAAGATGTGTGTTAAAAACTAGATGAATGAGGCTGCTGCTAGCATATAAGAGCAAAAAAAGTAATGCAACTGTTTTTTTTCTTTATAAGTAGAAATATACACTTTAAAATAATGATAAAAGGTATAGTATAGTCAATACATAAACTAGTAACAGTTATTTATTACCATTATCCAGTATTACATATTATATATGATTGTATGTGCCATACTTTTATGTGACTGGCAGTGCGTTAGGTTTGTTTACACCAGCATCACCACAAACATGTGAGTACTGTGTTGCATTACAATGTTAAGACAGCTACAACATCATTAGACAATAGGAATTTTTCAGCTCCATATTTAATTTTATGGAACCACCATTATATATGAGGTCCGTCATTGAACAAACGTTGTTATGTGGTGCATGACAGTAGTTTGAAAAGGATTATCATTAAGTCTTCTTTAAATGTTTGGTAGAATTCACCTGGGAAGCCATCTGGTCCTGAGATTTTTATTATTTTATTGTTTAACAATCTCCTTGTTATTATTCAGTTCACATATTCTATTCATGAATTGGTCTTGGTAGCTCATAGGTTTCTAGGAATTTATCCATTTCTTCCAGGTTACCCAATTGTTGTTATGTAATTACTGATAGTTGTCTGTTATAACCCTTTGTATTTCTGTGTATGATTTGTATGTGTCCTCTTTAATTTGAATTTTTTTGAGTTCTCTATGTTCTTGATTAGTCTAGCTAAAGGATTGCCTATTTTGTTTATCGTTTCAAAAAACTAGCTCTAGTTTCATTGACATTTTCTATTGTTTTTCTAGTCTCTATTTCATTTATTTCTGCTCTAATCATAGTTATTTCCTTCTTACTGCTAACTTTGGGCTTAGTTTGTTCTTCTTTTTCTAGTTCCTTGAGGTACAAAATTTAGTTGTTTATTTGATGTTTTTCTTTATTCTTAATGTAGGCATTTATCACTATAAAACTTTCCTTTTAGAAGTGCTTCTGCTACATTCTACATATTTTGGTATGTTGGTGTTTCTATTTCTGTTTGTCTTTAGGTGTTTTTAAATTACCTTTTTCATTTCTTCTTTGACTTATTGGCTGTTCAGGAGTATGTTGTTTAATTTCCAAGTATTTGTGAATGCTTGACATTTTCCATTTTTTTGAATTCTGAGGTGGGTTACTAGATCTTTGCTAGTTTCCTTTGGTAGTGTCATATTTGCCTGATTCTTCATGATCCATGTAGCCATCTGTTGGTATATGTGCATTTGAAGGAGCAAATGCCTCTTCTAGTGTTTACACACTGGCTTGAGCAAGTAAAGATTTCTATCTGTCAGGTCCCAGGATGCAGGCATTGTTTTCAATTGCAGTAGAGTAGGGTTGGAACCAGTCATGTAGCTGCTACGAGGTCCACAGTGGGGTTTCTGTCAGGCCTTGTCTCTGTCACACCAGGTTTGGGCTGGCATGGATTTTGGCTGGTCCCTGGGTGGATAGGACTCCTTCCAAACCTTGGTCTGCAGGGCTGGCACTGGGACAATGATGTGGTTTAGGGCTCATGAATTGTAGACTTGTCACCACAGGTATGGATGTGTGCAGCTATCTCTGGGCTCCTGGGAGGGCCTCCCAGAGGTCACTGGGAAGGTCCCTGCATGGGTAAAATTGTGCTTCATCACAGGTGAGACGGACTAAAATAAAGTCACAGCTGGTTCTGTATCCGCAGCTGAGACTGTAGTTCAAAAGCCTGTTTCCCAGGGCATGAATGGGTGTGCCTCCTGCAACATTCCTGGGTGGGCAGGACTTCCAAGACCATAGCTAAGTAGGGTTGGAGTCAGGCGACAGGGCTACTTCGGCATCCACAGTTGGACTAATGTCAGTGGGCCTGCCTCCAGAGGCACATTTGCACATGTCTCTGTTGGGTCCTTAGAACCTCTTCTGGAGGAGTGTGGCTGAGAGGCATTGGAGCTAGATTATAGAACTGCTTCAAATTCTCAGGTACACCAACATCTGTGGGCTTGCCTCCAGGGGCATGGTGGGGCTGGTCGGGGTTTTCTCCTTTCAGGTTCCTGGGTGTCTGCCCCTCAGCTCTTAACCATGTTTTCTGACCCTGAAGGATTTTGTCTGGATATATCAGACAGCTTTGGATCCTAAGCTCTTTGGGGAAAAAAAAAAAAATGTTATTTATTTTGTAAGCAGATGGAGATCGATAGAGAGTATAGACTCAACTTTTTGTTTTGTGAAGTTATTCTGAAAAATTGATTGAAATCCTTATATGATGTTTAAACTATCCAAAAATAGATATTCTCCCTTTTACAGGAATTGCCAATGTCAAGTGGAATCCGTGGGATAATATTTGTCTGCGACTGTGTCTAATATAGATTGTTTATACCCAACATCAAAAAAGAAAAATAACTTTTAATGTCTCATCCTTTTCTTGATCAATCTAAAGGTAATCAATTTCAGAGATGGATAGGTTATAATGGTTTATAAAATCTTAGCGAGAACTGGCAGCCATTTTATAGTTTGTCACAAGTTTTCTTTAAATTGGAATAGTGAATTTAGCGTATTTCCTTGCTGAGAGCTTGATGGCAAAAACTTGTGTGAGTGTGAGAGAAGACACACATACCTTCCCCTAGTGAGGGGAGACAGGCTTATTTTAGGCATCCTTTTCAGGCCCCTGTCAGTAAGAAAACAACTAACAGAAGATACACAGCGATTGATGACCCTAGGAAAGTTTCTGTCTAACTTAAGCATATTTTTGCTTCTACCACCTATTTAATAAGTAATGGCAGACTTTGAAAATCAATATGCAATTATTAAGATTAAAAGAAAACCTACTGGGAATACTTATTTGCATTAAGAAAGGTTTACTACTTATTAAAACAGAAAACTAACATAGGTTTAGGACTACTGATCGGGTGACTACATGTTCCAATTATCTGGCACGGTCAAATTTACACCTGCGGTCTCAGCATAAGTATTAATAATATCACAATTTGGACGATAAATTATATGTTACTCTTGTTATTGTTACCCTTGACTCTCCTGAGTAAGTAGAGTCATGAGATAACAATTTCAGGTCCAAGTACCTTGGAACACTAACAAAAATCCATCCTAATGAGAATAAAGGGATGAAGCGTACTTAACATGACATCATATATCAATAAAAAGTCTAATTAAATTGCAATGAAGCTAATTTACACCTTGTTAAAAAGTAATGCAACTATTACATTAAAGCATACATAGGAAATGTAATGTAATTTAAAGTTACATGCTGCCCTAGAGTTCCTTTATTCATCTTTTTATATTTTGCTAATGGATCAGTGAGGTTAGTTACAGTATCTAGTATTCACACCTTGTTATATCATATCCAGGCTAATTCTATGCAGATATGAAAAGTTACTCAATTGTACAAAAGTTTATCGAAATTTGATTCTGTTTTATCATGGAATTTCTCTCAGACACTGACCATTATATCATGTTTACGGAAGTTTCATGTAGGAATTTTTGTGAGGAACTCATGAGGAAATGCCATTTAATGAAAATGTACATTCTTCATCATAAGGTAGACCCGTTATCTTCATCCTGGCTGTACACCTGAATCATCTGTAGAGTTCTAAAGAATCCAACTGCCCAAGTCCAATTCTCAGACTCTAATTCACTAGGTCAAACTCAAGATTCTGGGTTTTTTAAAAGGTCTATAGTCAATTCTGACAAATGGCTTTTTTAGAACATTGCCCACTGGCTTTGGCTTTGACTCCCAATTTTTATGTGGTCTCCTGCTTTGATGAACCAGGCTGTACTTCTTTTACAGCCTTTACCTCAAAGCAATGTTTGACTCAGGCTAAATAGTCTCATACTTACTTGTCTGTTTAAATCCATGCCCTACTCTTGACCTTTAGAATATTACGTAATACTATAACTACAGGTGAAGGATGATAATAAATAATACAAAAAAGGAAGTTCTCTTTTTAATGAGACAAAACAGAGTTTTAATAAGTCTCCCTTTTGATATTTTTCTCTTTTGAAACACAACTTTGATCTAGTTGCCTTCCTAGGATGGAGGCTGTCATCTTCACATTGTGCTAAGAGGATGTAAGAAAAGAGGAGACTCATGAGACCAGCCCTCACACACACACACACACCAAAAAACTTCACAGGAGAGGTAAATGGTTTGATATAAGAGAAAACCAAGAGAAGAGTCTCTTTCCTTCAATACAGTTCTGTTTATATTATAATGTCTGCTAATTTTCCAGCTCTTCACATATTGATGCTCTTTTATTAGGAGTTACATAGAAAATACTAATAATAAAAACTTTCTGAACTTGAGACATTTTATTGGTCACATTTTTTTAGAAGACTTATCAGACTAAATACTCAGCAGATACTATGATTCAGAAAAAAGTAATTGAACAAATATAATCTGCTGAAGCTGCAAAATAATTCATCCAAATTTTAGTGAAATGTTAAAGTCCATGATTGTAAAAATTTACTAATATAATGAAACATATTTTCTGTTCTCCCGAAACAATTAGTCAAGTTGTTCTATTTTTTTTTATAATTATACTTATTCTATTCATTTACCTGATGATCAATTCAAGTAGAAAATTTTCAAAGTAGATGACCGTTTATGAGAAAATATAAAACCTTTAAGTTTACTCTGTAATCTTTTTGAATGTCAAAGAAAATTCCAAATTCTGGGTTGAAAGAACGTTGTAAACTTTAGAAAGAGTAGTTTCCTACTCATAATTGTTGAGGCAAGTTTAATTCTTAGAAACAGTAGGTGTTTATAAGTTCTGCCAAATAGTGGAAGCATTTATAACAGTAAGAAGTCTATTGTTGGCAAATTGTCAATATTAATTGACTGGGCAAAGGCAAGAAATATTCAATGATATGAAAAATTGAGGAAACTGTCAAAGAACCTTCAAGAACATAGAGTTAGAAATGTTGTTTCTATGAATGCCATTGAAATGTAAATCAATAGGCATTTTTTGATGCCATTCAGAAATGTGTATTTTAACCAAATGCAAAATTTAGTGTTACAGATTTAAAAATACTTTGGATGAAATTCTTCTGAGATTATAGATTATCTATAAAAATTCATCATTACATATGGCACGATGCCTCAAAGCAGGCCAGCATAATAATAGACTGATTCTTGGACTTAGCCTTTGAAATTTTTCTATGAAGGTACATGTATACACATATATCTCTATATATAGAAATGTAAGGACTTTAGACTTTATTTTTCTTCTTCTCTGATATAAGTCAAATATAGCTCCTTAAAGTGCTATAGGTGATGTATAGGTGGAAAGTTGGTTAACAGAGTGTACTTGTCTATCTTTAGCTTTTTGTTTTAAATGGATTTAATGTAATACATTCCATTTAGGCTTATAAAAGCTAAACTTAGGTTATTCAAGGATGTCTTTGAGGTGATACTACTGCAAAACTAAGAGAGAGAATAGAGAAGAGATCCCTTTGGCTTATATCTTGCTCTTCCACTCTTTCCTCTTTTTTAATTTAATATTTATTTTATATGATTTGTACTTTTTATATAAATATAGAAAATGATAGTACCAAAAACAGGGAAAATGATTCAAAAGGAGGCAAAGGCCTTCAGAGAACTAAGGCAAGATAAATCAATAGGATTTACTGGAATATGCTAGCGACAAAGCAAAGAATCTGTAACCTCCTGCAAAATGAACTATCCCTTTAGTGCCTCCCTAAAAGCAAAGCTTAGTTTTGGGTCTCCCCAAAGCAGACTCAAATCAAGGACTTTGAAGCAGTGTATTTATTGAGAAGCTAATCCTGCAAAGCACCTAGGATGAAATGGGAGAAATGAGAAGGAAGGGAGAAAAGCTATTACCAAGTGCAGTGATACACAGGTGAATGCTGAGAAACCATGTGGAACCCGCTTTAGAGTTGTCCCTTGGAAGTTTGAGAAGGGCTGGGGAATTACTTTGTGGTTGACCTTGGGCCCTTCAGGTGCATTTGCAACAAGCTCCCTGGTGTCAGAGAAGTCCTTCAGGTAGAGGAGCAGAGAGGCCTGAGGTGGGAGGTTTCAACATGTGAAAGGTTGTCTACCATAGATTCATGTGAAATCAGATGTGGGCAAACGAAGATGGAATAGCATTCTCAGAAGTCAGCACATACAGAAATTAAACATAAGCACTGAGAGAAGATTAGAAGTTTTGTGAAGAGAAAATAAAAGGGTCTGTTGAATTCCATTACAGGGGAAACTGAAGCATGAATTGGTATACATATTTGGGGCTTTATAGATAGGCCAGATGAGTGCATTTTGAATCTGGTGATCACTCAACGATTCTCTGTGTAAGAAATCTACACATTTAATATTGAATACATGCATTTAAAACCCTCTTAGCTATATATAATGTAGTTTGTTTTGTACTTTAAATATTTCCAGAAATTATTGAAATGGGAAACTGTGTCCACTCACAATAATCCAGAAAGCTTTTATATGGATTTAGGTGTTAAATATTTCATCAGCAAAAACATATATTGAAATATCCATACCTACTATATTCTAGGCTCAGTTAACCACTTCTGTGAACAGAGAGTAAGAGGGGTGTAAAATGGTACCCAACAAATATGAACAAATTAAGATGTCTGTAGAAAGAGCTGTATAAGGCCAGAGGACAGAATAATGGAGACTTTAATGAACAGTTTAGGAAGGGGAAAAATGTATGCTTGGTTTCGAAAGCTACATAGACGCTTCCTTTGAAAGAAATAGAAAACAATGTTAGAAAACAATGTTAGAAATTAGTATGTAGTACATGACAAATAATGACAATTTGAGGAGGAATAATTAATTTGGAAAATATTCAGCATTGTAATTTTTTTTCTCTTTTTTGTATTTCTTTTAAGTTTCTAAATGAAGTTTTTCAATTTTCTTCATATAGGTCCCAGAAAATGTTGTTGTTTATTCTTAGGTCATTCATATCTTGGGCCTTTACACATTTTTTTTTCTGATAAGAAATAGCTTTCACAAAGGATAACTAATTATATATATATATATATATAATATGTATATATCATACACAAACATTTGTACTGAAGTACTCTGTATTCTGGATATTTATCAAGTGATTTTCTCAAGTTTTCTAGGCATGAAATTTTATCATTGGAAGTAGTGGTTATAAAGTAATCTTTAATTTCTAATTCACTAAAAGCTTTTAAAAATCAAAATGGATGTTGAATTTTTATCCTGTGCTTTTTTGGAATCCTTAGAGATGAATCCTTAAGTTATTTTCCTTTTTTAAATTATTAATGTCAAGAAAAGCATTAATGGATTTTCTAATGTTGAACTTTCCTTGTATTCCTGGAATACACTTTCACTTATCATGCTGTATTAATATACTGTTGATACTGGCTTACTAATAATTTATTTAGAATAAATATATGTATGTTTATGAGTCAATGTACATCATAGTTTACTCTTTTGTAAGCTATTAGTCAGGTTTTAGTGTCAGAGTCACACCAGCTTAGTAAAATGAATTAGTAAATGTCTACCATTTTATACTCTCTACAAGTGTATATAGCATGATAATCTGTTCTTTGGAAATGTTTAAGAATATGTCCATCTATTTGGACCAGTGTTTCTTATCGTATATTTTGTATCATTGTTTTCACCCTATTTTATCATTTGAAAATAAAATTTTATTCTTCATTTTGTCATCAGGACTTAAAGTTATTTGCTTTTATTTTTCTACCGATTTTTCAAACTACAATTGATTGAGCCTGTATTACTTTCTAGGACTATTGATTTAAGTTATTTTTACCTATTTTACCCTAGAAGATCATTGTGGAATAGGTGTTAATATCTTTAGTTGCGTTTGTGGAAATTGCAACTTAGTAAGTTTAAATTGCTTGCTGAATGTCTTAGTGTCCTAGCTCTTCATTTGACTCTAAGTTTCTGGGGACACAGTGTCCTGTGTGTTATTATGTCCTGCATTTCCTTCATGGCTCCAGACAGATTACAGATACCCAATAATTACTTGTAGAACAGAACAGAGCCCGCTTCTGCCTGACCCAAAGATCTTTCCATAAGTTACTAGGTAATGAAGTATTACTGCTGCTCTGTTTCTTATGATCATAATTGTCTCAACATAAAACCAACCAAGTTATTATGTTTGAATTCAAACATTTCAAGAGGCACCAGTCTTATATTTCTTTTTGTTAGTTAACTTCATGTAGGTGTAATTTACTTACAATGTAAGACATTCATTTTTCGTGTAGAGCTGAGTTAGTTTTGACAAATGTATAACTCCACGTACTCACTCTCTAGTCAAGATACACATTTCCATCCCACAGGAAAATTCCCGCTGGAAAATTCCCACTTTGCAATCAATCTGCCCTCATCCTTGTCACTAGGCAACCATTGAACTACTTTCTGTCACTATGGATTAGCTTTAGCTGTCTCAGAATGTCATTTACAGGAAGTCATACAAAAATATACTTCTTTTGTATCTGTCATCTTTCATTTAGCATAATGCTTTTGAGATCCATCCATGTTGTTATCAGTAGCTAATTGCTTTTTATTGATGGGTAGTTTTCCATTTTATGAGTATACCACAATATCTTTCATCCATTTTCCTATTGATGGGCCTTTAGGTTGTTTTTCAGTTTGGGGCCAATATAAATAAAGTTGCCATAAACATTAATGCTCATGAGCTTTTGTGGGTCTGACTTTCAATTTTTCTTAACTAAATACTGAGGAGTAGAGATGCCTAGTTTCCTATCATAAAGGGAAAATATTCAATAGTTCTTCTTTAAGTATAATGTTAGCCATAAGTTTTTATTACATGCCTATTATCATTTTGCAGAAGTTTCCTTTTATTTCTAGTTTTCAAAAATTTTTCTCATGAAATGCTACTTTTCTTAAATGTATTTTCTTCCATCTACTGAGATAATAAAAGTATTTTTGTCTTGTAATCTTTTTGTTTAATAATTTAGGTTAATGTTAAAATGTTAAACCAACCTTGTAATCTTGGGTAAACTCCATTTTACTTTGGTGTATGAGGTGTGATCAAAATTATGGTGAATGTTTAAATTAAAATAAATTATTACAGTAAAAGACACATTGCCATTAATTCCCCTCAAAACACTCCCCCTCTCTTTGAACACACATCCCACCATTCTTACCACTTTCTAAAGCAGTTCTGGAAGTCCTCTTTCATGCCTGTCTTTATCTGCATTGTCGTAGCTGCCTTCCTGTCCTGGATCAATTCAAAATGTTTACCTTTCATTGTCATTTTGACTTTGGGGAAGACCAGAAGTCGCCAGGTTCCAGATCCGGTAAATAAGGTGGATTAGGACACTGTGAGGTTTTTATTTGACAGAAATTGCCGTTGCAGAAGCAATATGTGACACAGAGTATTGCCACAATGGAGGATGAAGTAAAGGCATCAGAGAAGGTGCCCTTTCCCAACAATTGCAGCTGCTTCAGCAGTAACAAATGCCGATGTATTCCTCCTCAGTTCAGTAGCTCATTGTTCTTTGCTTGGTCTCTAGCTTTCTATGCAATCATTAGGAAGTTATTCCTATGTAAAGACCCAGGGTAATGCTAAAGTGGATTCTTTTCTCTCAGAGATTCAGTATTTTGCTGCCCAATGTTCAATGGCTACTAATAGTTACTTCGTATGTCATACAGTTTTATTATTGTTTATAGAAGGAAAACTAATAGCCCATCAGTAGGGACCCTGTTATGGCCAGTAATGGAGCCATAGGCCAATATAAATTTAATTTATTCAGCTTAGAGGGAAAGAATCAGCAGAATAAAATGCTTCATCAACTTTAGAAATAATATTTGGGTTATATATTCTTCGGAAATACCCAGGGGAAGTCAGAGAGAAGGAAAAGACTATAAATTTCTGTGAAATTATTGTATATTAAAAGCACACAGGTGTAACTTATGAGCTTTTATTTTATCTTACATTATTCATATTCTATGACATTATGTATTATCAAAAGCATTTTTCACAAAATTTGGCATGCATATAAATCCTATCCGTATTTGACAAAGCTCTCATTTTGTTGTATCTTGCGTCTCAAGAAGCATAGAGAAGACGTAATCCATGAAGAAAAAAAATGCATAGCAACAAGTGTCCTGAATTGAGCCCTTAATGTTCACCTTAATCTTCTGGCAGGTGGGGCCCTATAATTATATTTCATCTGAAAAAAATAAAGGTCCAGGGATTGCTTTACAATTTTTCTTTAATTGAAAGCTTTTAAAGGTAAAAATTCTCATTTCTTTGTTTCATATATTTTTTCCTTTGAGGAGGAAATTTTACTTGTCTGTATATACTCATTGAATTTTCCCATCCAAGTATATTAGATTACTTCTGTGTAAGTTGATAAAATTGATGTACTTTCTCACCTCTCTTGAGAAATACACCTCTTGAAATATACCTCTCTTTCTCTCTACGTGTAACACACATATATACACACGTGCACACACAATGTAAGTGTGCACACACCTGTACAAATACTTCATTTTTATTATAGTACTTACAAATTAAATACTTATTTTAAAATTATTATTTTATCATAAAGTTCTTGCAGTTAATGACTTTTTTGATAATGGTTGACTTTGTAACAATATCCATAAATATTTTCTTAGGTTTAACTCTCTGTTTATCTGGTGAATTAAATTGGTATGCCACCAACTTTTCTTATTAAAACTTGCTTCTTTTGAGTTCTTAATGTGACACATCTATTAATTTGTAGTTGTGTTTCATACAGTAATTGTTTTCAAGATGAATATGTGGATGTCATAATTTTTGAGGATTTACTTATTTTAGATTATATGTATTTTTTATAATTCCATATAAATTCCAACTTAACTTGATTTAAAATTCAGGTTATAGACTTTTCAGCTCTAAAATTTATGTTAATAATGGAAAAAGTCTGTTAAATAATGGGTTAATTGTTCCTTTCTAAGCATCTAAAATCCTTATTAGCAGTAATCCTTGATTTTTTTTTTAACTAAAGATGAATAGACATTAGGGAGAAAACTAGGAATTTTTTAGGGGGGGTCATGCTTACACTATTTCAGGCATAAAGGTCTGATAAACTACAGATTGATTTTCTCAATTCAGTATCATTGGTTTAGAACTAATGAAAATTTTCTCCAGGTCTTGTAATTCATTATCTAATAATCTTAACTGTTGGTATTGCAAATTTTCATAATTTTTCTGTGTATTCTAGGATCCTTAAAAGAGTATTTAGAACACCTTACAGGTTTTTAGCCATATGATGTTTAAACTGGAACAATTAAAGATATTATAAAAATCTTCCCATGAACTATGAAAGTTTTTTTGTGACACATTCCATTTCAGTAATCAACTATAAAGATTATATTATAATTCTATAACCTGAGTGAATTTTCCAGGTATTTAAACTTCATATATGGGAGAGGATCCAAGATGGTAGAGTAGATAAACAATGTGCTTGCCTCCTCCTGTGACCACATTAAAATTACAACTAAATTATAGAACAGTCAACCTGGAGAACCATCTGAACTTCTATCTGAACAGAAGTTTTATAAATAAGGATATAAGAAAGAAGCCACTTCAAGACTGGTAGGAGGGGCAGACAGGTGAAACAGGCTGGCCCCACACCTGCATATGGTGGTTGAGAATCAGGAAGGATATTTTAGCTGCGGAGGTCCCCCCACAGAGCAGAGAGGGATCCCAGCCCCACAATGATCTCCCAAGCCCAGAGTATCAGTGCCAGGAAAAGGAGCCCCTAGACATCTGGCTGTGAAAAATAGTGGGGATTCCAGCCTTCTGAGTGACACAGAAGTCTGCGGTAAACCCAGATATCCTCTTAAAGGGCCCGCTCACAGACTCACTTACTCAGAGGCACTCACCCTGGGCACCAGCGGAGGTATGGTGACTCAGGAGAAGTGAAAGACATACGGGGAGAGACTGAGTTGTGTAGCTTCATGACAAGTGTTGGAGGGACAGTTGCCTTTTCCTTGTGTGAGCTCTTCTTTCTGTGGAGCCATCTTTCCTGTGTTGAACCCTCCCCAACACAGCCAAATCTGAATCTCAGTTAACCTGGTGAACTCTGCTCACTACACCCCAGTGAATCCATGGGACCCAGCCCGACCCAACTCACGTAATGCAGAAAGCTCTTTCCAGCCAACAGCCAGCCCTGCCCATGTTGCACTTTTTCTTGGACAATCTTGGGGGTGGGGGGCATCCATGGGCCTCAGGTGTGAAGCAACTGGCCATGATGTGCTCTGAAACTTTTGCTGAGTTGCTCCAGGCTCAGTACTGGCATCTATATTAACATGTTGAATGCCACTCATCTGACTTTGTTGACTCCCTGAGACCCAGCTTCACCCAACTAGCATACTGCAAAAAGTTCTATCCGTCATTGAGCCTTAGGGGAGCCAGCAGATGGCAGCAGGCCTTGAGGTGTCCTAAGCTTTTTGCAGAGCTACCTCTGGCCCAGTACTGGTGGCAACCATCCTCAGTTCACAGCATGGCCTCTCCCACACACCTCTAGGTCCAGCCCAGGCAGCGACCAACCACATGTTGCTTTGCAACCTGTACCAGGTAGTCCCTGGCTGGTCAAAGGCAGTGACTCACCTGGGCCTGCACTAGAGCCCCTCCCAAGAGGCTCTGGAGCCATCATACCTGAAAGCCAGCTTCATACCACAGCAGAGCACAATACAATTAGCCCAAAAGCAGTACAACCAAAGGACAGACTCAGCAGGCACCAGAGACCTCTGGAAGCTAATTCTGTTCTGTGGGATAAATTCCCTCACAGCATCCTATAAGCTATAAGTGTGGCTAAGCCCCACAGCCATTCAGCCTGAGCGTGAATCCCATTAGCACTGATGTGCCAATAACAATCAAGGTGCGACTATAACAGGAGAGTACACACAACCCGTACAGGAGACACTCCTGGAACACCTAGTGCAGGATGATGAGACTGTGCTGCTGGGCCCCAGAGGGCAACTACTACATAAGGCTACCTGGTCAAGGCTTGGAGATGTAGCAGATCTATCTAATACATGGAACAAACAGAGACAGCCAGAATAAGGAAACAAATAAATATGTCCCACATGAAAGAATAGTAGAAATCTCCAGAAAAAGAACTAAGCAAAATGGAGGCAACCGTCTTACCAGATACAAAATTCAAAACAGTTATAGGAATGCTTGATGAGCTTAGGGAAATAATAGATTAAGTCAGTGAAAACTTCAACAACGATATAGTGAGCATACAAAATGACATAGAAACCATAAAAAAGAACAAGTCAGAAATGAAGGATGCAGTAACTGAAATGAATAATGCACTAGAAGAATGCACTAGAAATGAAGAATCACCATCAGACAAGATGAAGGAAAGGACTGAATCGGCAATTTAGAAGACAGGTAGCAGAAAACACCCAATTGGAACAGCAGAAAGAAAAAGGAATCATAAAATGAAGGTAATTTAAGAGACCTCTGGAACAACATCAATCATAAAAATGTTCACATCACAGTTGTGTCAGAAGGAGAAGAGAGAAAACAAGAGATTGAGAACATACTTGAAGAAATAATGATGGCAAACTTTCCTAACCTGGCAAAGAAAACAGATATACAAGTTCAGGAAACCCAGAGAGTCCCAAGCAATATGAACCCAAACAGGCCCACACCAAGACACTTTATAATTAAAATGGCAAAGGTTAAAGACAAAGAGAGAATCCTAAGAGCAGAAACAGAAAGGCAACTAGTTACTTATAAGGCAGCTCTCATAAGATTGTCAGCTGATATCTCAACAGAAACTTTGCAGGCAAGGAGGAATTGGCACAAATTATTGAAAGTCCTTGAAAATCAAGGGCTTACAGCCAAAACTACCCCCACAAGACTATAATTTAAAATTGAAGGTGAGAAAGAACCTCCCAGACAAGTAAAAGCTAAAGGAGTTCATCACCATAAAACCAGTATACAAGAAATGTTAAAGGGACTTCTTTTAGAAGAAGAAGGGGGAAAATACAAACATAAGTATGAATAATAGAATGGCAATAACTATGTATCTATCAGTAATCACGTTAAATGTAAATGGATTAAATGCTCAAATCAAAAGGCATAGGGTAGCTGAATGGAAAAGAAAACAAGGCCAATACATATGCTGTCTGCAAGAGACCTAGTTCAGATCAAAAGACACGCACAGACTGAAAGTGAAAGAATAAAAAATGATATTTCATTTTATTCAAATGAGAAAAGAAATCTGGAGTAGCAATACTTATTTCAGACAAAATAGCCTTTAAAAGAAAGGCTATAATAGGAGACAAAGAGGGTCATTACATGATGATGAAAGGATCCATCCAACAATAGATTATAACCCTTGTAAACATTTATGCATCCAAGATAGGAGCACCTAAATATATTAAACAAATATTGAGTGACATAAAGGAAGAGGTTGACAGAAATACAATCATAATGGGGACTTTAACATCACTTTGACACCAATGGATAGATCTTCCAGACAGAGAATCAATAAGGGAACAGCAACCTTAAATGACACACTAGATCAGATGAATGTAATTGGTATTTTTAGAATATTCCACCCTAACGCAGCAGAATATACATTCTTTTCAGGTGCGCCTGGGGTATTTCCAAGGTAGACCACATGTTATGCCACAAAACAAGTCTCAATAAATTTAAGAAAAGTGAAATCACATCAAACTTTTTCTTTGACCATAATGGTATGAAATTAGAAATCAATCATATGAAGAACACTGAAAAAACACACAAACACATTACTAAATAATGAATGGATCAGCAATAAGATAAGGAAGATATCAAAAGATACCTTGAGACAAATGAAAATGAAAACACAAGGACCCAAAATATGTGGGACACAGTGAAAGCAGTCCTCAGAGGGAAATTACAGCAACACAGTCCTGCCTCAAGAAACAAGAAATATCTCAAATAAACAATTTAACCTTGCACTTAAAGGAACTAGTAAAAGAATAGCGAATAAAGCCCAAAGTTTGTAGAATGAAGGAAATAATAAAGACCAGAGTGGAAATATACAAACTAGAGTCTAAAAAAAACTACAAAAGGAAACAAAGATAAACAAAAAATTGATAAACTTTTAACCAGTCTCATCAAGAAAAAAAGAGACATGACCCAAATAAATAAAATCAGAAATAAAAGAGAAGTCACAACTGACACCACAGAAATACAAAGGACTATAAGAAAATATTACAAACAGTTATATGCTGGCAGAATGAACAAACTGGAAGAAATAGATCAATTCTTAGAAATACACAATCTTCCAAGATTGAATCAAGAAGAAATAGAAAATCTGAACCAACTGATAACTACTAATGAAAATGAATTTGTGATAAAAAACTCCCAACAAACCAAAATTCTGGACAAATGACTTCACAGGTAAATTTTACCAAGTATTCAAAGAATTAACACCTATCTTTCTCAAACTGTTTCAGAAAATTCAAGAGAAGGAGAGGATCCCAAGCTCACTTTACAAGACCACCATTACACTGATTCCAAAACCAGACAAAACCATTACAAAAAAAATTATAGGTCGATATCCCTGATGAACACAGATGCAAAAATCCTGAACAAAATCTTAACAAACAGTACTCAGCAATACGTTCAAAGATCGTACAATATGATTAAGTGGGATTTACTCTGGGATGCAAGGTTGGTTCAATATCGGTAAAGCAGTTAAAGTGATACACCATATAAACAAAACAAAGGATAAAAATCATAAGATTATATCAATTAATACATTGCATTTGACAAAAAAGCATTTGACAAAATCCAGCATCCATTTATGATAAAAACTCTCAGCAAAGTGGGAATAGAAAAACCATGCCTCAACATAATAAAGGCCATATATGACAAATCCACAGCTAAAATCATACTCAGCTGGGAAAAGCCAAAATAATTCTCCTTAAGATCAGGTACTAGACCTGGATGCCCCCTTTCACCACTTTTATTCAACATACTATTGGAAGTTCTAGTTTTTCTCTTATGGATCATGCTTTTGATGCCATATCCTATGTTTTCTTCTAACGCTATACAATTTTAGGTTCCACATTTACGTCAATTATCAAGTTTAATTTCCATATAACATGCCAGGTATGGATCAAACTTTTTGTTTGTTTGTTTTTCATATTGATATCCAATTTTTTCAATACTTTGTTGAAAAGTCAATACTTTCTCCAGGAAATTTCCTGTACACCCATTTCAAAAATAAAGTGGCTATATTTTTATGAGTCTACTTCTGGACTTTGTTCTATTTAGAAACATTTTTTATGCAAATATGACACTGTTTTAATTATTGTACCTTTGCAATGAGTCTTGAAGTCAGGTCATGTTAGTTCTCTAATTTTATTATTGTTTTCAAAGTTGTTTGGCTATTTCAGTTCCTCTGCATTTCCCCAAGAACTGTAGAATGAGCTTGGCAATTTCTACCAAAACAAACAAACAAAAAACTTCCTCAGGTTTTTACTTGAGTTCTCACTGAATCTGTAGATCAAATAGCAGTGAACATATGATATCTTAACAATATTCGGTCTTCCAGTCCATGGGCATATTATAGTTCTCCATTTTTTAAGAACTTTTTATTTTTTATACTCTTCACTGCTGAGGTCTTCCACATTCTAAATTGATCCATATTTCATATATTTAATAGCTTCATTAGGACACAATGCCTATACCATACATTTCACTACTTAAAGTTGACTTTCCCTGTCATGATGGTATTCTTTGAAGCCTGAGAGCTTTTACTATTGATGACCTCCAATTTATCAATGTCTTTACTTTGGTTGTTGGCACTTTTGGTGTCATATCAATGAAGTCATTACCTGAATCATGATATGAAAATGTATACCAATGTTTTCTTCTAGGGGATACATAGTTTTATCTCTTAATTTTAGGTCTTTGAATACATTTTGAGTTAATATTTGTACTTGTCAGGTCAGGGTTCAGCTTAATTTTTGTGTGTGTGAATGTGCAGTTGTCTCTACACCATTTGTTAAAAATAATATAAATATTAAGAATAAATGCTACATTGTTACAGATAAAAATAGCCAAGGGTTTGCATAATAGTGAGGAAGTCAATATTTCCTACACTGAGGCAAACATTGTGCTAAGCCCCAGATGGATTAATGAATAAGACAGACATGCCACTTTCTTCATGGTGCTTACAGTCTATTTCTAGAAAAAGGTGAAAAAGGGATTATTACTGAGTGTTTTTAAAATATATAATAAAAGTTGGAAGATATATATGTTACAAGTGTAGCATGTGTATGCTTAATATTCTTTTCCAAATCCTTTCATCATTTTTTGAGAAGGTGTAAATTTTGTGAAGTCTCATAAAGTTCATGTTGTTGGATGCAAAATTTAATACTTATTTTTATGATTGTGATTCTCTCAACTCAAAATGTTTTATAAGAGCAAAAGCAAGATCCCCAAAGTCTTAAGAGACTATTTTAGGACCGTGCAGAGCATTTTTCCCCCTGGAGAAATGGGAAATCATGTCTGCCCAAGAGTAAACAAAGTCCAAAAGGCAATTTAAATTTGGTCTGAAACTAAAAATCCACAAGATTTGGATTGGTTCTAAACATAGAGAAATGTTATTTCTTCCTTCCTCATTATTATCCTGACTAGCCCCCTGCCGCTACATGATTACTAACCACAATCAAATGCTTTGTGCAACTTAATTTTAAATTACTCAACTTCTAAAAGATTGTTATTCATTAAAAAAAGGATAAACTGTATTATTTCATGCTCTGTATCAAACAATTTATATTAACTCAATCGCAATTCTCTATATAAAGACTAGATGGTACATAGAAGGAAAAAAAATTAATTTAATTGATACTCCTGGTCAGAAAACAAAAACAAAAACAAAAAGCAGAAAAACAACTAAGCCTCTCTTCAACTGAAAAGGAATATAAGGCTAAGTGGAACATGAAGGACTTGGAAAAGATTCAGCGGCCAGCCATTAAAAAAACATCTGTCTGGAATGGCTTAGTTATTCACATGCCGACAGAGAAGGGCTGGGCCAAAGTGTTTCATGAGGTCTTTTGCAGCTCAGATGGGCAATGATTCTCTAAATCCATGTTAGAACATGAGATTAAGCGAAACTGCAATAACCAGAATCCCATTATAATTCAATTTGAGATTGGCACCTGTCCCCACAGCAGGCTCACTATGGTCATTTCTTTAACCTTACAATAACCCAACTCCACATTTTACAAATTTGTTCTTTTGCACTCCACTACAAAATGATAGGGAGATTTTTACTCTGCAGTAATATAAATAAACATGGAAACTAGGCCTTGTGGATAAACTTCTCAGAAACTGAGGTTACTCTTTCTCAAGAACAGAAACGTGAAACATGGCTCAGGAAAACAGCTGGATAATCTGTATGCACACAGATGCAGAGGGCTATCCACTCTCCTTCAGACACTCCCTATCTTGGTTCAACACGGCATCCTGAGCCAGAAATCTCTTCTTTGCTTCCCAAGTGAACAACAAAGTGGTAATGATTTTCTCTAAGTGATCATCACAAGAAGAGTTTTCTCTTGTCACTCGTAGATCTACACCACAGTTTAGGCGCTTGGCTTCTTTCACCTGTCTAGTGCAATAGACTCTTGTAGAAATTATAAAACCTTAAACATATGGCAAGGAATATAAGGAATAATATAATCCATGTCTTGTAAGCAGTACCTAGTTTAATAAATAAAATACCCACACAGTTGAAGTAAATTGTATAATGCTACTCCCCAACTACTGCCCCCTACTGCCCCAAGCCCTGAAGACGTAGCTTCCATCCTGAATTGGATTCTGTCATTGCCGTGCATGTTTTCATACTCGTGTCTCCATGTGTGCACACATATATACTTATCCCATATGTACTTGCTGTTTTACTTTCTGTTTCTTTTTGTAACTTAGGTTTATCAGTTAACATTATTTTAAGTGTTATCCATGTTGAAATTTTAACTTGTTTATTTTCATAGCTATTTGTATTCAATCGTGTGATTATATCATAATTTATCCATTTTGTTGATGGGCAATTAGATTGTTTCTTGGTTTTCCTATTACAAGCAGGGTTGCTATGTACATTCTTTTATCTGCCTTCTTGGGTAATATGCATGAGTTTTTAGATTATGTATCTAAAGTGGGTGTGGTGGATAAGGAAATACATCGTTAGCCAACATTCTCTCTCAAGAGATGGTAATGTTTTACGCCTCTCCTAGCAGTCTCCGCTTCCTTCTGCTCTGTGTCCTCTGCACTATAAGGAAATGCAGACTGTTGGAAGAGGTCATCGAAAGGACGTGGCCACCAGTTGTCCTGTGTGCTGGACCCACACACTCAGTGGCTCCTCATCCCTCCCCTGTGATGAGAGAGCAGTCGTGAGAGAGCAATGTGTTGTTGAGATGATTTTGATGGTATATGTGACTGAACCCAGATCAGGCCTCTATATAAACTTTTAAGATTCTTGTGGGAAAGTACGGAGATCTGTTCATCTTGTGGCCCGCCCAAGACAGGCCTTCGTATATAAATTCACTTGCTTATTAAAACTGTCACCTATCAGTCTGGAGTGGTCTGCCTCTTTCTTCAGTTTCTCCTTGCCCTCCATATGTGGGGCCAGTTTCAGATGTTACCCAAGAAACTCCTGAGTTTCCAAACTAACACTGACTTCTTAATTTTTACAAAGTACTGAAGTATTCATCACTCTGGTTTTGATTTGTGGTTTCTTGATTTCAAGTGAGATGGAGTATCTGTAAAGATTTTTTGGCCACTATGATTTATTCTGTGAATTGTGTGTTTGTAGTATTTGTTCTTTTCTCTTGAGTTATTTTTGTTTTTCTTATTGGTTTGTAGCTATTACTTATATATTTCAAATACCAATATTTTTCTGTTCAGTGTCTTGCAAATGTCTCTTCTTTACCTTCTGGGTTGACTTTCTCACATTTTGAATGGGGTCTTGTGATAACCAAAAGTATTTTGTGCATGAAATTAGCATTTCCTTTTGAATTATGTGTTTCTCTAACATGTTTTACTCTAATCTGAGGGAAACATTTTTCTTAGAAAGCTTTAAAATCTGTTTCGTTTTTTGTTTTTGTTTTTAAATATGTGGGTTTATAATTTACCAGAATTGATTTTAGTTTATGCTGTGAAGTAGAGAACTGGTTATTATTATTATTATTATTATATGGAAAGCTATTATTGAAGAGTTTTTCCTTTTCAACTGATCTACAGTGACCGTTCTAAGTCATGTTTTCATACGTATGTGAGGTTGTCTCAGAGCTCTCTATTCTGTTTCATTAATCTCTTTTTCTATTTCTCTGAAATACTACATTGCCTTATCAATTCAGCATTATAATTATCTTGATATCCAGTTGAATAAGTAGCTCATCTTATTCTTCTTTTTCTTTTCTTGTTCAGAAGTGCCTTTAATGCTTAGAAATTTCGTTTCCATGTACCTTTTAAACCTCTCTGACTTTTATGAAAAGTGTTTGGACTTGGCTTAGAATTTCAGGAATTTGTATTTCAATGAGTAGAGAATTGTCATAATTATGATACTTAATCATCTTATCTGATAACTTGCTCTTCTGCTTTCTTTATTTTGTTGGTGTCTGGAAGGTTATATTTTAAAAATTTTATTTCAGAGATCCCAGTTGCTGAAGTATAAAATATTATTTAAAAATAACTTACCTTATACTCATTAACTTTTCTGAACTGTCATTATTTTAATAATTTTGATTTAAATTCATTTGTGTTTCCTGAATAGACATTTTCTCTGAGAACAATTATAATTTTGTTCGTATCCTTGAATCTTCTATTTTCTTTTCTTTGTTTTTTTTTTAATCTTACACTGATAGGTAGGATCTCTAATGCATTGTTTAATATAAAGGGTGGTAAAGAGTATGTTTGCTGATTATATAGGAAATACTAAATTTTAACATTAAGTAAGTGTGGAAGTTTGCAGTAGTTTTTGTTTTCTTTAAGATATAGAAGAGGAAGTAAGAGGGCAACATGGGAGACACAGTTGCCATATAAAAGTCTATGCTGGCATTTGGGTAATTAAATCATTTTTCTACCATTTACACCCCCACTAATGGTAGGCACCTACTTCTTGCTCAGCCAAACCATCTTTTTCTGGTGGAGGAAGCTGGACAATGATGTGAATTCCTTCAGTAGCAAATGCCCTATTATATTAATTCACTGTTGTTTTGGAAAACTTTGTTTGCTTTCAGATTAGCTTATTTATTTATGAAATTCTGTATATAAACATTATGAAAAATAATTACATAACAATGGGGAAATAGAAATTCTGTCCTTGTTTTCTATTGCCATAATTCTTATTTTTCTTCTATCAAGTAAAAATGATTAAATTATACCAAAAGGAAAAAATAGAACAAAGTCCTGACTTGAAGTCAGTAAGCTATTTATTATTTTTAATCTCATTTATACAACTCCTATCTCTCTAACTAGACACAGGGTGTTTTCTAGGGGGTTCTTTCACTGTAGCCCAATCAAGCACTGATTTCCAATCTATTAATCCCTCTTGCACATTTGTACCTTTTGATTATTTGTGGTTCACTTTCATCATCAGCGTTATCGCCTTTCTTCCATCTTACAATAATCCACTGATCTCCTAATTATTTTTCATTTAGCAAGACATTCATACCTGTCCCACAGCATCCCTCTCCACCTCAACCTTGGTCTTTCTATCCAAACATTTTCCATCATCCTGGCTGATTTCTACCTAACTGCCAACTGAACCCTCCCCTGTCTCCATTTTTAATGTTCAAATACCTCTACTTCAGGAGGTCCTCATTCTCAGTATGTGTTCATTCTAGGACATTCTCTCTGTATCAGCTTCCTGTCTTCATTGTGTGTGTGTGTGTGTGTGTGTGTGTGTGTGTGTCCACTTAGAGTGATCATCAATAGTGGTAAACACTCTCTTGCAGATACTGGTTTTTGTTTTTTTGTTTTTGTTGTTGTTGTTGGTTTTGTTATTTGTTTTTCCTTGATAGCCTCTAATTTGGAAACCCTGATCTGGGAAATGTCCGATCTTCAATGAACTCAAATCCCTGAATTTGCTGTGCTGTTTCTGATCATCTCAGCATCATTGAAAAAAAAAAAGTATACATATTTGAATTTAAATTATCTTTCAATAAATATTTGAGAATGCATGAGAATGCTCAATACAATATTTGAATACCTACTTACAACCAGGTAGTAAACAAGAAAAGAAATACAAAGTCTATATCTCAAGATACATACACTGAATTTCATAATACATATATTATGAAATATAATATATATCCTTACAGAGAGAGAGAGAGACAGAGAGAGACAGAGAGACAGAGAGAGAGAGAGAGAGACAGAGAGAGACAGAGAGACAGAGAGAGAGAGAACAGCGACAACAGAGTGACGTCACTGTCCTTCCAGATATTAGAATATCATATAAAGCCAAGTTCATGTCATTTACATCAACCCATCTCCCAGAAACTCTAATTTCCTGAACTCTTTGAAACTGTATGAGCCATTTCTTCCCAATTTAGGACACAATGAATTTGTGGACTGGTGTCCTGTATAGTGTGTGTGTGTGTGAGTGTGTGTGTGTGTGTGTATGTGTGTGTGCATAAGGCTAAAAGAAGTACAGAAAATGTTAATTGTATTTTTTCAAAATTTTGAAATTGCAAATTTTTTTCTTTATAGTTTTTACATTTTCTGTGCTCTATAAATTTTCTGTAGCAGTCAAGTATTTTCTTATTAAAAATAAATATTTTTAGTGTGTGAAACTAACAGCTATGAGAAACTAAGAAACTAAAAGTTTCTTAGGTACTTTTAGACAAACATAATCTGTTGGTGTGGGGTTTACAATGCCTTCAATGAATATAATAACAACAACAAAGGAACTTAAATTATGCAGGGAATTTGTAGTAATATCAACTCTTCAATATGCACGCTAAGGAAAAGACCCAGTCACAGTTAACAGAGTTCAACAGTCATTATCTTTGAATAGTTACCATCCTATTGTCATCAGGGACTGAAAAATATAGATATGTATACCTTAAAAATAGTGACTCCATAATTCACATATTAGAGAGCCTGTACCCAAATAATATGGAACAGTGCACACTAGGATTAACATGTATTTTGTAAGCTATCTACATATTTGCATAGCATTATCATTTGTTGTGCCCAATCTTAATTTGCTGAACATTTACCTTTATTTCATATACAGTTGAACTATATTAATGTTGGATTCATGAAACTGAACCAAACATTGTAATTAGAAATCTTTTTCAAAAAACATCTACACAATGCAAACTAGCCAATATATTTTGTTCTATACCCTCTAGGCTCCTAAATATTATTATTATTGCTATTATTATTATTATTATTATTATTATTATTTTTACAATTAGAAGCACACTCTGTTTTGGCTAGAGAAATCTTTCTTTCTCTCCTTTCGTAGGTTAGAAGAATCAATCACACATATAACAAAATCACAAGAGCATAATTTAAAACACTGGGGCAAAAACATGATTTTACAAATGTTACTTTGGCAGTTGAAGACTCAGAGTTATGGAAGGTTTCCTGACAATTCTGTGGACTGGCTATTGGAGTTTATCATTGTTTGATATCAGGTTTACCTTGTCCAGCTGCATCCTTTACATATATCATGTTGCTTGTAGCAAAGGAAAGTGGACAATTTTGAACTCTTGTTTGTAGATAGATACCATGTTCATTATTTAGAGAGATAAAGTGAATTCTCTTGTATAATGTATTATTCAAGCATTATCAGTTACCAACATCCAGCTTTTTACCACATCTGCTTAAAAGAAATGTACAGTGCTTGTTGGCATTAGCTTTAACTACAGTGAAATTCCCAATTTCAATGATGGATTATCATTATCTCAAGGCAATCAGTGATTAGGGAAGAAAATGGTTTCTTGTGTGATGAATTGGGTTGTGTTATTACCAAATACAGTTTGACATGAAGAGGTCAGTACAGGAGACTTCAATGATATTTTCAGAACGGAACTACCCTGAAGGGTCCATATGTTTAGTGTTTAAGTTTGGTATTGGCATCTGACAGGAAGGAAAGGCAGCAAGTAAAAAGGAGAGGAAAAGGAGTCACATAGTGTAATGTTTATTATCCTTTGAGCAGGTTATTATACTCCAGAAGGACTAGTTAGTTGCTGCTATTTACACTGAGACTAGTACGTAACCATCCGAGCATATGTGAGCACCACAGCTAACTATACCATTGATCACTTCCTTTTACCAGATTTATTGAGGAATAATTGACAAATAAAATTGTATTTATTTAGAGTGTATGATATGATCTGGTATTCATATTTACCACGATCAAGTTAATTAACACATCCATTACCTCATAAAGTTAATGTTCTCTCTCTAGTCTCTCTCTCTCTCTCTCTCTCTCTCTCTCTCTCTGTAATGAGAATTCTTAAGATCTACTGTCAATAAATTTCAAGTATGCAATACCATATTATTACCTATAGGTGCCATAATGTACATTAGATCCTCAGAAATTTTTCATCTTATAACTGAAAATTTTGACTTATTTTCCCCACCACTTCCAGCCCCCGGAAATCATCATTCTATTCTCTTCTGTTTCTATAAGACTGACTTGTTTTGTAGATTCTACATATAAGTGATATCCTACAGTATTTGTCTTGCTCTCTCTGGCTGATTTCACTTTACCTAATATCTTGGTTCATCCATGTTGTGGCAAGTGGCAGGATTTCCTTCTGTTTTACGTCTGAATAATTATCCGTTATAACATTGTAACATTCCATACATATCATGTTTTTTCATCCATTCATCCATCAATGGAGGCTTAAGCTGTTTCTGACCAATGTAATAGAATAGAGAGCCCAGAAATAAATGCACACATACACAGTGGACTGACCTTTGCAAGGGCATCAAGTACACACACTGGGGAAAAGATAGTTACTTCAATAAGTGGTGTTGAGAAAACTAGTCATCCACATGCAAAAAATGAAACTGGACCCCTATCTTACACCACTAGCAAAACTTAATTTGAAATGGATTAAAGACTTACATGTAAGACCTGAAACTAAAACTCCTAGAGAAAAACATAGAGAAAAAATTCCTTGGCATTAAACTTGGCAATTAGTTTGCCAAATTAGTTTTGGGACACATCACCAAATCACAGGTATCAAAAACTAAAATAAACAAGTGGGACTGCATTAAACCAAAAATTTCTTCACAGCAAAAGAAACGATCAGCAAAATAAAAAGGCAACCAATACAATGGGAGAAAATATTTGCAAATCATGTTATCTGATAAGGGATTAATAGCCAAAATATATAAAGAACTCGTACAACTCAATTGCAAAAAGACAAATAATTTAATTTAAAAAATGGGCAAAGAACCTCACAATAGGCATTTTTCCAAAGAAGACATACAACTGGCCAACAGGTACATGAAAATATGCTCATCACTAATCATCAGGGAAATGGAAATAAAAAACCACAATGAGGTACCAGCTCACAGCTGTTAGAATGGCCATTATCAAAGGACAAGAGATAACAAGTTTGGCGAGGTTGTGGAGAAAAGGGAACTCTTGTGCACTGTAGGTGGGACTGTGTATTGATATAGCCATTGTGGAAAACACTATAGTGGTAATTCAAAAAATTAAAAATCAGACTATCATTAATAAAGTCTAGTTCAAAAGGCCAGTCTTCTCAACACTTTCTTGCTCATTGACCTAATAATGCATAGTTTAAAGTTTCTTAGGATGGATTTTGAACATAAATTATCTTAGAGCTACCCTGTTAAAGCTGTCCTGAGGGCTCTGCCTGATGTCCTTTGTCCTACTCTGTGTTGTGGGAATACAAACTTGCCAGCCTTCTGTAATATTTCAATTACTCTTTCTAAGCGGTTCTTTTTCTGGCCTTGGATACTTTTCTCTCAAATGTGTACAGATTGGCAGCAATGAATTGTTGGGACTCCTCTGCCTAATTTCTGTAGCTGTTTTGGAAGCCCCCTCCTGTTTGACACATTGGCCTCTCTGAATTGTGATTTCTTTCTGGTCAGCAAGCTCTATTTGTCTTGTTTCTTCCTGTGCCGTATCCTGAAAATGTCATACAATCAGTAAACTGGTGCACTCATATATGGATCATGTATTTGTTTTGGTTTTGTCAGGGATCACAGTCCTGAGCTGTCTGTTGTCAAACATATGAAAACCAGTATTTTATAGATTTAGCCCATTTTTCAAATTGTTCAATTTTATCTCAGTTTGGTTTTTTTTGAATTGTTAAATGGGTGCGTTTTGCTCCATATTGGCTGGAAATGAAAATTCTCTATTTGGTATATTTTATAATTTTCATTTTCAATTGAATTATTTTTCTGAAGTTTGACATATTAATGTAGTTTTATATGATTTTTTAACTGAAATTTATTGGGATGACAATGGTTAGTAAAATTACATAGGTTTCAAGTATACAATTCTGTAATGCATCATCTATATATCACATTGTGTGTTCACCACCCAGAGTCCGTTCTCCTTCCATCACCATGTATTTGACTCCCTTTACCCTCATCTACCACCACCCTCTGCTTACCCTCTGGTAACCACTAAACTATTGTCTCTGTCTATGAGTTTTTGTTTCTTTATCTGTTTGTCTTATTCCTTTATTGCTATCAGTTTTATATACCACATATCAGTGAAGTCGTATCGTTCTTGACTTTTTCTGTCTGACTTACTTCACTTAGCTTAATAATCTCAAGATCCATCCATGTTGTTGAAAAAGGCAGTATTTCATCTTTTCTTATGGCACAGTAGTATTCCATTGTCTATATATGCCACATCATCTTTATCCAATCATCTATTGAAGGACATGTTGGTTGTTACCATGTCTTGGCCATGGTAAATAAAGCAAGGGAAGTAAAAGCTAAAAGAGATGAATGGGACTATATCAAACTAAAAAACTGCTGCACAGGAAAAGAAACCATCAACAAAGTAAAAAAGGCAACCAACCGAATGGGAGAAGATATTTGCAAACCACACCTCCGATAAGGGGCTAATGTCCAAAATATACAAGGAACTCATACAACTAACAAAAAACTAAGCAATCCAATTAAAAAATGGGCCAAGGACCTGAATAGACATTTCTCCAAAGAGGACATACAGATGGCCAATAGACATATGGAAAAATGCTCAAAACCACTAATCATCAGAGAAATGCAAATAAAAACCACAATGAGATATCACCTCACCCCGATTAGAATGGCTATCATCAACAAGACAAAGAAGGAGGATTTAGAATTTTTAGAGAGGTTGTGGAGAAAAAGGAACCCTCATACACTGCTGGTGGGAATGCAGATTGGTACAGCTGTTATGGAAGGCAGTGTGGAGGTTCCTCAGACATTAAGAATAGAATCACCATATGACCCAGCAATCCTTTTCCTGGGGATCTACCCAAAAAATCTGAAAACATTTACCCATATAGATATATGTGCTTCGATGTTCATTGCAGCTTTATTTACAGTTTTATATTATTTTAATCTGAAGCCTATGTGTTTGTATGACTAAAGAGGAAAAAAAAAATATTTGAGTAGAATTTAGAAGAATACAATTTTAATAGTGTGTTTTTTTTTTCAAATTTGTACCCTTTTCAGTCTTTTATGTATTTCTCACATCAGTAATAATAAACTCTTTTTATAGATTGAATGTTTGTGTCCCTCCAAAATTTGTAGGTGAAGCCTTAACCCCCAAATGTGATGATATTTGGAGAGGTGGCCTTTGGGAGGTAATTTGGGTTAGCTGAGGTCCTAAGGGTAGTGCTTCATGACAAGATGAGTGTCCTTATAAAAAGAGACACCACAGAGCTTACTCTCTGTCTCACTTATGTGCACACAAAGAGATAATAGGAACACACTGTGAAATGATGGCCACCTACAAAGCAAGAGAAGAGTCTCAGAATTAAATCTACCTTACCTGTGCCTTGATCTTGGGCTTTCTAGCCTCCAGAACTGTGAGAAATGCAGTTTCTGTTGTTTAATCTACCCAGTCTATGGAATTTTCTTATGGCACCCCAAGCTAACTAAAAGGTATGCATAAAAGATTAAAGTTATTTTTTTCTATCATGGGCGTGTTAGAAATGAGATTAACCAATATATAACACACAGTTTATTGCCACTGAATGTGTCTGTTAGTTACTATGTATTGAAATGAGATGTGGGGTGTGTGTGTGTGTGTGTGTGTGTGTGTGTGTGTGTGTGTGTTTGCATTTAGATAGGAATTAATTCTTCCCCAAGCAAGAAGAAGCTGAATTCTGGATCTGTGACATTTTAGCAAAGAATATTGCTCAAGTGAGTGGGCTGTAGTGTTTGGCTATCTGAATTGAATCCCGGCTCTATCACACATTGACTGCAAGATCATGTACAAGTTACATGGAGTCTTTCACCTATTAAGTTAGTTTTATCACATATATTTATCACATACATAAAGTAGCTTTTATCACAATAGCTTTTATTACATACATTTTAAAAGTATTTAAATAAAATAATCATTGAAAGCACTTATAACAGCGACATTTTAATTTATTAGCAATTTTAGTGATTTTTTTTAATCATTATTAATTTTGCTCCTTTGGGCAAGTAAGTCATTTAAACCTCTCTACACTTGTTTTTTTAATCTCTAAAATAGAGACAAGGATTCTCACCTCTAAGAATTTACAGAGAAAAAAGATAATGTGTGTGAATTACAGACACAATTTTAAGTTCAACCAACAGGACCAATAATAGCAATGATGTATTACTTTTCTAAATTTTAACAGTCTATTAAATTTACAGTTTGAAATTGTGTAAAGTAGCTCTCTTAAACTAATGCACTAGTAAACCAAGACCTGTGTCAGATACAGCAATTCTAGGAGCATTAATTACTTTACGTTAAACTTTTTATTTTGAGATAGTTGTGCAGTGGACAAAAATAACACAGAAAAATTCCATGTACTCTCCACCAGTTTCCCCCAACACTAATATCTTGCAAAACAATAGTACATGATCAGAACCAGTATACTGACAGTGATGCAGTTTTGATACAGAACATTTTCATTAGCACCAGCATCCTTCATGTTGCTGTTTTAGAGCCACACTTCTTTGCCACCTCTACCCCTCCTTAACTGCCAACCAGTACTGTGTTCTTTTTCTATAATTTTGTCATTTCAAGAATTTTATATAAGTGGATTATACAGAATTTTATATAAATAGGTTATATAACTGGATTATGCAGTGTGGATTATATAAATGGATTTTACTATTTTATAAATGGATTATACAGACTTTTATTTAAATTTTATATAAATGGAGTATTGGCATTTTTAACTCACCGTAATTTTCTGCAGCTGTCTCCAGGTTGTTGCACACATCAGGAGTTCATTGTTTTTTACTGTTGAGTGGTACTCCATGGTATGGAGGTACCAATTTGTTTCACCATTCCTTCATTGAAGGACATCTGCATTGTTTTCAGGTTTGGGCTATTATGAATAAAGCTACTATAAACATTTGTGTATAGTATTTTTCTGTGTGTGTGTGTGTGTGCGTGTGTGTGTGTGTGTGTGTGTGTGCACGCGTGCCTGCATAAGTTTTTATTTCTATGGGATAGGTGCCCAGAAATGCAATTCCAGGTTCATATGACAGTTGCATATTTTCTTTTTAACAGACAGTTTTCCAGTGTAGCTTTATCATTTTACATCTCCACCAGCAATGAATAAGTGATTTAGCTTCTCTGCATTGTGGCTAGCAGTTGGTGTTTTTGTTATTTTGTTTGTTTGTTTTATTCATTGTGATAGGTGAGTAGTGATTACTCATTACAATTTTAATTTGCATCTCCCTAATGACTAATGATGTTGGACACTTTTTATGTGGTCCTGTACCATCTAATCATTTCTTTTGGTGAAATATCTATGTCTTTTGCCTATTTCCAGTTAGATTGTTGGGTTTTTTGTTTGTTTGTTTGTTGTTTTACTGCTCTAAGAGTTCTTAAAAATTCTAAATCCTCTTTTGTTGTCAGATATGTGTTTCACGAATACTTCCCCTTCCTCTGTAGCTTATCTTCTCATCTGTGTCACAGGGCCTTTCACACATCAAAAGTTTTTAATTTTGATGAAGTTCAATTTATCAAAATTTAATTTTTTTGTATTATGCTTTAGTGTCAAGTCTAATAATCCTTTCATTAGACTTAATTCCAAAGATTTTCATTTATGTTTTATCCTTTTATAGTTTTACATGCTATACTTAAGTTTGTCATCCATTTTTAATTTTTTGATGCATAAAGTATGGAACTTTTTTATTGCCTGTAGATATCTATTTATTCCAGCACAATTTGTTGAAAAGGCTATATTTACTTAAACTAATATTTTTTTTGTCTTTGTCATAAATTAGTTGGGTATATCTGGGTGGATCTATTCTCTTCCATTGACCTATGTGTCTATCCTTCTACCAGTACTTCCTATAGTTAAGTGCAATTCAGATACTTTATGATTAGGAAGGATTACTTTTCTCATCAGAAATTTTTATTTTAGAAAAGAAAATAATAGAGAATATTTACTGTAGTTTTCTGGGAATTAGCTTCATTTCTAGTGTCTGTAATCCTAGTGTCTGAATTAATTCTATTTGCAGATGTTACTAACATTTAGAAACCATCAGAATGCTAAACAGTATTGTTTTAGTTTTCATTTATCTCAAGGTATCATTTTATTTTTTCATTGATCTTGTTTACTCATTCGTTATTTAGTAGCATGTAGTTTAGCTTCCATGTGCTTTTGTGTTTTTCAGTTTTCTTATAACTGACTTTTAGTTTCATATTACTGTGGTCAGAGAAAATGTATGATATGATTTCAATTTTCTTAATTTATTGAGACTTGTTTATGCCCTAACATGTATTCTGTTCTGGAAAATGTTTTGTATGCACTTGAAAAGAATGTATATTCTGCTGCTTTGGGGTGAAATGCTCTAACCATATCAATGAAATCTATCTGGTCTAATATGGCATTTAAAGCTGTTGTTTCCTTGTTGATTTTCTGTCTGGATGATCTATCCATCAATGACAATAGGGTGTTTAAAAGTCCCCTACAATTACTATATTATTGTCCATCTCTCCTTCTTTGTCTGTCAATATTTGCTTTATATATTTAGGTGCTAGTACATTGGGTGTATAGAAGTTTATAAGCGTTATATCCTTTTGCGAGATTGATCCCTTTATTGTTCTGAAATGCTCTTCTTTGTCTCTTGTTTTAATGTCCATTTTATCTGATATAAGTATGGCTACCACAGCTTTTTAAATTTTTATTTCCATTTCCATGAAATATCTTTTCCATGCCTTTATTATAGTCTATGTGTGTCTTTTGATCTGAAATGGGTCTCTTGTAGGCAGTGTATGTAAAAGTCTTATTTATTTTATCCAGTCAGCCACCTATGTCTTCTGATTGGGGCATTTAGTCCTTTTACATTTAAAGCAATTACTGATGGATATATAGTTATTGCTATTTTACTGTTTTTTGATTGTTTCTTTAGTCCTTCTCTGCTTCTTTCTTATTCTCTTGCTCTCCTATATGATGATAACTGTCTGTGGTGTTATGTTTGGATTCCTTTCTTTATTTCTTATATATCTCTTATAGATTTTTGTAGTTACCACGTCATATATACTAAGCTATATTTTTGGCAGTTTATTTTAAGTTGATGGTCACTTAAGTTTGAACATATTCTAAAGTCACTACAATTGTCACTCACCCCCTCCACATTTATGTTTTTTCATCATTGTTTAGTTCTTGTTTTTCTGTGTGTATTTGTGTGTATTCCTTAATTTATTGTTGTAATTACATATGATCTTCCTACATTTGCCTTTTAATTTTTGTACTACATTTATAGTCATTGCTCCACTGTTTTTCCTAAGTCTTTGCCTTTGTCAGTGAGAATTTTTTTCTTTCCCCTACTTTCTTATTCATATTTTTTATCTTTTCTGTTTATAGAAGTCCCTTTAACATTTCTTGTAATACTGGTTTGGAGTGGTGAACTCCTTTAGCTTTTTCTTGTCCTGGAAACTTCTTATCTGTTCTTCGAATCTAAATGATAGCTTTGCTGGGTAAACTAATCTTGTTGTAAGTCCTTGTTTTTTATAACTTTGAATGTTTCCTGCCAATCCCTTCTGGCCTACAAAATTTCTGTTGAGAAATCAGCTGATAATCTTATGGGAGCTCCCTTGTAGGTAACTAACTTTTTTCTCTTGCTGCTTTTAAGATTCTCTCTTTGTCTGAATCTTTGGCATTTTAATTATGATGTGTCTTAGAGTGGGCCTCTTTGGGTTTGTCTTGTTTGGGACTCTCTGCACTCCATGGGCTTGTATGTCTATTTCCTTCACGAGGTTAGGGACATTTTCCATCATTATTTCTTCAAATAGGTTTTCAATTCCTTGCTCTTTCTTCTGGCATCCCTATAATGTGAATGTTGGTACACTTGATGCTGTCCCAGAAGTCTTTTAAACTATCCTCATTTTTGGGGGGTTTATTTTTTCTTTTTGCTGTTCTGATTGGGTGTTTTCTGCTACCTTTTCTTCTAAATCACTGACTCAATCCCCTGCTTCATCTAATCTACTGTTGATTCCCTCTAATGTAGTCTTTATTTTAGTTCTTGTATTCTTTGTTATTGATGGTTCTTTTTTAAAAAGTTTTCTATCTCCATTTTCATGTTTTTCATCTCTTTGAATTTCTCCCTGAGATCACTGAGCATCCTTCAAACAGTGTTTTGAACTCTGCGTCTGGTAGATTGCTTGACTCCATTTTGTTTAGTTCTTTTTCTGGAGCTTTGTCCTGTTCTTTCATTTGGGACACATTTCTTTGTCTCCCCATTTTGGTTGCCTTGCTATTTTTGTTTTTATATATTAGGTAGAACTGCTATGTCTCCCGGTCTTAGAAGAGTAGCCTTATGTAGTTGGTGTCCTGTGGGGCTTAGTGGTACAGTCTCCTTTGTCACTTAGCTGGGTGCTCTAGGTATGTCCCTTCTATGGGTTGTGTGCGCCCTCCTGTTGTAATTGAACCTTGGTTGCTGTTTGCATGTAAGTGGGAGGGATTGACTCTCAGGCTGACTGGTTGTGAGAACTGGCCATGACTATAGTGGAGGAGTTGCTGTGCAGGGGTTGATCCTACAGAGCAGGATTTGCTTCAGCAGTGCCCTGGTGCCTGCCCAGTTTGCTCTTCGTGTGTGCGGCCTTATGTAGTTCTGCCCTTTGGGTGATTGGGTGGTACTCTGGTGTAGTCTGATGTTGGCCACCAGGTGTGCTGTTTCTGAGGCCTTTTGGGAGGGGCTGTCTTGCAGGCCAAGATCAGCCGTTGCCTTTCCCCTGCTCAGGATCAGTTGGTATGAGCTATAAAGTGTTCTGCCTGTGGTTGCCACTTGTGCTGTGCTTGGAAGTGCCTGGATGAGGCTAACCTGAGAACCAAGTTCAGCTGCTACTAGTGCTGGACATGGAGCTGCTTGGCAAGTGTACCGGACATGCCAAGGCCAGATGCTGCTTGCTTGGGCCTTGTGAATATTTGAGAGGTTTTAGAAAGGTCTGTAGCATGAGTCAACTCAAGCCGTTTCTATGGAAAAGACACTGAAAACTGCTTGAGTGGCCTGTAATTTGGCTGGGACGAGAGTCACCAAGGTAGGTTGAATGGTGTTAGCCAGGTTCATGGAGAGTCATATATGGCAGCTGCCCACATCTGCATGCTGGGATGGGGGATAGCTCAAAAAAGGAGCAAAATAGTACCTGCCTAGACAGACCTGCCCCTCCAGCCCTTGCCCCGAAGCCAGACAGCACAGTTCCTCTTTGTATGTCCCTGGCACCTTTTGAGCACCTGTTGTTCAGAGCAAGTGAGTCCTTCAGCAAATAAGTCCGTACACAGGTCCTATAAAGAGGAAAACCTGGGCCTCCAGCCACCCTGTCTCCCTCAGCCACAATATCTGCTGGATTCAACAACCAGAAGTTCTGGGGACTTCTCTTCTTGGCCCTGGAAACTTGGGCTGGGGAGCCTGGTGTGGGGCTGGAACCCCTTGCTATTCAGGGGAAACTCTATGGCCAAGATATTTCTCCTGAGATTTAATTGCCACTTGTAGTTTTGAGAGCAGCCTGTTTGACACCTCTGCCCATCCTATCAGTCTCAACATGGCCTCTTGTGTACTTCCTTAGTTAGAGGGCTCTTTTCAGCTAGACTTCAGGTGATTCTCAGTGACGGCTGTTCTGTATTCTAGTTGCAATTTTGATGTGGTTATGAGAGGGGATGAGTACAGCATTTACTTACTCAACCATCTTGACTGGAACTGTATCCTCTTTTTCATCTAATCTGCTGTTGATTCCTTCCAGTGTATTCTTCATTTAAGTTATTTTATTATTTATTTCTGACTGGTTTATTTTTATGGTTTCTGTGTCCTTTTTGATGTTTACTGTCTCTTTGTTGAAGTTCTCACTGAGTTCATTTATCTATTCTTCCCCTAAGTTCTTTGAGCATCCTTATAACTAGTGTTTTGAACTCTGTATCTAGTAGTTTCCTTGCCTCCATTTTGTTTAATTCTTTTTCTGGAGTTTTCTCCTATTTTTCATTTGGGATACTTTTCTTTGTCTCCTCATTTTGGCTGCTTCTCTGTATTCCTATGTATTAGTTAACTCTGCTACATCTTCCAGTCTTGGCAGGGTGACCTTATGTAGTTGATGTCCTGTGCGGCCCAGTGGCACAGTCTCCCTGGTCACCTGTGCCATTTGTTCCAGGAGTATCTCTTGTGTGGTCTGTGTGTGCCCTCCTGTTGTAGTTGAGCCTTGATTGCTTTTGGCACATCAGCGGTTTGGGTTGACTCTGAGGCTGACTGGCTGTGAAAACTGGCCACAACCACAGAAAGGGCTGACCCCACCAATTGGGATTTACCCCATCAGTGCTCTGCTGCCTATTGAGGCCACCCTTTTGGAATGCCATTTGTTAAGCTAATTGGGTGGTGCTCTTTTATGGTCTGAAACTGGACACTGTGTGTGTTGGTTCTGGGGCCTCTTGGGCTGAGATCTGGTGCAGGCCAAGGTCAGCTGATGCCTGTGCCCAGCCAAGGGTAACCTGGAAGGTAAGACCTGCCAAGTGATCTGAGGTTGGTAGCTGCCTGCGTTGGGCCCAGAGGAGTGTGGGAGAGGCCATACCGGGATCTGAGGCTGGCTGCCACCTGTGCCAGGCCTAGGGCCACTCAGCAAAAGGCACAAGATACATTGAGGCTAGCCTCTCCTGGCCTGTGGCCTGCAGACCTTGGAGAGTTTTTAAGAAAGTCTGCATCACGGGAAGAGGCCAGCTACCTGTGATGCACAGTCACTGAAAGAGTCAAGGGCAGTACCCAATTTGGGTGGAGTGCGGTCTCAGGGAGTCACCACAGTGAGGAAAAGTTCCTGCAGGTTAATACAGATTCAGATTTGGTGCCCACATGTGTCTGCAGGCTGTGTGTGTGGTGGGGGAGGAGGGCGCAGGGGAAGGGGCTCATCACATTGACAATAGTAGCCCTTGCCCTGAAAACACGCAATTCAGTTTTTCTCCGTATGTCTCTTGTGCCTTTTTAGTGGCTGTCACCTCACTGGAGCTTAGGGTTAGTGTTTGTGAGTTGGTTAATCTGTGCATGGGCCCTTTAAAAGGACCTGGGTTTCAAGCAGAGCTCTGTCTCACCAGGCAGGGACAGAATCCCCACTGATTTTCACAGCCAACTGTTTTGGGGACTCCTCTTCCTGGCACTGGAGCCCTGGGCTGGGGAGTCCACTGTGGGGCTATGACTCATCGCTCCTCAGGTGGCATCTCTACAGTGGACATATCCCTCCAGATTCTCAATTGCCACATGCTTGTGTGGGAACGGCCTTTTATGCTTCTCTGCCCCTCCCACCAGTCTCCATGTGGCTTCTTTCTTCTTCTTAGTTATAGGAGTTCCTTTCAGCTAGTTTTAAAATGGTTCCCCAGGTTTATTGTTTTATAATGTAGCTGTTTACCTTCTCCGCCACCTTGTCTGGAACCTTTCCAGAATATATTTCTAAGCAGTGTCCTTAGAAGTTCGGAGAAAAGGGTCTGAAGCTGACTGCCTGATTTCAAATTCCAGATCCATCTTTTATTAACTATGTGTCCTTGAGCAAGTTATTCAGATTTCTGTGCTGTGGTTTCCTCATTTTTGAAGTGGGGATAATAGTACCAATTCAAAGAGTTGTTGGTAGGACTAAAGGAATAATACAGTCTTTGGATAAATGCTTGCACATAGTAAGCACATATGAATCTTAGCTGCTATTATTGTTTGTTCAGCTAGTTTGCTTTCTCTTATTAGTGCATATATGCAGCTGAAGAGTTGTATTCATGTAATCATTCCTATCTAGTACCTAATGGGTAGCAAAATCCCTGCAGACTCACTGTTGGCACCTTCTTATCTGTCATTCATATATCCAATGCTTCACCAAGTCTTATCAACAGTAATTTTTTTTTTTTTTTTTTTTAATTAGCAGACTCCTAAATGTGTTCACTCTCGTTATGGCCATCAAAACTATCCCTGTCCCAGATTTTATCATATCTCACCCTGATACCTGGACTAACGTGTTAAACGATCCCCTAGAATCCATGCTAGGTTTTGTTATATTTATTCTTTACACTGAAGCCAGAGTTACCTTTACAAAATGAAAGTGATACCTCCATTGGCCATTATTTACTACTCCACAATGGCTTTCTATTACCCCAAAGATAAAGATCTAAATCTTTGACGCTGCCTGTAAGGTGGCCCTTACTTCTTCACATTCATCTCAAGATTTTCTTTCTTTTTCTTTTTCTTTTTTTTAAAATTTTATTTTATTAAATTTATTTGGGTGACAAGTGTTAGTAAAATTACATAGATTTCAGGTGTACAATTCTGTATTACATCATCTATAAATCCCATTGTGTGTTCATCACCCAGAGTCTGTTCTTCCATCAATCCCCCTTACCCTCATCTCCCACCCCCCACGCCCCACCCCCCTTACCCTCTGGCAACCACCAAACCATTGTCTGTGTCTATGAGTTTCTGTTTCTCATTTGTTTGTCTTGTTCTTTTGTTGCTTTTGGTTTATATACCACATATCAGTGAAATCACATGGTTCTCTGCTTTTTCTGTCTGACTTGTTTCGCTCAGCATTACACTTGTACTCCAGCCATCCTGGACTTTCAGTTAGTCACATCATCTATGTTTTTTTTTTGCCCTGGGACATTTGCACATGCTGTTTACACTCTGGAATATATATTTTTTTCTGCCTGCCATCCATCGCACCTTCATGATGACCTGTTGTATAGATGTCAACATAAGCCATGCTTAAGAACTTTACTACCTCAGTTAAGGTTAGAAGCTTTTTTTTACGTTTCTCAAAGATTCCTTTTCATTTCCTTTTTAACAGTTGGTTCAGGTTGTAAATAGGCATTTGTTAATGCAATTATTTAGTTAATATTGGTTTCTTTTAGTGCTAATTCTGTGAAAGTTAGGGTCTTGTCTGTGTTCTTGTTTTGTCTTCAGAGTTTAGCACATATTGCTAACTACAGTGACAGACTCATTGACTATTGAGCTGTAATCTATTGCCTCAGATCATGCATTAACCTGTAGTCAGGAGACCTGTGTTCTCATTTGACATCTCATTATTTGATGCATGATATTTTCAGGAGACTTAGGTTTCAAATGTCCATTTATTGTACAACTTTGGCCACCTTACTTTACTTTTCTTGAGGCCATTTTTTTCATCTTCTAAAATGGACTATCATTGCCACCCTATTTTGCCATTGTCATAGATATGAAATGAGATGATGTATATGAAAGTGCTGTAAAAAAACACTGTGGTTTTATAGTAAGTTATTAACAAAATTAAGGCCTGGCTATGCCCTAGATTGTTCACGTCAGAGATAGCTTCATACTCCTGAAAGCTTGATGACATTCTTTTCCCTAAGAATTTTTCAAAATCTTTGTAACATTTCACTATGATAGATTTTTGAAAATAGGTCTATGCCTCTGGTAGTTGTAACCTAGAGGAATAACAGTGTTATACTACAAAATTTGAGAGTTCGGAAGATATTACAGACATAAAATAGTCAAATGTCTTTAATAATAAACACCAACTGGGCATTTTCCTTAATGAACAGTGCTAGAATTAGAGGTTTATAGTCAATACTAGATTAACTGAAATGATCAATATATAACTAGCACTATCTTTGTAAACCTGTAGGTATGCAATTTATCGGACTCACCACACATATATGACCATGGTCCATCAGCAATTGGCACAAGAAGGAGCTGTTCTAACATCACTATTTTTTGTTTTGAACCCAATACTCTATTTATTTAGCTGATGTCTAGGCTTTTGCTTGCTAGTATTTTTATCCTCAAATCTAATCATTTTTAGCAACATGTTGATGTTCCAAAAGCATCTACAAATAATAGTTATACACAACAAATAATACAAATAATAGTTATACACAACCATTAGATAATAGGAAAGTATCAATGTGAGTATAATGTGTTATTTCATGAATCATTGATGGATGCCCGTTCATTTGATGTCATTAACTGCAATGTTCATCGTGCAAGATTTCTTAATTGGGAAGGGATTCATAATCTATGTAATAAAATTTTGTAAAAATGTTATTGGTCTAAGCAGATGATTTTCCTGGCATATTATTCACTTGGTGGTTGCCAAATTTTAAATCATATAGATTAAATGTCAGGAAGGAAATTGGTAATGCAAAGGAAAAAAAGTGAGTAGCATTGTCCAAGAGATAAAACCCAGATTGATGACATTAAGTAGGTCCACCAAGGGGAATGAGAATGAGAGGAAGATTAAAATGAACCTGAGGCATTTTCCTGTAATATTTTCAGAGTGACAAAATCATTCAAGGCTCAGAAATTGAGTTTATTCGGCCCCTGGAAGAAGCTCTCTTTTATAGAAAAAGGAAAAGAGGAAAGACCCATTAAACTAGAAGACCACATAAAATGGTCTCCATTAGTTTTACTAATTCAATGGGGGATAATTACAGAAAGTTAATTGGAAAAAACACAAAACAATATTTGCAGCAAAACTGAACTCCATATAAAGTAGCTTCAGAGAAAAGCATTTATTATTTTGATTAGATACTTGCTTATAAGAAGTTATAGTAGAATTTATTTTAATTGGAACATATTTTTATGATAGAACCATATCTTATTCTAATTTCTCTTCTCCCTGTTGTGAGTATCACATATATTAAATACTTAATAAAGTTGTTCTTAATGATGAAGATTTGGATGATGGTGAAAAGTATGAAGCAAACTTCTTATATTTGGGATTCAAAGAGATGATTTTATCAAAGCAAAGTTTTTAAACATAGATGGGTTATACTTAACACGTATTCAAGTGTTATTTCTGTTGCAGAAATGGGCTGGCTGTGTGTGGAATGTGGGTTAGATTAAGTAAAGATTAAAAAAGAGATATGGTACTATATAGTCTCTGCATGTTTCTGCACAGTGGTTTTCATTAACTTATATTATTGGTTATTTATTTTTACTATTAACTTTCATACATAATTTTTTTCCATAGCAGGACTAAACATTCATAATAACCAAATTCAGCTGGCACTTCAATTCTTTTATCTATCTTTTGCATCTCTCTTCCTCATTATGTGGCCGCACCATTCTTTCCAAGCCCCCTGCTTACTGCCTGCTTACTCACTTGCAGCAGAATATCTGCCTCCTGGAGATGGTTCAATCCTTTTAAGTTTCATATCTCACTCCATATAGATTAATTTACAATCATACACATACTTACATTTTGTTGCTCAAGCTCATAGAATAATGAATTTTGTTCAAGGCCAGGAAGATATCTAACAAGCAAATCCATTGGCTGGATTGAACATTTGGGTAAAATCCTTCCGTATCAGGGTAAAATCCTGCCCATGGTCCATGTCCACCATGCAGGAAGTTCAGAACAACAGGTCCACCATATTTCCGAGTCTCTTACTTCTCTGACTCTCTAGTAATTATTTTTCTTCTTTCTCTCTTAATTTTCATTTTATAATGGCCATCTTAACAGATGGGAGGAGATATCTCCATGTGGTTTTGATTTGCATTCTCTTACTTCTTTTCATGCACCGTGTTTCCCCCGAAAATAAGACCTAACCGGAAAATAAGCCCAAGCATGATTTTTCAGGATGACATCCCCTGAACATAAGCCCTAATGAGTTTTTTGGAGCAAAAATTAGTATAAGACTCAATCTTATTTTCAGAGAAACATGGTAGCTGTGGGCCAGGAGCATATATAGTAGCTTTGGGCCAGAAGCATATGTATCAACCAAATAAACTAATTGAACATTGTATTATTGTCTTTGTACGTATATCTCAATAGTTTCTATTTGAGTGTATGTGCCCAAACAGATATTTAGGGCAGTGATATTCAATGCAAGGAGCACGGGTTTTGGATCAGAGAGACCTCAGTTTTAATTTCAATTATGCAATTTACTAGCTTTGACAGGTGTTTATCTCTCTGAGTCTCCGTTAACTCATACATGTAATGGAATTAATAACCTTACTTTTAGACTTGCTATAAATAGTCAATAAAATAGCATCTAAAAAACTTTACATTTTCTTTAAACACAGGGCTTAATACTCACAATTGTTGTAAATATGAAATGATAACACTACTAGGTATTAACTAAATTAGTCTAATGTGTCATTACAAAAAATAAATATTTATAGCTTAAATATATTTTATATTTTACTATTTAAATTGTAGTATTGAAGTGTAGTTAAGAAGCACTGACAAATTTATTAAAACCTATTCAATTCTATTCACTTTTGTAACCTCTATTTTTTAATATAAATTACAAAAATAATATTACAATACATAATTATGGTAACTAAACATATAGAGTTCTGTAAAAAAAAAAACAAAAAACTTAAATTTCTCTTTTCTGTCACCCTCAACTCCTGAACTAACTAGAGTTAATTTATATTTCTTCTTGTTTAAGCAAATATAAGTATAAACATATACTGGTTTGGGGTTTTTCCTTTGCTTTCTTTTTTCTTTCTTTCTTCTTCTTCTTCTTCTTCTTCTTCTTCTTCTTCTTCTTCTTCTTCTTCTTCTTCTTTTTTAATGACGAGGGAGTATTATATATGTTACTTACTGATTTCTTTTTAGTCCAGGTCAATTTAAGGACTTAGCTCATTCATTTTAATTGCTACATAATATTCCATTTTATGTACATTTTATAATTTAGTTAACCATATCTCTATTTATGAACATTCCATTTAAGTATTCCTCTTGAAGAAATATAGATTACATATAAAAATAATATAACAAGTAAATGTGAAAGTCAAACAGAAATTTAGTTATACACATGAACTGAAAAAAATATGGTTCATTTATTTCTTATAGACTCATACCTTTAAGGTTATATTTAACATTCAATATAATCTTATGAAATGAGAAAAATTACCTGTTTATGTATTCTATAATCTGTATGTCCCAAAGATAAAATATCTTGAAATAGTCTGAAGAAATATATTGTTGGCAAGAAGTTGTTGACATAGGAAAAGCTGTAATTTCCGAAATGGTATCAATAACAAATTTGAGACAACTTGATTGGGGGAAAAATGATTGATCACACCTCCAGAACATAACTTGGATTTCCCATTACTAAATCTGTAATAAGTTTGAGTTGGGGTGTCAATAAGCAAACAGGCAATCTAATTGGAAAATGACTCATCCTGAGGTGTCTAGGTCATTCCTTTTGCATTACCTCATAGCATGTTTGAACTGTGGTCAAATACTACTGAAATTACTCCTCAATTTTTAAAAACAAGGAGGACTTTCCACTTGTTTGTGGAAGTAGACTGGAATGAGGAATTGTACAGCAACCCTGGCATATCAATTAATCAAGGCAATTAAAAGGGACTTTGCCACCATGAGTAGAAAAAAAAATGAGTATTGGGATATTATTCTTTCCTCTTCCCTTTATCTTTTTGCTTTTGTCTCCTCTCCCTACCCGTTCTCTTCCTCTACAGCAGCTGTTTTACTCTTTCTCTTCCTGATTTTTTTTGTGCTGCTTATGCTCGCTCCTGTCTAGAACTTACATGGGTCTCATTATTTTGGCCTTTACATAGCCTCAGAGAATGGCTGACTCCACAGGTGAGGTCAATCAAGTTAGCAAGTGAATTGTCTGCTCCCGCACAGGACAGGATGCATTTCCGGAAAGGTCCTCTAGGTGTAAGAGCCGTGCACATATGCCCCAGTTACGCCATTTACAAACGCAGCCTAAGAGCACACAATTTCAAACTAACATTTCCCTTTGGAAGGAATACTTTTTTCATTCACAGCACTCATTCACCAATCAAAGTTATTTTCTTTCTAAGATGCACAAGAGTCCAAAAACTGTTTTGTCATGCGTCTGTCATTGCTCTTAAAATGCCACTGGATATACTGGAGAAAAGCATTTCAAATCAAATCATGGAATAGTTCACATAAAATAGCAGCTGTTTTTGACTCATTTCACCATACTATGTAAATAAAACAGTTCTAGCAGCTGGAAGAACAAAATAGTCTCTGATAACACTAATTATTTATTATGACTGCTTTGATGTAGCATTTATATGAACACAAGTTATATTTTTAAAAGCCAGAGGAAATTAAAAGTAAACAAAAGAATTGCACTCCTAACCAACTTCTTTGCCTCAAGGTTATTATAATCGGGCAGCTGCTCGATGTTTTTCATATTCTTTCTGTTCCTTCGTTCTGGCTTCTCTCTGGGATGTGCACAAAATTACTAGGACGTTTAAAATAACAAGACATAGAGAAAAGGCCGTTGTTCTTATTTCGGTAGAAATAAAATCAAACAGGTAAAACAAAGCAAATGTTAAAGCATATTGAGTATGAAATTACCCTCGAATCCTCTTTCCTTAACTTTTACAAATACATGAAGGATTTTCTTCCCCAAGCGCTGTCTTTGTTGAGCGTCTTTAAGGTAAACGACCTTTAATATTGGGACATGAATGGAAAATAAAATAAGATCCTAGTGATGGAATAAATATGCTCAATCATTTAATTTCCTTTGGATAAAATCCTTACAAATGAAAAACTCAAAACATGGGTATCAGGTCTTACAATTTTTACCATTTACATAGATAAAACACATATAATTGGGGGTGTGGGAGAGAGGGGTGATCGAAGAAGAAATGTGTAGTAACTAATGAGTTGGGATATGTTCCTAATATTTTCTCTTTCACGTTAGTGTGTATGTCTGAAGATGGAAGTTCCTTAAGACCCAGTAATCATTCTCATTTCTACATTTAGTTGCAGGTGATTTCTTGAAGTGGATTTAATGAACAGTTGGACATCTCAGAGAAATGTAAAGTTAGTCTCACCTTTTCTAGTGAAGTAGATTTTTAAAGAGAAGTGTAATTCTTCATGTGTCTACATTAAGCAAAGCATCAGGATGGGAGAGTGAACTGTCTCTAAGAAATTGAGGGCTGTAGTATTTGTACAGACAGGCAAAGCAAAGGGAGAAATTTTGGTTTCCCCAAAGGTAAATGGAGTTGAGGCAACAGATTCCTGAATCAGAGTCATCTAACTAGATGCTCTAGTAAATGATACAGGGAGTGAGAGGAATGGTTAGAAATACAGACAGGTAAATTGCAGAGATGGGAAGATATAAACCCCAAGTGACATTGTTTTTGAAACCCCCTTCCACGCTTTTCATTCTTCGCTTATTGCTCTTTATATTAGCATTTTCTCCTTCCCTGTCTTTCTCATTTTTTTTTTTTCTCTTGTGTCTGAAATACATTTCTCCCATTCTTGAAATGCAGAGACTTCACCATTCCTGTGGCACTTCTGACGTTTGGGTTCTAATGATTCTTATTGTGGGGGCTGTCTTTTGCTTTGTAGAATGTTTAGCAGTATGCCTCTACCAACTGGAAACCAGTAGTCACCCCTCCACCAAGTCATGACAAACCAAAACGTTGCTAGCCATTGCCAAATATCCCCTGTGTTTCAGGTGCCAATCATCCTGATTGAGAGACACTGCTCTCTATAATTTACTGCCTCTAGCATAGCTGTGTAATTTAATATATGCTGACTTCACCTGCATTCTGTAGATATTTATCGATCCGTTCCTGGGTTAGTTGCTGGGGCTGCAAAAAGGAATAAAAAGCTGCTCCCAATATGGGAGTGGATTCATAACAACCTATGGGATCAAACCATTACTATCTTATATTCTCTACCCTACATCCTTTCTTTCAGCAGATTGTATGGTATTTTGTTTGTTACTCAGTGGCTATTTACTGATTGATGGGAAAAAGAAAGGCTGTGTGTGTGTGTGTGTGTGTGTGTGTGTGTGTGTGTGTGTGTGTGTAAAAATATTATTTTCTTACCACCCTTTCCCCTCTCCTTAAGTGATGGTAGCATTTAAAAGCATGCTTATAAATGTATGATGGGCTATTTGTAAACTATTTTTAGGTTTTGGGAAAGAAAAGCACTTATCAGGAACACCTCATGCTTGTGCTTTGTCCAAATTGAGAAAGTTCTTCATTGGCAATAAAAAAAGTTCCTACAAATTTGAGTAGTTATAATAACCTGTCCAATTGCTTTCTTCTGTCACATCAAGTCAGATTCACTGCTTTTACAATTATTCATATTTTCCAAAATAGGCATCTCATAATTTTGAAATGAAGAGTAAGGCACAAGTTTACAGATGTGCAGAGAACGTAGCCAAGATGTTAGAACTGAAAGAGCTGCGTAGACTGAGACTGAAGTTGAAGCAAGAGGGGCGGACTCGGCTCTGCTTCCAGGAGACCTGGTAGAGGCCAGCGCTGCTGCTGCCCTGAATCCTCCTTTACCTGCCAATCTGCTCAGAGGTCAAACAGAGATAAGGGAGCAGCAGCTGTGCTGGGAGAGTGGGGCTCATAAATAAAGTCAGCACTTTGACTCACCACTTCATTGCTGCTTTGAGACAGGGCAGTAGCGATGCCGTGTTTAAATGGATCCTAAGTGTAGTTGCCTGGACATTTGCAGAGTCGATACCCCCTTGGGATGCGGGAGGGTATTTCATCCCACAGCAAGACTGACCAAAATGCTTCTTCCAAAATGTATGCCTCACTGCACTGATCCTCGCACATGGTTTGAATTATGCTGGGTCAATATTCAGGTGAGAGGGGGCAGATAAATCTATTACTTATGCAGTGAAAGCTTCCCTCCACCCCAAATGCTTATAAAAAGATGCTCACTAGTGTTTCTGTAAGAATACTGATAGCTGCATATATCTGGGTTTCAACTGAGACCTACAGAATCACAATGTCCAGGGGAGAGGCTTAGTAAAACCATTATAAGCAAATAAACAATCTTATTTATTTATCAGATATCACAGATGATTCCTATAACTATGTTTTAAAATTATTAGTGGAAGTAGAGCTGTTTATAAAATGTTATAAATGGTTTTAGAATTTTTTTCATCTCTTCTCTTACCTGCTCATTACTGAAGACTGTATCTCAGAGGTTAGCTTTGCTACAGCAATGCTACAAAAGGTTGAAGTGTTTCATGTGTTATACATAAACGCAATACATGCTATATATTGTACAAATCATTTATTATACATGATTATAATGTACATATTACCTACTACTCTATATTACATATTAAAAAGAGAGGGAAACAGTGGTAGCTTTCAGCTTTAATGTAATTAATGTTTTAATCACAACAAACAATTGGAGATTGAAAGAACCTTAAAGGAAAGGCCTTGAAATCATGCAGGCATGGGTTTAAATTCTGTTCTGTTGACTGATGGACTAGCTACCATTGTATTATTATTATTATTATTTTCTCAGTCCAAGTTGACATATAATAAAATGTTTTGATAATGTCTATTCACATATACCGTATTTCCCCGAAAATAAGACCTAACCGGAAAATAAACCCTGGCATTATTTTTCAGGATGCATGTAATATAAGCCCTACCCAAAAAATTAGCCCCAGTTAATATCATCAGACAGACAGACGCATTTAGTGTGTCCATTGCAACACACTATGGACGTATTGAATCATAAAATAATAATATTGTTTTAATTAAATATGAATAAATAATATTATTGACATTAATACTTAAATGATAATATAAATTATAATTAAGTATTTGTAAATACCCAAGTGGGCACCTTTGTACGAGAGGTAAACGTCTATGTAAACAGATGAACTCGAGACTTATTGCCGAATGTCCGATTGGTGTACAGACACAACGCACGATAACGTGCACACTTGATAATGAATGGACATGGTTGTGTCTAATATGAATCTTCATAATTCAATACATCATGTGTTATAACGGACATACTTAATGTACTCGTGTGAAATAAAGAAATGTTTTCTGAATTTTGGTGCCTGCAATTTTTCGTAGCTTTTGTATGGACCATCATTCTTAACTGTCATCATTTTTGTTGCCACTCCCGTCTCAAAACTCTTCAATTAACAATTAATTACTTGATTTATCAGTAGATTTAAAAGGAATGATATTTTGACCCCCAGACAAGATGAGCGCAAAAAGAAAGAGCTATTCCATCGAATACAAGAAAGGAATCGTGGAGGACTCCCGGGGCAAGAATCTTATGGCTTTCTGCAAAAAGAAAAAGTTGGATCTCCTAATGGTCCAAAAATGGCGAGCAGAGTATGATAACCTCAGTCAACAGGTGGACGAGGAAAATGCTAAGAAGCGCAAGTGTGGATCAGGTCGGCAACCATTATTTCCTGAGCTGGAAGACATCATCTGTAAATGAATTGCTGACAGGAGAGCAAAAACTTTGGTTGTGTGCAGAGCTGATATTCAAGCATTTGCCCTTGCAATGGCACCACAGGTAGAAATATCCCCAGAAGAATTCAAAGCATCACAACACTGGCTGGATGGCTTCCTTCAGCAATATGAACTGTCTCTAAGATCAACAACAATGTTCAAGCTGGAAGATACTGAAGTTATTAAACATGCACTTGCACTCAAGTCCTTTGTTGATGGCATCGACTTTTCTAAATACCAACTCTCCAACATGATTGCTATGGATGAAACTGTAGTGCTTATGGGCCAAGAATCTCAAACAACAATTGATCAGAGGGGTGCTTCGTCAATCTACATTCCCTCCACTGGTTACGAAAGTTCACGTGTTACCTGTATTTTGGCAGTTCGTTTGGATGGAAAGAAAGCCCCACCTCTAATCATCACTAAGGGCAAGAAAGATAAGGTTGAACATGTTTCAGGCATTTATGTTCTTGAAATTGAAAAAGACTGGTGCACACAAGCAGTTATAAGGAAATGGGTCGATTTAATGTTGCCACTAGTTTTGCGAGGTGGCCAAAGAACTCTGCTAGTGTGGGATTCAGCCAGCACTCACTGTGCTGAAGACATGAAGAGCTTCCTTGCAGAGAGAAGAATACATCAAATAATGATTCCCACAGGAATGACTGCCTTTCTCCAGACTCTTGATAGTGCAATAAACAAGCCATTCAAGGACAATTTGCACATGGAAATCAATGACTACATTGAAAGCAGAATGGAGAGAAATCAGCCTGGAAACTTTGTGAAGCCTAGCATGCAAGAGGTCGTGACTTGGGTGAAAAATTCGTGGGATAAAATCACTGACAGCTGTGTTGCCAATGTACTATGAGCAGGCTACATGGGCAAGAAGTGCTCATTTAAGGAGAGCTCTATTGCTGGACATGAGAGATTGGGGCCAATGGTTCTACAGGAAATGGAGTCCCAAGAAATTCAAGACAGAATTCAGGGTTTGGAGTGTTATGATGATGTTCCAGAAGAAGATGACATGACTGTATGTGAATAAATGTAGATTTTTATACATGCATAAAAGTAAATTGTTGTACATGAATAAATGTAGATTATTGTACATGAAAAAACAAGATATCTCCTGAAAATAAACCCTAAAGCATCTTTTGGAGCAAAAATTAATATAAGACCCCATCTTATTTTGGGGGAAATACGGTAATACCCTGACAACCACAGTATCTGAATAAACTTGGCACCTTACAACCTCATCTAGCAAATAGAACAAGGAGGATGAAGGAGCAGAAAAGAGAAAATAAAGATAAAAAGACCTCTTTGAGGTTACTTTGACTTGACATAAAGGAACAAAATACAAACTAGAGAAACCCACAGAAAATTCACTTAAGATATGACAGCGGAATTCATAGAAGACACCAGTGAGAAATGGATTTATGAAGAAATGTTCAACCTCATTAGCAATGAAGGAAATGCAATTCAAAACAATAATGACATAACATTTCACATCCAGCTGCCTGGGAAAACTTTTAAAGTCTGACTTCTGTTGGGATTGCATATTGATATAACCAATTTGGAGAGCAATTGGGCAATATCTAATAAAGTTGAAGAAGTGTGTGTTCTTCTCAGCAATTCCATTCCTTTATATATACCCTAAAACAGTGCTTCTCAAAGTCTAATGTGTTTCTGAATCACCTGGGGATATTGTTCCAAAGCAGAATTGCAGTTGCTGTTTAAGATCTGAAGTGGGGACTAGATTCTGCATCTCTAACAAGCCCCCAGTTGATGCCAATGCTATTAGTGCATGGACAAGCAAGATTTTGAGGCTCTCTTGCTCATGCAGAATGGGAGTTGTACAAGAGTGTTTATCACAGTATTAATTATAATAACAAGAAATTGGAATTACACATATGTAATGCAGGCTTGAGAACATGTATATTAACCATTAAACATGAATGGCAATGGTATCATACAATGATATCCTGCATTGGTTTTCTTTGGACAGTGAGAGAAATAAAATTAGGTGAACAGAGATATGCAGGAATCTGTGATTGTGTGCTTGTGTGTATGTGTGGGCAGTAAGTACATATGTTTTATAGATATAATTTATGTGTACATATATGCACATGTATTATATATCTCCAGCTAATATTATGTATACACATACATATATGTATATATATATATATATATATATATATATATATATATATATATTTATTAAGATAAATAAATATTAAATAAATAAAACATTAGCTAGGTAGTAAGTACGTGGGTTTTTGATATATGGGTTTTTCTCACTATTTTTGTACGCCTTATGATACTATATAGTTTAAACAAACAGGAAAAAGTAGAAAGAGTCTAGTCCATCCAAAACAGTGGCAGAGTGGTATATTACTTAACTCTTTCACTGTGTTGATTTCAAGTTATTTTCCCAAAATGTATCAGAATTCTTAAAAAACAAAAAGTTGATATTTTTGACTATTTTATGCATTTAATAATAACAGTTTGAGCTACTTTGTATATAAATGACATTATTTTTATGTATAAAAATGTCCTATTATTATTCATTCTTGAAAAACACAAAAATATAGAAAAATGTACATCTGTTTTCCTAAACTTCCTATCTGGAAGTTTCTATCTGCAGTGAGCAGATGGGAATATTCATTCAGATATATCCAACTATCATGGCAAAGTGGTTAATAATGCTAATTTTTAAATATATAGTCTATTTTTCTAGGTTTTAGAGCTGTTGAATACCTATTTTATATAATTCTTGTTTTAACTATGGAATGTAGGCAGCTGATAACATCTTTCTAGAGTCTTTTACAAATGAAAAATCTGAAGTCTTTGTCCAAATTCACAAAGCTAGTGGGTAAAGTGAGGATTGTAATCCAAGTCGACTTGTCTGCAGGTCCATTATATCACTCTACATTTTCTTGCTTACAAATTGTTGTCTTCCAAATGACAATCAATTACAGAGTACGTTTATTAGACAGAAAACATTTTCAGGGAAAGAAACATGGGCTAGGTCTTATATTCGGGGAAACGGGAGTAGAGAGAGCTACAGAATAAGTCATCCTGGCTCCAAAATCCAGCTTTAACACTTCCTAGCTGCTTGGTCTTTCGCACTTGTAGAGCCTCGGTTTATTCATCTGTAATTTAAGAACCATAATATCTACTATCTTAGTCACATGAGAGACACATTTGTAAAATTCCTGACACTCAACAAACATTCAGAAGAAGGGCAAAAAGCATTCTTGAAAAACAAGAAAATTGTATAGGAGCTGAGGATAATTTTAAAGTAGTGAAGAAAGAGTAAGCTCCAAAATGCTTCTATTGCCAACAGTAGCCTAGCTGGTCAGGAGAGAATAAAAGCCCAGGCAGCATGGCCAAATCCACCTTAAGTCAAGGGTTTTGTACAAATCATATGTAAAATCATGGCATTGAAAAACAAGAAATACAGCGACTTTCACTCACGTTTAAGTCATCATATGAACTGGATAAAGCTATGCTAGGGAAGGTATTGCAGGAGCCGCAAATGAGATCTTGGGGTGTCCAAGGCAAAGTAGGGCTCTTATAAGAGAAAGATGCCTTTTTGCTGAATGACTATCTCTTTGGATGAGTCTTATCCATTCCCTGTTAATATACTTAAGTGTTTGTGGAGGTTGGAGAGAGGGAAGAATCCTTAAACTGGAGAGAATTATCTGCTGAATATTTCCACTGTAAATCTCTTTAAAATGTACTTCTCTACATGGGTATAAAGTAGGGCCAAAGGTGATGGAAAACCACTCTTCCTCTCGTTTTATCATAGACATTAAAAACGACAAAAAACAAAACCAAACAAACCAAAAACACAGAAAACAGTAATAGGGCTGATAGCAGAGGAGTAATTTAAGATGCGAAACCCCTCCCAGCCAAAGGAAAAGTATCAGAATTTTTGTTGACTGTCAAAAGTCTCCCATGAGAAAATCTTTTGGTTTTCCTTTCTGCCACACAGTGCGGGCTTATGCTGAACCATCTCAACCAGACTCTGGTAGTATAATGCTACTTAAAACACATGTGTGAAATCCATCACAGCATTCTCTAACCCACTGGGGTAATGGGATAGTTGGGTTTGTTCCCCAGTGTATATCCTTTCCAGAATGCTTTACCAGGTTGATGGACTTCCCCTCTATGCTTGACTTCACTTTCACTACCACACTTCACCATGTCAATCTCCATGCCTTATACACTTAATGGGCCATGACTTTTGGAACTTTCACTAAGAATGGGGGGATGGATTGCAAAGGCTCCAATCTCTCTTCCCCTTTACCATACTCTTTCTACAAAATTTATAATAATATCAGATCGGATTCAATTAGTAAATGAAAATGTTTTTATTGTAAAAGATAGTTTAATTTCAGAATGCAACTGGCTCAAAGGTCAATGATATCCAACTTTAACCTAATTTGGCTTTTCTTAAGTCTCCGGGAAGGAAGGAATCTACAGACTGACATTTGGGGGGAAGGGGAAGAGGATCCCTCAGGGAATCTTCCCTTTATGTTAACCTGAGTCTCTTATTTCCAGCTTAACATAGATTCTCCAACTATCCTCTTCTTCAAGTTTTTCTCTCTTAAAATTCTGTCCTCCCACCACAAAAACTTTACCTCATTCCCAAGTAGATATATGGATTTTTGCAACCTTCTTGCAGCTCACAAACAATTTAAAAGTGTGAGTCAAGTAACATCAGGTTTAAACTGAAGTGAAAACAGTGGAGAAACAAAGAAAGACATATTCTACTTGTCTTTTTTAGTTTTCCATTTGTGAGATCTATGGGCCTGTAGCTTGCTTTAACCCAAGGGTCCTTAAAGTTTAGCCTGGAACACTCACATTGAGGACTTGCTATAAATACACTTGCTAAACACAGTCCCAAAGCTTCTGATACAGTAGATCTAAAGAGAGGCTCAAGAGCATGCATTTCAAACGAGTCCCAGGTGATGCAGGGTACACAATTTGAGAACTGCTGCTTTAATATGAGTATACATACTTATATTAAGGACAGTTTGTGTAGTGGTTGAAAGCTCAGACTGTCTGATTTAAATTCTAGTGCCCCAACTCATCAGCTATGTGACACTGGCCAAGTTACTGATCGTCTGTGTTTCAATTCCCTATCTCTAAAAGGGAGAAATCCTCGTGTCTTCCATAGAGATTGTTACAGGATTAAATGAGATAATAGGTTTAAAGCACTTAGAACAATGCCTGGTACAATACTGCCCCAACCAATATTGAGGTAAAATCTCCAGGCTGCAGGACACTTCTCCTGCCCTTTGAAATCTGTGTATTCCCATTTTTGTGGATTTTAACCTGTTCTACCATGGGAGCTTCCATCTTCGTAAAAGTGCAATATTGGTTTTATTTTAGGGGAAAAAAAATCAAGTTTACAGAGTAGTGCAGACACTAATGTAGTGCAGACTCATAAAAGTAGGGGTCATGCAGCTTTTTCAGATGTTAGCATTCGGCCATATTTACCCAGATGAAGCTGTTCTTGCTGTAGTGTTTATCATTATCATGAATAATTTATGCCATTACTACACACACACACACACACACACACACACACACACACACACACACAGTCTGACAAGTAAGTTTGCGAACTCATCCTAGAAAATGTGCTACATACCTCATTGCTGAATATCAGTATGGTCACCTTCGAAGTACTCCCCTTGAGAAGCTATGCACCGATACCAGCGCCTGGTTCACCCTTCAAAGCAATTTTGGAACTCTTTTTCTGGAACGACCATCAGAGCTGTCATCGTATTACCCTTGATGTCCTGATGTCATCAAAATGTCTTCCTTTCAATATTTCCTTTATCTTCGGATAAAGATAGAAGTCATTAGGGGCCAGACCAAGTAAATAGGGAGGGTGTTCCAATACAGTTATTTGTTTACTGGCTAAAAAACTCCCTCACAGACAGTGAGTGCCGTGTGAGCTGGTGCATTGTTGTGATGCAAGAGCCATGAATTGTTGGTGAAAAGTTCAGGTCGTCTAACCTTTTCATGCAGTATTTTCAACACTTGCAAATAGTAAACTCGATTAACTGTTTGTCTATTTGGTACAAATTTATTAGTAATCTCTCAGATACCAAAAAAGGCCAGCAGCATCATTGGAACAGTTTGAGAACTTAATTGTCAGACCTCCTGTGTGTGTGTGTGTGTGTGTGTGTGTGTGTGTGTGTGTGTATGTAATTTCTATGTCTAGGTTATAAGTGCTGAGTTGAAAAGCACACACATTTTCTAGTTTACTAGATTATTTGTGCCAAATTGCTCTTCAAAGTAATTGTTTCAATGTTTACTCATATCAGCAGTATATGAGTCTCCATTGCTCACATCCTTGCCAACATTTGGTATTGTTATATTTTATTATTATTAGCGGTTTTACCAGTCAAATTGGTGTAAAAGACAGTCTTGCTATTATTACTGTTATATTTCATGTAACCTTTCTAGGTGAATGTAGCAAGAGTATTTCAGGTTATGTAATGCATGTAATTGCCTGGATTTAAAATCTATACTAATTACATTAATGGTTATTCTCTGGTTGAGGGAAAAGACACTCATCTTGATTAAATGCATTTGATTTAAAGAATCCTTCTTTAAAGGGAGTAGGTAGTATTTTTTCTGATTGCTCCCACCACATATCCTTTATACATAATAGAGTTGATTTCTCATAGCAGTCACATTAAATAGAGAAGAGACAGTTCCTATTACTAATAGCTAACAAGCTTAAAGGTTGAAGGTCTCACCAAAAGATACCCACTGATTGAATTGAGCTAACTAGCCAGTTCAAAAATTATTCATTTCTTGAGCACCAACTATGACCAGGAACTAAGTCTTTCACTTTGCCCAGAGGTCACTGGCCCAGATATCCACTTGACTCAATTACGCACTTTCTTCAAATCTTTGCTCAAATAGTCTCCTCTCAGGAAACTCCCCCGGCAGTACTTTTGTTGGGTGTGTGTGTGGACTCACTTACCTGATAATATCCTTAATGCTCTGGTATAAAACATTAAATTTCAATATTTAATTGCAAATATCATCAGAAAAAAGGGTGTTAGGAAGCTTTTAAAGCAAATGGTACATTCATTTTATGTTTATAAGAATGGTCCAATTTGAAAATTCTTTATATGTAATCTCTGGATAAAGAAAAATATCCATTTTTTATATGACTTTGTATTATTATTTCTAAGAAATAAATGTTAATTTAGAACATCTTTTCTTCATGTAGTCAAATTGTATTAATAAAAGGATCAAAGGTAGCTATGCACACAGATGTAGTATCTTGTCAGTTAGAATTGTTGGTAAAAGAGAATAAGAGAAATTAGAACAAAATGAGCATAATGATATGGGAACAAACCACTAAGCCTAAACTGTGTGTATGTAAGCAGTGTCGCTGTATAAGGTCTCATCTGTAAAGAACTCTGGAGCACTCACGAATCACATGTGATCAAAGTAATTAATTCAGACTAGGAGGTGCTTTCTGCAGTGATTGCCACATGAGGATTTGGACAAATCAGTTGACTTTCACAATATGTCTTGATTAACAAAATACTGGGGAAAAGGAAAACCACAGAAGCAGAGTGATATCTTCCATGTCACAGTATTATTAACAGGTAGGACCCACTTAGTAAAACTTACTCATTGTTTTTTGTTTATTTGTTTGTTTGTTTGTTTTGCCTCACTGGTACTAAAATATACTTTTCTTCTCTCATCGCAATTCAGAATGCTTATATTTTGGTTTATGAATCATTAAATCTAACATGATTTTCAATATCTTTCTCCCTGGCTGTTATTCACCTTGGTGGTCTTTAAGATCTGGGCCTTGTTTTCAAACCCTTGATGTATTGCCATTCTTAAGTAAAAGTCCTCATGCAGCAAAGGAAAGTGGTAAAAAGGATGACACTGTTTCCTTTCTTGTTGTCAATTTGCCAATTAAAGAAAAAGACGCTCTCTCTTTTCTTCTGTTTCAGCATCACAGATGTTCTGTAGCCTCCTTTCCGTCACATGATGTACTCAGGTACACACCTGGGCAATGATACGCCCCATTACTTTCACTTTGACTCTTTTGTGTGATGCTGGAAATTTTTCTCCGGGATTTCACAGTTCATTGCCACCCTTTGGATTTAGTACTTTGAAAATTTCTCTCCAGTTTATTTTCTGAAATCTTTTCTTACTTTCCACCCACAATAACTTCATAAAACTGCCAACACTTCTAAAGTCTATTTTTTCCCCTTAAATGCACCTCTTTTGACATTGTCTCAGGATGAACATAGTACTTCCATTATTTTTCTCTGCTTTAATAGTTTCATACACATTTGTAAGCATGACTCCGGAGGGGCTAGGTACTGTGAGATGATTTAGATTGACATTGAATTTTCCGTCTCTACTTTTTAGTTTGGGTAAATGTCGTGCAGGAGACCCTGCTCGCTGTGCCATGTGTCGTGCAGGGCGGCCTGCGGGGTCTCTGCTCCCGCTCCCCATACAAGAACGCAGGATATGGTGAGGCCAAAAAGGAACACCCACGGAGCCATAGATGGGGGAGTCATACCACTATATTCTCTCTGGCGGCACTATACTCTCACTGGAGGCTGGATCCACACTGTCCGCAAACCGCCATCCACGCTTGCCAGCCCAGCCACCATCTTCTTGCTAGCCCCCATTCTCTTCTCTTCTCTCCCTCCCTTCCGTAGCCACAGCAGTTATATTGTGGCCAATGGCTCACTGGTTACAGCTGACGGCCAACTAGCCACAGCTGATGGCCATGCAATCACAGTTGGCCATTTACTACCTGAGCCAGCACCTGTCTATGTGAGGCCGAGAGCCTGGAAACTACTCTCTGGGGCTCCGCCCCCACACTCCACCCCTACAGGCTCTCGCCTCACAATCTACGCGACAAGCGTCTTCCGCGAGGGGACCTGTGCGAGGAGCCTGGGGGTGAATGCAATATTCTGGACACAGCCAGGCTCTCTGGGCACAGCCAGGGTTTCTCAGGGCACCACCAGTGCTTCTGGGCACGGCCAGACTTCCTGGACTTCTTAGGGTACCACCTGTCTTCCCGGACACAGCCAGGGTTTCTCAGGGCACCACCAGTACTCCTGGGCACTGCCAGACTTCCTGGACTTCTTAGGGTACCACTAGTTTCCCCGGGCACAGCTAGGGTTTCTCAGGGCACCACCAGTACTCCTGGGCACTGCCAGACTTCCTGGACTTCTTAGGGTACCACCTGTCTTCCCGGACACAGCCAGGGTTTCTCAGGGCACCACCAGTACTCCTGGGCACAGCCAGACTTCCTGGACTTCTTAGGGTACCACTAGTTTCCCCGGGCACAGCTAGGATTTCTCAGGGCACTGCCACTTTCTCTGGGAACAGCCACACTTCCTGGACACAGCCAGGGCTTCTCAGGGCACCGCCACTCTCTGTGGGCACAGCCACACTTCCTGGACACAGCCAGGGCTCTCAGGGCACCGCCACTCTCTCTGGGAACAGCCCGACTTCCTGGGCACAGCCAGGGTATCTTCAGGGCTCAGCCAGACCTCTCAGCGCACTGCCACTCTCTCTGGGCCTCTCAGGGTACCCTGCTGGAACAACAGCGACTCACAATCAAGGTGCTTACATATTCTCAATGGCGGCCAGTCAAGAGACAAAAGCAAATATCCCCCAGTTCCACTAACAACAGTTCCCAAACAGTCAAGCGGTCCATTAAATTAGGGATGGAAGGCAATTCCCCATAGTCCATAGTCATTCACCAGGGCTGTCCTGGGGGTGAGGGACGACCTTGACCTCACCCTCATCTCCCAAGGAGGACTCAGCAAGCGTTACCTCCTGGGACTACAAGTCCTGCATCCGGGCTGCCTGAGCAGGAACTTCCCAGCCCACAGGACTGCAACGACCTTCGCTTTCTCCGGCCTGTGCTGGTTGGGGAACCGTCCACATCTTTCCACCTCTCCACGGGGCTCCATCTCTGCAGCAGCTGCATGGCTTTTCCTGTGCTGGTGGGAGAACCGTCCACGTCCTCCCACCCCTCCACGGGGGTCCAGCTCTCCGGCAGCTGCTCCTCCTGGTCTTCCTCAGACTGAGTGTTCACACGCACAAACTGCTCCACCGTCCTTTGGAGAGCTTTGGCTGGCACCATATCCTGCCGACTACGCCATGTGTCGTGCAGGAGACCCTGCTCGCTGTGCCATGTGTCGTGCAGGGCGGCCTGCGGGGTCTCTGCTCCCGCTCCCCACACAAGAACACAGGATATGGTGAGGCCAAAAAGGAACACCCACGGAGCCATAGGTAGGGGAGTCATACCACTACGGTCTCACTGGAGGCTGGGTTTACTGGATGTGCGACCTGCTGTCCGTTTTGTCTGCAACCCACCGACGACTCTCTTTCAGTCTCCTCCACTCTCCTCATAGCCACAGCAGTTATATTGTGGCCAATGGCTCACTGGTTACAGCTGACGGCCAACTAGCCACAGCTGATGGCCATGCAATCACAGTTGGCCATTTACTACCTGAGCCAGCACCTGTCTATGTGAGGCCGAGAGCCTGGAAACTACTCTCTGGGGCTCCGCCCCCACACTCCACCCCTACAGGCTCTCGCCTCACAATCTACGCGACAAGAGTCTTCCGCGAGGGGACCTGTGCGAGGAGCCCGGGGGTGAATACAACATCCTGGACACAGCCAGGCTCTCTGGGCACAGCCAGGGTTTCTCAGGGCACCACCAGTGCTTCTGGGCACAGCCAGACTTCCTGGACTTCTTAGGGTACCACCTGTCTTCCTGGACACAGCCAGGGTTTCTCAGGGCACCACCAGTACTCCTGGGCACAGCCAGACTTCCTGGACTTCTTAGGGTACCACCTGTCTTCCTGGACACAGCCAGGGCTTCTCAGGGCACCACCAGTACTCCTGGGCACAGCCAGACTTCCTGGACTTCTTAGGGTACCACCTGTCTTCCCGGACACAGCCAGGGTTTCTCAGGGCACCACCAGTACTCCTGGGCACAGCCAGACTTCCTGGACTTCTTAGGGTACCACCTGTCTTCCCGGACACAGCCAGGGTTTCTCAGGGCACTGCCACTCTCTCTAGGAACAGCCCGACTTCCTGGGCACAGCCAGGGTACCTTCAGGGCTCAGCCAAACTTCCTGGACACAGCCAGGTCTCTCAGGGCACTGCCACTCTCTCTGGGAACAGCCCGACTTCCTGGGCACAGCCAGGGTATCTCAGGGCTCAGCCAGACTTCCTGGACTCAGCCAGGGCTCTCAGGGCACTGCCACTCTCTCTGTGCCTCTCGGGGTACCCTGCTGGAACAACAGCGACTCACAATCAAGGTGCTTACATATTCTCAATGGCGGCCAGTCAAGAAACAAAAGCAAATATCCCCCAGTTCCACTAACAATAATTCCCAAACAAACAGTCAAGCGGTCCATTAAATTAGGGATGGAAGGCAATTCCCCATAGTCCATAGTCATTCACCAGGGCTGTCCTGGGGGTGAGGGACGACCTTGACCTCACCCTCATCTCCCATGGAGGACTCAGCAAGCGTTACCTCCTGGGACTATAAGTCCTGCATCCGGGCTGCCTGAGCAGGAACTTCCCCGGCCCACAGGGCTGCAATGACCTTCGCTTTCTCCAGCCTGTGCTGGTTGGGGAATCGTCCACATCTTTCCACCTCTCCACGGGGCTCCATCTCTCCAGCAGCTGCATGGCTTTTCCTGTGCTGGTGGGAGAACCGTCCACGTCCTCCCACCCCTCCACGGGGGTCCAGCTCTCCGGCAGCTGCTCCTCCTGGTCTTCCTCAGACTGGGTGTTCATACACACAAACTGCTCCACCGTCCTTTGGAGAGCTTTGACTGGCACCATATCCTGCCGACTACGCCATGTGTCGTGCGGGAGATCCTGCTCGCTCTCTGCTCCCGCTCCCCACACAAGAACACAGGATATGGTGAGGCCAAAAAGGAACACCCACGGAGCCATAGGTAGGGGAGTCATACCACTACGGTCTCACTGGAGGCTGGGTTTACTGGATGTGCGACCTGCTGTCCGTTTTGTCTGCAACCCACCGACGACTCTCTTTCAGTCTCCTCCACTCTCCTCATAGCCACAGCAGTTATATTGTGGCCAATGGCTCACTGGTTACAGCTGACGGCCAACTAGCCACAGCTGATGGCCATGCAATCACAGTTGGCCATTTACTACCTGAGCCAGCACCTGTCTATGTGAGGCCGAGAGCCTGGAAACTACTCTCTGGGGCTCCGCCCCCACACTGTCTTTTACATCATCTTCTCTTTTTCCTGTTTTGCTCCAAGAGGGTGTCCAGGTACGTAGTTTGGTTTAAAGTTTAAAAAAGTGTATCAGCTCTGTAGCAGGCAAGAAATAGTGGGACCTCCATAATATCCACCCCCTAATGCCTAGAACCTGTGAAGATGTTATGTGATAATGCAAGGGGAATTAAGTTTGCAGGTAGAATTAATCTTGCTAATCAGCTGGTATTGAAATGGGGACATCATCCAGAATTAGCTGATGGGCCCAATGTAATTACAAGGGTCTTTATATAAGAAAGAGACAGGAGAGTCTAAGTCAGAGTGAGGCAGGGTGAAAAAGGCTGAAGAGGAAAGGGGACCATGAGTCAAAGAATGCAGGCAGTCTCCAGAAGCTGGAATAGGCAAAGAAATGGATTCTCATCTAACATCACTAAAATAATTTAGCCCTGGCAGGGCCTTGAGTTGAGTCCAGTGAGACCCACTTTGGACATGTGGCTTCCAGAACTATAACATAACACATTTGTGTTGTTTAAGCCTTTAAGTTTATGGTCACTTGTTACAGCAGCAATAGGAGACTAATATAATGTCTGATATCGCCTTGATCTTTGCTGCTCCCTGTAGTGAGACAATCTACTCTGACTGAATACCACTGAGGTATGCAACTGGTTCTGTCTGGCTTCTCCAGGCATCATGCTGGTTCTTATTAGTAAAGTCTGTGGTCTCCACTGTTTGTCTCTGACACAAAGTCCTGCACTTTTGTCTCTGTGTCCAGATCTCCTGGCTATCTTAAGACGTCTACTTGTCTTAAGACTTGTCTTATTGAAGCATGGCATGTCTATGCTACATGCAGACCATAGAGATCCAATAATGCTTCTTACTCATCTAAACACCTCTGTTACCTGTGCTGGGCTGTGATCCCCCAGGTGTGTGCTGTGACACTCTACATGGTAGTTTTCTCCCAAGGTGTTAAGTGGAAAGCTAAGCAGTCTTTCTGCTCTGGGTTTCCCATCAGTCTGTCTACTATGCATAGGAATGTCAAGCACAGAGTTCTGTCAGCTTCCCATATCACTGTCTCCTTTCTCATTTGCATAAAGCTCTAAGCTCGAAGAAATGTGCTTCACTCACCATCCTTTCTTTTTGTCTAGTTTGTAGATAGTAAAATCCATGATATAGTGGGCAAGTTCGAATGTTGTTATGCTAAAGGCAGCTAAAATCATTTATATTCTTTATTTCTCAATAGCCTAATTTTCAAAATTATTGCTTTGATAGGAGCTGAAGAAATTTTACCCCAGATGCCAAAATCAGAATTTGAGTTCCTCTTTCTCTTTGCATGTGTGTTGTTCCTTCATGAGGCAAGTAAATTCATGCCTCTAGAATACTATTGATGAGGATGACCAAATAGGTACAAGAAAAGTAAAAGGGGAAATGCCCTTGAACATTACCGTGTTTCCCTGAGGATAAGACCTAGCCAGACAATCAGTTTTAATGCATTTTTTGGAGCAAAAATTAATATAAGACCCGGTCTTATTTTACTGTAAGTAGTGAAATAAGTAAAATAAATCTTATAGTAAAATAAGACCGGGTCTTATTGAACATAACGTAAGACCGGGTCTTATATTAGTTTTTGCTCCAAAAGACGAATTATAGCTGATTGTCCGGCTAGGTCTTATTTTGGGGGAAACATGGTATTCCCACTACATCAAAATTTGTTGGATTCTTTGCTATGCATATATCTGAATAAATTAGAGATTATATAAATGCAAGAAATAGTGGTGAGGACTATTACTTAAAGTGCTTTCACATATTAAAATGCATATTAGTTATTATCTTTGTTGTTAGTCTTTAAATCCCATACTTCAGTTTTAAATTAGGACATTCAAGAAAGCTTATTAAAATGTGGGCTTTAAATATGGTGTTTATTATACCCAACCTGTGACATATTCCTTAGGGTCTTTGGTTAAATTGGATTTGTGGACAGACAGGTCTAATACAGACCACAAAAAATCACTTAATACATTGCCTTGAATCCCCAAAGTACCATTTACAAACATGCTCAAAAATATTGCCCTTCATCCTATAGACAGTGCTGTCATGTCCTTAGTGTTAGGAAGATGTTTCTAAGCAAATGAAAGCTTGCTCTACCACTTGTATTTCTGCTATAATATAGCTCGACTACTGATGATCATTTCCTCTCTGCTTCTTATCCTCTCTATTTTCTTCTGTAGAAGAAATTTATTTAAAAAAATAATTAAGTCAAATGCATCTCATTTTGCAGAAAGACTATAGGACAACAATAATAACCTTTCAATATATTACATGATCTTTTCATGGACACCATTACTTAGGTGACCTAGGTACTAGAAGCAAAATGAAGCAGAATTATTGACCAGTCTCAGAATGTTCCTGGCTTCTGCTCTCCATGAATGATACCACACCAATGTATGGCTTAAATTACTAACTCCATGTCCCCAATTCTAGTTGATTTCTTTCTCTCAGTCTCCAGATCTATATTTAACTTCCTGTGGGATATTTCCATCTATCTTACTTCGAGTTCGAAATATCCCAATCAGTACTAATATTTTCACTCATTTGACCGCTCAAATTTCCTCCTTTCTCTTATTTTCAATAACTTACTTAATGGTTACTGTCCCACTAGCATTCAGAGTAGAAACTTATGTTTTCACTGTGGTAGCTTCCCTAGATCCATGCCAAAGCGCCAGACACATGAGAAAGTCCAGTCAAGTTCAACAAAACTAACCTACAGCAGCCTGCCAGTTGAACACAGACACACGAGCAAAGCCATTCTAGAACAGCCATGTCTAAATGACCATGTAGATCTGAGAGGTAAATAAATACTGTTGTTGGAAACCACTAATATTTGGGTGTTTGCAATGCAGCAGTAGATAACGGACACAACCATTTTGTCTTTCTCTTTTCTTTACCCTCCATAACCAATATGTTATTGAGTCCTCTTCATTTAACCTCTGCTGGTTATTTGAATCAGTACTCTTTTATGTTCCTTTCCACATCCTTAATTCAAATATACACACACATATATGTATATGTGTGTATATATACATATATATGTATGTATGTATATATATATATATATATATATATATATATATATATATATTCTTTTTTTTTTTTTTTGTCATCTCCTAAGCTATTGTAAGATAACAATTACTGATATCTCTGCTCATGGTATTTCCCCTTCTGTTAATCCTCTACGGTAATATAAATGGCAATATAAGGTAGTGGTTATGTTCTGAAATTCTGTATTTGAATCCCAGTTCTATGATTTTGGATGTTATGTAAACCCTCTTGCCTCACAGAGTAGTCATGAGCATTTTCTGAATTAGAACAATTTCTGCCACTAATAGACACTCAGTAAACATTATTATTAAACATATATTGATCACGTTGTTGAAAGTAAGTATATTTCATGGAATGTGTTTTGAATAAAATGTTCCCCAGAGGGTTCCATAATCAAATAAGTTTACAAACCATTACTAAAATACCACTTCTTAAGGAAAATTGTAATGCTGAGCTGTTTACTTATGGTTGGTGTTGGAAAAACAGCGAACTGGAGCTGAGTGCTGCACCTGGAAAGATGGGATCCCGCTGGGGTGAGTAGGGAGTATGACAGGAAATGGAAAGGAAGCAGGAGGAAACCAGGAAAGAGCAAACCCCTTCCTTCTCTTGCTTTGGATTCTCCCTCTAATGCACCCTAAAGGGTTAGCTTAGACGGAGGAAGTTGCTTGCATCACAAAGCAGAGAAGAGAATGGCTGTTTTAGAGTTGAGAGGAAACAGATAAATAATTTGCACAGAGTAATGCTTAACTTTTTTTAGTGAAGAGTAACTAAACTAAAAATTCTCAGTTCTTGTCACTGTTTCTCTGAAGATTTGCCTGAAACACTTTGGGAAAGATAAGTATTCCCTATTCTGAATTCCCTCTTTGTATATGGTTTTAGGGTTGCACTCACAGCATGGTATTCAAATCTCATGGTTGTGTGTTTCTTCCTTTATAAACTGTTCGATTCTTAAAAGCAGCAATGTCTTATTTTTCTCTTCTAGGCAGACGCATAATAACTTGAACATAGTAGAAACTCAATAAATGTTTATTTTTAAAATGGTAGTTTAATAACCTAAAGCCATTTTCAAAAGTTAAGCAGATAGTTGTTATAATGTAATGTGCGTTATCAGGCTAAAGCAGGAGTCACACACTGTGGCCTTCACATGGGCCAAATCGAGATGCCTCCTGTTTTTGTAAATAAGGTTTCATTGAAACATAGCCACAATGTCTTATTTATGTATTGTCCATGGTGGCTCTCCAGCTAAAATGGCTGAATTTATTAGCAACAGAGATGTTTATAGCCCACAAAGCTTAAAATATTTATTATCTGGCCTACTATAGGAAAAGTTTGTCTCCATAAATCTATGATTTTAAAGGTATTATTAATATCAGATATTTTCTTCCCAGAATCCTGGAACTTGCTGGAAATTAGTAATTTGGGGAAATCAAGGTTGACTTCTTGAAAAGTTAATCATCATTAGAAGAATAAGTGATGCCCCCATCTTCATACGTAGACTGTCTCCCTCGTTGACTTAAACTACCTCCATTTATGTTTTCCTTTCTACATACCTTTCCATCCGTAAGGAAGTGCTTTAATTGGTTTGTTATAGGCTCAGAGAGAATTCTGTGGGGATAGGGAAAAGAAAACCCAAGTGGAAGTGTGGATTCTCTGTCTGGTGGATTCTGCTGGCAGAAATTGTTTGGGGTAATAAAAAACTGTTGCTGCCTAGAAATGGACAGAAATTTCACTATCAGAGGGATTCAGATTTCATGTTTTCCAATACGTGTTTTCTCCTCACTCTTTCACTCTTAAAAATAAAGCACTTTGTATTATCCAAGGCACTCATCTGTTAAAAACCCATGTGGAAATGCATCAAAATACATTAGCCTCTTCTCCAAGATTTGGGGCTTTTATTATTGGTCCAAGCCATGTGTGTCAGGATTAATTTTTCTCCTTCTTAGTTAGTCTTAAATACATGAGAGCTAGGCCATTTATCTATATGATGCTTGACACATCACATATTCTTTTTGGATTGCAGTGTCCTTATTAACTGAATGCAGGGATTTGATGACCAATAATTATTTGTAGCATTTGCTACATAAAATTTAGTGTACTTCTAAAAGTATATGATTCTATGAAAGTTAAAAGGTATTGGAAGTTCTTTACTCATCACTAAAGATATTCAACTTGTAGGCTACCTAAAACACTTGTAGCAGAAATGACAACTCCAGAGAATTTAACCTTAACAATGCTTTGGAGGAAACTCATAACAGGTAGAATACAGATAGTCACTGGGCAAAGAAGCAGATTTGAACAGATGCTGTATAAATATCATCAAGCTCTGAAGGGATAAAACAGAGAAAACATGTGATGCAAACAAAGCTGTGTAGTCCAAAACTTGGGGGAAAAAACGGAAAAGAAAATACGTAAGATAGTCATGTTAAGATAAACTAATAGAGAATATATGGATGGCATCAGAATCATCACACAGATATTAAGATATAATGACAAATGTGTTGATGAAATATTAGCCTGGGAACAGGGAGGAGCCAGGTCAGCTGGATCCTGCTCTATATTCCTCTTTAATCACTAAGTAATTCTGTCATTCTGACCTCTGCTCTGCATCTCATTCTAGCTTTCACATGCTAGAAAGGAATGAACAACTATAACACTTGATTTAAAGGTTATGAATTGTTTATTTCTGGAATTTTCCATTTAATATTTTAAGACTGTGGTTGACCGGGGTAACTGAAACTGTGGAAAGAGAAACCAAAGATAAGGGAGAACTACTGCATATAAATATTTTAACATCACCGTTCCAATCCTATCAACTGCTTCTGTGAATTCACCTGGACGTGTGAAATGAGAAGTCTATTAGTCAGCTATTTCAGTGACATTAAACAACTCCCAAATCTTAGTGGCTTGCAACAATAAATATGGCCCTGCACATCAAATGTAGTTCAGTAGGGCTTGGCTGAGAACATGGCAAGGCTTGGTTTAGTTCTTGTTCACATGTCCATTGTGTATTCTGGGACCAAGGCGAAAGAACCGCCACTATTTGGCATGTTGTTCTTTTGTTGGATGGTGGGAGAAAGAGAATGACCAACAGACACAAATGATACCTACTACTGGCTCTGAATGGAACTGGCATATGGTCATTTCTTCTCACATGTCCACGCCCAAAGGTAGTGTTGCAAGATGGTGTAAAGCACCCATAGTAAACCAGAGCAAGGCTGGGGAAGGAAGGCAGAACCATGGGAAAATAATACAATCTACCACAAGCAATTTAACAACTAAGGACCTTTCACTAATATCTCTTTGATATTGCCCAGAACCGAATAAAATGTTGTGAATTCAGATTTCTCCAAAATTATAAATTTTGTTGAGCTAAGAAATCATCCCTTGCATTTTATTTTCCACCTCAATTTGTACTCGTTTTTTAATGCCCCTGTGTTCCAATAATGGGATCAATTTAGTGAAATGAATACATTCCCAGATGTTGAAAATACCTCATTGGAGCATCTGAAAGGTCAATACTACATAACAGTTTTCTTCAAAGATATTCAGGTCTTTCTTCCCCCACAGATAAATTGTACTTTTAAACAAAATTTCCTTGCCCTCACTTTCCCAATTAGAATGCAGATTTTCAACATTTACATAGAGACATTTGTGGAAGATAAGGTGGTTTAGATTTTTAAAGGTGGGAAAACTGAAATTTTTTGTTCCCAGTTTTCCTTGTGGCAAAGGTTTGACCAATAAAATGTAAGTGACGTCTCCTGGAAGGAACTGCTATGAAATATTTTTTAGAAAGGAAAACTCCGCTGACATAGCCTCTTTGACCCATATTTTGCCGGTCATGTGGTGTAATGCCTAGAATTAAAGGACGAGCAAGCAGGAAGACAGAGGGGCCTGGTTCTTAATGACATCGGAAATCCATCACACTGCTCACCTACTGCTATCTCAAGATTTCATTTTGAACGTCTCCTCCCATACTACAGTTAGACCCGGACAATGAAAATATTATCAGTTCCTAGATGGAATCCTGGTTTCTTCTGAAGCTCCAACCTGAGGAATCTTTCTATTGTCTCTTATGTTGCTACTTGAGCACCTCCAAGAACCTGCCCCACTTTTCTGTCATTCTGAGTGACTATCAACACGATAAGATACCTGAAGTTCCAGCTGCACAACAAAGAAATTTAGAATTATAATTAAACCCTCAACCACACATGACCATTACAGCAGATTCCAAATACTTTTGCCCTTTCTTTGCTTTGCCTTGGCCAAAGAAAACCTTTACTGCTATATTAATTAGGACTCTAGTTGCTAATGTGTTATTTCCCATGTTCCCCCTTTCTGCACATATGGTCAGACTATACTTCCTGGCCTCTTGTGGTTGGTTGAGGTCATATTACTACATCTAGACAAAGAGCTGGGAATGGAAATAATGTGTGTCACTTTCTGGCTTGATTTTAAAGCATTTCATTGCTAGCATGAGACCCTCTAAAGCTCTCTCCCCTCTGGCATGACAACTGGCTATATCATTTACTTGAGCTCCCAAATGGTGGTGATAAGCAGAACTCTCCCTGCCAATCCCTGATTGTCATGTAATATGAGAGAGAAGTAAATTTTTTTAAGGCCATTACAATTGGGACTTGTTTGTTACCAGACCATGATGTAATCCATTTGGAATGATTCAAGCCCAAATCAAGGGAACTTCCACACAAGGCAATATGGATTAGTCCATTGATTTTAAAGAAGCTTTGAATGTTCAAACCACAGAAAGAGCAATTATGCATCTGGGCTTCAGGAAGAGTTGGAACCAAGAATTAAGTATTGCAAAACTCTCTCTCTGTCTCTCTGTCTCTCTGTCTCTCTCTGCCTCTCTCTCTGCCTCTCTCTCTCTCTCTCTCTCTCTCTCTCTCTCTCTCTCTCTTCCTTTTTGACTATTTTTTCCTTGGTCTATTTAACATTATTTCTTTTCATTGTAAACTTGCCTTCTTTACGTGGAGAGAAATATGACATTTGGCAGTATCTGAGTTTTATAAATCACAGCTTCAGTGAACAGGGGAAAAATGACTGATATTTTCTCTGTTCTCAAATTTAAAAAACTTAGGAAATGTATCCAATCAGCCTATCCTAAGTAACTTTTAATTAACTATTATTTAATTAACTATGTTCAGAGAAATAGGGTTATAGAAGAACATAACACAGTACTGTGTGAATAGAGTAGAGGAAAAAATATGTCCAGGAAAAGACAGGGGTGTCAGATGACTAGCTCATAAATATTAAAGTATATGTGTGTATGTATACATTGCCAACCTTAAAAATAAGATATCCAGTTATTTTACCTGCAAAAAATGAGTTTATTTAAGAATGGCAGAGGAATTACAATTCGGGACACGCAAGCTATGACAAACCACTGGCAAGTACAGAGAACAGAGAGGAAGGTATTTTGTAGATAAAAAAGGAGGGAGCTGGGTGGCGCTGTTATAAACATGTCCGTTAGAGGAAACCAGGAATTTGAAGCATAGTGGATTCCCATTGGCTGAGGCACGGTGGTTTCTTACTGGGTAGGTCTGTTGCTGCTGGAGTACTAAAGTAAGCTTCTACCTGTGGGAGTCTGCAAGGTGTGGTGAGTTGTAGTGCGTAACGGCTCCCTCTTCAGGGCTTTTTGACTCTTAATTTTAAATGAGGTTTCTTTTATTCATTTTCACAATGAATATACATAAATATGTATATTTGTATAGGTACATATGTATGGAGATGTACAAATATAGTCAAATAAATTGGTTTAGCAAGAGTTTATAGCATACTCCTTTTAGACTATAAAATTGTCAGATTCTTTAATGTGAACTATGATATATCAAATGAAAAATGAGCAACAGAAATTAAAGATAAATGAATAGTTCTAGAGGTCTATGTTAGTAGGCAAGACTGAAAATTTGTTTACAATTTATGAGATACATGAAACGTAAATTTGTTATGTTTCTTGCTAATAGAAGCTTAACTCAGTCTGTGCTAGTTTATTATTTGCTAATATATATTCAGTTTAGTTTTTGCTAGCAATTAATCACACTGCATTGTAAATGGTTGTTTCTACTTACTGTTTTCCTTGAGATTGTGTGGTTGTTAAATGTGACAAGTGTGCCTTATTTTCTTACAATATTTCAATGTGTAAGTTAAGAACCTAGGAAAAAAAAAAAACCTTACTATACGAATACCTTAATCTTCCCTGTCAATCAGAAAATACCCAAATTCAAAGCTGAAATCATGTTCATGTTGCAGATAATTTTTTTTCCGAGTTTAAGGTTCTTAATGAATCTTAGCAGCTTGGACGGACATTTTGTCTTTTCCTGAAATTTAGCTGGTAGTGCATATAAAATATATGTAAGAGCTCTTTTACAATTGCACAGACTTACAGAAGCAACACCAAGTTTTAATTAGCGTTGCTCATGAAAGCAGGAAGCGCCGTAGTTAATCTTTAAAAATTATAATAACTTGGCTTGGGAATTTACACATCACCCACACATATCAAATGTATTGATTAATATTAAGTTTGGTGTGAGATACAGAAAATCTCAAATAACAGTGCCTTAAAATAAAAGTTAATTTTTCTCTTACAACACAATCTGGAGGTGGGTGGTCCAGAGACAGATGCATGGCCGTCCATGGTGTCAGGCACTCAGGTGCTTTGGTTAGTCTCTTATGCATAGCCTCTGTTCCTAAGTGCATTTCATCTTCTAGGGTGGCCACTCTTGGTCATGTCAGTGCCACTCATTTGCATTTTACCTGACAGAAGGAAGGAAAATGAAGGATAAAGATACTCTATCTCCCTGTAAGAACACTTCCTGAAACGTGCACACGCAATTTTCATTTGTATGTCATTGGTGAGCTCTTAGTGCTGTAGTCAAAACACCATGCAAAGGAGTTTAGAAAATGTTAAATTTGTTTCAGTGGCCATTGACCCAACTAAAAATCAAGGGCACTATCACATAGGAAAGGGAGAGGAAAAAGATTTTGAGGCAACTAGAGATGTCTGCACGCTTAGTATATCCAAACTGACAACATGACTTCTTCCTGTCCCCATATTGAGCTCACACCTAGTGTACCTATGGTTACAACTTGCTCCTGCCAGTACTTACGATGAACATTTACTGTGTCGGTGATATCATGTCACATTTCTGCAAAGGTGAGACTGAGGGCAAATGTTCTTTCAGAGGCATTCCCTTTTCAGTCAAAGCCAAGTTTACTCTGCTTTTGTAAATAGGGCCTTTGTGGATAGTTGTATAGGTTGTGTCCGCAGCTTGGAAACGGAGAAGGGCTCAAATCCCAGGGGAAAGAGTGTCTTTCTGTAATTCAAATACTTAGAAAAGCTAACGTTATTCCAATTTTTATTTCAAGTCTCCACCCAAATGGAGTGTCATTTTCCAATTTGTACAATTAGACAAAATGTGCTAGTTGCAGTGTTTGTTAGGTGGGATAATTCGTATACATATTAGGAACCCAAGCATGGTCTTAAAAACATTAATTCCTCAGAAATATTAAGAGATGGTCAGATGGGAAATGTGTTTCATAGCATGCGTGTAAGTCAGGCCAGGCTGGACCTTACTCTCTGGCCAGGGTGCCAACCTGCATTCCCACTGGCTATGTATGAAAGTCTGCCTGTGCTCACCTGTTGACAGTACCATACATGACCACATTTTGAATTTTTGCTAATTTGGCAGGTGACACTGTATCTTAGTTTAGCTTTATTTTGCATTTTTCTTTTTATAAGTGGTGGGGAAGAGTAATTTTCCTTTACCTTTGTAGGTTCTTTCAGCTGTTCTAATAATTACATTAACATGAGACAGATAAACAAGAGAAAATAACCAAATTTAGTTACATATGTACTGATGGGAACCCCACATACGAGAGAGAGTCAGAGATAGAAAGATAAAGTGAGGTATATATGACATCCTGAGTTAAGGAATGAGGTAAAGGGCATGAGGCCTCAGAGAGGAGAAGGGTCATTCACAGGATGGTAAGAAGAGCAAATGTTCAGTAATCAGAGGTTTTCCCTGCCCTATAGATAGGTCATAAAACTTCTTTCTGGTGACAACTTTTGTTATGGGCAAGGCCCCCGATTTAAATTCTTTAAGGGAGAGGTAAAAGTTTCTCTTGAGCCCACGGGGTCTCAATTGTCTTCAGCTTAAAATAATCCACATACCAAAGGGGCACATCTTGGGGAGGCCTGTTCTGAACCCCTTCATAAGCAAAGTAAATCACCTTTGCTCAGTAAAAAAAAAGTGTAAGTCCAACAATGTTAAGCATTTTCTTTGCTATAGAACAAGACTTTTAAGAACCTTTATTATGCTAATCTGTGTTTGGGAATCTTCATGGATTCTCATAAGCAACGATTGACAAGACAATCATTTCCTGGCAATATTTCTTATAGGACTCTGTAGTAAAATATGGATTTAGTGCATTGTTTCTGAAACTTGTCCAAAGAGAAAACAAACTCCCTTCCAACCCCCCAAATTTACTTAGTTCAGGTTCTCCAGATGAAGGTCCTAGCAACCTGTATTTTTAATAAGCAACCCAGACCACTGTTATCATTAAGCAATTTTTGGAAACACTGATTTATATAGAAATGTTTTTTCACTAGACCGCTAGTGAAAAATACACCATAACCACCTGGGAAACTTTTTCAAATAGATGTTTACTGGGTCCCTCCCAAATTTGTGAATTAAAGGGAGATGTGGTTCCTTTCCAGCCATTTCTTACACTACCTTCCAGTTAAGAACAATTATTTTAGACCTAACTTTATTATTCTTCACATGTTGCTATTCAGATATGCACCAAGGTACACCCACATGGATGTCTTCCTCCTTGGGCCCATTCCTTACCATTTACCAGGTTTTTCTTGACATTAATTATTTCTCTTATGGTAAATGAGAAGAGGATGCCTAGCCATGCTTTATCTCAGCATAGTTGATAGTAGAAAAAGAAAAGGCCTTGGCTGTGGAGCATAATCCAGCCAACAAATAAAAAAAATTGAGAATTAATGAAAAGCTGATTGCTTAAGCATGAGGCATTTTTATAGCTCATATGCTTTAAATGCACACAGTTGGCATGAACAGGGTGGCCCATTTTTTTAAAAAGAGCAACTGAATTAAGTAGATCCCCTTGTGTAAAATGCTTTTTGAGTGATCTGTTTTCCAGATGTTTCCATGACAAATGTTTTCTTAATGTGAAGCCCAGCCATAAAAAGCACCTAGGTAGTATACAGCTCTTCCAGATACAAACCATTTTTTCTTTTTTTTAAAAAATCCAGAGACTTATAGAGGGGAAACTGCTTTTATTTTAAACATGAGCAAGGATGAGCTTATTTCATATTCATATGGAAATATAAAGTGACAAAAATGTTTATTTAAACATCAATGTCAATATATAAAGAGCTTCATGTCTGCAAACAACACAACATTATACACTTTCTAGAAGTTATGAAGATCTGTTCAGCAGCTGTATTTGAAGAATTTATTTTTAATAATAATATTTCTGCATGGATTCTGGATAAGAACAGGGGTAAAAGGTAATATAGTGTAGCAGTCACCACTTGAATTTTTGAGCCAGAAATCTGGGTTTGAATCCTTCTGTACCACTTACCAGTTATGTAAACATGGGCATTTTACTTTACCTTCTATGCTTTATTATCCTTATCTGTAAAATAAGGATTATAATAATACCTACCTCAGAAGGCTGTGATGAAGATAACTCTGTTTACACACATAAACCCTTAAAACAATTTTTGGACCATAGTAAATGCTCAGTGAAGTTCAGGGTCAATAAAGTAGATATCTCAGATGGATATTTTCTTCAAGATTAAAAAATAGAAAATGGTGATGCTTTTGAGCCTGGCATTTTGTCAGAGAGTTTTAAAATATTGGTTCACAAAAGGTTTCTTGGACAAAAGTTATATCTAGAAAATGGAGTGGTAAATCGTAAACTTTCACCCACCTTAAAGGTCATATATATATAAATATAAATATAAATATAAATATAAATATAAATATAAATATATATATATATATATATATATATATATATATATATATATATATATATATATTTAATTTGCTGGTAGAGGGAAATAGCTAATACTTGTTATATAGTTTAATCACAGAAGTCACCAGAGAGATGAGTGCTAGGAATGTGATTGGCCCAAGAAGTGAGAGAAATACAAGGAAGAATCACATGAGGGGAACTGGAGGGTGGAAGAATAAAGAGAAAATGGACATTGAGTGAGAGAAATCAAGAAAGGTTTGCAGAGGTGTTAGCAAAGAGAGAAATATGCTACCCTTTGGGTACCACTTTTGGGCCAGCTGTACACAGTGCCATAGATAATTCCTACAAAAATGAAATAAGAACTTTCCCTAATTATTAGTTGGTGATTAACAGGATATTTGCTTTAAGAAAGAGTACCATTATTTCAGATGCTTTGCTCATTTGCAACTCCAGATGGGCAAGTCATTTTCAAAGTCATTTAAATAACCATTAATGCCTGGTGAAAGCTCTGTGGACATCTCAAATTTGTCTAAAGTTATTTTCCTTCAAAGAAGACAGGTCTCTCTGTTAGTTGTCATTCTGTCAAATTAAAGGAAAGTGGTCAAAAACACATGGCTACACATTGAAATTCTCCCATCCACCTTTGCTTGTTCTTCAAATAAGCTTTTAGTTTTATGATGGCTTTGGATTTCTTTATTGGTTTTATTTTCAACACGAAATAGATGTTCATACTTGCTCTTAAATCATTTTCTTCAAAAGAGAAACATTATTTCTGTTCAAAGAGTAAAAGAAAAAAATGTCACATAAAGATTTTTACAAGTGATTATTAATGCTTTGAAGTTAAAATATTCAGATCAACCCTTGATGAAGTTTAAATTGCCGGCAGCCTCCTAATAATGTGCAAGTCAGAAAGCTACTTTATATCTAATTGCTATCAAAATCAAGTTCCCTGTAAAGCATTCTCCTATCTTATTTTAAATGTATTCAAGAAATATTTCAAATAGCAGATCTCAGTATAGTATTTTGAAGAGAGCAAAATCCTAAATGTAGTCCAGATGCATTTACTTTTACATGTCAGATGCTCTGTTTCTATAAAGATGCCTGGACTTTCTGGATAGAGGTATTCCAGCAAAGTTACAATGGTTTATCACATTAAAATGTATTACAATTTCCACTGGTGCCCCCATTATAAAAGAGAAGTTACCTCTTCATGGCAAAAAAAACCCTACAAATTTTTAAGAACGAAGAAATTAAAATGGCAGCCTTTCTCCTGTGATGCTAAAATAATTTGCTTAGTGTTAGCTGTATTTTTCACATTTTCCCTCAGTTGTTGATTCCTTCCACTTGCCTGAGCAATAAGGATTTCTAAGTCATGGGGAGGTTTTCTCTCTTTGTTCCCTTTCTTTTCCTCTTTTTATTTTCAGTATTTGTCATTGTGAACAATATTGGACATTTTGTCAATAGGTGATTTCAATTAGAGCATGATATACTTCAGTGTAAAAATTCCCCTGAGAATTCACGGCCGTTAAAATAAATTAGCAGCCTGTTTTATTAATTCGGTCAGTTGGGGAATTTGTGTATTGAATTTATGTAAAATGAGTTGGAGAGACATATTTACTAACCCTAGACACATTTCAACTCTGCACAGAGTATGAACCAGGTCTTTCTTCCTGGATTCCCTCAGGAGCTTCCTGGGGAAATAACACAGAGTATCCACCCTGAGAAACATGAAATTAGAGTTACAAGGTCCTTCCATGATGCTGGTGGTCCTTCCTCCGCATGCCCTGTAGTGTCTACCTGGGTTAAAATCCTGGCTTTGCTTCTTACTTTAGCTGTGTAACCCATGCAATTTAATTGTCTTCTTTGTGTCTCAGTTTGTTTCATTTGTAATGTGGGAGATAGCAAGTACTTGACTCATAAATACCAAGAGGAGAATAAAGATTCTATAAAGCTGGGCAAATGTGTATGGAATAAATGACAGTTTATATTACCATGGTTATTATTAAAATAAAAACATTGAGAAGTCATGACATAGACGTGCTCACACCCTTCAGCTCACACCCATGCACTCATGGGTGCTCATTCTCCATCCAGTTAGCCCTTTTCGTAGGGTGGGAGTCTGTTTTTTACCCTTCTCCTTTTTGAAGTTCTATTGCCTTATGTATTCCCTTATGAACTTCTATCACAATACCTGTTGACTTTTTCCTGGTTTTCTGAAGTGCATCCACCAGTTTCCTGTGGGGTCCTACTTTTAGAATATTGATACAGACCTCTGCATAAGTCTCACCTGTATTTGCCACACCCCTTATTTGGCTGGACTTGCTTGAACCGTTCTATTCCAAATACTTGTATTTTGTCCTATGTTTAGGGCAAACTCCTTCTTTTCTAAGGTCTTCTCTCTTTTATTCCTAGCATTATATGAATTGAGCATAAAGAAGCATGACAAAACTATGTATTCTTTTAATCTACCTTCCTTTGTGTTGGAACAGAAACTTTATATGTCTCCTCAGATACAAGAGCTTTTCAATTTCTCTGTCATTTTGTCCCACTGCTCATACTGAGTCATCTCTCTTTTTTCGGTCTCAGATTAAACGCTTCAAAGCATGGTATAGTTTCTGTCTTCTTAGATAGACACAAAAGGGGCTGGAGATGCAACCCAGTTGTTTCGGAGTACATTTCTCTTCCTTTATTTGATGGACGAGTTTGAGTGGCAGTTCTTTCTTGCAGCCCATCTGGAGAAGACCCACATGGTGAACAAATAAGCCTGCTGAGAGATCCTTTCTGTCTTTTTCAAGCTTGTCATGACATGTGGCTGGAACAATGACACATCACATTGCATTGCTTTGTATATTCCCTTGTTTCACTTTGATTTCTTTTTTCTTAGCTTTCTTGGTCTGGTACTTCCCAAACATACTGGTATCAACTTAATCTTTATCTCTGCTTTCCAAAGGAGCAAACTAAGACTCTGGATGGCTTTCTAAAGTAAATTTTTATTTAATTGCAGATAAGCTGAGCATTGGAATTCTTTCTTTGGGAGACCACTAGGGGAAGAAAATTTTTGGGCTCCATTATAATCTTATGGGACGCATTCCATCTTTGACAAAAACATTGTTATGCAGCATATGGCTGTAATTAGATTTGTGTATCATCCACCTACTTTACCTACCACTCTCAACGTCACTCAATACTGCACACATCACCTTTAAGGCTGGTAAAACTGAGAATTGTATATAAGTTTCTATAGAACTGATTTATGAAATCTGCACGCCCAACCTGTTAGTCCTTTTATAGAAAACTACACACAATTACTCTTCTCTGCACAATTATAATAATTATTTTCCATTGAAAACAGAGATAGCCATATTGGATCAGTGCTTAGTTTCTCATCTCAGATTTTGATATATCTCTGGACTCTGTTTGTTCTCTGTGCAATTTGGGACAAGTCTCTTAACTTCTCTATCCCCAGATATTATAATTGAAAAAGACTTATAAGAATGCTTTCCTTTTTATAAGGTTGTTGTGTGAATTAAAGAGAAAATTTATGTCTTATAAATTCTTGTTGACCATCTACTCATATTATGTATCAAGAATTCTTCTGTTTCCTGGGAATAAAACCAAAATCTCCATAAAAATAATTATTTTCATTGACTAACCCAAAGCAGACAATAAGTGATATTATTATTAGCATTATCTTCAACTACCCCTAATGACTTTAATTTCACTATACTCTCTATTCCATTTTTGGGAACTGCCCTCTATTAGAGTCTTTCTTAGCAGTGACAATGTAAAACCTTGGATAATCAGTATTTGATATCTTTCTCTTTTGTTGTTCTTTGTGTCCTTCACAATGCACATATGTATCCATTTCTCAGGTCAGGGAATTTTCTTCCTCAGATTTCTTCATATCAAGAAGTAATAGTAAGACATGATTATAAATGCTAGTCCATCTTTCAACTTAAACACATACTTTTGTGCCTATTATGTACTAGACACAGTTATTTTTGTGCTTGGGATACCTCAGTAAGCAACAACAATAAAAATAAATCACACTCCCCATGGAGATTACATTGTAGTGGAAGGACACAGATAATAAAAATAAGCATAATAAATAAATGTATAATATATGTCCAAACTCTTTGACTCTCCCTCCCTAGGAAAAAATTATAAATATACTCCCATGTATATCTACTATTCAAGAACTATATCCGTGCACTAATAGGTACTAATAGATACTCACATTTTACATTAAAAAAGAAAAGACAAAAGTTAATATTAGCTGAAGATCTATCTTTTCCCTCCATTCAATGTATTATATTTCACACCATCTCTAGGTTGCACATCTTCCTTTAGAGACTGTTGAAGGTAAAAGAAATATATATTTAAAGATAAAAATTATTTGACAGACAGATATATATATATATATATATATATATATATATATATATATATAGATCAATTCTTAGCATGAAATTCATGATACTTATCTGGCTTAGGAACAATACTGTCATAAACAATACAAAACAAAAGTACTACAGAAGTTAGCAATTCAGGCTATTTTGAGGCACGGTTGCCAATTTCTGAAACGAGTATTGTCTTTTTTTCTTTTCTTTTCTGAATTAAATTTATTGGGGTGAAAATGGTTAGTAAAATTACTAGGTTTCAAGTGTACATTTCTATAATACATCATCATATGTAACATTGTGTGTTCACCACTGAGAGTCAGTTCTCCTTCCATCACCATATATTTGACCCACTTTACTCTCTTCTACCACCCCCCTCCTCCCTTATCCTCTGGTAACTACCAAACTGTTGTCTGTATCTATGAGTTTTTGTTTCTTTGTTTATTTTTCTTGTTTCTTAGTTGCTTTCAGTTTTATATCCCACATGTGGGATATAAAGTCATATGGTTCTCAATTTTTTCTGTCTGATTTATTTTGCTTAGCATAATAATCTCAAGATCCATCCATGTTGTTGAAAATGGCAGTATTTCATCTTTTCTTATGGCCAAGTTCTATTCCATTATGTATATATACCATATCTTCTTTCTTCAATGATCTACTGAAGGACACTTTGGTTGTTTCCATGTCTTGGCTACCGTAAATAATGTTGCAATGAACAGTGGAGTACATATGTGTATCTTTACAGATAAATGTTTTCAGATTTTTTTGGTTGATATCCAGGAGAGGGATTAATGGGTCATGTGATAATTCTATTCTTAATTTTTTGAGGACCCTCTATACTATTTTCCATAGTGGCTGTACCAATTTACATTCCCACCAACAGTGTATGAGGGGTCCTTTTTCTCCACATCCTCTCCAACATTTGTTATTGCTTGTCTTGTTGATGATAGCCATTCTAACAGGCGTGAAGTGATATCTCGTTGTGGTTTTGATTTGCATTTCATTAATAGCTAGTGAAGTTGAGCATCTTTTCATATATTAGTTGGCCATTTGTATGTCTTGGGAGAAGTGTCTATTCAGGTCTTCTGCCCATTTTTAAATTGGATTGTTTGTTTTTGTTGTTGTTGAGTTTTATGGGTTCTTCATATATTTTGGGTATTAGCTCCTTATTGGAAGTATTGTTTGCAAATATTTTTTCTCGTTTGGTTGATTGCCTCTTTATTTTTTTGATGGTTTCTTTTGCTGTGCAGAAGCTTTTTAGTTTGATATAGTCCCATTCATTTATTTTAGCTTTTACCAAGAAAAAAGAACAAGGCTGGAAGTATCACACTCCCTGACTTATGCTTGTACTACAAAGTAACAATAATCAAAACAGCATGGTATTGGCAGAAAAATAGCCACACATTCCAATATAATAAAATTGAAAACCCAGAAATAAGCCCACATAAATATGGACAGATAATTTTCAACAAAGGAGCCAAAAACGTACAATGGAGAAAAGATAGCCTCATCAATAATAGTGTTGGGAAAATTAGAAAGCCATATGCAAAAGAATGAAGCTAGGCTGCCATCTGTCACCATATGCCAAAATTAACTCACAGTGGATCAAAGACCTAAACATAAGATCTGAAGGAATAAGCTACATAAAAGAAAGCATAGGTACTAAACTTATGGACCTTGGGTTCAGAGAGCATTTGACCCCAGTATCATCTTTAAAAACAAATTGCTGGCAGAAAAACAGACACACAGACCAATGGAATAGAATTGAGAACCCAGACATAAACCCACAGATATATGGACAGATAATTTTGACAAAGGATCTCCAAAAATATACAGTGGAGAAAAGATAACCTCTTCAGTAAATGGTGCTGGGAGAATTGGAAAACCATGTGCAAAATAATGAAACTAAACTGCTGTTTTCACCATATAGTAAAATTAACGCAAAATGGATCAAAGACCTAAACATAAAACCTGAAACTATAAACTGTATAGAAGAAAGCATAGGTACTAAACTTATGGGCCTTGGGTTCAGAGAGGCTTTTACAAATTTGACCTCAAAGGCAGGGAAATAAAAGCAAAAATAAATGAATGATATTAAATCAAACTAAAAAGCTTCTGCACAGCAAACAAAATCATAAACAAAACAAGAAATGTTAATGGAATAAACCCACCTCCCAAAATTAATCTTAGATTGAGTCAAAAACCAAAACCTAAGGGTACTGTGTCTCACTAAGAAGGTATCTCAAGAAAAAAATGAACCTTAAAAGATAAAAAGCGGAAACAAGGTCATAGCTTGAATATGAGGAGAGAGGTGAGGAAAAGAAAATTAAAAATGACAGAAGATGTTGATGTACTTTTTGATTTTAACTTGGTCAAGTGGGAGGAATGTACTATTATATATTTAGAGGGGAAGATGACCTTCCTTGATGTTCTAGAATTATCAGCATTTTATTTTCCACTACTGAGTAATCTTTGCTAAAATTCTTTTGTCTGAATTATGTTTCCATAGAAGAATTGCTTCTTAAGGGAAGATTTTTTTTTTTAATTTCACAAACTCTTTTCATCTGTCTCTACTTCCATGACACATTCTACAAATGTCAACTCCATCGTGTTTTATTATGTACCAAGGAACAGTGCATAATTTGCAGAAATACCTAAAGAAAGAACATTTGTTCAGTAAACAGGAATTGACTATTAAGAGCCAAGCATTCTGCTCGGCACAGGTAACAAAAACACGAAGAGAGTGCTGTTACTGAGGAACTCACAGACTATACGGAGAGTTTGACATACAAATAGACTTGTGTTTTAGTCCAAAGAGATAAATGCAGGGTGGCAGTGAGCACAGAGTTCTGGAGGAACAGAAAGGAGGGAGTTTGTTACAGCACAGGCAGGTTGGAGACCAAGAAACTCTTCTCAGAAATCATTACTCTTGAGCTGCCGAAAACTAGAAAGAGAAAGAGAAAAAGAAAGATTGAAACAGAGGGAGAAAAATAAATAGAGGGAGAGGGCTAAGGAGAGAGAAAGGGTGAGACAGGAAGGGGACAAAGATATAGAGAGAGACTGTCTAAAGAGAAACTAAGTTATTACAAGCCAACTAGGAATTTAGTGACGTCATAGGTCATTACATTTAAATTACAAAAGTAGTCATTGTTGTTATTACTCTTTTTGCTACCAGAAAAAGGAGACACTTAGATTAATTATATCATTCACTAGATCGTATTCAAAAATTTAAAAAAACCCACAAAAACATATACAAAAGCAGCTGCAAAATGAAACATGACGTAAAGACAATGCAGATATATCCCACCTATTTTCTCCCCATGCTGTGTTCAAAAGCAGGTACAAAAAAATATATAAAAAGAAAGATTGTATATAAGAAAGAAGGGAGCCATACTAGACTAGCAGTTTTAATATTGTGCCCTACCTGAGATGGCGTTAGCTTTTTTCAACTATTCATATAGTAGTTTTTGTTTGACCTTGATCTGTTTTACTCCCTGTCCTGACATGTTTGCTCTGATAAAATATAACCAATAATCTCACTCTCCCTAATGGTTTGTTGTTTCCTGGTAGTAGTGTGAATTCTTTCAAAACAAAACAAGATGGCACTTTAATTTTTACAGTTAAGCATTTAATATTTAAAACATTGTTGAAAATTACAATACAGAGAAAATATTGAATATTATTTTTAAATTGTTTTTGTCTTTTCTAGGTCCTTAGCTTTTCCACCTGAGTTTTAGAATTAGCTTTCCAACTTCTGCAAAACGCCTACTGGGATTTTGATTAGAATTGTGTAAACTCTATAGATCAGTTTAGGTAGAACTGATATATTACTAATGATATATATATTTTGTTATAATACATATATTATGATTTAGATCATTTACTTTCTCTCAGCAATGCTGTGTGCTTTTCAGTGTAGAAGTCTTACATGCAGTTTGTTGATTTTATTCCTAAATATTTAATTCATTTGATACTGTTATGAATGGCATTGATTATTTAATTTCAGTTTCTGATTGCTCATTTCTAATAAACAGAAATACAATGATTTTTTAATATTAACCCTGTACCTGCAAACTTGCTAATATCACTTATTTGTTCTAGTAGTAGTTATAGATTCCATCAAATTTTATACTTAAGTTTTCATGTTGTATGTGAATAAAACCAGTTTTACTTCTTCCTTTCTAATGTGGATGTTATTTATTTATTTTGCTTGCTTTATTGCAAAGGTAGGAGCCTCCCATACAATGTGGAACTGAAATGGTGGGAATGAACATCCTTGTCTTGCTTCCGATCTTAAGGGGAAAATACTCAATTGTCTACTGTTATATATATTAGCTATAGGTTATTCATAGGTGGCCATTATCAGCTTGAGATTGAAAAAGTATCCTTCTATTCCTAGTTTGCTGAGAGCTTTTTCATCAGGAATAGATGTTCAATTTTGTTAAATATTTTTCTGTGTCTATTTAGATGATAATGGGTGTTTTTTCTGCTTGTTAATGTGATAAGTTATGTTGATTCATTTTCAAATGTTAAATAGATACTGCATTTTGAGATGAACATCGCTTGGACATAACATAATATCAGTTTTTTACATTGTTGGATTTGATTAGCAAAAATTTTGTTTAGAAGTATTGCATTTCTGTTCATGAGGAGCATTGGTTATTGGTATCATGTGTTTTTATGTTCTTTATATTTTAAATAGTTTTCAATTTCTCTTTTTTCCTTTGATGCATTGATATATAGAATTGTGTTATTTAGATTCAAATATTTAGATATTTTAAATGATTTTTAATGATTTCTAATTTAATTCCATTTTGGCTTTATGGACTAGAGTTAATTCTGCCAGATAAAATATAGACTGTTCAGTCAATTTGAGTTTTAGGTAAACATCAAGTAATTTTTAGTACAAGTATGTTTCAAGTATAACATGTGGCATACTTACACTGAAAATATTATCTGATGGAGAAAATGAAAAACAAACCACCGGCTGGGAGAAAATACTTACTGATGTCACATCTGATAAAGGACTGTTATCCAAAATATAAAAAGAACTCTTAAAACTCAATGGTAAGAAAACAAACCACCCAGTTAAAAAATTATCCAAAGATCTTAATAGACTCCTCACCGAAAAAGATATACAGATGGCAAATAAGCATATGAAAAGTTATCCCACATCCTATGTCGTCAGGGACATATAAATTAAAACCAGTGAGAGACCATTGCACATCTATTAGAGTGGCTGAATCCAGAACAGTTAGATGACCAAATGCTGGTGAAGGAACTCATTCATTGCTGGTGTGAATACAAAATGATCCAGGCATTTTGGAAGACGGTAAGGTGGTTTCTTATAAAACTAAACATACTCTTACCATACAACCCAGAAATCACACTCCTTGGTATTTACCCAAAGGAGTTGAACATTTATATCCACACAGAAACCTACACAAGGATGTTTAGAGCATCTTTATTCATCATTGTTAAAACTTGTATTTCTCCTAGAAGTTCTCTCAGTTTTTGTTTGAAGTATTTGAAGTTTGTTGTAAGTGCATAATTGTTTAGAATTGTTTGTTCCTCTTGATGAATTGAGCCCTTTATTATTATGGAATGAGATTCTTTATCTTGAGTAATATTCTTTGCTCTGAAATACACTTTGATATTATTAATATACCTTTCCAGCTGTCTTTTGATGAGTTTTAGCATGGCATATATATCTCTGCTTTTTTTACTGTTATTTTATTTTTATCCTATTTGCGTCTTTATGTTTAAATTGCTTTTCCTATAACATATAATTGAGTCTTGTTTGTGTATATCTAATATTTGTATTTCTTCCTTTTATTGGGGGTGGTTAGACTATTTACATTTGATGTGATTAATAATATAATTGGGTATAAGTTGATGATCTTTCTATGTGTTTCTACTCATCTCATGTGTTCTTCATTGTTGACTTTTTCTTATTTTTCTGGCATATTATCAATTAAGTATATTTTATGATCCATTTTATTTTCATTGTTGGTTTGTTAGTTATAGCTCCTTGTTTTGTTACTATAGAGGTTGTTTTAAGATTTCATATCTTTAACTTATCACAGTCTAACTGAAAGTGATATTATACATATCATATAAAGTATATGAATCTTAAAATAGTGTACTTTTATATTTTCCTTCACTCATAGATTTAGCTTATACATATGTTATAACCCCCATATTGTGTGGCTGTTAGTTTTGCAGGACCAGGGCAGCATTTAATCAGGGCTAATTGTACCTCATTTCTGAAGCAAACCCCTTCCGTGCATTCTAACTAATGGTCATGAATTATGAAGTTTGACCTTATGGCTTTTTGGAATGTGCACTGTTCCCAACATTATATGAGTACTGGGTACTGTTCCCTCTAATTCTTTTGGATGGTGATTTCCTCTGGTTAAGGTAGTATCCTCAAATGCATGCACTGATCAGTATTTTGCTGGTTACTTCAGGACACCCTCTGTTGATCTCCAGAATTCTCTCTCTATTAAGCTCTTCCTTCCATTACTCTGTCCTGTGAACTCTAGCTTCCTGGATTCTACTGCACTCTTAGCTCTGTCTCATTCAGCTCAGCCAGATCTGCCTGGTGCTGAGCTCTGTCTCTCTTAGCCATTGCTTGGAAACTCTCAAGGCAGTAACGTGGGGGTGCCCAGAGGGCTTACTTTGATTGTCTTGTTCATGTTTTAATATAACTGTGTCATCCAACCTATGTCATTCAGTACTTTGCATGTTTTACTTAATGATACAACTCCTAGTTCTTTTCATGTTGTTATATGTGGAACAAATTCACATTTTTCAGTCACTGCATCATATTCCATAATTTGATAATTCATTATTTTGGCATTCTTCTCTTTGATGAATATTTTGGTTTCCCCAGTAGTTTGCTGTTGTAAGCTAGATATGATGAATACTCATGTATATGCTTTCTTATGTAATTATGTGGGCATTTCTCTAGGGTAATAATAATGAGTGGCATCCTACTTTTACAGAGTCAAATTTCCCTTCATGGTGGCTATACCAATGGCACTCTCCCAGCAAAATATAGAAGTACCATTTATTTGCAACTTCATTTCCAATTGACATAAAGAATTAAAACTTAATTAAACTATCATGTTCATTTCCTCTCTTGAAACATATCTTCACCTATTTGCCCATTTTCAATTTGGATGTTGTTTTATTATTATTATTAAAAAGAGATATGCTATATATTTCTAAATATGTGTGTATGGAAATTTTTATACACTGCAAATGATGTTTTAAGAGTTTTTATTAGAATATAGTTAGCATACTATATTATATTAGTTTCACATGTACACAATAGTTATTCAACATTTATATACCTAAGGAAATGATCACAATGATAAGTCCAGCAACCATCTGACACCATATGACGCTATCACAGTATTATTAACTATATTCCCTATGCAGTACATTACAGACCCATGACTTATTTGTTCCATACCTGGAAATTTGGACCACTTATTGCCTTTCACCTTCCCCCCTTTTTAATTTTTTAATTACAGTTGACATTAATTATTATATTAATTTCAGGTATAGATCATAACGGTTAGATATTTATATAATTTAAGCACTGATCCCTGTGGCGGCTGGATGGCTCAGTTGGTTAGAGCATATGCTCTTAACAAGAAGGTTGCCAGTTCGATTCCTACATCGGCCAGTGAGCTGCACCCTCCACAACTAGATTGAAGACAACGAGCAGCCTCTGAGCTGCCGGAGGGTCTGCCGGATGGCTCAGTTGGTTAGAGCGTGTGCTTTTAACAACAAGGTTGGTGGTTCAAAAATGGCGACTGGACTTGGACCTGAGCTGCCTCCTTCAAAACTAGATTAAAGGACAACAACTTGACTTGGAGCTGCTGGATCCTGGAAAACCACACTGTTCCCCAATATTCCCAATTAAAAAAAAAAAAAGTTTGTATTTAGGGGAAGAAAAACTACATTAAAAAAAAAAAAAAAAAAAAAAAAAAAAAAGATTTGATCCCTTTGATTAGTTTAGTACCTACCTGGAACTATGCATTATTATTACCATATTATTGACTATATTTCCTATGCCGTGACTATATTCCCATGACTACTGTATTTCCCCCAAAATAAGACCTACCTGGAAAATAAGTCCTAGCATGATTTTTCAGGATGACATCCCCTGCTCATAAGCCCTAATGTGTCTTTTGGAGAAAAAATTAATATATGACCAGGTCTTATTTTCAGGGAAACGCGGTATTTTGTAACTACCAACTTTTACTTCTTAATCCCTTTACTTTTCTCACTGTGCCCCCCAAACACCCTAGATAAATCTTGTACCCATCTGACATCATACATAGTTACTACAATATTATTGACTATAATCCTTATGCTATACCACCATCCTCATGACTACTTTGTAACAACCAATTTGTACTTCTTAATCCCTTCCCCTTTTTCGCCCACCCCATCCACTGCCTTCCCCTCTGGCAACCATCAAAGTGTTCTCTGTTTTATTTGTTTATTTTGTTCTTTAGATTCCACATATGAGCAAAATCACATTGCATCTGTCTTTCACTGTCTGACATACTCCACTAAGCATAATAACCCTCCAGGTCCATCCATGATGCTGTAGAAGGCAAGAACCCATTCCCTTCCCTGGCCAAGTATTATTCCATTGTATATATGTACCACCTACTATTTATCCATTCATCCATCAAAGGACACAAGAGGCTGCCTCCACATTTTGGCCATTGTAAACAATGCCACAATGAACATATGAATGCACATGTTCCATCAAAGTAGCATTTTGGGTTTCTTTGGATAAATGCCCAGAAGTGGGATTACTGGGTCCTTCTTTGTCTCTTGTTATAGCCTTTGTTTCAAAGTCTGTTTTGTCTGGTATAACTATTGCTATCCCAGCTTTTGTTTGTTTGTTTGTTTCCATTTTTATGAAATAACTTTTTCCATCCCTTTGCTTTCAGAGTGTGTGTGTCTTTTAATCTGAACAGAATCTCTTGTAGGCAGTATATGTAATGGTTTTGTTTTCTTACCCATTCAACCACCCTATGTCTTTGATTGCAGCATTTAATCCACTTACGTTGAAGCAACTGTAGATAGATATATAGTTATTGCCATTTTATTATTCATATTTTTTATCCTTTTATCCCCATCTTAAAGAAGTCCCTCTATCATTCCTTGTAATACTGGTTTGGTGCTGATGAACTCCTTTAACTTTTTCTTCTCTGGGAAGCTCTTTATCTGTCCTTCAATTCTAAATGATGGCTTTGCTGGATAGAGTATCCTTGTTTTTTCATCACTTTGAATATTTTGTGCCAATCTCTTCTGGTCTGCCAAGTTCTGTTGATAAATCAGCTAACAGTCTTATGGAAGTTCCCTTATAAGTTACTAGTTGCCTTTCTCTTGCTGCTTTTAGGATTCTCTCTTTGTCTTTAACCTTTGTCATTCTAATTATGTGTCTTGGTGTGGGCCTGTTTGGGTTCATCTTGTTTGGGACTCTCTGTGCTTCCTGGACTTGTATGTCTATTTCCTTCAGTAGGTTGGGAAAATTTACAGTCATTATTTCTTCAAATAGATTCTCAATTCCTTGCTTTCTCTCTTCTCCTCTGGTACCCCTATGATGTGAACCTTGTTACGCTTGATGTTTTCCCAGAGGTCTCTTAAACTCGCCTTATTTTTTTGGATTCTTTCTGTGGTTCCCGTTGGATGTTTTCTGCTACCTTGTCTTCCAAATTGTTGATTCGATCCTCTGCTTCGTCTGGCTGCTGGTGATTCCTTCTAGTGCATCCTTCATTTCAATTATTGTATTCTTCACTTCTGACTGGTTCTTTTTTATGGTTTCTATGTCCTTTTTAAATACTGTCCTTTTTTATGCTGGCTGTCTCTTTTTTGAGGTTATCACTAAGTTTCTTGAGCATCCTTATAACCATTGTTTTGAACTCTGTATCTGGTAGGTTGCTTGCCTCCATTTTGTTTAGTCCTTTTTTGGGGGTTTTCTCCTGTTCTTTCATTTGGAATGTATTTCTTTGTTTCCTCATTTTGGCTGTCTCTCTGTGTTTTGTTTCTATGTATTAGATAGGGCTGCTGTGTCTCCCAGACTTGCTGGTTGGCCTTAAGTAGTAGGTGCCCTGTGGGGCCCAGTGACACAGTCTCCCTGGTTACCTCAGCCAGGTGCCTTTTGAGACTGCCCTTTGCATGTGCTGCTTCTGGGGCTAATTGGATGATGCTCTGCTGTGGTTTGAAGCCAACCTCCAAGTATGTTGGCTTCTTTGGAGGGACTCCGGTGCAGGCTCAGGTTAGCTACTGCCTGTGGCTGGCCGGAGAATTCCTGGTAGGAGTTACAAAGCAATCCATGATTGTTCGCTACCTGTGCTGTACCTGGAGGAGTGTGGGAGAGGCCACACTGTGAGGTGAGGACATGTGTCACCATTACCATGTCTGGGGTAGCTCTACAAAAGCCAGGCACTCCGAGGCCTGCTGCTACCTGCCCACTTCTATAAGTTTCAGCTGCTGATAAAGCCTCCTGAGGTCAGCAAGTTAGGTGAGGTAATGTCTCAGTGAGTCAGCTGGATGGATCTGTGGAGCTCATCAGGCCAATAAGATTCAGATTTTGCCTGCAGGGTGGGGGTGGGGGGCTCAACACAGGAAAGATGGCACCCGCCTTCCAGCTGCATGGGAGGGCAGCCGCACACAGGGAAAATGGGGACTGTTTCTCCAGTCCTCACTCTGAAGTTACACAACTCAGTCTTTCTTGGATGCCTCCAGAGTCACCGTCCTTCCACCAGAGCCCTGGGTGAGTGCCTGCGCGGGTCCTTTAAGAGGATGCCTAGGTTTCCTGCAGCCTTCCGTCCCACCTGGACGGTTGGAATCCCCACTGTTTTTCACAGCCAGATGTTGAAGTGGCTTCTCTTGGCACCAGTACTCTGGGCTCGGAAGCCTGGTGTGGGGGCTGGGTCACTCGCTCCTTCATGGGGAACCTCTGTGGCTGAGATATCTCCTCCAATTTTCAACCGCTACACGTGGGTGTGGGATCAGCCCGTTTCATGTCTCCGCCATTCCTACGAGTCTCATTGTGGTTTCTTTTTTATATCCTCAGTTATAAAACTTCTGTTCAGCTAGAGTTCAGATGGTTTTCCAGGTTGATTGCTTTATAATTTAGTTGTGATTTTGATGCGTTCATGCGATGAGGCAAGGGCAGCGTTTATCTACTCCGCCATCTTGCATCTCTATAGCAAATGTTTTCATGCATTGTTTCACTTTTTTGATTTAGGAAAGTTCTTCTTACTTGAAATTCATAAACATATATTAAAATATTTTCTTCTAGTATTTATGGTTAAGATTTATACATTTAAGTTTTAGGTATACCTATAATTTAGTTTTGTGACAGGTTGAGCTAGGATTCTGTTATTTTTCTCTCTCCAAATGTATAGGCAACAGTTTCAATGAAATTAACTGAATAAGGCATCCTTTATTCACTGATGGGAAATGCCCCCTTGATTTATGCAATATCCTCATAGCCATAGTTTTTGAAGGTTTTCATTTATGTTCTCTTAATTTGTCCTAGCTATGGCACTGTGAGGTAAGCTCAGAAGATAGTATTGGTGTCCCTTTTTTCTATGTGAAGAAACTGAGACTCATAATTGTTTGCTTAAGGTTAATAAGCTTTCACTAAACTAAGCAAGCATTCAAATTCCAGTTTTTGAACTCCAATCCCATGTTCTGTTCCCCACTCTAAGGTCACGCCCAGCTTCTTCCTGTGACCTCTTGGCTCAGTGTGATTTTTAAACAGCTTTTGAGCTCTAGACAGAGCTCTACTTCTCCTGAAAGTAATTAATCCCAGATAACTTTTGGTCTAACTCAGGTACCTGATAATGTGTCAAAAACTCCACATTTCTCTTTAGATTCCACCCTCCCCATTTTTTAGAGCATGGAGGCACAGACACAAATCAGCATTCCACGTTCCCAGGAGTATACATACACATTAAATAATAACTCAGGGGTTTCCTATTTTAGGCACGTGGTGAATATTCCTTTTCTGTGAGGGTTTATCAAACTTGAAGGTTACAATTGAAAGAAGTTGCAAGAAAGAATGAAATCAATTAACTGCCTCTAAAGACTGCAGTCCCAGAAGCTTTTTATCTTTAATAAACGTGCACCTGTAAATGATTGTGCATCACCATCGATTTTCGCCGATTGTGGCTGATGAGTAAGTGAAATGGGGGTTCATTAAACATAAAAGCAAAGCGATTAGAAGGACTGCAACACAAAGATCAACACCCATTATCAGACAGAGGAAATGGTGTGCTAAAAGAAGTATTTGCTTTTCAACTAGTTTCAATCTACTGCTCACTATGAAATGATAATCTCTGTTTTTTGGTGTGTTTTTTTTCATCACATGTCTATGTCATCTCTGTTTACACATGAATGAGTTTCAATCTTGCAATGTTTATTTTCTGCCTCTACTATAGAAAGAAAAAGATTTTCCTTGCTTGCCTCTGGGATAGCAATATTGTCTGCGTTTGTATTCTGAACTAGACTAAAGGAAGAAGCATTGAAACAGGGAATTACTCTATGGGTCTGATTGCATTGCAGCTTTGGGAGCTGCAAAGCAGGTTTCAAGCTAATAAACAGCAAGGAAGCAAGAGAGATTATACACTTCTCCACTGTGGGAGCAAGGTAACATCCAGGATGTTAAATGAATGGATGAATAGTTTTCAGCAATGCTTTGTGGCTTTCTATCTCAACCAGAATTCTAATATATTGAGTTGAATGTCCAACCCTTGGATATAGATATGAAAATATTTATTGTGCATTTTTGAACCCAGATTTTTAAAGTCTATCAATTTAAAATCCAGTACTATATAGGTAAATGTGAAGAGAGAAAATGGATTACAATGATATTACAGCAATGAATTTTACTATTGCAAAGATAGTTTTCTCCTACAGATTAGTAGCATAAGGAGCAAGCTAATTATAGCAACCATAATGACAGGCAACTTGATATTGACAAAAAATAAAAATTCTGGCAATAAATGGAGATACACCTAACCTGAGGTTTTCTTAGTTTGCAGCACCCAACCCTATGGTTCAATAGTGATGTAATGATGTAGGATCTACTGGCAGTTTCTGGGTGTGGGCTGGGATTTTGTCCTGTGAAGCTGAAGAATGGACACAGGGAGAGGCCAAGAGTTATAAAGGAAGACAGTTTATTAAAAGCAGGAGAAAAGTTTACAGCTCCTGAACAGGAAGGGGTACCCAAACTGGGAAGCCCACTAGCTATGGCAAAAGGCTTTTATGTTTATACCTTCCTTTGCCTGCTTGGGGAAGGGGGATGGGAGCCTTCTAATGGAATTCATCTTTAGGTTTTGTCCTGTTTGCCCAGCCTGAAGGGATTAACGAAATAACCCATTCTAATCTATCAGATCTGCTCCTTTGTCTGGCCAGAAAGGACTTGAGATAATTTATTAACCTCAAGGCATATTCTCATATCTCTATCCTAGAGTGAAGGAGACATTCCAGAACCTGGAGTTTCAGAATATGGCTAATTTTTTGTTTATTCCACCAGGGACCTCCCTGTCTACCTAGCGACATACTAACTAACCTCTTGCAATCCCCCCTTTGGAGATGTACCCCTAACTGCTGTTAGCGAATAGGGGCGACAACCGCTCTGACTACTTTAGGGTGAGGAGGGACGTAGAAGAAGACACACAGCTAGGGCTTGCCCAGAGGTCTATGAGGGTCCCCGGTAGATGAGCAGATCCAGATGAGGGTTGTGTTGCTTTGAAGGCTGCATAGCCAGCTAGCAAGTGGTCCACAAGCAGAGATGCACCGTAGGCAACAGCAAGAGATAATTCCTATAATAATGAATAAGACAAATATGAGAAAGGCTTCTTTACACCCTGTTAAGCTAGGAAGCCAGGAAGTAAAGGAGGATAAATCTAACCCAAAGAATCTTATCTGTTGTGTAATATTGGAAACTATGTTATGGATTTGTTGTACCTTATCTTCTATTAAATGAGAATTATCAGAAAGATTAAAGCAGCATAATCCTTTAAAATGTTCACATCCTTGATTGTGTTTGAGGAGTAGGTAGTCTTTGGCAGCTTGGTTCTCAAGAACTACTTCTCTGACTTGTCCTAACTCTTGGTTCATGGCGTGTATAACCTGTAAAGTGGCGTTCAGGGCCTTTGCCATTGAACAAGCAATGTGGCTAATCTCCACATTTAAGGCTATGGTCATAGCAGGTACTACAAAGAGAGATAAAGACACATATTCAGCTGGACTAAATAAATGTATATCACTGTCGCAGCTGGGATCTAGAGCGAGTTCTCTGTGATGTCTAACCTGATGAGGCTTTTGGGGTAAGAAGACAGTTAATCTTCCAAGAGAGCAGGGTCCCCCAGTGCTGTAAGCTGGAACATAGGAGGAGGCCATCTTCCCACAGAGAAGAAACTGTCCAGCAGATAATTTAACATGTGCATTGGCATAAATTATAGAAGTGGTAGAGCTGCAGTTAAGGCCATCATCGGTCGAAAGATCAACACAGTGGTTGGGGCAGCCAGAAAAATAACACATTGATCAGCTGGAGTTATAGTTATAATCTGTATAGAGAACATGCTCACGTCTTTTTGGATGGTAATGGGACCCCAATTGTAGATATCGGAGAAAGATATGGGCTTATCAATGTTTTGAAGGGTGATATAGTTCTTTATATAACTCAAGGGGGTTCAGACTCCAACTAGATAGGAGGTAAAGCTTTGTTCAACATAATTTCCTCCTTTAAGGCAAAACTCTGACACATTTATTACATGTTTGGCTAAGTAAATCCATATGTTCTCGTTTCTTTGGAAAGGTATGAGATCTTCTGGAGCCCCATGTTGAAGCTTTATTATAAAGAGTAAAACCTGATAAAACATTCTGTAGTAATTGTTAACGGTGTGTTAGATGTCAGAAAGTTTCAAAAGACTAATTAAAATATAGCATGCAAAAATAATACAAAATATTCCTAGGCTCAGCCCTGCCCAAAGCAAGTAATGGCAGGAAGGAGGGGCTGAATCTAGGACAACACACGTAACAGATGCAGCAAAAAAGACAATGAAAGCAGCAGTAAGGAGAATGAAGCCCCCTAATATGGTCTTTTTGAAACTGGACTGTATCATCTGAGTACTTATATGTACAGCGTAGAAGTTTCAGGTCCTCTAGTGGTTGACTGGAATATGTAGGACCTTTACCTTTGTCTTCTGTTTGTGTGGGAGTAGAAAGAATCACGATGTAGGGTCCTTTCCACAGTGGATCTAGTGTAGGAGATAGAGAAGGAAGACATTTGATAAGAACTTGATCTCCTTGGGTTAAATAGGGGTTTCCGAGCAGCTCGAGGTTGAGCTTCTGATAACACTTGGATGGCTTGCTGGAACTGTGCTAAAGAAGTTATATTTTGGGTTAGTTCTATAGTCTCATGATCAGTTAGGCGGTCATCGGTTAAGAAAGGCCTACCATACATTTCAAAAGGTCGTAGGACACACTTAGTTGGAGTATTTCGAATACAGAGGAGAGCTCTGGGGGTAAAGATGTCCAACTTTGGCTAGTTTCTTGTGATAATTTCTAAGATATCTTTTGATAATGTCATTCGTCTTTTTTACCTTGCCTGAGGATTGTGGCCTCCACGCACAATGGAGGTGATAGTCTATACCCAGGGCTTTGGATATAACCTTAGTAACTGAAGATTTGAAAGAAGACCTGTTGTTGCTTTGAAGTGACTTGGGGAGGCCAAATCTAGGTATAATTTCTATAATTAGGGCCTTAACTACTTCTATTGCCTTTTCTGTTCTGCAAGGAAAGATTTCAACCTAGGGGTGAAGGTGTCCACACATACTAGGAGATACTTACATCCTTTGGCCTTAGGCATATGGGTGAAGTCTAACTGCCAATCTTCTCCTAGGCATTTGCCTTGTCTTTGCACCCTTTGTCTGATGATGTGTTAGAGGGTTATTTTTATGGTAGACTTCACAGGATGTGAGAATATGTCGTATAGTCTTTTGAAGTTCTTTTCCTGTGAATAATTTTTGAGTCATTTGTAAAGTTTTGTCCCTTCCTAACTGGAAAGTTTGGTGAAGAGCTTTTAGAACTTTCCATTGGTTGGCAGCTGGGAGGTGTAAATGACCATCCTCCCCTTTTAACCAACCCGTGGGTTGGGTAGTGTAGCCCCTTGTCTTAGCCCGTTCTTGTTCCTTTTGAGTATATTGGGGCTTAATGTGGGTTATGGACCCATCCCACATTAGAGAAGTTAGTGTAGAGTTTAGAGTTAGTTTGGCAGCATTTTCAGCTGTTTGGTCTGCTAATTGGTTACCTTCAGAAATCTCATCACTTCCCTTTTGGTGTCCCTTGCAGTGTATAACTGCTATTTCTTTAGGAAAAAGTACTGCCTGTATCTGTCGGTTGATCTGGTGATATTTGACAGGAGACCTGTTGGCAGTTAGGAAGCTTCTTTCTTTTCAAATGCTTCCATGAGCATGTAATACCAAAAAGACATATTTTGAATCAGTATATATATTGGCTGTTTCTCCTTTGCTTAGCTCTAGTGCTTGAGTAAGAGCTATAAGCTCAGCCATTTGTGCACTGGCTCCAGAAGGAAGGCTTGCATCCTCTAAGATGTTATGTAAAGTAACAATAGAATAGTTTTAAGTTTATCAGCGTCTAGACAGATTATTTGCTTAAACGTCTTTATGGATAGACTTTGAGTAATAGTATGGGATATACACCTACAGAAGGAAACAATTGTTAGTCTATGTTTTCCATTAATAAGTAATCAGTTTTACTTTAAAATGTGTTTAAACTGCAGAAGAAATAAAAATAAATTTATTTGTGATACTCTCAGAAATGAATGTGGTGAGTATTGTGGTAAAATTCCTTTAAGTCAGTATTATATTTTTATCTTTTTTAGTTTCTTGGTATATATTATTTATGCCAGAAAAACTATTTTCAATGATAAGTCTTGTTTATTTTACATTGCTTTATGCTATAAATACTTGCATGTCAATATAAACAACACAGAGTATTTCTTTTGAAAACGTATAAAACATTTTAATGCCATTATAGTTTCTATCAAGAAGCTGTATGATAATTTATTCTTTATTTAGGACATTTGGTTTTCTAAAGTAAGTTTTTAAAATTAAAATGATGCTACAATAAACTACTTATGAGAACTGGACAGACAGTTTGAGAAATAAAATTACTAGGTGAGGCCATTGGCGTTGTTAAGGTTTCTGATTAACAGGGGCATTCGGTTTCCCCTATGTTTAACAGAAACACTGGTGGCCAGGCTGGTGTGACAGGGTGGAACTGAGGACAGGTTCCCAGGTTATCTCCGAGGTTTCCTCCCACACATACTCAGGCACCTCCACTGCTGGAGCTACAGAGTGATAGGAGAGGTGATTCTTTGACCTTTCAAAATAACTGAAAAAAAGTGATAGCAGTGACCAGAGTATTGAAAGGCAAAACTTTCAATCTTGAAGAATCATGCTTTCATGGAAAATAAAAGAGCTCAACACAAACAAAAACTTAGACACTGGAGCAACCCGTGTGGTTTCCACATGTAGTGTACAAGTTGCTTAGGCATATATGCAGACAGGGCCATCTCACACAGACCCCTAAATTCTATACCCTTTTAAATTTGTTTCTTTCACATTCTACAGGTTTTCATCCAATTTTCATTTTTGTTTTACCCCAATATTATCTTTAAGAAAGAATGAGATGCTCACAGGAACGTTTTCTTCAGGACAGTCACCTTCTCAGAGACCTTCTAAGAGTAGCACTGTCAAAGGAGAAAACACATGTTATGAAATGCCTCGCTCATGGCAGTCATCTGACAAGTGACCAGTACATACGATAGTATTGGACAGCATTTTTGACATAAGCAACTGGTATTAAGACAATATGTATATGTAGCCCAAATTGAAGAAAGGGGGATTAATTTAATAATAAATAATATGAACATTTCCCCTTGAATTGCTAGAGACAAGGGCAAAATTTCCATCTGTGCTTTATAATTCTGCTACAGTGTGAGTGTTCAACCAGCAGAAAATTGTAATTGTCAGGATGGAAAAATCTCTTTATTACAAAGATGTGGTGTAAGTATAAATTTGGTGGGTTTAAAAAATGTTCATATTCACAAAATTCATGTTTCTAAATAAAACTCTTTTTTTTTTTCAAAACAAAAGTTTTGTATCTCTTTTACAATTTCTCTTTTTTAAACCACATGAAGCAGTGTAAACAGTATATGAACTTCATTTCACGTATCCATATATTAAAAAATTAGGCTTCAATACTACTGTGTATTGGGTAATCAGATCTGTCATATTGAAGATTAGCGGTTTTTATTAAACTTTTTAGTATGATTACTAACTTTAAATTTTTTATAGAAAAAATGCATTTTCTTTGAAAATAAGAACCTAAAGTTCAAAGATTAACATATTAAGACAGCCCTTATTATTATTTGGACTCTGATAAGAAAACCAGGGCAGCAGAACCTATGTTGAAATGTATAGAAACTGGAAAATTAGGGAAGTTATCATGGATGCCACAGAAATACAAAGGATCATCCAAGAATACTATGAAGGACTATATGCCATCAAATTCAATAACCTAGAAGAAATGGACAAGTTCTTAGAAACATATAGCCTTCCAAGGCTGAACCATGAAGAACTGGAAAATCTAAACAGACCGATCACCAGTAATGAAATTCAATCAGTCATCCAAAACCTTCCCAAAAGCTAAAGTCCAGGACCAGGTGGCTGCACTAGTGAATTCTACCAAACCTTCAAAGAGAATCTAATACCAATCCTGTTCAAACTCTTCCAAAAAGCTGAAGAAGAGACAATACTCCCAAACTCATTTTATGAGGCCAACATTACCGATACCAAAACCTGGTAAGGACAACACAAAAAAGAAAACTACAGACCAATATCTCTAATGAATGCAGATGCAAAAATCCTAAACACAATTCTAGCAAATTGAATGCAACAATGCATTAAAAAGATTATTCATCACGACCCAGTGGGGTTCACCCCAGGGACACAAGGATGGTTCAACATACACATATCCATCAATGTGATACATTACATAAATAAAATAAAGGACAAAAATTATATGATTATATCAATTGATGCAGAAAAAGCATTTGACAAGATACAACATCCATTTATGATTAAAACACTTAATAAAATAGGTATAGAAGGAAAATACCTTAACATAATAAAGGCCATATATGACAAGCCCTCAGCTAATCTCATAATTAATGGTGAAAAACTGAAGCCCTTTGCTCTACATTCAGGAACACTACAGGGCTGTACTCTATCACTTCTGCTTTTCAACATAGTGTTGGAAGTCCTTGCCAGAGCAATCAGGCAAGAGAAAGAAGTAAAACGCATCCAATTGGGAATAAGGAAGTTAAATTGTCACTCTTTGCAAGTGACATGATGCTATATGTAGAAAACCCTAAAGACTCCACCAAAAAGCCACTAGAAACAAACAACGAATACAGTAATGTGGCTGGCTACAAAATCAACGTACAAAAGTCCATTGCATTCCTATATACTAACAATGAAATCTCAGAAAAAGAAATAAAAAACAACAACAATTGCAGCAAAAAGAATAAAATACCTAGGAATAAACTTAACCAAGGATGTTAAAGACCTATATGCGGAAAACTATAAGACATTTTTAAAAGAAATTGAAGAAGACATAAAGAAATGGAAAGACATTCCGTGCTCATGGATTGGAAGAATCAACATAGTTAAAATGGCCATATTACCCAAAGCAATATACAGATTTAATGCAATCCCCGTCAAAATCCCAATGGCATTTTTTTTTAAAGAAATAGAACAAAAAATCATCAGATTTGTTTGAAACCACAAAACACCCCGAATAGCCAACACAATCTTTAGAAAAAAGAATAATACTGGAGGTATCACACTCCCTGACTTTAGCTTGTACTACAGGGTAACAATAATCAAAACAGCATGGTATTGGCAGAAAAACAGACATGTAGACCAATGCAATAGAATTGAGAACTCAGAAATAAAACCACATAAATATGGACAGACAATTTTTGACAAAAAAGCAAAAAGCATACAATGGAGAAAAGACAGCCTCTTCAATAAATGGTGCTGGGAGAATTGGAAAGCCACGTGGAAAAGAATGAAACTGGACTGCTATCTGTCACCATGTACCCAAATTAATTCAAAATGGATCAAAGATGTAAGCATGAGACCTGAAACAATAAACTGCTTAGAAGAAAACATAGGTACTAAACTTATGGACTTTAGGTTCAAAGAGCACTTTATGAATTTGACTCCAAATGCAAGGGAAGTAAAAGCTAAAATAAACGAATGGGACTATATGAAACTTAAAAGCTTCTGCATAGCAAAAGAAACCATCGACAAAATAAAGAGGCATCCAACTGAATGGGAGAAGATTTCTGCAAACAGTACCTCCGAGAAGGGGCTAATATCCAAAGTATACAGGGAACTCATGCAACTCAACACCAAAAAAACAAACAACCCAATTGAAAAATGGGCAGACGACCTGAAGAGACATTTCTCCAAAGAGGAAATGCAAATGGCAAATAGACATATGAAAAAATGCTCAACATCACTAATCATCAGAGAAATGCAAATAAAAACCACAATGAGATATCACCTCACCCCAGTCAGAATGGCTATCATCAACAAGACAAATAGTAACAAGTGTTGGAGAGGCTGTGGAGAAAAAGGAACCCTCATACACTGTTGGTGGGAATGCAGACTGGTGCAGCCACTATGGAAGGCAGTGTGGAGGTTCCTCAAAAAATTACAAATAGAATTACCATATGACTCAGCAATCCCTCTCCTGGGTATCTACCCCCAAAATCTGAAAACATTTATCCATAAAGACACGTGTGCGCCAATGTTCATTGCAGCTTTATTTACGGTGGCCAAGACATGGAAACAACCAAAATGTCCTTCAATGGATGAATGGATAAAGAAGTTGTGGTATATATACACAATGGAATACTATTCGGCAGTAAGAAAAGATGATATAGGAACATTTGTGACAACATGGATGGATCTTGAGAGTATAATGCTAAGCGTAATAAGTCAGACAGAACAAGCAGAGAACCATATGATTTCACTGATATGTGGTATACAAACCAAAAACAACCAAAGAACAAGAGAAACAAAAACTCATAGACACAGACAGCAGTTTAGTGGTTACCAGAAGGTAGGAAGGGAGGGAGGTGTAGATGAGGGTAAAGGGGGTCAAATATATGGTGCTGGAAGGAGAACTGACTCTGGCTGGTGAACACACAATGGGATTTATAGATGATGTAATAACAGAATTGTACACCTGAAATCTGTGTAACTTTACTAACAATCCAATTGTCACCCCAATAAACTTTAACTAAAAAATAAATAAATAAGTAAATAAATAAATAAATAAGTAAATAAATAAATAAATAAATGAAAAAGTGTAATGATCATGAAAGGAAAGCTGAAGAACTGTTCTAGACTGAAGGAAGGGAGACATGAAACTAAATGCAAACATGTAATATTGGATCCTGGATCAGAAAAGGGACAATCTTTGGACATTTGGCAGAATTTGGATAACATCTGTAAATTAGATAATAGTGTGTCAATATTGATGTTCTGATTCTGATAATTGTACTGTGGTTATACAATATGCTAACGCTGGGGAATCTGGGTGAAGGGTACACAGGGATTTTTTGTACTGTTGTTGCAGCATTTTTTACGTTTGAAATTATTTCAAAATTAAAAGTAAAAAAAAACTTTAAAAAAAAAAGAAATTGGAAAATTTAGCTCCTCCCTTAGAAAACGTTTCAAGGAGCTACATCTGTCTTTATCATAAATTGACTCTTAGCAAAAACCTTTTGAAAGGCTTGATGATGAGCAGATTTGACAGTCAATATGTCATAAACTGAACATTTTTGTCCTCTTAGCGACCAAACCTATTTCTTTTCCATTCTTTAGTATCTCAGTTTTGGCTCCATACAGATCATTGTCTGCCTGCAATGTGGCAGGCATTCCAGGGGTCTCATTTCCCTTCCTTCCCACAGCCAAGACACAGCGGTAGTATTTTCCTGTCACATCCACCCACTTCTCTGTATTCTCCAAATCACTCTGCCTGACTGGGCATCCAAATTCCTGCAAGTCATCTGCCTCCAATATTGACTGTCCTCTCTCCTATTTGTAAAATATAATCAGAGCTGTTCTCTAACATGCAATCCTGATCATAGTCTCCAGCCTAAAACTATTTACCAGCTAACTATTGCTCTTAAAACTATACCCAACTTCATGGCATGGCTTATAAGATGCTTGAGAGTCACATTCTACCCTGAATTCAGTCTCATCCCTGGTGTTTCATGCAGCCACTACCTCCAACCCCCACTCCTTCACTCACAGGTGATCCCACCCAACTCTTCAAGCTTTTCTGAACTTCTTTCAGCTTCTGGAATTATACAAAATCATACCTCTGGGTACTTGCACATACTTTTTTCCTGCCAGATAAACTCTTATCCTGCCAAGAAAATTCTTATCCCTCATTTTTGACTACCTTCTTTCATTCATCCTTTAGGCTAGTGGAATTCAAACACATTTTTGGTCATTACCCGTCTTCAAAAATATAATTTACTTCAAAACCCAGATCTCTCTCTCTCTCTCTCTCTCTCTCTCTCTCTCTCTCTCTCTCTCTCTCTCTCTCTCTCTCTCACACACACACACACACACATAATTGAAGAAATGTTTCATGAAACAATTCTCATACATTTTATGTACAATGCAGTCTCATAGTTTCTATTCTCTTCTGCTTTACTTGATTTTCTAAATTAATTTTACAACCTCCAGTTTGAAAACACACTTAGAGATTATTTTCTCTAGGAAGTAGTCCTTAACCCTTTTAAACTAGCTTGATGCTCCTGCTCTATGACTCTATTGGGCCTTATCCTTCCCTTATTATAGCCCTAGGCATTTTTTGGGTTATTATTTGTTATTTTCTGTTTTCCTCAAATACTGGGCATAGAGAGAGGGCAGGTACAGTGTCTGTCTTGCTCCACATCATGCATTCTGAATGAGTATACTACCTGTCATGTGTTAAGTACTTAAAAAATGGAAATTGAATGATTCAATTACATAGTAAGTGAAATTCTGAGCTATTAGAATTAATCACTAAAAACATCAAGTTTTTTTTTTTTTTTAATCATAAGTAAGAAACCTAAGGGTGAGTGATTTCAAATATGTCTTCAAAAAAAGAAGTACAAGAAAGTTTTAATAAAATACTTTAACTTTATAGTAATGAAAAGAGAAAAACATGTCTCTGGTTCTAAGGATGGCTCTGTTTCATCTTGTTTTTACTTTTGTGTGTGGGTCATAAACTGCAAAATGCCACCTTACACCTTACACCGGGGGATTTCCTGAAGGCAATATATTATCTCTAGCTATTGTTCCAATGGAATATGTCCCAAGAGAAATAAGGCATGTACTTTACCATTTAAAAGTTAAAACAATTAGTCTTTCTTTTTATATAAACATTTCAAAAAAGATATATTTTATATTTATGAGTCAGAGGGTGATCATAAGATTGTTTATTTTTAATTCTGAGTATGAGGAGAAGTATTGCTTTTCACCGAGGCTCATTTTATGTATTGGTGTGACTTGCTAAGATTTTTCATATACCTTTGTGACATTGATTTTAGCTATTTAAAACTCTGCCTTAAATTTTAATAGTGAATTGACTGAAATTAGAAAAAAAAAAGGTTGAGGATATCTTCAGCAATTTTTTTGGAATATCTCTGTGGGTGAAAACAATGTTCTCTAATTGTTTTCAATAACTTGAACACTAATTTGTGGGAAATTCAGTCCATATGTTTCTACTTCATATATCACTAAAATATTGTTGCAAAAGAACTTTACAAACAGATGTTTCCTTTCTAAATAATACAATCAGGCTTTAAAAAACCTTCGTTGTGTTACTGCTTTTGCCGACACAGTGCATGGGCACATGGATCAGTGAAGTAAAATGGATATAATCCTATATTATATTTTTCTTAAAATCACCAAACACTGTGTGGGGAATATTAATGAAAATTTATTTCTTCATATAAAGGAATAAGTTGAGAAGGTTGAACAAATATTAAAAAAAAAAATTATGTTTAGAGAAAATTCTTTAACTCTCAGCTAAATAATTATTATCCCATCTGTATCACTTAGGATAATCTCTGCTTCAAGAAATGGAAAGTTTACTGAAACTTATTTAAACCACAGGAATGTATTATTTTACATAACGCAAATTCAGAGATAAGTGGGGCTACAGGTTTTCTAATTAAGAAATTCAATGATAATGTAAAATATGTGTTTTTTTCCCAATATCTCAGGTCTGCTTTCTTCAGGCTGATAGCAAGATGGCTTCAGCAGTTATTTAAATGATAATGCCCAGAGAAAGAACAGACTCCATCACTTGCACATTTCTTAGTGGTAAAAATTTTTTTCTAAACATCCCCCCTGCACTAGCAAGTTTTTCCTCGGATATTTTGTTGGTGAAAATTGGGTCACATACTCTTTTGTGAACCAAGAGTTGGCAAGAGGAATGAGATTGCCTTTAGAACAATAAGGTCTATACTTTGGTTGGAGATGAAGTAGGCTCTCTACTGCTCATGGCCAATTCATGAAGAGTAGCTATCTGAACAAAACTGGAGATTTTGAGGAATGAATATTAGGAATAAATGCTGGGTATGCAAAAGAAACAGAACAATGACAAAAAAAAGGATTTCCACATTGTTCCTTATTTACATATGTAAGTAAGGATGAATGTCATTAAGGCATCAAGTAATTAATATTAACTAAACGCAGACTATTTTTTAATTAAAATGCTTTGTTTTATTAAGTTATTTTTTTGTAAAGAAGTTAGGGAAATTATTATCTCCATGTATGCATTTCTGCACCCTCAAGCTAACTTATCGGGGCTCTGGACAATGGGTTGTATTCAGAAAAGAGAACAATTAGGTAAGTTGAGAGAAGAATTGACAAAGACATCAAAGTCTATGGTTAGAAGTTTAGACTTTATTGAAGAACTGTTGTTAACTTGATTTGGAGTGAGTATAGAGTTGTGAAACAGGGAATTTTATGAACTAAATACCTGAGTAAAATGATTCTTGACACTCTTCTTCACCAGAATGACACTTGTTAATTCCACATATCTGAATCTATCTTTGGCTTCAATTATTGATTTTCATCTTCTGATAAGAAAAAAGTGAACTTTTGAAAACTGACTTCCTGATTCCATTTTCCCCTCTTTCACTCACTTGACAGGAACAAAGAAGCTAAAATCAGTTGACATGGGTTCATTTCATACAATGTACCTACGTGATTGGATCTGGGAAGATCCTTTGTGTAATCTGAAACTCAGTTTCCACAATGTAAAATGAATATTTTAAAACATATTACACAAAATAAATGATAATTTCACGTTTTTTCTCTGAAGTGCTAAAATGAAAAAGAATTTCTTCTTTGTGTCTCCAAGGTTTTTTTTAATATCTCTCATAGAGTTTTTCTTACATATTTTAAAGACTATTTTCTTACATAAGTATTTTAAAGATTATTTATTTTTCTGACTTCACTGGATTTGTTTATTATTCTGACTTCACTCGATTTATGAAGAAAATTTATGTCACACACATATGTAATTTCTCATTATATGAGACATAGCAGATATTTAATGAATTCTTGTTCGGTTACAAAATTAACAACATAAGTTTGTCTAATCAACATATCAACACGTATTCATACATGCCAAGATGAAAGTACTCAAAATATTGATAAATCTTAAGTTCATTTATTTAGGATCACTTTAGAATGTATTATTTTATTATTTATAAACACTTTTATGAGTTGCAAAGATTTAGTACACTAAACAGGGCTTCAGCATTGTTTATCTGTTTTCTGAATGTCAACTCTAAAATCTTCCAAAACTTTTGAAAAATATATTCTTAAATTCATCCATATATTATTTTTCTGAAACACATATTCTCCCCGAATGCTCTCCAATACTTTTATTTGATTTCATGAAATCATATATTACTTGACTTTATAATTAATACAGTGTAAAATAGTCTCTAACATAATGTAATATATCTTTCAATATATCTTTCAAATTGCAAACAATAGTGCCCAGAGGATTCTCTGTGCTCCAACATAAGTGGAATTATAAAAGTAGCAATAACTATGATTGTTCTGCAAATTAGAAAGAGCGAAAATATCACAAACCTCAAGAAATGGCACAGAAAATGGCCATTTCTTTTTCCATTTAAGGCTTCAGGGGACAAATCAAATGCAAGCTCTAGACTCATTTTACAATGGCTGTAATGTATTATTTTAACTGCTAGGAAAAAGCTATGATTAGCTTTAGCTGAACATCTACAGCCATAGTGAGTATAATAATAACAATAGTGTTTCTGTTTGAATTTGTGCTAATTATTGAAGAGTGCTTTAAATTACAACACTAATGATCTCTAATATTGATTTCTTTTTTCTTTCTTTCTTTTTTTTTTGCTGGCTGCTTGTGTATTTGCCACTTGGTGCAAGGCACACGGAGACAGTTATGGGGTGTCAGGAAGGATCCTGTGTGGCTTGGATAGCAAAGAGCAAAGCTCTCAAGTTCCTTTTTGGTATTTTGCTGTTTTCATGTAAAAGAACCCAACTGCTTCTGCTTGCTGCAGCCTGCCTAGTCTATGGGGTTGGGTGGGGAGAGGGGTTGGAGCTTAAAAGAGCCTTGCACCTCTGGTCTGGTGGCTGGTGGTGGTCACTCAGGATGGGGCCCAGCATTGGGTTTGCTATTCTGGCCACCAGGCTGCTAGCTTGTGACTTCCCGAGCCAGGTCACAGGTGATCATGGTGCTGGAGGCCTGGGGGGATTGCGAGCGCTCTGGGGACTTCAACGCTGAAGCCGTGAACCAAACAGTGGACTTCCCCAAAAGGAAACATGCCCACCAGTGACCCGCGGCAGCCTTGGGGAGACCAAGGTGGTGGGGAATGGCTTCCCCAGGGTACTCACACTTCCACGGGAGCTCAGATGGTGGCGCTGGTAGTATTCGTGAGTTGCCATGAGAGAGCCGCTAGAGGGGGTGGCTGCCATGTCCTTGTTTGTGGTCTGGTGGAAACCTTGGCGGCGACCCCTCCAGTGCCCTAGTGCGATCAGCGGGATTGGGGTGTTAGGCCACGGAGCCCATTTGCAGAGGAGACCACGGGAGGTCGCTCCATGAGCAAGACATAAATAACAAATAATTTTCTCTGACTTTTGTTTGGATATCAAGGCGAAAAAGATTTTATGGTCAAATATGTATGTATATGTATATGTATATGTATATGTATATGTATATGTATATGTATATGTATATGTATATGTATATGTATATGTATATGTATATGTATATGTATATCTATGCCCCCAAAAATATATACGCATGACTTGTATTTGTCTTTTGTTATTGGTATATATTATTAGAATTTTAATACAGTTTTTTTCCCTTTTTAAAATGTGTATACTTTTTTTTGGCACTCTATATATATAGGGTTAATAGGATTCTAATCTATGCTATTGCCTGCTGACACTGGAGAATTTCTAAACTGACCTGCACCGGCATCCATAGCTCCTTTGTGTGGCCTGGGCTTATGAGTAGAATCTAGGCAAAAACCAAATACAGGGAAAAGCAAAATAAAGGAAGAAACACAGAATTTGTGACAAATGTTTCTGGTTTCAGTGTTTTTCCTAGTTCTGATTACATGCTTGTCCTTCGCTTCATTAGTCACCTGTATCCTTAAAGTAACTCCTCTACTTAACTTAGGTCAAGTTGCTTTCTCCTGCCTGCAGCCAGTCTGAACTAATATATTCTCTGTGTCACTTTTTAAAAGGATTGCAGGAAATTTAAAATGTTTTGAGCAGTGCTTTGTAGATAGTCGATATTCTTTCTTACAATTGTAATTGCCCATATTTTAGAATGTCTACTGGGTTACTATAAAACTGTTTTGTGAAAAAGATTAAAGCTAGACTAGAGTCCTGTCTGGATGTCTATCCTAAAATTACCAGCAGTAAAACAGACTGTTGGTTGCTAGACATTCCTCAATGCCTTAAAATTGGCATTGGAATGCTTGTAGGGAAGCAAATGTCAACATCGCTACCTAGTTTTCCTCAATGACCCTTCTCTTGGGTGATTCATCTTTCAGTTTTATGCTGCTGTTAAGGGATTTTGTGAGACCAGGATGATCATGGTTTTATTTTGCATATTCCACTTTGCAGTGTATGAACTCGAGATACCTTTAGGATCCCAGGATTCTAGCAATAAGTGAATGCACATGAGTGTGGTGACCCACCAGGAGCTTCATGACTCCTGACAGCTTAAAGAAATACAGGTCCCCAAAGAATGTAGTACAATAGCAAGTAAGTACACAGCACATACCAGGTGACATCCAAAATTACTAAAATTTGACTTAGTTAAATATTTGTTAGGGATCTATTATATGGCAGATGGTCTCTTAGAAAATATAGCTTTAAAGATGACTATTAAGAACAGTTTAAGGACCTCATGATTTAAATGGGGAGACAGATAACAAACAGGAACAATGCAATGCATCAGTTGTGATCAAAGGTAATGAGGACACACACAAAAAAGGAAATCAGTTGCTGGTAGTAAACATTAAGCTGATTTTTAAATGAAAGAATTGTACTTTCTTTATCTGCTACTCCATAGTTGTATGTTTTTGGTCTGCCCTATAAAGTTCCTGCTTTTTGGAATAAAGTGGTGTATTCTGCATAGGTCTGATGCTTTCAACTGGTACATAGATAAATACCAAAAGTATATGCTAGAAGTCTTAAAATAACACAGTGGAGCAATAATTGGATTTGAGTGTATACAGTTTCTATTTTTTTGAATATATGATGTTGTGAAATGCTTTGCCTCATTAGACTATGCATATAAGTAACTTTTATAAAAATATAAATACATTTTTAAAGGAGAGCCAAATAAATGAAAATTGAGGAGTTAAGTAACAAATCAGAACAAGACGTGACAGGTAAAAACCAAAAAAAGAAAACAACTATTTTTGGTTATCCTCAGAATGTTGACAATGATATTGACTTCTTATATGGAATGATAAGTCAACACATTTTATTTCTCAAAGAAAGGTAATCTCAGAAGGCTATAGGACACCGATTGGATTTAATTATAGTAGTAACACTTCTCTAATCAACATACACATACATCAGGATTTTAATAAGTGTAAGTTATCCAAGTTAGATAATTAAAAAAATAATTGAAGTGATTTGTGAACAATTCAAAGTCTCATTAAGCTTTTATTCATTTGAATAAAAGTAAAGCTAAGATATCTAGAAACCATAAATCTTGTGAATAGTAGAAGATATATGATGAATAAAAAAAACAAATTGAAGTAAAGCAATTAGACCAATACAGCCAGATTTTTGGAATATATTATTTCTAAATGTTTTTTACTCCACCTAAAATTGGAGATTTATTTTTTTGACACTGGTATTTATTCAGATAAACCTAATTTACAAAACTACCAGGATTCATCTATAGGGAAAAATCTATAAAATTATATGAGTTAATTCTGCTCTAGAAAGGAATACAAAATTCTGAGTCGTTAAAATAGTTTATGTCCAAAAATTAGTGAAATATAAAAAAGCTTTAATGTGAAATATTAGTATAAAATAATTTTAAGATCAACATACTGTCACTTAATAAAAAGTAATTTAGTTAAGCATCAAAGTTGTTTTTTTTTGTTTTACAAATGTGTTTCTACTTTCTTCTCATACATTAATTTTCTTTTCATATCCTCCCACATAAAACATACTGCAAAATCTAATAAAACAAACCCTTTCTTCATAACATGGATGGATTAGAAGTAAAACTATTTAAATGAGTAAAATAACTACCCCATTTGCCAAGTTTTAAACATTTTCTTACATCTACTTTTTAAGAATCAGTGCTCATTTTGTATTTATATATACCATAGATAGTCCACTGAGAGATATGCTTTAATCTAAGAATTTACTTCTATGCAGCTCATGAATAATAATTTTTTAGCATTACTATAATGACAATTTGTCTAGTAAATGAATGCTGACCTATGTGAAACAATTTTAATGTTGCTTTTTGACCTCTTTGTCTCAGTTGTGGTAAGGGAGATAAGAATGTAGCTATCCATTCCTTTATTCCTGTGGTGGATACACCCTAGGATGGTCTGCATGATTTTTAAAACCTAGTATTCACCTTTCAAATGTAATGGAAATTGTGATAGGCTTCTAACCAATTGAATATGGCAAGAGTGATTGGATATCACTCCTGTAATTATGTTAAGCTATATTGCAAAGGTGAAGGGATTTTTCGGATATAATTATGATCCTTAACCAGTTGACTTTGAGGTTATCAAAGTTGACTTTGAAATTATCCTAAGTGGGTCTCACCTGATCAGAGGACCTAGGCCTTCTGAAAGGCAGACACTCCAAAAGGGAAAGAATGTTTCTGTTGATGGTTTTGAAGAAGTCAGCTGCCCAGGAATTTCACAGTCTCAAAGAAATTAATTCGGCCCAAGCCTGGAAGACCTTGGAAACTGATCCTTTCCTAGCTCAGCTCCTGATAAACATACCTTACAAGACCCTGAACAGGCGACCCAGTTAGACTAGGCTTACACATCTGACCTACAGACAGTGAGATAATAAAATAAATCTTGTGTTAAGCTGCTAATTTTTTTTTTTTTTGTAATTTGTTACACAGCATATAAAATTAATACAAACTCTCTTACAAAAACCTTGTAAAAACAGACCAGATGCCTTACATTTTCAAAGCAACCTTAAGCTTTTAAAATGAAATATTTTAATGCTTTATCAATCCTCACTGTAATGTCAAAACAGTACATTTTTGCTGCTAAGCAACCACTTTCCTTAGTAATTTCTGCTTAGAAATGTTTAATGTTTAAACTCTTTTTCATTGTTTTATGCATGTTGGAAAAAAAAAAAAAAAAAAAAAAAAGAGAGAGAAGAAGAAGAAGAAAAAAGACCAGGAAAATTAAGAAGATGAAGCTATGGGCAGAACCTCCATGGTTTCCATTCACATTTCTTTTCCCTTGCCTAGATAAATTAATTTCTGGCTATTTCTCTTGCTATTTGCCTCCAATCATAGCACATCCCACAGTCCATTCCATTTTGATTTTCATTCTGTTTCTGCCACGTCAGTTAAACTCTAATGGAGAGAGGTTAGATAATATTATTTTACTGTTTGTCAACATAAATGAATTTCATCAGTAAATGATAGAATACTCCAGGCAGGTCTGTATGCTAATCAGACTGACCTGATTTTGAAAACTATGTTGGTTTCTAACCATGTGAACGTGGAAAAATTGTTTAAGATTTGTGAACCTCCATTTTATTATTTTTTAAATATGGAAAACAATGCCTTTGTCATATTGGTGTTGTGATTCAAATTCACAACATATTTAGCAATGCCTGGCACATATTAAAAGTTCAATATATAGTAACCATTTCTAAATACTATTTATCAGCTGGGCTTGGCTCCCCTCTCCCTCTCCTTCCCCTCTCCTGCTCTCTCTCAGTAAAGAGGTACATTTAATTATCATAGTAATTATCATAGTAAGGAGACAAGATGAACTTCCTTATTCCTGTTGTATAGAGGAGGAAATTGAATCTAAGGACATTAAAGGCCTTCCCAAGTTTACCTGAATAGTGAAGGTCACAACTAAGAAATGAACCGAAGCCTTTTTAATTCCATTTTCATACCATTTTCATTCCAGTTGTTTCATTTGTGACCTCTCAACATCCTGAGGCTATACCAATGGAGCAATCTATTTCCAAATAATATTTAATTGTACAAAAAAAGAAAGGACATATCCTAGGGAAGTTTTAAACCCCCAGGTAATTGTTAAACTTAAAATATTTTGGGACTATATATGTAATCCCTTATTATTGGGTTCTGTTAATTGAGAAACAGATTAAATATATTGAAAAGACTAATTCAGATCATGAAATCACCTAATGTTTATTTGCTGTTAACACATCAGCATAGTTCCACATATACTTACGTTATTTTAAATTAACTCCTTAAAAATATAGACTTGAGGAAAAGAAATGTGACAAAGAGAAGATTTGAAATTTACTATGTATAACAGGCTTGATTTATAGGTTCACGGAAAAACTGGGTGGAAAGTATAGACATTTCCCATATAACCCATGCCCCGAAAACCTCCTTCACTATTAACAGTCCCCATGAGAGTGGTACACGTGTTATAATTAATGACTCCATGTTGGCATATTATTGTCACTTGAAATCCATACTTTAAGGTTCTATCTTGATATTGTACATTCTATCAGTATTGACAAATGTATGACATGTAGTATCATACAGAATAGTTCCACTGTGCCAAAAATGCTCTGTACTCTGTGTATTCAACATTCAACCCTCTCTTCCTTTAACCCTTAGAAACTACTGATCTTTTTACTGTCCATAGTTTTGTCCTTTCTAGATGTCATAAATTGAAATCATCCAGGATGTAGCTTTTTCGGATACTTTCACTTACTAATATGCATTTAAGTTTCTTCTATGTCCTTTCAAGGCTTGATAGCTCTTTTTTTTTGTTTGTTTGTTTGTTTTTAGTGCTGAATCATATTTCATTCTATAGATGGACCGCACTATATTTATCCATTCACCTACCGAAGGACACCTGGGTTGCTTCCAAGTTTTGCAATTATGAATAAAGCTACTGTAAACATCCATGTGTAGTTATTTGTGAGGACATAAATTTTCAATTCCTTTAGTTAAATATTGAGGAACATAATTTCTGGATCATATGGTAAGAATATGTTTACTTTTGTAAGAAACGCTCAACCTGTCTTCCAAAGGGCTTATACCACTTGCACTCCCACCAGCAATCAATGAAAGTTTCTCTTGCTCCACATCCTCTCGACATCCTCGCCAGCATTTGGTGTTGTCAGTGTTCTGGATGTTGATCATTCTAATAGGTGTGTAGTGAGTGGCATCTCACTGTTTTAATTTGCAATTCCTTAATGATGTATGCTACCGAACATCTCATATGTGTATCTTCTTTGCCAGATGTATATTTTCTTTGGTCGGATGTTTGTTTGGGTATTTTGATCATTTTTTAATCAGGTATTTATATTTCTTATTGCTGAGTTTTAAGAGATCTCTTTGTGTATTTTGAATAACCATCTTTTATCAAATATGTCTTTTGCAAATATTTTATACTGTTCTTTGATTTGTCTCTTCACAATTATCTTTCACAGAGAAAATGCTTCAAATTTCAATGAAGTCCAGCTTATCAATTATTTCTTTCATGGGTCATCCCTTAGGTGGTGTATCTAAAAAGGTATCACCATACCTGAGATCACTAGGTTTACTCTTCTAGAAGTTTTACAGTTGTGTTTTACATTTAAGTGTATGATCCACTGTGAGTTAATTTTTGTGAAGGATGTAAAGATTGTATATAGACTCATTTTTTGAATATAGATATCCAGTTGTTTTAGCACCATTTGTTAATAGGATTATCATTTCTCCATTGTATTGCCTTTTTTCCTATGTCAAAGATCAGCTGACTGTATTTATCACGGTTTATTTCTAGGCTCTGTGTTCTGTTCCATTTATTGATTTGTCTATTCTTTCACCAGTACCACCCTGTCTTAATGACTGTAGCTTACATCATTTCTTATAGTAAGTCTTGAAGTTGGGTAATACTGGTCTTCTGACTTTGTTCTCCTTCAGTATTAAGTTGGCTATTCTGGGTCTTTTGCCTCTTCATATAAACTTTAGAATCAGTTCTGGGATTTGATTGTGACTGATTTGAATCTACAGATGAAGCTGGGGAGAACTAACAATATTGCATCTTCCTATCCATGATCATAGAATATCTATTTATTTAGTTCTTTGATTCCTTTCATTGGTGTTTTATAGTTGTTTTTTTTAATAAATCTTGTTCATGTTTTTTTAGACTTATACCTACGTAAGTAATTTATTTGGGTGGAAGGAGATGTTAATGTGTAAATGGTAATGTATTTTTAACTTTAAATTGTACCTGTTCTTTGCTGCTATGTAGAAATGTGATTGACTCTTGTATATTAATTAACCTTGTATCCTGCAAACTTATTATAATTACTTATTAGTTCCAGGGTTTTTTTTTTGTTTTTGTTTTTAATCTTTTCAGTTTCCCTATATAGAAGACCATAGAAATCCATATTATCTGAAAACAAAGACAGCTTGATTTCTCCCTTCCCAAATTGTATACTTGATATTTCTTTACCTTTTCTTATTGCATAAGCTAGAACTTGCCATACAGTATTGACAAGGAGAGATAAGAGGGAGCATCCTTTCCTTGTTCCTGATATTAACAGGAACATTTTGAGTTTCTCACCATTAAGTATGATTTTAGCTATAGATTTTTTTATAGATGTTTCTTATTAAGTTGAGGAAGTGTTATCACAGACTTACAGGGTCTACTTGCCTGCATGTATCCAATCCAAATAAGACACAAACAGGAGATTGCAACAAAGAAAATAAAGGTTTATTTAAGGAGTTGGCGCCAAACCCAAAGACATAGGTGAGCTAGTGCTGTCAAATACCGGGCTCCCAGATGGCCTTTAGTAGCCAGGTTATACAGGGGAAAATCATTAATTATGGTTGCTATGGCATCAGGGTTGGGGGCTCCACTGACTGGTGCGGGCTAAGGCAGGGAGCAGTTAGTTGGTCATGGCTTCAGGGCCTGGTGTCAGCCTGGAATGGTTCTGTCCAGCTCCCAGGAATGCCATCGGTGGGGCCGTTCTGCTTTCATGAGTCCAGAGCTGAATCGGAACTGAGGCCAAGGTGTTGTCTTTGTTTGACTAAAACCTTATTCTAGTTGGAGGTTTGGTTATTGTATCTTGGTCATGGTTGATAGACCTGAAGCTTTATTCTTAAATGAATTTGGTGTTGACCAGAAACTCATGTCCGAAGGGGTTACTGATTAAAAGGAGCTGACGTACAGTATACGCACAGGTAGGAGAATCTAGGGAAAGAATGCAGGTGAGTCATAGTTCTATCTGGCTAAACTAAGTGAGCTTGGGTTAAAGCAAAATGCATGCTAAAGAAATGTAGTTCATGTGCAGTTACAGAAGTTCCCCTTCATTCCTAGTTTGTTCGGTACTTTTTTTTAAATCATGATTGGCTGTTGATAAATACTTTATCTGTATCTTTTGATACAAACAATCATGTAATTTTTCTTCTTTAGCCTATTTATGTAATGGTTTATATTATTAATTTTGAAACTATTTGTATATCTATGACCAAATCTCACTTGATTGTGATATGTAATTCTTTTTATACATTGTTGGACTCAATTTGCTAATACTTTATTGAGCATTTTTGCATCTATGTCATGGGAGATATGGATTTCTAGCTTTCTTTTTCTTGTAATACCTTTTTTCTGGTATTAGTATTAAGGTAACGTAGGCCTCAGAATTAGTTAGCAAATATTCCTTCTGCTTCTATCTTCTAGACAAGATTGTAGAGAATTGGTACAATTTCTTCTTTAAATGTTTAGCAGAATTCACCAGAGAACCCATCTGTGCCCAGTGTTTTCTGTTTTCGAAGGCTATTAATTATTGCCTCAATTCCGTTAATAGATACAGTTCAATTCAGATTGTCTATACCATTTTGTGTGAGTATTATCATATACATTTACAATTAATCTAAGTCCACCTTCCAAAAACACTATACCACTTCACAGGTAGTGTAAGCATCTTATAGTAACGATATGTTTCTAGTTTCTCACTCCCATTCCTTTCATCATTGCTGTCATTCGTTTTACTTATACATAAGTATAATTGAATGCATTCTTGCTATTATTATTTTGAACAACCTGTTATCTGTTGTATCAGTTAAGAATAAGAAAAATAAAAGTTTTTATTTTACCTTCACTTATGCCTTCTTTGATGTTCTTTCTTTCTTTATGTAGAGCCAAGTTTCTGAACTTTATCATTTTTCTTCTCCCCAAAGAACTTCTCTTAACATTGCTTGCAAGGTAGGTTTACTGGCAATAAATTCTATCAATTTTTGTTTGTCTGACAAAGTCTTTATTTTTCCTTCACTTTTGAAAAATAATTTTATAAGGTACAGAATTCTAGGCTGAGGGTTTTTTCTCTCAACATTGTAAATATTTTACTCCATTCTCCTTGCTTGCATGGTTTCTGAGGAGAAATCAGCTGTAATTCTTATTTTGCTCCTCCATACATGAGGCTATTTTTCCTCCACTCTGGCTTCTTTCAAAATTATTTTCTTTATCTTTTATTTTCTGAAATTTGAATATCATATGCCTAGGTGTAGTTTTTCTGGTATTTATCCTGCTTGGTATTTGGAGCTTCCTGCATCAGTGGTTTGGTATCTGATATCAAGTTGGGGAAAAGTCTCAGTCATTATTTCTTCAAATATTGCTCTGTTTTTTCTCTCTTCTCCTTCTGATAGTCTTATTATGTGTATGTTATACCTATTAATAAACAAAATTTAACTGAGCAAATTTGAAAATCGAATTGACTTTATTAAACAATTCACGAATCAGGCAGCCTGTCATCTAGGAAGCAGAGAGATCTCCAAGAGGTTATATGAAATAGAAGACTTTTATAGAAAGATGGGTGGGACAAGGAAGAAGTTACCATCAAAGAAAAATAAAAGTTCATTGGGGGAAAGTAAGAGGTCAGGTGACGATGGTTTCTCATTGGCTGAGCTGCAGTGTTCCCATTGGCTTGGCTTATTGCTGGACAAGAAGAAAATCATCCTCCCTCCTGCTGGAGTAGTAAAGTAGTTTCACTTCTGGTTGGGGTCTGTTGCTGAATGAACTGAAGCTGTAATTGACATTGTTTTTCTGTTTGGGGTGATTGACAAGTGGTAGAGTGTGAAAGTTCCCTCTACAGGTCTCCCCCACTCTAATTTTAGTTGCTTTCCTTATTAATTTTTATACACCTTTGATAGTTGTCATACAGTTTTTGGATATTCTGGTGTTTTTATTTTTCTCTTTTTTCTCTTTGCTTTTCTGTTTTAGAAGTTTATATTGACATATCCTTAATATCACAGATCCTTTCCTCAGCCATATCCAGTTTACTATAAGCCCATCAGAGGCATTTTATTTCTGTTACAGTGTTTCTGATCTCTAGCATTTCTTTTTTTATACTTCCGTATAATTTCCATCTTGCTGCTTACATTACCCATCTGTTCTTGCATTATGTCTACTTTTTCCATTAGAGCCCGTAGCATATTAATTAGAGCTTTTTAAAATCTGTGGTCTGATAATTCTAATATTCCCACCTTATCTGGGTCTGGTTTTGATGCTTGCTCTGCCTCTACAAACTGTTTTCTTTTTTTCTTTTTAGTATGTTCTGTAATGTTTTGTTGAAAGGTGGACATGATGAACTGTGTAAAAGTAACTGTGGTTTATAGATCTTTCGTGATGCTGTGGTAAGGTGTGGGGAGAGGGCAAGTGTTCTATGATTTGATGTCAGTAGTTTGGTGAGCCTGTGTCCCTGCACTGCTTCTCGGTATGACCCCTCCCTCCTTAGGTGAGACACGATTGTTAGAGAGGGCTGGAGATGGGTATTTCTCTTTTCCCAAGTGGAAGGTTGGAGTTAGGTAGTTCCCTTCCCTCAAGTCGGTTAGGCTCTGATAAAAATCCAACAGGTTAGGCTCTGGTAAAACGGTTTTTCCTGAGAGAAGGCCTTATAAAGAAAAACAGAATACTCTGGCATATTCCAAAATGGCTGCTGTCCTCCTGCCCCTCCTTGGAAGCATGAAAGGGTTTTCTCTGCTCATCACTGTGATAATCAAGTAGAGTTCCTGGAGACAACACTCACAATTGTGTAAGCCAATCCGCACATCCATGACAGTGATCCCCCTGGAGTTTTTAACTCTCAGAGTTATTTACACTGAGTCTCTGGCAATTTGTCAATTACAGTTCAGGCTTTCCTACCCTGGAACTGGTTTTCGTGGAGGTTTTTGCTTGTGTGTTCCTGCTACAGTAAGTTGTGATTCTCTCTATTTGCCCATCTGTGTCTCCATTTTGGGGGCAGTGGTTTGACTTGTGACCTCACTTCTCAGACAGATCTAGAAGTATTCTTTATTTTTCAGTTTGTTCAGATTTTTGCTTGTTGTTGTGATAGGAGTGGCCACTTCTACACTCCTTACATGCCAGATCAGAAAACTGAAAAACAAAAATTCACTAATTTTTAATAATTGAACACTTTGAAAATAATATTTTACCACTAAAATAAGTAATAGTGATCATTTTAATATTTTATGCAGAATGAGTTCCTAACTAACCTCAGAAATTTAGAGATATCCAAGATCAGTCTTTCCCATTGCAGTGTTACCCAGCCTACCATCAATTTTTGGAAAAGAAGTATACACTTAGCTCACAGGACTGAACAAGCAGTAGACAGACAGAAAAGAAGTCAGTCTCTAGTGTCCCCATTCTAATGTCCCACCGCTTGTTCTGAAATTAAAGAGTTTCAGGCTCTGAACCTTCTATCCAGGATGCATAGGATTACTAGTCCTAGCTGCATACGGCCCCTGTTTTCAGTTGTTGGCTTATAATAGTTCTAGTAAGGTCTGAATACCTTAGAGACGGCTTAGCATCCTTTCTATAATAGTTGGCAGCATTAACCTCCCTCCTAAGTCTGTCCCTGCCATACTCTTCCTACCCCATCCTCATCAGATCATGGCTGCTCTTCAGGGAATGGAAATGAGACACATTTATCTTTGTAGTATTGCTTCAGGATATTCGATTTGACATTACTAAAAACCAAGTATTTCTCTAGCCAGATCATAAAAATACATATACAGAACAATCTATTCTTCATTGTGTACTTGGAGGCACTCCTTTGAACCCAGTACATTGATATCATTATGATTTCTATTTTCAAAGCCTAGGTAGGGACACAAATAGAAAAAATGCATGTAATAATACTACGTAGAGTGAAAAATCCCCTAACACTCAGACATAATATTTCTTTCACTTTCCCTCATCTCAAGTAGAGTTAGATAACCAGAAACAGACCTTAGGTAATTTTCTCTATAAATTCTTATCAATATCTTAGTATGATGACTTGAGTAGCTATTACTGCTTTTTAAAAAAAAGAAAACAATGGAACAAGAGACGTGTGACTGTGGAGCTGCCCCAAGGTAGCAGAATAGGTGGTAAACTTGGCGCTCAAGTCCAGATACTAAGAATCTAAATTCTGTGTAATTTCTACTGTTTACTGATTTTATAACACCAAGTATCTTCTCCTAAGAGTATAATGACCAAGACGCATGTTAGTAGATGGCTGTAAATATAGGTGAAAAGGTGAATTCATTGAAATACAACATTTAACGTTTATACAATATACTCTTGTCTACGTTACCATAGCACTGTATACATGCATCTCTTATTACACTTTTTATATTATGATATATTTATTATATAATTTTTCTCACATACTGTGAGACAAAGCATGGAACTAGAAACAAATGGGATATTTACAAAATAAATACGGACAGTGAATTTGTTAGAACTGGAAGTAATTGCTTCTTATTCTGATACTTTGCATAGAGGCTGGCACAGAGTAGATGCTTAATAAGTATTTGCTAAAGTTCATAAATAGTAATCATCATGACATAATATAGCCACAAATCCAAAGTCTAGTTTGTTGAATCAAAAGATTTACAGAATAATCTTGACTCTCCTTTTGAGTCTCATGACATTATCTTCTTGTCACATAGGATGAGTAATGTTCATGAGTTGAGTTAGATATTTGTACGCTTTCAGGTTAAGAAATTAAAACAAATAAACTTTGTTTTAAATGTATTTATATATAGGGTTCAAATATGTTTTGGCACCTCAGTCTTCTTCCTGGTCCTGGAAAACGTAGTGTCTTAAACTTCCAAAAGTCATTAAGCTATAAAAGTTAAGTAATTAAAATACTTCTCTACAAATTTTCAGTAATGATTAAAAACACAATATTCAATTCAACAAAACATTGAACAGTTATTTTATATCAGCCATGATATAAAACTATAAAACAATCTGGTTGCTGAAAGAGGCATTCGTCTTTATGGAGTCTATAAATTCATTCACAAATGTAGACTCAGAAAATGCCCTTATAATAATGTAAAACGTTATGTAATCTAGGGCCCAAAGGCACTACTGTTCAGTATACAATCTAGCACCCAATGCTACTAATAGAAATGTTATTGAAGATCAAAGACATGAGAGATTATCATGGGATTGAGAAACCAGGGAGAATTTCTGGAGGTTAAAAGAATGAATTGTATCATCATTGTGTTAGGATACAAAGTGATAGAGGAAAAAGCAATATTTTAAGCAAAATTTCAACAACAGTAAGAGGTGCAGACAAAGCATGGAACTAGAAACAAATGGGATATTTACAAAAGAAATACGGACAGTGAACTTGTTAGAACTGGAAGATTATGTCAGAAACTTAGCTAAAGATGTATTTATAGAGTGTTGCGTCCAGCGCAACACAGGCAGTGAGAGAATGAGAAGGGGCAGTGAAGGGTTAAGAAAGAAACAGAAATCAAGAAAGTTATGAAACAGGGGGCCAAGGGTCTCCCAGTCTCAAAGGACTGAGAGCCCCGAATCGGGCTGCCTTCTGGCGTTTACTGAGATACACACAAGGAAGTAGTATTGTTTTCTCCACGGTCTGTGAGTCTCATACATCACACCAGAAAACTGATTCAAATCAATCACCCTTGCCTGCAAACAGCCGGAATAGAAAGTCCCATGATGTCTTAACAACTATGGCATGTGCCTCCCCTGAGACAAATCCTTTATACTGAAACTTATTGTTAAGAATGGAAGGAGAACTGACGTTATTACATCATTGACTCACTTCCCAAGCAGGTTGTGGGAAGGAATATAGGCAGAAGCTCTCCTTAGGCAGGGGAAGGTGGGGGCTGTGCCCACCTCTATCGACCCCATGGGTTCTCCTGGTGGTCCCCACACGGTTCCGCCTGGCTTGGGTTGTTCCTCCCGTGAGGAATCTTACCCGTCATTGGCTGACCAACCATCTCTTGGGGGCCAAACAGAGAGACATGAGGTGTAAGCACAAAGGTGAAGCAAAGTCCCTGAAAGGATCCGTCTCACAGACTCTCCTGTCTTTAGGGACAGGCACCACGGGACAGACGATTAGGTTGCTGCGTGACAACAGTAGAGAAACAGTGAGGGCCATTTGTAGAGAACCTCAGAAGCTGGTAGAGCTTTCTGTTCAAATCCTTTACGTAGTTCTCCTTTCACTACCTGATCACGAGTGCAGCTCATGGGCCTGCTCCCAGAACAGTGATGAAAGGAAAAGATGAGACAGTGACCGTGATCTGATTGTCAGGCTTCATAGTGGCAGGGTAGGCACCTGGATTGTCCCTGCAGGAAATCAGGGTTTATTGAGGCACAGGGAATCGATGCTACATGGTTAATATGACTAACCATCCACTAAAATGACATTCTGTCTACATGCTTGTCAAATGTTAGCTTTTAAAAATTATATTTCCATTGAGGACATAGATTGAATATTAAAAGACAGAAATTTGAACTGTTAGCCTACAACCTGATGAAAATGCTCAAGATAAGGAGGGATATTTGTAAGAACCCAAATCATTGGTTGTTATTAAAATTACCGCATTGTTCACAATGAAAACAGCACCACGACACCTCAATTGGTCACTCAAAAATAAGCTGCAGCAACCAATCTATGAATGCACAGGCAGTTCTTAGATGCTTCCCGAAAATACAGTTTGTATTATTGTCAGGAAAAAAAATGGACCCAAACATTGTTTTGTTTTTATTAATAATAATTGGATGACATGATCAAAAATCAATTATGTAAATGGTCATAGTTTTCTGGTAGGAAAAACTACCAGGCACTGCTTTCAACTTAAAACGACAAAACAATCTGGACAAGGAACAAATTAAAAAACAAAACAAATAGGTAACAAATGTTGCTGGAAGCTTCCCTCAAATTCTCTTTAAGAATTACCTTGGAAAGTGAAACAAATAATTAGAGGAGATGGGGATAAAAGGTCAATTAAATTATAGGTTGAAAAGATGAAGCCAAATGTAAAATAGTCTTCTATCAATTAACATACTGAAATAATGGGTTCTATTTAAGATGTAAGTAATATGTTTTACTGTATGTTAATAGTTACAATTGGGTCTATGTATGTGTTGGAGGAGGTCATCCAGGGGGTTGACCCGAGAGCTGGACCTGGACAATCAGAGGCTCCTCACCCCCTCCCTTGTCCTTGGAATGTACATTCTGCCCACCATTCCCACAGCGGGGAATGTGCCATTTACAAGGATACAGACTTCAGAGTGCAATGTGTTATTGAGACCATTTGGATGGTGTACATGACTGAATCCCGTTAAGGCCTGTTTAAGATTCTGGGGGGTGGGTGTAGGCTTGTGGCTGCCCAAGACAAGCCTCATAGGTAAATTGCCTTGCTATTAAACTTACCACCTACCAATGTGTGGTCTTCCCTTTCTTCAGTTACTTCTTGCCCTTTGTTTGCAGTGGTAGCCAGCTTCAGATTTGACCTGGGAAGCTTCTAAGGTTTCAATCCAACACCTTTGTAAGAGTAAAAAGGAGAAATAGGGATTTTGCAGCGTCAGTGATCATTGACTGCAGTATTTATAAAGATATTTCTATGAAGATAAGCCTATTATTTAATCCCTTAGTGGACTAATAACTAATGTTTCAGAGGAGTTACTGGTATTAGGTCTGTGGGCTTCACATCCCAGCTCTGCCACTTATTAGCAGAGAAAAGTTAGTTGTGTTATTTAACTCCTTTGTGGAAAATGGGAAATTTCCTGATATACAATATTAAGTCATAATATTTTTTTTGGTTAACATCATTATTTGTTGTTATGTTTTTGAGTATGTGGGGGGCATGCTAAATGAAATAAAGCAGGTGAAATGTTAAGCCTTGTGCCTAGCAAATTAAAATTGTTGCTGTCATTACCATCGAAACATATTTTCGACAGCCTATGAATTTATCAGTGTTCTTGGTATGAATTTGGGAAAAATATGGATAAATATTCCTATGGGGCCAAATGTATGAAGAACAAAATGGAGGAAATGCTAGTCTGCCCAGCCTTTCACCTGGCCAACTTTACAAGCGCTAAAGTTACTTCATCATTCTCTAGAATGCCTTCTCTGCAAAGGCTTGCCTCTTGATTTTCTCAGGTGTCAATTAGATAATAAAATGATAGATTTATAAAAACAATTCTTGGACTATATATTTTTTTCTAGGCAAATTTAGAAGGAAATGCAGCAGGAACTTTAAAATTTGATATACTTCACAACACACAAATATAAGCTTGCATTGTCGAAAAAGATTCTGGTCATAATTTTCAAATTCAGTATTACATTGTCCATTTCCTTTCATGAAAAAAAAATCTTCAAAAAAATGGTAAACAGGATACATGAATTAACTCATTGTTTATCTTAATAAAATGACCAATTAACAGTGGATTTTGTTGCATTTTTTGTTCATTCTCTATCAACAATTGCGATGTGCAATGTGAATATTTTTATTGTGCTTGAAAAAAATTGTGGCAATGAAATAAAGTTGGATAGTTGGATACACTGATATGGTCTTCAAGACTATGAGTTACCTGAAACTATGTGGGATGATAACTAAAGCACCAGTGATATGGTAAAAATCATCAATCTACCTTCATCTTTAAAAATGTCCCTAAGAGAGAAAAAAACAATCAGTGGATCAGAGACATTTTTAGTTTATTATACTACACAAAAATGTTGTGTCCCATTGTCATCATTCTGGATATCTCTCCTTGGTAAGTGATCTGAAAAACATGAAAAATTGTAATGTTTCACACTATCCACTATTAATGAGATTCTGGATGAAAATATTCCCTGGATGCTGGCCTCGGTAGGCTAGAATCAGCACTTTTCAATTAAGTCATTATTTTTTTATTTTTTTCTCTAGAATTAATACACTGAAAGCTACAGCATCACAACCAATGCTAAAAAAGTAAAGAAGAATATGTTTCATTTTTGCAAGTAAGTAAAACATTTTATATTGCTATAAACACATGTAACTCAATTGTTTTCTGGACTGCCTAGTTCTTGATATTATGGTTAAGTTGCATTTCCATGAACACCCATGTGTAATGATGTAGGGTCTTTTCCCTGCTCAGCAGCTCTCCGTGTCTCCAGTTTTTTCTAAGAGTTCCTCAATGTATGTCGCATGTGCTCAATATTACGCCCTATGTACCATTCTCCTCTGAATTCCCCTCAAGCCCACATGCCTCTAATGAGACTGCCATCATGGTGACGTTACTATATCTACTGTGAACAGTAAGAGGAAGTAAGTGCATCCTTCTTTATTCTTCCAAATCAAGCATGGGAATGGTTTTCTTATTTCTTCATAGTCCGGTGACCTCCAGACTGAACATTCAGCAATATTTTACTAAAGTTTTAGGGATAATAGACAAGGGAAGAGAAAGAAAGAATGAGGGGAAATTCCCCATTGCTACGTGGGGCTATGCTCATTCTCAGCATCACCTATAGGATGATTCTCTGCTGAGTATCCCTGCCCCTGTTTACCAAGGACCATCTCTTTTACCACTGGGGATGTGCCAAAGATATTTGGTCTTTTGTTTCCAGACTCAAGGGCCACAAGATCCAGAGACAGCAAAGTGTCTCATTTGTTCCAGTCTAGAGTCCAACATCCTGGTTTTAACTTTTGTTAAAAGCATCAGATGTCTTATTTGACAGTTATATTTGACAGACTATTTGATATTATATTCGTTACCATTGCCCATGAATTGGCATGGGCTTTATATTTCTTACATAATACAGTAAGACGGTGCTGTTAATGTGTAAATGGTTCAACAATGTCAAACCCATCATTTCTGCGATTCTTCTAGCTACTTTCTCATGGTGGCTATTAGCGTCTCAGATACAGAAACATACATACTTAGAGCAGGAGGATGTATAGAATGGGGACCGCTGCTTCTTCTATTAGGAAAGCAAACAGGTTCCTAGAAGACCTACCCAGAACCCTTTTGCTTATGTCCTATTGCCCCAAATAGTGACATATAGCCTCTCCTAGCTGGGGAGAATGGCAAATGAGTAAAGAGGAAAGAATGCTGGGAATGAATGTTAAGTTAGACAAGAGTATATACAGAAAATAACAAAGTGCATTGAGCAGTAGGCCAGTCCAGTGCAGGTTGAATTCTGCCAGATCCAGTAGTCCAGTCTCATTATTTACCATCCTACTACCCAGATGAAATAAGGATCATGCCTAACATCCTTTCTATAATATTTACATTCTTATCTCATGATCTAAGCAACTACTTAAGAACTCACACTTACACAACCCTACACAAGTAGATGTATAATTTTTAGACAAAGTAGAATTTAAATAATGCATTTCTTAAAAACACATTTTTGTAAAATAGGGGAACATAATCTGCAGAAATGTACCTCTGACTGTGAAGATAATTGTTAACTTCTTTTATGTTGCCTAGAATGAATTCACTTCTTAGTGCCTCAATATCACAAACATTGCCATTTCAAAAGAATGTCTGTAGCTTTATTTTACTAAAAGCTACTTTAAGATGATTTCAACAACTGCAGAACAGTCTTTTCCAGAGCTGAATTTCTATCTCTTCACTTTTTTGGCACCAAAACCTTTAATATGAGCTAGCATGCTTGTTTGCTATTTATTTTGTTTGTGCCCATCATAGTTTTAATGACCAATACTAAATTTCAGGGAGAAAACCAAGCTTTCTCCAGAAGGAGACACTATTTCTATCTTCCGAAGCTGTTCACTATAAAAACATCCTTGAAAAGATAGTCCAGAACAAAAGCATGCAGCAATGCAAGAGACCATGGCTGCTTATCTTCCTACAGGTGTCCATATGTTTTGAAATGGATTGTTTTATGTGTGTTTATGACATTCAGGGCCATATAAGTTCCTGGGCACAGAGCAGATACCACTCTTGCACAGATCAATGGACCATGCTGATAGCAGTGAATAAAATAAATCTTATTTCACAGAGCTAATATTCTAGTGGTAGTGACTAGCGTTAAAAATAATCAAATATATGACAGAAAATCAGATTAAAAAAAAATAAAGCAGGGTAGGGGAATAAAGAGGGAGCACAGACTGGGTGAAGAGAGTGAATGTCTACGTTAGAAAAGGTTTGTAGGAAAATTCTCACTGAGAAAGACTCCTCTGAGCAGACACCTAAATAAATTGTAGAGGGGCTATGTAGACATCTAAAATAAAAATGTTTCATGAAAAATATAATCTAAATAAAGTCTGAAGGCAGGGGTCTGCTTGTCTTGCTTAAGGAATAGTAAAAGACGCAATTTGTCTGAGATGGATAGAGTAAAGGAGAGAGAAAGAAAAAAGAAGACAGGAGGTAAGAGAGATATATTGGGGCAGCTTATGCAGGGTGTTACATACGTACCATGGAAAATTCTTTTGATTTTAGTCTGAGTGAGATAAGAAAACCTTGGAGAGTTTTGAAAGACATAATCTGACTCATGATTTCAAATGCCTACTCCCACCACTCCGCGCAGTCTAGGTGGTAGGAGGGCAAAGGTGGGGAAAGACAAGTTTAGGTAGAGCACAGTAGTCAAAGCTTTATCAGACAGTAGTAAAGGTGATGATTCTGTATACATTTTGAAATTAGAGCTATCAGCATTTATTGATGGACTGAATGTGGGATATGAGCAAGAGAGAGAGTCAAAGACGATTTCAAGGATTTTCAATGTAACAACTAGACGAATGGATGAGAAACTCCGGGGAGAAACAGTTTTTGAAAAATAAATCAAAGTTTTGATTTTGACATGTCAAGTTTGAACTATTTTTTGTTATCTAATAAAAGACTTTGCTAAGGAGCTGGTGAGAAGACAAAACAAAACAAAACAAAAATACTCTTACCCCTTCCCCATAGGGTAGGTGACAATAATGAATGATAAACTGTAATTATAAATTGAAAGCAAAATACAGTTGTCTTAATAATAAAAATTAGAATGTATTTAAAGAGTAATCCTGGGTTTGAAATTTATATTCCCAGAAAATTTGTGAAATAGATTTTGAAATAAGTATATTTTGAGGATATTTTAATTTCAAGTATTTGTTCTGAGGGTTGGGAAATCCATAAATTAATTGCACATTTTTATTATAAGTTCTAGGGAGCCACAAAACCAAGACCATTGAGAGATAAGTAAGGAAAATATTATGAAGTTAGATTATTTTGTAAAAGACATATTTCAACAAGAACTAATGAAAATGAGTTTTAGTAGGCTAGGTATAATGCAGATCAGAAAAACAAAAGCATGCATACATAACTGCATACAATTTTAGATATATATGCTTGTGAAAATTTAGATGCATCAATCAGCAAAGTAAATTTGCTTTAAGAAATACACTTGGTGATTTCTTCTGTAAAACAAAAGATGCTCTGAGGAGTGAATGATGATCTAACTAATACACAATAAGGTTATGTTTTAAAGTAAAAGTGCAGGGATGAATTCTATTCTATATCAAATGCTATATTGCGATGTACAAGTTTGACAATTTCTAATATTACTCTTATGTTTTAAACTAATACAGGCATAAGAAACTAAGTGCAGGGAACTACTCTAAGGGTTTGAGTCACTTTTCTGGTTTTGAAAAATCAAAACATTGTTTTTTATTCTAACTCAATAGAAAGGACCTGAAAACTCATTGCTCTTGGCTACTTTTAAGTATCGCAACTGACACTTAACTTCTTTTTATTTTCCTATTAAAATCTGCTGTCTCTAAAACATTAGCATAAGATCAGAAAGTCATTAATGATAGTTTATAAGAAAGGAAAAGTGAAGCTTATGTGAAAGAAAAGGGTCATTTTCAAGAATTTGCTGTGAAATTTGGTCTAGACATTCATCCCAGTTTCTCAATTGTTTAGACATTAATTACCAGTGTCTTAAGAGACGAGTCAAGATGCAATATCTATAGACTGTCAGTAGTTTTTCATGTTTTCATTAGTCATTCATCATCAATATTACTAGAGGTAGGGGATATAACAGTGATCAACAGGGTCCTACCTACCTTCAGATATATCCAATGGGGTGATAGGCAAGGAAACAGAATTGCAATTCACTGAGATTAAATTATTAACTTTGGGTAAGAGATGGGGCATGTAATCCATTCTTGTTCATCAGGAAAATGTTCCCAGACAAATGATATCTGAACTGAGACTTCAATGGTGCAGAAGTTAGCCTGGTAAAGAAGAGAAGTGAGACAGATCAGGCAGGTATGTCATCAGGGCTAGAAAGTCCTTCTTTCAAGTATTCTTATGACTTTCCCCATCTCATAATTTAACACTGAGCCATCATGGAGGATTTTTCTGACAACTGTATCCATATTTGTCCCACCTAATTCCACTATAGGTTTTTCTCCATCTCATTACCCTGTCTTATTTTTTTCAGAGCATCTATTTGAAGATAACCTCTTTATTTTTAATTCATCTGCCTTATCCAAAATTGGAATATAAATTAGGACCTGCCATTTTTTAGTCATCATTGTACTTATATTGTTTAAAACAAATCTGACATGTATGGGGTAAACAAATAGAGGACCAAAGGTGAGAAATAGTTTATTTCTATTGGAGAAATCCAAATAATTACACTAGAATGTCACAGGAGGCACATGGACCAAGATTAAGGTCTTTTCAGTGAAATTAATTTTAACATAAATAAGTTTTAATCAATGAATTCATACCCTTTTTTCTCTATTGAAAGGCATACTGTTGGTTACAATGGAAACTAAGAAGAATGTTGCTGGTTATATGGAGTCTCTGTGGTTTCATATAAATTTTAGGATTATCTGTTTTAGTTCTGTGCAGATTGCCATTGGTATTTTGAAACAGATTGCATTGAATCTGTAGATTGCTTTGGGTAGAGAGCACATTTTTAGCAATATTAATTCTTCCTATCCATGAACACAGTATATCCTTCCTTTTATTTATGTCTTCATCAGTTTCTTTCTTTAATGTCTTATAGTTTTCTGAGTACAGGACTTTTACCTCTTTGGTTAATTTATTCCTAGCTATTTTATGGTTTTTTTTGGTGAAACTGTAAATGGGATTGTTTTCTTAACTTTTCAAAGCAACATTGAGAAAGAAGAACAATTTTGGAGATATCACACTAAATAATGTCAAACTATACTACAAGGCTATAGTAATCAAAAGAATATAAAACAGACACATAAATCAATGGAATAGAATAGAGATCATAGATATAAACCCACACCTATATCATCAATTCATCTATGACAAAAGAGGCAAATATACGATGGGGTAAAGACAGTCTCTTCAATAAGTGGTGCTGGTAAAACTGGATGATACATGCAAAAACTAAACTAGACCACCTTCTTACACTCTACAAAATAAACTCAAAATAGATTAAAGACTTATGAGGTATGATTAAAAAAATACAGTAAATGTTTAAATTAAAAAAAAACCAATTACAATAAAAGACACATTGCCATTAATCCACCTCAAAATACTCCCTCTCACTTCGAACACACTTATCCCATCATTATTGCCACCTTCTGAAGAAGTTCTAGAAGTCGTCTTTTGTGAATATCTTTAGTTACACTGTTGTGGCTTCCTTGATATCCTGAATAATTTTGACTTTGGGGAAGAGCCAGAAGTCGCATGGTACCAGATCTGGTGAATAAGGTAGATGAGGACATACTGTAATGTTTTTATTGGACATAAATTGCTGTACCAAAAGTGATGTGTGACACAGGGCCTTTCTATTGTGATCAAAATCTACACTGAATGCTGCTGCCGAGTGCCATCCAATGGAAAGGCAGGGATCTTCCATATAGGAAGCGGTGCGACAAAACTTAGTAACACTGTGTGACAAGTTTCAACTTATTTGGAGCAGTCAGTCGAGTGTGAGTTATGGTTGAGAGAAGATATGTTTTAAAGTGTGCCATAAATCATCCTCCATCATGACAATGCTCAGTGTCACACATCACTTCTGGTTTATGGCAATTTCTGTCAAATAAAAACATTACGGTGTGTCCTCATCTACCTTATTCACTGGACCTGGCACCATGTGACTTCTGGTTCTTCCCCAAAGTCAAAATGTTTCAGGACATTAAGGCAGCCATGACAGTGTAACTAAAGACACTCACGAAAGAGGATTTCCAGAACTGCTTCAGAAAGTGCCAAGAACAATGGGATAAGTGTGTTTGAAGCAAGGGGGAGCATTTTGAGGGGGATTAATGGCTATGTGTCTTTTACTGTAATATATATATATAAAACTCTGAGAAGAAAACATAGACATTAAACTCTTTGGCATTGGTCTTAGCAAAATTTTTTTTGACACACCTCCTAGATCAAAGACAACAAAAGCAAAAATAAATAAATGAGACTACATCAAACTAAAGAGCTTCTGCACCACAAAGGAAGCTATCAACAAAACAAAAATGCAGCCTACTAAGTGGAAGAAGATATTTGCAAATGGTATATCCAGTAAGGGATTAATATCTAAAATACATAAAGAATTCATATAGCTCAACATCAAGAAAACAATCTAATTTTAAAAAGGGCAGAGGATATAAATAGACATCTCTCTAAAGAGAACATACAGATGGCCAACAGACACATGGAAAGATGCTCAATGTCACTAATCATCAGAAAAATGCAAATCAAGTAAGATATCAACTCACACCTGTCAGAATGGCTACCATTAATAAATCAACAAAGAACAAGTGTTGGTGAAGATGTGGAGAAAATCAGCTCTAATGTGTCTTTTAGAGCAAAAATTAATATAAGAACTGGTCTTATGTTAGAAGAGACCTGGTCTCATATTATCATAAAATAAGACCAGGTCTTATATTAATTTTTGCTCCAAAAGATGCATTAGAGCTTATTGTCTGACTAGATATTATTTGGGGGAAACACGGTATGTATGGTGTACATACATAGATGGGTACTAGATTTTACAGGGTGGTCACTTTGTAAGGTACATAAATGTCTAATCACTATATTTTACACCTGACTATGTTAACTGTATGTTAAGTGTAACTGAAAAGTAAATAAAAATTTTTAAATAAAAAGAAGAATATGGACAGATTAGTGACCAACAATCACAAAGGAAAAAGAAAAGGGCATATTCCATTGAAACTGAGACTCCTAGATTAGAAAAAATAGCAGTTGGTTTATTATATAATCACTATGATTTGCAATTCACCATAATCTGAACTGTAACTGCATTTTCACAACTATTCATCTGTAAATCTGTTGATTCCTCTATCCCATTATTATTTATACATGTCAAAAATCTTTCATTTTAAAAGTCAAACAATCCGATGTCTACCACAAAGCCATTTCCTCCTCAGCGTCTTTCTTTATCCCTAAAACAAAGGAAAGTATTCCTTTTTTAGTTGTTTTATAGTCAAGACAACACATAGCAACCCAGATGACACTCAATCCATGTCATATTTTATCTCCCAACATTTGCCTGAAATTTTATGTTTGCACATTTTTACCATTACAATTCATTTTCAGTGTAAATATTTGAAAAACATTTATCAAATTGGATTAGAACACAACTGTTGTGTAATTCCAATATTCTCCAGAGGTTTTCTACTTAAAAGTAAGCCAAAATAAATGTCATGATTCCAACACCATGAATATCCAAGAGCTATGTAATTTCTGTGATGTAGATAAAAGAAATATCCAAAGGGAATGTATATTTTGATTGAAATAATAAACCATAAAATCTGGAGGGAAAGGCTCATTGAGAACTCTTTGTCCAACACCCTCTCTTTAGAGATGTGGAAACTGAGATCAGGAAGGTAGTGAATAGGCCAAGACTCCAGGAATCCTGACTTCCAGTTCAGTGGTCTTCCATCCGACAGGATCCAAATATGTGTATGTTACATATAAGGCCACAACTTTTAAATTAACTACTTAATACTCGGATCCAGTCTGAAATTTTTTTCAGATTCTGATTACATTCTCTAACTTAAACTGATTAGTCATTGTCTTTATATACCTTATTTAAGTTTTGCAACAACAGAACTTTCTTTGTCATTTTGGTACTATCATGACATACTAAACATGCCAAGATTTATGGCAGTGGACAAGAGGATATATCAAAAATCCATCACAAGTTAACAATTTTAATTTTTATTCATGGTTTTAAACTGCTCTATTATGACTAATTATAAGGAGATGAAAAAACAAAAGGTATATTGCTTGAAAGATCCAAAATAACATACCATTAATTTTGTTAAAAATACTAGCCATGTGTCAGTATCTCATTAACATCCTACGGAAAAGATAACAATCTCTGTTTGCATTAAAATAAAAGACATTTTAAAATCAGATATATATGTAGGTATAGATATAGATACAGATATAGATATAGATATAAAAAACATTTTCGTATTTATCACTTGACCATTTGGTGAGTTCATATTCTGCTAGTATATGTAGGTGAATATATAGAAAGTGAAAACCAGAATTTAATTAATATCTTTTTTGCTTATTTACTTACTAAATATTAATGTTAACACAATTGTTATCCCTTTTGTATGAGCTGTTTTCTCCTCTAGAAACTCATGAGCCAAAATATATACTGTGTTATAAGGAAAGTTTATCAATCAAGTAGTATTACAAATTTTAAGTACCACATAAAAAAATATATTAACTTTGTGTGGTCATCCAAGTACAATTGTTGTTTCTTCAAGTCGTCTAGCATTCTAGAGCTATCCTTCCTTTTATTATCTAGGTAAAATAACTTGCGAATCTCCAACTTAAAATTTGGGGAAATCTAACATGCTTTCCACTATTTCTATGACTACTAGAGACTTATCTTCTCTTGTAAGTCCCCTATTACATATTGCTCCTTAGTTCTTAGTTATTTCAGACTGCCTTGTAATTGGATCTGCGCGTTGTTGCTATCTTGGTTCTCTCTTATCTTTTTTGAAAAATAGCTTTATTATGCCGTCATTCATATACCATACCATTCTCCCATTTCTTAGTCCTGTTTTGATTAAAAAAAAAAAAAAGAAAAAACACGAGAACAAGCTCCTTCTTTTTCCCTAAGGCAACAGTTTCTTTGGGCATAACAGACAGTTACAGAAAGTACTGAATAATTTAAAGCCAAAATGGATGCCAGTTTTCTTTTAGACCTGTGGGCATTCCTGCTTTAGAGAAATCCGGTATCAGTCACCTCTTCTCTGAGGTTCTGGCTTGCCATCTTATTGATGCATGTACTTCAGAGAATCTTAGTTCAAAGAACAGAAACATTGGCATTAGCATTTTTCCTCAATGGCCTCATGTCTGTGAATCAAATTCCAAGGCAGAGCTCAAGATCAAAGAATGTATAGGGAAGAAAATATTCTACAAATTTTTTGTTTCACTTTCTGGTAATACAAGTGAGGTTTAAACATGCTGTGTTGAATGCTTTGCCAATATGGTATTTAGAAAGCTTTGCCTAAAGCTGGATTTTCCCTTCCATTCAGTGAACAGCATTTTGAGTTGAATGTTTAGTTATTCTCAAAGAGCCTTCCAAATATCACCTGCACTAGAATTTCAGGAGAGTTTTAAAGAGGTTGATCCCTATGCCCCAACACAAAATCAGGACTTCTGTAGATTTTGCATTTTACTTAAGCACCACAGATAATCCTCATAAACAACAAATTTGGCTTACTTCATTTATTCTTATTCTTGCTAAATAATTACACATTTTCAAAATATGACTTTATTCATATTCCTTCAAGGTATAAATAGTGCTTTCATTGCTAATATTTTTTGTGCATTTTGTTTGTGATTTTTTTTATTAATTAAAGTTTATTCGGGTGACAATTGTTAGTAAAACTACATAGGTTTCAGGTGTAAAATTCCGTAATGCATCATCCATATATCACATTGTGTGTTCACCACCCAGAGTCAGTTCTCCTTCCATCACTGTATATCCCATTTACCCTCTCCCTTCCTACCCTCTGGTAATCACTAAACTATTGTCTGTGTCTATCAGTTTTTGCTTATTTGTTTGTCTTGTTCCTTTGTTGCTTTCAGTTTTATATCCCACATATCAGTGAAGTCATATGGTTCTTGACTTTTTCTGTCTGACTTATTTCACTTAGAGTAATAATGTCTGTGATTTCTGTCTTCAGTCAAGTTAACTTTAAAAGAAAAAACAGTTAAAACAATCTTTCCATTATTTTTAAGATTTAAAGCAAACTCTGGGATTTAACCTGATGACTATTAAATTACTTTCTGTACTATTTTACTTTTACTTTGAGTTTAATGTTCTTCAAATGATTTTAATATGCCAAAAATTATTTATTGACTTTCCCACTATTTTTTATGGTCTCTTATTTTCATGCAACTTTAAGTATTTTTACATGTCATTATTTTTTAAATACTCTTTTCGGTGAAAGTTTTACCTATTCATTTTGTTGTTGAGGGACACTTGAGTGTTTTCAGTTTTTGACCTTCAGAGATAGCATTGTGATGAACATACTAGTGTATGTTAGTTAGGAAATGTATGTTTGCATGTCTTATGCATATATTCCTGATGGTGAAATTACAGAAGGATATGGGAGGCACATGTCTGGATGTAGTCAATACTATCAGTTTTTCCAAGGTGGCACCTATGGGAATCTCAGTTGCTCCATTTCCTTACCAACACTTTTCCTTTTAGCCATTCTGGAAGATTGTGAAGTAGAATCATAATGGAATTTTAATTTTCATTTTTCTGATGACAAAGAAGTTGTGGATCATTTTGTGCACTGACTGTTGATTTGAATATCTTTTTTTGAGAGTGATCTCTTCAGTTTTTGCTCATCTGTTTGTTGATTGTTAGTATTTTTCTTATTTTTTAACATGACTCAGCAATTAATTAATTCCCATCACTACATAATATTTTTGTCCAAATAACTCAATGTTTTGTGCTACATTTATTTCCTTATGTTGATTTTGAAAGGCTCTCTCTCTCTCTCTCTATATATATATATATATATATATATGTACACACACACACATATATACGTGCGTATATATGAATAGAGATATATAGATATAGACTTAGATATATGTATCTCTAAAGACATTGAAAAAATTATGAAAACTTAATCTCCTTATCACTACTGATGCCATGTTTTATTTAAATCTCCAAATCAAATTTTTCCGAGCTGTCTCCTTATGTCAGTGTTGACTGATATATCTGAAAATGACAGGATTTAGCAATATTATTTTTAAAAGACTTGTTAATCTGTTATTCCTATATCTGTAACTGAGAATTGGTATTTATGGTAATTGCTGTGTATGTTTAACTCATACTTTTATTCACTGCACTAGCACACTTCAGTTAACTATAATACATTTTAAGGAGTCCGTTTTAATTACTCTATTGGCTTTTCACATATATGTCTTTGCATTGTTATTACAGTGCTTGCTCAAAGCACTGCAATAGGTATCAAAATTTTCACATACTACTTAGAGTTGACTTTGGACTACTTTGTGAAAAATATAACACAATTAGCCTGGTTTCCTTTGTATTTATTTATCTTGTTCGGAGTTTTGTGTATTGCTTCAATATGTAAATTCATTTCTTTCACCAAATGAGAAATTTTTGAAAATAATTCTCTAGTGTTTGTTCCATTCTATTTTTTGTCCACTTTGTCTTTGACTCCAGTTACACATTTTAACTCCTTTGATATCGTCTTTCAAGTTTCTGAGCCACTGTTTATGTTTTAATATTTTTCTCTGTTATTAAAATTGTATCATGTCTATTGATGTTTCTTTAATTTCACTGACTCTTCTGTCATCTCCAGTCTGCTTTTACACCCATCTGATAAATCTTTTATTTTTGTGCTCAAATTTACTGTATTTGCATTCATTGCAGGCTTATTTTTCTTTCCATCGTTAAAGCAGCCTTTTTATCCTTCTCTGATAATTCCAACATCTGGGTCACCTCAGTGTCTCCGTCTGTTGATTATATTTTCCATTTAGAATGAGTCACATTTTCCTTCTTCACACTGAAGAAACTTTGGATTTTGAATGTTATGTTGTGAAAACATTTTATTCTACTATGTTCCTCTGAAGTATGCTTATATTTTTGTGTTAGTAGGCAATTAACTTGGAGAGACACAAATTGCTAAACTGGTCTTTACAGCTTAAAAATTGGTTTAGACATTTTATCTTTAGTTGAATCCTTTTGATTATGTTCTGGGCATATCTAGTTCAGGATTTCAGCTGGAGACTTAGCAGTCTATACACTGATGATTCTCTTCTGGCTGTTTTATACCCAGGATTTACCCCTCCCTTTCAGTGGCTATTACCACCCTGTTCTCTGTCCTCTGCTTTCTCAGACCATAAAGATGGCAGAACGTCTTTAGAATTTTAATTGCCTAGCACCATATAGTAGCCATAATTTGTCCTTTGGCCAAAGCTTATACAATAGGATACTCACCCGATGTCATTTTTTCCTTCCAAGTATCAACTTCCCTTCAAGATATTCTCTCTTTCATTTTTAGTGAAATTGTGTATTTTAAAGGCTTTTATTTGAAGACAATTTTGTAATACCAACAAAATGTATACTATGTATACTATAGCATTCCATCTTCTAATTAAATTTAGGAGTTACTATATGGAGAGATGAAAAATATGCCATGATTTTATCACTACAGTATTTTTAATATTGATAAATTGGAAACAAACCAAATTCAGAGCAAGATTGGTAAAATATTATCATCCACACCTGCAGTTGAAAACTATGCACCCATTATCATTTTTGTAACGTTTTAAGATATATATTTATTGACATTTTGAAATCCAAGATATATTGCTGAGAAAAAAAAAGATAAATACCAGTTATCATGTAATTCCAGTTATGTAAAACAGCATGTATGTATTACACATGTATAAATGCTCTAAAAGATGTATAGAATAATTTTAAGTGTTAACAATGAGTATATTTGGTTGTCGGAATATCAGATGTAATTTTTTATTTTTTTAACTTTTATGAACTCTATGTATTATATCATTTTACAAATATAATAGAGCTCATGAGAAAAAACAAACAAACAAAAAAAAACACTGTCTTTTCTTATCTCCACCTTTTAAATGCAATTCCCAGTTCAGAGAATACTGTTTCTAAATTTCTACCTACATAAATCTCATCCTCTGAGGCCCAACTTAACTCTTACTCTAGGAAGTTTGCCTTATTTGGACCACTGTAAAAACGTATGTTCTTATGCCTTACATCTTAGTTTTGACCATCTCTTCTTCTAAGTTCTTTTTAGTACCTAGACTAAGTATTATTTATCTTTCCTTTCCCTATAGATCTAAGTACCACTTACATGGTAGACAAATTCCTAATGAATTATAGTAAAAGTGTCATCACGATTTTACATTGAAAGAATAAGCACAGATAAATTAAATACTATCTTAATGTCAAAAATCTAATTGATAGACAACTAGCTGTGGTCTTAGATCATTATAGGCCATAAATAAAGAACAACAAAAATATTCTTTGCAAGATTCAAAACCCATGGGACACTTATTTTGTAAAAACATAGGTAAATGTTGTAGAAAAGTAAATGGTCAATTTCATAAAGACACTGGTGAAATTAATGGACAAATATGCAATTTGATCATTAGTACAGTCAAAATGGTTGTTTAGGAAACCCCAAATACAGTCATCACTCTTAATAACTTTGGAGCTATGGGAAGAAATGAAGCTTATCTTTATTATATCAAACATAATCATTTTCCTACCTCCATTGTGTCATTTAAACATTAAAAACACAGATTAAAGCGTTCTAGAGATCATCTTCTCATTTATAAAAGGAGATAAGACATTTAGTTGCCTGAGAATAATTATTTCAAATTAAAGAAGTTTCTTTTATTTTGTCAGTTTGAGGTTGCACTTAACAGTGATAAAGTCTAACTTCAGTGCACTGTAATTTTGTACTAATCAGAGTTCCTGTTGCATAAAACAGAAACTAAAGCTGATCAGATTCAGTATAAAAAAATACTTAAAATTGGGTGGCTCATGGATTTAAGAAAAACAACAAAAATCTGTTTAGCAAAGCTCAGAAAATGGCCTTGTAGAAAAATGAGCCCCGATAACCAAGCACACACACCTATTACCCCAGGAGGATGTCGGTGCTGGTTAGAATGTTATGCAGGGTTCACTCCCATTGGACACTTTTATCTTTGTGTCTAAATCCCCAGTTTCACTATCACCATCACTACGTGACCAAATATACTAGATTTCTCCACTGGGATAACCTTCAGGTTTTCCTTTTATAACATCTGCTTTACAACTAAAGAATCTGGTGGAGCACCCAACTGGCAAAACCTATATCATATGTTCTTCATGTCAACGGTTGTGGAGAACAACATAATTTTCTAATCAAGACTGAAAAACAGATTAATTTATCAATCAAGAGGATTTCAATATTTGCTAGAAAATATGTCACAATAATTTCTCATTTTCAAGCTGACATTGTGTTTAAATATGTCAAATCACAAATACCTTTATTTTCAGTACACATACTTATTTTTAACTCACCCTAAAATAAAATTTATTTTGAAAACTTAAAGGTAAGATATGTTTGCTGTTTAAATTTGTGTGTGAAACACTTATAATAAAATGTTACATAAAAGACTAAGGTTGCAAAATTTATAAAACATAAAATATTATTAAAAATATTATACACAGAAAGGTATTAAGTGGTTGTCTTTGAGCTATAGAATCAGGTATTATATAGTCTTCTGCATACTTTCTTTTTCCAAATTATATAAATGTACCACATACCTGTATGATTTTAATGAAAATAACAAATTTTATTTCATTAAAAAAAGCACTGAGAAAAAAGAATGAGAAAAAAATCTAGTAAAAAACACTTCCTTAACATTTCTAATGAGGCATTAAAAAAATAAGTTATTTTAAAAATCAGTTCTTAATGAACAGAAGCAGATAACTAAACATAACTAAACATAAACTAAACTAAACATAAAATAAAATATAAGGAGGCAGGAGGGTTGTGCTTTAAAGGAAGCATGAGATTTTCCTTTTTTATGAGAAATCAAATGGTTTTATGATAGCAATTCTTGTTAGCTGACAGCTTTTTCTGTGTGTCCACAGTTTTTAGTTGCAAGAAAATACTCTTTTATTGAAAATTAAATCACAATTTACCCTTATCTTATTGAAAACTAATATTCTAAGGAACTATATATCTCTGCATCAGTTTTTCTGCCCCAGAAGAAATTCAATGAGCTATACTTAATTTGCAGTCAAGACAAAATATAAAATTATAGATGTCACCAAATAAATCCATAAGATTCGGTCTTTGTTTGTAAGCTCATATTTTTTTTTAATCATAAGCATTAAAATAAATGATAAAAAACACAGCAGAAAACTTTTGATATCATATATTTAGTCCTGGTAGTTAGTTAATCAAAATATAATGGTAATAAATCAAAGCAAAAAATATAAAACAATGATAATACAGAAATATAATCTACATTAGATAATTACATATTTATTCACCAAAATTTTGATTTACTGCCAAAGATCTGATTTGAGTATGTATGGATCCTCCCACATCAGCTCCACTGTAGTTTTTTTTTTTTTAAATTATTTATAGATCCAACCATAATACATGCTGTATAATTTCCAGTTTGTGTTTTCCTAAAGAGAAGCAAGAATACAAAGAGACTTAAGAAGTAATCTGAGCAGAGAATTCTCCCATATTTTAACCATTTTTTTCCACGTCTTTTTTATGTACCTCACCCACACCAAATCCAATAGCAGTATCTTTGTAGAAATCTAGCTTTATTGAGTCTTGCTAAAGTACTTAACTTATTTCACATAAAAATGAAAACAATTTTCCTTTCATGCATGGGTTCTTTTCTGGGCTCTTTATTCATTATTACTGGTCTATGTATTCACCCTTTGCATTAATTATGTGCTGTCTTAATTATCAGTTTTATAATATCTGGGAGCTCTGATATGTGGGGGAACCAGTCCTTCTATTTAGTCCATCTTCTTTAGAATGTCTTGGCTATTCGTTGTCTTTTACATTTCTATATAAATTTTACAATTAGATCTTTTTTTTCTCTCTCAAATTGCTAGGATTGTGATTGTGATTAAATTGCATTTATTTGAGGACAAATGGCATATTTAAAACAGTAAGTTTTCCAAACATAAATATGACAAATCCCTCTGTTTTTTAGGTCTTTGATTTTTTCTTAACAACACTTTAGAGGTTTTATATTGAAGGTTTGCTCATACTGGTCTGTTCCTAGGAATTTCATTTTCTGTTGCTGGTATGTAAATATGCAAAACTTTATTGTTTGTTTTTTGGTTTTTTTATTGACCACCAACCTTACTAATTTACCATAGATCTTTATGGATTTATCAAGTAGACAATCATGGTAACTGCAAATGATAAATATTAACAGTTTTTTCTTCCTTTTTAATACTTTAGCATTTTATTTATTTTCCTTGATTTACTGTACTGACTGATAGTATAAAGTTAAATTCAAGTGGTGATATCAGACATCTTTGTCTTTTCATCCCAAAAGAAAGCTTTCAACACTTCACCATGAGGATGACATTTGATATACAATTTTTATTATTATTTATCAAATTAAATTCCTTTTTTTTCCTACTTACTGATGCTTTTGATCATGAATGAATGTTGAATCAATTTTTTTTTCTGTTAGTCTTCAAATGATCGTATGATTTTATCTACTTTATTCTCTTATGGTTAATTATATTGATACTTAAATAATACATACATATTGAGACATATCAAGTATGGTTGTGATTTATTAACTTTTTTATATGATGGATTTAAGTTGCTTATATTTTGTTTAGGATGTTTCATATGTCTATGGTTCAAGCCACAGTAAATAGAAAGATTATTTTATAGATACTTGCGAAAGAGGATTAGAAGTTGTGTAATCCCCCATGTCAGTCACATTCTGTGGATATTTATAAGTAACAAGCAGAGTTCAAAGGAACCTGTTCCCATGGTTCTAATGCTTTTAAGCTGCATGATGATGGCTTGTAGCCAAGTCTTTTGGTCCCAGAAGTATGTAGTGAAGACTCTTGGCCTCCATTATAGGAGGTCTTCATTGGTTGGGAGAGCCCCAGCCCTTACCTATAGCTGGGTCCACTATATACAGCTGGGCAGAACCTTGGCTTGTAGTCCAATTCTGCCATGTTAGGGCTGGAGAAGGACCCACCCATCATATGGACATGCACTGATTTGTTTATTGGAAAGGAATCTGAGGGAAGAATTAATTTTAAAAGGCCATTATCTACTAGATTGCACTTTCCATCCATATTCCATCATTTTCTGGACTGATGGTCATAATTTTTAGATTTATTTTAATAGTTCTATAGGAATCTAATTGAAATTTACATCATTTGTGTATTCATTACCACATTGAGCTTGTACTCTACTCGATTAAACTTTTTCTATACAAGAAATAAATATTATAAAAGGAATAAATATCATCACTCCACTCATTGAAACTTGTAATATTTTATAATATGGGCAAACTATTAGTGAATGAATAGAAAAAACTTCCACTAAATTCATATAAACAAATTACGAGTATGGCAAATGTATTGTATAATGAGCATAGCTTGTTTTATTACATGAAAGAATGATAGTGCATTTTATATAAAAGAGAAAAATGGTGAAAATAGATCCTCAGCTTTCATTATGTGGTTTGAAAGAGTGAACAGATAGATTTGAGCAAAATAAAGGTACTCAGTCTTTGAAAATCTAGTTGCATGAGCTTTTATTTGTTTTCAGATTTATTCAATTATAATTAATGTTTTTATAAAGATTTTAACATTGGTCCAACAAGACTCTGTGGGTAAAAAAGGTCACAGTGCACAGTCCCATATATATATATATATATATATATATATATATATATATATGTATATGTATATGTATATGTATATGTATATGTATATGTATATATGAATATGATATACCATAGATATATTATAGACATAGACATATAGATATACACATATATACACTCGTATATATAATTCCAAAACAATTTTCTGGAATAGGTTATTCTTTCACATATCATTTGTCACATTCACAAAAATTGATCATATCTGGAGAAAATGATCCCATGGTATCATTACAAATTTTTGTCTTTTACACTTCTCTTAATCTCTACCAAAAGCATTTATAGATTGCCTTGAATAGATTGTTGGATGACTTTTAACATCCTTTCGGATGCTGATAGCAGTGATCTGATACTCTCCGCTGTGGGTAGCTTCCTAGAGGACTATGTATACCTCTCTGACAACTATTATCATTGGCTTATTACATGTTACTTGTACCACATTAAACATTCCATCTATGAGTTATCCCCCAACCACCCTGGGAACGGTATATTCCAGCCTTGTAGAACTAAGCAGTACAAAGGTAACTTACCTTTGCCAAATGGTGTAAGAAGGAATGGTGTATATGATTTTTGGGAGAAGCTTTATAGCTAGCACATGATTTACTGTGTTTTCTTTACCTCTGCCATAGCGATCAGACAGTCTGCTTTGTCAGCCTAGCTGTCAGTGGACACGTACTGTGAGAGATACACAAACCATTTTTGTTTGTAAGAAATTAGGATTTGGTAGTTATTTCTCATGGCAGTAAAACCTAGCATATTTGGACTAATACAGTCTGTACAACAAATGATGAGATGCTTGAGAAAACAAAATGTGTATTTTTTCAATGATTGTTTCTATATCCCACCCAAAAACTGGTGTATGGTGAATATTCAGTAAATGACAGTTGATTAAAGTAATTCAATTAATTTTATTTCAGTTAATATACACATGATTCTCAGCTTATTACATCCAGATAAAGTCATTGTAAGTTGAAAATATTCTAAGTCGAGAACACATTTACTACACAGAAACTACAGCACATCACAGCTTAGTCTAACCTACCTTAAACATGCTAAAAAAACTTACATTAGTCTCCAGTTGAGCAGTTATTTTGAGTTTCATCATAAGAGTAATTGCCTTCTTCTTCTTTTCACCAGAAGCAGGAAACACAGGTGGACATTTTGTAGACATGATGGAATGTGAAAATCCAAAACACAGAATCCAAAATACCCTGGCAACACATTATGCTGTTGACTATCGATTGTTTACAACCTCGTGATCATGTGTCTGTGGCTTGCAGCCGCTGCCCAGCATCAGGAGAGAGTATCGGACCACATGGGGAAAAAATAAAAATTCAAAATTCAAAGTAATGACTGTGTAGTGCTTTTGCACCATTGTAAGTCAAACATTCATACGAGTTAATCAGGGACCGTCTGTATATACAAAGAAAGAGAATTATTCCTAATCCTCAAAGGTTTACAATTAATTTAGTTGAGGAGATAGAACATACAAAACTGCCTTTTCTAAGTTGTAAGTTGGTGTTACTGTTTAAATTTAGGCAAAAGAGTAGTCAGTTTGCATTGAGACAGTCAAGGAAAATTTCTTCTAAAAAACATTTCTTCTGAATTTGATCTGAAACCGGGAAAAAAAGGGACAAAGATAATCTCTGAGAAAGTGGGACAACATTCATGTAAGGAAAGGATCATAAGCAAGGATGCGGAAGATAAATATTAGATAAAGAAGAGTGTGTATTTTTTTCTGTTGAAATAAAAACAAGATAAAAGTACACTAGAGGTAAAGAAAAATAAAATTAAAGGAAAAACAAATTAATTCCTGATCTCTGGTTTACTTGTGATTTAGCAGATTTGTATGAGCTGTCCAAAATAACATATGACTTCCCTGCCAAATCTTTTCTATGATTACTCAGTAGTTATACAATCCTGGGTTTTATTCTGTAAATTTAAGAATCTGATATATTTTGGAATATAGAATATTAATGATAAAGTAATAATAGCAATTTAGTTCATTACCTGTTATTTTACTGCATATTACAATTAATCCACATATGTATCACTTAAAGAGAACACCTCATAAAAACGATCCCTGTTCACACTTGTTCTCATCCTGCCTCTTATTCACACATACCGATGTTCTTCTAGGTGTTGGCTTCAGTTTTTGATCATCATTTTTAACCTCTCAGATTTTGTACGTTTATATGTTTCAAATACACTGTCACTAAAAATTATACTCTTACACTCATGTCATTTTTTAATATACCTCACTCTGATTCAGCATATAATCTGGTCCACTACCCTTGTATGGCTTATGCAGAAGAATGAGAGAACTTTAAACCTCTCACTGTGCTTCCCTGCTCATGTAGTTCTTACATTCCATGTGCAGTGGAATAGCGACATGGCGTCGTCCTGCCTGGGCTTGATAATATTTTTGCCGCTTGTGAACTACGCGTCCTTGGACAATCCAATTGATCTTAGCATCTCTGTGTCTCTCTTTCCTCTTCACTAAAATGGGTTTAATAAAATTACTGATCTCATAGGGTTGTTGTGGGATTAATTGAAAAATTCAATATAAAGCACTTGCTAGAGGAGTCTGCCACTTTCGTATATTCACCATGATATAGAATCAAGATTTCTAGTCTTGAACAAATTTGTATAAAGCAAAGACAGCTCATTTGTGGTTTTGAAAGAATTTATCACAGAAAAAATTGTATGGGATCCACTTAGAGCAAATCATTGTTGTCTTTGATCTACGCTGATAGTTTTAAATCTCAGCACATTAGATCTTGACAGAAGGTTTCTGTGCCTTGGCGATTGGAACTTTATAGATCTATTTTCTAAGGGATCTTTCCAAAAGCTTGCTCTTTCTAGGGGATCTTGCATTGGGAAAGTTAAACTCCCTGCAGAAGGTCTGAGAACAAACAGTTCTAGAAAGATTTTTGTCCAGCTGATTACCTTTGCTCTTTAATAATTTTCTCTTATATACTCAAAGACTCATTCTGAAGTTGCCTCCAACTGATCTCTTATTATGCACTAATTCTCTCAATTACTAAAATAATAGCTACCATTATCACAATTACATGTTCATGGTGTTTCACATGATTACAATAACCATTTTATCATGCCTCTAAAATATTAATAATCCAACAATCACAATCATCATTAATTACTATTAACTTTACAGTCTACCACATGACCACAGATAATGCAACACAGAAAGCTGACAAAGAGAACACTACTCTGGATTCCTTTTGACTCCAGAAGGTTATTTCGCGGTTTAGAAGGAAAACATATGCATGTTAACTTCACTGAACCTAACTGTTCCAGCTCTCCTAGGGAGGTGATTTTTTCATGCAACAATATATCTATTATTAGTTTTTATACATCAGCCCTCAGTAAATAGTAGTTATCCTGTCTACATATCTTGACAATGACTTCTCCCCACACTTGCAGCCACCCACTGAAACAATCATTGTCACCATTCAGACACACAATAAACTAAGGTTTTATTACTTTAATTTTCCAAACAAATTACACCATGCTAAATTACAACACATGGAAATAATTTTTAAAAGACAAAGAGAACAGCAGATTTTGCATTTTTATTAAGTGAGCTATCTGTAATTTCAAATAATGGCTTATATTCAGTATTGTCCAAATGTGCACACATATGTGTATGCTGAGTGAATATTTCAGCAAGCATCAGAGTTTCCTGAGCCCTTTCAAAATTAAATGAAGGGACCTATGCAAATTTTTCCTGTTCTGGAGTTTTATAGCTCAAGACATTTGTATTTAAGTAATAGCTGGTAATATCAAGGTATATGCACTCTCCAATAGTGTGTATATGTTTGGCAATTTAGAATTTATATATACATACATACACAAGTGTTGAGGAGGAAGGATTTTCCTCTACCTTGCAAAGATTTTGTCAGCTGATCTAATAATCAAATCAACATGAGACAGATTAACAGGAGAAAAACACATTTAACTGCACATGTACTGGAACCCGACATACATGAGATGTTCAAAGATAGAAAGCTAAAATGAGGTACATATGCCATCTTGAGCTAAGGAATGGAATAGGGTTGGGCTTCAGTGGGGAGGAGGGTCATTCACAGGACACTGGGAAGAGCAGGTGTTCACCCCACCATACAGGTAGGTCATAACTATCTATTTCTTGTGATAACTCTATTATGGGCAAGCCCCCCAATTTAAATTTTTAGAGAGAGATAAAGTTTCTCTTGAGTCTGTATGGTCTGTATAATCACCTTTAGTTTCAAATAAACCTCACGCCAAAGTAGCACATTTTGGGGAGGCCTGTGCTGAACCCCTTTATTGTAAAACCCCTAATGCCAGCCTACAGGATACACCTTTTATCTTGACTTGAGCGCTACGCACACTAACAGAATTGATCCTAAAAAATGGTTTGTTATTTGAATTGCCACAGAAGAAGGTTAGATGAAGAGTTCAGATGTACTCTGAAGGTGAACAGTGGGAGACTGAACTAATATTAAGAGTTCAAAACAGGAAATGACTTTTAACAAAGCTTCTGCATTTCTCCTAGATTTTCAGAACAGCTACAATCTAGAGGAAGATGGTAAAGTGTGAATACACATATTTAGTTTGGAGAAATTAGGAAAATTTTGTCTAACAATTATCATTTCCAGTCATGCTAATTTTTAGGGTTTTAAGAAAGAGACTTAGCTTTGAAAACAAAACAGTGGGAGCTTTTTAGGATACCAATTCAAATGCCACCCAGCTGAGTAATGATCTGGTTGTTGTTACTAAACTTATTATTTTATGGCTGCTCAGTGAATAATGCCATTTGAAATTACTATATTCTTCAGCTCACTCCCAGATGGACAAATGCCATCATTCAAACATCATCATCATGTAACCAGTTTGTCCTGAGAAGCTAATGGATACTTCAGTGCTCTCTTCATGTTTAATGAAAGACTGAAAGAAAGCTGGAATTGTCAGATGTTATTGTTTAGACCCTATGAAAGCAATTGATTACTGTTCATTCTCATGCCCCTATAGTGTCCATTCAGTGGTTGATTTCAGGAAAACTCAGAGCAGCTGGTCCCAATTCTTGCCGTATATAGAACTACCGAGGGAGTTTTGAAATATACGATCACTGGGCTTTAACCCAAAGCTACTGAATAAGAATCTCCAGGGGTTATCCCCATCAAGTTATATTTAAACATGCTCTCTAAATAACTTTATTGCAGCTGTCCATGGACTGGCCTTTGGGAGTCACTGACTCAATTTTGAAATCAACCTCAAATTCCAGCTCTGTTGCTGGATAGTCCTGATCAAGTCCAAATAGTCTTGAACTTCCTAGTACATCTATAAAATGGAGATCATATCTATTTTAAGTTGTCGTGATGACTTGAGAAATACAAGGAGGCTGTCTAGCATAGCTCATAGCACAGAGTAGGCCTACAAGTAGGTTATGGATGTGACCCACCAAATCCATCTTCTCTTAATTCTGGATGCTGAGCTAGATTGCATTTCTCAGCACACCTTGTAGTTGATTAGTTGTGTTCATGTGACTAAGTTCAAGCCAACTGTATGCAGCAGAAAGGATCTGAACCACTTCCAGATTTGGCCCATAAAGACCTCCACAGTGAACCAAAATCTATCATTTTGCCTTTGGCAGGCTACACGGAAGACCTACAGAGTGATCTTGGAATTCATGTTGAGTGTGGAGATTCCATAAGTTGGCACAAACCAGGGTTCCTAAATGGTCATGTGGAATAGACTTCATTTGTTTGAAGCTTCTGTGACTTGGGGTTCATCTGTTATAGCAGTTAGTTCCCTATGTTTGCTGTTCAATTATTTTAATTTTGTTTTTAAAATAACAATACTATTTAAAAGATTTTTTTTCTCTTATCTGTCTATTGTGGTAAGTCCTATTTTATCAATTGTGGAAAAAACCAGGGGTTCCACTACTCATAAAATACAGGGAGCGCTCTGCAGATTTTCAGATTCCTGCAGCCACAATACAAACCCTCTGTGTCAAAGGATTGTTCTGTTCTTTAAAGGAGATCACCTGACAGCGAGTACCATGCTACGTGATCTTGATGTATCTGTCCTTCAACTTTTAGGGAGAGCAAGACAGATACACATAGTGGATTATATTTATAAAACGTGCTGGCATTCATAAAGGATACTGTGCTTGGGGTTTCCAAAGCACTACAGACACTCATCGTCCTCTGTGTACTTATGAGAAGTCGTTCCTAAGACCACAGTGATTGTGTTTCTCTCTCCCCCATTGCTGTTTGGGATTGTCTTTCCCTTCTCCCCTGCCTACTACTTCTAAGTAGCTCTTACCTTCATATCAAGGCTATTCTTCTAATATTACACCGCGCTGGTCCAGAAGGATCTTACTTTGGGAAGAACAGAAATTGTGTGCAAGAGAGAGTGTCAGGTAAAAAAAAAAAAAAAAGAAAGAAAATCTTAAAAAAGAATATTCTCAAGGATTCTCCCTCCCACCTTGAAGTCCTCAGGGGTAACATTTTCAGTGTCCTATACTATTTTCTCAGTTTACTCATATGCCCCAATATTGTTGTACATCCTACATTTATTCATATTCAGCTCATCTGATGCCTTAGAGACAGAGTCCTTATGTTTCTCTTTCTCCTCAGAGATAATTAAATCTCCAGTTCTTTGTACATGTATACTCAAAAATTAATTTTAGCAAATTTTTATGATTTGATTTTTCCTGTAGGATGTAAGTTGGAGGTCACAAGCATAGTCTACCTTACTTGCTAAATGATACATATTATGGACTTTTTACAATGCTATGTTTAGAAAAGTTTGAAACCAGTATGTAGTCTCAGCAAGAATGAGCACCCTCATCAATTAGGGATGTCTTTCCCACTTGTAGGAGGAGAAACAATGGCATTCATGCGAGGAGTTTGTCTCCTGACTTGTGCCCTTTCAAAAAATAAAATAATAAAATAAAATAAAATATAAAATACAATAAGAGGAAGGTGATAATTATGACTACAGAGAGCAAGCTCAAATGAACAATTCTTTTGTCTTTAGGAATGGTGGAGTGTGGGCATGCCTTGTCAGAGTTAAGGAAAAATCAATCTTCAGGCAAACTTTTGAGATCCAAGTATATTAAAAACCAAGGAAGTACAAGACAATATTATAAATATGGTGATATATTTTAAATGCTTAAATTGAACAATTAAAGATCTATGAAAACCATCTTTCACTGTATCCCCATGCCTGTATGCATAAACTTATTTGGTGATAAAAGTAGAAGTAAAAATTTGAGGTCTTTCATACCTGGAGGGTTGGCCAAATGGTCTTTGAATTGAACTCTGAAAATAAGCCATGTAATCAGACTGATTTCCTTACTACAGTGGAAAAGAGAATGGGAAACACTTGACAGAAGGAAGAGTAAAATAATGAAATAGGGAACATCAGGCCAATGACTAAAGCAAGTGAAATAAGAGAAAGGAGGTGATGGAAAAATTATTTCAACATGGAGGCACAGGCAGGGTTTTAGGATTCCTTGAGATCCATAATCCTTTAAGCCTTCTCTCCAGGAGCCTCTTTCCCTGATGTTTTCCTCAGATCCTCTTTCATCAAAGAGTTGTCAAGCCCTCCTACTACTTCTCAAGTTATTTGCTAGATTTTTAACCCCAAGTGCTGTTGATCAGTACAAGCATTTATTATCTGCAGATATCTTACTTCTGGTGCTTGGTAGAGACAGGCTGTGGACAGAGAAGTTCCTGACCCATTGCTGTGGGGGTGTAAATGTGTGTGGAAATTGGATATCATATTGCATTACTTCATATAAGCATCGATTTTCTGATAGTCCTTTCATAATTTGAATATAGTTTTAAACTGTGGACTCATGATATGAATTTAATAGACTTTCCAGGGCTGAATGGATAATAACCATTGTGTATAACATTGTGTCTATGGGAAAATATCTGTCAAATTCCAAATAATTGACATCCAAAAAACATTTGCATCACACCAATTTGTAATTGGTAAGTTCATTTCCCTGCTTTTTTTTTTTTTTTTTTTTCAGTTATATAATGAAATTGAATGAGGCAGATGTCAGATCCTCATCTCCACATACACTCATTTTATCAGTTCAGAGAATAAAGAAATGAATTTAATGATGCCAATCACTGACTTGGTTACTTGTATTTTATAAGATTCTAATAATTTCTCACACTACTGCATTCTTCTATCTGCATGTTGCTTAAGAGGTGTGCATAATTGTTTATTGGATTGTAAAAGTTATAGGTTTGGCTCAGGTTAAGTATCACAAGGGATGAATGTTTATATTAACCTTTCTTGTTTTATGTTTTCAAATATCTTTCTGATGGAAAGATGACAGAAAAGGGAGCTATTTTTGAGATGTGCTATATGAATGCAGCTAGCTAAAAATATCATCTGACTTGATTGTGATTTTACTTATGATTTTGAGGAACTGAGAAAATGAAGTGCTATGTACAATGTAAAATTACTTATGTAACATCTAAAGCACACACAACAACACTATTGTCAATGGTATAGATGGTAAGCGTATAAAAATGTGCACAGAAAGGGCATATGTGGATATCAGGCTCTGGTTATTTATGGGGAGGCAAAAAACAGAGATGATGGTAAGGCTTTTGCTGTTAACTGTATTTAGTTTTTAAAGATGAGTTGCAAATATGGAGATATATTAACATACATCAATCATTGTATCTGTATATTAAATATGTTAATTAATATTTTAAAATATATTTTTAAAAATGAATTATGATATTGCACAGTAAGAAAAAGTGCTATTATCTTTTTCAAACTTTTAGACAACAGCTATATGTGAACTGAATTACTCAGTTATTTAAGTTAGGTTTTAAAAAAATCCTACTTACTTTTTGGAGCTAATTGTGAGTTAAGTAATCTAACCTTGACACTGTCTTACTATTTTGACTCCACTTTGTCTCCCTTAATAGGGTTACATTTGTTACCTAATATAAATTCATAATTTTAAATATGAACTTTAAAAATAATTCTCTTAGTGTTTTTAAATTTAGGAATAAATTTTACTGTGAAATGTACATATTAGAGATCTTCTTCACACTACATTGTATCAAGTAAGATAGCATTCATTGAGGGTGATGAAAGTGGATTATCCCAATTATATCAGTGCATCATTGCAGAATAGCTCATATTTAGTTAGGCTCCATAAAGGAATTATGGAAAGATCCCTAGATAATGTGTGAAGTGGATAGAGGGAAATTTTTCACTTTCCTTGAGAATAGACTGTAGGTAGCTTGGAAAATTCCCTTAAAATACGAAAACAACACATTAAAAATTTGGTACCTGAGTATCTGAGAACAAAAATCAGAGCAGAAAATAGAATTAATATAAATGGTAGCTTTTCTACACATATGAATGATGCTCATTAATAGAGAGTCTCCAACTTCCAATTAGCCAAAAACACTCTAGGATTTAGAAAAAACTTTCAGAATTAAAATGACTCATATTCTATCTTGAGATCTAATAAAATGGTGTTTCCTTTAAAAAAAAATGTAGTCTAGGCATGACAACGAATGTTCAAATGCAGATTTGGAACTTAGCAATGTTCATATAAGTTAAATGAAAGACATTATCAGAATTCTGGTTTACTACATTGCTATAAGCAACTGATCAGCATCTACACTGATTTAATAAGAACTTTAACTGCGTATGTGGCTGTGTGAGATAAAATAGAAAAGAAACTAATTAGAGCAATTATCAAGGTCTTCATCATTATGATCACCTTTAGCATAGTGATGACTAACATGTTTTTAACTCTTCACAGCTTGCAAAGTGCTTCCATCTTCAGTACCTCTCCCATCTCACAATCGCCTTGAGAGTGGGTAGAATATATGTTCATTATTCCCCTAGAGTTGGACAATCTGTAAAATAGAGAAAAATAAAACAATACCACAGATAAAAATACATGTTGTTTCTATGTCTGGTAGCATTTTGGGGAGATAAATGCAGGAAAGGGGCCCATTATGGGAAAGGAAGTCAGCAAGATGTGTTATTAGCTGAACAATGTGATTACACCTTTTTTAAGATCTCTAATGTTGGGTTAGAAATTGCCCAAATAACATTAAAATACATGAAGAAATATATATTTTAACTCATTTTTATGAAAACATTTGAATTGTTGGAAAGAGAATGTTATTATAAAATCACATGCAGCCATCAGCAGTCTTGTTTCCTCTATATCACCATCCATGCCCCACATAACCCATACTAGATTATTTTGAAGCAAATCTAAGACATCATATCATTTCATTCAGGAAAATGCAAATACTTTTATAAAAGAAAACTAAGTCCATGTGAATTGAATGTGGATTTAAATAAAGGAAAATATTCTTTGATTCATTCACTCAAAAGTGGTGTTCTTATTCGGCGATTTATTTCTTTTCAAATTCCTGGATGAATTTGGCTTCCTTTTGTGTGAATAACACATTCTGCCTGAAATTCCACAATCTTGTAAACTCTCCCTGAGGCTAACCAAAAATGTCATACATTTTTATTTACCTGTTATAGCCCTGAGTAAAAACGTACTCAGAAAAATGGTCATTGGATGACAGATTACATGGATACGTTGATGTAAACATGGCTAATTTTTGGTAGATGAACACAGTAAACAGATGGTAATCCTACTGTTTCAATGCCAAGGACTCCTATTAGCCAGGACACCCAGGTTTCACCACTGCCTGCTACAACCAGCTTTGTGATCTTGAGTAAGTCAGATAACTTTTATGGGGATTGTATGCTAGATTACCTCTAAAATAAAGGGATTATATGCTAGATTACCTCTAAAATGGATAAACATCATAGCATTCAACTCTAAATTATTCTCTCTGGAGTACTTCATTTCTTACTTTCATTATACATATTCATTATTTTGAGGCTAGGAGTCCTCCTTCAACAGTGACTCTTACTTCATTTAAATATGCTCTATTCCCTATGCAAGATAGGTCTGCCATATCTAAAAAAAGAAGCAATGATGAACAGAAAGTCAGTAATTGTTGTGGCAGTAATTATTGTGGCAAATCTGTCTTCAAAGATAGAACTTGAAAAACAAAACCATTACATCTATCAAAACTGTGGAATTATATAACTTGATCTTTCTTGAAATGTTGAGTAAAAATAGGCTATTATTAATTTCTTTAGTAATAACTCATTGTAAACATCTGTGACATTTTATTCATATTAAACTATAAATTTTTGATGTTGCTAAGTGAGTTTTTTTATTAGTAGACATTTTCCAATTATTTTCACTGCTGATATCCAATGTAAAATATAAAGTTTAAAAATATGGAAAGATTGTTTTCTAAACATTTTTTTTAAAGATTGTTTTTAGAATATATTGTTTTTACAGAATCTGTTCACTATATAATACAGAGAAGGAGAAGCAACCTATTGCCTGAAAGTTACTTTTAGGAAAGAGGCTCACCAAAACTGCGTTATCCGATTGCCTTTGGTAATGAAAGTGGTACTGCTTCCTGAAGGTTTTTGGGTATCCATTTATTAAGTCTCTATTCTATATATATGTTAAAACATGAAAAGAAATCTGAAAATACTTTCAGTACCCTCAACAACATTAGCTTTCATTCATGTTAGCTTTACCTGACCTAGTACTAAGTTACTACAGAAACCATTATGCTTTGCCATATTTTCCAGTATGGCTAAGAAGACTAACAGAAAACTCATTTTTCAAGAGTTGAGGAGAAAGGATTTAAAGATTAGTAAAGCCAGAATTCCTAAAAATATACTATGCACCTACAACCAAAAATCGCAGAGCAGAAATGTTTCTCCTTGGGAACAATAAACCAGAGAGACACGTACATGTGTACACACACACACACACACAACCACACGTGCGTGCGTGTCTAACTGTAATTCAAGGAGTGACTGGCCCATGCTGTGGCTATAAAGTAAGAACGAAAACATACTTTGAAAAAATATCCTTGGTCTCTAACTTTTGCTTGTTTCTACTATCTAGATAAGACACATCATACTAAAAAAAATGAATTGGTAACTGAAAAAATTGAGGGTATGCTAAAACAGTGTGGGTAAATATAATATTTTGAGCTCTTTTAATGTTATTTAAGTTATAGAACTACAAAGCAGGGTCTTAACATTTTAGCATACAAAGCAGAATCTTAAGCCTCTTGAACATCTGTGGTAAAGATTTTAAGAGACTTAAAGTCTCTTAAACTTTAAGATAACAACTTGAAGAAAATTACATTTGCGTCAGATACGTATTTTATCAGTCAGCTTTCTTTATGACTTGCATTTTGGGTCTCATTGGATGATTTATATATGTTTTAGCTTTATATATAGAAAAATTGCTCTACCCAAAATATATCTTTAGACTAGACTACCCTATTTGTAGTTAAAGTGAGGAAATACTTTAAGAAATTTATGAAACCATATTTTTTAAAGGAGAGAATGTGTGGGCTTTTATTTAGGAAATACTTTTTTTAAACAATATTTTATGCCTATTATTTCCTGTTCAATTATTTAAGGTTAAGTTGTGTTTCATAACTTAATTTTGAAACTTCTCCCTGAACTTGAACCCAAATTTTCGGTTAATGAGAAAGCATTATGTAAGGCTCTTTAAGTACTACAAGAATTCTTAATCATTTTATCATTTGAAAAACTTGAGGAAAAGATTAAAAAGGCTTTTGAAAATGGTATAATAAGTTTTGGTAAATAAATGAAATCTCTTGTAATAGACATAAACACCCCCACATATTTATTTTATGAGAATAGTGGGGGAATTGGTAGAGGACAGAGTTTAGGTGTTTAGTTCAGAAGCTGAACTCACTGTATTTGAATTTTTAAAGATACACCTTCATTAAAAATCTATTGTAGAAAAGGACACACAGATGGCAAACAGACATATGAAGAAATGTCAACCTCACTAACCATTAGAGAAATGCAAATAAAAACCACAATGAGATACCACCTCACCCCAGTCAGGATGGCTATCATCAATAAATCAACAAACAACAAGTGCTGGCGTGGATGCGGAGAAAAGGGAACGCTGGTGCACTGTTGGTGGGAATGCAGATTGGTGCAGCCACTGTGGAAAACAGTTTGGAGGTATCTCAAAAATCTGAAAATGGAACTACCTTATGATCCAGCAATCCCACTCCTAGGTATCTATCCAGAGAAATCCAAAACTCCAATTCAAAAATCTTTATGCACTCCTATGTTTATTGCAGCACTATATACAATAGCCAAGACCTGGAAACAACCGAAATGCCCATCAGTAGATGACTGGATTAAGAAACTGTGGTACATTTATACAATGGAGTATTATGCAGCCATAAAGAAGAAAGAAATCTTACCATTTGCAACAACATGGATGGACCTAGAGAACATTATGTTAAGTGAAATAAGTCAGAAAGAGAAAGACAAATACCATATGATCTCACTTATATGCGGAATCTAAAGAAAAGAATAAGTGAATGAACTAATCAGAAACAGTTTTGGAAACATGGAGGAAAAACAGAGGGTTGCTAGAGGGGTGGGGGGGTGGGGATAAGGGGAAGGTGAGAGGTTTTGGGAACGTACAGAGGGATAGTGGATGGGGGAGGGGGGTTCACACAGTGTGAGGGATATAAATGATAAACGTCTAAGTTTTGCTTTGTCTTGTGCACCTGAAACTAATTAAAAAAAAAAAAAAATGCTATTTAAAAAAAAAAAAAAATCTATTGTATAGAACTTTGCAAAAAAAAAAAAAATGTGATATGAAGTACTTACTACAGTCAGAGCAATACATTTATGGTGGCTATATGAGTAAGGGCTGAAAGTCCTTGGGCAGCTAACATCTGCCCAAACCCTGTGTGACTACCGAAAACGCTAGAAATTAAGAAGTGTGACATGTTCTAAGAAGTGTGACATGTTCTGCTGTGATGGTTTTGTTGTCAGCTAATGGCAAATTGCTTTAAGTAAACAAATGAATGTCATGCCTCTGTGGCTACATTTTTCCCTCTTGGGGCCTCTTAGACCTGTGTCTGTCAAGCTTTTCTTCAAGCCTAAATCCTATCAACTCCATTCTCCCTCTACCCACAATACTTTCTTACCTCTGAAACTTTGTTAAAAAGAGTATGAATAGCTAAATTCAATCAAATAACCAAAAGGCAGTAAATAACCTGAAGGAAGTTAGTTCTGGGTTAAGTTAACCACATTCACGTGAACTCAAACACCTTCATAAACCATCCATTTTAGTAGAACTAACTGGTACTATTAACAGTAGAATTAACTAGCTGCTTTATATATGTTATTGAGTCCTTGAATTAATTCATTTGGCTGGCCTGGAAATGGCTGCAGGTCACCATGGACTGGTGGACAAAACATGCTTCCAGGGAAGCGTTCGCTTTAATAATACCACATGCATAGTTTCAAAGAAATATGAAGTCAAAAATGAGAAGAAAAAAAAACGGCAACAAAAACCTCTAAATTGTATCCACATTATGAAATAATTGAATAAAAATAAGGGAAGTAGAAATCCTTCTTGGTAGATCCTCTGCCGCTTCTCCCAGTGGCACAGGTAACTAAACCTGTTTTGTGTGTGGGCACTACTTAGAAGGGGGTAAGAAAAACACACCCATATGCACCTGGATAACACCCCACTCTTACATTGTTTCTCAGCAGTGAGAGCCCTCTCTCAGAAAAGGGAAAATAAGAGCCAAGATAATGAAAATACAAAAGGGTAAATGTCATGCTAGATCAGGTCAGTGGTTTTTATCTAGGCACTGTATTTTCAAAATGTGGGATGCATATTCCTGGTCGTATCTGAAATAATTTTGAGATGTAACAAAGACATGGCCTTAAATAACAGACTTACATCATAAGGAATATTCAGTTTTCTACACTCTGAATCCTTTTGTTGACCTCATGAGTATATGATATGTGATCTCAAGAACATACCAGTTATAAAAGAAAAAAACTACATTTAACTAACAAGTATATTTTTGTCAAGGGAAAAGATAAGAAAAAACGAGTATTAAAAGTTTTTTTCTGTTTGTTTTTTCTGAGGGATATGCCATGGTGAAGTCGATAGCTCTCCACCAATCTCTGTGTATTACACTTGAGCCTCTATTAGCTGTAGCCCCACTCTGCTCCCTAAAGACACTGGACTGATAACCCCAAGTTTAGAATAGAGTGGAGAGTCCCTGTTTTGGGAGGATTTGTTTAATTAAACAGATTGAAGAAACTGATCTGCAAAGAGCACCAGATACTGTGGGAACATGCAGAAGGGCATCCAAGGGACCTTGGTGTAAATGAAGACTGAGATAAATTCTGAAAAACAAGTAACTGTTATCCCAGTGAAAAAGGGAATAAAGAGAAAAACATGTTCCCCCAGCAAAGGGAGCAACACATAAAAAGACAAAGCAGCTCAAGACAGGTAATGTACTGTAGCATTGCACATAGTAAAACTTTATGAGAACAGGGGTACAAAAGATGACATGAAATCTGAAGGAGAGAATCTGAGGCCAGATTAAGAGGCCTTTTATACCACAATAAAAAGTTTGGGACTTATCTTAAAAATAGAGAATTGATACTAACGATAGCTCATATTTTCCCAAGTAACAGCTGGCTTAAAGATAATTAAGGGTTGGATGATGACAGTATTTACTGTTCTGGGCCCAAACCTCTTTGGTTTTCAGTTCCCCTGATCTTTCTGTTACTTGTGGGTCTTGAGTTAGTTTCACAATCTTCTGGGTATTTTCTCTCTTGGGCTTCTTTCTTCTGGCGTCTTTACAGTGACTCAACCAAGAAAGCAGAGTCACATCAAATGACTAAATCAGATACCTTGGCCTCTAAGTTGTTCCTTCACATCAAAGTGCTGGAAGTAGACTGAAAAGTAGATTAATTAAGGTTCATGGTAACTTAATTCTCCTTGTTATTTCTTTTTTCCTCTGCTCTTCTTTCCTATTTTCTTTATCTACCTATTATTCATGGAGGGCTAGGGCAATTTTTTCTTTTACTTTTGTAATCAGCTAAGTGCTCTTCCAAGATAAAGCATTTCAAAAATTGAATTTAAAAAAAGCATGCTGTCAGTACCAAAAAAGATAATATGCTCCATTATAAAATAAAATACTCGGAGTATCATTTACATGTTTAAATTTACAATGACAAATTTAAGGTGATTATTTTCCCCCTGTGGTGCATGTCTGAACATAACAAGTTGGAAAATAGGACAGTCAGTCCTTTCTGTGTTGGGTTTAAATTATTTCTTCTTTCAATGTGTGTAGTGAAATTTTATAAGCAGTTGTACTAAGTTTAAGTACCCCAAATAGAATATTAAAAGGAATTAGGAAAACTATCACTTATGAATGCTGGTCATAGCTCCAGAAAGTCTTCAAGAAACTCACAAAATATACGGGTTTCTTTATCATTTTAGAATAATACTTTATTTGGCTTAATTTTATCTTGATTTTTCACTCCCCTGCTTTAAATCTGTCATTGGTTCCTCATAAACTTCAACCTAAACATAAAAGTCTTACCAAGACATGTAAAGTCATAATGACTCATCCATTCATTGATGTACCCATCATTCAAAAATTAGTTATTGAGCATCTACTATATGCCATGCTCTCTACTAGTGTACTAGACATCTGGTTTCCACTTGGCTTTTACGCTTTTCTCCTACCATGTTCCCATTCATACTCTTCATGACAGCCATCCCAACCTGCCTGCAATTCCCAAAGCTTGCTCACCTCAGTCAGAGTTCAACATCTTCCCTATCCCGTTTCTTTGCCAAGAATGCCCTGTACCTCTCACCTATGTAGCACAATGTGTCAACAACATAGCTGATTTACAAAATCACAGTGGGGATTTTGAAAAAACAAATTCCAATCGCCCAACCTCAAGGATTTGGATTCAGTAAATCTCTAGTGGAACCTACAAATCTCATATTTATGAACGATTCGTAGGGGATTGAGATAAACAGGGTGACTTTGAAACACTTGACCTGTTAGTATCACCTTATTCTTTAAAGCTCAACTTAGTTACCATCTCCATTAACATTAGTTGACTTCATCAGTTTACTTATGTGATTCCATTATGTAACAACATTTGTACTTCTCAAACTGTACTCTAGGTATTTGCATTTTAGGTGTGTGTGTGTGTGTGTGTGTGTGTGTGTGTGTGTGTGTGTGTGTGTTTCTTCTGGATATAACTTGAGTATCCTGTTTACATTTTAGCCTCAGTGATGAGCAGGTATGCAATGTTTATTCAGTGAGTGAATGAGTTTAAAACCAATTATTTTTTATTTATATTAAAGATACTTTGAAAATAGTGAAGACATTTCAGTGTCTAGACAAATATTACTGCTTTTGTCAGCACTGACTGACTTAAAAGCAAGTAAGGCAGTATTACATACTCCAGCCCCATATACCTTTCCACCTAAATGCAACTGTACTGATAGATGAGCCCAGGTAAAATATCAGAGGAACCACCAGGCAACTTACAGATCATTGAAATATAAGAAAGTGCCATTTTTTTGGGTATGCAACTGAGGTTTGGATGGATTTGTTATATAGTAATAGTTAATAATTTGATTTGATCTTCAGTCCAAAAATCAATGCTAATGATTGCAAAGGCAAATGCTAATAAATGAAAAGGAATGGCTGTTCTCAGAGTTGAGTCAAATATATCTCCAAAATTAAGGCTCTTAATGTTGCATGATGCTTTTTAAGTGATTAATAAATGTGACGTCTTTAATATGACTAAATGTACTACAAACAAATCAGCTTTTTGAAATTAGGGCATATATTACTTTTTTACTTTGCTGCATGTTTTCATTGCTCTGACCACTCCTTGAGATTCAAATAATTGTAAAGAACTGAGATACAGTCTCCCACTTCTACTGTATTTATCTGCTAGTTCTTTGTATTTCCTGCTATTGTTTTCCATATATTTGATGAAAACTTATTAAGGACATAAAGTTTTTTTTAATATACTCTTGTAATTCTGAGTATATATTCATTGTGGTAAAGTAACTCTTTGATTTAATGACCTTGGCTTTGATATTGATTGTGCTCATGCTTATAAGACAAAAAAAATCACACCTTAATCAAGTTACAGTTATAATCCCCCTGAATTGTCTATATAATCCACTTACCTAATTTTATTTTATATATAAAATAAGTGCAGTAATTCTTATGTACACTGAAGTTTGATAAACATTAATCTGAGAAAGGAACAAACTATGTATCTCTTTGCAGATGTTCAAGTAATCAAACCATTCTGCATTTAGAATAACCCTCAAATTGGGAAGGAGCATGAGAATGGGTGGAGAACTTCAAAATGCTTCTGACTGACTGAAAAGTTCATTCTATGCTGTTTTAGTGTTCATTCTAAATACTTTTTTTTAAAATCAACAGTTTTTATAGTGTAATATGGTATTTCATTTAATAGGAGAGTAATTTTTAAAGACAACTCCTGAATTTAAATGCTCTTATGGTAAAACTCCATTAAATTTTAATTCTTACATTATTTCTTAGTTTTTCTCTACTATATTTTTATCCAACAGCTTTTAAGAGAGCTTTATTAAGAATTTATATAAAAATTGAAACACTACCAGTCAGGAGGGATCCAAGATGTCAGAGTAGATAAATGTTGTGCTTGCCTCATCCAGTGACCACGTTAAAATTAACTAAATTATAGACAGTCAACCTGGAGAGCCATCTGAAGTCTAGCTGAACAGAAGTTTTATAAGGATATAAAGAAAAAGCCACATCGAGACAGATAGGAGAGACAGAAACATGGAACTGACTTGCCCCACACCAGCTATAGAGGCTGACAATTGGGAGGCATATCTTGGCCATGGAGGTTCCCTTTAAAGAAGTGAGGGACCCCAGCCCCATACTGGGCTACCCAGCCTAGAGTACTGGTGCTGGAAGAGGAACCCCCAGCACATCTGGTTGCAAACTAGTGGGGATTCATACTGTCTGGATAGTATGGAAGGCTGTGGGAAACCCAGAGTCCTCTTAATAGGGCTGCACACAGACTCAATAATTCACAAGCACTCACCCTGGGGTCTGATGGAGAGACAGTGACTCAAGAGGCATAGGAGACATACAGAGAGATAATGAGTTGTGTGACCTAATGGTGAGCACTGGAGAGATAGTTGCTATTTTCCCTGTGTGGAATCCTCATCCTGTGCAGCCGGCAGATGGGTGTCATCTTTCCTATATTCAGCCCGTCCACACATGGCCAAATCTGAATCTGGATTAGCTTGACGAGCTCTGCTCCCTCCACCCTGGGATAATGCCTCACCCAAATCACACAGCACTGATGGCAATTTCTCCATGAACAGCTAGCCATGCCCATTTATACTCTTTCTTGGAGTCAGCAGGCACCAGGCAGGCAACAGAGGCCTGTGTGCTCTGAGATTTTTCTCAGTAGCTCCAGGCTTAGCACTGGCACCAAACTAGAATCTAACCTAATGAACACCACTGTCCCACCCTGGTGACTTCCTGATAGACAGCCTCAAAAAACTCCCTTACCACATGAGGTTCTATCACCAGCTGAGTCTTACAAAAGTTGGCAGGCAGCAAGAGGCCTTGGGGTGTCCTGGGAGTTTTGCATAGCTACCCCAGTCCCAGTACTGGTGGCAGCCATCGTAGGTTCACAGAATGGCCTCTCCCACCCACCTGTAGTTCCAGCACAAAAGCGACTAAATGCAGGTCACTTTTTAGCTTTATCAGGTAGTCCCTGGCCAGGCACAGACAGTGACTGGAGTCTGCACCAGAGCCCCTCCCAAGTGGTCCCAGAACCAACATACCTGGAGGTTGGCTTCAGGCCATAGCAGAGCACCACCCAATTAGCCCTAGAAGCAACACACCAAAAGGGTGGTCTAAACATGCACCAGAGCCCACTGGGGTGATTCCACTACATCCTGCCCAGCAGCTTGTAAGATGTGTATGTGGCCAAACCCCACCACCAGTCAGCATGAAGGTAACTGATGTGCCAATAGCAACCAAGGCTTATTTATAACAGGAGGGCACATACAGCCCACACAAGGGCACTCCTGGAGTACCTGGTGCAAGTAACCAAGGAGACTATACCACTGGACCTCACAGAGCACCTAACATAGGAGCACTTAAATATATAAAATAAATGTTGACTGACATAAAGGAAAAGATAGACTTACTACAATCATAGTAGGGGATTTATCACCCCATTGACAGACACCCCATCTATCAGACAGAAAAAACAAGGAACCAGCAACCTTAAATGACACACGATGGATTTAATTGATATTTTTAGAGAATTTCAACCCCAAAATGTTAGAATATACATTCTTTTTAAGTGCACATGAAACATTTTCCAAGACAGACTACATATTAGTTCACAAACAAATCTCAACAAATTTAAGGAGACTGAAATCATAGCAAGTGTCTTCTCTGACTATAGTGGTATGAAACTAGAAATCAATTACAAGAAAGCTGAAGAACACACAAATACTTGGAGGTTACATAACATGTTACTGAATAATCAATGGGTCAACAATGAGATCAAGGAAGAAATCAAAAGATACCTTGAGACAAATGAAAATGAAAACACAATGACCCAAATCTATGGGACACAGTGAAAGCAGTCCTAAGAGGGAAATTTGTAGCAATACAGGCCTACCTCCAGAAACAAGAAAAATCTGAAATAAACAATCTGAGTTTGCACTTAAAAGAACTAGAAAAAGAGCAGCTAACAAAGTTCAAAGTTATAAGAAGGAAGGAAATAATAAGATCAGAGCAGAAATGAATGTAATAGAGTCTAAAAAAAAAAAAAAAAAAAAAAAAGCTCAGTGAAACCAAGAGCTGGTTTGTTAAAAAGATAAACAAATTTGAAAAACCTTTAACCAGGCTCAGGAGGAAAAAAAGAGAGAGGTCCCAAATAAATAAAATCACGAATGAAAGAGGAAAAGTGAAAACTGACACCACAGAAATACAAAGTATGAGAAAATATTACAAATGATTATTTGCCAACAATGTGAGCAATCTGGAAGAAAAGGATAAATTCCCACAAACATACAATCTTCTAAGACTGATTCAAGAAGAAAGAGAAAATCTGAATAGACTGATTACTACTAATGAAATCAAATCAGTAATCAAAAAACTCCCAACAAACAAAAGCCCTGGACCAGATGGCTTCACAGTTGAATTTTGCCAAACATTTAAGTAAGAATTAACACTTATCATTCTGAAACAATTCCAAACAATTCTTAGTAAGGAAAGCTCCCAAACTCATTATATGAGGCCATTGTTACACTGATTCCAAAACTAGAAAAAGACATTACAAAAAAAGAAAACTGTAGACGGATACCCCTGATAAACATAGATGCAGAAATCCTCAACAAAATATTACTAAACCTAATTCAGCAATACATTAAAAAGATCAAACACTATGATCAAGTGGGATTTATTCCGGGGATATAATGTTGGTTCAATATCCACAAATCAATTAACGTGATACACCACATAAACAAAATGGAAGATAAAAACCATATGATTATATCAATAGATGTAGAAAAAGCATTGACAAAATCCAACATACATTTATGATAAAAATTCTCAGCAAACTGGAAATAGAGGGAACATACCTCAACACAATAAAGGCCATTTATACAACAAACCCAGAACTAACATCATACACAATGGGGACAAGCTATAAGCATTCTCCTTAAGATCAGGAACAAGAAGAGGATGCCCACTTTCACCACTTTTATTCTACATAGTATTGGAAGTCCAAGCCGCAAAAATCAGACAAGAAAAATAAATAAAAGGCATCCAAATTGGAAAGGAAGAAAACTGCCATTATTTGAATATGACATGATACTATATAGAGAGGGCGCTAAAGATTCCACCTATTAGAACTAATAAATTAATTCAGCAACGTAGCAAAATACAAAATAAAAATTCAGAAATCAGTTGCATTTTTATATACAAACAATGGACTGTGAGAAATTAAGAAATCAATCCCAATTACAATTCCATAAAAAAAAAATACCTAGGAATAAATTTAACCTAGAGGTAAAAGAACTCTACTCAGAAAATTATAGGACACTGAAGAAAGAAAATGAAGATACAAATAAATACAAGTTCTGACAGTTAAGTTCACAAACTAGTCCTAGAAAAAGTGCTACATACCTCATTGCTAATATCACTACAATCACCTTCAAAGTACTCCCCTGGGAAGCTATGCACTGATGCCAGTGCCTAGTCCACCCTACAAAGCTGTTTTGGAACTCTTTTTCTGGAATGGCCATCAGAGCTGTCGTCATATTACCCCTGATGTCCTGAATGTCATCCAATGTCTTTCTTTCAATATATTCTTTATCTTTGGGTAAAGAAAGAAGTCATTGGAGGCCAGATCAGGTGAGTAGGGAGGATGTTCCAATACAGTTATTTGTTTACTGGCTAAAATCTCCCTCACAGATAGTGCCGTGTGAGCTGGTGCATTGTCGTGATGCAAGAGCCATGAATTGTGGGTGAAAAGTTCAGGTCGTTGTCATCTAACGTTTTTACACAGACTTTTCAGCATTTCCAAATAGTAAACTTGGCTAACTGTTTATCCAGTTGGTACAAATTCATAATGAATAATCCCTGTGATATCAAAAAAGGTTAACGTCATTTTGACTATTTTTTTGTTTTAATAAATTTTATTGGGCAATATTGTGAGACACTGTGTTTCTCCAGGGTCCATCAGTTCCAAGTAGTTGTCCTTCAATCTAGTTGTGGAGAGTGCTGCTCAGACCCAAGTCCAGTCACCATTTTCAATCTTTAGTTGCAGGGACCTCAGCCCACCATCCAATGTGGGAATTTAACTGGCAACCTTGTTGTTGAGAGTTCGCACTCTAACTAACTGAGCCATCCGGCTGCCCCTCCAGAAGCTCAGTGACAGCTCATTGTCTTCAGTCTAGTTGTGGAAGGTGCAGCTCACTGGCCCATGTGGGAATCGAACCAACAACCCTGTTGTTCAGAGCTCACACTCTAACCAACTGCGCCATCAGGTTGCCTCATTTTGACTCTTGATTTGGACGGATGAGACAGTTTTGATTGTGGAGAATTGGCTGACTTCTATTGTTTACTTTGACACTTTGTTTCAGGGTGATAGTGGCACACCCATGTTTTATCACCAGTGATAACATGGCCCAAAACGTCGTCTTTCCTCTCCAAAAGGTGTTGGCAAACTTCAACACTCCTTTGCTTTTATTCATCAGTGAGCTTCTTTGGGACCATTTTTGTACACACCTTTCTTAAGCCAAGATTTTCAGTTAAGATTTTACTAACTGTTTCCCTATTGATGTTTGCTTAGCCTGGTATGCTTCTCATAGTCAGCTGACAATTTTGGCACACAATTTGAGGAATTTTTGCAGTGTTTTCATCAGTTCCGCTCATTACTGGCTGCCCTGACCTCTCCTCATCAATGACATGTTCTCTCCCCTCAGAAAAAACGTTTAATCCATTTGTACACTGCCATTTTCTTCATTGCATTATCCCCATAAACTTGGACTAACATGTCCCTGATTTCACTTCCACTCTTGTCAAGTTTAACAAGAAATTTAATATTTGTTCATTGCTCTAATTCAAGCTCAGACATTCTTGAGACTGCAGACAAAAACACGTAACAACAATAATGAATGCCACTCAGCAAGACACTGCCACAGCTGTGAGTCCCTGATATACCAAGGTTATGAAACCTTACTGAGCTGTTTGTACAGTGCTGCCAATGTAAGAGCATGGTGGCAAGTTGGCAAATATAATTGTCAGACTTTATAGGAGCATATGCCATGTTCATGGATAGGAAGAATTAACATAGTTAAAATGTCCATACTACCCAAAGCAGTCTATAGACTCAAAGCAATCCCTATAAAAATACCAATGACATTTTCCATAGAACTAAACAAACAATCTTAAAATTTATATGGACCACAATAGATCCCGAATAGACATAGAACTCTTGAGAAAAAAGAACAAAGTTAGAGGTATCATGCTACTTGATATCACACTATATACTACAAGGCTGTAATAATCAAAACATCACAGTACTGGCATAATAACAGACACATATCTCAATGGAACAGAATAGAGATCCCAAAAGTAAACCCACACCTAAATGGACATTTAATGTATCACAAAGGAGGCAAGAACACACAGTGGAGTAAAGAAAGTCTCAATAAATGATGTTGGGAAAACTGGAAAGATACATGCAAAAAAATGAAACTAGACCACCTTATTACACCATATACAATAATAAACTCAAAATGGATTGAAGATTTAAATGTAAACCATAAAACTAGAAAAAATAAAACCAAACAAAAACCATAGGTAGTAATCTCTCTGACATGGCTCTTAGTGATAATTTTTTTCTGATATATTGCTTCAGGCAAGGGAAACTAAAGAAAAAACAAAAACAAAAAACAAATGGGACTACATCCATCAGTTTTTGCACAGCAAAAGAAACTGTCAACAAAACGAAAACACAGCCTACTGAATGGGAAAAGATATTCACCAATGATGCATCTGATAAGGGGTTAATATCCAAAAGTTATGAAGAACTCATACAACTCAACATAAAAAAAAAAAAAAAACAACAATCCAATTAAAAAATGGGGAGAGGACCTGCATAGACATTTTTCAAAAGAGGACATAAAGATGGCCAATAGACAAATGAAAAGATGCTCAATGTCACTAATCATCAGAAAAATGAAAATAAAAACCACAATGAGATATCACCTTACTAGAGTCAGAATGGCCATCATAAAAAACTTAACAAACGTGTTGGTGAGGATGTGGAGAAAAGGGGACACTCATACACCGTTGGTGGGATTGCAAATTGGTGCAGCCACAATGGAAAATGGTTTGGAGGTTCCTCAAAAAATTAAAAATAGAACTTCCTTATGACCCAGCAATTCCAATTCTTGGTATTTATCCAAAAAAATCCAAAACATTAATTAAAAAACATATATTCACCCCTATGTTCATTGCAGCACTATTTACAATAGCCAAGATATGGCAGGAACCCAAGGTTCCATCAATAGATGATTGGATAAAGGAAGATAGTACATATACACAATGGGATATTTTTGAACATAAAAAAGAATGAAGTCTTACCATTTGCAAAAACATGGATAAATGTAGAGACTGAGAAAGACAAATACCATATGACTTCAGTTATATATGGAATATAAAAAAACAAAATAAATGAACAAACAAAACAGAAACAAACTCATAGATACAGAGAACAAACAAATGGCTGTCAGAGGGGAGGGGTGTTGGAGAGCTGGGTGAAAAAGATGAAGGCATTAAGAAATGCAAATTGGTGATTACAAAATCGTGATGGGGCTGTAAAGTGTAGCATAGAAAATATAGTCAGTAATGTTGCAAGAACTATGTATAGAGTCAGGTGGGTACTAGACCAATTAGGGGATCACTGCCTAAATATAAATGTCTAACTGCTATGCTGTACACCTGAAACTAATATAAAATAATATTGAATGTTACCTGTAACTGACCAAAAATTAAATAATTTTTAAAAGAATTTACATAAAAACTGTACAAATTAAAGTGTAAACTTTGATACATTTTGATTATATATATAAACACACACACACATATATATTCGTATATACATATATGAAAGAATCACCACCATCAAAATAATTTACATATCAATATCCCCTAAAAGTCTCCCTGTGATACCCTGTAATCCCTCTATCACACCTGTCAACCTCCCCGTCACACACCCCTGGCACAGCCAGGTAACTAACAACTGATCTGCCTCTGTCACAATAAGTAGTATACATTTTCTAGAGGTTTATATAAACTGTAACAGTATGTACTTAATTTTTCTGGAATTTTTCACTTAATATAATCACTTTAAATGATTGTCCTTTTATAATTTTCACCAGTTTCACTGAGAAGTAGGTCAGTGAAGCTGAATACACTGTCAGCCAGAAGTGAATTCCTTTTTATATTTCTTAAAGTATCATTTCCTTTAGTACTTTGAACATATATACAGTAGTTGTTTAGAAGACTTTGTTTGCTAAGTCAAATGTCTGGCCTTCTCACAGAATGTTTCTGTTACTTGCTTTTTTTCCTGTATATGGGTCACATTTTCCTATGTATGGATCCCAATTGTGTATGGATCACAGTTTCTTTGCATGTTTCATGACATTTTGTTGAAAGATGGCCATTGGGCAATGTAGTAACCCTAGATGCTGATGTCCCCTGATCAGAATGTCTAGCTTTTGCTTGCTTGTTGACTTGATTAGGGATTTGGCTGGATTATTTTAGTGAAGTCTGTTTCCCTGCAATGTGTTACCTCGGATATCAGTCCTCATAGGGTGCAGGTATGAACATGTCACAGTGACCGAAGCATGAGAGTGTTTCATCCAAGTTCTCCTTGAGGCTTCTGCTTTTTCTCTTATGCTGCCTGAGCCTCTTGGTATTACACCCAACACTTAGGCTCTACCAATTGCCGGCTGAGTATGACAATGGCAGTGCTCTGGGGTATAGATTGCTCTACCTTCCGATCCATTAAATACAGGTCCCATTGCAGGGGTAGTTTTTGAAGCCAGTCTTTGAGGTTTGTTCTGAAACTAGAAGGGGTCTTTTTAAGTGCTTCTTCCCGGGGCTCTCTCTGATATACTCAGTGGCCTACCTTTTACTACCTTGTTGCTCTCTTAGAGCTACCAGCGTCCTGTCTAAATCCCCACTGTTTTCAGGAGTTTCTTTAGGCTTAAATTTGCCCACAGTCTACTCCCAATAAAGTCGGGTCACCTGAGGAGAGCTTATGCCTTGCTTCTCCCCAGGAGCAAAAATTGCTGAGTCACCACTCTAGAGCTGGGGAGAGGACAGTTGATCACTTCTCTTGAAGTGACTCCTCTGCTTTATGAGCAGGGTGCTGGGTGAGGATGGTAGCTGTTGGCTTCCTCGGCTTCCCTCTTCCAGCTTGGAATCTCTGTCCCATGAGCAAGCTGAGGCAAGAACTAATATGTATCAACATACTGGGCCCTGTATTCTCAGTCTGTCTTGCCACCGTATGAGTGAGAGGTGAATGGAAGAAGGGAGCCCTCTACCCTTTGGCTCTATGTATTTGGAATTTAGCCTCTGCAAAGCAGCACTTGGGAGGATAAGAAATGCCTGTACCCTTGTCCTTCTGGGAAGATACTATGGTTTCTGATGTGGATGGACCTGGGGTGAGATAAAGCCACATGGTTTTGGTCACATCTGACCAAAGTGGAGCTTCTGTCATGCTGACCTGGGGTGGAGAAAAAGGAAGCAGGTTGTAGCTCAAGAGTCACAAATGCTCATTATTCTTACTAAGATTTACTAGATTTTAGGGAAGAAATGTTTTTTTATTTGCTGTATCTCCTTAGGACAATTTCCAACAACTTTAAGTGATTTTTCTTTTTCTTTTCTTTTCTTTTCTTTTTTTTTTTTTTAAATAATTTTCAGTGCTGTGGTTACTTTACTGAGGACCAGGTTCATGGAGTTCCTCATACTGTCATTCTGGAAGTCCTGTTTCCAGGTTTTGACTTATAACTCTGCTAAGAACATTATTGTACAAATGTTTCATGTGGATATGCCTTTTCTCCCCTTGAGTAAATATCTCAGAGTAGAATGACTGGGTTATTTGGCAGGGGTGTGTTTCATTTTTTAAAAAACAGTCAAACTGTTTTCCAAGCTGTTTGTAACATTTTACATTCCCATCAGAGGGGTACAAGAGTTCTAGCTGCTCCACAGCATCTCTCATACTTGGTGTGGTAATTTTAATTTTAGACCTTCTACTACATATGCAGTAGTATCGTGTTGCGGCTTTAATTTACATTTCCCTAATGACTAATTTGTTGAGCATCCTTTCATGGGCTTACTTGTCATCTTTGTATCTTTGGCAAGGAGTCTTTTCAAATGTTTTGTCCATTTTTACTAATTGGGTATTTGTTTTCCTATTATTTTTTTTTAGAGTTCAGAATGTTATTTTTTGTTCTCGTGTGGTTTTATGTTAGGGAGATTGCCTTTCAATTGTGAATTCTTGCATGTAGTTCAAAATTTTATTTTAATTTAATTAAAGCATTTAATAGCTGAGTTTAGCTCAGTTACCTGTAAAAATTAATACACAAAATCAAGTAGTAAATCTAGGTGTACAAGTTTGTACAAAATTACTTGTGATGAAAGCAACTTCCCCCCGTTCTACCTAACCCTCTGCATTCTCAGGCCTTTGGAAGAGGCAATTACTTTAACTACTTACGAGTTGTTCTGAGAGGTGCTTCCATACCTGTAGATGATAGATTTAGATATAGCTTTATTTTCATTGACTTAGCTTTCCTTTTGATCACTTTCTGCTGTGCTCGTTGAGAATTTAACTAACTTACAAAACATATCACAAGTATTCACAATTCAGTACCTTTTAAGTGACAGTTATAATGACAAGATAAAATAGTTAGACTTCTATTTCTTGATTTCTCAACATTTTATAAAACTTATTTACTAAGTGAAGATGTTTTTCCGTCTCTAGACTTCTTTCAATTTCATCTAAAAATTGGGTTGATATTGGAAACATATTTATCTTCTGGCAAAATGGACAGATGTATTCTCCTCTCTTATATTCTATTAGCTTCTCAAAATAATGTCTTTTGTAGTTGATATCAACTACAAATGATGATTTCCTTGTACGTATAGTTATTAGTGTTATGGTTGTATATTTCTCACTGCCTTTCTTTTCTCTTGCTGGGAGAATAAAATATAAATAAATTATGCACATTATTAACTCAATTACTCATATCTTCCAGTTTCTTAAAAATTATTTTCATTGCTTGAGACACATTTTTGAAGAAATCCTTCTTGGAGTTTTCTTGAAGGCACTTTTTTTCCCCAGCATGTGACCAATTACATCACAAAATGCACATTTGTTTCTCTGAATTAAACTGCTTCATTGAGTTCTGTGAAATATTTCTTCAGTTCAAGGTCTTCCTCTTTCTTGATTCACTTATTTTACTTGAGTGGTTCATCAAATTAAGAAAGGCTAACTTGGAGCTACATTACACCTTATTTTGGTTATGAGTGAAAAATAATCTCTTGTTGGCTAAAGCATAAAAAGAGATTTATTAGTTCAACAAAAGTCCAGTCTTGAATAGTTGTGTTCAAGATCTTAATGATATCATCACAGTTCAGTCTCAATTTTACTTTCATGTCTGGGTCTTTTAAACAATCAATTTGCGCATGACGACTGCTGAAGGATATAAACTTATATCTGCCCAGGCTTAAATACAGAGAAAACTTTTTGCCTCATTAGTAACCACGCTACTATATAAAAACTACCAAGCTGTTCCTCATGACTGAAAGGGTCATGTATCCATTTCTGATCCAATCAGTGTGGCCAAATGAGAGGGATATGCTGGGTGCCTCATGACAGACTTATCTTCCCTCATGGAGTTAAGAATTGTGCATAGAATTGCCTGAATTATTTGACTGGAGCTTGGAGAATTCGTTTTCGAATGAAAATCTCTGTGCTAACTTTAGAACAAAGGGGAAATTAATGCTGAGAATACAATAAATTTCCTCCTCGGGCTAAGAGTCCCTTTTATGTCTGTACTTTCAGTTTTGCTATGATAATAAACAGTCCCAAAATCTCAGTTAATTTAGACAACACATATTTATTTCTGGCTCTCATTGCATGAGGACTGTGGATCAGCCTCAGTTCTGTTTGATGCAGCTTGGCTTGGCGTGGCTCCGCAGCTCAGCAGCTCAGCATGCCTTTGTATTTTCTCATTCCCAGCCCCAGGCTTACAGAGTGGCCCCTGTCTAGGATATGAATTCCACAAGGAATGCAAGTGTGATGTCAAACCAAATCATGCAATAATCTTTAAAGCTTCCAACTCAGATCTGGCAAATACCCTGCTCATTCACATCCCAATTGCCAAAGCTTGTCACCTGGTCAAAATCTGTGGTCAGTGCCATGGCAACACATGCACAGGCAAATTGCAGGTCAAGTGACAGACACAAATAATCCTATTACTAGGAAGGAGTGAATCTCTCTCAATAGTTATATAACCCACCACAAGAGTATATAATTCCAGATTAAAAATCATTTTTTTCCAAATTTTGAAGGTATTTTATATTTTGGCTTCTAGTTTTACTGATGAAAAATACGGAGCTGAACTGATTATTATTCTTTTATAGCGTATTTTATTCCCTTTACAAGTTTCCAGGACACACTCTATCTCGGTTTGGTGAAATTTCCATTTGCTGCCTGATCAGATGTCTTGTTTGGTTCAAGTATCTAAGTTTAAACTTTGTTGTTGTTGTTGTTGTTGTTATGTAATATGTGTATCATGTATTTTAATTATTTTGTTATTCTTTCTTTTCTATTCTGGCTAATTTAGGAGTATAGTGGATTCATTGTTCTTTTCTAAGAATGATTACCTCTATATCTGTAAATTATATTGCCTAAACTTTCCATTTTTCGTTATCAGCTACAGAAAATAAACACCATCCTTTGATTCTCTGTTGTGAAAGATAAAGGATATCCTTCCCTGTCTGGCCAACTCTCCCAATTTGGGGCACACTCTGGGATATTTATTCCTCTCTATTATTTTTTAATTTATTGGCTTTTATGTGCATCTTTAAATAGACTTTTCAAGAGAACTATTTTCTCTCTGAATGTTCTTTACATATTGATTTACTGTTTTCAGTACTTTAACGTCATGCTGATGCAGTCTGGGATCAAAATGGTAATTATACTTTATATGTTTGGCACTTATACCAGTTTATGCTTTACTTGCAGGGGTTCTATATTTAATTTTTCTTGATTTGTAAGAAACTCTTCATCCACATAGTCAGATTGGCATTGCCACAAATAGCTCCTTCTGTGCTTTCTAGTCTGTTTGTTCTAGTTGCTTTGTCAGGGATCGCTCCCATTTGATTCTTGCTTTATATTTGCTCCCCCTCATGTTAGTCTATTTTAATTCTGGCAAAATTGTGCCACGAGTTAATATTTTTTTAAATGTTAATTTTCCCCATGGTTGAAAAACCAATCTTATTTGTTTCTGATAATTCCATAGGAATTCTATTTCCTGTGGATACCACAGGCATATGCCATGGTAATTCCTTGTTGCATTGGAAGGGATCTCAGAAACTACATAGACACATCCTCATTTTATAAATAAGACCAGGAGGAATTCAGAGTGAAGACGATATTTACACGTTGTCCCAGTCTACTACCTTCTACCTGGGCTCTGAGTACAAACACCGAATTCCAGGAGTCAGTCACGAGGAAAGCAGAGGTGTGGTTTACTCCCTCTCTTTGTTCCTTGTCAATCATCAATATTTAGTATTTTTTTTTTTTTTTTGGTTGATTAAGAAGGATGGCATCATGATGGCCACTCCAAGTATACATCGTGCTTAAAGGAAATAAGCGAGTGTGATGTAATAGCTATACCAAATTCTATTCTCTCAAATCCATTTCACATGATACAACTTATCCTGAGTAAATATTTTTAAGAGGTTCCCAAAATTCATTATCCTCCACAATGGAAAATGTAATCTCAATTATATCAAAAAGCCAGGAAACTCAGATGACTCAGGCTGAAGCCACAATTTCTCTTTCATATTCTAAATAATTGGCTCTCAATTCTATCTCTGACATTTATTAAAAGACAAGAAAAATGGAGCAAGGCATGGTTTGAAAAAATGCTTTGCTTCTTATTGATGAATTTTAGCCATATATGTATCAATGTCTCCTTAGAACAAAATTAGTCATATAAGATTCCATTAGGGAGATTCCATATTTTTTAAACATTTTAGTTGGAACTTGGACTGGGAACTCTTTCTCATTCTTCAGTTTATGGACCCAGACAACCTGGCGCATTAAATAGTTATCCTGAAATTGTTTCTTCTTTCTGCATTCATTAGGCAATCATTCATTGGCTCAGTTTAGTGGTCATCCTGGATAAATCTTTGCACAGCAACACGAAAGGAAATGAAGTACAGATAATGCAATCTCTTTCTCTCTCCCTCTCTCTCTGTCTCTCTCTCCCTCTCTCTCTGTCTCTCTCTCCCTCTCTCTCTGTCTCTCTCTCTCTCCCTCTCTCTACCCCCCTTCTCTTCCTCTCTCCTTCTTTCCCTCTCTCCATAGATAGGTAGGTAGGTATGTGGGTAGATAGATAGATGGATAGATATCTCCAAACACATATTTTAAAATGTCAATCATAGAAAATTACCCTAGGAATTATCAAAAGTACAAATAATTATATTATAATTGAGTTTATGCCACACAAAATTATTTAACAAATTATTAATAATCACTGTTGCTAGAGTACATAGTTTACAAAACTGATGTTCATAAGAAAGCACTTAAACTTAACACTTTTGCTTTCCTTTACTTTTAAAAATGAGGATCGGCTTACATATCTAGCTTTTTCTCAAATATGTTCCTCTTAAAAAATGACTCTGTAACACAATTACATATTTTCTTTGCTGGAGAAAATACTATTTTACTGAAGATGATTTGATTCTCATGATTGCTGGAAAATAAATTTGAATTATATGTGAAAATATTTTGGACGATTTCAAAAATATTTTAACATCATTCTAAGCTTCTTATTTAAATGCTTGTGATTTACAGAACAAGCATTCATTCAAATATGTTTCAAGAACATTATTTCTCAATTCTCCCAAACACTGTATATCAAAATTTCCTATGCACTCATGTATTTACCATACTCTTAGTGATCAGCTTTTTCACAACAAAATATTGCTGTTGCCAGGAATGTGGGTTAATGACTCTTTATAATAATGGCAAATATTAAACAATGTAAAATTTGAAGCTTGGAGGTCTAACTAATGCTGCAGAACTAGTTGAACTGTGCTTAACTCAAGCAGTTTGTCTGAAAAGGATAAAGAACAGCTCTGAGTCTTGCTCTTCGCTAGTCAATGTTAGTAAACATATTTTGTGCCAGTGTGACTTTTTTTATCCTTCCTTGAGACATTCATTCTATATTCTTATTTTGGGTACACAGTACAAAATGAAAGATTTCTTTGGACAAATATCATAATTTGAGCATATTGAGATATGCTGAGTTCTCAGTAATCTGAACAGTAGGGAGGGAGGGACAGGATATTAGGTTTATATAGTATCTAAAAATGAAAGTATCCCTCCCTTCCCCCCCCACCCACCACACACACCACCACAACAGTTGGATTGCTTAAGGGCAGGCTGTTTGACAGTGAGCAATGTCCACAGAGAGGGAAGTTCAGACAGGGTCTAGACACACTTTGGTACATGAAAGAAGGAGTTAATAGTCAATAATAGTCAATTTTCAGATTGGAGAAAACCTGAGTTAGTGGTGATTTTTTCAAGAAGAACCCCAGTCAGGTATTGAAGAATAGGAACTAGAACTCAGTTCCTGGGAGTGGTAGTTTCCTTCCAGGTTAAATGGTTTTAGGACAGGGCTTATTCCTAGCATATCATTGAAGGATCAGTTAGAAAATCTTAAGAAAAAAATAGTCATATAGATGTGTCCACCATGTTGGTGAGGAGAGGAAAGAGAGGAAAGAAGAGGAAGAGAATGTCTGGGGACACTGGAAAGCTAAACAGGAAACATCATAGTAACTAGAACTTACCCAAGACGTTGGTTTTATGGATAACAGACTAATCCTAGGCCATACCCTCTGGCTGAACAGACGCTGCTGATTTCATTGAATAGAACTGACTCAGAAACTAAGAAAAACTAATAAAGTAAGGGCTGATTTGAACATTTCCAACTTTGATACATCCAGGAAATCAGGGGAAAAAATCAATAAAAATATCCCATCTACTCTTGAGTTATTTCATTAAAGGCAGGAACATGATGATTTATAATGTATAAAACAGCTACAATCTATTTTATAGACAACATTTATATGGGTTTGGTAGGATAATAAATTGTGACATAATTAATATCCCAACATTTGAATTTATAAAATTGATTCCTGCTATAAAAAAAAATGGTTTCGTGGGAAAAAAAATATTTGTTATAAGGTAAGTTGTTTTTTTTTAGTATCTCCAAGTACCACTTTCTGTATATGTCTGCAATCACTAAGCACAATCTCCCTGAAAGTTTGTTTTGGTTTGTTTGTTTGTTTTTTTGTTTTGTTTGTTTTTTAAGCACTATATGCTCAACACCATGAACTGATTCAGAGAAAAGCCTCAAGAAGATGTGTTGAATCAACAATATCCCATTATATGCTTGTAATTACTTAGAGTAATGGGGTCTCTTGATGCTGATCAAGCACAAGTATCTGTTAAATTTTATAGTTATAGCACTTCCTTGCATATGCGTAGGTATCTACTTGTGCTAGCTGCCATGCTTTTAGTATAATACTTGTAATTTATTTCTTTATCCCTATGAAGCTATGAAGTATTTCTTAAAGCTTTAGAAATTTGTGTCTTGCTCTTAAGCTTCTTCTCTCACTCACTTACATGCTCTAAGGGCGAAATAAATTTAAAACAGAGTGAACTTGGAAATGTAATTATTTCCTCATTTCTATACTCATTGTTTTTGTTCACAAACAAGTAGACAAGTAGACCCAGCAATTCCACTTCTGGGTATTCATCTGAAAATTAAAAAAAAAAAAAAGTAAATTTACTAACCATTGTCACCCCAATATATTTAATTAAAAAAACAGTTAATTTAATAAGATACATGCACCCCTATATTCATTGCAGATTGTTTACAAAGCAAATATATGGAAGCAACCTAGATGTCCATCAATAGATGCATGGATAAAGAGAAGGTGGTCTATACATACAATGGAATATTACTCAGCCATAAAAAAATAACATCTTGCCTTTTGTGACAATATGGATGAACCAGAGGATATTATGTTAAGTGAAGTAAGTCAGACATAGAAAGACAAATACTTTATGATTTCACTTATATGTGTAATCTAAAAAACAAAACAAATGAACAAACAAAAGAGAAATAAACTAATATATATAGAGAACGAATTGATGGTTGCCAGAATAATGCTGGGAGAGAGGGGGTGAAAAAGAGGACAGGGATTAAGAATTATACACTTCCAGTTATAAAATAAGTCATAGAGATGTAATAATGTACATAGGGAATATAGTCAATAATATTGCAATAACTATATACAATGACAGATGGTTTTAGACTTACTATGGTGATCACTTTATAATGTATGTAAATGTTGAATCACTGAGTTGTACTCCTGAAACTAATACAATATTGTATGTCAATTATAAGTAAAAGTAAATTTAAAAAAAACCGACAAGTAGATAGAAACTACCTGCTTTCCACATTGGAAATATGTTATTTTCCTCATCTTAAAATACAGAGTGTTTATTAGTCTTATATTAAATAACTTTAGTGCTGGGAGATGTGCTAGATTCTAGGAACTCTATGAATAATTAAGACCCAGTTTTTTCACTTAAGGAACTTGCAATCCAGCAGTCAAGACAAACAATTAAAAACAAAAAAAAGCAAACAATAACCTGATCAGATAAGGACTAGAATAGATGGTTAAAAAAATGTTAATAAAGAATTGATTAATTCTACCTCCTAATGTTTGTCACCTATTAATCTCCATTTTGTAATTTGGTCATTTGTGACCAAAGTAAATAACAATAAAATACAGAAGGAAAAAAATGTGTTTGCTATGCAAATAATACATGTTTGATTTGCTTTGGCAAGTTCTAGATAAGTTATAATATATTTTTAAACAAAAGCAGTTAACTTGCCACTTTCCTCATTTCTTTAAGAAATCACTTCACTTCATACATTATATAAACGTCTAATCACTATGTTGTACACCTGAAACTAATATAATATTGTATGTTGATTGTAATTGAATCTTTAAAAAAATATTTTGAAAAAGAAATCACTAAAAATGATCATCAGACCGGAAATGGGAGTGTTGATAAATCCATATGATGCTAAGCTCCTGTCACAATTATTGTACAACATGTGAAAGTCATTAGAGGTAAAGGAATTAAAATTTTCTCTTAAGCGACTTTCATAAAGGTGTACTACTCACTTTAAGAGAAGCAGTAACTACCCACTCTTCCTGCTTCAGTAGAGTTTCACTCCGCTGCTCAGGTATAAACGTATTGAAAAAACACTTCTGGGTTTTTCTTTCACTCCTTACTTGTGATACCACAGAAAAATCAGTCACTTGTTTAGCTGGTGTAATTAGTAAAAGGATGCTGCAATTTCATAACTCATCTCTCTCACTGTCATTTTCTCTCATCCTCTGAACTCACCTCTGGTACAAAACTTCTTCATTTCTATTTTCTGTACAGGAAGCAAAATATTAATAGCATTGTGTAAAGCTGTAGTTGTGTGATTTCATTGCCTGAGATAAATTTACGGGTATGTTTGTAGGAAGACAACTTTGGCTTTGGTCCACGCTGTGTTCTAATACTCCAATCCAGCTTTCTTAGTCATCCCCATGTTACTCCTATATCTCTATCACAATTGGTTCTAAATTTAGAAGGGAGTAAGTTATGATTTTTACAACATATGTGAAAAAAAATATGGTGAACACTGCAGTGGATATCAAGGTTAATTCAATCTCTGCCTCTAAGAGTTTATGATCGAAATAGGGATAAGATTTATGTGATTTTCCTCTTTTCCCCATCTTGTTGCTTAGGATGTTTCTTCTGTAAATGAGTTTAATTTGGTCTGTGGGAACATGGGTCATATCCTAGTTTTAGTAAAACATGAAGCTAGAAACAGCTTGGGTCCCTCATGACTAAAAGTCACCAGTCCCACTTTAGAGATTGCTCATATCTCAACTTTTTCAATGAGAAAGTTTTAAAGTTCTGTTTTGGTAAAGCACAATTCCTATAATTTTTGTTATGCACAGCCAATGTGACCTTTAGATAATCAGTTATAAAGCAGAGATGTTTTGAAGTTGATAATATATGAGGTGAGTTTGAATGATGAGTAGGAATTATATATGATGCTAAGTTGGTGGGGGTAGAATGTTCCAGATTGGGAGATAGCATGTGTTGCGTAGAAGGCAAGTAGGCTGTTCAGAAATTTTAAAAATATAAAAATCATCTAGCTTTGTGGGAGTGGAGAGTGTGTGAAAGGGGTCAGAAAGGGCCTTGAAGCCAGATGAAAAATAATCGACAATTCAGTAAACAGTGTCTGTTACAGATGGTTGGACCAGGAGAGACTTAGTTATATATACTTTAAGATGGTAAGTGTGGAGGCAATGAGTGGATGAATAGGGAATGGCAGACTCAGGGGGAGTGTGATAAACAGCACAACTCTGTGAACGTACTAAATACCACGGACTTGTATTACTTTAGAAGAGTGAATTTTATGGTATGTGAATTGCATATCAATAAAGCTGTTATTTAAAGCCAAACAGTCCGGAGGTGATAGCCTACACAATGGAATTGGACTTCAACTTGGGAAATGAAAGTGAGAATGGAAAGTGGTGATACATACAGTATCTAACATTATTAAATGTCTTGAAAGTGTTGTCAAATCTACTGTCTCCAGTCATATTCACCCACTCTTTAACTCATTACAGTTTTCTTCCATCATGCCACTGGAACTCCTCTTGTTTAAGTTACAATTGATGAAAGGTAATTATTCACTGGTCTCTTCTGTGTTGCAAAATGTAAAACTTTCTATAGCATTTGACACAGCTGAATACCTAACTTTTAACACTACTTGAAACTCCTTCAGTGGCCTGAAAGGTAATCTCTCCTGGGTTTGTCAGTAACGTTTTTAGCCATTCTTTATCAGATTCTGTATTAACCAGGGTTCTCCAGAAAAACAGAATGAAATGGAGTGTGTGTGTGTGTGTGTGTGTGTTTGTTTGTGTGTGTGTATTGAGAGAGAGAGAGAGAGAGAGAGAGAGAGAGAGAGAGAGAGAGAGAGAGAGAGAGACAAAGAGATTGATTTGAGGAATTGACTCACTGTTTTGGGGCCAATGAGCAGCTTGAGTCTGAAGGCAGTTTAGAGGCAGAATTCAATCTGTTTTATGACCTTCAACAGATTAAATGAGGCCCACCCCTATTATGGAGTGGGCTTTATTCAAAGTCTACTGATTTAAATGTTAATCATATATATATATATATATATATATATATATATATATATCACTATATATATACACACAATAGATATATATATATATATATCCTCTGTGATATATACATATATATATCCTCTGTGATATATATATATATATATATATATATATATATATATCCTCACAGAGATATCTATTGTGGTATTTGACCAAATATCTCAGTATCATGGCCTAGCTAAGTTGACACATAAAATTAATCGTCAAAGACTCCTTCAATAAATACACTTTTGCCTACCCATCAAAGCTAAGTCTCTTCTAGTTTTTACTCCTGGGTTCTCTTGGTTACCATTTACTTTTCATTCACAAATATGAAGTTGGACAATTAAGTTCGCAAACTCATCCTAGAAAAAGTGCTACATACCTCATTGCTGAATATCACTATGGTCACCTTCGAAATACTCCCCTTGGGAAGCTATGCACTGATGCCAGTGCCTTGTCCACACTGGAAAACAATTTTGGAACTTGTTTTCTGGAATGGCCATCAGAACTGCCATTGTATCACCCTTGATACCCTGAATATCATCCAAATGTCTTCTTTTCAATATTTCCTTCTCCTTCAGGTAAAGAAAGAAGTCATTGGGGTCCAGACCAGGTGAGTAGGGAGGGTGTTTCAATACAGTTATTTGTTTGCTGGCTAAAACCTCCCTCACAGACAGTGCCGTGTGAGCTGGTGCATTGTCGTGATGCAAGAGCCATGAATTGTTGGCGAAAAGTTCAGGTTGCCTAACTTTTTCACACAGCCTTTTCAGCACTTCCAAATAGTAAACTTGATTAACTGCTTGTCCAGTTGGTACAAATTCATAATGAATAATCCCTCTGTTATCAAAAAAGGTTAGCAACATCGTTGCAACAAGTTCACAAACTTAATTGTAAGACCTTGTAATACACATATATATATAGTTGAAATGGGGACTTTATATATATATATATACACACACACACACACACACACACACATATTATTTATAGTATATAAACATAACATGTTCACATATAATTTATATAACATATAATTTAATATGTTTAATTTAGTTTAATATATAAACATATATATTAAAGGATTGTAGTAAATAATTAATAAATGGGTTCCATTAATTGCTTGACACAAAATGAGACTGGCCTAGGCTATTGGCGCTTTGGGATGATGGGATTTCCTCCACAGCCACTTTTTCTCTGGAAATGCAAGTGAATTTCTTCCTCACTGTCCCTCTCTTCTCTGTCACTAAGGCTAAAAACAACTAGTTGAATGTTTGACTAGTCATAGAGATATATGTCAGGTGAAAAACACCTCTGTATTATGGGGAGTGAAGGCAGAATCTTTTCTCATTCAGGAGACTGTGCTTGTCTTAGTCTTTTCTGTGCCAACCTGACACTTTATGTTTGTTTCTCAGATCAAGGCTTGATGATATATAGTAAGGGTCATAGTGATTGGACGCCCTCCAACCGGATTTTCAATGTGAAAACAATTGACATTTTGGGTTGGATAATACTTTCTTCAGGAATGGCTGTCCTGCACTTTGGAGGAGGTTAAGGAGCATTCCTGCATTTCCTAAGTGATGTAAGTAGCGATCCCCTTTAATGTGACAACTTCAAATGTTTCTAGACATTGCCAAATGTCCTTGGGAGTATGTATAAAATCTTCCTCTTCCTTAATTCAGAATCACTGACCTGCGACCCCTCACATGCAGTGCAAAAACATTCTTTGTGTGGCCTAAATGTATGGCTGCCTATCTGTAGGTATGTAGTGAATAGAAAGGATTTTGCCTTGGGTTTATTCAAAATATCGCTGTGTCTTTCTCATTGACTGGCCTGGGTAATTACTAAGATCATTAATCTATAACTAGTGATCGGGATCATGGGACCATCTTCATTTTAGTAAAACATGTTATTAGGAAGAACAATTAAGATATTGGATTGTGTGACTAATCTCTTGTGTCTCAATTAGCAACACTTAATAAATAATCTTTGAGTAGTATTCCCAGAACCATTTATATTGCCATCTAATGGCAACTGCTAGAATTACAGAAAACTCTTCCTAGGGCCCCCCTGATTATTTACTGTAGGACCAAACATCCCAATATGTTTACTGATGGTAAATATCACACCCTGTAATGGAAAGACTGAAGGTGTTGCAAGTCCTTCACAGAAGTGGCAAAGGATGCTCACCAGGTTCATAAACCCTCCTGCTCAGGGTCGCTCCTAGATGAAACCCTTGCCCTCACACATCTGCTTCCCTAGATACGCTCAGATAAAGACTGTGTGTGTGTGTGTGTGTGTGTGTGTGTGTGTGTAAAAGAAGTGGTGCTATGAGAGGTTCAAAGAAAAGAGAATTCATCATAGGTGGGAAAATGATATAGGTTTTATCAGCAATAGTATTTCACTTGACAATGTACAGATTGTGTGCCCAGGTAAAGAAAGGGGTATACAAGCCCTCAGCTAATCTCACAATTAATGGTGAAAAACTGAAGCCCTTTGCTCTATGTTCAGGAACACTACAGGGCTGTCCCCTATCAACTCTACATTCAGGAACACGACAGAGCTGTCCCCTATCACCTCTGCTTTTCAACATAGTGTTGGAAGTCCTCGCCAGAGTAATCAGGCAAGAGAAAGAAATAAAAGGCATCCAAATTGGGAATGAAGAAGTTAAATTGTCACTCTTTGCAGATGACATGATGCTATATATAGAAAACCCCAAAGACTCCACCAAAAAGCTATTAGAAACAATCAATGAATACAGTAAATTTGCTGGCTACAAAATCAACATACAAAAGTCCATTACATTCCTATATACTAACAATGAAATCTCAGAAAAAGAAATATGAAAAAGAATTTTTTTGCAATTGCAGCAAAAAGAATAAAATATCTAGGAATAAACTTAACCAAGGATGTGAAAGACCTATATGCTGAAAACTATAAGACATTTTTGAAAGAAATTGAAGAAGACACAAAGAAATGGAAAGACATTCTGTGCTCATGGATTGGAAGAATCAACATAGTTAAAATGGCCAAAAGCAATATACAGATTTAATGCAATACCCATCAAAATCCCAATGGCATTTTTTAAAGAAATAGAACAAAAAACCATCAGATTTGTTTGGAATCACAAAAGACCCCAAATAGCCAAAGCAATCTTAAGAAAAAAGAACAATACTGGAGGTATCACACTCCCTGACTTTAGCTTGTACTACAGGGCTACGATAATCAAAACAGCATGGTATTGGCAGAAAAACAGACAAACAGACCAATGGAATAGGATTGAGAACCCAGAAACAAAACCACATAAATATGGACAGATGATTTTTGACAAAGAAGCTAAAAACACACAATGGAGGAAAGACAGCCTCTTCAATAAATGGTGCTGGGAAAATTGGAAAGCCATGTGCAAAAGAATGAAACTGGACTACTATCTGTCACCATGTACCAAAATTAATTCAAAATGGATCAAAGACTTAAGCATAAGACCTGAAACAATAAACTGCATAGAAGAAAACATAGGTACTAAACTTATGGACCTTGGGTTCAAAGAGCATTTTATGAATTTGACTCCAAAGGCAATGGAAGTAAAAGCTAAAATAAACGAATGGGACTCTATGAAACTTAAAAGCTTCTGCATAGCAAAAGAAACCATCGACAAAATAAAGAGGCAACCAGCTGAATGGGAGAAGGTTTTTGCAAACAGTGCCTCCGATAAGGGGCTAATATCCAAAATATACAAGGTACTCCTGAAACTCAACACCAAAAAAACAAACAACCCAATTGAAAAATGAGCAAAGGACGTGAAGAGACATTTCTCCAAAGAGGAAATACAAATGGCAAATAGACATATGAAAAAATGCTCAACATCACTAATCATCAGAGAAATGCAAATAAAAACCACAATGAGATATCACCCCACCCCAGTCAGAATGGCTATCATCCACAAGACAAACAGTAACAAGTGTTGGAGAGGCTGTGGAGACAAAGGAACCCTCATACACTGTTGGTGGGAATGCAGACTGGTGTAGCCACTATGGAAGGCAGTGTGGTGGTTCCTCAAAAAATTACGAATAGAATTACCATATGACCCAGCAACCCTCTCCTGGGTATCTACCCCAAAAATCTGAAAACATTTATCCATAAATACACGTGTGCTCCAATATTCATAGCAGCTTTGTTTACGGTGGCCAAGACATGGAAACAACCAAAATGCCCTTCGATAGATGAATGGATAAGGAAGTTGTGGTATATATACACAATGGAATACTATTCGGCAGTAAGAAAAGATGATATAGGAACATTTGTGACAACATGGATGGATCTTGAGAGTATGATGCTAAGCGAAATAAGTCAGACAGAAAAAGCAGAGAACCACATTATTTCATTGATATATGGTATATAAACCAAAAACAACAAAAGAACAAGACAAACAAATGAGAAACAAAAACTCATAGACACAGACAATAGTTTAGTGGTTACCAGAGGGTAAGGGGGGTGGGGGGTGGGAGATGAGGGTAAGGGGGATCAAATATAGGGTAATGGAAGGAGAACTGACTCTGGGTGGTGAACACACAATGGGATTTATAGATGATGTAATACAGAATTGTACACCTGAAATCTATGTAATTTTACTAACAATTGTCACCCCAATAAATTTAAAAAAAGGGGTATGCAATCAGTAAGGAGAAAGACAAGAATAAAATCTGAAAGATGGGAGCACTCATGGAGTCTTTGTGCATGAGCATTTTGTTACCGTGTTTCCCCGAAAATAAGGCTAACTGGGAAATAAGCCCTAGCATGATTTGTCAGGATGACATCCCCTGAACATAAGCCCTAAGGCGTCTTTTGGAACAAAATTTAGTATAAGACTCAATCTTATTTTCAGGGAAGCACAGTAATTAACAGTGTTAATATAAGGGGATAAGACCATGGGTAACTTTAAATGCCACGGAAAAAGTTGTTTTACTTATTTATATTTATATTTATTTATTTTCCTCTCATTATATTTATTTTCCTCTCATTTCCTTTACAGTAGCCACCAGCATTCTTGCTCTTAACGTTTTGCTTAGTCTTCAGTATCATTAATTTTCTCTCTTTGGTGTCACTTTCACAGTGTCTCCTTTTGTGGCCATTCTACCTAAGGGTTCAACCCCATTTCAATATTTTCTCTCATCCTCAATAGCCCCATTGCTAACATTCTATAATTTTGAACTTATTTAATATCATTTTTATCTCTCCCTTAATATCACCTCTTTTTTTAATCTCTTAAAATGTAAGATCAATAAAACCAGAATTTTGTCTCTTTTATTCACTATTGTATTGTTACTATCTGTAGTAGTTAGTACACACTAGGCATTCAAGAAATATTTTCTGAATGAGTGAAAATTAAGGAATCACTAAAGAGTCCTAAATGATGACGGGAACACTATGTACAGTATTGGGAATCAATGGCTGAAAAAACTTCCATGAAGCTAAAATGAGCAGAACAAGTCACTTGGGGTGGAAGTGGTAATGGGAGGTTGGGAAAAAGTAGGTAAATATTGCAAGCTGACAAGGGCAAAACTACAAATAGTGGTCATGTGTATAAAAACAACGGTTCTCCAAGTATGACCCCTGAACCAACAGCATCGTCAGCTGCAAATTTGCCGGAAGTGCAAATACTCTGGTTCTACATCAGACCTACTGGGTCAGAAACTATGCGGATGGGATCTAGCAACCCATGTTTTAACAAGGTCTCCAGCGATTTTTGAGCACACGAGTTTGAGAACTACTGATATAAAGGAAAGGACTAATGGAGGCAGCTGGATGCAGGAGGTTGATGAAATGAAGGGTACTATTGTAGATTATTTGAATTTGGGGAAGCATTGACATATGAAAGGATGGTATAGTTCCTTTGAAAGAAATAGAGAAATCTAGGAAAATATATTTAGTGTTGTACAAATGTTTCCAATTAAATTCATTTTGTAAACCAATGTGACAAATGGTACAGGTCAGAGTATTTGGCTATTTCAGGAACCTCCTGTCATCAATTTTTCAAAATTTAGTGATGTTTAAAAAAATACCTGCAGCCTATCAATAGCCTTTATCATGGCTCCATGAACTTCATAAAAAGGTTTAAAAAAATACCTGCAGCCTATCAATAGCCTTTATCATGGCTCCATGAACTTCATAAAAAGGTTTAAAAAAATACCTGCAGCCTATCAATAGCCTTTATCATGGCTCCATGAACTTCATAAAATATTTGGTATTATATTAGATGTATATGTTTAAAGTTGTAGGGATGAGAAAGAGCCATGGAGAATATTTAAACTGAGATATCTAGTATATTATCTAAGTGATAATATTTCCTATGACAATATTTTACCATGAAGCAGGGAACTGCAGTGTACTCAACACATAATTAAAGAAAAAAAGAAATGAATAGAAAAATCTGTTGAAAAATTTTTCATCATGGATTGAAGCTAAGGGAAGAAAACAATGAGAATCCCACTGGCATTTATTCCCAACTTTGACGGTATTGTTGTCAAAAATGCTTCTAGAAATTTTGGAATTCCACAGTTTCAAGATTGGCATTACCTATGAGAAAATCATCCAAGAAAATTAAAAAAAAAAAAAAAAAAGGCCTTTCTGCACTCTTTGAGTTTAATCATTACTTCCTGTATGATTCTTCTAAACTTAATCAATAGTAGTACTTCAAACCTCAAACCTCAGTAAAACCTTGTTTCCTTATCTTGACTCACAATTTCTATAGATGTACATAATAACAGGTATTTTAGGAAACACTTTTTTCTAAATACTCATGCTGCTAAATTGCTGTGGAAATAATATAATTCAAAGAGCATCTGCACTTAGAAAAGGCAGAGTCCTTGGCTGGAGTAGCTGCTTCCTTTAGGTTCCATGGTAATCTCAGTCTCCTCACATATTTTAATGGGGACTGGAAGTGGAATAAATATAGATTTATTTGATGAGTGCCTACTTGGAATTTTCAAATGAAAAGAACAAAAAGCGTCCTAGTTTTCATTTCTCATCAACTATTAAAAATACTATAGAGAATGAAATGGTTGGTCATGATTTTTTGTATAGCAACACTGAGCCATTATTGTTTTGGGAATATTAGCTTTACTTTCTCATAATCAGTTTTCGTACTTAACTAATAAGGAACGTTTCAATTACGTTTCATTGATTTATTTAACATGTGATTTTTGTACTCCCGGAAAAGTACACTTCCCCCAATCTTACTTTTCTTAAAGGATCAAGTATTCCGAGAAAAAAAATTTTGCTTTATATATCTAACTAAGCCTCCTCCAAGAAAATTCCAGTCACTTTCCTTTTTTCAGTACTTAAACAACCAAGGACAGAAATGAGTCCTACAAATTTTCAGCTCTTAATATACCAGGTTATGGGGGGGGAAAATCACATCATCATGTCTCTGCTCAAATGTATAGACAGTGTGCTCACTAAGAGCAAGTTACCCTATCCAAGGACAATTTGCAGTCATTCTATTTTCTTATATCATTTTGAATCTCAGGCAAAGGCCTTAATTATATCTATATTGTTTCAGTAATAAGAAAGGAGATTTAAGAACAGAACAGATTAAATGCTTCTTCTCAGAGATATCATCAGCCCTGGTTGCTAAGAGACAATCAGTTTTTCTTAAGCTGCCAAATGAAGTCTTGTCCACTTATAATCTTTACAACTGTTAACAATTTAAAACAAAAACATGATTCTGACACATGTATGAAAGTTTCCAAATGATTCAAATAGGACTACATATAAAAATAAATTCACTGTTGTTGGACATGAATAATTAAAACATTAAAAATGTTTTCACTTTTGCCTGCTTACTTTTCCTATATTTAGTATCTGATAATCGCTAACCTTTATGGAGTGCTTCCTTTATGCCAGGGTATGTATTAAGGACTAAATGTAAGGTAGGGAGGGAAGGGCGTGTGGTAGATGAGGGTAAAAGGGATCAAATATATGGTAATGGAAGGCGAACTGACCTTGGGTGGTGAGCATACAATATGATATATAGATGATGTATTACAGAATTGTACACCTGAAACCTATGTAACCTTATTAACAATTGTCACCCCAATAAACTTTAATTAAAGAAAGAAAATCCTACCGTACTTAATATACAAAATTACCTAATGATATGGGAACTATTAAGATGGTTATTTTTACAGACTAATTTTGGCCTAAAATCACACACTTATTGCATAGAGAAGCTTGACTCAAATGGAGGTTGTCGTGCGGGAGACCCTGCTCGCTGCGCCATTTGTCATGCGGGAGACCCTGCTCGCTGCGCCATTTGTCGTGCGGGGCGACCTGCGAGGTCTCTGCTCCCGCTCCCCATACAAGAACGCAGGATATGGTGAGGCCAAAAAGGAACACCCACGGAGCCATAGGTAGGGGAGTCATACCACTACGGTCTCACTGGAGGCTGGGTTCACTGGACGTGCGACCTGCTGTTCCTTTTGTCTGCAACCCACCGACGACTCTCTTTCACTCTCCTCCGTAGCCACAGCAGTTATATTAGCGGCTAATTGGCTAACTGGCTACAGCTGACGGCCAATCAGTAACAGCTGACGGCCATCTACTACCCGAGCCAGCACCCCTCCACGTGAGGCCGAGAGCCTGTAAACTACTTTCTGGGGCTCTGCCCCCACACTCCACCCCTACAGGTTCTCGCCTCACAATCTAGGTGACAAGCGTCTTCCGCGAGGGTCCCTGTGTCATATTAGCCTACTGACACCTATGGACGAAAAGAAACGGTAGTCTTAGGAACCAACAATGGCAAATCCCTTCCATCTGGGAGGATACATGCCAGCTTCTTGTCCTGGGAAAGGAGGGTTGCTGCCACTGGCACCTTTCCCGGTTTGTGGTACCAGACCTTTATGGCAGTGCTTGGGGTCCCTTGCATAGTTTCAACATGTAACAGAACAGGGGACCTGTGGGGGCAGAGCCCCAGAAAGTAGTTTACAGGCTCTCGGCCTCACGTGGAGGGGTGCTGGCTCGGGTAGTAGATGGCCATCAGCTGTGACTGATTGGCCGTCAGCTGTAGCCATTGAGCCATTAGCCACTAATATAACTGCTGCGGCTACGAAGGAGAGCCGAGGAGAGTGGAGGAGAGTGAAAGAGAGTCGCCGGTGGGTTGCAGACAAAAGGGACAGCAGGTCGCACGTCCAGTGAACCCAGCCTCCAGTGAGACCGTAGTGGTATGACTCCCCTGCCTATGGCTCTGTGGGTGTTCCTTTTTGGCCTCACCATATCCTGCATTCTTGTATGGGGAGCGGGACCAGAGACTCTGCATGACACCCCGCACGACAGGACCCCATGATAGGCCATAGTGAGAGCACATAGTTCCCTCGCAAAATCATCCCGGTATCGGGACCTCTGTATACTACAGTCACTTGTGGTGGCCACTCAGCCACCACCCCTGGCGTCACTTGCAAATCATGAGTCAAACCGGCCCCCCATGGGGCTATCAGACCCAACCACCGACAGTGGGGGCTTTTGACCTGCCAGGGCCAAGTCCATTGCGGCCGTTCCCCTGCTTTCAAGCATGTGGGTGCTGGCCGCAAAATGTTCCCATTTCTGCCGTAGCCTGGCTTTAACAGAGTCTCACTGGTGGTAACTTGTAATTGAATGGGAGCGGCCGTTCGATGTAGCAGAGTTTCTACTGGCGCAGGCCCTCCCTTCCGTGGTCTCTCATTCAGGACTCTCAGGACGTCCCATAGACGCGAGGCCCAGTCATGCATCGTAGGAGGGTGTTTTGACACCCGGAGACCTTGCTTCAAAAGACCATTATAACGTTCAATCATGCCAGCTGCTTGCGGATTGTACGGGGTGTGAAACAACCATTGCACGTCCATCCTGGCAGCCCAGCGCTGCACTTCTTGCCCCGTAAAATGGGTACCCCTGTCACTTTCAATGACTTGGGGGCGCCCATAGAGGGCGCACAGCCGTGTAAGGGCGACCACTGTATGCCGCTGATCCGCAGCCGGACAGGGCCAAGCAAACATCAACCCCGTAGCAGTGTCCACTGCTGTAAATGCATATATCGCATTGCGGGCCTTAGGCAGGGGTCCAATGTAATCCACTTGCCAGCGAGTGAGGGGCACCCTCCCTCGCGCAATCTGCTGTGTCTCCCAGGGGAGCCTCCGCCTTTGGGGGCTGTCCTGGGCACAGACGGCACAGTCATAGCAGGCATCTGCTATCTCCTGCCATTTCAAAGGCAGGCCCCAGCGTCTGCTCACCTGCCACATGGTTTGGCTTCCAGCATGCTGTAATTTCCTATGCAGCCAATGGGTCACATCAGTGGCAGGAGCCCGCTCTAACCATCGTACCCGTGCTAGGGCATCTGCTTCGTCATTACCTGGGGACACTAAGGGGGAGTGACCTGTGACATGCATTAAGGTCACCTCCTTTCTCTGTCCTAGGTCCCAGAGGTCCTGCCACATGGCTTGACCCCACAGTGGACGGTGTCCCACCAACCAGTTTTGGTGTTTCTATGTAGGGAGCCACAACGTTAGGCCCCGGAACACCGCCCAGCTGTCAGTGCAAATAACTAGGGGCCCAGGCTGATGGCTGATCACCATCCACACAGCCCGTAATTCAGCCCACTGGCTACTCTGGCCCTCCCAGTATCAAACCAAATGGTGTCTGTTTTGGGCTGCACACCAATAGCCGTCCAAACAGCTGCAGCCCCTCGGCTAGAACCATCGGTAAACCAGGCATCCTCAGGTACTGGGGACTGTCCTTCTTTGTAGGGCGAGGGCTCCAAGTCCTCCCCTCTAGGCAGAGCACTTGGCTCAGCCTGGGCTACAAGCTCCACAGGCCCCAGGACCTGTTGTAGCTCTGTGCTCAAAGGGCTTGAACTAAGGGTGCTACGTTGCTCCAAGTAGGCACCCCACTTGGCGAGGGTGGTGGTCTGTGCCACCCCCATTTTGGGTCCCTGGGTCCATGTACGGACCCACCCCTGGACAGGATACGTTGTTCTAACCAACACGCGTGCCGTTCCTGTGATGGCTTCTGTGGCCACTAGGGCTGCATACACAGCAGCCAGCTGTTTCTCTATTAGAGAGAAGCGGACCTCCGCTCCTTTCCATAATTGGGACCAAAATCCCACTGGCAACCGGAGACGCTCCTGCCGTTGCCAGAGGCCCCATCCGTACCCCTCTTGGGTTACGTGAACATCAAGTTCAAATGGGCGGCTGGGGTCCACTACTTGCAGAGCCTGTGCCTGCTGCACTGCCCGTTTTGTGGCAATGAAGGCTTGCTCTATAGCCTCTGTCCAATCCCATGAGGCCCCCTTTTTTATCATATTGTACAAGGGCCTTGCCATTTGTGCTAAATGGGGTACAAATGCCCGCCAATATCCTAGCAGACCCAAATACGTCTGCAGTTGGGAGACCTTGGTCGGCCGGGGAAAGGCTTGTATTTTGTCAATGATTGTCTCAGGTATAACCTTTGTCTTACCCGACCACACAACACCCAAAAACTTGACGGATAAGCCAGGGCCTTGGACCTTTTCCTCATTCACCGCCCAGCCGCGTGACTTCAGGTGGCGGAGAAGAGAGGGAGCTGCTTGCTCTAAATCAGAAAGAGAATCTGAGGTTAACAGAATGTCATCAACATAATGGAACAAGGCCACAGAGGATGGGTGATCCCACTGTGCCAAATCCTGGGCCACAAGCCCGTGGCAGATAGTGAGGCTGTGCAAGTATCCTTGCGGAAGGACTTGAAAAGTCCACTGACGCCCATCCCACGTAAAAGCAAACTGCTCTTGACACTCGGGTGCAATGTCAATGGAGAAAAAAGCATTGGCCAAGTCCACTACATAGTGATATGTCCCTAGGCGGACAGTCAGACGATCCATTAAATCATGAATTGAAGGCACTGCAGCGTGCAAGGGTGGCGTCACCTTATTTAACTCCCTATAGTCCACAGTCATTCGCCAGGTCCCATCTGGCTTCTTGACAGGCCATACTGGGGAGTTAAAGGGACTGTGCGTTGGCCTCACAATATGTGCCTTCTCCAATTCCAATATTGTACGACCGATCTCCTCCTGCCCTCCTGGCAGGCGGTACTGTCGCACTGTAACCACGCGCCAGGGCTGTGGCAACGCTTGAGGAGGGTGGTGAGCATGCCCGCGTGTCACCGCTTTCACCACCCGGATCCGGAGACGGAACTCTCCTACCGACGTCTGTAAGCTGAGGCCATGTAGCACGTCCACCCCTAGAATATACTCCGGAACGGGGGAGACATAACCCTTGTAGGTACGAGGAGGGAGCCTTCCTATACCCAGTGGTAAGGAAACGGCTTTCACAGTCACAGTTTTCCCCCCGTAGCCATCAATGCAGACTGCTGGTCCAGGGAACAGTTCTGGGTTCCCGTAAACGAGACTGCAGTCAGCACCAGTGTCAACTAGAGCCAAAACCCTCTGCACATTCGAAGGGGACCAATGTATGGACAGTTCCACGTGGGGCCTCCGGTCCCTGCTCGTCCCCTCTGACCGGGTACCTTGGCCCCACCCCTAATCAAGCTGCAAGGGGTCAGCCTCAAGCGGCTGCATGAAGTCCTGGAGGGACACGGGTCGCGCTTTGCCAGACTCCTCCTTTATGTTTCTCCGGAATTGTTGTTCCGGACGCAACTTTTTCCAAAGTTCAAGCAGGAGTGCGTTGGGTTGCTGGTCTATTTTCTTCCTATCGACCCCTGCTGCCACGAGATCACGCCACATCTGTGCGCGTGTTACTCTCTGAGGCCCGCGGCCTCGCCCCTTTACCTTTGGTTTGGGCTTCCAGGTCTCAACTGTGCGGACCTCCTGTCTTAACTTCCTTCGCCTCCGGCTTTCAACATCCCCTAGGGTGGCCATGGCAGTTGTAACTTCATGGATCCGTCGCCCTACATATGGTGTAAGAATAGCAACCAAGGATCCAAAAGCACTCTCAGGTGCAGTATCCAAAACCAGATCTCTCATGCTGGCAGTAAAAAGCTCGTCATCAGGGCCCTGCATGTTGAGGTTAAAAATAGCATGTCTCATACCCATTTCACGGATTATTTGCGTAAGTTCCGTATATGACTGCCATTGACTCACAGTGTCTGGCAGCTCGCCAGCCTGTTCCCATACGGTGCGTACCGCAGCCGTGAGCCACGCCATTAGAGAATGGTTGCCCTGGTTGTTGTCCAACCTATGGAAGTTTTGTAACCTTTGTCGCAGGGATGGATGCACTGTCACGAAGGCTAGCTTTTCCATCTCGCCTGGGGAGCAGAGAATGCTGTCTGCTCCCTCATCCCATAAACGTAACAGCCAAGCTGAGACTGGCTCTCCAGGGCGTTGTCTGTACCACCTCCCCAGCTCCTGCAGCTCAGTGGGAGTGCATGGGGTGTAGGTAGTGAACTCAGTCACAGCTGGGTTGCCGGCAGCAACGCCCCCGGGGCCCAAAGGTTGCTCACGTTTTACCCTTTGCTTCAAGATTGGCCGGGCTTGGGGGTTGGGAGGTACATTGTCTCCACTTGCTTCCTCCGCCTCTGCCTCAGAGTCTCCACCTTGGGACCCCTGTTCTAACAGGCGGACCCGGGCTTCCAGCGCTTCCAACCGGGACACCTGGTCAGGCACCTGGGCCACTTCATTAAGCACATTTTCCGTGTTGAGACTCAAGGCCTTGAGGAACATCCAGCCCACGCGGCCGGCTGTAGCCTTCTCCTCCTCCGGCAACCGCTCAGCCAGAGCCTGCAGGGTCCTCTCCACGCTCGCCGGAGAGCCGTCCATGTCCTCCCACCCCTCCTTGGGGGTCCAACTCTTGAGAACAGTGGCCACTGGGCACCATACACTGTGTGGGGGCCACACATCCTCCTGCCCAGAGTCAGACGCCATTCCTACCTGGTCGGAATCTTGCTCACCGTGGCAGGTGTCTGAGTGGGTGGAGGCCTCCGTGTATAATATCCACAATCCTCGGACCCAACAGCCGAAGCAGATCAAGAAAAGGAGGACAACGCCCTCCATGGCCAAGAGGAAGCTGTGCCATCTGGAGGCTCGAGTCTCCCAGGCAGACCGTGCCTCCCGCTCCCGGCGTAGCTCTTTGCGGGCCTCCCGAAGCTCGACTTTTGTATGCATAAACTGCTCAACCATCCTTCGGTGAGTTTCGGCCGGCACCATACCCTGCTCGCTGCGCCATTTGTCATGCGGGAGACCCTGCTCGCTGCGCCATTTGTCGTGCGGGAGACCCTGCTCGCTGCGCCATTTGTCATGCAGGGCGACCTGCGAGGTCTCTGCTCCCGCTGAGGTGGTCTATTTCCAGAATTCAACTTTTAATGACTTCATTATATCTATCAGCCTTGTAAAGATATAGAGAAATTTATAAATATACTTTTTGAATATGGTAAAGTGACATTATTAAATAACAAGTATTAAACTGCAAGAGAGCTACTAAATAGTACAAATATTTTACCTTTATATCATGCATTTTAAATTATAACAATAATAAATTAATATATTTTTCCTGTAAAAATTTTAACAGTGTAATGAAAAAGCCTTCTTTGATCATGTTTACCTCTATAAGTCTGCATGTTACTTCCCTACTCATAGTGACCATGTTTAGTGTAAGCACATTATCTGGTAAAAGGTCCTGTTAGCAGAAATTCTGGAGATAACTGGAGAAATCAGGAATAAACCCTCACTGGACTGTACTAGACTGGTTATTTCCTGGGTTTGTAGTGTGGCGTATCTTGCAATATAAAGTGTGTACAAGAGCACATCATCAGGGTTTCTTGGCCAATGTGACATGGTCTCTGTAGACATCTACTTATATGTTAGACTAAGTACAGGGCTATTCTTATCTGACCTGGCTTGGAAGGTGAGATTTATGCTTCTAGGAGATCTGGAGTTACTCTAAGCCACTCAAACATTATCACTTGCAACTGTGAGCTTGCTGGTAAGCCCTGCAACAAGCAATTATCCTGACTATGCTAGTGTCATAAGTTATAGGATTTGCTAATATACTCTCCTACTTTGTAGCTTGACATTTGTGATCTAAACATACAGAAAAAGACTGATAATTTATCATCCTTAAATTTAAAAGGTCTCTATCAAAAGTAACTGACAAAGGACAAACATCTAGAATGTGTAAATAATTCTTACAAATACATAAGCTCCTTCACAAAAGTGACATTCATCAACCATAATACAATAAAATTAGAAACAAACCTCAAAAATATAGAAATAATTAATTAATGTAATTGATAACTTAAAAATGTGTAGATAGTTCTTTGTTTACTGAAAAAAATAAGTATTTAGAAGTGAATTTTAATGAAAGAAACATTTGTTAAAAGCCTGCAGAATTTAGTCAAAGAGCTAATCAGGTGGATATATGAAGTTCTTAATGTGTTTATTAAAAAGAAGAAAAACTGAGAGAAAAAACTATATTTTAAACATAAGTAAATGGAAAAATACAATACAATTATTAGCATACCTGAGAATATTGATGAAAATTGCAAATGAATTCCACTTGGCAAAATAAATTTAAAAGAGCTGCATTTTTGAAAAGGGCAGAAAGTACATAACATTGTCTCAAGAAAAGCAGAAAAAGTCAGCATCCATTTATTTAAAAAACTGCTTGGAAACTAAACAGCTCATTTCTAAATAATCTATGGGTAAAAAAAAAAAGTCTCAATGGAAATACAAATTCATTAGATTGAAGGAAAAATAAAATATATGATCTCAAAATTTGTGTGACACAGCTGTACTCAGAAGGAAATTTATAGAACCACATGCATACATTAGAAAAGAGGGAAAGTCTCAAATCAATAATTTCAACTCCCACTGCAAAAACCTAGAAAAGGAAGTGCAAAATGAACCTTACCAAGTAGAATGAAGAAAATAATAAAAATGAAAGAAGAGATCAATGAAATTGAAAAAAGATAATATAAAATCATTGAAACAAATAGCTGGTTCTTTGAAACGATCAGTAAAATTGACAAACTTCTGTCAACATTGATAAAGGAAAATAGATAGAAGATACAAATCACTAATATGAGTAATTAAACAGAGAACATCACTACATACCCTACAATTATCAGAAAAATAATAAGGGGTTATTATGAATAACACTATGCATACAAATTTTACTATATAGATGAGATGACCAAAGTACCATGACTCACTCACCTGAAATAGATAACCTTAATAGCCCTACAACAAATAAGTTCACTGAATTTGTAATTTCAAATTATCCTGGCTCAGATTGTTTTAATAAAGAGACCCACCAATGTAGTTAAAGACCTAATGAGGTGGATATATGGGATTCTAAGGTTTAAAGAAGAATTAACTCCAATTCTACATAAACTCTTGTAGAAAATAAATTCGAAGCATCCCTTCCCAATTCATTCTGTAAAGGTGGTATAAACTTAATACCAAAATAATCACTAAAACAAAGAAACAAATTATAGACAATTATTTGCCATGAATAGAGACATAAAAGTTCTTAAGAAAATAACAAATAGAATTCAGCAATTTTTATATAATTCTTTATATAAAAAGAATTATACATCATGACCAAGTGGGGTTTATTCCAGTGATACAAACAAAGCTGACTCAATATTTGAATATTATTATAATCTATATTAACAGAATAAAGAAGAAAAATATATAATCACATCAATTGATGCAGAAAAATCATTTGACAAAACTTAATTCTCATTTATGATAAAAATTCTTAGGGGAAAAAAAGTAGAAGGAAACTTCCTTACTCGATAAAGGGCATCTATTTAAAACAAAAAACTACAAGTCACATTATATTTAGTGGTGAAATACTGAATCCTTTCCCTGTTAGGCTGGAAACACTCTCACTACTCTTACTCAGCATATCTCTGGAAATTCTAGTCTGTGCCATCAGGCAAGAAAAAGAAATGAGAGACATGAAGATCAAAAGAAGAAATAAAACTTTTCTTATTTGCAGGAGACATTAATTCAACTAGAAAAATCCCAGGGAATCTACAAAAATTTATTTAGAATTAGTAAATGATTTTTCAACAGGTCACAGGTTAAAATGTTAACATACAAAAATCGATTGTTATTCTATATACTACACATGAACACATAGAACCCCAATTTAAAATACCATACCATTTACAACCACAGGAAGGGAGGGAGCGAGGGAGGGAGGGAAGGAGGGATGGAGGGAGGGAGGGAGGGGGAAGGAAGGAAAGGAGGGAGGGAGGGGAGTCTAGATTTAAGTCTAGCAAAACATGTACAGTGCTTTGATGCTGAAAACTTCATAGCTGATAAATCAAATAAGACCTAAAAAGTCACATTGTGTTGATTGAAAACTTAACACAGTAAAGATGTCAATTCTCCCAAGATTAATACACAGGTTTAAAATGATTCCTATCAAAATACCAGGAAGTGTTTTTAGTAGACATAGGAAAAATGATCGTAAATTTTATATGTAAAGGCAAAAGAACAAGAGCAGCTAAAAACAATTTTCTAAAAGAAGAATAAAGTTCAAGAAATCAGTCTGCCTGATTTCAAGTCCTATTATACAGCAATAGCAGTCAAGACTATCTGGAAATTAGCGTGGGGATAGGTTTGTGTAAGTGCACTGTATGTTCACACAATGACAAAATCACTTAACAACACATTTTTCAGAACATCTAAAAATGTACTCAGCTTTTGAAAAGATCAGTAAAATTGACAAACTTTTACTGATTTGTCAATTTGTCAAATTTATGTGTAATCAATAGAACAATATAGAACCAGAAATAAACCCACACATGTATACCCAACTTAATTAAAGGAAACAGAGCTAAAGCACAGCTTTTTCAATAAATGCTGTGGAGCAATTGGACATCCATAAGCAAAAAAAAAAATGAACCGTGACTTAGGTCTCACTCTTTATTTTAAAATTACCTCAAAATGGGTCATAAAATTAAATAGAAAATGTAAAACTATAAAACTTTGAGAAAAAAGACATGGGAGAAACTCTTTGGAATCTAGGGCTAGAAAAGGGTTCTTGGCTCTTACACTTCATACTAAAAGCACAATCCATAACAGGAAAAGTTGATAATTTAGACCGAAATTAAAAATTTTGTTCTTTGAAAGATTCTGTTAGTAGCATGAAAACAAAGACAAGCTGCAAAGAGAGAAAAATATTTGCAAACCAGATATCCAACAACAATTAGTGTCTAGAATGCATAAAATCTCTCCAAGTGTAACAGTTAACAGTTTTTTAAAGTTCTATTAGAAAATGGACAAAAGGCATGATGAGATACTTTTTCAAAGAGAATATACAGATTTAACATAGTCATGCCTCTAATGATGGGATATGTGTTCTGAAAAATGTGTTGTTAAGTGATTTTGTCATTGTGTGAACATGCAGTGCACTTACACAAACCTAGATGGTATTTTTATACAACTGGCCGTGCAGTGGGTTTGTTTACACCAGCACAAACATGGGAGTAATGCATTGCACTAGACATTAGAACGGCTAAAATGTCACTAGGTGATAGGAATTTTTCAGCTCCATTATAATTTTATGGGACCACCTTCGTATAGGCAGTCCGTTGTTGATTGAAATGTCATTATGCCACCCATGACTGTATAGATAAGAGGATACACAGATAAGCACATAAAATATATTCAACATAATTATCCATTAGAGAAATATATTCTATTAAAACTGCAATGAGAAATCACTACACAGTTATGACATCTAAACGAAAAAGAACACTGTGAAAACGCCAAATGTTGGCCAGGATGTGCAGAAACCTGATCTCTCATATATTGATAGTGGGAATGTAAATGATAGAGCTACTTTGAAAAATACTTTGGCAACTTCTTAAAAAGCAAAACACGCAACAACCGTATGACCTAGCAATTACACTCCTGGGCATTTCTCCAAGAGAACTGAAAATTTATGTTCACACAAAAATTTGCACACAAATGTTTATAGCAGCTTTATTTATAATCGCCACAAATAATACAATCCAGGTGTCCTTCAACAAGCAAAAACACTCATATCATGTGACAACCAGGATCAACCTCTAGAGAATTATGCTGAGTGGAAAAAGCCAACCCCAAAAGACTACATACTGTTTGTTTACAATTATATAACCTTATTGATATGATAACTATAGAAATGGAGAATAGATTAATGAGTCGTTTCTAGAATTAAGGGGGAAGGGAAGTGGGTGTGGCTCTAATAGGACAATATGAGGGATCCTTGTGGTGATACGGACATTCTGTATCTTGACTGTATCAGTATCAATATCCTGGTTGTGATATTGTACCATAAGTTTTCAAGCTGTTACAACTGAAAGTGAGTGGGTTAAGTGTATAGGATTTCTCTGTATAATTTCTTAGAACTACAGTGAACCTACAATTAATTATATCAAAATAAAAAGTATAATACAAATAAAGCTATAATAATCCTCTCAAAATTATTAGTGGCATTGAGCACTAAGGTTAATTAATGTTGCATAGTTCTTTTTACATTTATAATTTATATGTTCTTCCTAACATTTTGTTTGGTTTTGTTTTGTAGTTGGAACTAAGAGGCTTTAGTTTAATTGAAAAAAGCTTATTGTGTTGACATTTCATTATGTTTTATTGTAATCAGAATAAAGCATTAAGGCTCTTGTCCATCATCTTGTTCAGTAATAGAAAAGCAGTCTAAGACCATAAACTGTCTGGCTTTGAATCCTATCTACAACACTTAGTAGTGTGTGATCTGGGGCAAGTACCTGAAACTCTGTCCATCTCAGTACCATTTGAAAAATGAGAATTGTAACAGCATCTACATCATACAGATGTTGTGAGATTTAAATATGTAAAGCATCTATAGAAATACATTATTTAACTATTATGATTTTTTATTTTGCACTTAATTCTTGTTTAAAATTTTACATCTTTTTCTGTATGGTTCCCTTTACATGATTTTATATTACTTGGTATTTAACATGAAAATGTCATATTTTTTATTCAACGAGGGGATACTGTTAAGATTTTCAATATCATATTTACTTTCTTTTTAAATAAGTTTTTTTTTTCAATTATAGTGGACATACAATATTTTATTAGTTTCAGCTATACAAGATAGTGTTTAGACATTGATATAACTTATGAAGTGATCACCCCAATAAATCTAGTACCCATCTGGCACAATTCATAGTTATTACAATATTATTGACTATATTCCCTATGCTATGCTTTACATCGCCATGACTATTTTGTAAGTACCAATTTGTATTTCTTAATCCCTTCCCCTTTTTCATCCATCTCCCTAAACTCCTCCCATCTGGCAGCCATCAAAATGTTCTTTATATCTATGAGTTTGTTTCTGCTTTGTTTATTCATTTATTTTGGTTTTTTAGATTCTCCATATAAGTGAAATCATATGGTGCTTGTCTCTCTCTGTCTGACTTAGATTCCTCAGCAGAATACCCTCTAAGTCCATTCATGTTGTTGCAGATGGCAAGATTTCATTCTTTTCTTATGGCTGAGTAATATTCCATTGTATATATGTACTATCTTCTCTTTATTCATTTTGATGGACAACTTAGGTTGCTTCCATATTTTGCCTATTGTACATAATGCTGCAGTGAATATATGGATACATATGTCTTTTCAAAATACCATACTATTTCACTTATATTTAGAATCTAAACAACAAAATAAACAAAACAGAAACAGACTCATACATACAGAGAACAAACTGATAGTTTCCAGAAGGGAGAGGGGTTGGAGAGCTGGGTGATACAGGTGAAGGGGTTAAGAAATACAAATAGGTAGTGGCAAAATAGTAATGGGATATAAAGTACAGCATAGGGAATATAGTCAATAATATTGTATGGTGTCAGGTGGGTGTTAGACTAATTTGGAAAAGTGATCACTTCATAAATTATATAAATGTCTAATCACTATGCTGTACACCTGAAACTAATGTAAAATGATATTGAATATCAATGATAATTGAAAAAAATTTCCTCTTAAGTTATACTACTTTTTAATGCCCCCTTTTTAATTATGGTATGGATAAAGAGGAATTAAATCCAAATATGTAAAAGATAGGTGGGTAGATAGATTAGATAGATAGATAGATAGCTAGCTAGCTAGATAGATGATAGATTGATAGTTAAATATAGATGAACAGATTTATTTATTATTCCACTCAACAGCCTCTGGAAGGCAAAAATAACAATGTGAACTAATTAGCACCTGTGGCAGAGATACCTAGCTATTTGCAAAACTCCATTTCCTCTTCTTACGGGACATAAAATTAAACCACATTTCCTGGCCTCCCTTGCATGTAGATGAAACCTTTGGCCTGACCAATATTTAATGGGATGAATACAGTGTTATCTGCTACTCCCAGGCCTAACCTGTAAATCCTTCTGAGTGGGATCACTGTGTCTATTTCCACTTCAGAGTTTCTCAGTGGTTGGTCTGCAGATGAGCAGAAGCATCACCTGGGACATGGTTAGAAATCCAAGTTCTTGGGCTTCTCCCCAGATCTGTTGAATGAGAAACTCTTCAGGGTAGACTGCGCAATTTTTCTTTTAACATATCCTCTGGGAAGCAGAGCCACAATGTGGAAGATATCGGGATTTCTGAATGCCATCTGGAAGGCCACACTCTAATCAGGAACACCATTATCTGCCTTTAACCTTGACAAGAGATGATATATTACCTCTAACAAAGACACTTGTAACAAGAGGATTCTAGTGACTCCAATTATTTCTTTCTTTGATAATTTTCTTTTAATTTTTTAAAAAGTAGTTTCTGTAGAAATGGGAAGCTGTTCTTAGCTACAATACATTGGTCAATCCAGGCAGATGATGTAATATTTCTGCTGTTGCTAGGGAGAGATAATGATATCCGCTTTCCACAGGACTTTAAATGGCAGGCTGTTGCCATTTTTAACATCAATTGACGTTACTAGGATATCTGAAGATATAAACCAAAAAGATTTAATAAAAAGAAGAAGCAGTCAACTGGGGAATAATAGAACTGTTCTGTATCTTTTGCTAAAATCTGCTTGGGACCAAAACCCAGGTATATTTCTGTGGTTATAAAGACCAATAATATATGTTATGAAACGTGAGCTAGATATACCATCAAAGCATTTTACAAACACAGATACCAAGCTTTACTGGGTACACGTAATTTTTTTATATTCCCTCCTGGTTGTTGTTAGTTATTTTTTTACTTCACTATCACAAAATATACTATAATAGGTACAATTTCTTTTTTATAAAATGTTTTCTTGTGTCACTGAGTCAGAAAGTTCTGTACAGGATTGATTATTATGGATAATTAAATATTGGATTCAAATTATATTTGGTGCAGTAATTACCCTTTCCTGGGACTTTTGGTAGAATAAGCCATTCATGTAGTTAATGGTCATTTCAAACAACCTGGTGAATTTAGTTTCATTTTGCATGATTATGTACTAATCACTTTTAATCAGTGACTCAGGAATATATTGTCTTATTATGTACTAAGTGTAGTGAGAGACGCTACCTTTTACTCAAATGTAATTATCATTAATCTTTTTATTCAAAGAAAAAAGGAAAGGCCATTGCCATAGAGTTGAAAACACTTAAAATATAAATGAGTAATTGAACTATATTGAAGAAAAACTGTTGAATGTTCATTGTAAGGTGTGTTATTTTTCTTTGTTGTTTTGCTTGGTTGCCAGGAAATACTTCTTGTAATAAATTACGATTTGTTAATCCAAGGAGCTCTAATATGCTCTGCTATGATTTATTTAATTATATTAATTAATGTCACACTGATGTAGAACGAACTACACTAAATACCTAATATAATTACAAAAACATCTTCTGAAATATCTCCATCTTTCAGAACTGGGGACATATATTTTAATGATGGAATTTGAACCTACTATGTGCTATATGATTATCAAACACAAAATTAGAACAAAACTGGTAAGATAAGGAAGGCTAAAGACCTTTTCTCTAAACAACACCTGCTTTGAAATCCTTGTATTTTGAGGCCAGTTTGAGAAAAGAGTACTCCAGAGAAGCATTTGCAAAGAAACTCTAAATGCTCTTTTCAGACATCAAAAGCCTGGTGAACAAGGTTATCCTCTTGAATTGAAATGAGATAAAGCCCATTAGGAACAGCTTTCTACTATTGAAGTTCATCACACTTGTCCAATATCCATTCCATGTAAATTTTCTTTATAACATTGCGTTTGAAAACAAGTGTCTTTCTTCAAAGAAACAATCTTTTCTGTGTGTGCTTGTTGTATTCTAGATGTCTTATAGAAAATATCACAAACGCATAGATATTTCACTAATAAAAAACGAGCCAAAAATATTTTAGTGTCTACACACTTAAGGATCCAATGTTTAGATTAGGTGTCTATTAAGTTCTCTGTAAATCTAGATGGGAATTATTAAATAATAAAATTTAATTATTGAAAACATATTGCAAAATTATTGTCTATGATGATTATCTATGATGGTGCATTGCATCAAAAAATAAAACACAAAAGAAGTGTGAACTCATCAATTTAAATATTTTCTGCTAAATAATTTGCATTTCCTGGAGATATTTAGTAAGAATTATTCATTAAACAAAATTAAAAGTTGATTTAATTTGAGGTAGAAAGCTATTTAATAGTCTCTGTTCTTATTAGTAGGATCCAAAACAGATGTGTAATACACTGAAATGGAAAAATTGTTAATTGAAATAAATTCAATAGAAAACAGTAAAGAAAGTCAGCAATGGAAAGGAAAAATAACCCTAAATCTATATGGAAGAAAAGCCTCAGGTGTAATTGAATAAAAGAAAAACAAGTAGTTCATTACTAGTAAATCATTTTGGAAAACATTTTCTCATTTGTGGATTATTGAGGACCTCCTCCAATTTATGTCATGAATTTTAATTGTGTACATCTTTGCATTTCGATAATGTTGTGAATAGTTTTGTAGTATTAAAATATACTTTATTATTATTATTATTATTATTATTATTATTATTATAATCCCTTACCTTTTTATAGCAGGTTACTAGCAAAGGAATACCAAGGCTTGTCAGGTATCCCACAGAAGCTAGGAGAAGGCAAGCAAGGATTTCCCCTAGAAACTTCAGAGGGGGAATAGCTCTGCTAACGCTTTATTTTGGACTTCTAGCTCCTAGAACTGTGTGAGAATTTCTGAGGTATTAAGCAACTCAGTTTTTAGTAATTTGTTACAGCAGCCCAAAGAAACCAGTACAGAAAATAGTTCAATGTTTGAAAACCAATCAGTGTAATTCCTCATATTAACAACTAAATAATAAAAACCACAGGGTCATCTCATTGTATACAGAAAAATCATTGGACAAGTTTGTGACTAAGAACTCTCAGTCAACTAGGAAAAGAAGGGTTTTATCTTAGCCTAACTGGGAAATCTTTAAAAACTTATAGGTAACATCATACTTAATGGTGAGAGACTAAATGCCTTCTGCTCCCTACCCCTACCCCCAAAGATCAGGAACAAGGGTAGAATGCTGTCTCTCCCCACTCTTATTCAACATCATACTGGAAGTTCTAGCTGATGCAATAAGGCAAGAAAAAGAAATAAAAGACATGCAGATTAGATGTTAAGAAATAAAACTTTCTGTTTAGAGATGGCATGTATGTCTATGTAGAAAATCCCAAAGAAGCTATAAATACTCCCAGAACTAATAAGTAAATGTAGCAAGGTTACAACTTTAATATGTAAAAGTCAGTTATATTTCTATAGATCAGCTGAGGGCAGTAGCACAAATATGACACAATGCATGTTAATACATAATTTGTTTTTACTTTATGAAGTATTTCATGCGTAAAACGTGTGGCAACTAATATAATGAACATCCAAGAAACCCTGCAATTCAGCTTAAGTTACAATATATTATAGATTCAGCTGAATCTCATGGTATACTCCTCCCAAATCCCACATTATCCTTTCTTGGAGTTTATCACTATTTTAAATTTAGAGTTGCCATTTCCACATTTTTTAAATAATCATACACATAAAAGTTTATCCACAAACAACAGATTGTATTATATCATTTTTTGCAAAAATGTATATAGATAACATACTAACTTTACCCTTCTGCAAATAGTTGCTTTTTTTGTTTGTTTTTTTTTACTGTTAGGTTGGTGAGTTTTAATGAAATTTATACAGGTTGTTTTTGTTCATTTATTTTAATCAATCTATAGAATTTTATTATATAAGTATACTACAAATTATAGATCTAGTTTGTAAACAAGCCTTAAGTTTCTTTCCAATTTTTCACTATTGTAAATAGTGATGCAGTGAGCAGTCTTTTGCATATCTCATTGGGGTCACGGGTAAGAGTTTTTCTAGGACAGTGGTTCTCAAGAGTGTGGGCACTGGACCAGCAGCATCAGCATCACTTAGGAACTTTTTAGAAATGGAAGTTCTCGGGGCCCACTCAAGCCCTGCTGAATTAGAAACTCTGGTGGTAGGAGAAGCAATCTCTGTTTCAGCATGTCCTCTAGTTGAATCTGATGTAGGCTAAAGTTTGCTGACTCCTGCTTGGAGAGTATTTGTAGGTGTGAAATTACTGCCTTGAAGCATATGCATATATTCATTTTATCAAATATACATAGTTCTTTACTTACTGGTAAAGAACTCTTTACTTACTTTACTTATTTACACTCTAACCAGTTCTATATGAGAGTCCCCTTTGCTCCATATCATCTCCAACACCTAGTATTTACATATTTTTTTACAAATTGCCAATCCAGTGTATGTGAAATGACATTCCTTTTAATTTATATTTCTCTGATTATAAGTAAAATAGAGCATTTTTCATATATGTGTCTGTTATAAGTATGTTCTATGTATTAGTTTATTGATGTTTTCTCTTATATGAATTATGTGTTCATATTCTTTGTCACATATTTTTAAAACTGGGACTTTATCTTTTTTTAATTTATCTGTGAGATTTCTTGTATAAATCGGATACTAATGTGTATTCAATTATTTGTGTTACATGTATATCTTCTCTTGCTGTGCTGTATTTTCTCTTTGTTAATGGCATATTTTGCCATTAAATTGAGTTTCTTACTCTATATTATATTACACACATTCCTCTAAGCTAAACCTATAGATGTAATGCATTTTATGGGTATAGCTATGCTAGAATTTATTGAACTGTTCTTTTTTGTTTTAATTAGCTTCAGGTGCACAAGACAAAGTAATACTTAGACGTTTATCTTTTATATCCCTCACACTGTGTGAAACCCCTCCCCCTATCCACTATCCCTCTGCAATCACACAGAGCCATTACATTTCCACTGTCTCTATTCCTAATGCTGTACCCGCTTCTTGTAAGTACATACATATATATATATATATATATATACAAACTTGTAGTTGACATTCATTATTGTTCAGCTTCAGCTTCAAGTGTACAATGTAGTGATCAGGCATCTACATCATCCCTGAGGTGATTTCCCTAATGAGACAAGTGTCCATCGGATACCCTACAAAATCTTTCCAGCATTATTGATTACATTCCCCAAATTAATTTTCAAAACCCTGTGGCCATCTTGTGGTTACTGACTGTTTTCTAACCCCTCACCTTCCCCCTTATGCCCACCTCCCTCCCATCTAGCAACCCTCTGTTTTTCCTCCATGTCTCCAAAACTGTTTCTGATTAGTTCATTCACTTATTCTTTTCTTTAGATTCCACATATAAGTGAGATCATATGGTATTTGTCTTTCTCTGTCTGACTTATTTCGCTTAACATAATGTTCTCTAGGACCATCCATGTTGTTGCAAATGGTAAGATTTCTTTCTTCTTTATGGCTGCGTAATACTCCATTGTATAAATGTACCACAGTTTCTTAATCCAGTCATTTACCGATGGGCATTTCGGTTGTTTTCATGTCTTGGATATTGTGTATAGTGTTGCAATAAACATAGGAGTGCATAAAGTTTTTTGAATTAGAGGTTTGGATTTCTCCAGGTAGATACCTAGGAGTGGAATTGCTGGATCATAAGGTAGTTCCATTTTCAGATTTTTGAGATACCTCCATACTGTTTTCCATAGTGGCTGCACCAATCTGCAATCCCAGCAACAATGCACAAGGGTTCCCTTTTCTCCATATCGGGCCAGCACTTGTTCTTTGTTGATTTATTGATGATAGCCATTTTGACTGGGGTGAGGTGGTATCTCATTGTGGTTTTTATTTGCATTTCTCTAATGATTAGTGAGGCTGAGCATTTCTTCATATGTCTGTTTGCCATCTGTATGTCCTTTTTAGAAAAATGTCTCTTCATGTCCTCTGCCCATTTTTTAATTGGGTTGTTTGTTTTTTTGGAGTTGAGTTGAGTGAGTTTTTTTTATAAATTTATGATATTAACCCCTTATCAGATATATCATTGGCAAATGTATTTTCCCATTCCATAGGGTCTCTTTTTGTTTTATTGATGCTTTCGTTTGCTGTGAAAAAACTTTTTAGTTTGATGTAATTCCACGTTTATTTTTTTCTCTTACTTCCCTTGCGTGTGGGGATATATCAGTAAAAATCTTACTCCGGGTAATATCTGTGAAGTTTCTTCCTATATTTTCCTCTAGGAATTTTATGGTTTCAGATCTTACATTTAAGTTTTTAAGCCATTTTGAATTTAGTTTTGTATATGGTGTAAGGAGGTGGTCCAGCTTCATTTTCTTTGCATATGTCTGTCCAGGTTTCCCAGCACCATTTATTGAATAGACTTTTACCCCACTGTACATTCTTGCTTCCATTGTCATAGATTAAATGGCCATATAGGCATGGATTTATTTCTGGACTCTCTATTCTGTTCCATTGATCTATGTGTCTGTTTTTAAGCCAGTACCATGCTGTTTTGATTACTGTAGCCTTGTAGTATAATTTGATGTCAGGTATTGCTATACCTCCCACTTTGTTCTTATTTCTCAAGATTGCTGAGGCTATCTGGGGTCTTTTATGGTCCCCTATAAATTTTAGGACTATATGTTCTATCTCTGTGAAAAACATCATTGGTAGTTTGATAGGAATTGCGTTGAATATGTATATTGCCTTAGGCAGTATGGACATTTTAACTATATTAGTTCTTCCTATCCATGAACATGGTATGTGTTTCTGTGTATTTGTATCTTCTTTCATTTCTTTCTTCAGTGTCTTATAATTTTCTGAGTACAGATCTTTTACTTCTTTGGTTTAATTTATTCCCAAGTATTTTATAGTCTTTGAAGCAATTGTAACTGGGATTGTGTGTTTTTTTAATTTCTCCTTATGATGTTTTATTATTGGTATATACAAATGCAACTGATTTCTGAATATTAATTTTGTATTCTGCTACTTTACTAAATTCATCTATCAGCTCTAATAGTTTCTTGGTGGAGTCTTTAGGGTTCTCTATATATAGTATCATGTCATCTGCATATAATGACAATTTTACTTCCTCCTTACCAATTTGGATGCCTTTTATTTCTTTTTCTTGTCTGACTCCTGTGGCTAGAACTTCCAGCACTATGTTGCATAGAAGTGGAGAAAGTGGGCAACCTTGCCTTGTTCCTGATCTTAAGGGGAATGGTTTTAGCTTTTCCCCATTTAGTATGATGTTAGCTGTGGGTTTATCATGTATATGGCCTTTATTATGTTGAGATATGATCCCTCTATTCCCACTTTCTTAAGGGTTTTTATTGTAAATGGCTGCTGGATTTTATCAAATGCTTTTTCTGCATCTATTGATATGATCATGTGATTTTTATTTTTCATTTTGTTAATGTGGTGTATCACATTAATTGATTTGTGGATGTTGAACCACCCTTGTATACCAGGGATGAATCCCACTTGATCATGGTGTATGATCTTTTTAATGTATTGCTGAATTCTGTTTGCTAATATTTTGTTGAGGATTTTTGCATCTACGTTCATTAGAGACATCGGCCTGTAGTTTTCTTTTTTTGTGGTGTCTCTGTCTGATTTTGGGGTCAGGGTGATAGTGGCTTCGTAAAAAGTGTTTGGGAGCCTTCCCTCCTTCTGGATTTTTTGGAAGAGCTTGAGGAGAATAGGTGATAATTCTTTTTTGAACGTTTCGTAAAATTCACCTGTAAAGCCATCTGGTCCAGGGCTTTTGTTTGTTGGGAGATTGTTGATTACTGATTCAATTACCCTGGTGGTAATCAGTCTATTCAGGTTTTCTGTTTCTTCTTGAGTTAGCCTTGGAAATGTTGTACACCTCTAGAAAATTGTCCATTTCTTCCAGATTGTCAAATTTGTTGGTATATAGTTGCTCATAGTAATTTCTTAAATTTTTTTGTATTTCTGTGGTGTCTGTTGTCACTTCTCTTTCATTTCTGATTTTATTAGTTTCGGTCTTCTCTCTCTCTTTTTTTAATGAGTCTGGCTAAAGGTATGTCGATTTTGTTTATCTTCTCTAAGAACCAACTTTTAGATTCATTGATCTTTTGTATTGTTTTTCTGGTTTCTATTTCATTTATTTCCGCTCTGATCTTTATTATCTCCTTCCTTGTACTCCCTTTAGGCTTACTTTGCTATTCTTTTTGCAGATCCCTTAAGTGTGAAGATAAACTGTTGATTAGTGATGTTTTTTGTTTCTTTAGGTAGGCCTGCAATGCTGTGAATTTTCCTCTTAGGACTGCTTTCACGACATCCCATCTTTTGATTTCTTCCTTGATCTCCTAGTTGACCCATTCATTATTTAGTAACATGTTATTCAGCCTCCATGAATTGGTGTGTCTTCCAGCTTTTTTCCTGTAGTTCATTTCTAATTTCATAACACTGTGGTCAGAGAAGACAATTGGTATGATTTGAATTTTCTTGAATTTATCAAGACTTGTTTTGTGGCCTAACATATGGTCTATCTTGGAAAATGTTCCATGTGCGCTTGAGAAGAACATGTATTCTGCAGCTTTGGGGTGAAATGCTCTGAAAATATCGATTAAATCCAAGTGGTCCAATGTGTCATTTAAGGCTGTTGTTTCCATATTGATTTTCTGTCTGGAAGACCTGTCCCTTGTTGTAAGAGGTGTGTTGAAATCCCCTACTATGATAGTGTTACTGTAGATCTCTGTCTTTATGTCAGTCAATATCTGTTTTATATATTTAGGTGCTCCTATGTTGGGTGCATAGATGTTCACTAGGGTTATATCCTCTTGTCGGATTGATCCCTTTATTATTATATCGTGTCCATCTTTGTCTTTTAATATGTTCTTCATTTTAAAGTCTATTTTGTCAGATATAAGTATTGCAACTCCAGCTTTTTTCTTATTTCCATTTTCATGAAATATCTTACTTCAACCCTTCACTTTCAGCCTGTGTGTGTCTTTTGATCTGAGGTAAGTCTCTTGTATACAGCATATACAAGAGTCTTGCTTTCTTATCCACTCAGCCAACCTATGTCTCTTGATTAGAGCATTTAATCCGTTTACATTTAAAGTGATTATTGATAGGTACATAGTGATTGCCATTTTTAAATTTGTAGTTAGATTGTTTTCATGTTTCTTCTATTTACAGAAGTCCTTTTAGTATTTCTTGCAATGCTGGCTTGGTGGTAATACATTCCTTTAGCTTATTCTTTTCTGGGAAGCTCTTGATCTCTCCATCAACTTTAAATGATAGCCTTGCTGGATAAAGCAATGCAGGTTGTAGGCCTTTGTTTTCCATCACTTTGACTATCTCCTGCCACTCCCTCCTGGCCTTCAATGTTTCTGCAGAAAAGTCATTTGATAGTCTTATGGGAGTTCCCTTGTATGTAACCCTCTGTCTTTCTCTTGCTGCTTTTAGGATTTTCTCTTTGTCTTTAACCTTTGCCATTTTAACTATAATGTGTCTTGATGTGGACCTGTTTGGGTTTATCCTGGTTGGAACTCTCTGCATTTCCTGGGCTTGTATGTTGGTTTCCTTCATCAGGTTAGGGAAGTTTTCGGACATTATTACTTCAAATATGTTCTCAATCCCTTGCTTCCTCTCTTCACCTTCTGGTATTCCTATGATGCGCACGTTGTTGCGCTTGATGTTATCCCAGAGGTTTCTTAAACCATCTTCATTGTTTTGTATTCTTTTTTCTTTCTGTTGTTCTGTTTGGGTGATCTCTGCTAACTTGTCTTCTAAGTCGCTGATTCAGTCCTCTGCTTCATCTAACTTGCTGTTAATTCCTTCAAGTGAGTTCTTTATTTCAGTAATTCTGTTCTTTATTTCTAACTGGTTGTTCATTATGATTTCTCTATCCTTCTTTATGTCATCTCTAAGCTCCTTAAACATTCTTATCATCAGTGATCTGAACTCTGTCTCTGATAGGTTGGTTACCTCTGTTTCATTTGGTTCCATTTCTGGAGGTTTCTTCTGTTCTTTTATTTGCGAAATGTTTCTTTGTTTCCCCATTCTGGCTGACTCTCTGTGTTTGCTTTGATGTATTAGGTAGATCCCTTAGAGTTCCTAGTTCTTGCTGGGTTATCTTATGTAGTATGTGTCCTTTATATTTGACTTGCACTACTTCGTTCTTCTCCTCTGCATGTGCTCCAAAGGTGACTCTTGTGTTGTGTATATAGTCCTGTTAAAGAAGATCTTTAATTGCTTTTCGCTTGTGAGTAGGTGGGGTTAACTCCTAGGCTGACTAGTTGTGAGACTTGTCTCTGCCCACTGCAGGGTGTTCTGCTGCATGCTGGTCAACCACTTAAATGTGGTTTGGCCTCTATGGCCTCTATGTGCCTGTAGAGAATTCCCTCTGGGTGTGTCACTTGTAGGTCAAACCCGGTAGTACTCTGGTTTGGTCTAGAGTTGGCCTCTGGGTATGTTGAATCTTGTGCCTCTTAATCTGGGTCCTGGTAGGGCAATTTCAGAACAAAGCAAATCACCAAGCACAACAACAACAACAACAAAGAAAAAATCAAATACCTTCACATGTAAAAACAACCGACAACCCACACTCAACACAGGCAAAGATATCAAAGATATAAAGACAAAACAAAACAAAATAAACAAACAAAAAAGCAGCGCCAATCTTGGCTTAAACCCACCAAGTAATCTCCAGGTTGTCCTCTGCTACCAAAGAGTTCTCTGTGTATTGTGCAGGCAGAGCCAGTCACCTGGTGCCCAGAGTGACGTTGGGACTGCAGATTTAGATGCGTGGGGCTGAGGGGTCTGGATGGTAGTTTCTACAAAGTCAGTGCAGTTTCTGCCCTTGCCTGCACATATGCACACTGAGAGTAACACCACCAGCCCTGTGTCCAGTTCTCCTGAGTCTTAGGGCACTTCTTCCGTGTGTGTGTGTGTGTGTGTGTGTGTGTGTGTGTGGCGGGTGGGAGTTTTCTGAGCTGCTGAAAGCCCAGAGCTGCGTCTTCCGCCTACTGCTCATCCCTGGGAATGTCTCCGCAGTTGTAATTGCCCTGCCCTAGGCAGGCCAGAAAGGGTGGGGGCTGGGGATGGAGGGGTCTTCTCTCTCCCAGCCCAGCAAAAATCACACTCTTCCCAGCCTCTTCCCTGGGTCAGAGCAGCACTCTGGTCTTCCCAGAGCCTGAGCACTAAGGCTCCTCTGTAATCTGACACTACTCAGTTTAGGGGCCAGTTTAAATCTCTGGAAGAATAGGGGGAGGGGCCCAGGTATGGAGTTTGTGTCCCTTGTCTGAGGTAGAGCCCAACTGGAGGTCTCAGCTGAGGTTATTGCCTCAAATGCTGGACATGTTGCCCCCTCGGCAGGAGAGATCAGCTGTGGGACGCAGGGAAAAAGCCCACCTCCTGGCTTTTGTGTTCTCTGTTCCGTCCTGGGATAACCTGCATCTCTGCAGCTGTGGATGCCAGCAGTGTTTCCACCACTGCAGATGCGGGCCACGTCCCCACTTGGCTCCCTTCCCTGTTCCCCTGCTCGCCCAACTTGCCCACCTTCAAGTAATTCTTGCACGAGTCTCTTAGCGGTTCTGTGTGATGAGCAGAGAGTCGTTTGATGGGTTATAGATGTCCCATTTGTGATAAGATCTGGAGGAGAACTCAAAAAGTGCTCCCCGCTGCCGCCATTCCTATGACGTCACTCTGAACTGTTCTTTTAGTGATAGATGTATCAATAAGATCACATGTGACATTGGGTGGTATATCCCATCTGAAGATAACTTAGAACAGGGACTATTTAAAAAGGAATTAAAAAAAAAAAAGGGGAAAAACAAACAAACAAACAAAAAAAACAGCTAGGGACACACTAACATCAAGAAGCCTGAACAGGAAAGAGAAGGGAGCAGATATCAGAATTTAGAAAGAATTATTGACAGGAGCTGTGGCCTTTGTCTGAGGGACATAACTCACTCAGGGAAACCTAGAAGGGAATAAGTCTGGGGAATAAATACCCTGAATTTATGCCCTTCCTTTCTTTCCCATCACTATCTAACCCACCTGAAAGGGTCTCAGAATGCAAGTGAATCCTTAATGCAGTTCATACAGATTAAATCTCCCAGGTCACAGAGCAAGAAGAATGGAGCATGGCATTGTTATTACATGGCACAATGGCCATCCTGTCCTTAACTGTTATTCTTCATTATACAAACAGTGTTGCAATAAGCATTCTTGTTCACTTACACACTGTATCGTTACTCTCGTATCGCATGATTTATCCACAAATTTAGGATTGTGGGGTCAAAATATATTATTTCTCTCTGTTTTTAAAAAGATAATGCAAAGTTTCTTCCCCAAAGTATAGGAATCCATACTGTCATAAGAAATGTATGAGAATGTTTTAATTCACTATGATACTTTCAGTTTTGCTAATCTAAATAAGGACCACAGGCATCTCATTTTTTAAATGTGTGGATGATGTTGACCATAATTAATTGGCTACTCACATTTCTTCTCTATTCACTCTTCATATTTACATTATTATTTTTCCTTATCATTTGGTAGATGTGTAGGTTCATTATTGATATTAACACAGCCTGATTGCCTTAAGGGTTGCACATACTGTCTTCTACTTTATATATTTTTTTTATTTATGGTGATGAATGCATGGAAGAGGAATACTGAGAAAAGATATCTATTAATAATATGAGTATCTTAGGTGATTTTCTTATCAATTGGACTCAAGCTATAAATATCTCTGTGTTTTAACACAGCTCTAGCCTACATTATTGAGTACAATAAAACTTAGTATAATGTCAGTGAATGACACCAATTCAAACTTCATTAGTGGTATAGTCTTATGTCCGGAAACATAATGTTGGAAACTTCTTGAAACGAATAATTGAAGTGAAAAATAAATTTACAGAAGTTTTCATATGGGTGAACAGGAAAGCATTATCCATATACATTTTTTTTATCCTGAGAGCATGAATGCCAGAGTAATTTGTTCCATGAATTAGACTTCAGTCTAATTCTCCTTTCAAGATGAAATTAACAATTGACAGCTAAATATGGGAGTGTGAAAAAATTTGTATTATTTGTGGTATATTTCTTTTTCCATTGTCTTACCTGTAATTTTCACTGATGTCAATGGGAGCTATTAGTCTATTGATGTGAGAAAAGAGACACAAGTCCCTTCACTCATTAAGTTTTCCAGATCTTGAAGATGTATTAATTTATTGAATGTATTAATTTTTCCTTCTCTCCAAAGTGATGTCATTTTATAGAAAAATATAATGATAAGGTTAATTTAAAGGGAAAGTTTGTTAAAATCAAAGAACTCATGCAACTCAGCAACAAAAAAACCAAACAATCCAATTTAAAAAATGAGCAGGGGACCTGAACAGACACTTCTCCCAAGAATATATAAAAATGGCCAACAGATATATGAAAAGATGCTCAATTTCACTAGTTATTAGGGAAATGCAAATCAAAACCACAGTGAGATATCACCTTACACCTGCTTGAATGGCTATTATCAACAAAAAAAGTAATAACAAGTGTTGGAGAAGTTGTGGAGAAAAAGGAACACTCATATACTGCTGGTGGTGATATAAACTGATACAGCCACTATGGAAAAAACTATGGAGGTTCCTCAAAAGATTAAGAATAGATTTACTATAGGACCCAACAATCTCTCTTCTGGGTATCTACACAAAAAATCTTAAAGCATTTATCCATAAAGATACACGTTCATTGCAGCCTTATTCATGGTGGCCAGACATGGAAACAACTGAAGTGTTCTTCGATGGACAACTGGATAAAGAAGATGTGGTATGTACACACAATGGAATACTATTCTGTCATAAGAAAAGATGAAATACTTCCATTTGCAACAACATGGATGGATCTTGAAATTATCATGCTAAACAAAATAAGTAAGACAGAAAAAGCTGAGAACCATATGAATTCACTCATATGTGGGATATAAAACTGAAAGCAACAAATAAACAAGACAAATAAACAAACAAAAACTCATAAACGCAGACAACAGTTTAGTGGTTACCAAGGGGTAAGGGGAGGATGGTAGAAGAGAGTCAAGGGGGTCAAATACATGGTGATGGAAGCAGAACTGACTCTGGGTGGTGAGCACACAATATGATACATAGATGATGTGTTATAGAAATGTGCACTTGAAACCTATATAGTTTTACTAACAAATGTCACCCTAATAAATTTAATTGAAAAAATCAAAGATAATTTGCATATGTGAAAATAATTTTGTTAGACTTAACACACTTTCTAGGGCTGCACTACATATGCTTTTAAGATTCCTGATAACCTGGGCAACTCAGAAAATACAATGCATGAAAGGCACTTAGTATATACTCTGGGAAGAAAAGGATTTCCCTGTAAGACAATTCTAAATAAGTTTGAGATGAACTTTTTCTGGCCAGATTGGATATTTAACACTGGCCCATAAAACTATTTCAAACTTTGCTTTATGCCTCAATAAAACTGTGGGATTATATAAACATCCCAAAGGCCACCTTCTGTTTATCTAAGGAGTGTTTGTTAGGAAGCCCTTGGTTTCTTCTGAGTTCCTGTTAAGCAAATATTGGGAAGGAGACAAGATTAGGTAATCTCAGAAATACATTATGCCAATTCTTATACAGGTGTCACGAATATAGCAGAAATAGAACAAAATACAAAACAATAATTGTACAAGTACATTTTCAAATAAGATATTTGTTTTAATGAAAATATGTTACAGTATTATGTGTTTCATTTGTGGCATTTTTATGCTCTACAAATAATTTCAATGTTTGCATTTATAAATATATATTTGGAAGTGCTAATGGGTATTTATTAACAGACAACCCAATAAGCAGACAGGAAAGAATACAAATATTACAGAAGAATGAGTTTAATGCTGAGTTAAATTATGTGGCAGGAGTCAATATAAAAATAAAAAGGCAAATACATGTGGATGAGGCGGGAAGATTAAGCATTAGTCAGAATAAAGGTATTTGTAAACCAAAAGCAGAATAACAATAGAGTATTTATACTTAGTAACAGCCTATTCACACTGTATTGTTAGGTGGTATTGTCTTTGATCATTATTTTCATAATACTCCTTAAAATAAGTGTAGTAAAGAAAGAATAAAGGTTACTATCATTCTAAGTTATTGAGTGTCAAGCACTGTTTATGATGACTTACATGCAGTTACCACGTTTAATGCTCAAACATCTCTATGAACTTGGTACTGTTATTATCCTAAGTTTATACATAAAGAAATTTAGGCACAGAGAGGTTAAACCATTTGCTGAAGATCACACAGATAGTAAATAGTAGAACCTGTATTTGAACTAAAAATACCTAACTCCAGGACCTGGGCTATATTCACAATGCTTTACAGGTTTTTCAAGCAACTCTTGCTGATCACAGACTGTGCTCCATATTTTAATTATATTCTCTAATTTAATGCCCAGAACTCTGCCAAGTGCACACTGCTAACATTATTTCATAGAAGAGGAAATTGAATGTAGGCCCTTTCGTTCATGACATAAAACATGTTAGAATGGCTATGAACCACATTTGTATCATAGAATAATCATGGAAGACATATCCATCATTCTAGGCCCACACCAAGATACAAAACGAAATAAGACGTAAGAGGGAATCCACCTCCTATCTCTAATTTTGACTAAATAAATGACTAAATAGAGATAACTAGCCCAAGCAAAATGCATTGTTCCTTTGAAATTCCATATGAATTCTAATACAAATATGTCACTTAAACTGAATTGAAGTAATTTATTTATGAGTCCAGTATCTGTTAAAAAAAAAAAAAAAAAAGGAAGAAAAAGTGGAAAGGAGCAATACTGTCTCCAATAGTGAATTCCAGAATATGGTAAAATGTCTTGTATATATCAGGTACTCCATAGTAGTGTTGGTTATAAGATTATCTCACTAAATTCATAAATGACAACCTGACAACCTCTGGGATCAATAGATCTTTGGGGGGGAAAAAATAGAGAAAGAAACTGACATTCTTTATTGGGTACCTAAGGTTTTGATATCATATTATCAAAAGCTAGGAATTGATAAGTTGATGGGACTCTTAATAGGTACACTTAATCCAAGCTTCAGTGTTTACAAAGTATTCCAGTAAAGGTCAAGTAACAATCTGGGTATATCTTAGACAATAGAAATTAAAGCAAGTGTTGTCTTGCTTCAACATGAAGAAACTGTAAATGAGGGAAGATGGGTAGAAAGCAAAGAAAGTGTGAAATTTTCATGATTAAAATAAAGAAACAGTTTGCTAACCCAATGGAAGAGGCATTTGGAAAAAAAAAAATTGTCCAAGTTAATGCCTACCAAAGGAAGATAATATTGTATAATACAATTAGTCTGTGGAAATGGATTTGAAATGAGCTCATGTATAGAAAATAAGGGAGAAATTAGAGAGTTATGGCTAATGTGGGTAACAACATAATTTTTTAGTGATGATTATTTCATTCATTTAGTCAACAAACACTTAATAGAGGGACTGCTTAGTCCCAGACACCATTCAAAATGCTGGGGGTACAATGCTGGTAAAAATAGCAAAAAAAAAGGTGCTTTGTGGTCCTAATTTTAATGGGGAGAGATGCACAATAAAAATGTGCAAGTAAGATGTTGATGTGTTAGATCATGATAGATGATACGGCGAGAAGTAAAGTAGAGAAAGGGAATATTAGAGAGGAAAAGGGATTCTAATATAAATAAGAAGTTTAGGGAAGTCCTCTGCAAGAAGAACTGTGAGCAAACCTGAATTAAAAGAGAAAGCTAGCTGTACAAATATCTGGGAAGACCTACCAGGCAGAAAGATTAGCGAGTGCATAAACTTCCAGAAATGGAAGTTTGGTGTCTTTGAGAACAAGAAAGGAGATTAGAATGGCTGAGATGGAATGAACTAGAGGAAGATAAGTGGCAGATGAAGCCATCAAGGAAATGAAAGCCAAATCCGGTAGGGCCCTGGGGAAAAAAAAATGGGCAAGGAGCAGGACTGCAATCCATTCTGTCCCTTTACAGAGGGACAACTGTGGAAACAAAAAAAGATGAGCCAATCAAATACGAATATAAACATGCCAATAACAAACTCTGGCAAGCAAATCAGTTTCATTTACTAGCAAGAGAGTCTTTGTTTATGGAACGCTTTCAGCAGAATAGACCTGATTTATCTAGGATTGCATATGATTAAAAAAAAAAAAAAAAGCAAAACTTGGAATTAATGGGTTGCTAGGACATGGTTTGAGGAAAAATGTCGTGAACCTGAGAATAAAATAGAGACATATCATTATCAAAACAGAAGCCTTTGAGTAAATAATATAGCTGTATATATTACTTAATGAATTCGTATGTTAATTTGCATCAGAGCAAATCCTGATACAGTGAGAAAAAACATGGGGTATTGTGTGCTAGACCTCCTCTGCTTTCCTTTGCCTCATAATTAATCTTGACGTTATTAGTAAGGCTTGATACTGAGTACCACCTCTTATTCACCTGAGTCGGATTTGGCAGTCTAATCCTTTATATGATCTAAGGGTCTCACAGCAGACTATTATAAGGATTTTTGGCTCTTTCTCTGAATGAGATGTGGTCATTGGAGAGTTTTGACAACTGAATAACCTGATATGGCTTGAATTTTAAAATGGAGAATGGATTGTAGAGGAACAAATACAGAAGTAGGAAAAGAATATTGCAACTCTGCAGGCAAGAGCTCAGAGTGGTTTGGATCAGAGTTGTGGTGGTGTAGGTGGTAAGATGTGATTGGTTTGGGGATGCTATGGCATCAAGAATGACAAGACTCAAATTACAGCTCGCTAGAAGTCTACAAGACCATTGTTAGATGAACAATAGTGACGGCAAACAAGCACACAGAGTTAAATCATTAAAGTCTGAGTGACAATAGATGATGTCCTAAAAGACAGCTAATTTAAAATGTGGATACATTTTAAAGCTCTTTATAGGCAAGGTTTAAATAGCGTAATTAAGTAGCAGATATGAAGGTGAATTCTGTTTCTGCGGTAGTCTTGGTTTCCTTGGCTCACTTCCTTTATTTCGTGTGTGGCACTATGACATGTGGTAGATGAGTAGACGTGAACTTAAGCCTGGAAGAAGCAGAACCACATTTAAGTAAAGGTCATTTATTTTATTGCATGGATATGCCATGATTTGATTATCTGTTTTTCAGTTGATAGGCATTTAGGACATTTTTATTTTTTAAATTATAAATAAAGCTGTTATTAACATTCATGAACAGGTTGTGTGTGTGTGTGTGTGTGTGTGTGTGTGTGTGTGTGTGTGTAGACACATGGAATTTATGTCCCTTTTTAGAATAAGTGCTCTAATTTCCTATGACTCCTTTTCAGTATTATTTCACTTAAGATAGACCCATTTTTCTGTAGCTATACTAGGTCAATCTTAGGCTAACTCTTCTGGTCTGTCTTCTGTGCTATTTTTCCTAAGCTGCATTGCCTCTCCATCCAGTTGAGAGAGTGCTTTTTATACTTACAGGTAATTTGAAGATTGGGTGTTCTATCTCTTTTAGTTATCCTATGGGTATGGGTCTTGCTTCATTTGTTCTTCTTATTTTTCATCATTTTTTGAAGGGTATGCTGGAACATTTGGATTAAGTGGTCAATATTCCTTTGGCCACCAAGTATAAAGGTGAAGAGGAAGAAGGTGATAGTAAGAATATGCCTTCATCCCCCAAGATACCAGTTCCTAATCCCTAGAACCTGTAATTGATACTTTATAAGGAAAAAGGGTCTTGCAGATGTGATTAAATTTAGAATTGTGTGATGGAGAAATTATTGTGGATTATCTGCGTAGGTTCTAAATACAATCACAAGTGTTCTTTGTGAAGACAAAGCAGAAAGAGATTTGAGGATGCTGGTCTTAAAGATGGAGTCCAAGGAATGCCACAATCCAAGGAGTGCTACCAGCCACCAGAAGCTGGAAGAGCAAGGAACAGATTCTTCCCCTAGAGTATCTGGGGGGGAGTGTGTTCCTGACACTAATTTCAGCCCAGTTATACTGATTTCAGGGATGCCTGGCCTCCAGAACTGAAAGTTAATAAGCTTCTGTTGTTTTAAGTGACCCAGTTGTGGTAATTTGATACAGTAACCACAGGAAACTAATGCTGAGAGGTTTTCTTGTCTGATTTTACTAAGGCTTGAAGATAGTAAAATATAACTCTAATGCAATAAGGCAAAATCTAAAACCTAATGTCAATGTGTCACCACTTAATTGGCCACTAGACATGTCCATTCACAGGACAGTTATTATCGACAGTTTTTCTTCTCAGTCTACATGATGTCCTTATATTACAGGGACCCAGCCATAGAGGGTCAGCCAACACACATTTGAGGGATGCTGAATGAATCTGGCTCTTCCGGTATGTTCCAACTTCGGTCGTGCAACCCACCTTTATCTCACTGATTTTACAAGAACCAAAACAAAACAGAGCAAAACAAAAAGTTTACATGATAGCAGAGTCTTCAGAGTGGCACTCTTCTACCAGTGAAGATAGCTATCACCATCATCGTGTAGAATGATGAATTTACTAATCTGAAACACCATACTTGGATTATTTTACTGACTCATGTCTGCTTTAAGTCAATGACCGAGATGATATAGTTTTAGGCTTACTAAGTCAGCCTCCACTAGGATAAAGTAAGGAGTCTATACAAAAGAAAAAATTCAGTTCCCACTCTTAGAACTGATGTGAAATCAGGAATATTTTAGTATAGCTACAGAGAAGCCTGGAACTTAAGGAAAAAAGAATAAGCAAATTTGACTGCAGTAAAAACAGAGTATTATGTGCATATATATTATTTCTATTTATGGATGTTTTCAATTGTGAAGAAAATTCCAAAAACACAATGGAAGAAAACAAATTGTGACTAACGTACACGCAATAGACCAGTAGTTCCAAATTACTCTAAATATCAGGGAAATGTAGTCATCTAGTATTTAAAAAATAATTTCCATGTAAGTAATGTTTTAACTGAATCTTTTGATCATCGCAAAAACTCTCCATAGATGACAGGACAATTCATAATACAGTAATTTCGTAGATGAAAAAGGAAAATGAAACTCAGAGTAGTTCGGTGACTTGCCTAAGATCACAGAGAGGTATATAGCTTCTTGAATATTTACATGTCTAATATTCTTTGCACTTACAGCATCATTTTGTGACAGGTTAAATTTAGCAGTATTAACATTGTGAATTCACTTGAGAAGACAGGAAATAATTCTAAAACAATTCAAAATTAGTACCAGTGCACTGAATAATGTGTTACAATTATCAATTATTTTAAAGTTGAGCTAAAATTACCATTTTTGGAAAATTTGGAACTTTCAAATTTGAATATAGCCTCTGAATATTTGATCCTGTAAGAAATTATTCCATGTGAATTCATTTTAATAACAGTTGAAGTGTGTTTAATAATAACAATTAGTGGAAGTGGTATTTTCTTTATTAATACTACAAAGCAGTACATTTCATAAAATAGATAATTTTATTTCTAGGCATAGTGGCTTTCCTATAAAATGAGCATTCAATTACCTTTTTATCTTTATTTTTTCACAAAACTGAACTGAATTCAATATAAAGACTAAAAGAGTGAACACAAGGTAAAGATTTAGTAACTCATAACAATCTGCTGACAGCTTGTCCATATTTCTTCTTTGCTTAGCAAACCCTAAAACACCAATATAAGAACACTATCTATTCTGCAATTTACATTCCTGCTGCAATGCAGTGACTTTAACTGGTAATTGAAGTTTCACTTCCTGAGCTACAAAATCCCAGGCCAGAAAGTCTTTTGCTAATTGTATTGTGTAATGCAGCGTTACAGTTGAATGCAATAGCACAAATTTACTCCGCACATCTCTCGTATTTTAATTTCGCATTTCTAAACAAATAAGAAATGATATCATGGCAGCTATTGTATGTATAAATGAGATATAAGTTCCCTATATTCTTGCTGCCAACAAAAGTTTTTTTTGTTTTGTTTTGTTTTTCGTTTTTGGTTTTGAGGAATTAAACTGTAGCTTTACCTGTGTGGTCTGGCACTAAACCAAAGAAATCTACATCTTCCTTGAATATGAGAATAGTTATCCACTTTAATTCACTTCTTTTCAAAATTTTATTGAATTACCAGTGGGTGATTTCCTACAATATACCAAGCAGTCTTCAAAATTCTAGAAATATAAATGAACAGACTGCAGTCTATATTTTCAAGGGCCTGAGTTTATTGTGGGAGGGAGATAAGGGAACCTAATTCCATGCCTGGAGTGCTACGTCAGAGACGTGCTTGGTTTGATAAGAGCATCGAGGAAAAGCTCCCCACTTAACCTGAGTGTTTCAAGAAAAGTCTCTCAGAAGAAGTGGTGTTGACATTTCCATAATGGTATTGATTTCGTCATCAACACCACCTGAGGCTTATTTTATAGGCAATCTCATTTCATGAAATTCTTCCATGAACCAAGTACTGATACCCTTGGATTTCTATTTCAGAAGGATTCCTGTAGTCATGCTTTAGGATGCTATATGAGAAATGAGTGTTGCGAGGTAGAATTACTAACAGAATGAACTCCTGGTCTACCTGTGGTCCCAGTTGGGCTTAACAAATGAAGACGAGGGCAGGCCCTGTCTCAGTCACTATACCGTTCACACTAATTTATTTTTAATTATATAGTAAACACATTTATGTACATGGTCAATATAGAAAGTGTAACTCAGCAATGACACAAAATATAATTCATTGCATTCAAACCTCAAAGTCACTGCAAAGTAATTGTTTTTAGAAACTGAAATCTATAACTTGAATGAATCATTATAATGAAAATTTGGAGATTTCACACCAATTATTGTCCTTGGCTTCAAAATAAATAATTTTTGTACTATGTATAGATATTTTAATATGTCCTTGGTTACAAGGTTCTGGTGTCCTCAGGGACCATTCTAATATACACATTTTCCAGCACCTTGTTCAGCACTTTTGCTCATTCTTTTTCTGTTTGATTTTTTTTTTTTTTAATTAAAGTTTATTGGGGTGGCAATTGTTAGTAAAGTTACATAGATTTCAGGTACACAATCCTATATTACATCATCTATAAATCCCATTGTGTATTCACCACCCAGAGTCAGTTCTCCTTCCATCACCCTATATTTGACCCCCCTTACCCTCATCTCCCACCCCTCAACCCTCTTACCCTCTGGTAACCACTAAACTATGGTCTGTGTCTATGAGTTTTTGTTTCTCATTTGTTTGTCTTGTTCTTTCGTTGTTTTTGGTTCATATACCACACATCAGTAAAATCATATGGTTTTCTGCTTTTTCTGTCAGACTTATTTCGCTTAGCATTATAAGCTCAAGATCCATCCATGTTGTCACAAACGGTCCTATATCATCTTTTTGTACCGCCGAATAGTATTCCATTGTATATATATACCACAGCTTCTTTATCCATTCATCTATCAAAGGACTTTTTAGTTGTTTCCATGTCTTGGCCACCGTAAACAAAGCTGCAATGAACATTGGAGCACACGTGTCTTTATGGATAAATGTTTTCAGATTTTTAGTGTAGATACCTATGAGTGGAATTGCTGGGTCATATGGTAATTCTATTTTTATTTATTTATTTATTTATTTATTTATTTATTTATTTATTTATTTTTAAATTAATTTTCTTTAATTGGCAATATTAAGAAAAGACTGCTAATGATAGCCATTCAAACTGGGGTGAGGTGATATCTCATGGTGGTTTCTATTTGCATTTCTCTGATGATTAGTGATGTTGAGCATTTTTTCATATGTCTATTTGCCATTTGTATGCCCTCTTTGGAGAAATGTCTCTTCAGGTCCTCTGCCCATTTTTCAATTGGGTTGTTTGTTTTTTCTGTTGTTTTTGAGTTGCATGAGTTCCCTGCATATTTTGGATATTAGCCCCTTATCGGAGGCACTGTTTGCAAAAATCTTCTCCCATTCAGTTGGTTGCCTCTTTATTTTGTCGATGGTGTCTTTTGCTGTGCAGAAGCTTTTAAGTTTGATATAGTCCCATTCATTTATTTTAGCATTTACTCCCCTTGCTTTTGGAGTCAAATTCATAAAATGCTCTTTGAACCCAAGGTCCATAAGTTTAGTACCTATGTTTTCTTCTATGCAGTTTATTGTTTCAGGTCTTATGCTTATGTCTTTGATCCATTTTGAATTAATTTTGGTACATGGTGACAGATAGCAGTCCAGTTTCATTCTTTTGCACATGGCTTTCCAATTCTCCCAGCACCATTTATTGAAGAGGCTGTCTTTTCTCCATTGTATGTTTTCTGCTTCTTTGTCAAAAATTATCTGTCCATATTTATGTGGTTTTATTTCTGAGTTCTCAATTCTATTCCATTGGTCTACATGTTGTTTTTCTGTCAATACCATGCTGTTTTGATTATTGTTACCCTGTAGTACAAGCTAAAGTCAGGGAATGTGATACCTCCAGTATTGTTCTTTTTTCTAAAGATTGCTTTGGCTGTTCAGGGTCTTTTGTGATTCCAAACAAATCTGATGATTTTTTTGTTCTGTTTTTTTTTTTTTTTTAAATGCCATTGGGATTTTGATGGGGATTGCATTAAATCTGTATATTGCTTTGGGTAATATGGCCATTTTAACTATGTTGATTCTTCCAATCCATGAGCTCAGAATGTTTTTCTATTTCTTCATGTCTTCTTCAATTTCTTTCCAAAATGTCTTCTAGTTTTCACATCCTTGGTTAAGTAGTTTATTCCTAGGTATTTTATTCTTTTTGCTGCAATTGCAAAAGGAATATATATATATATATATATATATATATATATATATATATATATATATATATATATATATTTTTTTTTTTTTTTTTTTTCTTTTCTTTTTTTTTTTTTTTTTTTCTGAAATTTCATTGTTAGCGTATAGGAATGCAATGGACTTTTGTACATTTTGTAGCCAGCAACTTTACTGTATTCATTGATTGTTTCTAATAGCTTTTTGGTGGAGTCTTTAGGGTTTTCAATATATAGCATCTTTTTATCTGCAAAGAATGATAATTTAACTTCTTCATTCCGATATGGATGTCTTTTATTTCTTTCTCTTGCCTGATTATTCTGGCGAGGACTTCCAACACTGTGTTGAAAAGCAGAGGTGATAGGGGACAGCCCTGTCATGTTCCTGAATGTAGAGCAAAGGGCTTCAGTTTTTAACCATTAATTATGATATTAGTTGAGGGTTTGTCATATATGGCCTTTATTATGTTAAGGTATTTCCTTCTATACCTATTTCATTAAGTGTTTTAATCATAAATGGATGTTGTATGTTGTCAAATGCCTTTTCTGCAGCTATTGATATACTTATATGATTTTTGTCCTTTATTTTGTTTATGTGGTGTATCACATTGATGGATTTGCGGATGTTGAACCATCCTTATGCCCCTGGGATGAATCTCACTTGGTCATGATGAATAATCTCTTTAATGCATTGTTGCATTCAATTTGCTAGAATTTTGTTTAGGATTTCTGCATTTGTATTCATCGGAGATATTGGTCTACAGTTTGTGTGTGTGTGTGTGTGTGTTGTCTTTCCAGATTTTGGTATCAGGATAATGTTGGCCTCATAAAATGAGTTCGGGAGTACTGTCTCTTCTTCAATTTTTTGGAAGAGTTTGAACAGGATTGGTATTAGATCCTCTTTCAAGGTTTGGTAGAATTCACTAGTGAAGCCATCTGGTCCCGGACTTTTGCTTTTGGGAAAGTTTTGGATGACTGATTCAATTTTGTTACTGGTGATTGGTCTGTTTAGATTTTCCAGTTCTCCATGGTTGAATTTGGTGGCATATAGTACTTCATATTATTCTTGAATGATCCTTTGTATTTCTGTGGCATCCATGATAATTTCCCCTTTTTCATTTCTGATTTTGTTTATTAGTGTCTTCTCTCTTTTTATCTTAGTGAGCCTAGCCAAGGGTTTGTCAATTTTGTTAATCTTTTCAAAGAACCAGCACTGTGTCACATTAATTTTTTCTATTGTCTTTTTGTTCTCTATTTCATTTAGTTCTGCTATGATTTTTATTATTTCCTTTCTTCTGCTGACCTTGGGTTTCATTTGTTCTTCTTTTTCTAGTTCTTTAAGGTATAACGTGAGGTTATTTATTTGGGATTTTTCTTGTTTCTTGAGATAGGCCTGTAATGATATAAATTTCCCTCTCAAAACTGCTTTCGCTGCATCCCAAACATTTTGATAGGATGTATTTTCATTGTCATTTGTTTCTATGTATCTTTTGATCTCTCCTCTAACTTCTTCTTTGACCCAGTTGTTTTATAAAAGTATGTTGTTTAATCTCCATGTATTTGTGTTTTTTCCTGCTTTCTTTTTGCAATTGATATGCAATTTCAAAGCCTTGTGATCAGAGAATATGTTTGGTATGATTTCAATCTTAAATTTGCTGAGGTTAGTTTTAGGTCCCAATATATGGTCTATCCTTGAGAATGTTCCATGTACACTAGAAAAAAATGTATAGTCTGATGTCTTAGGATGAAGTGCTCTATATATGTCAATTATGTCCATTTCATCTAATGTGTCATTTAGGGCTGCTATTTCATTATTTATTTTCTGTTTAGATGATCTATCCATAGCTGTCAATGATGTATTTAAGTCCCCTAGTATAATTGTGTTTTGGTCAATGTCTCCCTTTATTTCTGTTAGTAGTTGCTTGGTATATTTCGGTGCTCCCTGATTGGGGGTATAAATATTGATTACTGTTATGTCTTCTTGTTGTACAGTCCCCTTTACCATTATGAAATGTCCATCTTTGTCTCTTGTTATCTTTTTCACCCTGAAGTCTGTTTCATCTGATGTTATTATGGCTACACCTGATTTTCTCTGGATACAATTTGCTTGGAGTGTCAATTTCCACCCTTTCCCTTTGAATCTATGCTTGTCCTTGTAGCTGAGATGTGTCTCTTGGAGAAAGCATATTGTTGGGTTTAGTATTTTGATCCAATCTGCTACTCTGTGCCTTTTTATTGGTGAGTTCAGTCCATTTACATTTAGGGTGATTATTGATATGTGAGGATGTCCTATCATTCTATCTTTAGTTTTCTGGTAAGATTGTGTCTCCGTGGTTTCTTTGTTTTTGTTGTTGTCTATTATTTCTGTATGGTGGTATTCTATGATGTTTCCCTCTCTTTCTTCCTTTATTAGAGTACATATTTCAATTCTGGATTTTTTTTTTTTTTTTTGAGTGGTTACCATTAAGTTTATGTAAAAGAAAGTTTGATGTTTAGAGTATTCCATTTTCTTCAGCATGCTTACTTTCTCTATTCCCATATTCCGGTTCAGGGTTTTACTCTCCCCCTTTTTATGTTTTGGTTGCCCCAAATTGTCCTGTTGATGGTGGTCGAATAGCCTCCTTTAGTGTTTCTTATAGTACAGGTCATGTATTAGAAAATTCCCTCCGCTTCTTTCTGTATGTCTGGAAAGGTCTTTATTCCTCCTTCATATCTAAAGGATATCTTTGCTGCATATATTATTCTTGGCTGGGTTGTAGAGTTTCTGCTGAGAAATCTGGTGATAATCTAATGGGTTTTCCTTTGTAGGTTCCCGTCTTCTTTTCCCTGGCTGCCTTGAGGATTCTTTCTTTGTCATTGACTTTTGACAGCTTCAATACAATGTGCCTTAGAGAAGGCCTGTTGGGGTTGAGGTAATTAGGTGTTCTATTTGCTTCTTGGATTCGAGGATCCAGTTCTTTCCACATGCTTGGGAAGTTCTCATCGACTGTTTGTTTGAATATACTCTCTGTTCCCTTCTCTCTTTCTTCTCCTTCTAGTATTCCCATTATTCTTATATTGCTCTTTCTGATGGAGTCAGAAAGTTCTTGTAGAGTTCTTTCATTTCTTTTAATTCTCAAGTCTCTTTCTTCTTCCATCCGTGTCATTTCCAGGTTTCTATCTTCAATGTCACTGACTCTTTCCTCTATCTGGTCAACTCTAATTGCTTAACTGGCTATTTCAGTCTTAATTTCTTCTACTGAGTTCTTAATCTCCAGAAATTCTGTTTGGTTCTTTTTGAAAATTTCAATCTCTTTGGTAAAGTGCTCATGTTGTTCTTTGATTGTGTTTCTGAGTTCATTAAACTGCCTTTCTGTATTTTCTTGAATCTCGTTGAGTTTTTTCAGAACTGCAATCTTGAATTCTCTGTCATTTAAGTCACATATTTCCATATCTTTAACGTTATTTTCTGGAGACTTTTCACTTTCTTTCTGAACTGTCTTGTTGCCTTGGTTATTCATGGCAATTATTGACTTATTATTTCCCTTCCTAGACATCTGCAGGAGTGGGTTCTTCAACAGGTTGATAGGAAGAGGTCTTTCTTTTGTTTTCCAGTACGTGTTGGTAGAATGTTTTATTTTCTCTCTGACTGCAGCCCTTTTGTCTCTCTCACACTGTAGTGTTATGTTTTCTCTGCACTATTCCAGCTTCTCACACAATGGGGGGATTCCTCAGAAGGTGGGCTTCTCCTCTGTTAACAGTTCACCTGGGTCATAGGGCACTGCATCCCTTTAGGTGAATTCAGTAGTGACCCTATTTGTTTTGCCTGTCCGCTGTGCAGGGAGTCCTTTGTGGAGTTATAGTTTTCAATTTGTTATAAATTCTAGCAGAGATTTCCAGAGGCTCACCTCACGTGGCCATTTTGATGACATCTCTTGTTCTCTCCTCATTTTTTTCTAGAGAAGATAGAGAAAATTAGGTATGAACTGTCTCATCTTCCTGCCATCTACACCTACAGACATCAGTGCTGTATCTCCTCACTTCCTTTCCTCTAGTCTCTGATACTCATGTTCTCTCAAGACTTATTCAAGTTAAATCCACCACCAGTTTAGACTTTGATTCCACTTCCTCTCCCACTCCAGAGTCTTTGCTTTCTCTCTTCATCTTCTGATTTTTCTTCCCTGTTTGCATGTAAACATGCGTACATCTTTTCCATCCTTATAAAAATCAACAATAAAAATCACTTAACCCTACGTACATGCCTCTGGCTAAAATCCAGTTTCTTCCAGTATATTCTCATAAAGCTTTTCTACTTTTGAAGTCTCTGTTTCCCTCCTCTAGTCATGCTTCAACCCATAAAGATATAGCTAAAATCCCTGTTGACTGCCATATTGACAAACTCAATGCGATAAAAATGAAAATCACTCTTGTATTTGGCACCTTTGATCATTTTCTCTATTATATGTATTTCCTGTCCTTGAAATTTTATTTATGTTGTTTCCAAGACAGGTTTGGGTTAACCACGAAGGCTACAGAAGTAGCCTTTTAACTCTTTTTTAGTTTTTTAGGCCCACACATATAATCTCCTGAGCTATAAGGGTAATCTAACGAAAATGCAAATCTTACCATATCACTCCCCTGTTAAATCAATCAGATTTATATCATCTGAAGAGTAAAATTTTGACACTTTAAAGGGAAGGTCAAGTTCCTCTTGATTTGACCTTGAGTTTCTCTCCAGCTTCAGCTCCTTGTTTTTCTTATATTTCTTAACTTTTTGTGGTTGCAGAATTTCATCCTTTACTTACTATTTTCCATAATCAATCACTCTCCTGAATAACCTTATCTACTCTTAAGGTTTCCTTTTGTTGGTAATTGCTTCATATCACTTGAAATTCATCATGTGAAAACTGAAATAATCCTTTCCCATCTAAATATGTTCATTTTACTTTGGTTTTGTTTCTTTGTTTTTTGTTTTGTGTTTTCCTTTTTTTTTTTTTTTCCACTTATGTAACTTAGGTAAGGTAAATTACTGTTTTAACAAACAAATGCCAAATTAAGTACAATAAAGTTCAATACAGTTCAGTAACATGGCTTTTCTTCTTAGAGTCACTAAGAGATACAGACTTCTTCTATCAACTACATGCCCTCCACTGAGGTTTTAAGACTACTTCTCAGGATCCTTTGCATCCAGAGGAGTAAGAAGAATAAATGCAAGATTACAAAAAGTTTTTACAAGGCAGGACCAGAAGTAGCAAATAACCATTTTAACTGTATGCCATTGGTCAGAACACAGTTATAAGGCCACCCTAACTGTAATGAAGGCTGGGAAATGCAGTCTATTTGTAAGCTTGGGAAGAAAATTTAAGGGGTGTGCTGAACACATGGCATTGTCTCTGCCATAACTGCTACATACCACACCTTTTCTTCTCCTTTACTTCTTGAATACATTTCAAACCTGTTACCACCTTTACGTTTAACCCAACTAAACCCATTCTCATGGGTCAGACTTCATAATTCCTTGGAAGAACCACTGCAATAGCCTCCAAACTACAATCTTTACCTTTTGCTTGAACTCCTCTTCTGTATCATTTGCATAGCTGCAGGAGAATTCAAAGTAAAATAAAATTTATACCTGTAAAACTCCCCTGCTTAAATCCCTCCAGTGACTTCCCATTATGTACAGGGTAGATTTACCATAAAATGGAAAAACAAGATCCTCCTGACTAGAAATCTGCCTATTTCACCGGTCTCAAATCTGGCTGTACATTGATTTCCACTTTATGCTCAACAAAGAATGAAATAATTCTGCTACCCTTAGAGCACGCCATTTTGTGTCTTTGCGCATTCTGTTTCCTCATCTAGAATACCTTTCATTTCCCTACTCCATAAACGTTCAGGGTGAATAAATGGTCTCTCATCAAAATTTGCATGATCTCTTGTACCTTTATCAATCATCAGTGATTTACTTCATTGTACATAACCATCTGTGTTGGTACCTAAATAATTCATTAAACTCTGAGACTCTTGAAAATAAGGACTGTATCTTACTTATATTTCATCCCCATCTCTGGCAGATCCACAGTGCTGAATAATCATCTATAAATATGTGTCAAATGAGCAAACTGCTCCTAAACAGAGTCTTACCTTGAAATTCAGTGTCTTTACCTGTGTCCGTTGTACCCTACTTGTGTTGTGCCACTCACTTCCATGGGACTAGTTCCAGACTTTCACAAGTATACTCGCTGGAGTTTACTTTTGTATGGCCAGAAAACAAGATAATAGTATTGCTCTATTAAATTCCCCACTTTTGTACATACCCTGGCACCACATAATCTTCACAGGACACTTGGGCACTATGTGGTAAGCCCAGGGAAACTCATCCAAGCTTTCTGGAATTGGTCTCTTAAATCAAGGCAGTGTTTGTAGCCCATAACTGTCTTGTAAAAAACGATTCCTGATTGTAACTCCGGCTACCACTCTGCACTCATTCAAATAACCAGTAATATCTCACAGCCAAGGATGTTTCATATGCTAACAATAGACACTTAAGATATGTACATTTCTACCACATAGTGGGATCAAGTGTATAGCCATGATAAGAGTACAAAACAATACAGAGAAATTCAATTGGAGCAACAGAAGAGTGTGGGTCACACTCTAAGAGGAATTTCCTAGTCTTCTCTGAATTTGAAAGTTATTGGTGCCAACTGTGAACTTATTTTATGAAGCAGACCAAAACTGAACAGAAAGTGCTTTCCACTTAATGTTCCTCTATTAGGTTTTGGTCTCATTTCAAAAATTGTAGAGTCAAGGCTTCTTCTTCAATATCTTGATTGATAGTTTCAAACTATGATTCAGGACGAAGTACTGAATTAGTTGTACTTGTGCCTCACAAAAAGTACATCGATTTTCATGAATTAGAGCCATTGAATTAACTTAAATTATTGTGCGAAACAAACACAAGTGCATAACTTAAAATGCCTGGACTTATTAAATAAGTGCTGTTTAGAGGTTAAGTATCTAGAAATTTTGAATTTGACGTATAAGTCAATACCTTTTCTGAAATGTAAAGGAAGACTCAAAAACATTAAAACATTTAAATTTAGGAATATTTTGGAAAACTATTATTTAGCTTTTGATTTGCTTTTAAGGGGATATTTCTAGAGTTCATTTGAGAGTTGTTTATTTCTAGTGGACAAAAATAAACAATATTATATATGATATAGATATATGAAATATGTACTATAGTATAGTATGTTTTACTTCTTATATGTCTTTGGAAACTTGAAAATATATTTTAATTATATTTAATTATTTAAGAATAGATACAGCTATACAGAATATAGTTTTATTTTTTCAAAGCATGACTTTAATAATTAAATATTTGATCAAATATAATAAATAAGTCTACACTTTGACAAACAAATCACATTTGCTTCAGATCAAAAGATAACTGCAGAAGGACTGGGAAATATTCATTTCCCAGGCTATGCATTATACTTTTGTCAGTCCTGCTAGAGTTTCTAATGTTGGTCATTCATCTTCTGTCAATTAGCTTTATAAATACCAGCTTTTCCGGGATTTATAAATAGATCATTTAAAACCAAAATAAACCAAGATGCATTAATTCTGTCATGTACATTATAAATTACTAAAGATAAATAAGAATTTTTGAATTAACTCAGAAAAATAGAATATAAAAAAAGCATGCAGTTGGATTCCACAGTAAAAGATCTTAACTAGTGATAACTGTGGGTGTTAGGAAATGATTTGTCAACGTCAGTGTTTTTAAATCTCAAATTACCGTAAGAGTTCAGAAAATGTTCCACCATTGTCCATTTCTGTGCCCTCTAAACACACACAGACACACACACACACACACACACACACACACACACACACACCAAATTATTCAAAACTCAAAACTGGGAAAACATTTACTAACACAAATTGTAAATTCTTCCAGACTGAGCAACACAGGAACATCTTACCCATGCAGAGATCAACTAAAAGTAGTTGAGGACCATAGCGCTTCTTTGAGCTCTGAGGGTTCTTGGGAAGCAGAGGGAAGGTGGAAACAGTGCTGAACCTCCAAAGGTTCATCTTATCATGAAGAAGATGAGGATGAAGAATGGAAAGAGAGATTCCAGAGTCTCTGGTTGCTTCTATAACAAAGGGAAGGAGTAGTTTGAAAAAAAGGGAGTGTCAAAGAACTGTGAATGTTATTATTATTACTTTCACAAGCATTACACACTTATCTACAAAGCTTCATAAATTCCTCAGAGTGTCGTCCATGTGCCATCTCCTCTGTCAAAGCTTCGCAGATTTCACAGCCTGAGCAAGAAGTGATAGTTTCTGTAAAAATAATGTGCTATGAGCACACCCTTTTACAGCACTTACCACTACATTGCATTACAATTCTGTGAAATCTCTTTGTCCTCATAGACTCTAGGATCTGTGGGAGCAGGTACTGTGCCTTTTTGACCCTAGCAGCCCCTCCATTAGTGCCACCACCACTGCTCCAATATGTAACACCATAATAGGTTTTCAATAAACACACACTGAATGGATGACTGAGATGCAATCAGAGAACATTAAATGTATGTCAGGCTGAGTAGTTTAATCATGGACTGGAGAATGAGAAGCCAAAAAAGAAGGTGTCACGAATACAAATTCCAAGTAGGTTTCCCAAAAGGTGACAAATATATAACAGAAGATATACACACACACACACACACACACACACACACACACACACACACACACACATCTTCCTAGTATAAAAAGAAAAGCTATAAGGTAAGCTGTAAGGTTGATGATAAACCCCAGTCAATAGTTGATCACAGTATCAGGGAAACAAAAGGGCACAATGTGTGCTGTGGGAAATATATCCCCTGGCTGAAGGATATGCCTCTCTCAATTCCAGTCTATTGTGGCAATAAAAAAATCTGGGCTCAGTATTGCCAGATGTACCAATTTCTATAAAAAGCCAGAAATCGAGTATTTATATCACCTATCACAGTTTTAACATGTTGGCTTACAAATGAAAGCATAGTGTGAGCTAAACAAAACCCACTGTGTGAGTCTGTAACAGGCCACCCAGGTGTTGATGTTCTCTGAAGTGTTCCTTGCAGGACTGACAAAGCTGAACTAGTACTTTAGGAAGTTCAGTTTCATGCCAGGCTGTGTCAATATTCCAGGCTGATGCACAAGATATTCAAATCCAGTTCCCAAGGTATTGAGTCCAGAATCACCGAGACAATGACTTACATATACTGTGTTTCCTGTATTTGACTCTCCTGGGTGACACTATCATGGCACAGCCACATCAGTTCAGATACTAGGATATCTACATTTTAGATAGTATTGTCCCTTCCCTTTTATAGTCACAGTGTTATTGAGTTACTATCCTACTACATTTCCCACAATTCTTCATCAGCTTCATTCTACCCAGCCAGCTCCTTTTTTCACTCTCCCTAGAATCTGACAGGCCACAGAAATATCTGATTTCAAAGAGATGCTCGCATTCTATACTGAGGCCATCTAGGAGTGTAAATGCCCAATGTGACACTGCTGAGTGGAGACAGGTAAGGAAAATCATTACAGGTCTTTGTATTTCCTAATCTTGTAAAACCTTTTGAAGAGACAGAAATGTTTTTCTTTGTTGGCTAATGTCTTAGCTACTTATTTTTGTTCTATCTTTGCAAATCAAAATGCAATATAGTATCTTAATGATAGAACTGGAATATGTACTCAAAATATGACACCAATAAGATTGCAAGGAATACTGAAGGGGTTATTCCATAAGACTGACAGTGACTCTGACCCCAGCAGCATGGATTTCAATAGAAGTCTTCCACAAATAAATGAACTACCAAAAAAATAAAAAATAAATCAACTGCTATCCTCCCTGACTGATATGCCATTATAGCAATGCAAAGACAAATAGATTCATTTAAGTTAGGCTAGAGGCTTGATTTTTTTCCCCCCACAACTATCATCAGAAAGCATGAGTTATTCTCAAACCATTTCATGATATGAAATATTTTCATACTTTGCAAGTAGGGAATCAACATATGAGACAAAAAAGCAAAATACACACAAAAATTTTAAATTGGCTAAAGCAAAATTGAGTTAATTAGGTCGTAACAAGATTGTCTTTTTAACTAAATTTGAGTGTAATCAGACAATTCTATTTCCCAACTAGTGGAGATTATGGTTCTGTATTAAATGTATGCATTTGGAGGTGATGTTTGATTATTTACTGTCTGAGGTTGATATAAAACTGGTATATTCCCATATGCCACATATGTGGTTAACCCAGTTGCAGATTATTAAACCTTTATTTAGTAATTAGAAGTGTTCTTATAAAAATAATGAGATACATGCATCATTTATTTTCAATATAGCTTTGCATAATTAGAATAATATGCAATTTGATCTACTAAGCTGTTAATTAAATACAAAATACTTAATGTGTACCAGAGTGTTGTGCTTTGAAATTGCACAATTGTCCATTGTGTGGTCATTTTCTTACCTCTGCCTTCCTCCCAAGCGTGGGGGAGTAATCCATAAAATACATTCAGAGAAAGGGAATACTAAGAAACAATGAGAACCACAAAGTTCTGAGTTGGTCAACAATGTTACACTTCTCGAGGCAAGTAGAAATATCTAATTTGTGTTCTACAGCCTGTCCAAGCCCTTACTCGTCTTTGAAGATGTGGATAATTAATAAAAAGGCCCCAGTCAGAAAAAGGAAAAGGGGAGCAGTTTTGGTGTCTAGATCATTGAAAAATTAGAAAATTTAAATAGAGTATTTCTAAAAAAACTAAGAGCTGGGCTTTCCAACTTCCAATTAGAAAGTCTGTCTTTATGAAGATTCACGTCCTTGACAAGAGATCAAAGTCATGTATTCTTACTATTCTTTTTCCAATTTAGCTTCAATGTGCTATCAGATGAAATCCTATCACCTTATTAAGAATTTATCACTGTTCTACTCAAGAATTTAGCACTTTCCACAATGTATCCAACCTTATACATTGTTCAAGGCCTTCACACAGCCTTTGCTACTTTTAGAATAACAATGAGTGTGGTGAAAACAATAAAAGCTAATATTTCTCCTAGACATTGTGCTAAATGTGTCACATTATTTTATTTAATTCACTGAGTTAAAAAAAAAAAAAAGAGAGAAAACAGGTTGTGAGAGGTAACCTAATTTGGCTTGAGTCTTACTGCTTCTGTGTTGAGCCAAATCCAAGGTTATATGATTCAGAACCATTGTTCTTAACCTTGCACTGCATGCTACAAACTTCACAATATTCTACTTTTCAAAACCTCCTCTGCACTCTCTGTTAATGAATCAGACCAGAGTCTTCCATGTACTTCGCATTGACTTACTCTTTTCTCAGTGCCTTAGTTTTCATGCAGTTTCCTCTCTTAAAGTGTGTACTTTGTCACTTAGCCAAATATTCCTCCTCTTTCATGGCATGAGTCACATGCCTTGTGACTCCATCTTTTCCACTCCAAATGCATACCTCAGATCTAAGATGTATTCATATTCCCATAGGGTCCAATGTAGATACAAATGTGATTATCTCTCAATAAATATATTTCCTGAAAGCATTAATAGTAAAGACAAATAATCTCTTATAAAATTAAGAATGTAGTCATGCACATTTGATTCCTTGTTATAAATGATATGTTTGCTGCCAGACGTATTTCCTCTGCCAGATTTTCCATCGTCAACAAAATTTTCAAAAAAAATTCATTCACTTTCTAACTGCCATTAGTCTGTGTCCAATTTTTTTTCCTTAAGAGCTTCCAAATTTCATTTTAACTGCAAGTGCTGCTGCCCAATACAAGCATTATACAGCCAGAGGAGGAGTTGTCCTTGCAGAGAAATGGGGTCCATTTTAATTTGGAGGCAAAGGAAGGAATTATTTTGAGGTTGCACACATTATAAAAAATGGTGGTCTCCATTCCTCCTCTCTAGTGTGCCTGCTCCCTTTACCCTTAAGCTCAGGTCCTTAAGTTCTCACTCTTGGGGCAAGTCCTGACTTGGCCATGATGCTCAAGGAATGCTCTTCTTGAGAAGCCAGTGGATTCACTAAAGGTCCAGCCAAGTTGATTGCATGTTATTCTGATACCTTTATCCAAAATCCTAACCTTATGATGACCAAAGTCCATTTTGTCTCTCTGATGTATTATTGGCAGGGCATGGGTGACTGTCAAATTGTCAGGCTGGTGGTAGGGAGGGGGACTGCTCTGGACCCTCGGCTGGCTTGGTAGCATGGTTACCATTTCTCTATGCTAAGCAACGTCACGCACATAGGTATATATCACTTCAAGGGTGTCAATTTAGATTCACTGCTTAAATGTCCTTACAGAAAAGGCAGCATGATATAGTGATTGAATGGACTCTGGAGCCATGCTTATGTTCAAGTCCTAGCTTTGATAAGTACAACCTGTGTGACCTTGGATAACTTATTGGACCTCTTCATATCTCAGTTTTTTCAACTATAAAACAGGGATGATGATAGGACCTGTCTAACATGTTTTTTTTTAAGGATTAAAATGAGTTAAGTATGCAAAGCATGTAGAGTGCAGAGCAATGAAAGCTTTCAACTCTGTCACCTATTATTGTTTCATATTTGTTGAGTAAGTAAATAAATTTAAGAAGTAATAAATTTATTGCATAATGCATTTTTTTAACTTGTCTCCTTTCTCCTCAAGACCAAAAACTCCTTGAAGGCAGAGAGCAGGCATTATTCATCTGTGTATATCCCTAGCATTTTCCAGGAGAATGGTACATCGTATGAACACAATGACTATTGGTTGAATGAAAGGAAGCTGTGGTCATTAAAAATAAGCGGCAAAGTGAAGTAGAGTTAAGATTTTCAAGATCAAAAAGGTTTAGGAATAATGAGACATATTGGTAGGTTAGTCCTCATCAGTGTTGAAGTCACACACTTACTGACGGTGATGGTTCGAGGGGAGAGACGAATTGAGAAACAGGTGTTAAAGTTCTCAGAAGCCAAAAAAGTATGAACCAAAAACATAAAGCATTGGCATAAAGATTAGACTGCTGGCACAAACATCACATAAAGAGTTCTATGAAGAGGAAGTTATATTGTCTGCTGATAAGGGTGAATAGAGAAATGCCAATATTACTTATAGTAGATGATGCCGTGGGACCCTTAAGATGGCTGCCTACTTCTTATCTTTTCTCAAATATCCTACTGTAATTTTCAAAACAGAATTCTTGATTTTTTTTTCATTTCCTCCCACCAAAGTATATACATATTAATAATAGCAGTGTTGTTGAATTGTTTCCTAAAAATTTGTACATTGATGTCCTAACCCCCAGTACCTCAGAATGTAACTGTATATGGAGATAGCATCTTTACAGAGATAATTAAGTTGAAATGTTGAATTAACATTACAGTGGGCTCTAATTCCATATGACAGGTATCCTTATAATAAGAGGAATCTTGGACATAGGTAAGCACAGTGGGAAGACTATGGGAAGATACAGGATGGTAGTTGAGAATAGTGAAAGTGGAAATAATAGAGAGAAGCTAGTTTGATTTTCTAGGCATGATCAGTCTGAAACCCCAATGTTCAGAGGCCTGATGTGATTAATTTATGTCCATGGCCAGCAGTCTACACAAAGTCGCATAAAACGTTCTCATAAAAGTTCTCCTCATAGTTCCTACAGATCTCAGCATAAATACTTAAAAAATTGATTAGTATTGAGTATGCTTCTCTCTGACGGAATGAACATCAGCCTCTGCTGGTTTGGAGACCTCAGGCTTCCATGAGGAAACTGGATTGTGATGAGGAGCAAATAAGCTGTGAAAATAACTCTGCTCAGGTGGTTAGAGGGAGAGTTCTGTAGTACCAATGAGCTCACCACTCAGAATGATTTGGCAGTGGAACATTCTGAAAAAGGACCAATCAAGGTGCTATATAAAACACAAAGCTTGATCAAAAGAGACATCAGGTGGTAATATGCATATGTTACAGCTTCGGTGCCTCCTTTACCTTCCAGGCTGCTCTTGAGCTGCAAGTAGAACTGAGTTCACCTGAATGGAAGTGTGAGGAAAAAGGAAGTAAGGGCAGATGGTTGAGTTAGTGATGGAGCCTGATGGTCACCTCAGGGGAGTGTGACGTCAGGAAAACCTCCATGTGTCCTAACAGAAGCAGTGCTTTTTCACCAGCTACCAAGAGCTACCCATAGCCGGTCATTGATTATCAGCAGCAACACTAACCAGTCAACAAGGGACAATACCAATAACCAGTTAAGACAAGAGGTGCCTGCCTCAGCCCTCCCCCTTCCCCACACCAATTTTCCTCAGATCTGATTCTTGCATAAAAATGTTTCTGACTAGTGAAAACAAAATGGAAACAATGAAGAGGGATGCACCTGTGAACACAATTGATCTTTTATTTAAACAATTTTTCCTTCAAAAGTTTTGTGATTTAAAAAAAAATATGTATATCTTTTTCTCAGTGTTAACTTGTTTAATATACCAAGATAACTAAAAACTTTGATTTCTCAAGTTGGAGTTTATAGCATCACTTTTTCCTTTTTAAAATATTTTTATTAAAAAATATAGACAACACATATTATATCAGTTTCAGATGTACGCCATAGTTGTTCAACATTTATATACCTAAAGTGATCACCATAAGTCCAGCAACCATCTGACACTGTACCACGCTATCACAATTTTATTGACTATATTCCCCATGCTGTACGTTACATCCCGATGACTTATTTGTTTCATACTTGGAAATTCGGACCTGTTATAGCCCTTCACCTTTCTCCCACCCTTTTTAAATTTTCAATTACAGTTGACATTCAATATTATTTTATATTAATTTCAGGTGTACATCATACTGGTTATCATTTGTATAATTTAAGAAGTGATCCCCCTCGGCCAGATGGCTCAGTTGGTTAGAGAGCAAGCTCTTAGCAACAAGCTTGCCGGTTCAATTCCCTCATGGGATGGTGGGCTGTGCCCCCTGCAACTGAGTCTGAAAACGGCGACTGGACTTGGAGCTGAGCTGTGCCCTCCAAAACTGGATTGAGGGACAACGACTTATGGGTTCTGGAAAAACACACTGTTCCCCAATATTCCCCAATAAAAAACAAACTAAAAAAAAAGTGGTCCTCCTGACTAGTCTAGTACCCACCTTGAACTATACATAGCTAATACCATATTATTGACTATATTCCCTATACTTTACTTTTCATCCCCATGACTACTTTATAACTACCAATTTGTACTTCTTAATCCCTTCACTTTTTCACCCTGTCCCTAACTCCCTCCGACCTGTCACCCCAAATAAGTACCCATCTGACACCATAGTTATTAAATATTTTTTACTATATTCCTTATGTTTTACCCTACATCCCCATGACTACCTTTTTCACAACCAATTTGTAATTCTTAATCTCTTCCCCTTTTTCACCCACCCTCTCAATTCCCATCTGAGAACCATTAAAATATTGTCTATATCGATGAGTTTGTTTCTGTCTTGTTTATTTGTTTTGTTCTTTAGATTCCACATCTAAGCAAAATCACATTGCATCTGTCTTTCTTTCTGACATACTCCACTCAGCACAGTACCCTCCAGGTCCATCCATGCTGCAGCAAATGGCAAGAACCCATTCCCTTACATGGTTGAGCAATATTCCATTGCATATATGTACCACCTCCTCTTTATCCATTCATCAATCGATGGACACCCAGGCTCCTCCACATCTTGTCTATTTTAAATAATGCTGTAATGAACATATGGATGCACACATCACCTTGATGGAGCGTTTTGGGTTTCTTCAAATACATACCAGGAAGTGGGGTTACTGGGTCCCTCTTTGTCTCTTGTTATAACCTTTGTTTAAAAGTCTATGTTGTCTCGTGTAAGTATTGCTATCTCAAATTTTTGGCTTGTTTGTTTCCATTTTCATGAAATAACTTTTTCCATCTCTTTACTTTTAGTCTGTGTCTGTCTTTCAGTCTGAAGTGAATCTCTTGTAGGAAACACATGTAAGGGTTTTGTTTTCTTCCCTATTCAGCCATCATATATTTTTGATAAGAGCATTTAATCCATTTACATTAAAAGTAATTGTTGATAGATATGAAGCTATTGTCATTTTATTATTCATATTTTTATTTTATTTTTTAAACATCTTAAAGAAGTCCTGCCAACATTCATTTTAATACTGGTTTGGTGGTGATGAACTACTTTAGCCTTTTCTTGTTGGGAAGCTCTTTGTCTGTCCTTTGATTTTAAATGATAGCCTTGCTGGGTAGAGTATGCTTGGTTGTAGGTCCTTGCTTTTCATCATGTTGAATATTTGGGCCAATCCCTTCTGGCCTGAAAAGTTAAAAAATCAACTGAAAATCTTATGGGAGCTCCCTTATAAGTTACCAGTTGCTTTTCTTTTGCTGCTTTGAGAGTCTCTCTTTGTCTTTAATCTTTGCTATTTTAGTTATGATGTGTCTTGGTGTGAGCTTGTTTGGGTTCGTCTTATTTGGGACTCTTTGCACTTCCTGGACTTGTATGTGTATTTCCTTCACCAGGCTAAGACAATTTTTTTTCTTTAAATAGGTTCAGTCATTATTTCTTCAAATAGGTTCTCAATGCCTTGCTTCTCTCTTCTCCTTCTGGTACCCCTATGATGTGAATGTTGTCACACTTGTTGTTGTCCCAGAGGTCTCTTAAACTATCCTCATTCTTTTTTTTTTTTTTTTTTTTTTTTTTTTTCTGTTTGGGTGTTTTCTGCTACCTTGTTCTCCAAATTGCTGATTTGATCCTCTGCTTCATCTAGAATGCTGGGGATTCCTTCTAGTGAGTTCTTCATTTCAGTTATTGTATTCTTCACTTCTGACTGGTAGTTTTTAATGGGTTCTATGTCCATTTTTATGCTTGATATCTCTTTTGAAATTCTCACTAAGTTCCTTGAGCATCCTTATAACCATTGTTTTGAACTCTGTCTCTGGTAGTTTGATTGCTTCCATTTCATTTAGTTCTTTCTCTGGAGTTTTCTCCTGTTCTTCCATTTGGGATGAATTTGTTTCTTCATTTTGCCTGCCACTCTGTGTTTGTTTCTATGTATTATGTAGATCTGCTATGTCTCTCAGGCTTGCCTGGTGGCCTGATGTATGTAGGTGTCCTGTGGGGCTCAGTGGCACAGTCTCCCTGGTCACCTGGGCTGGGTGCTCCAGGAGTGTCTTTTGTGTGGGTTGTGCCCTTCTGTTATATTTGAACATTGATTGCTATTGACACGTCAGTGGGTGAGATTCACTGGCTGACTGGTTGTGGGATTTTTGCCACATCCACATCTTATGAGCTGCTGTACAGGGTGAAGTGGAATCACTGCAGTAAGTGCCTGTTGAGACTGCCCTTTGCATGCTGCTTGTGGGAATATTGGGTGGTGCTCTGCTGTGGTCTGAAGCCAACCTCCAGGTATGTTGGTTCTGAGGCCTCTTAGGAGGGGCTCTGGTGCAGGCACAATCAGCCAACGCCTGTGACTGGCTGGGAACTACCTGGTAGGAGCTGCAAAGTGATCCACTGTTGGTTGCTGCCTGTGCTGGACCTAGAGGCAGGTGGGAGAGGCCATACTGTGAACTCAGGATATCTGCCACCATTATTCACTCTTGGGTGGTTCTCCAAATTATTAGTCTTGGGTAGCTCTGCAAAAAGACTGGAGACTCCAAGGCCTGCTGCAAGCTGCTGGCTTCCATAAGGTTCTGCTGCTGATAAAGCCTCATGTGGTATAGAATTGGGTATGGTGGGGGTTTCAGTAAGGCCAAGGTAGAAGGAGAGGAGCTCACCAGACCAACTGAGATTCAGATTTAACCATGGGCATGGGGGGAGAGCTCAATACAAGAAAGATGGTGCCCGCCTGCCAGCTGCACAGCAGAAGGAACTCACACAGGGAAAATGGCAACTATCTCTGCAGTCCTCAGATTGCAGCCACACAACTCATTATTTTCTCGTATGTCTCTGATGCCCCCTGATTCAGTGTCCCTCCCCTCGAACCCAGGGTGAATGCCTGAGAGCTAGTGAGACAGTTCACAGACCCTTTATGAGGATGTCTAGGTTTCCTGCAGCCTTTTGTCCCACCCGGACGGTTGGAATCCCCACTGTTTTTCACAGGCTGATGTTGTGATGGCTCCTCTTCCCGTCACCAGTACTCCAGGCTGGGAGCCTGGTGTGGGGCTGGGGTCTCTCACTCCTCCATGGGGAACCTCCAAGGCCGAAATATCCCTCTTGTTCTCAACCACCACACAGATGTTTGGGGCCAGACCGTTTTGCATCTCTTCTCCTCCTACCAGGCTTGACATGGCTTCTTCTTTATATCTTTAGTTATAAAACTTCTGTTCAGCTAGACTTCAGATGGTTCTCCAGGTTGATTGTTCTGTAATTTAGTTGTAATTTTGACGTGTTCATGGGATGAGGGAAGCACAGCATTTATCTACTCAGCCATCTAGGATCTTCTCCCCTTTTTCCTTTATTTTTAATGTCTTTCAATGGCTTCATTGTCCCCAACAATCCCTTTCATTTCTACATACAAGGGAAATTCATAGGTAAATTAAAACCATTTTCCCCCCAGAGAAACAACATGAATGCTCTAATTTGAAGGGAATAACAAGGTATGTACTGATGTGATTGGCAAACACAAAATCTACTCTAAGATATGGTTTTAATATGAAGCCTTTTAAGCAGTATCATAGAGGAAAGTGCAGTCATCTATGGTATCAGGGGATTTCCATTCTAATCCCAGATGAATTGACTAGTTTTTACATAAATTTTGGCATGAATTATATTTTATCTGGGCCTCAGATATATAATATAAGGAGTTTGATCTAGGAAATATCCAGCATCCATTACAAATGTGTGCATTTATGACTACTTAGGTTTGGGAATGATCCTAGACTATTATTAACTAAAGGAAAGAGACCGCTGACCATTGAGCAGTTCCTTGGTGCATTGTGAAATGCCATTTCATATCAGACTGAAATATAAAAATGTTTCAAGATAGAACAAAATGTAAAGCTAAAAGGAACATTTAAAACATTTATTCCACATAGGACAATACATTAAAGAGAAAGGTTATGGCTACAGCAAAATTGCATGAGGGCAAGGAATACATTTGTCATATTTGTTGCTCTATTGTCAATTCCTGGCTCAGAATGACATTTAAGAAGCAATCAAATAACTTTTGGTTGAATGAATGAACGAACGAATGAATGAATGAATCAATCAATCAATAAAAAATAAATTTGTTACAGTGGAAAAAAAAAAGTTTGTTAAAAAAAAAAAGAGAGAGAAATTACTTTACTAGCTTCCTTTGATCCCATGTCATCACCACCTTGCGAGGGTACAGGACAATGAAGGCAGGAGGCACGATTAACATACTAATGCATTCTTTGCCTCAGAACCTATACAACCCAAGACACTGTGTCCAATGGGCAACCACTGCATTCCTTCACTGGATCTGCAGTTATTGAATAGGAATATTTAATACCAGTGCTGACCACTAGGCTTCTGCATTAGTGTAAGTTTATCTTGCTGAATGTAGCCTCTAATGCCTTGTTTCAGAATTTGTATCTTCTTTCTCCCCATTATTATGAGTGTCATTCAAATTCAGGTTTCTGCCTTGGTCACTGCTTTACGTTCTGATTTCAGTAAGTTATCAGCTTCCATCATCTCCCATTGTAGTTGGGGACCCAAGTAGATTTTTCAGATTCCCGTAACTGTGTGTTGGAATCTTCACCTAAATTTCAATTCAAAGCAAGGCCCTTGCTATCTATGGTCGTCTACTTCCTCCATCTAATATTTATCTTATTAACTAGAATTCTGAATGTTGCTCACAGGGCTTTCTCATTCTGTGGGTCTTTTGGAGGTCCTTCCTACACAGCCTTCTTTTTGCCTTGCTTTTCTAATGGAATCTGCACTTATAAATGCACCTGACATGAAAGCCAGCATTAAACTTCCTTATCCTTGTATAAATAAATCATTGTACCTGCCAAGTTGTCCTGCACTGTAATAATAAGTCATTGGTTTTCCCTATGGTAGCAGTTAACAATGGTTTACATTTTTGGATGTATGAGAACATTATCTAGCATGAATAAGTATTTAGACCCTAAACTTTGAAATTATCAACCAGTGAGAAAAATGTTGTGAGAACTTTCAATTTTACAACGAAAAAAGTTTTGCATCATACTATATTTGAAACAAAAAAAAGAAAGAAAAGGAAAATTGACCTATGATCTTGTTATTTAAAATTGTATGAAAAAGAATTGAATGGGTTCCCCTTCATTTTTTCTTATCCTATGCCTGGAGAGAGTGATTGTTAGTATTTATTGAATACTTACCATGTGCCAGGTACTGTTGCAGGCTTTGAGAATACAGAATTGAACAAAAACGTTATTTTCCTCCACAAAACTTATATTTTGATTAGTAAAACATGCAAACCAAATAAAATTAAGAGAAAAAATATATAATGGTATGTATGTGGTAAGGAGAAAAAACAACATTAACTAGAGATAGGAAGTGATATACTGAATTTTTAGATTAGCTGGTTGGAAAAACTGCACAGCGGAATTGATAAGTCAAACCATTCTCCAGGCAGATAGAATGGCAAGAGCAAAGGCTCTGAACTGAGAGTGTGACTGGAGTGTTTGAAGGCCCCAAGGACACGTGTAGGTGAAGTGGAGGGAAAGGGTTCAAAAAGGAAGTGTTAATGACAGCAGGTGGGGAAGGCCAAGGGTATATGTCTGAGTAAGTACTCTGATTTTCACTCTGAGACAGATGAAAAAAGTGTTGGAGGATTTTGAGAAAAAGTAAAATTATTTCAGTCTAGTTTTAAAAGGTCATTCTGGCTGTGTTGAAAAAAGACTGACGGGGGAAAAGGATAAATCAGGGAGAGAACAAAGATTTGCAATAATTCAGGCCAGAAATGGATGTGGATTAGTGTAGTCCTAGAAATCATGGTGACATTTGCGATATAATTTGAAGGGAAAGCCAGTAAGATTTGGTAGTGGCTTAGATGTAGGGTATGCAACAAAGAGGACATTCAAGGATGCCACCCAAAGTTTAAGGCTTAGGAACTGGAAAGACGGAGTTGTCATAAAGTGAGTGGGAAGATTACTAGAACAAGTTTGGGGTGGTGAAATAATCAGAAGTTTGATTTTTAGACGTGTTAACTTTGAGATAATCATATGTCATTCAAGTGGAGAAGTAAGTAAGCAATTGGATGTGAGTTTGGAGTCAGGGAAAGGATCCATAATGGAGATAGAAGGCTGGTGGTCATCAGCCTATAGAGGGTATTTAAAATTAGAGTGTGGATGTAATCACTAAGAAAGCGATTCTAGATGAAATGAGAATAAATTTAAGAACAGATTTTTAGCGGACTTTGAAGTTTAGCTGACTGGAAAGAATAGAGAAGCTAGCAAAGGAAGATAAGAGTAAGGAACCAGAGATGTAAGAAGAAAACTAGGTGAATATAGTGGCTTATAAGCTAAGAATAAAAAGTGATTCAAGTAATGTATCTTGTGATTATATAGTCATATATGGATAATCAAATATATATGGATGTATATGCATGCATATGTGTGTGTTTATGTAGCGGAATTTGATTTTATAAGATGATTAGGCTACACCTAATCATCTAAAATCTGCTTTTTAAAAATTAATTCATCATGGAAGAAGTTTTTGCATCATCTTTACTCTTAAGATTAAAGACATTTTATTTTCAATTTCCGACTTTCCTGCATTATTAAAACAAAGCATCATGATGAATTTTTGGTTTTTTTTTAAAGCACAGTACAGTGAAAATTTTGGCTGTGAATTTTTAAACTGACACTTGCTCTCCTCTATTTAGTTAGCAAAAATCCTTTGTAAAATTAAGAAATCAGAGAGAAACCAAACCAATAAATAAAGGAGTAGAAACGAAATAGGAAAAATATCAATTTTTTCTTGTTTCTTACCACTGCTATTAGTACATATCAATTAATGCTGATTCTTTTTTATTAGAATGAGGAAATAAGCTTTGAATAGAACAGAAATTTTATGAAAAAATATGAAACAGCTGACAGTTTTCACTTATTCTTACCAGAGATAATAATACTGTTTTTCTAAGATTCTAACATCTATTTGTTTCATAAAGACAAACTCAGTGGCAAATCACCTATGTGGGAACTCCATGATTTTTATTAGAAAGGAGAGATGAAAAATAAATTAATTAACAGTAGTCACAATGTGTTACTATTCACACATTTAAGGAAGCAACAATATCATGCCTTATTTCACTCCATCTGGAAAACATTGAAAGAATTGAAGGCATTCTATTGAAAGGTATGAATAGAATACCCTTGTAAGACTCTTCTCAATGCCCCCCACTTCCTGATTTCTCCCAAATGAGGGCCCTTTGTAAACAGTGAATTAGCTATGTCACAAGACATTTATCTACTAAAACATAAGTGAAAATCAAATAGACAATTACTGAATATTGACTATATACCAGAAGCTGTGGTGGACAGTTTGCACTTTATATAATGTTTCAGATTACCCATTGGTGTTCAAGTGGAGTTTGTAGAAATACTCATTTTAAAGTAAATTTGTCAAAGAAAATAAAATTTTTACAGCGCATACTTTAAGGACTTTATTAATTGGGAGTAAGTACACTGGCAAGCACAATTTGTCAACCAATAGTTAAGATCCAAGGATTATAACAAACTAGACATGTCTTTTTAAAATTTCTGAGTATTTACGATAGACATAAAAACAACATTCGAATTGTCTATGTATAAAACTTTCACTGAATAAAAACAATGGAGGTGGGCAAAGTTAGTCTTTTTGTCTTCCTCGTCAGCCCATTGAATGCCATTCTCCTCCTTCTTCATTCACATTGTTAATTTTGAAAAAGTCAGCTGGACTAAAGTCGATTTCATGTGCAGCAGTGCTTCCTGTAAAGAAATGTAGTAAATAAGTAAGAAAGGATTTCATGCTGTGAATGATTTCTAAACTGACATTCATTCAGACCAGGCATGTAATCTCAAATCTGCTGCTAATTAACTGACCATTTAATACTGTCTTTTAGGTTCCTATGCCCACCATTACCCTCTTTGTAAAATGAAGAAAGCAAACCCCGGCTGTGCACACACGTGAGAATGAGGCCATGGGATGCTGGAAGGCAACACCTAGATCAGAAACCCATTGAACTGGAGCAGCCCTTTGTAGGTGGGTACAGAATATTTTCCTTGGTAGCCCTGAAATTAAGAGAGAAAATTATCAGCATATGTGAACCTTGTTTCTGTTTGTGGGAATTATGGTTACCCTTTGTAGACTTTTATTCTTTCTTTTCCTACAGAGATGGTTTATCTTTTAATTTATTTTGTTTCATCTGAGGGTTGTTGTTTGTTTTCTGATTATACTTTGCCAATATTTAGATTAAAACTGCTGTTAGTTTTCATTCACTTTCCTTGTCTTTATATTTTTGTCTTTGCCTCTGAGCACTCTACACTTCCTCTGAGCAGACTTTCTGCAGCATCAATTGTTCTCTGTAGCAACAATTAATTACATATTTTAATTTCTTATCTTATTTTTGGAAACAAGTCTGGAATTTCTGAGAATAAGTTTTATGTGTGTATTTCCTACCTCACAAATATTTGTTGAATGACCAACTTTCAACCCTGTCGCCTCTTGTTGATTCATGTTCCTTTTTTTATGGATGCCAATCTTTTTCATATCTTGCCGAGAACACACAATTGATGTTCAAAATTGATGTTCTAAATGTCCTCTTTCTTTCAGAAAACCATTTTCAAAATTAAGCTCTTGCTCTCATTTTTCATAACAGTTCTTGTCTTTTCTAAGCCATCATTTCATTTGTTTTCTGGTTTGCTTTGCTTGTTGAATATTCAGTTACCCTTAGATGAGATGTGATGAGTCTGAGCCGAGAATTTGGAGGCGCTGAGATGTTCATCCCTGTCAATGTAGTGCTTTTTCTGCTCTAGGGTACTATAAATGTCCCCACTCAGATCTAGACAGAAGGTCAGTTTGGAGCATGAGGATCCCAACTCTGTGACATCCAGTAGAAATTTGTTGAAAGTAGCGCTGGTGGACTGAGGCTCACCCTCCTGCAAGTTCTCTGAGTTGGGGTGCTCCGTGTTGTATTCATAGAATTGTTTTGTGGCTGTCTCATCCTAAGTATAATCAGTGTTGTGGCTGGACCAGCCCTTGTGTCTATTATTGTGATTGCAAGGCACCCTTAGCAATAACCATCAGGAAACTTTGCAGCAGACAATGTTCATTACTTACAAGACCTGGAAATTACATGGCACACCTGTGGCCACAAAGCAAGGTCAAAATTAGAGAGAGAGAGAGAGAGAGAGAGAGAGAGAGAGAGAGAGAGAGAGAGAACATGAGATGGGCCTGGGGTTCTACTTTTATTGGGGTCATGTGTGGAGGTCTAGGATTTTCTGGGCTCATTTGTTCTTGGTGAATTTAAAACAACAGAGTGGGGATTTAAAACAGGGAAAAGAAAGAAACAAGTGGCTCAAGTGGTCACTTATTGAAATCAACAAAGATCTCTAAAAGAAAGGGATAAGGCAGGCTGGCTCTTTATATGGTTGTGTGGCACACAGTATGGCCTTCTTGAAATGGATGCTTGGCAATCAAAGCTTAAGTCCAGCACTTGATTACAAAAAGAAGAAACAACTGTCAGGGCTTCTACTATGAGAATAAAGATACGAAACACTACACCTCAAAGCATGCAGGTCAAAGCATGCAGGTCTGGTGGGTGCTCTTGTATCTGTCTTTCCTGACAACAAGTTTTCCCTTTGGTAATTTAGCATCATGTTTTTCTATGTATCACATCCTAGTTCCTGCCATGTCACCTACTAGGTGTTGTATTGTTGAAGGGATCCAGGCAGAAAAAAGCTAATGGGAGTGGAGTGGGTGACTGGCTATATCTGCAAAGGCAGTTGCCAAGCATTTGGGAGTATGAAGGACAATTTTGGGTCATGGAAATAGAGGGGAGCAACAGGATAGTGTTGAGATCAGTATCGTTTTCAATCTCTCTTTTTAAAAAATTGGGGGAGGTGGATGGGCCATTGGAAAAAAGTGTTCCTCTGCAGTTCTCTAATTCAGAGAATGGAAGTGTGATGGGTACCCTAAGGATCGATTTCTCAACACATCACCATAGACAATGCACCAAGTATGAGTGGACCCCTGGACTTTACCAAATAGGTTTCTTTTATATTTAGTTTACTCTGCCATTTTCAGTTTTGGCAATTCAGTCTTTTTGAATATTTTTATGGATATTTACTGTGAAGTTGAGAGAAGACATCACTCACTACAGAATGCCTGCTACATGTGAACAAAGGAGCTTTTGAAGCTTATCTGAAATGAAAGCCACTCGTCCAGATAGCTGGTTATATATGCCCATATTTCCTCTAAGCCTCCTATGACAGTTCTTAGATTGGACTGTAAAAATTTGAGAGTATATTGACAAACACATAAAGAAGCAGTTTTATAGAGAAATGCAAGGTCATAGCTATAAAGAACCCAGGGTCTCAACTTTTATTATTAGTCTACTTTTAAGTTCTTCCAGCTTCATACAATTTAAAAGGCAATGAGAATCAGATAAATTTCTTATTTAAATTTTTGAAGACTAATTTCCAAATTTTGACACAGTCACATTATTTTTTATGTCCAATTGTAAATAAATGCTTATGTTTATTATAAATAGATATACAAATACACTAGAGAGAAGAAAGAACTTTGAGTTTGAAATCATGAATTTTCCAGCTCCATCACCAACCACATTGTGATCTTGATCAAGAATCACAAAATTATGACATTTTAAAAGCTCCTTAAAAATCAGTTGAAACTGATTCAATGTACTGTAAGCTGTCTCTTCTTTTGATAAATTTGAAAATGTGATGACCCCTCACAGAATGTGATAACTCCTTCATGGGATATTTGCCACTTTTTATTGATAATCACCGGAATCTGTTTACCTGGTGTAGGGGCCATCAAGCTTTATTATATGTAGTTTATTATATGTAGTTTATCTTTGCAACTATAAGAACATAGTATTATATATGCAATATAAAACTACAACCTAGAAATTTTGAACTTCCATCCCCACAGTTAAAAATAATTTAGATTAACCTCTTGATTTTAAATGTAGTAAAAGTCTTAGAGAAGTACACTTTGCTGCCAAATGTTGCACTACTTCTAAATGGAAGAATCCAAGCTCCTGACACAGCCTTTCCATAATTCATGCAGTCTAGCAAGGCAAGATCCATTGGCATCGCTTCCTAAATTGATACAATCCCATCAGAACTCTACTCTTTTCTGGTTTTCCTTTGTACAGCATGTCAATTAGGGTTGTTCTGAGCTGCTCTCCTACCCTTGTCTTCTTTTATCCTTAGATCCCCAAATGGTTGTTCCAGCTCTAAGCATGGCACGTAACCATACTCATACATGAAGAAGGGACAGTAAGTAGGAGGAGGTGGTGCTTTCTTAGAATAAATCACCTATGTCTTATTAACCCAGAAATAGATCATATGACCACCCCTATTGGCAAGGGAGTCAAGTGTTTTTTGTTTGTGTTTTTTTTTTTTTTGGAGGGAGGTTTGTTTCAGTTTTTTTATAAGCAAGACATTGACATATCAAACAAAACTCAACCCATTATGGGATATCTAGTATTCAGCGACTGTCAGTATCTGCTTCACATATGCTTGCATTACTGTTGATATAAGTGGACATTTGTAGCTATTGTTAAGAGAGGCTAAATTAACAGAATACATTATTTATGTCATCTTCAAATAGTGAAACAGTTTCTTTGAGTTTTTACTTGCCCGCTTCATAATTCTTCTAGTACATATAATCTTTTCCTTTTAAATTAAAGTTTCCGTTGATAATCAATATTGATCTCTTTTCAAATATCAGTAATAAATGATATTGTATAATGATAGGGATTTTTCATTCGAATAAACTAGTTATGCTCTTCTAGATTAACGACTGGCACATTTGAACCAACCTACTCATGCTAATGTTTATTTACTAAAGATTTATGAAGATCAGAGTGAACTGTGACTATATTATAAGGTAGATATGTGTTTTTCAAATGAAAACATTCCCAACAAGAATATTATAGTGATATTAGGACAAGTTTCACAGTTTTTGGAAAGAAAACAAACAAACTTATCTTTTAGGATATCCTCCAATTGTATTGTTTTTCTCAAATGACTGATAAAAATTGAGTATCAACAAGAAGCTGACATATCCTATGGAAAGTATATAGACGTCAATGATCTTATGTTTTCAAATAAATATATATTTATGCCTTAATGAACAACCATTTTTTTAGTTATAATTAACATTTTATTGCAAAATTTGAAATGCTTAATGGGAACTTGTGGCTGAAGGTGGAAAAGTGAGATGAAATTATCCCCATAAACAAAGGCTCTCCTAAAAAAATGTTTTTAATACATTAACAAGCCAGAAAAATGGCCAATAGAGATCTCAAAGAACAGCTAACTAGAGCACTATTTTAAAATCAGTTTTTATAAAGATTTCTGTCTTTTTCATCCTTATGATATTGTGTATCTCATGAGATCTCAAAAACTTAGCAGGTAGAGTTCTATAAAAGGGGAGTATAAGCAAAAATAATTCAAGTTAAATTTATTTTTCATGAAATACAGTAGTTTTGAAAGATATCACTGTTTCTGACCAAGGTCTGATGCATAAAATTATAGAACTGGTTATGAAAATTATACTAGGCTATGAATTATGGATATGTGCAATGTTTTGTATGAAGCTTTCTAAAGTCTGGGAAACTGATCATCAGTAATTTTTGCCAATATTTAAAGTTGTTTCATAAAAGAAATGCCCAAAATAGTATTGACAATGAGTTATAATTTACTATGATAAATCTAATGAACTGATACTCAAATGGAAAGGTCCTGGTGTCCTTCGATTCAATAATCAGAGTGGTTGCAATAGGAAAGAAGAAACTAGTAATTTTTACCTACGTTAGTAGATTTGTACCCATGTTAATAGATTGCATATGACCAATGAAATTTTGAATAAAAGTAAATAAGTGGAAAATAAAATAGATTTCTAGAAGAGCAATATTCTCTAAGATGGGTAAAATATTGAAGAACACTGTCTCAAAACTTGAATTACACAGATTCAACTCCAGCTCTTTTCCTTACTATAATCTTGGTAGGGCTGCTCCTTGCACAAGACTAGAAGGTAAAATTCACATCCTATTGAATATTGTATTCTCAACAATGTGAACGGCACTTCAGGCATCATAAGTGACTGATACTTACCTACTCTGTGTCTCAGTATTCTCAACTATACGAAGTCAGACAATTAAGTTCCCAAACTCATCCTAGAAAAAGTGCTACACACCTCATTGCTGAATATCACTGTGGTCACCTTCAAAGTGCTCCCCTTGAGAAGCTATGCACCAACATTAACACCTAGTCCACCCTTTAAAGCAATTTTGGAACTCTTTTTGAGAATGACCATCAGAGCTGTCGTCGTATTACCCTTGATGTCCCGAATGTCATCCAAATGTCTTTCTTTCAGTATTTCCTTTATCTTCAATAAAAGAAAAAAGTCATTGGGGGCCAGGTCAGGTGAGTAGGGAGGGTGTTCCAATACAGTTATTTGTTTACTGGCTAAAAACTCCCTCACAGACAGTGCCGTGTGAGCTGGTGCATTGTCGTGATGAAAGAGCCATGAATTGTTGGCAAAAAGTTCAGGTCGTCTAACTTTTTCACACAGCCTTTTCATCACTTCCAAATAGTAAATTTGGTTAACTGTTTGTCCAGTTGATACAAATTCATAATGAATAATCACTCTGATATAAAAACAAAACAGGTTAGTAACATCGTTGCAACAAATTCATGAACTTCATTGTCCGACCGCGTAAAATTGATACAACACTTACCTTGTGAGGTTACTGTGAGGATTAAATGAGGTAATATATGTGAAGAATTAATTAAAGTGCCTGGAATATAGTATGTGTTTACTGATTAAGTGTTATTAGAAAGTGTTGCTCCCACTAACAAAATAAATATAGACCATCAGTTTCAACACTTCCCAATTCGTCTTTATACCATCTCAAGCATTGACTTCATCTTTATTTATTCCACATTTTCATAGAAAAAACTCTCTGAGTTTCCAGTTGAGACCAGACATGAATAGTGACTCAGACATGCATTATAAATATCATTTTATGTGATATTACAAACCACTCTCCTCTATCTCTCCTCTATTTTATGCAACTTCCATGTTAACTGTATGTGCCATGCAAAGTCTAGGTTATGGTAACATTTTTTGGTATATATGAAGTACTTGGGAATATCTAATCCCAAACCTAAATCCTTGACATGTGTAAGTACACACACACACACACACACACACACACACACACACACACACTTGCTTGAAAACAATTTTTAACAAAAAAAAATTAAATTGACATAAAATGGTAGTAGAGGACCCATGTGAGGTGAAAATGGCCCATGCTACCAATACTATAAGTGTACTACACCTAAATTATACTGGTTGAAAAGGTAGAGAGTTTCCCTGCTAAAATTTTTAACTAGTGCTAAGATTCAGGTAGCCTACTAATAACCCCAAACGTAATTCATTCTCTACTCTACAGCTTTTGTTATACACTATACATGTAGTTCTCTTAGGCTAGCCCTGAAACTGGTCTATTCTTAAGTCAAATGTTAGGATATCATATGAAAGCTTTGGTAAACAAAATAGGAAAATAAATAATGGTACTTAGATTCATTAAGTTTTTGACCTCAGTATATGTTTCTCAAATATCTCTATGAAATAATTCCAGAGAATTAAGAGTTGTATTTTCTATTTGTGTGTACAATTATACACACACACACACACAAACACATACACACACAGTTTATGAAAAAATACATAGCTGAAAGAAATTTTCAGCATATGCTTTATTATGCTCAGAAAAATTAGAATTGTATCTATTTGTATTCACACAATCTTAGAAAAACAACAATTTAGCCATTGAAATATTTGAGCATTACTTTTTTATTGCATGCATTAATGAAATAATACAATAAGGCAATTGTGCAATGTCATAACTCAATGTAATTTTTCATCATATTATTGATGTCATTTTTCTACTAACACTCAACTATAAAAACTTAAATTTCATTGCTCTGACAAAATATTGAATCAATTAAGACTAGATAATATCAATCAAGAGCACATATATTTTCTGATCATTTTTAATGGTGATTCTTTTAAATCCCTGCAGAAAAATGTCAATATTTTTATCCATGTTCCAGTGATGCTAGAAATGTTATAAATGCACTGCTGATATTAAATTCTTAAAATGTTGCTTCAAAATAACCAAAATAGCACTAGCAAACTATTTTGAAGTTGTGCATCATTACTTATAATAGAAAGGAAATAAGGAAACAATCTTAAATTGGTAATAAGAAAGTTAATGAACCCCTTTCCTTTCTAAATTATACTGATAGTATGAATTAAAACTAGTTTAATACTCTGTGCACAATATGCAGACACAAAGTCATAAAATCTATTATTAAAAATCCTATATCTCACTAAAATGAGTCATTGAAAAAGGAAACTAAGATTTACAAATCAGACAGTGGTCAACAACAAAAGAATAAGAATGTGATTCATTGCTATTACTACTCGGAAATATTAAAACTTGTGTGGAGGGACCTTGACCCAATACTACATTATCTAACCAGTACAATAAATCTCACATCAATGGACATGATAGTCATATCATATTTCTTTAGAATAGTTGTAGAAACTATCAACAATTTTAGAACACACAAATTATATACTGTTCTAAACATTTTTAAATCAATAAACTTTTTTCAATAAATCTAGGAATATTGAGCCCAACATTATCTTTGAATATTGGAAAAACATAAACCACAATAAGTTAAATCTGTTTTTACTCACAGATTTTATGGTATTTGCTGTCAAAACCATAAAATGTTAAAATCAACAAAAAATAGAATTTTTCAACTTATTATTCAATTTTCAATGAATTATTCCATTCGGAATGACTCAGTGTCAGGAAAACAAATGGCTAATACCTAATGTGGAAAATCAAAAGGAATATGTTAATGCAGTAAATTATTTTGTGCAGAATGAGAGAGATGCAATTTGTTTTTATTTGCATGAAACAGTATTTTTAAATACAACTCAGTTCTATTAGTACTAGGGTTAAATTATTTAATTACATGCCACAACTAGTATTTTCATCCAAAACGCATATGATCTAAAGCAAAATAGATGTAAATGAATGCATATTCCTAAATATTAATCTAAATTATCAGGTTTATTTTCCCTATTATACAACTCAACATGCTACTGAAGACAAGGCATGAGGGATAGCTGATCAAAAAGTTAATCCTTCAAAATTGAAAATAAGACACAATTGTTGAGTGCTAAAGAGTAAGGAAAGAAGAAAATCAGGGAAATAAATCAGCTCTTGGCATAGACAGAATGCCAAGTTCTTTCTAAGACATTACAAAACCCCTATAAAATAACTGAGCACCTAAATATGATAACATCAACACTAAAATCTTTATTACAAGTGAATGGCATTCTGTTCTTCAGAAAAATGAGATACCACCGAAGTTCAATTCTATCTGCTGTATTGAACAGAGAAACCATTTACAAGATATAATAAAGCAAGAATCTCTTTAAAAATACATGAAGAACAAATGTGTTTTCTGTATAAGCTTCACAAACTTGATGCACATTCTAATTTCTTTCTGTTGTAGCTTCCAGGGTTCCATTGATCTTGTGGCGTGGGTGGGCTGTTATGGTATGAGTCTGTTACCAGGAGCTAGATGACAGCATTGATTAAGTTATGCCCTGGGAAAATGAAAGCAAGCAAGATGCATATTTGCCTTTCTGCCAATACATCCTGAAGTGTACCAATGAGCAGGAATTCCTAGTACATTAATCAGTGTGATTTTTTTCTTTCTTCTTTTGTTATGTCTTTCATTCTTTCTTTCCTTCCTCCCTCCTTCCCTTCCTTCCTTCTTTATTTCTTTTGCTTTAGTGGTGGCTTCTACATTTGTAATACCAGGACTGTTAGAAGGAACAGATATTAGACATGGATGCACTACAAGCCTTCACTCATAGAGATATTTAAGAAAAACACATACAGTAAAATTGAACTTCAAGGACCATTGAACCCCATGAGCAACTTTCTTAAATAGTTTTATGGTGCTGTTTTGTGTTTGGCTGGAAGGATAGAAGCTGCTCTTTCTCTATAGGACTGTTATTATACAAAGGATCATGTAAAGTTACGATTTTGAGGAAGGTGATTCCTCTTTTCATTATAATCTAAGTATCTTTCTTTCATTTTTACTCTTATTCTAAATGAGATTTAACTTCGCTTGCCAAGTTCTCTTTTTTGAACAATACCTTTCATAACCATTTTTTGTAATGAAAAAGTTCACAGTTTTTTTTTGTTTGTTTGTTTGTTTGTTTGTTTTTTAAGTATCTGTACAGAAAGCACAAAGCATAGTTTAAACTCATTCCAGTGCTGCGTTGGTCTCTATCTGATTCCCCAATCCTGTGTCCAGCCCTTCCTCTACACCAAACTGGTATAGACTATGCTCTTTTCTGTGATATTCCTTTTGATACGCTGTTTTCTTTGCAACATTCCATCCCCAACCTTCTTGAGGATCCTTACTCATGTTCAAATTTTATCACACATGTCTTCCTTCCTTAGCCCCCTCAGCCTCTCTCAAGTGAACTCATGTTTTTTTCTCGTTTGCCATTATATTTTGTTAATGCCAACACTGTAGAACCTGTCACATTTTATTTTTTCCAGTTATTTATGTTTGGTCTCTAGTTGGGCTGTGAATTCCATGAGGGAAGGGAGTATGTCCTGTTCATTCATTTGTTATACATATACTTATCATAGTTGTTACAGTTATTACCAAGGAATACTTATAACCAATTATTTTTCTACATTTTTCTCCACCTCCCCTGCCCCAAACATTATTAAAGTGAATAACAGATATGATCTGTCCTATGATTATATCAAGAAACATTTATTGTGTGCCAAGGAAGGCACTGTTCTTGGTGATATTCACACGTCAGTGAACAAGACAGAATCCCTGTCCTCTAAGAACCTCCAATTTAGTGGTTAAATCTTCCATACCTGGGGATAATTTATTAGTAAATATAAAAATCAACAGTTTTGCAATATCAAGTGTATAAAATATTGAAATTCTGCATAACTACATAACTAGTGGCAATGGATTTGAAGAAAAAAGGAAATCTATATTAGTATATCTGTGTCACTTAAATGAAACACATTAATCATCAAAAACAAATATATGATATTTCCCCTATTTAATTAGTTTGCTCAAAATAATGTTTACTTCTTATTTGTATTATAACACTCTAGAATAGCTGTCTATTTTTCCTGGAATTTCTAATTTCCCTTGGCTTTATTTTGTTTCCTAATTATTTACAGAATAAGAAATAGTTACCTTCAACAAATCACTAAGTTAACCTATGGCTTAATAATATATTTGCTAAAAGGACAATATTAGGCAGATTTCTTAGGCTTTAGTAAGAGCATAATCTAGAGATTTTATTTAATTTCATTTTTGAAGCCTTTCCACAATTTATTGATTACATGAGTTATTTTTTGGCTTTGTTAAAGTATATCTGCAAATAATACTCTTTAGAAAGAGTGCAGATTTTCTTATTCTTTGAATTCTAAAACTTGTCGTTTTCTTCATATTTGATTGCTAGTTTAGCTGGGAATAAAATTCAAGATTTAATGCAGTTTTCAATGAAGACGCTGAAGGTATTTCTGCACTTTCTTTGAATGTTTAGTTGCTGAAGAGAAATTCATTGCCCTTTTCTACCATACTTGCTTAATTTCAACTAAGTCTTCACATGCTCTTATTTCTAGGAAGGAAGAAATCAAGTACCTTACACATTTTTGTGTTAGAGTGGCTATCATAGTGTTTGAACTGGATTAGGTGCTCCAAAAAGATTGTTATTCATAAGAAGATCATATATATATATATACATACATATATATACATATATATGTATATATATATACACATATATACATATATATGTATATATATACATATATATGTATATATAGTTTCATATCAATGCTTAAGAAATAACCACAAACCTTTCCTCCATAGCTTCCTTCCTAATTTAAAAATTGCATCCACTCAGAAACCTGGCAGCCATTTTACATCTTGCTTACACATATAATCCATTCATTTAATTTGTTAACATTTATTAAGCACCTTCTGTGTGTCAGACACATTCTGAGAGCCAGAAATGAAGTCTGAAGGAAATACTCCTCACTTAACTGAGTTTATTTTCCAGTATCCTAGCAATAACAAAACTAAAGTATCTTGAAGTATAAACTTCTTTGCATCTCCATAGTTGCTATGGATTGAATACTTATGTCTGCCCCACAAATTTATATGTTAAAGCCCTAATAGCTAATGTGATGTTATTCAGATGTGGAGCCTTTGTGAGGTAATTAGGTCATGAAGGTGGAGCTGTCATGAATGGAATTAGTGCCCTTATTTAAAATGATAACAACAACAACAACAACAACAAAAACCCAAACAGACATGATCTCTCTCATGGATATGTGAAAATACAGCAAAAAGACCTCCATCTACAAACCAGGAAAAAGGTTCTCACTAAAATTTAACCTCGCTGGCACCCATATCTTGGATTTCTGGCTTCCAAAACTGTGAGAAATAAATTTATGTTGTTTAAGTCACCCTGTATATGGTATTTGTTTTAGCAGCCCAAGCTAATTAATACAATAGCCATTGTCATTTGTTACTTGTATTACTAAAGCAGCCTTCCTACATATTATTTCTAATATCCAGCTCTAACAATCCTCAGACATCATTAGAATCTACAATTTATTAATCCTACCATCCTCTCACCATTGCTCTTCTATCTTTCCACCTCAAATAATCATAGTTCTCCTTATTTTGCTTAATATCCTTAGTGATCATTCCTAGCATATATCCTCCCTGCTCTTATAACTTTTCAAAGTCTTATCTAAATCACAACTCTGGTTAAAATTCATCTGTCCACCCATTCTACTCATGCACTCATGCAGCCAAGCGTGGCAGGACACAAACACACAATTCTCGATCTCGCCACACTCATAAATTTTCCTGCCACCAGTAACATTCACTAAGTTTCTTCCTGCTTTGGGACTTTTCTCTAGACTGTTCTCTTGTCCTGGAATTTCCTCCCGCTCTTTTTCAAATATGACTTTCTGCTCCTCATATTTCACTGTCAGTTCAAATATCACTTCCTGCAGAGCTCCTCTTTTACTGGTATTTTAAAGCAGAATATATACACACACATATATGTATTCTAATTCTATTTTATACTGATATATTTTCATTTCAAATAATCACTCTCTCATCCTGTTCTTTTATTTCACAAAATAAACACATATGATTATAAAGGAAATACATTATATTAAAATTATTTTATTATGGTATTTAAAAGAAAATTTGTCAGTAGTATATGTGCTTCTTTATTAATGTATTTAATAGCATGATCATGCTGTGGATTTAACAATCATCATAATTTCTCAATAATAATGGGATTAAATGACAACTTGAAATATACATAACAATGATAGTATAATACAAAAATATCTATGATTTCTATTAGTGAAAAATTCACAGGCAGTGCTGATACAATTACAGTTTATTCATAATGGAAGGAAATGCTAAATTTCAGTTAGAGGTTTTTGAAAATAAAGATAATTTTTCTTATTCTATAGTTCCCATGAATTTTGCCCACAGACTCTTTAGGAGTTTGTGGACCCCTGGTTAAAAACTCTGACTGTCCAGATCCCTCGTGTTATGGATAAGGAAAGTTTGACATCCTAGGATTTTTCTGTGTAAGTTAGATGGGGATGAAGGCCTATTCTCCACACTCTCATTCCATTGCTAAAAAGTGAAAACCACAATCTCTGAAGTAAATAACACAATCAATTTGGAGTCGGTACACATTGAAATACTGGTTGACAAGATCACATGTAGCAGTGCTTTGTTAGGTTTTTAAAAGTATCTAAAATTCCAAGTATTCCATATTAAATTAAGCATCAAATACTTGTACATAACCCCACCACTATTATACTCCATCCCCCTCCTTTTATTTATCTCCTTGGGTCACTGATCATTAATTGAAAAATATTTATGGTCTCTCAGATACTAAGTGTCTTACTTTGCTTTTTATTAACTTTTTTACTATTTATTCTACTAAAACGTAGGCCTCATGAAAGCAGGGACTTTTCATGTCTTTCAAACCACTGTAATCCTTGTGCACAGAGTATTGCCTGGCACATAGTAGGTGGCAAATAGTATTTATCGAATAAATTCATGAACAAATTGACCAAAGTATAAAATCTATTTTATGGAAAATGTCTTTTTATTTGTATTAAAACATTTTTAGACTTTTAAAAATAATATAGAATACCATATCAGTGAGTAAAATTCAATTAAGATTTTTTAAATTGCTGGCTAATAAGCAGGTAATGCAAAAATCACAAACTATCATGAAGCTTACTAATACAAAAATATGGTAGTAGAATTGTTATTCTTAGTTATAAAGGATGAAGAATGAACTTTCAAATCATGATTATATAAACTCATACAAAGTTTCATAATTTATTTTAAGACTCAGTAAGGAAGCATATTCATTTAAAACTTGCATTTAGAAGAGTATATATAGAATAGTGGGCTTATACTTGACTGGAAAAGCAAACTTATCATTTTTCAGAGTAACTTTTGCCTGGGAAAATATATATCTATTTATATACCAGTAGCTGGAATCTAAGGGAATCTTCAAGTCTTCATGCAGGTAGGTGGAAGATGCACTTGTTTAAAATGAGGGGAGACATTAGGAAAGCAGGTAGGAGGAATGAGTGAAATGATGTAGGCAGTAGCACAAGCCCCACAGTGGGAAAGGGAGATATTTGACCTTGATGTGGGTGGTGAGGAGAAAGCAGTGAAAAATGTGTCAGAGGAATAAAAATGAGAGGTACCTGGAAAAAAACGGAGTTTTTAAAGATCTTTTACTGTAGGGCTAGGAAAGCCCAATGCACAGTGAAAAAGCACTGGTCCTCATTCTCAGCTCAGTGAGAGGAGCTGGCTCCCATCCCCTCGTAGCAGCCATGAAGAATTCATCTGCCATTGTAATTTAGGACTATCAGTTCATGGACCTCTCCTTACCTGTGGAAAGGTAAAATTATTTAAAAAAGACAAGGACTCATGCTACGGGAAAATTCGATTCCCTGTACTGTTTTTTATCAAATAACCCTCTTGATTCTAATGAGAATTATTAGAGTGGTTTAAAGGCTAGACCTTGAAATTAGAGTCTTGGTTCCAGTTCTATGTCTCCTACCAACCAGCTATTTAACATGCTGCAAATACTTAACCTCCTTAAATCTCCCTTTCTGCTAGGATAATATGAGTCAATGTGAAAACAGGACTTAGCACCAGGTCCAGCATATAGATAATGAAGCCCAAATAAGCACTGGACATCATTATTGTTCTTGTTACCGCTGTTGCTCCTGTTTTTATTATTATAGTGCAGATCTAAATCTATTTCATTTGATTGGTTATAAGTTTTTCAATTTTATTGTAAAAAATATTTGGAGAAACCATCATTTTGTTCAAATATCTGGAAACTAATATTTTATGTAACACAATATTATTTCATAAATTGTGTTTACTTCAGAATGACTAAATGTGTTTACCTGAAAGTTATTCAACAATATAGAGGTTGAAATTAATTCACTAAAGATGTAGAAACAATATCACTACATATACAGTGATTCAGTGATAGTTAAGCAATATTAAATTGGCTGAATTCCCCCTATGCTTAATCAATTATTTATAGTTTCTTTTTAATCTCCATTATATTTCTGACATGTCTTTTAGATGCAGAAATATTTAGAGAAAACAGACTTCTTTCCCAGGCCTTGATTTTTCCAAGGAGTTTATATGATTTCAAACAAGTCATGAGATAAATATACTAAAGTAGATAGTGCTAAAGATAAAGTGCCACATCAAACCAACTGATCCCATTTTAATAAAATTCCCTGCTGCTCAGAAGATGAAAGGAAACAAATCTCTGAAACACAATTTTTTTCTATACCAGCTGTTCAATATCCAATCGACATTGGTATATATTTTATGTAAGAATAACTACACTTTCCTGAAGATTGTCTGTAAAGGGTTTGAAGCTACATTTAATTGATCCACCTAACTATTTTTTGGTATTTGCAGAAAAAACGTAATCAATATTTTTAGGACAGCTTATTTGACTAATTTATTTATTTATAGCTCACCTTGTTCCAAAAGAACAAAGTCTGTATAATTAGGAAGAAACAACAGTAATATTACTGAGATTTGCACTGATAGATGTATCTTTTTCTGCACAATCACGAAAGCAATTAGTTAAAGAATAAGAGTAATAGAAGAGTGTTTCTAAAATCGCCTCTCAACTGTAAGGGTGACTGTCACTGTATACCATGTATGAGCAGGAAATAAAATGAGTTAATACATGGATGTGTATAAAAACACATTCATGGGAGAAGAAGACTATGTAAAAAGTATAAAATGTTTACTGATTTACTCAAAGATTAACTGCCCTGTTATTCATCTGGAAATAAAAAGCAATTGCTTTAATAAAGAATTTAATTTATTTATAATAAAATGTTTGGGGATAAATTTAACAAATGCCATGCAAGACCTCCATGCTTAAAACTATAGCATATTGCAAAGACAAATTTAAAAAGACCTAAATCAATGGAGAGATATACCACATATATGATTTGAAGACTCAATATTGTTTAGATTTCATTAACCTCAAATTAACATGTAAACTCACTGATCTCCTTATCCAAATTCCATCAGTCTTTATTGTATATATTGACAATTTCACATGATGTGAACATGCAAAAGATCTGCAAGAGCCAAAACAATCATAAAAAATAACAAATTTGGAGGAGTTACACATCCTGATTTCAAGACTTACCTTAATACTGTGGTAATCAAAATAGGATGGCTAAAACTAGCTATATAGATAAGAGGACCAGAATCGAGAGTTCTAAGATATACTGATACTTATATGGTCAATTGATGTTCAACCCAAGAAGTCAAATAGGAAAATAAGTCTTTTCAACAAATGGTGAGCAAACTGGCTCTCCAGATGGAACAAAATGTACTTAAATTCATACTTCAGAGCATACACTAGCATTAATCTCAGATGGTTCATAGATCTAACCGTAAAAGTCAAAGCTACAAAAATTCTAAAAGAAATCATAGGATAAGACCTTCAGAAACTTGGGGGATGGAGTTGGCGGAAGCAAATATTTTTTGGAAGGAATCATAACGCACTAGCCGCAAAAGAAAAGAAAATTTGTACTGGATGAAAATTAAAAAGTCTTCTCATGAAAAGATTACATTAAGTAATTAAGGAGGCAAGGAGGTAAGTCACATACAAAGAAGGGAAATACATACACAAACACATACATACACACATATAAACTGGTATATATACAATCCATGTATATTAGCATATAACATACTCTATATACATATTAATATGTATAATATATACATGAATATACTATCTAATAAGAGACTTCTACTAGAAGATCTGTTATATATCAATATTGAAAAGCCCAATTAATTATGTTCATACAACTTGATTAGGCATTTAATAGAGAAATAAAAAAGATATGTCCACAAAAAGACTTATTAGAAAATATCAGACTGGTGCAGCCATTATGGAAGGCACTGTGTAGGTTCCTCAAAAAATTACGAATAGAATTACCATATGACCCAGCAACCCTCTCCTGGGTATCTACCCAAAAAATCTGAAAACATTTATGCATAAAGACACGTGTATTCCAATGTTCATTGCAGCTTTGTTTACGGTGGCCAAGACATGGAAACAACCAAAATGTCCTTCGATAGATGAATGGATAAAGAAGTTGTGGTATATATACACAATGGAATACTATTCGGTGGTAAGAAAAGATGATATAGGAACACTTGTGACAACATGGATGGATCTTGAGAGTGTAATGCTGAGCGAAACAAGTCAGACAGAAAAAGCAGAGAACCATATGATTTCACTGATATGTGGTATATAAACCCAAAACAACAAAAGAACAAGACAAACAAATGAGAAACAAAAACTCATAGACACAGATAATAATTTAGTGGTTACCAGTGGGTAAGCGGGTTGGGGGGTGGGAGATGAGGGTAAGGGGGATCAAATATATGGTGATGGAAGGAGAACTGACTCTGGGTGGTGAACACACAATGGGATTTATAGATGGTGTAATACAGAATTATACATCTGAAATTTATGTAATTTTACTAACAATTGTCACCCCAATAAAAAAAAAGAAAAGAAAATATCAATAGTATCTTTATTCATAATAGTGAAACACTGGAAATGATCTAAATCTCTAACAATAGGAAAATGTATATACAAATTGCAATATATTCAAAATATGGAAAACTTCTCAACACAAAAGGAATAAACTATTGATACAAACAACATAGTAGATAAATTCCAACTTCCTTTGTCTGATAAAAATAAATAAACCAAATACAAAAGAGTATATGCTATAGAAGTCCATTTACTTGAAGTTTAATAACAAGAACTACTAATCTACAATAATAATAGAGGAAATGCTGCCTGTGGAGTTTGGGGATTGACTAGAAGAGCTCACAGGTATAAATTTCTGTTGGTGACTGAGGCTAATCGGACTATGATATGGTAGGAGTCATTGTAGAAGTCTTGTCACTTGGTGATTATGTACCAACGGAGTACTACTCCATCCTGTGAGGAAGAGGCTGACAGCTGGGCAAGAAGAAATTGAAGACTTCAGCAGGCTGAATCTGAAGTTCTAGATGTTAGGACTTTTTTTGTTTATTTTAATTTCAGGTGTCCAAAACAACATAGTGATTAGACATTTATATACCTCACAGTGATCACCCCAACAAGTCTATTACCCATCTGACATTGTACATGGTTATTACAACATTATTGACTATATTCCCTATGCTATAGTTGATATCCCCATGACTATTTTTTTAAAATTATAGCTGATATTCAATATCACAAGGTGTGGTCAAACAATACGGTGAATGTTTAAATTAAAAATATATATATTACAGTAAAAGATACATTGCCATTAGCCCACCCTCACTTCAAACACACTTATCCCATTTTTCTTGCCACTTTCTGTAGCAGTTCTGGAAGTCCTCTTTTGTGAGTGTCTTTAGTTACGCTGTCATGGCTGCCTGGACGTCCTGAATCATTTTGACTTTGGGGAAGAGGCAGAAGTCACACGGTACCTGATCCAGTGAATAAGGTGGATGAGGACACACTTTAATGTTTTTATTTGACAGAAATTCCTGTATACCAGAAGCAATGTGTGACACAGAGCATTGTCATGATGGAGGATTATGGCACATTTTAAAACACAGCTTCTCTCAACCATAGGTCACATCCCACTGATTTCACTGAACAAATTGAAACTTGTCACACACTGTTCCTAAGGTTCAAAGCACTGCTTCCCATATTGAAGATCCCTGACTTTCCATTGGATGACACTCAGCAGCAGCATTCACCATATTTTCTGATCACAACAGAAAGATTCTGTGTCACACATTACTTCTGGTATATGTCAAATAAGAATGTTATGGTGTGTTATCATCCACCTTATTCTCCAGATCTGGCACCGAGCAACTTCTGGCTCTTCCCCAAAGTCAAAATGACCATGAAAGGTAAATGTTTTGAATCGATTCAGGACATTGAGGTAGGCATGATAGTGCAACTCTAAACACACTCATGAAAGAGGACTTCCAGAACTACTTCAGAAAGTGGCAAGAACGACGGGATAAGTGTGTTTGATGCAAGGGGGGGTATTTCAAGGGGGATTAATGGAAATGTTCTTTTTCTGTAAAAAAATTTGTTTTTAATTTAAGCATTCACCATATGTTTTGATCACACCTCATATTTTATATTAGTTTCAGGAGTATAGCATAGTGGTTATACATCTATGTAATTTATGAAGTGATTCCCCCCCCCATGCCCGATAAGGTTTTTCACAGGCGTTGGAACAGACTTGGCAGCCAAGAGCAAGTAGAGATAGAAGACTTTGATGTTAGAGACCTTGTGAAAAAAATAGATGAATCTCAACTTTTCATTACTTATTCACTTGGGAAATGCATTTCTCTAGTAAGCATTTGGTGTTGAATTCTAAGTTCTTACATAAGTCAATCTAATTCTGTCCCTTTTTGAGAAAGATTCATTGATAACTTTGAACAAACTGTTTCCTTTTTAATACTGTTAGCACATACATTCATTATCAGTCTCCTGAATATATAATCACCTACAACCATACAAAAGGAGTTGACTGTAAATTTAAACAGATGTGGTCTAGATTAAAAAGATGACCTATTCAGTGAAGCTCTTCTGAAAACGTCTTTATAAAACTGCATTATGTATCCTAATAATTACGTCTTACTTGTTCTTATAGTTGCATAGAAATGCATTGCATCACTTAATTATTTTTCACAAATATTATTACAAAAATGTTTTATTCATTCATCATTTATTGATCCCACTAAATTTTCTGAGTATTATGTGTCAGGCACTGTGCTGAGGGCTAAGATAATCAGAAGCTAATACAGTCTAGTAGAGTTTTGTTATACAATGAAAGCTATGTTATGTTAAAAACAATTCAGAACAGTAAAAACCCAAATCAATGTATTACTCTGTAGCTATAATAACAGGGAATGCTCTCTGGGTTACTCATAGTCTGTTTGTTTCATCTTCAGAACTTCAGATCTCCTTTAATCCTTAGGTAGTCAATGTAGAAATCATCAAGACATTATCTCCAAATGAATCAAGAAACTGTAGCTTTGTACTGTAATGGGCAGGACACATTTCAAGGAATGTTTGGGTCATTGGTGAAAAGATAATTTAATTACTGTCTTTTGTAGGAAGGCTGTGGAATGAAACTCATTATAAGCAAGTCCCTTATATGTGCTAACAATTGTCCTAGGTAACTTATCGTAATTATGTAATAAAATACAACAATTCCAGATTCCTCCTCTCTGTTTTCATAGTTACCTGAGATTCAGGCATGTTGAGGGTTGTCCACTTTCATCTAGGTATTGCAAAGTTCTGTCTACCTTTTGTAAGAGACCATGTACTTTTCATTTTTACACATTTGGAATCATTCTGAAGATTAGAAATCATGTTAGAAAGATTCAAGCAGAAATGAATGCAGCATTTCAACATGTATTTTGCTTTAGACTGTAAAATCTTTTCATATATATATTATCTCATGTGATCCTTAAAATGGACTCTTGTTCTTGGCATCCGCATTGATAAGAGTGTTTTGGAAAGAATGATGCACTACAAGAATCCTTTTGATGCCTTCTTAATGGAAGTTAGATTAATGTAACTAGGTTTATTTCAGAGGCAGGAAAATGAAATACGGATTTTAGAGCTAATTTAAGGAAACACCATTGTGCTACAATCCCCAAAATATTTTAGTGAGATAGTCTGGATACATGGTTATTTTCTAGAGCTGAACACAACCAGAGATAGCTCAAGTAGTATTCCAGGTATCCCATTTCTCTCCTAGTTCCAGCTCAGTTAATTACTGTATTGATAGGGAAGCTTGTCTGTGACAGATAGACATATGAGTTGAAAATCATTAATATTGCAGTGATTCATGACCCATTTTCCTAACAAGTGTACTAAGTCATCATACAGGTAAAATATTGAATTTCAAGTATACTACCTCTCTACCATATTAATGTTGGAAACAAAAACTTTTTTTATTTTGAAATAATTTTAAACTCAATATGGAAATTGCTAAAATGGTACAGAGTTCCATGTAACCTTCACCTATAACGTCTTACATGACTATAATACAATGATCAAGACCAGGAGATTGGTACTATACTACTAACTAAACTATACACTACACAAGGTCTGACAATTCAGTTCATGAACTTGCCACCATGTATTTATATTGGCAGCACTGTACAAACAGCTTGGTAAGGTTTCATAACATTGGTATATCTGTGTCTTCCAACTGTGTTCATGTGGACATGTGGAAGGGTCTTGCTGAGTGGCATTCAGTATTGTTGTCTGTTTTGTGTGCCATTTCGAGAATGTCTGATCTCGAATTAGAGCAACGAACAAACATTAAATTTCTTGTTAAACTTGGCAAGAGTGGAAGTGAAATCAGGGACATGTTAGTCCAAGTTTATGGGGATAATGCCATGAAGAAAACAGCAGTGTACCAATGGATTACATGTTTTCTGAGGGGAGAGAACACATCACTGATGAAGAGAGCTCAGGGAGTCCGTAACAAGCAGAACTGGTAAAAACATTGCAAAAATTCCTGGAATTGTGTGTCAAAGTCATCAGCTGACTGTGTGAAGCATGGCAGACCAAGTAAACATCAATAGAGCAATAGTTAGGAAAATCTTAACTGAAAATCTTGGCATGAGAAAGGTGTGTGCAAAAATGGTCCCGAAGGAGCTCACCAATGAACAAAATCAAAGAAGAGTCAAAGTTTGCCAAGACCTTTTGGAGAGGCAAGATGATGTTTTGGGCCATGTTAGCTATTACTGGTGATGAAACATGGGTGTACCAATATGACCCTGAAAGAAAGCGTCAAAGTGCACAGTGGAAGTCAGCCAGTACTCCATGACCAAAAAAGTTCCGTCAGTCCAAATAAAAAGTAAAAATGATATAGCTAATGTTTTTTGACATCAAAGAGATTATTCATTATGACTTTATACCAACTAGACAAACAGTTTACCAAGTTTACTATTTGGAAGTGCTGAAAGCGCTGCATGAAAATGTTAGATGAAAATGACCTGAACTTTTCGCCAACAATTCATGGCTCTTGCATCATGATAATGTACCAGCTCACACAGCACTGTCTGTGAGGGAGTTTTTAGCCAGTAAACAAATAATTGTGTTGGGACTCACCTGATCTGACCCCCAATGACTTCTTTCTTTACCTGAAGATAAAGGAAATATTGAAAGGAAGACATTTTGAAGACATTCAGGACATCAAGAGTAATACGATGACAGCTCTGATGGCCATTCCAGAAAAAGAGTTCCAAAATTGCTTTGAAGGGTGGACTAGGCGCTGGCATCGGTGCATAGCTTCCCAAGGGGAGTACTTCAAAGGTGATCATAGTGATATTCAGCAATGAGGTAAGTAGCTTTTTATCTAGGATGAGTTTATGAATGTAATTGTCCTACCTCGTATAAATATATTGCAAGTAGGTACCATAAAGCGTAAGATATAATTGACACTCAGTAAATCTGTTTGAGTAAATACAGGTACATGGTAATTAATAAAAACATGTTATACCCCTGTTAAAAAGCCTATGAAGTATAACTAAACTTAATTGGGAATAATGAAGAATATTATTTAATAAAGATGAGAGTTAGGCTGCCATTGACCCATCTAATTCTCTGTAACAGATATAAATTACTGACAGGTACATATCTTAACAGAATGACATTGATAGAGATAATAAGACTACATATCTGGGAGATTTTAGTAATTTGAATGAAAACACCAATAATCATTGATGTCCTGAGTTTATCCTTACCAGACTGACAGTTAAAACCTTTGCTATGAAAAATAAAGAATACCTAAGAGACATGCTGCTTTTAAAATGCTTCTGAAGTTGATCAAATCTTAAAAGTTCCAAAGGAATAGTACAATGAACTATTATATATATATATATATATATATATATATATATATATATATATATATATATATATATATGATATGGAAACAACCTAAAGTTCATCAATGGATGAATGGATAAAGAATAAGTGATCACACACACACACACACACACACACACACACACACACACTAATACACACAGAGGAATATTATTCAGCCGTGCGAAAGAAGGAAATTCTGCCATTTGAGGTGACATGGATGGACCCTGAGGATATTATCTAAGTGAAATAAGTCAGACAAAGAATGGCAAATGCTGTATAATTTCACTTTTATGTGGAATCTAAAACACCAAACTCATAGAAATAGAGAGTAGAATGGTGATTACCAGGGCTGGAACATGGGAAAATGAGAAGATATTGGTCAAAGGGTACAAACATCTCGTTAGAAGATGAATAATTCTGGAGCTCTATTATATCACATGATGAATATAGTTAACAATACTGTATTATATATTTGAAAGTTGCTAAGAGAGTAGATCTTAAATGTTCTCACCACAAAAAAGAAATGGGATTATGTAACATGTATAGTTGTTATTTAAAGCTACGGTGGTAATCGTATTGCAATATTTAAGTATATTAAAATAATACAATGTACATATACAACCTACACAATGTTATATGTCAATTGTATCCTAATAAAACTGGAATAAAAAATAAAATGCAAATGTTATAAATACAAGATAATTGAAATAATTAATAAGAATTATTAAATCAATATGTCCATATTAATTAAATTATAATTTAGCACACACAAAATATTCAAAATAACAGACATAAGCGTCATCCCCACTCTGTTATTTTCTGCAAATAATTCACCTATCACTATAAAGGAGGTTTGAATCCTCCTTTATAAAATGTAAATAATTATACAAAACTCATAGGACTGTTGTGAGGATGAAAATTAGATCAATGTAAAAAACATGCCTGAACAATTAGTAGAGGGTGCATTTCATAAATATTATTACTTTTTAAAATAATTTATTATAATGGAAACACATTAATGTTGGATAAAGAAGACATCCAAATTCACACTTTCACAGAGGTGCCACGTGTCCACAATAACATGAACAATGTATGAAATTCATTCACTTGAGCTTCAATTTATAATTCCAACTCTTAGAATTTTGGAATTTTCCTGTCTTTGTTGTATCTATTCCCATTTCTCAATAAGACTAAGAGTTTTCATGTGGAATGGAACGCTTATTTCTGTTCATATAATAGATTAAAATTAACATTTAATCACAAAGTATATATATATATATATATATATATATATATATATATATATATATATATATATATATATATTTCATTGTGATTAAATGAATTAATTCCACTTTATGTAATTCCACTTTAAATCCAGAAACTTAGAGAAGTGGACGACATTCTATGCTTTGTGATATGTCCTTCAAACATTCTTTCCTCTTATGATTGGCTCTGTATTATCCTCTTTACATCTTAAGTATTTTAACTTGGTTCATGATTTTTACTTTTACAGAAATATTATGGAGGGAGCTATATTTCAAGAAAATGATGTCTTGCTTATGGAAGAGGTTTCTATATAAGAAAAACTGAGGTGGTCTTGTACAAAGGAATTACCCATGGAATATTTTCTGTGTGTGTTATAATTAATAGATACTTTTCATGATTTTTTTTAAATTTAGGTGAAGTTTTCATCTGGTAGACTCTATAAAGCAGCCTGAAGAGAATTTAATTTATCTCTAAGTGGGATGAAACATAAAAAAGACTGCCTTCTCTATTCTCCCACATAATATTCAATATTCTAATAAGTAGTTCCAGAGCATATTTTAAACCTGAATTTTAGGCAACAAGAGCTAATGTCAGGATGTTGTCAATGCCTTTGGGATTTTAGAAAAAAGTTTGTAGGTTGGTTGCATAATATTGCCTATTTTACGTTTTTGATCTCTCATCTAAAAGAATTTTCTATTTTCAGTTCATTGACATTTTGTCATTTTAATCTTGAGGTTCACTTATTCTCTTCATTTTTTTTGTCATTACCATGCTGTGGTTACATGCAGTGCATAGCTCTAGAATGCAAATCTTTATAGATCCTTATAATAGTCAGCATTTTTATTTCTATGTTACAAAAGTGATGGTCATAAATTATTTTGACTGAACTTGGTTGCTGGGTAAACCCGTGAGAGGACTAAACATAAAAATTCAAACAACATTGCCAAGTCAGTGTTCTTCGGTAGACTGACTTCTTAAGTAGGAAGTTATATGCAAGAATTTTATAAAGATTTCAACCTCTGATGAAGGTGCAACTGGGAAGAACATAGGACTGTGTGTTTAGAGAGACAAGTTTTTTGTGTTTTTTTTCTGGTTGCACTACTTGTGACCCTAAGTTACCTAACTATCGTGTAATCATTTGTCATGTATGTCATATATGACAGGACTCACGGCACATTAAAAACATTTACAACACTAAAATGTATAATGCTTTTTGGTTTGATGCTTCATTAATAGACACATATAGTATTTTTACATGTGAAAGGGAAGAAAGGAAATTAGTTGTCGATTTTTTCTATATATTGATTGATTTGTTTTATCCTCGTTATCAAATAGCTAATATTTAGAGAAAAGCAACTATAACTTGGTCAAGATCACACAACTAGTAAACTGAGGAAAATTGTCAAAGTCAGGAATTGGTTCCCAGTTCAAAACTCTTCCACTAAATGGAAGTTACTCTCAAAAGTTAATGACTATGAGTATGTTTGCTTCCCAAGAGAAATTCAAATAGACTTCAATGTCCTCATCTATATTAGAGGGATTTGTTTGCATATTCAGGAACAAAAGTCTTTAGATCCTCATTGCATATTACATTAATCTTGAAGATTAAAAAGTATGTGCTTATTAATTAATAAAACTAAATTGTCTTAAATGGTTTAAACTAGGTCTTTAAAAACCTAGTTTTACTACACTTAAGACTTTTTACTACACTTTTCACTTAGAGTAATAAGCTTTTCATTTTAAGACAGTTTAATAATATACATTGCATAAGGGTTTGGCATAGTACAGTTGCACACCAGAATTTCCTAGTATTATTTGATAGCATGTTTCTCCCTATTCAGATTATATAGACAGCTCAGTAACTAGATGTACTTTATAATAACATAAGCTTTCTTTTTCAGGTTTTGGAAAATTACATAGTTGATTTGAGCCTGAAAAAGTAGATATAGATTAAATATAGCTTCTGAAAATAATATTATTTTGTTTTCAGGAAAAAAAAGGAATTTATTATAACTTTAGATGTGAGGTTTTTAACATCATGCAAGGGAAGATTCTTTGAGGAATGTTTCCGATTAACGTTACTTTATTTGCATTGTGCCATCCCTTGTTTCTGTACTCAATCTTGTTAGGAAATTCTTTTGGGGCATGCCTCATGTCCTGAAGCATTTAACATTTGTAACCTATTTTCTTAGAACTTGCTTTTCATTTCCTGTGCTGAACAAGCCAGTGAGTTTGCCCTTTGATATATAAAGAATGCACTTCAAGAAAGATCAAGCAAGAATTATGGTGCCTTGTCATCTTTTATACATTGAAAAATAAGATTTTTAAAAACATTGTGAGCATGCATACAATTGAACAAAATATGTATTTAACTTCATAGTACATCTTCCCAGCAGATATGTTTATGGATTAGGTTACAGTTAATGCCTTATGTGTCTTTTTGGTTATCCAAAGACAGTTATCATTATTTTTTAATGTTTTTATTTTTGTGTATTCTTCTAGTCATCTGAATTATGATTCCGAAGGCAAAAACAATTAAGCAATTAACTGTTGCTATGTACTTTGAATATATGTAGTTTATCATTTAGGCTGAATATATACAGTTTGCATGTATGCATTTAAATCTCCTAATTGAAGATAACTTTAAGCTCTTTTTAGCAATAAATATGTTTTCATTTAAAATATCCTTAAAAAGTATCCATTTAATCTACCCATAGGTAACCAAATTTCTGGCCATTTATCATCTTTTTTTTTTCCACATTTTCAATAAAAACAACTAAAAAAAAAGTTAAAGGGAAACATAATGAAATAGTAACATTTGCCAGTTTTGTATTGCTGTATAAGAGTAACTTTCAAATTTTTCATTTGCATTTGGTGTAAAATTACTTACTTTGCTAGGATTGCAGTTTATACTTATCCCAAAGTAGAACTTCTTAAAAGTGCCTTCACCAATGCATACTTTAGTATTTCATTCATTCAACACGTTTACTGTGCCTTTATTAATGCTGAACGTTATGCTAGATGTTGGAGATAAACTATGAATAAGACAGCCCTGTACTCAAGACAATATATCAGTAAATAGGCAATTAATAGAGACTGAGAATTTCTGTGATAGAAGGAAGTACAGGATGTTACAGGTGCACACCCATCTCATATGGGAGAGATGGAGGAGTCCAAGGGGAGGAAATGGTATTTTAGCTAAGACCTGGAGGTAGAGAAGGAATCAACCAGATAAAAAGGAATTATATTGGGTGGAAAAAGCACTCTTAGGGTTTAAGAGTGTCTTTGGCTATATATCAATTCCTTTTTTCAGACCTCTGTTGATAAATGTGAAATTGGAATGCACCTTCGAGACAATAGTCAACCTCTCATTTTATGGTTGGGACTCATGGTTTGACAAGACTTACTTCCAGTTATAGGATAAATTAATGGCATAATCAGAATTTTGACCCAAGGCTCTTATGAGCATCTATTCCCCTGAAGTTTCCCTGTAAATTCTTCCTGCATGACTGCTTCAGCAATATCTAAAATTAACCTTTAGCAATTTAGATGCTGAATAAGATTACCTAAAACTCAACTTGAAATACATATTTAATGTAGTAATTTTAAAAATTATGGGCCCTGCTCGGTTTTCTAGATTACTGGGAAAAAATAGTAATTAACTGAGTTTGTGAATTATTTTTCCCTTCATAGTAGCTAGATTGCATTGAACAAACCAAATGATTATGTGATGATTAGCCAATATTATTGCCGTTATTACAATGCAAAGTGCTCAATTATTCACAGTTCAATTTGGTCTTGTCACAATAACAACCGTGAAATAAAATTCAGTTAGAAAAATAAAGGAAGATGCAAAATACGTTTTGTTTTAATTACTTAAATTAAATTTCAATAAGAAATGTATATAGAGGGGACCAGGCTGAGGAAATGAGAGTAATAAGCAATGATTGTATGAAAATTATCTTACTATATTTTGAAGACTTCTTTATTTTGGGAATCAGGTTTGCTCTTTCTACAGATGACAATATAAGACTACGATTTTTGCAAGTCTGTAATATTTTAGAATACCATAGGGGCAATTTTATGGAACCTGAAATACAATAGTTTATTACCACTTTTAAGGAAAATGCTTTCATTACTAATATGATTTGTTGAGGTCATGAGGGGGGGGGAATCATAATTGTTGGTTGAACCATTCTATTAGAAGACAATTCTTGCCACATGTTTATTTCACTATACAAATATTCAGATTAAGTAAGATGTCATCAGGTTTTAGTTACATTAGCCCCACAAATCAAAGGTTCTAGAGATATGTATAGAGAGTATTATATTGTAGAATATCCGCAGGCAATATGTCTGTGAAATTGAACACCAAGTATTAAATCAATGGAAAAGCTACCAGCTCCAAGTAGAGACCAAAGAATAATTGAATTATCACCCACAAAAACAATCTGGTGAACTATTAATTTGTCGTCAATTTTAATAGATTAAAACAATATGGCATCTATTAGCCAATGAAAGAAAAGTGGTAGAAGTTCACTAGCCTTCCAATTACCCTACCACCCACATAGAATTGTTGGTCAATTTGAAGAATGCTCTGCTTATGTTTCTTCATGCACTGCTTTTTTTTTTCCTTTTGTAAGTACTTCATTTTTTTTTTTTCACTTCCATAACAAGAGAACTGTGAAAGAATAACAAGTCACTAGAATATCTGAAAATGAGATTCGTAGGGATCAGTGAGATACATTTTAGTCTGAAAAAGTTCTTATTGTGAAAGCTTTATTCTTTTTTCTTTCTTTTTTTTTCTGGAAAGCTTTATTCTTTAAGAAACCCTTTCTTAAAGAATAAATGCACATAATTTCTATGTGTATTCCAACATAGAAACTTTAAAGGGTTCTTAACTTGACACATTGGTGTCCCAGAATGCCATGCACTTTAACATTTGTCTCTGAGTTTTTATTTTTCAATGAAGTATTATTATAAGTTGTATTAATATGAAATGGGATGTGTTCTGTAGACCAACAATTGATACCTCCATCCTTGGTCATAGTCTGATCTAATTGCATAAGATACATGTGCAGTGAGCAGAGTTCTTATTTTAATGAAGGTAAATCTGAAAAGTACCCAGAGAAACTTTTCTAAGTTAGAGAAAAATAAAGTAGCTAACATCTCCTTTCCAATGTCAGTATTCAGAATGTTAGCAGGAAATGAACTGCTCTCGTGTAGATACAACTAACTCCTTCTGATCTAGGTGGAGTAAGGAATCATTGGCCCTGTTGCCCCAGCCTTACACCAACCAGTTTAGCTATGGCCTTTGTAATACCATATGAGATGCAGAGTCACTTGGCCTCCAGCCAGTGAGGAAAATTATACTTTTGAATTGCATATAAAATACACGTGGGGATTAAACGCTGAGCAATCCTGTTCTAAAGTGTACAGAAAAATCTTGATATTCTTGCTACAGTGATTTTCTCATTTTTTTCTTAATTTGCAAATATTTATTTTTGGCTTGGAACACATTTCTTTATTTTACAGTAAACTCGTTTAGCAGCAATAAATGGAAATAAAAGTCAATGTCTAGTGAAATGTCTACTGCATTTCAACTTCTCTAGAAAGTTGACAAACATATAACCACAAAGTGATTGCTGATATTTACCATTTATTACAGGAGCCACGGTGATATTACTGAACACAGGAAGACCAGAAACTGCTGCAAAACCTTAACATCTGCTTCAAAAGTTAGGAATACTTTAAGAACCTAGACTTCAGCAAGTAAGTTGACAATTTGCTTCGTGAAGATTGACTTAGCATTTAGATCAAACAGCTTGCTTTCAAGTCCAAGTTTACTGTGCACATACGGAAAGTAAAGCTGTTATTATGTTAGTTCCGTTAACAGAAGAATTTCACAACATCCAAATAATACAAATTTTATGTGTAATCAGATACTTCAAATATCAAAAAATTAATTCTGATAAATATGATATTGTTTCATCCAATACATGTAATCAAATTAAAGTTTTAGGCAATTTATTAGATCAAAGGTGAGATACCTCACATCGTTTTGAATGCAAATATAATCTCTATCAATGTTCAAAATTGAAAATGATTTGTTTACATTCTGTTTAAAATTTCTTTGAAATCTTTAATCAAAGTGATTAACAATTTGAACACCAAATAAGTCTGGCTTTTGAAGTTTTTATTGAATCAGATTTCTTTAAAATAAAATATGAAAACTGGAAAACATTCAAATTTATCCCCACAACAGCAAGGGAGGAACTGAAAAAAACTAAATGATGAAAGCTTATACAGTGTTTAAGATTTAGTTTTGTAATTGTGTTTTGGAATAGTTCCACTGGTACAAATCAGTTTTAATTGCATTCCCATTTTTATTTTGATAAGTTTATATTCTGTAAAGGAAGAAATTGAAACTAATCATCCTTACAATTTCACAGGACCTAAGTTTGGAAAAAACAATCAAAATAAACATAAATAGAGATCCTATTTGATGAATTTTATCTTGCAAAAATGTTTGTCTAAGAAAGGAATTTAATGGTGCCACAATACAGTAACCCGTGAAAACCCCTGGGTTAAAATGTTCACACATTCAATTTTTAAAAAGCTACTAAAATTTGAGAACTTTCATTGCACAGAATTTGCTCTGATCTGCTAGATAGCTCAGCACCTCTAGAGAAAGTATTTGTCCAATTAAAATATTATAATTTTCAGAAAGTAGTCAATTGAAGATGTCCAATTTGTTTAAGACATCAACTAGTCCTAGTCTAGATGATAAAGTCTACGACCATCCTATTCTGAACAGGCTGCATATGTAAAGTCTGGAACATTCCAGATTTTCCACAGGCAGTAATGCACATTACACTGTTTCAGTGGGAGGCATTAAAAGACCTACGCTGCTCTTTTTTATTTTGAAATATTTTGTGTTACATACAGAGAGAAAGTGCCTAAATTATAAGTTTACAACTAAGTGAATTTTCCCAAAGTGAGTTCCTCCATGTAACCAGCACCCGGAGCATAGAGAGTGTACCCAACATGCTGGAAGCCCCCTCTGGTCCCCTGTCAGTTACTACACTCTCACCCTCAGGGTAACCTATGTGATAACTACTAAAAACATAATTTTTTAAAATAAATTTATTGGGGTGGCAATGGTTAGTAAAATTACATAGGTTTCAAGTATATATTTCTATAATACATCATCTATATATCTCATTGTGTGCTCACCACCCAAAGTCAGTTCTCCATCCCCATATATTTGACCCCCTTCACCCTCTCCCACCACCCTCTCCTCCCTTATCCTCTGGTAACCACTAAACTGTTTTCTGTGTCTATGAGTTTTTGTAAAAACATAAATTTTTAACACATGTTATCTTGTGCAGGTTTTTAAACTTTATATAAATGGAATCACACATTATGCTTTTCCATCTGATTTATTTTATTAAATATTATTTGCATGAGGTTTATTCACACTGTTTTGAATATTGGTAGTTTTTAATACTGACAAACTACCAACATTGTAGTTTTGAAGGATATTCCATGCACTTATCTATACTACTCTTGGTGGACATTTAGGCTTCTTCTAGCTTGGGGTTACCATGTAAAATGTTATAAACATTCTTGTACATGTCTTTTAGGAATTCATGCATTTTCCTAATGTAAAAATTTAAAACCTCATTTTATTTTTAAATTTATTTTAAAAATTTAAAATAAATGTGGAGGTCTTGCATGTAATTTGTTAAATTTATTCCCAAACATTTTAAGTTTATTTAATGTTATTGTAAATCTTATATTTTAATTTCATTATTCAATTGTTTGCAATTAGTATGCAGAAATACAACTAACTTCTGCATATACAATGTGTGCCAAAAAATGTGTACACATTTTAAGAAAGGAAAATCTGTATTAAAATTGTAATACTCAATATATACTGATAACAAAAGATGAATACAAGTCATGTGTATACATTTTTTTGGCACCCCTGGTATTTACTTTACATGCAATGAACTTTCTACATTTTCTTATTAGGTCTAGTACTATTTTTGTAGACTTCTTATGAGTTTCTTTGGCCAATTACATCAACTATGAATATAGCTTTCATTCATTTATTTAGATCTTTGTTCCTCTTTGGTAATTTGTATCTTCTCTCCTGTTCTTGTAGGTAAAGCTGGCAAATTTATTAACCTGTAAATACAATTTTGGCTTTTAAATTTTTTCTCTATTTTTTTCTGTTTTCTATTTAATTTATTTCTACTTTTATCTTATTTTTAATAACTTTTACATCTACAATGAAACTAATTTCCTTTTTTTCCTTGCTTCATAAACTGAAGCTTAAATCATTGCTTCAATCCTTTCTTCTGTACAATATAGGCATTTAAAAATACAAATTTCTAAGAAATGTGTTAGCTGTATTCACTAATGTGAATGTGTTATATTTTTATTATTATTCAGTGAAAATATTTTCCTACATTGGTTTTTGTTTTTTTGTTTTTCAATCCATGGTTTACTTACAAGTGTGTTACTTAATTTCCAAATATTTGCATATGTCTTCATATTTTATTGTTTATAATTTCTAGTTTAATTCTATGGTACTTTTTAGATCAGAATTTATAAGGGTTTAATCTTTGAATTAGACTTACTTTATGGCTGAGCAGATGATTTATCTTGGGGAATCTTTCTCAATCACATGAAAAGTTTATATATTTTGCATTTGTGGTAGTATTCTAATAATGCCAATTAAATGAAGATATTTGATAGGTGTACAAATTATCTAAATCCTTACTAATTCTTTCTAGTGGAACTTCCCCTGATTTACTGACCACTACATCCAAATGTTTGTTGCACATTGTCAAATTCAGGTCTACAATATATTTTAAACAGGAAATTCTGCCTAAATATGGCTCCACCAAATCCTCACTATTCAGTGAGTCCCACCACCATTCATAGCTTAGCTCAGGTCAAACACTAAAAACAATCCTTTACTTCTTTTTTATCTTACCCACTACTTCCAACCCATCAATGGATCCTCTTCTACCTCCAAACATATTACATCTGACAACCTACTGGCATCTCTACTGATAAATCCACAGTTCGACTCTGATACCTCTCACTGACTGCTCTCACTGCCCCACCCTTGCCCTCATGGCTTTACATCCTAGTTGTCAAATAGCCAGAATAATCTTGTTAAATCCTCCGTATGTTTCCTATTGCATCCAGAATAACATTTACTCCATATCATGCGCCACAGGACACTGCATGAACTGGGTCCTGCATATTTTTCCAACTCACCTCAAGCCATTCTTTTCCACTTTCATCATTCTCCAGACACAGTGGATTTTGTTTTCCCCTTTATCTGTGAAGTTTGAAGGTTTGGAACTCTTCTAGTTAGGGCAGTCTTCCTCTAGATTATCTAATTCTTTCATGGTTAGGCTCCTCCATCCTATGGAAATCTCAACACAAATATCCTCAGAGGGGTCTCCTTTGACTTCCCAAATTCATGTACTACCCTTTATCACTTCCTCCATATTACGCTATTTTATCTTCCTCATGACCGCTTTTATTATCAGAAGCAATTTATGTACTTGTTTATGTATTCACTATCTTGCTCATTCCAAGAATGCAATGTTGTAAGGGGAGGAATTAGGTAAATCGTGGTCAGTGCTCTTGCTGTATAACCTCCCTCTGGTGCCAGATGCATGGTACCCATTCAATAAATACTGAGTAGTTAGTTGATTGACTGATTGATTGAATAACTCCATCTCTCTGAGTTTTTAAAGGATACCTAAGCATTGAGTTTAATTATCAATGATAAATATTCACAGATTTCACTAGGTATATAGCTTTCTCAGAGAAGCCATGAAGGGGAAGATTCCTATAAGTTACTCGGTTTTTTAATAACCCTCACTTTTTTTGTTTAACCTAAATCAGTCTCTTCTGTCTCTTCCCAGTATATGAAAAACAACTGGATGCCTCTTTGTATCCTTTTTTGTCATTAAAAAACCATCATGAGGCTGGACCTTTTTCTTCTTTCCAGGTCAAATAATTCTGTCATTGTTAACACGTCCTGAATTTCTGAGTGCCTACCTCTGAAATCCCTTACAGAACTGTATTTGTGGCCCCGTCCAATAGAACTATCAGCCACATAGAAATTTTCTGTATTTATGCTGTCCAATACAGTACCCTTTAGCCACATGTGCATAATGAACAGTTGAAATGTGAGGAAGCAGGAACTGAATTTTTAAATTGTATTTAATTTTAATTAATTTAAATTTAAATATCTACATGTGGTTAGTGGCTACGGGATTAGCACAACTCTTTGGAAAGCTGAGGAATATTCTATATACTCTTAGGCAGAAGCACATTTCAGTATATATGCTGCCAAAGCCAGCACAGAAGCACATTCTCTTTACTAGTTGATGACCCATATTAAATATGAAACAGAATATTATTTTTAAAGTTTGTGGGGAAAAAGTGCCAATGATTAAAGCAAATTTGGAATCCAGGTTGTCTTAAATTTGACTTTAATTATTGAATTGGTGTCAGGGCATTAATTAGCTATATCAAAATCTTTGGTTATGGAAGAAGCTGATGTTAAGAATTTTGATTTATCGTGTGAACCATTTATTGTAACAACTTCTATGATGCTCCTCATATGTGGCATTTGATACAATTTTATGAAATGAAATATATATAACTATTTGATTTTCTTAATTTTTTAAGGCAAATGTCATTTAGACTAGATTTTCCTCAGATACTGTTTGATGATGCTATGTTTATACTTCTTAACACTGATGACACCCCTTGATGTTATACTTATTTTCAGATTTCAAGGTGAGGGATATGTGTTAATTAGAGACAGCTGGAGGCATTTAAAGTTCAGCCTCACATATCTGGGTCATGGTTATATTATGATATCTAGCGTGCTTTCTGACTGAAATAACAATGTTCATTAAACAAGTAAGCAAGATTTATGCCAAATTTAGTTACAAACACATTTTTATTTTTTCAGATTTCCAAGTTGTATTTCACTTCTGATTTGGGGCTTAATATGAGTGTTCACCTTCATTTTGTTTTGGTTGTATTTTTATGAAAGAGAAATGTCTTCATTTAAACAATGAATGTCTACTTTTGCTAGCTTGTTTAATTGAGCTCTGCTTAATGCACAGACTGAATAAATTGGATATGAAATGTAAAAGCAATGTTTTCTATATTGAAATTTTAGTACTGTTGTTAGTTACAAAGCATGCATATACATTTCCATATCACTTCTTCTAATATTTCAGCTTTATTTAATACAGAGATTTACTAAAAATTAAGGGCAGGAAAAGCCTTCCAGATGTCATCTGTGCTATATCCCCCCTAAAGAGGAAAGAACATATGGTTCAAGAAATGAAGGAAATGGTGGACCATTGTATTTTTAGGATACCATGAATACATCACCCTCAAAAACATCTTTTGTTTTGCTTTTTCTCCTTTCTGTAGAATCTAGCTATTTCTGACTCAGTGTGGCAAAAAATATAACTTTAAAAAAATTAGCAGTAAAGGAGATACTGTTTCAATAAAATTGAAATATCATTTTGAATTCTTCACCCATACTCTGGAATGTTAATGAGCTAGAGGGTGGCACATTTTATGCACATATGCACACACATATAAAACGTGAATAACAGCTTTAAGAAAAGTCAGTCTATTCACATAATGTCTAATATGTTCTTCGCGTTTTGATGGTACAGAAAAAAAAATGATAAAACCTTATTAAATTAAACATGTAGTGCTGTTTCTGTAGGGCCAGAGTCTTCATACAAGCAGGACCCTCCTCCCACCCCCATATAGAAGGTGGTATTGCTCAAACACCCTATATTTCATTAGTGCAAGGACAACTGAAAATCATAACTTCTGTGCTCATAAAATGTGAGAAATTTTTCACCTTCCTTCTTTAATGCATAGGCAAAGGCTAAATTTCATGTGTTGTGATGAATAGTAAGCATGCAAATGGCTTTTTTCCCCTGTCAAAGGCAAAATTAAGGGATTTATTACAAAGCTTTCCCCTGAGTGAAAGTTCTAGCTTTAATTAAATGAAATCCATTAGAAAGTATGCCAAAGATATCACCGAAGAAAGGGACAACTGGTGATACATATGGATATATATTGTGATACACATTGTTGGTGAGGTATCAAAATACACACACACACACACACACACACACACATGCATATATTAATACATACATATACCTACATACACACACAAACATATTATTTTTTTTAAATCTGAGAATCAAGAATTTACAAATGCCAGCATCCTTTGCATGTACTAATACACAGCATGGCAGTCTTTGTTTTACATAGCTGCTCCACACATACACAAATACACACACACACACACACACATGCAGAACAACATCTTCATCTGTAAAATATTTTCTAGATGTAGTTCTTACATTATTTGACTCATAGAATTCCCGTATGGCTCTTACTTCATATATAAATCTGATGGTTTCCCTGAAGCTTCTCCAGGAAGACTTTCCTGAAGCTTCACCATGAATGTCTGTTTTGGAACTTGAGAGAGAGGACTTTCAAGTGTTATACTCTATCTAGTACATTCAACAAAGCTTTATTGATCTAAAATTTTGTATCTCCTGAGTAAATTAAACAAATGCATTTCCCTCTAGATAGGTTTAAACTTAAAAGGTCTAAGGAAGAGGAAGTGAGAGATATTTTTTCTTTCTTTACTTAGTAAATTTTATTCTACAATCTTTAGTTTACATATTGTTAGTCTCAATTATATCTTTAAATTCAGAATAAATATATATATACTATAGTATATTTACATTTTATTGAGCAGAAACAGTTATTAAATATTTCTATCTTGAAGAATTGAAAGAAAATAGACACTAGCTAGCAAAGACCAGGCAGTATATAAATCACTCCCCAGAAGTTTATCTGTTCTTTAAAATTTAGGATGATTTTGTCTTTATTTGTCTTATCAAACATTTGTTCATCTTATTTGTCTTTTTAGCAAGCCAATTTTCGGCTTTGTTGAAACTATTGTATTTTTGTTTTTTGTTTCATTGAATTCTGTTCACAATCTTCTGTTATTTTATTTTATGTGTATTGCATTTTTTTTTGTTTTTTTTTTTTTTGTTTTTTAATTAGTTTCAGGTGCACAAGACAGAGCAAAACTTAGACGTTTATCATTTACATCCCTCACACTGTGTGAACCCCCCTCCCCCATCCACCATCCCCCGTACGTTCCCAAAACCTCTCACCTTGTATTGCATTTTTTTTCTAACATTTTAAGGTAAAATCTTCTTCATTAACTTTCAGACTATTTTGCCTCATTCCCTCTTTTCCTCCTTTTCCCACCTTTTCACAAATTAAAATGAGAAAATATTAGTAAAACTGAAACAAATGAAGGAGTTAAAGTAAACTTGTTACATGGGTTTTGGAAGGAGAGCAGAGAAATTTAAAGAAACACAAGTAACTGAAAGCATAGACAAAAACAGTTCAATGATTAGACATAGACTTGTACCAATGCAGATGAATTTCTACATTCAATTAAAAAACAAAACAAAAAAACACCTTCAAAACAAAATTTAAAAGAACCTCAGATCTTTATTCCACAGTAATGAATGCCAAAAGACAATACATAAACCATCCTCAGGCTTTGGGAATCTCTTTATCCATTTTATAATCAGAAAAAAAAATACTATTTTAAGTGGATTATAGTACAACAGAGAATGATAACGATGCACAGAATAAATAGTATGAAGAAATAAGAAAGTTTTGTCCTACAAATAAACTTTTTACTATTTAGATTGGAGTTAATAAAACCTAAATTATGCAAGTAGTAGATACGGGATAGAAAAAAACAAGTTTGGAAGTCACTGTATATCATGAAGCAGTGCCATACAGCATGTTAGAGTTAGCATAAATCCTGAATTGTAAATTAATTAACTCTGTCTCAACATACCCATCTAGTAAGTGGGATAATTACATCAAGCTCACAGGATTATGATGAAATAATACGGTGATATTTTTACATATCAATCTCTTCTCCATTTAATAAAATAATATGTAAAAGGAAGCACTATAAACTTCCAAGTTATATTCCAATAACAGGAATTAATTATTATTGCTTTTACTGCTGAACTTAAATATAGTGGATTTGGCAAATTCTTTTATCTGGAAAGTGAAAAAGAAACTCAAATATTATTCCAGAATTCCAACTCTGAATGACTGAAACAATGATAATGTGTCAAAGAGAGACGGCTTATCGTTTCTTTCCCAAATAGGATTTGCTTACTCTTGAATTCAAGTCTAAGTTCAAGGTATTACTAATAAAAATATGGATACATACAGAGAGGCTGAAGTGGAGGAGAAAAAACATTCATTAAGCTATGGATGTTTAAAATTAAGAACACTTTGTGTTTAGAACGTTTTGGTGGAAGTAGACATGCTTAAGTCAAGCAAGCAACTATAAATTTAAATAGGAAACTTGAAAGATTTAATCTACCTCTCAATTTACAGGTATAAAATTTAGGTAAAACAGCAGACTTAGACATAAATAAAAGGTGTTGATGAATGAATAAAAAAAGATGAATAAAATATAGTTCCTCATTAATTTAACTCTTGAAGGTTGATATTTTTAATTGTTGTTTGTTTTGTTTTGGGAAAGTGGTACAAAGTGAAAATAGAAAATCAAGATCTAATATTAGGCAAACTTCATTGAGTTGGTCAGTAAAATAACCTCAAGGAAAAAAAATAAAGCAGCTGTAGAGGTTTGAGTACAACCAACACTTTGTAGTAAACAGGATGAGGCAGCAGAGGTGCAAATATATGCTCAACAGAGCCAAAAATAGGAGAAAAGTCAAGGAGAAAGAGAATATTAATTTAAGAAATGATTTAATTTTGGAACAAGGAAACCATTGGCAATTTGAGAACAATTTCAGTAGAGCAGTGATGATAGAATCCAGCTGGCAGACTAAGGCAACGGGGGAGTGGAGAGAAAACAAAAGCATCATCAATCCTTGGAGAAATGGGAATACATTTTCAAGCTTGTGTTCTCAGGGCATGTCACAGTCCCTGGCATTTAGTGGCAATACCAGGAGCATCTGTTGAAATGAATTGAATTTGAGTATGATAGTTCAAGATCAAGAAGCTGGTTAAAAGAATACAGGAGAAACATTAAGTAACAGAGTGGGTAAGGCACATGGAAATAGCAAGAGTCATTGTTCACATAAACCTGGGATCTTGACCCAAGTGTTGATAGATTATTATTGCATGAGAAGTCTCAGAAATTGAGGTGAAAGGTGATGCAAAGACAAAGTTTCCAGCACAAATCTGATCAACGGAAAAGGGATACTCAAAAAGTGGTATTATGCTGGCTTTCTCCATTTAGTAAATTTCTTATACCCTTCTCCTATACTGGAGCCAATTCCTATGCAGGAATAGACAAGACTTAGAGACTTAAAGTTAAGAACAGAAGATGACGTACTTCTTGGGAAATCGAGCTCAAAAACAGAAGAAAACACACAAATTTGGACTTAGTAGGAAAAATTTGTGCTAGGAAGGAGATTTGTGAATGGTAATAAGGAAGAAATGGAATATAAATATAAAATGAAGCCTTAGCTCTTGATAGAACTTTCTTCCTAGAGCTAATGAGAAAAGATGAAGGGATTGGTACAGAGAAAAAGCTGCCAAGTTGATGATGAGGAAAAATGCTGAATACATGTCAGGGAAGTTAAATCTTCTTTAGGAAGTAACATGCTGGTTCCTCTAATGAAAGATAGGCCAGAGGAGAATGACAACATTGAAGATGGCAGAGCAAAGTTGTTCTAGTGGGAGATTCATGAAATAAATGCATAAAGAAAAATTAAATGTTTTCCCTCTATTAAAATAATCAGCTAGTGTTGTCACACAGCAGCCTAGCCGCCTGTCCCTACCATCCTTTCCTTAGGGAAAGAGGGTTGCGGTTTGTCCCTCTTAGGGGTTGAGTTTTATAGGTCTCCTCTCTTGGTCCCAGTATGCTGGGTCTGCGGTCAAAGACGAGTAAGTTTCCTCAAGGGAGGGACGACTTAAGCCAGACGGGACCCCAGGGACCCCCATGAGTTAGCCTCTGAAACTAGGAAGGGATGCCCCTCCTCCAATGTTTTCTGGAAGCTGCTGACGCATGCTGCAAATGTCCAGCACCCTATTGTGCTAAGGAACGTTAATTGAGCGAAACTGCCTCGCTCCCGCTTAGCTCATGGGATAATTACCTTGAGAGACCTGCTCCCCCAGGGGTTGTACACACCGCACCTTGGTCATGCAGGGACGGCATGCACAGGTTGCTTTGGGACAATATGATTGGATATTGGGAACATGCTGATTGTATTAGTGGTGTAAGAGTTTTACAGACCCTGCTCAGAATCATGTGATGCCTATTGTAAAAAAGCAATAAATACCCACAACGACCCGATTCGGGGCTCCAGTCTCTTGAGGCTGTGAGTCCCTTGGTCCTCTGTGGTTTCTCTGCATTCAGTGTCTCTGGTCTCTTTATTTCTATAATAGAATTTAGCCCCTGCCGCCTCCCTCGCTTTCCCACTGCTTGTGTTGTGCAGGACGCAACAAGCTAGATGCTATTTTATATCATGCATGGGCTAGCGCTACAGTGTTTTGCATATTCCTGGTTTATGACAAAACAAGCAGTTAAAATGATCCAAGAATGGGGATTGTTTTTGAAGAACACATTATTATAAAATTATATATGAAAACTAAGGTCTGACAATTAAGTTTGCGAACTCATCCTAGAAAAAATGCTACATATCTCATTGCTGAATATCATTATGATCACCTTTGAAGTACTCCCCTTGGGAAGCTATGCACCAACACCAGCTCCTAGTCCACTCTTCAGAGCAATTTTGGAACTTTTTTTCTGGAATAGCCATCAGAGCTGTCATTGTATTAACCTTGATGTCCTGAATGTCATCAAAATGTCTTCCTTCCAATATTTCCTTTATCTTTGGGGAAAGAAAGAAGTCACTGGGGGCCAGATCAGGTGAGAAGGGAGGGTGTTCCAATACAGTTATTTGTTTACTGGCTAAAAACTCCCTCACAGATAGTGCCGTGTGAGCTGGTGCATTGTTGTGATGCAAGAGCCATGAATTGTTGGCGAAAAGTTCAGGCAGTCTAACTTTTTCACGCAGCCTTTTCAGCATTTCCAAATAGTAAACTTGGTTACCTGTTTGTCCAATTGGTACAAATTCATAATGAATAATCCCTCTGGTATCAAAAAAGTTAGCAATATCATTGCAACAAGTTCGCAAACTTAATTGTCAGACCTTGTATATTCATTATAAAATTTTATATAGTCATAAATCTAACTATTGTAAAGTACATATTAAAACATTAGTTTTAATTAAATATGTAGTAATTTTCAACACATTTTGACTTTATGTTTGTAAGGTTATCATTTAAAGGACTCTAGGGTAGTGATCTTTTAAAGCTCTCTGGACCAGCAGAGACTCTATTTTACAAAGGTGCTATTGTACAAAGTGAGACTAAACAAGAAAGCAGCATATTTTTATTAGTTATAAGGATCTTTTTTATGGAGTAACTTGCCACACTGTTACCAGCTTCTTTTCCTAAATCATAAAAAAAAAAAACCTTCCATTTTTTAATGTCAAGTTGCACTTCAAAATCATATTTTCTCTACTTACTTTATTTGAAGTGAAATTGCTTATTTTTCTGTTGCTTTTCTATCAAAAGTGCTTTCTATGTACCATAGTTTTAATAGCTCACTTTTAAAGCTGACTCACCTCATTTCCCCCAATGTAATTTCAGTAATTTACTGAATTTTAAAGGAAATGTATCTGGGTTATACTCTCTAGACCCTAAGAGCATATACCATTAATGCCAAAATATGTCTACACGTTAGATTCTTTAAAGAGTTGAATTCAGACACGTTAAAAGCACCAGATTAGCCTCATATATTAAGCATAGGCCAAAATGTGGAGAGATTTAAATCCACATACATTGCTGATAGGGGTATACAATGGTACAACCATTTTGGAATATATTTTTTTGTATTTTCTTATAAAACTAAGCATATACCTAACCTTCTACCAGAAATTCCACTGTTAGATATTTATCCAAGTGCAATGAAATCATCAATGCACACATTGACTGGAATATGAGTGTTCAAGAAGAACATATAAACTGTTAACTACAATGGGTAATATATCATAAATAGCACATATGATATATAATAGCTAAAATAATTCATACATGTAAATAGTATAATCCAGTTTAATAATTATATAAAAATGATTCATGATAGCTAAATTAATTTAATATGTATCTTTATTATACTTATAAGTTAGCTAATTGTACATATAGCTATATGTATATATTATATATGTGATATAATAAAATGATGTTATACGTATATATCATGTTTGCATAGATATATAACATTAATTTAGTCTAAATTATGAAATTTATTAGGATATATATATAGCTTTATCTGCATATAAATATATTCTGGTGTGAACACCCATTTCTACCCATTACCCAAATTAAAATATTTAATATCCAAACCTCAACAATAGCCTGAATCCTAATCTAGATATTCTTATACAAGATTTCAAGGCACTGCCACCTTTTTCTTTTATCTGTAATATCCAGCTAAATTGCTCCTCTTATTGTCATATACTTGAGAATGGGCTGCTTTGGCATATGTTGCGTGCATTCAGAAGATGCGCAGCACATTTTCATCCGTACACATAAACACCATGATGTCACTCATGTGTAGATATGTAAATAAATGTAAATTACGTATTTGGAATCGGTCGACCTGTTCCAAATCCACCTCATATTTTCTGCAACTACTTATTTTATAATACAGTCTAATCCATTTCTGTCCCTTTTCTTTAATTCTTTCAAAATATAGACCCTTCAGGAATTCTATTCTTTTCTGATCGCTGACTATACTTTATCTCTCTTTATTTCATCTTCTTTTCAATTCTTAAGAATGTTGACCTCAGGAGATACTTATCTTCAGAGTCACTTACCTTCTCTGATTCCCAGATTCCTCAGCCTGTACAATGTGGATAGAGCTATCTAATTTGGAGGGATATTGTAATAATTACACTAAATAATCTGTGTAAGGTGCTTAGGATAATGGTAAACCTTACGCCATGGTAAATACCGGGTTTTTATATTTCAACGTGGAGCTGCTTCTATAACTGCCTAAAGCATTTGAGCTCTTCTTCATCAAGTATTTTTTTGATGATCTGACTTGCCTTTGTCCTTTACTTTTGAAATCTTTAGTTTTTTCTTTCTGCGATGTTAGCCAACATAAGTACTGCCACAAGATGTGCCACAATCCTGAGTTTCTGCTTAGAAAAAGAGTGAAGGGGCAGGGTAAGTAATGGTGAACTGTATCATACCACCCAGTGTCAGCAGTGAGTGGGACAGAACAGCATGTTCAGAGACTAGAGCACAGCTGAGCAGATGTCTTGGGTACGATCCAGGAACAATACCAAAGAGAGGAACAGTGAGGAAATTGAAAGCTTTGGACAGAGTGGCATCCACCAGGGACCCTGAGTATACCTTTGCTTACAAATTAAAAGACTACACAGTTTTTGTCTTCGATGATTCTTCAGTTGAGCCTCTGTAAGAGATTCAAGTGAACATCAATTTAAAATTTGTATCCTCAAGCTAATTTTACATTGTAAAATATTATCAATATACAGAGGGTGCCAAAAAAATGTATACACATTTCAAGAAAGAAAGAAAAAAAACTGTTACAATTGTAATACTCATTATAGACCAATAACAAAAGATGAATACAAGTCACATTTGACTTCTGCAATTACAAGAGGTGCTCAAAGTGGTTACCATCAGCGTCTAGACACTTTTGATTACGGCGAACCACGTTGACCAAATTGTCCACTTGTATACATTTTTTGGCACCCCATATATATGTAAACATATTCAAATATGTATATCAATAGCCTAAGTTTCAAAATAGTGTCTCTTGGTTGCCATGTCATGGTTTGTGTGATTGAGAAGGTTTTAAATAAGATTTTCTCTGAATTATAGATTTTGACTTAGAGCCATGAAAGGGAGATGTTGGTGAGCAATCTAAGTGATCCCTGACCTACCTCTCACTGCCATCTGAATTCTAAATAGGCAAGTATACATTGTGTTCTTTATCAGAGCAAGCTGCCCAAAAGACAAAGCTGCACCATTAAAATCGAAAGGCGCAAACGTCAGCATAACTCTGAGACACTGGCATTTCCAATAAGAAAACTTCATTAAGGGGATGGTGCTTTTCCCAGTGTTCTATTTTTATGCCCTGTTAGAGAAAATGATGAGAGTTTCTGTTTTTTGAAAGAGAGAAATCAAAGGTGTTCACAGATGAATGGTGTTTATATATTTGACAATTTATCTTTGGGGGACAGTTTGATCAAGATACCAGTTTATTACCTTTGAAATACTGATGAGATTTTTCCTTCCAGAGGAAAGTAGTCTGTTCATAAGAATCAAGTAATTATTAGTGTATCAAAGAATTTTCTCCAGATGCTTATCTTTTGTTTTTTTTCACTGCATATATGGTACATACTACTTTTAGCATTCAACAACTGAATCAGCAATAAGTGACCTTTTGGAAGTGACATGCCTAGTCTTCATTTGTTCACTCTAACTTCAGATTTCATGAGCCAGCAATGTACTTTAATGATTAGATCTATTTATACAATGTAAGTATTATTTCAGACAAGCAATAATGATTTAAAAGAATGGTTTATGATGTAGCTTATTTGTTTGTTTGTTTGTTTGTTTGTTTGTTTGTTTAATTAAATGAGAATAAATGCAGTCCATGCGATCCTTGATCCTTTGCTTTTCTTTCTGAAAGTTGCAGGAGTTAACTCATCTCTTGTGGGAGTCATTATGAGGCATATTTCTCTGCTCTGTTGTTCCTGGGATAGCTAATGGCAACAGTGGCTTTCAAGAGGGAGCATTTGCTCCCTGTATTTGCTGGAAGAAGGGACTGTTTTATTTCATCTTTGCATTCTCTGTGCCTGGTACCTAAGAGGTATTCAATAGTGATTGCTCAATAAGTAAAACTGGTTTTGAAGTATCCTTTTCAGGTATGTTTGTTTGACGTACAATTATATCGAATTATATTATTCTCCCATGGGGCTGTGTTAGAATGCATCATGTTTTCAGAAGCATTCATTTAAAAACTCACTGCATTGAATGAACATCAAATTATGAAACTGAAATGATCCTTTTTTTTTCTAAAGGCTCCTTTTAGCTCATGGTCTCTTGGCAGGAACAGAATTAAAATACATGTGTAACATCTTTTTTCTAATGGAGGAAGAACAAATCGTTAGAGTGGGATGCTACTGAGGTTACCAGCACAGGTGTGAGTTTACCTTGAATCAGCTGGGTTGGCTCGAAATGAAGGAATCGCAGTCTCTGTTCCCATCTAGAAATACAGTTCTTATCATAAAGGTCTTATACTATAACGTTAACACTAAAACCAAAATTATAATATAGTTAATAATTATTACAAATGTGTTTGCTTCTTTAGCCCTCATACTAATCATCTGGCATGTTCATATCTATTTTGCAAATGAGGAAATTGGGGTTTAGCGAGGTTAAGTAAGCTGCCAGATGTTACAGAGCCAGTAAGTGTCAGGATCAGGATTTGAACCAAGTCTGTGAAATCCAAAGTTCACATAATTAAGCTTGTGCCAGTGTTTCTCCTACTTAAAATTCTGCAGATATAGTCTCATGGGTTTGAGAATTCTACTTGAATAAGCATGTATGGCTGCCATTAGTTGCAACATTTTCTAATTTAAGAAGAAACAATTGGCTCACCTCTAACATTGTAGTAAAGATGAATTATTCTACATTCACTATTTCCCAAAAATGTGTTCATCAGAATATACTGCTCACTCTGTTAGGCACTGGGCATAGAGAAATTAGGCACACAAAATTATCTGCCTCATGCAGTGTGCATTTTGGTGGGGGAAGACAGACAATAAATAATAAATAAATATGCATAGAATATAAAATGGTGACAAGTGATAATGAAAAAAATAAGCAGGGCAAAGAATGAAATGAGATGTGTGAGTTTATGGGTTACAACTTAAAAGATGGTCAGTGAAGACCGCATTATACAGGTGATAACTAATCCCAGAACTGATTGGATAAAGAAATAGAAGAGAGCAAGCCTTGAGATTATCCAGGAAAAGAGCCATCCAGACAGGGGCAGTCTAGGTAGAGAGCCTCAGCTGTAGGGTACCTGCTGTACTCAACAAATAGCAAGGAAATCAGTGTGCTGGGGCAAAATGAGCAAGGTGAAAGTATTAGGACAGAGCGAGAATGGGATCAAATTGTGTAGGGATCCGGAGGCCACCATCAGGATTTCATTTATTCTGAGTGTGATGGGAGTCATTGATGGGCTCTGAGGATTAAAGAGATGTGGCATGTTTGGAAAAAAAATCACTCTGTTTGCATGGCCAAAAATAGATAGTAAAGGTCCAAGATAAGATGCAATGAATCAGTTAGGAGACTATTGCAACAATCCAAATATGTGAGGCTGGTGGCTGTAGATGATGGCATGAATATGGAAGAAATTTTGGTTAGGAGGTATAGGTAAGAAAGAGTATAGATGGAACTGAGCCCTAGAGCTCTAATTTTAGAGGTCAAGGAAATTAGGATAATTCAACAAAGGAAAGTGAAAAGGAGCAGCAAGAGAGGTGGTAGGAAAACCCAGAAAAGTATGGTATACTGAAAGCCAAGTACGTAATGTTTCGAGAAGAATAGTAATCAATGGTGTCAGATGCTGCTGCTTGCTAAATATGATCAGGACTAACAACTTCCCATTGTGTGAGCAATTTGGGGCTCACTAGGAAACCTGCCAAGCAGTGGTGGCTTCCAAGCCTGATAGAAGACATTCATATAGTGTGGGATATTCATTTCTTAATTTATTTAATAAAATAAAAATGTGATCTGTTATCACAAAAATATTCTGTGTGTTGTATTTTTATTTGCATCAAAGATGAATTTTTCTTTAAGTAATAACTTAAAAATTTTCCAGAGTTACATTTTGGGGAACACTATTAGATTGATGGATATGTCAAAATAGCAATTCTTAGATTTAAAAATTAACCATCACACACAAGGACCAATACCACTTGGATAATTTTATAGATTTGTTCAATTTTAATTTAAAAATCTGCTTGGTATTATAGTTTTATTAGATCTGTAGTCATAAAGAGTTTAAACCTGGTATGTTTGACCATATTTATTTGAAATTAATAATTAAAAAAAATAAGTCAATATAAATGAGGAGTATCTGAGAATTGTTCTCCCTGAGAAGAGAGGAGGGCAATACTTAATAATGACAAACTGCACCATACTATACCATCTCCCAGCAGGCATGGATCATGGTTGGAAGGAGAGGAAACTATTATTGATGCCAATTGTAAAACCTCACAGTTCATTATGAGTAATAAGTTAATATAAGTTTTTAAAACATTGCTTGACACATAACAAATGTCATATGTTTGCTATTATTATAACTGGAAGTTTTGGATATATAGCGTATTTTGCAAGACTGTAAAAATTATTTTACATTTACTTATTTAATAACATAATCCTTGCCACATCCTAAATTTTTACTTATTCTTTTGATTTTTTTATACCATCTTCACATGTAAGCAAAGTAAAATAATTATATCCTAGAACCAAATGATAGGATATAACAGATTGTGAACTCACTTCACAAAAAAGATTTATGTGTATTCTAAGATAGGGACTCTTGACATCTTAATTTTGATCTTAATATTTGACTATTCATGTTAATGAATTTTCATGACTGAGTTCTATCTGCCTCATATTTCACACCATTATGTGAAGAATTCATTTTTGTGTATCTTCAACTGAAAGAAGTTGGCATTTATTAGTAAAAAAAATATATTTCTATTGATTCTTATAATATATAACACAAACAATATATAGTATACATAATTTATATAGTTTATGCATATATATGTATAGTACATATGTAACATACACACATATACATTGTGTGTGGTATAAGAAAACAAGATTTGGAATATGAATATATTGTATGCTTATATTTATTTATAACCCATATTTATGTATTTACATATAAAGTAATTAGTTTTTAGTACGATGTATAGTGCAATCTTTTAATGTAATTCCTTTGTGCAAATAAATGGTAAACTTAAATTTTTTTTAATGAATACATTATTTATGGTAACTTTAATACAGATTCCATTAATGATATCGGAGTGTTGCCACAATATGTTCAGTGTTTCACTTAGAATATTAAGTTAGGTATTTTCAATCCCATAATATAACGTATGTTTGCAGTCCTGAGTCTGAGAATTAACATGAAATTGTATTTCTCTCCCCAACAACCAGACTTTTCTTTAAAGTCTTCTATTTGCATATTTAAGGATAGTGTAGGTTGAGGTCTTTGAAATAATTTCAGCTTCAATTCTCTGACTCTACATTCTCTGTATTTCATGGACTACTTAAGGCCAATTCTATGTGAAAAACTCCCAACTGTTATTACTTTGTTGGAAGAAGCAAGGGGAAAAAGAATGTCTTAAATTAATTTTTTAGACCATACTTAGTCCAGATTTTCTTTCTTTTCATATCCTCTTCTGCTTTTTGGTGTTATTGACGTTCTTTAAACAAGGCCTTGAGCTATTCATTGCTAGTGATTCACTACCAAAAGACTTTCTGTTAAAGGATTTCATTTTGGTTTAAGGAAAAGGAAACTATGAAACTGGTAACTCATTTGAAATGTTGAATCACTGAAAATTAACAAATGTAGGTTTTAAACATTTAAAAGTTTAGGTAAAAAACCACACTTTGCATAAATAACTACTTATTTGAAGAGTTTTTAGCCTTCAAGTTATCATGCTTTTGGGTAAAAATGTAATTTATTTTCAAGGCTTTCCTGTTCAATCTTCGATTTTTACTATACAGACTTGGTTTAAAATTAAGTTATTTTAATCAATATTTCTTTCAAGTTAAATATGTATTAAGCGATTCCAAATCCTCATATATATATATACATATACATATATATTTCATTTCAAAATATATTCTTATTCAACACAATTGTATATAATTATTTTGGATGTCACAAATTTTAAAAAATCTAACATATGTACTCATATTTATAACCTGTTTTATATTCTATTTCATTTCTTCTAATTTTTCTGACCTAAGTTCTGGCAAATGAACCTGGTAATTCTTGTTTCACATGCTTTCTAGATGTATACTGCTTTATTCTTGTAAATGTAACAGAAATGTGCAATGTTTTAGCCCTTTGGACACTCATCAGGCACCGATTGTTTACAGAAGTGAACTGGGTAGCAAGAATTTAAACTGCCTTGAAATCATTAGATGATTAGCTTTCCCTTGAATCCCATGTCACCCTAAACAGGCTTTCTGAAGAGCCCATTATATTCTTCTTCCCCTGGTACTGATCAAGGAAAATAAAAATAGAAGCATGGTTGAGTGCAATGTTGATTTTGAGAAGAGGCATTGTTTAAAAAGAGAATGCTAGGAAACTGCTATAAAATACAAACATTTATTCAGGCATAAGAAACAATGCCAATTGATTTGCCTCAAAGTCCAGAGCTTTTAAAAAACCCTTTTCCAGTGAGTAAAATCTCAAGAGAAATTGCTCAGTTATTTTCCTAAATGATAAGACCATGGATGTTAAGTAGTAAACTCACTTTTTCATGCAAAAAATATTGAAGTTGTCTTTAAATAATAGTAATATTGGTTTCAGGAAGCAAATAAAACTGCATATGAAGAATGGCTGATTTAAGATTTCTAACAAGAAGAGTCTATCATCAATATAAAAAATGACCAGGTCCATGTTAGCAGTTAAAACTAGAAACAGGATCAATACTCATTGAAAAAACATTGATTCATATATTGTGGACATATATCATTTATTGCAATATTCTCTGAATATATGCCATGGTGATTACTGGATGTAAAACATGAAAAGTGAAATTTTAAGTAAAAATAGATTCAATAAATGTATCTATTTTTCTCTTTGAATATACTTGCAATGCTTGAATTTAAAAAAAGCACAGGCCAACTACTTACTGTAATGTTAGCCTTGTATTTGGACATTAGGGGCTTGAATATTAAAGCTTATATAACAATGCCATTAAATGGGATATCCCCCCTCACTTGTAAGACTGGTGTTCAGACAAGAACATCAATATTTTTTCCCCAAAATACTACAGTTAAAAGTAGTGCTCACAATAGAAATATCCAAGACACCAGATTAGATAAATGCTGTGCCTGCCTCCTTCTGTGAAAACATTAAAATTATCACTAAATTATAGAACAGCCAACCTGGAGAACCATCTGAAGTCTAGCTGAACAAAAGTTTTATAACAAGTGATATAAAGTAGAAGCAACATTGAGGTGTGGAGACATGGAACAGGTTGTCTCCAAACTTCCATGTGGTGGTTGAAAATCAGGAGGAATATTTGGCCACAGAGGTTCTACCTGGAGGAGCAAAGTACCCAAGCACCACATCAGGCTCCCCAGCCTGGAGTACTGGTGCTGAGAAGAGGAGCCCCTACAATATCTATCTGTGAAGAACAGCGGAACTCCAACCATCCTGGTGGGATAAAAGGCTGTGGGAAACCCAGACATCCTCTTAAAGGGCCTGCGCATAGTCTCACTTGCTTACAGATGCTCACCCTGGGCTCCAGTGGAGGGAAAGTTACTCAGGGCGGTGAAGACATTGGGGAGAGACTGGGTTATGTGGTTTCAGGGTGAGGACTGGAAGGACAGTCTCCATTTTCCCTGTGTGGCGACCCCTCCTATGCAACCAGCAGGCAAGCACCATCTTTCCTTTGTTGAGCCCTCCCCAACGTGTCCAAATCTGAATCTGGTTGGTGTGATGAGCTCCTCTGGGACCCCGCCCTACCCAATTCACCCAATGCCGGAGGCACTTTCTCAGTGAGCCACCAGCCCCTCACACTTTTTTCTTGGGAAAGTGTGCTATCAGAGATAGCAGGCCTCAGGCAGGCAGCAACTGGCCTCAGTGTGCTCTGAGACTAGCTCAGCTGAGATTGCTGAGTAGCTCTAGGCTCAGCACTGGCACCAAACCAGAATCTACATTAACCTGCTGAACACCACTCATCCCACTCTAATGACTCCCTGAAACCCTGTCTCACCCAACTTGCATACCACAAGAGGCTTTATCAGCAATTGAGCCTTAAGGGAGCAGGCAGGTAGCAGCAGGCCTTAGGGTGTCCTGACTTTTTGCGGAGCTACCCCAGTACTGGTATTGGAGACAGCCATCCTTGGTCCCAAGCATGGCCTCTCCTATACACCTCCAAATATAGCCCAGACAGGAAACAACCACAGATCACTTCCTAACTCCTACCAGGTAATCCCCAGCAAGTCACAGGCTGTGGCTTACATAGGACTACACATGAACCCCTCGCAAGAGGCCCCAGAACCAACATACTTGGAGGTGGGCTTCAGACCACAGCAAAGCACCAGCCAATTAGCCCCACAAGTGGCACACACAAAGAGTGGTCTCAACAGTCACCAGAGCCCACTGGGGCAAATCCCACTCACTGGGGTAAAAGCACAGCACCCCATAAGCTGTAGACATGGACAAACCCCACAGCCAGTCAGCCAGAGGGTCAATCATCCCCAATAGCATCATGGCTCAAATATAACAGGAAGGCATACATAACCTACACAGGGACACTCCTGGAGAATCCAGCATAGGTGACCCGGGAGACTGTGCCACTGGGCCCCACAGCGCACCTAACTACATATGGCCACCTGGTCAAGACTGGAAGATGTAGCAGATTTACATAATGCATAGAAACAAACATAGAGCAATAGGCAAAATGAGGAAACAAAGAAGCACATCTCAAATGGAAGAACAGAAAACTCCAGAAAAATTTTGTGTAAAATGGAGGCAAGCAACCTACCAGATACAGAGTTTAAAACAATGGTTATAAGAATGCTCAAGGAACTTACTGAGAACTTCAACTTAGAGATAGCAAGCAAAAAAATAAATAAATAAATAAAAATAGAAACCATAAAGAAAAAAAAAAAGGTCAGAAGTGAAGAAAGAATTGAAATGGAGAATGCACTAGAAGACCTCACCAGCACTCTAGATGAAGCAGAGGACTGAATCAGCAATTTGGAGCACAAAGTAGCAGAAAACACCCAATTGGAACAGCAAAAAGAAAAGAGAATTCAAAATAATGAGGATAGTTTAAGAGACCTCTGGGACAACATCAAGCATACCAACATTCACATCAGAAGGGTACCAGATGGAGAAGAGAGAAAGCAAGGGATTGAGAATCTATTTGAAGAAATAATGACTGAAAACTTTCCTAACCTGGTGAAGTAAATAGACATACAAGCCCAGAAAGCACAGAGTCCCAAACAAAATGAACCCAAACAGGCCCACACCAAGACACATTATAATTAAGATGACAAAGGTTAAAGACAAAGAGAGAATCCTAAAAGCAGCAAGAGAAAAGCAATTAGTTACCCATAAGGGAACTCCCATAATACTGTCAGCTGATTTCTCAACAGAAACTTTGCAGGCCAGAAGGGATTGGCAAGCAATATTCAACGTGGTGAAAAGCAAGGATCAATGATAGAGATTACTCTACCCAGCAAAGCTATTATTTAAAATTGAAGGACAGATAAAGAGCTTCCCAGACAAGAAAAAGCTAAAGGAGTTCATCACCACCAAACCAGTATTACAAGAAATGTTGTAGGGATGTTTTTTAAGAGAGAAAAGACAAAAAAACAACAATAACAAATATGTGAATAACAAAATGGCAATAGCTACACATCTATCAACAATACTTTCAATGGAAATGGATAGATAACTGTGCCAATGAAGAGATATAGAAAGGCTGAACAGATAAGAAAACAAAACAATTGCATATGCTGCCTACAAGACACTTCAATTTAAAGACATGCACAGACTGAAAGTAAAGTGATGGGAAAATGATATTTCATGAAATGAAAACAAAACAACAACAAAAAGCTGGAGTAGCGACACTTATACCAGACAAAATAGACTTTTAAACAAAGGCTCCAACAAGAGACAAAGAAGGATCCAGTATCTCACTTCCGGGTATTTATCCAAAGTAACCCAAACGCTATTTTGAGGGGGCATGTGCCTCCATATGTTCATTGCAGCATTGTTTACTATGGCCAAGATGTGGAGGCAGCCTGGGTGTCCATCGATGGAAGAATGGATAAAGAGGAGGTAGTACATATATGCAATGGAATATTCCTCAGTCATGGAAGGGAATGCGTTCTCCCTATTTGTGGCAGCATGGTTGGGACCTGGAGGGTATTGTGCTGAGTGGAGTATGTGAGACACAGAAAGACAAATGTAATGTGATTTCACATATATATGGAATCTAAAGAACAAAAGAAACAAACAAACAAAATAGAAACAAACTCATAGATACAGACAACATTTAATGGTTGCCAGATAGGAGGAGACTTGGGCATGTGGGTGAAGAAGGGAAAGAGATTAAGAAGTGCAAATTTGTTGTTACACGGCAGTCACGGCAGTCATATGGTAGGGTATACCATAAGGAATATAGTCAATAATATTGTAATAGTTATGTATGTTGTCAGATGGGTACTAGGTTTATCAGGGGGATAGATGGAAAGGGGGTTGGGGGCAGTGTGAAAAAGTTGAAGGGATTAAGAAGAACAAATTGGAAGTTAAAAAATAGTCAATGGGGATATAAATTAAAGTACAGGAAATACAATCAATAATATGTTAGTAACTATGTATAGTGCCAGGTGGGTACTACTAGACTAGTCAGAGGGATCACTTCTAAAATTATGTAAATGTCTAACCATTATACTGTACACTTGAAATTAATATAAAATAATATGGAATGTCAGGTGTACAATTCTGTATTACATCATCTATAAATCCCATTGTGTGTTCATCACCCAGAGTCAGTTCTCCTTCCATAACAATTGTCACCCCAATAAATTTAATAAAATTAAAAAAAATAATAATAATAATATGGAATGTCAACTGTAATTGAAAAATTAAAAAGGGGTAGGGGAAGGTGAAGAGGAATAAGAGATTCAAATTTCCAGGTATAAAACACATAAATCATGGAAATGTAAAGTACAGCATAACGAATATAGTCAATAATATTGTAATAGTGTGGTACAGAGGTTTGTCACACAGTTGCTGGATTTATCATGGTGGTCACTGCTTTAGGTATATAAATGTTGAATAACCATGGTGTACACCTGAAACTAGTATAATATTGTATTCCAGCTATATTTTAATAAAAACCTTTTTTAAAAAAAATAGTACTTACATCAATGTCAGTTTTAATACAGCTTCTCAGTGTTATGCTTAGAAGCCAGAAAAATGTCTTTCAATCACTCCAATCTTAGAAAATGTACAGAAATAAACATACATTTGTTGTCCAACAAATGAGAATGTGCTGCTGTTATCTGTTTCTTAGGGTAGCATAGTGATGGTGGATGGTTATTAAGAAGTACTGTCATTTATACAAATGTTACAGATCACAGAGATCCCCCAGAAAAGGGCCTTTAACAGGCTCTCTATGCCATTTCAATATTTGAAATTTCACAGTGCTGTAAAAGTCTTATTTCTAAATGAAGTCCATGATCATACTGGATTTTAAGCCTCATTCCACTGGCTCAGTCCTCAGTAGAGAATGAGAACAAATGGGCCCAAGCAGAAAAGTGGTCTCATAGATTTTAGTCAAAAAATGTTTTTGTTATGATTGGGATAGTGGTTGTGATTATCGTTGTCACTTTGTTGAGTATTCACTTATGTGACAGCTCTAAAAAAATTCTACTTTGAGACCAAACTTCTAACTATGACAATATTTAATTCAGTAATACTTGAGTATATCCTACTCCATCCTCAGGTCTCTTCCACGAGGTAAAAACTCGTTCTAATGTCTTGCATTTTTTAAAAAATATACTTAAATGTTTGTTTATTTCAGCCAAAGTCATAGTCTGCCCAGTTTGTTAATTGCAGATTAACTGAGAGCGCCAACAAAAGCCTGTCTCTAAAATGAGAGCTTGCACTTAAATTAACTAATTTGTTTATTAGTTTGTTTATTTGCTGGAAGAGTAAAAGAATGATATTCTGTTAATGGCTCGCATTTTATCTGGTACTGGTAATTTACAAAGTACTACTTTTGAGGTCTATTAGAGTGAAATGGAGAACTTAGAAAGGCTAAGAATTGGGGCAAATATGTATGTTACAGCCTGACTAGCTGCTTGCGTCCCTTTTTCATTTATTGCCTCTCACCCTCCCTCACCCAGAAATAACCAAAACTATGTGTATAAAATTAGGACAGTGTTATAAATCTTAGACTGTAAGATACATTTTCTAATTGGGCTGTGAGACATCCTAAGAACTCTGAAGAACCCCTATTCCAGCTCGGGTATGAAGGGCAGGAATCCAGAGACAGGTAGGAAGGTCCCATTTCAACCCAAGCAACTCCATTTCCCTCTTTTACAAATCGAGCTGCAGCGGCTTCAGATATTGTCTGTTTGATTTTGAAATTTAACGGGGGAAAAAAAAAAAAAAAGAAAGAAAGAAATTGCCTCAATGGAAAGAACTGTTTTTCTAGAATGTTTATAAAAAAAAATGATTTTGTGGACTACTATTATTGGAGTTTAAGCTAGATAGCATTCTTGGATCTAAAATCTTGAGCTCTTTTTTACACATTTGATCTTTTTGCTTGTCTGAGGGCCACATCTTGCCATCTAAAAATAATTTCTAAAGAATGAATTTATGATGAATTCTTGGATAATAAATGAAGCCTTTTTCCTTAATTCCAAGGACTATTTCAAACCCCAGAGACTAGAAGAGTTAGTCACTGTGTACTTGAGAGAGAAAGCTGGTCCATTAGTGTTTTTAAACTAACATTACTTTGAAAGTATGCTAATGTCATTTTCTGTTTTTAAAAGAAATTACACAGAAAAAAGCTGAATTGGAGAAAAATCTTAAAACTGAATCACCAAAGAAATATTACCAGATGGAGATACTAATATTAGATTCCCTAAGGCCAAAAATATAATCTAAATATAATAACAGAAAGAGAACTTTTGTTCTAGTCACCCAATTTTTATTTTTGATATCTGCATACATAGAAATTATTTCTATTTATACTTAAAAGAATATCCCTGTCTTGAACTTTAGAAAATGAATCTTTCTCAAAATCTAGAATGGGGAAGAAAGAGATACTTGGCAGCATTTTCAGGCCTACTCATTTATCAAAACATTCCATCAGAAACACCCAGACTTTTCCTTCTATACCTCAGGTTCAAGTCTAGCAGATGTCTTTACGTATGAGTGATATTTGCAGCAAATCTGGAAAAACGTAGAAAGGCATTAAAAAAAAAAATTACAAATTCCAGCACTTGCCAATTTTGGTTTATTTTCTTTCTTCAAGTCACTTTACTATGCCTATGTGTGGAGACACAGGTATAGACATAAATATAACTTAATTTTTTACTCAATCACTTAATGAAGACACACTGAGCAAACCTATTGATTTGAAAATTCTCGTCAGCAATTACTATTTTTAATTATTTCATATGTCATAAAGCATTAAGGATTCATTCCCAAAAATACTTCTGAAAGGAGAAATACTTCAAGGAAGAAGAGCAACCATGATTATGTCGGAATGTTTTAATACCTACATTCTGTAGCCTTCAAGAATAAGAAAGGGAGGGTTTAGGGTGTAAGAGATTTGCAAAGTGACAGAAAGTGCTTATGTTTCATTTCCTTCAACTTGAGGCTTCTGGGTGAAATTAGGTCATATCCTTTAGAATTGTTGCCACTGCTTTAATGCCCCAATTGACTTTCTCACTGAGTGATCATCGGAATGCTTTACCCAATTATAAAGTCTATCATATATTGTAGGGAGTTAGGGAAGTTATTACACTCTTTATGAAACATGTGGGCATCACCTAGGGAGGCAGAAAGGAGTACACGATTTAGTGAGTAAATCACTCAAGGTTACAGAGAAAAGTTGAGTCTGAAACCTAAATATCCCAACACCAGAACGTGTGCCCTTTTCACTCTTCTGTATTATCTCTTTTATAGGAAGGACCAACGAGACAGCACATCTACTTATGTACCAAGCCAAATAAAATTAATTTAACATAAAGTCACTTCAAAATGTACCTTCCTTGATCTTGTGTATTTCACCAGAAAAAGGAAACCAATATAATTTTCTAACTATCTTTACAATAGAGTCAAATATTTTTAGAGCCATAGATATTTCAAGAGATGTTATATGACTATGGAAAACAAAACAACATTCCTTTATTTTTGTTTAGTTTATATTACTAGCACAGATATTTTATAGTCAGAAGTGTCAGAGGAAGTTTTTAATTTGTCTCCTGTGTACCTAACTTGAAAGCATGTTTTCCGAGACAGAACATTAGTCTCAAAAAATTGCTATGCACAGGTGGTTATTCTGCTTTATTTCTTATTTGCCTGATAAATCCTATTTGACAGTTTTCTGTTTTCAGACTAAATTAGAAATGTTTATTCCCTCTATCCATTATTTACATTGAAGTACAATCTAGCATTATTGTGCCTTTTGTTTTTCCCTTCTAGTTATAGATTTCAACTGGAACTTAATTTTAAACTTAAGTCAGATTACACTTTTGGTATGATTTGGAAAAAAAAAGATTAAAAAGTACTGTTTGTCCACTCTGGTTTATATGATTTTGAAAGAATTAGCCTAAAAAAAAAAAGGCTTGGTTAAAAAGAAAGAGAGAGAGAGAGAGAGAGAGAGAGAGAGAGAGAGAAAGAAAAACATGGGCAGAGGGAGTAGCTTGAGGAAACTCTCCCTTATTTCCTTCTACCTGAATCTGTAGAGCTGTCTTGTTTCATATCCTTTCTGACACTTGGTTTCCCATCAATTATATTTTTCATGCTACACAGGCTACCACCATCTGCTCTTCCAATGAATCTTTCCTTTTTGCCTAAGTAACCCAGAGTTATTCTTTTACTCGCCGTAAGTAATGCTAACAGAAACAGGGATCACCTTATTTTATGAATAAAATATTTAAGACAAATTATTACTGTTACCACAAAAACAATTTTCTAAAAACTATATCATAGGTAGACTTTTACATGAAACCATGTCTACTACCCCAAGATTAAATTGCACTTCACCTTGAAGAAGCAAATACGTTTTCCCCTATAATAAACAATGTATTCCAAACAATTTTATGCTTAAATATAACTGACTTTTGAGCTTAAATTGAAAGGCTACATTTCTTTCCTCTTCTCTATGTCTTGAAAAACAATGGAGTGAAGAGGACAGGGATTGCTGTGATTAGCAGCCATGTTAGGTCTATCAAGATTAGAATTTAGTGTTCATTGCTGTTTTTCTTAAAACAAATAAGAACAAAAAAAAGAAATAATAAAGTAGGCTATAGAGGAAGGACATAAATACTTTAAGGATTTCTAAATAGGAAAACAGTTGCAATTCTGATTCCTTCAAGCTTTATGGCTGTGATAGTTCTAGAGATGCTGAAAATGTGCTTTTCATTGAAAAGGAAGAGTTACCAATTATCAGGACTTAAGCTATTAAATATTAGCAGCACTGGCACATTTTTAAGTGGTGTGAATAATACTAAAATAGCTAAATTCTTATTTTAGTTCAATTTTTCTGGCAAAAATCAATGCTCTATGTAAGAGTGGGTTGAGACTGAAAAGAATGAAAATCGATTTTAACCTAATATTAGTTGGTAAGAGGTATTTTCTTTTTCTTATCCTTTCCTCAACTTCCATACCTTGACATTGATAATACCCTCACCCCCCTCCGCCAAAAATTGCTCAGAAAAATGAGGAAACTAACTTATAGCATATGGAAGCTTTCTCCCTCCTGTGTTATCCTGAGAGCAGGGGAAAGTAATGTGCAAAATCTGTCAAGTGAAATATGTATTTCCAAATGTGACTGATTAGATAAACTTTCATGAATACTTACGAAGTTTGACTCATTCATAGTTCCTTTTTCCTAAATGTCAGTTTTTTGATATCTGCTTGCCATTATGGAGTACAGTTCATCAAAACATATACAGAGGGTGCCAAAAAAAAAAGTGTATACACATTTTAAGAAAGGAAAACTGTATTAAAATTGTAACTCAATATATACCGATAACAAAAGATGAATACAAGTCACGTTTGACTTCTGCATATACAAGAAGTGCTCAAAGTGGTTACCGTCAGCTTCCAGACACTTCTGATTATGGAGAACTACTGCTTGAGCAACGTTGACCAAAGTGTTCACTTGCATGCATTTTTTTGGCACCCCCGGTATTAATTTTCTTTGTTTTTCTAAAATATTGGAGCTTTCGCCTGTGTAGATGTTCAGCTACTTAAAAAAATAAGTCTGTACTTAATGTGCAAATTACAATATACTATTTACTATATTACATAGGATGATGTGAGCACATAAAGTTATTTAAATCATACTTTAGACTTGAAAAGGATTTATACCTGTAAGAAAATTTTGAAATATAATGAGAATAGTTTATTACCTCCAACAATTTCCTTCTTTAAACAGTCTCATTGCTTTTTCATACCAATTTTTAAAATTAGAAAAAAGTTTATATATAGACATATTTAAATAGAGATAGATAGCTAGATACATGTTAAATATTAAAATAATTAAAACTGAACTGATATCTGTCTAATACACATGTGGACAAAAGTTCCCCAAAATAATATCAAAAGGAGACTTTTGAACAAGTGAACAGTTTGCAAACCATGGAAATGCAATATCTGGTGGTAATCGAAACTGTGCTCCACCGAGACAAAGGACATGCTGCCTTTTATAGAGGAATATCTCGCCCATAGTTCCCATTTTGGTCCATTCCGTGAGGTTTCCAAATCAGACAGTTTGATTGGTCAGTACAGGTTCCACATCGCACAGTTCTGATTGGTCAGGGCAGGTCCCCGTGTGGTGACGATATAGGAATCGGTGTCTGGTGTGTTCCCTGGATTCATGGTCTCACGTACCCAAAGAATGAGAACGCAGACCGGAGAGACAAGGGTTAAGCAGTACTTTTATTGTAAATCTCAAGAGAAAAAAACTCTCTAGCGAGAGGGCGGGATCCAAAAATGGAATGCCCCTGAACAGGGCCATGCTAGGAACTATAATGTCTCTGAGTTCCTGCACTTGGGCAGTTAACTTTGGCCGGCTCTGTAAGCTGATTGCCCTCTACCCATGCTTCACCCTCTCCCCTCCCTTACACCTGAGCTGATAGTTTTGGTGGGCTCTGCAGCTTGAATGGCTTTGTTAGCTATTAAAGTTATTTCCTCTGGCTTTGTTATGGTCTCCGCCTTAATCCCCTCCGCCTTGGCTATGTCCCTGAATGCCTATGGTTTTTCTATCTCAGTGAGAAGGAAAAAGAAACTTCCTTGTAATAATGGACTCTGGCATAAACAGGCAGGGCATAGGCAGATTAGAAGCTCAGTCTGTGGTTCCTCCCAGGGTGCAGCGTGCAGAGTATGTGAGAGGCCTGTCCCGACCAATGCCACTAGACTCTAGTTTAAATTTAGCCCATTTACCCACAGTGTGTCTTGAAAGATAAATTTCTTCTCAGGTTCACACGAAAAATTTATAAAACGTTTCACATGCATTGTAGTTTCCTCACTGCAGTGTGCTGTGCATGGGGCGAGGCTCTGAGTTTCCGAAAAGGATAAGACCTATTCACTGCCTCTGAATAAGTCAAGATCTAGTGAGATGTATGAGCCCTGTGAGTCTCACAATCTCAGCCCACTTCACAATGCTCCACGGCAATGCTTTTACATCACACTAACCCTTGTATATCCCACAGATTTTTGCAAACAATTTTAAATCTTTTCAAGCCCTGTCACTTGAGTCCATGTTTCCTCACTTCTCAGAGACTCAGAGGCCATGGGAAGATCAGCTCCATATTCCTTCCTCTCTTTCACTGCACGTGTTTTCAACTCTCTTCTCCTCAACTCATGTGTTAAATGAGGGAAGTCTCCTTTTTCTCCAGGATTTATTTTAATTAATTAATTTATTTATTTATTTAATAATATATTTTCCATCTCCATTTTCTATCTTTCTACTTTCAGCTAAAATTGTCCAAAATCCTCTTGGTTATAGATGCTTCACTCCCAGGGTTTTATCGGAGGTTTCTGTGGCCCCTCACTTAACCACCAGGATAGAGCAGTTCTGCCAGCGGCAAAAACAAATGGGAGTCATTAGGTTCACTCAGTTGGAATACAGTGCTGAGAGGTTCTTTAAAAACAAATTTTTAAATTTGCTCGTTCACGTGTGGGGGTAGAGAAATAATTTTACTTTCTACCTTTCTAGGTTCTTGGCTGAGATTCCCCCTCTAATAAAAGACTTATTAACAAGAGAAAAACAAGCAGAAGTTTAATAACATGTACGAGTATACTTCCTGTATACGGGTACATGGGAGATACCCAGGAAAACTGTGTAACTCCCAGAAATGGCCCAACTCAACACCTTAAATAACGTTTACAGCTAGACACAAAATAAGATGTTGGCGGAAAGACAGGAAGGAGTCCAGTGATGGGAGGTTACCATGAAAAGTACAGTAAACAAAGGTAGATTGTTATGCAGATTTCAGTTGTTGCTTCCTCCCTGCACAGGAATTTCTGGAGGTTAAGAGTCAACTTTTCCTGCAACACAGAGGAAGACACCCTTGCAAATGGAGATTTATCTTATAAGTGTAAATGCCTCTTACAAAAGAGTAAGTCTACTGGTTTTCAGAGCTTTTCCTTTGTTTACTGTAAAAATAATCAGCCTAAAATAATCCTTATGCCAAAAAGACATATTTTGGGGTGGCAAATTCTGCTCCCCTTCACATGTAGTTGATGTCTTCGGGTAGTGGTATGGCTGCATTGTTGCTCTTCTTCCTCCTGGTCCTTTTTCTCATTCCTTTCTCCTCCTCCATTCTTTTCTCTCCCTCCCCCTTTCCCATTTCTCCTCCTCCCCTCCTCTTTTTTTCCATTTCTTATTCTTCTCCATCTTCTATCCCTTCTCTTTCTCAATTGAAATTGGTCTTTCCTAGATCACCTTATCATCTCTATATTTCCTTGTTTTCAACTGCCATGGCAAAACATGTCTAGTGTTTTCTCCTAATTGAAATGACATTCTTGCCTTTAAAAAGTTGTCAAATAGAATCAGAATGGGCCTCTAGGAAAGGAGTTATGAATCAGGTTGCTTTAAACTATAGGAGAAAAAAGCTTCTACTCAACTTGCTTGTCACATCCATTTTCCATCCTTGTTTAGAGCCAAGTCTGACCTAATAAGTTTGATTCCATAACCACACAAAAACCTAAAACTAAAAGAACATTTGTACTTATTGAGAACAAGTACCCTGTGCTCAGAACGTATCTTTATCATTGAGAAAAGATCTTGCTCTCTAATGATATTCTGATATTAACATATATAAAACTTGCTGTTTGAGTTAAAAAAGGTCTTATTGACAACTCCATGCTCTAATAGGCTTCCCCTAGTCCTGAAAAAGTCATTATCTCATAAAGAGAGAACAGCGTTTGCAATGGTATAAACTCTTGACCAGAAATTGATTTGGAGCCAAATTCTTAGCTAATAAGTACACACGTATTTACTTAAAAAGTTCTCTGTGCTTTTATAGAAAAAAAATCTATAATAATAATTTAGTAGTAAAATAATTAACGCATGTTGAGTACTTACTATGTGCCAGACACAACAAATTTATGAGATAGGAGTTATCATTTCCTACTTAATAAGTAAATGAATTGAGGTACCAATTTGTTAAGTGAGATTTGAACACAAGATGCCTAATTTCAAAATTCACACCCTTAAACATTATGATACAGTACCTCTCTCAACTACAGAAAACATTGATTCAGAATCTAGTCTTGATGTCCTCTATTATTAGCAATATGAAGTCAGTTTATAATTGATTAATCAATTACAAAAAATCTCTTTCCCTTTACTCCAATTCCTTTTCAAGCTACTATCTTTTTTATTGTATTACTTTGCAACAAACCTTCTGAAACACTTGACACACATTTTTTCTGTTCTTGCTCGATATCTATTTACTACTTCACCCATTAAAACTTGAATTTTTGCTTCATTCACAATGCTAAAATATTATGTTAATGTTAACAGTTCCTTTGATTTTTTTCTACTTTGGGTCTCTTTCTCATGCTATTCATCTACCAATACCATGGTTGCATTCCTCTCTGTTGTCTGCACCGTTTCCCTCTTCCCCTTAAAATTCTCTTTTCATTAATTCTAATACTACTTTTCTCTGTAACATTCTTCCTTTGAATCCTTTGATAGCATCCTGTTTTCAGTCTGTCTGTTAATGTTGTCCTCTTTTTAGTTAAAATTGTCTTTTCAAAACATTCCATTTTCTTCCATGACTTGAACCAATTTGATGATTGCAAATATTTATTTTCAGTCTGGAACTTTCTCTTGAACATCAGAATTATATGTATAACTGTCATGTTGGCATCTAAACTTATATGTCACATGTAAGTTTAGCTGCTTATATATCTGTGCAATAGCTGCTTACATATCTGTGTCTCAGCCTAGATAGTCTTTGAGAGCCTGAAAGCTAAACTCTGTGTCCTGTACATCTCTTCATCTCCAGCATATTGGACGATCCTTGGAACTTAAGAGATGCTTTGTATTTGTTTAGTAGGAAACATTGAATTATTGAATGCATAAATGAATGAAAATGACCTTGTGTAGTGTGTTTACTCTTATTCCATTTTGGAGCTGAGCACATCTTCTGTTTATAGATGTTTACTGTGTTTAAAGCTGTCTCAACAGCACTTGATATTCATAACCTCACTTTTAAGCAGACAGAGTTGATATCATTTGTCTCATTTTAGAGATGAGGAGGGCATTGGTTTTCAGAGTAAAGAAGACTAAACTGAGATGATATAAAACTAGACCAGAACCCAGATATCCTCATTTCACGAATAACAAAATATAGAGTTTCCTTGAAGTTTATATTATCTATCACATATGAACAAGGGGGAAATTAAGATGTATATTATGAAATAAGGTGAACTATCTAACTTGATTCACAGTAGAGAAGGAAGAAATACAAAATAATATGGAATATATATCCCTGAAGATAAGACTCAATTTGTAAAAATAAAAGTGAGCTTTCAAAAAAATTTAAAGAAAAATTTGAACACTCTGTGGGCAACATGCTTTCAGAAAATCTTTTAAAGCTTCCATATTTGCTTCATCCTACATAGTAATTACCTGCTCTGTTAGAAAAATTCCTTCTAAAATGGAATAGAAGTGCATTAAAGCTATGGGACATAATTACTAGTTATGTGCCTATCTCAGATTACATTAAGGCTTATTTTGTTTGTCTTCTATGATCCTCCTTGAAACCACACAATTTCAATCCCTCCTCCAGAGAAGTTTTGGAAGATTTAAGTCAGAATAAATTGGTTCTAAACTAGAGCTGTGGGTGCATGTGTGGCTACAGGAGAAGTGGGAAGAGATTTAGGACAAGAAAAAGAAAGAGTTGTTGCTCTTGACTGTTTTTCTTTTGTTTTGTTTTTCGTTTGTTTGTTTGTATTTTAAATTTAGCCCCATGATTTTAGATGGAATTTCCCAGATAAGCAAATTGCATTGAAAGTTGTATTCCAAAGACAATGTAAAGATTTTTTGGAATATCAGAAATCTGTATCATCTACCCTTCCAGCTGCATCATAAAACAGTGAGGAATAATAACAAGTAAACTTCAATACCACAAAGGTCAGATGGGGGGATTATAAACTAACACATTTCTTTATGGTGTTCTACAACTTCCGCTTTATTTATTGTGTAATCTGTGGTATGTTGTACTACTCATTCTGAGGCAATCCATCAATCAAAGCACAAATATGTGTCCTCCAGAAATTTCTGGCTCTCACTGGTTGCCCAGAGTGTCCTGTTATCTTGCCTGAACAAAGTAAGCTTTCATATACATAATCTTACTTTTCCCATCTACCTTTTTGAAACTTACCTGCCTTACACCCTCTTTCAAGAACATCTTTCTCTTGTGACTGTTATCTAATCAATAAACATATTTCTGTCTCTTAATGACAAACAATTCTTACCACTGGAAAGGATCAAAATAGAAAACTGATCAAAAATTAAGTTTAATTCATGTTTCTGCTAGAAATACAATTCTTATATAAAATAGATTTCATCATTAATTACTTTTCAGCTTTATTTACTAACAAACAATAAAGTTCTCTCATTTAAATGTACAGTTTTGTGAGTTTTGGTAATTGTATGCAATCATGTAACCACTACCGCAATCAACATACAGAACAATTTTATCTCCCCAACCCTTCCTCTTCTTCCTTCACTGTTTGTCCTCAATCTCCTAGGTCCCACTGATGTGTTTTAGTTTTGTCTTTTCTAGTATTTCATATAAATAGAATCAAACACTATATATTCTTTTGTACTTAACTTACTTACAAGAATGTTTTTCGGATTTATGCATGATGTTGAATATATCAACATGTGTTCCCTTTTTCATTACTGTTGTATAAATGAGCCAAAGATGGACCATGTATACTGGCCCTTGAGTTTTCTTCATAGCACATTGAAATCCACTAGCTCAAAAGCATGCTGGCACCAAATTCCAGTTTTTACACATCTAATTGTTTTAAAAATAGCCACATGAGCAGGTTTTTAGCTACTTAGGATCTGCCTGCTTTGTGTACCCTGCAAAACTACATTCAACATCTGCAGCCATTAACAAGACAGAGACATTACGTTTGGTTATAAGAACCAGACCTCTATCGCCATTCGGAAGTTACCATACATGTAAGTGTCCTCTCTGATCCTCAGTCACCTGGCAGTTCCCAGCCCTCCTCCCCTTCTGGATGGTAGCCCCTCTCTTTATGCTACCCATGTGGGGTAGGAAAGTCCCATGTGGGGAAGGACATCCATCTCATACAACTCAAGAGCTACTCAATAAAGCTCATTGTGTTACTGGCTCCTGTGGTTAGTTTATATACAGATAGATAGATAGATAGATAGATAGATAGATAGATAGATAGATAGATAGATAGATAGATAGATAGATAGATAGATAGATGATAGATAGATATAGATGATATAGATATAGATATACATATACATATACATATATATATCATCTATATCTATATAACAACCAGCAAGTCCCTCAAACCCCCTACAATTGCAAAGTAGTATTCCATACAACAGATATTAGCCCATCTTATTTATTGGTCAGTTGATGGACATTTGTTTCCAGTTTTGGCTATTATTCACAATCTCACTATTAACATTTACATACAAGTCTTCATGTGGGCATGTGTTTTGATTTCTAGCATGAAAATAACGAGGATGTGCCTGAGTCACATGGAAAATATATGTTTAATTTTAAAAGAAACTGCCAAATTGTTTTCCAAATGGCTGTATGCTTTGCATTTCATCAAGAATACAAGAGTATTTTGAGTGCTCTCCATTATCTCCAGCACATGCCATTGTTAGTTGTGTTGTTTTTGTTTTAACTAGTGATTTTTGTGGGTGGGAATTGGGATCACATCATGGTTTCAATTTGCATTTCCCTGATAACTAATAATGCGGGGTATTGTTTCATAAACTTATTAGCCATTCACATATATTTTTTGTAAAGTGCCTGTTCAAATAATTTGCTCTTTTTTTGAATGGGTTATTTGTTTTATTATTGAGTTGTACGAGTTTTTCTATTTTTAAAAATATGTATATTCTGGATGCAAACCGTATGTCAAATATATGTTTTTCATTACTAATTTTCTTGTAATATCTGGCATGCATTTTCATTTTCTTAACTGTATCTTTTAAAAAACATAAGTTTTTCATTGTAATGAAATCCATCTTATCAAATGCTTTCTTTTACAGTTTATGGGCTTTTTTGTTGTTGTTTGTTTATGCTCTGCTCAAGAAATTTATGCTTCACTCAATAGCACAAATATTTTCTACTATGGTCTCTTTTGAAAATTTAGTAGTCTGGGGTTTTATATTAGGTATATGATCTATTTGAAGTTAATTTTTATGCGTGGTATTAAGTAAGGGTCTAGGTTCATTTTTTATTTCCCACAGAGATCCAATAGGTCTAGCCTCAAATTTGAAAAGATACTATTTTCTCTAATGCATTACATTGGCACATTTGTCCAGAATTAATTGACCACTTAAGTGTGGTCTATCATTGTAATTTTTCAATACCTTTTCTGACTTGACCTTCACAAGCCACTCTCCATACTGCTGTCATAGGGATCCAAATAAAATACCATATTATCATGTGAAAGGGGTTTCAGAAAATGCCACCCCAAAATATATCTTTTTGGCATACTAATTATTTTGAGCTGAAGGTGCTTGGGAAACAACAGCTGCAGGAAGGGCTGTCTGACCTCTCTCTTTCTACCTAAAAAAAGGTCAGGAAGTTTCCCAGGAGAGAGGTGCCCTTGCTGTACCAAGAAAGGAAGAGCATTCTTATCACCAGAGACTGGGAGTCATGCCAGAATGGACCTATGCAAACAAACGTTAAAAAAACTCTTATCATTCATTTTTACACCCCTATGTATTTCCTAGTCACTGCTCCACAATTTACTTCTCCTCAGCCAAGCCCCTTTGTTTTATTACATCCCCACCATTTATCATTCTTTTTAAAAAATGGTGCATTTTGGGCCTAATGGTTTCTTTGGTTCTTCGTTTTCCTTTAGAAGATTCCTGAGTGCACATAATAATATTAAATAAAATGTGTATATTTTTCTCTTATTAATCTGCTTTATGTCAGCTTAACTCTTAGGCCAGTCACAGAACCTAGGAAGGTAGAGGGAAGATTTCTCTCCCCTACACGCGTTGTTCTCCTACTTACAATTCTTCAGGGATCCCCTAATCCCCTCAGAATAAACCCAAGACACAGTCACATCATCTATAATACCTTTCACAATTTTGACAGATAGAGGAGGCCCTATGACAGAAAAAAAAGTATGTTATGTGCAAAGATGCAGAAAGTTAAAAAAAGAAGGTATAGTAAATTAAGAGATCTCCAAGTTCTTTTGTATTCCTTTAATATAAGTCATGAGCTCCAATGTACATTCATCCACTTAACACATTTCTTTATCTTTATTATTTGTAATTCATTTCTCTTTTCCAGTGGTCTCCGTTTATGCATCTTTGAAGAGTTTTATCTTAGTGCCATGGTCTAATTAAGTCCAACTCAAAAATGTCATTCTCTGCCAGGCACCATCAGCCTCACGTGGTAGCCTGTTAGGAACACAAACCTCAGGCCTCACTCCAGAGCTATCAAATCAGAGTCTTTGAGGTTAAGGCTTTAGAATCAGTGTTTTAACAAGTCCCCCTATTTATTCTGATGCATGATCATTGTTTTGTAAGATCCGTTTCTTTAGCGTTTGTTCTATGATTTCTAAGACTTCTTACACACAGTCAGTGGTTTTTGCACTTCTTAAAATAATTAAAGCATTGATTAAGAAATGAATAGTCACAGATTATTCAGAGATTCTTATACATAGTTACTAATTTCCTGTCACTCTTCAGTACTAACTTTTCTAAATTAATTGGTATGGTTATGACTCAGGCACTGGAGGCTGGACTGTTAATTTGCTGGAGTTCAAAAATCATACTGTGTGGATTCTTGGGGATAACAGAGGAGAAAGATAATGATGCATTATAAAAACAATATCAAATTCTAACACACCCTTCTTTACTTTTGAAACTTTGACAATAACACAAATTTTCTCCTTTAAAATCGTAATACTGTGAATTACATTAACACATTTTCTAATCTTAAAGGATTCCTAGATAAGCTCTTCTTGATTACAACGAGTTGCTACTTGTTTTCTATTATTCTGTTATTTTATTAATTTAATTTATATAAAGTTTGGGATTCGTTAATATATTTATGTGATTCAAAGACAAAATTATTAAAAAAAAAAATGCTTGCAGCTCTGTCCCTCCACCTCACTCCACCATTTTTATTAGTTTCTCATTTATTCTTTCAGTTTGTCTGTAATTAAAAGCAAATGTAGTTATACTTATCACTTTATTTTACAAATGGTGATACAAAATATACATGATTATGCACCTTTTTAAAATTCTTTACAAAAATAACCTCAAAATCTCTATCAGTACTTTAAAATGTTTTAATTACTTTTTTAATTGTTTGTTTGTTTTTCCAGGATAAAAGATAATTTCTTTAACCAGCTCCTTATTGCTGGATACTTACATTGTTTCCAATCATTTGTTATTCTGAAGAATGCCACACTTAACAGCTTTGTATGTATATTAAAAACAATTGTTATTTAGATTACATGAGGTGGGATTTCTGAATCAAAGGATAAATGCATTGGTAATTTTAGTAAACATTGCCAGATATTTATCTCCTTCAGGGGAGCTCGATCCATTGTTTGTGTGCTGGCCTCACAGATACAGTAGTTTTCAAATTTTTGGATCATTTGTCTATTGGATATGTGAAAAATAATATTTTTGAATAAATGTATTCCTCTTAATATGTGTAAATTTTGGTATCTTTTCATACATTTGTCCAATGAACTGTTTTTATTCTTTGCCTAGTTTTCCAATGGGTTATTTGCTTTCCCCCCATAGATTTATAGGAATTTTTAAAATTAAAATGAGACTAGCCTAGGTCTTTACAACTCATTGGAGAAAGTTTGGGGAAGATGAAGTTTTGGGGAGGAGGGAGATGCAAATTAAGAGTTTGATTCTTGACAAGTTAAATTTGTGATATCTGAGACATTCAAAGTAGATGCAAATTAGGCAGTTGGGTGTTCCAATTTGGAACTTAAGGGAGAGAAGTGGGTTGCTGATATAAATTTGATAGTCATTAGCATAGAGATGGTAATTAGGGCTTTGGGAATGGATAAGATCATCCAGGAAGAAAAGGTAAAAGAGAAGGGAAAAAAAAATCTAAGATTGTTTTTTAAGACATTCAAATATTTAGAGTAGCCAGAACAGAACTTCATTGATTCCCTTAGGCATTGGACTAGCCACACTGGGACTGGACTAGCTGGATCCCCTGGGCTGGTGGCCACTGAGAAAAGGAAACCACATTAAGGACTCTTCCAATGGGAGTTAGACCAGAGCAGGGCCTGAGGGTCCATACCATAGTCTGTTCCACTGGGGAGCATGGTGAAATCCTATAGAACTTGCTGAATCCATAAAGACTGAATGCAGTTATGGACATGCTTGACCACCCAGATATTTATCTTGGCAGCTTGCTGCAGTTTGTAACACGGCTCATTTGGGGTGAGATATCAGCAGAATTCCTGGAATAGTTCATGTTCCAAGAACACAAAGAACCAAACTGATACACCAAATTGTGGCCACTCACTTACAACTTTCTCTCTCTCATAAACTTTTTATATAGCTAAGCAAATTCTTAACCGACTGACACTACCACAGATAACAGCTATTAACTCTGAAAAAAAAAATCAAAAATAAATACTTTTAGGCTTTGGAGAATAAACAGAACCAGGCAAATTCTAGAGGTGAATTGAAACTTGTAAGAAGGAAACACAGGGAATACAAGGTGTATTGTTTTGTTTTTTTCCTCTAAATTTAGACTTTGGAAACGAAGTCTTGGTACCTCAGATGTGGCTAAAACTCTGACAAGCCAGTCTTTCTGGCTTGAAGAACAAAAAGATTTCAAGACAGTTGCATCTGTTGGAAAGTGAGGGAGAAAAAAATCTAGAAATGAGGTGCCCCAGATTCTGGGTATACATTCTTTCCAACACTTTGGCTGAATCTGAACCACATAAGCTTGAGGCAGATTGAACAAAGTTTAGCTATGTGCTGATAGAAAGAACTGAATTGCAATTCAAGCTGCCACCCAAGTGTCAGAATTTATAGTTTGAATCCAACCAAAACCAAATTAATTCCCTACTTTTAAAAAATGGAAATAAACATTCTTTAGAATAATATAACAGGATCGAGAATCTCCAAAATATGACATTCAAAATGTTTGGTGTTCAATGCAAAATTACTTGATAAGTAAATAAGCAGGAAAATGTAACCCATTCTCAAAATATAACATAATGAATGGAGACAACCCCAAATTGATACATATGTTGAAATTATCAGACAAGTCCTTTACAGCATCTATTACACTATGCTCAATTAGATTAAAAAAATACACTCGTGATGAATGAAAATAGTCTCTGCTGAGACATAAAAAGCATAATAAAAATATCAGATGGAAATTCTATAATGAAAAATTACAATATCAAATCAAATTTGTAATAAAAACACATATTTTGATTTGTTTCATGGGAAATAAATTAATAAGCAAATAAAGACAACCACAAAGCCAAGTAATAATCTCCAGTTACATAACTACTTCAAGATTAATGAATGTAGTTAATTTAATAGAGCAGTACAATAAAAACAATATTTCAAACAGTCATGAAATGAAGTTGAATCAAGTTAAAGATACAAGTTCTGACAATTAAGTTTGCGAACTCATCCTAGAAAAAGTGCTACAGACCTCATTACTGAATATCACTATGGTCACCTTTAAAGTACTCCCCTTGGGAAGCTGTGCACCGACGCCAGCACCTAGTCCACCCTTCAAAGCAATTTTTGAAATTTTTATCTGGAATGGCCAACAGAGCTGTTGTTGTATTACCCTTGATGTCCTGAATGTCTTCCTTTCAATATTTCCTTTATCTTCAAGTAAAGAAAGAAGTCACTGGGGACCAGATCAGGTGAGTAGGGTGGGTGTTCCAATACAGTTATTTGTTTACTGGCTAAAAACTCCCTCACAGGCAGTGCCGTGTGAGCTGGTGCACTGTCATGATGCAAGAGCCATGAATTATTGGCAAAAAGTTCAGGTTGTCTAACTTTTTCACGCAGCCTTTTCCGCACTTCCAAATAGTCAACTTGGTTAACTGTTTGTCCAGTTAGTACAAATGTATAATGAATAATCCCTCTGATATTAAAAAAGGTTAGCAACATCAGTTCAACAAGTTCGCGAACTTGATTGTCAGATCTCGTATATGCCAAAGTTTTAACAGCAATTTTCTTTGGTTGTTGAAATTGAATGTGATTTTCATTTTTTTTAATCTGTGTTTTTCTTCCCCTGTTTCTACTTAAAAGAAAGCAGAATATGTCACGCCATACTCATATGCCTCTTTGACATAAAAATTAATTTGAGTTGAAAGCAATTAAGAAGGAACAAACTCAGAAAAATTTCCCCCTTTTATGCCTAAAGGCAACATATAAATTCTCCTTTAACTAGCATCAGACTCTTATCAGCCCAGACATGGATGGCACCAGAGAAATCTGCAAACAAACTTTACTCCATTAGTTTCCTCCCATATATGTACCTTCGCACAGGTATTCACCTAAGCTACCTTTGGAAGCCTAAAACTGCTTTCCTCTGTCCTGTCATTTCTCTACAAATGTATTGTCCTTTGTTGAAGACGGCTTGTATGAACTGGAATTCTGAGACCCCATTTCAGTTACTTTGGGTTTAGGTTATTCTCTCATGATATGCGCTGCATGCATTAATAAATGGTTTTCCTGTTGTTAATCTGTCGCTTTGTATGAGTCCCAACTGAAAACCTAAAATGGGTAGAGGTAGAGTTTTGCCTCCTCTGTGTAGTAATTAGCATATATTGCACATGTAAGGTGAAGTTATTTTTGTTTACTTAAGATAGTTGGAAGAATTGAAAGTTATGCTTCTCTCTGTAAATATGCTTATTTTCTAAGTTAAATGTGTGTGTATACATATATACATATGTATGTATATGTACACATATGTGTGTGTATGTATATATATATATATATATATATGCCTTCAAAGCTGATAAATTAGATTTAACTACTTTATTGACCTAATTTATGTCTCATCATTATAAGCTTTGCTGTTCGAATCTTTTAAAATACTTTTAGTTATGACAATTTTTATTCTTGTCTTGATTCAATAGGAAGAGCTTGCTGCTTTGATTTTGTTTTCCATTCACTGTTGGCTATGGCATTTGTATCCATTTGTCATTTGAATGCAAAAAAACTTTTGCACAGAATTACCTTAAAGTGCCATTTTAATTAATACAATTGCATCAGCCATCTCTTGACCAAATCACCTTACCCTACTAAGACGTGCTACTATAGAAATAGAAACAATTTTCCAAAGCAAGATGATCCTAAAGTGATTTGCTGGGGGCAAAACAAAGAGCGTGCTGGGGCTATGAGGGTGGGAAGAACCTTTCCTAGTGGTTATGTAAGATAACAGGGATCAAAATGTACTTCCTTATGCCTGGCTGCAGTTCTTCTTTCTTAAAAGCTAAATTTTCTGAGGCTTAGTCATCCCATTATAGTGCTTATATATGGCTCTCCAATTGCCTGTATGTTGATACATCTCATTACCCCACTTCATTTATATGTCTAATCATGTCTCTGTAAGTACTGGACATATCATGTTCTAGTTAGGCTTGACCTGAATACCTCTGCGCCTTATTTGACTCAAGATATGCAGCTCCTGTTAATAATTCCTTTTCATCTATGTCATTTATTAAAACAACCTATAAAAGGAGGGTTTATATAAAATGAATTTTCATCTTATAGGTTTGCCTTTTGAAATTTAAGAATGAAGAGCCTGTTTGTTTTCACCTGAGTATTTTGTCTACAGTTGGCCTGAACAACTATCACTAGACAGTAAGTACACCAGTAACTTTAGCTGAGTCATGCTAGGATGGATTTAATAAAATTCATCAATTGCCCACTTAATAAAGTGAATAGGAAAGATCCAAGCTACCCTTGGTCAATGACGTAATATTAAAACATGTGCCTTAACCCCAAGATGTCTTACAGTTGTTGAAGAGTAGGTAATGTATAAATAAATGGATAATTACAGGGCATTGAAGGTCATGCACTAATGGAAGGTTTTATATATTATGTTATCCCATAAAACCAGCATACCACTTTTACAACCCAACTTCTCAAAATACCTTATGCATCCCTTTTTTTGCTACAAAATTAGAAGACACTAGACTTTGAATTTAATTAAAAGAAATAAATTATGAGATCTAAAAAGGGATATAAAATTATTTCTTCATGTTCCTTTTATTCAAATAATGTGCCCTTAAAATTTAAAATATTTCAGTTATATCAATAGGTCACCATATTGTTTCTCATTAAAACTCAGTTGTTAACATTGTATAAACATTCCCTAGGTCTTGCTTTGAGACATCCTTTTCATGGATGTCTCCTGAAAAATCTTTCATATAACACAGACTTAGGTGTAGTTAATGATTGCATTCATATATAATCACCTGAGGCAAAGTTTTATTCAAATGTATTTCATAGCTCTCTCATTAATATCTGAGTAGGTGCTATGGCTACAGCTCCATCTTCATCCCAGCCCCAGGAAATACGTATTAGTAGGTACCGAAATAAGAGAAATTCCTGCTTAGCCAAGGTAATCATATCCTGGAGCAGCTAATTCAGAGTCAGAAATGTTATTCTTGCCAAAGAATTTAGGCGGCTTTCTTTAAGAAATTCAATATCTTAGATTCATAACATACACCTTAAAAGCTAAATCAAAGAGTAGATAGCTTGTACCACATCTAATTTGGGGATAACAGAAGCTGACCCACTCAAAAAAATTCTTCAACCTGAGAATTTTATGACCATGTAATCACGTCTACAATGGACTATGATGATTGACTAAGATGAATCTCTGTGCCACAGCAACTGGGCAAGGTCCAGAGACATTCAGAGGTAAACCCATGGTGGAGAGAGAGCAAAGAGAATTGTTCTCCACTGGCTGACAGGCTGGCAATAACACCATCCTGGCGGGGCACTAGGTGGTGTTTCAAAATGTAAACATAGTCTACAGTCACTATTGATGGTCCTGTATCAGACTTGTAAGTTTCAAATTTCTGAAAGAGAATGGACTTTGACGAGTTCACTGATACGCATACACTTCCCAGAACACAATCTGGCTCAGATATTAATGATATTTATTGACTAATACTATACAAATACCTGTGATACACACTCCCAGGGCAAAGACTTCCCAGTAGACTGAAATACTGCTACATTTACTCATAACTCTGAACAACCCAGGACAAACTAAGTGTATACTTCATTCGAACCATCTTCTATAGCTCTACCATACTCTTAGTAAACAAATGTTTTCACTAAAGTGGTACAATTACTCTCTGCTATCAACCGCTCATTTGTGCCTTTAAAAATGTCCCTATTTATTAAAGAATGTTCCTTCTCTGCCAACTCAGGCACTTAAAACACAACCAATGTTCTTGGTGTGTGCTTGATTTAGGAGATAATATTGGGAACTTTTCACATCTAAATATACCATTGTGCACCCATAGATCAATGGCCAGAGGGATGTTTCAGCTAATTGTCAGAATACATGAATGGCTAAGAAGAACTCTATGATGTTTGTTCATGTGTACCTCTTTTTCTATGCCTTCCATAGTCAATACAACTTTTCCATCTACTTGACCAAGGCTGAATTTGAAGTAAACCATTAGGATTATTCTTCATTATTTTTTCCAAGGCTTTCAGCCCTCAGTCAGTCCTTCCAAAGGAGAATCAGAACAAATACTATGTCAATGGAAAATGGCATCATTCTCCATCCATAAAACCAGGATTTGATCTCCATGATTATGGACAAGGAGGTTGAAAATATCCATAAAGTGCTTAGGGATTCATACTGACACTATAGTCAGTTCTGGTGTTTTCTTCACTGGAAAAGGACTAAACCTGGATAAAATTTCCACTTCAAAACATTCCTGTACACATGAAGATCTCAGACCTGAGGAGGTTAAAAAGCTTTAGTGGTATCCACATCTTTCTTAGCTCTTTAAATGTAATTGATAAGCCCAAACATCATGGTTCACAGAATTTTTAAGAGCAGTTGAAATTCTTGGATATTCAGAAGCTGTCCTCCTATTTGTTTGCTTGATTTAGTCAATATTCTGTCTCTGCACTCCAGGTTCTTATTTCTACACAAGGCACTTTTTCTTTTCTTACAACTTCACTGGGACATTTTTTTGTTTGTTTGTTTATCAACATTTTATCTATATCTATCTATCTATCTATCTATCTATCTATCTATCTATCTATCTATCTATCATCTATTGGTTTATCAGTCTTCTCTGCCCAGCTTCACTCTTATTAACATGCCTTCTTTTGATGCCAACAGGACCTGTATCTCTAGGTAGGACATACCTTCTACACTGGCTTTGATTATAGGTACGAAGCTTACCTTATTCAAATTATTTTACTCCAGGATCTCACCAGGGAACAGAGAATGAAATATTATGTTTAAGTTGGATGGTCAGTAGGCATTTTCAACTGTATGCTGACTTCTTTCTTTGATTATACAGAAACCTAAAGAGCACAGTCTGAACACTAGGTTTTGCTGGAGAAAGAAATACCATCTTAAGATTCCTTCCTTTTCTCAGTTGCTATCTTCCATCCAATGTTTCTCCATTCTCTCTACCAACTGACTCTCTATTGCTGTCCTATGTCGGCATACAGCATTTTCTCCGTGAGCCCAGTGACTCTCAGCCTTTCTCAGAGAACTTCACTGTTGAACCAGTTCTCTGGTGCCCATTATTTTCCTGATGATATGTCAGATTGTCAGTTTGCTGAGTTGCGTTCAGTTTATTGTCAAATTGCAAGTTTATAAAGCCAAACATGATCGCGATTCATAACATGCTTAGATTTTGAGTCAACATCAATTATCTGTAAAAAAACTAGAAAAGCATGTACTTATAGAACAAACACATTACTATTCAAATGTAAGACATATTTTCAGAAAAAAATATCTGCATAAGAAAATATTTCTATTTTAAATACTCTAAGAAAAATTTAAGCATACTAAGATAAATTATTGTTGTGTTATTGAACATTAAACTAATGATAAGAAAAAGTAATATATTAATGTAGTCTTCTAAAAATATTCTCACAATTACAAAATACAGGTCTTTTTCATATGTATTAAATTTTCAAAGTTGCTAATATACTGTATTCCACAAATTGTACCTTATTTTCCACAGATAGACAATTTCAGATAACTCGTTAACTACTATTCCCATGAATTACTCCCAAATGACCTTTAACAAGTTTGAATTTGATAATAAAACTCACCGTAATAATTCCAGATGGAAGTTTTTCCCAAGTATTATTATACTTTTAATTGATCACTTATTTTTCATATAATTTCTGCTCAAACTTATATTGAGAAATAAATTACAATTTTAAATCAATAATCTGATGATGACCTAAATGGTTATTTCATTTACAGTTTGTATATATTTTATTATCAATATTCGTGATAAAAAATAAGCAGCATCTCCCTTGATTTATAAATTCTACTTAGTAAACACATTACTATTTTATGCATCCTTACCTCAATTTCTATAGCATTAAAAAAGTTGATTTTTTTTGGGTGGGTGTGGGGTGGCCGGTTACCTCAGTTTGTTAGAGCGTGGTGCTGGTGCTGGTAACACCAACGTTGCCAGTTCAATCCCCACATGGGCCACTGTGAGTTGTGCCCTCCTTAAAAATAAATAAATAAATAAATAAATAAATAAATAAATAAATAGCTTTTAAATGTATCTCTATATCACCAGTAATGTCTAATACTAGAAAAGAGGGAAACAGTGAGCTTTAAAACATATTTTACTTAAGGCTAGCATAATTTAAAGTATGAAATCCATTTTTATTTTTTATCATTTCTGACAAGTAAACTTTAGAAAGACAAAATTATTTTTAAGAAATGGAAAAACTACTTATACAGCATTAGGAGGGAAATATCTGCTGAGATATTTTGTTCATTCTTCAATATGTAAAGTGTCACTGTCATTAAACCTGACAGACTTGAAGCAAGTAGTATTTTTAAAGGGCACATTTTAATGCTTCCTAAACATAAAAATGAATTTCTGGAAAGGATTACTTGTTTTACAAATAAAGGGTATTCGAATGTGAGATAGAGTAACTTACCAAAATATTCCAATTTATTCCTTTCTTGATAGAAATGGATAGTTTTCTTTTTTTCTTAATTTAATTTAATTTTATTAGTTTCAGGTGTACAAAATATTTACACCCCTCACAAAGTGATAACCCCACCAAGTCTATTACCCCTCTGACATCATACGTAGCTATTATAGTACCACTGACTATTATAATACCATATAGTTGACATGTCAATTATAGTTGACATTCAATATTATTTTATGCTGGTTTTAGGTGTACAGTTCAGTGGTTAGGCATTTATATAATCTATGAAGTGATCCCCCTGAATAGTCCAGTGCCCATCTGACACCCTACATAGTCATTGTAACATTATGGTTATATTCTCCATACCTTATTTCACATCCCCATGACTATTTTGTGACTACCAATTTGTACTTTCTAATCCCTTCACCTTCTCACCCATCCCCCAACCCCCTCTCATTTAGCAACCATCAGTTTTTTCTCTGTATCTATGAGTCTATTTCTGTTTTGTTTGCTCATTTATTCTGTTCTTTAGATTCCACACATAAGTGAGATCATATGGTATTTGACTTTCTCAGTCTGACTTATTTCCCTTAGAATAACCTACTCTAGGTCCATCCAAGTTGTTGCAAATGGTAAGATTTGTGTTTATTTGTGTGTTTTTTGTTTGTTTGTTTTTTTATGGCAGAGTAATACTCCATTGTAAAAATGTATGACAATTTCTTTTTCCAGTTGTCTATTGATGGGCATTTCAGCTGTTTCCATAGCTTGACTGTTGTGAATAGTGCTGCAGTAAACATAGGGGTGCATATATATTTTTTCAAATTAGTGTTTTGGATTTCTTTGGATAAATACCCAAGAGTGGAATTGCTGGGTCATAAGAAAGTTCTATTTTTAATTTTTTGAGGAACTTCCATAGTGGCTACACCAATTTGCAATCCCATCAACAGTGCACTAGGGTCCTGTTTTCTCCACATCCTCACCAGCACTTTCTTTTGGGTGATTTATTAATGATAGCCATTCTGACAGAAGTGAGGTGGTATCTCATTATGGCTTTTATTTGCATTTCTCTGATGATTAGTGATGCTGAGCATCTTTTCATATGTCTATTGGCCATCTGTATGTCCTCTGTGGAGAAGTGTCTATTCCTCTGCCCAAGAAATGGATAATTTTCTAAGCTTCGATGACAAGAAGTCATTAATCTTAGCCATCACTTACATTTATGAGCTTGAAGAACTGTGAGATAAAATTTTACCATCACTCTCTGCCTGCTTCTAAAAGAATGCCTGGTCACTTCTGTGGGGACAGAGCCCCAGAGAGTAGTTTACAGGCTCTTGGCCTCACGTGGAAGGGTGCTGGCTCGGGTAGTGGATGGCCGTCGGCTGGGGCTGGTTGACCGTCGGCTGTGGCCAGTTAGCCAATTGGCTGCTAATATAACTGCTGCGGCTACGGAGGAGAGCCGAGGAGAGTGGAGGAGAGTCGTGGGGTTGGCAGAAAAACGGACAGCAGGTCGCAAATCCAGTGAACCCAGCCTCCAGTGAGAACATAGTGGTATGACTCCCCTACCTATGGTTCCGTGGGTGTTCCTTTTTGGCCTCACCATATCCTGCGTTCTTGTGTGAGGAGCAGGAGCAGACACCCCGCAGGCCTCCCTGCACGACAAATGGCGCAGCGAGCAGGGTCTCCTGCACGACAACTTCAAAGCAATATTTCAAAACTAATTAGTCTCCTTTTTGACAAGACACATATGCATTTATTTTGAATAAAAACTTGAAATGAGATTTTTTAAATGAGTTATTTAGAATTCTTCTTGTACTCTCTATATCCTGAAAACCTTGATCACATGCAACAGTAAATCTTCAGTCATAATTATAAACAATGACAGTGCGATTCTCAGTGTATGACCATGTCTCTTTCTATATCGTCTAAATTTAACTTCAATATTTAGTAGCTAAAATAAATCATTATTAACTTGTTTTTATTCATACAATATACATAGATTTATAATCAATATAAAATAGTTTAGGTCATTTATCTGTTCCTGAAAAGGCTCATAATTAAACACATTGGATTATGCTATATAAGAATCATATTAATGAGTCTGAAAAAAATGTTTTAACGGAATTTCATAGATCTGGTGCAGTTCATTAAATCAGTTATTAAAAATTTACTTGTAAAGGATGCTTTGAAGCTAATAGAAATGAATGGTGCTGAGGATACATTTGTTGAAAAGAGACAACATCCCATCTCTCTTTGAGTGTAAAGTTAAATTTATAAACTGAGACACTTTTTTATTCATAGACCTGTTGAGTTAGGATTAAACACACAGTTGGACGGACACAATTTAGCAATTAAAGTAGTACTTTCATCACAAAGTCATGGATCTATTCCTTAAGAAAATGGAATATATACATATATTCCACATACGTGCTATAATATACGCCAAATATCTAGCAGATGGCTATAGAAAGGGAGACAGAGAGAGAGAGAGACAGAGAAACAGAGGCAGACAGAGAGAGACAGAGACAGACAGATGAATAGAGAAGGGATATTCGTTCAACTAAATTAAAGCTGCTAGTGTCTATTAGGTTTGGATGATTAGAATTCAGTAAGCCATTTTCACTTGTAGATATATTAATAGTAAGCAAACAGATTTGCTTACAATAGTAAGCAAATAGTAAGGAAAAACATATGAAATGTTTTTCATATTATTTCAAATTTACTCATAGAATTGGAATAAAGAATATGGCAAGACCTCCCACCCTCATTTCTAAAAATAGATATTGGGCTGCCATGACCCAGACTGACCTAAGCAATTGCAAATGGAGAAACTGTTGCAAAGGAAGGAGAAACTTGTGTAGTCTCACACAAACAAGACATGCATTCCGCTTTTTTTCTTCTTTTTTAAAAATATACCCAGTAATTATAATTTTTAAATTAAATTTTCCCACTTTAATTAATGTTAGTTAACATTTAGCATTGTGCATAGTGGTTCAAAAAACACAAATAAATGAATCCTATCCTACACCACTCCTTCACAAAATCTACAATGCCCCGGAGTTTGTGCAATATTCTGATTCTCTTGCACATGTTTTTCCATATAAAGTGTTTCTACTTGTTGACTTATTTTTTGCTAGTTTTTAGTTTGATAATGACTTCAAATTTTTAAAAATTTACAAAATTAGTGCAAGGATCAGATTCACCAGTTGTCTTTTGCCTCAATTATATCTATTAATCAATTTATTTATATGTATATCGATATAAGCAAATATATCATGAATTTATGTACTCACCCACAAACTACTTAGAAAAAAATGTACATTCTTTACAGTATATTCTATGTATTTATATTTGCAAATATTAATATACAAAAGGTGCCAAAAAATGTATACACATTTTAAGAAAGGAAAACCTATTAAAGTTTTAATAATATATACTGATAATAAAAGATGAATACAAATCACATTTGACTTCTGCAATTACAAGAGAAGCTCAAAGTGGATACCATCAGCGTCCAAAAACTTCTGATTATGATGAACTACTGCTTGAGCAACATGGACCAACGTGTCCACTTGTGTACATTTCTTTGTCACTCCCAGTGATTCATAAACTTTTAACTAGACTGACAAGTAGAAAACACAAAAGACACAAATTACCAATATCAGAAATAAAAGAAGGATATCACCACAGATACCACAGATAATTAATGAACAATAAGGAAATAATATAAAGAAGTTAAAATATAAATGCAACAACTTAGACAAAATAAAGTAATTCTTTAAAGATCCCAGACATGAAAATTCACCCATGAAGAATTGTCATATAACAATTAAATTTAACTTGTAGTTCAAAACCTTCTGAAAAAGATTGTTTGTAGACCCATACAGTTTGCTGAAAAATTAGAGAAAACATATAAAAATAACATCAAGTTTACACAATCTCTTTTAGATAATAAAATATGAGTGACTACTTTACAACTCATTTTATAAGGTCAGGATTATTCTCATCAAAACCTCACAACAGTAGCCCAAGGAAAGAGAACCATAGACAAATATTCCATGTAAACATAGATTCAAGTAATTCTTAACATAATATTAATACATCAAATCCAAGAACATATAAGAGGATTAGTACACTACAACCAAGTGCAATTATCCTGGAAATGCAATAGCAGTTCAATATTGGAAAAATGTTCAATGTAATCTACCACATTTGTAGACTAAAAAAATGATCATATCACTTGATACAATGAAGGCATTTACGAAATTCAACATGTATTTATAAAAACAAAAACGAAAAACGCAGAGCACTAGAAACAAAAAGGAACTTCCTTAACCTGAAAAATGGAATCCAAATATATCATTTGGAAAGACATGGATGAAATTTGAGGGCATTATAGTAAGTGAAATAAATCAGACAGAGAAAAGACAAATACTGCATGATTTCACTTATGTATAGAATGAAAAAGCTGAACTCATAGAAACAGCATAGATCGGTGGCTGCCAGAGGCTGGGTGAGGGAGCAAAATGAGGAGAGGCTGGTCAAGGTGTGCAAACTTCCAGGTATAAGATAAATAACTTCTGGGGATCTGATGTACAGTGCGGAGTAATGCAACAATTGTGGTAGTAGTTATTGTGATAGTAGTTATATGAAGCTATGCATGTGTTAAAACTTAAAATTTCATGCCAAAGGCAAAAAAAGTCAGTTTTAATGTATGTTAATTTTAAACATATGAACACATTCAGAGATACTGTAATGCATCTTTCATGGTTATGTATTCTCAGGAACATTTTTTGAATAAATAAGTGAACACTCTATGTTTGCCCTTACCTCATTTAATTTCTAAATTACTTTAGCCAAAAAGATTAAGAATATTATTAATCATTACCTGTTTTGTTTATGCAATTTCCCATTTTCTCTTTTCATTTGTAAATATTTTGTTTCAAAAATTACGGAAGCCATGGCCAGCAAGGAGAATTATGTGGTGGTATGCCTCCAGGAGTGATAAATTCTGACAGTCAGTTTAGCAGGAAGTTCTTATTCCTATCTCTTGATCCAAGTACCAAGAAGAGTAGCAAGATGTTCTCTTCCTAACACGTATCACTTCCAAAAATGTAAAGCCTGGCTGTCCTTCAAATACAAAGTGAGTATGTGTCAAAGATTTACTTAATTCATTAATGAGGGAACCAGCAACTTGGTAAGACAAGTCCAAAGTAAATTGGAGAGAGCACAAGTATTTCTTACAGCAGAAAGATAGGATGCATCAGTTAGATTGTGAATTTAGATACAAAACTGATTAATATCTTACAAGATATTACAGCTGTAGTTTTACTGATACAGGTTGAATCTCTACCAAATAAAATGTATTTGCAAAGCTATGAGGCAAAAATTATTTCATTTATATTGGACAATAATTACTTGTGCCACTATTGGGTTTTTACAAATTAACACCTTTCCTTCAGTGAAATATACTAATGAACAGTAAATGGGAAGTCAAACAGAGGTACACGCACCCAGAGACAGGAAGTCCCACTGCATGACCCCAAGAAAATAAATAGTGATCTCTTTTGCCTATTTCCAAGTTTCAGATATATTTTCTTAATGACTTGATATTTACAAGTTAAGGATTGAAGAGGTTCGTTGTGATTACAGATCTATTTTTAGATGACAGTGGTTATTTATTTTTAGATGACACTGGTTATTATTAATATGTAATGTATTTGTACCAAGTATGAATCTGCCCATGCCTCTGAAGTAGAAAAATGCTACTTCATTTGCTTTTCTTAAATTGATTCTAGAATATCCTCTCCTTCCAGGTAGCTGGAAAATTCAGTCTTTATGACTTTTACCATCATTTATCCTTGTCATTAGTCTATTATGGCTATCTCTTTTATTGCTCCATGATGGTTGACTGTCTCAGTCCCAACCATCTTCTGATAACCTCTTAAATGAATCTGGCTTTCCTTGGAGGCTGCCATGGTGGGGGATGGCATGTTGCAGGGGCCTGCTGTGCTTCGTCTGTTTCAGTTTCAGCATCAGGGCCCTCCTTTCTCTGGCTGGCTTGATCTGCCCTTTGCTAAAACCTCATGCTCTCACAGGCCACAGAGTGATTGAAGGCAAGGGAAGTGGTAGGGACCCTGAATGCCTTCCCGCCCACCATTCTTCCTGCCATGCCCCATCCTTGGACTGCTATGTGGATACTGTAGTGATTGCTGTTTGTATAGTAAAGGTCATTTTATATTAAAAATGTTAGATTGGCCTAAAAATAAAAAGCATTTCGTCCAAACCAAGCAAAACAGAACAACATGGTCCAATAAAAGACCACTCTTCAATCTCTCTTATACTATTGGCCATAGTGTCTAGCATCTAAAGTCTGGCATCACCAGGCTCATTTGGTGATTTAGTCATCACCAAATGACAGGTGCTACATTTGACTAGGATCTCAACTCCCACAATTGGTGCAACAAGCAGTAGTGTTTATTCTCTTAGCCTTTGGAGAACATCTTTCCCCATAGGGCCATTCCCATTGGGCAACCATCACTGATTCATTTCCCTCCTTCTTATTACCTGGGGAAATTCCATATAGGATGTCTACCAAGACTTACAAAAGTATGACAACACACAATTATAGCAGCACATAAAGCTGAGAGTGACAGCCATCTTATTTCAGAGGAATTTTCACTAATTATAAGGCCCACAAGGATGAAAATGTGAATCATATTGAGAGTTAAAGCTGAAAAATTTACCATTTCAGAATAAACTAACCCATTGATCTGCAAGATGGTTATAAAATGTTTTCTCATTATCTTCTTCCTGATTTGGAGAGCCAGGGCCTGTATAATGAGGAAATCAAGCAGTTTGTTCTACATCATATTAATTTCAAATTATGAGGCAAGAGGACTACATCCTCTAATCTTCTATCCGCCATCCCACTATAACACATTCTTCTTTTTTTTTTTTTTTTTTTTTTTACTTCTGTATTCTTATATTCCAAAACCTCAATGTAAGAAATCAACACCTCAGGAACTAGGAGGAATAACCAAGTCACACTGCATCTTAGTAAATGTTGCCCAAGTAAGCAAAATCAAAGGAGAGGAGAGAATGAAAAGTACCACGTCTTGTTGAATGTATTCTCTATTGTATGTCATCATTTCAGGGTATCATAGAGAAGCGACTCAAGTAAGTGAGGATGACACCGCAAACCATGGAGCCCCAGGAGGGGAATGTCTGTGCAACGTGAAAAGTGGAAATGGGAGCTCCAGGGGTATGGCTGATAGAAAGCCTGATCCGGTGACCTGTATGATTTGTACTCCCAAGCATTTTAATAATCCTTTCAATGGAGACACAGTTCTATATCTGCAGTGCTGCCTCCACTGTTTAGAAAGCAACAGCGCGTCAGGAGAAGGCTTGGCCACAAATTTTCCATGTACCTCTGTTCCAGGCATCAGATGCAGGACCAATTTCCCATACAGAGAGTAAGTGTCCAAGTTCTTAAACAGCTTAGGGAAGGGAAAAGCCTCCAAAACAGAATATTGAACGTTCTGAAAATTATGCAAGTAGAAATTTTCAAGCAATTAATTGAAATAATAAAATAAATGAAACCATTGATTACTGTGTAATAACTTGTACATGTTATACTCAATTGTATTGCTAAATGAGAAAAGTATTAACACTATTTTAGAATAATATAAACTCTCTGTTGCTAAGTAACGTTTTAAATTTTAAATAAAATAATGCATTGATATTTAAAAAGATTAAAATACTTACATTTGTCTAGTAAAGTTGCTGACATGTAGTAAGTGCTCATTAAATAATTCTTGAATAAGATAAGGGAGGAAGGCAGGCAGGCAGGCAGGCAGGGAGGAAGGCAGGGAGGAAGGAAGGAAGGAAGGAAGGAAGGAAGGAAGGAAGGAAGGAAGGAAGGAAGGAAGGAAGGAAGGAAGGAAGGAAGGAAGGAAGAGCAGGAAGGAGGGGGTCGGAAGGGAAGGAGGGAGAAAGGAAGGGAGGAGAGAGGGAGAGAAAAAACAATCAAATATATTGAAGTTTAGTTAGGATACAGTCAGGCTGAAAATACAGGAATTAACTCTACAGTCAGGATCAGATTGCAGTCCAGACTAAAAATGTTTTAATCCCATACTGTATTTTACCTGTTCCATTTATCAGACCTGTGGAGCTTATTTCTACTTTGCTATTTTCTCCCCTATTCCAGCTTTATTTTAGTATTTCTAACCTTGGCATACTAACTTGATTTTGCTTCTGGCTTTGTTGATTTATTTTAGTACTGAAAAAGCTGAGTGCATGGAACTTATTTTACCTATAACCCAACTCCTCATTAGCAGTTTAGTGATAGAAATAAAACCTCTCCACATAAAAAGTCGGGAATCTATCCCTAGTGTAATATTATTTAGTCAAAAAACTAACTGTTCAGTTATTTTTATTTATTTATTTTTTAAATTGAACTATACTCAGGTAGAGAGGTTCATGGAAATAAATTGCTAATATTCTTATTTTAAGGCCCAGGTTGTTAAAGATTGTTAAAAGTAAGACTTGTGATACAAGTTTTAGTCAACTGAAAATATTTGTCATCTAAACTAGTAAGATAACTCAAAAGGATGATTTGTTAGGAGAGAAAAGCAAACTTTGTTTTAGGTGGTCCAGACTTTAATATTGACTACTAAATTTTACTAATTATTATCTAATTTTAAAATGATTGGGGTCTCAACTTATACAAGATATTTCTAGTTAGTGTAACAGGATATTGAATGCTTATTTTATTTATTTTAGCATAATACTTGATTAAATGCAAGAATAGCATAATACTTGATTAAATACATCATGAATATAAGATAATCCTTTATAAATTGGTGATAATTATCCTAGTTTTTCTTTGTTGTTTTGTAGTTAATGAGTCAAACTTTTTATATTACAGAGTAAAAATATCTCCTAAAATATACGGTTCTATATTAAAACTGTGGCATACACACCTGACTCTAGATAGATAGAAGCTATAGAGACAGAGCTAAATATACTGCAGTTAAATTGTGCTCTACATTAAAAAAATAATAATAACGTGTCTTTAATAATGAAAACATAAGAAGACATAAAACTATAGAGTGAAATTAATAATTCCCTTTTCTCACATTTGTCTTCCTATATTTGGTCTCCTTCCCAGAAGAAGCATTTTTAGTCTTTCCTACTCTCCCATGGGCCTCCTTTAAACCACTTGTATCTCCCAAGGCCTAGTCCATTGCTTTACATATTTCTTGATTCACATCAAATAATATTTATTGTATGATTTACTCTTTCCCAGCCTTTGATCCCTGCTTGGTGATAGCTAGCAAGTAAAAAACAAAAACAAACAGCAAACAATGATTGCATATTTGTGTCTACTTAATACTATTTTTTGTTTGTTTGTTTTAGTAACTATCAGTCTAATCTTGTCAGCTCACCTGCAATTTTATTACACAGTCAATACTCGATACTTGCCCAGTCCCCTAACTTTGTTTATATTTCCCACCGGGCATTGAATATTTTCCCAATTATTTTAGAATGGGTGGAATCTGACAATCTTATCATGTCTTGGGAATAACATCTTTACTTAAGATGTGTAAAACATCGTTTGAATAACTATTAATGGTTGTTTTATTACATTGAACATTTTATTCCCCCCATTATGTTCTACACTGCACTCCAGATTGGGTCTGCTTCTAGTGCTCTAAAAAACACCAATCCAATGAAGTCCCAATGTGAAGTTTAGGGAGTAATAGAGTATTTGGGGATGAAATGGAATCACATGGGAAGATTTTTATTTTATTTTTAATTAATCAGTTTTGTTAAGATATATTACACATATAATAAAAGTTATCTTTTTAAAGTGTTCAGTTGGATGAATTTTGACAACTGTCTATAATTATGCAACCGCTACCAAAATAAAAATATGAAATATCCCCTGGCCCTGAAAAGTTTCATGAGTTCCTTTACAGTTAATCTCCTCTCCTCACTTCATCCTCTGGCAATCATTAATCTGGTCTCTATCTTTGTAGTTTTTTCATTCCTCAAACATTATATACATGGAAACATATAATATATAAACTTTTGTGTTTAACTTCTTTTGTTTAGCATAATGCTTTTAAAATTCATCCATTATTTTTTTTTAAATAGCTTAGTATTCGTTCTTTTTCAGCACTGAGTGGTACGGTATGGATGTGCCACAATTTGTTTATCCATTCACCAGTTGATGGAATTTGGTGTCTCTTCTTGTGTTGGCTATTATGAAAAGAAGCTTGCTGTAAACATTAGCATACAAGAACTGGTGTGAAATATCATTTCTCTTGGATAAATACTTGAGTTGGGTTACATTGTAAGTGTATTTGTAACTTGTTATTGTTAAGTTTTAAAAAATCCTTGTAGGTATGTTCTAGTTTCATGTTTTTTATCATACACAGAAGATTTTTTTCACTTAATGCATGCTTTTCTTTTTGTATTATTATTAGTTTCAGGTGTACAAAACATAGTGAGTGGACATTTACACCCCTCACAAAGTAATAACCCCAAGTCTACTACCCACTGATACTGTACATAGTACAATACCAATGACTATATTTCTTATGTTCTACTTTATATCCCATGACTATATATTTTTAAAATTAGAGTTGACATTCAATATTATTTTATATTAATTTAAGAAATATAACATTTATATAATTTTAAGGTGTAGGCATTTATATAATTTATGAAGTGATCCCCCTGATAAATCTAGTACCCATCTGACCTATACATAGCTTTTACAATATTATTGACTATATTCCCCATACTGTATTTCAGATCCCCATGACTATTTTGTAACTACCAGTTTGTATTTCTTAATACCTTTACCTTTTTTATCCATCTCCCTAACTCCCCTCCCTTTTGGCAACCATCACTTTGTTCTCTGCACCTATGAATCTGTTTGTTTTGTTTGTTCATTTATTTTATTCTTTAGATTCCACATATAAGTAAGATCATATGGGATTTGTCTTTCTCTGACTTATTTCACTTAGCATAATATTCTCTAGGTCCATCCATGATGTTGCAAATGGTAAGAGTTCATTGTTTTTTATGGCTGAGTAATATTCCATTACACATATGTACCACCTCTTCTTTATCCATTTGTATATCGATGGACACTTAGGTTGCTTCCATATCTTGGTTATTGTAAATACTGCTGCAATGAACGTAAGGGTGCATATATCTTTTGAAATTGGTGTTTTGAGTTTCTTGGGTAAATACCCAGAAGTAGAATTGCTGGGTCATAGGGTAGTTCTATTTTCAATTTTTTGAGGAACCTGCAAACCGTTTTCCATAGTGACTGCACCAATTTGCTATCCCACAAACAGTGCACAAGTGTTCCCTTTTCTCCACATCCTTGCCAACACTTACTTGTTCATTTATTGATGATAGCCATGCTGAGGTGTGAGAACTTTTTAAAAATTTTATGAAGTTAAATTTATCAAGTTTGGGCAGTTTATTATTTTTATGCTCTAAGAAAATTTGCCTAACTCAGTGTCACTAGGAATTCTCTTACATTTTCTTCTAAAAGTTTTATTGTATTAGATTCTACATCTATAATATATTTCAAGTGAACTTTTTTGGGGGCACATAAATATCCAATTATTCCAGCATCATTTTTTGTGAAGATTATTCTATCCCCATTACCCTGGCATCTTTATTGAAAATTAATTAATAATTTTGTGTATGGGTTTATTTCTGGACGCTCTCTTTAGTTCCTTTCTTCTATATGTCTATCCTCTCTCCAAAACCATGCTGTCTTGATTTCTATAGTATATCTTAAAATCAAACAATATTAGTCCTTTCATTTTTTGACTATTCTAGATTGTTTGTTTTTTATATACATTTTAAGTATAGTCTGTCAGTTTCTATAGAAAGCTTTTTAGATTTTTATTGGGATTTAGAGATCAATTTGGATGGAATTGACATCTTAACAATACTGATTCTGCTCATCCATGAGTATATCTTTTAATTTAATTACTTTTAAATTTTTCTTTAAATATTTTATAGTTTTTAGTCTAAAATATTACAAAGATTTTGCTAATTGATCACTAATTTTTTAATGCTATTATAAATCTGAGTCACTTTACTGCTCAGAGCTCCCAGGTCTTTGGCCAATAGGAAGTTTAATCTGAGTATCATCATGATTCTTCTCTTGAGTTGAACAGAGCACCAGGAGTTTGTACTCAGTCCAGATATTAGGAGAGGCAATTTGATTAACCTTTTAATCCACATGATTCACTGAAGTAAGTGGCTTCCCTATGTCAATGGCAAGCTTATGCATGCCTCTTTTCTGCAACTGGGGACTCTCCATCCATAATATAGATCTCCTTGGCTTGCACCATACAACCCAAGATTTAACCAACTCTCCAAGAGTCTGTGTGGAAAACTATACACATTTCCCTAAGTATAGACCCCTTTCAACACATTTGGGGCAAATTTTTCATACCTCTCTCTCCTTCCTGCCTTGTTGTTGTTTCTCTGCATCCCTGTCCTGTCTTGTTAGTTCCAGCTCTTGAAAATAGAAAGTGTATGTGTGTGTGTGTGTGTGTGTGTGTGTGTGTGTGTGTGTGTGCGCGTGCATGTGACATATGCACAAATGTGGGCATGTCTTTTTGAGGACTGAAATTTTTGTGTGGGGGAGAAACTAGAGACTTGGGCGTTTTGCTTATTTGCATTTGCTTAGTTTATAGTTAGAGTTTAGATTTTAAAAAAATAATAGATTTGGATAAACTGAAAGTGGAGAAGAGAGATCAGAACAAATATTCAATGAAAAAGATAAGGAAAGAAACAGAGGGAAGACAGTAAGATATGAAACACTTCCTTTCATTCAGTTGACTCATATCAGCTGTTCCCACCTGATTTACAAGTGTCCTAATACATAATCTGTATTATTTTCTGATGAATGCCCTTGGACAGTTATTTTATCTTAATAACTTGGAACATTTTAATAAAGCTAAGTTAAGGAATTTCTTAGATGGAATTAAAATGTATACAGTTAATATAAAGAAAAAATATTCCCTTTTTCTTCAAATATGAAATACGGAGAGTGTTCATACATTAACATTGTAAATCTATCAAACACCAGTGTTCTTCATTAGTGTGTGCTCCTCTTTACCTAATAGCTGTGTACAGCCTGTTGGGACAATCCTACTCTGACACTGTGATTTAACAATCAAGATAGGATGGTGAGATTCTGACTACCTGAAAGCAGTTTGCTGAAGAGAAAAAGAAAGCCTTGTACACTTTCTCAGGACTTAGGGACTTTCTTACACATAGTAGGGACAGGTAGCTGGAGCAGAAACGAGAAATCCCTGCTGCGCTGTAGTTATTTCCCACTGGGTACAGTGGTAGTTCTTATTTCTAATGGCTTTTAGGGTGATTTTCAAACCAGGTTTGAGAACTATACACCCTCTGCAAAGGCCCAATTACTCTTCCTATGTTGCCAATCTTATAATAGATTCACTTATTTATTTTTATTCAAAGAAAAACAAAATTATATAAACAAACATATGTTAACACGACATTATGTGAAAATATGCTCGTAGCTCTTTGGATTCTAAATACAGACAATCCAGCATGAATATTCATAATATAGTTACTGGATTGCATAGTCTTATTTGCACTGAAAATTGATGAGGATAAATGAAACAGCCTTGCATACAAATTCCTTTGACTAAATACTTTCAATGTCTTATTGCTTTCAAGCCCTATTTAGCTCCATTTATCTTCCCTTTTACATATGAGTGAAAATCAGCCACAATATTATAAATACATGTTAGAGATATCATCCGTTATTCCATGCCATAAGTGAGGAAGAGGAAAACAGATCACAAACTAACAAAATAAAATGCATGAATATATCAGGGAAGGTGGGTCTTCTTATGACTGTGAAGTGTACACAGTCAATGTCATTTTCCCAAAACTAAGCATTTCCTAAAAACACTTCAATTTTGATGCATAATAAAGATGAAGGCCAAATTGACCAGACTAACCAAAAGCACATCTTTGCAACAAAGCAGACGAAAATGTAAGTAAGACGTCTTCAGTCTTGATCTTTTATATTTAATATCAAGATAGTTGAAACCCAAATGTTATTTTAATGATTTCTTTTATAATTCGGGGACTTCAACCTTAGAATTATCTTTCTGATTCAGAGGAAAAAAATGACTAAAAATAATCATCATTAAATCACCTCTTAAATTATTCCCTTTCTATAGTTTGTTAAATTTGTTAAGATTATTCTAAATTATTTTTATAAGAGGTGGTTTCAAGTTGATTACATTTCACTTGGTATTTCACATTTATGCTTTGAGATTCTAATTGCATATTTTTGGTGGCTTTCTTGCAACTAAGTCAAATTTTACCCCAGCTGGCTTCATATGCTTTATAGCACTGGAGAGGTCGCCCAGATTAACAAACAACAACCTACTGCTGCCACCTATGGCAAGTATCAAATGAGCAAATGTTTAAATGTCTTCAAGAATTGTGCAATCAACACTTTACTAGACAGAGTAACATGAATGAAAATAGGCCATATAGTCTTTGAAAGTCAGAATGATGTTATATATTTCAATATCACAACTCACATGGTTATTGAATTTTAGCATATCACATTTTCCTTTCAAAATGATTGCTAAGTATTTTCCAAAATGGAAGTGAGGGTGACTCCAAATTGAAATTCTGTAAAATAAATTAAAGATTTAAATAAATGTACTGGACTTTGGAACTTATAATAATGTCTTGGCTCAGGTTTAAGACTAAAATAATCTGTTTTTTCCCCTATGATCTTTGAATTTCTGTTTTGTTTAGATGTGTTCAATTTTTACTTAAAAAAGTAAATTTAAAACTGCTTGATTTTTCTAATGTCTTCCAGCTTAAAGTCTACTGGCATCTTCACCTTGGGAAAACACATTGGATTTTTCTGTTTTTCCATCTAAATTATATTTTAAATGGAAAGTCTTAAAATGCAAAAGCAAAAATGAAACAAAAAACAACAACAATGACTTACTATTAGATGGGTAATATGGTAATTTAAACAAGGATTTGATTTAGGTACAAATCTTAAAAATGATGGTGATCTCTAGACTATTTTTCTTTAGACATTTTATGATCTGGGACCGTATTCAGACCTAACTGTCCTACCTAACTTTGATAACATTGACACAAATATTTTAACCATTAGAAAAAAAATTAAATCAGCTACAAAATAACCAAAAAGTTTAAGAATTTTTTTTAGAAAAAAATACTTTTCTCCTTTATCTGAAAATATAGTTGGAGCCCCAAAAATTCCTAGTTGAATAAATTATAGGACAAACTTTAGCAACTCTACAGGACCACTGCCAGTAGAAACACACTGAATGACTTTCATTACTTGCTCTTGGATCCAGGCCTACAAGGTTCTGGATGAAACTTCCTTTTCACCTTTCTAACATTCTGGAACATTCTTATCTGTACCCAGTACTCTCTATCTCTCTCTCCATTTCAACGTTCCCAGGGTAAGCTATCACCTAGGATGTACCTGCACTAGATGTTTCAAAATTATTCCTCCTTCTCTCTACTTCTCTGTAAAATCGAAATGCTAGTTTTTAAAACAATATAGTTTCCTCTTTGATGGTAATACTATACCCAGTCCATGAATTTTTCCATCACCCTATCTCACTGATTCTAAAATGCACATTTTTTTCATTTAATAGTTTCTGAATTTACATCCTACATTTGAGGTGTATAATTGATGTGGGGATGTATTTTTTGCTCTTGTAAATAATGTTGCTGTATCAATTGTATTTTTTCAGTGGTTTTATGGAGTAGAGGAAATATAGTATTTGTTCATAGACTTGTGCTTCTGAGAGCATGTTTTCCTAACCATTATTTGTATAACACTGGTGGTATGAATGATTCTAGATGAGGCACCAATAAATGTCCTATTATATGTTAACAGTTGTATGTGCATTTTAATGTATGATAAGAAAGACAAACTATGAACTTGAAATTTATGACTTGACAGATGTGATTGCTTAGGATTAAACTAAGTTAAATAAAATGAGGTGATTGAAATTGGATTCAAAGAAAAAGCAGAAGTAAATAATAATACAGATGCTACAGATGGAACAAGAAAATCACGTGTCTCATAAAGACAGTGAATGTGTCTTATTCATCCTTGGATCTCCAGGGCTTCACAATTAACACCTGCTTATTGCATTTCTTTGAATACTGACTATTTTGTCTCATTGAATGTAGATTATGTGATTAAAAAAATTTACCCCAAAGACTGAAATGTTCAGTCTATGAAAATAGTTCCTCAGAAACAGATATACTTTAAAAGAGGAGCTTATGATTCTAAATGACTTTTATTGGTAGATAAAATAGATATGTGATATATGTGTGTGTAGGGCACTGTTTCTACCACCACTGGTTTTGCCTATTCGTTCCTCTGCACATCTCGAAGCGGGAGTCCTTCACATTGTACTTCCGCAGGATGCCTGCTCATCCTATGGAAAGACCTGAGGATTAGACTACACCAGAAGTCTCCAGAAAGTTTTATTTCATAAATATCTTCACAATTATATTGTATACAGAGCATACAGGTTTAATATTTGTATATGTAGGTTTAATACTTGGCTTGTCTGTTAGGTTATGGGTTTGCACTTCCTTCTTACCTTGGCATTTGTCCTTCATTCTGTATATATGTTTGGGTGTCAAGTGGTTGAACACTAATAGAGGATTACCTATCCCTTTGGGAAGCTTAAAAGGGGCATATTATATTATATTATATTACATTTATTATATTATATTAGTTATGTATTATATTAATATTATCTTGATTATATATTATATTATATCCAATTCTGGCAATATTTCCTGTGCATCTGTAGGTTTTCAAGAATATAGAGTCCCAAGTCTCAGAACTCAGTGTAGACAAGGGCTTTATATTATACCTGTGTAATGAAAAATTAACGTAAAACAGTAAAGTAAGTGCTAGACTGAAAATCAATGCCCTGTGCTCGTTTACTCCATCATTATTTTATTCTAATTTGTTCATCCTTTCTGTGTACCTCAGTTTTTCTTTGTTGTAAAATAGAGGCTTGATGTAGATGATTTCCAAGGCTCCTTCCATCTTGAAATTTCATTTCCTTGATTCTGTCATAGTTAGCACAGACTATAGAAAGGATAAGGAGAAAGTATACAGTAAACGAGTTTAGCAATCATTACTCATCTGCACGAATGTCTATTAGAAAAAAACAACACAAAAAACAAGCCTCTGTGTGTCATCACAAAAAATGATTTACTGCTAATTCCTTTGTTACCACTCCCACTTCCTTCCAAAATGATTTATTTTTTATTATAAACAGACCTACATTAGGAATAAAAATAACCAGACTGATGGCCTCCATAGGTTATTTTAGAGTGGCCTGAGAGTTTATATAGAAGTAAATAGAATCCTTACAACAAAGTAGGTATTAACCATAAAGAATACAGGTTGTGCAGTCCATGCGTGTGTGTGTGTGTGTGTGTGTGTGTGTGTGTGTGTGTGTGTTTATTACAAAGTTGTTACAGATCACAGAAAATAAAAATGTGTTTAACATCTCCCCCTAGATGAATCTAGATGAATCCTTTAAAGTAAACTTGCAAGTAAAACTCACAAATGAATCTAGATTACAGCCAACCACCTCCACCCTATCCCCAATGACAAACACAAGACAGCTGGTAAATTTCACATGCCTGTGCTGGGACACCGGTGCCTTCTGCACAATGGTGGGCTGTGTGCTGCAGTCCACAGGATGTACTCGGTTTCCGAATTGCTGCACAGCAGCCCTGCTGATCTGTAATCTTTGTGAATACAGCACTGACACATGGCCAAAGCTTTCAGAGGATTCATTTTTAAAGGAAGAAAGATACAAGAGAAAAGAAAAAGCTCAAAGCAACATGTTAAGACACATCCTACATTTTGAGATGGGGGACAAATGACTCAATAAATACATTTAAAGACAGTCAGTCCTCAATATACAGATGGTTTGTGTTCTAAAAGTTCATTTGCAGACTAATTATTGAGAACACATTTCTCCATAGAAACAAAGTTTTACTGATCGGTTGTGTTCTCAGGTTAGGCCATACAATCCTATTTAAGCATGAATTTCCCTGATGTCTGTAATGTACAAATTATATTGAATCCATCACTTAATACTAATATGTCTGTTGGAAAGGTAATCAGATATACATCATGTCTGCTGTCAGTATGATTCATTCATTGATTCATTCACTCAGTCATTCACTGAGCACTTAATATGTTACAGGTGGGTATCATGTGGCTAACAAGACAGGCTTCGGCTTCATCCCTGCCTTCATGGAACTTGTTAAAATGATTGGTGATGCTTCGATATTAGCAACATGTTTAGCAGACGCTGACTACAAAGAAGACAAGTGGATTCTCCAATATACAGTGTTCATATGTATGACGAAGTCATGGGACTCATTTATGAACAGGACAAATGGGATGGGAGAGGGGGGAGTCAATTCAATAATGGACACAAAATACAAGATATGGGTGTGAGCAACAGGAGTCTGAGTAGTCAGGATCCCAGTGAGTATCTATGGGCTTGGGTGAAATTGTCAAGAGGTAGGTAGGTTTGAGTATCATCAGTGGGAAAGGTATTTACCTATGTGGTAACCATCTGTCTCTAAGTTAGAAATATACCCTTTCGTGCCTGTTATATCAATAACTTCTTATGCCCATCTTGGAAGGTTAGAAGACTGGGGCCCTGAAACTCATTTTTGTCTGTGTATCTTGGAGCTGTTGAATTTGTGGGAAGCGTAGTCACTAGCTAGAATAAGGCTGATTCTTTCTTTAGATGCAACTTGATTTCTTTACTTATTTTCCTCAGCATCTGAGTCTAGTCTCACTTGTGATCATGGGGAAAGGGCTATCATCCCTGGAATCTATTTGCTTTATAGCAGACGTTTGCAACATCCTGCAGTAGACAGGATTTGTTTCGAGGCCTCTGGTCAGACCTCCCTCTAAGTGTTTGTTGACAGGCATTGAACCCAGTAAATAACCAAGCCATCTGTGCTTGCCCTACTTTCTCTGCATACTTCTCAAGGTTTCTACCAATGAATGAGACCCCTCCTGTTTCCTCTTCTCCACTCCCACCAAGAAAGTGACTTTTAAAAGTATTCCAGCAACTTTTGAAAATAGAAATATTCTGCACACACAAAAACAATGTAATATCAGTAGACATCTGCTGAAGCACAGAGTTGTTTGCTCAGAAGGCTCAAAACAATTTGGGAGTGTGGTTGTATGGAAAGCCTGCACTTCTGAAAATGCAACCTCCTCAGGCGACTCCCAGTAAGTCCTGGCTCTCTAGCATCACTATTCATTTATCATGAAGGACACAGGCTGGAGCCTGCAATACTTCTCTTTTCAATTCTTCTGGGTCTCTCCTTCTCTGGCTTGTTGCTGGTGCCAGGAATAATCTTGGACCATTTATTTTATTCTGTAATCCCAGAATTGACCTTTTTTTTTTTAAATTCAGGGGGCTTTTCTGTCTCAATAAAAGAGAAGCAAATGGGAGGTTAAAAGTCCATGCCTGTTGTCTTTTTCTCATTTTGTCTTACTTAGAGGAAGGCAAAGGCACAAATAGGAGATAACAGTGGCATCAGGGTTTCCAGGGGACAAATTAAAATGTAATTTCTTCATTTCAGAGGAAATACAGACTCAAGGAACATGCCGGAGATAGGGCTCAGGGAATGAGTGTGCTACAAAGGCTAATTTATCATACTTGTCTTTTCTACCAACAAAATGAAAGTTAATACATAACGTATGTAATTAAAAAAATCCAATCTATATGATGCTTCAGGATTTGACAGTGACATCCACATCCATTATTTCATTTTTATTCTTGCAGCACCTCTGGGAAGAGTTCAAGGTGGGTACTATCAGCTTCATTTAACAGATAAGAAAATCAGAAGCTTACTGACATACTCAAGGTCACATTGCTACTGATAGAACTAAGACCAAACCCAGGCTTTCTGATACCAAATCAATGTAACATTTATAACCTCATGCATAATATTATGCAATGAGGCAGTTTTATATACTTTTCTTCTATTAATATTATACTGACACCTCGTTAGTAGCCCTTGGTTGGTAAAATGATTCCACTTATATTTGGTTAAGAATTTAACACTCATTTAAGTAAAGCTATCGAAGGATATGAATTATGATTAATCTAAATTAACATGGAAATCCTGGGTTACTCAATTTCCAGACTCCCTTGAAGTTAAGATGGCCATGAAACTCTGTCCTGGCTAGTGAGGTTACAGGGAATTCTGGAGGAAAACTTCTGCTAGATTTACTCCACATACTTACCAAAATCCAGCCCCTACTTGTTTGAGCAGAAAGGAGTGGTCAGCTGCAGTAAAGGTGGCACAGGTGTCAAGTAAAAGGTAGATAGAATAGTATTTGTGGAGTTGGCAACTTGGAGTATTGGGGTACTAACAAAGTAGCATTGGTGATGTGGTGAGATGGGTCATCTATTGAACTGTCATTTAAAGTATAAGCCATGGAAATGTGTATATATATATATATATATCTATATCTATATATATATATATCTATATATATATATATATATATATATATATATAGATATATATATATATACATATAGATATATATATATATATATACATATAGATATAAAATGCTCTGTGTGTGTGTGTATGGTACTATTTACTATGTTTGTCAAATGTGAAATGTATATACCCTTCAGAACCAATAATTCTACTTCTAAGAATCTATTCTGCAGCATCAAAATCATGAAAATTTAGAAATGACAAATTTCTGTCAGTAATGGAAGTGTTTATCTATGTTACAGAATACAGCAGGTTCTCGAATATTGTCATTTTGTTTAACATCATTTCATTTTACTATTGATGAGATGCTATAGGAACTTAACTCTTGTTTATATAAATTAGTCTGTGGTGAAATTGGTTTTGTTATATGTTATTTCAGTTAACATTGCAGAACCTATCGAGATACTATGGAACCAGACAGTCAATAAAAACACTGTGGTAGACTTAAATGCATTGACGTGGACAGTTGTGCAAGACATAGTCTTAAGTGAACAAATTAAAAAGAAAAGAAGATTGGAAACAATAAATCCAGCATATTTCAGTTATATATAAAAAAAATCCCAAATATACATATATATACCATGTAAATGTATAGAAAAGGAACTGGAAGGAGGTAAACCTCCAAGAAGGGAAGGAGGTATTGGAAGATACTTGAACTGTATCCTATGTATTGTCTGTGTCTTTTACAATGATAATGCCCTTACATATTATTTATATTATTAAAAAAAAAGAAAACAAAAGTGAAAAAACGGTGAATGGTACTGGAGAAGGTAGATATAGTCTTGTAGCTATTATTTTTTTAAGAAAGTATCTGTAGAAATAATCACATAAATTGTTCTGTGACTGAGAAAAGTAGAGGTTCTGGATTTTGTTTAAGATGAAGGATGTTAAACGTATTTACATATTAATGGGAATGATTTACAAAATAGAAATATCATTGCTTCAATTCTAAGTTACAGGTTTTATCACATTTAATGATTTGAGAACGTGTCTTATCATCAATTGAAGGATAAAAGAGTTGCATTAGCTTTTACGAATCATCCTGAGGCAACGTTCAACAAAATCCTCTCTAGGTTAAATTTTCCGTTGGAGATCTTTGAATCACACTGGCAGCATAAAATCAGACTAGTAATCTGCTTGAGGACTGGCTTGTGTTCAATTCTTTGGCTTGTTTTTTTGTTTTTGTTGGTCCCCCTCTCTCCCCTCTGTCAAGGTTGAGATTGGTTCATTCTTTTGCTGTCCTTGTATGGCTATTGTCTTCACCTATACTTATACCGAGGATGAAGACCTTTGATGTCCCAGCATTTGTTTTTGTTTTGTTGTTGTTGTTTTTTTCAGATTTCCTGTTTAATATGTAATATATCTTGGCATATATTTTTCTTTTAAAAAATGCACCTAAAGTTTATTATTTAAAAAAAGAACAAAATAACTAGTGTTGACGAGGATCTGGAGAAGTTAAGAGTGTGCATTGCTAGTGGATATGTAAAATAGTGCAGTCACTATGGCAAATGGTATAGAGGTTCCTCAAAAAATTAAACAGAATTACTGTATGATCCAGCAATTCCATTTCTAGGTATGTTCTCAAAAGAATTAAAAACAGATACTTGAATAAATATTTGTATGCCCATATTTATAGCCACAGAACTCACAATAGTCAAAGGTGGAGTCCGCCCAAGTCTCCATCAACAGATGAGTGGATAAACAAAATGTGGAATGTACAAGCGATGGAATATTACTCAGTTTTAAAAAGGAAGGAAATTTTGACACATGCTGTAACATGGGTCAACATTATACTAAGGCATTATACCAAGAAGACATTATACTAAGTGAAACAAGCCAGTCACATAATAGGCTTGTTAGCAGTCCTGAGTGCGTGCTTGAGAAAATGAATTGACAGGTAAGGGAATTGAGGACCACTTGAAAAACACAGTGATTTTAATGATTGACATTGGGTTTCCTCATTTGAGAAATGGGAGTAATCCTAGACCATATCCCAGAATACTGTGGTAAATTCAATATAAAGCATGTAAAACACTTGGAACAGCCTGGCACTCAGATAGTACTCAATAAACAACTATTGTTACTATTGTATTACCATGACTATAAAGTCTCTACTAGACAATGAAAGAAGTGAAGACACATGGCGACTAATTAAAAGTTTTGGTGAGAACAAAAAATAATTATACTGTGGAGTCTGAGTAAATAATCCAGAACTAAAATTTTGAGTGAATGGGAGGTTTGAAAAGAGATGGGTGGGTACAGCAGTGAGGCGAGGGAGGGGTGATACAATGTGATAGCACATGCTTCTGACGAGCAAGGTGTTTGCAGAAGGAAGAGATGGTTATGTTTGGAAACTGTCCATGCAGGGCAAGAAGGACGCCCACTTTCCCTCCTGGCCCTGAGGACCATGGTATGAGAGAGAAAAGAAAAACAGCTTTGATGCTATTGGAAGAGAAGCTTAAGTTTCTTCAGGGGAAAGCTTGGTTTTAAAAAAGAAAACACAGATGTGAAGGGAACAATCAGCGAAGAGACTAGCAATTTAAAGAAATTCACTGATTATCAATTTGGAGTTCAAAAGAACAGCGTGGTAGGATTTTAAGAGAAGGACTTTCTTTTCCTTCTTTCTGAGAGATCGAGTTCAGATCAGAAGAGGTACATCAGAGTGTGGGGTAAAATGGACTAAGATGGTGAGGATTTCTTGTTTTGACTATTATATGTGGGAATGTGATGGGCGCAGTTAGTTTTGACCTCTAGGCAGGGTTATACACTTGGACCTGATCAGAATACTCAGGAGTCTGGGGGCTGCTCATTAGGGTCAGAGTAATTATCAATTCAATCAGACAGTACTTTATGCTATGTATGTTTTGCCAATTACTTTATTTTTAAAATTCTGAATGTATTTATGCCTGGCCTTCTACGTGAATAGATTCATGCTTCCTGAGGAAAAGAAAATGCTTTCTTTTAAGGTTATCACACTTTGTTAACCAAATTATGGGATTTTGTAAAGCACAATATTTTGCATAAACTGATTTTTTTCAGTTTCTTGAACCATAAAAGAGATTATATGGATTTCAAATTTATACTTAGCAATGTATATACAAATATTAGTTTTAGGACAAGTGCCTAATCTCTGTTCTTAATCTGGTGTGATAATATTTTATGTTCAGGAAGAAATATGGGCTAAAAGAAAATCCCCATATCAGTCTACAGATTTAAGTTGAAATGACATATGAAGTGTATGGTGGTATCTGCCATGAATAGTCGTCTTTGTTTTTCTTGCTCCTTTTGAATATTTTATATAGTTCAAAGAAATTGGAAAGGTTGAGCAAAACCAAGATTACTTGGAGATGATTTTCTTCCCTATCAAATGGCGCTTATCAGATCTTTTAATAACTAGGGCACTGCAAGCAATTTTGTATAAATGTTTTACCACTAGATTATCCACAAATAAAACACACTCTTCGAGCTGAAAAGAAATAAGAAGGAAGGAAAATGTGGCAACATGGAAAAAAAACAAACAAATAAAAACAACATTTGTTTCATCACGGGAATTGAACTTGATACCCAGATCAGAAAAAACTAATTTATGATAATGACTCTTTTCCTAATGTTCCAAGTAACTTTTTGTTCCAACTTTAGCCCCTGGATTACTTCTAATTCAGACCTTTAGAACTCTATCCACTTAACCTCTCCTGCACAAGGAACATAAGCATTCAATGAGCACACCACAATAAATGGACAAAATGAGAAAAATTCTTTATATAAATATTCCTAGAATGATTTAACTATTAAATGTCAAAGTGTCCTATTCCCTTAGACATATCATTGAACAAGACAAATATTAATAAGGGCCTTTTACAAACAGATTTGATCATTTTATAAATCTTATCAGAAATCTGGAGTATTTTTGACATTTGTCTTTTTGTTCTCTTTTCTTCAATATTAAAATAGTATATATTAAAGTTTTATAATTAACATATCCTTTCCCCTCTCTCAAATGAATTTGAATATAAAATCCAGCAATCACAATTATTACTTTCATTTTTAAGAACACTCTGTTATTGATTGCTTGTAAAATTTACTTATATATATGTCCTTATCTTTAGTGGGCATAAAATGTATTATTTGATAGAACAGTTATGTTTCTATTTCTAGAGTACAATAAAAAGGTATTAATATCAATCACCAGACACTTTATCTTTTAAAAAAAACCAAAAATAATATACAAATAATTGAATTACTGTTTTTCAAAAAGTTGTCTTAACCCAGGACTGGCAAAATCATTGATAGTTCAGTCAAATATAGTGAACTTTTCAACCAAATATCTCATTTCATAAATAGAGTAGTTTAGAAAATAAACTATATAACTTTAACCTTTTAAGTCTTATGACATTTATACACAGAGGACTTTATTTTAAATTAGCAGTAAACCACGTAGTTCATATTATATGTCTTAAAGAGAAATAACCCAAGTTTTCTGCTAGAAAAAAAATAGTGAAATAATACTTCCCCATGCTGTCAAGTTGGTCACTGCTGAGAATCCAAAATCTATATTAAAACCTTCGTGCAAAAATGGCTATAAACCACCTGTGATTCTGTGAGCTTGATTCAAAAGTACCTTAATGAAGAGCCATGAGCATTTGCTTCTTCCTATTCTGCTTAATGAATATGTAAATGAATTTTTTTACTGCTGAATAGCTTTGAAAGAACTGAGGTTCTTTATTTTTCAAAGCAAAATGCTCTTTCCTCACTTTAGCAGACACTCATACAATTAAAAAGCAAGCAAAGCCATCAAGACGTGCACTCAGAAGAAAGAGGAAAATTATTACAAAATTGCTATTTATTAAAGTAGGCAATTATATTTTAGACTGACTTTCTGAAAGCACTGTTAGCATAGTATGTGCAAGACTAAAGGGGAAATAACTTTGGGATGATGAAAAAGAGAATGCTTGTTACCTTTCTTTCTTTCAAGAAAAATGTACGTACAGATTAATTCACTTAATTCCCATCTGTGAGACAGCTATTGTTCCCATTTTGCAGTTGAGAAAACCATAAGTAAGAGAGTGGTAGTAACTTTTCCAGAGTCACACAGCTGGTAAGTGGCAAAGCTAGGTCACCATTTAAGTCCTTCTGACTCCTGATGTCTTGTTTCTTTGTCACTATGCTGACCCCTCTCTGTGTAACCTACAAATGAGACACACTGTCAGAATACAGAGCCCGGTGATAAACAGAAAACCCAGTGAACCAAATCGTAACGATTAGAATTTCACTGCCTACATGTTGGATAGTGAGGCTGTTGACACTTTTTTGTGTGTGATACAATATGGTTCTTCTTCAGGCCTGTCAGCAAAAATGTTATCTGAAGTCAGGAGTTGAAACACTGCACAGAGCCAGTGAAAGAAAATCTGCCCTATATAAACATGCCTGCTTCCCAGACTTTCTGTTTGACAGTGTTTACTTGAAAGTGACCTCTGCCAGAAATACAGCAGGCCTCATTCAATGATAGGAAATGACATTTCACATGGCTGCTCCACTCATCTCAAAGTTAAAACAGTGGCTCTGGTCCCACGCAGACTGTATCTCCTCAGCTCTTCCCAATAAATCAGACCTCTCACTCAGGTAAAATTTTTTGATTGTTTGTATATACTTATGTTTCTTATCACATCTATCTATACATGTGACCTTGATTTAAAACAAAAGGAATTGGACACAATTCTTATTTTTAATTGAATTGGAAATCTGTCTTTTATATTCTGTTACATAACACACTAGCCCAGATCTTAATGGAAAAACAACCACTATCATCATTTATCATAGCTCACTATTTGGAGCAGGAATTGGATTAGACTTGACCGTGTAAATTGGTGCTGCATGATGTTGATTGGGGGGAATATGTATCCAATTAATGTGTGGTCTGATCTACAGGTTACATGGCGGCTTTACTGAAATGCCTGGCACCTGGCTGGCATCCTTCTGTCTTTCTATGTGGTCTCCAAATCTCTTCATCTATGCTCTACACCAGGGAGTCACACTTCTTACAAGGAAGTTAAAGGTTCCAAGAGAAAAGATCCAAGGGCCTGAGGTAGAGAACTGAAAGCCTTGTCTACTTCTTTTGCAACACTTCTCACAATTATAATTAAATGTTGCTAATTCATTGTTTAATGCCTGTTCTCCTGTTATACTGTGAGGTCCATACAATTGGATCCTGTTTAACTTAATTCTGCTGTGTCCTAAGTATTTATCACAGTGTCTGGCACACAGTAATAATAAATATCTGACGAATGAATGAATTAATTAATTCTATACAAAGGTTTTAAAAATAGTAGTAGAAAAAGCATGGTACCAAGCTATTGATTACTGTTTAAACAGGCTCATTTTTGAAATAGCATGAACCACTTGTCAATTTTTTTTTATGATAGAAATATTACTTTATTAAGAACCTGTTATATGCCCATGTTTTTTTTTTTTTTACAAAGGTCATCTTATTTATTTATAACAATAACCCTCGATGATACATATTATTACCTACATTTTATAACTAAGGAAACTGTGACTCAGGGAGGTAAAAGTGACTGGTCTAAAATCATAGATCTAGTCGAAATAACAGGTCCTTGATTTCTATCTGGATATGAGATCGTATGTATGCAATAGAGGCAGGATTTAACTTTATACACTTCAAGTCAAGTGCAGATCCTACAGGCTTTACTTTCTATACCTCCAAGTGTTCTCTGCATCAATGATACAACCCACTGATTCTGGAATATTTTCAGTGTCTTTGGCCATTGGAAATATAGTAGATAGCATCTATGGGGCAGTTTGAAGAAGCTTCACAAAGTCTCAAGGCATAGGGAGGCATCCAAGTGGAGAAAGGCGACTTTCAGTAGAAGACCCACATCCAGAGAGAAGACAGGAAGAGCCCAATAGCCCAAATAAGTCACCCTTAATAGAGTTGAAAATCTGTTTTATTATACATTGCTGCATAATACACTAATCCCTTAGTGGTCACAAATCTAGACACTGGCTTACCTCCTCCAAGTTTGCTAGCACAGCCACCCACAATGTCTAGCCGTCACTGAGGTTAATGTTGTTTCTCTCCATCTAGTCCCCTGCTCTGACCTTCTCTTCACATCATGCCTTACCCCTGCTGCATTCTCCAATCCCCAGCTCCCTAGCCCAGGTCACCATCTTCCAGAAATAAGGAACAAGGTGGTTACACTGTCCTTCTCATCACCTTCCAGTGGTATTATTATGATGTAACATTTATATTCTTTCCTCAGACCATCCATTTTGATTCTCAAGAGCCTAAAGTCTATTTTAGATGTAAAGAGTATTAACTGTTTCTTCATCTTTTCATTCCTACTATAGTTCTACCTCTCCGCTGCACTACGTGGGTATTTCTGACTGAATAAGGGCAAGGTTTCATACAAGAAAATAAGGCAAGGCAAAGCATTACTGTTCCAAAATACTATCTGGTTCTATGAATCCCACCCTTGCCACCATCAGACAAACACAGGCTCTAAATGTTATTTTATATCCCCTGACTAACATCTACTTAGCAGTATTTTGTTAGACTACCTTAAATTACTATATTTTAAGTTAATCAAACCATAAATGTTTTCTTTCCATCACTAAATTGCAGGCTACTTTTTATTTTGAATAAAATATTGACGTTTGTTTGGACCTGTAAGTGCTAATAAAAAGCAGTTGACTTGACTCTAAGGAAGAATGTATCAATGCTCTTTATTCTTTCCCTTCCCTACCCTGTTTTGTTTCCTTCCAGAACAATTCCTGGCTAAGGACAGAGGAGGGGCAGAGCAAGGTCGATGTCTAAGCTGGCGATGGAGGGCATATGGTGGGGAGAGTCACAGTGGCCTGTGATAAGGTGTTAGAGCCCACGTGACTTAAGGAGGCTTCTATGTATCAGGGAATAGGAGATTCAGAGCATGGTGAGGAGGGTCCCCACGTGCAGTGGAGAGTCACAACCAGAGCCAGGGGATGACGGTGTCCACACGAAACTAAGTGTCACTGCAGGGGGACAGAGCCCAAGCAGCGGGAGGAGGTCATCTGTGCAAGACAGGAGATAGAAGTGGAAATGAAGGTTCCAGGCAGGTGGACTGATCAAATAAATATATAAATAAATATACTAGAGATGATGAGAGCCAAGTTATTCACTGTCAGAGAAGTAAGTAATAAGTAGGTAGGGAGAAAATTAGAAAATACCCTGTGGTGTTGGATTAGAATTCATGGTATTGCATTAGTCTGCTAGGCTGCCATAACAGAAATGTCACAGACTGGGAAGCTTTAAACACAGAAATTTATTTTCTCATAGTGATGGAGAATGGAAATAACATTACAACTTTTACCACAAAAATACAAAGGACCAGAGTAGACTACTATGAATAATTACACACCAATAAATTGGCTAACCTAAAAGAAGTGGATACATTTCTACAAGCATACAACGTACCAAGACTGAATCATGGAGAAAAAGAAAACCTGAATGGACCAATAATGAGTAATGAGATTGAGTAGGTAATGAAAATCCCAGAGCCAGGTGGCTTCACCAGTGAATTCTGCCAAACATTTAAAATACAAATTTTAAATCCCTCTAAAACTTTTCTAAAAATCAAAGAGGAAGAAACTTTTCCAAGCTCATTTTAGGATGTCTGAACTACCTTAATACCAAAGCCAGATTAAGGACACCACCAGAAAAGAAAATTACAGGCCAATTTCCAAGGAATGCAAAAATCCTCAACAAAATACTAGAAAATCACATTCAAGAGCATGTTAAAAAGGTCACACACCGTGATCATGTGAGATTTATCCTTGGGATACAAGGCTGGTTCAACATATGCAAATCAATAATCTGGATACACCACATTAACTAGATGAAAAATAAAAATCATATAATCATCTCAATAGATGCAGAGAAAGCATTTGACAGTCCATTTTTGGAATATTCTACAGACTTAAAAAAGAAGATAATTCTGCATTTGTGGCAATGTAGATGAATTTAGAGGTCATATACTAAGTGAATAAGACAGACACTGAAAGACAAATATTGCATAATATCACTCATATGTCACATCTATAAACGTTAAATTTAGGTAAGCAGAAAGTAGAATAGCAGTTATGAGGGGCTAGTGAGTGGGAGAAATGGGGAGATGTCGGTCAAAGGGCACAAACTCTTAGTTATATGTTTGAGAGCTCAAATGTACATGTGTACACATGTATATTGTTAATAATAATGTGTTGTATGCTTGAAATTTGCTAAAAAAGTAGGTCTTAAGTGTACTTAAGTGTACTTACAACACTTAAAAGAATTGTACCTGTGATATAATGGATATGATCATTAGTTTGGTTGTGGTAATCATTACACAGGTCTATTTATATCAAAACACCAAGTTGTACATCTTAAATATATACATTTTTTATTTGTCTATTATCCCCTCAATGAAGCTGAAAAAAAAGAATTAAAATGTAAAACCTTTCAAAACATTCAGGTCTCAAAAACATATAATCATAGTGGTAGGCTAGGGTTGGGGGTGGGACATTCTGGTAAAAAATCATGGTTAGCATTAATTGGTCTTCACATTGATCACTGTATCATCCAAACCCTAAAATAAATATCTACCATCCATGCCCACTCCTAACACAAACACAGTTTTAGATGCAGTTTTAGTGCCATGTACAAGATCTTTGTCTTAAAAAGACTCCTAATTTTAAAACAAGCTGAAATCATTTAACTTTCATTATTTTGTTTTTTTCTTTTTTCTTTCAGGAAGTTGATGTGGTGTTACTTTTATTAAATGACCACAATATACCAGACACTATTCTAGGTCCTGGAAATCCAATTGAAAGCAAAACTGACAAAGTCTTTACCTCCAGTAGCTTAGAAACAAGTAATAGAAGACAGATAATACACCAACAGACAAATAATAATCATAATTTAAAAAAAACACCTCATGTGTTGTGTATTATGAAATGTTAAGGAGATACCACCAATTAATGTCTTTTTTTTTAAGTGGCATAAGGGTTATGTGAGATTACGTGATCATGTACAGCGAGCACTTAAATAAAGCTTACTATGTGCTAGGCACTGTTCTCAGCATTTAATATGCATATTTGATCTGTGACACGAATTATGTAAAGGATTAAGTCAAGGCAAGTTTTTGGAGAAAATATTTCAAACTTAGGGAGCAACAAAGGCAAAGAGTCAAAGGCAGGAAAAAGCTTAACACATTTAAGGAACTGAAGGAGAGGGTGGCATGTGTTCGGTCATGTGTGAGTTTGTGGGGTGTAGCAAATGATTTGCACTGCATTCTAGGTGCAATGGGAAACAGTGTTTTAAGCAAAGGAATGATATAACCGCATTTACCTTTATATATATATATATATATATATATATATATATATATATATATATATATATATATATATATATTACCTTAATGAGATATATATATATCTCAATTGGGGCACTTGGACAGAATGGATTAAGGGGAATAGTGAAATCTGAGTGATGAGTCAGGCGATTATTGCTTTGGTTCAAACAGTAGATGATGGCTGCTTGGAACAGGATTTGTGATAGAATTTAAGGCTGGCTGGGATCTATTTCTCCTCTAAACTCTCATAAAATTTTGTTTATACTCCTGCCTTACACTATCATAATCCTGTATGCCAATTTTACACTATTTGGTAGCAGGAACAAAGTCTTACTCATCTCCATTTTCCCCCCTGGTTTCTGGACACTTTCTCTATAGCAGGTAGTCACTGATTTTATTTAATCAAAGTAGACTACAATATTCTCCTGTGCACCTGTACTTTTACATGAAAATGTGCATAATATATTTGGATAGCAAAAACAGAGCAAAATACTCATGTTTTAAGCCTTAGATTGTATAAGATATTTTTTTTTAATTTGGCTTGATATTTTTCTTTCCTCTTATAATACTGCCAAGTGTGAAGTTTAAATCTACTTTTAAGTTAAACCAGGACAAATAAAGCTTGGAGCAATTTTTAAGAGAAGGAAAAAATATATTTTTCCTGTCTCATAACTCAAAAATAACTGAGCCAATTTAATTTACTTTTTCTAAAGGGGGGGAGGGGTGTTGGGAGAGGAATGGTAGAGACAGAATGTGGAACAAATAAAAAAATAACACCTCTCATAAGACTAAATCTGTACAATTTCAAATCCAAATAAATTTCTTGGGATGTTGTAAACAAGTAAATATGGAAGTCGAAATAAAAATTTCTTTCACCTTTAAAGGAAAGCTTCTGCAGCTGACATCAAAGGTCTTAAACGGAAATAAATCTTTTTGGTTTTTGCAAGAAAAAACAATTCAGGAAAACACTGCTTGAGAAAGACTTATGAACATATCTAATACATCCTTGGTGAGAACAGATTATGAGAACATATTGTAGAAAGAGAAATATGAGAAAAGCCGAGGTAGAATTTGATGATTTATATTTGTGCTCATTTTTTTCCTTCTCTATTGATTATAACTTCTCATCATACTCGTATTTCCTATCCCCCTTCCAATAAACCTATCATATACAACAAGGTTGTTTTGTCCTCTGTGATCCTCAACAATGTAAAAAGTTCAAGTCTTACAGTGTCCTCCAAACAATGCAATCAAATTGTAATTAATAACAGAAAGAAAATAGGAAAATCTCTAAATTCTTTGAAAATAAACAACACATTTATAAATAGTCCCTAAATCAAAGAAGAAATTCCAAGAAAAAAAAAAAAGGGAATCTCAAAATGGGTTATGAACTTAAATAGTATAAAATGTAAAGCTATAAATTTTTTATAAATAAGAGGAAAATCTTTACAATCTAGAACAGGGTTGTCCAAACTTTTTTCAACGTTTTTTTACCAAGGGCCATATGCGGTAAAATACACAAACAGCCGGGCCACTCACTCGAGGTGAAGTACATATTGCCTCAACTGGTTTATTTAAGTAAACTAAATATATTTTTGGAATTTGCTGCGGGCTAATTAAAAATGGATTGCGAGCCACAGTAAAAACGGATTGCGGGCCACAGTTGGCCCACGGGCCACAGTTTGGACACCCCTGATCTAGGACTAGGAACAGAGCATGATTCCTAACAGGAAAATTAATAAATAGAACCTCGTCACAATTAAAAACTTTTGTTCTATGAAACATTTGTTAAAAGTGTAAAAATATGAGCTAGAATTGAAGAAAATATTTGCAGACTGTATACATATGTATATATATATATACATATATATGTATATTTGCAGACTATATATATGACAAAGGATTGGTATCTAAAAAATAAAAAGAATTCTAAAAATTCAACAGTAAAAACACAATTTAATTAGAAAATCGCAAAGATATGAAGAGACATTTCACCAAACAATATATACAGATAGCAAAAGAGCACATTAAAAAAATATTCAACACCATTTAGCCACCAGGGAAATGCAAATTAAAACCACAATGATATACTACTACACACCTATCAGAATAACTAAACAAACAACAAATAGTGACAACACTAAATGCTGGTGAGAGTGCTAAAAAACTAAGTGAATTATATATTGGTGGTGGCAATGTAACCGCCACTCTGGAAAACAGTTTGGCTATTTCTTAAAAAAAATAAATAAATAAGCAAGCGCCATAGAAATTGCATTCTGGGCACTTATCCCAGAGAAACGAAAAAACTCATGTTCATACAAAAACCTGTATACAAATGCTTATAATAGCTCTAGCTGTAATAGTCCGGACTGGAAACAATGCAGATATCGTTCAGTGGACAAATAGCTAAACTGTAGTATAACTATACTATAGAATACTACTAAGCATTGAAAAGGAACAAACTATTGATAGTTAACTAACTAGATCAATTCCAGAGAATTACGTTGAGTGAAAAAAGTCAATCCAAAAACGTGATTTCATTTACATATTATTCTTGAAATGGCAAAATTACAGAAATGAACAGATTAATGATCCATAGAAAGTAAGGGATGTGTGGATGTGAGAAGGGAATGAATGTTGCTATGAAAGTGTAACATGAGGGATTCTGATAAAAATATCCTGGTTGTAGTAGTGTACTGTTTTGCAAGACTTTCTCATTGGAGGACCCTGAGTAAAGAGTACCTGGGAACTCTCTGTTTTATTCCTTACAACTACAAATGAACCTACAATTATCTCAAAAAAAAAAAAAAAAAGTTTAACTTAAAAAACTACGAGATAAGTATAATTATTATTTTCATATTAAAAATAAGGGGATTGCGACAGAATGAGTTTAAGTAATTTGCTCATTGTGAGAGGATTATTAGGTGACAGAGCTGGGATTTAAACCACCTGGGTTTTGAGACCAGGATCTTCATTCTTAACCATTCACTCCTACTACTTTTTTTCTGGCTGCATGTGGTCTACAATCAGTGAGCTTTTGCCCACGATTACCCAAATGACGTTTCACCAAATAATCTTGGAACATTGTCAGATAACCAGAATTGAACGACAACAGGCATTCTTATCCATACTTCACTACAAATTACTTTACATACCACATTAAAGGCCAATATCCAACTCTCATAAATAATGATTATGAGCATAACAAATATATATAACCTAAACTATACGTACAAAATTATTTTTATGAATTAAAATTAAGTGGCTATTTTAATTCAAACTGTGCACAAGGGCTTACAAGGGATGCTTACTTATTTATAACAGTGATTAAATGGAGAAAATGCTAGCAACCACATGTGATCATTGTAAGAATGAAATGAGATAGTTTACATAAAACACCTAGGGAGCTCCTGGCTCAATGCACATGCTCAGGCAGTGGTAGAAGTTGTGAATGTTGGAATCACCACCTGTGGGGACAGAGCCAGGAATGCAATTTCCAGGCTCTCGGCCTCATGTGGAAAGGTGCTGGTTCAGGTAGTAAATGGCCATCAACTGTGATTGTATGGCCATCAGCTGTGGCTACTTGGCCGTCAGCTATAACCAGAGCCATTGGCCACTAATATAACTGCTGTGGCTACGCTAGCAGCAAAATGGGAGGCTAGCAGGAAGATGGTGGCTGAGCTAGCAAGAGCGGATTGCAGCTAGCAGGGTGTCGTGCGGGGAGGCCTGCAGGGTCTCTGGTCCCGCTCCCCACATAACGCAGGATATGGTGAGGCCAAAAAGGAACACCCACGGAGCCATAGGTAGGGGAGTCATACCACTACGGTCTCACTGGAGGCTGGGTTCACTGGACGTGCGACCTGCTGTCCGTTTTGTCTGCAACCCACCGACGACTCTCTTTCACTCTCCTCCACTCTCCTCCGTAGCCGCAGCAGTTATATTAGCGGCTAATTGGCTAACTGGCTACAGCTGACGGCCAATCAGCCACAGCTGACGGCCATCTACTACCCGAGCCAGCACTCCTCCACGTGAGGCCGAGAGCCTGGAAACTACTTTCTGGGGCTCTGCCCCCACACAGGGGTTGGTTGGTTGGCAGATAGAGACGTGGACAGCAGTTTGCGGATAGTGTGGCACCTGCATCCTGTGTCTCCAACCCAGCCGCCAGCGAGACTATAGTGGTATGACTCTCCTTTCTATGACTCCGTGGGTGTTCCTTTTTGGCCTCACCATGTCCTGCATTTTTATGTGGGGAGTGTAATGCGGGGCGGCCTGCAGGGTCTCTGCTCCCACTCCCCACACAAGAACGCAGGATATGGTGAGGCCAAAAAGGAAAACCCACGGAGCCATAGATAGGGGAGTCATACTAGTATATTCTCGCTGGTGGCATCTGCCTCTCTGCAATCCGCTCTTGCCAGGCAGCCACCATCTTCTTGCTAGCCCCCATTTTTCTCTCTCTTTTCTTCTAGCGTAGTCACAGCAGTTATATTAGTGGCCAATGGCTCACTGGTTACAGCTGACGGCCAACTAGCCACAGCTGATGGCCATCCAATCACAGTTGATGGCCATTTACTACCTGAGCCAACACCTTTCTATGTGAGGCCGAGAGCCTGGAGACTGCTTTTTGGGGTTCTGTCCCCACAGGAGTGGGACCAGAGACCACGCCTGACACCCTGCATGACACCACCATCATTGAACAAGAAGAGTTTTGTTCATGGAAAGAGGCTAGGAAAACTATTATCAGTAGGAAGTCTTGTGACTGGTGCTTTATGAATTGTGACAGGTCCTTTATATTCAGTACATCATTAACTCTAGAGAAGGACATAGACATACTTCAAGTTTATGGATAAAGGATAGGCATTTGCCCAGTTTTAGCAAGACATTAAATGAGTTAAAAGCATACCTAAAGTGTGTCCGGGAGCTCCGGACACACAGTAACTGTTCAGTAAGTGTTAGCTCTTATTAACATCACTATTTCTACTAAGTAGTGAAGAAAAGATTAGAACATATTCTGTCAGACTCAAGAGCATCTTATACATTATAAATCAATAGTACTTTTGTATTTAGGTTACAAACCATCTGCTAAGAATAGTAAATATCTATAGATAATTAGAAGTTCCTGAGTAAATGTAAGGCCCTTTAAGCTTCTTTAGTAAGTAAGGTGAAGAAAGACAGCAGAAAAGACACACCTGCTGTTCAGCTGAAAGCAGCCCTGATGTGCCATTACTGGGCTAAATCACCAGCATATGATGGGTAAATGGCCTGCTCTTTCTCTGAGAGAGTTTCTAGGTGACTTGAAAACAGGCATCTTTCTAGGAAGACTGGGGGAGAAAATAAACTTTATGACATTAGTATAAAATTTGCCATCAGTTAAAAAAGTCTAATTACTTTTACTAAATTAAGGTAATAGGGATTAATATACTGTCCCCTCCCTCGAGAAGCTCGTGGATGCAGAGGAGAAACCATCATAGAAACAAATATTATGCTATATGGAAATAATATTGAAATAGGTATAAAGGATGATGGGATAGTATAAATTGATTAATTCTTCCAGAAACCAAAGAACACTACAAGGAAAAACTATATATAGCAGAAGGTATTTCTTTGCGTATTCATTTATTCATTTTAGGCGTGCTTTCAAGTCAGGCCATCAGATCGTCAAGTAATTATTACTTTACATTATCCAGGTGTTCAGTTAAAAATCAAACCAAGAAAATTTGATACAACCCAGAAAGGAATCCTGGTCTTTCATCTCAGGGTCATTTCTGACATATTTATTACACTTTAAGAAAGATGAATAATATTCCCTAATATTAAAAACACTGATTTTAATTGCAAAGTTTATATTAGAAAATCATCCATCATTCATCTCATCTCTATACAGTATTATTATTATTTTTTTTTAAATTAAATTTATTGGGGTGACAATTGTTAGTAAAATTACATAGATTTCAGGTGTACAATTCTGTATTACATCATCTATAAATCCCATTGTATGTTCATCACCCAGAGTCAGTTCTTCCATCACCATATATTCGATCCCCCTTACCCTCACCTCCCCCCCCACCCCCCCACCCCCCTTACCCTCTGGCAACCACTAAACTATTGTCCGTGTCTATGAGTTTCTGTTTCTCATTTGTTTGTCTTGTTCTTTTGTTGTTTTTGGTTTATATACCACATATCAGTGAAATCACATGGTTCTCTGCTTTTTCTGTCTGACTTGTTTCGCTCAGCATTACTCTCTCAAGATCCATCCATGTTGTCACAAATGTTCCTATATCATCTTTTCTCACTGCCAAATAGTATTCCATTGTGTATATGTACCACAACTTCTTTATCCATTCATCTATCGAAGGACATTTTGGTTGTTTCCATGTCTTGGCCACCGTAAACAAAGCTGCAATGAACATTGGAGCACACGTGTCTTTATCTCTAAATGTTTTCAGATTTTTTGGGTAGATACCCAGGAGAGGGATTGCTGGGTCAAACGGCAATTCTATTCGTAATTCTTTGAGGAACCTCCACACTGCCTTCCATAACGGCTGCACCAGTCTGCATTCCCACCAACAGTGTATGAGGGTTCCTTTTTCTCCACAACCTCTCCAACATTTGTTACTATTTGTCTTGTTGATGATAGCCATTCTGACTGGGGTGAGGTGATATCTCATTGTGGTTTTGATTTGCATTTCTCTGATGATTAGTGATGTTGAGCATTTTTTCATATGTTTATTTGCCATTTGTATGTCCTCTTTGGAGAAATGTCTCTTCAAGTCCTCTGCCCATTTATCAATTGGGTTGTTTGCTTTTTTGTTGTTGAGTTGCATGAGTTCCTTGTATATTCTGGATACTAGCCCCTTATCGGAGGCACTGTTAGCAAAAATCTTCTCCCATTCAGTTGGTGGCCTCTTTATTTTGTCAATGGTTTCTTTTGCTGTGCAGAAGCTTTTAAGTTTCATATAGTCCCATTCGTTTATTTTAGCTTTTACTTCCATTGCCTTTGGAGTCAAGTTCATAAAATGCTCTTTGAACCCAAGGTCCATAAGTTTAGTACCTATGTTTTCTTCTATGCAGTTTATTGTGTCAGGTCTTATGCTTAAGTCTTTGATCCATTTTGAATTGACTTTGGTACATGGTGACAAATAGCAGTCCAGTTTCATTCTTTTGCACGTGGCTATCCAATTCTCCCAGCACCATTTATTGAAGAGGCTGTCTTTGCTCCATTGTATGTTTTTAGCTTCTTTGTCAAAAATTATCTGTCCATATTTATGTGGTTTTATTTCTGGGTTCTCAATTCTATTCCATTGGTCTATGTGTCTGTTTTTCTGCCAATACCATGCTGTTTTGATTATTGTGGCCCTGTAGTACAGGCCAAAGTCAGGAAGTGTGATACCTCCATTATAGTTCTTTTTTCTTAAGATTGCTTTGGCTATTCGGGGTCTTTTGTGGTTCCAAACAAATCTGATGATTTTTTGTTCTATTTCTTTAAAATATGCCATTGGGATTTTGATGGGGATTGCATTGAATCTGTATATTGCTTTGGGTAATATGGCCATTTTAACTATGTTGATTCTTCCAATCCATGAGCATGGAATGTCTTTCCATTTCTTTGTGTCTTCTTCAATTTCTTTCAAAAATGTCTTATAGTTTTCAGCATATAGGTCTTTCACATCCTTGGTTAAGTTTATTCCTAGGTATTTTATTCTTTTTGCTGCAATTGCAAAAGGAATTGTTTTTTGTATTTCTTTTTCTGAGATTTCATTGTTAGTATATAGGAAGGCAATGGACTTTTGTGCGTTGATTTTGTAGCCGGCAACTTTACTGTATTCGTTGATTGTTTCTAGTAGCTTTTTGGTGGAGTCTTTAGGGTTTTCTATATATAGCATCATGTCATCTGCAAAGAGTGATAATTTAACTTCTTCATTCCCAATTTGGATGCCTTTTATTTCTTTCTCTTGCCTGATTGCTCTGGCAAGGACTTCCAACACTATGTTGAAAAGCAGAGGTGATAGGGGACATCCCTGTCGTGTTCCTGAACGTAGAGCAAAGGGCTTCAGCTTTTCTCCATTAATTATGAGATTAGCAGAGGGCTTGTCATATATGGCCTTTATTATGTTAAGGTATTTTCCTTCTATACCCATTTTATTAAGTGTTTTAATCATAAATGGATGTTGTATCTTGTCAAATGCTTTTTCTGCATCAATTGATATAATCATATGATTTTTGTCCTTTATTTTGTTTATGTGATGTATCACATTGATGGATTTGCGTATGTTGAACCATCCTTGTGCCCCGGGGATGAACCCCACTTGGTCGTGATGAATAATCTTTTTAATGCATTGTTGTATTCGATTTGCTAGAATTTTATTTAGGATTTTTGCATCGGTATTCATTAGAGATATTGGTCTGTAGTTTTCTTTTTTTGTGCTGTCCTTACCAGGTTTTGGTATCAGGGTAATGTTGGCCTCATAAAATGAGTTAGGGAGTACTGTCTCTTCTTCAATTTTTTGGAAGAGTTTGTGCAGAATTGGTATTAGATCCTCTTTGAAGGTTTGGTAGAATTCACTAGTGAAGCCATCTGGTCCCGGACTTTTGCTTTTGGGAAGGTTTTGGATGACTGATTCAATTTCGTTACTGGTGATCGGTCTGTTTAGATTTTCCAGTTCTTCATGGTTCAGCCTTGGAAGGCTATATGTTTCTAAGAACTTGTCCATTTCTTCTAGGTTGTTGAATTTGGTGGCATATAGTCCTTCATAGTATTCTTGGATGATCCTTTGTATTTCTGTGGTGTCCGTGATAACTTCCCCTTTTACGTTTCTGATTTTGTTAATCAGTGTCTTCTCTCTTTTTATCTTAGTAAGTCTAGCCAAGGGTTTGTCAATTTTGTTAATCTTTTCAAAGAACCAGCTCTTTGTCACATTAATTTTTTCTATTGTCTTTTTGTTCTCTATTTCATTTATTTCTGCTTTAATTTTTATTATTTCCTTTCTTCTGCTGACCTTGGGTTTTACTTGTTCTTCTTTTTCTAGTTCTTTAAGGTGTAACATGAGGTTATTTATTTGGGAGTTTTCTTGTTTCTTGAGATAGGCCTGTAATGAGATAAATTTCCCTCTTAAAACTGCTTTCGCTGCATCCCAGAAATTTTGGTAGGATGTATTTTCATTGTCATTTGTTTCTATGTATCTTTTGATCTCTCCTCTAATTTCTTCTTTGACCCAGTCCTTCTTTAAAAGTATGTTGTTTAATCTCCATGTATTTGTGTTTTTTCCCGCTTTCTTTTTACAGTTGATATCCAATTTCAAAGCCTTGTGATCAGAGAATATGCATGGTATGATTTCAATCTTCTTAAATTTGTTGAGACTGATTTTATGTCCCAATATATGGTCTATCCTTGAGAATGTTCCGTGTACACCAGAAAAGAATGTATAGTCTGATGTTTTAGGATGAAGTGCTCTATAAATGTCAATTATGTCCATTTCATCTAATGTGTCATTTAGGGCTACTATTTCGTTATTTATTTTCTGTTTGGATGATCTATCCATAGCTGTCAATGATGTATTTAAGTCCCCTAGTATAATTGTGTTTTGGTCAATTTCTCCCTTTAGTTCTGTTAGTAGTTGCTTGGTGTATTTCGGTGCTCCCTGATTGGGGGCATAAATATTGATGACTGTTATGTCTTCTTGTTGTACAGTCCCCTTCACCATTATGAAATGTCCATCTTTGTCTCTTGTTATCTTTTTCACCTTGAAGTCTGTTTCATCTGATATCATTATGGCTACACCTGATTTTCTCTGGGTACCATTTGCTTGGAGTGTCAATTTCCACCCTTTCACTTTGAGTCTGTGCTTGTCCTTGTAGCTGAGATGTGTCTCTTGGAGACAGCATATGGTTGGGTTTAGTTTTTTGATCCAATCTGCTACTCTGTGCCTTTTTATTGGTGAGTTCAGTCCATTTACCTTTAGGGTGATTATTGATATGTGAGGATTTCCTGTCATTCTATCTTTAGTTTTCTGGTAAGGCTGTGTCTCCATTGTTTCTTTGCCTTTTTGTTGTTGTCTATTATTTCTGTGTGGTGGTATTCTATGATGTTTCCCTCTGTTTCTTCTCTTATTTCAGTATATATTTCAGTTCTGGATTTTTTTTGAGTGGTTACCCTTAAGTTTATGTAAAAGAAAGTTTGATATTTAGAGTATTCCATTATCTTCAGCACGCTTACTCTCTCCATTCCCATATTCCGGTTCAGGCCTTTACTCTCCCCCTTTTTGAGTTTTGGTTGCCACAAATTGTCCCTGTTGATGGTGGTCGAATAGCCTCCTTTAGTATTTCTTGTAGTGCAGGTCGTGTATTAGAAAATTCCCTCAGCTTCTGTATGTCTGGAAAGGTCTTTATTCCTCCTTCATATCTAAAGGATATCTTTGCTGGATATATTATTCTTGGCTCATGATTTCTCTCTTTCAATAGTTTGAATATTTGGTTCCACTCCCTCCTGGCTTGTAGAGTTTCTGCTGAAAAATCTGATGATAATCTAATGGGCTTTCCTTTGTAAGTTACCGTCTTCTTTTCCCTGGCTGCCTTGAGGATTCTTTCTTTGTCGTTGATTTTAGACAGCTTCAATACAATGTGCCTTGGAGAAGGTCTGTTGGGATTGAGGTAACTAGGTGTTCTATTTGCTTCTTGGATTCGAGGGTCCAGTTCTGTCCACAAATTTGGGAAGTTCTCATCGACAATTTGTTTGAATATATTCTCTGTTCCCTTCTCTCTTTCTTCTCCTTCTGGTATGCCCATTATTCTTATATTGCTCTTTCTGATGGAGTCAGAAAGTTCTTGTAGAGTTCTTTCATTTCTTTTAAGTCTCAAGTCTCTTTCTTCTTCTCTCTGTGTCATTTCCAGGTTTCTATCTTCGATGTCACTGACTCTTTCCTCCATCTGGTCAACTCTACTACCTAAGCTGGTTATTTCATTCTTAATTTCTTCTATTGAGTTCTTAATCTCCAGAAATTCTATTTGGTTCTTTTTTAAGATTTCAATCTCTTTCGTAAAATGCTCATGCTGTTCTTTGATTGAGTTTCTGAGTTCCTTTAACTGCCTATCTGTGTTTTCTTGTATCTCGTTGAGTTTTTTCAGAACTGCAATCTTGAATTCTCTGTCATTTAAGTCACATATTTCTGTATCTTTAAGTGCCTTCTCTGGAGATTTTTCACTTTCTTTCTGAGCTATCTTGTTGCCTTGGTTATTCATGGTGATTACTGGTTTACTATTTCTCTTCCTAGACATCTACAGGAGTGGCTTCTGCAACAGGTTGATAGAAAGCGGTCTTTCTTTTGTTTGCCAGTACTTGTTGGTAGAATGTTTTATTATTTCTCCAACTGCAACTTATTTTTCTTCTCCCACACAGTAGTGCTATGTTTTCTCTGCACTATTCCAACTTCTCACACAATGGGGGGATTCCCTGGGAGACGGGCTTCTCCTCTGTTAATAGTTCGTCTAGATCACAGGGCGCAGTGTCCCGGTGGGTATGCGGAGAGCTTTTGATGTTCCAAAGCTCTTCCAGCTTCTGATTCAGAGCCCGTAGGTTTCAGCAGTTCTGTTTACTCCTGCAGGGATCCGCCCAGATAGGTGGGGTCAGAGGCAGGGTGAGTTGTGAGAGGTGGCCCAGAGCAATGGCGGCAACCACCACAGCCCGTCCTGCTTCCACAGCTCTCTCCCCTTTGCTGGAACTAGTTGGGCTGTGAAATTGTGTTTGCAGTCCACAGTTCTCAAAACAGCAAATTTTCTGTTGTTTTGATCTGACACTGCTACTGTTTCACTTTTAGCACCGGGCAGGTGGGGGCCGGACGAGCTCTGGGAGGGGAGGGAGGGGGCGGCTAGTCTCAGTGCCTAAGGCTCCGTTCTCTGCTCGGCAGTGCGGGCTTAAACCACCGTTTTCAGCCTTTTTCCCTCAGTCTTTTCTCCGAGGTCTCTGCCGTGAGCGTTGGGTTCAGCCGTGTTATATGCTGTCCCCTCAGCCCTGTGGAGCCCTGGCGGAGCCCTAGCAGTCCGAGTTCTTCCCTCTCCCGCAGCTGCGGTAGTTCCGGGAAGCAGCGAGCTCGGCGCACTGAGCGAGGTCTGCGTCCTGCGCCCGCGCGTCTCCGTCTCCGCGCACTTCTCCCTTTCCTCCTCCCTCCACTCGCGCGAATCTCCCACCTGTAGGTGATTTCAGTCGGTAGTGGGCCTCTTCGTGTTGCCTGTGTGCTGTGCAGGGAGTCCTTTGTGGAGTTTTTGTTGTTCGATTCGTTGTAAATTCCAGGGGAGCTTTACAGAGGCTCTCCTCACGCCGCCATTTTTCCCTCTATACAGTATTATTAATGTGAATTAGTCCATGAGAGCAAAAATGCCATTGACTTATGTTTTTCAAAGTAGGCTATTACAACCTAGAATTCGTATAGTAATAAATGCATAAGGACATTTGTTACCGATTGCTTTAAGTAGACATTTTGCTTATGTTTATATTTGTCTCTGTAAAGTTTAAGTTCTGTACATGTCAGAAGAACTTCATTACAAGACATTCTCATCCATAAGGTTATCTCATGGAAATGACTCCATTCCTTGCAATGAAAGGAATGTGATTCCTTTCTCTAAGTGCTGTTTCATTGAGCAGGTTTTTACATTTTTGTCCTTCTCAATTTCACACATTAAATGCCATTATATGTTGTACAATAATTTAAATAGCTATATGAGAAATTATGGGATTTAGGATGGAATAATTTTCTAATGTAATAATTTTATCTCTGTGGAAGTAAAGATTCTAATTTGGACCTGACTCAGTACATTTACAAAATGAGCATAATGTTATATGAAATTATAAAACAAGAAAGAAAATGGCAAGACAAAAAAAAAATCAGAATATATTTTTAAATAACAAACCAATCAACACTGTAAAAAGATAAAAATGCAAAATAAACTCATTTGTTCTCTACTTCCCCATCATCACCACTTAGCAAGTTAAGGTGAGGTCCACTGGCCCTCTAGTGGTGATGTAGTAGGGTTATAGATTCTTCCACTCAAAGGCTAAAAAAGCTCTCTTCTTTCAGACTACTGAAGTGAAACATGTTCTTGTAAATGCCAAATTCTAGGAATATATTTTTAAATCTCCGTGTGGGATGTAAGTAGAAAAATTTTCCTCAGCCAATGTGGGGTTTCTTCTTGTACCCCTCAATAAAAGATATGTCAAGTGAAGCTGACAAATCTGGATACCACATGGTACATCATAATAACGCAGTACTTTTGCCATATTACATTTTGCAAAAGGTTGCAGATGAGTCATAGCATAAAGTTCTGCAAAACCTGCCACATATCTCCCTATTGCACCTTAATTCTTTCAGCAAACCTCCTCTTACTGGAAGCTCTGGCATTTTCTTCAAAAAGGACTGCCAGTTGTTTTAATGTTTCTAAAATGTACAGAAATGACTGAGGTTTCATACTGAAAGGCAAGTGCAGTCACCACCTGCATTGCCTTCCTTCTAGCAAAGCTTCCTGATTTTTCTGGACTGATTGCTCCTGAAAAAGCCCTCCAACATTAAATGTATTACAAAGAATACATTTTAAATTACCTGCAGGACATTATTTAGCCCTCCGCCGAAACAAACAGTGGTTCTTAAGGGGCAGGATGACACAGCTCCCTTGGCTCTAATGAGAGGCTCCATGAACTCATTTTTATAAGTTAATGCTCAAATGTCACAAAATGAATCATCAGCATTTAGAAATTTTCCCCCCATTTGTCTTAAAAATAAAACCAAACCAAATCAACAATGCTGCTATAGCAGAAGTAATCTATGATTATATAATAAGTGAAAGCAGTATTTATTCAACTGAGCTTCCAACTAGAAGACGAATTCAGAGCTCTGAAATCATGATATTGAGGTGGAGTGGGAAGCTAGAGATCACGTGTGCTTATTCATTCCACAAACTCCGACTGCAAAAACCATGGCAGTTACTGTGGGCAGTATTTTTTCACAATGACCAAGATAGCATTATTAAAAGGAATGAAGGGAGGGAAGGGGGAAAGGAGGAGGGGAAGAAATAATCAATCTGCCTTGTGTACATGAGAACTGTGTAGAGCACAATGCTTCTTCATGGAAAACAAAGAAAAGATAAATTACTTTCCAGTTCTTTAAGATGCTAAGATCTTTACTTTTTTTTTTTTTTTTTAAGAAGAATATCCAGATTGATAATCATATGAAAATACCAGGAGATATACCAAGTTAAATGTAAAATATAAAATCAGATGATTCTTTTGAAATCAGAATTTTCTCTATTGTATACACTTAAAAGAGTTGTGGTAATTATTCTATTTCGTTGTAAGCACAAAGAAATATCACGTGACATCTGCAGTTAGCGACAAGTTATGTTCACTTTAAATTCACGTCAATAGCCTCTTTCTTTTCATTTTTTAGTACTGATTTTCCTCTGTCCAGGACTGTGCTCAAGAGTACTGGTTTTCTATTTTGTCTTATCTCTGTAATATATTTAATACTCTTATGAGTTAAAAATGTTTCTTAAAGAAAATACACATATACAATAGATAGGTTCATGAATGTTTATGTACATTATTTATATGCAAGCTATATATATATATATAACTACATATACATATTCATACACACAAATATGAATGTTGATCATACCTGAGATACCTGAGTTTTTCTCAGTATACATTTTATTATGTATTTTAGAAAAATCTAAAGTTTGAAGAGAGATTATTAAAAGGGAGAAAATGCACTATATCCCAACTAGTAACTCTTTCAAAGATTTTTCTTGTTGTCTAATATAATATAATCATGCAATAAGGAATTATTTTAGTACCTAAAAATGTTTACTAAAGTCATCAATGTCATGGATATAATTTTGGCTATGATTAACCATGGCCATATCGATGCACAAAAATGCTTTGGATAGAAGAAAACTGCAGTCTTTTAGTTTGCAAAATTTTAAGTTGGATATTTTATCTAACTTTTTAAGTCCTTTGCATCCCGAGTCTTGGATGGCTTATCAATTGGTGGTTAACCCCATGAAAATGAAGCAAACAGACATAAGGTGAATTCTAGCTCTGCTGTTTAGTACCTTTGTGCCCTTAATTCAGATACTTCAAGCCTGCAAAACCATTTTCCTAATTGTAAAATACTATCTAACTCCAGGGTTATTCAGAGAATTAAAAGAGACAAAATATGCCAAGTACTTTTGCACAGAAGGTTTTATTACATTATAAGAGCTTGATATATGGCAATGCATTATTATTACACAAGAAGAATGAGTACTGAGGATGGCTATAAGATAATTTGGTGCAAGGATGGGAGAGGAGAGATGAAAGGTCAGGTGAAAAGAGGGCAGGCTGATTACCTGCATTGTTAGTAAATGGTATGCTGGGGGAATTGAATTAATCAAATAATTTCTAACTCTCCATTTCACATTGCATTTTTGATCACAGCCTCTGTGATTTTTGTTTTGTTCATAGTATAAGGTTTATTCTCAAAAGACTCTTTATAGTGAGGGAAGTAAAAAGGTAAGTAAAATGATTGACAAGCTACTCAAAAATTTTTACAGTCTTATGCACTCAAACAAGAGAGATATGGGATCCAAGTTGGAATGTAATGTGCTATATTCATTAGTAAATTCAAGTGATAAATGTATGCATGTAAAATGAATTATAATTCTCAGCTTTCAGAATGAAGTAAACATTTAGTTTTAGAATGATTCTACCAAAATGATACAAAAGATGAAAAGGCTCCGTTATCGTCCCACCACTGCATCCCTCTAACAATATCAATCTGCTTTTAGGTACAAAAAGTAGAATTGATTTCCAAATATCTCTAAATTCCTCCACTTCATCAATCATTGAAAAGTGAGCAATATTGCAAGCTGATTTCATTAAACATAGGTAATCAACATTGAGAAATTTGAAATTTCACCGGCAACCGTAAGATTGTTCACAATTTCCCCTCTCTGCTTCTTTATTATGACAGTCATCTGAATTTCAGAAATTAAGAAAAACTCTCCAGTGTAAATGGAGCAATAAGGTATGCAATTAAAATCATAAAATTGTTTCCAAGGTAATAATGTTTTACCTTGAAAGTATTGCATATACCTTGCTTTAGGCAGACCATCAAGTTTGGGGGAAAGAAATTCCAAGGCTTGAGTCCACAACCTAAAGGTCAAAGATTCATGAAGTGTATGCTTGCAACACTGCTTTTCATTGAAATAATTATGCAAAAATTAACTTGATAGTGATTTTCTAAAAATAAAACTATATTCAAATCCATTGTTTCAGTAATAACGTTAACTGATGGCTTATTCAAAGGTTTTGCAGATACTAGCTGTGTTATGTGATGGAATTTTGCAAGTGAATACTGATTTCAAGGGGTTAGTAAGTTTTTCTTTTAATATTTGTTGAGTTTCTGTGAAAATGTTATTTTCTAAGTCTGTTTATTACCTTCTTTTCTAATTATAATTTACGTTCCTCTAATCCTTTAGTGAATAATTTCGCGTCTGTGTGCAGGTACAATGAAAAACGATGTCAGAACAAATAAACACGAACGATATCATCTTTACACAGAAATTTGCTACATTTGTTTTGTTATCTTCATGCGAACAAACAAAAATTGGGCCAAGAGAACAATACTGAAAATTGTGTTAAAATATTTTCCCAATTTTTAAAATTATAATCGTTTCAGAGTCTTCTTCCTCAAATATTGGCTACAAAAGAGAGTCAAGGAGAGAGAGCATCAAGATTTAAGGTGGTGATCCGGGCAGAAAGAGAAAGTAAATAGTCTTAGATGAAACTGTTAGAGAGGTAGAAGGAGAAACAGATGAAATGTAATAAAAGGATAAAAATAGTAGGCACATATATAGCGATTATTATTTGGCAGGCACTATTCTGAACATTTACTCATCAAAAAACAACAGCCTTGGGAAGTAGATGCAATGATTATCTGGAAAACTGAGATACAGAGAGACTAAGTAAAAGTGCCCAAAATCTCATAGTTAATGAGGTGCTAGGGATGGGATTTGACTTTGTATTTATAGTCCATGCACTTATTATAATTACCATCCGGTTTGAGAAAAGGAAAAGTCGGCAGTATGAATTCCTGCAGGTTAAAGGATTGAAAGAAGCTCATTACTTTCAGCAACAAGGACGTCATTAATAACTTTTGTCAGAACAGTTTCAACGGGGAGAAAAACTGGCTTTGGTGTTACCCACTGAAACCTTCTGTGGTGACTTTTCTGACATCGGATCCTCAGTGCTTTCCACCCAGGTAGGTGTTTTCCAGAATCAGACACCTGGATTATATATAGCATGCAAGGCATTTATCATGGATCCACTGTGCATGGAAGAGAAAAGAAGAAATATAAGAGGGAAAAAAGAAGTCAAACTGTGATGCAGGCAGTTGTAGCGAATCTGAAACGGAGCTCTGGAGGGACTATTGACTTTTCAAGTTGTTCTACATTGGGTTAAAATGGTTCTTCGTTATAGCCACCCTTGTCTCAGTCTCCAGATGTGGACTATATAGTTCCTCATATAGTCCAGGAACTATATGAGCACGGATCTGGGCAGGGGCCGGCGGGGGCGGGGGAGTGGGGTATTGAGGTGCCGGTGGTCCTTTGTTGACCAAACTATCTGCAGAAGTTCTTTGAAGGGTAATGTCCACCACATATCCCCATCATTTGTAAGGTTTTATTTTCTTATATTAAATCTTCATATTTAGATAATCAAAAGTAACACACACTCACACAAACACACGCGCACACACACACACACACACACACACTGATACATGAACCGTAGGCAACATTTTCATTACGTTTAAATTATTTCTTAATATCTGTCTTCTTATAATAATAATAAACTAGTAGCATCTTGAGGTCAAAGACCTTATATTTTCATCTTTTTCCCCAGCATCTAACAGAGCAATATGATTCATGCTAATAAAATGTGTTGACAGTTGAATAGAGGGGCATTTAAGATAGGTCTTTAAGGAGGACTAGGAGTTTGCCAGTCAGAGCACAAGACCAAAGTCTGAACAGCTTACTTGCAGTCACTGTTCTATTTTCCTTTGTGTTTTTAAATACATAATTGAATAGTTTACATTTATTCTCTTCACTGCAAAAGCTTACTCATTTCCCCAAGCAGAAGTCTCTCCAAAAACAATTGGGAGAGTAAAAAAAATGAACTAACTTATTTTCAGATAATTCATTTAAATGTAGTTATTTCAATGTGTGAACCATTTTCAGTGATTCTTTTGAGATAAGTTAAAATTGTATTTGTAAATTTTATTTAAGTTTAAATCAACAGAAGATAGTAAAATAAAGATGACCTTTTCAAAGATGTTTATATTTTAAAAATATAAACTATTTTCCACTTGTATTATGTAAGATGTTACACATTCTCTTCTATTTTTTGTGGGTTTTCCTGTATACAAGTATGCTTCAATTCCTCTTCTGTAAATGGTGTAATAATTTATAGACTTTTATGAGAAATTAAATAACATTTAAATTACCTAAGTACCTTGGGTAGAATAGACCCTAAAAGATGCCGTATTGTTTGTACCTTAATTATCTCTGTATTTAGAGAAGGAACTGCCTTCCATTTCCATATTTTCAGTACCTGGTACAGTGTTTAATCCAGAGTGTGTGATAAATAAATGTTTCCTGAGTCTATAGAAAATTAATGAAAACAGGATCAAAATAATGATAAGAATTTTAAACAATTAGAAATCAAAGGGAAAAACTAGTCTCAGGAAGATATCAAGTAAGCATTTATGACTTTCATTACTTTGCTCTTTCTTCAAATGTTAGCTCACAAATGATGTTTGTCCAACAGCCAGATTTTCATGCATAAAGTCTGAATGATGACTCAGAAGGCGAATCTGAGATTATCTACCTCTCCTTTTCAGATGACAATATTGGGGTTGTACAGCTAATTTGTGGTAGATTGAGGGTTGGGAATTCAATCTCCAAACATAATTCACAATCATTCTTTCTCAGCCAAAAATTTTGATTGTAAGGCCACAAATATTTCTATCATCTATTCTTCTAGGATTGTAAAAGACGAAAGTATAAATTAGGCTTTTTTTTTTTTTTTTTGCATAGTCAAATTATTTTCATGTTTTCAATGCAGCAAATATTTTTATTTGGCATCTCTGTGGTGTTTTATTAAGTTTCTTTTTATTATAATAAATCCTATAAATCAGTAAAACTACTTGCAGAATAGACCCATTGATGCATAATAAAAAATAGGCAATTCCCAAAATTATTGTTTTACAGTTTAAACTGCTTGCCTAAAATATTCATTCATCTGGTCATCAAAAGCCTGCTCATCTTTTACTGCCAAGGTCAAGTTTTGTTTAATACAAGATGCCTAGGATGTTGAAAATTATGATTGTAGCTCTGGCTTTACTTCTAACTTACGCCACATTGCCACAAGCTTGAAATCTCTTTGAGTATAAAACCAGGGCTTATGTAGATGATTTCTAAGTTCCTCTTCTGCTTTCAAAGTTGGGTGGGACTACAGAGCACTTTGCCTGACTACGTTTTCCTTTCCTATGGTATTCCGTACCTGTTACCATATAATTTGGTGCTTAGAAAATAATGTATATAGCTTTATGTGACTTTCGCTTTGTTTATTGTTTATATGCTTGTCTTGTTTTCTAAAAAAAAAAAAAAATTGCAAATTCTTCAAAAGACGGCTGCACTTAATCTCCTTTAGTTTCTCTGTTTCTTACTTATTGACTAGTAACACCAAGAATACACTTAATACTGGTTGGTTCATTTAACAAAGCCAATGTTCAAAAACTGAAGCTTGGGAAACAATTAGGTAATGATTACTAATGTTACTGTATAAAGGGGATCCATGTCTTTACCATATAACTCATATTTAAGAGGTGTATAGAGTTGTCAAAACTTTCCACTTTGATCAGAGGGACCTCTTAACTAAATCAGTCAGGCCTCTCTGGCTTCTCTCTTTAAGAATTACATTTACCCACACCTACCCCCAAGGAAATACGTGAAGTTTGGACAACCAATGTCAACCCCTGCCTGAAAAAGAAAGAAGAAACCAGCTGGGGAAAAAATGGCATTTTGATGATCAATAGTGGGTGAGCATTCTTTTCTTGATGTCACCTCTCCTTCCCCCTACCAATTAATGTGTAATAATTCTCCTCATTCTGAATATATCTTTTTCTCCTATCTCTTTCCCCACCCTCACATAAGACTGGAGACATAATTTTCAAGTGTAGTCTGAATGACACTTCGGAGTTTATGGTCTTATTTTATCTTCCTAAGAATCTTGTGAAGTATAGAATTAAGCATCTGAATGGTGCAGAGTGAAGAAATGGAATATTGGAGTGAATGAAAGTGATGGACCTGAGATCAGAATCCAAACCTCCTTAAGAAATTCCTTCAAGTAACTATATAAAAGCGGAACCAAATAATAGTTATATATCCTACTTTCCCACTTGTGTATTAGTTTTTTATTTTTTGTTTTTAAATCTCCTTCCCATTATACTGCAGTTGTTTAAATATAAGATAATAAATAAGAGACAATAAACTCTCTGAAGATAAAAACTGAGACACAGCAGTCTTTAAAAAAAGCATAATGTCCTCCATTATGCAAATGAAATGAATATGTATAATATATACTATAATATGAACAATACTTTAATAATGGATATTTGTGAATTTCATTAATATAAACTGTTTCAATATTGGTAAAATTCAGAGTAAGTGAGCTTATTTTTGAAATGTTGGGGCCAATTTTATATTTTTCCCCCATTTTGGTAAGTTGTCAGGGGAATTATACCAGAACTGGTACAACAAGATGGTGAACTCTCATCTCTTCCACACTCCTGACTTTGACTTCTTAGACTATTAGATTTTCTTTTTAAGCACTCCACAATTATTCAAATATAACCAATTTAATTTTAAAGAATATATGCAAAATATTTCCCATAATTTGTGATGTTCTCGTTATACCCAGTTGAGCTGTGAGCTACACATTGATTAACTTTGCCCTTTTCTTCTTTTTGTGAAAGCCTGTGGGTAGGTACCCATCCATTCCAATTAATATATAATAATAATGATAAACTAAAGACAAAATCCCAGCTATCAACTTCCATCTGTGGTTATGCATACATTATCTGCTTCTGGCAAGTCACACTGTATGCAAACTTAAATTTTTCAACGCTGCAGGAATTGCATAATGTATTCACAAAAGCCTAAAATAGAGATTTCCCCACTTTTCACCACCTTTCTTTTATTTCATGCTCAGAGACCCTATAAATGCAGTTAGAAACACATTTTTATCTTTATTTATTTTTATTAGTATTCTTATTTTTAAATTTATCTTGTTATGGTTGCCAATACCAATGAATGCATACCATTTTTGCTCTCACAATAAAAACTATTTTGTAAAATACATTCAATTTAACAAGTATTAATTAAAGAAGTTGGCCATGCTTTTGGTAACATTGTAACATTCTTTATTTAAAATATTTTTATTAAAAATATAGTTAGCATATAATATATAAGTTTCAGGTGTACACAATAGTTATTCAACATTTTTATACCTAAAGAAGTGATCACCATAAGTTCAGCCACCATCTGACACCATACCATGCTATCACAGTATTATTGACTATATTCCCTGTACTGTACATTACATCCCCATGACTCATTTGTTTTATGCCTGGATATTTGGACCTCTTATTGCCTTTCACTTTTCCCTTCCTTTTAAGTTTTTCAATTACAGTTGGCATTCAGGATTATTTTATATTAATTTCAGGCATACAGCATATAGTTAGACATTTATATAATTTAAGAAGTGATCTCCCTGAATAGTCTAGTACCCACCTGTCACTATACATTGCTATTAACATATTATTGATTATATTCCCTATGCTTTACTTTACATCCCATTGACTATTTTGTAACAACCAATTTTACTTCTTAATCCATTCCCCTCTTTTACCCACTACCCACCCTAATGTCCCTCCCACCTGGCAACCATCAAAACGTTCTCTGTATCTATGATTTTGTTTCTGTTTTGTTTGTTTATTTTGTTCTTTAGAGTCCACATATAAGTGAAATCATGATGCATCTGTCTTTCTCTGTCTTATACTATAGTCAGCACAATACCCTCCAGGTCCATCCATGCTGCTGCAGATGGCAGGAACCCATTCCCTTCCATGTTTGAGCAATATTCCATTGTATATATGTACCACCTCCTCTTTATCCATTCTTTTATCGATGGACACTCAAGCTGCCTCCACATCTTGGTCTTTGTAAACAATACTGCAATGAACACATAGATGCACACCTCCCATCAAAGTAGCATTTTGGGTTTCTTCGTATAAATACCAAGAAGTGGGATTACTGAGTCTTTCTTTGTTTCTTGTTATAGCCTTTGTTTCAAAGTCTATTTTGCCTGGTATAAGTATTGCTATCCCAGCTTGTTGGTTTTTTTTTTCTTTTCCCCCCATTTTCATGAAATAACTTTTTCCATCCCTTTACTTTTAGTCTGTGTGTGTCTTTCAATCTGAAGTGAATCTCTTCTAGGCAGCATGTGTAGGAGTTTCATTTTCTTATCCATCAAACCACTATATTTTGATTGGATTATTTAATCCACTTACATTGAAATAAATTTTTGATAGATAGGTAGTTATTGCCATTTTATTATTCATATTTTTGAACTTTATTTTTCCATCTTAAAGAAGTCCCCCTAACATTTTTGTAATACTGGTTTGGTGGTGATGAACTCCCTTAGCTTTTTCTTGTCTCGGAAGCTATTTATCTGTCCTTCAATTTTAAATGATAGCTTTGCTGGGTAGAGTAGTCTTTGTTGTAAGTCCTTGATTTTCATCATGTTGAATATTTCTTGCCAATCCCTTCTGGCCTGCAAAGTTTCTGTTGAGAAATCAGCTGATAGTTCCCTTGTGGGTAACTGCTTTTCTCTTGCTGCTTTTAGGATTTTCTTTTTGTCTTTAACCTTTGCCATCTTAATTATAATTTGTCTTGGTGTAGGCCTGTTTGGGTTCATCTTGTTTGGAACTCTCTGTGCTTCCTGAGCTTGTATGTCTATTTCCTTCACCAGATTGGGAAAGTTTTCAGTCATTATTTCTTCAAACAGATTCTCAATCTCTTGCTTTCTCTCTTCCCTTTCCTGGTAATCCTATGATGTGAATGTTGTTATGTTTGATGTCCCAGTAGTCTCTTAATCTATCCTAATTTTTTGGAATTCTCTTTTCTTTTTGCCGTTCTGATTAGCTGTTTCCTGCTACTTTGTCATCCATATCGCTGATTTGATCCTCTGCTTCATGTAAACTGCTGGTTATTCCTTCCAGTGCAGTCTTCATTTCAGTTATTTCATTCTTTACTTCTGACTGGTATTTTTTATAGTTTCTATGTTTTTTTTTCTTTGTTTTTCTTTGTTTTTTTCTTTGCTTTTGTTTGTTGTTTTTATGCTTGCTATTTCTTTGTTGAAATTCTCAGCAAGTTCCTTGAGCATCCTTATAAACATTGTTTAAAACTCTATCTGGTAGGTAGCTTGTCTCCATTTTGCTTAGAGAACTCCATAGAGTTATTTTTCTGCAGTTTTCTCCTGTTCTTTCATTTAGGATATATTTCTTTGTTTCTTCATTTTAGCTGCCTCTCTGTGTTTATTTCTATGTATTAAGTAGGGCTGCTATGTCTGCCAGTCTTGGATCTGTGACCATATGTAGTAGGAATCCACTGGGGCCCAATGACACAGTTTCCCTGGTCACCTGCTCTGGGTGCTCCAGGAGTGTCCAGCGTGTGTGGGTTGTGTGTGCCCTCCTGGTATAGTTGAGCTTTGATTGCTGTTGTCATGTCAGTGGGTGGTATTGACCCTCCGGCTGACTGGCTGTGGAGTTTGGCCACATCCACAGCTTATAGGCTGCTATGCAGGGAGCTTATTTCATGGAGCAGGATTTGCCCCTGTGGACTCTGGTGCCTATTGAGACCACCCTTTGTGTGTGCCACTTGTGGGGCTAATTGGGTGGTGCTCTGCTGTGGTCTGAAGCCAAGCTCCAAGTATGTTGGTTCTGGGGCCTCTTTGGAAGAGCTCCATGGGAGGCCAAGGTCAGCCACCACCTGTGACTGGCTAAGGAGTACGTGGTAGGAGATACAAAGCGATCCACAGTTGGTCGCTGCCTGTACTATACTTGGAGGTGTGTAGGAGAGGCCACACTGTGAAGCAAGGATGGCTGCCACCATTACCAGGTCTGGGGTAGCTCCGCAAAAAGCCAGGCCACTCCAAGGCCTGCTGCCCCCTGCCGGCTCCCATAAGGTTCAGCTGCTCACTGATAAAGTCTCTGGAAAGTTGGGTGAGGCAGGGTCTTAGTGAGTCAGCAGGATGGAACTGTGGCGCTCACTGGCCAATCAGATTCAGATTTGGCCTGTGAGGTGGGCTCAACATAGGAAAAATGGTGCCTGTCTGACGGCTGCAAGGAGGAGGGCCCCACACAGCATAAGTGGGCACTGTACCTCAGTCCTCACCTCAAAATTACACAACTCAGTCTCTTTCCATATGTCTCTGACACCCCCAGAGTCACAGTTCTTCTGCTGGAGCCCAGAATGAGTACCTGTGCAGGCCCCTTAAGAGAATGTTTGATTTTCTCTCAGCCTTCCTTCCATCTGAACGGTCAGAATCCCCACTGTTTTTCACGGCCAAAACAGTGATATGACTAATAATAATGAATGAAAGTAATGTTATAGGAATTAAATAAAAAGATATTGGACAAAATAATATATCAGAGAAATGGTTCAGGCAATAGACCTATTAACATTTAAAAGGTAGAAATTGGCCAACATTTTGACCTAGATAGAAGTGCTACTTTATTGATGAACAGAACTCCAAGTTCAATGTCTCATTAAGATTTGTAATGAACACTTTTGGAGATTCTGCCTAGTCACAACCATCCTTTCTTTACCCTGGCTTCTCTACAGTGATCAACCTTGGCAGCCATTTAGATCAGTTCATCCCTTTTGCTTATAGCTTCAGTTGATTAAATCAGAGGGCTCTCAGAGACTCTGACTGAGAATGTGGACATGGTAAAGATTGTTTGGGGTGGTTGAACCAGCAAAGCACAAGCTCAGGAAGCATAGAATAATCATATTTTACCAAACATATGAACCAGAGAGGCCAAGAGGGAAAGATAAAGATGATGCACAGAGAAAAACAAAGATATGAAAACAAGTCAAGATGACATGGCCGTCCCTCATTTTAGCATAATTCTGGGGCTGCCTGATTTCCTCCCTTGGGTTCCTGTGAGATAGCCCTAATCTAAACCACCTCCATCTTTTTTTCCCCTTAAGCTAGTTGACGTAGGTCACTGTAGATAAATCCTAAAGCTGGACTCAAATATTTCTTCTTTTTGGCAGTGAACTGCTCACATTTTTACATTTCCTAACGAATTACATATACTTTTATTAATAAGTAGAGTCTGCAGAGGTGGACAGTATCATCTAATTACATTCAAAATGAGAAATCTATTACTTATTAATGAAAAGAGATGAAATGCAGAAAACGATCATTGTGATTGTTGCTATGGTTATTTACTTCCCTTTTATTATGGATTCCTCTCAAAATTAAAGTTAAGATAGACTACATTTAATTTTAGTACTTAGTATTAAATATTTAAAATACAAAAAATGCAAAATTATGATCCTTCTAAGAAGACAGATTTTTTTAATTTTATAAATGAAGAAAAGAAGTGTATATAATTAGATTCAGAAATTTAACTTGGCTAAATTTATTTAACTTGGTTAACCCATCATACCTGATGTGTTCAAGAAGCACCAGAGAAGCCTGCTAAGAAAATATATGGGGTGGGTACAGGGATGAACACTGCTGATACTACTACTATCCAGTCTTGTGCCACTTAACAATGGGGAAACGTTTTGAGAAATGTGTCATTAGGTGATTTTGTGGTTGTGCAAACATCATAGAGTGTACTTACACAAACCTACATGGTATAGCCTACTATACACCTAAGCTGTATGGTATAGGTTATTGTCCCTACGCTACAAGCTGGTACAGCATGTTATTGTACAAAATAATACAAGAGAAAATGCTGCAATCAGGAGACACAGTAAACACAATATACATGAGGCTGCTGCCAGCATAACATGGCATATGTTTCACAGAAAATTATTTGTATAAGTAGAAAGAGTACACTCTAAAACAACAATTAAAAGCATAGTATAGCAAATACATAAACCAGTAACATCGTCATGTATTATCATTATCAAGTATCATGTACTGTACATCATTGTATGTTCTATACCTTTATATAACGAGCAGTGCAGTAGGTTTATTTTATAGCAGAATCACCACAATCACGTGGATATGATGTTTCAATGGCTATGATGTCACTAGATGATAGGGATTTTTCAGCTCCATTATAATCTTGTCTATGCAGTCACTGTTTGAAACATCCTGATGCAGTGCAAGACTGTCCATGTATACCAAAGCTGAAAAATGAAATAAATGGATGGTGGATGGTAGGAGTCAGATTTCTCACTGTTGGAATGGGAATATACAGGGAAGTAAAGGGAAGAGGCTAGAATGACTCATGCGGCGATGGAATAGCATTGGGAAAATCAGTAAGAACTCATGTTTAGCTTTATATAGTTGGCTTCATAGCTTAAATATAGATGTTACATATTAAAATACTTATGGTTATCTATACATGTTAGTGTAAACATATCTATGTTCTTTTGTCAGCTGAGAGTACCTAAAATAAATGACATGGTAGAAGCAATAAGCACACCTAGCACAGAGAATTTGTTATCTAATGCTACTAAAAGGAAATATGGCTCCTCAGACAAATGGCTGGACATTGAAGACAGGGAAGGTGAGCCCAGAGCATTTCATTGTGCCCAAAGTAAGGGAGTATTAAAACAAACAAACAAACAAAAAAAACACCTTAATGGAAAATATCACAGGAGCATAGAAAACAACTGAAGACCTCCCAATGGAATAAAGTAGCATTAACCCAAAGGATAAAATAAATATCCATGAGTCCATACTGATATAAATAGATGATTGAATAAATTATTAAAATAGGAGATAACAGAAAAATCCCTCATGCATAAGAATTCAAATAATTTATGTAGATGCTCTGTCCTAAGGGAGATATGGGCTTAAGTGAAGTGTGAACACAGTAACTTCACTCCAAAGAGTACAGTATGGAAAGAGGGATTAAAAGAGTAACTTTACAGTGAAGAAATCTGATAAACACTACCTCAACCGAGTAATCAAGGTCAACATCAACAGTCATAAATCATGATGATAGTATGTACCCTTGATATGTGATGTAAGGGGAAATTTGTCTCTTCCAATTTCTTTCCCGAACTTATAATCTTAGTCTATTTATGGGAACAACATTAGATGAATTCCAAATGTGCCAATGTCATTGCATTGTACATAATACTTTACCAGTGCTTCTCAAAATTGTAAAGGTCATCAGCCAAGAGGGGACTAAGGAGACGTGACAATTAAATGAATTCTGGATCCTGGAACAGATAAAGGACGTGAGTCAAAAACTAAAGAAATCTGAATACAGACTTTAGTTAACAACAATGCATCAAAATAGTAGTAAACATAGCATACTAATGTAAGATGTTAATAATACGGGAAAACATGTGAGGGATATATGGGGACTCTGCACAGTCTTCACAAATTTTATGTATATCTGAAACAGTTATTAAATAAATAATGTCTATTTTTAGAGGGAAAAGAGTAGGTTCTGGGACCTTATGCAAGAGTCTTATGTGAGAGGATTGAAGTGGACTACTGATGATTCTGATTCCTCTGATACATTCACCACATTAAGAGGAACAGGCCATAGTTTGCAAAATTTTTGTGGGTAAAAACTGTCTCATCCATTGTTGTATTTCCAGGCATCAGGTGTAAATATGTAGTAGGCAACCAGTAAATATAAAGTCTGCTGACTGTTGATTTAACTTGTCATTAGTAAATATATTTCCATTACATCTCTAGCTAAAATAAAGACAGATACCTACTTTCCTGAGATCATCACTGTTGTACAAGCTTCTCTTTATAATTTTATTATTATTTTTCTATATGGTTATTAATTTTAGGTACATTTCTATAATGCCAATGTGTATTAAATTTTAATTTCTCCCATAAACATTCATGGAACTATTGATAACTTATTGATGCAATTTGCCACATTTATACTATATATCTATTTATATACAAATAAGAATAATTATTAGATATCTAAATATAAAAATCATTTTTCAAAAAATCTATATTCTTCACTGAATTTTTTCCCTCTTATGAGGATACATGGGGTCCACCCACATGATCCCAGATAACTTTCCCATCTTGAAATGCTCAAGTTCATTATATCTGCAAAGCTATGCCACATAAGGTAACAGCGACAGGTTCCAGAGATTAGGGCATAGATATCTTTGGAGTGCTATTTTTCAGCCACAATCAATTATAAGTCTGTAATTCCCTCCTTAGTTTCTCCTTTGATATTGTAACATTATATCCTATCTCTTAACTTCAGATATCTTTGCTTGGTTGAAAGCACCAACATCTTTATTTTTTCAGCTTTCTTCTCTTCCAGATTCTGTTCTCTCTTCTTCAGCTATTCATTTCTATAAGACTTGTTTTATATCTTGTGAAGTTTAACATAGTTGAAATCAAAGTCATTAATTATTTTTCACACTTGCCCTACATAATACAGTGTTTTTCTTAGTTTTATTATAAGCACAATCTATTTATGCTTCAAAGAACTCCTAGTTTTGGAACCCCAATATCTCTAATAAGGCATTCATGAAAAGTGTATCATTCATCCTATAAAAGTGTATTATTTTCATAGACTCTATAATGTTCAATTTATACTATCCAGCCCCTTAGCTTTAAAAACATCATCTATATGCTAATGACTACAAAATGTACACTTTCATCTCTTATGCTTCTCCCAAACTTCAAACTAATAAGACAAACGCCTAGCCAACCTTTATTTGAATGTCCAGAAATATTGCAAAGCCACTTTCGGTGAGAAAACACCTATTTTGAGCCACTGCCTAAGCATTTTGCAGTATGACAACTCTGCTTACCCCCAGAGTCTGGGTATTTAGATAAGAACTTGAGTTTAAGATTCCCATCACAAGTTTATACTTCGTTATTCCCAGGGCACTTTTTAAAATAAGCACTTAGAGTTGAGCACATGAAAAGTTAGTGACCTCTACCCTAACCACCTTATAAGGAATAGCTACCCTGCTCTCTTTCTCTTGCTTTGTCATGACCTGGAACAGGAGACTGCTCGTTGTACCCCTTCCCACCCATTTCTGGAAGCTGTAAATAATAAATCTGGTGACTTTACTTCTTTTGTGCGAGTATTGAAATTATGCCTTCAATCAAAATGACCCCAGGGTTTTTGCTTCCCCAAAGTGGGGGCTTGAATGCTGAAGGAGCTACCTGCCAAACTATGTGAGCGGCTTGTGCTTCCTCATTCAGCAGGTCAGAATCTTCATATTCTTAATACACCACTTATGTTCCCCCCCCAACACACCAACATACTACAAAGGAATAAAGACCACATTTTCATAAATGCCCTTCATCAGGTCAAGGAATTTCAGATTAAGAAATTTTCCTTCTATTCCTAATTTGTTGAGTGTATTTTATCACAGATTTTTGTCAAATGCTCTTTTTAGATCTATTGAGATCATCATGAGGTTTTTATCCTTTATTATTTAACATTGTAACATTGGTTGATTTTAGGGTGTTGTACCGACTTTGTATTTCTCAGATAAATGCCACTTGGTCATGGCACAAAAACATTGTTATGTTAGTGGATTTGGTTTACTAATAATTTGTTGTACATATTTGTGTCTATAGTAATAAGGAATATTGGTGTATAATTTTCTTTTCTTGTGATGTATTTTCCTGGTTTTAGTATCAGATTAATACTGGCCTCATAGAATAAGCTGGAATGTGTTCCCTTCTCATTCATGTTTTAAAAGAGTTGTGGAAAGGTTGATATTAATTTTTCTTTAAGCTTTTGGTAGTATTCACAAGTAAAACCATCAGATCCTGGGTTTTTGTTTCTGGGAAGATTTTTAAATTACCAATTCACTGTTTTTATTTATTATTGTTCCTTTCAGAAATGCTATGTATTCTTGAGTCAAATATGATAGTTTGTGTCCTTCAAGGAATTTGTTCATTTCATCGACATTATCTCGTTTCTCAGTTGTTCAAAGTATTCTCTTACAAGCATTTTTTGTCTTTTTTCTTTTTTTTTTGAGTTTCAGGTGTACAAAGCAACATAATAGTTAGACATTTACACCCCTCACAAAGTGATAACCCCCCCTTCCCTCAAGCTACCCCTCTGACATCTTATGTGACTGTTATAATACCATTGACTATCTTCTTATGCTGTACTCCACCTCACGTGACTATATACATACATTGGGAGTGACAAAAATATGTATACACATGACTTGTATTCATCTTTTGTTTTCGGTATATATTGAGTATTACAATTTTAATACACTTTTTTTCCTTTCTTAAAATGTGTGTACATGTTTTGGCATCTTCTGTATACATATTTAATTATAGTTGACATACAATATTATTCTACTTCAATTCAGGTGTACAGTGTATTGGTCAGGCATCTACACAGTCTATGAAGTAATTGATCCCTTTGATAAGTCCAGTGCCCATCTGGCACCTTACATGATCTTTACAACATTGTTGATTATATTCCCTATGCTGCTCGGATAAGCATTTTTATTTCTATCAGATCAGTAGTAATGCTTCCTCTTTCCTTCTTTATTTAAGTTATTTGAGTCTTCTTTATTATTATTATTATTATTATTATTATTATTCAATATTGCTCACAATGTGTCATTTTCATTTTTTTAAGAAATAAATTTGGTTTGATTGATTTTACTGTCTGCATTTTCTTTATCTCTATTATAATCTTTATTATTTCCTTCTATCTTCATCCTTTGGGTTTAGTCTGTGCTTTGCAATGGATATTTACATTTCAAACACAGCAACATCTGACACTGTAACATTCCATCCTTTATAATATACTCTCTTTCTTAGTATATCTTACCCAACATATCATTTATCTTTCTACTTATATGGCCTCCCCTTTCCTTCTAATTCTATTTTTCTATCTTATCGTCACCTCTTGGACTTGTAAACATTGAAATCTTCAAAGGTTGGTCTTAACACCTTTCTTTACACTGTGGTAGATGTTGTCACTTGCTTCTTGAATCCAGCATAGAGGGACCCAATCTCCCAGATGCTGGGAATACTGGCAGAGAGCCCCAATCTGTTAGGAGAACATTCATTCAATGACTGGTCAACCCAGTACTATAAAAGCCTGAAACCTTCCCTTCCTTAACTTTGGACAATTCTGAAATTTTCTTCTGGTTTCAGCTTTCCTGTGGTGTCACCTGAGCCCTTTTATCATAGCCCAGCTTCTTCGCTGCCCAATCCTGATTCTTATTCTTTTACATTTTTTGATTCTAAGAATATTCTCTATTAAACTGCCTACATGCTAATTCCCATCTCAGAGTCTGTTTCCCAGAAAACTCAAGGTGCAGGATAATTGTATGTTATCTCCATAGGTGAGTTCAGCTACCTAAGTGGTTTCCTTTTCCTTCTATGTGATGAGAATCATTAATTTCTATTTCTATTCCAGACCTCTGCCAAACACCAGACAACATATCTCACAGATGTTTTAAAATAGTCCCTTGAATACCTCACAGTCAGCTAAAAATAAACATGCCAAAAATAGAAAGCATGATTTCTAACTCTGAAACTTTGCCCTCCTTCAGCCCTGTTTAGTGTAGCTGGAATATATTCTAAGAAAATACCTTTGGTTGAGACTTTTTCAAGATCTTAGTGTCATGTACAAGACTCTTAATATGGTCACTACAACACTGAGTAGATAGGTTGAGATCAGGAAGTCTAATGTAAGGCATTTTCTTAAGCTTTTTACATGTATTAGCTAATTTATCTCTCACAGCAACTCTGTGGAGTAAGTTTTATTACAGTAGATGTATGTTTTGTTTTTATAAAAACTGCCATACAAAGAAGTATATAAATTGTCCAAGCTCCTAATATCAAAACAAAGATTTGTACATCAATAATGTGTCCTAAAATCCACATGTTAATGATTTTCTTATACTACCTCACTGACACAAGTGTTGATGTGAACTTTGAATGTATTTTGATGAGATGGATGGGTAAAAGAAAAAGCTGGTCATACATGTTGTTGTTGGTAAAAACCAAAATAGGCAGGGACATGTTATATAACCATACTATCATTTTTAAATCTCTGGGACTTGCTGAAAAGAATGTCAGCGTCCATGACCAGAAGGGAAGATTTCTGGTCCTAGGTGCTCAAAGGCTGCCCAAATAAGCTCATCCTAGGTTCCTTTCTGTTAGCATGTTTGGAGTAATAGTACCCCAAATGTAAAACCTATCTACATATCTATCATGTATCTATATATACTTATATGTATATGCTACAGTCAAAGCCCTTGTCCATTCATCCAAAAGATGAGCAAACTACAAGCCAAAACCTGAGTGATATCATTGAAATCTCTATTTTCCTTACATCCTCCAATGTAATGTTTTCAAGTCATAATTATACATAAACACTTCTAAAAGTCACTCACTTCTCTGCATCCAAAACACGACTCTTACCACTACCCCAGTAACTGCCATCAAGACTACCCTCACATCCACCCTTGATGCCAGCTTCTTGCTCATGGACCTTGCAAAGACTTCCTACCTAGTCTCCCTCTATCAACTTTTGCCTTTCTAATCAATCCTTTTTCAATAGCTTACAGTAGTATTTTTTAAATACAAATTGATCGTGTCAATTTCCTACTTAAAACCTTTCTTGACTTCCCTGTGCTCTTAAAAGAAAGAACAAAATCAATAATATGGCTTCCAAAGCTGCATAAGCTGGTTCTTTTTGCCTATCTTTCAAGTGTCAGCACTCAGTTATGACTCCTCTGCCCAACTTCTTTCAGGCCAATTAGCATGTGCCATGCCCCTTCCCACCTCAGGACCACGTATATGCTGCTTTTTCTCCACAGAAAACCCCCAAACCCATATCTGAGTTGATTTATATTTCAGATTTTCATTTAATTAACACTTCCTTAAGAAGGCTCGTATAACTCTCAGAAGTAAATCATCATTTCCTATTATAAACTCTCCTAGCACTATGCCTTTTTCCTTCAGAACTAAGTCGTCCAGTATTTGACCATTGAATACATTTAAAATTATGGCCTCGCCACATATAAGAAGAACATGAGAAGCACCCTTAAATATATTTCAGACATTTTGGTGTATTATATTCACAAATACATAAAGCCTTTTAAGACTTACTAGATTTAATGTTCTCCAGAGATTAAAACACTTGATTGCAACTACTGCATTTGGCTGGGGGTAAGAGGGAAAGCTGGAAATCTCGACCAGTTTACAGAGGCACGTCTGGATCCAAACTTTCTCTCCATAAAACCAACTCGTTAAAAGTAAAGCATTAAGTATGTGAGACAAATATTTCAGGTTTTAAAAACCTAAGAAGAAAACCAACATATTTGTTGCCAACATTCCATTTATTAACAGAATCGTAGGACTTTTGAAGTATTTCATTTGATACCAATGTACGTCCTCTACCCATGAAGAGGGGTGTGGACTGAGGAGTAATAGTACCCCTATTACTGATGGAGACAGCAATTACTAAAGATGGAGACAGCAGTTGCTAAAACTGAGGGAAGAGGGCAAGTAATTCAGTGGATCTGGGTGCAGAAAATGTCATCTATTCTGATATCCTGGAGGAGGAACATGATTTAAAAGTCAAGGGATCAAAAAGTAACTGGGACAGGAGTAAAATTAAAATGGTGAGACTAGCCTTTAAAAATGCCTAAGTCAGGACCTTCATCCTAAAATAGGCTATCCCATTTTCCTGCTGGGTGACACACAAGGGCCAGGTCATGTTGCTAATGCATGGGAGTAGGTTATATTTAAAGTGTCAGTCATATTATCCCCACTTACCGCATTCCACATTACACTTGCTGGCATATCGTGAGCAAAATGTGAAGACTTATCCTTCTGTAGTTCTGAACCATTTGTCCCCTCTTAAGGGCACAATATTAAGGATAAAACATTCTTCAAATCCAGGAAAAAAAATTAAAAAGTTTTTCCATCGAGCTCCTAGAGTGTGCCAAGACGCCACTGTCACATTAATCTTTGCAGCAACCCTGATACTGTTGATAATATTCTCCATTTCATAGGGTGGGAAACAGGGTCCAAAAGAATTAACATCTTTTTTTACATTATAAAATTCCAGAGTTGAATCTATGTCTCATTCTAATGTCCATTTTCTCCCTGTTATACCATGTTGCTCACCTATTGCCTTATGGGTCTCTTTACTGCCCCCCTCTATCAAAATATGAGTTTATTTTTTTTTCACACACAAATTCATAATTCGACTGAAATGACTTCACAACGATCAGTTGCCTATAACAAGGCATACCCATTTTAATCAGTTTCCTATCTCCTTGTGATCTGAAAGAGTTAAAGAATTCTGTTTTACTGAAGGAATTTCAGACTTCACATGAGCTGTGGGGGATTTGGATCAGTTGATTGGTTTTGCAGGTAAAGCTCACTTAACCTTTTTTAAAGGGTGACTGCAGACTGAAAGGAGTTTCCTGCTTCCCATCAAGCTGAGCCTCTCCATCCAGAATGAGGACAGGAGAGGCTGCAACTGCTCTGCATATCTCAGGTCACCACTGGCTGTGGGCTAGCCAGGGATTTTTTTTTTTCGTTGGAGTCTTCTAAACAACCTTAATGTTTCAATAGTCACAGAGCACATAACAGAATACCTCAGGAGAAAAAGAGTACCCAGAATTACAGTCCAGATATCTGTGTTTTTATCAAGCCCCTAAGTTGATCTTGGTAGTGGTGGCTCAAGAATCTCACCTTGAGAAACTAACTTGGAGACAGCCCTGTCTGAATGTCTACCTGCTGATACGTGTAAGTGCGCTTTGTGCAGATTTCCCTGCATCTCTAACTTTTTTTGCAGCTTCTCCGAACTTTCCTTCCATGTCTTTTGACAACCCATTGATATTATTTTGATAGTAAGGTATTATTTACTATTTATTTGTTATTGATTATTCATTTGTCTTTCTTCTTTATAGATTATATACTGTGTTTTTAATCTCTGATGGCACCGCTCTTAACAACAATGTAGTAGATAAAAGAGTAGATTTTTTTCATTAGAAGAAGTATTACTCTATTGGCAAAGCCTATCCCTATGCTAGTAATACTGAAAGAGGTTTTAAAGTTGGTATCAGCTGTCATATTAGTATGGCAAATCAATATTTTTAATCTGCAAAAACCAAAAAGCAAGTATGTTGGCAAAGAGAACAGAAGAAACAATTTTACTTTTTGGTCAAGCTTGACCTTTATCTAGATGATAGATTGAAATGACCCAAAATGTTGGCAGAATGCTTTTGCTGAGATGACCAGATACCACAGTCACTGAAGTAATTACAGTTCAAAAACAAAGCCGATTGAAGTTAGGCTATTTTCCTAATAAAGATGGAAAGGAAGAAGAGTCATTATATTTCTTTTATCTCATATAAATGGATTTTGGCAGAATGGTTGAATAAGTGTTAAATTATAATTTCCCTCTTCTAGCCAAGTTCCCAAATAACAACATTACCATATATGGCATTTAAAGGACTATCTCTGAACAGAGTGTCTTAAAGCTTTTGGACATAAACTCTCTCAGGAACATTGAATCATAATTATAAAAAAGATTCTCAAGTCTATGTTTCAAGTCCTTATTCTTTTCTAGAATGTGGTCATGAATACCTAACACAAGTTCACTATTTCCCCTACACACACACACACACACACACACACACACACACAAATTGAATCACCTTATCCTCCAAAGAGGGCTCCCTCTTTGGACCTAATTCTGCTTTTGAAAATGCTACTAGAATTCTCTGAGTAGCTGATGCAAAATATCTGAGAGGAGCCCTTTATTTGTTCTGTATTCTTAACCACTCTAACCAATTTTTCAAGTTCTTTAAATGTTTGCCTCAAAGTATGTTTCTGATTTCCAGCATCATGATGCTGGACCAAGTCTGAACTTCCCTGGGAGCTTCTCTCACATATCTCCTGATTAGTCTTTGCTCCAAATTCTTCTCTACTCAGCAAATTCTGGTCTCGGCCACTAGGTTAATCTTTCTAAATCACAGTTTTCATCTTGTCACTCACATTTTCAATGGCTCGCCAAGATCAATAGGCTATATTACTAACCTTGTGCCTAGGTATTTAAAGCCACTTTTTCATTTTTGTAATTCGATTCCAAAACTCCCCTTTAAGTACTTTGAAATGTCTATAAATATGTATATTAACTTGAGAGGTGGCCTCCTAAAAGATGTGTTTACCTGGAACATGTAAATGTGACCTTAATTGGAAAAGGAGTCTTTGCAGATGTAATTAAGTTAAGGACCTCAAGATGAGGTCACCCTAGCATAGGGTAGGTCTTAAGTCTACTGACATCTGTCCTTATAAGAGTACAGAAGGAGAGAAGACATGGAAGAGAAGATCATGTAAAGATGGTGGCAGAGATAGGAGTTATCCAAGCCAAAAAACACCAGGAGCCAGCAGAGGCTGAAAGAAGTAAGGAAGCATTCGCCCTAAAGCTTTCTGAGGGAATGTGGCCTGGCTGACATCTTGATTTCAGACTTATGGCTTCCAGAGCATGAGAAAATAAATGTCTTTTGTTTTAAGCCACCCAATTTGTGTTGGTGAGTTATGGCAGCCCTAGGAAACTAACACAGAGGTCAACAGAGTCCTGAAGATGTCTGCTCCTGTGGTTTTCCTTGCTTGGGATGCTTACCATTCCTCACCACTTACTAAAACGATAGTTAACATTTTTAAGTTCATACAACATAAAAGACACTGTTCTAAGACTTTGCACGTATTAAATTGTTTAAATCTTTCATCAGCCCTATAAAATAAGTATTGTTATGTCTACAGATAAGTAAGCATTCATTCCAGATGACCTGAAGTTTGAACAGAGCAGTCTTACTTTACAATCCATGCTCTTAATCCCGTCAAAAACATGAAGGTCAAAGTTCAAAACATACCCCCTCTGTGAGGTCTTTCACGATTACCTGCCTGACAGAGATCTTTCTGGTTTTCTATAGTTATTTTGGTAAGTGCTACTCGTGAAACAGTATTGACTACATCACATTATTTATTCATTCAGCTAGATTGTAAAATGCTTAAAAGAAGTAACTGGTGTCTTTTATATAAACCAGGGCTGCCAAAAAAATGTATACAAGTGGACACTTTGGTCAACATTGCTCAAGCAGTAGTTTGACGTAATCAGAAATGTCTGGATGCTGATGGTAACCACTTTGAGCATCTCTTGTAATTGCAGAAGTCAAATGTGACTTGTATTCGTCTTTTGTTATTGGTATATATTGAGTATTAAATTTTTAATAGTTTTTTCCTTTCTTAAAATGTGTATACTTTTTTTTTTTTTGCTAGCCTCTGTATATTTAAATTTTTTCTTCTACAGAGACTGACATTGTGCTTTTCTAGGTTCATAATAAATAAGTCATTGAATGAATACATCTGGAAGAAGACAAGGGAAATGACCATGTTTAACACAAGTTAAACAGAGGGTGAAACCATTTGTCTAAAGTTATTTTAAAAAACAGAAGGAGGCTGACCTTCAGATTTCTGACTCACCAATGCTTATTCTCACACCATTGGTCTCCTCTTACTTTAACAAACTTAGAGCACAGAAATATGTTCAAAATACTCAGTTTTAATAAACATTATTAACAACATACATATAGAAGAAATATAAAATAATTAAACATAAAACTGGGAAGTTTTTCAAATTATTTTAAATAGCATAACAGATGAAGTGAATATCTTGTTAATAATATAATTGGTTATTTGGTTTTATTTTCAAATGTAGATATTTTAAAAAATCTAAAAAAGTCAGTGCTTTGAATAAACAAAATCAAGATGTTAAATTCAGTGACTTATTTATTCTGTGCAAGGATGGAAAGAATGACTCACCTGCCTCTTTCCTTTCTAGACTCAGTAATCCTTCTTGAACAACAATTTGTGTGAAGCAGAATCATCTCAAGAAAAGTGAGAAACTCAATCTAAAGCATTGTTTCATGAATTCTAGAAAAAGGTTTTTCCCAGCTCCAATTTTATAATCTATACAATTTTGAAGATGATAAAATTATATGCTTTACTTCTAAGTTATATTTGTGAAAATGCTTTCTTACTATTCTTTATTTTTCCAAAGGAAAAAATAAAAACCATATCTATTTTATATATTTTTTCATAGGTGTAGCATTGATCAATTCTTAGAAGATAAACAATGAATTGTGGGACTATAGCAGAAAGTGTGATTGTAATCAGCAAAGAGGTGTCAGGAAGACATGACAGGGAAGGACACTTCTGAATTGGACCACGTAAGAAGAAGTGTTAGAGTTGAGTAGAATTTTACATGTGTAGAAACAAGGGACTGGGGAGATACCTGAGCAAAAGCACAGATGGAGAATTGGACATCTGGAGTTTTGATGTATCTAAAGAATCAGGTCTATGGAATTACATAGTAGGAAGGGCTGTGAGAAAAGAAACCATAAATACAATTACATTTTTAAGAACACTGTCATAACAAGTTAGACGTTTACTCCCTCTCACAACATAGGGAAAGCTCAGATTGATAGCTCAGTGGTATCATCAAAGACGCAGGTCTTTCCATCTCTCCCTATCATTCAATCTTTCCATGTGTTTCCTCCTCAGGCTGATTCAAACATAACTGCTGCAATTCCATTCTCAACATAAATGCATCCAGAGGAAAAAGAGAGTCTTGTGTTTTCCTGTGGGTCTACCTTAGAAATAATGAACCTTTCTCAAAAGACACTTAATGCATTTCCACTCACATGTCATAAACTATAGTTGGATCACTGGCCCATTTCTGATTAACTTATTTAACAAATACTTAGTGAGCCCATCTAATGTTGTCAAACACTGTTCTAGACATTTTGAAATATGACAACATCAGGAAGTCATTGGATGGTTTTGAAGAGAAGAGTGGTGTGATCTTATTTACATTTTGAAAATGACCACTCTGCCTACACAGAGTACATTGTAGAGGACAAGTACAGATGCCAAGATAAGAAGCTAAAGCAGATGTACAGGTAAAAGAACAGTGTGGCTAGGAGAAGGGTGAGAGTAATGAAGATCAGAAGTGATTGGACTGAGAATATATCATGAAGGTAGTGAAAGGACTGGCTCCTAGCTAGCGTAGTGGACTAACTGGATTGTTTAAACTGATCTTCTGGGAGGAATCAAGCATAACGTCCACTCCACACTATAGTAGCATCAGATTATAAAGGAATTTTAATCATGTGCATCTCAACACAAATTGGTTGAATAGCTATAGCTCCTGCAAGGTCTTAAAACTTCTTTAGAATATAGTTTCTTTGCTCCATTATCAGGTCTCTTGTTGGGTTATTCAGTTATTTAGCATTAGCAATAGGCTTAGTGGTTAAGAGGGAAGGTGGGGGGACAGCTAGGAGAGGAGTGTGCAAAAATCTTCTGTGGAAGAGATTCTGCATCGTCTTCAAGGGGATCTAGTTTTTATAAGAAGTAGTTGGTAATTTCTGTAGGCTCAGAGATATTAGGGGAGTCTAGGGTTTCAATAATTGGTCAGTGCATCAACCCAAATATCTCCAAACCATATATTATGATTCATTCTTCTCCCGTGAGGGTGCTGACCTTCATTGCAGACCTGCCCCATGTGGGAGTGTAAACATTCTTCTAGCTTGGTTATTCTACCATGTGTCCCTGAAAATAAGACCTAGCTGGACCATCAGCTCTAATGAGCCTTTTGGAGCAAAACTTAATATAAGACTAGTCTTGTTTTTAATTAAGTCTCTTGCCTGGTCCTCGGTGTTCTTTGCCCTCCTTCTACAGGAATGAGAACTTCTTTGTATGCTACCAAAGAGACCCTCTGACTTTTTATTAGATTTCAATTGGTGATTAATTATTCTCATCTTGTTGTTTTCATTTTCCAGAGAGTCAGTTAAGCTGAGCAAGAGACATTCAATTCCATTGACCTTATAATGAACTATTGTCTCCATATTTTTCAAACTAGTGACACAATGCTACTACATTCCCTTTCATTACTGTGCTAGTACACCATTCCAGTTCACACAGGTGGAAATTTTAACAACTAGAGTGCAACTTTGTGCCAGACTTTATATGTGCCCCCCAAATACCATTATTGGGGTTCAATTGCTATCTGCATGGTGAATGATCTAGTTTCCAAACTCCTAAGTATCTCCTGCTTCCCTGGAGCACTCCTGGTAGCAACTGTTATGGGTTGAGTTCCTCAGAAAGTAGATTCTGAGATGGAGTGTTTCATGCAGATCATTAGACAACACCTGGGGAAGGGAGGGCAAGGAAGAGGGTAATTCCTCTAAACCCTAATGATTGAGACAAAAGTCAAGAAGCATTGTATGCCCAACAATGGCCTTGACCAATCTTGCAGGAAGCAGTAAAGTTAGATGGATGATTAGAACTGTCCCAAGTTGAAGCAAGATGGGCAGGCCTTTATGCCCTTTTATTGACTATTCATTGAATGAGGAACCTTGGCCAAAGTGGTTTTCCACTGCTGAGTTAATCCCTGAAAGGGCTGACAGTTGAACATTGTCTTCCTCTCTTTCTCCAATGCACCTCCTCCAATGAAGCATATTATATGCTGAGTGTGAAGCTCTGTCTGCTGGGGACACAAAGAGTAATAAGAAACTTCAGGTTCTTTGGGAGAAAGATACACATCATTTTGCCATATCATAATGATGATTTAAAAAGCACACACAGTGCAGGGTCATCCTGATCTAAGTATTAAGGAGTGAGAAGAAATTACCCGTGAAGAAACGGAAGAATATTCTAGACAAAAGTTCATCATGAAAAAGAGACGTGGCAAACTTCTTCATGAGGGGACCTTCAGGTAGCTCAGGTTGTGGCTAGTTTTGCATGGGCTTTGACATCACTACTTAGTAGGTGCTGGCAGTCACTAAAGCGTCAGCTTACGCTAGTAGTATATGGTGAGGTTGGTGAGGTTTTCATTTTGTAGAGACCTGATGGGCACAAGTCTAGAGGATGGATTAATCAAAATGCTTACAATGGCTTGGTATGCACATAATGACCCTTCTTGACAATGAAAGACACTGAAGGTTTCTGAAAAGGAAACTGACTTGATCTCCTCTGTGTTTTGGTAGAAAATGAAATATATTGGTGGCAAGTGGATCATGGGACAAGAAAGTGGATGCAGGGAAATCAGTTAGAAAGCTATTAAAATGGTACAGGTATTATTCTTATCAAATAATCTGTTGCTGAAGAAAAAAAATCCTATACTGCAAATGTGCAGATGGTCTAAAGATATTTGCTTCTTTAAATTCAAATTAATTTATTTCAAATTACCGGTCCCTTTCACTTTACCACTTGCCTGAGGTTTTGCTTATCAAATAAACTCTTTTTTATTATTAAATTGATTGGGGTGACATTGCTTAATAAAATTATATAGGTTTCAAGTGTACATTTCTAGAATACATCCTCTCTATATTGCATTGAGTGAGCTATTCTTTATCTCAATATGTGCTTTTTCATGTTTTCACCATGGCACACTCTAGCGTTTTATTCTTAATCTTCATCTCACACCACTGATAATACAGGGTGAATCTGGAAAAAAATAGAAGAAGCCAAATACACAACATATGGCTCTGTCCTAGTGTTCAGTGGATAGAACCATATAAATCAGACATGATGAAATCAGGGGTCAAGAAAAAAGAACTAAGTGGTGAACTACAATGGTATTTTAGTTTAGGACCTATGTTAAATGAAGAAGATTGAATTCTATGTACCTGACCTTTAGGACAAAGGGTATGGAGAAGTCATGACATATACCTGGGTACTGTCTATCTATGATTTCTCCTTAGTGGAAGACAAAGTGGTTCGAAGGGCACATCTGACAAGTAAAGAGAATATTAAAGGAACTATTCATCCTGGGTTTAACTAGTGTATTCAAAGTCAAGAAAGTAGTGGGGGGTTAATCTTAAACTTACAGGAACAAGTGAGCTCTTCTCTGTTTCTATGGAAATAAATGGGTGAAATGAAAGTCTGTAACTCTTGGCCAGCTCGTAAAAGATCTGAGTAGACTTACATTGCTAATGGACTCCTCAGAGTAAGCCATTCTTAAAGAGAAGATCATTCCAGGAGCCACAAGCAAAGAGAAAAAGGAACTAAGAGATTCCCAGAGTGGGAATCACCACTTCGTAGGCTCATCTTGGGATAGTCAATCAAATCCTTCATCTCAGAGGTTAAAAGAGTCTTCAGAGTTCTATTGAGGCACCACTTGACAAGAGCAATCAGCAAAATGCTTGGAAAGTGGTCTTATTGCCAGTAATAACACAGTGGTCTACAAAAGGCTTTAACTGTAATCATTGAGGGACGGTCTTTGACAGGATGTGAACACAGATAAGTCTTCAACTACTGTTAGGAACAAGAGAAACCTGGTAGAGAATGGTCTAAAAAGGAGTAAATGACTATTTGGAATACACCAAAAAGAAGCTGAGTTTTTAAAATTAAAACTGGTTGAGAATACACATCCTATTACATAAAGGCACCCATATAATACAAGTGGAAAGCCATGAAAAGCTCACTATGGAGATCACCTATTTTCTGCTCTCTCAGGTAGTAGCTGCTTCTTTATACCACATCAGCTTTCTCATTATTTTATGCCCCCTCATAACTTCGATTTACATATGGCTTCTTTGCGCCTTTTAACTATATCATAGTTTTTCACCTTAAACTTCCATTGCTAACTAGAAAACATTTTACATGTCTATTATTTCAAATTTAAGTTTATCGAAGCAAAAATTGGACAGACCTGAGTCATGCTTTCAAGTCAGAACACAGAGCTCATTATTTCCTGGCCAATCTATAGTCAAGACTGGTGAACACACAATGTGAGATATATAGATAATGTATTACAGAATTGTACACCTGAAATCTATGTAACTTTACTAACAGTTGTCACCCCAATAAACTTTAATTTTAAAAAAAGAGAGAGAGAGAGACCATTTATTACATACACGACAGCTCAGGCAGCCAGTGCTGTCACAGTGTCACAGTACTACTTTTCTTTTTCTTTCTTTTTTTTTTAATAAGTCAGTATAGTCAGAGAAGATGCTTCAGCCAATGTAGCACACTGCCTGGAGTTTTCCTATACAGTGGTTCCCCCCTTATCCACTGTTTGCTTTCTGCAGTCTCAGTTACGTACAGTGAACACATCATCACAAGAAGAAGGGTAAGTATAGTACAATAAGATATTTTGAGACAGGTAGAGACTACATTCACATAACTTTGATTACAGTATATTGTAATAATTGGTCTCTTTTATTATTGGTTATTGTTATTAATCTCTTACTATGCCTAATTTATAATTTAAACTTTATTGTAGGTATAGGGAAAAACATAGTAAATATAGGGTTCGGTACCATCTGTGGTTTCAGGCATCCACTGGGGGTCTTGGAACATATCCCCTGTGGGTAAGGGGAGACTACTGTAATCTACCCAGAAGCCTTTGATAGTACCCTCAAGTCATCCACAGCTTCCTTTGTTCGTACACTGGGCATTGTAGATGGAGAAGCCCATTGTCTAGATCTTAGGAATAAAATATTTCTTCAAGCAGAGGCAGAATTTATATTGCATCTGTTCCCTACTCCTAAACACCCTCCTCAACTTTTTTGGAACCCTTTCTAGAATAAGTCAGCTGATTAAAACTACCTGGAAGCCCAGTGACTATCCACAGGGTATCAAACAATTCTATTTAGAAAGATTGAGCTTTTACTGCCCTCTAGTGGAAGTAGAGGAGGCAATTTTGCTGCTCGTAATAAGTGGGGTTCAAGTTGGAATGGATAAGCAGGATCCAGCTTATTGTCCAAAAAGGGCCACTGTGAAAGAAAGAGAGATCAGAGGGTGTACTGGTGGAGAGGTAAAAGGGAGTGCGTATAGGACGGCATATAGAAAGTCAAGTAGGAAACCCTGAATGCCAGGAGCCCCGAGCTTGGGGAACAAACATGAGTGAAGGGGAGGCCCAGGAGCTTGAAGAATTGTCTGAAGGCCAGGAGCTGTGTGGGAGCAAAGTCCTCATTAGAAGACGGCCTGATGGCAATGCCATTTTCATACTTAAAACCATTTGCACCCAAGTATACGTCCGGTATAATGACAAACCCATGACCTCTCTGAGCTTTCCCACGGAATGCTATCCCACAGGATCCCCTCAGATCTAAAAGCAATGCCTGGAACATAATTAAGTGCTCAAATGCTGGTTTCATGAGCTGTAACATCAACAGGGACATCTAGACCACCTAAGTAGGTGGTTGAAAGGAACGTCTGCACAAGCATTTGAAGGATGCAATAAAATACTATGACATCCTAGCTAAGACATTGGAAAATGGCTTTCTATGTGATACTTAAGACTATTCTTTATCTTGGAGTGACTCAACTGTGTATTATCTACAGCCATAATAGCTACAAAAATGGGTAGACCTCATTATATAGATCCAATGCAAGTCTTTTACAGCAGAAATATTATACAATGTTCGACAGCTTACCTAAAAAATTTTAAGTTATTGAGTTACTTAGGTGAATAATTATGGATTCACTCTTAAAACCAGAGAGTAAATGCGTGGTGATGCATTTGCAAGGTGATACCTGTTTATCTGCAAAAGTTTTGTGGTATTGATTCTAAGCAGTGTATACTGTGAAAATGAAAGAATGTAAGCTAGTTATTATTGGTGGTGGTCCAACTGGTTGGTACAATATCATGACACTTTATATCATCTACTAGGAAATTTCTAGCCTGTGAGAGTCAAAAATATGCTGGAGACATATTTTCAGAGAATGATAAATATTATAGTACCTTCATAGGGCATTCCTGAAAATTGCCAAAGTAGTCACTAAAAATGACTCTCAATAACTCGTTCCACTGTTTGAATGTTTATATTTTTCCTAAGTGGTACAAGGAGAGACACTGGGAGATTCACCCAATGAGAAATCAAACTGTAAAATAAATGAAAAATTGAATTCGTGGATCAGTCACTGAAGCAGAGCATAACATTCCCCAAAAGGACAAACACTTTATATCATAAGCAAGAGGCAGGGAAAATAGTATTGCTATCAAATTAGAGTGCCATTGGCAAGCACAAAATAGCTAAGCCAAGAAATATTTCCCCAACTCTGTGTTGAAGACCTGGGATATATTTTGTGTCTGTGAAGAGAATCATATGGGGTTGATTATGTTAAATCTTCTGATGTAAATTTCTGTGTAGATACTAATTAGTAAAGAATGCAATCCCTACCCTGTAGGCCAGGTGAGGAGGCCCTTTTGCAAAAGAAAGTGACAAAGTCCCTGTGCTGGTGGTTCTTAATGTCCCCTGCATCAGCGTCACCTGGAAGCCTTGTTATAAACTGTCCCTACCCCAGTTTCTGATTCACTGGGTCTGGGATGAGACCCTAGAATTTGCATTTGTAAGTGCCCAAGTATGCTGATGACGCTGATCTGGGAAACCACATTTTGCAAAATCCTGCCCTTGCCTCATCTTGGGCTTACTATTTTTGAAAACTTTGGGAACAAGGATGTGGTAACGACATACAAGTTGGAAAATAGAAAAAAAAAGAAATACTGATGATGATTCTTCCTCTACCCTTCTCTAATCTTATAGGAAAATAAAAGGACTTATACTGATTTTCCTTATGCTCTAGCTTCTTCACATACGTTATTTCATTTAATAGGCACAGTCTCCTTGAGCAAACATCATTCAATAACCTATATAATACATAAATAATAAACTGTATAAAGTCCAAGCGTCCTGTGGCTCTTTTTATCATTTTCCATTCAAAGAAACATTAGTTTGATAACTGAAATAATTGAGGGCAAAATGCAAGTTTATACCAAATTTTTTTTCAGAACACAAAAAGGTGAAAAACACTCATAAGGTATATCAAAAAATCTTTCCTTCCCATCTCTTTCCCTTTCAGTATCTTTCAGAGGCATATATATCATAAGGAGATTCTTCCTGAAGGCATTGAAGAAATTCCTGGGACCAGACCAAAAAGGCTCGTGTCAGCCCAGTTAACTGAGAAGCTGAGGAACATGGTTGGGTTTCTCTTTAGCTCTCAAAATATGGCTTGAATTTCATTCACGTAAAAGAAAAAAAAATTAGTGGATTATTATACCATATGTTTTATAGAACTGTACTTCATTTTCATAAAAATAACAGTAGTGGCAGCTATTTATGCATTCATATGGTATGTACTGATGTTATCAATTAGAAAAGTATAAATCAATGAGAAAAAATATTATTCAAGCACATACTCTATTCTAAATAATATTTATTTTTGTAAAATAGGGAGTTTAACCAACTTATCTCATATAGCTTTTAGTTCTATAAATTCTGTAAATTCGTAACTCTTTAAAAACACATTTTTAGAATTATAGAACTTTGTTACAAAAACACATTTAAGAATCATTGACCAACTTTTTTTAATATTAAAGTTAGAGATCAAAATGACTTTGTATGATTTCTTCAAGAGCACTCTAATGATAACAGATGTTTAACTAAAAAACTGCCAGAAAAGAGAAAGGAGAGGGTTAACATGGAAGTACAGTCAAGTTAAAATAAATGATTTATTTAATTTTTTAGAAGGACAGAGTGAGGAGGAAGTTGAAGACAGAATGTCAGGAACCCACATGAAACTTCTCAAAAGAGCACTGTAAGAACAATGTTCTAGAAGGAAGTAGAAGGAGGTATGGTTTAACTTTAAAGGTGGAATGGTTACCTGTGTTTTTCTTAATAGAATATTGTGGGTTTTGCAAATAAAAATTAGTTAAGTTGGGGCCTCATTTGCTACAGACATAGGAACATACTATAATTTGATCCTTTTTTGCTATTAATTGCCTTGCAACAAGACTCTCTAGTTTTGTAGTGTGGTTTCAATATTCTAATCCAAGTGAATGGTGTGAAGTATTAAAAAAAAAAAAAATCAAACAAAGAAAAAGAGGAACTCATTTGAAACCGCAGCTGTTCTCAGGATAAAAGCTGTTCAATGAATATAAATTGAGATCATCACTCATTCATCCTAGGTCAATAAAGAGACAATATCATAATATATTTCTGTTGTCTTCCTCTTTGTAATATGACCCTTAAAATACAATATTCATGGATAACTGAGAGTGAGTCTGTCCTGGTTTAAGGCGCAACTCTTAAGCAGAGAGAATTAAAATATTTCAAGAGATCCTTTATGGACTCTTCAATATTAAATGGGGAAAGGGGAAGGAAAAAAATCTGTGCCAAGATGCTGTTTGGCTCCATTCTCTTCACTTCTTCATTCTTATAATTGAACCTATTTGTTCCCACAATAAGATTAGTTCTACTCTTTGTGTGGATCGAGTTCACCCCCTGCATCCTGGGACTGTTTTAGCTCTAGGCTCCTGCTCTCAAAATGCATTATTTGACACGAAGATCATTCTTACTTCTGGGGCCTATATCTAATGCTCAGGCCATGCTTCATAATGCATTTGCTTTCTTTAGAGCTGAGTCCTGAAGTGTTTTTCCCCTTGGTTCCTATGCCATGTTCCCAGCCTATATTCCAGCTCCACTGCGAAGGCTTTCCAGAGTCTCATCAAGTCCCTCAAGGTGGACCTATTTTACTCTCCTAAACCTCCACCTTGTGCTGATAGCCTAGACTATTTCTCTTACTCTCTGAATGGAAAGTTACCAGGTTCTTTCTCCTTTAATTTCATTTTGTAGTATCCCAAGTCTTAGCGTTGATTGCTTCAATGATTAGTCTCCTATATATAAAAGTAAATCTAAATGTCAACTATCCTATTTCCCCTAAAATAAGACCTAGCTGGACAATCAGCTTTAATGCATCTTTTGGAGCAAAAATTAATATAAGACCTGGTGTCATATCATATCATATCATATCATATCATATCATATCATATCATATCGTATCATATTATATAAGACCCGGTCTTATAGTAAAATAAGGTGGGTCATATATTAATTTTTGTTCCAAAAGACGCATTAGAGTGGATTGTCCGGCTAGGTCTTATTTTCGGGGAAACATGGTATAAGGATTGAAGGACATAAGACTGAAGACTTCCACATAGAGAATGGCAAGTAGGGAAAATTCACTGGGGAATTAATAAGACATAGATAAAAATAGTACTAGGCAGTCACAAAGGCCAGTTGAAAATGGAAAACAAGAATCTGTAATTGTCCAGTGCCCCAAAGTTTTGCATCTTCCCTAAGGATTATTCTGTGGGCTTGTTAGGGGAGCTTAAGCAGTGGTTACTAGGAAGGAATTCTGATTTGTGATGGACATAGATGGATTGAAAAGTTTCAGGAAGTGAAAGCATTGGTTATACTAGTATTGAAGCAATTGAGCCAAGAATTTAGAAGAGGAAAGGGGTTACTGCCACAGAAACTTCTGCTATCCTATGATTCTAAATGCTTTAATTACAGTTTTGCTTATTAGGTCACAGAGCAGCTGAGTGGGGGTATTAAATTGAAACTAATCTGGTGGAAGAGAGGAGATGCTGAGATGGACATTTCAGGGAAGATGCAATACCTTGTAATGGCTACTTGCAGCAGATGAGCCATGAAAATGCACTTCTGTAGGCATTGAGAGGTCTTAAGGAACTTGGGTGCTAAAACAGATAAAATTGATGCAATGTACAGGCTAACAGGAGAAACATAAGTGAGGAAAGAGTGGCAATGGTAATTCTAAAAGAATGATACAGAAAAGTGGGGCGGACTTGATCTGATTTTATATACTATATACTGGAAGTGCCAAAAAAATACATACATTTTTTTGTTTCTAGAAATAGATGGTCTTTTTTTTTTAATGAATTTTATTGGGGAGTATTGGGGAACAGTGTGTTTCCAAGTAGTTGTCCTTCAATCTAGTTGTGGAGGGAGCAGCTCACTGGCTCATGTGGGAATCAAACTGGCAACCTTGTTGTTCAGAGCTCCCGCTCTAACCAACTGATGCATCTGGCCACCCTGCATACACATTTTAAAAGATGTTATCTATGGAATACTTTTCAAAGTTGAATTGAATTACAGTCACAATGTGTAGTATGACGTTCGCTCAAAAGATGGCATTAATCAAATGAATGCTAGTGTCATTCATTGTATTACAATTTTAATACAGTTTTTTCCTTTCTTAAAATGGGTATACATTTTTTGGCACCCTCTGTATATGATATATGGCACTTTAAATGTCTTTTAAAATGGTAACATAAAGTAAAGAGTAAGTTGGCCCCACTAATCCCTATGGTTAGGAATTAGAAAAAAAAATAAGGGCATAATAGAATAGGACAATTAACCTATCTGCAATTAGATAAAGATAAAAAAAAGGTTTGGAGAAGTGAGATTTTTTTTTTTTCACCCATAATGGAGCAGGGAGAATAAGAATAAGGTGAAATGAATCATTGTAGAATAGGGCATTTTAGTAACAAGGTTATAATTGGAGTTGCTTATCTTCATAAAAAATGACAAAAGAATTGAGGTGGACACACTGTACAAGAAAGAAACAATAATTATCATGGATTGACTGACATTTTTGCACAGAGCAAAGTGTGGGAGGGTTTGAATATTGGCAAGAAAAAAAATGAAGTAGAATTTTTATTAAAATCTGAAGATGTGACCTTTTCTAATGAAGAAATAATGCTTACAAAATTTATTCAATGTTCACCAATATTTTAATTGTTTTTTAGAAAGTTTATTTCCTCAAGCTATCAAATTTATTTAATGTTGCCCAGTTTTGTAAAAACAACAACAACAACAATAAAGATTGTCTTGGAAAGTGCAACTTGCAAATTGTCTTCAGTAGTTTAATTATTTTTAATACATGTTTGCCTAGAGCATTAAACTATTGCTTGGGAGGAGAGCCTGTAAAGTTATGTTGACTCTGATGTGAGAGGCTATATGCTGGATCTCACATAAGTTTTGAAAAGAACAAAAAAGTGAAACATAATTTTAATGGCTTGAAGCTCAGAGAATTTCTCTTATCTTGGCCGTGTCTCATTAATATAGCACATTTCATGGGGATGTGAAATACAGTATGGGGAATATAATCAATAATGTTTAAGGACTATATAGGGTATCAAACGGATACTAGACTTATTGGGGAGATCACCTCATAGATTATATAAATGCCTAAACACTGTGCTGTACACTTGAAACTAATATAAAATAATATTGAATGTTGAATACATATATACGTGTGTGTGTATATATATGGGATGTAAAGTACGACATAGGGAATACAGTCAATGGTATTATAATAGCTATGTATGGTGTCAGAGGGGTGGTAGACTTGGTGGGGTTATCACTTTGTGAGGGGTGCAAATGTCTAATCATTATGTTGTTTTGTACACTTAAAACTAATAATAAAATTTAGTTTAAAAAACATAGCACATTTTTATCAGTTTAGAGAAATCAAACGATAGGCAATTGGCTTTAGGATCACACTCATTGAGTAATAATTACAAGTTCAATTTGTGTTTCTGAAACTGCACATTGAGTCATGTTCCAAAGGAACAAACCAAACACTGTTATTATTTTATAAAATCAGGTCCATACAGTTGTTATTAAATTTAAACATAACGTTATGGATAAAGTTTGTAATCTGATTGTGTATATGTAATGGAGAGGTCTGATTGAAAGACCATGCTTTACAATATTTTCCCCAATAATCAGACATTGAAGCATACCCTAGTTTATTTGTAGCAAATGTTTGCTAAAGCTGCTTTGTTCATGACACTCCTCATGTCTCAGCAGGTGTATGTGGTACAGAATGCAAAAATTACTGGTTGGGCTTTGGTAGGTTTCATGCACACTTAAGGCGAGTTTCAATTAAATTGAGTCTGATGATATTGACATAGATATGGCTTCAAATTTACAAGTGTCTTAATACTTTTGATAAAAGTAAACAAATAAACAAAAAAATCCAGAGTTATCCTTCTGGTTGCTAAGTTTTATGCAATACCCTCAAAGGAAGCAGTCCTGACAGGCTCCCATGAGCACAGAGATGAGGCTGAAATTGTTAATCCAAGGTCAGCCTGGGCTAGCTATTTGGGAAACACAGGACTGAACATTTGTTTGGGGCATGGAAATCGGAACAGGGTCTCAGGGTATTACATTTGACTTGAAACTTGTAAGCTACATAGGATGTTTCTAGGAGTATTTGGGAAGAGGTAGGAATGTGAATAGAAATAGTAGCACTAGAAAAGTTTTACCCATCTGCACATACATTGCTATGTCTGGAAAATACTGAGTGCCCCACAGTGAGCCTGAAGCCCACAGTGTGAGTGTGAGACTGGAGGAAACTTTAACGTGTAATAAGAGAGGAGGGGCAACTGTAGGTGTTTAAGCAGCGGGGCAAAAAATTATAGCTGAAATGTTAAATGTCAGACTGCAAGATAAATGAGCACTGATGAACTAAAAGATAGGAAAACCTGTTAGAATCCTATTCTAACCTTCCAGATAAGAAATTATAGGTACCTAGACTAAAGCTAAAGCAGAGAAAGAGTCTTTAAGATTTAAGAGCTCTTTCTACCACCCTCCATCCCCATTTTCATCCTTTTCATTCTTTTTCTGGGGGGAGGGGTGTATTTTTAATTTATTTTCCTTTGTGATTCTAAGTAAAAGCATTTTTCCTGCCTTTTTCATTTTATAGCAACCGAACTACAGGATTCAACTGATAATTCAATGAAACAACACATTTGAACACATATGTAGCAGCACATATGTGCTATATAGTATATATATATATATATATATATATATATATATATGTATATATATGCATTTCTACATTTTTAATGTATGTTTTTGATTGCTTTCACTTTATAGTGAAAGGATTTTCACTTTCTAGGATTTAAGGTTGTTTTTTAAGCAGATGTTTCTCGAACAATCAACCCTATTTCAATTAAGCTCATGATCCATACCCACTTTACCAACCAGTCACTTACGTACTTCCACTGAAACGTATGTTGACATATTAAACTCAGCTTGTATGAAATTGTATTCAGTTGGTTGCTTCTCCTGAATTTCGTAAGACCACGAACGGCTTACCTATTCTAGTTACTCAGGCTGTAACGCTTGGCTTCCGAAGCAGGCAACTTCTGCAAAGCTTCACATGTGTGTCCTCTTTTCCATTTGTCCCGCCACCACCCTTTGGTAACCCTCATACTCTCCCCCAGAAACTATATCCCAAACCATTTAACTGTCGCATGCGCTCCCCAGCAGACTGTCATAATATGAACCTTCCTAAACTCAAATGCTCCGCATATTCTTCCTCGCACAGAGCCGTGCACGCAGAAGCCATTTGCTAAGCACAAGATTTATTTAACTGTATCAAGCACACCCTCAAAGCGTGTGTATTCCTAGCCTGGGTGCAGCTGTTCCATTTTAGGTGAATGTGCAACATTTCCTCACAAACCCTCTGCCTTTCATTGCCAACATCAGCACCATTATATTCGTCATCAGCACTCATTGAATGTCTACAATGCAAAACATGCCTAGTTTGGTGGAATTGTATGTGGTCGGCACAGAATCAACGCAGACAATTTTCACTCCAGGACTTTACTGCTTGTGGCGATCAATGGCTTGGTGATGCTGACAATGCATTTAAATGCCCATATGAGATAGCTGCAGCTACCCTTCATATTGATACAATTTAAATTTAGGCAATGCCATGATTTTGTTTGGAGATGGAACTCATTTCCTGTTAGTTTAGCTTTATTAATTATGAAGTTTACCTAACAGGCATATCTTCCCCATAAAGCACAGCTTTCTTGCTCCTAGGAACACTAGACAGCACTTCAGTGTTATAGTTGGGGCCAATTTAAATAGTGAAATCACCAACAAAAAGTCCCCCCAAAACACAAAAACACATGGCACTAAATAGACCTCCAAAAGGATATTTGTTTATAGCATGAAAGCTGAAATGAGAAAAGGAAGAGTCACCTTGTTTGATTTCAGCTGGCAAGGTGCAGCTTGGGTAACCTAAAAATTTCACCACTCTGCGCATGTCCACGAACCACAAATGCACCTGAATATTAATTTGGGGGTTACTGATAAATGTCAGAATGTAGGAAAATTCACAAACATGGAATCTTCAAATAATGAGGATCAACTGTACCAAATAGCAAAGCTTATATACTGTTCTATTAGTTCCTTAATGAGATTGAAATGATGTTTAAATGTCTCACCATTCCTCAGCTTGCATGTTATACCAGGGATGAGAAGCTGTTTATAGTCCCCACACATTTGTATTGTTACAAGTCTCTAAACTTTTGATTGCATAGTTCACTCTGCCTGGAATGCTGTACTTCTTTCTTCTCATTATTTAATTCCCATTCAATCAGCACAGGTTAGCATCATTTCCACCAGCGAGTCCATCAAGTGACCTTTCTCTGAATGTATGGATTCCTCCATCTGGGCACTTAGAATTTTCTGTCACCTCTATATTGAGAACTTCTCAATAAGGCCTGTGTTTGTCCATTTTGTAGTGTTAATATCTAGCACAACACCTGACATGTAATAGGTGCCAAATATTGGGTTGAATTGAACCAAAGTAGGAAGGGTATAGGAAGAATTGCTAATTTTAAAAAAGATAACAATTATTAAAATTTGCAAACACACACACACACACAAAACCCAACTTTAAAATGTAGGACTGATTTTTTAATAAGTTAAAATGAAAGATTGTATGAAGGAACAAATAACAAATTCAAATGATTTAAGAAAGACATGTGCTCAAGTACTGAGGGGGGAAATGACTTACAATTCATCATATAACACAAATTGGATGATTCAGCAGCATAAAGCAATTATTTAAAAAGCTAACATTATGCTGGAGTATATTAATAGGAGTATGACAAGCTTATCACGAGTAGTAATCTTTATCCCATATTTGGCAATAATCAAGCTTTTCCTGAAGTATTTATGAGAGTTGTAGAGAAATTGGAGCTCATTCAAAGAAGATCAACAAAAAATGAAAATAAGACTATTAGAAAAGAAGAAAGGGACTCGAGGACTCCAAGGAGGTCAGATGACAGAAGGAGGATAATGAATTAGAACTTGTCATCAAGCCCAGTCCAATACTTGGCACTAGGATCAATGAATAACTTGATTAATTAAAGTACTGAAGTTGAGGCTCAAAAAACAGAGGTCAGTGGTCCTACATTAGTGTACTCGTCCAAACTGGATAAAATAGATAATAATTATAGAAATATGTTAAAGGTTATTTGAAGGAGAATCTGATGGTACCAAGTGATTAAACACCGGAACAAAGTGAGAGATTCTGAAGTGTTCCTTCATACTTACCTGTTAGACTCATTCAGATGACAAACTGCTTTGAATGACTTAACTAAATCCAGACTAGAAACGGCTGAACTAATTGCCCTTTTAACCACTCTAACAGAATTAAAATACTTACTGGTATATTTTTTTCTGATGTAGAAGTCTGTGACTATAGTTTTATTTAACCTATTTAACCTGTGTCCATTGTGACTATTTTCACATTTCTCACTTTTACTCTCACATATATTTTCCTAGGGATGATGGAGAAAAGGGTCCCCATTTATTTTCTTCTTGTTATTCTGACCTGGTCATAGATTTCAACCAAGCCACAGAAAGGAAAATCTCTTGATTTAGGAAGCTGACTATGTCTCTTTCATAAATAGTAACAGTAATAATTATTTTTATAGCATCTGTTAAGAACTTAAATGTTCCAGGCATTAAGATGGAAGGTTTACGTGTTTTATCACATTTGCTCCTAACAAACATTCTCTGAGAAGGTACTATTATAATCTCTATCATAGACGAGGAAAATTAATTGTTAAATAAATAATTCTAAGTCACAGGGATTAAGAGGCAGAGTGGTTCAAATACAGATCTTCCTGACTCTAGAACAAATTCTTAACCATTATCCTATTGTATTCTATCCTAGTCTGTTCTATTCCATATTCCTTCATTCATTCTTCTATTTATTGAAAAGAGATTGTTTTAAGCACCTCCTATTTGCCAAGATTTTTGTTAGTGCTGGGGCATACATTGCGCTCCCAGGGAAACAAAGTCTGAGATGATGATTTGCTTGCAGGAAGTTTATTGGGACATACTCTCAGGAACAATATTTTGAAAGAAGTGAGAGAAGCAGAATTGGGCAGAGGGTGAAGATGAATTGTAACATGGTTGGAAAAAAAAAGAAAAAAAATATCTCAGCCTGACTCCTCGGAGCTCTTGAGCTGGATGGCCCTTCAGAATTGTCTCAGATTATGGCAAGGGTTCTGGGCCTTTATCCTCTCATGCACCAGCCACTGAATGGGGCCTTCCCCAATGGAAAGTACTTACCTTGGTGAGTCAGCTCACCTTCATTTAACAGCAATTTCAGGAGAGGGACTCAACTTTGAGCCACTCCCAAGTGGAATAGAACAGTGTAAAAAAAGACATTAAGAGTACCTACACTCTAGAGGCTTATCTACTAGTGGAGAAATGGGAGAAACTGTCAAAAAAATGTTTTTTACCCATGGCAGATGGTGATATGTTGTAAGGAAAAAAAAAAATCCCAAAGCAGGGGAGAGGGAGGTCCACTGTGAGGGTTGGGTATGAAGCAATTTAGGTAAAGTTTCAGTAAGAAGGTGACATTTGAGCAAAGATTTGAAAGAGATGAGGAGATACACACTAGAACAACTAGGGAAAGATGATTTTTGTTGTAGAGAACAGTCCCATGCAAAAGTTCCCAAGAAGGAGCATGACTGCAAGGTTTGAGGAACTATAAGTCTAGGGTAGTGGGTGCAGCTGGCTAGTGTGGCTGGATTGCAGCCTGCAAAAATAGAATGATCAAAGATCAAAGCCAAATAAATATTAGGAGATAGGAGCCCAGATAATGCAAGGGGCTCTATGACCCATTAAGGACATTAGCGTATATTCCAAATGAGTTAGGAAGTTATTTGAGGGTTTTGAGCAGAGGTGTGAATGATCTGACAAATTTAAAAGGTTTCCTCCTGTATGTTAAGAACAGACTATAGGGAGACAAAGGCAAAAGTAGGCTAAGAGTTGAACTATTGCAATAGTCCAGGCAAGACTTGGTGGTAACTTGCACCAAGGAGGTAATAGTGGAGGTGATGAGAAGTGGTTGGATTCTTGATACATTCGGAAGGTAGAGCCAAAAGAACTTGCTAATCAAGGCTCCATAACTTACCCTTGTTCCTTAAGCAAACTATTTAATTTCTTGGAGCCTGAGTATCCTTTCCTTAAAATATGGCACAATATGTCTACTCCACTGAATGGATTGTGAGGATTAATGGAGAGAGAGAGAGAGAGAGAGAGAGAGAGAGAGAGAGAGAGAGAGAGAGAGAGAGAGAGAGAGAATGTGTTTGGCATAGGACCTAGAACACTTGGTTAATTAAATAATTAATTAATTAATCATTGGATGACCAATAAACATTGTTTCTTCCTTCTCTTGCCTCCTACCTTCTTCAACGTGTTTTACTTTCATCACTTCATTTGGTCTTAAAAAATATATTCTTAGATAACAGGGCAAGCCTTATTACTTTTGATTAATAAATGAAGATATATAATGCCATTCATTTCAGTGATTTACATGAAATTGCACCAAAAGTTAATGAAAACATATCTGGATTTAACTCCTAGTGTTACATTATACCTTCAAGTGTAGAGTGGGGTTTCTTGGGTGTTGATGTTTGAATCCTTCCAGATATTTCATAAGTCTTATAAGAAGCAAATACCCCTACTTTTTGGTGAATTTTAAAAGTGTACTCTCCAAATTTTAAAGGTTTCTTTTAAAGAAACATATGCTATCCCAGCTGTCTACATCGAATAAAGAAACCACTGACATAAGAAAAAAATGAAAGGAATATAACATTTCAGAGGTTCTTCAGATAAATTGGGAACTTTTGCATAATATGAAAGTAATTGAATCAGGTTAACATGCAAGTATAAGAATTATGGAAGAGTGAAACTGCCTATAATGTCTGCAGAATCTCAGACTTTCAAAGGTGATACAACTTACAACATATAGATTATTAATAAGCCAGAAAAATCACAGGTTATTGAACAAAAACAAATTGCTGGCTGGTTTTGCTCTTAATATGCTTAAAAATCATGTTTATTTATATTATTTTTATATAACATTTCATTATAATTGCAGCCTGCAAAGAACAGAATGATCAAACTATGAGAATCAATGATGATTCTCTAACTCATAATCATCATGTGAATAATATACAGAAAAGTCAGTGCGTGTCTTCACATGTTTTCTTTTCTTATGGTCAGAACTAGAGTGTAGCCATAGGTTATGGTACTGTTGAAATTTTTTATTTAAAATTCACAACAGTCAAAATGAGCAGGAAAAAAAAGAAATCAGTAAAAAAGAAAAAGCCTTAGACTTGCTAATAACTAATCCTGTGTTTTCAAGTTGAGTCAATAACTTACGTAAAACTATTTTTTATATAATAGACTGATAGAGCTGATATTCTGTGTTAGTCACTGTATGATTTATTTTTCAAAGCTAATTTGGTTCTGGACACACGTCATTCTAATCTCAGTTTGCTCAGAAGAGAGCAATAGTAATAGCACTATGAGGGCTCAAAAGAAAGAACTAGGGCGTCCCAAACTGCCTTCTCCCTCCAAATAGTCTCCTCTACCAGGGAAAGTGTACATAAAGACCTACTGAAAAGACTGTGATGGGAGCCTCAAGTAATCCTCACAGTCAGAACCATCTTGGGAGCTTTCTCAGCATGCAAATTCTTATATCACTTGCAAACTGTCCCAAGTCAGAATCTGTGAGGTGGGACCCAGAAATCTTAATAAGTCCTCCAGATGAGATTTTCACATACTGGAGTTTAAGAATCACAGATTCTGACTTCAGAAATACCATGAATGAGTTATTGAAATTGCTGATCGTTGTTTTCCTTATCTGCGAATTGCGGATAATTATATTCTTGTCAGATCATTGTGAAGATTACATTAGATAAAACCAAGATGAAACATGTGAAGTATGCAATGATTTAGTACTATTTTGGATCATTGTCATTGACCTAGAGTTCATGGTTTTCTGGGCTGGTTCAATGGAAAAAAAAAAAAAAATGAGGATAGTTTCAAAAAGCAAGTTAAGTAATCATGAAATTTAGACACATCACTGATTAAAATGAAGCCAGAAACGACTTGGCAGAATAAAAGAAAAGTGATTGTTGGAGGGCCTGGGAGTCTCAGTGAAGTCAAAGAGAAATGCACAGTGAGCCTATGTGGAGAGTTGGCAGGCTGGAGAGTTGATAAGAAAGCGTGTCCCCCTTCCTCAAATTTCTAGAATGGAAATGTTAGTGTGTTCTGTATGTATAAAATAGCTGGAAATGTGATAGCACAATCAAAAGTACATGACAGCTAACTATAAAAGTTGTGAAACATAAGATGCAGGACAATTTGATATGAGGCAATTTAAAATTCTCAAGACAAAATCAAAACTTTGTTTCTACTATATCCAAATAATCTTTTCCTCTCTCCTAAAAAGTTGTGTCACTCTTTGTAAGAGTAAGGCATTAGAGAACAGAACAAGAGAAGAAAGTTGCCGATAAAGGGAGAGTTAAAATTTAAGATTTCATTGGTCTATTGACTCCCGATTATGAGAACACTAAGGGTATGATCACAAAATAAAGTGAATAAGGAGGGTTGAAGGCCAATGTGGTTGAAGTCAAGGACCCATGAAATAGCAATTTGTCACTTGGGTTTCCAACATAGCCGGGACGAGGGAAGGTTTGGGGATGGAGAGGAAGATTGTGCTCTGCAGGCAATAAAATGATCAGTGGAAGGTGAATAGTGTACAGGAAGCTGGCAGATGAAAAAGAGAAGTATAGAGGGGCTACGGTCATGGTCATGATATGCACCGCATTTACGTTAGGCTGAAAAAATTGTGTATAAGTGGGCAGCACCGTGGAGCTGGAATTGGGTCTCCCTCCCCTAGCCCAGTTCCCATGAACATGAGAGAATAGCAGTGCATTCTCAGGCAGCTTCAAAGAAAGCCAAGTTCATTGGAGGAGCACCAGATTTCAGGAAGCCACAAGGCTCTGTCTGGGAAAGGTTGAGAATGCTGGGAAAGCTGTTTCCCGTGGCACGGCAGGCCCAGCCTCCTGAGTGTGCTCCTGGTGCTCTCAAACCAGGCCTCACTCTCAAAAGGGACTCTTCACTTGGGGCTTAATGCTTTGTGGAAATCACTTTGAAATTCTGATTAATTTTGTCTTTTGTGTTTTGTAAGTGTAATCTATTGGGATAATGGAGAATACATGAGGGTCTGAGAACATTGCCTCACCTGTTGTTCTGTCCCCCACTGTCTCCCTGCCATCCTGGACAAGACTTCAGCCACTTTCCGCTCCCTCACCCCACTCCCCCACTGCTCAGCAACTGCTGCGGCCCCCTGGGGAGGCAGAGGGAGATTTGGATGTTGTGGGGCAGACCAGGGTCCTGAGAGGGTCTGTACTGGCACCTCCCCTGAGGGAGCATGACATTAAATAATTTTTTAAAAAATCACTGGGACCGGTTTAGAAAGAGACCACAGAAGAAAGGGGAAAGCTTTTTTCCCTCCTGGTTTTTACAAGGGGGACTACATTTACATTTTGTATAGGGTCTTGCCAATTGTGTAGCTGACACTGACTGGAGGTTTCCAAAGTAACAGGGAAAAGACAGAAGGAGGACAATGGTGAGAAGAGCGATTAGAGAGGGGAGACACCAGCAAGACTTTAGGGGAGGATGGATTGGTAAATTGAGATAACAGAGAATAATGGACTTTGCATTTTGAGCAGTGGCCAACGATGAGATTTTAAAAGACATGGATTTCCCTGTGAGAGATCCAAATGAACTCTGGCAAAAGTTTTAGTGTGAGTGTAATGGACTTCCAATAATTTATCACTAATGGCCTCTGCTCAGAGTACCAAACTGGAAGTTGAGAGGTTCTTAGAAGTTGGTTCAATCAATCCCTTTCCAGGGGTTATTTAGTCAGAGAAACTTCATTTCAATTTTGAAACATCTCCTCTTGTTGAATACAGCAGTATGTGCATGGTACGTGGGGGCAGGTATAGGCTAAGGGAAGTCAGTGGGGACAGAATGTGTGCATTGTGGTAGAGAGCTGGATGCAGCCAAAACCTATAGAACTCACAAAGGAAAAAGAAAAGGCTTTGAGTCCTAGCTTTTCAGTGTAACCAATTTACCCTGATTAAAGACTTTAATTCCTTTGAGATTTATCTGTAAAATGGGGGTGATGGTAATTCCTGCTTTCTGACTGTCCAGGGTTGTTAAGTACCAAAGTACACGTATATAATAAATGTGAAATTGCCTTGCAAAGAGCTACATAAATATGAATTGGTATTTTAATTCTCTTTTTTTTTTTTTCCCCCTTTGGAGGATTATAGGGCACGCCATATTACTCTGTGATGGCATTTAGGAGAGATGCTGGAGTCCTGCTTTATCACTGCCAACCCCACATCTCTCAAAGGTTAAACCTTAGGGTGGAGCAATGAAAAATTTAAAAACAAAGGAAAGAAAAAGGTGAAGTTCCAAAGCAGAGGAAAGCTGAGTTTATATATGCAAATATCAAGTGTGAATGAGTGAGTTTCTTAGAAAGATATTAGGGTAAGAAGAATGTGGGCCAAAAAAGAAAAGGTCATATCATTGTGAAGTTTAGATTATTTTTCACTCCATATCATTTACCTACATCTAAGTAGTCTAAGCTTTTTTCTATGTTACTGTCTCTCTTTTTCAATATATTGTGGAAACATCTGAAATGTAAGTTGGCTTTGCTCTACTTACTCACCTTCCCTCATTTATGGGTGGAATACCCACAAAAGAGCAACTGTAAACAGTGTGTGTGGGGGGGAAATTACCAATCTAAAGAGATCAATGAAGCATTTCATTAAATAACAATGCCAAGGTTCTAGAAAAGGACTGCTATCGGCAGTCCAGAAACTGAAATTGGAGTAAAATGTTTCAGTCCCCTCCATAATTAATCAAAATACCAATTGAATTTAAAACAATGTTTTTGAAACATCTTTTCTCAAACATGTATTTACATTTCTAAAGTAGATAACATCTAGGTCTCCAATTTTGTGAGATTATGGAGACAAAGTTTAAAATCATATTGTGTGACAAAATTGTCATCCCCCTGTGCAAAAGAAAAAAAGTAGCTAGAGTAGGGTGTAAGTATTCGGTGTCCATGCTAGCTCAGTTCTCCTGGGTAGAGGTGCCAGCATCTCTTCTTTGAAAAGATCGCCACCTAGGGGAAATTACAAATCAAAGCAACATCTGCAATGCACCACGCAAGCTGCATAATACTTAAATAATATATTTCAGGAGAAAACCATGTAAAATGTTCTCATGTTTCAGCAACTTAGGTGGACCACCTAGGAAACACATACTAACTAGAGAGATTAGCATGTGTGTTTGTGCATAATTATATTTTCACTCCCAAGTATCATTAAAAATGCACATAGCTTTTGTTTATGCATCTGGGCTTGAATTCTAAATTTTTCCTCCATATCTGGAAATATTTTTACAAAATACACATCCTGACATATTATTGCAGGGATAAAAATTATATTTGAGAAATTCTTCTGTTCAAAAATAGTAACTTTAATTAGTACCCTGAAAGTGTTTAAGAGCTTAACTTAAGGAATTTCCACTTAAGTCTTAGAAATAAGGAGAAAAACATTTCTCCTTAAACTCTTTGATTTATCTCTGAGCATTTCTGACTAGGTCCTCAAATCAGAGCAAGTGGAGTGGGAGATAATTTAGTTGGTTGATTCAGTAAAAGTACTATTTTTCTTTGCTTCAATTTCTGATGTATTTGACAAATGTCTTAAAGAATGACTGTATTTTCAGAAAACATATTTAACATGAAATATAATCCATGTAGTAACCTTTACATGCTATGTTAAAAATATGGGAACTTGAAAGAAAGCAACAGATTTTTAAGGTAGGTTTAAATGGATATTTGAGCAGCTGTGAGAAATTTATGTTCTGTTGTTTGTTTGTTTTTTAAAAAAAGATTACTAACTTTAAAAGTTAACTCTCTTTAAAAGTCCTTAAAAATGATTTAAAATTAAATCACATGTTCTGAAGATAACCGTTTTTGGTTAATTAGGTACCTCTAGATTATGAATTTTTAATGCATCAAGAATTATAGAGTAAGCCAGAGTATAAATAGGAGAAAACAACTTTATGGATTATTTGAAGAAGTTTTAGTGTCCTGTGTTTACCCTTATTAGACCAATTTTCATACTCTTTGGTGACTGCCTATTAACTTCATAAATCCCCCCCCCCCCAGATGATAAAGCCCCTGGGGGCATAGGTTATGTTTTACATGCAGTCATTTCCAGAGTGCTATTTGGTCAGTGTCTGTTCTGATTAACTGGTGGTGCCCATAATGTGTGTAGTTAAATACTTGGAACATAATTCTTAGATGTATCTGTAGCACTTAAAATAATGCCTGACATTTAGTAGGAATGCAAAACACAATGAGTGAGTGAATGATATCACAAATGGGATCTGCTCCCTGTTTGTTTATGAGATGTCCCACTCTCCCACAGAAGAAGAGAAAAGTATAATTAAGAAGTTAATCTACCCTAGAAGGCATAATTAATAATTGTAAGGCTAGGGTAAATATAAATTATTCTCGTTGCTTTTTGGATGATTACTAGCCCAAACTTCTTCATAGGTAATCAATAATAGATAACAGAACATCAAAGAGAACTCTTTTGTCACATTTTGTCATTATGAATCATATGCTTTACTTATATATACATACAATTTTAGGAATCATTAGTATATTTGATAATAAGGTAGAAAAGATTCTAAGATGCATGAAGGTTAATTATGAGTGTATCTACTAGAGTAAGTAAACTTGACATCTGATCACTGCCTAATAAAATTATTTAAATTACTTGGCAGTTCACATATAACACTCCTAAGTTATGTTAAATTCAACAGGCACTGATTATCTTCTGTTTGCCAAGTAGCTGTTATGAGTCTAAACTTTTGTGTCCTATAATTTTCATATAAAAATGTCTAATAATAATGTATAAAAATGCCTAATAATGAACACCCCAAATTCTAAAAAAAATCTACATTTTAAATCCTCAAGGATGTTAGCAAAATCCTTGTGGATCTGTCTTATGTATGTAATCTGGACCAATCACCTTCCGCCCTCTAGTCTCTATCAACAATATGTGGCCACATTAAATCCTCATCCTGTTCTATTACTTATGGGTTCTTTATCCCTCTAAGTCAACAACTTTGCTAAACTGGATAAACAAATACATGCTAAAATACTCATTGGATATTATTAATTGCCAACTCTCTCCTGATATGTGCAGAATTTAATATTTGATTTATAAGAGAAAAAAAATTGTTTTTAAACTAAAGGAGTGGTTTAAGCTAGAGAACATGAACATGACACTGACCAGTAGAAACTATTTGGAAAAAGAAGTAGGGTTTTAAAGTACACCAAAATTTTAACCCCCTGAGTCTTTGTCCATACTTATGGCTGAGTCTGATGGTAACCTTAGTGATATAGGAGTTATAGTACATTACAGGGTATTCCTAGCTAGTTCTTATTTCCTATTAAGTTTCATCCACATTTCCTATTTAGATTCTTATTCTAATTCCTGATAATTTCCTTATGGTGAACTTTGCTCAGCGTTTACACTTGGACTCTTCATTATATCCATATGAACTCCTGATATTGGCTGTTTTATACTGTATTTAATTTTTTTTTCTAACTCTGAGTGCCATGTGGCAGCCCTAGGGTTCTTCTCCTGCCAGTAGCAAACAATTTTCCATTTGCACCCACTTCCATTAGTGACAGCTGATTCCTAATTTAGAGAATTAAGAATTCTGCAATCAGAATGAACTTTAAACTTTCACCTCAGATGAAAGGGGAAAGGGGCCAGCAAACTGCTCTAATGATGCGAATATTCTACCACAGTTTTGCACTCTGTTCTTTTCTCTCTTTAAAACTTCTTATACCATAAATAAATTTTTCACAGACCCTTTGGACACCAATTACTGAGTCTCAGCATTTTTTCCAGGACAGTATTACAATATGCAACATGATTGCAAAAGTTTGATTTTGGATATTGACTCAGAGTTATGTCTTTGAATAATCTGAACTGAATTTAAAATTTCATTATCCTCCCCTTTACTTCAGAGAGAAGAGATAGTGGTATCAGGAAGCAGACTGCTCTTCCCACCTCTGTCACCTGTTAGCTGTGCAGCCGAGGGAAGGTTGTCCAAGAGCTGTTAGCATCGGCTTTCTCATTGGTAAACTAAGCATATGGGCTTAGCACAGGCCCTGGGGCAGATCTCAGCAAATGCTAGTTGAAACATGGAATAAAATGAGGTTGGCTATCTTAAATTTGTAAACCAGGTACTTTAAATGGTAGAATTATATTAAACTTAAAATGTATTGTCAGGTGCACTGTAAGAGGAGAATCGATGCTTTGAGCATTAACCCGCAGGTCCACATGCATGATTCTGTGGCCCAGCAAGATGGTGCCAAGGGCGGCCTTGTTTCACTCAAGGATTTTGTGTCCAGCTCCTATGAGTATCTGTCTCTCCACAAGGACCTGTCTATTGTGTAACAAAGAGTTCAGGGTGCAAGAGATGTGGTTACATACCTGCTCTCTAATAGTTCCTTCCTTGCTCACTGTTTTCTAGGCTTTTCTACTGAAAAGGGGTTTAATATGCACATCATGAATAAGTCATTATGCTTCCCTGTTAGAACTACTTAATAATAATAGTTCATTTCATAGATTTATTTTATTCATTTTTTTCATAACGTTAAACATGTTTATTGAGGACTTACTATGTGCAAGATTCTGCATTAGAAATACAAAATTAGTTCCTTGCCCTATATGATTTTCTAGACAGAAGAGAACTACAGACAACTAAATATAATTTCCAAAGGGTAATGGCATTTTCAATGAATGAGTGTGAACTAAGTACAAAGCAGGAGTATCTATCTACTCTTTGTAGAGGTGCTCTGGAGCAACTAACTGATGAACTCATTACAAAGAAAGTTGTGAATGTGGAAACCGCCTCGCAGGCTAAGGCGGAGCTAATCCTTAGCACTGATTTATGTATCCAATAGACGTGGTTAAGCAGCTGGAAAGGGCTGGAAATAGGGCAGTAATACAAATATTAATCCTTTGGATGCCAGACCAACACACAAGCAGGTTTGTTTCTATCCATAACAAGTTGTGCTCTCATTAGTGGCTGTGATCATTGAAAAGTTACATGATGTTCAAGTCCCATGAGATGATTATCACACATTTTGCATTTAAAACAAGGCCAATGAACATGTATTCTCCTTTGTATTTCTTAGGGTTAAAATATTAAGCATTATTTAGTTTAGCAATTTGGATTTAAAATTTAATTATCTAAAGATGAATTCCAAATGTGTCATCTTCTCTGCTGTCGGTAGTAAATGGAAACAAATACACTGTGCAGCTCGCTGATGGTAATGGTGTTACTGTTATAATGAATTCAAAGTAGATTTATTATATTATTGCCTTTATATAAACTATTATTAACAGTATAAAATTATTATAACTGTATAAAAATAATAATCCATGGAAATCCAAGGACTCTTGTGTGTCTCTTTTCCCTCTTTCCTTTACAAACTTTCACAGTTTATGTTTATGGCTTAGTCTCATAAGTAAAAACTATATTACTGTGTTTCCCCGAAAATAAGATGTAGCCAGACAGACAGCTCTAATGCGTCTTTTGGAGCAAAAATTAACATAAGACCTGGTATTATATTATATTATATTATATTATATTATATTATATTATATTACAGACCCAGTCTTATATTACAGTAAAATAAGACTGGGTCTCATATTAATTTTTACTCCAAAAGACACATTAGAGTTGATTGTCCAGCTAAGTCTTATTTTCGGGGAAACACAGTATTAAAAATCAAGGCATATGGCAAAACATACAAATAAATTATGTAAATATCTTAATATGGTGATTGTGTCACGGCTTTACAATACTCCTTTTATATGTATTAATGTGCTATGTGTCCCCAAAAATGTATGTGTAAATATAACAGAATACCATGATTACCAGTTCATATTTAAATGTTTTACCTTTGCCACTAGGTGGCACCTGTATACTAGTAGTTGTAGAGCATATGTTCTCCATAAAAAGGCAAAATAGAAAGTAAATGAGAGAAAGGAAAGTTAGTTTCATTAACTTTGTTTTGTATATAATTATTTGTGCTAGACATACGTTGAGGTCATGGGTTTATTGCAGAAAATAGTGTGGAATTAACAAAACTTTTTCTTCTTTTTTTTTTTTAAAGAAAAGCATTAAATATTCTTTGGAAAATCCACGAGAGCCACTTAATCTTGACCTCAGCTTGTCATTTTATATTATAATCTCTCAGCTCAAGGGAATGCTACAATCAATAAAAAATTGGCAAAAAGATACAATTATATATAGCAGCATTATAATTTTGCTTTTGGTAGTGCTGTTTAATGATAAATATCATGTGAAATGTTTAATCTAAACAGTGACTTTTGTGAGAACTGGTAAATTAAATTAATGCTAGTTAAAAGTCTTGACTTACTAGAACTAAAAGTGGCATGCTAAAAATCTAAATGTATTCACAGGAGAGAATACTCAAATATTTCACAACTGAAATATTAAGCACTATAAAAAGTTCAAATGTCATATGAAAATATCAGAAGATGACAATATTAATAGCTTATCTTTAAGTATAGCATAAGACAGAATCTTCAATAGTATGATAGTATTATGGATGATATCCACGTATTTTACACACCTATAAAATTACCTACAAATTCTTATGAATATTTTCTAAAGTAAAACTTCAATTTTACTTTAATTATAGATGAGAAGCCATACAAATATATCTTAGACTAATTTATTCCACTAAGTATTTTTTCTGCCCAATATGTGTATACTGGTACACATATCCATAAAAATATTAAACAACAATTTGTTACATTGCCATCACATGACTTAAATAAACTATAAAACCATTATTAAGAACTATAGTTGAGAAAGAAATACCAGTATCTCTTCCTTAGGTGCCACTATTAGCAACCCCACATTGAAGAGACTATACTTTTCTACCCTCCATGGAATTCAGGTCAAGCTTATAAAGGAAATTTTGTTTCTAGACAGGTTGTTTTAAATAAGATAAGAGAGAGATATGTTCCAATAACATGTGTGCCAACAGCTTTGAACTCAAAATAGAGGACTTGGGTCCCAAAACAATTTACTTCTTTGCATTTCAGCTCCTTCATCTGAAAAAGGAAAGTAAAGCATTAGTTCACAGGGTGGTTATATTTAAATGTTACAATGTGTGTTAAGAATCTTGCATATGCTCAAATGTTTTTCTTGAAATCTCAGGTCTATGTTCTAAATAGCTTTAATGTTCTACATAGATGGCTTATAATAGGCATTTAGTATTTATCAGAATTTTCAATATCTTTGGGTATAGCATAAGGCAGAACATGCATCTTTAAGCATATGATGCATGTATTTTTATTTTGAAAAGAATGGGAAGAATTTTGAAAATAATTGGGAAAGAATGATCCTAACTTGAATGGGTAATTATTAGCACTAGATCTTAAGGTATTAATGTCAGCTACAAGAGGAAACAAAACATCATTTACTGGCAGTAAGAGTAGGAGATAAAGGTCAGAAAGTATATTTTGAACATGAATCAAGCTCTAGAGATTTAATTCGTTCTCATAGTTGGTATATAGATGAGAAGTCATACAAATATATATGCTCAACATGGTCTATATGATTGCAATTACCCAAGAGAAAGTAAGACATAGTTAATGAATCATTTTGTTAATTATCTTGTGATTTTACATATGTGATTGTTCTAATCATTAACAAGCAACTTTTAGATAGAACATAATATGCCAATGGTCTCGTCTGTGCATTATTAAATACTTATTATAACTATAAGCATTGGATATCACTGCTCTGAGTGCTGGGTAAATTTTGGCCCATTTAATCTTCATATCATTTAATCCCGTGAGGTAGATACTACAGAGGAGGAAAATGAGAAGCCAAAATGTTAGTTACATGCCTGGGGTTACTCACGTAATAAATAACAGAAGTTTTGAACCCAGAAACCAAAATCTTAAACATTAAATTCTTATGAGGGCTCTGCAATGGATCTAACCCCTAAACCACAGACCTTCTAAATCTTTAATTTATGTGTACATCACTCACAGGACTTGCTACAAAGTAGATTCTAACTCAGTAGGTCTGGGTGGAGCCAGGGAATCTGCATCTCTAAGAAGCTCTGGGTGGGTGGGGGGTGCCAGGAGTGCTAGTCCATGGGCCACACTTGCAATATCAAGGCAGCAGACCAATACGTTTGCACACTATTTTACCAGAAACCAAAACTCAATTTCAAGGACCCGTAGGTTCATTCTTAGTTCAGTGGAAGCAACTAAAATATCTGGATACCTTAGTCTAAAATAATTGCAATGAAATGAACTCTCCTGAACCTTGTTAATGAACCTAGACTGCTCTCACATTCAGAAATTGTGATCATTTTGATCATAAAATGTAGTTTAGTGTATAATGATTAACAGAGATTTACAGTCTATAATGCAACTCTTCTTAAATATTTGGTTATTTGGTCTTCACAATAGGCCTGAGAAGTAATGGAGTATGGCAACTACATTTAAGGAAACAGAGACCCTAGGCCTCCATCACAGGTCTTCTAGGCAGCAGTGACAACACAGAGATGTCCAAACTCTTCTTTTCCATCAGCTGACCTTGATGTCAGGCTATGCTCCATTAACTGGCTAAAAGTAAACAGGTGCAGGACAAGGCTACTATTCAAACAGCTAAGTTACAGCCACATTCTGATTTTGCTTTAAATACACAGATAATCAAGGCCCAAGTGATTCGCAAGCATTAATACTGAGTAATTTTAAATTGTGATTGCATTAATTTGAATCTAAATACCAACAACATAGCTCCACATATCATTTTATTATGCTGCTAAAGAAGCTGTTTTCTTAGCCTCTCACTCTCTTACTCCAAGACCTGCTATGGAGCGATATTTATATCATTTTCTTCCCAGACTCTGTAGGGTTGGTGTAGCTGGCAGGAGACTGGTTATTTCACCTCCTATGTTTATTTTAATGAAACTAAATATGTTGGGGTTACTTTCTTCTTCATATGCAGATGTTATAAAAATTTATGAATCCATACTCAGAATTCAGAGGTGATCTCTAAATGTTAAGTATATTTACCATCCATAGAGGGCTAGTATTTTCACAGGAAAAAAACAATTCCTTTCAATTTACTGTGAAGACAAAGTAATGAAGATAAATCAAGAAATGCTATTAGTCACTAGGAAAGGAAAACATCAAAATCTCTATGTGTAAAAATACTGAGAATAGACAGCAAAGATTCTTATCAAGCCTAGGCCTTCTAAATAGACTGATCGGCTATAATGTTATTTTTCTGATAATTGAAAAAGGAAATACCTGCATTCTTCAAATAATTGGGTAATGGCACCTCATTATCATGGTGTTCACTCAACAAGTTTGAAATGATCTTAAGAATAAGGAGCTTATTTTAGAAAATCGTGTTTTCTTCGAGCATGCGCTTACCTCTAAAACTAAAGACTGGGTGTATTCTGAACTGTACTAACACTGATACCATTGAATCATCATCAGGTTGTACTGAACAAGCTGTGCAGAGGTTGTCCTTGGGGGTTTACAGCGATGGAGCTCCAATCACGCTGAGCAACAATCCCTAGGGACTTGTCATTACAGGCTGGTGTGAGGAGGTCTCTGAAAAGGGTAATAGGATGACCAATCCCCATCCCCTGACATGATTTAACCATTTCATATCAGCCTTCAGGATTAGTCAAGGGACCACCACAATATCTAGCTAATCGATGATTCGGGTAGAGAATCATCAATGGCTAGTTGTTTCCTCCTGGTGTCTACTCAGAAATTATAGATAGCACAGGAATGAAGAGATGAAATGGCTTCTGCCTACCTCTCTCAATTCTCATTGGCCACTCTTTCAGGACACTCTGGTTCTTATGTCCTCAGTTCTTCAAAGGCACCAAGCTCCTCCCAGCTCTCTGCCTTTAGACTGACGGCTTCCTCTGCCCACAGTAAACCTCATCAGCTTCACTCTTGGGTTCCCTTGTGATATATACTTTCATAGTGGTACATTTCCTTTAGAATAGTTGCAGTGACTGATTTATCTAACTCTTCATTTAGTGCTTGTCTTTTCTACTGAACTATAAGCAACATGAGAGTGGGATTTTGCTTATTACTCTTCACAGTGCTTGGCCCCTAGTAGCTCAGTAAATATTTAATGGATAATGTGTTCGTGAACTAGAGTAAACTCCTCAGGCATTGCTCATGTTTACATCCTCTACAATGACTAGTGGATAATGTCTTACGCATATGGAGACAATATGTTGCATTTTTAAATGTAAAAGTAGGATCTCTTATAAGAGTAAATTGAGAATTGTACAGATATGATTGTGACGAAATTCAGTCCTAAATGAAAGGATTTCTTTAATGAGAACATACTTAAGGTTTAGTGATTGTTTGAGAATACTAGATAAAGTATTTTGGGGCTATGACTTGTAAGAATTTATTGACCAGTGTCAGGATTGACCAGGAGCTGGATTTTTGATTTTCCTCTGCATATAGTGTTAGAACTGCAAATGTGTGGCCAATTTAAAATTAGTTTTATAGGTAACTCAGAAATTGCATCTTGCAGGAAACAATTTCTTACAGCATAATTAAATGGTTGTTCCCTGCTATAGTTGGAGTGTTTGGTATCATTTAAAAATTCCCACACGGTCTGTTTTAGTTTTTCTTCTTCTGTTCATTATGTTGGCTACAGAAGTATTGCTGAGCAGGTATCTGATATGTGAGAAGCAAGGTACTTTCATTTATTTTAAATATTTTTAAAGTTTTTTATTTTTTAACAACTTAATATTATCACCCCAAAGGCTGCAATTTACTGGAATATATGAGTAAAAATCAACTTCCAGGTAAGATATCACCATACAGTCTCTTCACCAAATAAATACTAAATTGTCGTTCAGATTATACTTAGAAGTACAGTTTGTCAAAAGATGCAATTTTTGAGAAACCAGGCTCGAATTCTTCATCTAGGGATTCCACCTCTTCTGGAAATATGCTATGGATAGAAACTTTTATTAAATTATGAGAATTAAATGCCCAGGAAGACATGTATTATTACTTCCTAAAAATGTCTGAATAACAGCTATCATTTTGAATGATTTATTTTCCACACATAATTGTTTGGACATTAGAAATAAACTCATGTAGGCTTGTACATAACACATCTTCATTTTATTCTCCTTTATAAGACAAAAAATCTGTGAAAGAAATAAGGTATTCCACCCCCAAAAGGTCAACAATCTTAAAAATCAATTCTGCACAAACTATTTTTATGGTTCCTGTGAACTTATGACAAAGAATGTATCTTGGGATGAGGCTTCAAAATCTAAGCCACATTCCATAGCTAGCAGTTACCTTGGATTTTAACTAGATGTGCAAGTTGACTTCTGACCATGGGGAATCCTCTCCATGCATGGATTTATGGATTGTTGAGGCCATGGCAGATAAACAGTTCCACAGAAGCAACTTCATGCTCTTCTGAGGAAGATCGATCGCACTGTGGAACAAGGAATATAAATGAGCGATGCCACAAGAGACTGCAGGTGGCGTTACCAAAATACAGGCCTCGAAAATGAACTCTGAAGGTGGAAAGTCTACAAGGAAAATAAAATTTAAAACACCTATTTGGGTTATCATGCTAAAAGCACTGATAGACATTCAGCAGACATGGCACTTGCTTCTTATGCATGTAACAGTGCAAATAGCTATTGATTCCGAGCTCATAAAGAACATAAATTGTATAAATTTGTTATAAAAAAAAGTTTTCAGTATTGCCAGAATTTTAAAAACTGGTGTGTAGAGGGGAAATACCAAATGAAAATATTCAAACTGTAGTAATAAAAATAGTTTGGCCTTTAATAATTTCCAATTAAATTAGATTTGAAAGCTCCCCTGTCCCATAGTCATACACAAACACACCAATTTTTAAACATTTTATAATGGCCAAAGAAGGGGTTTACATGGATGTTAATTAATGGAACTCACTTTTTAATTCGTTTTTTTTTTTTTTTTTTTTAATAAGCTGTTAATCCAGTTTAGCCTCAAATCAGTTCCATCCCATTCCTCAATCCTTTTCCTGATGTCTAAAAGTTAATGTCCATAAGGAGAGCTTCCTGTGGCACTTCAGGAATTATCTGACTGGGGCTAAAAAAAGAACAGTTCATAAAGTTCTCTCCCTCTTCTTCAGCCTCCACTAGGAATGATAAAGGTATTTGCAGAGGCAAATCATTCTCTTCCTCTCTCTGCTCATCCTCCTCCAGCCCCTCCTCTCCCACTTCTATTTCCTCCTCTCCTTCCTCTTCCTCTTCCTCCTCCCCAGAGCCAGACTCCTCCACTTCCTCTTCCTCCTGGGCCTCTGCCTCTTCGTGTTCCTCCTCGCTCTCCTCATCCTTCCCATCACACTCCTCTTGCTCAGACTCATCATTTTTCTCCTTTTCCTCCACCAGCTGTTGGGAGGGAGACTGGTTTTCCGCCTCGGGGACAGGACTGAAGCTGAGAAAGGAGCTCTGCACACAGCTAAACAAAAATTCCGGAAGCTCGGCGTCTTCCTCCCCACCGACGGGCTGCGCGTCATTTCCGGAGGAGGAGCCCGCCGGGGAGGCGGGGCCACCTGCCTGGGCCTGCTGTGCCCGCAGCGCCTCCTGCTGGCGTTCCAGCTTCTTTTGCTGCCGCATGTCCTCGTAGACCTGGTTCATGATGAACTGGGTGGTGTTGTGCGGCGCACGCATGCCGGGCGCCCGCCACCCATACAGGTTGACCGGCCGCAGCAGCGTGCTCAGATCCACGGGCGGGTTTTTGGGGAAGGAACGGCGAGGGTGGCGGCGCAGGCCGCGGCCCCTGCGGCCCCAGCGCTTCTTCCTGCCAGAGGGTCTCGTCCAGCCAGGGTTCCAAGGCTCTTGCCAGCAGGAGCAGCAGCAAAGGCACAGCGGATGCATGCCACACACTCGGATGGCTTGCATCCGGCCGGGATGCTTCCAGCATCCCGCCCGAGGAGGGCGCCAGGGCCCTCCCCAGCGCCGCCGGTTAGAGTGCACGGCCCTATAGGGACTTCGGGGTGGTTGGAACCATGGGCCCTGGCCGTGCTGTTGCTTCTGCTGTTTCCTCGGGGGCTCAAACGCAGCGTTGGGGCCATAGCGGGGCCGCCGCTTGTAAGTCGGAGCGCCCCTGCGCCTTCGGTGGCTGGAAGACCAGGTGCGAAACGGGGCAGAGGATGACCAGCCGCCTCCCAGGTTAAGAGGGTCTTCCCTTTTGTTGAGGGTCTGGGTCATAGTTCACGGAGCTTCGAGAGGTCTAAATGGAAGCGTCCCAGAGGCTGTCTTCAAATTTGGCCAGATCCCGCGGTCTAAAGAGCCTCGTCACCCTGTGTCTCTCCTCGCAGCGCCACGTGCCTGTCGCTGAGATCCCGCCTTTCCTCACCAGGGGGACCCCTTTTCTCCGCTCGTTACTAACTCGCTTTTCTGTCGTAAATCTCGCTGGGGTTGTCTCGCCCAAATTAGCTGGCTGGGACTGGGGCTGGTTAAAGATGGTGGGGGAGGAAGATGTTGATGGGCTACACGAAGCGAGAGCCGCACCCGGGTCCCACAGGCACCCGCCTCGGAGGAGGCTCGGGCTGGGGATGGGGGAGGCCCGGGTTGCGCGTTATCTTGCTGCTCGGTCTCAACCCAAGTGCTTCACGGTCGCCGTCCTGGTGGGACTGTGGGGCGCAGACAGGCAGCCTTTAAATACCGGACGGAGCCCCCGCGTGCCCACTGCGTCCTTGGTTGCCTTGGGTGACAGCCAATTGGGGTCGATGGCTTTCTCTGTGCGTGGAGGTGGGGGTTCCAGCTGGAACGACGTGCCCTGTGAACATTCGCGGGGGCTTATGACGCAGATTTTAAGAGAGGCAAAGCGAGGCTAGGCTGTGTTTGTGTTGCCCCAGTCTGTTGGCTTGAGGCTGTGTATTTGAACCCTTTGTACCACCTCCAGGCTTAGGGGTACAGAAGATGGCCCTTCAGCTAAAGTCATGGGTTGGGGTTGGGGGGGAGGGGAGGTGCGAGAATTGAAAAAGATATCCTACACCTTTGCGGATGGCGGTGGGGAGGCATAAGAATAAAGAGAAAGCTATTCCAGTAGGAAAACTGGGCCACAGTCCTTACCTTATGGCCAGTGCCTACTTTTCTAACTCCTGGGAGCTGCAGTTCGTGCTACCTAAAACAAGACCACAAACATTTATTGTGTTGCTTATTGTGTGCAGATGGACCCATGGCACATGATCATCATGCCTACCCTGTGAGGTAGGCATTATTGCCACTCTCACAGATAAGGGAATTGTGAGGTTGATTTGCCTAAGGTCGTGGGACTAATGTCCTTCAGGGCTAGTAGTTAAGCCTGGCTTAAATACTTAAGGACATCGCTGCCCTGTACTACACACGCACCTTAAATAGGACTCTTGTAATGAGCAAATGGAATAGGTCTGAGAAAGCACTTTGCTAATTGTGATAGACCATGAAAATCTCAGTTGATTAAGCCAACATTACCAGGATGTATATACCATGAGTATATTATCATTATACATTTATCATTATACGTTTACCCGTAGAATGCACAACACCAAGAGTGCACACTAATGTAACTATGGGTTTTGTGTGATAATGACGTGTCAATGTAGGTAATCAACTGTAACAAATGTACCACTCTGGCGGGGGATGTTTATAATGGGGGAGGCTATGTATCAGTGAGGGAAGGGAAGTTACAGGAAGTGTCTGTACCTTCTGCTCAATTTTGCTGTGAACCTAAAATTACTCTAAAAAATAAAGGCTATTAAAAAATAGACATGCTTCAAGTTCAGTTCACCAATTATTAACCTCCAGTTTCTTACCCATGGCATGTTCCAGTACCTCATTTCATAGGGTTGTGTTAAAGATTAAATAAGATACCGCATTAAAGCACTTAGTGCAGATGCCCAGTAAGCACTTAGTAACCGTTAAATATCATCATTATCATATTCAAACACTTCGAGACTTTTTAAAAATTAGTTTCAATATACAAAACAACATAGTGATTAGATAGTTATATACCTCATGAAGTAATAACCCCAATAAATCTGTTACCCATCTGATACTGTACATAGTTATTGGAATATTACTATATTCCCTATGTTGCAATATATCCTTATGACTTTTTTTAAATTATAGTTGACATTCAATATTATTTTATATTAGTTTCGGGTGTACATCATAGTGGTTAGACATGATTTATGAAGTGATCCCCTGACAAGTTTAGTACCCATCTGACACTATACATAGTTTTTACAATATTATTGATTATATTCCCCGTACTGTTCTATACATCCCCATGACTCTTTTGTAACTACCAATTTGTACTTCTTAATCCCTTCACCTTTCTCACCCATCCCCCCAAACCTCCTCCTATCTAGTAATCATCAATTTGTACTCTGTATCTATGGCTCTGTTTTTCTGTTTGTTCAACTATTTTGTTCTTTAGATTCCACATATAAGTGAGATCATATGGTATCTATGTTTCTCAGTCTGACTTATTTTACTTAGCATAATACCCTTTATGTCCCTCTAGGTCCCTCCATGTTGTAGAAACTTTAGGAATTTTAAAGAAGTGGATACATCATATGTAAAGATAACTAACCCTGTGCCTGTACAAAAATAAGCATCCCTGCCCTTGTGTCCTTTTCTTCTCCCACGTTTTAGAAGCATCAAGCAGTGCTACCAGGCTTGATCCTGGAGAAAACTGTCCCAGAGTATATCCCTTTATTGCCTTACCATGGTGAATGGAATTGTGCAAAATGAAACAGTGCCCACTGGGAAACTGAGTCTATACATGCCTCCATTAAATGACATAGAAGCAAAATGTGGGAAATCCCTGAAGCTTGCAAAGGTCATTTATGCATTCCTGTTGAAGACTGAGAACAGCATGGGGGTTCCTGGAGCAGGACTCCAACCATTGCTGTGGGACCTGTAGATGCTACAGGCTTCATTCAATTTTACGTGCTCTGTGGCTTGCTTGACTCAAATGTCTAATACGGACAATTTTAGCCTCCAGTGTATCTTTCTGGATATAGACTCACACATTTGGAAGTTGAGCTCCCCCTGCTCTGCTTATCTCAGAATGGAACGGTTATATTCCAGATTTATTTTTAGGATAAATGTGGTATACAATATTGAGTTTTCATTGAGAGCTTTAGAAATTGACCATGTTGCTATCATGGAATTCCCATCCATTTTTTTCCTTGTTTAAAAAAAAACACAAAAAAAACTAATAGATAATTAAGGATATCATTTTTTTTGATCAGTTGGTGTGAACTTTATACCAATAATACTAGCTTTATATACTTTTCCCATGGTGAGAACTATATCGTTCATATTCATCCTCCCTATTAGAAATATTAATGCTGTATTGTCTTGCCCCACTCTTCCTCTTAGTAGAAGAAGCAGCAAGTTACAATTTATGATTTTTAGTTTTTTCAACACATTGGCATTATAATACAAATTGTTCATTTACTGGTAAATCATCCAAGAAAATTAGCACCAGAACATGTTAAACACATCCATCAGTAATTCAATTAAGGAAAATTTTTAAAGACATATTTTAATTCATCCATATTCTTTAAATACTGAAACATGAAATGTTCTTATTCAATATTGAAATATAACACATTTACCGTATGTTTATATATGAGGCCTGACAATTAAGTTCACAAATGTGTTGCAATGATGTTGCTAACCTTTTTTGATATCAGAGGGATTACTCATTATGAATTTGTACCAACTGGACAAACAGGTAACCAAGTTTACTATTTGGACGTGTTGAAAAGACTGTGTAAAAAAGTTAGACAACCTGAACTTTTCATCAACAATTCATGGCTCTTGCATCACGACAATGCACCAGCTCACACAGCACTGTCTGTGAGGGAGTGTTTAACTAGTATACAAATAACTGTATTGGAATACCCTCCCTACTCACCCGATCTGGCCCCCAGTGACTTTTTTCTTTATCCGAAGATAAAGGAAATATTGAAAGGAAGACATTTTGATGACATTCAGGACGTCAAGGGTAATACGATGACAGCTCTGATGGCCATTCCAGAAAACGAGTTCCAAAATTGCTTTGAAGGGTGGACTAGGCGCTAGCATTGGTGCATAGCTTCCAGAGGGGAGTATTTCAAAGGTGACCATAGAGATATTCAGCTATGAGGTATGTAGAACTTTTTCTAGGATGAGTTCTCAAACTTAATTGTCAGAGCTCATATTGTATTAGTTTTCTATTACTGCATAAAAGTTTCCCACCGACTTAGTTACTTAAAACAATGTACGTGTGTTATCTCAGACTTTCCAAGTGTCAGGGATCCAGGAACAGCTTAGCTGGGTCCTCCCTTCTGGGTCTCATCAGGCTGTGATCAAGGCATCTGGCAGTTTGGGTTCTCAGCCTGGGGCTCACTTCAGAAAAATCTGCTACCAAGATCTTTCATGTTATGGGCAGAATTTCTTTGTGGCTGAGTAACTGAGAGCCCCACCTTTTAGCTGTCTGAAGGATGCCTTTAGTTGGCTGAAGGATGCCTTCAGGTTTAGAGGCCACCCACAGGTCCTAGAGGACAAAAGCAGTTCCCAGAAGCTGCTCACTGATCCTGGCCAGGGGTTTCCTCAACCTCACTCCATTAAGCCAGCAAAGAGGTTCTCCCTAGTGCTTCCTAGCATGATAAGTATATGTGTGCACGCACACACATGTGGGTCACAATCATGGGCTTGGCGATTCTGTTATTTGTGACAGCACTCAAAGAGAGAGGATTAAACAAAGGGATGAACACCCAGAGATGGGAAGTCACTGGGGGTCACATTAGAGTCTGTTTGCCACATATATTAAGTCAATTTATCAAAATATGTCCTTTATATTAACTAGTTACAACTTTATTTAGGAGATTTTAATGACAGTGTTGCATTTTGAAATTCTGATAAGAGCCATATGGTAGCATGGTTTTGCTATGCTTTATGTCGTGCAGACCATGATGTTACGTTGAAAACTCAGTGAAATACCGTGTAGCCCCGAAAATAAGACCTAGCTGGACAATGAGCGCTAATGCGTCTTCTGGAGCAAAAATTAATATAAGACCCATATTATATTATATTATACCCAGTATTACATATTATATATATCTTATCTTATCTTATCTTATATTATATTATAGACCCGGTCTTATAGTAAAATAAGACCAGGTCTTATATTAATTTTTGCTCCAAAAGACGCATTAGCGCTCATTGTCCGGTTAGGTCTTATTTTCAGGGAAAAACAGTATTGCTGTTGATTTTGTGCATTTGTGGGACTTGAATGCATTCTAACACTTGGTGGCAGTATTCACTCATTGAAAACTCTGCCAGCAGGAGTCCCTATACAAAACAAACTGAGAAGTTAGGCAGTTTGCTTTTATATTTTACCACGAATACGATATTTAAACTATTCCAGATTGCTAATATTAATTGTTCTTTATTCTGGTGCAGTGGAATTAAGTATATTTATTAGATTTTAACATCTTTCAATCAGCTAATTAAACATAAATAAAATTCTTTAGAGAGAAGTTGGATACACCTGATATATTTGATCAGGAAAATAAAATACAACAAATATTTTTAGACTTATCTTTGTATCCAATGCAATGTTATTGGATATATAATAATAATAATAATAATAATAATAATAATAATAATAGAACGCATTTTATGCACTCTCAAAGGCTTGCCTTTCTCTATCCTATTCACCCGTACTAGTAATTGAAAACAAAAATGTCTGCGCCATCTAGTGGTCACAGAGACTAAGCACAAAGTATTAAGCCTTTCAAGCTTTCTAAAGTGAGATAAAAGGATTTAAAAAGGGGATTAAAAATTACTCATTGCTTTCTCTTCATAATTTGGGAAGTTGTTGGGTTAATGAGGCATATTGTGCATCTGGAAATACCATTGTGGTAGTTTTTCATTTATGAATCTTTATATTATTTAAGCAAATTATAAAAGTTAACTTTGTAATGAGATTAACTACAAAGACAATGTTTCTACAGATTTCAAGAGAAATAGGATGTAAATTTTACCCTCATAATAGTACTATGTGTAGATATTATTCGCTATCATCCTTTGAAAATATTATTAATCCTATAACAACTCAGGATTTCCAGATGACTAACAACATATTATAGTCATGTCATCCGAAAACCATGTGTACTCAGTAATGATTACTTAGAAATTTTAGTATGTAAATGTTTGCTTATTAATAGTTTTAAAGTACACTCTGTTATGGGTCAATAGAATGCAGTGTCCTTTCCCATGGAAAATAACCTGTAATATTTAGAAAAAAACTAAATATGTGTATCAAATGAATATAAGTAGAAAAAAAAGCTACATTATTTAAAAGATACCACATTTAATCAGGGGTTGGTTTTAGAATTAGAGAGTTCAGTTAAGAATGTGAGGCATTTGTAATGGATATTTAAATAGGATACATTGAGAAGGAATACTAAAATCTTATCCTCACATTTGCCGTGTTACAGTAATCACTTTCTCCTTCTAGAGTTCATGGTGAATTACATCTGCAAAGCAGCCTTGTGAGTAGGCAGTCATAATGCCTGTAAGAATGTCAATTTGCCCTATAACGTTTGTATAACAATGGTCTTTTTATCCCGGTATTTTTTCTTTTCTCTCTCCTTTTTTTTTTTTTTTTTTTTTTGGTGAACTCCCTGCCGCCACCTTCCATAATAATGGTGCACTGAGAGGCTGTGAGGACAGAGAGTAGTCTGTGCTATTTGCTGGGGAATCTGAGATCATCAATAATGTTCCTCTGGGCAGGGCATTGTGGCTTTCATGAGCCCTTTCCTCTATTAAAAATATAATAAAGAATATAATTCATGTCTTAAGCTATAGAGATTAATATATTGTAGGCAAGATTCTCTACTTCATGCTTATTATTATATTATTATCATGTTTTCTTTTTATTGAAAAATAAAAAAAAACATTTGCATAAGTCCCTAAACTTGTCATGAGCCCCGGGCACTGTGCCTACTGTGAATAATGAGTAAGTCAGCCCTGCCTGCTGGGATTCTTCCTGTACCCTCAGGGCCCTGTGCATCTCATTCCATCCTTTTGCTGATCTTCCAGAGGCAGGGTATCTGGGGGACTACTTTCCACCCCAGAAATGTTTCTTCAAATGTGACTCAAAGGCCCTTGGCCATTTGGAAGTAATTGTGACATACAAAAAGGTAATACTGAGCTTGGCATCTATATTAATCTGTTCGAGCTGCCATAAAAACATACCAATGACTGGTGACTTAAACAATAGAATTTTATTTCTTATAGTTCTGAAGGTTGGGCCGTTTCAGATCAAGGTCTCAGTTGACTTGGTTCCTGGTGGGAGTTCTCTTCCTGGTTTGTGGGTGGCTGCCTTCTTGTTATGTCCTCATATGGTCTTTCTTTAGTACACACACACACACACACACACACACACACACACGCACACACAACTATTTTTCTTATTATTATTATAAGAACTCCATCACAAAAACTCCATCTTTATCAGGTCATCTAACCTTAATTAAACTACCAAAGGCTCCATATCTACATACAATCACATTGGGGGTAGGCCTTCAATATATGAACTTTGGGGAGACACAACATTCAGTCCATAGCACCTTCTCTGTCCAGTCTGTATACCATTTTCTTGCATTACAAAACAGGGGAAAGCCATGTCTGTGGTTTTTGAGGCAGAACAGTGGAGTGGAACAGAACTTCACAGGACTGTGACATCAGCCCTTAACCGACGGCAAGTTACTTAAGCTCTCTCTCTGATGTGTGACTTGGAATAGTCATACTTATCCCCAACTCCTAGGATGTTGTGAATTAATACATGTGAGTTAATATTAGGTTGGTGCAAAAATAATTGCGAGTTAAAAATAATTGCAAAATCCGCAATTACTTTTACGCCAATCTAATACATGTGAATCAATAAACCTTAATAGATGCCTGGTACAGTGTTTACACCCAAGTGTTGGTTGCTGTTACAACAATGTCTGTATATTTATGGACTAACTTTAAAACAAATTTATAGTATGCTTCAAAGTTAATCTCTCAGCCTAAAAATGATTTTCTGGCACTACTGACTGGCTGAGGTATACACTCGTATGGTTTCTTGTATTTTATCATCTTTATAGCAATGGTGTCCTGTAGCTCTTAATATTTTAAATAAATTAACATTGTGTAAAGTTGTCTAATAACTCTATGGACATTCTGGAAATTATCAATTTGTCTACTGTCAGTGTTAATGATTTAATCTCTTTAAAATGCATATTGTGATATCTAGTGGATGATTTTTCTTTCCTCCTTATTGCTTCCCCTCCATATTTTCCACAAATGCAAATAAAAGTAACACTAGAAGATAGTTTTGACTAAAACTATATATCTATGTTAAAAATAATTTAGCAATGTGTTAGCAATGAGAATTTCGCTAAAACTTCGAATTTTGGTAAAAATGGATGCAATTCTTTTTCTTGAACTATAACAAAAGAATCAAAACCAAATCGTCAATTTGGCTGCCTCGTTGGCATACAGAACTAGAAAAGTTAGGGCTGCTCTTAGTCTGTTTCTTTGTCCAAAAAGAGAATAACTACTTTTATTTTAGAAATATGATAATAAAATGGCTTCATTAAATATTACAAATATTTCATTATTGTTATCAATGCCACCACCAATATTTTCTATATATTTCTAAGAAGATTTAAGGGTAGAGAAAAAAGATGGTAGTCTATGGGGAGTCACCATTTGCTTAATCCTACCAGGATTTGCCGAAGGTGGTAGGTAGAATTTTAAAGATCATTCTCTAAGATGTCTGATCTCTGGTTATTCAACATTTATCTAGGTACTGCTGCTAAATTTTTTTGCAGATGTAATTAAAGTCTCAGATCAGTTGGCTTTAAAATATAGATTACCGAGGTGGGTATGACACTATCAACTGAATTCTTTAGTAGCAGAGAGTTTTCTTGGGATAGCAGCACAAGAGCAAAGCAATAAGATCAGAAGTATCTTAACATAACATAAGATCCAACATGCCATTGCTGGCTTTGAATATGGAAAAGGCCATATAATGAATGTGGGCCTCCTCTAGAATGTGAGAGGGGCCCACAGCTAACATCCAGGGACTGGGGACCTTAGTTGCACAACCCCCCAAAAATAAAGTCTTCCAACAAACTGAATGAGCTAGTGGAAGTGGGTTAGTTTGCATGTCTTCTGTGAAGCGCCCAGATGGCAGCACTTTGACTTCAGTCTCATGAAATCCTAAGCAGAGAACCCAGATTAGTCATGAGGCACTTCTGACCTACACAGACTATGAGATAAAAAATGGGTGTTGTTTAAGCTGCTAATTTTGTAGCAATATGTTTTAAGCGGCCATAGGAAACTAATGTAGAGACATATTATTAGGATTAAATTCTACTTTTAGTCTGATTCACAATAATGTAGTTGTGAGGGAGTGTATCTAAAAATTCAGAACCCAAACTCTTACAATTTCTACCTATCATCAGATTGTAGTACTTGATGGTTATTCTATTGTAAGCTTTTAAACAAATTATGATTAAATGCATGATTAGTTTTTCTCCATAGGTCTCAAGCAAATTAACGTATACTTTTCTTATTAAATACATATTTGTGTTCATACTTTTTAACTGAAATGAGGAAATGCTTATGCAGCTAAAGTGGAGAGATATTAGAACAATTCTCTTCAATTGTTACACTACAGAAATTCTACATTTAGCGATATTGTTTACAAACAATGGCATATGATGAATGATATGGAGCAATGAGAAAAAGTTTAGATAATTGAGATGAAGAACTATAATTGCCTAAAAGAGATAGTTGAAAATAAAAATGTATATTATGTTTTTAAATGTTGGAGATGTAATGCCAAATAATTGTCTCAGTTTTTACTTTAATATATAAGTTCAAAAATAGATAATGCAGTGATGAAAAAGTTTGATATTAAACCATCTTAGCGAGGTTGTAGAGAACCATGCACTCCCCACACTTTTGGTGAAAATGTGTGTGTAATATGTTTGAAAGGCAATTTAGTAACGTTTATTAAAATTTAAAATAATACACTCTTTGATCCAGAATTCCGCTTCTATGAATTTATTCATAGATGTATTCTCACATGTACATAAAGGATATTCTTAGCGATTTTAGTGTAAAAACAAAAACAAAATATACATCCATATAATGGGCTGATATCTGATTTTCGGAATCAATAAAGCTGTATTCGTGTGTGCTGATATGGAAAAATCAGTAAGAATAATTTTTCAGGTGAAACAAGCAAGACTAAGAATAATGATTATCTTTTGTATTTAAAAGTCCATGTTTACATGGATAGATACATATAGAATGGTGATATGTATATACATGTAGTGCATGCCCATATATATTTGTGTAAAAAGGGGGAAATTATTTATGTGCAAGTTTTTGTCTCTCATGGAAAACTTCATAAAGGTATGCAAGAAACTATTGACTAGTTATTTCTTGGGAGTGGAACTTGGGGTTTGCAGCTATTAGTAGAAGGAAACTCAACTTTCATTGTGTATTTTTTGTTATCTTTCAGCTTGTAACCATATGCCTGTATTACAATCATACATTTCAGAAAGAGCAACTTTACTTAGAAGACATTTCTGAACTTCTTCCCTAGAATGGTTATCATATTATCATCTATATTTTCCAATTTTGTGTTTTATTTTTTTCACAGGCACAGAAATACACCAACTAACTAGTCAGTTTAGCAAAGGTCTCAAATGAGTTGACAGGTCTTTAAGATGACAAAATATTACTATTCAAAAACTGAAGCTCTGTGTATTATTGTTATGGTTATTTGCATGTTGTAATTATAATGAATATTTTCCCACAAGACCATTGTAATTTTCAAATACTTTTATTATTTTCTTCATTTTCTTTAATGAATTTGGAAATAGAAACATGCTTTAATAAAAAAGGAAATAGAAAAGTTTAATTAAAAAATCTAAATTCATAATAAACTAAAGTGTTCATTTTTAATTTTTCTTTCTTATATGATCAATTTGAAATTATATAAAATATGAATCCCTAAAACTTGCAAATTACACGTGATTTATAAGAATATTTGTGAAATATTCACTATAATTTAGTTTTGCTCTTTCTGTACATCCTTCTAGTTTATTCCTGACTCATCTGGTGTTTTCTAAGAGTAATTAACTGCCATCACATCTTAAAACTTTGAGTTGTATTTTATGTTATGATATCATTTTTCAAAACAGAATGTGAAAGTATCATGCTGTCGTTTGTGAAGAGAGCAGTAAGAATTATTTTGTTATAGTAAGCATGATAATGCTAATCATTATCTGATTTAGACAAGACTCCCAATAGGCAAACGAGGTAGGCACATATATGCTTGAGGAGTTTTGCTGAGATTGATAGGGTTTCCGTCCAATCGAATATCTTCTAGAGCTTTACGAATATAAGTCAAGTTTTTAGCATCGCAGAAGGTATTTTCATGCAGCTCCCAAATGTTGTTATTCTAAAAAAGATGAAAATAAATTATGAGAGAAGATATAACACATTTTTGGTATTGATTAGTAGCATAGTACATTTTACTTCACCCCCCATTTTTACCCTTTTGTTCGTTCCCTCATCCAAAAATGTATTTTCCGTAATTATTATACATCAAGCACCTTCTAGGAAATGGGGATAAACCAATTAACAGCATAGACATGTGCTTGCCCTTGTAGGGCTTATATTTCAGTAATGGGAATATAAAATAAGGAAGTGAAAAGATAAATTTACAGAAAATAAATTATTTCCAAAAACAATAAGAACTATGGAGAAAGGATGGTGGCTATGAAAAGTTATCTTAAAGGATAGCAATGGAGCTGAGAATGGAATGACAGGAAGACATGGGCATTGAAAGAGCCAAAGTAAGAATATCCCAGGTAGCAAGAATACCAAGTTCAAATTCTAAGTAGCATGGAATGTTCTATAATGAGAAAAGAGTCAACATGGTTGAAGAGAAATGAAGGAGAGAGTGAGCAAATATCAAGAAGATAGCAGGGCCCAGAACTAGATTTTTTAAAAAGTAGCTTTATTGAATATATTTCACAAATCATAAAATTTACCCTACTTAAGTGTAAAATCCACTGGTTTTCAATATATTTACAGACTTGTGTAAGCATCAGCACATTTTAATTTAGGAACATTTTAAACACCTCCCTAAGAAACTCGATAGATATCAGCAACAACTTCCCATTTTTCTCTACCTCTAGCCCTGGCAACTTCTAAACTACTTTGTTTCTATGGATTTTTCTAATCTGGACATTTCATATAAATGAAATCATACGATGTATCATCTTTTGTGACTGGGTCCTTCCACTGTAAATTGCGTTTGCAAGGTTCATACATGTAGCATGTATCAGTACTTTTTTTCTTCTTCTTTTATTGCCCAATAATAGTTCATTGTATGGATATACCATCACTTTGTTTATTCATTCATAAATTAATGACAATTTGGATTGTTTCCACTTTTTGGCTCTTCAGTGAACATTTGTGTACAAATTTTGTGTGAACATATGTTTTCAACTCTGTTGGGTATAAGTTTAAATTTAAACTTACAATTTAAAAAGCCTTAAAAATAAAGACATCCTGCCATTGGCAATGATATGAATAAACCTAGAGAACATTATTCTAAGTGAAATAAGCCAACACAGAAAAACAAATATCGTATAATCTCACTTATATGTGGAATCTAAAAGTGTCAAATTCATAGAAACAGAGTAAAATAATGGTTGCCAGGGCCTGGGGGAAAGGGGAGTGGCTGATATGATAAAATGTTGGTCAAAAGATATAAAATGTGTTATTCAGTTAATAACACTGTACTGTATACTTGAAATTTGTTGAGAGTGGATCTCAAGTGTTCTCACCACACACACGCACACGCACACAAGGTAATTATGTGAGGTGATGAAAATGTTAATTAGCTTGATTTTGCTGGTCATATACTAACTCTATGTTTAGCATTTTGAGGAACTGCCAAACTGTTTTTCAAAGTAGTTGCACCATTTTACACTTCTACTAACAATGTTTGAGAGTTCCAATTTTCTCTGCATCCTAAACACTTGTGATTGTCAAAGTCTTTTATTTTAGCCAACTAGGTGTGTGTGACACGGTATCCCATTGTGGTTTAGTTCATTGCTAGTGTATACAAGTAAAATGACATTTTACATTGATTTTACAACTTGCCACATTGCTGAGCTCATTTATTAGTTTAAATAGTGTAATGGATTACTTATGACTTTCTATATAAAAGATCTGTAGATCTGTTTTGGGAGTATTTTTTTCTTAACATTAAGTATTCCAAACCACAAATGTGATATCTTTCCTCATTTAGATCTCTTTCACCCCAGCTTTATTGAGGTATAATCGACACTTAAAATTGTATATACAAAGGGTGCCAAAAAATGTGTATGCATTTTAAGAAAGGAAAAAACCATATTAAAATTGTGATACAATGAATGGTGCTAGCATTCGATTAATGCCATCTGTTGAGCTAACGTCATACTACATATAATTCAATTCAACTTCAAAAAGTAATACATAGATAACATCTCTTAAAATGTGTACATTTTTGGGGTACTCCTGGTATTTAAGGTGTATAGCATAATGTTTTGATATATGTGTACATTGCAAAATGACTACCACAATCAAGCTAATTAACATTTTCATCACCTCACATAATTACCTTGTGTGCGTGTGTGTGCGTGTGTGGTGAGAACACTTGAGATCCACTCTCAACAAATTTCAAGTGTACAGTACAGTGTTTTAACTATAGTTATCATGGTGTACATTATATCTCCAGAACTTATTCATCCGGAATAACAAATTTTATACCCTTTGACCAACATTTTACCATATCAGCCACTCCCTTTTCCCCCAGGCCCTGGCAACCATTATTTTACTCTCTGCTTCTATGAATTTGACACTTTTAGATTCCATATATAAGTGAGATTATACATATTTGTTTTTCTGTGTTGGCTTATTTCAGTTAGAATAATGTTCTCTAGGTTCATTCACATCACTGCCAATGGCAGGATGTCTTAATTTTTAAAGCTTTTTAAATTATATTTTTATTATATTACATTGTACACATATACCACAATTTCTTTATTGATTCATCTATTGACAGACATGTAAGCCGTTTCCATATCTTGGCTACTGTTAATAATGCTGCTATGACCACGGGGGTACAGATACATCTTCAAGATACTGATTTCATTTCCCTTAGACCCAGGAATGGGATTGTTGGATCATATGTAGTTCTGCTTTTAATTTCTTGAAGAACCTCCGTACTCTTTTTTATAATGACTATACCACTTTGCATTCCTACCAACAGTATACAAAGGTTTCCCTTGCTCTGCGTACTCACCAACACTAATTATCTTTGGTCTTTTTGATAATAGCCATTCTAAAACGTGTGAGGTAATATCTCAGTGTAGTTTTGGTTTGCATTTCCCTGATGAGTAGTGATGTAGAACACCTTTACAATATACCTGTTGGCCATTTGTATGTCTTCCTTCAAGGAATGTCTATTCAGGTTCTTTACCAAAATTTTAACTGAGTTATTTGTTTTTTTCCATTGAGTGCTTGAGTTCTGTATACTGGGATGCCAAAAAAGGTATACACATGACTTGTATTCATCTTTTGTTACCAGTATATAGTTAGTATTACAATTTTAATACAGTGTTTTTCTTTCTTAAAATGTGTATACATTTCTCTGGCACCCTTGTATATTTTGGATATTAACCCATCATCAAGTGTATGGTTGCCAAATATTTTCTCCCATTCTTTAGGTTATCTCTTCTCTCTGTTGATTGTTTCCTTTGCCTTGCCAAAGTCTTTTAGTATATTGTACCTTTCAGTATACAAATCTGTGCCTTTTTTGTTAAAAATTATTCTTAGGCATTTTATTATTTTAGTGATTATTATAAATAAAATTGTTTTCTTAATTTTATTTTTAAATACTTCATTTCAGTTAATACTTGTGTATGATGTTATATACAAGTATAAATGCCACATTGATCAACTCATTGATTAGATTTCTTCTTTGACCCATTGGTTATTAAGGAAAGGGCTGGTAAATATCTACATATTGGTTAATTTTTCAATTTTTCTTTGTTGTTGACTTCTACTTTAGTTTCACTGTAATCTGAAAAAATATTTTGTATGATTTCAACTCTTTTCAATTTGTTGAAGCCTGTTTTGTGGTTTAGTATATGGTATATCCTGGGATATGTTCTTTGTACACTTGAGAATAAGGCATAATTTGCTGTTTGGGGATGGGACGTTTTGTAGATGACTATTAGGCCTAATTGACTTGTAGTGTTGTTCAAGTCTTCTCTTTTCCAGTTGACCTAATGGCTAGTTGTTCTACCCATTGTTAAAAATGCAGTTTTGAAGTATCCAACTATTGTTGAATTGTTTATTTTTCCCTTCAATTTTAAACAGCTTATTCTTCATACATTTTGAGACTCTGTTGTTAAGTGCATATATGTTTTTATATTCCTGATGCATTGACTCTCTTATCATTGCAGAGTACCCATGAGGAATAATGCAGATTTAGTGCTTAAGCACTATATGGTTCCCTTTGATAAGTAATATAATAGATACACGTTGTTAATAATAACTGTGCCTCACATTTAAGTATTTATCATGTTCCTGTAACTGTACTACCCACTTTATAAACTAAACCTGACATGCAGGGAGGTTCAGGTACTTGTCTGATCATTAAATAGTGTTGGAGTTGAATTCCAGCCTGGGAAACTTGGCTTTGCCAAAGCCATCATTCTTGATTACTATACTAAATGTTGGCAAACATTTAAAAAAATAAATATAAATTGAAGACAATGTAAATGAGAAGCAGTTTTATATTATATATTGGTGAAAGAGAAATATTTTAAAAGGTACATGTAGTGCTTTTTTAAACCATAAAATAGGAAACACAAAGCCAGTAACTTTAAAAAAAAATATGAGCACTACATGTTTAAATATAACATGGGTGATGTGATTACTTTGTAGCGTCAATATCATCACAGACAATAGTATTACAATTTAATTCACAACTGCAAAATACATTCCAAGATTTCCTTGAGGATTACCTTGAAATCCTTCTTCCAGTCATAGATAAGGCAATAAATCCTCATATACATAAAAATTCACCCCCAGAAAAAAAAAAAAAAAAAACAACAACAGAGAGTCATCCAAAAACAAGATGAGGACTAGAAGGGACATACACGGAACATTAAGAAAGTAAACACAGGCAGAAAAACTCTCAACAGAGACATGTATCCAAGACTCAGAAACAGATATATGTAAAAGGACACCAGAAAAGTGTGGAAATATATATGTTAATAGGAATAAGAGAAAAGACACAGAGGTAAATATTTACAGAATCCACAGAGAAAAACACAGGAATCAGAGACCTGCCCTCATATAGCAAAATCATTTCTTGTGATGGTTTACATTTTTTCTGTAAACGATTGTAATGTTACACTATGATATTGTTTCTTTGAACACACAATGGATGTATTCTCTACAGATTTATTCCACAGAACAGATGAAATTATTGCAGAAAGTTGATTACAGCTGTAGACCAAAAGTTACCCACATCCAAAAGAAAAATGATTTTTCTTTGTTTTAACAACCACAAATGTTTTGAGCATATTTTTAATATATTTAAATGAATTATATTAATATTTAGAATATATTAGATCAAAACACATGTGTTTTCACTCATAACTTCAAAGATAAAATATAGCTTAATGGGATTTAAAGTAACATAAATTTTTAAATGTGTTGATTTAGGAAAAACTACATATTCTTAATTCACAGAGATGGAAGTGTGTCATCTCTCAGCAGATAGGAAAGCCCTAGGATTGGAATTTAATTCACTACATAAAAGCTAAAATTAAAAAGCTAAAGTTAAAATTAAAAACTGAAATTGACACTTTTCCTCTGGAAGCTAGAAATCAATTTAAATTTTTCTTTCTCTCTTTTTCTCTTCCTTTTCTAATCCTCACACACTTCTTTAGCAGACAAAGCTTTCAATTGTTTTCCAAAAAAAGCTTTGTGTGCCCACAAATGCATTATGCTTTGGCAAATAATGAAAATAAAAGCTAAGATTACCATAAATAAATCAGCATAGGGTCATGGATGTACAAATACCTTGCACTCAGACTGAGAGAAAGAATGAATGAGAAATAGGAGAAAGAGAAAAGAAAATTGTCACAGTGTGTGCTCATGCCATTATAAACAGCTTCTTATGTTCCAACTTACTCCTATTAGTTTTTGTTTTCCATGGAGCTAATGGGCATATCTTACTACATAGAAGAAGCTTACCTGGAGATGAAGGGCCCGTAGGTTTTCTGGGAGCGGCAGAGGGATGTGGTCCAAGTTGTTATCAGTGAGATAGAGATGACGGAGATCATACATGTCCTGTAAACATTCCAAATGTAGGGACTTAACAAAAATTAATGGTGCCACAGTTGTATTTCCCATTACTTGTCCATGCAACTAATTATAAAACAACACATGCCTTTCCAAATCTTGCTTTGTAAAGTTGAGGCAAATTAGTTTTCTGAATCAGTAGCAATTCAAATGAATTTTAGAAGAATTGAGGGCAAGCAGATATCTCTTGTGAAAATGAAACATGTTTCTCAATCTCTGAGAAGAAACTTGCTTTGTCCACTGTAACTTTCTCAATCGAAGTAAGGTAGGGACTTCCCATTCTCTATTCTGTAATAGAATTTTGAGGATTTTGGAGAGGCATAGCAAGAATTTTCTTCATGTTATAGAGATGGAGAAATGAGAATTTCTCCTCAACCAAAGCCTGCTCTTTCTAGCCTGAGTTCCAGGGAAAGGACAGCCTAGCAAGACAGAGAAAGTTTAAACAATAGCAGTGCACTGTAGCCAAATGCCACAGAACAAACTGTGACTCACCACACCCATGACAACAAAAGATGAGTGGAGAGACTAGACTCTAATGAGTCTTGCCAGGTTCTAATGAGGTGCCCTAATTATCTGCCCAACAGGGTGGTGTCACAGAAGGGCTAATGGAGAGACAAGATTTTCATCACAGCCCAGTGCTAATGGGTCCACATGATTCCCTGGAAGTAATGGGACGTCCCTTCTCAGTATTTTTAATTACTTGTTCACCATATATTTAGAGAAGCAGCTTGAACAGAGTGAGGATGGGTAAGAAAGCCAGTTGGTTACTCTTCTCAGACTCTATGTTCTTATTGCAAGCAAGTCACTCTAGCCCCAAACTTGCTTCCTGCACTGAGAAAACAAAATTTGTAAGATGAAGTGAATCCGTCCTTCTATAAGGTAATTTAGAAGCCTTCTGTCCTCAAGGCACCAAACCACACCCTGTACATGTAGTTATCCATTTAACCACGTTAAATACTCTCCTTGAGTGGAATACATTTTGCTGCTGTTGTTGTTTTGTTTTTATTAAGGAGGGCGCAGCTCACAGGGGCCCACGCAGGGTCCAAACCGGCGGCCTTGGTGCCACCAGCACCACTCTCTAACCAACTGAGCCAACCAGCCACACCCTCTTTGAGTGGAATTCTTGGTAAATACAAATTATCTGATTTACACCATTTACAGGTACAATTTATAGATTGGTGATGCAGACAGAGACCCACTTATTTCGGTTCTGCTTTCGGTTCTTTGTCCTTGACTAGCCTCAAAACATACCAGAACATAGTATTTCCTCAAAGCATGGTAAGTAATGCTGTAAAGTTTATTTTAGTAGTTAAAAATCTCATCAAAGTGAATTTCTTTATAGAAATAAAAAGACTAGTCATTGACTGCAAATGGGAGGGGTAGAGGAAAGTCTTTCATATGAAAATTTAAAACTCACTTTAAATGCTTCTTGCTTTATTCCTTTCCTTCCAAGTCTGTTGTTGCTAATATCAATGAATGTCAAAGTGTTTGGCAACTCTGGGAGTTGCCTTATTTTGTTGTCACTTAGGACAAGCTCTCGGAGTTGAGGCAGCTTTCTGAATGCATCTTCATCAATCTCAGATATTAAATTTGATGTCAGATCAATTCTTCTTAAATCATCTTGGAGAAAAAAATGAAGGAAGTAGTTAAATATTCTTGAAAGTTTTTTGTTCACATCAAAATATGAATGTAAATTTCCCACATACAAGCAAATATAAACATGAATTTAATTAGCAACGAACAGCTAATGAAATTATTATTTCTAAATACTTAATAAAAATGTAATTGTTTCCTCCAACTACTGTTCATATTTATGTATTAAAACTTTATGTAACTCAAGCAAAGAAACTGGTACAGTATATTCAAAATAACTAGACTCTTCCCTATATTCTAAATAAACTTAACCTGGATTTTACTATTTAAAACGTTTTCCTCAGTGATGACAGATTGTTGTGTTTTCCAGTAGTCAAAGTTACATTAGCATTGAAATACAACAGCATTAAAAAGGAATTTCCAGTGATTGAAACACTTTATAAAGACAAGTACAAAAGTTCTTCTAAGTTAGCAACAAATATAAAGTCAGAATGTAAGCTTGCGTTCATCAATCATAGTTATTGTACTTTAATGGAAGTCTCTTCAAACAAGCCAAATCCTAATAAATATACAACCATGACATTTTACTCTCAATGTTATAACATAAAATATAATTATTTATGATTTCTATTTAGTTGGAAATAGTTTATTTGAAAATATCAACTATATAGCTTCATAATGACCTTTAATTATTCATCATTATTTTTCTGATCATAATTAAAGCAAACTTTCAAATAGTTAAATAAGAAAAAAATAATTGATTAACGAGGCATATTTCATATTCAGCTATCATTTTCAGTACCAACATTTTACAGCGTAAAAATTTTAGGAAAATCTAAAGAAGAGAAGAACATTAGTGCTGTCATCCATACTTAGGTTTGCAAAATCATTTTTGTTGATCTTTTTAATTCTGTTAAAGCGGGAATAGAAATAAGCGACGTTCTTGGGCAGCGGAGGAATAGCGTCAAGTTCATGGTCGTCACAGTATACAGTGGTACTTATACAAGTACACAGGAGGCAGGTTGGAAAATCTGAAAGATAGAGGCAAATAATATAAGCAATAAAAGCAATGTCTAACAAATAATGTGATTAGCAATGTCTGTTAAACAAGATTAGAGTTTCAGACAGATCATTCTAGTATATTTCATATTTTTTCATAGAGTTTTCTGTAAATTAGTCAAATATACCAATTAAAGCTGCCCCAATAATTAGTATATTCTTTGTAATGTTTTAAAAGTTTATTTTAAATCACTGAGTTAATACTGCACAGTTGTTGCTTTTATACTTATTAGAAATTCTATCTTCAAATGTGAATATTAAGATCCTGGTTTTTATAAATTTAACACATTGCATATTATGTTTTTATTATGTCTTTGGTTCAATATTTAAATACCCCACTGAAGCAAAATCTACCTCAAGAAAAACATAGGGTAACAATCATTAATATTAATTCACTCAGTATGTATTTACTGAATCCTTTCTATGTAGATGGCACTACGCTCGCTGGTGAAACAGTGGTGGGCACAGAGAGACAGAGTTCTATTTTATGATCTGTTAAATAAGATAAATGTTAATCACACACATAAATAAAATGATGATTGTGGTAAATGTCATGAAATACCATGTAAGCATAAAACGAGGACATTTGATCCAGTCTGAGAGTCCTGTTTTCTGAGGAAGTGATAATTGAGTTGAGATAGAGAAGGAGTTGACTACGCTGGTGGGAGGAAAGCGTATTCAGGCAGAGAAGCAGCATGTGCTGAGTTTCTTCACTTTGGAGAGACTGAAAGATGGTCCATGTAGCTAGAGCAGAGAGAACGGGAATGTACAGGACATAACATGCATACCCTTTTAAGCTGTGTTACAGGTTTTGTTCCTTATCCAAAGGATAGGCAGGGGTATAATGTGATTGAATTTGAGTGTGAAGATATCACTCAGCTTGAAGGTGTGGTAGAAGACTGAGGGAGGCCAGTGGGCAGAGTGGAGATGAGTTGTCTGGAGATGATGGTTGCTAAGGTAATGGTGATAGAAAAGGCAATAGATCCAAAAGATACAGGTTAAGCTAGATCATATCTCAACATATTAATCAATTTTCACCATCTATTACACACACACACACACACACACACACACACACACACACAGCCCTATCTCTCCTTACTCTCTGTTTAGTGGTCATGCAGAAGACAATGAGCTTCTAAGGGAGACAGAGAAGCAATGACCAAAGAAAAGGAGGAAATACGATGGGGCAGTATTATGGAGCCCACTCCTTCTGTTCTTGCAGATCTTAACTCAATTTTCATCCCTTCCTCAGAGAACCATGGCTCTCAGACTGGAGAAAGAGTTTGAAAGGAAAAAAAAATAGAAAACAATCTAAAGCTGCTGAGTTGTCAGGTAAGTTCAGGACTGAAAAATGTCTCCTGGATAAGTTATTGTGGTGGTTACAGGAGACTTCAGTAAGAGCTGTGGAGTGATGAGGTTGGAAGCCAGATTACAGTCAATCAAGGAAAACATTGGAGGTGAGGAAATAGTTACAGCAAATATAGACAATGCTATTGAGATACTTGACTGTGAAGGAAGAAGGAGACAGTTGTCACTCTAAGAAGATGTATTTGTGGTGCGCATAATGAGGAATACTGATTAATGTGGTTTGCAGAAAAGGATCCAAAGGAGGAAAGGTTGAAGATAAAAAGGATCCTGAGAAGACAGCAGGAAATTAAGCTCAAAGCCCAGTGGGAAGAGTGCATGTCCCCTATGTGGAAGGACAGACAGTTCCTCTGTTGCACTAGGAGGAGAGGGAGAGATGGTCAATGGATGCAGAACTAGGTAAATTATATGTCTGAAACAGACAAAAGAGCAGCCAACTGGAAGTTTGCATTTTCTTGTGAAGCAGGAGGCTAAGCTCTCTGAAGAGCTTGAGGAGTAAAGGGAGGAGGAGAAGAAAGGTTTTGAGAGGTGAGATGAATGGAGAAAGTGAAATAAGCTATGAGAATTATAGAAGAAGAAAGTGATGGAAGCACATTCTTGGGATTGCTGAAGTGATCACTTCATCACTGCTGAGCTGAGGCTTTCCTGGCTGTAGCATTGCAAGTCCCCTGTTTTAGGCCCCTCACACTCAGGTAAACCAGGACACTTGGTTATCTCAGTTGAAAGATCCGTTTGTGGTTTGTGATCAAGAGCTAGCAATGCACTGACTATGGGCTTACTGCTAACATTAAAGAAAAAAATTATTTACAGTAACAACTTCAGGAATCAAAACTAGTTCAGGAATGGAAATCTAGGAAATAATTTAAGAGGGAGGGAGCTGTAAAATATTTAATATTTATTACTTTCTCCAGTCACTATAAATTAACATTTGTCATTTATCATAAAATTTTTAAAAAGTAAGGTATTTGATTCTTCTATATATTCATGGCTGTGTTAATTTAGCAATAATTGCTTAGGCTAATTATATATATTCACACTGGTTATAATTTAATTCTAGTTATTCCACTTAAAAACTCAAGCCTACTTTATATGGCTTCAGAATATTATTTTTAGAAATTTGTATTAATTGCAAAAATGCATTTGGCTTTTTAATGTTCTAAATATTTCTAAACTATTTAACTGTAACTGATGAATTTATAAGATTGAACTATAATTTTAAAATCTAGAATTTCTAGTGATGCTTCTTCTCTGGAAATTAAAATGTGAATTAAAATTTAATTTTATTACTCACACTCAGACTACTTTAGAGACAAAATTTTTTGAAATGTCATAGTTTTCTTTTTAATATTGCTTCACAACTGACATTATTGAGCCATAATTTTGACTAAATCTTTTAAAAATATTGGTCTTTCTGCATTTCTGTTGTTTCTGGCTCAGTTGAAAGGCCCAAATTCAGGCAATGATGCCAGAACAGTCAAGTTTTGAAGGTTCTGGAATTACTTAAAAGTAAGTAATGTTCCTGGAGTATTCAATTTCCCTATTTTGAGGGCTTTCTGCTGGGTGCTTACATTTCCTTGTCATTGTGTGCATTTCCCTGGTTCTGTTTGTAGAATATCCTACTACTCCGTAGTTAGCTATGTGTAAAAATTATGATGTATTCATTAGAGAGTTAGGACGTAGTGGTCTCTGTTTGCACCCCAGCACCACAATGTACCACCTCCAGGATCTTGGACAACTTTATAGTATGTTGGGTTTTAGTTTTCCTATTTATAAAGCAGAGATAACAACACTGAATACATAGTGTTGTTGTGACTCTTCAAAGAGTGAATGTACATAAAACAATTTAGTGGCTGGCATATAGGTGGCATTTCACACACATGCACACAAAAACAACTTTTTACATAAATAATTAGTGAACAGCTAAAAACTCAGAATCAGAGTTGTTGGGTGGTTACCAGGGGCTGGTGAGAGGGGGTAAATCAACAGTTATTGTTCAACAGGTATAAAGTTTTAGTTATGCAAAAATGGGTCAGTTCTAGGGGTCTGCTATACAACATTGTGTTTATAGTTAACAGCACTGTATTGTACCCTGAAAAATTTATTGAAAGTGACAGAAAATATAAAGTTTTATCAAAAATAGAATAATGAGAATAAATAACACTTATTATGTTTACTATGGGTCAGGCATTAAATTCATTCATTTAATCCTTACAAATATGTATGAGGTAAGATCTATTATTAATTATCCCATTTTTTAGATGAGGAAATTAAGGCAAGAAAAAATATCAAGTGCTTTGGTCAAGACTGTATATCCAGCAGGTCACAGCGTCAGATCTGAATGCTCTCTTCTCTCTTGTGTTCTCTTACTACATTCTGTACAAACTTTTCTCATATTACCTGTAACACATTATGACCTCTAAATTTGTTCACGTTTGTCTTCCTGTATTAGATAGGAATATTCATGAGAAGAGTAGTCATTTTAAGAAAAGTTTTGTATCTCCAGAATTTAGAATGCAGATACTTACTTAATGCTAACTAAACCTTTGCAATGGGAACCCTACTCAATTTTTCTAACCCACCTCATCATGTCATTCTCCATGTGTGTTTGTGTGTATGTGTGTGTAAATATTTGAGTGTAAATCCACTTGAATACCCCCAAGGCTGGCACTGATAAATTCTAACAAAAAATATAGGCAAATCACAGAATCACATTTAGCACCAGGAATTTCTTCTCATTAAATAGAGTGCTTTGGTTTAGATCACCTTCAGGTCATACAAGATGGAGTCCAATATAATGGAATGCTTTCCTCTCTTTTCCTCTCTTTGCTGCTTCCTAGGACTGAGAAGAAGCCTGCTTTCCAACACATACACAGACAAGAATCAGAACAAGCTCACTTCAAGCCCAAGCTACTAGTGTGTGAAACTAGTAGCTACAAGTTCTGACCTTTTGAGCTAGGTTCCTCTGTAATAATGAAAAGATTAATAATAACACTTTTACAGAGAAGTTGTAATGATCAAATGAGATAATGTGAAGTGCTAAGCCTTATAGCCCACAGATATTACGTGCCCAATCAATGCAAAATATTATTAGTACTCTTACCACCACCATCACCATCATCATCATCATCAATCACCTTGTCAACTAGAACTGCTGTGGCCTGATCTCTCAGACATAAGTAGATTCTGATTTTGTGAATAGTGTATTCTTTGTTCTAGAAATGCATTCCACCAGAAAAGTTTTGCATAATGATGCCAGACCAATATTCTCAATCTTTGATTATGTGAAAATTTCCATCATGCCAGAGCTGAATTATCGAAACTACATTATACTTGAATACAAAATACATGTGTATCTCCTGCTTCAACCTAGCCAAGTGCAAAACTTTCTCCTTGGGTCATGTGTGTTCCCCGTGGAGATGGAGCTTGTTAGTTTTGAGGGATGACCAAGTGGACTTAATTACAGTTCAGCTTTGATGGACCTGACCTTCATTGGTGTTTGGACCCAGAACCCCAGTGAATTCGGGCTCTTGTGGGGAAGAGCCGTCGATCAGCCTGGGTGTAGACTCCTCCTCCTCTTCTTCAGCCTCCTCGGGCTGGGGGGGCGGGGTGAGGAGCTCTCTGTTCCCTGAAGGCATCACTGTCGCTATTTCAATCTGAAAAAGAAGCAGAATTTTATCAGGCCACCTTCTCAATCGCTCTGTGTGCCCGTGACACGAATATAAGATGTATCCACCTTTGCCACAAGAGGTCGCTCGTGTTCTGAAGTTCAACACAGCGTGACTGGTCGGCTTCCCTGGGCGAGCACAGGAGGTTCCAGTTACTGCTAATGTTGTTCTTAATTAGTTTGGATTCTCAAATCTTAGTAATAGTTTCCAATGCCCACCCCCCTTTTTTGGTCTTCTAGCTCTTTTAAACATCTTTATATGTTTGTTCATTACATAGGCTTAAAAAAACCTCATTGTTTTATAAATAAATAGCATTACAAGAATGCATTATTGTTGTGAAAGATTCAAATTAACTCAGAAGTGTGAAAAGTGAAATTCAAAAGTCCCCTTCACCCTGCAGCCCTAATTCTAAATAATAACTAGTAAGAAATCGATGTGCATGTTCCAATCCTTTTTAATCCTGGGTGTCTTAGATTCAAACATTCTGCTCCTTTATAACTTATACTTCCCCCAATTGTATTTTACTGAAAAGTATCATTTCTACTAAAATAAAATATATGGGGACATGAAAACTACATGATTTGATTATGATATGCCATTTCTCATATATTTTCAATATTATTTTGAATAACAAAGTATTACCAACAATATCTGGGTATGTTAACATTGACCTTTTTGAGAGCTTTGACAATAGGAGGCATTTATAAAATTGAAAAAATGCTCAAATAATTTTTCAGTGATTATGTTTTAGATTACATTTTGTTTTCTCTTCTTCCTTGCACAGTTTAAGTAATGAGTTATTGCTTCTAAGAACACTGTTTGCATTTAAAATAATCCCTTACTCTCAGCTCCCTTCCCTTGTTTCAGTGTCTATGCCTTTGTATTACTTGATAAACATCTACCTGCCTGATGGCCTTGTGACATCATGAAATCTGCTCAAGACTATTGGTTGACAACATGCAAGACCCACCCACTGGGGCCTAGTTTTCTTGTAGCATCTTCAGAAATCTCAAATTCCCCTTTTATCATCCTGATATGTCCTTTCGATCCTTTTCACCTTTCTTCTTTATTTGTTTTCATTAAACAAGCAAAAAAACACACAAATGACTTTCTAACATTTAATATCAAAATGATATACAAGCTATTATTTTCATGTGTCAAATAATTAGGCCAGATATTTCTGGATATTTCAGATACATGTTTTGGGTAACCATAACATTTTTAAGATACATATTATTTAACATCACTTAGATAAATTTGAATACATTGCTTCACCAATGAAAATTATCCTTAAAAAGCAAAACAAAACAAAACCCTACACTTTCTTGTGTCAGTTCACAGTTCTGAATTGTGTCTCCTTCCATACTTCTGCAGAGTCTTCTCTTTCAGGCCTTCCTACACTGTATTGTATTGGTTCTATCCCTTTCTGCCTATCCAAGCCTGGTAGACTCTCTCAGTCATGTCGTATATTTTTGTACCTCGAGGCTGTGGCATAATAGATGATCAACAAGTACTTATTGATTATAATACAAACACTTTGCTTGTGCAAAATATATCTAATTCACAGCTCTATGCTTCATTTTAGAGATTTTGCTGAGAAGGATCAATGAATGTGTTAATGCTTACTTTAACACATTTAAAACATGAAATCAAACCAAAAGTAAATTATACTGTAATGAATGTTCAGATCATATTGATCAAATTATACTGATCAGATCATATTGATCAAATTATTCTGATCAAATCATATTGATCAAATTATTCAATCATATTGATCAAATTATACTGCATTTGATGCATTAGAAAGCCATACATGAAGCTATTATGGCCAGAAATCTCCACTTGAGAAGAATGGGCACACTTCCTTAAACAGACATATGGTTTCCATCTGCAGGGTCAGAATGAGGCAGATTCAGAAAGAATGGATCTGCAGAGAGACCAAAAGAAGGCTCCAGAAAGAGCGGAAATTGAGACAGATGTTTCATGGAATGAAGGCAGCTTAAAGGGAGAAACACATTCCAGACACGTTGCCTTGAATCTTTAGCTTTAAAGGAAACATGTTTGCCCATATTTTTTGCACATAATTGTTTTTCCACTGATTTGATGTGAAGCTGTAAGATCTCACTTGTCATCCAATATAACGAGGCAGAACAGCTTTTGTGTTTATCAGAAATTGTTTTGTTCATGCTTACTTATTATTAAAATGGGAATGTTAAATGACTTTTAAGACCAAAGAAAAGGAATGCCTTTCAGTTCAGTAGACTTGCAGAATTGTAACCTCAAAGGACTGTGCCTGGAGAGCCTTTTGCATTGTAGACACATTTATTGTCACTAGTGAATAGAAGTGAGTTAGGCTCCTGTCTGTTTTCCTCTCTTACCAATTTTCATACTGTGATATGAAGTTGTGAGGCAATGCATGCAAAGAAATGAGGCCAGGGAAACATGAACAGCTGGCTCTCCTACAATCAAGAAGTAGAGATTAATTTATCATTCCTTGAATTTTGAATTTAGACTGGCTTTCTGATTTGTTTTAGTGAACAGAATGTATTGATGTTGCATCAATTTTGATGGTTCTCCAGAAACACTGTATGTTTTCATTTGCTCTCTAGGAACCCTGTCTAGTAATTATATGAACAAGTTGGGGTCAGCCTGTTAGAAGCTGAAAGATCATGTGGAGTAGAGGAAAACCATATAAGCTAAGCCCAACTTATTCCAGTGAGCCCTGAACTAACCCAGCAGCTGGTTGCAGATACCTAAGTGACCCTAGTGCAAACTAGGAGCATAACACAACACAAATTGCTGAACTACAGAATTGTGAGCTAAGTAAATGGTATTTTAAGCCACCTAAAATTGGAATTATTTGTTACACAGCAACAGATAACTGATACAGATTTTTATGTTGTATATGTGAATATCTGATTAATAGATATCTCCCCATGAGGGTAAATATATATCTCATTTTTTTCACCATTATATTCCCAGCTCCTCCCCCAGTATGTCTAGCAATTAGTAGGCTGATAAGTATTGTTGAATAAATGCAAGTAAACAATGGGAATTTTAGATACCTTAAGGGGAGTTTTGGATTTCAGAGTAACAAAATATTTTAACATACTAAAAATTCATGGGAGAGCAGGTGTGAAACATGATTAGTTATGGGTCAGACATCTCCACAGCTGCCAATGGACCTTCATTATAGTTGTGAACATATTGTGAAAGGAAACTAAATGAGGTATGCTTTGACTTCATTAGGTGAAACTGGTTTTGACCGTACTACTGATCCAAGGATTTGGTTAGGTATAGTCTATATTTGAGTATGCCCAGAGTCAGAGCCATTCCACACAATTCTGAGAGGCACTATTCATTTGACATTTTATGTGAATAGTGCTCCCTGGATTTATAAAATGTAATGACTCTGCTAAATATGTGTTAAATAATAAGACATCGGTTAACTAATCCTGACACTGAGGAGGTTTCCCTTATCTTTTTTCCTATCCTCTTTATCTCAGCTACATTTATTGCAATTTTGACTTAACAAGCCAACTTAGGCAGAGATGGGAAAATGTTTTGTTAATCTTGTCTTTGCTTGTTCTGTACAATTTGGAAAAAAGGACAGACATTATAGTAAATCCCTAAGGAATGAGAAAGCATGTCTACACTGAGATCCTAGTTAACTTATTAATATTCATTGAAAAATAAAGATAAAATTGTTCTTATCAGAATAGGAAAAATGCAGATTTTAATACATAAAATAGTATTAGAAACAGAGTCACAGTGAGGTTCCCACCCCAAGAAATGAAAATTACTTTAGGTTTTTCTCATGATGCAAAATTGGTCTTAAAAATGCAAACTGTGAAGGGACCATTTCTCCCAAGTCCTTGGGAGCATCTTCTTAAATCTTGACTCATTATTGATGATAACACAGCTAAATAAAGATAAAGTAAAATGAAGAGCATGGTAGCCTATGAAAGTCGAGTTTAGGGAAGAAGAGTTTGGTGTTAAGAACAACACTGTATGTAGGAGAGAGATATTAAATTTCTTGAACATAAACAATATAGTCACTAAAGAGATCATCTCTGACTCAGAGAAAAGAAATTGCACTTGATTTCATCATGACTTAGCTAAAAATAGTCTGCATGGATTGAATACTCACTACCGTGTTTCCCCGAAAATAAGACCTAGCCAGACAATCAGCTCTAATGAGGCTTTTGGAGCAAAAATTAACATAAGACCCAGTCATATTTTACTATAATATAAGACCGGGTATAATATAATATAATATAATATAATATAATATAATATAATATAATATAATATAATATAATACTAGGTCTTATATTAATTTTTGCTCCAAAAGACACATTAGAGCTGATTGTCCGGCTAGGTCTTATTTTCGGGGAAACAGGGTATGTAGGAGAAACTGTTAAGCTCTTTCCATTGATTCCCATGTCATTCTCAGAACAATCCTATGTAGAAGGTACAATAATTGGGCACATTTGATAGATTTGCAAAATGGAAGATGAGAGGTGGGAGGACTAAATAAATTCCCTGAGGTTACACAACTTCTAAGTTGTTAAGACTAGAATTTGAATCTAATCAGTCTTGCCATAGACTTGCTCAACTTCCTTAATTTTGATGCTGTAGTAAGCCAAATAAAATTCTGCTGAATAATCTAGTTTCTTAGGTATCTTCGTTCTGAGAAAAAAGGGCTCTGGGGAGGGAAAGTGCCCATTAGCATCACTGGGAAAGGACTATTCACATTGTAAACTCATAAATGGACTTTCTTGTTCATATTTTAATCTTTATATAATTTTTCCCTGACATCATTCATCAACCTACAGTCTGATCTGATCATGACTGATTATGTACGACCCTGAAGGCTGAACACTCAGTGTTGAACCACAAGGCTGAAGACCACACGGAGGTCACGTAGCCTCGTGGGAGCACTTGGCAGTCAATCACATTTCCCCCGAAATTGACAAGTATCAAAAATATCACATAACATAACATAGGTAGATTGTAAAATTTCAGCAGCATTAATTTTCTCTCACTTTTGTGAGAAATAAGTTTTATATCAGAATGAAACTTAAGCCTGGTTAAACATGGTGGCTAAGACAATTCCATGCATTCACTGAACTGTTGCATTTTCCTCCTTGGTATTTATATAATTACCTAAAATGTATTTTCCACTTTCTTTGAATCTAGATTGGGTCACGTGGCTAGTTCTGGCCAACTGAATGGGAGAGAAAGTAATATACCACATCTGGTCCCAATCAGTGAAGAGCAAATATACTTTCTCCACATTCTTTTCCTTCCCTCAATCTGTCAACAGAAGATACCATAGTGACTTGAAGTCCCAAAGTGAAGATGGTGAGGTTCTAGCATGAAAGAAGTTTAAATCTCTGAATAACTACTTTAAGGACAGTAAACCTGCTGCCTGCAGTAGACAATACTTTCAGCAAGATATAATTTTGATTGTGTTAAGCTGTTGGGATTTTGGAGTTGTTTGTCACAGCTGCTAATATAATTTGCCCTAATATAGACCTTTCCAACTTTTGTTTCTTATCCATTTCCCAACTATACTGAGGGAACAATTTTAATATTTGTATCTGTTGATTTACCTAGTACATATCGTTAACATTAGAAAAAAAAATTAGCTCTTTTTTATTTTTGTCTCTTATTCACTCTGATTTCTCTTTTACAAAGAATTGTTCTTTGATCTTGGTTCTTTGGTGTAGTACTTCCTGAAATATTATACCACCAAATTTGAATAAATTCACCATATTGCAACTTACTTATTTTTACATCTCAGCAATTTATTAACTTGATAAGTCAAAATTAATAAATGTATATAATTAATAAATGTCTTCAGGTCAAATATCAAAATTAGTATGTTTTGGTTTACATCATAATAGTATAAAATCGTAATATTTAATATTGACTTGCTAGAATTTTATACATGTATTTATGAAAACATGTACATCGTTTTTTGTTTTGTTTTTTAAATATCTATCCAGATTATGGTTACTCTTCATAAATTCATAACTCTAAATGATAATGCTTCTTTGTATTTAATGCAATGTTTAAATGAAAAATTCAGTGCAAAAGAAACAAGCATTCATGATTTGAAGGTTTCATTTAATCATACCCTCTCTAGTCTCTTGTGAGACCTCAGCATTTTTTTGTTGTTCACGTTTATTTTCTCATTTCCTTTTGTTGCCAGAAAATGGCAATATTACATATTTAGCTGTCAGAAAGATTTTTCTCCTTGAGTTTTATCCCAGTTTATTAGGGATTCCATTCATCGTCATTCCCTTAGGCTCCAAAAACTTGATAGGTTTCCAGTATCTAGTCCTGACAAATGTATCTTCTAGTTCTAATTGAATGTCCCCAAATAATATTGGTAGGGAACTTTGGCAAAGGCTGTAGCAACATTATCTCATAGCAAAGTCAGTTCATGTTCCCTTTCCCCTTATTGCCCTTGTTCCCCCAGTAAGGATGCCAGAAGGACAATTTAGTGTAGGCTGAAATCAGTAATCTCATGAGAATGGGGATAGGGGGAGGGAGTCAATCACAGTAATTGAAAACAAAGAAGTTGGACTGAAAACCAAGAAATCTGAACCTTCCAAGCTCTAGCTCTTTATTTTATAATGGAGTAATTTAGTATTTTTTTAAGTTTCAATCTTTTCCACCCTAACACAAAGCAAATTGTTCCTTCTAACACAGCCTTTATTGAGGCACAAAGTATAATAAACCATGTCTTTTAATATGTAGAACTTCTCTGCAAAAAATTGCTGTTCACTTATGATGATGATGATGATGATGTATATAAGGTATTTGGAACAGAAAAGCATGTGCATTTATAGTAGATGGCCAAGGGAGGACCAGCTAATAGCTAATTGCCTTTGAAAGAGATAACTATTACCTTAAAACTTTTTTCTGTCATTCACTATCAGTGGTAAAGGCTTGCAAAATTTTGCAAGTTTAGAAGCCTGTCTTTATCTCTTAGAGGCAGAATTACTTTAACTGGAACGCTAACCTGAACCCTCTTACTGCCACCAATATAGTCTCTGTAGTTTCTGCAGTCTCACTTGGGAACCGAACTGTAATCAAAAGATTGTTGATGACTGTAGAACCAGAACCAAGAACTTTAGGTAAGTCGGCTCTATAATAGCATAGGGCAAAGGAAGGGCTGTTTTCTAAGGGCCAAAATATCTAAATTTGTTGCCTATCGTAAGTCATTTTTGCAGTCATTAACACGATGGAAATTATCCTGCCAATAGAAGGCTGCCGAAGAGTAGTTAATTGGCTTTGACCACATTTGACTCTGTGATGTTCCTTTTTCCTCTCAGTACCAAATGTATTGATCCCCTTGTATCTCCATACTGTATATGTTGGAGATTCAATATAGTTATAGTAGATGTATTTTTATCTTAAATATTTTGGATTTTATTCTTTCATATTTATGTCTTTAATCAGAGTTCTAATAACTCGAAAGAGAACACACTTATAAAAATATTTGATCTAGCCTTAACATCTTTTTTAGACGTCTTTTCTTCTTCTCATGTACGTTAAAAAATGTAGTGAATAGTATATATTTGCATGCATAGCATTTACCTCTTTAAAGCCCACATTAAATCTGACATGAGAAATTGGCATGATGTCACTGTGATTATCCTTTAGGGCCTACCTGTCTGTATCTTGTATTGGGTGCACTGACATCACGAGCCAGTAATTGCACAACCTGATGAATGACAAAAATACCACGCATGATTCTTGAATTATTTCACCTACCTTAATAAACACAGGGCAAGCCTTTCTGTTCCTAGCAGACTCTAGACAGAGTTTACCGTAACTTGCCCTAGAAGTGTTAGAATAAGAAATTTGTGAAATTAGGAAAGATCTGGTGAAAATTAAGCAGATCAAAGAGGGCTAGGCAGGACAATAACATGTCAAGTCCAGTCCTGAGTTAGAAATTAGTATGATGACAGAACATATCTGAGGTAGGATTGTTCAACTCAGAAATATGAAGATTTCTAAAGCATTCTTGAACAATGTTACTTTGGACAGATTTATAATTTACTGATTTTTTGTTTTAAATCTGTCTCTATAGAAGATGCTACAAGACTAACTCTAGAAGACTCTGTTAGGAAGACAAAAGTCCAGACCAGAAAGAGAAGAGAAGGCATTCATTTAGCACATAGTATTAGAGAAGTAAAGGGAGCAAATTAAAAAACAAAACAAAAACATGTTAAACTGCTTAAATAAAAATAGTAACTGACTCACAGTGAAAGTATAGCAGGGACAAGTCAAACACTAAATCTGGGTCCCACTCCCAGAGATTTTGATTTCAATAGTCCGGGGTATGGCCTAAGCATTAGGATTTTTGAAAACTCTAGAAGTGATTCATCTACATGGCCACTCGAGAGGGGAAACTGATTCTGCAGAATAGGATGCAGGAGACAGAAATGCTAATTAAGTCCTGGAACTTGGAAATATTGAGTAAAATCTTGATGGGAATATAATAGAAGCTCTGCTGTTCACTAGGCCCCCAGGGGCCACAGGCTTCAGAAACAACAGCAGTATCCTTTCAGGAATCTGCTGAGATTGGTTCTCCAGCTGAAACAACAACAACAACAACAACAAAACAAGGGGAAGAGCAGAAACTCTCTGGGAGGTACATTTCCTAAATACCATAGCAGAAGGATAGGAGCCACTGGGGCACGTAGCTTCTGGGCTGGAGAACACCCCTTGCTGAAAATTATTGCTCACAAGAGCATCTCTCACTTGATAGACACAAAGCAGCATCAGTTGCCAGGAACCCAGGGCTATAAAACAATGGACATTCAAAGGTTTTGAGGATGAAAGGGAAAAAAAGAGAGAGAGAGGCTTCAAGTATGCCTGGTGATTGGGCTTGCCCCCTAGCATATTTAAAAACTACATTAGAAAGCAGGGATATCTCAAATGCTACTGAGAGTAAAGCTATTGTGTTAGGAGTCATTTCTTAGAGCAGTGCTGCTCATATGATAAGTGCATCAGGATTACCTGGAGGATTTGTTAAGTCCCCTGATCACGGCCCCCTCTAGAGTTTCGGATTCATTAGGTCTGGAGTGGGACCTGACAATTTGCATTTCAGACAGGCTCCCAGGTGATGAGGATGCCGCCAGTTCAGGTACTAACTACACTTAGAGAACAGCTCCTCCAATAATGGTAAAACACTGCCATAATTTAACTCCTAGGGGGAAATTTCTCCAAATTGTGTTTGGCCTCAAAGTTTGCAGACGAGAGACAGTGAGCATAAGCTGAACAACACCTGGATGAAGCTATACCAAGATTTCTTTCATCTTCTGACATCTCAGTTACCACCAAGTCTCTTTTGCGGTCTTTGGCAACACTGTGTACTGGTTTGGGGAATATTCTTTTGCCTAGGAGAAATATTTTAGGGACTCAGTATTAACTTGGTCCTTAAATTTGATGGGGGTTAGGGTCAGTGTGGTGATAATAATGTGTGTGCAATTAATGCTTCATTTTCTTTAAATATCAAGGCCATGGGAGAGTTGGTAATGAACTAATAACAGTTGATGTGCCTCTGTTGAAACTACATCTGTATCTGTAAGAGTCCACTCAGGTGGCAGTTCCTGAAGGGATCCAGCTTGACCCCGGCTCTACGAATCCGTCTAGCTGAGGTGAAGCAGAAGGAATTGAGGATGGGGCATTTTGGAGTGCATGTTCTTTGGACTTTGAAATCACAAGCCAAGCAATTCTGATTTTGTACTCAATCCCTTTAGATTTAAACAAGTTTAGACTTAAATTTGTAGGAGATGTTAATCTGTAGTTTTTTATTTTCCTCAAAAGTGTCATAGAAGGAGAGGGGCTACATACAAATTTGTGTTTCTGGAAATTTATTTGAAACAAAATTTTCTGTTTCTGGAATTGTATTACTGGAGTCTATTTACTTAGTATTTGATTCATTGCAGAACCTCTCATGAGCTCTGTTATTAGATAATGTGGCTTGATATAATTTGAGGTAGAACATAGAACAGATAGTGAAATTTCGATCTCAGGTACAGAGAGGTATTTGAAATAAATTTATGAATGCGCTTGGATCCATTTCAGAACCTACTGGGGTCAACATCTACAGACTGCCAGAGGACATCTAAGACTGGTGGTTGGCATAGGAGTAGGTCTCGGGAAGTTGGAGCATGACTGTCCTAAAAATGGGTTGATTTTCTCTCTTGAAGGAGAGAAAATTATGTTCTCTCTTGAAGGAGAGAACTCTATTGAACTTAATAGTTAAGCCTAATGGAGAGGCCACAGTCTTGTGGAGAGGATGCATCCTCTGTTGGCCCCTTTCCTCACCCTTCCAAAGGGAGGAAGAATGACTGGGTAATTGGTGAGTAGAAGGAATGAGGCCTGGGTGAGGGGAATTGTTTCCTTGTCAACAGCTTGCATTGTGTTTTGTCCCTCCACACACATACTAAGATTTACTGAATCAGGCACTGTCCTAAGGCCTGTGGTTGACCAATCTTGCCTGCAACTGCTGACTTAGTCTATTTCTGGAGTTTTGTATTAGGAAGTCCATAGGCGCTTCAGACTTAAGTCATACTTTTCAACCTACATTTTATCAGAAATAAAGGGGATATTTTGAACTCATTTGCCTGAGTCCCGTTTCTGTCTCTCTCAGTTGATTCTGAAGTTAAGTAAGTCATAGGAGGAGCATATATGGGATTCCTTAAAACCTAACACTTATTGCCTAGAAAAATTTGAATATTATATATATATCCATATGTGTTATAATAAAAATAGTATGCATTTTCATATATGTACCTTGCTCTTGGTTTCATGGTATGTTCCTGACTCTTATTTTTTCTTTGCCTCACTTTTTTATATTTTAGATACCATAATGTAGTATAACAAATAATAATAAATGATACAAGATGTAATATTGTGGAGAACATAATACAATATACTTGATATTATATATTTTATAAATTAGTTTTATAAATTATATAATACAATATACTCAATACTATATATTTTATACATTATTATGAGCTAGTATTGCATATAGATATTTTATCTATATTTGTATTTATTTTATATGTTTATAAATCTATTTTTGTACACATTTGTATTCATGTAAGTAGCCTTAAGTACTGTTCAGAAAAGGTATGGATAAATAGATGAATAGAATAGTTTATATCTCAAATTTGCTGTCAGGTCTGAGACTGATGACAGATTTGGGGACATAATCTCTCAGCATATGTACATATTTTGTGACTGAACTCATACAAACCTATGTCCCAATAGATAACTCCACATCTTGTTTATATATATATATATATATATATATATATGTGTGTGTGTGTGTGTGTGTGTGTGTGTGTGTTTGTGTGTGTGTGTGTGTATCTATGTGTGTTTATAAGATGCCTAGACTGGGAGGTTCTGAGGCAAAAGAAGGGATTTGGTCTAATTTACCTGCCCCTATTCCTCGTTCTCAGAAAAATATTTCTAAGTGGATCTAAAGTGAACCCATGCCCAGTCAGCTCAAATCCCATCACGTCCATGGAGACTTTTCTGGTCACCAGTGAGTAAGCTTCAGTGGCTTTGATTGAATAAGTTATTTGATACTGAAGCTGAGGTGTATTAAAGATTTGCCATGTGCCAGGCTCTACGTTAAATAGTCACCACTATTTGATCCTCACTAGGTATCTCATAAATAGGAGTCTGAGGCTCAGAGGGGTTGCATGACTGCCCAAGGCCACACAGTATGAAGGACCGGGACTCCCACAGAGGGAGTCAGCCTCCAGAGACCACATCATTCAACACTGTGAAAAACTGCCTCCCGAGGATAAAACAAGTGAATACATGAGCAACACCAAAACCAGTGGTTTTTCCCACCGTTCTTTGCAGTGTATATGTGTTAATGATTTTAGTGCCCAGGCAAAGTCATTTTGGGAAGCATATGTCCTCACCTACTTATTCTCTTCGTTTAGGATCTCCACTGTGCCCGTAAATTTTTAACCAGTAAGTCCAGATAATATTTAAATTATGGGTTTGTGTCCCATTTTTATTTAAGTATTTGAAATCCAGAATGTTATTTGGATTTTTATTTCAGCACAGACTCAAGTTTTTACTAAACAAAACAGAATTTTAAATTTATATTTCTCCCCAATTAACCCACTAGGTGATTATAAATCTTGAAGCTATTCTGTGTTGTTCCATTATATCAACAGTTTGTTTCCAGATACGTTAACAGGCTCTGAGCTGTTCAGCCTGGGTTACTAAAGAACATTCTGATGGGTTTCACATACTGGCATGTAGATACGTTAAGTGCAATGGAATTCTGCTCTAAACATTAGTATTCAAATTGATTTAAGTGATCCATATTAATTATGTAAAAAAATGTGACCATGAACACTGGCAATGAGAGCTGTATCTTATTTTCTATTTTATCTTGAAAATGGATGAGGAAGAAAGGGGTTTGGCAAAGATTACTCAATCCCCATATTCCTGACAAAGCAGCTTTCAGTGCAGAAGGATCATCTTACCTCTCTCGCCCCTAAATACTTTGACAGCTAAGAGAGTTGCTTAGATATTGTTTTCATTATAATCACTTGAAAATTCTTGTTTTTCTGATTCCTAATAATCAAATTACTTAATTTCAGAGAAAAGAAACCTCAGTATTGGACACAGCTAACAAAAGTAAAGATTAAAGAGAAGCAGAAAAATAATGGAGCTTTTTATCGCCAAAGTCTCTCTGGTTTGACATTAAAAGGATCTGGTTTAAATTTTATTCTGAAACTTACTAGCTGACTAACCTTGGGCAAAATTCTGACCCTCAGTTGTTCATAACAATAATAATAGTAATAATAATCATGTCTTACATTACTAATTGATTACATTTAGATAACCTCATTTTAAGATTCTTCTTAAAAATCGTTATCTAAAATAGACATTTATTTTTATAAGTAGTCCCAAATTAGTTTGATTCTATTTAAGTAATTTCTGGTGTTGCAGGGTATTAACATATATTCTAAAATTATTTTGCCTGGCACCATATTATCATGATGACAAGAGAAAAGAAATCATGGCTCAATTGTTAATTGGTACAGCAGTCTTCATTGAGTTCTCTCCCATCCTTACAGATCCACTAAGTTTAATTTTCGTTCCTTTGACAAAGCTTAAAGCTTCTTCATCTATAAATGTTATTTTTGAAGCTGAATTTATCTATTTCAATGAAATTTTCATTATAGGGATAATTTTAAACAATCTAGCTACTTGTTTTACGAAAAAGAAAAAAATGGCCTTAATTTTAAAATCAATGTGTGTTATAGTAAAGAAAGCATTTCTCATTCAAGAAGTTTCCTATTGGTCAATTATTACCAATATTTTTTATTAGTTATTTTTATTTACTTATGAATGCATACTTTATCTCATTCTAGACAGTATTTGAGGCAGTTTTAAAAGCATGTATGGTAATACTATATGTATATGCTATTATATATAGAAATATAATAATAAATATATGTATTGAAGTGAATGCCCATTACTTAGATATATGCTGATGAATGTCTATCCACAATTATTCTTTGAAGTAGTTTTAAGCCCTTCTTTCTTATAGTAATTAGATTAACAGTCAGTTGTCTATAAAGGTTGCTTGTAGTTCACATTATTTACCGTAGAAGAATAATGTTTTTTTCTCTTTCAGGAGAGTTGGAGCACTTGACATTCAGTTTAATTAAAACCAATATCAAGCTAAAAGGACAATTTGGAAAATGGTAGAAAATGGAGGGAGTATAGTACAATCTTTTATTAATTTGCTGAAGATTAAATTATGATATGAGAAGATAACATCACTATGATTATATACCATTAGTAACTGTGTAATCTTAGTCCAGTTACTTACCTGCTCTTTGTCTCAATACCCACATCTATTCATTAACAATAATGATACACTTTATAGTTTTGTTGTGAGAAATAAATAAGATAATACATATGATATGCCTGGGACTGATGAGGTACTAGCACATATCAGGTAGGGATATGCCTAGAACAGTACCTGGCACACAATAAGTGCTCGATCAGGTTTAGCTATTAGTCACCAGGAAGCAAAAAGTTTATATTGTAGTCTCACAGCTTATAGTCAGTTCCTACTCATACCATTAAAGTAAAATAAAAGCTCGGTAAAAATTGCAACAATTTTACGTCATACCAACAAATGTATCCATTGGGTAAGATAGAGCATTGTGATAGAATTGCTGGGCTAAAAGCTGCTTCTACCACAGAATCCAGCAGGTTCTGGGTATTCTAGATCAGCAGAAATCATAATCACAGTCTGGAATACTATTACTGCATATAATTTTCAAAACCAGAAATGCTTTTGTGACGTTTCCCGAACACTAGGGAGGTAATGAACATACCACCAACAGTAGAAATCAATAAAGCTCTATTGAGATTCTAAACCTGAAGATGGGGGGGTGGGATTTGGCTCATTGCCCAGATAAATCACTGGACTTACAAATGCAAGCTTTGCAGCAGTAAATTCAAATTTGGGTTCCAGAAAAAAAAAAAAAAAAAGTTTAATTATTACTTATTTTAGTTTTCTATTGCTGCGTGATAAATTCCAGAAACCAAGCAGCTTAAAACCACTATATACATTTTTCAGCTCTCAGTTTCTATGACTCAGAAGTCCAGGGCTAGCCTTAGGGTCTCACAAGGCCAAATTAAGGTGATGGTCAGTGGCTTTGTTCCATGTGGAGCTCGGGGTTTCTTGTATCTATAGGACAATTGTCCTTCTGGGCTCGCTGGCTGTCCGCTTCTCAGCATCTAGAGATTTCTGCATTTGTTGCTATGTGGACTGATTTATCTTTAAAGCCAGCAACAATTCCTCTTGCATTGAATTTCTCTCATGCTTCAAATTTTGTTCCCAACCTCAAAACACTGATGTAAAGGGCTTGGAGTTTAGGTCAGGCTAACCAAGATAATATCCTTTTCAAATTTTCAAATGTGCCATATAACATAACCTAATTACAGGAGCGATATCCCAATGAATTCATGATGTTAAGCCTTATAGAGAGCATGGACACACCAAGGGATGGGCCACTTAGGAGGCATTTAGAATTCTGCCTATCACGTATGTCAGAAGCATTAAGGATTAATCACTGGAAGTCTAGACCAAAGGATCTATACTATTGGCCTAAAATGCCAAGTTTTAGAATTTATAAGAAAGAAACCGGCATTTAGAAACATTGTTTCATTTTCCCATACATTTACAATTTTAGAATATAAGTTGCCTTTTGTACAGATAACATAAATTCTAGGCTAAAACAGACAACCATACTCTCGGCATTAAGGACAAAAAGCAAAGAATCTGATCTCACCATTCCCCATGTGCTTCATTTACCATCAATTATTTCATCAGCTGTGCCCTCTATGGGTGTGTTATCAGTGTTCCTTCAAAAAGTGTTGAATAGGATCAAGAACATGTGGAACAACTGCCCTTACTTTATAAAGATGAGACAAATAATCTTACCAGGAGTCACCAGAATCTGAATTTCCAAGACAGCATTCAAGAAATTAATATCATGAGTAGCTATATTCTAGAATCATTCACATGGCTGGGTCTATGGCTCTATTTCATATCTTCTCATAAGGAATTCAATACTAGTTATTTGTTTGTTTGGAAAGCAATTTACAAAGGAAGAGCTGAAGTTTTTCTGAATTTTGTCTCTCATGTCATCTTACTTACTCTATCATATTGTTTTTGGATTTTTTTCCCCATAGGTGACGGGTGAGTGGGTTGGTTGGTTGATTTTTCCTACTGGACAAAACTTGTAATTTAAAACAAAAAAAATCGTGTATAGCTTATGTTTTCAAATGCGTTATGTTACCATAGCATATGTATATATATACATCATCTAACTATAAATTAATTTTCTAATATGATTTCACCACAAATAATTATTAAATCAGGGAATCAGGGATGATTACATATTTCAATCAACCACAGTGATTGTCAGCGACACTCTGGAGCCCTCAGTTGCTACTAGGATTCTGAGGTTGGCTAGGCCCATGTGGAAATCAGGGATGTGAGCATGAGGTGGGGGCTGGGTGTATAAGGAGACAATGCCACATATTTGGTACTTTGAAAGAAGGTTGCTATTCCAAGATTAAAAACAAAAATACTTAATAAACTTGTATATTATGTAAGTATATTTATTAGGTTATATTTTTTGATGGCAGAAAGAATTTCAGAATATTATGAGAATGTTTAGGGCCTCCAGGGCAGCGAAATGGATCCTATAAGCAAGAAATGGCTTAAAAGAGGTTTGCAGATAAAGCTCATTGACTTCACTATTCAGTCCCTTGACTTTACTCCCCAACCCTACTCAAAAGAGTGGATTCACTTATGGCATTCATCCAACCTCTTTAGTCCTATATATGTGTGTATATATATATATATATATATATATATATATATATATATATATATATATATTTTTTTTTTTTTTTTTTTTTTTTTTTTTTTGAGAAATGACAAAGAAGTTTAAACTAACAGATTTTATTTGGTTGATAGCAACAGATATGTACTGAATTATTTTTTTAAGATGTATACACATTGCAAAAAGGAGCAGGGTAAATGAGTTAAGCATTAGAGAATTTTCTTCTTCTACGCTGCACTGATGCCTTCAGTTAGAGAAATAGAGATTGCGTACAGCAAGATTGGTATTAATGACCATACATTCTCAACAGAAAATCTCCTTAGCATAACAAAACTATAAGGGAAATGAATCAAAGAGTGAATATTAATAAAGACTTTGAAAACAGAATCACAACCAATGTGCAAAAGAAAAGTGATCAGTTTGTCAAGCCTGAAAATTTACTAAAGAGTGGAAAAGAGAAAAGGGGTGGGGTGAAAAAAATGAGGGCAAAAGAGAGAAAGATGAAGTGAAAAAATAGGGTAAGGAGAGAAGACTTGTGAAAACTATTGTACTGTGACAGTCTGATTCTTGTATTTCATAAGGTAGCATAAACAATAATGAAAACATTTACTATCTTAATGAAGATATACCTAAGTTCCGTACAATTTAAATATGTGCTTTTGTCAAAATATCTCATTTTCCTAGTTATCAAAAGTAGTTATTTTAAGATTTACATTTGAATGACTGCCCGAAATATGTTATGATCCTGAAAAAATGATGCAATTTCCCTTTTGGTTTATTTATACTTAATTAGTTTTTTGTCAATGTTGTACTTTAATTACACTCCAGCATTTCAAGGTCTGTTTGTTTTCTGATTCAGAAAAATTAGTCTGTATCCTTTAGTTATGTAAAAAGCCTAGTATTGAATTAGGAGCATGTCATCTCAGATTTATGCCATTGCCTACATCACTGTTGAGAGAGAATCATTTAAGAAAGCACATTCACTCTTGGAATTGCAGTGAAGTTCCAAACCCATTGTCCTTTCTTTGCATTCTTTTTATTTTCTTCTAATTTATTTTAATTTCACATTGTTTTCCTTTACCCCAAACTTCCTCATAATTGCATATGTATTATTTTAACTTTTCTTTTTCTTACTGCTTTTTCTTCTAATGGTTCTCTGTTCTAACTTGGTAGAAACTCTTTGAAAAGGAAATGAAGTGAACCATAAGAAAGTGAAAGAGTGTCCCAATGTTTATCTCTAACAGATTGACATGCTCTGGAGAAAAGGCTTGTGTGAAATTATTAAGATAGAACATCTCTATTTATAAATAAACAAAAATCTACTTGAAGAGAACAATCCCCAGCAATTCCTCACACAATGCTTCCAAAAGTTACCTCAGCTCGACCAATAGGTATGTTTTCATAGTTGTATAAATTATCCAGGTCTTCCACGGTGGCATCATAAGTTTCTGAGTCATAGTTGATGGGCTCTAAAGTTGGAGCAGTCACAGCAGCATCAAAGATGATGAGTCCCAGAACGAGTCTTGCTAATGCTTTCATTTTTTCAAATTTTCCTAATCATAAAATATTAAAATGCATAAATATTTAATTGATAATAACTCATGAATAGTTTGCACTAAATAGGAATGATAGATCAATGTCAGCACTGAGGAACTCAAGCTGGTAGTTTTCTTTACATGGATAATTTATAAACATAACACAAGAAATTGTATGACTTCTGAGGATTATTGATACCAGACGTTCAAGTTAATGCACAAACCTCTCCACGTTTTCACAGTAGGTATTGCAATTACAGTGAAATTGATTTTATTTTATAGAGAAGCATGGGGGAAAATGGGATGCAGAAAGACTGTGACACACTTATTCACAAAAGTCTTTACATTATCTAAGATTGTTATAATTTGCTAAGCATTAAGTTTTTCATCAACTCTGAGAAGTAGGAATGATGATGATGATGATGGTGATGGTGATGGTGATGGTGATGGTGATCACTATAACTGTTACACTATTTTGCAGATGAGGAAACCAAGATAGAGTTGGTTAGTGATACAACTAGGACTCATAGCTGTTTCTTGTACATTCAAGCCTAGGGCTTTTTCAGACAAAATAATGAAGTTTTCTTTTTTTCTTTCTTTTACTTCTTTGTTGCCTCTGGGTATTATTAATATATAGATGATTTAATATGTGTATGCTTTAAAATTTCATGCAATATTTTTCAAAACATGTTCCTAACTAAATGGAGTAGAAAAGAAAGTTATTTTCCCTTAGTCTTTAGTGTTTTGTTTTAATTCTTAATAGCTATCTAAGGTTTAAACTCAGAATTCATAGGAATGAATACATGTCTAAAAGGCACTGTTTGGCAAAATTCCCTTAGAGGAGGATTTGCACATATGTGGAATTAGAGAAATATTTTGTTGTGTAATTCTTTAATAAGCACAATTATTTTCCATGATAACATTATGCTTTTGGGGGATTTAATCAAGATATTACCATTTGAATTATTTTCTTTTTTATATGTACTCCTTTGAATACATTTTAGTTTAGGAAAAAAACTCATGATTAATTTTAAACATCTAAGTTGGGCCTATCAAAATGTCAGCTAGTGATTATTTATTGAGGAAGCAAAGTATTTGTAAAGCTTTTTATCATGTATGTCTACTTTTAAAGGTTTTGGATTTGGGGTACACTTCTTGGGTTTACTTTAAAAACAGTACACATGATGTTTGTACCTATGCACACATATAAAGGGAATTCAATGTAAACATTACTTTTAAACTTGAATGCACTGGCAGACAAACTGACCTTCAGTTACTTGAAAGAAAATCTTTATGAAGCAGGGTTAGGCAGAAGGATATGAAATTCCCCTGAGAATAAGAAGCAGTACAAGGAGCTCCTTTTTATCCCCTCCTATGATTTCTTCAAACAAATTTTTTATTCACACTGGATAAACTAAGCCTCTGTTTTATTTGCCTTTGCAGAGGCCTTTGCAGGATTGCAGATTTGGAACTGTGCTATGCAATTACCAACAAAGTCTTACTTAATAAAACTGTGTGATTTGCAAATCTTCCAGGAACCTTTCAACTATTCTCCCATATTCAAGTGGGAAGCATTAACAGTGATATATATATATATATATATATATATATATATATATATATATATATTTGTATTTATATATATATGTTTTTTCTTGTACACTTCTGGCAACTCTCATTTTTCAAATAAATTATGTACTTGCTGATTCTTTTTCTCACTTCATACTTGATATTTGGTTATAAATGTCAACATACAAGAGTTTACCTGCATTTGACATATCCCCTAAAATTACCAGCAACAAGGCAGTCTGTGTGAATCTCAGACATATGAAGAACATACATCCATATGTAGTTTAAACAGAAAGTATGTTTCTTCCTTCAAGTAATTATATTATTATTTAATGTAGTGTCTTTGTTGAAACTTTGAAACTGTTGTCCACCTGACACCAGTTTATGATATTTTGAAAATATATGCTTAAAATATATAGCTTAAAAAGACATTCTAAATGCATAATTCCAATATGATCAGAATATTTGTTAAATACCTGAAATCTCATCATTTTCTTCTTTTGCATAATATCTCAATCAATAGCAATCAATAGTGCCTGTCTACACTGGCAAAGAATGTGGTCTCTTTCAGGGCACTTCATTTAAGGAACATATTGGAAACTGCTATAATTTTATTGGCATCTGTCATGATTATTAAGATCAACGATTTTGCTGTATGTTATTCATTCCTAAGCTAATTCAGACTTTTGGATTTTCCAAGAATAATGTAAATATCAACATAGAAAAATTAGACCCAATCCATTGAATCAAAGCTCACCATGAAATATTAAAGCAAGTTGAATTATTTTTTTAAAGGTTGTTTTAGTAGGGGAAAAAAAAAGGTCTCTAACCCAAGAAGAAAGCAAGTGTAAAAACTTACCTTTGGCTCCTACTTGGTGAAATGGCACGAAGTGACTGAGGACACAGAGCCAGTGGTATTTGCCCCTGACCAATGGCTGTGAATTCTGGTCTGTGGGAGGTGGAATTTGTAACACTCAATTTTCTGTTTGGAAAAGCTAACCTTGAGAAATGCTTCACAGTCTTTAAAAACCCCAAACTACTTTATAGTCACTCAAGCAGTAGAATCCAAATTACGTAGTATATAAAGCTCTTGAAATTATATTAAAGAAGTTAGAATTGCCAATGTGTCACCTTAAAAATTTTAAATGAAAAATATTGGTTTTAACATATCTCATCTATAACAAAGTCACCAATTAAGAAAAGAAGTTAATGTATGCAGTAATAATATAGATGAATATTTCAAAAATATTCTAATAAGACATAATTTTCCTAAACCTTGCATGTCTTGAATTGCTTTCTTCACTTTTTATTAATGTTAACTGAAATTCAGTAAATATGGCAAAGCCTTACCTGTTTAATGCTAGGTAAGTAAAAAAAAAAAGTACATATATATAGATAAATTATTTTGATTGCTTGGAATGCTTTGAGAGCAATGAAACAATGAACTTTTTGTATGAACATTTACAAAAAATTATGTTTAGAAATAATCATAAATATGATCTGAGTGTTTTGGGGGAAAAAAAACACTTTTTTTCTCTCTTTTATCTATCAGAGCCAAACGAATCAAATTACATTAAAAAAAACACACAAAAAAAACAAACTTTTTTCCCCGAATACAAGATTTGTTGTAGTTTCTTGGAATCTGACATGGTTTGTGAAACTGGGTTTTATTACAGATTAGAGAGAAAATACATTTATATTACATTTCTATTCACTTCCATTCATACAGCAAACATTCTAGAAAAAGATGAAACTTGCATGTTGTATTCTGGTATGCTTTACAGAAATCTGGGTGTCTAGTTCTCACTTGTGCATCAGGAAGTGAATACTGTATTGTTTGGTCTTGGGCAAAATGATAGAGTGGTAACGCTCACTCTCCTTTCTGTTTCCCTCCTATTTTTCCTTCCCACAAAACTTCTTTGCCCATCTCTTCAGGGCTCACCATCCATACCTGTTTCCAAACGACTTGGTCTCAGTGTGCATTAGTTTTTCTGGGTTCAGTTTTATTTGTAACAGAAGCAGTGGTACTAGGTAAAGTATGAAGTCTATCAAGACTTCTCAAACAGGAGAGAGGTCATCTTGGAGGTAAGGACTTCTTCCCAGCATACTTGCAGTCTCACCACATCACATAAGGGCTACTTTCAGAAACTTTTCTAGAAAGGGGCCTGACTCTGAGTTTCTCTGCTGGCTCTATTTAGCAGCAACGTCCCACACTATGTGTTAGATGATTTTATATATTGTGAATTCTCTCAACACATTTTCTTTATCTATCTATCATCTATCTAGCTCTTTATTTATTTATTCATTTATTTATTTTATGAAGTTTACACGTTCAGCCTTCATTACAAAGCACACTGGGCCGACCTGACCAGGTGAACTCTGCCATCAGCGAGGTTAGGTGTGAAAGGACCCCTCACAGAGCCTGGATCCCATCATCTCATGGTCTTCTCAAGGACATGTCACTGGAGTCAAGCCTCATCCATGAGCATCATTGCCATGGGCCAAACAGTGCCTAGGGCCCTACCTCCCACCCTAGGCTCCCCACAGAAATTGTGACCTGCACTTGGGCCAATGGGCTGGGGGTCCTTGGATGACTGGCACCTCAGTTTGAAGAAGCTCCCCTTCCTCTCAATAGATATTTCATCTGCAGCCTAACTTACACCGGGTGGGTCACTTTCCAAGCATGCAGCCCCCTCAGGCAAGGCTGAGCCCCCTCTGGCTGTTGCTGCCAGGTCTCATCCCCCTAAACACGGAGACCAGGGGTGGTTTCAGCAGAAGCCCGCTCATCTTCCCATCCTCAGCGCTTTCCTTTCCCCACCCACTGCCAAGCCCACCAATGAGCTCTAACAATGACCATGTCCAAGGGCCACTTTTTGGAAGAACAGTCACCTTCACCACCTTGAGTATGCATCAAAAGACTGCGAACAGGAAGAGAAGAGGTTGATGGCTTTGTCCCCAAGCACTTCCCAGGCTTCAAGTGTCCCCACACCTTGGCAGGGAATGTGTAATCCTTGAGGGCAAGTTTCTAGCTTGCAGACAAAGTGATGTTGAAGGAATTCCAACATCAACCAAGTTCTCCCACGCCCCTCTAGTGCCATCCATCACCTCAGTTCTCAGGTCATCACACACCAGGGTGGGAAGCTCAAATGCCCATGGGCCCAGCAGATTACAACAGTGAGGGGCAGGCTGCCAAGGGAGGCCACCAGCTGGGGTCCACTGGAGCATTTCTCATGCAGAGACAAACTCTAGTGTCTTTCGCAGCAAGCTTCTGGCCAGGCTGTTCCATTATTTCACACTGAGCTGAGCCCAGGGAGAGGGGTGAGTTTGATCCTGTGGCAGTGCTGGGAGAGGGCTCTGGGACAACCCAGGATCACGATGACTCTCTCAACACATTTCCAATCAGAGTGATTATCACTCTTCACAGATGGGTGAACTGACACTAGATATTAAATTATCCAGTGTCACATGTGATACAAAGAGAGAACCAATCAGGTTAAGTTTCTAGATGTTACTGAGCCTAATATATTGGTGAAGGTAAGAAGGCAGTATCCCTTAGTTTCTTAGATTCTAACTGTTTACCTAGAATTAGTTTTTAGACTCTTACAGATGCTTTAGAACAAAAATGGATGAATAGAATACCCCTGGAAATACCTAACATTTCTTCTCTATCCTGCATTATTTAATCTAGTACTTTGCACACATTGTCAGATGACAGAAAGGTGCATCTACCTAGTCCCTTGCTTTCTGGATGACTCTGGCTGCACACATAAGACTTTATATCCAGAAGTAACATTTCCATACTATCCTTTGGACTGTTGGTGTTTACGAGATGTCTTCCTTCGGTTTCACAACACTCTACTAATGTAGTTGTTTTGTGACAATTTAATAACCAAATAATTTGTCTTAATATAGAATTAAAAGCAGAACTTATCATTCCTGAGTTTTATCCCTTTCATCTTTCTTTATAGCAATGGGCAATTTTAAAAATTGATTCTCTTAATCTTATTTGGACCCTCTCCAATATTTCAAAATCTATTTTGAACTGTGGGAGCTCAAATGTGTAACAGTCTCATGAGGACCTAATCTCCATTGAATAGTAAGGAAAGATCAGTTAGCAGTTCCAGCATTTCTTATCCTTGGTAAATATCTTCTAGTTTCATGATATTTTTTCTTAATAGAGCCTGGACCTGGTGATTGGATACACTCAGGGGATCAGTTATTATAATTAGTTGCATTATCTGGTAACTTAGGCTTTGTGGCTTTATTCCTTTAAGCCCTCAAACATTTTATAAACCCTTTTGGCTACAACTCTCTACAAAATTAATTAAACAACATCCTGTGTGCCTAAACAGAATTAATTTTTAACAAAATGGTCTTATCTTAATGATTACCTTCTTTTTGCTCTGTAGCTGTGGGAGCAGAGAGGAGTAGTCACTCTGACAATGCACTGCTACCTGCCCTTGTCCCCAGTCACAAAAGGCCACATCCGTAAGAGCTGCAGGAGGGTACACATATCCCACTCCAATATAAGGAATAAAACTATTGCATGAAATGATCAGTTTACTTCCTATGAAGAATTCCCATATTGCCTCAGAGATCTACTTACGAGAAGTCCAAAACTCCAGGTCTTCCAGCATCACCATAAACCCACCTATGCTGTATGATCTGTAACTAGTCTTATCCAATCTCCTACTCCAGAGTCTGTCAAGCCTGCTCTGCAATCTGCAAACTCTCCTTTGTTTTTTCAGTTTCTTTTGGAAACATTCCTTTGTTTCCTTTAAGAAACCTGGCTTTCTCCTGACAAAGGTTTTTCTACTGCGGTCCTTTAAAGGGGTGGGTTTTTTTTGTTCTTCACTCACATAACTCAAAGATGGAGGGATTTTTCTTGCTCTCAGTTTTCTCTTCCAAGTGATTTCTTCTCTTTATGCTTTCAAAAACGTTATCCATTTGGAAGCTTACCATATTTGACTAAATCATTTACAGCCTCTTCCCTGTCATTAACTGCTTCCCCTCCAAGGCTCTTGTTGGTGACTTTTGCTCCTGGATCACACACATGCTCCACTCACACCCTGGCATCATTCCTAGCGATGCCAACCTCTACTTACATGCCATCTACCATGGTGACCTGGTAGTTGCTTTATCTTCTCATGTATAGTAAAGTTACCACTTTCCTACCCACTTGCCATCATTGTCACACCCTTTAGCTTGTCATCACTAGGCATAACACAACCCTAAGAATGGGGTACTGTGGTCATTTCTCTGTTGGCCTCATGAGACCTTCACTTTATAGGCTCCATCACTTTTTCAGTATTCATTAAACCTCTTATCTTCAAATGCCTTCTTAACTTTAGATTCAATAGACCATTATCATAACTACTTCCTTTCAAGCACTTTCTGTTCTGTTTCTTCTTTTTCCTTCCATCATACCTGGAAAACGGTCAACTTTTATTGAACTCAACTTCTTACTCTCTCCTCTCCTGCATCTGAGTAGCTATATATGCTATTAGTGAAATCACACACAATGATGATTGGTGTGACTTTAAATTCTTAAACATAAGCTTCAACCCTAGCCAACAGATCTGTCACATTTCTAACACTAAGAGACAACTATTTGATAACACGTCCTATCTTCAAACCTCCTATGTTCATTTTCTCCTCACTGAAAGTCATCATAGAATTGTAGAAATCATCAGATAAATATTCAATTAACTTTCTACTATGAAATCCACCTGTGCTTATATACGTCTTCTTTATTTTCCCCTCTGTGATAGTGCAAGATGTTTCAGTTCCTCAAATGATACCCAGGATCTTATTCCCTTTCCTCTTTTCAAAGTCCATGGTTCTTTAATTATTTCTTCCCTCTTTGTCAGGTCAATTCTATATACAGACACGTATGTTCTGGACAAAATTCACACAGGCATTCTATATAACATAAATGAACTGAGAGTTAATAAAAAATGGTGGTTTCATAATATCTGTGAGAGCACAAAAATGTATTTGAATACTTGATTAATCCTACTAATCCTTCAATTTTAACTTCTGATACCTCTTCTTTCAAAAATAGTAGCCCTTGGACTCCACATTTCCATTCTCTTAGTATCCCATTTGTCTGTCTCCTTTTTCAGAAAAATTTTCCAAACAAATGGTATGCCTTGGCTATATCCTCTTGTTCTGTTCCTGTTCATTCTTCATTTCACTGCAGTTTGGGCTATGAATGGGTAATTTTCTGGCTTTGTCTTAATTGTTGTCCTAGCAGCCTATGCTGATTTCAGTGTGGTTTTTCTCCTGTTATTGGCTATGCCTTCTTATTTATTTATTTATTTATTTATTTATTTATTTATTTATTTATTTATTTTCATCAGTCTCCTCTGTCTCTATCCAGCCTCTAAATTTTGGAGTGTCTCAGGTTTTAGTCTAATGTAGTTTCATCTTTTCTTTATTTATCCTTTCTGCTTAGGTGACTTCATCTTTTTCCATGGTAAAATTACAACAAAAACAAGAATAATTGTAATAATAAGTAACATTTTGAATGCTCACTGTGTGCCTGACATTGTTTATTATCCTCACTTTTGAGAGAGGAAACTAAGGTCCCGGAAGGGTAAGTGACTTCAGCTAGTAAGAGGTAGAGCCAACATCAAAGCCGAAGCCATCGGAGAGCAGAGCCCAAGTTCTAATCCACAACCCCGAACCATCACCTTACGTTTACATCTTCCAGCTTCATGTTTCCAGTTAACTCAGTTCACTCTGAGCACTGATTCTTTTATGCCATTGACTACTTAGAACCTGACATCTTCACTTGGACGTTTAATTAGAAAATCACAATATGTCTGAAAAAAATAGCCTTCGGATTCATCCCAAATTTTGTTGTGCTCTTTGAATTTTATTAAGTGGCATCATGTTGCTCTAGTTGGTTCCAGTTCAAAGCCTTAAAATTATTAAAAATTTCTTCCATTTCCCTAATGTTCCTTCCTCCCCCCATCCAATCCATCAAAAGAAGTCAGTTCTACTTGAAATAGATCTCATTCCACCATCCTCTCTCACTGGAATTACTAGAAAAAGGCATACTAATGGGTTTTCTTCTTTCTTCTTCTGTGTTTCTATCATTCACTTTCCAAACACCAGGTCATTTAAACTGGAAATCCTAAAATTCCACTTTTTCTATTTTATTTTACGGAAAACATTCAGTAGCTTCATGTCTCTCTTTGAACACAATTAAAACTCCTTAGCCATGTCCCAGAAAACTCCCTGTCATCTAGAGCCTTCCTGCTTCCCCAGCCTTAAATCAAGCACTCTTCCTCAGACACTCTGTTACCATCATATACATGACCTTTCTCATTTTGAATCATGTCAAGTCATTGTTTGCTCAAACTGTCTCACTTAATATTGTCACTCCTTATTTTAGAATGGCTGGCTTGCTTTTTAAACTGTTTAACTTTCTGAGTAAGTATCACCTCAAAGAGGTTTTCCCTGGCCCCCTCCCTATCGAAGGAGATTCTCTTCCTTCCCATTCACTCTAATGCCGCACCACATTTGTTTTTTTCATAGCACTTACCACAGTCTGTTATTATATTTCTCTTCTTATATATGCTTCTCCCAGGTGAATATAAACTCTATGAGGCATAAACTTTACTGGTCATATTCACAGCTATATCCTTAGTGGCTACAAAAGTCCGTGGCCCACATTTTGTGCAACATTTTTTTTCAATGAATGAATCAATTAATGATTGCATGAATCAAATGCATAGTAATTCAAAGTAGTAGATAATTAATAACATTATGATTTGCTTGGGCTATTCTAAGATGCGTAGGATTACCTGCACTTATAATAACTGGTTCTTGGTTTACATAATAAATTAATTCTTTTTTCCTGTTTATTTATTACCATTTTTCTGTTCTAGCTAACTGCCAGCCTATCCAGTGACACTTTTCAAGCCATTGCCCATGAGCCTCTTGCAGCAAGGTTTTATGTTTGCTTGCTGCTAAGACTTTCTTGTGTCATGTCCATAAGAAATATTGGTATGGACTTTTGATGAGTCTCTGAGAGAGTTACTGTACCATTTAGGACTCCTTCAAAATAGAAATGCAGAAAAGCAAAAATCAAACTGATTTAGGAAAAAGGGAATTAATTGGTCCTAGTAACTAAAAAGTACATGTTTCTCCCTTTTCAGAGAACTCCCTGTTGGGAGAGGCCATTCTCAACAGGCTTCCACAAAGACAAGATGGCTATATATGCTCCATAACTTAAATCTGTTCAATTTAAAATCTAGAGGGGGGAAAGGGGAATTCTTTCTTCTAGAAGCCCAAGAAAAGATTTTTCTTTATACCATTGATTCTGATCAAATCACATGTTCATCACTGAAAACAAAGAAAAGTAGAGCTGGGAGAATTCAGCCTCTTTTTGGTTCAATCCTCACCTCATTCAAAACTCTCCTTAAATGTTATCTCTTCAGTTATTCTTACTTTGACCGCTCCATCTAGAGGAGGACCAACTTCGTAATACTCATAACTGTTTAACATCATTGCACAAATTTTGAGTCTATTTATTTCTTTCCCCAGATTGTTACCTTTATTGAAAACAACATTTATTTGTTTGATTTATTGATGCATTTTCAGTCCATTGCACATAGTAGGCATCCAATAAATATTTGTTGAATAAATTAATAGATTGCCTTAGAATTTAGGCCAAATGTCTTATCCTTGAGCTCATAATGGACTGAAAAGGGAGTGGAGAGTGATTCCCAGCAGGGACTAGTGAAAAAAGAGAATGATCATGAGTAGCAGAAGCCTTTGCCATCAGTGCATAGACTTTCTGAAAGCTATTTCGCCTGAGCTGAAGCTTCTTTGCTGAATTTCTGATTCTTTGCTGTCTTCCAAATGAATTGCATGTAAGATATCAACAAATAATTGATAAAAATGGTGTTATGATAGTATCATTAAATTTCTGCTGCAGGTGTAGCTTACAGTATACTGTTTTCCGTATAATTTTCAAACTACTCATGCTTAATCAGTAACAATTAAAATAACAGTTATAGACAGCATTAATGCTTAACAGTATAATTTGGACTCAGAATTGTTACTTTTTATATGATCTTTTTGTTACATTTTTTAAAAAGATTATGATTTTGGTATAACTTATACTTGTTCACTGTTATAAAATTCAAGGACTACAGTTAAGTTTTGAGAAAAAGAAAAAATAATCACCCAAATGCTTACCACCGAAAAAATGTTATTATCTCTGAATATCTATATATATAAAAGAGATGATACAGACAGATGTAAATAATATAAAATATGATAATATGATATACTTTATTTAAAATATTTAACTCTACTTGTATTTAATATGAGAAAAATTTACTGAACTTTCGGTGAAGGAATTGGTGAAAGTCAGATAGATATCTCATCACAAATATATTTGTTCAAAATCATCCATTTAAAGATTAATAATTGTGAAAAACATTGAGTTAAATCAATTTAAAACATTTCAAATTTATCTGTGCTTGTTTACATTTGCATTTCTCCCCACTTTCCAATTTAGTTATGCTATTATTTTGCAGAGATTAACGATTTTTTTTTTATCTGAGTGCATACTGTTTGCTTACTTTACATATATTTTAAGAGGTTCTAAAGTCTCCTAGATTTTTATTTGCATATTATTACACAATTAATCTTCACAACAACCTTATGAAGTACTTACTATTATTAATTTGATCAAGAATATACACCTAAAATATGTCAGGACTGAAATTATAATATGAGAATTTGGATCCAGACCATCTTTGTTCCATTATATAATATGATGTTACTGATGTTTTACCTCAGATATACACAAAATGGTATTTAATGCTTATTATCTATTCTTTTTCCCACATCTGACTAATTTTTGAATGTACAATTTGATGCAACTCTCTTTTTTTATGAAATGTATTGGAGTGACAATAGGCATAAAATTGCATAGATTCCAAGTGAACATGTCTGTAATATTTCAGCAACTCTCTTTTTCATGTTCAAATTTTTTCCCACAAATTCTCATATTCTCTAAGTCTCTGCATCCTTGAAAATGTCTCAACTTTTTACTCTAAAGACAAATAGTTTGGTAGGATATTCTTGGGTCATATTATTATTATTATTTTTTTTAGAATATTGAGACATTGCTTCATTGTCTTCTGGCTCTGAAGGTCACAGTGGAAAAGTTTGTAGACAGCTTAATTATTTTCCACTGTTTAGATCGCTTGCTCTTCCTCTCTCAAGGCTCATAAGATGTTTCCTAGACCTTGAAACTTGGTAACATCACCAAATGATCGCTTGGCCTTTATGATTCTCCATCAATCTTTCTTGGAGAAAAGGAACATTTTTTATTTGCAGATTAATTACTATTATTAATTTTAGCCCAAATCTCTTCTAGCAGACCTTTGAAACTTTATTTCTGTTTAATGCATTGTGATCATGTTTATGATTTAATAATTATGTTATATTGAGACTTATTTTGCTTTCCTCTATCAATTTTTCAGTCTAATTAATTTTATTTTATAATTTTTCTAGATATATTCTTAATCTTGCCATGCTCGTTTTTAATAAATACTTTGAAATATACCCAAAGGAAAATTAACAAAGGCCTGTTGTCCATGGGAAGCTGCTATACAAAAAGAGTCTTATTTAACCTGAATGAAAGTGAATCAGGCAAGTCTAGCCCCCTCTAGCTTTTTTATCTCACAAAAGAGACTCCCCTCACCCCTTTTTAAAAAATTAGTTTCAGGTGTGCGAAACAATGTAGTAGTTAGGCATTTACACACCTCACAAAGTGATAACTGCCCCCTCCCAATCTACTACCCCTCTGACATTTTATATAGCTGTTACAATTCCATTGACTCTATTCCTTATGCTGTACTCCACATACTGTGAGTATATATGTATAATTTATAGTTGTTATATATTATAATTATATATATAATTATAATTGTGCATTATAAATATATATATATATATATATATATATATATATATATATATAGTTGACATTCAATATTATTTAGCTTCAGCTTCAGGTGTACAGTGCAGTGGTCACGCATCTACACCATTTTAAAAAGGGCTAAGGAATGCTTCTGAAGATCACATTCAGGAACTCAGGTCTACTGAAAATCTGAGGTTTAATTATAAGAATACAGAATGCTTACCCTCCCAACACCTTACTACCACATCAACAGAACTTTAACATAAAAACAATAGATTACAACTGAGAGAGCTTCAAAACAGACTTACTTAAGGAGTTCTTAGGGAAATCCAAAGAAAACATGAAGAAAAAACTCCAAGGAAGCTAGAGAAGGTTGAAACTTCTGTCACCTATACCTTCGGCAAACATTAAACACAATCCAATTCCTAGGCAGATAAACATAAAACCTCACACTTAAAACTAAATTATCTTAGTTTGTTACCCAACATATCATGCCCAGCTTTCAACAAAAAATTACAAGGCATGCTAAAAGGCAAGAAAAACACAGTCTGAAAAGACAAAGCAAGCATCAGAACATGACTTAGATATAACACATTTTGGAATTATCAGGTAGACAATTTAAAACAATTATGATTAATATCTTGGACACTAATGGAAAAAGTAGACAACTTTCAAGAACAGATGGGTAATGCAGGCAAAGAAATAGAAACTCTAAGAAATAATTAAAATGATTTTCTAGAAATCAGCCAGTGTAATAGAAATGAAGAATGTTTTTGGTGGGCTCTTCAGTAGACTGAACATAGCCAAGGGAAGAATCACTGACCCTGAAAATATGTCACTAGAAACTTCCAAAAGTGAAATGAAAAGAGAAAAAAAAGTTTAAAGAAACAGAATATTCAAGAACAGTGGGACAATTATAAAAAGTATATTATAATCAAATATATGGTGATGGAAGGAGAACTGACTCTGGGTGATGAACACACAATGGGATTTATAGATGATGTAATACAGAATTGTACACCTGAAATCTATGTAATTTTACTAACAATTGTCACCCCAATAAATTTAATTTAAAAAAAGTATATTATACATGTAATAGAAGGAGATGGAAGACAGAAAGGAGCAGAACAAATATTTGAGTAACAATACAAAATTTTCCCAAATCATTAACAGACACTAAAATACACATCTAGGAAAATTAGAGAACACCAAGCAAGATAGACACCAAAAATGTACACTTACGCATATTATATGCAAACTATAGAAAACCAAAGACAAATAAAAAATCTTGAGAGAATTCTTACAGGATGGAGCAAATTTCCCTTTAGAGGAACAAGAATAAGAATTATATTGAACTTCTTGTCAGAAACCATGCAAGCAAGAAGAAAGTGAAATATTTAAAGTGCTGAGGGGAAAAGAACCCCAAAACCTAAAATTATGTATCCATTGAAAGTATCTTTCAACTGTGAAGGAAAGATAAAGACATTTTCAGATAAATATAAATTAGGGAAATTTGTCACCAGTAGATCTGCTTTACACGTATGTTAAAAGAAATTCTTTAGAGAGAAGGAGAGTGATATAGGTCAGAAACTTGGATGTGCATAAAGAAAGGAAGAACATGAGAGAAGGAATAAATGAAGATACATATAGTCTTTATTTCTCTTATTCTTAATTTATTTAATAGATAATGGTTTGCTCAAAATAACAGTAGCAATAAGGTATTAGGTGATCATAGTATATGAATAAGTAAAATGAATGAAACAATGTTACAAAGGATGAGAAGAAGGAGTTGGGAATACTCTGTAGCTGTTTTATTCGTAATCACCAAAAACCTGAAAACAATCAAGATATCCTTCATAGGTGAATGGATAAACAAACAGTGTTATATTCACTATGGAGCATCAGTTATAAAATTTAAGAAAAATGAGCTATCAAGCTATCAAAAAGACTTGGAGAAAAATTTAAATACATATTGCTAAGTGAAAGAAGCTAGTCTTAAAAGTCCACATGTTGTATGATTTCAACCATATGACATTCTGGAAAAGGTAAAATTACAGAGATAGTGAAAAGGTCAGTGGTCACCAACAGTTAAGAAGGGGTGAGTAGGGATGAATGGATGAAGCACAAGGGATTTTTCAGGGCAGGAAAACTATTCTCTATGACACTGTAATGGTGGGTACATGTCATTATGCATTTGTCAAAACCCATAGAATGAGCAACACAACTAGTGAACCTTAATATAAGCTATGTATGTCAGTTAACAATAATGTATTAATATTGGTCCATTAATTATAACAATTGTCCCACACTAATGTAACATATTAAGAAAGGAACTATGTCCAAGAGAGGGGAGAGGGTAATATGGAAATCTCTGTACTCTGTTCAATTTTTCTGTAATTCTCAAGTTGTTCTAAAAAAATAATTGTCAGTCTTTTCATTTCAAACCAATAAAAGGGGTTAATATGTTCATTTGCTTACCAGTTTGCCTATTTTTTTTTTTTTTTATGTACCTACTATACTCCAAGGACTTTACTTGGATCATATGCCCTTGTGGAATTCTTCTGATGTAGTAAGAACCTAGACTAAACATATAATATCATACTAGATTAAGACTAGACCACGTGTTAAAATAGTAAACATTATTATGGGTACTACCATTCTCTCTGTCACTAGTTCTAGTTATGGATGGTTTCCTGCATTCACTTGCAGAGATAACCCACAATCTGTGTATATTATATATGTATTTGAGTCATTTTGTCTCCTTTAGCAAATAGTTTCTGTTGAAGAAAAACACTTGAAATTAATAGAGGCTTTTATCAGAGCAGGGGACTGTATCGCACAGTACATTTGTGGTGTTCTTAGTACAGAATGTTTTCTGACTTTGAACTTTATGGTCTACACATGCATATAAATGTCAGCAGTCTTAATGCTTTGCTCCCAAGTTTCCTAACTCTGATGTTTGTTGGCCCTGTTGTCTTCTCTTGGCTGAAGTTACTTTATGTTGTCTCACTAGGTTAAATCACTTGTTCTGAATTGAATAAGTTAATCCATGTACTTGTTTACAAGGCGATATGTTTTTCCTCTTGGCTTTCACAGCTGGTGTAGGTGAATAGGCTTTTGGCTCTAAGCTTGATTCTGATCCCAAAACATCACCCAACTTTAACTCTTTCTATGCCTCAACTATTTTTATTTTATTTTACTTTTTTTGCATTAGTTTCAGGTGTACAAAACAATGCAATACTTAGACATTTCACCCCTCACAAAGTGATAACTTCCCTCACTCATCTATGCCTCAATTATTAATTTCACTCTGATGTTGCTGCTTGAGACAGCATTCAATACAACTTTTATAAGTTCCTGCTAAGTTTTTCTCTCCTTGTCACATAAGTGTCCAGAGTCATACTCATTTTTTAGACTTCAGGTTTTTAATATATAATTGCCCAAATTATTAGTGAATAGTTAGATAATAAAAAAGGAAAACAAGTGTACCTAAGAAAGAGAGTTAAATGGAATCTTGGTAAGTTTGTTAATAATTGATGAACTATTTGTAAAAACAGCTTTACCATGTTTTGGGTATTTATGGACACCAAACCTAGAGATTTAATTCTATTTAGTCTTTTTATTACAATTTAAAATAACAAGCAAATATCTCAGAGAATCAGAAAGGCTTCTCTTGTACAAGAGAAAACATAGACGATCTGTTTAGGACAAGCAGGAAACTTTTCCATTTAAAAGACTATAAAATTTTGTGTTTCTATTTAAAATATTAAGTCCAGGTTTCTTTAAATTGTCTGTAGCACATCATTTTAAATCATTGCTATCAAAAAAATTCCTCTGATAACATTGTTGATATCTGCAACAAAACAAAGAGACTTTCTTATGCTTAGCATTATTATTAATGTAGCCGAAATATGTTATCTGATATGGCCTAATGCTTTTCCAACCTCATCTTAACCTGTTGTGTTTCTTGTTGGCCAAAGATTCAGTCACATTATTCTTTCACTGCCTTTAATAAACCAAGCTCTTTCCCACTTCAGGTTCTTCACATCTGTTGTTTTGTTTTGTGTTGTATATACTTTCCTCCCTCTCATAAAGTACCACCACCAATCATTTATGTCTCAGAAAGGCCTGCATGACTCCTCCAAACTAAAATTCCTACTATTTTTATTATTATCCTCCTTAGCTACCTGCTTTGTGTTTCCATATTTCTTATTGAATATTTTGCATTTATTTATTATCGAGTTTAATTTCCACAAAACTAGGATTCCACTGGGGCAAAAATCCTGGTTTATTTTTCCACCACTGTCTAACTCTGTTTCTGGAGCAAAGGAGGGCTCTAATGTTTGTTGTATAAAGAAAACACAGTTTCAAAATTTATATTGTATGACCCTTCAGTTTCATTGAGTCAAATTAGTATAGAAATACATAATATCCAGTTAGAATTCCGGAGGAGCACTTGGATCTCTGTTTCCATATATAGTCAAAGTGTTTCTTGGTGGAAACAGTACTTGGTGCTGGTGATTGTTCAGTACATCTTGTGTCAACCCTTGAGATGGTACTACTCACTGAACACTTGGTTGCATGAAGTACCACCATAGCCCCTCAGTGGGTAATTATTGTTGAATTTTCCCAACTTTTATCCTTTTAGCATTTCATAAGAGCCCACCCTTCCTTCATTCAAGAAGTCTTTATCCAATCCTGATCTGCTAATCACTCATAGGTACTAGGGAATAAAAATTAATCAACACGATAAATTTCAAAGCTGGAGAGGTTGAAAGCAAACAGCAGAAAGGTTATGATGCCAATTCTTCACTCAGTGTGCATCTGTATCCCATTCTGTATAAATGTATGTACTCATACATACACACATACACACGCACACATACATAGACGAGATTGTGGGAAAATACACTAAGATGTTAATAATGTTTATCTATCTATGTTAAAATTACAGATGACACCATTTTTCTTCATGTTTTACACAATTTCCATTTAATAAAAATACTGTTTCTTAAAAAGTGTTATCTGTCATCAACCCTACCAACGCTGGGTAAATTATCTATTGAATTATGCTACTTGGAAAAGCCATAGTTCTTGAAATCTGTTTTTATGATTATAATTTATTATAGTATTCCTATCAGAATTAAAGTCAAAACTGGCAATTATTAATTATTTTATCAAAATTATTGATTACTATATCAATAGCAAGTGTGATGTTTTACTTTCCTATTTGATTTAGTCTATAATTATGCCTTTTAGTTACTCGTCACTGTTGCTAGATTTAGCAAATAAAAATACAGCTCATCTAGTGAAATTTGAATTTCAAATAAATGATGTTTAAAGTATCAGTATGTCTCATGCAATATTTGGGATATATTTACACTAAAAACATTACTCATTGTTTACCTGAAATTCAAATAGAGTGTTCTGTATCTTACTGTCAATCCTAATAATCAGTTCACAACTTGAACAGAAAAAAGGAAAAGCCAATCTCTTCAAACCCCAACATGTCATTATTACAAAGGTTTCTTATACAACCTGAGAATCTCTAGAATGGCAGGGAATTTAAAGGTCACCTAGGAAAGTAAAATGCACAATACTTAAATACCTCTCCTGTGGTATTCAAATGCGGTGTCATTGAAGAAAACTGAATCCAACTCAATCAAGTAGAATTGGGGAGAATGTTTGTAGAGCCTGGGGCAGTAAGAGTGGGCCAGGGGAGGTTTATTTATCCTTTGAAATCTAAGATGATATCCTTGAAGTTGCCTGAAATCTCACAGGCATGTGTAATTTCAAGGCATAGCAGGAGCCTGGGATTTCTAAACATGTGCATGAAGAATGGTGATGGAAAGAGAACTGACTCTGGGTGGTGAACACCCAGTGTGATACATAGATGATGTAATACAGAATTGTGCACCTGATACCTATGTAACTTTACTAACAATTGTCACCCCAATAAACATTAATTAAAAAAAAAAGAATTTTCTTTGGTTTACAATGGCCAGAATGAATCAGCACGTAACATGAGAAGATGTCATTTATGGGTTCTGTTATAGCAGTCTATTTTAAGCAGGTTTGTGACCAACACCTTGCCGTCAGTCAGGGTTCTCCAGAGAAACAGAACCAATAGAATATATATATATATATATATATATATATATATATATATATATATATATATATATCCTATAGAGATTTATTTTAAGGAATTGACTCACAGAATTGTGGGGGCTGGCAAATCCAAATTTCCTAGTGCAGCCTTGCAAACTAGAAATTGAGGTAATCATTGCTGTAACCTTGAGTCTGAATTTCATAGGGCAGGAAGACATGCTGGAAACACAGGTAGGATTTCTGTATTACAGTCCTGAGGCCGAATTCTTCTTCCCTTGAAAAACTCAGTTTTCTCTCTAAAGGCCTTAAACTGATTAGATAAGCCTCATCCACCTTATCAAGGGTAATCTCTTTTACTTAGTCAACTGATTATAGATGTTAATTACATTTATAAAATACCTTCACAGAAATATTTAGACTAGTGTTTTACCAAACAGCTGTGCACCATAGCCTAGCCAAGTTAATACCTAAAGTTAACTATCTCATTACTTATGACTGAAATTCATTTACAGGTTTCAAAGCATTTCATTCCTAACACAGAGTGAAGAGTCTTGGCTTTGGAATTACATGGCTTCTGAATTCAATGTTTATTGGCTATGTAACCTGACAAATTCACTTGATTTCTCTTTATTTCAGATTTTTGCTGTGTGAAACAGGAAAAATAGTACATTTATAGAATTAATATGAATATTGTATATTTAAATGATATATTGTCAGTAAAAGTGTATAGCACAATTTCTAATGCACAGGAAGCATTGAATAAATAGTAATTTTTAAATTTACATTGATACTTATCATTATTATTCTATAACTTGTAATCAGTTTTATTTAAAAAAAAATGTTACTCTTTGGGTTATTTAGCTAGATATCCAAGGAATGCTGACAATCTGTCTTGACCACTATTCTTCCTGGTAGATTTCCCAAGGGAGCTCCACATACAAGGAACACAAACAAGTGAGAAATTAAGTACAACTAGTTGTTACCAACTGATCTTTTGTCTGAATCATTAAGACAGATCCCTTTGGTAAACTTTTTGGGTAAACCAAGTGATTATCCTGAAATGTAATTATTCTGATAAATAATTTATCCTTTCAGGGGAAAAGAAAAAGGTGTGGAAGAAAGTGTGAGAGAAACTTCAAATGCATGTCCTTAACAGAGAGATCTGAGTAGGTCTAATCAGGAGAAAGAGAACCTGTACCTGCAGGGAAAGTAGGACCAAAAAAAAAAAGAAAAAAAAATTCAAAATCCAACTCAAGTCTGCCTATCTTTCTCAAGCACACTGCTTCCTTTAAAAAGAAACTAAGCCCAAGCCTTTAGGAAAAATTAGTTTTATGTAAGTGAAAATGTAAGTTTTAAACAGATATTTCCTGAACTATTAATATTATTGTTTCAACAAATACTTATCAATTATATGTCAGGAGTTGTTCTAAACACTGAAGATACAGATAATCAAGGTACTTAAAACTGTTGTTTTCATTGATTTTACTTTCAAGTGAGAGTGACAAATAAAAATAAAGTAAATTTTAAATAATGAGGCATGTTATAAAGAAAATATAAACAGGTAAAAAGGTAAAAAAGGTTACTGGAAATGTGAATTTTTATTTTAATATGGCTGAGTATCCCCTTCTTTGTTTTGGCAAACATCCAGAGCCAAGAAGAATAAGGAACAGGAACATAAAGCCTATTATAAAATAAATAAAAAATAAATGAATAAAACATCAGATGTATCAGCAAGCAACCTTGAATTATTAAATGAGAGGAGTATCCAAACAGTGAAGATCAACAGGTATAGAGAAAGGATGCTTGTGGTTACACAACTCAATTAAAAAGCTATTAACACTTTTTTCTTAAGTAGGTAGCATAGTCAGCTATTAATACTGTTTTCTTAAGTAGGTAGCACAATCAAAAGCAACAATGTCTTGCAAAAATGGCAACAGTGTATCTAGATTGATGGGGTGGGGGGTGCTTCCATAGGCCTGGCTCTGTTTTGAGGAAAAGAGGGTGAAGAAGGATGAATGGGAAATCCTACACTGCATGTTAGTCTAAGGAGAGATGCAAGGCAGCTCAAGTCATGAGCTGCCCGCCAGTTGCTAACCTCAATATTTTTGGATAAGTAAAAGCTAATAAACTTCTCTCACAGACCAACCTAGGGTACAAAAACATTTCTCACCAGCCTGAAATATACCACTAGTCCATTCTTCAGGAAAACCACCTTCAAATAATTAGGCAAGAAAAAAATTATTGTATTCAAACATGAGTTATCAAATGGAAACAGCAACAATATAATTTCTAAATAGACTAAGAAAAGTTCAGAATGCATAGTCTGATTTCTAGAGTAATCCCCAAAAATATAACAAAAGGAGATCTACAACTGAAAAATAGAATTCTAAAACACACTCAAATAATCAAAAAAGATAAATAAGAGAATAGAGGATCGAAGAAAAGACAGTACAAATAGTAAAATGATAGACCTAAAAGTTATGAACATCAATAATTCCATTAAATGTTAGTGAAATAAAGAAACAAAAACCAAAAGCAAAGGTTGTCCAAATAGAGAAACAAGAAAAGCAAACTACATAGTAATGAAAAGGAATGGACTGTTAATATACCCACAATGTAGAAAAATCTCAAAAATTGTATTCTAAATAAAATAAGCTTTATACAAAATATGTATACTCCGTGATTCTTTTTATATCAAATTCTGGAACAAGGGCCGGCCTGGTGGCTCAGGTGGTTGTAACCGTGCTCTTAAGCCGTGGTCGCCCATTAGATTCCCACATGGGCCAGTGAGCTGCACCTTCTACAGCTAAGATTGTGAACAACAGCTCTCCCCGTAGCTGGGCTGCCATGAGCCGCTGGAGGTTGGTGTGAATTGCCCCAGGTTGCTATATGCTGCTGCAGGTTGCTGAGGGCTGCCGTGGGCTACCATGTGCTGCCAGTAACGACCGGTGGCCAGAGCCATCGTGAACAGCTGGCAGCCAGCGTGAGCTGCCATGAGCTGCTGTGAGCAGCCGACCTACGACCAGTGACCAACTGCCTCAGCCGGGGGGAGCACAAGGCTCATAATACTAACATGGGCCAGGGAGCTCTGTCCTACACAACTAGACTGAAAAACAATGGACTTGAACTGAAGTGTGTGTGGGGGGAGTGGAAGAAGGGGGAAAAAAATTCTGGAACAGGCAAATTAATCTATAATGGAAAAAATCAAAACAGTTGTTGTTGAAAGGAGAGTGAGGTCAAGAGTTGGCTTTTTAACTGACACTGATGTTCATTATCTTGGTAAGGATTTGTACAGGTGTAGGTGCATGTTGGAAGTCAGTAAATATGCACTAAATATTAATATATTTCATTGTATGGAAATTACATATATAAAGAAATAACTAAACAAATACTGAACTCTAGATAACAAATTATTTAGGAAGAGGAATACTGATATCTATAATTTATTTTGAGAATTATCAAATAATAAATGGATGATGAATGACTAGAAGAATTTATATATGATAAATACATCAAAATACAAGTAGATTAGAATGTTAATTATGAAATCATGTTGGTGAGTATATGAGTGTTCAATACAAAATTCTTTCAATTTTCAGTGTATCTGAAAATTTTGTAATAAAATTTTGAAACACAGCTGCACCAACATAGAATCTATAGAAAAATAACACTTGGACATGATGCTAAATGCAATGACCAAATGCTTTTCTGTAAATTAAATCGATAGGAAAAAAAGACAAATATCAATAAAGCTATAGAAGATCTCAAAAACATAATTGCAAGACCTACCTATTACTACAGTAATAAACTACTTGAATCCAGGTCCAATCTTCTCTCCACGAACAGTGTAAGGTTGCTATTAACTGAGTAGCATCTTATGAGCTGCACATTGATAATGATTGCATATCTATGGCCTGTTATTAGGGTGAAGAGATGGAAACACCTCCTTTGCCACATTGTCAAGGAGTAGGCTGAGATAAAGAGAGATATGCAAAGCAGTTCCTAAGATATCTAAGAAAACATGAAGGTAGTATCTTCCTGCCTGTTGAGAGGGATGACAGAGAATTAAGGAAGTGGCTTTCAAGCCCTAAAACCTGCTCTGCAGTAGGAGAACATATTAAGCAAAGTTCTTACTTTTGAGAACACTGGAACCGATCTTAGACTTCCTGGGTGAGTTCTTGGATAAACAGAGATTATTTGGAATATCAAATTGCCGATCAGAAGGAAATAGATGAGCTGGTCCAACAGGAAGGCCAGTTGAAAAGCCTGCTGAGGCATTAGGTGAAGACATATAACCACTGAAGGCAGCACAGCAAGTCTTCCTCTTGTAGTTGGTCTCAAAGTCAGCTGCTTAAATGTCTTCATCTCCATTTGCAGAAGATTGCTTTCCTTTTATCTAGAATCCTAATCCTCATTGTTGTACATGGAACTAAATCTGCTTTGCATCAAGATGATTATTGACAATAAATACCACTCTTCAGACACTTCTGGCCTTTGCCATTACCTGTTTGGTGTAGCTCACATTGCAGGGAAGTTTAAAGACACAGATGCCACTTCAGAACTAAAAATAAGATATTGGGTACACTAAGGAATCACGCAACACTTTACGTATTTAATCGTCATGGTGAAATACCTTACTAGTCTTTGGATATGACAAATTCTTTAAGCAAAAACTCACTGTCCTCTAACACAACATTGAAATTACAAAAACTTGAATCACTGTGTGGTTAAGATTTTTGCAAATTATAATAACAGGACAGGACACTGGAGTTCAGGATATAAAACACTTCCGCAGCCTACCCACCATCAGTATTTATTTTGATCTTTCAGTCCTAAGTGAAATAAAATCGTTAACACTTTTGTAAACTATTGATCAAATCATTAATGCAATATGATTATCTGTGAAATGAGTCTTTCATCTTTCATGGAGAGAATTTCTTTTTTCGTTTAAGACAAATTTACTTCTTTAGAAAAAGCCATTGTTTGGAACACACTTCTTTAAACACACACACATACACATTGATTTGTTTTTATATTTATTAGGGTGGCATTGGTTAATAAAAGTATACAAGTTTCAAGTGTACAATTCTATACTGCATCATTTGTGATTGCATTGTGTGTTTACCATCCAAAGTCAAATCTTCTGTTACCACATATTTTACCTCCTTTACCCTTTTCTACCTCTGCCATCCTCCCTTTCCCTCTGGCAAGCATTATACTGCTATCTATGTCTATGAGGTTTTGCTTGTATTGTTCATTCATTGCTTTCAGTTTTATATCCCACATGAGTGAAATCATATGGTTCTTGACTTTTTCCATCTGACTTATTTCTCTAAGCACGATATTTTCAAGATCCATCCATGTTGTTGTAAACGGCAGTATTTCATCTTTTCTTATGGCTGAGTGATATTCTATTCTCATTGATTTTTTAAATTAAAACAGATCAAGCAAATTAAAAAAAATAAAAAACACACAAAAATAATAGAAAAGATCAAGAAAACCAAATTTGATATTTGCAAAATTCATAAAATTGATAAATCTCTTATGAATTTGATCAAGTGGAAAAAAGAGAGAGGAGACATAGTATCAGGAATGAAAAAGAAAAAAAAAAATACAGATCCCAGAGACATTAAAAAATTAAATGAGGATATTTTGAGAAAATTTACGTGAATAAATTTTGTTCATATCTATTGTCATTCATTGAATTTAATACTTTACTCTATGTGGTTATACTTCTATAAAATGTTTAAGAAACAATGAAGTAATCAGCTAATAAAGTAATAAAACTAACAAATACTGAATGCTGATTTTGTGACAATTGTTCTAAGTGACTGAAATACATTATTTTATTTAATTCTCACAAAACGACGTGATAGATACTTTTATAATTTTCATTTTTAAAATGAGAAAACTGAAGCATACAGAGATTAAATATCTTGCTCTGATTCACACGGTGAAGCAGAGATATAAGCACTCAAAAAAATTAATAAGACAACAGAAAAGTTCAAACAATTTGTCAGAGCTCAGGAAAATTGAAAATAAAATTAGTATATAAATGAAGATACAGAGAAAGCAACACAAATCAAACTCAAATAAATAGACTAAATAATAAGAAGAGACAGAGAGGAATGAGAAAAACAAGAGTGTTAATGTGTCACAAAACCAAGAAAAGATATTGATTTCATATAAACAACATTGTGAATGATAAACACAGCCAAGATGTATCAGTTAAAGATTGTATTACACTACATATAAAAAACAATTCCTTTCTGGTGAGCTATAGTCACAAAATGACTCTCTATAGCTTTCTGTCCATAATGTAAGCAGAAAGAAGAAGATGGAAACAACCAAACAGTGGATATGGTGACTATAGCAGTAAATCTAAACATACTTGAAAAAAATGCCTTTTAGTCTTCAACTTACATCATTCCATTGGACGTGTTTATCAAATGGGTAAATATAATTGTGTTTGTGTGTGTGTGTGTGTGTGTTTGTGTTTGTGCGTGCACACGCGTGTGTGTACACACTTAAGAGGATACAGCTACACCAGTGAAAATTGCTGTTCTGTTTAACACAGAATGAAAGAATGGCTATTGGGCAGGGAACAAACATTGTGTCAGGAGTTAAATTAATAATTGAATTTAGCAACAAAGATGTCTTTGGTGATGCTCAAAAAACCCCAGTTTCGGTGATATAGTAGGGTCAGGAGTCAAATTAGAGTAATTAGAGAAAGAGAAATGGAAAAAGAGTGTGAGGACTAAATTTTCATGAAATTTGACTTTAAAAGAAAGAGTAGATAAAGTCAGCCTGGAGTACAGAATAAACTTGAAGCAGACATACAGTGGTATGTTTTTATCAATTTTCTTTAAGTTTACAAATTTTTGAATTAAAATATATTTATTCTAAATTCTTAAATATATATGTTTATATACATATATTCCTAAATATGAACATGAATCTAATTATAAATGTTTATATGTATAGACGCTCATGATTCAAGCGTAAGATCTCATATTCCTTACATTGTAAAATTAGAGGAAGTGTCTCATAAAATGGCATGAAGTAGAAGATCATGGTTTAGCTAAAAACCAATTTACCACAAATGTTATATTGGAGAACTTCAATACCGCGGTAGCCACGGGTCTACCTGTGGTCTCAAAGGCCTGTGGTCCCTCCTGGAATCACTTTTTGTGCCTCATTTATGGAAGCCTGGATGAGTACTTTGCCAATATTATACCTAAGAAACCAAATGATGAGTTTAGCACTCCTGTTGTTGCTTTAAAAGACTTGTACTGAATACAGCTAAGTTAAAAACATGAGGGAAACTCTCTAGTGATGGTTTGATTCTTCTGTTGCCATTTGTCAATGAAGGTAAGCATTGTGTAATATTTCAAACATGTGCAGTTGGATTGGAAAGTAGAGTGAACTTTTTATGAACTTTATGGAAAAGTTGTGTTGACACAAGTGTTTGTAATAAGTCAGTAGATGAGCCCAACCATATCTCTTATGGTGAGGAATGCATGAGGAATTTTCAGTTGAGAAAAAAGAATTGCTTTTTAATTTGACTGAAAAATCTTCAGAGTTTTTGAATACTTAATTTAAAATTTACATTTCAAAGTTAAGCCTCTTCCTAGGTTGAGAGATAGAAATAAAAGGAACATTTATTCTGTTTTGTGTTTTATTTTATGAATTAAAATATTAGTTTTTAGACAGCTGGGTATTCAAATTGTATATGCCCTAATTGTTATACAGACAATACCTAAAGATATGACGCAAAATTTTGCCCAGTTAATATCCTATTTTATATTAAAACCAGACAATTGCATATGGTTTTTTTTACTCTTAATTTGATTTTTAATGTATTTTTTTCTTTACACATTTTACTTTGAATACTAAAATACTAGATTATAAAGCCATTCAGAATTTAAGCACACACTGGGATTTAGTACAACTAACAATATAGACATCATTCTGGATGAAATCTGTTCTACCCCTGTCCTGTTTAGTCATTTTTGCATAAACATTATCTTTGGCTTCAATAAAGATTTCAACCTCTTGAATTATTTAATTTGATGGAATGAATCACAGTTAATCCAGGGCTTCAAATAGTTCATGTATTAGAGGCAATTTGCTGGTTACAACTACCTCCTTGCCTCTCTAGTCCACCTAAATATTAAATACAGCATCTGCCAGTATACTCAAATCTATAAAAATGCCAATATTTTATAATATTTGTCGTTATAATAAAAGTTAAGGCATAGATTTATAGACATAGTAGATGGAAATTAAAAGAGAATAATGATGAATTTTGGAGTCTATAAAAGAAATATAACCAACTGACTTTCTTCATCTGAAATAATAGTTAACTAAATATGACAATTATGTTATTTGTCAAGCCCACATACACAAGTTCTGACAACTAAGTTTGTGAACTTGTTGCAACCATGTGGCTAACCTTTCTTGATATCAGAGGGATTATTCATTATGAATTTGTACCAACTGGACAAGCAGTTAACCAAGTTTACCATTTGGAAATTCTGAAAATGCTGAATGAAAGACGACCTGCACTTTCACCAGCAATTCATGTCTCTTGTATCACAACAATGCACCAGCTCACACCGCACTGTCTATTAGGAAGTGTTTAACCAGTAAACAAATAACTGTATTGGAACACCCTCCCTACACACCTGATCTGGCCCCAATAACTTCTTTCTTTACCCGAAGATAAAGGAAATGTTGAAAGGAAGACGTTTTGATGACATTCAGGACTTCAAGGGTCATACAATGACAGCTGTGATGGCCATTCCAGAAAAAGAGTTCCAAAATTGCTTTGAAGGATGGAATAGGTGCTGGCATCTGTGCATAGCTTCCCAAGGGGAGTACTTTGAAGGTGACCATAGTGATATTCAGCAATGAGGTATGTAGCACTTTTCCTAGGATGAGTTTGAGAACTTAATTGGAAGACTTCGTATTTCTAAAGTAAAAACAATTCTACAAACCTCTTATTGCAGATTAATCTGTACACCTAGTTCTGTATAGTGTGCTGTCACTCCATAAGCACCTATGACTAGCCTATGACTGAATGCTGCACCCAAGAAAAGTGTACCCATGCCAGACTATGAGAGCGTCCAGTGGAGACTGCTCTCAATGGTGACATAGCTATAGAGTGTGCTGGCCTTCTTGTTGTTTATGTCCAATAATACTTTCCACCTTTCTTCTAGGAATAGAATAAACTTACTTAAAAGAAAACTATTAGATATGCTTCAGAAAGGGCTGACACTGTTCCACCTCCACGGTCACAGATATGACAAAAAGATTGGTGGGTACATAATATAAGTTCTGTCAATTAGAGTCAATTCTGTGGATGTTATGTTAGAGCAATTGGAAAATACTCATACACTCTCTTTCAACCATGTCACTAAAATGATATGATCTAACTCTAGGACTGGTAGTGGCAAAACAACCCATGACATAGAACAATTTGGTCTAGAGAAACAGAGATAGAGAAACAGAGATAAAAAAAGAAAACAATATTATTTGAGCCCCTGCATTAACCATTCCTGAATTCAATGGGAAACATTCACTTATTAGTTCTGTATGCCAATAAATTATATTTTATGTTAATTTTACTTTGCTTTGGATTTCTATTAATTGTAATTGAAAGTATGCCAATTAAAATGGAGACAATTTATGCATAGGCAAAGAAATCTGAAACTTAAAAGAAACAGAGATAGAGGACATTCATAAGTTAGAGAAAAGCATGAGAAATCACAATGATACCAAAGTAATGAGAGAGCAAATGTTATGAGGAAATAGATTGGTTTGGGCAAAGAATAAAACACCAGTGTTTGGAAACCTGTAAAAACGCATTAAAGGTAGGTTACTACTGAATCACTCAGAGCTGTTTGGAATCCAGGTCTAATTTTTGAGATACTGGGTGGTGCTATGGTTTCCAGTATTCGTCACAGTTGGTTGCATGCCTGAGTATCATACTTCCTTATATCCACTTGTATCCTTATAAAAAGCCTCCCCCGCATTATTTGACAATAACTTGAATAATTCTGTTTTACTTGCATCCACAAATGACTAAATTAAAATAAGTTATTTTAAGCTTTTAAATGAAACAGTTAAATTTTCTATACTTGCCCTTCATTACCAGAGATTGGTGATAGTTACTGAAACATTTAAAATAGAGAAATTGTCATTTCATCCATGGCAATGTAGAAACAAAGTGAATTTTTTAAAATTGTAAAAAGTCTTGATTTTAGAAATTTAATTCATATCAACATTTAATACATCCTCTTTAGTAAGATGATTTCTGGTAACCAATGAAAAGAAATCTGAATCAAATTTATAATATAAGGTAACAATATACAATTCACAACTAAAAGTCCAGAGGCAGGGCAGGCAACAGAATCTGTGATAATTCACTCAATGATACAATAAGTAAAAGACAGGTTTTTTTGCAAATAAATTTCACAAAAATATATTATATAAGCAAGTATTTGCAAATGCAAATTAACAAAGATGACAAAAAGAGAAAATCTGATATGTCTAATATCTATTGAAAATGTAACCCATTATTGAAAACTCTCCACAAATTTTATTCCTGAAATGGTAGAGAAGCTTGTATATGACCAACCCTCAAGCAGATAACAATTATAAACACTGGATAAAATATCTGAAGAAATAGAGAGTGACAAAGTAGACAGAAACTGGAAGGAGTTGACCCATGAAAGAAAGGAACTACATATACTAGGTTTTCAATTTCACTAGATTGGGGAGAGTAAGGAGGGAGATCTCATAAAGAGGAAATAACAGAGGGGAGAGCGCCAAATCTATATACAAACTCTACTTAAATCCTTTGCATGCCGGGGAGACTCCAGAGTTTTCAATGAAATAGCAACAGAAGACTGAGATAAATGAGTAGTTTCAGCAGATGTCCACTTCAGTGGAGCCTGAATTTTGAATTTGAGTCAAGCCAATTTAATTACCTACTACAATAAAAATAAATAATCTTCAGAAAAGGATAACACATAGCAGTGTCTATGATGTATCATCCACACCATGCTTTAAAAAATTAGGAGATGAGAAAGAAACAAGAAATTGTGACCTGTAATCAAGAGAAAGCAGTCAACAGACACCAAATATAAAATACCCTGAATGTTGAATTAAAATACAAAGATTTTAAAATAAAGAATTATAAATAAGTTTAGGACACTTCAAGTAAAATATGGTCATAACGGATAGGTAGATTGGGGATCTCAGAAGAGAAATGGAAACTGTAGAAAATAACCCAGTGGAAATTCTACAACTGAGCAAAGTAATATGTAATACATATGTCTTCATATATGGTAAAATACATGGTTACTATGGTAAGCTTGAGAATAGATCAATAGAAAATACACAGTTTTAATAAAGAACAGAGAGAAGAAAGGTTGACAATAATTTAATAGATTCTCAATGTTCTGTGAAGTTATATCAAGAGTTCTAAGATATGTGTAATTGGATTCCATGAGAGAGAGCAGAGAAAAAATTGGGAATAAAGCTATATATATATTTCGATGATATATTAGTCTTCTCAGGCTGCCATAACAGAGCACCAGTGATTGAGTGGCTTAAACAACAGAAATTAACTTTTTTCACAATTCTGGAGGTAAGTCCAAGATCAAGGTGCCATCTGGGTTGATTTCTTGAGGATTTTCTTCCTGGCTTGTAGATGACTGACTTCACACTGTGTCCCCACATGGCTTTTCCTTTCCTCTGTGGGCATATGGAGGGGTAAGGCTCAGAGGAGAGGGAGAGAGAGAGAGAGAGAGAGAGAGAGAGAGAGAGAGAGAGAGAGAGAGAGAGAGAGAGAGAGAGAGAGAGAAATCTGATGTATCTCTTTATAAGGACACTAGTTCTATCAAATTAAGGCCTTACCCTTATGACCTCATTTGACATATATTCCCTCCTTATAGTCCCTATGTCCCAACACAGCCACGTTGGAGGGTTAGAACTCCAACATACACATTTTGGAGGAACACGATTCAGTTCATAGTACATAACAGAAGAATAATGGCCAGAATTTTTCCAAATGTGCTAACTAACATTCATTGACAGATCAAAGATTCTCAGAAAATCCCAAGCAAGATAAATATAAAGAAAAACACAGCTAGTTTTATCATGATAAATTGAAAATAAAAAAAAATAAATAAAGCGAATATCTTAAAAAGTTAGCACAAAGAAATAATACATTACTTATAGGTGATTAACAAATACAAATAAGAGCTGATTATCTAAAATGATACAGGTCAAATGACATCAGAATGACATCTTTAAAGTGTTGAAATGATGTCTACCATGGAGTGTATATTTAGAAACAAAATCTTCCAAAATAAAAGTAAAACAAAGACATTGTCTATAAAAAAATAAAAAAATATTAGAGTATCTGAATCCAACAGAACTGGACAGACTCTTTTATGAGAACTTTAACATATGTAGATGTAATATCTACTATAATAGCAGCACAATGAATGAGGAATAAATGGAACTGTATTATTTGAATATGAATCTAAAGTTTAGACATGCTGCACTTCTCATTTCCCGCATTGCTTTGACTTCGCTTATGCTGTATTACTGCCTTTCTTGGTACCCTGAAAAATTTCACCCAACGTTCAAGATTCAAGTCAAGTGATTCCATCTGAGTTAACTTCACGAGAATTTTCAGTCATGAATAGCCATTATAGCATTACTCCATTTTATTATAACTACCCTATGTAATAATCTATGCTAGACTCTGAAGAGCAGGCACTATATTTTATTGTTTTTTGTATCTGCTTTAGTTTCTACCAATATGTCTACCTCCTGGTAGACATTTACATGTTTATTGAGTGAAGAAATGATAAATGAATGAAGAAATGACTAAATAAAAGAATGCATCATAGAATGAAAGGGAGATCGGCAGGAGAAAAGGACTTGTAAGGAAAAGGAGTTTGGGCATACTAAGTTTACGATGCAGGAAGTAGTAACCAGGTAAAGATGCTACAACAGCTGTGAATTGTGCATCTGGATTATAAGAGAAGACAGAATTTGGAGCTATAGCTACAAATCATAGCTGAGACTCTAATCTCAGTGTAGAGAAAGGAAAAGCTCACAGAAATCTCATAAGACATAACTTTTTGTGCATTTATCACATGGCTGCTAACTTCTGGCAGTCTAGGACTTTTAACCAAAAAGTTATGCATTTCATCCTGTAGAAAAGATTTTGACTATATAAACTACGGTTCATGGAAAAATGTTTTAATATGTTGCAGAAGGCTTATTGGCTAACCAGACACACTGACTCCTACTTTCCTAAGTTAATGTCCTACTGTTTAAAATGGAAATTTCTTGCTGCATAAGTTCTTTATCTTCTGTTTTCATGATTAACATCTGGCATTAATAACATGGAGTTTAGGAAACAATTTTAATCATAAGGGCTTTTTTGAGGATTTGGTTTGTTTGGGATTCTAGCTTTATTACTTACACATGGTGTCATTCTCTTTAAAATTTGAAATTGCAGTAATATTGCTTGCACTACATGGACTATCATAAAAATTTGTGTGTTATGTCCAATTATTTTAACAGATAATTTGATTTCTCCCATGGAGAGATTTTAGTTTTAGCTCTGTTAATTTATTCACTTTGCAGATGGCTTTCTGCCATTGGGAAATCATTCTATTTTCTATTTAATGAAAAACTATAAATGTAGCATTGAAAGTTTTTAGTTCTTCACACACACACACAAAAAGAGCAAAGTTATTGTAAAACTATAAAAATGTATTTAATGAAAGATTTTTGAGACTTGCAGCTGGAAAAAACAGTTTCATCAATAATTCAAGCTCACCATTTTTCAAGGGTTAAAACTGTTAAGTCCCAGAGAGAGAGAGACTATCCCATTTTGTTATCAGCTAGTGGCAAAGCCAGGATGAGATAAAACCCAGATCTGAACAAATTCTGTGCTCTTTCTACTAACAGGACAAATTTGCAATACTCCCCAAAGCACATATTTTTAACACAACTTTTTAAAACTATCCCTGCGTCTCCAATTACTCATGATGCAGCCATGTTCAGTTGTCCATTTTACAGTGATGAAAAATTGAATTGGTAAGAATGTGGGTAATTATATAAAAAACCCAGCATCCTCTCCTCTCACTGGATAATTTCAAGATGCCTTCTCCACAGTCTCTCAGAGTCCCTATAGTGTTTGATCCTCAGTTGCCCACCAAGGTAATTGCTCATTATCACACCTTTTATTTGCTTTCCTGCCTCACTTCCTCTTAAAATATTTCCTTTTCTTTTTTTTCCTAATTATACCCAAATCCTTCTCTCAGAATCTGAGGATAACCAAAATGACAACAAAGGGAGAACTGAGAAGTATTTAGTCTCTCCAGTCTCTATAAAGAAAATGGGAAATGAAAAAAAAAATGGGACTTGGCAATGGCTTTTGGCATAGCCAACCAAACATTTTTGTATAGCAACCTTTATTAATCTCATTTAACAAATGAAAAAAAATTAAAGTCTAAATTTGTTATAGTTGCTGAAATCACACAAAAAGTCAGTGGTGTGATTGACAAATATAATCTGTTATTTACTAGCCACTAACTACAGGAAGTGAGAATTCCTTCCCTGTGGCTGGATAAAACCAGAAATAGAAGTGGACTGGACTTTTTTTTTTCCCCCCTAGTTGATTCTATAATATCTGTTCTATGCTTTCCAGACTGAGAAATAATGTCTTTGATTTACTAAATATTTTACTGATTTGTTTGCGTAGTTGAAATTTCTATTTACTGCTCAATATGTATTAGATACTGTGTACTCATAATGTTATCAATTATTATATATAGCAATTTACCTTTGGTAGTTAAATATAGCAGCCATTTGTTTCCTTATGTGTATTTTTTTCTTTTTAATCTCAGTGATAACTTAGGTGACTAGGTTATCTTCTCTTCAACACGTTGATTTGATTATAGGAAACTGATTGTACTAGGACATAAGACTCTGGTAGGACTTTTAGTTTCTGATTTAAAAAAACAGTCTCATAGATATAGCATAACATTATTTGACACATTATCTTCCACTCAAATTACTGATGAGTTTCTTTGCTATCCCTGGCATGATTTTTTTTTTTTTTTTTAAGTCCTCTATTGCATAGCCTTCAGACTTTTTAAGACAAAATATTACACATAGCTCAAGAAATGTTAAAAGAATGGTGAGGAAAGGCTAATTTTTCACTTAGAAAAGAATTCAGTGGTGTCTGAATCTTTGTTGCTTTTCAATGATACTGTTAGATGTCACATTACCACAAATTTATATACTACCACCCTTGCAAAAAAAAAAAAAAAAAAAAAGGAGGGGAGAAAGAAACAAACAACAAAAAGAAAGGAACTCTGGAGAAGTTACTTCTTTGCAAGAGTTTTATGTGCTTGGAATCACACAACTTTTGATGAATGATATTGTGTAATATGTACCATCTGGAATTAAAATACATACCATTTAGTAATGTAGATAAAGAAAGAACATTTGGACATTTTTACAATATGTTCATAGAATAAGCAATGTTTTGATTGCAACAAAAGATACATAGAAACCACTTTTTTTGCCATCATTTCTTTTTCCTCCTGTGCATGAAATATGAGAAATTAAATGTAAAACTAGTTTTCTTGTGAAGTTTTCCTTTGGGTTTGCCAATAAAGAGATGATATAATTATTTCCAGATTTGCATTGGTTTGAATTTGGGGTGTGTGTGTGTGTGTGTGTGTTTGTGTGCACGTGTGCATTTATATGCTAAATGAACTATCATTTTGGAACATTTATTCTCATTTACCACTGTGAACAATTTAAATTCAGTAGAATTAGAGCATACTTTTGGCATGAAGTCCCTGAACTAATTATGTGGTATTTAATTGCAGAGTGGAGTGGTATATATTTACATTGCATCTGTAAAGATCATTTCAAGTGGGTGTGGACTTATTTTATTTTCTCATGAACATGTTTAAATTCACAACTCCATTTCAGAAAGATAATTTGGAATATTAATTCATTGCCCTTAGGCTCTTCAGTCACAGCTGTTTCTTTTATAAGCACAGAAGCTTTGATGTGGCAATTCTCATTTTATTCTGTTGAGCTCTTTGCCCGCACATTTGGAATTATTACTTAGGACCAAAAGATTCTGTCAGATAGCTAAGAAATTCTTGAACTATCTTGGCCATTTAGTATTGCTGATAATTTAGATTGTGCACTCATGCCTTATAAAGTTTATTTGCTTAGATTCTGAGAGTAAAAACTTTCATTTTCCTAAGCAGTGGACGGGTTTTAGATAACACTTCACTAATGAGTTTTATTTCTGTCAGAAATTATGTATGCTTACTTAAAGTCTGATTAATTTAAAGTCTGATTATTTTGTAGGGCTGAAAACAGAGGACTGAATTTAGTTGTGATTGGTGTGTTTTCCTCTTTCTGGGGTGTCTTGCGTTTAAACTTTTTCAAAGAACAAATTGGATCATTCTTGCAGCTATAGCAACTAACACAATCAGATTTTCCTCTAAGCACTCAAAGCACCTGTGTGTATTAGTGAATAGTCTGTGAAATGTGAGAAAATTCTCAAATAATCTATTAGTGTGTACATTTACTAGTTATTAAATAAAATAGTTAAAAATTTAAGAAAACACTAAGTTTTCAGGTGAATACTGTTATGGACTACATTGTATCCCCCAAAATTTACATGTTGAAGCCTTAATCCCCAGTACCTCAGAATGGATTGTATTTGGAAATAAGATCTTTCAAGATGTGATTAAGCTAACATGAGTTTTGGTGGTGATTGTTGTTTTTAAAGGTGATTTCCCATCTAATCTGACTGGTGTATATAAGAAGAAATTTAACCTCACTGAGTGACACCAGGGGTTCATGTGTACAGGGAAAGACCATATGAGGACACACACAGAAGACAGCCATCTACAAACCAACGAGAGAGGCCTCAGGAGAAATCAAACCTGCCAACACATTGATCTTAAACTTCTGACCTCCAGGACTGTGAGAAAATAAATGTTTTGTTGTCTGAGCTACACAATCTGTGGTATTCTCTTATGGCAGCTTTAGCAAGAAAATTACACCTACCAATCACAGGAATATATAGATGTTAATGTTATAACAAGAGAAATACCTTTAACCATAAATTTTGAAAGAGTGACAATCAAGTACAAATTGTTTGTGGAGTTCCATAAATTTAAAGGAAAAAGAGGAGGAAATGACATGGTAATTTTAATATTTGACTGAAAAACAAAGTCTTGTACTTAGAGGGAAGAGGATCCTTGTAATATTAGGCATGTAGGAAGTGGAAGTGTATGGAGAGGAGCTATGGAGGTGTTGTTGGATTGTCATCAGTGAGACGTCCAGTAAATTTGCATACATAGACCAAATAGACTGATGCGATTTTACTAAAAGCACAAAGGATAATGTTCACTGCAGGGCACTGACCTCCCAAGGTGAAATGAGTAACTACCTCTACACTTGCAAGCTGAAATGTAGTCCAAGGTCATTCCGATTTAGTCACCTCATTCAAGTGACCCAGGAGACAGGGGCCATGCCTCATTCTCTTCCTTTCTGGCTGTAGCTCCTTTCCGACCCTCTACTCCATTCATCTTCACTTTTGACTTCCCACCTCTTGACACTTTGCCACACACTTCTTCCTACTTCTAACATCTACCTCCAAGGACTCAAGCATACTACTGGTAGGAGATTTCAAACAGCTACACAACATTAAATCTTTAGTGGGGTAACAATGGACAGTGAAGATGTATGTAAGCATATTTGTCTCGTGTTCCTCTCAGGATCTGACTGAGATCATTGTGCAGAATTTAAAAAGGACTAAATCCATTTCAGCAAAGAGAGCTGAGGAAGACGCCAACTGTGGATGGCAGATTTAAACATCTTTTCGGGCAATAGTGGAAAGAAGGTGGACATGTGTTAACTGGTGAATCAGAGAGTTATGGTTCAGTATTTGCTAAGGAATGGATACAGAAAAGGAGGACCCTGTCTCTTACTGCAACTCAGGAAAAAACATTATTTATGTACTCATTATACTCTAAACGTTCTTTTTTTTTTTTTTTTTTTTTTAATTTTCACGTTTTAGAATCAGTTAATAGGCAGTGAACATGAAACATAGTTAATGTTTAAGAAAGTGTAAACTTAAACAACTTTGGCCATGAAATTTAAGGTATATCTGACAGGAGATTAAGGCAAGGTAAAGGGAAGGGTTAAAACGTTAATAACCTTATCTCATATAGAGAAAGGGTGAAATGGTCTTCTAGAGCTATTTAAATCAGAAATGGAGCTGTTAGTTTTTAAATTCAAGATTATTATGTAACTTAAGACATACAAAAAATAAGGTAATTGTCAAAATATAGGAAGAAGGGCATAGATAGGTATGAGTATGCTAAATGATTTTTTTGTAACAGAGTTAATCTAGGTTGCTTAAAGTTGATAAATCAAGAGAGGGACAAATATGTCATTATAGTATGGAGCGACTACAAAAATAAATAAAATCAGTAAATATTTATAGTGTTGTTTCCAGAGAATTGAACTTGAGTGGAAAGGGTAGGGCAGAGAATCATTGCTTTCGTTGGAAGCTTTTCTTAGCTATTTGATTTTTACCAAGTTTGTGCATAATTTAAATAGAAATTTAAAAATTAAATTACAAATATTATACTGATTATATAGCACTAAGTTTTCAGAATTTATCAATTCACATTACTAAAAAGATATGTAAAATATGAATAAAGTATTAAGGAAAGACTGTTATATTACAATAGCAAATACCACAGATTTCACTGGTTTAACAGCAACAACAACAAAAGTTACTTTCCCTCAGATGCTATCTGTCCCATGTAATCCTCCAGAGCTGCACAGAGAGCTGACAGAGTGGCAGACCCACCACCCCCTGGAACCTAGAGCATGTGGACTTTTCCTCTCCTCACAGTAGTGGGATGGAAGAAGAAAGTTGCACCTCAACAATGAAATATTTGGCCTGGAAGTGATACCTGTCATTTCCACTCATTGCATCCAGAAATTGTCTCCTGGGTTCTCTGCTTTCTTTCAAAGGGATAGGAAAGTTTAATCCTTCAGTGTGCCCAGAAAGAAAGGAAAATGATATGGATGAAAACTGGACCTCTCCATCACAATGACGATTTAGATAGGTTTAACATTATTAGTATTTTGTAGCTTTTACAAACCACTGGGATATTATACATAAAAAAAGAACTAATAAATTATCAAGTCCTTTTTCTGCCTCTAGATATTTTTTTCTAAAATTTTAGACCAAATTGAAAAACTCTTACAGTGACTACCTATATGCCAAGTCCCTAGACTCTGTCATTAACTATTATTATTTTATCACACATTCCTTCCAGTTACATGACTAAAACTTTTTAGCACATCTTTGTCTAACAACCTCAAATAATAACTATAATATCAATTATACTAATGGTAATAATCTTATTTATTGAGCACCTGTTATATTCCAGGCATCTTAAATATGTTACTTATCCTTAGAGAACTGTCATGCAAAGTACTGGTACATAGTACTTTTCTGCTTACTATAATCAAAGAGTTTGTGTAATTTGTTCAGTTTCTCTTAGCAAATCTAGGTTTCAACTTCATTTGAACCTGATTCTACATCCTCAATGCTTTTATTACTCTATCTCACCATCCTTAATTTTACTACATCAGTAACTACTAAGTCACTTTCTGTGCCTTTCCTCCTAACTGTATAAAGACTGTGTTTATGATTTAATTTTTCTAATCTCCTGTAGAAAAACATCTTTGTTCCATCTCTCTATTACTCTGAAGGCAATGTTTCTACTTGTTGGCCTGTATAGTGTTCCAAGTCTATATTCCCAGTAACCAGCAGCTTTGTTATGTCAATTTTAATGCAAGGAGGAGTTCAGCAAATGAAATATATGGCAGAGCTCTTGCCCTGTTGGAAACAAACCCTGGCACTGTGACATACGCTATGGATAACTTTTCAAGTGAGTTTTGCAAAAGCCATTTTACTGTTCTGATCTTTTTCCAGGACAATTTTTAACTTGTCTTCAGAAACCTTTAAGAACTGACAATGAGTCTCTTTCTACACTTCCATTTTGTTTACTCAGCTGACTGTCACAAAGAAAGTGATATTTTTCCAGAGGTAGAAAAATAAACTAAAACTTCAAGATAATAATTTTGTTATTATTTGTTATGAATTTTCAAATTATATGTTCTATTTGCTTCACAGATTTGAATTCTACAATATACTTATATATCATTTTATTTGTCTTCCCAGTACAAAAATATTCTGAGGAAAATATTTCTGAGATCCACCTCAAATTAAAAAATAACAAAATTTTTCCACAGTTTTTCATGAATAGGACATTTCACTGTATTTTAAACTGGTATTTTAATAATCATTTGCTATAGGTATACACATATTACCTTAGAATAATTTTGTTAATTTTTTTCAATTATAATGGCATATGTTATCATGAGAGGTGGTATAACATAGCGGTCAAAAGCAAAAGCTCTTAAGCCAGACTACCAGGATTTGAATCCTGTGTTTGTCATTCAGCAGCTACACGACACTAAACAAGATACTTAAATTATTTGTATTGTTCAAAAATTTTCTCCTTTTGTGTTGACTCCTCCTTTCAAAGTGTTGAACTGTAAGCACTTGCATCTGAGATTCTTACAAAATCATGGTTCCTTGATCTCTTTGACCTCAATGACATTCCCTTCTTGCTTTATTTTGGCAGTTTCTCCCTGTGGTGTCATCCTGAATCTTCTCATTTCTCAGCATTAGGCTATGTAAGACATTTTAAACTGTGTGTATTCTCCCAGGCTGAGAAGACTGCTTTCCTTCCAGTTATGTATACTCTAATTCCTCTCAAACTTGTACTTCATCCCATGGAGTCTTCAGTCTTTTCTCCCAATTTATGTGTCACTCCTGATTTCATTTCTTTCACTGTTCAACGTCAGCCTCCTGGTTTACTAGCCTCCATTCCATCCCTCTCAAATTCACTTGCCTGTTTATTCTTCCATTGCACCAAAACTTAAAACGTTTAACTTGGATCCATTCCACCATTCATTTTTCTCAGTTTCTTATTGCAAAATGGTCTGGTCTGGAGAAAAAATTGTGCAATTGTGTGTATTGGAGTCTTTCTTAATAATTAAATTTTTATTATTGGGTACTTGTATGTGTCAAGTGATAAGGACTGCACATCTGCTCTCTCTCTTATCCTCACAGCAACTGTATAAGATAGTTGGTATTGTTTCCTATTTTGAAGACAAAGATTCAATGTTTAGAAATGTTAAGACATTTGCCAAAGACCAAGAATTGGTTGGCTGGAGTTGAATTTCAGTCTTTTCTCTCCAACCATTATACCATGTAATTACCAAAGGTACTACTCTGTTATATGCTTCCTATTTGTCATTTTTTTCAAAACTTTCTCTTCTTGACTTCTTTTGAACTCAATAAGTACTCTTTGTCACTCTATTTTCCCCTTATATTTGTTTGACAGTTATATATTCTTTACCTATATTTTTATGGTTAACGTGGAAAAAAATTCATCCTTCATATGTGAGATAGAATCCTCACTTTAACCAATAAACTTTACACTCCTGCTGGCCAATGCCTGGTTCTTAGAACACTAAGTATCTTTATAGATCCATCCATCTATCTATTAATATCCACACATATTTACATTCATTTATTTTGGGTTTTGAGGGAGAGGGTTTGACACCAATTTTATAAAAAATATCATCTGGAGATTTTCTTCCACCATGCCAATTCTTTGCTCTATTTTATTATTATGTTTTTAGTTTCAAAGAGAATTTAGTGAAATCAAATAAATCTATTACAGGGCTCTTACCACCAAAAGATTACCTTTCAAAAAAATTTAACATTATAATTTTCTAATACATTGGTCACTATCATTCTTTGATTTCTGCTCCTTTTTTCTTGCCTATGAATTAAATTTATGATATTTACATGAAGCGATTATGGATAATTTTGTTTTGCTTTGTTTTTTGTTTTAGTTAGGGTCACAAAATGAGAGACTAGGATGGGAATTTAAGACCCCATAACTTCAAAAATGGCAGAGTTTCTCTTTTAGTTATTTTTTATGATTTTTTAAAAAAATTTTTTGTAATAGTCACAACCTATACAACATTAGGGAAAAAAACACACAGCATATTACTTGTAAATTTTAAAGACTTTATATTAACTATGTGCATATATTTTTAAAAACTTACTGATAGAAAGCTCCTTGTATTTCTCCTAGCTTTATTTGTCAATAGTGATAATTATTCCTTGCCTTTTAGTCTATCTTCACCCCTGCCTCAGTCTTACCTCAAGAGAGTATGAATATTTAAATGTGGAATTCTTCCAAAGTTATTGGAATTATTAACAGAATCTAGAAAATTTCACCTACACTGTTTACATAAATCTATCCAGAGCTCTCCTTTTAACACTAGTTCTCGTTCAACAACTTACACAAAGTCTCATATTGAATAAATCAAAATAATTTCAAACAAATCACATCTAAAAACAATCTCATGATCTTCTAAACATGCTTCTCTTAGAAAGTATACTGGCATCTATTAAGTTATGCAAACAAAACCCTTAATACCCTCGTTGCCCTCACTCCTTTTATCCAATCAACCACCAAATCCTGACTATTTAACCTCTTAATTCTCTATTTGTCCACTACTATTTCTACCACTACCATCAGTTCCCTTTTACTCCACACTACCTTAGTTTTTTTTCTTTTCTTTGTTGTGTAAGACTAAAATCCTAACTCATCTTTTCACCTCTAGTCTTGGTTCCCTTCAAACGTTTCTACCCACTGCACCAATAAGAAACTTTGTGTATATGTATATATCTATATCTATATCTATCTATCTATCTATCTATCTATCTATCTATCTATCTATCTATCTATATGGTATATATCTAGTATACAGGTATATACATATCTGTATTGAAATAGATATAGGTATATACATATAGGTATGTATATACATACTACTACCACTACTACTAAGCACTTATTTACCATGTGTCAGGCAGTGTTCAAGACACTTAACATATTCTAACTCATTCAATTCTCACCATAAGGTAGGTGGTATTGCTTAAGTCCTATTTTGTAAGTGAGGAGAGACTGAGGCACAGAGAATTTAAAGATTCTGCCTAGGACCACAGAACAGTGAAGCTGGGATGTGAACTGAGCAATTTAGCTTCAGTACTAATGTTCTTTAGTGCTACAAGATATTACCTCTCAATGACCACAATCCCTTCTGACCTAAAACACTTCGGTTACTTTCAAATCGTTCCTAAAGACTACAGAGTCTTTAAACCCTACCTGTAATATTTTTCCCTCCTATCGTTTGTTATGAAATACTTGTCATCCTTATGTGTTTCTCCTAATCTTGATTTCTTTAGGGAATCTTTCTGTCAAATCACTATTAGTACTTCCTTTGCACCATATAGCTCTTTGTTAATGGCACTTATCACAGATTTGTGATTATTTGGTTAACTTGTGTTGCATCCACTATAGTATATTATAAACTGTGTGCACTATTAAATCCCCTGTGTGTAATATAGTTGGTATATATGGTGCTCAAAATGTATTTTCTGATATAAAGAAAAAGAAAAAGCTGCAAGGAAGGGAGGAAGCAAAGGAGGGAGGAAGGAATGAAGGAAGAGAATTCTTAAAGTTGGAAAAGGTCTAAGAGGACATTTCACAACTTTTCTTCCTGATCAGAAATCCCTTTTATATTATTTCCCAGAATCATCACTCATTCTCTGAACAGATCCAGTGGTGGGTAACTCTACCTCAAGAAAAGTTGCTTTCATTGCTGAGTGAATCTTAACTATTACAAAATTCTTTCTTAGCTAGAAGTAAAATATGGCTCATAATAATTTTTTCCCATATGTTATACTCTTCATTTTGGAGCTTTCTGGAATATGTTTTATCCCCTTTTCACATGGCAAGTTTTCAAATATCTAAAGTTAATATGTTTTTCTCAACATATTCCTTTTCCCTGGCCTAAAGCTATCTGATTAGTTGTATTTTTATGACATAATTATATATGACATAGTTTTATTTTTGCTTTGAAGTCTTTTAAAATTATTTTTTTCTTAATGTTAATTAATTTAATTTCTTGCCTTCATCCAGGATTTAAAAAAATATGTTCAAAGTATGTTAGTTGGTTCTTTCCTTCCATCCCAAGTAAGTTTTGGTATGAAAATAAGTAGGAAATACTGTACATTATATTTTCTTCTTGGGAATTCACATTACAGAATAACATGTTAAGTTTCTAAGAAGCCTTGGAGTAAAGTATCATGTTAGGTTTTCTTTCATCTGTTGTTTCACAAATATATATGGTCCTTTTCTAGGGACATATACAAAATTTTATAGAATTTTTCAAAATACTGTGTAAAATATATAAAGCATGCATTAATCTCAATGGAATATTTATTGTTTATAGCATATGTCTTACAAAATCAGAAATCTAAAGTAAACTATACTTTGCTACTTAACAAAATTCTGGGATATTTTTTAACTTATGTGAAATAGGTGTATTACGAGTATGTCAGGTAATTAAAATGTGAGTTTTTTCTTATGTTTACTGTAACAAAAGGAAAAAATAAAGTGGGAAAATATATTTGCATATATTCATGCTAGAGAAATGGAAATGATTTTTAGTATAACACTTTCAATTAAAATACACTCTTAATAAAACTTGTGAGTAATGCCCCTGAAATAAATATTTTACTTTTGTTTTGTTAAAAAGCATTCACTCTTTTTATTTAAAAATATCCAAAAAAACACTGACAAATATATGAGTTGAACACTGCAATTCAAGTGGATTTCAAATGTTAAAACACTTAAGATTCTATCAGAAATGTGTTATAATAAATGTAAAACTTACGACTTTAATTGCTGAAATACACGGTACTATATCTAAGAACAGCAGCTATAGAAAATAGTAGGAAACTAAAAATGGCTGTTGCCCTGTTATTTGGTATTAAATGACTAAAGTTCTCTTGTTGTGAAGTATTTGATGCATTTAATACCCATTCTTGAGGGAAATACTAAACTTACACCTACAGAAGCTACATAGCTATTTATCTGAATTTAATTATTTCTTTATAATTATGATAAAGAAATATCTCATTTTTAAACTTTCTTCAGATCTTCCTACCTCTTGTTAGGTTGCTGTACTTATACAGTAAATATAATATCTGCAGAAGCTATTTTGAACATATGCAAACAAACATGTCTTTTCTAGGGCATAACAATGCAATTGCATTATTTGGTATTTATAAGCTGTGAAAGAGACAAAAAATAACTATCTTTGAGTTGATAAACTATCTTCACTCTGTGTCTGTTTTATTTTTTTAAAGTAGGTTGTTTTATATATCATTGATGAAAGCATCTTTGAATAGAAAAACCTAGCTGCACAAATAAAAAGGGTGACCAAGAGGAATTGGGAATATGACTTTTGTCTTAAACCTATGAACGGTATCCAAATTTTATACCAGAGATATTAGCTTATTAAACCAGTTTTAGATTGTTGAAGATGTGTTTAAATAATGAGAGTCTGAAGGAGCCTGAAACAGGTCATTAAATCCATTGGGATTGGTAGTTTGATTTCATTTCCATCCAGACGGAGGTAGCTCAGATGAGGTCCATAACTGAAGGAATCTTGGTCTGCAGGCAGTGTGGAAGGCGTAGGACATATTACAGAGACGTTCACATCTGGGGAGACAAAGATAGCATGAATGAATGCATTGGAACACAAGAAATCAGGGAAAGAAAGACCAAGAAACTATTACAACAGTCTATGGAGGGCCAGTCTTATGATCAATGAAAGTGACAGAGATGCAAATAATTTTTGTGTTGAGGGTTGTGCATACCCATTTTATGAGAGTAATCCTGAACAGAACAGGTAACATGTGTATAATCATCTCACTCCATATTCTGCTATACTTAGTACAGAGCGCCAGAAAGGACACATTGTTCAAAGCTGTGATGAAAAACAAGGTGAGATAAGGCATGCTTAGACTACTGTAGGATGAGACAGGTAAGATTCAGGGGCATTAGAAGTGGAGACAACGGTTCAGAGCTGGTACTGAAAGAATAGGTGGATGCATGGGTGGATGGATGGCTAGATGGATGCATGGGTGGAAAATCAGTTGATTAGAGAAAGTGCTTGAAAATTATCTTAAAATGCAAAATTTCCAACTCATAGTATATAATGACAAGTTTTTTAAAAAGTACAATTAACGTAAATGTACATATGTAATACTTACAGAAAACAACCTTGAGTCTTCATACGTAAATGTGTGTAATTGGAAAGGAAATTTGCCAAGAATTGAATTACAAAGAATTCAAGACAGGAAATATTCCATCAGCCTTTTCAGATGGTTAGGATTGTGCCCCTGCCTTGGATCAGAGCCCTTGGCATCAGTGATTATATTGAGATTCTGGAGCATTCTGGAGAGCAGGCCTCTTAAACTAGCAAAATTCAGAGAAGTGTGTGTAATAACTGATCTCAATGAACCTGTATATTGCCTTTAAATCTCATTTTGAAACTATTTCAAGCAAGCGATCTCCCTTAGAAGATGAGACCCACCTAACTTGGGCAATGGCTCTCTTTGTGTCCTGTTGGCACATACAGATATACAATGTGGATTTTATGCTTACAGTGAGGTTGCACTGCTATGATCTTAGGCCATTTTGTGAATTGAACTAGCTAAAAATAATGACTCATATTTGTATAACAGTTTTGTGTTTATAAAGTTATTTTTTTCTCACCTACATTACCACCTTATCATCATCACACAGCCTTCCTCAGGCAACATTATTATTCTCCCTACCTGGGTATTGTGGAATCGTGGCTCAGACAGGTAAGGTAATACACACAAGGTATTTCGGCAAGTGAGGGCAGAGCTGGATCCCAGCCTAGTCCTTTTCCTTCTGCACAATCTCTCCAGTAGGCAAGCGTCCTTTGCCTACTGCATAGATTGTGTCCCTTCTATGTGCTACCCCCTTTTCGCCCTCATGCCCCATAATCAAAGCATGTGTGGAAAAATGGAACATAAAATTAAATGTGTACTCTAAATTTAGTTATACTTACATAAATTAATTGTGGTGTTTTTGAGAGGCCACTTAGAAGTAACTTATTTGAATAGATAACATTTTGCCAAATTTAAAATCTCTTAAGGTGTTCAGAAGAAATAAATAAGTGTTTCCATACTTTTGCAGAAGAAAAGTTTACTGCCTTGTAAATTCTGAGAACTCTTCATATAAAAGGTGTATTTCTTGGAAACCACTTTATTAACAATTAGAGTAGATTATGTGGCCAGAAGAACTAAGTACTTTAACAGTTATTATAACTCAGTATGATATAATAGTAAGCCAATAATTCTAGCCAGAGAAATACTTATTTTAAATGTATTTTCTTGGAACATAGAAATGACCATGTTTGATATCTACATAAAGAAGCAAATAAATAAATTTCTCTTTGTTGAGGTTGTTGGTGTTAAAATTATTCTTACTTGTATTGATAGAAAATTTTCTAAAGTTTTTTATTCTCAGAATTGAAGAAAAATGTGCTGTGATTATACTCAATGCTGTGATTATACTCTATGAGTGGGGAAACAAATACTTAAAATGAGAAGTTCTAGGCTCAGGCCCTGGCTATTATACTGACTGTTCTTGGCAAATATCCTCCCCTAGTTGAGCCTCAGTTTCTCTTTCTTCAGAAATTCCTAATAATAGCAAACGAGGCTCTTTTGAGGAGAATTTGCGGTTCTCAAAGTGTGGTCCCTGGGCCAGCAGTAGCAATACTCTACCTGGGAACTAAATGGTTAGACTCCACCTCAGACCTGCTGAGTCAGACACAGCCCTCAAGGTGATTTTGATGCGTGCTAAGCTATGAGAACAGTTGAAAAATAGGAATATATGAGCACACGCTTTGGGAAAACTCTTTAAAACATGAGTGAAGAAGTACAGAGTCCTATTCTTCTTTGTGTAATTTTGTATAATGAGGTAAGTGCCCTTCATATGCGCTTACCTGTGTGTTGAATTTTTGCAATGTCACTCCTAGATACCCTCATTCTCAAATTCTCAGGGAAATCCCTAATTCGTAAACAGGGACCCATACAGAATCACTTGAAATTAATTTCCCACATTGAATATTTGTGTGGCTTTTGTTGTCAGATAAGGAATGCACCTGCAGAAGCACAGAATTTTCATCAGGAAAAATACTGCATATATTCAGGTCAATAGTGTCTGTTGTACTACTGTGTTTCCCCAAGAATAAGACCTAGCTGGACAATCAGATCTAACGCATCTTTTGGAGCAGAAATTAATATAAAACCCGGTATTATATTATGTTGTGTTATGTTATGTTATGTTATGTTATGTTATGTTATGTTATGTTATGTTATGTTATGTTATGTTATGTTATGCTATGTTATATTATGTTATGTTATATAAAACCCAGTCTTATATTATAGTAAAATAATACCGGGTCTTATATTAATTTTTGCTTCAAAATATGCATTAGAGCTGATTGTCCGGCTAGGTCTTATTTTTGGAGAAACACGGTATTTGGTTCAGTGGAACAGATTCAGCTGTTAACATTTTTTTTCCTCTGCATCTTTTGCTTTTGACTGCAGGAGTCAATAACCTGTCTCATCACCATGGAAAAATAACTGCTATGGCAGTAACCTGCTTATTACTTCCTGGATTTTGTGCTCAAGAATGCTTTAGGAAAACCAAGCAAGTCTTGAATAACTGAGCGGCACCCAGTAGAAAATTGCCTCTTTTTTATAAATGGGATATTTATGTGATTATATGCTTAAAGAAAATTTTTGTGAATAATAATAACGAGAAAGCACAACCTTCTGACAATTGTCTGTGTTCTTTTCCTACAAACTACATGACTGAGCCTTACTTTAGGAACGCATTTTCTAAGGCTGTTCCAGAGAAGTCTCCTCAAGGTTACCTTCCTCAAGGGTTGTGCTGGGGTTGAGGATGCACGGATAGGTGCCAGCTGCTCCCAATACCCCTGTGGCTACACCAACGCATTGCCCGTTTCTACACCAAAGTCAGCCTGATCTCAGGGAAAACTGTGAAGGTGCCAAGTATGCCTTTAATGTCTCCAGCCTCTACATTCTACAACTACATCTTCCCTTGGTGGCTTCTCTGCCTCCAAGGCACTTTGCACTCTTCTCCCTCTCCCTTATAAAAAGCTATTTTCAGGGAAGGAAAAGGTATTTATTTATTCTACCTTGTTGATTATCATTCATCCTGACTTGCCAACCTCCAGGGGCATTGGTTTCCATGTAAGTTGAGCAAAGCCTAACAGTCCCCAATGCATGGTCCCCAGAGCAGCATTCTCAGCATCACCTGGGAACTTGTTAGAAATGAGAAGTCTTTGGTCTCACCTGGACCTCCTCAGTCAGAAACTCTGAGGTGGGGCCACCAGTCAGTGCACACTCAAGTTTGAGAAATCCTCTCATCTAAAGCAGAAACTCTGATTAGGGTGTTTTCAGGCAGCAGTTGTGCTGTAGATTTTAGGCCATACATGTCTTTCTGATGCCTTGTAAATTTTATGTCTTCTGTTACTATTCATGAGGTTGTTTGTGCCTGGAACACTTTCTGAAAGAAATCTACGCAGTGAGGCAGAAATATTGAAATCTCCTCGGAGTTAAAGAAAAGAGAGCCAGTTTTTTTTTCTCCAATAGATAGAGAATAGCCTCCTGGATTAAAATCCACTTTTCAATCTGCAGTTTGAAGGTTGGACCTTCTTGGTTCATTGAGACTGTCTCTAAATGGATAAAACATAATACTGAAAATTGGAAACACACTTAAAAAAATCTAAGGGCACATTCGTTGGGGGGGGGGGACCCAACAGAATTGTTATTCTTAAAGAAGATAGAGAATTAATTTAATGACCATGACCATTTCAGTCCAAGAGACACCCTGATGGTTACTTACTTTTAATTTTGTTATGATCAAGGTGAAGGTGCTGCAGATGAGCACTGATCCGGGGCACCTTTGTGAGTTGATTGTGAGACAGTTGAAGATCTAGAATTGATGATACATCAAAACCACTTGCAGGGAGACCTGCATCTGATAATTTGTTGTGGTTTAGTCTCAGGAAGGCCACTTTAGGAATTACGTTAAAATAGTTCTCTGGTATTCCTTCAATGGAATTATTGTCTAAAAACAGTTGCATTGTATTGGCTGGTAATCTTGGTGGCATATTCCTGAGGGCGTTCTTGGCCATATTTAGCTGCATGAGGTTCTTAAGTCCCTTAAAGGTGTCTCTTTGAAAGGCATTGTCTAATAGTTTATTGTGCTGCAGGTCAAGAAGGGTCAGGTTCTCCAGATTGCTGAAGGTTCCTTGAGGAATTCTGGATACCTTGTTTCTCGCTAATTGTAACTGTTCTAAACTTCTTGGCAATGGAGAAGGTACCTCCTCTAGCTCATTATCTTCCAGAAATAAGAAAAGCAGTTTCTTTAATTGGCTCAGGGCTCCTTTTTCAATTCCATAGTTAGTTATTTTGTTCTTGTTTAGATTGATCCATCTCAGCTGGGTAGCATTCTCGAATGGCTTCTCAGGAATGGTTTCTATCAGGTTGTTTTCCAGATAAAGATACCAGATCCTTGAAGGAATAGCAGGGATTTCTTTGAGACCTCGATTCTCACAGTATAAAGCAGTAGGGAAGCTGGGGGGACAGAAACATTCCCGGGGACAATCGACGTCTTGGTCATTCCAGTCCTCTGGATCATGTACCTCATAGACCTGTCTCACAGTTCGGGTCCATACAGAATCTGTTACGAATACCATCCAGATGATGAAACAGATTGTGGCTGCCATTATAGTACCTGCCATTATAGAATAAGGGACACAACTGTTAGATATTGAAGCTCTTGATATTTAAAGAAGTGTATGCACCAAAAGGATAAATAAACATTGCTTCTTGGAGGGAAAAGTAAACACATATCATCATTGTGTACACAGATATCAATTAATACCTATCTATTTAATAGACACTATGTGCAAAACATTTTGCAAACACTGAAACTGACTCAACAACATGTAGCTTTCTGGTTTTAACCCAATCACAATGAAAACTGAGAAATGGAAAGCAAATTTTAGGATCTCTAAGTGCTTTTCCATTTCAAGCTACTTAATGCAAGGGAGTTAACTGAAACCCGGATTGAATACAAGAGTACAAAAAATGACCTTTAAATAATTCAAAAGTCTGTGCTGTTCCTAAGAAGTAGGCATATGCTTTTACTTTTATTCCTAAATGAGCAGAACATCTGGATGAGATTTCCCAGGCTCTTTGGCCCTTGAACCACAGAAAGTGATCAAAGAATGTTTTAGCAGTTTGTTGTGAGGAAGATTTAAAGATCTGAAGAAAAGTGTGTGATTAATCTCTTACTCTGTTGCTCAACTGCTCAGGTAAGTTTTGTTCGGGGGTCCGGGGAGAGACTTCTAATATTATAAGTACAGAATCAAGTTGTTCAGCTAAGAAATAAGGATTCCGAATTCTGTCTATATATACATAGCAGTTAGGTAAATAATGTATCAACTATAGCATTACTATGATTAATAAGAAACAAAACAAAACAAAGAACATGTGTATGATGGAGATAGAGCTCCATATTTCCAGTATGGCTGCTAGCAAATGATAGGTTAACACTTACTGATAAATGATACATCTGAAAAACATAAACACTTCCCATTGAATATCAACAAGGTTATTGGTACCATGAATAATTTTAACAGGAAAAAATACATCCACACATACATATAGATATACATATGTGTATACATATATTTACATATATATACCTATACAACAGTAATATTCAACCAATATACATTTAGTTCAACCACTTGATAATAAGGACTGAATAAATTTTACTGATTCCTTTGGAAAAGATGAAATCAATATCATTTATGAAATGCTGATGTCTCAATTTTGTCACTAAATTGAGGGAAATGACAAGTGTAGAGCTGCTTGCGCAAGCTGTCAAATTTCTTACAATTGCAGAATGCTACTCTGGTCATCTTCCAACAAAAACACATTAAAATATTCTTTTTTTTTTCCAGAATAGAAATTTGTTTTAGTTATTGAAGCTGTAACCCTGCCTCTGATGAATCAGAACTTCAGATTCTTAACTTTAAGAGTTTTAAAAAGTACAAAATAGTTTACCTTACTGTCCAGGAATATACCGTTGAGTCCTGTGTCTGGATCTGACGTTTGCTAACAATCGGTTAAAAAAGAAAAAATAAAAAACAAAAAGAAAGAAAGAAAAAAGAAAAAAAAAACAACAACAAAACTTTGACTAAAGCAATTTGTTTTTGTTTTATGCTGTCAAACCTCCTATGAGAAAAAAATAAAACCTATGCTGACCAGTCACCACGCACACCTTTTGATCTATTGTTTCCACTTTTGACAGGGCTTCAGAAGCCCGCTTACCTCAGTTTTCTTGGATCTTCTTCTTCCCTTTCTATTGGTCACTGCTCATCCACAGTAATGGATTGACCCAAGCTCCACTGTCGTGTTTTTTATGAATCCTCCCAAATATATATGCATCATGAGCTCCAACTTTAACCCCTCCAACAACCACAGCACCTCGTTACCTAGGCAGCCCAGCACAGGAAATTCTGACTTTAATCTCAAGAACCTAAAACAACAATTCAGGGCAATTTTTACTCTGAATTCACATTTCCAAAGATTTTGTAATGTACTGATATCTAGACCTGATCTATCAGCAGTTTGGTTTCAAGTGTAACAAAAAGATTTTGAAGCATGTTTTGTGTTTTGCTTTTTTTTTCTAGAAGATCTTTTTAAAAAATGAATACAAAGAAGGGCCAATGTCCTCTGTTTATATGGAACTTTTTTTTCTCATATGAAACAGATTCTAAAATTCTTTTTAGATATATTGTGTCTGATTAAGGGAAAAAGAGATAGAAAAATATACCAGGGGTGCCAAAATTTATACTCATCTTTTGACTTGTATTCATCTTTTGCTATCAGTATATATTGAGTATTGCAATTTTAGTAGTGTTTTTCCTTTCTTAAAATGTGTATACATTTTTTTTTGGCACCCTCTGTATTTGAAACATTTTTAAGAGAAATCTGAAAAGCCATACCTGATGTTGGCACTGAATGTGGTGTCAGGCTGTTTTATATAAATAATTTTTGCATCTCTATTTCCTACTGTGAGTTTTATTCCAAATAATTTTTTCAATAAATTTTTTTTTCACTATAACAGATATTTTGCATTTAGTCCATTACAGGACATTCTGTCTCACTGCTAATGTTTTTTTCTTTAACGTACATGCCCAAGATAATGTCTTCTAGTTCTTATGTTTGTGGAAAAAATTGTTATGCCTTTTGATGAAAGACACCAATAAACAAAACTCATTTTTCAGAGGTTATTGTATTGTTTGCAATTATTTTGTTTTTCATAATCTATCTTGATCAGAAAGCTTAATTTATATGACTCATTCAAACTGTTCACATAAGTATTATCAGAGATAGAGCACAGGGAACAGGAGAGAGCATTGGATTCAAAGGAACATTTCTGAACTATCTGCCTCCTCCCTCTTAACCATTGGCAATTCAATTAGAGCTCAGTTTGTCATCTGTTAAATAGTGATGGACTACCTCACAAACTAAAGGTGGCTCCAGCTTGTCCTACATGGTTATGGAAATATAAGCCTTTCTTCATTTAGTATGAGCCCTATATTCTCAACTGGGAAATGCATTCAAGTTTAAGAGCTTTTATAGACTGAGATCTGATTGATACATGATCTCTTCATAGCTTTACAGGCACACTCATATTGTATTTTAAGAAAAAACAACACAAATGTTATTTGCTTTCTCACAATGACTTTCTCTATCTACTGCACTTTTTCTTTTATCTTTCTTCTTTTTCTAAACCCTCAGTATATAAGCAACAGGTAATCTTCAAATCTGCGCAGCCCTCCGGTAACTACTCTCTTATTTCTTAATTTTCTCTTTTAGGGAAACTTCTTTCAGTCATTTCTTAATTTTATTACACAAATGTTGTTACATGTTCATTGTAAGGAAATTAAAGTAGTATACTGGTTGCCTTCAATCTTAATTTCCTGTTCACCATTCCATCCATGGTCTACCCATCAAAATATGGCTTCTCATCATCCCTCCACTGCCCTAAAATTGCTCTGACAAAAATCAGCAATAATCTTTATGCTTATTAACCTATTGAAGTCTATCTGTATTTAGCTTACTTGATTTGTGACTTTTGAGAATGCTCACCCTCCCCTTTAATTAAATGTTTGTCTTAGTTTCTCTGACGCCATTCTTAGTTTTTTCCTCCCCTTTTCTGTTGACCTCTCTCGGTCTATATCCTGAAGTTCTCTGTTTCCTCTAACATTTTTTTTAAAGTGTTTCTAGCATTTAGAGATGTTTAAGATTCTACCCTGCGTTCTGTGCTCTTTTTGTTGTATACATATTTCGTGTGCTTTTCCATGGTTTTAACTATTGCCTCTATTTTGATGACTCCTGTGTATCTCTGTCCAGCCAGCCTCTGGAAGAAGGCCTGCCCTCCATTATGTGTATATACCTGCTTTCTAGAAATCTCCTGTTGTATGTCATATAAAAATATATATAATATATGTAATATATGTAATATATATGTAAAATAAAATATGTAATATATAATGCAATTACTATCTCTTTATTTCTAACTGCTCTTGTCATTCTATATTTTTGAGTGACACTATTGTCTTATTCAGTCTTTTAATCCAGAAATCTGGAAATAATTCTTAATTCTTCCCTCTTATTTTATGAGCATATGATAGCAATTACATTTTAAGGATCCTGGGAGACATGATATAAATAAAAATGACCATCTACAATGCTTGCCAGCTTTGGTATCATTATTTCCAGACTAAAACCAGGATGTTTCCACTGTTAGTATATTCTCTATTTCTTTATTTTTCCTATAACAATCTAATCTACCTTCCTTTGATTACTGATTCCCGAAGAATGGAGACTTAAACTCTTCATTTGTATAGCAGAAGTTCAATAAATTAAATTAAGATGATGGTGAGAATGTCTGAGTTGTGCTTTTAAGAATTAATGCAAGACTTTGCTCAGTCTTATCTGACTCTGCTAAGAGGGAGGAAGAAGGCCTAAATGTGGTTTTGGCATTATCTCTCCAAAGACACATTGATATTTTAGAAGTCCGTGGAACTTTAGACATAGTAGATAGTCAATAAATATTTACTGAATGAGTAAATGAACAAATAAATACATAAAGCATAAATATCACTTTAATAGCCATGAGTTTTTTGAGCAGCATAACTGTGTAAATAGAAACATAGTAGACAGTCTTAGAAATATGGTAAAACAACAAAAACAACAATATGTGAATTAAAGTTTTCTTTAGGCAACTTATTAGTTGTCTGAGCTTGCACAGGCTATTTATAAGCATCATGAGCCTAATTCCACCCATAATGCACCTGCCCTGACTACTAGGAGGGGTTGTTTGAAAATCAAATGAGATAAAGAAGGTGAACATGCTCAGAAACATGTAGGAAAATTTCATAGTGAAAAAAGTTAAAACTCAAGGAGTACTTACATATCATCTCTTCAAACTCTCTTTTTCCACATAAGAAAAACGAGGCCCAGAAATTTCTTTCAGCAGAGAATGTGATGTCAGCATTTGGCCTACCTGAGAAAAGTTGTTCTAGAAACTTGGGATGGGGTAAAGTTGTTAAGTTGTGTATTATTGTTGTTTTAAACTGTTTTCCTCCTTTTCACACTTTATATTGTTTCCTCTTTGCTTATCTTGCTTCTACTTCCACCTATTAACATAGGAAGGATATTTTGCTAAATTGTCTTAAGTCTGAGGAATTTATCTGGGGACATCGCTGAAGATCATTAACATTTTAAAAGAGAAGGCAATGCATGAGGGTGTAAAACACATAAAATTTCAGTATGATTTCAAACATGGTGGAATGTGTGTCCGACACATCGATTTTAGCAACGGTTGGACTAGTTAGGAGCTCCCAGGAGCTTGTTTGTGTATAATTACCTGGACTTCTGCTGGGAGAAAACATTTTCTCTTTATGCATCAATTTCAGCCTTGTTTGACTAAACAATTTAGAGACATAAAAGAAATCCCCTAAAATATATAGCTAACACATATTAATATACATTGTTCAAATATTTTGTCAAAATAATACATTTAAAATATAGTATGATATATTTAAAAAAATCAAAACTGCTACAAACTGATGAAAAAGAGCATTCCCCACACCACCCACTTCAGTGTAAGTCTCTCTCCCAAGAGGTCATTATTCTCACTCTATTATGGATTTCTTTAAGTATTTACCTGAATATTCTTGCTCATATTCTTTTTCTTTGACTTAGAAATTTTAAACATCTATTGTTTTCTCATTAGATAAGGATTTAGCTCCTTGCTTAGTTTCACTCCTTGATTCCTTTCAGGAATTCCTAATGTATGCATATCACAAACTTTGATGGAATAGTCACTGCATGAATTATTATATAACAGAAGTATTGTTTACTTCTAAAATAGTAGAAAACCACTTTAATTTCTTTATTGTACTACATTTATTTGCTATATATATAAAGTTACATATAGTATTTTCTATATACATATACACATATTTCACTAACATTTTCCAAAATCTCAAACAGAGTTGTAAAATCATTTTAGAAACTTTTTGGCACTCGGTAAGTAGGGGCAACATACTGTGCTGGCTAAAAGCCAGACCTTCTTGGGTTTGAATAAATCTTTGCCATTTACTAGGTGTGAGACCTGGAACAATTATTTGTCTTTGCCTTAGGTCTTCTCATCTATAAGTTAAGGATAATATAAAAGATAATAATGATAGCAATAATAGCCATCTCAGAGGGTCATTGTGAAGATTAAATAAGTTAATATTTTAAAAGCATTTAGAACATTATAAAAGCGTTAATAAACAAAATCAGATATAATAGGTTCACTTTTTTCTCCTGAAAGATATTACCCCTGGAGTTCCATATCCACTTCCTCCAATCTAGTTTGCTTGCCGTTGCAAAGCAAATTTGGCAGATGAGATATTGTTAGGTATTTAGGACACATTTTAGTTCTCTCAGAGTTAATGAGGACTATAGGAATCCTCTCTTACGACCTACACACAGGTGTTACGTTTGATGAAATTAAGAGCAGCTGAATTGTATTTTATCAAAAAGGCACTTATTTGCAATAGGCATTAAAACATCACTGTGAGTCTTCATTTAGAAAATTTCTTTAAACGTTAACTAAGCATAACTAAGGTATGGATTAAAACTATACACAAAAATCACACTCTCTGCTCAAGTGCCATCATTTAAAGTACATTGATGGATAATACGAGGCTTATTCCCTGGGTCTGTTGGATTGTTGTGGTCTGGGCTTCCCTCACTCATTTCCTGTGTTAGATCCTTTGTTACTTCCTGGGTCTTGTGTTCTGCTCTTTCCTGCTTCACTGAAAGATGTTGGCAGAGCACAGGCTCTGATCACTTTCGCTGCCCATGAGATACTTTATGTGTGTGTGTTTGTTTGTGTGTGTGTGTGTGTGTGTGTGTGTGTGTGCTCACATTTTTAAAAAATGTGTTTATTCAGCCCACCTCCTTAAATGATATTTTGACTGGATATAATTATAATTTAAAATAATATTCTTTCAAATTTTGGAGATATTAAAAAAGGTGATTGTTTTGTTACCTCTGGAGTTAAAATTTAAAAGTTGGAAAAATGTAGTTTTCAGTTTTCAAAATGTCACCTTTTGTCCTCTGAAAATTTGTAGGATTTTCTTTTCATCTTTAGTTTCTGAACTTTTACAACAATACGCCTTGAGATCGTGTGTATCTATCCCACACCGGGAATCGAAGGAGTCCTTTCAATCCAAAATTCATGTCCATATAGTCCATCAATATGTTTTCTATTTTCTCTTTTTGTAAGTCTTTAGATAATGCACCTCATGGTTCGATTGTCTAATTATCTTACCTCCTGTATTTCCCTTCTCAAAAATATTTTATGCTTTCTAACAGAGTCCCTTAATTATATCTTCTGACCTTTAAAATTTCTATATCATGTATTTACTTTGGGAACTTGTTATCTGGTTGCTCCTTTTCTAAAGCATTCTTTTGTTTCATGTAATTACTATCTTCCCTTATCTCATTCAAAAATTACATCAAATTCATGTAATTACTATCTTCTCTTACCTCATTCAAAAATCAAAAAGCCCAACTATTTATAGGTGGGCTCAATAAACACATTTTTTTAAACATGTGAGTTCACACACACACATACACACATATGTATGTATATGAGTGTATATGTGTGTGTGTGTTGGGTATCTATTGACAAAAAAAGTCAATGCTTACTCTCAGTGTACTTTTAATAACTATATTTTTATTAAGACTGCTAACGTCAGTTTTTTTCTGCTATTGTGAATAAACAGCAAATAATCTTCTATTTATAGTTTAGCCTTTGTATCTGAAACATTCTGAAGCTATCCTGATTCCCAAATTGACCCAAAACTAATAAGTTCTGTCACTTCTAAGCTATTCATGTTTTCATTAGACTTTGATATTTATGACTGTCTCTGGTGTCAGTTGTCCGATACGACAACTGACACCAGAGATAGTCATAAACATCAAAGAGACAATATGAGAAGACTTTCATTACATAATCAAAAAATAAAAATAATCCTGTGATTCTTGGGTGAGCTCTGTTACTAAACTACCCAGAACCACTCTGCTCTCCAGTAATTTTCTTCCAGTTTTTCCAGCCCTTTTCATTTCTACCAAGTTAGCCTTAGCACCACTGTCTTTCCGAAGATACTAAGATAACAGGAGGTGAGCAACTTGAAAGCCAATTAGCTTAAAGCTCATTTCCAAAGAACTTCAGAAGAAGTCTCTTACAAGGCAACATTGAAATGCTGAGAACATACTACTATTAGGTTGGTGCAAAAGTAATTGTGGTTTTTGCCTTTATGTTTAACCTTTTAAACCGCAATTACTTTTGCACCAACCTAACACTAGACTCATGATGTCTCAGTAATCTGAGGATATTCACTGAATTGTATACGTATTCTTGTTATCCTGATCTCCTTATCAAACTGCCCTTCCAGGCCATCCCCGATTGGAGTTATACTGCTGCAGCAGTCCACTCTCAATTGGTTCCTGCATGTCCTATAACATCGATTATATCTTGATTGCATGTCGTGCGGGGCAGCCTGCGGGGTCATCAGGTGGGGTCTCTGGTCCCGCTCCCCACATAAGAACGCAGGACATGGTAAGGCCAAAAAGGAACACCCACGGAGCCATAGATGGGGGAGTCATGCTACTATATTCTCACTGGTGGCTGGGCCGGAGACACAGGAAGCAGGAGCCACACAATCTGCAACCCGCCGTCCCAACAGCAATCTGCGCTAGCTCAGCCACCATCTACTTGCTAGCCCCCATTTTTCTGCTAGCGTAGCCACGGCAGTTATATTAGTGGCCAATGGCTCACTGGTTACAGCTGACGGCCAACTAGACACAGCTGATGGCCATCCAATCACAGTTGATGGCCATTTACTACCTGAGGCAGCACCTTTCCACGTGAGGCCAAGAGCCTGGAAACTGCACTCCTGGCTCTGTCCCCACATTGCATTTATACTTTTCTCAGTCAGCTGGTCATAGAGAAAGCTACCCTGAGGTAATATGTGTGACTGAAGGGAGGGACAGCATGGGCCATAGGACTAGGACCTATTGGGTCTCATTCCCATTTATATCGTGTACTTGCTGAGTCAGCACTGCCGGGCAATTCAAATTAGGCTAGACAGATCAGATAATACTGAGTTTACAGGCAGTGAATGTCACATTGTTGTGTAGCCTCCCTTTGTGTCTAGTTTCTCAAAAGGATAGTAAGCATATATTCGATTTAGCATGTACTTGCTTTGGAAAGTGAGGGGTTTAATTCTCTTACCACACACTGCATATAGCGACCTGATCTGCCTCACACTGTTTAAACATCATTTAATCTGATGAGTGATAAGTAGTGGATCACTGTGATCTCAACTATCTGAAGAGCCTTTTCTTGTCATGGGACAAACTCAAGTCTTACAGCTTCTCAGCACCAGACTCACATGTAGAAATATGCAGCCTCCAAAATTCAAAGAAACTCTCTTTGTTCTTATTGGAGATATATATATATATATATATATATATATATATATATATATATATATATATATCACAAATGTATAATATTTGTGATATCATTGCAAGGTACTTATTTAAGACAAGATATCCTTTCTTTCATTCTGCTAGTTCTAGGTCCATGATTGGGCTAAAGTTTAAAAATTCAGTGAAGGGCAGATATTCTGCATCATACATCACAATGGTTCATCCAAGGCTCTAATAAGCAGTTCTGGAGGGTGTTTGACTTTACAAATCAAACAACTCCATGAAGGACTTTACATCTCTTTCATTCTCAGAAATTCAATTTTCAATTGGCTATTAATTTCTTTTTGGATCAGCCCATCTTGACTTTACTCTGATCCTTATACCTACTAGTGGGAAATACATCCATTTTACTCATTGGAAACTAAATGACGCTACTTAATCCTTTCCACTTCAGATTTGTCCTGCATCAGTTTTTATTGCTGGGGCTTCCACCAGCAACCCCCAAGCATTGCTACTTTTTTTGTTTGTTTGTTTGTTTGTTTGTTTTTTAAAGATACTCCTATCCTCAATATATATCTCAATGCTTGATGAAGGTGGATGGGTGGTTATACATGATAAATCCACTATAGAATTCAATTTTGTGATTTTTTTTTTTACTTCCTGCCTTTATAATGTATTATAATAAGGGATCAATTTCATTTAATGTAAGCGTCTACTGAGTTCCATTTTGCGATGTGTTCCAGCAAACAGACTCCCAGTTGCTTAAATTAATTTAGTGCATCCAGAATTACAGGGAGTACACTCAAAAAACCAAATTCAGCCTGATCTAATAGTATCATTATATCTCCTTGGCTGAGTAGTCTCGGAATCTCTTTCAGAATATTTAGTCCATATAAGTTCGGACGTTCCGGTAGTTCGAGTATATTTTCATCCCTAGATTTTACTTTTTAATTGATATCATATTGCTACCTCTTATTGTAGGTTGGGACTCACTGAAGATTAAGGGGAATGGGCATGAAAAGAATGAAGTTCCTCTTAAAGTTAATGCTTGAGTTGAGGGAGTAGCATCTTCAAAAAAGCAGGAATTGCTTTACATGTTAAGGAAAGTGGGGCTCTCTTGGCAAGCACAGGAGGTTCAGTGGGGTTGGAGACCATAGGCACATCCCACTAATCCGTGGAGTCCCTATTCCAGTTCCTAGGGCCTTCTGTTTCCAGATCAGCTCTCTAACATTTTCTGAAGAGAATAGATGGCAAGATGAATAATGCATTCATTCTCATTCAGAAAAATTATTTTAAATTAAATTTTTTAATTAAAAAAAAAAAAAGCTTTCTCATCCTGCAATGGAAAGAAATAAGACCTTTTAAGACCTTCACCTCTTAAAAATTCTTTTATAAACCGCCTATATTTCAAGCCCTAAACTCAAGTGGAGGATTTAGGAATGTGAGCTTTCTGTTCTCTCATTTCCAGCTGTTCCATGGGCCTTTAGCTACAGCCACCCTGCCCTTCAATCCTGTTTCATGCCCTTCCTATTATACTTCCTGTGACAATAGCTATATGGTCCCTCAAAGCCTTACCCTCAGGAGATGTGTCACACGAGGTAACTAAAGATGACGTGTTCCATTTTTGCGGGTCACTGTCTTCCAGGCTCCCATTCCTGCATACTTTTAAGGTTTTGGTTGCCTTATGTAATACCTAAGCTGTGCAGATAACCACTCTTGCATTTCCCCACATTTCCCAACAATCTGATATTATTAACAGATTTCTGGTATCGATATCTTTGTCAACCAGGTTCCTAGGCTACAAACACTAGATAGCGATTCTGGGTGTTTTAACCAAACAAAAGTGTTTCTTTGAAGGCGATCAGTGGGATTACATAAATGAGAGGAGGCTTGAAGACTAGACTTGGAAAACAAGCAGAAAATAAAAGGAGACTCTTAGAAAATAGACAGAAATAATCTGGCCAGGCTGTCCCTGCCATTACTGCAGCATATCACGGAAACCAGAGGGTCCCTCTGACAGCCTTCCCTGGGGACCATTGATAAATTCTAAACCACCAACAGGCATTTTCTTGGCTAAAACTGCCACAGGCTCCACCTGGTTTTGTGAGGGTAAGGAGAGAAGAGATACTTAAGGGCTACTGGGCCTCACTAAAATTACATCAAGGACAGTTCTCTACATACAGGAAAAGAATTGGGAGTTGGGGTAGATGAAAAAGTGACTGTCTTTTACCCAGGGATACACAATTTCTTAACTAAAAGATTAAACTCGATTTTCTCAGTTTTTCCTTCCCCACAGGAGTTTTCTCCATGATTTTTCTTTTGCTTACCCCAGAACCAGGCCTCAAGCCTGCTCTGCATCCACACTTGAGGCTGTAGCCTTACTCAGATTTTGCAGTTTTCTGAATTTACCTAGTAGACCTGATATACACAGCATATCTTCCCTCCTAGCCTTGCTTCTAATGTTTCCTCTACCAGAAATCATCTTATAACATGCACTCAAGTAAAACACTCTTTCTCTATAAAATATGTCAGTAGTTCCTGTCCCCCACCTACACAAATAAATATATGTTCCTATTAGAAACTACTGTACCCAATATAGACTCAAATAATTCCAACTAAAACACTCTGTGGTTGTTTCTACATCTGTCTTCTAGGCTGGGAACTCCTTGATGGCAGGCAATTATTTTTCTGCTTTTTAATTTTTTTTAATTGACCAATATTGTGCTGGCATGTCATAGGTGCTTAATAGGTGCTTATGTGATAAGGAAGAGGGATTAAATTCAGTCAATAGCTCTCATAGCCCTTTTAGTCAACCATTAACTCCTAACAAATAATATTAAGCTACTTGTCTTCGTGAATTTTAAGCAACTAATTCTTAACTCTTTTCTCCATTGTGACAATTGTTTAAAAAAAAAAAAATATTTAATACCATAATAGTTATATGTATCCTTTATTTTAATAGAACTTTTCAGTTCCACTGATTATAACTACTCTCTGGGATTGAATATTCCAATATTGGATATTGCAATATTGGATATTCCATATGGATAGCAATTTTTCCTTTTATCCCCCTCTTATTTTGCTAAATCCTTCTACTTCTTAAAACTTTTAGGGGAAAAAAATAAGCCGTGACTAGGGACTTTTTGTACTTTCCTCAAAAATTAAAATATATTAGAGCAAAATAGTTTTAAATGAAAGCACTGCTGTAGTAGTTTCATTACTGGAGGGTAAAATTACTTTGTTTATTAAAAGGACAGCTAAAGATATTATGCAATTAAATGCTTAACACCGACATCAGCTCTGTGCGGAATTGCAGTGGCATCTGGACAATGGTGACGCAGGACTCCGGAGTCAGGTTCCTGACTGGCTGTGATTTTGGAGGATTCCTCTAATCTTCTTCATTAGTAAAATAGAAGTAATGATGGCACTTACCTTATTGGTTGTTTTGAATTATCAGGTATAATTCATGTAACACATGTAGAACAAAGGCAATCTTCTAAGCTTAGTTTTCAATATCACTAATATCAAAAGACATAGAAGTGTCAGAATGCTAGAAGGAAAAGCTGGTTCATGAAATGTCCCTCAAATACGTCTTAGTGAAATCAGGAAACTGGCATTCTGTTTGTTTATTTAGCTAGATATCAAGTGCGTATACTTGTGTTAATTGTCCATAAAAGCCTCTATCATATTTTATTGATATTTTACAATTTTATCATTTACCTTTTTTATATCTCTTGTCATGTAGGATTCTTTTAATGTAATTAATGAATACCTTTTTATTTGTATCCGTTCCTGTAAAATTCTATTTTTCGTATGAATGCATTTTTAATTTATATGAATGTAATTGGTTATATGTCACCGTCCCCTTTCTTTCAACCAGCAATTTATTTTTATGACTGAACCTTGCAATGTGTATATTTTGTCCCCTACTTCTAATTGAGAATCCGACTTTTTCTTTAGGAGATACTCTTTGAAAAACAGCTAGGATGTTGTATAACAATGTTCTTTCCATTTCTCTTGTTGGAATAGTCATTCATATTCCTGGCTAGAGACCACATCCATATTTTCCATATTCATAATTTTGAATAAGAAGCTATTTTTCCTCTGTTAAAAGGACACCATTTCTAATTGAGGGATTAAGAAAGAAGTTATCTAAGAAAGTATAAAGAAAGAATTTTTGGTGCCTTTGTGTGGTTACAATAGTTAAAGTTTTAAAGAAGTGTAGCACAAACACACTTTTCTTGTGTGTCATTCTTGAATAAAACCAAATAAGTTTGTCATTCTATGTTTGTTGCCAGTGTATAGTAATGGAGATTCCAGAAACCACTGGCATTTCATTTATTGAATTTGAAGAAATAAACTGCACTGAAGGTAATGCAGTTAACCTTTCTCCACCCTCTAGCTACTAAATTAAGGAAGCAGAAGTAAAATGATTGCAAATGTTTTGGGAAAGCCTCAATCTGATGTCTTTTGTTCTTTATCCAATTTTTTTTAAAGATACTTTCTAGTGGTACAAAGGAAAAGTTATCGACTTTTTTTGCATTAAAAAAAATCTCATCATTAACTTTTATGGTTTAGGATTAAAATTGTTTTCACAATTTTGTATATAGTGTAGTTTTTCTTCCTAATACAAATACAAATTAAGTAAACTTAAATGAACAAAAGAAAAAAATAGAAAAAAGAACCTATGTGATTCAGGGTCAAGAAAAAAGAAACAAATTTAATTTACTTAAATTTTAGTATCAATTAACTATCAATGTTTAATGCTTTAGAAAGTTCAAGGAGAATTACTATTTTGAAATAGTCATTATCTTTGGTAACTTACTGATGACAATAAATGTTGGCCTCATAAACTGCTATTACTGAAGAAAAACAATGTGAAGGACTTGAGTAGAAAGCAATATTGGGAAATTTTTTGATTATGTGGCCACCGGGGCACGTTTTTAAGCAGAGCAATGTTTCAATTCCAATATTTCAATTCCAAATCAATATCATCTCAGGTTAACAATCATTTACAAATAAGCATGATATAGCTCGCTAAGTATTATTAAAGACACTAGACAGTGCTATAGAAGAGTCTGCCTCAGAGTTCAAAATAGCTCCAGTGTCAAACCACTTCCTTGTCCATTTGCCAGTCACCCCAAGACTAATTTATTATTAAAAAGCCCACTCAATATTGCTGTCCCATAATTAGTGTTTAAGGCTATTATGACATATTAAATAATTATAAGCATAGTACACAATATGTGTTAGGGTATTACAGGAGTTTAGAATACATCCTCCCTGAAATAATTCTTACATTTTGTAACTGAAATGTTACACAATCAAAACTTTTCTCTAAATCCAAATTGAATGTTGTGCTTTCTCACATTTTACTTTTATACTATGAAGATCTGATGGAATGATATCTACCACATGATTTTAACTAAGTCTAATGATACTGAAAATCTTATTTTTAGACTGCTTAACATTTCTCTCTCTCTCTCTCTCTCTCTCTCTCTCTCTCTCTCTCTCTCTCTCGTTGCTATATATAAAGATGGGTTTGCCTCAGAACCAGAAGGGAAAGGCCAATATCAAATTACAGTTTTATAATAGCTTACAGTTTCCAGTTGTGCCTGGGGAAACATGATCAGCTGAGCCACATGAGACGGTATCAAATGACTGTCTGAAGCCCTTTGAAATAATCTTAGCACATTGAAATCAAACTCAACACCTTCACAAAAGGACTGATAGACATTGGGTTTTCAAAATATCTTTTTCCCTTGCGTCTCCAAACTATGAAATAGTTGTTTTTTCTTTAACATTTAGCTGAAATTTTCAAGTGAGCTCAAGCATTTTGTTTATAAAGAGACCTGTATCCAAAATAGTATATTAGTATTTTCACCTTAGTATATTTTCCATTATAGTCAAAGTTATTCTTACATCTGCTTGAAATTTGACTAAAGAGAATTGTTAGAGAAAAAAATGGAAGAGGAAAATTGAACGAGCATACACATTTTATAGAAAAGAATTCTTGTAAAGTAAAGAAAGCTATTGGAACTTAAAGTGACTTGGCCAGGAGTACTTGCCACAAAGCGTTTTTCCCCCCTCTGGTAGAGAATTGCAGATTTTATTTGAAATATTAGAAATCTAAAAAAAGCTGGCTACATATTCCACTATACATTTCACAAATTTCTCCCCAAGCCAAACAACTTAATTCCAAATATTTTCCACTAAAGGACAATAAATATTTTCTCTGTTAATTCATTTCCAACTGCTGAAAAGCCTTCAACTTCAACCTGCTGTAGTTATCAGCTGACAACTCACTCCCTACACTCATTTCTAGGATTTTAGCAAAAATCCATAAACTTTATGAAAGAATACATGAATTCTTTGGCTTCTTAAGTCCTTTAGTGGCCAACTAATTGCATTGCTTTTAACATACTTATTCTATGACGGTTAGGGAAGGTGCCCCAAAGTAATTTTAATTATACATCTTACTCTTCTAAGTTCTTAGAAAAATGGTGATTTAAATTCAGATTTCAAAAATACTGTATGTTATAAATAATCCAAAAATGTTTCATTTTAAAATGAAAAATTCCTTTTAGATCTTTTAATACATTTTCAATTCCCTTACCTAAGGGAGGCTTAACATTTAAAATCATCCAGGGAGTTTGTTAAAATCTCATGTTCTAAAGCCCTGATTTCAGAGATTCTGACTTAGTAGGTTTGAGACGGAGTTCAGGAATCTTCCTTTTTGTTATGGCTCTGGAATGACGCTGATTCAGATTACCCAAGCATAATGCTTTAGGCAAGTTTCCTTTACATTTTTTTTGTTAAACTGTGATTCTGATTTCAACCACCATCTTTTCCCTTGTGCTTATTGGGAGAGCACAGCTGCAGCAGACATATTGAAAGCTGGCATTTTTTAAAGCTATATTATAATCTAACGTTAAGGAGTTATTTAAATTTAAAGTGGAGAGAAGAGCATAGAATTTCACTCTGTCACCTCTGAAATACAGCCTTGTTGTCCTTTAGAACTTTCCTTAGCCTATGAGAAGGAAGAGAAAAATCGAGAAACCTTGAATTTACATTCTGCCAATTGGCCGCTATGCCATTGTGGGGACTGTAACCAAAAACCTGCATCATTTTCTTTCCATTTTCACCAGATGGAATCTATCATAACAATTTATTTTAAAAGCCCTCTGGACTGGGTGGGGAGTGCTGTAGACAAACTGTCAGCTCCAGTGTTGACAGGATCTCTATTTCTAGGCCTTGCATCTATCTCTTTAGAACTTACAAACATCATTGCACAAAGTATAGTCTTCACTGCTAATTCATTTTGCTCATTCCTTTGTTATCACAAGCTTATTCCCTAGGCATAGAAAAAGAAACTTTACTCTTTTCCCAACTGGTGTGGTACACCAGATGCTTTGACACATTTAGCAGACTTCCATTGCAGGTGGGGAGCCACTTGGTGTCCCCCAAGTCCAGCATACTTCTTGGCAAAGTGTTAGCCTCAGTACTTATTCGACTAAATGGAGATAAACTCCTCTCTATAGAACTCATATTCTAAATGGGTGACTAAAGGGTGTGTAAATAAACTTAACACAAGATGCAAAAGGGCATGTGACAATGGTAAATGTCATAGAGGTCAGATGAATTAAAGAAAGGAAGAAAGAAAGAAATAGAGAGGGAGAGAGGGAATGAGGAAAGAAAAAAATTTAGGGAAAAGGGGGTGATTTGATCTCATGACAGAAGACAATCATGACTTTACTGAAAAAGTGGTGTTTAAATCCCTCCTGATGCATTTAGATATGGGCGTGAGAAAAGAAAGTATGATATATGAAGAGTAGTAAGTGATCAGACAGAGTCTAAAAGGGGCGTTGTTAGAATTATTGTTGATGACCCCCTCACCAGATATTGTATTCGGTTAATCAGTATTTAGCCAAGTAGAAGTTCCCTAGGATATGAAATAAGGGTTGGAGGGAGCTAGAGAGTATTATACAAAACAGGTTGCATTGAGCACTTGGGGGATTTGCTATAAAAAACAAACTCCTCTTTCTCCTTTAACATTTTGGGCTAGATGATGATAAGGACTCAAATTTCTTGGCTGTGGTAAGTTTTTACACAAGATGAGGCTCGACGTTAATCTTTGTCAATAATTCCAATTTTGTTTAAAAATCTGCAATCTTTCTAATACCCAACAATAATTAGAGTTACGTCACGTTTTACAGCTTAAGTAGATGATTTCATATGCATTTGATAGAAATTATCACATTTTAAGTGAGATTTCTTCCATTTTACAGAAGAGCCTACAAAGATCATCAGCTCCATGGGAAGCCGGGGGAAGGCTGGGTAGAAAATCGGGAGGTGGTGCTAATAAATCAAAGATTTCAATTTAGAAGGAATAAACTAATGATAAGAAAATGTCCTTCAGATTAGAAAGAACTTATAAGAAACTGCGGGCCCTGGTAATGTCTAAACATTTTTTTAATAGTTCTTCTACCTAATAATTTGAGACTTTAAGTCACAAAGTCTTCTTTACTCTCTAGTCAAAAACATAAAAAATAAGCCAAACTAATCTCTGAGAAGCGAGGCTTTTAAAAAAGATTTTGCAGGCGTTACATTTTTCTCCTCTTCAGTTATAATTTAGCATTTGGGAAAGGGATACATGTCTTGGTAGAACTGGCTTAAGTGTCACAATTTACTGATCCTATTGTGGTTCTTGTAAGAAAGGGGAAAAAAAGCAAGAGGATCATACAAACCAAAAGAAAATGATTTGTATCATCTTCTAAAATTGGAGCATATTTAATTTATACTAATAGTGAACTGATTTTATTTATTTGGATAGAATGCCCTAGCATTAAGAAAATAATAATAATAATAATAATGTGAGGAAACCTGATGGATTACATGTGGAGTAAAGAATCTGGCCTCCCTCAAGTTACTTCTGTTTATTGTAGTTTCTTGACATTTGTTTTTTCTCTTGACTTTTCAATTTCCCGTATCCAAGGACAAAAAATATTGAGTGATGGCCAAGACCAAGGGCTCACCATGTCTCTATCCTGTCCTGCATTCCATTTCTCTTTTCCACCCCAGGCATCTGGAGAATAAATGCACAGAAGTAAAGACCATACAAATGCAAGTTTCTTTTAGATATCCCCCCTCCAATGTTACTCTATGATAATATCGGCCTACATGGAAAATTCCATTTTTCTTAGAGTCAGACATCAGCGGCCAATAACATTGAAGGCATCCTGAGTTTTCCCCAAGCCCATACCTTAATTTTTCTACTTTATATTATTAGAAAGATGAGAATGGTGAGCCTTAGGCATATGTCTGGCAGGGAAAATTTTATCCTGTGTCATGGTGCAAATCTGTCAATCACCATAAAGGCAAGCTAACAAGTACAACTGGCTTTGTGGAAAAGACACACAGATATCACACACACACACACACACACACACACACACACACACACACACACACGAGGGAGAGGGAGAAAAAAAGGAAAGGGAAGTAGAGAGAAGGAAAGAGAAGTAGAAGGAAGAGATTAGAAGGGAAGGGAAAGGAAAGGAAGGAAAGGGAAGAGAAGAGAAGAGCAGAACAGCAGAATTTATTAGGAGATTCAAAGTCCTGAGAAAGAGAGATGAACAGTACCCAACACTTTAGTCCCATGAGTGTCCATGTACCAGACAAATATTTACTAAGTAACATATATATGTACCAGGAAGTATTCTAGATCCTGGAATCGGAGTATTGGAAATGAAAGATTAAAACACCTGCCTCCACAAAACTTATATTCTATTAGAGGTGAAACAATAATGAGAGAATGTAATATAATGTAATGTAATATAAATATAAATATAAATATAAATATAAATATAAATATATATATATATATATATATATATATATATATATATATATATATATATATTTGTAACAAGTGCAGGGAATGGGATGGGACGTGTAAACAGACTTCAAGAATTAGTTAAGAGAATCTGACCAAGGTGACATTGTACAAGGATCTGAAGGAGGCAAAACATCCTGAATCAATTTAGTTTCTTTGAGTTACAACCAAAATCAATTCAGGCTAATTTAAACATAAAGGGAGCTACACTGGAAAGATACCAGGATTATTTGCATAAGTAAGGAAGAGAAAACAAAGAAGTATGTAACCAACAAACAAAAACAAAACAAACAAATAAATACATTACAGTTTTAGAAGGAAACCAAAGAGCTACACATGGGCTTCCACCCCAAGAGTTGATGGACTTCCTCTTTAGTTTGCTGCCTTGGGAGGACCACATTCATCTGTGTGTCTCCTTCAGAGTTTTCATATTCCTAAGAGAAAGAATATTATTAACTTATTTCAGGTCATAATAAAATTAACTATGACCAGATGAAGCAGAGGAAGTGCTTCAAGGTTGAGGAGGTTCTGTGGAGGTTAGGTCATCAGGAAAGTGTAGGTAGTATGGACTAGACCTTTGAATTAAGGAAAGAGAGGAACCAACTTGCATCTATAAAATGAGTAACCTGTTTCTTCTTAAGTGTATAAGAATAGAGAAGAGCCCAGGGGATTATTTCCTTCCTGGGGTGTCCCTCTTAGTGTCTCTGGGCAGCTTTCAGGTAAGATAAGGTTATTTTAGATTGAGTGGACCATTGGGAAACCATAGAACATAAAGAGATGGTGAAAAGGGCAGCAACACAGAATGAGCCCAAGACCAACTTTGCTTTCTTTGTGGGATGGCATATGCCGAGCCCTGCTTTTTGCAATTGCCTGGGTAAACTGTGTCCATGCTTCCTGCTCATCAAGGGGGCCCAATAAGAAGAATATTGAGATAAATAAGATACCTGGTGATGTCAAAGTCTAGCTCTGGGGCCTTCAATCAATTAAAAAACACAGACTCATACAGCAAGTGGCCTCATTTAGTCCAGTCTTCTTGACTTAATGTAAGAGATCAAAGAAGATCAAAGATCAAAGAAGCAATCGCTCAGCCAGGTACTTACTGGCATAAGCATGGCTATAACCCAGGTCCCTTTACTCCCCACTGAGTGCTCTTTCTGCCTATATGAAACCACCTACTTGGCCAGGAAACCTTTCTTCATTTTCTTCTTTTCAAAAGTGAGTATTAATGTCTATATAAAAAAACTAACATTCATAGCCTTTTGGATAAGACATGTCTGGGTTTAAGTCTCAGCTGCAGAAGTTACGCTCCTTGTGAAAATGGACTGGCTAACAAAAATTTTCTGAGCCTCAATTTCCTGGTTTACTAAAGTGGGGATAGTATCTACCTCATGGAAGTCTTGTGATTATTAAAGGAGTTTTGAGTAAAACTATTAATGACGTCTAAAAAATATCCTGTTTGTACACATTGAGTTATTTATTTTATCAATGTTATTTACATTTGTTGGTACAGCTTACATGGTCCTTGGTGAAGAAATGAAAAGGTAAAAGAAAAAGGAGGAGGAGGAGGAGGAGAGGAAGAAGTAGAAGAAGAAGAAGAAGGAGAAGGAGAAGAAGAAGAGGAAGGAGAAGGAGAAGAAGGGGAGAGCAGGAGGAGAAGAAGGAAAAACAAGCTAGAAAAGGAGGGGGGAGAAGGGGAAGGAGCCATCATCTAAGCTCACATTTCAGATGAATAATTAAACCTTCCAGTTATGTCCTCACTCTAAATTTGAGACAGAAAAGGTGCAAGTGAGAGAATTCTTTTATCTTCAGCTAAACATTCTCATCCTCTCCGGGAGGGAGATTTTGGACTCATGCTTTTGGAATTTGCGTATCTAAGGCTTCAGCTCTGCAGGTGCTGGATGGGTTTACTTGAGAAACAAAGGAAGCATTTTACTTCCACAGTAAAATAATTATTTGGAACCTGGCAGACTGCTGCCTGATACTTCATCTCTAAAGAGAGAATTAGATACAGTTTAGAAAAAAGTACGCAGATGAAAGAGTTCTCTGGTACTGAGTGCAGAGACGTCTATCAGGGTTACAAATAGCACTGAAGTATATCTCGATTGCTTTTTCAAGGTCTAAGTGACATTTAATTCCACTTGCTTCTTATGTCTGGGGAAGGATCAAGAAGGGCTAGAGATAAAGCAAACTCAGAATGGTTGTCCTATTTGAAATTGAGAATATTTAAAAATATATCTATTGCAAAAAGATAAGCTAAAATTGCTCTAGAGTTACTTTCTGGCGTTTGTTAGGTTCACTTTTAAGTATTTTTTTTTTTAAATGCTATTACCTTTTTAGCTTAATAACTCAAAGAGTGAGTGAGGTAAATAGAAAAAACACAGTAAAAAGGTTTATCTTTTTTGGAGGGGGAAGGGGGAAGCCCTAGAAATATCTAAGAATTCTATCGATAGTCAAGGAAACTCCAATCTTAGCAATAGCTGAAACAGCAATGAAAATGGTTGGGAATTGAGAGTTGGAGGTAGTTCTCAACATTATAAATGTCATGAAACTCTCCCCAAGGGCCTTTTCATATCCATATCTGAAAAATAATTTATGTGGGTACATCAACTTCTGAGACGGTGGTGATTTGTTTGTATCAATGGCAGTCTTTCCTGCTAAAATCTTAAATGTCTATTTACTAGGCAGTGTTTCTCACTGAAATGATCTAACATGTGAAATCTAAGCCATGACCAACACATTTAGCAAACTGTTTTATGTGTTTATTTAATTCTTCTTTCAGCAAGTCTTGGTTACAGATTTGGAGAACTTCTTGACACTTTCAAGACTAAGGCATTTGAACACCTTTATACATCTTAATAGTCATGAAGTCATTGTACTGTAATTTCCATCTTAGACAAGTAAAGGTCATTGTTTTCTCGGACCAATAAAAGTTTAATAATAAACCTAGAATTAAGAGGATTGTATGCAGGACTAAGGGCCAGTTTAAAAATTTGAAACAAAACCTTCATCCCAGATTTTTTTTCTGGGAAAATGCCATGAAATAAAATGGAAAACCAGATGGACTTTTTTGTTTCTTGCCAGTGAGTTGTCAAATCTAAAAAAAAAATGACTGCAAAATCTTGGAAAGTCTAAGTAACCAAAGAGAAGAAAAAACACGCTCCTATCAACAAAATTCTCAGGTCCCATAAGAATGGCCCAGCTGTTCAGTCTACACATTTGTTTGGGGAATAGAACAACTCAAAAGAATTGACACTGGCCAAGTGTAATTAGCAGAACAAATAACCTCTCCTGTCCTCCCCCTCATCTCTTCACAGCAGTATTAAAACCAAATTCATGTAGAGTGAGAATCCACATGATACCCAATGTAAAGTAAAACACCAGACAATCTCTGAATTAAGTCACTTCAATACAAGGATTCTACTAGTCTTTGAGGGACTTTAGGAGGAAAGCATCTTTCGGAATTACCCACCCCAAATATTTTCACTGATGTATTGGCCCATGAAACAGAACAACTCACCCAGGAACAAGCTCTGGAAATCTGATAGAGACAGTGTTGTGAGTGGTTGAGAATACAGACTTTGGACCCTATCCTTACAGAGACCTCCAAATATGGTTATTTTGAGATACTGGGGGTTAGTATGTCAACATATAAGTATTCAGGGGCACAATTCAACCCACAACAGGGAGTAAGAGAGGAAGCAGAAAGACTTGTTAGAAACATTGATGTTGTTCAGGCCAGATTAACTGAAGCTTGCACTGGGGAGGTAGAAATGGAAATGGGGAAACAGACAAATTTTGGATACATTTTGGTGCCATATTCATTAGAATTTGTTGATTAATTAGTTTTGAAGTACAAGAGTAAGAGAAAAGCAAGGATGCCCTCTAGTTTTTGTCTTCAGAAATCTCTGGATGTCATTTACAGCTGTACAACTCTGGGCAAGTTATCTGAGCTCTTTTTTCCTCAATTTCTTTGCTTTTTTATTCAATGTCCTATTACCAAGATTCATCCATATTATTGGGTAGTTGTAGTTCATTCATTTTCACTACAGTGTAATATTCCATGGTATTCTACCTTTTATTAATTTTTCTATTGATGTATATTTGGGCTATTGCCAGCCTTTTGCTATTTTTTAAAGGATTGTTATGTGTATTTTATACACATTTCCTTTTGCACATATGCAAGATTTATGTTGGGTTTGTTCTGCTACTCACTGTGAGCTACTGACACCTGGGAGTTTGGTAAAAATGTGTAATCTTGGCTCACGCCTAAAATTTTGCAATTTATCAATATCCCTGTTCTATTCAAATGAACATTAAGGTTTGAGAAATATTGTGGAAAGGGAATTGCTGGGTTATAGGATATATAGGATACTTACAACTTTGAAAGATAATGGCAAATTTTTTACCTAAGCAGTTGTGCCAATTTACACTTACATTATTAACCAATAATAATAGTTACATCTCCACCAATCCTTTAAATTGTCAGACTTAATTTTTGACAATTTAATAGGCAAAAATGATGTCTTTTTGTGGTTTTAATTTTATGTTCCTTAATTTTTAATGAGTTGAACATCTTTCTGTTGTTGTGATGGTGTTTTCTGTCAAACGTCTATTCAGATTAGTGTTTTGGATTTCTCTGGATAGATACCTAGAAAAGAGGACATACAGATGGCCAATGGACATATGAAAAAATGTTCAACATCATCAATCACTAGAGAAACACAAATAAAAATCACAGTGAGATACCACCTCACTCCTGTCAGAATGGCTAACATTAATAAACCAACACACAACAAGTGCTGGCGAGAAGGTAACCCTCGTGCACTGCTGGTGGGATTGCAGATTGGCGCAGACACTATGGAAACAGTATGGCAGTATCTCAAAAAATTGAAAATGGAACTACCTGTTGACCCAGCATAATCAATAATGCTGTAAAGGTTTTGTAGTCTGTTAGACAGGCACTTGTCTTATTAGGGAAACCACTCCATGGACTGTGTAGATCCCTGACCACTATACCGTACAGCTGAAGCTGAAGCTGAATAATATTGAATGTCAACAATAATTAAATCTACACAGTCACTGGATACGGAGTATAGTCACGGGATATGGAATATAGCATAGGGAATAGAGTCAATGGAATTGTAATGGCTATATATGATGTCAGAAGGGAAATAGCTTGGGGGTAGAGGGTTATCACTTTATGAAGGGTGTAAATGTCTAACTAGTACACGGTTTTGTACACCTGAAACTAATTAAACAATACATAAATTTAAAAAAATAAAAAAGTTCAGTGCCAAAAACAAACAACAAACAAACAAACAAAAAGAACCCACAAAAAACTCTGTTCAGGATTTTGCCCATTTTAAAATTGTTATTAAGCCTTTGTACATTATAAGCATTGCAATTATCTTCTCTTAGTTTCTGCTTTTTCATTCACTCATTTTACAATATTTTTTGGTGAACAGAGGTCTTAATGATGTACAAGTTCATCAATCTCTTCCTTAATGATTTGTCTTGAGAAATCATTCCTGACTCCACATCAGAAATATACTCATCTACCTTTTCTTCTAAACATTTTAAAGTTTTGTCCTTGACATTTAAGTTCTTAATATATTTGGAATTGACTTTTGTGTGTGAGATGAAGAATCCAAGTTCACCTTATTTTCAGTGATTTTTATTGCCCATTTCCTACTCTCCCTAGTGACATGCAATGACATGTCTGTTATATATAAAATTTCCATAAAAATGTAAAAATTGATATATATTTTCTCTTCTATCCTATTGGTCAGCTTTCCTATCCTTTACCAGTACCATACTATCTTAATTATTATAGCTTTATATAGTCACATAGTTAGACAAGTCTTCCATCATTTTCCATCAGGTGTGTCTTGGTTATTCTTGGTTCATTGCTTTTCCATATAAATTTTAGAATCATTTGTCAAGTTCACACATTAAAAAAAAAAAAGCTACACTGGAAGTTCCTTTACTTCTTCTTCCATTTATCAATTTTCCTCCAGTGTCTCCCCTGCAGGCAAAGGCACCTAGGAACTGTGGTTTGTAGAGTCTCATCCCTAGCATGGTAGAATATAAAAAAGGGCATTGGATCTGAGATTCAATAGGTAAACAAATGGCACTCTCTGTCATGATTTCTAATAATATATTTGTATAATCTTTTGTGTTTTCTATGTAGACAATCATATGATCTACAAAATTTTAGAGTTTTATTGTCTTTTTTTAAATTCTCACTCCATTTCTTTTTCTATTGTGGTTGCAAGTTCTGCCAATAAACCATTGAATAGAAATAGTGATAGTGAAGATCTTTTCTTCATCTCATATTTTAATGAAAATCATTCTTATTTAAATTAAATATTCATAACATTAATTTCCAGTTCAGTAACAGGATTGAAGGGTATGAATTATACTTGAATTACTTATATCACAGATTTAACTCATTTTGATATACTATATATTCACTATTACTTCTTTTATATTTCTAGGTCTCTATTTTGATACCTTCTTTGACCCGTAAGTGTTTTAGAATTGTTTTCTTAATTTCCAAATATATATGAATTATGTTTTCTTTTCAATTTCTGATAAATTTTTTCAATTGAGAATGGGATATATAGACTACCTATTGTTTAAAATTTATTGAAACAAATTTGGCTTTGTGGCCAAGTATGAAATCAATTTTCATAAATGCTCTATTTAAACTTGAAAAGGATGTTAATTCTCTAATTTTTGGATATAGAATATTATATCTGTCCATTAATTAAGATTGAAAACTTTGTAGTCTTTATCTGTTATATCTTTGCTGATATTTAATTTGCTTGAATAGTAATAATTTCAAGAAATGTTTTGAAATCTATCACAATGCTCATAGGTTTTTTTTAAATTCCTTCTATAGTTATATCAATTTTCTATGTATATTTTGATACTATTTCATAAGTTGCCAATATATTTAAAATTATTATACTTTTTTTGTTATACTAAACTTTAGGTTGTGATATTGTGAATCTTTTCATTGCTAATAATACATTTTATTTTAAACTGCATTTTGTCTGCTATGATTAGAGCTATACCAGATCTTTTGCTAATATTTACCCAATATATCCATTATGAATAGCAGCTTTGGTAGGGGAAAAATTTCTTGGTCTTGTTCACTAATGAATTCTTAACACTTAAGCCATTCCTGGAGTATAGTAGAAGCTAAATAAGTATTTGTTTAATAAATTAATGAAAAAGTTACAGATGGAGACACAACAGAGAGAATTGTTAATTCTTGCTTAGAATTTTGATAAAGAATTTTTGTGATAAAGGATATTATTTCTATGATATAAGATTTAATTCTATCTGAAAACATTCAGAAGGAATTATGGCAAAGGGAAAGAATAGCTTAAGATGAGTCTTGAAAGATGGGTAGGTGTTTCCAAGTGGAAGGAATATAAAGAGATTCCAGGAAGAAAGGACAGAATTTGCATACACACTGGAGCAAAATCAACTGCAAACTGGTAAGTATGGTTGCACTATCACGTGATTTAAGATAGTGCATGGTGGGGCCTGGCAAGGCCCGGGAAGGCCTGGGAAGAGATGAGGCTCTACAGAGAACCAAAGACAAGACTGCAAAGGGCCTTTGATATTCTGGGGTGCCTTGTATGCTGCCTTGTATGTTGCATTGAAGAGCCTGAGTCACACCTGTAAATGATGGGGCATCATTGAATAGTTTTAAACAGGTAAATAATAAAGGACCAGATTTACATATTAGAGAACTCACTCCGGTAACATTGTGGATGATGAAATTAGGCAAAACATGATAATCTTCAGAAATATAGATGAAAATTGAGCAACTCTTAGAATAAAGCCATGGCAGTGTGACTACAGAAGGGTTTATTTGAGATAACGTTCATAGGCAAGGTAGCTAAGGCTCTTGAATATTTTTTAAAGCATAGAATGCATTCTCTTTTCTGGAATAGTAGGTATATTTTAAGGAATAAGACAGAAATGCAAGTGATACTTTTCGGGCCAACCAAAATGTGAGGAAGGAGCTATTACAAAGCAGAAGTGGAATCTTGGGCTATCAAAGTGAGATAAAGATGCATGAGACCTCACTCATCTTATGTTGTGTAAATTTCTCCTTTCCTGGACTCTACTGTGTTTAGTTTCTTATACTTTATTAGGAAACAAAAAGCTATGGATTGCATAAGTTATTAAATAAAATTATCTAGATTTAAAAAAAATTCTATTTATTTTGTATACTTATGGAATGTCTGCTAACTTTTACTGTTATTTTACACACATTTTAATTCTGGTAGTAAAGTTGCTTTATCATTCACTTTAAATAAAATGAGTCATTTTCTTTGACTTGTGTGTAACATGTTAAGCAAATATTTATAATAGTTGCAAAATCCAACCAAAGAAAAATCTAAGGTCATCGTTAGGATAAAATTACAGCTACAGAAAAACAAAAACAAACAAAAAATCTGGTACCCCAAACATAAAAGATCACAAGCGAAATAAAATACCAAACAAGTCCTTTGTAAAACCAAATTTTTAACCTCTCCAATTTTTCTGAAAATAGCTATTAACAGTTGGAGAACTTTAACTAGGAAATCAACATTCCTCTGGCTGTAGATTTTATACTGATTAGGGCATGATAATTCCTCACACACCTCAAAGCCCCAGTACATCACAGTTCTCCTTCCCATAAAGACACGACTTATCCCTGATTTTCAAATGGAGATGTTAAGACTAAAGAGGGACTTTGCCCATTTTTCCTTTCATGGACCCAAAAACAGAGTCTCCACTTTAGTCTCCAGGGAATCAATCTTAGGAAAGGAAAAACCTGTATATGCATCATTGCTTTAATCCATTTACACGGATGTTTATCCAGAAGGACACAAAATCTGGATCACTGTTGTTTGTGAGCTAGTACAGAGATGTTCCTGTTTGAAATTCACTTTGTGGTTAACCCCTTTTCCTGGTTACCTTCTTGAAAACTTAATCAAAGTGAATCCTAAGCCATCTCTTATGATTAAGTACCAATTGGGTCACTGGAGGGGGAAGAAGCATAAGCTGGCAAGAAGTATTATATCTCTAAAGCAACTTTGGAGTCAACTGGGTGGGAGAATTGTCTCATGGTATCTTTATAAAATTACCTTTTTTTATCCTTGCTTACAGATGAATAAATTGAGGGTTAGAGAACGTAAATATGTTAGAATACGAAAACAAATAATATTTATTCATATATATTACAAACAGCAGTCTTTCTTCTATTCTGCTTCTTTAGAGAAAAGGACTCTTCTGCTTTTTAACTGTTTGGGATTTCAGTAGCTTGATCATAGTGTTGACACTAAGTCCCAGTTTTGAAAGATGTGTGTCACTCACTGACCACTAGTATAAGCATCAACATTGATGTTCTTTAAAAATGTGGAATCCTACATTACATAACTTAGTGGGTCTGTATATCTCGGGCGTTGTGTCTGGTAATCTGCATTTAGAAAAGCATTCCAATATGCTGAGTATACAGTTGAAATTTGGAAAACACTATCCTAACTGGGGTAGGCTGTGGGGTGAGGGACCAGCAGATAAAGGAGCCTCCATGTTCTTCCTTCACTAGGGGAGTCACAGTGAATGAAGGAGAAAGCTGGAAGCATCTCCTCTCCAGTTCTTTCCTGGAGAGATGAGATCTGTCTTCTAGAAAGTGGACCTGTCCCATAACAGGATTTAACTAGCACTTTCCCCAGATGTTTCTATAAGAAAGTGTCATTTTGTGCTGATTTTGGTCTTTATCAACCAACCTTAACTACAAAGGGAATTGCTGCTTTAAAAGTTATAGTCTTGCTACAGCACAGGGAATAGCGTCAATGGAATCGTAACAGCTTTATACAATGTCAAAGAGGTAGTAGATTGGGAGAAGGGGGTTATCACTTTGTGAGGGGTGTAAATGTCTAACTATTACATTGTTTTGTACACCAGAAACTAATTAGAAAAAAAAGTTATAGTCTTGCTTTTTAGGCTTAAGAGTAACATGACTTTGAACAGAGATAAATAAAAGGCTTTTAAAGATGTAGACTGTCAGCTGAAAAGACGTTTTCCCTAAGTGATATAGAGAAAAAAGATTATTTAGGTCTATAACATTCCTGTTAATTGATTTTCATTTCTTTTATATTATTGTTTCATTGAGAGAAAATAGATTTTAATTTCATACCAAGAAATGGCCTGAGAGTGCTTCCACAGCTCAAGAAACCTACCTTTATGTAGAAAAGGTATGACAATCTAAAATACCGGTGTACCTAATGTAATGTACATCTTACATATCTTCCAGTCAACTCAGTCTTAATTGATGATGGTCCATTGATGATAGGCCATTTTACCATAGGACAGAATTCACTAAAAATGTTCTGTTAAAACACGCACTCAAGAGTGATGCTTCCTTCGTTTTACATACACTTGAGACGATGTGCGCACTCATGTGGGATGAGTGTATTTTTGACTGCACAATGGCTCCAAACATATTCTTTATTGTTAACTAGATAAAGTAGAAGTTATTTTTTATAAAATTGTATGCCCCATTATTTCCCATTGTATAGAATCATGGATATCCATAATATAGAAAGCTAAAAGGTGTTATTACTGGATTATAAACTTTAACCCTATGTTACAAATGTATTGGCTTCAAGGTACGTTATTTTTTTTTTTTTTTTTAACTCTCATTTTCAGAAACATATATACATTCAATGCTTTCTGTCTTGGTAGTTATCCACCCTTTTTTGCTTAACAACCAAGCAGCTATTGCTGATCTCCTAGCCTCTTCTTATTTAATTGAATACCACTGTATATGAATCAGTAAAAACAACAGGAATGGGAATAGGAGTAAATATCCAAGCAACTTGTGAGATTAAAATACTGCAGTATAATGACTTATAAAGAATATATTCACATGTTTGCTCATTCAAATTATATTTTTCATATAATTTTGGTCTTTGTCCTGGCTCACAGCTCCAAAAATCCTTGGAATTTTATGTGATAAGAGTGATAAGATTTTCTGTTATGTTAATTGAATAGCTTTTGGAAAGCCCTTACGTAACCTAAGGATAGTGGCCTGGTTACCAGGAGAACCAACGTGTGATTAGAGTCAGAACTTTTAATCGTCCACACCTCCACCTCTGGGAGAGGAGAGGGGCTGGGAATTGAATTCAATCTCCAGTGGCCAATGATTTTTCATAACTCATATCTATGTGATGAAGCCTCCATGAAACCCCAAAAGGACAGGGTTCAGTTTGGAGAGATTCCAGGTTGACGAACACGCAGAGATTCTAGGAGAGGAGCACAGTCTGAGAGGGCATGGAAGCTCCGTGCCTTCCCTCATACCTTGCCCTGTGCACCTCTGCCATCTGGCTGCTCCTGAGTTATATCCTTTTACAATACATTGATAATCTGGTGAGTAAATGGTTTCCTGAGTTCTGTAAGCTGTTCTAGCAAATTAATCAAACCCAAGCAGGGGGTTTTAGGAACTTCTAATTTACAGCCAGTTGGTCAGAAGTACTGGTAACATCCTGGGATGGCTATTGGCATCTAAAGCAGGTGGGACAATCTTACAAGTCTGAACCCTTAACCTATGGAATCTGACACTATCTTTCGAGTGATAGGGTCAGAACTGAGTTGAACTGTAAGACAGCCACCTGATGTCTAGATAATTGTTTGTTGGTGGTAAGGAACCCTGCCCCCATACACTGGAACTCGGATCTGTATACTTTTAAGTACCTAATGTAAGATGTGTTTAGAAACTCTTTGCAAGTGGATGCTAGAAGCAGACAATTTATTGAGTGGAAAGTTTTGTTTAACATAAGTAAACTATTGCAAGCTAGAGATAGTTTTTGAATTCTAGTCTAATATAGTTATGCACCACTTAACAGAGATATGTTCTGAGAAATGCATCCTTAGGTGAATTTGTTGATCTGTGAACACCATAGACTGACTTACGCAAACCTGGATGGTTCAGCCAACTACATACCTGGGTTGTATGGTATAGCTTATTGTTCCTAGGTTACAAACCTGTACAGCATGTTACTGTACTGAATACTCTAGGGAATTGTAACACAATGGTAAGTATTTGTGTATTTAAATATAGAAAAAGTATAGTAAAAATACGATATAAAAGAATAAAAAAAGAGTACACTTGTACAGGGCACTTACCTTGAATGGAGCTTACAGGACTGGAAGTTGCTCTGAGAGAGTCAGTGAGTGAGTGGGGAGTGGATGTGAAGGCCTGGGACATGACAGTACACTAGGAGACTTTATAAACACTGTTCACTTAGGCTGCACTAAATACACAGAACAACACAAGATTAAATCAGCACAAGAGAAAATGATGTAATCAAGAGACGGATGTAAACACGGGATGTGTGAAGCTGCTGCTGGGGGAACAGGGCATACTGCTTTACAGCAAACATATTTTTTATAAGTAGAAAGAATACACTCTAAAATAATGATAAGTAGTATAGTAAATATATAAACCAATAACCTAGTTATTTATTATCATCATCAAGTATTATGTACTACACATAGTTGTATGTGCTATACTTTTGTACGCCTGGCAGGGCAGTGGGTTTGTGTACACCAACATCACCACAGACACATGAGTAATGCTGTGCGGTATGATTTTATAATGGCTGTGCTGTCACTAGGTGATAGGAATTTTTCAGCTCCATTATAACCTTATGGGACCACCCTCATATGTGCAGTCCATCATTGACTGGATGTGGTGCATAGCTGTATTTTATATATGAGAAATATGAATTTCACAGAAGTCAAACACAGTGATGCCATTTGCTATGTTTTATTTTGCTATTAGCTTGTTAAACATAACATGCAAATAATAATAAAAAATACACATGAATTAAACTGAAAAATAATTCTAGAAAAGTTTCTCTAGGTAACTATATAAATTCTTAACACTATAAATTCTGCTTTAAATGTACATGGTTTCATGAATTTTGTTATTTTGCAAAGTCATTGGTCTCAAAATTTACCACCTATTTTTCAGCTAAACAAATTTGAACATATTATGATAATTTGGTTTAAGACAGCAAACATTCATGTGTATGTAGTCCATTCTTTTGGGTACGTTAAGATTTAAGAATTATAAAACTTGGCTGACTTGCATGCAACCAGCAAAAGGCTTTGTACATCATTTGACAGTAGAGATGTAGAAAACACTAAATTACAAATAAAGCATTAATTTTGTTGTCTATGTGTGTGTGTATTTGTCTGTGCTCATGATGAAATAGGCCTGCCTTTCATCTTCTCTATAAAAAAAGAGTAACACAATGTTTACAAAACATTTTATCTCAGAATTTAAAATTCGTGGAATAAAGAGCAACAAAAAAAATGAACACTATGAAAACTGACACACACACAAACACATAACCAAATGTTGTTCCAGGATACACCTGAATATAACTGAAACGAGCAGATATTAATTAACAGTGATTTCATTTGCTACACGTAGACATTCATACATATCAGGTGGCAGATTAGTCTGGGTGATGTGATTCCCATCCAAACGCAAATGCTTGATCTTGGAGTAGGATAATGGTCCCAGGATCTTACAGAAGCTCTTCACTTCAAACTCTAGAAATGAAAGAATGGAAAACTGTAATTGTTTTTATTACATGGGCTTGAAACAATCATGAAAATTTCCTCAAGTCCATAATAATACCTAATAGGACTTCTTCCCATTAAAAAAAAAAAGTCATTTATTTGATGTATCTATGGATTTGGAACTACAAAAGAAATATTTCAGGCTACCAAATGACACAGCGATATTTAATAAAAATAATTATGGTGCATCAGGATATTCAATGGATTTTTTCAAAGAACAATAATTATTTATTCTAAGTTCTTGATATAGAAAGGCTTGATTTTAGAAATACATTCAATGAGTGTATCATATTATCTAAGAACTTTTTTGACATATTTAATCTAGCCTGGAATAATGGGAAAAGCATGGCCTTAGGCTTATATTAATTTTTTACCTCTGTGATTTACCAGATGGATGACTTTGGATCATTCTTCTGATATTAGATATAACATATCTTACACAATGTGTTGCATGAAGATTAAATTAATTAAGATATGTAAAGCACTTCACGGAGTGCTAGCACCTAATATACACTAAATAATTATTGGTGTCCTTTTAATTTTGTTTTCTTTTCTGAACTACTTTACATTAGGTAGATCTGTGATTAAGCCAGTGTTTCACATTGCAAGTTTGAAATATGAGAACTAATTTTTGGCTATAGATTTCCTAATGGTAGAGAAATATTAAGGGATTCTTTTATCTAAGAGAACGTGGACAATTGGTATGCATAATTGTCATGTGGCAAAATAAACTAAATTAAAGACATCCGTGCAAAGTCAAATGACAAGAATACCCACCTGAAATGTATATACCTAAATGTCAAGGATTAGGAAGGAAGAAAGGTAACTACTCATTTCCAAATGACCATCTGTGCAGGGCACTGGGGGTTCAACCTCAACGTGGCACTGAGTGGCTGTTGGCATTTCTCCCATCCACCACCTTTCCCATCTCCCACATTCGCTCCTCCTTCTTTCACTGGTCTTTATGCCTCCAAATTCTCCTGTATCTCTCTGCTTTGGCCTGTTCCTGCTGCTAATCTCCACCCAGCACATCTAACAGGATTTCTTCAGCCCTCAAACATCTTAACTCCCATTAGCATTTTGGCCAGTCTGAGTAGTCTTTCTCCTAACCACAATTGTTTATAATGTGGGCACACATATTGCCAGATAGTGAGTTTTCCATTGGAAACAACTGTGAGGTTCAGCTCTGATAGCCTGACTGTGAATTGTATGACAAGTTGGTTTTCCAGATACAAGAAAGAGCATGTGGCATTTTAGAGTTGGCAATTACTCATGAAAATGCTGTAACCTTACTAGGAGTCACAAAAAACTGTTGCAGAATACAAAGTATCATATTAATAAGACACACTGTAAATTTTCAGATAGGAATGTCAATATTTTTGTCCAACGTGACAATGGAACCGACTTTTGTGGCATAAAGATGCTCAATTGCAATAGATTATTTTGCAGATATAATTGTTGTATGTATGAATCAGTGTTTCCCAACTGACTTTTTATTTAAAAAGTTTATCCAAGAATCATAGATTTCTCTTCTGCCAAGCTGTTAGAGAGTAAGGTGGGGAATGGTACATGTCAATTTTCCACCTGTGCTGCTTAAATTGAAAAATGACCCAAGAGACAAGAAGAGTGCATAAATAGTCCAAGTAGATCAAGTCAAGGTCCCACCCAGAAGGTAAATGAAAAATAAACTCTAGCTACAAGAGAAAGGAAGGAGAAACTGGAAAAATCAAATAGGGTGAAGGGTGATGCATAAGAAAAGAGGCCCTGTAATACTATTTTAAAACCATTCCAAATCATTTTCATATTCCTCCCTTCCTTAATCTTCCTCACATTCTTCATAAGAACACTGTGTAGCCACACACCCCATAATAGGGGTAACAGACAGAGACTGAGGCCATGATGGCAGAGTAATATGTTGAGTCCCAAGTAAAGATGTCAGAGAAGAACATGAGAACAGACATGCTGCTCTGGAGTTAAAGGGGGGATGGGGGTTTGGCAGCCCCTATTAGCTGTGCTTCTTCTGGACTTGTTTGTTCCTCCCTCAGCTAGATCTTGCCAAGAAATAAATGTAGGACACAAATGTAAGTCATGAAGGAGGCTAATAATAATAGACACATATTGGGCGATAACACAGGAGGATTAATTAGTCCAGGATATTCAATTTGAAGAAATCAGTGTTTAAATTCTATGGTCTTAATAGTTTCTTATCTGTTCACTCCAAAGACAGGCCAGATATTGGAAAAATAACTGCACTAGAATTCTTGTGTACTTCAGTTAGAGGGATATTTTGTTGGCCTTTTAATTCACATTTTAATGGAGCCAGATGCAATATTTGTGTAGTACAATTTAGGCATTTAAAAACTCAAGGATGCATCAATTAAATACAGGCACAGCTTTTACTTACTTTCAAGTTCATTGACCTCCAGGTAATAGTTTTCAAGGTTTTCATTGACCGTCGGTATACTTTTGAGCTTATTGTAGGAGAGATCCAGCTCAAGCAGGGATGATATGTTGAAAGTGTTTCCAGGTATTCCACTATCAGCCAGTTCATTATGAGATAAACGCAGATACTGCAGTCCCTTAAAACGCTTGAAATACTCGTCAGGGATGTTGCTGATCTTATTGTTGTCTAAGTAGAGAGTTAGAAGAGATACTGGGAGACCAGAAGGCAGTTTGCTCATCTGATTGAAGCTCAGGTCAAGGTACTCGAGTGACTTAAGACCTCTAAAAGCACCTGAAATGCCTTCATCTTTCAGTTGATTGTGTTGAAGATGGATGAAGGTCAAGTTTACCAGTCCTTCAAAGGAGCCGAGCTTCGTGATCTTGTTATTAGTAAGCTGCAGGTCCTCCAGAGATTTGGGAAGTGGGCCCACAGATTCAGTCAGATTGTTGTAATTTATATGCAGCTTCTTCAGTTGTTTAAGTTTAGAGAAAATTTTTCCTTTTATCTTGGAATTTTCTAGAAGGTTATGATCTAGAATGAGCCACTGCAGATCGGTTACATTTTCAAAGGCCTTTTCGTCAATATGGTCAATCTGGTTATTCCTAAGGTAAAGGTATTTGATTCCAGGAGGCACCATTGGCACACTTTTCAATTTCAGCTCATCGCAGTACATGGCCGTTGGAAAGCTTTCAGGGCAGTTACATTCTGGTGCACAATTTGGTGATGATCGCCCATAAATCGATAGGGGGAAATCGTAATCATAGTAGTACTGGCTGCTGGCACCACCGAGTAGTGCCAAGAGGAGAGTAAACGCACCTAGATTCATTTTTTGGCAAACGCTTTGAATCCTAAATAAAGTGGAAACATATTATTATAAAATAATATACTTTCAGAAAAAGGATATTCGATTTATAATGTTACATTCATTACAAAACGTGTGTTTTATTTCATAGTGCATTTTTCGTGCATCTAATGATGTATTTTTAATTTTTATTTAAGTATGAGGCTAAGGAAGTACGTTTACAACTCATGGGATGGTGAACAGGTTCGAATTAGATTGCGTACACATGCGCCCCCTTCTGGGTAAGCCGGGCCTAACTGTTCGAGTCAGTCTCTCCAAGTCCTTCCTTCTATTTAAATGCCTTCCTGCAAGAGGTTTATGGAAGGTGCCTACTGACCACCACGTTCGAACACTGCTTCGGAACACTCTTCAAAACCATAAAAAATGAAAATGAGAAGACAATTGTAAATTGTACGCTCTACCCTACCATTCCACATCATTAAAGTGTCTCATTAAGAAACCCCTTACTGAGAACAGGGCAATCTGTGGTTTTTGTCTGGAGGAAAGCTGTTCTTATGAGTGTGTGTGTGGGCGGGGGAGAGGAAGGGGGAGTACATTCCTTTAAAATGTCTAGTTATTGTTGGTGATTCTGAAGAAGAGGAACAGAATTCTTGGAGGGGTTGTGTGTGTGTGCATATTATTTCAACTTTTGTTTAACATTTCATACCTTTAGGCATATAACAAAACTGTTCTGAAATTAATATTTAGAATGTAAGTTATAGTAAAACAAATGTTTATTAATCGGGAAAATGTCACAAATTCTAAAAATTTTTGAACCCATAAAGAGATTCAACTGATAAAGATATTGTTTTCCAAGTTTTGAATTTAAAGTTTTCCTTTCTGTCAATAACTCACAAGTTCTCTACCTTCTTCATGCCAAAATTGAAGAACGCATGGTTCACTTATCTAGATTTTAGTACTCTTACAGAATGGAAATGGGAGAGAGCTGGGAATTGAGGAAAGTCTATATTTAACACTGGCATTAGGAGCCATGTAGGAAAGGATGAAATTGAGAATATCAATTAAAAACAATTTGCAACACTGATCTTATATGAACAGTCTAAGGTGAGGCTCAATAAAGCACAATTTAATTGCTTGGGGAAGTACAGGGTCAGATATTTAGGTAAAGGGAAATGGGACATAGAGTTGGACTTTTGGGAGTGAAGGGTTATTGCTGAGGAGAAGTTGGTAACTCTGAGAGGGAAATCCTTAATGTGAAGCAGGGTCCATATTCCAATAGATACCATAAGGTAATATATCTTCCTCTGAGAAGTATGGTACAAGCGATTGAATCTGGGTAGTTTGGGGTAAGTAGGATTTTCAGTATCAGGACATTTAAACATCTCTGCTTTACCTTGAAATTATAAGGCTCTTTATGTTAGCAGATAAAACCCTAAAAAATAGTGCTGGAAACGCTCTGATAGCTAACACAATATAACATGTAACCAGATTTTCAGTAAATTTTTCCCTAAGATAATGATGGAGTCATTTACTGTAGTTGACAGGACTTGGCCATGAGAACAATTACACAGCACGGCTTCTTTAGAAGTTACAGTAATGTTCATGTTGTAAAGATTTGTCTTGCTTCATTAATAAGCTTCCATCTCTTTTTAAATTCACTTTACACTAAAATAGAGCTTGGTAACTTAATGTGAGTACTGAATAGTAACAAAAAAAACCACTTCCATATTTTTTTTGGCAGAATAAAAACAAGGGCTCTGAATTCAAAGAGAGTTTGTAGCTATATAATGACTCCACTATGAAGCATAAATGCACTTTATTTACTTTCCCCCAGTTTTTTCAAATACCTGTGGTTATGGAGGAAATGCGTTTTCACAAAGTAAATCATATTTCCCAGAATTTCATCAAAACATGTTCATTAAGGCATATGTCCAAAAACCAAATCTTTAAAATTAACAAAACAGAAATAAAAGGGTCTAAGTCCTTCAGTTCACATTTTATAACAACATAAAATGTTTATGGCAAATTGTAACAAACTCTAACAATATATGTATGGCAAAATATTTTGAATACTGATTGAAATGGCCTTTTTTGGCAGCAAAATTAAGTTTGACAATACTAACTTATGTAACTAATTAGCATGAAATAGCAAATATTTTAATTACCATACATTTTCACTGTCTAGTTTAAATATTTTCTTATTCCAACCATGAAATGTTTTACAATTTCCTTTGCCAAGAAACACAGCATATACTGTATAAAGTTTATCTCAAATCCATAAATCATGGAAAACATGTTAAGCAAAGTGTAAAAGTTAAGCTCAAAACTATGGATATGCTGCTGAATAGCAATTGGCAACGTTGCTCTGGAATTTTTTCTGTTCCTGTTACAATAAATACTGTCCCAAACAGTCAGCATCCCCAGTGCTATAGTTAAAACAGCGCTTACCTTACTGTCTTGACTCTGCTTTCGTTAATTCTTAAAGCAGATGCACTATGGACAAGAATCCACCAATATATGCTATAAACGCTGTCAGGACGGGACTGGCTGCCAGATTCTTAGTGATACAAGAGCTGAAGGGGGGAAAACCCAGCCCAGTCACGCCAGTCTCTGAATGGAGTTATGTCATTGTGGGGAGCTGATGGTGTGGCATGTGAACGCTCTGCTCTCTAACGAAGTGCAGGTGGACGTGGTGAGCAAGGACAGCCCAGTACATTCCCCGTGGAATGAATGGGAAAGAGAGATGTGCTTAACTAGCCCAAATGCCATAGCTGTTAACCAAGAATTGCATCCTGCTGCAAGTGAGGCATCTACAGTCAGAACATTTCTCTTGCAAAGCTTTTCCCTTCTGCAGCTGTGGCAACAATTAAGTGTGATGCTGTCAGCCAACTATCATGTTCATCGAATGGTCTCATAAATCATAAACAATACATTATTTCAGGAAAATGCAAATGAGCAGAATCTGAGAATCCTTTTGCCCAGTGCTCTTGAAATCCATATTGATTTCCTTGGACTAACTTAAATTTTGGCCAGGAGGGTAACTTGCATTAGTTTCTAAAATGTAATAAAAATAATATATATATCTCTAATACAAATTATAAATATTAACATTTTCAGTTTACTTCTTATGTTAAGGGGATGTGTTTTATGCTATTCAGGTCTGGAACCAATCAGCAATGTCCTGCCTGTTTCTTATTTTGTGAATTTAATTTAGGAATTTATCCAAAACCTTACTGAGGGACAGTATGCGTATGCAATAGCTTAATGCCAAAAAAAGAAAAAAAAAAACATAAGAAAAAGTACACTAAAATATTACAAAACAATAATATTTCCTTCATTGCATACTAGAAATGTGTTTTTCAAAACTAAAAGTTATACAATGTTGTAATCTCCCAAAGGCCTGTTTTGATATACCTTTTATTTCACTTTCTGATGCATGCTTCTAGCAAATGGGAGATCTACTTAATTCCTTGTCTATTTCATTTTATGATTGTATCAACTCTATTTGTAGGATTTTTCCTCCAAAATTTTCCTTTCTTCGTGTTTATAAGAACACTTTGAATTAGGTATTTTAATATGTTGCCAAATTGTAAGAATTTTCCCTTTTTAAAATAATTTAAATATATCATTTTTTTCACTATGAAATCTGTGAAAAGGATTTAGTGTTAATGATCACTAATTCATTCACCTAAAAAAATAATATTAGAATAAATGACTTATTTTTGTCATAGAACTGTTAAAAAAAGGAATGATAATCTTCTTGAAAGTAAGACATAGAACAATAGGTGATTTATAACATATTTTGTTATTATTATTTTAGGAAAATTATAGAAATGCCTCAGTTTTATTGTAGAGGAAATTAATGAACTTAGAAGAAATCAAGAAAAGAAGACAAATAAACCAATCACATAAATTAAGTGGCTCATTGTAAGAGGATAGTTAAAACAATTCTAAGCATTAACTTTGAGTGTGTCAGATTATATAATCTGAGATTTTGTTTGAAAAATTCCAGCTATCCCCAGCATTTTTCTTTATGAAATAATAACTTTTTTCTAGCTTTAAATTTGATGCTTTAAAATCCACGTAAGTGTTATTATCACATTTTCAGAAGTAGAAATGGAGACTCAGAAAGTTTAAATAATTTGCTAAAAGTCACCTAACAAGTAAATGGGAAAACAAAATCATGAACATCTTCAGCCACTGGGAAGAGGATGGACAGATTGGAACTGACTCCAGGTAGTTAATGTACTTATTTAAAATATTTTATAAACAATATTATTATCAGTTGAGGAAAAGTTGAAATATTAACTGGGCAATAGTTTTTAAATGGCAGAAAAAAAATAACTCAGTGATAGTTTCTTTCCTTGTATATCAGACACTCGCATGCACCCACACACCCACATCCACACTGTGGACCTCTGAGGTGGATACGCCACGTATGGCATAAGGAGATTTAGGTCATCTGTGGTAATGCATGTTGGAGGTTTCGTCACTATCCATGTTAAATGATTGAGTTACCCCTTCTGCCCATCAACTGGATTCCCTCTGTTACCTGGGAGCAGACCACCATTAAGACGATTTCACCCACATCAACTGAGTCCCACCTGGACTTCTCAAGGCTCACCACAACTTGACAGTTTCCTTTTCTGTGATCAATCTGATGGCAGATTCTGCTTGTGACCATCTAGCTGGTGAACTCTGGCATGTCAGTCCTGAAATGAGAAAGTAGTAGAACCCAGATTTTGTGGAAAGATTAGAAACTTCCTCAAGCAAACTACCAAGAGTGAAAGTGAAAAAAGACAAAACAAAATACAATGTAATCTTGACAGCCTTAGTGTCTTCATCTTTAAAATGGACATGATGATGTCTGTAGGAAAACTGAGCATTACAGCACACCATGTGTATAATGCTATTAGTATAGGGGTTAGCATAATAAAAAAGATTGATATATTGAAATGCTTAATATCTTATAGCTATTATGAGTTATTATTCATAGAGTCATAAAACCAGAAATTTAGAATGATGTTCAGAGATCATCTAATTGATGGATACCATTAAACAAATTTCCAAAGTTCTGTCTCAGGTCTTTTATTCTCATATGAAGTGCTAAAGCTAATGTGTTACCAGTGCTCCATCTAAACAAACTGTGACCTCATTCTCCCTATGGGGTAAATGAATGATATTACACATTTTCCTGCAGTCTGTATGTAGCAATATGTGACTGCATTTACATAAGTGAAGTAATCTGAGAGCATAGAACATGATGAAATACAATGTCAATTCCCTATTAGTAGAGGAGAAATTTCTATTTTCATCAGTGGGGTTTCAAACTATTTTCTTATTATATACTTCAATTTTCTTATTACAAAGTAGTTTGTTTTAGCACATTTGGAAAATGCAGGAGAAAAGAAGAAAATAATAATTTTAGTACATTTGGAGAATATTTACAGGGGAAAAGATGAAAATACATATTCTAGCCCAGAGATAATTATTTTTTGATATTTTTTCTTAGGGTATGAATGTAGACACACACAAACTCATAGACACTTTGGTTTTCACAAAAATGTTACAAAATTATGCTTATGGTTTTGTATCCTTTTCCACATGACAATTAGTTGTGGACTTTTCTAAATCCTTAGCAATTATTCTCTAATGCCATTTTTTAATTACTATGTGAAATTATATTACATAGATGTGTCATAATATAGTTGTTAATTTTTAGTATTTCAATGAACACTTGCTTTCTCTTAAAATTTGCAAAGCACTATCGTATACAAGTATTTACTCTTCAAATTGGTTGTGCCTAATCTATTTACTCTGCTTTTCTCAATAGACACATTTTAAATGGTAAATGCCTTTTTAGTAAGTGGTTTGTATTTTCAAATCAGAGAATAAAGGAGTGGATTTGAAAGTTTTTTCTCTTCTCACATCAATCATATTATCATTCTTTTTTTTAAGCTTTTTTTGACTAAAACTATTCTAGTTTGAGGTTTGGTTATTGTATCTTCGTCATGGTTGGTAGACGTGAAGCTTTATTCTTTTTTTTTAAGTAAAGTTTATTGGGGTGACAATTGTTAGGTTTCAGGTACACAATTCTGTAATACATCATCTATATATCATATTACCACTCTTAATTTCAGTATTTTTTACAAGCCAAGGAACTGTCTTTCCTCTTGATAGACCTCATGCTCATATAGATGTATATTTTTAAACACATTCTACAATTGCTTCCACTTCTCTTTGCATTTTACATGAAAATATAATTCTAACAGTCAATAATAGGCTTTATTATATTTTTGCATTAATTCATTTGCATGATAAAAATAATATATATGAATGATATAACATGTTGAAATATTTAATAGAGTTCCAGGATTTAAGGTTAAAACAACTCCTCACCCAACTAACTTTCCAATTCCACTCCCTAGACGTAATCATTGTTCAGATTTTATATTTTATATTATATTCAGACATTCCTATATATACAACAGAATTCTATTTCCATCTCTCTCTCTGCCTGTGTCTCTTGTCCCGTATGTCCTACACTTTTCACCTAAAATATTTTTTCTTATTTTGTCTTATTAATACATATAACTTTGTATCATATTTTATATGGTTACAGAGTATCCCATTGTATGAATATATCAAAATTTGCCTATAGTTTTGCCCAATGGTGAGTGTTGCAATGTTTTTGTTTGTTACTTCAATTAACTCATGGTTATGGTAAACAACGTTGTAGTAAGCAAATTTTGTGTACTAGTGCCATAAAGCTTTAGGAAAATTCCAAAAGTGGAATTTCTGGAAAAAGCATATGCACATTTTAGGACTTTGGAGTAAATTTCTCCTTTCTTTGACTTAGAGAAATCTCTAATTTATTAATGCCAATTTTGTGCAATGCATCTATGGGTTGAAAAAGTCTTTGAATTTCCTTGCTTATGACAATGATCCATCCTTAAATAAGAGAAGAATATATTATAAATTTAATTTTATTATAAAATAAACTCTAAATTCAAAATACTAATCATTTTAGACAAAATTTAAAAATTTAGAAATATTTTTGAAAAACAGATTTAAAAATTATTGCAAAACAAGACCACAAAGTATAATTACTTTTGTTTATTTATATTGACATGAGGAAAATTTGAGGATTACAAAGCAGTGATTGATTGGACAATAACTAAGTTATAGAATTAATAGCCAATATATACAAAGAGAGCAATAACACGGTATTGTTACCGAGAACAAACTAAACTAATCTCTTAAAATATTTTGCACCTGCCATTTATACTCTAAACCTACCACTATAGAAAATTTTAGAAAGCACAAAAATGTGCAAGCAGGTATTCTGTTAACCATCAGAACAATGATATTGTCACACGCCGTGTAGCCTCTGGAAACTCTGCTTTTCCCTTCTAAGATAATTAAAGTGAAAATTCAAATAACATCTCAATATTATAGAAATAATTTTTACATTGTGGCCTCCCTGAGTATCTCGAGGTTCATGACCCACATTTTGAGAACGGTTGCACTAGACCTTTTTAATTGTTGACTGCCTGTCACTTATGTTTCAACTTACTTCCTCAGACAAGCTTTCTAACCACCCAAATGGATGTAGTTTATGAGACCCGTTCAGTTATTCTCCATCATTTTAAGATATTATAATTTCTTGCCATTTACCATTCTCTGGAATTATTTTTAGGTTGCTTGTTCATGTTTGAGCAGTGTATTTTATATCTTTGACTTTCTAGATATTATCTGTCCCTTAGGCTTGGTGCAGGTCCTCCATATGTATTTCTTGAGTGAACAAAGTATTTTTTCAGAATATTCCTTGTTATTCTCAACTTGTTTATTTTTAGATGGATTTTAATATGCATTTTGTAATATCAAAAGCAATACTATTGCATTTGAATAAGATCACATTGATTTTATAAATCAGCTTAGGAGTGGGTAACATTGTAAAAATATTGAGCTTTGACATCCAAAAATAGGTTGTCTTAGCTTTTATCTAAGTATTTGCTGTGTGTATGAATATCTAGTTTTTAACCGAATCTGTAAAGTAAATTGATTAACTTTGGAAAACTCTACTCCATGACAGAATTATGGTGGAATTTTATTCCCTTCAACCATCCAACTATTTGGTGTTTTAAAATAGGTTCTTTTAAATATTTCCTTCAGGTCAAATTTTCTCCAGTCTATCTTGTGTCAGTCAGTGAACCAACCCAAGCTAGAAGACACATCTCTGTGATGGGCAATGCTGATGTGGATTTCAATTTCGCTGACAGGATAAGTAAGAACAAATTAAACTCCCGTTTATTTTTCACGAAAGCATGTAAAGCACAAGAAATGTGCCCATGACATTGTAGTTTTGTTTCAATGTTCAAAGTTCAAACCTAGAAGTTTCTCTGACATTTCCTCTAAAGCTCTCATGACAGATACACATCACTGTACGTGCACCATGTCTACCAGGTATCATGACTTTATATGTCTAGTATCATGTGTATAATGATACACATATTTAATTGGATTTAAGTGGAGTGGAATAGGAAGTGTAATAATAATTTCAAATATGAAAATAAAAAAGTACATCAAGATTGTACTAAACCAACTAAAAATAGAAAAGTGATGCCAGGCATCCTGACTTCCACTTCCCCAATAATCTGTGTGTGTGTGTGTGTGTGTGTGTGTGTGTGTGTGTGTGTGTGTGTGTGTTCACTGAATAAATCTAGCAGTTAAGAGTGCTCTATAACATATGTGCTGTGTGATCTTGAGCAATTCTCTTTGCCTTTGTTTGCTAATCCTTTAAAATAGAAATGGTCATGTTATCCATCTCAAAAAGCTTTAATTATGAGTTTAAATGAGTTAATGCATGTTAAACTCTTAGAACAATTCATTGCCTACAATAAACAATAAATATTAGTATTATTGTTATAGAGGTCCGCCACAGTCAGCACGAATGAAAGAGAGGGACATGGAAGATTGTACATTTTACAGGAGAAGCAAATTGCATGAGATGGGACCCCTTGTTTCTGTCTCTTCTATTGTCTGCTCTGCAACTAACTTCATGTATATAAAGTCTTTAAACCTCATTTTCCAATTCATAAAACAAGGTTAATTGTCTCCATTATGGAGATGTTGATGATTAAATGAGTTGATATATTAAATTACTTAGAACACTGTAATCATATAGTGATTGATTTTTGTAAAGTTAAGTATATAAAATAGTAGATTTAATATTCATAAATGCTTAATATTTATACTAATGTTTACATTAAGCAACATGCAAAATTAAATGCAAATTATAGGTTATTATAACTACTGTACAATAAAATAATATGATGCAAAGAGAATACACCCATGGGAAAGCAGAGAAAGTCTCCCTATTGGATGAACTAATATTTAAACTGATTTTGAAAAGGTGAAGAAATAGCGGAAAAAAATGTTTAATGCAGAGAGGTTTAAGAATTTTTTAATGCAGATGGTAAAATCTTGGTTGTTAAGTGTCATGCAAATTGTAACTGATCACATAACAATGATCAATGAATGTAGGTCATCATAGTCCATACTATGAATTTTGGATTTTCATTCAAGTGCTTTGGAATGCTAGTGACTATTTATAAGTAATATAACATAAGGAATCAGAAAGTCCAAATGGGACACAACAGCATTAGTCCAGGCAAGAAATGAAGATGGTGGCTTGAACTAGAGAGGTGACAAAGAAGATGGATAGAATTTGATACATACAATTGCAATATAATCAAGGAATGAGTTAATTGCATAAAAATATTCCCTTTTAACGTCTGCAGCTTGGATCTAATTAAGAATTTAAAGATTTCAAGCACTGAGAAAATATCTCATGGGTTAATTTCCAATATGCAATTCAACTTAAAATCAATACAAAACTATAAAATAAGTATAAGGCAGCTTTAAGAATTCTGATTTATCCCTTAAAGGGAAGCCCAATAATTCATCAGTCCACTCATAAATGTCTATAAAGATGTAGACACCATATTGCACTAGAGACCAGCCCCTGTTCTTACAAAGCACAAAGTCTAAGTGGAAGAGATGCAAATAAACATGCAGTTATTTACTGTGTGGCAAGTTCTTCCACAGGAAGAAGAACAAGACACTACCGTTTCACAGAGCAGCAGCACCAGAACTGGCCCTGATTTACCGAAGAAGCTTTTACATTAGAAAGTGAAAATCAGTGAAGGATGAGCTGGAGATAGCCAAGGGGAGAACAATTCACACATTTCCAGGCAGAGGGAAAGCTTTTCAAACGTACAGGGGGGTGGAGGAGCCTGTACATGGGAATCAACTGGCCTCCCGCAGCTGAATACATGAATAGATTGGCTGTAGATATACTCAAAGTTCAAAATAAATTTCTTTTCTTTTGATTAACGCTATGATGGTTCAGAACACATACTTTTCCCAAGGAGTTAAATTAATTAAAGATTTAACTATGTGAAAATAACATATAAGATTAAAAATATTCTGGGATTAATATATTTACAATGAACACTTTCCTACGAGTCCAGTAAGCATATCTTCCTAAAACTACAAAGTGTTGAAGATTTAAATAACCGAAAAGTGTATTTTTCAGTACCAAAGTCATGCAGCATGTTTTGAAAATGATATAATGTTGACTCATTATAAAATAGGTTCCACTAAAAACAAATTGATGTCTAACATCGAGTGGAATAAGTACTCATTATTTTAGTGTTGAAAGCCTTGGTTCTGAAATTTAATATGTACCTTTCATTACAAATATTCTTTCTCAATTATAACAATATTTGCAAGGAAATGGTTGACCTGTAAGATTAAGTAGTTAATACACTTTCAGATGATACACATTTTCCAGAGTTATTTGGTTTTCCCTAAGCTTCAAAAGGAAATTTCACAAAATAGCTCTGGGGTTTTAAAATACAAGTTGTCATTGACTTATTCATAAACCACAAAGATGTTTTCATGATAATTACTTCAAATTTGAAAACTCTACTGTGCTTCTAAGTTTCCCCTCTGCAGAATGTGTATGTTTGGATACTCACCCGAACCTATTATATTCCAAACCACGTCCAATTTCTTCCTTTGCACAACAATGGAATTATATGATGTCAGCAAAAGTCTTTCTAAAGTTTCCACGATGAAAATGGGGCAGATACATTATAGTAATCCTGGCAATGATTTGTTCGTTGAAATATTTTCATATTTAAAAAAAAAAGCCATGTTGTTTTGTTCCTCCAGTTAGAATGCTTGTGACTCAATTTTTGAAATAAGTCAATGATTTGCAAAGTTGGCTGTTGATCAAAATCATTGAAGGAATTTTTTTAAAAATGTAGAGTCCCAAGAGATTTTCCTGGGAGGTACTAATTAAATTTGTGTGGCTGAGGAATCTACATTTTCACAAGTACCAAAAGTGATTAGGATAAGAAGAAGAAAATAGGTAAGTTATATTCTATTCATTCCTCTATTTTTGCTTCTCTATGTACTAGAAGATCTGACCACCCAAAGTTTGGAGGCCTCATGCTAATATCAGGCATGATATTCACACTATTGAAATGATCTTCTAAGGACCTCAGGATCCAAATGCCTGATTTCTTATGGTCTTCTGCATGAGCCAAAGAGCCACTTTATAGCTCTTATGCTTTTTCAGTCCTCTTATGGAAATGGTATCTCCGCCTTTTTTTTTTTTTTTTTAATGAAAAATGTGTGAGTGCAATGGAGGAAATTTGAAGTTAAACAGAAGGACTCCAAGAGGGAAGCAGAGATGTGTTCAGCATGACCTGTCTCATGACTATCTTTTCAGTCCACAAATAATGCAAATTGGAGGAAAGTTGTTAAAAAAACTCAAGGTCTTCAGGAATATTCCTATTGGTCAGATATTACAAGTCTGAAAACTGGATAGTCACAGAGTATTTATTCATTTTATATTGATTGAAAATGAATGTACTACATTCAGTTGTACAAAGAAAATTGGAATATTTATTTTTCATTTTTTTGTTTAGTCTCTTCTACCAGCACTGGATGGTAGGAAATTTAAATTTGACTGGCATTTTGTTAGTCTCTATCTATTTAAACAGTCTCTTTCCATTTAGATTGTCCCCTTAGTCTTCCAGGGTTTAACTCCCTCATCATTATCTTCCACAAGATGGAATCTGGATATGGAGGACACTGAATATATCTTCCTGGTGTCAGGGGATGGAGGTAAGGAAGGAGGGCTACTGGGATCTCTATTACGGTTCTTTTGTCCCTCTTGGTATCTTCCTGATTAATCCCTGCAACAGGAGCCTGAGGTTCCTGAGTTTGTAGTCTCTCATCTCTGAGGTCAGTCACGTTGTGTCAGTCCTCCGTGATGGTTCATTGCACACCATCTCTGGCTGGCTTTGAGTAACTTCTGATGTTTGGCTGTGACTCCCAAACAAACTCTCTCTTGGATGGCTGATTCTACAATAACAGAAACAAGGTCAAAGTTCCTTCAGTATAGTGAGGGAGAGAGAAAAGGGACCAAGATGAGTTCCATTATTAGTCTCCTATTGCTGCTGTAACAAATTACCACAAATTTAATGACTTAAAATAGCACAGGTTTACTATCTTTCAGTTCTGGAGCTCAGAAATCCAAAATGAGTTTTACTAGATTAAAATTGAAATGTCAGTGGAGCTGCATTCCTTCGGAGGCTCTAAAGGAGAATTCATTTCCTTGCCTTTTCCAGGTTCTAGAAATGCCCACGTTCCTTGTGTCTTCAGCTCACCATCTTCAAAGTCAGCAATGGTCAGTTGCATCTTTCTCACATCACATCACATCACATCACATCACATCACATCACATCACATCACATCACATCACATCACATCACTCTGACACTGACACTTCTGCCTCTTTCTTCCACTTTTAAGGACCCTGTGATTACATTAGTCCTACCCGGATAACCAGGATATCTCCCTACTTTTATTCTGCCAAGTATCACCCTTAATTTGATCAAGTACCTTAACTCCTCATTGCTACATGATGGAACATATTCACAACTTCTGGGAATTAAAAAATGGACATCTTTGAGAAGCCACTCTTCTGCTTGTAACCATTTCCAAACGTTTTGTCGAACTATAGATACATTTAAATAAAATCTCCAAATGTGTTTCATTATAAGAAAGTCTGCTCTTTAGGTCTATGTCTTCTAATATGTTTCATAATAATTTTTCAAAAATCAATTCTAGGCACATCACATGGTGTCTCCTAATTTATACTCTATATTAGAGAATTAGAGTTTCTACTTTTAAGATTTTAGTATTCAGTTAGGGAAGTGAGTTGAGATGCGATCTTTAGTAGAGTAATTAAGCTGTCACATCGCCAAATTGTGAATTTAATATTCCTTTGGAAGTCAGGGAAAATAAAATTATAATGAGTTTATTCTGGGTCTGGTTAATGTCCTTTCTGGGAATAGACATTGGAGTAACTTAAAAAATACACTGAGAAATTTGCCTGTGGGTATGTGGGTTGTATTTCCCAAAAGTGATGCTGTGCTCTAGACTGGGCAACCAGAAGAGGGAGAACATGAGTCCTCGCAGGTCTGCGTTTATTTCTGTGATCTTCATGATCATGACTCAGAGGAATCCTTAAAAATTCATTCTCTCATTTTGCCACTTCGGAAAAAAAAAAAAAAAAAGAGAGAAAGATGAGTACCTAATGGAGAAACAGTTGTGGAGTTGTGCTGGATTATGGACCACAGTCATTGAAAACATTTCCCCAAATTTCTAATATCCTTTTGTCCATGAACATCCCAGGATCCTTATGAACACTGACTCCCCTCTTTCCTCCGTGTCCTGCCTACTTCCCAATTATGTTTTCCTTTACTGTACCTTTAATTACCTTGTGATAAATGCAAACACCTGTCCTTGTCCTATGTACGTGTGTGTATTTAGTAGTACGTATCCTGTCCCCACAGAAGGTGACTAAAATGAACAAGGAAGTAAACAAATAAAGGGGGTGTCCCGTTACTTTTAGACTCACTACTTCAGATTTATTAGCCGTTATATAGGATTCTTACTTACATCCCCTATGACATAGTATATATTTGGGGAACAATCCTTAGAAAAAGAAAAAAACAAGGCAAAGTAATTATTCTATAAATATAGTTAACATATATGTGGTTAGTTTTGAACCCTATGCCTCCCTTCCTCAATTCCAAATATCACTTTCTGCCTAGGAATATTTCAAAATATGGGAAGGAAAAAGCAACACTAGGAAAAGAGCAAGGGTTCAAACATAAATGAAATTCCCAGGTCTCCCTTTCCCACAAATACACAAATCTTTCCACCTGAGGTGGTGAAAGATGTCCAAGATACTATTATGTGTTTGATAACTGTGACTCCAACGTACCACGTCTCATTGTACATGCAGAGCTCCATCAGTAGTTCATTTTAACGTCTTATTTCTTCAAAGAGTATTTCATGGTAATGATTGCCAGAGAAATTCACCAGTTTACCATTCTAGACAAACACAATAACGATCATTAACATTTTAGTGATTGGCAATAGAGAAGCCCTTTCGTGTATATTATTTGACATGATCCTTATTAAAATCCAGTGAAATATAAATTATTAATACTAAGCTTGTGCTAAAGATGAAGAAAAATCAGGCCTCAGCAACAGGATGTCTGCCTCCAAATTCCATGACTTCCCAGCTCTGCCATCTTTGACAGAGGCAATATTTTCTCTCATGTTTTCCATATCCCTTTGTGTACTAGCTCTCTCACCAACTCTCTCCACATTCCCCACTCAACTCAGATTCTTCCACATGCTTAATAGTACCTAGAATCCCTTGGGCTTTGCTCTCAGCGTGTTATCTACCAGTCTCAGTTACTCTTGTTTGTTTCTGTCATAGCACCTATTACAATTTGCCTTTTATTTATATTTCTGTTACTGTGTGTGTGTGTGTGTGTGTGTGTGTGTGTGTGAGAGTACGCACGCATGTGAATGTGCATGTATCCCTCAACAAAATTAGACAGTACTTGCTTTTTATGTTATTTTCACTGTAGTGCCTCCAGCATCTCTCATAGTGTTTTCTGCACAGGGTAGGAGTTCACATAGGTGTGGAATGAATGGACACATAAATGAAGATCATGGTTTAATCTAGTCAGACCTAAAAAAATATTACATATGATAAAGGATTCTGGATTCTATTATAGTAGGAGCCTCTTGAATATCTTGTAAGAATCAACTCATAATGGAGGTAGTCCAGGGATTCTGTGAGGTCTTGCGAAATGTTGGGAGATAACAGAAGTTTCCCACACTTCTCATGCCATATCCTGAAAGCATTTAAGTTTGGTCCTTTTGCACCGCAGTAGTCTTTTAAAACTTCTACTTCTCAAACAATTTATGTTTCAACAATATTTATGCTCTGAATCTCACAGATTTAACAGTCTCTCATTGCCAACTTAGCGCATACTATTAACACTAACATTGCATGTGCGTGATTAAAAAAATACAGAACTTGAGGACAGGTGGTAATATTAGTTCTTTCACTAATTTGTTGGTTTTTGTTGGTTTGTTTGTTTTCCTGGCAATCATTTAACTTCTTTGGGCTCTACAATCATTATCATTATAATGAAGTTAGAAAAGTATAAAGAGACAGAAAACAACCACAACAAAAATAATAGCAAACAGAGATAACGAGAAACCATTTTGGACCTATAAAATGAAACTAATTTAAGAAACATTGTTTTAATTGGCAAAATGTAGTGGAATGTTCATAGGCTTTGATCCAGTAATCTTCGTATCTAGATATCAAAATATTAAATGATTTATAATCAGAATAATACTTTTTTTCAACATTATATAATATGACGTGGAAAGAAACTCTAAAGTACAGGATTAAGAACATGAATATGTGACTATGTGGTAAATTCACATAATATAATATAACACATTATGAAAATTATACTCTTTATATAATGAAGTAGAAACATTTCTATTCAAATAAATCAGTAAAAGCGTGGTATGAAAATTCATAATTTTTATTTGCATTGATATAACAGTACGCACTTGCACCAGCATACTGTGTTCCTCTGAAAATAAAACTGGGTCTGTGGTGCTTGGCTTCAAAACACACATTAGGGCTTATGTTCAGGGGATGTCATCCTGAAAAATCATGGCAGGGCTTATTTTCTGGATAGGTTTTATTTTTGAGGAAACACGGTATATATCTAACAATGAAGGAAGTTATAGTGAAATCATTGAAACAATTATCTCCTTGAGCTAAAGATTCCTTTTAACTTTAATATTATACATTTACACAGCTTCATATCAAAATAATTGTCTCAGAGAGAGGCAATACCTAACAATGATTAATTCCTAAATGCTGATGCAAGATTCCTTACTTTATGTTTTTTTTGTTTTTGTAATTATGATCTAATTATCTTATTTATGTATTCTTACCCCAACCAAAAATAAAGTGAAGAATTTGCCTGTTAAACTTATGTGAGCATTTTGGATAAACCTTTGAAAACTTTTAATTTAATTTTCACACTGACAATTATAGTAGTTTTAGGAAATGAAATGATATTTTCTGATTCAAATTTGAGAAAAAATTATAATACAAAATTAAAATTATGTATTCTACAAATTGCATCACATTTTCAAATAATGTGATAAATATTATATTTTTTCAAGCACATCTCCCCTCATTTTTATGTCTATATTTATTTTGAAGAAAATAAATACTCTGGGTACTCAGAAAACATTACCTCACCTCAAAAAAATACTGTTTTCAATAGATGTCCAGTCTAATATAACCAAAGAAGGCTTTTCAGACATTATGCGCTAGTGTAAACATAGGAAAACCTCAGACAAACCTTTGCTCTGTTTGCAAAAAGGATTCTTTTAGGTGACTGTTTTTAAACTTCCTTAACTCTGCTTTTCCATTTCACCAGCAACAATACCTTACAGTTTCTGAAGACTGATCCTTAAGGTATCTAAGTCACCAACATTTTCAGAACCCAATACTACAGATGTGATTTTCCCTAATTTGTTTGCTAAAAATAATGTGGTGTTTTACCACAACTGCAGTTTTCTGGGTTCAGAATCCAACCCAGAGAATTTCATTTGGTTTTCTAATTTGGTCCAGCTGTTGAAGAAGAACAATCTTCTTTTCTCTGTCTTTTTCTTTCTCTCTCTTTTCTTTCTTTCTTTCTTTCTTTCTTTCTTTCTTTCTTTCTTTCTTTCTTTCTTTCTTTCTTTCTTTCTTTCTTTCTTTCTTTCTTTCATAATTTTTCTCAGAGAAAAATTTCTCAGAGAATAAATTTTCTCAGAGAGAGAGAGAGAGAGAGAGAGAGAGAGAGAGAGAGAGAATGATCATCATCATCATTCTTTGGATGCTCATGACAAAATGGAAGTAACCTTGTTGAAAAGAGTGAATTTTCAGTATCAGAAATGCTACTAGCACACACTCATTTCATAACGTAGGTGTTTACAAGGAGTGCATATTTACAAGGAGTGATGCAGACTTTACTAAATGTGCTAAAATTGTGTCACCTTGAACTTATTTTTTTCCCTTCTAGTATCCAAGTTACTCCCTCAGATTCCTCTGGCAGAACACAAGTTACAAATCATCTCTATTAACTGGACTTTTCCCCTGAACACTCCAAATTAAGGAAAAGGAAATAAATAAAAGCAAATAGTTTGCACAGTTTTGAACAATAATCCAAAACCTGAGTAGTTAGTTGTGAGGGTATGTATAGAAATTAACCAACCAGTCTCCTCCATTCAAGCATTCATTCATTTATTTAATCATTCATTCATTCAGTCAAGATATATGGAATGCCCAACTATGTGTCTAGAATTATCCTATGTTTTTGACATACAGCAAAGAACAAGACAAAGTCTCTCCTCTCGAGGAGTTTATCTCTCTGGGGGAGAAAAGATAATAAACAAGAAAACAAGATAAACATAAAATAGTTTAAGTACTATGAAAAATAAAACAAGAAAAAGGGATGGGAAGTGATGAAAATGTACATTGTTTTATAAATGATTATCATGCAAATGACATTGGAACACAGGTCAGAGTCCTAGATAGAGGGAAGAGCAAGTATAATGCCCTGAAGTAGGACAAGCTTGGCATATTAGTACTGAGAGTTGGACAAGGAATTTTCATGCACAGCCTTATAGATTGAGTTACTGTAGAAGTGGTGTTGTTTAGAAGTGGAGTAGAAAAAGGGAGAGAGTTGAAGCAGTAAAATCACTCAGAATGTATCACATCCAGGTGACATATGATGGTGTTGATTGGTTGGAGATGATGAAAATGGGACAGATTGAGGACATGCTTTGGGTGTTATGCCAGTAGTAGTTGCTGATGGTTTATCAAAAACACTCCCAACACTTGAATGAACAAATCAGTGACTATCGTATATTGACAAGAAACAACCTGTGTTTATTTCAATAACTGAAGGCAATGAAAATCATATTATGTTCTCTTGGATGACAAAAGGCTAAGAATATTGCTAATGATTATCAGGAAGTAGAGTTGAAAAATAGGTACACTAATTACTGCTAAATGAGTAAAACTCATACTCCTTGTTTAAAATTCAGTGGGTTTATTACCAGTACATTATTCTGTTCCCTAGTAGTTTAAAAGGTTTGCTTTACTCACATTTGTATTTATTCCTTCTTAATTAAATTAACCAATGTGTATTAACTACCTACTATAACCCAGGTCTTTGTGAAATAACATAGACATAGTGCATACACATAATTACAAATTTTTCTATGAAAATTCTGACAATTTTGCTCCATTTTCTTTTGAAGTTTAATGCTGTAGAGAAGCCCAAGGCAGGTATAATAATTTTCCCTCGGTAGACAGTCTCTTTTATTGTTGCTTCTGTCACGTTATGCCTGTGTGATTTTGTGTGTGTGTGTGGCTAGTATTATATTTATTTTTGAAATCCAGTTACTTTACCAGGTTTCATTAAGATTGTTTTTTTCATTAATTTTTTGATACTTCATGGTCCCATTTTAAGTGGCAGATTAAAATTTTCAACTCAGAGAAGGTTTCCCTGTTTTGCCTTTGATTATTCCTTTTGCACTATTTGAATCAGTTTATTTTTAAAGAATAGCAATTACTCACTGGATGATTTTCTTGTACTGTTTTTATTTTTCATCACATTGGATCATTCATCCCTTTGTCTTTTCCTTTTGCCTTATTTCTACAGTGTTGATTTACCAATTTACTGTCTCTGAAACTATATTATTTTTCTCACAATGCAATTTTATTTCTTTAAACTATGTTTGTATATCATCCAGTTTTCTATTTCTTTCTATTTCAGTATCTATTATTTCACACACACTAGTTCTTCAATATTCATTTAGAGTAGAAGTAGAGCTTTTCAAAATTTCTGTTTTCTAGATCAGTGGTTTTCAAAGCAGCGCCTTTTCCCTGCCACAACTTCAATTCTCCCTTTTATTTTATGTTATAGGATCTTTATTATTTACATACCGTATCTCAGTTACTTTTCCTAAGTAAGTTTTATAGTAAGTGTCTTTATTCTTACCCATTTAATCTTAAAGTGATAAACTGATATGTCTAATGCCACTCATCTTGTAAACAGACACACAAAAAGAGTATCCCAAGTCATTTTGACCATGGGTTTTTAATCTTTATGGTTGCTCTCCACTATCTTGGAAGCTGATTTAGATTCTGAGGCTATAGTTCAGGCTTCCACGTGAGCTGTCTGGGTCCCCTGGGCATATTCTCCTTCAGCTCTGAGACCTGGGCCTGCACTAACCCCATAACCTCTCTGGGGATTTCCACCTCTGAGCCAGAGCTGCCCTGTTCTGACCCATTTGTGTATCAGGGATGTGAACCTCTATGCATGGTGAGAATTACCTTAGTCAATTCAGGCTTCTCTAAGAAAATACCACAGACTGGGTGGATTAGAAACAACAGGAATTTATTTACCAGAACTCTGGAGGCTGGAAATTCGCAATTGAGGGCCAGCACAATTGGGTTCTAGTGAGGACTCTCTTCCGGATGCAGATGGCCAACTTCTCATTGTCCTCATATGGCAGAGAGCAGAGCAAGGCAAGACCTCTGGAGACTCTTCTCAAAGCACTCATCCCCTCATGAAAGCTACACCCTCATGGCCTCATCGAACGGTAACTACCTCCCCTAGTTCTCACCTCTTAGCACCATCACATTGAGGCGGTAAGTTTCAACACATGAATTTTGCAGTGTTACAAACATTCAGTCCATAAATGCGATGAAATGGATAAATGAGAGAATGAGGAGGTAAGAGAGTGAAGGAGTAGAGGGGATACCATAGAACAGGCAGAGGGAACTTTTTCTCCCCAACTCTTGTTAGCAACTCATTTCCTTATCGCCTAGCTGATGAATTAGGTCTTTATTTAATCTCATTTGTCTATCAAAGTCCCTGTCCTTTTACATTATTTATTTCTTGTCTCTTTTTTTCTTACAAGAATATAAATCAATTGCACAGTTGGTTGTAAAATAACAATGAGACTATATCAGTGAATACACTTGTCAACTAAAAGCTGCCATATCAATATAAAATAGAACTGCTATTATTATAATTGCTACTGAAAGGAAATCCAGAGAATGAATATAAACTAATGGTTGTTAACTAAATTTATTGTAGAAATCATTAATATATATGTGGAGAGAGAGAGAGAGAGAAAGAGAGAGACAGAGAGACAGAGAGAGAGAGAGAGTCAAAAAAAGTGTATGCACATTTTAAGAAAGGAAAATTGCATTAAAATTGTAATACTGAATATATACTAATAAGAAAAGATGAATACAAGTCAAGTTTGACTTCTGCAATTATTAGAGGTGCTCAAAGTGGTTACCATCAGAGTCCAGACACTTCTCATTATGGCAAACTACTGCTTGAGCTACGCTCACCAAAGTGTCCACTTGTATACATTTCTTTGTCTCTCTCTCTGTCTCTCTTGCTATATATATCACACCAAATAATTATGCTGTACACCTTAAGTTTCTATGTTATATGTGAATTATATATCAATAAAGCTGGAAAAGAATTAATGTTTTTTTCATGTAAATAAGCAACAACTTCAAATCAGTTTCCTGTTTGTAAGAGTCAGAAAGAACCAAAGTCAAGGAGTTCTAATACAGTACAAAAAGACTGTTGACATTATTACCTAATTTCCAACATTTGTCAACTAAGGCTGGAGGCATTATTTCTGAGAAAGGAGTTTAAAAATGCACACAGGCTATCAGAAGAAAATGTACGCTTTGTGAACATGACAGCATCTTTTAAACCTTGGCTACCCTGCACAGCCTACTCATGAGTAAAGTTTCCCACACTGACTTTTCCTTTCAGAACTCTATGAAGTGCATTGCCACTCATGTTAGGGAAATAGATCTCTAATATATTTATCAGTGAGACTGAAGCTAGGAAGAATTACCATAGGAAAAAAATCTGTCTATTAATACAGATGGCATGGGAAGGATCTTAATCACAATAACACCATCCAGAAACATCTGGTTTCATAAGCTTTGTTTATCATTCCCGAGACCTCAGTAAAAGCTGTGTGATTTGTAGGTGGCCTGGTATTTCTTACAGCGTTCCAGATGTTTTTTCCTAAAGTCAAGGACAGCCACAGGAAATTTGTCTAGCATTATAATTTTTAACGATGAACGGGTACACGACACTTTTGACTTTCATTTTCTCCCAGAACCTTCTCAGACAATATCTTTTTATTCATTTTTAAAGTTTATTGAAATAATATCTCAGTTTTACATCCCACAGTTTTTACTACAGAGAAGAAACTATACTTTTTTTTTATTTTCTCCATATCTACCATAGTTCCTGTAATATTCCAAATCCTCAATAAATGTGTGAATTAAAGGAATAAATGAATGAATAATTAAATTAATTAAAATTTTATTTTCTATTTTATGAGCATGTTAATATTGCAAGAGGATATTCACTCTTATCCCTCATACACACATAACTGGTTTTGTGATAAGATGGGAAAAAGTAAATTATTTCAAGAGAAACATTCTATATTTTTCACTTATCAATGCCAGACCAAGTGACTATATGGATTCTTTATAAACTAGCAATCGATACAAATTACAGAATTGTCTATACTAGGATTCCATGAAAAAAATGACCTTAACTGTGAAATTTATACGTGTTTCCATAGTTTTCTAATTAAGTGTGTTGGTACAGTGCCTGAGGCCCACTGAGGTCTCCTGTTGTTTCAGTAATATGCCTTCTTCATGGTACAAGACTGTGTATTCATAACTGTCAAACCACCGGCAAGTTATCAGCCCACATTTAAGGCAGGCTGCACTTTTGTTAATGTGAGCTCTTGTGGGAAACAGAAACTTGACTGTTTTTATCCCATTTTAAACTCGTAAGAGAAAACAGGGATTTTTTTCAAACACGATAAAATTCTTTCTCCTCAAGAGATTTTTCTTTCTTAGTGTCGTTCAAATAAGGACTGTTTTGGAAATGCTGACAAGATCTCAGCAAAGGCATCCAGTGTGAAACATATAATATGTTTATTTACCTTAGAAACCAGAAGAACATTGCAAAAGGCCAGAATTGGCCCTGCAAAATGTGTTGTTAACATGTACAGTTTGACTGCTTAGGTTGGATAAAGTCAGGTAATTTCTGCACTGATAAAGAAAAACAATCCATTTTCTGGCATCTTTCAAATGTCTAGAACCCAACTCTCTTCCCTGAGCTCCAGACACTTAGATCCAATGCCTCCTTGATACGTCCATGTGGAAATTGAATAGGCATCTCCAAATGAACACATCCAAAACCAAACTTGATTTCCAACCTCTCCACCTCAGCTTCCTCACTGTCTTTCCCATCTCATTCAGTGGTGACTTCATCCTACCAAGGGCTCAGGCCACAATTCTTGGAAGAAGAATCTCTGTCTTTATTATTTTTCCCTCACACCCCATTTGACTTCTCAGCCATCCTTGTCCTCTGTATCTTCAAAACATTTCCATATCGCGACTCCATCCCACTACCTTCTCTGCTACTATCCAGCTCAAAACCATTATCAGCTCTTGCTTGGTTATTACAGTGACATTCTAAATATCTTTCCTGGATTGTCCCTGTCCCTGTACAGTCTATGCAGCCAGAGGTATCCTTTCCCAGACAGTTGAATCAAATCATTCCTCTGCTGTGGACGCTTCAGTAGCTTCCTGTCTTACTCAGAGGAAAAGATAGTCTTTAAACAGGCCTAAAAAGCCCTATAAGATTTAGGTTCCCATCACCTCTCTGATCTCATGCCATACCTTGCGTGCCTTTCCTCCCTTTAGTCTATTCCCATGTACCCTCTCTGCTCTTACTAGAACATGCCATCCATCTTCCTAATTTAGAGCTCCTTTCTTTTGGTTTGCTTCCTTCCCTCCTTGATATCTCTGCCCCAATGTCACTTTATCTGAAGGTCTTTCTCTGACCATCCTAGTATATAAAATAGCAAGTCCCACCCTCTCACTTTCTTATTTCCCAGTCCTGCTTAATTTCCTCCATTTTGTCTGTCATGCCTCAGACTGTCCCCTGCACTGTAACATCTGTTGCATGCGGGTGACATTGGCCATTGGTCTATCTCACAGGAGGTCTTTAATAAATATGTGTTGAATAAACAAAGTGATCAGTGTTAGTAGGTACTCATATATTGGGCATGCACAGAATGGCTAGAGTATTTTGAGTACATTTTCAAATTGATTTGTGTCTCTATGCTTGCACATGATTGCCTGGAAACATGAACTCAATCCTCACAGTTCCTGCTGGAATAAGGAGCTTGGAGAGAAAGTCTCCTCCATCAATAGCTATACATTGCTGGGAGTCATGTACTAGGTGGCATCTCACCTAGGCCTTTTCTAATTATCTCACACTGCGGAGGTGCAAATACAGTTTCTCTTACTTGAAAACTATTTAACTCCATTTGAAGGTTGTTTTACATTCCCGGATGTTAATGCTTCCATTTTATTTTAATAAGTTTAGTGTTTTCCCTCTCTTCATTTTTCTTTGTTTTTCACTCTTATACTTTGTAGTGTGAAATTGATAGCTGTCCCAGACCTGTGACTCAAAGCAACTGTGACAGATGGTTCACCAGAATACATAAACAGATCCACTGAAAGAAATTCTTTCACAATAAGTGTGGGAATTAAAAATGAGCAGCAAAGTCAAGAACAAAATGACTGTACTACCAAATCAGCAACCTATAATACCTGTTCTGTGGGAATCTGAAGGGCCATAGGATCTTGTAAACAGTTCGGTGTGCATTAAAAGCAGTCTTGGATCAGGCTTTTCTGGAACTTTGGATGACTAAGAAGCTGTGGCATTTTTAGTTTCCTTGTGGAATTGAGTGTTTTGTTTTGTTTTTTTGTATGCATGAAAGATAAGGCAATGAGATTTTGCATCTGTAGCTGGAATGAGCTGTGGAATGAAGGAGTTCCTTGGAACAGTATTATGGTGAAAGAAGAAGGAAATAAAAGAAAGAAAATAGTAACAACTTAGCAAAAGGAGTGAACCAAAAGGAAAGCTGAGACCCACATTATGCCTGATTTATGTGATGAGAATGACATAGCAATTTTCATTGTCAAATCAAGGTCATTGAAGAGAAATGCATTAAAAGAACATAAATACTGTGTTATGGAAGATTTGGGTCGCTCGAATATGGTAAGATGACCGGCCTTAAGGCAGAAAGGAGTACAGCCTGTTTAGCATAAATGGGTGAAGGGGGCTCACCCAACTACAAAGGGTCAGAAGCAAAGTCACACTTTCCAACCTCTTATGCAAACAACACAAAAACAAAACTATTAAGAAAAATGAGCGCAGAAAGTAAATAGCCATTTTTATAAAGACAAAAAGAAAGTGAGCATTAATGGTTGAATTGTGTCCCCCAAAAAATATATTAAAGATCTAACCCCGAGTACCAGTGAACGTGAACTTATTTGGAAATTGGGTCTTTGTAGATGATCAAGCTATTCGTAGGATGAGGTCATACTGACTTGGGATGGGGCCTAATCCTACATAACTGGTGCCCTTATAAGAAGAGGAGAACAGACACAGATACACAACGCAAGAAGAGAGAAGGTCATGTGGAGATGGAGGCAGAGATTAGAGTTCTGCTAAGAATACCTGGAGCTACCCAGAAGCCAGAGAAGCACGGAGGGGTTCTCCCATAGAGACTTCAAAGGGAGCTCAGTCTTGCCAACATCTTGATTTTGAACTTCATGTCTCTAGAACTATGAGAGAAGACAATTCTGTCATTTTAAGCCACCCAGTTTGTGGTACTTTGTTACGGTAGCTCTAGGACACTAAAACAGTGGCGGTTTCTCACAGGGGCTGTCGTGCGGGGAGTCTGGCGGGTCTCTGCTCCCGCTCCCCACAAGAGAACGCAGGATATGGTGAGGCCAAAAAGGAACACCAACGGAGCCATAAGTAAGGGAGTCATATCACTATATTCTCGCTGGCGGCATCCGCCTCTCTGCAATCTGCTCTTCCTAGCTCAGCCACCATCTTCTTGCTAGCCCCCATTTTTTCTGCTAGCGTAGCCACAGCAGTTATATTAGTGGCCAATGGCTCACTGGTTACAGCTGACGGCCAACTAGACACAGCTGATGGCCATCCAATCACAGTTGATGGTCATTTATTACCTGAGCCAACACCTTTCTATGTGAGGCTGAGAGCCTGGAAACTGCTTTCTGGAGCTCTGTCCCCACAGGGGCCAATTAGTGAGAGACAAAACACAGACATGGAACAATAGGAACTGAGAGGACTCTACTGCTTTGTTCCTCGAAGTATGAACCAAGGAGCCGCAACATTCCCGGGAACTTGTTTGAAATACACGATCTCAGAGCCCAGCCTAGTTCTGAAACCTAATATCCCTTGAGATGATGGCAGCACAAACTATGTGGCCCAGGGAATACCAACAACAGCACCAACATATTTGAAACTTTTTCATGCGCCCGGCTCTGATGTAAGAGTCACACCGTAAGTTAACCCACTTAATTCACACAATCTGCAAGGGATGCACTATTATTATTCCCATTATATAGACAGGGAAATGAGTCACGGAAAGGTTAAGTAACTTTCCTAAGTCATGCAAAAAGAAAATGTTGAAGTCAAGGAAATGAGCTGCATGTATTTTTATTTGAAAGGAAAGATACACAAGAAGAAAAAGTTGATACTTGAAAGAGGGGTGCCAAAAGCTCAGAGTTCTCTCTCCTTTCATTCCTGAATAAAATTAGAAATAGCTTTCCTGCTGCAAAAGGTGCGTTGAAAGATCTGCCTTGCAAATAAAAGTCCAAAATGGTCTTCCTGTTCTATCTCCACACATCCCTCACCCAGTGGTAGGTTAAGCGTGTGTGGTAACTGCAAGCTTTTTCCCCTACAAGAGGAAAGATACCATATGGAAGAGGCAGGAATAGGGGGAAGAGTGCAGTATTCAAGGTCAAGCTCAGAGGAAAAAAGAAATCTAGTGATGACACCAACCTTAAACACACGAATAGAAACTACCTTTTTATGGTGGTTGTGGGAGTGGGATCTTTTGGGAGGTATAAGAGAGAAGAAAATGAAAGACATGTCCCCTCTCCTATTGAACATTCTAGGAAATTGATGCTTTGTGACCCAGCAGTAGTATGGAAAGAGGAAAAAAGGTGACTTCCTCTAACGCTATCCTTAGCTCTGTGTGTATCAAATGTAAGGTAAACCGCGGCCTCTGCTTCAGAAAAAGGTAAGGCAGCCCAGTGACCCTCCTTTATGCCAGCCTATCAGAGAAGATGTGCCTAGGCACAGCTCTGAGTCTTTGAACTTGCTCTTTGCCTTGAGTAGCCTCTTCCCCTAAATCTCCCTTTTGAATTCTTCTAATGCATTCATTGAAACCACCTTAACCATTATCTCCTGAGTAAAGTCTCCCATGCTTCTCTGTGCTTATTCTGCTACCCTTGGCAGAATAGACCCCCACCGCCTTCCTTTGAACCACTGCTGTAACTTACATATATTTCTATGATCAACTTTATCCTTCCGTATTTCTATGATTGTGTCCTTTGCTAAGGATGGCATCTTCTTCATTCTTATAACCCCCATGACTAGCAAAGGCCTAGTAAATATTTTTGCATGAATAGAAATCCAGTCTGTATCATGGAAGTCATATTTAAACTCAGTGGGAGCTTTTAGAATGTGACATCCAATATATCCAGTAATTCTATATGGCTAAAGTTTTAAATTCACTAAAATTAAATAAAATTTACAATTCATGTCTTTGGTTCTATTACATTTCTAGTGCTCCACAGCCATATGTGGCTGGTGGATACTATCCTAGACAGTATTAAAATAGGAGATTTTCAAAACTGAGCAGTGTTGTTGTAGAATATTTTCATTTTTTATAAAAAAGTTCATTATTTTAAAAATGTAACAACACTAATTCCTACTTATGGGATTACCCATTATTTTATAGCCCCGCACATTATTTCAGGGAAGATGGAAGATACTGTGGATGTTCAGTGATTTTTCATTATTGGACACAAACATGTTTTTGATTTCTAAAATAGCAAAAGGCAACACACTGAAGTGATGGAAACTTTGTCTTTCTTACTTACAAGCTGTGTATCCATGGGAAATTTACTTGAACTTCTCTGGAGGTTCTGTAAAAGGGAAATTAAACAACCATTCATAGCCCACAGGGCTATTGGAAGTATTAAATGAGATACAGTAAAGACATACTGTTCAATAAAGGACAGTTATTATCTTTATAGCATCTGAACCTCAAGACCCTAACCTATTAACAACACAATGCAGAGGAACTGCATTCATGGAATCTATTCCTGGAGATAAGAACCATGAATAGCTTCCTTTCTTAGTGTTTAAGACCTTTGGTTTTGACAATTCTATGAACTGTTTCAACTATTGCAAAAGCAAAGGCCAACCCTACCTAGATCAGCATACATCAGAGTTATAATGCTGACTCTGCATTTGCTACTTATCTCCATTTCATCATCTGTGAAATGGGAAGAGTATATTCTTATAGGATTTTTGTGATAAGTAAAGACATGGTCCTAAAAGAGGCTAGCACAGAAGCTGGCAATTTTATGCACTGAATAAACTCCAGAAACAAATATCTGTTGCTGCTGTTGTTATCATTTTCATTTTTCTGTCTGGAGTTTTTTCATATCTACAATATATCCAGTGATAGTTTATTGAGTGAATGAATGGAGTATGCTAAATAGCCTCTTCCAGTTATTGCCTGATTTACTTGTAAGACTATGAATAAATATCACTAACCTCATCATTTCATGAAAGTCTAGCATATAATTAAATAGCTTATACAAAGCTTTGTGCATTTCAGGCAGTAACTGGTATAAAGGAAAATGTGACTTTAATTGCAACAGCTTAGAGCTCTGCTTCGAGTCTCATGAGTCTCATAATTAACCAGGTATTATTTGTTTCCTTCCAAATTTATATATGATACATAACTGACTTCCCCTTAATATTGACAGTGTAAGTTTTCTGCTTACACTTTGGTTTTTAACACTAACTATATTTATTTAAATAAGTAAACTCTGCTTTAGTCGAAGCCATTTTAAATATAGCTGGTGTTTAATAATGGAAAACCAGATTCAGCTAATCATTTGACAAAGTTTTAAAGTTTCATCAAATATATATACATATATATATATATAATTATATATATGTATATATATAATTATATATATGTATATATATACATATATATATATAATATATTTAGTAGCATCTCTGATCAATGCACAAAAGTCTAAAATAATTGTGATTCAGAAAAAGTGCCTGGAATGACATATGATATGCATATAATGTTTATCTGAGATTTGTAGAATTTGTTGTTCACTATTCCTACAACTATAATTAGAGCGCTGGGCTAGTTATTCTTCAAGTGCCTTGACTGGATCCATTTTCCTCCCTTCTCTGCCCTGCCTCAGGAGACGATATCATCTCTCTGTATCAAACTAAAAATCTTCTGCACAGCAAAAGAAACCATCAACAAAATAAAGAGGCAACCAACTGAATGGGAGAAGATCTTTGCAAACAACACCTCCAAAAAGGGGCTAATATCCAAAATACATAAGGAACTCATACAACTCAACAACAAAAAAATAAACAATCCAATTTAAAAATGGGCAGAGGACCTGAATAGACATTTCTCCAAAGAGAACATACAAATGGCTAATAGACATATGAAAAATATGTTCTGGCTTTCTTGATGGTTCTCTTCCCTTTAGATTTGAACAATCAGAAGGTCTGTATTAAACGAGAAAGGTAGATGCCCTGCTTCAGTATCTCACTTGTGGCAGGAGTTGTATTCCTCCAGAAACACGGACCCATGGACAGAGAAATCCTCCCTAGTTGTCACCTCACTTGGCTCCAGAATCTCAATTTCTTCCCCTGTTTATTTCGCCATATGGGTGGGCATGGCTTTCCACCATTGCCAGTCTCTGGGTGCCTCGTCATCTTTTGTTTGATGCGGTAAACTCAGTGCACACTCTATCATAGTCCCTTCATTAAATTATCTTCATGTGAATTCTCTGGGGGTAAATGCTGTTTTCTACCAGACACTGCCTTGTACAAAGGAAAAAGAAAAAAGCTTTGTTGCCAAGTATTTACCAGGTATTTGGCCACAGGAAGGTTATTTAATTTCTCCTAACTTTAGCTTACTTTTCTACAAAATGAAAAAAACAATAATGTTTACATATTTACTCTATAGGATTGTTAAGTTGGTATGCAGTGATTAGTAAGAATCTCATGACTTTTCCTGGAAATACCGCACTAATGTTCTTTTGTGTTCTGAATGGGGTAAATGATAGGGGATATTCCTACATTGCAACCATAAGAGAAGCCAGACTGCAAATGTCATGAAGGAGGGAAGAGCTGAAAGAACTGCAGAGATGCTCAGCTAGAAATCTGATCACTGCAGCTAAAGGCTCACCAAATAGCAGGACTATTTTGTATTTCCCTTTATAGTTTAAACCAGTTTGGATCTGGTTTCCAGTATTTGCAACCATAAGCCATCCAACGTTGTAAAAGAAACAAACTGTCTTCACATGTTTACTTATTACTTGTGGATACCATAAATATACTTTTAGATAAATATGTACTCTTGGTAGATCAGCTCTTTTTCCAGGTTTGTTGAATGGTCGGCTTTGATAGTTGTTTATGGATCCTGCAGAAAAAAAATCTGAAATCGGAGGTTTAACTAAATGCAATAAATATTTCTAACACATCTAGTAATCATAGAAATGTTCAGGTAAGCAGCTTGATTATACACAGGATAGTTTTAAAATTGATTTAGTATCTTAGTAACTGAAAATATCGGTTTTCTAGTCCAATCAGAAAAAGTCAGCTTTGTGCTTTATCATCTTAACATTAAATATAGATAATGTAAGTTACAATACACAGATGTTAAAAGACAGAGGTCAAAGATATATCTAAGAACTTGAAAAGATGTTCTGCTCATATCAAAAAAGCAATGTCTATTATTTTCAGAAAGTTTAGAGAAGATTTACAATTACACTTGCATACAATAGTAATTTTGAATGTGAACTTGTGAATTTATTTTTTTCAAAATAATGACATTAGCAAAAATTTTACATAGCCTGTATTGAATTTACATATTCAAATGAGGCTTTTCCAGTAATAATGGGGACTGATACAGAGCTAGATTTTGACGTTTATGTCAAAGGCACTATCCACTCTATGAGTTACAGAAGATTGATCATTTTAAACTTGATTGCTTCTGAAAATTAAAAACAAAAAGCTTTACTAAATTGTTGATATACATATTTACTCCAAATTTTACATTTAGTGAAATAAGAATATCTGCAATAGCTCAGTTAACATCAACAGAAAACTTCAAAAAAAGGATTCTGAAAATGGCAGGCAAAATATTTTTTTATTGTAGGCAATTATTTAAACTGCATATTTGGCTGTATGCATGATAAGTCATGTGGGAAAAACATCCACATTACAGTTAGGTTTCCAATATCTAGCTTTATTTTCTTTTTATTTTTTTCCTAGCAATGACATTAACAGGATTTTGCCAGATTATAAAAAAGAGGGTTTTCTTGGGAGTTACTTGAAGTTTCCGAGCTGAATGGCAGAGCGCACATAGACACAACGGAAGGTGGATGGCTGGATCTCCCAGTACTGGACTGGGTTGCTGAACAGGCTCACACCCGAGTAAGAGGCCTTTTTGGTGTTGTATCCAGGTGGGCAGAAGTCGTTAGAGCCAACTGCAGAGATGTTGTTGTTATGAAGGTAGACAACCTGCATCATGAAATAGACAATGATTATTTTCTTCTGAATATATTGAGGTCCCTCACACAAATATTTTATTCTTTTTCAGTATTTTCATCCTTAAGTTTAAATACCTTAATGCTTTTTAAACCAAACTTTTGATTTCTCTCTTCCTTTCTAAACTCACTTTTCCCTCCCTTCATCTCCTCATTCAATACATGTCATCTCAATCTTTACAGACGCAAAAGCTAAAAACATTGTCATTGTCCTTGATCTTTCCTTTCTCTTATACTCTCTGCCCAACCATCAACAAACCCTGCCTGCTCAACCTTCAACATGTACATATCGTCCAATTCTCCTCCTGTCTACTCCCAAATCCTTTTCCAAAGCTGCTGTTTTCCTCTTTTGGATTATTGAAGAGGAATACTGATTGTTCTTCCTGCTTCCTCCCTTCTTTCTTTCCTTCCTTCCTTCCTTCCTTCCTTCCTTCCTTCCTTCCTTCCTTCCTTCCTTCCTTCCCCACTTCCTTCCTTCCATCTTTCCCTCCCTCCCTCCTTCCTTCTTTTCTTTTTTTTTTTAGTTCATAAAGCAATTATTTTAAAAAGTAGGTCCAGTTATATCTTCTTTACTTCAACACTCCATTGGCTTCCCATGTCATGCAAAATAAAATTCAAAGTCCTCACCTCGGTCTCCAAATCCTACGTGATCTGACATCCTTCTGCTCTGACCTCATCTCCGCTCACTGTTCAATCTAACCAACCTGGCCTACTTGCTTCTCCTCTAATATATAAATCACGGTTCCTCCTCAAGCTGGCACACACTGTTCCCTCCATCTGGAATAATGTTCTCCAAGATGCCTGCGAGGCTTACTGCCTCATATAATTCATTTCTCCATTCCAGAGAAGTCTTCCCTGACCATCCCCTTCTGTCCCATTCTGCCATTCTCTGTCTCAAATACACTCCTTTATGTTTCTTTATAGCAATTCTCACTATATAGCATATTATACATTTTTTTTCCCCTCCTCTACAATAATAACTCCATGAGGAGAGAAACCTAGTCTGGTTTGTTCATAATTGTATCTCCAGCGTCTACTAGAACAGAATAGGTGTTCAATAAACATATTTGAATGAACAAATGAATGAACTCATAGTTATTTCAGAAACTGTGTCTATATGGAATATTATGGTTTTAAGAAAAAGATAATGATAGATAACTTAATGAAATTATTAAATTGTGGAAGTAATATATAGTGAAGAAAAAGAGGGTATACAGCATTAGAATTAAAATAAAGAATCACAAATTCTAGTGTCACAGTGTTTGAAATAAATAGACCTAGAAAGTTTGAACAAAAATTTATTCTATATTTCAAATTCTACTCTATGAACATAATGTTATGGTTCATTAGATTTTTTCCCTGAAATATATTTTATGATTATATTTAAGATAATAGTAATTTGTTCATAGATTTCCTCAGGGAAACTAAATATCAGACTTAAAAAGGGACTTTAGAAATTAATTTTTTTATTTTCATTATGTAGATGTGAATTCCGAAGAGCAAGAAATAACTTCATACAACAATACAACCAACGCTAAAATATAATGCTAAGGTGACAATTTATAAAGCAAGCTGTAAAATCTATGAGGTGCTCCCTTAAAATAGTTTACTTGAACTACTGTTTCACCTACCAGAACCCTCACACTCATATGTTGGTACAAAGGGCCTTGTTTAAGAAAGGATTTAGAAGGAAAACAATAGATGTCATACAGGAACAGAAACAAGCGATAGTAAAATCAAAATAATAGCTGTGAGAATTTTTCTTGTATGATTGTCAAACTCTGAAAATATCTTCTTGTCATTTACCATTCTCTCTTTCCTAACAGTGATTAGCAAGTAAAGGGAGAAGTATTTGGTGAGAATTCATGGCTAACATTGAATGTGAGAGAAGAAAATATCAAGACATAAAGCAAGTACTAGTCTATGTGAAAAGGAAATTAGATTCCCAACTCATTCTATGAGGTCAATATTCCCTAACATTAAAGCCAGACAAAAAATCATGATAAGAAAACACCAATCAAATATCTCAGATGAATACAGACAAAAACTTTAAACAAAATATTAGAAAACTGTAGCTCACAACATGTAAAAGGATTACACAATATGACCAAGACCACGCATGATTTACCTCAGAGATATAAAATTGGTTTAACTGAAAAATCAATAAATTTAATATACCCTATTCAAAGAATAAAATGCAAAACCACCTGATCATCTCAATAGACACAGAAAAAGCATCTGAAAAATCCAACACATATTCATAATAAAAGATTTCAATAAACTGGGACTAGAAGGGAATTTTCTCAACTTGATGAAGAGCAGCTACAAAAGACCTATAGCTAAAATGGCACTGAATAGAAAAAGATTGCCCAACTCCTCTTAAAACAGAAAACAAGACAAAGATGTCTAATTTCATCACTTCTATTCAACATTGCACTAGAGATTCTATCCAGTGCCATGAAGCAAGAAAAAGAAATTGAAAGAATTCAGATAAAAAAGAATAATTAAAACTGTCTTTATTTACAAATGACATGATCCTGAACGTAGAATATCCAAAGGAATCCACTAAAATTAATTGCAACTAAAAACAATTTCAGCACACTCATAGGATAGATCAATATACAAAAATCAATTCAATTTCTGTATACTAGTGATAAACAATTCAAAACTGAAGTTAAGGTAACACTTCATTCACAATACCATGAACAATAAAAACATTAGGAATGAACTTAATAAAAGAATTGTTAACCCTAAAAACAACAAAATATTGTTATGATAAATTGAAGATAAAATAGAGAAATATTACATGTTTATTAACTGAAAGACTCAATATTATTAGGACAAAAACTCTCCCCTAAATGATCTATAGATTTAACACAATTCATATCAAAGTCTTAGCAGGTTATTTTAAATAATTCTAAAATTATATGAAAATGCAAAGGAACAATAATAGCCAAAACAATTCTGAAAAATAACAACAAAATTAGAGGGCCTTCATTCTCAAGTTTAAAACATAACCAAATGTTACAATAATCAAAATGTGTAGTATTAGCAAACATAATGTGGCTAATCCATGCAATGGAATGCAATTTACCAATAAACATGAATGAACTTCTGATACATGCTTTGATGTGGATGACCTAAAATCATTTTGATAAGTGGAAAAAGCCAGACACAAAAGCCACACATTGTATGGAAATATCCAGAAAAGGCAAATCCATAGAGACAGATAGAAGATTAATGATTTCCTATGGCTGGGGATGAGATTAAGAACTGATTAGAAACAATGAGAGGGATATTTTAAAGGTAACGGAAGTGTTCTAAAACTGGATTTTGGTGATATTGAATAACCATATAAACATTTTGCTAAAAATAATTTGAACTACATACTTATAGAAAAGGAAGCAGAGTAGGTGGAATCCCTAGGAAAGGAAGTAAAATGAGTACATGGGTAGACAATAAGATATGAAAAACCAAGAGTTCGGCCCTTCTGAATGCGGGGCCATGTGTGAATGCCCATGAGATTTGTTGACATTCAACCATGACTTCAAAACAGCATTCTTTATATATATATATATTTTTTTTTTTCTATGACCAACAGTACAAAACACATTACATGTTGAGACTTAGTATAGATAAATCTGTGCATATGAAACACATTTTTTAACATTTAAATTTTTATACAGAAGTTCAAGGTTCATAGCAAAATTGACAGGAAGGTACAGAGATTTTTCATATACCCTCTGCCCCACACATGCACACCTTTCCATTATCAACATGCCCCACCAGAGTGGTACATTTGTTACAAATGGTGAACCTAGACTAATGCATCATAATCACTCAGAATCCATAGTTTACATTAGGGTTCATTCTTGATGTTGTAGATTATATGGAGTTGGACAAATGTATAATGACATGTACTCACATTTCAGTATCTATCATACACAGCATTTTCAATGCCCTGAAAAACCCTCTGTGCTCGGCTTATTCATATCTCCCTTCTACACTCCTGGCAACCCCTGATCTTTTTATTGTCTCCACAGTTTTGCCTTTTCCAGAATGTCATATAGTTGCAATCGTATTGTATGTAGCCTTTTCAGATTGGCTTTTTCACTTAGTAAAATGAATTTTGCGTTCCTTCTTGTATTTTCATTGCTTGATAGCTTGATGAATAATATTCTTTGTCTGGATGTACTACAGTTTGATGTATCCATTCACATACTGAAAACCATCTTGGTTTCTTCCAAGTTTCAGCAATCACAAATAAAGCTGCTATTAATATCTATATGCAGCTTTTTGTGTTGACGTAAGTTTGTTTTCAACACAATTGAGAAATGCCAAGGAGCGTGTTATCTCAATCACATGGTAAAAATATGTTAAATTTTGTAAGAAACTGTAAACTGTCTCCCAAAGTAGCTGTAGGATTTTGAATTTGTACCAGAAATGGATGAAAGTTTCAGTTGCTCCACCTCGTCATCAGCATTTGGTGGTGTCAGTGATCCAGATTTTGGTCATTCTCATACGTGTGTAGAATAACAATCTCATTGTTATTTTAATTTGAAATTTTAAATGACATATGATATGGACAATCTTTTTATATGCCTAGGAGTTTTACAGGTTTGCATTTTACATTTATGCTTATGATTCATTTCAAGGTGATTTTTGTCAAGGATGTAAGGTCTGTGTTTTGACTCATTTTCTTGCAAGTGGATGTGCAGTTATTCCAGCACCATTTGCTGAAAAGCCTGTCTTCGCTCCACTGCACCGCCTTTGCTCCTTTGTCAAAGACCAGTTACCTGTACTTTAGGAGGTCTGTTTCTGACATGTCTAATCTAGTCCTGAAGTCTGGTAGCAATCAAGAAGGTGAAAATGATTATTCTGAGAGCTAAAAATAAAAATAAAAACAGACCAAAAATAAAAATAGACAAAAAGCCACCACCAGCTAAAACCTGTATAGTAACAATGCTAGCTATTCTTATTAGGTCTTCTAAGCATTTTGGTTTTACTGGTGGCTTCAAACTCTGCTTACTCACTACTCTATCATCCCGAAAGATCCACTGAAAAAGGATCAGCATGAAATGAAATCTCTTAAAAGTTTCATCTTCATACTTGTATTTCAGGTGCTTTATTGAAATCTACCTAAAGTAAATTGTGATGTATCAATTTAATTTGGAGTTTTTGTCACAATTAAAAAATCAACAATTTATTGATATTGTTGAGGGCAGAGTAAAAGATAAACCTATTTTGAACCCCAAACAAGAAAGCTGAGATACTAGATGACCAAAAGGGTTTTATCTATAAGAGAGTGTCAGCATCAAGGCAGTGTTTCTAAATCACCATGATTGAACTAAATACCTGTATAAATTTCTGAAAGAAACAATTTAAATATGACCTTTAAAATAATTGAAAATTTAGATTAAAATAAGCAAATACGTAAAATCTATAGATGACCACTTTATTGAATTTTTTTTAAAATTATGTAATTTGAATAACATGTTTGTTTTGGTTCCTCAAAGTAACAATAGAAGTCTTATTTTGTTACATATGAAATTATTACCACTATTTAAACTAATAAGAATGCCTTACATTTGTAGATTTACAGATTGACCTGTATCTTCTTATCCTTGAATGTACTAAACTTGTTAATTTATATAATATAAAGTTAATTCAGTCACATGCTAGACAAACATGCCCTTTTGAATTATATGGCATCTGCTGAAGCCTAACATTAAAACTACTATTTTATTCCATTCATGTCTTTGCATCACACATCGTATCTTTTTCAACCAATGTGTATTTGGTACATTGACCTGAGACTTGACCTACCCTGCTTCATAAAAAGCATGACAGTATGGAAGCAAGCACTGTAGTGAGTTCAAAGCACTAGTCCTAACTTAAAAAATATAATGATTTAAACTTATATTTTTCACTTATCTTTTTTACAAAAACATTTTTTTTTTTTTTACAAAACTCTAATGATTATTTACAAAACTATAAATGACTATTTATGTGGAAACGGTCAAAATATCTCTCTGCAAAAAGATTTGTAAGCAGAGCTTCCTGCCTCCTGGCATCCCAGCAGGGAGGGTTTGCTCCCTAGATATTACTCCGAATAGTTAGTGGTGTTGCATTACCTGGATGTATTTGTGCTCTGCCAGCCCACCAGGCACTTTGATGAGCTTGTTGTTGTTCAAGTGAAGTTCCCTCAAATGAGGAGTGTTGGCCAGAGAGCCATTTTCAACAGCAGAGATGCTGTTGAAACCCAGTCCCAACCTGCAGAAGAAAACAGGAATGAATGAATACACTGCACATGGATGCTTTCTGACAGGCTTTGTGTGATTAATTGAATCAATAGAAAAAGACAGTGTTCCTGTTTGCACTTCTTCTTTCTGCCTAGAGTGCTTTTTCTAAACACTCTGAGCTTGGACAAAGCCCATTTGTTCTCGGCATTTCAGCTGAGTATTAATTTCTTTGAAACTCTTCGGACAGTACCAGCCTGAATAGGTACCCCTAGTAAGTGCTCATGTAGCATCCTGTTATCACCCTCTTGTAAAACTCAAGAGACTGTGTACTTGTGCGTCTTTCCTTGAGATGAGACTCTCTTGTGTTATATCCAGTATTAACACAGAGCTAGATACGAGCAATGGATGCTGTTGAATTTATTTCTATGTACAAAGAATGTAGTGAATTCACTTGGGAGAAAAACAAAACAAATACTATTTCATTTTGGTCATTTTGGAAATCAAGCAACTGTGTACTTACCACATAAATTTATTTGTTGGAAATACAAGGATCTTATGAGTCAATAAATCTACTTTCTAGAAAGATTCACATTTTGCATTAGTTTGAAAGAGTTCCTCAATGATCATCTATTATTGTCAGAATTTGCCTGGTGCCAACATTCCTGGCTTCTGACCCTGATCTCTGACCTAGACCTAGATCTCTGTTTCTTGTCCCTTTGGCATTTCTAATACAATACCACTAAATACTTTGGCTGTATTTTTTTAATCAAATCTAAATATTTTGGCTGTATTTTTTTAAATTAAATCTATAACAAATGAGAATTCTGCAGCTGTGTTGTCCCCTCATAGTGAATGGGATTCAAAAATTTGAAGAAGTTGACTTCGAGACAATGATGTATTCAACATTCTAGGGATTAATCTGTCAAAACCAGGGTGCTGTCAATCCAAAATGGCAGAGAAAGGATACCAGTGATTAGGTAAGAAGATATTGGAAGAAAGCCAGAAAACTCCAAGGGAGAGAAAAAGGAATAATCCATTGAATTTTTTCAAATGCAGTGGAAGAGACTTTTTATAGGATGGTTTCTGTTTGCCTTCAGCTAGTTTTGATGTTTGAGCCCTTTTGGGATTTAGATGCTTGCTTAGGTAATCAAAGTCTCCCAATTTTAATCATGACTTGGTATTTGAAATAATAGAGATTAAAGTGTATTGATTTTAGGCTAGCAATAGCACCACTGGTTTATCTTAAATATTGATTCTTAATTTGGAATCTTGGCTCAGGATATTTTGGTTCTCCTTCAATCTTAGGTATTTATCTCTCGTTTCGGGCCTCTCCTTTTTCTATTTCAGAATCATGCTTCTTATTTCTTATAACACTCCAAGTCCCGTGTCCAATTCGGGCTAACACATTTCTTAGAACATAATATTCCTAATAATTTATTCAAGGAACTCACAATTTTTCAATGATTTATTTATATATTCAATAATCAAATGTTTTTGAGAACCTACTATGTTCAAGTATTATCCTAGACTTGTGATGGAAAATGATACATGGATCAAAAAAAAACAAAAACAAAACAAAACATGATTCATTCCTTCAAAGAACGTTTCACCTTACATAAGGGAAATGATAATATATATTTAATAATAAAATGCCTGAAAACCATTTTATATTTTTGCAGAGGGACATATGCTATTTTCTACGCACTTGTTCCTAATAACTAAATGAAATATTTGCCCTGCATCATTGTTCTGAGATCAGTGACTGCTTTTTTCTTCTTTCCACAATTTGAATTTTCACATTAAAATACTACTCACATTCCAGCATCAGTGAGGAGCAAACAACACCAGAATTTGATAGGCATGTTTTTCTGGACTTGATTAAAAAAATAAATGTGTTTGATAAACTCAAGAGTTAGGAAAGTTCGCTTGATCAATGAGGCAATCTGTTCTAATTTAGTGAATGGAATTCAAATCCACTTAAACAGAAATCCTCACTTCTATTGATCTTCTCAAAGTTAGCACATGATGTTAAGTGCAGAATCTCAAAATATCCGTACCATTTTCAGTACAGAATGAACAATTTTTTTTTCTAAAAAAGCACAAGTATTATGAATGATTTACTAAGTTTAGAATGTTAGACTATTGTTACTCCTACTATTACTTTTACTAATGATCCAATAATAATAGCTGTCCTAAAGACAGTTCTACAGAATAAAGAATGTAACTTATCTTCCTACATTTTTCTGCAGCTAAAGGGACCTAATCAACAAAGACAGGTAGGTGCTACATAACATTACTTTGAAAAATATCTTCTACGTTCAAAGTTATAATTGAAATAGCTGTAGGTAAAGGATTTCTTATCATTTGAGATACACCAGAGTAATACACTGCAATGATAGTCACATCCTGGGGCTCATCTTCAGCTCTCACCATCCACTGGGTCACTGGGGACTAGCCACAGAAATGAGAAAAGCTGCACTACATATCCGTCTGGTCTTAGGTATTTTTCAAAGATAAATGAAACACTTCATATTTATTTATCAACCAGGAAATTTATATACACCAAGAGGAGTGAGGCCAATTGGCATAACAACATGCCTCTCTGTAAGAACGTTCAGTAATAGTTATGGATCAAGAACAGAATGTCTCTTGAAGACAGCCGAAGGTTACTGCCAGCACGCCCCTCTTTTTATTACTGAACCAGGGTGAAAATACAGAAAGACTGAAGTTAGGTTAGAAAGCAAGGCAGGCAACAGTGGTGACTCACAAGGAAAAAAGTGTTAAAGAGGGCCAGAATTTTTTTTTCTTTTTTTCAGACGATATTAAATGTCCAGAGACCTTTTAAACTCTTAAAAGAATGGGAATTAGAGAATTTCATAACTATTCCAACTCTATGGGGTGGTGTGGGATGCCTAATATTTCTATATACTTATAGCTTATATTTTAATGCATTTTCAAATTCTGAACTGTGTTATAATTTACTTAATCTTCTGTTTAAGGCAACTGAGTTAGAACATATTGAGTAAGCATATGGATTTCATCAAACACCTTTAATAAGCTATGTCTTAATCTAAAAACAATATGGTATGGTATTCATAAAATGATCTTGGTGGTTACCATAAGGATACTATTTCATTAGTTTTTTTTTAATGAAATAATTGGGCAAGCTGAAGTTTGAGGTTGTTATAAACAACAAAAATGTGGTACAGTCAAAAATCAATCATGTTTCGAATTCTCAGCACAAAGACACTAATACACCTAGACATTTTACTGATAGAATATGATGAAAGAATATTATTACTTAGCCAAATTATTCAGTCCTTTCAGGCTAGCTGCATCAACTCTGGTGATTTTGTTGCCATCAAGATGTAATTCAGTAAGGGAAGGAGGAAGATCTGAAATATAGAAATACAAAATATTAAATTAACAGATAAACATAATTACAGACTATAGAAAGATGTAATAAGGACATATGCCATTAAACTTTTAACAGACATGCAGTTTTAAAGGATTCATTTCTCATCTTTTTCATCAATTTTGCTTTTCGCCATTTTTCTTCATCCCTTTTATAATAATGTATGTTTTTAGAAGTAGTATATGCCCTTTCTGCATTTCTTCTAGATTGATTTTAACAAAAACATGGACTGAGTTTATCATTTAGTAGATTTCATTCCTAGGAATTGTTAGGATACAATTGCAGAACTGAGGTGAGACCCTGAATCTCATTAATTTCTTACATCTTTGTTTATGGACTAAAATTGCCATTGATAAAAGGTAATAAGTCTAAACTGAAGAGATAAGTATTTGAACTATAATGAAGAGATTATATATAAGTTAAACATATATACACACTTAACCAGCTATTTCATTAATGAGCATCGTTAATAACTAACATTGATGTGCTGTACCTGCCTTAGTCTTGTTTTTTTTTTTTTTTTTTAACTTTTTTATTTTATTTTAAGTATGTTTTTCCAGGACCCATCATCTTCAAGTCAAGTAGTTGTTTGAATCTAGTTGTGGAGGGTGCAGCTCATAGCGGCCCATGTGGGGATCAAACCAGCAACCTTGTTGTTAAGAGCACTGTGCTCTAACCAACCGCCCCCTGTACCTGCCTCAGTCTTAATCAACTTTTCCATAAAAACATCAAATGCCTCTGCAACATGGGTGTGTAGAAAGAGCTAAAGCTTACTTGGATTGTTAAAATCAGGACTGTTTCTTTATACAAGAGGAGTGCAATGGTCTATCATCAAATGATCTTCCATATGTAGAGCACCTGGGGAAATAATTTTCGGCCTAAACCTCTAAACCACTAAACCTCTGGATAGTACTTCTTGAATGGCTATGATTTCTAAAAATTTAATAACATAAATATAAAAGTTTAAATATTTAATTTTCATTGCCTCCTGCCATCTGAGGAGGTATTATGTTTTTACATAACTTTTAAAACAGCATATTGTTCCACTTATAAGAATAGCAATAACTAAAAAAAGACCAAAAAAAAAAACCTGGAAATTGTTTACATGGAGAACTAACATCTGCTTAGCAGAAAGTGTTGGTCATCTGTCCATAAAGAATAAAACTGGAAAATTACAGTTTATGTTTGGTCTGAAATTTTCATTGCATCCCACTGAATTCTGTCAAGATTGTCTACTTAATGTAAAAGTTTAGTCTATAGTTTCTGTATAAAAGTGTGTTTTGTGTTGGAGATGCTAAGGAAATAAATTCTGCTTACTGAATATCTGTTCTGTGCCAAACACTGAGAGTGGCACTTTTCCTAGCTTACCTCCTTTAATGTGTTCAATATTTAAATTATTTTTCATTAATCTCATTTCATAGATGAGGATACAGAGATTCAGTTACAAATTTTATAGGTTATCTACCTACTAAGTAGGGAACATAATATGTTTCCAGATGGCCAAAGGGAGTTAAGATAGCATGCTCTTAACTGAAGGATATTAAATCACAATTGCATTATACTTATGAATAAGGAGCAGGAAGTCACAGTCATTCTTGGATTAAGGGATTTCAACTACTTGAGTGTCCTTTGCATAAATACAAGTAGATTTTTACAATATTCCTATACGTAAAACAAGTGAGTATATAACAAAGCAATAAATGCACTCCTTTCTTCCCTGTTACCATGAAAATATATTTTTAAAATATAGTGTCTCTAGAACACTAATTATCATTGCACCCATCATTACCTACTTTCTAAGTGCCTCTCTTTTTGAGACTTCAGTTTCCCAAAAGGAAAGTTATATCCAGGAGGAAGTTTGTGAAAGAAACCTTGGCAAATTTATAAAGAACATTATTAGCCTTTGCCATTGTAGCATTTAGCCCAAGATCCTATACTATAGTTACTTTTTTTCTTTTTCTATTTTCCATTTTAAGATAAAATGTATTGATAGTTTATGTTGGGCCAAATACTATATGTGCGCGCATCACAAGTCTTACAACTATTAATCTTCACAAATATTCTAGAAGATAGGTGTCATTAATACCTCCATTTTATAGATAACAAAACTGAGGTTTTAGAGATGTGGAATAATTAGCTTAAAGTCACAGAGCAACTAGTGGCTGAGTCAGACCTCTCACTTAGGCTGATCTTTAATCTCTTCATTCCATTCCACTTCCCTTCTCTTTCTATCAATGATGGAAGATAATATGTGGTAATTAAATCTCCCTGAAGGTTGGTGATGTTCAATCAGAAGAGTCTCAGCCTTAGAAGGCAGACCCATATATTAGGCAGGCATAAATATGCATGGGGTGGGGGGAGACTTAATATGGTAAGCAGCAGAGTGATCTCTAACTTCAGCCCAGTACAAGCCCAGCTCTGCCAACTCCTGGCTCCAAGACTTTGATCACAATTTACTCCATCTCCTTAAGTCTCATTTTCCTCATTTATAAAACAGGTGTGATAATATTAGTTACAAAAGATTACTGTGCGATTCACAGAAGACTCCATGAAAAGCATTTGACACAGTGCCAAAAGCTTTGGGCACCATATAACAGAACCTATGAAAAGCATTTGGCACAAGTGATGAATAACATTTAGTTACTATAATTTTAATATTATTACGTGTTTAGTAAATAAAAGCAAGCTAGAGATGATGAGAAAAGATAAGGAAACAAACAATATAAGAAAGTGAAGAACAACAGATCTCTAAGTGATGAAATGTATTACTGAGGGATATTTAGGAAGATGCATAAAGAAGGACAGTAGAATCAAAGACTGTGCTTAATGCAAGACATCTGACAGCATGAAGTGTGGGAAGACCTGGACTGTGAATCCCAGCCACTTTACTTCACCTCCTACAGCTCTAAGGCTTTATGCAAGATATACATATAGCTAACTATATTTTATTCATATATATATGTATGTGTGTGTATATATATATGTATATATATATATGTATATTAAATATATGTACTGGAGATAAAAAAGATTACGTGTTACGTGTTACACGCAACAAGTCAGAGACTCCACATAAAAGTGTTTTATGAACTATAAATCAATCTCCCCCTATTTGTCTGTCTGTCTGTCTATCTATCTACCTACCTACCTACAGTGGTGCTATCATGGGTCAGAAACATCCTCTGTAGCAAAAAGACTGAGGAGATGGCAAGGGATGGGTAAGAACCCATTCTATGGAATGTGTATTCTAGAGTTGAACTTTCTATGGAAGCACAATAAAGGATAATCGTTTCCTGTACGCAAGTAGTTACTTTTTGTACCCAGTCCAAAAACAAGACACCTAAGTTGAGAAGTGCCAGATGGACAGGAAAAGTTGAGAATATAGGGGGCTTTTTCTGAGACAAGAACTCAAGGCAGGGAACAAGAGAACATTAGAGGAATTTATTTTTGATGATTTGATGCTTTTTCTGATTCACAAAGACTGACTTGTGTGCGTCTCCTGGGTAGCCCTTTCAACACAATGAATTTATTCCCATGATTGTGCAGTGATGCTGTTTAGTTGTCTGCCTTTGCTCCAGGCAATAAACTCCTTGAAGGCAGGTAGTATACCCATTCACTGCCCTGCCTCCTGTGTTGGTACTTTGCCTAAGCAAAATGAGTGAGCAAAACATTTTTATTGAATAACAGAAGGTAATATTAATCCATTACTTACCTACATGCCAGATATTTCTCTAATAATTTACTTAATTTAAAACAACTCAACGAGGTGGATATTGTTTCCAGTTCACAAATAAATAAATTGAGGCACAGATTTAGAATAACTTGCCCAAGGTCCTACAGCCATTTAGTGAAAATTTGAACCCAAGCCAACAGACTACAAAATCCATACACATTACAACACATAACTGTCTCTGTAAGAGTGTGGCCACTGTGCATCCTCGTATTCAGAGAGTAATAACTGAAATGTCCTGAGATGGAAAAGAATTCACTAAGGGACGAAAGACTCAAAGTAAAAATTTGCTCAATTTCAGAGGTACTTCCATATATCTCTTTCCTTTCTTTTATTTTTTTTTCCTTTTTACAAAATACTGCTAAAGCACTCTACTTTTTAAATAATAACTGCACTTTTCTCTTTGTGAAATCACAATTATATAATACAAAATCATTATGCATTAAGTTATATCTTAGAAGAGGCTTTAAAGGTAAAAGAGACTAGCCATCTTCACTGGATTGCCTAGTGGTCACCTGGGCTCAGTAGAAACACTTCTGGGGATAGAGAATTTGCTAGAAACATAACTGGCCACTTGAGTCACAATTCAATTTTTCAAAACAATGTTTTTAAGTGTTTAGATTTAGATTTTCAAACTGCTTTGGAGACATTTCTATCACCTCGAGGGATGGCGGTTATATTGGTGTCAGCAATGCGGATGTAGGAGAGTTTCTTCATTCCCTGGAAGGCTCCATTTTCGATTCCTGAGCTCTTCAGAGGGTTGGTGCCCAGTTCTACAAATGCAGTAAGTGCAGAGCGTTTAGAGGACAATTTTAGGATATTGCAAGTCAGAGCACACAGTCTGTTTCAACAAGGAATTTAACAGAAATTTGGTTCAGTAACGACTGAAAATTAAAAGACATGCTTTTCTAAGGGATAGCAAAATGGGGTAAAAAGTCCCTTATTAAAACAAATAACAACAAAAGTATTATGAAAAAGCAATAGCAGCAAAAACAATAACAACAAAATATTTTAAGGTGCATACACAGCTTTGCCCAGAAATTAACACAAGCAAGTGTTTACAAATCACACATTATGAGGCTATCCCTTCTCTAAAATACCTTAAAATGTTGTTAAATAATTTGAATCTATCATTTGGTTAAGTAAGTTATAAAGTTATAGGTTTTTACCACACGTAGAGCAAAGCATTAGAACCCAGTTTTTTTAAAGCTAATGATTTATAGGTGTGCAGAATAGAACTTAACCACACAAGGAAAAGGTATCCCCAAATATCGCTATTCAAGCAGTATTTAGTTCCAGCCTGCATTCTGGGCATGCAGGAGGCTAGCTGCAGCCCTAGCACTTTCTCTACATTCTCAGATCCCCAAGGACAAGGAATAGAAATGTCGGAGTAAAGCACAAATTTAAAATGCCATTTCTCCTGGCTCTGCTTCTGCCATTCCCAGAGGCTTAAGGCACGTCTAGCTAATTTACCTTCCTGCAGCTGAAGCTTACTTGGAATATCTTAAGGTGAAATGTGAATCCTGGTCTTAGAGTTACAAGTATATCTGTACCTACGACGATCATCTGGTTCAGTCCATTGAACACAGATTTCCGCACTTTGCTGATCTCATTCTCGTGGGCGCGTAACTCCTGAAGAGTTCTGGGCATTTTTTCCGGCAGTTCCTTCAGCAGATTCTTGGACAGGTAAAGTCGTTCCAATTTCACCAAAGGCGTAAATGCTCCAGGACTGATTTTGCTAATTTTGTTGTTGACGAGAATCAATGTCTATAGAGAATGAACAAAAACATTTTCTTAATTCCAAAAACTTCCATATGTATATATATATATATATATATATATATATATATATATATATATATATATATAACAAGCGTGTAAGTCTATTCATTTCATAACATATTTTAATAATTGGTTTAGAGAATGAAGATGTAGTTAATATGATATGTATAGACTTAATATATTTTTCTCCTATTTTTTTTTTGCCCTTTTTAGATATAAAGGTTTTACATGGCCAAATATATTAATACTATTGGCAATTAAAAAAAAAATTGTTTCTGATTTCTCCTGATATGGAGAATTACTTCTAATTCATTATTGTTATACTTATAGCTAAACCTATATAACCAAACCTAATTTTGGACTATCTCATTCTCTTCCAATGATCTGTATGTCTGCAGAATTGCTCTGTTCTTGTTAAGTCTCTTTATCAACTAATCCTAATTAACTTAGATAATTTCATTAAGTTTTAAGAAACTTGAACTTTCCTTTGTAGTACACTTTTATGCATATATGAAAACACGGAACAAAAAATGGAACTAGAATAACAGTCTCAGCAATGCAAGAATACTTCCTTATAGTAACAGCTGGTAAATTACCAATGTACATTACCATGTAGTTCACATTATTTCACTAATTGAAACTTATTACAAGTAACATGATTTTTTAATCTAATCCTAAAATAATTGGTTGATTAAAACAAAATCCTAAGAAGTTCCAGTGAAAGTTAAAAAACTCATGAGGGTTAAAGTCATAAAAAATGTAAAATGTCCAGGAAATCAGTAAAAGCCAGAGCTAGAAAAAAATTGGGAGGACTTGTATCACTAGAAGTCATCCCAACTGGTGGACGCTTAATTATAACAGCAAAGAAGATACTCAATTGCCATTTGAGGAAGAAAATTCTGAAAGCTTGATATAATTACATGCATTACACATGGTTGAAAAAATCTGTTTTATTTACAGTGTTGAAATCTATTATGAAGAATCAATCTGTTGATGTATTACCTGCTATTTCAGGTAATAAAATATTACTTATTTTACTAGAAAATAATTAGTGCCTCTACCTGTGAATATGCTGTAGTGGTAATTGCTGCTAAATTTTGGTGTAGTGTGACATTTGTCCAGAGTTATTTCTCCCATAAAGTAGGAATAACAATGGCACCTAGAGGGGGTTTTTGTGAGGATAAAAGTAATAATGTATATAGACAGCTTCTTTGCAAAACATCTTTCAAGTATTATTGTTAGTCACAAGTTTTAGTTCAGTGAAAAGCATCTCTGCTTTCTGAATAAAATCAATTTGAAAAATAAATGAAATTATACAAATTTTGGCCATAACGAGGTAAAATTTTAAGAACTCTATAAATTAGAACTTTGTATAAAGTAGATCCACATGTGAAGAAAGTTATTTGTGTATATACAGTATTGCTAAATGTGGTTCGTGTTAGTCCATACACAAGGATATATAGTTAAGGAAGCATAGTTATAAAATAACAGGCAATGGCAAGATGTTGAGATAGGAAATAAATGTGACTACACTAGCTAATGACAAAGTGCAGCTACCAGAGAAAAAGTCACAGGTGAACCCCAGGTGGATTTCAGGAGGTCAGCTGATGAAAAGAAGAAAGACAAGTAGAAGTCCATTCTCATTAGTTAGCCCAGAGGCTGAGATAAGTTCAAGTAGCAGAAAACTTGTTGCTTGGGGGTCAGGAAGTACCTCGAATGCCATTTAACCTAAAATTGAAGCACAGACTAAAAAATCAGAACAACCTACTTCAATGGTAACTGAAGAAAAAAGTGATCTAGCTTAGGAGGTAGGGGAGAGGTCACAAAAAATGTGATAAGCAATAGAAATAGGGTGGAAGTAGGGCTAGAAACATTTCCACCACCTTCTTCCAAGAAAGTGGTCAAAAGATACAAACTTTTGGTCGTAACATAAATAAATATTGGGGATATACTGTACAACATGATGACTATAGTTAAAACATTTTTTTAAAAAAAATTTATATGTATATGAGATGATGGATGTTAACTAAATTTATTGTCGTAATCCTTTTGCAATATGTATAAGTCAATTCATTATGCTGTACACTTTAAACTTATACAGTTGCTGTATGTCAATTATATTTCAACAAAACAGAAAGAAAAAAAATGTTGAAAGCTGAATTAATACATACAATTTCCTTTAAGGCCACTTATGTAGGGCTTACATTGTATCAGGTATTATTTTAAGGGATTTTATGATTGCTATCATATTTATAGGCAATTATTAGTGTACAGAATCAAGGCAGACTGTACCTGAGTTTAGATGTCAAGCTCTGGCTCTTATTTGCTATGTGACTATGAGCACATAACTTAACTTGTCTTTGCCTGAGTGGCTTCATCTGCATTATCAAGAGCATCTACCTCATAAGAACACTTACAAGAATTAAATAAGTTAATGCATATAAAGCATTAAGAACAGTGCCTAGTAACAGTAATTGCTAACCAAGTGTTATTATTCAGTCTTTGACAATTTTTATTTATTTTTAATTTAAAAACATTCCTTACTAGATTTCTAAAGCTTCAATTCAAAGAAAATATGCTGCATGTTGACATAATATTTAACTTTCCATTATTTTATAGAAGTTACATAGTTTTTTCTACTATATATAAGTATAAAACTACTCTTATAATATGTGCCACTCAGAATGAGCCACAGATTTATAAATTCATAAAATTATTGAAGAAAAAAGGAACATTTTTCTGTTACATCCTTTCTATTGTAATCTTTGCTAAATTTTCATTTCTCTCTTTCCTTCTCATTCAAGTGTGGCTTTCTTAGCTGAAATTATGATGTTTATTTGCATAATAACAAGGATAGAAAGCTCATGAATGAAAGAGTAAGAGAAAAATAGCGGTTTAACATCCTCAGAATGGTTCGGAGCTCTAATAAACTCTCTCTCTCTTCTCCCAATGTGTACTTTGAAGTAGAAAGAAAGAAATTGCCAAGATGATAGTTGCCTAAAAACATACTCACAAGTAGACATGGAAAAGAAAGAACACATTATTACAAATGCCAGACTTAATGAAAACATCACAGAAACTAGATATCTCTTATTTAAGGATATGAGAAGTTCAAAAAATTAGTCAGATTACACTTAAACACACAGGAAGCAGGAATTAGAGTAAGATAATTTTCCTTCCTTAAAACAGTAGCTTTAGGGGTGGCCGATGGCTCAGTTGGTCAGAGAATGAGCTCTCAACAATAAGGTTGCCGGTTCAATTCCCATCCTGGGATGGTGGGCTGTGCCCCCTGCAACTAAAGATTGAAAACAACGATTGGACTTGGAGCTGAGCTGCGCCCTCCACAACTAGATTGAAGGACAACGACTTGGAGCTGCTGGGCCCTGGAGAAACACACTGTTCCCCAATATTCCCCAATTAAAAAAAAAAAAAAAAAAAAAAAAAAAAAAAAAAAAAAAAAACAGCTTTAGGATGAATTCATGAAAATAAAATGGAGCTTCTTAACATTTCAGTTTATTGAAACATAATATTCAGTTTTTCTTATTGCATCTCTTTTAACTTCCCCAATGATGGTTTAAATAGTCATTGACAAATCTTGTTGGCATCACCATCAGCTCACTCCCAGTGAAACCATAACATGAAAGTAGAGAGGTCAATAGGGGCTCAGGCCCAGTAACCTATCAGTGGAGATGGATCCCATTGGTCCACGGTTTGACATACTTAGCTCAAGCCTTATCCTCCACTGTCTCAGAGTTAATCTTTCACTCTAGCCAGTTTCTTTTTTTCTTTGTCTGCTTCTTATTTTTCTGCATTACCTTTCTTTTAGCACAGCAAACCCCCTTTTCTTCTCTTGTTTTCAATATTCTGCTAATCCTCTAAGACCCTTTTCCCCATATTTTCTCAAAACACTAACTGGTAACATGATGTAAAATGATGTCTGATGTTTCACGTACTCTGTGTCCATAACATTACTACTTATAGCATAGTGTGTTTATATTGTTAGACATTTCAATAAATTGACTGTATAACCTTTTATGTGCTATTATTTTAATTAACTGTTCCATGGAGAATCTTAAGAAAAAGATCTATGCTTCCTTTTCAAATTCTAGTGTATTTTCTCCTACTGGATACGTTTTTATTTTCTCGTTTTGGCTGTCAGAAAGTTGGTAACTAAATCTTGTGTTCCTTATATGAACTCTGTAACATATTATGACCAGTTTATTTTACTTTACATTATTCCCTTAAAAATATATCTATATCTATATCTATATCTATATCTATATCTATATCTATATCTATATCTATATCTATATCTATATCTATATCTATCTATATGTCTCTCTATATATATTTCATATTTTAATATATAGCAGCCAGATGATTTATTTTAATATTTAGATTTTACTATGTATTGCCTATTCTTACTATGTAACTCCTCAATTATTTTTATAATAGCTAGATGATATAAATGGACATAAGAGTTTTTATATTTACATTCCCAACCTTAAGAATGTATTTCTATGGTAGTTATCATAAGAGGCCATAAAATTCTCTGCCTATATAGGTAACTCATCACTAGGCAATCCTCTATATTATCTGAGAATTCTAGCTTGTTACGTTGTATTTCTAACGTTGAACAAAAAAATCTACATCCCTGAAGTTCCACTCAATTGTCAATAGGACAATTCTGTCATCTTGTAGTTGAAGGAAATAAATTCAATTTCTCCTCTCTAATATGCCCCTTCAAGTATTATATTTCACCATAACCTTTTTGCATTCAATTTAGACATCTACCTCTCTGTCAACTGTGCCTATAAGTTCCAGATTTTTTACCCTTATGATGATCATTCTTTGAATGTCATTCTTAAAATTTTTTGCCCAGGACCAGACTCAATACCTCACTCACGAGTGGCCGACCAGAGTAGAATATAGACACAGTGGGACTTTTAGTATTTAATTGGATATCAAAATCTGGCTTATTAACACTAAATGTTCAACAATACCTTGCGGGGAAACCACACACTCATCCCCCAGGTAGAGATTTGGACTAGATAAATTTTACAGGGATTCCAATGACATACATAAACAGACATTGCAATTGCTCTTATAGAAGGTGGCTTTAGCAGGGCTTAACCCTATTTGATTGGGTTGGTCATTCTCCATTTATAACACACACTCTCCCAACTACAGTTACTATATATTCATTCTTTACCATTTTTGACCCTCCTCTATGACCTGGGAGGCTGACTTCCAGAGATTGCATCACTCAGATGTCCTTGTCTTTTGGCCTCTAGTTAGGTTCAACCATAGGAGACACTGGCAGGAAATTAGAAGGTAGGACTACAGCCTCCCACCCCTCTCAAGGCTCTGGGAGTCCCTGGATCCTTTAGACCTTGTGGGCTTGAATGCTTCACAAATGCTTTTTTGGTTCCCATATCCCTTTGTAAATAAATAGTCCATTTGGTAAAGTCTCTACTGAGAAATATTTTCGAGAATGCCATGTTTTTTCTGCTAGATTCCTGACTGGTAGACTGGATGTATTACATTATACTAAATAGAGGTAAATGACAATCACAAGAAAAACAGATACAGATAAGGATACAGCATGCATAATCCTAAATACAGAGCAAGAAATATATATATATATATATATATATATATATATATATATACACACACATACATATATGTATATACATATATACACACACAAATATACATATATATGTGTGTGTATACATATGTGTGTGTGTGTATATATATATATATATATATGTATTTGTGTATATATATATATATATATTTTTTTTTTTTTTTTTGAAGATAGATAAAATATAATTATCCCTGTTTCTGTTGGTGCTAATCTTTGGACTTTTGCAAAGTTATTTACTCCTCTTAGAATATGAATAAAAGAAAACAAATGAAACAAAGAAATGAAATAAAACGATCAGTCCATTTTGTGTTTTGCTTCACTATTGAAGTACAATCTAATTGGGAAGACAAAGACTTATTCATGAAACATGAAAGAAGATTAAGATATAAAGTATTTTTAAGGAGCAAATACTAAAGATAAACGAGGTATATGTAGAAAATTTGCTGACTTTTTTTTTTAGGTCTTAATGAATATGATGCTTTCCTTCCCATCACGAACTAAGAAGATAACTTAATAAACACTTATGAGCTTATTAATTTCCTTGTAGTACTCTTGGCATTACCTAAGTTTTGTTTTGATGAGTCTGATCATGTTACAACTCAAAAATTAAAAAAGAAAAAACCTTACGTGAAGGTTCTTTAGGTTCTTAAAGTCCCCATCTTTGATTTCGGCTATTTTGTTGTTTTGCAGGTCCAGCAGTGTAGTGTCAGGTGGAAGATCTTTTGGCACGTTGTCCAGACCTAGCATGAGAGTAAAAACAATGTGCAGTCAGGAAAAAGGGACACATGACTGGGACAGAATCACAAAAGATGTGTTTACAAATAAATCTATTGCAATGATGTTTTTAAGAGTACCATATTTTTCTTCTAGGAATTACATCACTTGTAGTTTAAAATATCTGTTTTATCTTTTCCAACCAAGTCAAAGAATTTTTAAAGTAATAAACACAGTATTCTCTCTATGTAATTACTCTTTTGCATAAAAAGGACATTTATAATTTGTACAGGTGTGACTCAGATCATCAGTACACAGTATGTTTTACTTTGTTGTTGTTTTAGAAAGATATTCCTTTGATAAGTATTAAGTGAGAGTGACTTGTAAATCTTCACCTTTCCACATAAATATTCTGTTGGTAGAGAAGAATTTTAGCCAAATCATCATTCGAGATCTTTTTGGTAAATCTCACACTGTCACAGATCTACATTTAAAATTAAAATTATATGAACATGCAACCAAGTTCTTGTGTCAACAATTTGAAAATTTATCACTTTTGAGAGAACAGTTCTTCCAATTTTAATTGGAATGGCAAAATATAAATTTTAGTTGATATTTTATGACCAATAGTTATGTGGCTAATCAGAATAATATAAACTGAATTCTTAGTATCACTTCTCTTAAATTTATTATATAAAGCATTATTTTTGGACCTTAAATTTGGTTGAAGGAATTGAATTATTGTTTTTAGTTTATAAATGTAAACACATTGAATAACCAAATGATCTATGGTATTACAAAGCATTTTAGTGGTCATTCAACTAGATATATAAGGATGAACTGTTTTTATTCAAAAGGTATGACATTTTGAATAAATCATCATTAAGAATGTTAATGAAGAAAAATATTAAATGATATAGCCATTTGCCTTTCTCTCTTCCATTGGCTTTATTTCATATTGATGTAGGATGGTAAGCAAAAAATTGATATTCTATGAACTGAAATTCATATGATTATTTATGTATTTTGCAATTGCATAACATAAATCAGAAATGTTTTTCAACCTCTCCATCATATCTAGAACTTGAAGTACTGAAGATCAGTCTTTCATTCGTTTAACAAAGCTTTATTGAATACCTCCTAGACACCACCGATTTATTAGGTCTTGGGGATATGGCAGAAACAAGACAGAAATTGCCCACATCTTCATGGAAAACATGATTCAATCTGTAGTTTTCAATTAAACTACAGATTAATTGAAAATAAAGTTTAAAAAGAAAGTTGGAACAGGGTCTATAACCAGTGCTATGTGGGGAAGATATCTCTCCAATTTTGAATCTTATGTAAGGGCATACTGTTAAATTGTCATGGTAGCCATATTCTACCTTCATATCTTCCTTGAAAATTACAGAAAAATGTATCTGAAATCACCTACCTTCTAACGTTTTCCAAATAAAATTTTGTTCACATTATCACTGCTCTGTTGATAGTGGAAAAAATGTCTAGTTCTCAATGCAGTGCTCAACTATCATTGCAATTGAATATCAAAAGGCAGCTGATCCTAATAATGCACAACTATATCCCAAGAACTCACTATAGAAACAGCTCACAGAGAAATAGAAGTGAAGTGTTTTCAGTGACAAACAGCATACCACCAAAACAGCTGCCTTGTAGAAGGATATTCAACTACACTATTTTGTTGTGATTAATGCCGTTTTCAGAAATGTCAGTTTGTTAATGTAATGCAATTAGGAGTCCTAGATTTCTGCCAAATCTTTGATAATCAGTGTTTACCAACCAAGAAAAGGCACATTTCCTTTCATGTGGAAAAGCTCCCACCTACATTTCATCATTACTTCATGGGCTTCTTTGTCACAGTCTTAATTTCCACTTATGCTTACTTTTATACATTGTTGAACATAAATTCTAGTGGCCTCTTAATATTTGTTCATTGCCAAAGTGCAGTTAAATTTCAGATGTGAAGCAAAAAAAAAATACCTGGATGGCTGACAATTTTGATTATGTTGTCATCCTAGAATTGTATAATATAACATAAGGAACTGCTTAGAGTGAATTATACACTTTTTTCCTGAAGATTTAGCATTAAAAAAAAAATCTTCAGGCTTATAATTTTAGCAGTTTAGTTTTTAGAAAGCCACTTTAATGAACAAAATCATAACCCTACAATCTTCTCTGAATTACTAGTAAATTCATATCCACTTGGGGGTATTCACATATCAGTATTTTATTATTAACACTTTATGTAACTTTACAGTTTATAAAAAAATAAAAATTAAATGTTACCTTATTTACCTCTCAGCAATCCAGGGAGATAACTAAGGTGGTATTATCATTTCATTTTTCCAAATGGTTTTTGAAAAGTTTTAATGATATGAACAAACTCACGCAGCTAGGAGTGACAAAATGCAGACTAGAAGACAATTCTCCTGGCTTCCAACAGGATTTTTTTTTTCTGTCTTAACTATGTGTATTCCCAAAAAGAATTGTTCTGACAGCAGACCCAATAACACGCTGTACATTTAAGGGCTAGACAGAGCAGTGAGGTGTTAACTAATTTGCTCAACAACTATAGGAAGAGTATAAAGGGGAAATGATCCCAGATATGCTTTCTAAGAATGTCACAAAAGGATGGACCATTAAGTGTCAGCTAGTCTGTGGTTCCCAAAGGCTGATCAGGCAGACTCTGTGATGAGGTTCTTATCAGTCTATACCAAAATCAGAAAAAAATGAGGGCTATCTGGTTAATATTAATATGAATTATAACATACACAATACGCACGTACACACAATGCCTCCATTTTAAATAAATCTTATTTTAAAAATGATTCTGATAGCAGATGGCAGGCGGTTGTTATTTCATTGGATTTGGTTTTGACCTTAATAAGAAATTAACTTGTTCAACATTCAAATAACTTTAATTGTCCCAGAAATCAGGGAACTTCTAAGTTAGTCCAATACTCTCTTTTCACAGGTAAAGAAACAGAAACCCAATGAAATTCCATGGATTATCCAAAGTGCCTCATAGCTGAACTAGACCAAGACCAAGATGGCATGAGTCCTCACTCTAGAACTACCTGATGTGCCAATTATGCGTATATATACTGTGCATGTTTTTAAAAGATGCTAATCTACAGTGTGTCTTGAACATACTGTGCTTATTCCTAGCTACTCATTTTTGATCCTATAATTTATGTCTTATGGAAGACTCCACTCACTCATTTCCTTCTACTTCCATTCTAACGATCCTTTAAAACACACTCATTATTCCCTGTACTCTATAGTCATCCTAACCACCCCAGATAACGACGATCCCCACCCTCCAAACTCCTTATGCATAAGCTTCTGATGTATTGTCCTGAATTTTAGATTTATTTCTTGTAAGTTCTGGGTAAGCAGGGGCAAATGACTATTTTTCTTCAGAGCTTTGATCATACTGCTTTACACACAGGAGATAGCTTTTTGATTGATTAGTTTTAAAACCATAGTCTGCTCTGCTGTCCCATGGTGAATAGTTCACGTCATGTCTTCAAGATCTTTTCTCTGGTTACAATGATCTCTTCACATCCTGCTTTTCTGAGGGTTCTTATTTTTCCTCAGAAGTATTAGGATATAATTGGCTATCATAATCATAATTTTCTTTCTGATTCTTGGTTGTCCAGAAACATTTTAGAAATGAATGCTACTATCAAACATATCATCCTCATTATCTGCACCTGAAAGTTACTTTCACTTTATGTGTCTTTGATATATTCATGAGGAAACTTTGTCACTTATATATCTAAAGAAAACTACCTTTTTAGTCCCACATGGTGACAGATCCAGTGGTTAACAGTTTCTTTGTATGACATATATTTCTCACAGGGAGGGATTGATTACAAAGCTTTGGAGGGAGATTTTCAATTATCAATCACTATTGTCAAAAACAAGCAAGCAAATAATGCATCCTGAATCTAATTAAGCCTCTAGATGTAACTCCCAATTTACAAGAAACAGAGAGGCCAAAGGAACATGTTATAGTCTACTAAAAAATGTATTCGACAAAATCCTAGTTTCTTCAACAAATAAATTGCATGGAAAAATGAAGAAATGCTGGTAAAACTCTAGTTTAAGAGAGACATAAGAGCTACTTAAATAATTGCACTGCATATACTTCACACAAATAAAATGTAAAATAAAACATTTATAGTATGTATGAGATGCTTGAAAATGTGTACATTGATGAGTATGAGATGACATTAAGAAATTATTTTTAATTTTAGGTGTGATCTGGATATTATGATTGTTGTATTTATGAGTTTTAATCTCTCAAAGACATATACTGATATGTTGTTGGATAAAATGATGTCTGGAATTTGCTTCCAAATATTATGGAAGGCGAAAGTGGGTGGGATATATAGGAAAATACTGGCATGAGCTGGTATCAGTTGAAACTTGGTGATGGGTACACAACTGTCTCTTATGTTGTAGATTTTGTGTTTTTAAAATTGTTTCCATAACATCTTTTTATACGATTGTTACTTGAAATTTAATTTTGGTTCACTTCTGGATCCTTAACATCATTGAGCAATATGCTTAAGCTCTCTATGGCTCAGTTTTTCTGCACCTTTGGCAGCATTTTTGTGAGAATTCAAGAAGTTATTTTACAAAAGCACCTCCTACTACAGTGCACAGCAGAGCCCCAATTATTTGTATCTATAATTATTATCAATGAGGATAACAATTATCTTGCTTATTATTAGTCTCTAAGTCTGTAACAAGTGATTGTTTTTGTTTTTTTTTTCTTTTTCTGCACAATATAATAATAATGCATATTATCCTGGAAGCTGAAATCTCTTTTGCAGGTGTATCACACACAGATTTTTCAACTAAAGCTCTTGATCTTGGGTGTTTTTTGTTGTTGTCTTTTGTTGGATTGTTTTTTGGGTTTTTTTGTTTTCTTTGTGTTTTTTCTGTTAATCATTTTGTGGTCTTGTTGGATTCATCATTGTTCCTAGGAAGGGCCTTTGGAGAGCTTATCTACCAAGCTCCATTTTGGGATGGTAACCCCTCCATTTAGTAACACATGTTGCCAACAAATAATTAGATCCCCTAAAAGCTGTACATGGTTAATTTAACCCTATTTCAATAGTAGCAAATCTGACACTCTTTTGCAAATCTATAAATATCAGTCTTTATTTATATTAGACTGATATTTTGTTTAAGAAATGTATATAAATCCAAGTGAGTGTGTAGATAATTTCATTTTTCAAACATAACATTAATCATATCTCTCACCTCAAATGCTCTGATTCAGTACAAACGTCTCAATCCCATCAAAAAATAGAGTCAAAATCCCCTCCTCTTGAATCTGGCATGACCTCATAATGTCTCTATGAAATAATGAAATGTGGGGGAAGTGACACAGCTTAATTTTTGAGGGTAGGTTAGAAAAGATTGTACAGCTGTAACCTAATTCTACTGGGATGCTTGCTCTGGGAGCAGCCAGAGGCAATGCAAGAAAGAAGTCTCTCTAGGCTGAGATCACCATGCTGGAGAGGCCACCTGAGGCACTCCAAGTGACAGAGCAGTAGAGCTCTCAGGTGACATCAGCACCAACTGCCAGTCTTGAGAATGAGCTGTCTTTCTGGGATGTCTAGCTTAGGCTAGCTTCCCCATGGCTATGGCCACAGCTCCACCTGACAGCAAATGAGTGAGAGACCCCAAGTGAGAACCACCTTTCTGAGCCCTTCTCAGATTTCCTATACCTCAAATCATGAGCAAAATAAAATTATGTTTTTAAGTTGACAAGTGTTGAGGTCATATTTATTCAGCAATGGTAATAGGAACAGAGTGGTTTCCTAAATTTAATTATTTTTCAATGAGCGTACTTTAATATCATCCTCAATTTTCCATGAAAACAGTTATTTCTAAGGCTAGTCTGAATTATTTATTCGTTCCCCCAAATTCTGCAAATGGAACTTTATCTTCTTAAAAATAGGGTGATGTATTAAAGTAAGTATAAAACTCTACTTAAGAGGTTAGCAGAAAATTATTTCTGAAATAAAAGATAATACAACTTGTACTTTTTCCCCCTAGTTGTCCCAGTGATGAATAGCATTGTTCTGCTAACCAGTGTCAACAATCTGGTAAACATCATTTGGACAAAGCCCAGCTGTCCTAAAACATCATGCTTTTTTATTTTTATTTTTTTCCTTCCCTGCAGCGGTCCAAACTCCAAGATATATTCTTATTGATTTGCAATAATATATTTTTATAATTCTATCTTCAATTCAATAGTTAGGATAATGCTGATATACTTCAGTTTGGGGCACATGACCAAAACAATCTGTAGAAGTCCCAGCCACATCAAAAAAACCTTTCTGATTTGTTTCCCTTTTCTCTCCTAGAAAAAGACAATTTGATTGTAATGGTGGTTGGATCAGGTTTGAGAAATAGAAGATTCCCCATTTAATTAAATCACCTTTACAAATAAACTTAAGACTCAAGGAAGGTTTAAGCTTCCTGGTTCTACGGTCATCCTCAAAGAGAATAAGAAAAGGTGAACCACAGCTCCATGAAACCTAATTCCCAGTCGGACGTATTCCCTCCTGTTTCCAGATTGATATAATCAAGAATATTGTAGAATTATGCACTCATCCATGCACTAAGCCATGCATATATTCTTTTGTCAAGAGTTTCTTTTCTTTGGAGAACCTATAGCGTGTAAGGCATTTTATTGAGTAGAGGGTCTACAAAGATAAATTATCATAATTGATATTTAAATAGGTAATTAAAACATATTGAATGATTATTATCATATATCATTGATTGTTACAGAATAATCAAGGCAAATATAGATTACAGTGAAAACAGAAGTAGACAAACTCAGAAGTTGCCTCAAAGCAATCTGCAATCTAAATCAAGAGTTAATTGAATCTTGAGTATTATAGTGTAGCTGTTACAGGGCTTCCTCCTTTTATTAAGACTAGATTGCAAATTGGTTTAATTCTTTTTTATCCCTATTTTTGAAGAAATTATACTCTTCTTACTACTCTTTTGAAGGAGAAAAGTTAAAATTAAAGAGTCTCCTGCATTTCCTCTTTTACCCAGGGAATTGAGATTCCGGCTAACCTATTCCCACCCAGTCCTCTGGAGCCAGGGATGATCTTACACAGGAGATTGCATGCATCCCAGCTGAAGTCTAACCAAATGCCTTGATCCCACACAGCTGCCTCTTTTTCCCTCCTGGGACTGGGAAGGAAACCAGGGATGTGTCAGTTCTCAGGTCAAAAAGACAGAAGCTTCTTTTGGCCTTCTCCGACTTCTCTCTTCCCCCTGCCCACCTTTAACCCTTTGAGTCAAGAGCCTTAGTTATCTGGGTCACTCCTGAGCATTAGTCTTGCTTCTTCTGAGATCTATGATACTCCATTCCTACCCAATATTAACTTAGGCAACCCACTGGGCATGCTCTGTGCACAGTATTTTTCTTATACTACATCTTAAAAATGTCTTTATGGTGCACCTAACTTCTAATGAGGGTTGCCCCACATCCCTGCTACTACAGAGCCAGGCACAAATGATGAAAACTACTGAGTGACCAGCATTCTCTCTACCCTTCTACAAAGCAGCCCTAATTTATTCTTCTAGGTTAACTTCGTGGAAGAAGGCTGAAAGTTCATTAGCTCATATACAAGGTTTGCTTCTAGAAAACCAGTTTCCCCAGACAAGAGACAAGCTGTACCACAGTCTGTCCCAATTGGTGACCACTAACATTTTTACCAGTTGAAGCAAAGCGATTGCAAAGAATGAAACTATGCAATTTAAAGGATTGTATATTTTTCCTGAGTTTTTTTTTTTAATTAAAATATCCTTTGCCATATGAGGTACATTTTAGGAACCAGTAGTCATTTGTACTGCATGACAAAATATAATATTCCATCTTCTGGTATCATCTCCACAGGGCTAAGTAAGTGGATGCGAATCATTTATGATTATAAAATAGCTGAGTGCTTCATCATTCTCTACTCCGAACCCATTTTGTTTTCCAAATGAATGGTGTTTGGAGAACACTGAATTGCTTAATAATTGTACAATTTTCTAAGTCTTGTCTATTTACATTTGGAGGTGATGTGGCCGTCTTTAGGGTGGGGTAGGGGGCAGGGAGAAGATGCTACTTTGTATCTAACCAGACCAGACATATACTTATTAGAGATTCTCAATTACAAAGAAAAATAAAAGAACTTAGCAGAAATAGCTTCTTGGTATTAGCCAACTTTGTCTGAAATAATAAACTGAATGTGACAGTAAATATGATAAATATTCCTAAAAACATTTTAAAAATATATGAGGATATATTCCCATTTATGAAATGAGGAAACAGATTTTGAAAGTTACAGGTATTAACTAGGAAAGTACGACTTAAGGTCAGAGGTGTTGAACTGCATAACTTAAGTTATTTCCATTATTAAACAATTTTAAAAGGTATTTTCAATTCTTTTGAAACTTGTTTATGAGAAATATATCAATAATTATTACTTTAATTTGGATGAATAATCATAAAACAATGTTTATGCTTATTTCATCCCTCAGGGCTTACCTGCCTTTTAGCAATAAGACGCAAGACAGTACCAAATAACGCTATTTGTTGACAATTGATCCAAAGGTGAGTGGTTGATCCGAAAAGCACACAAGTAAGAATAACTGTCTTCCCTCAAGATACACAGTACATAAAACAGAGCATCCAGTCACAGGATCAATATGAGGACATTTTTAAAAGATCTGACAAGAATGAGTTGCATTGTGAGTTTATTATTTTAAGGTATCCCACAGATTTCTGAATTTGCTATTCCTACATTTATTTTTATATTGTTACTTTTTATAATTGCTATAATTAGGAGTGAATTATTTTATGTCTTGAGAGGACAGATAAAGAAAGACGATGTGGGCCTCATAAAATTCTGGTTCAAATCATAAGCTAAATGGCAACAATTTTAGCCAAACTAATTTGGCCAGTACCTATGGAGAATTCATTACTTCCTTGGATAGATTAAGATGTGTGTTTACTTTCTCAATCCTTCCTGCTCTAGAAAAACATAATGTAATAAATACTATTCTGCTAAGTTAGAACTAGCAACTAAAACAGTGAATGTATCTTCCTGAAGGTCTCAAGTTTTCCCATGGAATCATTACTGAGTTCTAATTTCATGGTTTTTACTTCTTAGCTTTGAAAGAACTATTTAAAAAATTGATGTTGTTTAACTTTGTCAGAAATCTTAGTGGCAAAAAGTCAACTATTTTAATAAAAAAATGTTTGTTTATATTAAACATTGTTTAGATAATATGGTGACAAAGGATTTGGTCCTTTCATACTGGGGCTCCTCCCTGCTAATTAAAAGCTCTGGCAAGGACAATCCTTAAGAAAACATTAGCCTTTCATACAGATAAGCATTCACATTTCTTATCCCAACGAGCACTGCATTTTTTCTTTATTATAATAACACAAGCTTCATGTTCAGATCACTAGAGAATGTAAAGCTAAATGTAAAATAAACGGCATTGCCTTTACTATGAATGAGGTTGTCCATTTATTTTTCCTTGCGTTTTTTTCTAATTTTCTTTCCTCTTTACTCCATATAATCATCATCTAGAAAAAAAAATATTTTGAACCTCTACTATGAGTCAGGTACCTCACACATATAAAAAGATCTCTAAGACTGATTGTGATTTTTCTGCAGATAAAGATGTCAAGGCTCTGAAAAGCTTGCCAAAACCATAAAGTAAGCAGGAGTAAGTAGCTAAAATGTGGCCAGAGTACTTTCTTTATGGGCAAGTGGATTGCTCTTCCTTTTAAGGAATGCATTTTCTGTTTTAGAAATATCTGACCAAAATTTTTGATAGTATATTTAAATATGTATCTATGAATTGATAAAAACTAAAAGTAACTTGGATGAGCCCTTGCTCATTGGAACTCAGTTATCTTACTTAAACATGGTTCTCCAAAACAAATCATCACTGCAATTTTAGCTACTTCTTTTTTATATACGAGTCGGTAAGCCTATGTGTAATAAAAGAATGATGTACACTCTGGGCTCCTAGAAATAAGACCTCATAAAAAACATTCTCATCTAAAATCAACACAAAATAAACAAACAAACAAAAAAAAGTAAAAACAAGAACGACAAAACTATGAGACACCCAGGTCAATGAACTTGATGTTTCTTTCTTAACACTACACTTCTCTGTTTAGTTTTGAGCAATAGGCTAGGCTTCTTTATGATAGACAACTGGAAAACTGTCCAACGCTTTTTATCAGAGTCAAGCTTTATGGACCATTTATCATGCAAGCAAAGTAAAACCATATTCATGGAAAAATAAAACTTCAGTGAAGTGACTGGACAAGTCTTCTTTCCTTAAAAACATCAACCTTTCATTGTGGCTAATATGTGGTGGGTGTAATCATGAAATCTTGTTCAGAGGCAAAGTGAGATTTAACTTGTATCACATTTCATGGAAACTCAGCCATTTAAGTACCTTCAGAAAAAGTTTACCACTAGTACATCCATCAAATGGTGATTCCTTTGTTAAGATATTTTCAACCTCATTGTTTTCTGCCTAAACCAATAATTCAGGTAACCTTTAGATGCTTATAAAAGTTCTATTGAATTTGATGGCATTCTAATCTCTCCCGTAGCAAATACACCATTCAAAAAAAAATAATAATAATAATCACCACCACCAGTACAATATCACTCACAAAATCAGGGACCATATCAGTCTTTCTCATCCCTTTGCCCCCAGGGCCTAGAACAGATCTGACCCATTGTAGTTTCTCAATATATTTGCTGAATGAGTGAATGAATGAATGAATGAATGAATGAATCTATGGGAATTATCCTATTGTCTTTTTATAGCCTTTCCATACACTTATTTGGGTTTCAAATGTCTATTCAATATGTCAGTATTGACGAAGCTATCCCAAAGTGTGTGTTTTTCTGATGTTATTCTTTAACAAGTTTTATGTTTTCCCGAGTCCCTGTATATAGTTTATTCCAACTGTACAAATTAGTGGCAATTTTTTCCTGCAAAATCCTATTAGAAAGCATGTTTTGAAAAAATATAGGGCTTCTGAAAAAGTGCCCCACTATGCTATGGGGTTTCTTCCACAAGGAAATGCACTATGGTAGAATCATTCTGAGGATTTTTTTCTTTTTTCTTTCCAATAAGAAAACGTACCAAAAGAAAAGAGGACCATGAATCAGCTGACATGTAAACTAAATTCATTCCCTTCTGTCCCATCTTCTGGGACTCAGATTTATCTTCTGAGTATATTGCTCTTGGAAATTCCAGGCCAAATTTTTCTTGAAAGATGATAAGTCAAACTGTATTTACAGTATTAGGCTAAATATATATGCTCTGTGATTATATTTGATATTTATCCCATGCTTTAGTTATAAAGATTTACTCTGAAACTTTCTAAAGAATATAAACAACTCGATTACAAAATACCAACAGTAAAAGCAAGACTAAGCCCCAGAGATTAAGGAAGTATTTTGGTACTGGAAAGATAATTTTTTGTTCTCAAAGTTTACTTGTTTTGCTTCTGATAACTCTGCATACTTTATAATTTAGTAATGTTCAAACTCTTATCTGGGCTAAGCCAAAAGTAGAGAGATTGCCCAGGTTTTCTTAATATCTAAGATTTCATGAAAACAAATCATCAAATTAAAATAAACCATCACTCTGGAATCACAGCACATAAGACATTGTCTTGTCCACAATTTTATTTTATAGAATGGGGACCATGAGACCCAAAAAGACTTTTTTTTTTTTAAGTGACTTATCCCAGATTGCAAACTGATGGAGCCGTGACTTTAAAAAGAAAGAAAAAATGTCTCCTAACCACGAAGCTACTTCTTTTTATTCTCCTTTGCTTCCTTTACTCCACATTAGGTGGCACTGTCCCTCACATTTGGAATTGCAGAGATTTAACCTGGAAATGCTGAACTCTCAGGGAAGCCATTGCCAGGAATGAAACAAAGAAAGTAGGTAAAAAGAGCCTGCACCCCACTCACCCAAATCAGAACACTGGACAACTCGAAGATGGCATTGACAGCGGAAGGGACACACTGGTCCCATAGGCTGTAATTCGTCGTGAAAAATAGGAAAGTGCTCTTCCGGGCTTATCCCAGAAGCCTCATCTTCTAGCATAAAGTCAAATAAGCCTTTCTGTTGAAACGGTCCAGCCCAGGACACTTGAGCAAGCAGGAGGAAGATGATCGTTCCTTTCATGACTTATCTCATGTATTGTCACAACCAAGGAACCTAGGAAACAAACAAAAGGTTTTGTAACACCCCACAGTAGAGTGAGCATAGAGAAAAGTATATAAAAAAATATTTTATTTATTGTTAGGAAGCAGAACATTAGAAATGTAACTAAAAGGCAATATGGTACATTGTCGACTAATCTGCACGATTAATGATGAAGAAAAATTTGAAAATTATTTAAATCTGCTTGTTTTGAATTTTGGGTCTGAATTAAGATAACATTCTGTATATTCACATTATTTGCAAAATTGTTATGGATAAATCTTGTTGAAATTTTCAATGCTTACTCAACACAAGCCATGCCACAGTCAAATGAAGTTTTTTGTCCATACACATGAGAGATATCCAAGTCCTGCTTCAGAAATACGTGTGAAGCTAACCTCATCTGTCCATCCTACTGCATTTATCTTGGCCCAGGCCCTTCTCATGGTAAGAGTTTCCAACTGGTCTCTGACTTGAATATTCTCTCTATGCCAGGCCACCTTCCAGTCTGCTGCCCAAGTCACCTTCTAAAAATTAAACTTCATTGTATTAATCCTCTACTGCAAACCCTTGTTTGACTTCCATGACTTGCCAATTAGGTCCACATCTCCTACAGTGCATGTAAGACCATTCATAATTTGGTACCAGCTGATACTCTAGCCACAGTTCTCTCCAGTTTCTCTCCACTCCCAGTTCCCACCTCAACCCGACACTCAAAGCTAATTACCATTTAAAATACCAACCTTGTGAGAGTGTTGCAAAGATTAAATGAGATAATGCGCTTCCTCCGTGTACTGCCTGGGTTATCCAGGCAGGATGCTGCTTTCTCCCTCTTCTGGACTCACAAAGCACGTTGCTCTTACCTCTTTTAAAGAACTTATCACATTATATTGTAATTTGTTTTGCGTGCTTGGTCTGCCCCCCCACCCACCTCCACTAGAAGATGTACTCCTTCAGGGCGTGTCTTATTATTCTTTGTTTTGTACCCGGGCCTTGCACAATATTTTGCACATAAGTGACTCAACTGACCATCAATTTATTAGCTCAAGTTATTCAATATGTTCTTAGCAACCAGTCTGATTTTTCAAACACAAAATTATCGTTTTTCAATATCAAATTTCTAGCATAAGAAAGATGTTGAATTGAAAACCTCAACTTGGTAAAAAAAAGATTCAATTTTTAAAATAATTCTATTGGCTAGTTTCCCAAACTGATCATTTTTAATACACCAATAAACACATATGGAAAATCCTAACTGATTTTTATATGACATGTATTATTTGGTTTTATGTATAGGACTATTATGAAAAACAACAAAAAAGTAGTTTCCATAAGTCCATGCAATATCCATTCATTCAATAAGCACTTATAGATACATACATCTGTTGTTGAGCTGATTGTTTAGTTTGCTGAAGTGAACTAAAGAAAACTGACTAATTAAATCTTAATAAATCTCAATAACCAAATGTAGTTGATCATGTAGAAAGCAAGCTATTTTTGAGTTGATATATTTTAAAACTCCATTCATACTGTTCTAAGTATTCCAAAAACATATTGTAGATATTATCTTTAGTCTCATCATCTCCACTTTGAATTGTACAACTATAAGAACCCAAATTAAAACTGCACATTCATAACTAGAATTAAAAAACTATTTGGCATCACTATCTAACTGCACATATGTAGGGGAAAAGAAATCTGTATGCCCTAACCCTAAGGTGTCGTCTGGAAATTTTTGCCTAGATCCACTAGAGAGGAAACAAATATTTTTCAATTTCTTATACTTTTGTTCTTAGTTTATATTTCTTACTGAAGTATGTCAAAGGCAGTACATATACTCTATGATCTTGTGGCTTTCCATTTAAAAATACTATGAAGGTTATTGTTCACACTGCCCCTTTAAGTTCAGTATCAGCTTTTCCCTAGGAGCCTATTCCCACTCAGTTACTACATGACTTTTTCACCGAGACCCTATTGTCTTGGCTGTGTTCCCTTGAACTGGATTTAAGGGAGGGGTTTTCTGTCTGTTTCACATTAAAATGCATAGTTTATGGTTTACCACAAGTTTGCTAGCCTTGCATATTTAATGTCTCACAATTTTAGAAGAAAAAAAATGAAGCAAAGTAATTGCAGATTTAATAAATTGCAGCTAGAATTAATACAGATGTCACTTTTTGATCTTTCCTCCAGAGCAGAAAGTGCCTGGTTGTTTCACTAACCCACAAAAGAAAATGTTGAGCATTAGCTCAAGGGAGTATTATCGTTTGTATTTGTTTACTCTTGTTAAAATGGTGCAAATTCTCTACACAGAATTCTCTTTGGTTGAGGCTGAATGCAAACAGGCAACTTATAGCTGCCATTAGTTCTATGCATGTGTGTGTGTGTGTGTGTGTGTGTGTGTGTGTGTGTGTGTGTGTGTGTGTGCATTTTAACTCTGAGTGTCCTGGGGAATAATAACATGTCCAGGAACTTTATACAAATCCCTCCACGAATAACTTCTTTTAAATTAGTGTCATGATGCTTGAAGACTCAGCATCTTCAATGTGGACAGTAGATACTAATGATTTCTTTAATCATTCCCTTCCTTCTTTAAGAAATCAGAAAAAAAAAATAACAGAAAACAGCAGTTGCCCACATAGAAACCAGGACACAATTATTGAGATGATACACTTTTAAAATTTCATTAAACTGTTTTAAGCACTCTCAAAACGTATGACTGTTTTCCTAAATGCTAATTGCTAAGAATAATGTGAGTTCACTAAAGCTCCTTGTCATCATTTATGTGTTTTAACAAAAATAACAATCTCTGGTTCCTTAAATTACTCAGCCCATTAAATTAACTATATCACTCAGATCAACATTACATGATGTCATTTATGCCTTTGGAGTGACTTTCAAAGTCAAAATTTAACCCTCAGGAGCTAAGTGAAGCTATAAATGCAGAGCAAAATTAAAATCCCCCAGCACTAAGCAAATTAAAAACCTCAATAATAATAGAAATAATTTTAAAAGAAACAATAAAAACACATATATGCATAAATAAAGACACTATAGGAGGCATTTGGTTCTTTTTCTGGTCAAAACAACAATTGGAAGAAAAAAACCACAGGTATTTGCATCACCAGGAGGCCACTTAACCAGTGGTCATCATTTTACCCTGTCTTGAAATTAGAAAGAAAAATAACCTATACCTTCATTTCATAATGAATGTATCTTATAATCAAATTTTATTTGCATTGAAAATATTGGTAGGGTCTCTTCTTTACATTTAAGGAATTATGGAGTTGTCAGATTATTTTAGTTAGGTCTTTAATAATCAGCATAAATGTTTTCAGTGTTTATTTTCACCTCTCTGGTGACAATTTCTGTTATTTTCTAGGTTGTAGAAATGTATATCAGACTTTGACAACTAATGACCAGAGTTCACTTCTCTGGATTTTAAAAATTCTTAAAATATACAAGAATTCAGGAGGAAAATATATCCTTAATTATATAATCCAACTACAAACAGCATACTAGTCTAGAATACTTTTCTATAATAAATACTTTCTAAAAAGCTAAACATTTCATTAGTACGAATACAAAATACATCAACATAGATAGTCCTGGTGTTTTGGTTACAGATTTTTTAATAAATACCTTTTCTTGCAAGAACAGAGAGAAAGAACTAAAACAATGCATTTAACCATTTTACAAAATATTTAACTTCTGTTGTCAAGCAATACTTTTTTTTTTTTAATGCTGCATAAACGTTACTAAAAGTTTAGCACAATTATTATTTTTTTCTTTTCTTTTTCTCATCAAATAATTCCTTTTTCTTAACTTGATCAACGCTTTATTAGTCTGTAGCAGAGTTCAGGACAATTATTGAAAACCATACCTTTTAATCCGGGAATTGCCACAGGAGCCCTCAAAGCTGAGATGTAATTACACTAAATATTCCGCTCAAGCAAAAGAGTTTGCAGGTGTGGAAAGGAGGAGGGGGTAGGTGCTGCTCTATGCCTGTCACTAGGTTAAAAACCTCCTGCTTCTACTCCATAGCACAGTTAAAAAATAAGGTTTCCCTCAATGAACGCTACCCGGCTGACACCCACATTAGATCATATGGTAATGATATGTCTCTTGTATTGTAGCCAGAAACTTTATCGGCCTTTTTTTCTCCCCAATTGCTTTACTTCTTTTACATCTGCTTAAGATTCTAAACTGCTTATGTAGGCTAGCTGTAGCAAGTTGACTTGAAATTTGTTTTGTTGTGTCGATTCATTTCCCTAAAACATTGTTAACTAAAGGCTTTGCTTCCCCACCCCCAACCCCACTCCATTACCCAGGCGTTCTAGTCTTGTTTATAAGGAACATTTATTATACTTCCGAAAGGACAGTTTTTCTTGCTTTCTGGATGTGTAAATCTTGCAAATGGAATGAAATGAATCTTGTAGTTATTTTAAATATGGTCTCTGAAAATAAATGAGTAGTCTTATGTGAAAATACTCATTTGGATTCTTACTTGCCTTGGGCTGTTGGTACAAATTCAAGTACTATGCTATGTAGGTTTTCTATATATTTTGAATGCATTTCTAAAGTGTCCTGGATGAAAGCCATGGTGTTATATGAACAGCATGTCATTTATTACTTTCATTACTCATAGTTTAAAATCTTTCTTGTTGTCTACCAGTGTTTGGTTTTTTGTTTTGTTTTGTTTTTTAATACAACACAGATACTAGAAGTTGGTCACAATTTCATTCAGCCTCTATATGGAAACTTTTGTTTTTCATAGGCTACACTTTCATATAATCCAGCAATTTGAAGACGTAATAGAGTCTATGGCTTATTCCAAATCTCAGTACATAGAAAAAAGAAAGTGCAATATAAGAAAAGTTATTTATTTAGCAACTGGAAGGCTTTTTTTTCTTTTTCTTTTTTTTTTTTTCTTTTTTTTTTCAGTTTTTGTAATTCCCTTGCTGGATGCTTTTGGTTTTTCTGTGTGTGTCTGTCTGTTTTGACTTGTATCTTTATGCTCTGGCCTGTAGGCTGTTACCAGGTGGAAACTTGAAATCAGTATCTGTGAAACCTGAGAAGATACGCCTCCATCCTCCACCCTCCCCCCTGCCCTCCTCAAGCCAGCTAAGTATACAATTCTACAGTAAATATGCTTTTGCCTTGATGAAACTTGAAGGAATTAAATTATTGAATGAGTAACACAGGGGGGAACTGTGTTATCAAATCATATTTTGCTTTATTTTCCAAGCCCCGACTCCCTAATTTTAACACCTTATCCCACTCCTCTTTTCCTTGACATTTAAGAACCACAAAGCTAGTCATTCTGATGGTTTAGAAAAAGACAGGTATTATTTTCCCTGGACATTGGTGCAAATGAACCCCTTCAGTGGACTAATTCATTTCTTCCTCTGATATCCACTTGTATGGTATTTATCTCTTTCTTTAGACCTGCAACCACTTGTTCATATTGTAGTTATTTATGTACAGCTCTTATCCCACACCGTCCTCATACTTGTAGAGCCCCCGCAGCCAGCACAATCGTGGCACATAGTAAATCCTTAAGAAACACTGAATGACTCCATAAAGACAGTGATGACTATTTTGCCCTGTCCTGGTTTGCTCCTCGTCAAAACCCAATCCTACTAAAATATATCTGATGAATAACAGCAATAAATGTTGAAAGAGGGAGGGAGAGAGAAAGGAAGGAAGGAAGAGAGAGAGGGAGGGAGGAAAGGTGGGAGGGAGGGAGACAGGGAGGAAGGAAAGAGAGAAATAAGGGTATTCAAGAAAAAGTAGAAGTAGGACAGGAGAGAAGACATGATACATAGATCATCTTAATTTATAAAGCAGAACCATTATGGTTAAGGTTCACATCTGGGCTCTTCCCTCTGATAGTAAGCTGTGTCAACTTAGACAACTTACTTCACCTTTCTGAGCTCAGTTTCTATATCTGGAAAATAGACAAAAATTATCGCCTAATTCGTAACGTTGGAGTGAAGATGAAATGAGGCAATATATATACAGCATGTTCACTCAGAGCACGGCCCCAGTAAAAGGAGCTCTTTTTAAATGAGCAAGGGAAATCATATTTACTACCTGCATTTTACAGATGAGAAAGCTGATCTCTAATGATCTGCCCACGAGCACAGAGCTGGTAAGAAGTACAACAGAAAGTAATACCGAGGTCTGCTATCACCTAATTTAATTTTCCATTACTATACTACATTTTAAGAAAGATCAAACTCTTAAGACATAGAAACTTAACTATCAAAATTCTTGGATAACATGTCTTTGCAGACTATTTTAAAAATTGTGACCCAGTTATAACTCTTTTTAAATTCTATATTTGTGCAGAAATGGACATTTCTGTTTTTTAAATTTTAGTGAGAACCTCGTCTCCAAAGCCTCAAGGATTTTACCAAACATCATTTTATTTAAAATGTGTACCTTTAATCAGATGTTGTTACATATGTTGTCACACCCTCTTATAGATAGAAGAAACTAAGTCACAACAGTCATACACAATTAAGTCACAAAGAAACCATGGGGCTGTCATCAGAATCCAGGTCTCTTGCAATCTAATGGAAAATGGAACAATTTTGAGGCTAAAAGCCGTGCTTGTATGGAGACCGCTGAAACTTATCCTGGTTTGGAATGTGTGGGGGTCGGGTTCACAGAAACCTTGGCTGCTATATAGATATTTGAAATATTCAAATTCAGAGCACATACCACATCTGCTGCTCAAACCACTTAAACTGTGATTTCTACTGACAACCCACTAGTTAACAGGGTAACTATATTCTCTATGCTGTCAAAGTTCATTTCAAGGCTAGTCTCTCTTGTTCACTGACATCAGCTACAAGTGATTTAAATTGTACCTGCGTATTAAGGATGTGAAGAATGCCAGAGCCTAGAAAGGTCTCCTGACACCCTTTTATTTTCTAACAGGTCTAAAAGCAAGTGATTATCTTCACAAACCTGGTGTGACCAGATTATTCTTAGACTGATTCTTCACAATCAGGTCAGGGGCTGCAATGGGTTGTCTGACTCTTTCTTTTGCCACCCTAGTCAGATTTTTCTCCTTTAGCCAAGAACGAAGGCTGGGGTGCAGTTCGGGTCAGCCTTGAATGGGTGATGGCTTGAAACAAAATGAGGTAGTAGAAAACTGTTACCGTGGCCATTATTACCTGTCTTCTCCACAGGACTCCACTCCCCGGACCCATCACCGCTGTGTTCAGTGTCCTTGTGCCTTGTGTAAGTAACTTAACTTCTCTGTTCATCAGGTTTTTAACCTATAAAATGTGGATAACCATTGTACTACCTACTTTATAGGTTTGTGGTGAGGTTTAAAAAGTTTTCGGCATAAAACATTTAGAGCTGCACCTGACTGATCTCAAATGATATATAAGCGCTTGCTGTCACTGCAGCTGCTGCTGCTCTTGTGGTGGCTACTGTGGATGGGTCAGTCCAACAACCAGACTGCATCCGTTTCCTGGCTCAAGGTGTTTTCTGCTGCGCAATGCGCCAGACCACCTAAACCATGATGTAATTGGAAAAACAAGGACTCTAGAGTTCGATAAGCTGGGGCCTAAACCTGTACTTTGTACTTGTTAAATTACCTGGTTTTCTTCATGAATAACATTTTACCAGGTTCCAAGTAAATCCCGGTGGAATCCATACATGGACTTCATAAGGGTCCAGAGACTCCAAAGTGAAGAATTTCTACTCTGAGCGATGAAACAGAAATAACAATAGAGATAAGGACAGGGTAAGTTATGAATGAAGATATGGAGATATGTACCTCTCTTTAACCCAAAGAAGTATTCCGTTCCTTAGTTCTCTGACTCTTCTTGAATATCCAAGAACATCTCTTTTATCAATTGCAGTCAGAATTTTTATTATTCTTTCTATGATACTGATTAATTCATTTGTACTGGGACAACAGGCCAACACTTATTGAATATGAAGAAGCATGCACAATGCACATACCTCTCTGTTAAATACAAGGAAATTTCCGGTAACCTATCAAACAATCAGCAAATATTAACTGAGGAACCACTATGGGAGAAAAAGTTAATACTAGGCCCTGTGGAAGATACCAGAAAACAAAAGTATAAAGTGAAAGGCATGACTTCCAAGGACTGACTGCGTAAGGAGATAGGGCATAAGCAATATATACATAGACATTTTAGAGTTATCATACCAGACAACTTATAATGCATTATGTAATTATAATTCCTGGCCAAAGTAAAGTAGGATATAGTTAAAAATAGTCATCTTAGCAAGTCAGAAAAGGGATTAAGGAGAGATCACTTTACACAGGGGTAGTTAGGTAAGTGTAAACGGAGAACAAGGTACCATCTGAGCTGAATCCTGAAGGATAAAAAAAATGGGAAAGGAAAAAGACAGCTTTTTAGGCTGGTGAAACAACTCTGTCAATATCTTGGAAATGGGAAAGCAAGAGACAATAAATAAATCAATGCAGCTTAAGTGGACGCTTTCTTTCACAGAAGGCTGAGCTCTGTCAGGTGCAGCTCTAAATGCTGTGCATCTATACAGCAGCCAAGGTTTCTTTACTCATCCTTGAATATTCAACACTGCTATGGAGTCTGACATGATGAAGTCAGACCATTAGTGTAATTCCACGCCTACGGTACTAACTAAAGGAGGATGAAGAAAGAAATGAGGGTAGAGTCTGACTGTGGAAGAATTTGAAAGTCTCCTACGGAGCACTTCATTTATTCATTCATTTGGTGATTAAATCGTGCCAATTACTGTGCTAGTAGCTGGATGTTATCAAAGGGAATTGAATGAGGTAATAACATGATAAAAGTTTTATTTTAGCAAATCAAATCTAGCTAGTCTATGCAGGGTAGTGAAACTAGAATCAAGGAAACATTAATTAGTAGGTTATTCCTTTCATCTTGGTGCATTAATATCTTCGTAACAAGAAAATGAGCATGGCAAAAACAAGACTGCTGCTCAGGAAGCTGATGCAATATATTAAAGATAATATTATTTTTAATATGCAGTAGTTAATATGCAGTTGTAAAGATAAACGCTTGGAGAACCTATTCCGTACCAGGCACTTCGGTGCATTATCTCAGGTAAGTCTCATGATAACCCTATCAGTTCAGCACTTATCAGAATCAGTTTTAAAAGAACAAAGCTAATGCTTGAAGAAGTCATGTTTTCCACACTCTGTTCCCTTTACCACTCCAACCAGCTGCTTTTGTTATGTAAGCAATGGTAGGGAAATTGTTCACTTCTTTGCTTCCATCTTTATCTCGAAGGAGAGCATTATTTAAATGGCAAAAGCGCAACAAACAAAAATGACAAACTAAAGCTCTGGATATACGCAAAAATTCTAAAATGAAACATTTCATCTGAGTTCATTTTTTAGGGTACAAAAATAATTTGTGGTCTTGATAGTGACTGTAACATGAGTAATTATTAAGAAATCATGCTCTTTGAGTGATAGAATTAAAAAAAAGGGGGGAAAAAAGGAAGGATTAACATAGAATCTTTCCCTGTGAATTCTCCCGTGGGAAGGACACTATTTTAAGGAAGGCTTCCCACACAGTGATGGCAGAAATGCTGATATTGTACAGATGCGACCAGCTTTGGAGAGGCACATGTTGAAAGTGAGTGGAAACCACAAAAGAGAGAGATAAAAGCCAGACATTACCTGAAGACCACCTCCTAGCTGCACTCTTGTCTGTTTACTTATTAGTTGACTAGGGCTGCTGGAAATAAGGCCTGCTACCATAAATTCACCAAAGTAGCTCCTTTGGAAGTGCTATTTACTTCCTTTTCAAACAAAGAAGACCATTAAAAAAAAAAACGAAAAAAAACTGTGGCCAAACACAAGAGATAGACTAGATGAATGTGCAATGCCTGAACTGTAGACAGCAAAGGAGACCCTGTACTTGTAATTTCCTGAAACGAAGGCGATCGCTTTTCTTCACTCGCTTTTCAAAAAGGTAGCACAGTGTGATAGCTAGGCACAGAGACCTGGGGCCCAGACTGCTCAGGTTTGATTTTCGGCTCTGCCACTAAACCTGTCTGTGACCTTAGGCAGTTTCCCCATGGATATTACACAGGAGGATAAAACAAGTCTGTATTTGTAAAGGGTATAGAACAGAGCCTGTCACATAGGATAAGCTGTGTTAAATTCATGTCAAGTAACAGAATTTCAGAACGAACGGAGGATTTTCAGAGATTGTTTTCTTCTCTGTCTTGCCTTTGATTCATACTCTAGCCTGAAAGTTATGTCCTGTTTAGTTTGGAGCATTCAATTGCAGGTCATGTCTGTGCAGTGTATATTTACTGCATGGCACCTACTTGGTCTGTAAATATTCTCCTTTCCACTTATCCTGTATCCTAGGAAAAGCAAATGCTCCTCCACAGAATATAGCCACCCAGAATTTAAGTAGGCAAATGGATGAAAAGTTTTATTCTAATGCCTAAACTGGAAAATAATGACTTAGTTTAAAAACTTTTTCTGAGATAGTTATTGCCCCTTGAGAACTATTTGATTTGATTCAAGTTGTCCCTTCAATAACAATAATCTCTCCTTTCTAACAGGCTTTGTTGAGGTATTTCCTTAATAACTCATGAGATGAATTTTTTGATATAGATATATATTAACATGAGAACAAAGTGGAACACGCATTCTCATTTAAATCATACGAGTGTTTTTACATTTGGAAATGATCCTGTATTTTTAATATATCCACTTCAAATGCTTGAGGAAATATGACTGTTTAGAAATAATTTATGTGCCCATTTTTTATGCAGTGATGTCTGAGCATATTATTTATAAAAGCATTGAATCATCAGTATGTGAGCTTACTATATAATTATGAGTCTATGGGGATAAGAAAAGAAAATTGAGGAATGATCACATTTGGTGTTTCAGGTTTAAATCTCCTTGGAGCTTTCTTCATCAAAAGGTTGGCTTCTCATGAAACATCTTCAATTTTGGAGGCCAGTTTCAATACCTTCCCTAGCATTACTCATGGTCTGAGACAATACAAAATCCAACTCGAAACAAAGTATTTAATTCTTCCCATAAGCCAAGAACCATAGAAGTTTGTGCTATCAAAACAGCTCTCTGAAATAGGTGATTTGTTAACCTTCTGAATGATAACATTATGTGCCTGTCTGTGGAGAGTAAAACCACCTAGTAGTAAAAGCTGCTGAGAGATTACGGGAAATACCATGAAGATTATTTTTTGTTTTCCATTTCATGTAGTTGCAAATCTTGTCGGTTGTCAGCTGGCAATTAAAACGTGGTGGTATCAACATTACATTAATCAGTACTTAATGATGCCATTGCAAATCTCCTGGTTTTAAGGGTGTTTTTTTTTTTTTTAAAACTGTGGTTAAAATATACATAACATAAATTTTCCCATTTTACATTTTAAGTGTTCCATTTAGTGGCATTAAGTACATTTACAATGTGCAATCATTACTACTATCTGTTTCCAGAACTTTTTCATCATCCCAAACAAAAACTCTGTACCCATTAAACCATAACTGCACATTTCCTTCTCCCCTCAGTCCCCAGTAACCGCTATTTTACTGTCTCCATGAATTTATCTATTCTAGATACCACATGTTAAGTGGAACCATAAAACACACTTTTTAAATTGAGGACGAAAAAATAAGTTTTTTTGCTGTTGTTTTGACTAAGTATTTTTTGTTTGTTTGATTTTTGTTTTAGATGGGGAAAAAGTGGAATGGGAGGAAACTATCAGAGGCAATGAAGGTGGACAGTTTCTTCTGAGAGGATAACTTGGCTTCAGTCAATAAACTCTGATAGATGGACCTGGGAACTTGCTGTAATTACGTCAAAGATGTAATTTGAAGACACCTAGCATTCTTCATTAAGATCAATAGCAAATAAAAGCATCACAATTAAAATGTACAGACTTTCTGTAGAAAGTAATATAGCAAAGAAGCTTTACTATCACCAAATGTTGTTTACGAAGACTGAGGATAGAATTTAAAGACCAGCTAATGCATTTGGAATAACAGTGCTGACTCCTTATCAGTAGGCGTATGTTTTTAGATCTGCTCAGTACTGCTAACTGAACATCAGTAAAATATCTGTGTCTTACAGCAGTTCTGGGAAAGAAGGAACATAAAGATATGCTTTGTGACTATAACATACACTTAAACTAACTTGGCAAGGTCAAATAAACTTTTAATCTGGATCTTACTAGAAATATTTCCTACAGCAAGTAACTATTTATGAAAGTACTGAAGACAATATCTTCCTGAAAAAATAGCACATATTTCTGTGAAGTGCTTTTAAATTTTCTTTGAAAATATTGAGCATGTTGAAATTAAAAACGAACCACTTGAATGTTTCATTCCAAAACAATAGAAATAATTTGAGTGTCAGGTAAAGATTTTTAGAAAAAGAGATCAGTACCAGAAAAAAGCTATGTTCAGAGACGTGAACTTACTTTCATTCGTAATTTAAAAAACATAATTCAGTTCACTCCAAACTTAATTTATGCTAAGGCATCCTGGATATTCATATCAGAATGAATGCCATCAGAGCAGGGATATCTGTGTCTTTTGTTCAGTACCATATCTCTTGTGCTTAAAATAGGCATGACACATAGTGGGCCAAGGTAAATTGTTGTTGAATGTAATTAGCCTTGTAGGACTAAGGGTTCCACAAACCTTCAGTTATTCCTCTTAACACCTATAAGAATCTGTCTTCACTGGCAAAGGTCTCTTGGTTTGGCAAAGGAGCAAGTCCAAGTTCCACTTGAACTCAATATCCTTGCAGAGTGGTGATTTTTGAGACCTCAGTCCTTCCGGCTTCTCTGCCATGTTCCAGAGTTGAGACTTCATCATCTCTATTTGTTTTCCAAAGCACCAAAAATGATTCTCAGGCACCCACACATAGAATCGCAAACCCTCACCTGTGTAAACTTCCGTATGTGCCTCTTCACTTTCATTTCCGTACCTCAAGGCATTTCCACACCACACCTTTTCCATCATGACCATCATTTTTGCCACTCAGTGAGCCTCAAAATTCAGTTGATTTCCAACATCATAACTTTCTATCTTCTCTGTTTTACTTAATGATTATTAATCGTTGATCTAAATAATATTAGAGTCTGCAAAACCACATTATTGTATGGTAACTGTATTTCTGTTATATGCTTAAATAAATGTATAATTATTAGAATTAAAACTATTCATCATTGGATTACATAAAATCATGTTGCCTACTATCAGTGGTAGAGGTTTTACCTTTTGGAAAATATGTAATAATCCCTAACCCAATGCTCTTAAAACCAAATTCTAATGTTTCATATTTAAGTTAATGTTAGTAATGATTAACCCACAGTAGATGTCAAGCATACAGATATTTGGGGGCTTTCTACATAAGGCCCCTTTAGTTTGTTGGGATCAGAAACATATCCCCAGTTTCCTATGTTTGTGAGGTAATTCAAACCTCTTTTCCAAATGTCACAGAGATTCCCAATAACAGAAACCTAAAGGCTGCACTAATTGCATTGCCTATGTGTTAAACCAATTCTCTACGGATCCCGGGATGATTACCCACGATGCTCTTTTTGGGTGATGTTACCTGGAGCAACAGAGTCTAGGCCAAGTCTTATGTATGTTCTAATTTCGCATGAGATCTTCCTAAATAGATTCCTTATTTTAATGCATTATCCTATTTCCAGACTGGCTCGTCAGTATTTTCCCTGGCACCTAGGACTGGAAGAAAGCTTTATCAGAGGATCTACCTTCTGGTGAACCTGACCTCAGACATCTCTGATTATATACATCCGGCTCTTTCTTCCTTATTTGGCTCCTCCGGAACTGTCATGGCGTCAGATGCATATGGGAGTCCTAGTAACCACAATGTAAATGAGATGATAATGACATTAAAATTAGCTACCTGGTCTCAGCCATAGGGATTAGCCTTGTTGGATGAAACTGGTTCTTGTTTTTCTCCAGCTGCATGTGCCAGATATAGTTACTTGTTACTTGTGTGACCAGTGAGGCATGTCACTTTGTATCATCGAGGAGGTGGTCAATTTCTTAGGCTACTTACCTTGCCTCACACTTTCATGACCTAATCACCTTTCAGTGGCCCCACCTCTAAATACCATCACATTAAGGATTAGATTTAAACATGAATTTTGGGATGATACAAGCATTAAGTTTATAACACACTATAGCACAACTTCTCATATGAGTATTTACAAACAGTTGTAAAGTAAAATAATTATAAGAATATAAAAATTAGCTCTATCACGTCATTTTAAAAACTTGTTATAAGATTGATAAAATATTTTTAACTTTGTTTATTTTCCTAAGATGATGTGGAGGCTGTTGATTTTAGATCTTTCTTCTTTTGTAATATAGGCACTGAATGTCATAAATTCCCTCTTACCACTGCTTTTACTGCATTCCACAAATTGTGATTAAGTTGTCTTTTCAATTTTATTTACTTAAAGTATTCCAAAAATTTCTCTGTTTGACCCAAATATTTGTCTTCTTTAATCCAAAAGTTACTTAGACGTTTATTGTCTAATTTCAAATATTTAGGGATTTGTCAGCTATCTTTCTGTTTGATTTATATTTAAATTTCATTGTGTCTGAGAGTATACTCTGTATGGTTTTATTCTATTAAATTTGTTTAGGTGTATTTTATGTCCTAGAATGTGGTTAATCTTGGTGACTGTTCAGTGTGATTTTGGTAAGGATGTGTACTCTGCGGTTGTTGGTTGAAGTACCCATAAGTATCAATTACATCAAGTTGATGCTGATTGTAAATATATTCTGATTTTCTGCCTGATGACATTATAAGAATAAAATATTTTATTTTATCTTCATTTATTTACTTATTTTTCTCTGATGCTCTTTCTTTAGGTAGATCCAACTGTGTGGCTGATATCATTTTTCTTCTGCTTAAAGAAATCTTTTAACATATTTTGTATACAGGTATGCTGGCAATGAATTCCTTCAGTTTTTGTTTGTCTAAGAAAGTTTTTATTTCTCTTCCATTTTTATATTTTGAAGCCAAAACAGTACTTGGTAAATAATAGATACTTCAAAAAGATTAACTAAATAAATTGATATGTGAATGAATGAATAAATGCATGGAATAAATGCATCTATTCTATTGGAATTTTAGGTATGCCAAGAAGAGCCGTCTCTTCAAACTATTTCACCAATCGCCTGCTTAGGCTGGAAGTTCTTTGGGAGTTTCACAGATTTCAGTCTGGACATTTTTTCACACTTCTGGAATTGTATTAATGCAGAGAAGTCAATACCACTTAACAGTCCAGCAGAAAATATCCATAAACCTAAATACAATTGTTTGAAGACTGTCAATACTGGCAAAATTCACATATTTACCTTGGTAAGATTTTCTTCCTTGTGAAATTTTGAAAAGAAAATGTCATTAATATTATTAAGTCCTTTCCTTTATCACAATTATATCTGCATATTTTAAAAAAATAACTGCTGAATTATGTTTACTGAAGAATTTCCATACATAGGTTATTAATCCAATGCCTGGAACATAAATAGTTCTTAATAAGTAGTATTTTCTAATTGATTCAATAAATGAATGCCTGGGCTTAACCCACACATTTTTTTGAGAGATGTGGGTTTGCTATACTGCACATCTATCTCTTGCTTTACAGCAAGAATCAGTAAACTTTTTCTGTAAAGGGCCAGGTATTAAATATTTTAGCTTTGTTGTCCATAAATGTCTATTGTAACTATTCACTCTGGCATTTTTTAGCAAAAGCAGCCATAAACATTATGTGAACAAGTAGTCATCATGGTGTGCCAAGAAAACATTTTTTTTTTTTTTTAATCAGGAAGTGGGCTGGATTTGGGCCATGCACCAGGGAGTCTTGACATTTGTCCTGTGCCCTATAGTTTTCTATTTCTTTCTAATGAACATTCCCTCTAGGATATTCCATATACACCTCAATCTCAGCATGTTGAAAACTGAATTTATCACTGTTCAACAACATAAACATTCTCTGTACATTTTCCATTTTAGGAATTGCCAAAACCATTTACCCAAATAATCAACAGTCTAAGTATTCTTCATATGATACATCTCTTCTTTACCTTCACTGGTGCTCCCTTCATTGAGCTCTCCCTCACAATGCGGCAAACAAACTATTGTTATAATTTGCCTCCAATGTTGCCTTCCCCTAATCCATGATCCAATAAGCCACCATGATCCAATAAGCCACCATATATATACACTTTAAGAATCTTATTATGATATTTGTTTCTTAAAAGCCTTCAAAATTTACATAAAGATAATAGATAAGAGGATAAACTTTCCACATGATCTTCAATTCAATGTTACTTCATTTAATTTTTTGAACAATCAGAACATCTAGCAATATTGGATCTTTTATTTTTTTTTTTGCCTAATTGAAAACATTTAAGGAAAGACATGCGATGTGTTTGCCACAGCACCAGGAATCATAATCCATCAACAGAGCCTCAAAAACCATCATATCTTATTAATAAATGAATTAATATCTCTCAAAATGATTTCATATGTCCTTTAAAGTAAAATACAATATAGGAGCCCATAAATCCCCATCCTCTAGAAGGAAAGCTCTATGAGGGCAAGAACTTTGTCTTGCACATTGCTCTATCCCAGCCTCAAAACAATGCTCATAGTAGACACTCAGGATATACATGTATATCAGGTGAGTGATCAGAGACAATGCTAACTTTTAGAATTGGAGAGAGAAGGGAGCTGGTGGGACCCTCCTCTTGCTTGAAAACTGTGTTACAAACAAACTTGCCTGTGTTGAGTTAGTGGCAGAGAGAGTGTCCATCTGAAAGAGCACACACCTCTACTAACAGGATCATTACTACTCACCTCCAAGAGTCCAAGGCCATTTTAGAATATCAAGGGTGAACATCTGGACTTTTATATGACATTCAACAATTTTAAATATTTGCCAAAGTTCCTTTTGGAATAATTTCAAGTCTAAACAGAACACAATTGCAGGGCACATACACCCCACAATCTACCCATTTGCAACACCTGAACTCTACTTTTGATGGCTACTTAATATTACAATCATTATCAGATCTTCAAATCATTATCAGATCTCCCTCTGATATCAAAAAAGGTTAGCAACATCGTTGCAACAAGTTTATGAACGATGTTGCTAACCTTTTTTGATATCAGAGGGATTATTCATTATGAATTTATACCAACTGGACAAACAGTTAACCAAGTTTACTATTTGGAAGTGCTGAAAAGGCTGCATGAAAAAGTTAGGTAAGAATGACCTGAACGTTTTGCCAACAATTCATGGCTCTCACATCACGACAATGCACCAGCTCACATATAACTGTCTGTGAGGGAGTTTTTAGCCAGTAAAACAAGTAACTGTATTGGAACACCCTCTCTACTCACCTGACCTGGCCTCCAGTGACTTCTTCTTTCTTTACCCGAAGATAAAGGAAATATTGAAAGGAAGACACTTGGATGACATTCAGGACATCAAGGGTAATATAATGAGAGCTCTGAAGGCCAATCCAGAAAAAGATTCCAAAATTGCTTTGAAGGGTGGACTAGGCACTGGAATCAGTGCATAGCTTCCCAAGGGGAGTATTTCAAAGGTAACCATAGTGATATTCAGCAATGAAATATGTAGCATTGTTTCTAGGATGAGTTCGCGTACTCAATTGTCAGACCTCGTATATATCATGAGTGTGCATACTCTGTGCCTTGGGGTCTGTGTCTGAAAACATAAGAAAACAACAACCTCCTCCCACAATTGTGTGATCATATAGTAAAATAATGAGTCCCACAATGGAAAGTTTCTTTATAAATGATAAAGTATTCTACGGGAGTACTTGATTATTTGTGTTGTTCCATGGCTCTTTGGTACACTAAGTTTCATCAAAGCTACTAACGCTTAGCTCTGAGTAATTTCTGTCGTGTTTTGTTGTTTTTCATTTGTGTAATCACTTGATATTTGTCCATCCTTTCAATAGGCTATAGGCTAACAATCCCATAACAACTGCTCTTTGCAATAGAACAAGGACAATACTTTTCAAAAGCATTTCAGAGGCAAAGCAGTGAAATTTGTTATTGAGGGTATATTTTGTACAAGACTCCTGGATGTCTTTGAGCAGTTTTGGAGCAGGTTCAGAGTACATAACCATGAGTGTGAGTGAGGCCTTAAATCTAGCCTTTAATCTATTATTATTATTATTATTAATTATTGTTATTACTTAAAGGGTGGTCCCTCTTCTAATTCACCTGCTTAAAATGAACACCTTTTTATTTCCCATCAGCTCATCCTTCACAAAGTCTGTGCTAGCACTGAAAGTGACACTTTTCTTATCATGCTATTGAGAAAAAAAAAAAAAAAAGAACTGGGCTTTTCAGATATGTCTAGATAAAATCAGGGATACTGTTTCATCTTTAAAAATAAAATAAAATCTCGGTCTAGGACAAATAACCCTTACAGTTCTTTATTTATTTGAATTAATTAAAAAACAATAATCCATAAAGTTTTCATAATGGGGCTGGAGAGCTTTGTTCTCTGATATAGGGCAACAAAAGTTACAGAGGGGTTGTTGCCAGAAGAGTCACTGATTAGTTTTAGAGAAAATGCACTTTATTTGTATGAACAGAGATTATATTAACGTACGAGAAAAATCTATAAACTAAGTATTTTAAATTGTGAAATTCATGTTAAAAGACCTAGAAATACTCATGCACATGATCTGGAGTGAGGCTTTCCTGGAATCAGGAAAACGTCATATTCAAATTTCTTTTCTTCAGCAATTGCTGTAAATTTGTAAAAACAACATCTCCTATTTATTAGTGCCACCTTTAGTTACACTGTATGTGTTTTTCCTGGATGATTACTCAAATTTTTGCAATCTAGTCTGTAAATGAAAACATAAACCAAAAGTATTTATTACTAATCGCGTGTACTCACTTCAGGGAATTTCCATTTCATAGAAGAGTGTGTTCCAGATGTGTTATAATTTACTTCTCCTGGAAACATTGGTAGAAAAAGAAAACTCAGATTCTTAAGTCATCATCTCAGAACTTGTCTGAGAGCAGAGGAAGTGGTCCTCAGGGCAGAAGCACTCTGAAATTCTTTCTAAATTTTAGCCTCCAGACACCAAGTAGAGGCAAATGTGGTCAAGGATGGGTAGGCAAATAAGTAAAGTACATTCAGAGGATCCAGAATTCTGTGTCAAAGCATAGCCAAATATCTTCCGCAAACTGGCTCTCAAGAAGCAATGAAAACAAAATATATATACAGCATAGATGAACTTTTTGGAATACAATGTTGTAAATTATTATGAAGAAATCAAGGAGTAATTAATATTATTTACACTTTCCTAATGCTATCCCACCTGAAGTCCAAGGCACTCATGTCTTCTAGTTGGCATAGGTTCCCTTTCCAGATAGAACCCAAGTAAAAGGTCCAATTTGTACTCAGTGAAATGGGCATAAGGCATCTCCATTTCAGAAGGGCAATTTCTGTCCTAAAGGCCATAATTAACCTCATCTATTAATAGCCGTTTTTACTAGTTTCTAAAATAGAACAAGTTCATCTTACTGTTGTATTTTTTTACAAAATGTTTTGGTTTTGTGCTAGATTAAAAGGTAGAGTTAAATGGACATGATACATTGTTTTGGACTTCTTTTGCTTTGGAGCAATCTGTAGTTTTGTAACCAGTTTTTACTGACAGAGCCACAGAATGACAGTGTGGTTTAAAGTTGCCTATGATGCACAATGTCTTCATGAAAAAAATGTTACAGAAATGCTCTTTCTTTTCCATTATGTTCAGTTTCTCCAAATAGCGGACATGTCACTGAGGCAAGAGGGTTATTTGAGTCTTTCATACTTCTTTCACCAAAACCTCCTATAGAGTATTCCTCAAAGTATATTAATGGCAAGTTAACCACTTACATCAAAAAGTCTTTGTCGTCACTCCAGCATAACATCTGGAATTCGTGCCAGCTCACCTTCTAACCTAGTCCTTAGACCCCAGCCTGTGACTCAGCCCTTGTCCATTTGGGTAGAGGGAGAGAGTGTGGTGTGGGGGTGAAGTGTTTGCTTTTGCAACCTGTATTAGTTTCCTATCTCTGCTGTAACAAATTACCACAAACTGAGGGGCCTGAAACAACACAAATTTATTATCTTACAATTCCGGACATCAGAAATCAGAAATGGTGTCACTGGTTTACAATGAAGATGTAGGTGAGGCTGCATTCCTTCCTAGAGATTCTAGAATAGAATCTATTTTCTGGCCTTTCCAGCCTCTATAACGCTACCCACATTTTGGGCTCATGGCTCATATTCACAGGTTCTAGGCATTAGATCGTGGACACCTTTGGTGTCTGTGGGGAATCATTCTTTTACCTATTACAGAGTCTGACTCAAATTTGAATCCTTGCTTCTCTGATAGTTGAACATATCATATTATCTACTGAAGACTTAGTTTCCTGAATAGAAAAATCTGGACATTTGTGCCTTATAGCAGTGATAATGACCATTTATTAAACATTACGTGCCTAGTATTGTGCTCAACTGGATGGAATTAAATGATCTCAAGTGTATAAGCCCTGGGAGTGCTTTTCTATTCATTCTGTTTCCTCCCATTTTTATCCCAGAGCTGTGGGTGGCAGCATTCATTGGTGAGTGGATTTGCCCTTAGTAAACTTCATTTGTTTTCTTGAATGGTATGTCCTACTGCTTTGAGTGAGGATGGGAGAAGATATAAAATATGGACACTACCAAGCCCATTTGGCTATTCACCTAAACCACATCCTTCAATCTAGGTTTTATTTGCAATTGAGCTGACATATTTATCCTATCATTTTATCTCCTATATGCAAGATGAATTTTATTTCTGACTTCCTGAAAATTCTGTATCCCTTCTATACTGAAATTCTGGATATACTCACATCTCCAGCTGGGACTCAAAGGCAGATCTGAAACCAAGGTCTTAATCTTAACTATTAATCATCCTTGCTTACATGCTACAATTATTTTAAGGTTTAAATAATTTTATGGGCCAATATCTTACTGATAATAAATGTTCAATAACTGTGAATTCCTGCCAACTGCCCTATGAGTAAAAGGAGAATCAAGTAAACTAGAGCCTTTAAAATATTACATAAGGTAATTGTTATATTAATCAATTCTTCATCTGTGGGGCAAATCATTTTCAAGCTAATAGTTGATTGGTTTGATCATTCATTTATTGATTCATTCATTCATTCAATTATTATTATTTTTTTTACTTCCTAGAGAAAATATAAGTAAATGAGTAAATACGAAAATGAGTAAGACTAAGTAAGGTTTCGAGCATGGCATTTGTGGTTTTAAATGAACATAGAAGAATGAAATCCAACTATGTCTCTATAACTCTCAGAGGCAATAATTCTCTTTTTTTTTTTCTAATATAGAATAACATAACTAAAGAAGATAAACTGCTTGGGACTTATAATAAATAATACCAGTTCAGCTTTGTAGCCATAATTTTTACTTTCATGATCCCAGAATGAATTCATCTTTATATCTCCTTACAATAATATGTTTTGGTATTACTCTAACAGACAGTGTCTGAATATTACATCTCCTATAATAATAAGTAGGCAATGCTAAGAAAATTTTATTTGCTTTTTAAAAATATATTTGTGGACAAGATACTCTCCAGTATTATTAGGCTTTCCGGGGAAAGCTAACTACTAACACTTACTGACAAACTCGTGACAGGCTTCTTTTTCTGCTACAGCTGGTGATAAGTTTTTCAGATCAGTAGATATTTCTCAGGACATCAAATGCAGGATGATATCAGCCTGTCCCGATGGGATTAGTCTGCACAGATATTGGTGTTTTTGAGGAAAAACAGTGACAGATGTTATATCATTCACTTTTGTCGTTGGGCAGATTTATATACGGTAGGCATGCATTACCACATAGCTAATGTTAAAACCAGAATCTCCACATGTAAAAATATACACTGTTGGTTTAAGAATGATGAATACCTGCTGTATCATCTTGTGCTGTAATAATCAAGTAGAATGTGGAAATTTTGCTCTTTGGAAAAATAATTTGGAAAGCCAGCCCTGATTTGATTTTTTTTTCAACTACAAAATTTGTGAGCCCTTTTATACATGGGTTCTTTTGATATTTGCTTGAGGGTGTGATGATTTGCAATGTAAGATCACATAATAATTCAGAGACTAAGCTCTGGAGTCAGAAAATCAGAACTTGAATCTGAGTCATCCGTTGGAGATGCGTAACCTTGAGGAAGTCGTTGAACTTCTCTAATATTTATCTGTAAATACTACGTGTTAGCCTCAGATATCATAAGCTTTTATAAGTCATTTTCATTTCTTAACATAATACTTGATATACAGTAATACTTTTTAGGTATTGTTACTACTTTATATTAGTTAGGGTTTGAGCAGAAACAGAACATTCAAAGTTTCCAACTGAAAAGACTTTAAATGAAGGGATTACAAAGGTGTGGTCAAGCTATAAAGAAACTAGAGGGAATGGGTGATCATCCAGGAACCAGCGACAGTTGGTGGTTCCATACAGAGAAAAGGGAAGGGACAGGGGTTATCAGAATCCAGGGAAATCTCTAGCCTCACAGTGGGTGGAGGAGGTTACTGAGTAAGTGCTGCAGCAGAAGCAGGGGATACAGTCATTGACACAACACACTTGGCGAAGAGAGAGGTGAGAAGAATCAATGTTCCCCCTGCCCTGCAAATGTCTCTTCTTTGTCAGACCCAGTGGAAGCCAGAGACTAAGAAAGCACCGTAATGGAATCCATAGAGGTCAGCCTTCTGGGCCACAGGACAGGTCAGAGATGGCTCATAGAGTATAGTCAGCAAGCCATTAACTTAACGATTACCTCCGGAGGTCCCGTATCTCCTACTGCATGAATTGTGACAATCTAGGCCTGTTGGCCAAGCAAGTGTTTTCTCTGTCCTATCCAGGACACAGCTGTGGGCTCCACCCAGCCCCATTGCTCTGGAGCCAGCTACTCTGTTTTAGTCATGTGAAATTCTTTAAACGTAAGCATCTTGAGGTCACAAGTCCACAAAACTTCCCTGCACTGGAAGCCTTCTCAGCCTGGCCTGGTATTGGAAAACCATTGCCAAGATTGCTTAGGTATGAAGACAAGGTGTAGGCATAGCTGTGTGATTGTATTGAATCTTTTCCCATCTTTTCTGAGATGAGCAGCCACACTATCACCGCATTTACCTCTCCCAAAGACACACTCTTCGGACACAAGAGTATTTACTTTGCTTTTCAGGGTCCTTAAATAAAACTCTGAATAGAAGAGGGTGAATTTATTAAATATAAAATACTTGTGAATAGCTGCCCTCTACATCCGTAAATTTAGTTTAGGAACTCCTTGTCATGTGGAATGATTGGTACTTTTAAATTGTTTCAATTACAAAAGTATTTCAGGAGGAATAAGATACTGGCATAATGTGTGATTAAACAAAAAACATGTTTTCATAACATCTCTATTGCTTTAGAAACAGCTAGATATAATTTAAAGCCGAAGATTGAGGTAAATTTTTGACTGTACTACTCACTAGCTCAGAGAGCCCATGTAACCTCACTGTGTGGCCGTGCTTTCATCTGTGACATTCGTGTATTAATATTTGCCCTGCTCTAGAGAAGAAATCACAAAACAGATAGGAAACTCTTTATGCAAATTATAATTTATTTGAGAAACATTCTTTTTTCTTTTCTCTCTCTTTCTCTTTCTCTCTGTCTTATCTTTATCTCTCTCTCTCTCTCTCTCTCTCTCTCTCTCTCTCTCTCTCTCTCTCTCTCTCTTTTTCTGGCAACAGAAACTCAGTTGTCCTCTAACTCAGGAAAGCCCTGGGGTTTTTGTCATAAGTTATCATATTTTGTCATGTATAATGTGCACTTTTTTGCCCATTATATTTGTGAGGGGAAAATTAAGGATTCACATTATACATGGGTAATATTAATTCTGTATCTATATAAATGTTTTTAATTCTTTTATTAATGCTTATGAGTTAAAAGTGAAACTCTAGAAATCAATAACGATATGCAAAGTAATACCCTGGAATACTATAATTGGTTTTGTTGAATTTATGATGAACTTGCAACAATGAAGAGTTCTTGGCCCTCTATGATACATAAATATTGCAAATTTGTTACTGGTGCATAAAGTTTCTTGTACCTTGTATCTGTTCTTGTGTTTTGTAATTATTTGTTACATAAAATTTCTTGTGCCGTAATATCTTAAAAAATAAATGCTAAAATTCCTTTATAATACAAAAAAACAGGTACCTAATGCAAACAAATAAAAATTTGAATTAAAAAATTAAAATAAAATATTTTTCCCCTGAAAGTTTAGGCCAAAAACATGGGTGTTCATTATACACAGGAGTACATTTTACAGGGCAAACTATGGTACTTATTAACTACTTTTGAGACTTTAAAGAAGTCATATAACTCTAAACAGATACTAGATACTTTTAAAGATATATTCTTTTAAAAGCATATTGAATAAAATATATTTAATTTTATCTTTCATTTTTAACTTTAAATGTGCAGTGTTATTTAACTATGACCATATTTGATAGTAGTTATGTTTTGAGACCTGGTTGGTTTTACAATTCCTTGCTAAGAATAATATTGTTTCAAATAATTTGATTGATAATGGTTAATGCAGTGATGCTGTTAGTATAACTTCAAAAAATGTTTATCTTCATTATAAAAGAATGATATAGTATACCAGATGGAAATTCACTTACTCCTTAGGGGTAAGGAATGCAAATAAAATAGCTATGTAATAACATGGTCCAGCTGCACTTTTGGGTTTAGCAGAGGCCCCAGTTGTGATGTGACATCTGAAAGTTTTTTCACAACATATTTTTCCGTCTGAAATTTGTCATGTCCAGATACAACATCTGCCAAGTTACAAAAATCTACACAGATGCTAGATTTTTAAAAAGAAGGGATTTGTACAAGTTAGGAATTGTTCAATAACTACTCCTCCCCCCAATCCCCCTAAAAAATGCAATCCAACAACTCAAAGAAATGTTGTTAAATAAATCTATAAAATAAGCAAATTTGAACCTGCTCTAAGAGTCTTTTCTTAAGTTTTATTGAGATATAGTTAACATATAACATTGTATAAGTTTAACGTGTATATTGTGAAATGATTACCACAATACAATAAGTTAACACTTCCATTACCTCACATAATCACGCGTGTGTGTGTTGAGAACATTTAAGAACTACTCTCTTAGAAACTTTCAAGTATAATACAATATTGTTAACTATAGTGACCGTACTATACATTAGATCCCCAGAACTTATTCATCTTATAACTGGCAGTTGGTACCCTTTGAGCAATATCTCCCCAATTCCCCCACCCCTAGTTTCTGGCAACCATCATTTAGCTCTCTAAGAGTTTATCTTTATTTCTTTACATAAAATGCATCAAAATCCCCTGATAGAGGGAGTTTGCAGATATAAGTGTTCGTGTGTGCATGTGTGTACGTGTTGGGGGTGGGGGGTGTTTTCAAAATATGGACCATTATTGGGAAACCCAAAAGTGTTCAGGAAATAGACATTCACATTTTCATCACTGTTCAAAAGGTCTCATGCTTGGTGGCTCTGCATCACTGACCCTCACAATACTGGGTCAGTCAGTTGGTGTAGTGACGGATGTTATCAATTATGAGTCAAGTGAACTGAGTTTAAGTCCAGATTCTCCCATTTGCATGCTTTGTGGCCATGACGACCATCATTAAACTTTGTAGACCTGAGGCTCTAAAATGAACTAAAGAATCTCCAAGGGCACTCTACTTCTGAAATACATTGGAACTTATTCTAATTTTGGAATTCAATTATATGTGGCTTACATTGGCAAAAAAAAAAAAAAAAAAAAAAAAGTGGCCTCTAAATAAAAGGTTTTTAAAAATTATGATAGATTTTATTTTTAAAGCAGTTTACAGGAAAATTGTCCAGAAAGCACAGGGAGTTCCTGTATACTCCCTGCTCCCTTCTCATAGTTCCCCCATTATTATTTTACAGGCTTTATCTTGCATTAGTGTGGTGCATTTGTTACAATTGAAGAACCAGTATCGATCCATGAACAAAAATTTATAGTTTCTATTAGGGTTCACACTTTATGTTGTATAATTTTGACATGTGCCTAATCTTATGTATCCATCATTACAGTATCAAACAGAATAGTTTCAACAACCTTAAAAGTGACCTGTTTTCCATCTACTCATTCTGGTTTCCCACTGAACCTTAGGAAACTGATCTTTTCACTATCTCTATGGTTTTACCTTTCCCAGAATGCCGTATCGTTAGAATCTTATAGTATATAACCTTTCCAGATTGTCTATCTTCTCTTAGCATCACGCATTTCAGGTTCCTTCAGGTCTTTTCTGGCCTGATAGTTTATTTTGATCACTGAACAATATTCCATTGTATGAATGCCTACTGTTTAACCATTGTCCTATTGAAAGACATTTGGTTGTTTCTAATTTTTGGCAATTATGAATAAAGCTGTTAGAAACATTTGTGGACAAGTTTTGTATAGCTATACAATTTTCTTTAGGTAACTATCCAGGAGCATGATTGCTGGATTGTATTTTCAGGCTGTGTTTTAATATTTTGTAAGAGACTGACACACTGGCTTACAAAGTAGCTATATCATTTTGTCTTCCCACCAGCAAAGAATGAGAGTTTCCATAAAATAAAAATGTTTTTATTTTAAGAAATACAATCTAAATAAAGTCAGTCAAAATAGCTCCTGAGGATGAATAGTTTAATAAATAAACATCAATTAGCTTATACTTCATATCAGGAATTGTTTATACACAATAAAAAAGCATTTAATATATGTCTAATAGAGTTGTTTTACAGACTTTACCATCCATTATATATATATATATATATATATATATATATATATATATATATATATATATATATATAATATATATCTTTTTATTCTGTATACATGATATTCTGTATACTAAGATACTCTGTATACATGAAAAATTGTGTTTTTGCATAAGACCTTTTAAGAACACTTTTAGCTACATGTGTTAATGTTTACTACATTTCATGTATGTTTATGTTACTGCAAGCTATGTATACAATTGCTGAGTCCCAAGAATTTCTATAACACCTCTGAGATAATCACAAGTCAGTGTTGATATTATGAACCTCAGTACTTGGCCTCTACTTGATGCAGATGTTTTCTAGTGATTGGACATGTCTTAGTGAGATTCAAGCACATAACAGTGAGGATCCCATGTATAAAATATTAAATTTTTCAGGTCTCAACACTAAACTTTGGAGCATGATATTCTTTTATAATATAACTGTTGATTTCCTCTCTGCTTTCACTTATTTCTACTCTTCATATCTAAGACTCCAGATACAAAGAAATAATTGACGTAAGAATGTTTGCTTTAGTCTTGAACTTCTAGAAACCAATGTTCTATACTGGATTTAGATGTAAGTCCTTGAGTCAAAGTGTGTAGTTGAGCTCCCAGTTTCTGCAATTTGGGTATTCAAAAATGGGTAACTCATTTAACTTTTATTAGCCTCAATTTCCCCACTTACAAAAACTACTTCCAACGTAGAGTTGTTACATGGATTAAATGAGACAGTATCGCTAAGCATTTTAGCATTGCAGAGATAGCAGTCAAAAAATGTTAATGAGTATGCTCTTCATGTTTTTTCAATTGCCTGTACTCTTTCTCGGCCTCATTTATTTATAAAATGCCCTCAGGGATCTTCCTTGGCAAGCCTTCACTCTCCCCCACTAGCAGGTTGAATGAGTTCTCCTTGCTAGATGGGTGCGTCTTGTTCCTTTATCCTAAAACTCATCACCCTATATAATTTGTTGTCTTTATGTTTCTGTCACTAATATGTAAATCCCTTGATGTTATAGACTCTGAGTTATTCCTTTGTTATTGCCAGCAGTGGAAACACAGAAGTTGTATCACTTAGGAATCCTTCAGTTAAAATAACAGAAAACTGGACTCAAGCTCAGCCCTAAGCCAACAGAAGAACTTAGTGGGATAAATAACTGAAGACCAGGCTTTAGGTCAGGTTTGACCCAATGTCTCAATCACATTACAAAACTCTCAATTCCTTTTTATGCCTCAGTGCCTTTTCAGTTCTGTTTCACCTAAAGGCTGCTTTCTCTTGGGGTTACAAGAGAGATGGCTGCCCAGCATCTGCTAGTGGCTACCAGGCTCCTCTTAGACTGAGCAAGAGGAGAGAACACTGTTCAGAGGAGCTCTCTTGGGAGAGTAAGCAAGCTTCTTTCTCAGGAGCCCTCAGAAACCACTTCCCATCACCTTGACCTGCAGCAGATCATGTACTCATCCCTGAAGGAGATGAGCATGGGTTGTACCTATTTGCTTAGGTTGGGTCGATCCTATCTAGAGCTGGGTTTGGGGTTATCTTTCCCCCATCATATGAGCTTAACAGAGAAAAAAGAAACCACAGTAAAATAAGAGTTAGTGTTACCAATAAAATTAGGAGTGGCAAATACAAGGATAACACCCTCCCTTTTCAGAGGCGCAACACTGGATCAGAAAATATCACATGACCTAAGATATGCTAGCGTCAATGAAAGAGCACAATTCCCCCATGCCTACCCCACATCTACTTCTATAAAATAAAACTCAAATTCGGTGCTTGGGGGCTAGCTTTCAATCTGTTCATTGTAAGTTGCCTACAGGATTTGAATTTTAATATGAGCTTCATGAGAACAGGGTTCTCATTTATTTGTCTGCTGCTGAATTCCCGAGTCATAGAACAGTACCTGATATATAGTCATATACAATAAATATTTGTTTAATTAATTAATTCACTTAATATTTCCAGAGTTTCAAGTTTACAAATGGAGACACCCCAAACGTACAAATTGTGGTAAAACATTCATATTTGTTCTGTCTCAATTATTAAGGTGTCCAAAAGTTCTTTGCCAATGACTAATTTACATGGCATTAGGAAAAAGGGAGCAAATAAAGACCATGTGTTCCAAAGAACTTGATCAAATCACGTGAGCAGCTGCATCAGGGTAGATTGTTATATGACAATAAATAACCAAGCACAAGATCTTTTCAGATAAGGTTGATTTGAAGAGTCAAAATTTGTCAAACATCACCACTCCCAACTGTCCCACTACATATTTACAAATTTGGAGAAGAAATGTGTTTAACAATAATCATATAAGCAATAACCGTATATAAAAATGTCATTCACTTCCATGATACTTTATTTATTTGGCTAGTTATATATTTATTTAGATATATCTTATTCTTTCATTCATTCAATATTTATTTTAATAGTAATTGAGCTCCTAGTTAGTGCCAGGCACTAGGCACATGAAAAACATTAGTAAATAAGACTGATCAATTTCACAGACACAGTGAAAGATAATCCATATGTGTACTGTTAAGTCACTATGTTTGGGGTAATTTGTTATATAGCACTAGATAATTAATTGAGGAACTCTACTTCAGACTATTTACCTCCACTCCCAAACTCACATTCCTGCTTATCCCAAGACCAAGACAACTTGGTTGCTTATAAAACATGCACCTGATAGAAGGTAGACCTAATTTCAGATAGACAGATTCATAACTTCCGAACCATGTGTCTGAGCAAGTCAGTGGACAGTTTTGAGCTATCTCTTTTTGCATCTTAGGAAAATCGGGCTGATAACATTTATTTTATCTGGATGCTCTGAGGATCTAATGAGACAAACATAATTCTTACAATTATCTGTCATTTCTGCTCACATCACATGTTCCTTTAGAAGAAGTTCTCTAACTACTAAGTTGATAATTGAATTGGGGAGTGAGGGGTAAGAGCAGACATGAGAAGACACGGGATTAGCTGCTATTGAGGCCTAGGCATAGCATGGTTGGGCTTGGAGAGAGAGGGGTAAACATAAGACATATTGAGAAAACAAACGGGACAGAAATTCTTCTTGGCAGTATCCATTCATACATCTTTAAAATTTTTGTATTCCTTTTAATGAAGCGCCACATCTTTAGTCTAAATATTTTACGTCCTTTAAACAGTTCTCATGTATGATATTTTTCATTTATATGTAAATATATTTTAATCTGTCCAGATCCTACTAAATTAAGGTACCCAGAACTGAAAGAAATAGTCTAAGCATTTAGCATCCAATAGGAAGTTGGATTCTTGCCACCCTAGTTTTAACTACAGTATTTCCCTTAATGAAGTTTGTAATGATTTTATCTTCTTGGTGATAGAATCATTCCCCTAGCAGACATTGAATATACTGCTAACCAAAAAGCTGCTAAATCATGGATTCTTCATTTTGTACCAGTGAATTCTTTTGACTGCACATATGTGTAAGTCTCATATCTACCCTTGGTAAATTTAACCTTAGAATACATCCCTTCTCCCCAGTTTATCACTGTCTGTTTATATACAGATTTGTCCAAAGGCCTATCTGTTCTCTTCCTCAAGCTTACCATTAATTTCCATTTAGTTAATTTTACCAAAATTATGGCTAACTGCATGTAGGCCTTTATCCATGTGCAGTGGGAGATATTATATAAATAACTATAATATAATCAGCACCAAAATGTAATTGAATATATCTAAAAATCATCTCAGTAAGTATAATCCAAATATGCATGTGATTTATATTTATTATATTATGTTTCTTCCATAGCATACACTGATTAGGAATTCATTCGTTCACTCATAATTTTGTGTGTTTGCTATGTACTTTGTTAAGAGCTGGGATACCGCAACGAACAAGACAGACTAGGTCTGTGGCATTACAGAGTTGACAAGCGAACAATGGCAACCCGTGACATGGGGTTAATTCTATTTCACTGACTTAATCTTTGCCTGAATTCTGCATGTGTAATCATTTCTAACTGCCAGATTATTGCAACCTCATCACATTAAAATTAATTTCAGAACATTTTGTTCTACTTCTAAGAAGGAACTATTTATCTTATAATTTTAGGCTGTTTTTGCAATGCCATCAAACTATTTCAGAATGTTTGATTTTTACAGCATATTCATGATATTATCGGTTTTGCTTCCATTGATTTCATACATATATATATATATATATATATATATATATATATATATATATATATGATAAAACTAACCTGTTTTGGTACATCAGCAATTTTTTTTTCGTAGGCATTATTATAATGGTTGAACTGTTATGGTTAGAAGAACTATTCTGTTGTAAGTTCTATTTTCTTTCTTCAGTTGGTTGTAATTTTGCCTTTGTGGTGTAGATAGATTATATCCAAATGCCTATTTAAAATGAAAAAGGTCACTGCAGATGCAGAGTGCATTCAGTGGACTACACTGACCCAATATATAGTGCTACAACCTAGTGGGTGAAACGAGATTGCAAAGAGAGCTTAAACATATCTGTCTATATATGCCTCATGCTGTGAGTTGTGGAGAAGCTAGAAGTGTCCCCACAGAAGATTATAGGTTTGGACCCAGATTTTCTGCCTTTCATTCAGTGGTGCTTCTACCTCACTGCATTTAATGATTTATGCTGGAGCACATACAGGTAAAATGAGAATGGCTGTGTGCTAGTCATGACTCAGTTTCATGGGGTTCATTATGCTATTCCCAACTTCCGTCTTTGTTTAAAAAATACCGATGTAAGATGGTTACAAATAAGTAGGAAGAGCTCATCTCTCAGGTTGTATGTTATAATTTATAATGCAGAGGTAACCAAGTATAATATTACATAGTTTTTGAGGAAAGTAAGCACAGATTACCAAATATTTGCCAATTTGAAACATCCATTCATAAGCATGCTAACAAGAAGAAGCTAGAAGCTGTTCTAGGAAAAGAAGACATGTTGTAGGATCACCATTTCAGCTTTGGTAGAAAGTTGTTCAGTTTTATTTTTGTACTGTTTGTATTTCAGTACTATTGATAAAATATTATTTCTATGAAGTCCAAAATGTGAACATTTGTGACATTTTATATATCATATTGATTCATTTTATACTCAACTCAGTAAAATATTAATCCAATGGAATTCTACTAATTGGGGCCCTGCATTAACATCTTCTCCAATTATTTGTATAAGAGTATAATGAACACAAATATCTTGATAGAGAAGATGTAGTCATTGAAAAATAAATTCTAGGATATGTCTTATGATTTCTGCAGATTTGGCACAACCTCTTAGAAAAACTTAAAAGAACTTATTACAAGTTAGATGGTTTCGAGATACATAAAGATATGACATCTCTAAAGGAAGATCAGACTGCTTAAGTTACACGAAATGTGTTCAGGCCACATAGTATGCAATGAATTTTAGAAAGTTGCTAGAACAAGAATAAACAGAAAATAGAGGCTTTTCGGGTCTATTTTAAATGACGAGAAAATTTAATAAACATAACTAATCACCTTCAATGACTTAGGGTTATTCAATGAGCTTCAGGATAGTAATACTACGGAAGAAAATGTATGACTCAGACAAATGCAGTATTGATGACAGCTCTTAGTGTTGACATAGTCACGGAAATGGCTTTGTGTCTTATTTGATGTTTATGACAGACAATGAAGGAATGGGAAACTTTTGCCAACATCTCTAAAGACAGTAGATTGCTAAACTGTCTTTTTCCCAGAATCAGAACTGTTCTTGCAGTTTAAGACACAGCAATTCACCTTATTTTAATTACTCATTTTTAAGAACGTGGTGTGTTACACAACTTGTGACTGTAAATTTGAAGATTCATTTTTTTTCCCGGAGTTTACAAAATGAGCAAAAATATTATAGTAAACCACTGAATTTGACTGACTTAGACTTTCCAGACTTCATCTTCAGAATCACAAACTGCCAACCCTCTGTATGTAATCTGAAATGATCCAAAGGTTGCTCACCCAGTACACATCCCCAAATTCCCGGTTTGAGCAAAGACAGACATTTGATGAGGAGCCAAACCCAGAACAACATGCCTGGGCTTTTTTGAACATGGAATTGCCTAGAATTAAAACTAATTCGTTCAGGGACCATGGACCAGGCCACAGTTCTTTCACTAATTGAGCTCCGCAACATAGTGGAGAACTATTCTATTCATGTGTCTATTCATTCATTCATTCATTCATTCATTCATTCATTCATTCATCAAGTATTTATTGGCAGAAATCAAGGCCCCTGCCCCAGTAAGACATATTCTGGAGAGTGTGACAGAGATTAAGTATGTAAACAAATAAATAAACGAGATGATTTCAGTGGCAATAGATGGAAATTTAATCTCCCCTCCCTTATCAGTTGTGTGAACTTGGTAATGTTTCTCAACATTTTTGGTATGTTAATTTTTAAGATGACAATGAAGCAATAGTTCTCCTAGGCTTTGCCTGAGGACTAAATTAGATTATACAGCAAAGCGCCTGGGAAATAATAGTGCTTCACTGGCATAAGATATATGCTAGGAAGTCTGCAGTGCTATTTGTAATGCGCAAAACTGGAAATAACCCAATTCCCTCAGGGGTAAGTGATAGACTAAAAAATAGACTTTAAGATATAATTTGAATAAAAAAGTGTGGCAGAAAATATGTAGCATGATGCTATTAACAATAGAATATTCATGAACATAAATGTATGTGTGCAGCAATATTTTTAAAAGGACAAGAAACACACATATCAAATTCATGATGATGAATGTACACCGAGGGAAGGAAAGAACAGTATAACTAGGAAGAGAGAATTCAAAGAGTACTGCACTTTTATTTATTATGTACTATTTATTTTATTTTTGAAATAAAGCACATGATACATTGAATTAAAAGTAGTAAGAGGGGATTTTCTGGGGGAGATAACATCCAATGCATGGATAATTGAGGTACTGTATGAAAAACATAGTCTTGTGAAAGGAATATTCTTTGTACTTTTGTGGCCATGCTTTCTACGTGGCAGTGACTTTGGCACATTCCTTTTGCTTGGCTTAGCGAGATTTTCTGTAATGAATGTCCTATTGGTTTTCAGTTAGCTCCTGTTTTTGAGGTAAAACATATTTACTTGGGGTAATCAAGTAGGTTTTCTCAATGTTTCATTTTATTTATTTGTTTTTGTACTAACTATTTTGTTCATACATGATTTTCAGCCAGGGACTTCCTCCCATCTGGGATACAGCACAACATTCCTGACTGCTATTGTTGAGTTTAATTTAAAAAGTCAGAGTGTTCCAGTGCATGGTCACAGAATAGTTGACACACAATTTCTCCCTGCCCTGCATATTACAAAGACTTGATTGACTTTCACAGATTCCCAGTGGCCGTTCCTTGTTCCTCATGGGCTCTTTATATTACTAAGTATACACAGTTGTCTAACGTTGCCAGCCTAAATTCTTTCCAGCTCTGATGGCTTTTAACATTCACTGAGTACTTACAGTCCGTGCACATAGTCACTAAATGAGGTTGTTAAGTTTCCATTTTCCATCTCACATAAACAGCTACTCAAGCAGACGGGGACTGGGATGGATGCCCCACCCTATCCCCCAAACCAAAGCTATTTGGCAGAGATTTGCCTTTCCTTACACAAGTAGGGAAAAGGGTTTTGGTGGCTAACATCTTCATTCACCATATTCATTGCATGAAAACCAGAATACACTTAACATAAAATTTGCTGTTGTGGTAGCTGTTTAAAGGTCTAATAAAACGAAGCAAAGCAATATACAGCAATAAGTTTTCCTTTCTGGGTTTTTATCAGGACTCAGTGGGACATATTTTTCTGTTTCCTTTGGAGACATACTGTTTGTGATATTTTTAGTCTATCTAACAAGATTTCAGGAAAAATAAGAACACCCCCAGAGTACATTCATTTAATGAAGCAAGTTCATAAAGGGAATCTTTAAAAGTATTCGGTTTATTTGCTTGCATGATTTTGTATCTTGAGTCATTGAGTCGTACTGTCCATGCCACACCTGAGTCCCGGAGTTAGGCTGTAACAACCTTGAGGAAGGTGGTCACAGCTTCCAGGACCACAGCAATACTTTAACCACTGAAACAGAGGAATTAACTACTGAAAAACAAGCCAGGACTGTCTCAATTCTCAGTCCTCAGGACTTTTTAATAAAATCCTTCTACTGGATGCTCATTCCTATCTGACCCCATATTTTGCTAACTTCTGGCTTCTCTGATCAGAGAAAACCACTATTGCTTGCAGTTCTCCTGATACTGCTTATCTTTGTGCATTAACCCTCATGGAGTTCCCTCCTTGTTTGCGTCAGTAATCCTGCTACAAGAGAATGTGTCAAACCCATTCTCTTGCAGGACATTCCCCTAATTCTTTCTCATTTCTCCAATCAATTCTATGTTTTACACTCCCTTGGCACTTTATATGTACAGGTTTCACCATATGATCTGACATTTCTTCATCTTATCCTTAATAACTGCTCTGGAGCTGAATGAAAACATCTTTGTTTTTATCCCTTAAACCTTCACTGTCACCACCAACCTGAGACCAGTACTGTGTCTTTTTCTTCTGTCTTGACTTTTAAATCACAATTATTGAACAATGTGTGGAAGAGTCAAAGGTAGATAACATTGATTATAATCATCAAGATCTCACAATCATAAAGACTCATCTAAGAAATGATATAATATTTATTATAAAATAATGACAAAATGTTTAAATAATTTCTAACAAATATAGAGGAGATATGAAAAGTTGCCCAACAAATTGCCTCAAAAATATTTTTTTTGGGGGAATGAAGATACAGAGAAATGATTTTTACATGGGGATCAAGACATACTGTAAGAAGAAGGTAACATTTGACTTGGGAGAAGTTTTAAGTCACTCATTTAACACATGTTAAGCAGCTAATAGTCACTAGGTACTGTGATAGCCACTAGCCTGAATAGAATTTTGCCAGGTGAAAAGAAAGGGATTAAAAGTCTATGAGCAAATGAGGAGCTGCAAGGCTTAAGCGATAGTAATGGAGCCAGTCTAGTGTTCACAGTCAGCAAACAGTTATACTATTTCTATGTGCTTAGTATTGTGTTCAGTTCTGAAAATGCAGAAATGACACAGAATAATAGTACCCTCTTCCTAGAATTCAAAATTTAGTAAGAGAGACAAGTAAACAATTTTCACACAAAAAAGTGGTAATTGGTGTAACAGAGGCATATAAGCTATGCTCCTAGAACTAAGAGATACCGAAAAATAACGCATCGCTCCAGCCCTTAGTGAGAAACATAAAAATAGTATAACTTATGTGATAAATATTGGGACTAAGAATAAACACAGAGTGCTTTGGGAAGTTTGCAAATATATGGGACAAACTAGATTACAGGTGAAAGAAAGTGTGGCTAGAACTGGATTAAAAAAAAAAAAAAAAAGGTAGTGTCCAGGTCAGCAAAGCTTTTTATATCTTATGGAATCTTATCTTTAGGCTATTCCAGTGGGACTCTTTGAAGTATTTCGCATTGGTCACAGAGGTTATTAGAATGGCCAAGTTCAATGATCAATGAAGTAATAAAAATGAAGGATGTGACAGTTAGAAGTCCAGGATTCAAAAGATCGACTTAAAAATAAGGCTAAACTGTAATGGAGAGTACCACAGACATTACGATAAACAGGGGAGTCAATAAAAACAAACCTTGCTGAATAAATGATTCATAATTCTTTTCTGGTCATTTGCCTGAGAAGAGAAAAGCGTGAAACTTGGAATATTATTCTTCTGTGTCTTGTCCAAATTCCACTGAGGAGGAGCAGTGACACAGGAAGTGGGAAAGGCTCTGGGCCATACCACCGGGGCCACTGCTGTCTGTAAATCTGTGTTCATCCTGTCAAAGGGAAAATTGGTTGGCCTGAGGTGAATATAAATGGGTCTGAGGAGCATTTAGTCAGAGTTAAGTAACATTTCTCTTTTGGAAATTTTACCTGTTATTATACTTTTATAAATAGTAAAGTTCAGTACACAATGGCTCATAGCTTCACAGCAGGAAGTTCTACCCAACATTCCAGAAAGTTCTGTTTTACTTTTCCAGTACCTCAGTTATAGAAAATGTTCAGAGGGATTTGAGAGTTGGGAAGTCTGCATTCTGAAATTCCCTCTTCCTATGACTTGCTATGAAAACATTGGCACCTCAAACTCTGTGGTTCCTTTCTCTCTCTGAAAATTTATCTCCATGCCCCTTTTCATTTTAATATTGTATAAATACCTTACAATAATATATCATAATTTCATTTTAGAAATTAAGTAATACAAATCTTTTAACATCTCCTTGGAGTTATTATTTTATCACCTTCACTTCACTCAACTGAACCAGTCATTTTATTATAGACTCCTAACACTTATCTTTGACTGTCTTCCTGTTGTTCTTTTGCTTTGTTCCATTGTTTAATACTGACTTCCCTTTATCATTGATAAACTCTTCTGATAACTTTTGATATATTCTGCCTTTAATCCCAAAGCATTCCTATCTTGTTCTTTAACTTTTAGTGTAATTGTATCATGTTAAGTCGGTACTCCCTAATTTCTGTATGATCAAGCAAAACTACCTATCAAAACATTTCATCTGAATGAATTTAACTTGAATAAATTAGCCACTTAGACTAAATCTATTATGCAATTAATTATATAATCTAAGCTACATATGCACACACACACACACACACACATTTGATATTTAGATACTCTGCCTTATTTACCTGTTGCAGTAGCAAATGTTTGAGGATAGCAATCACATCTAATTCAATTATATTAAAATAACACAGTGACAATAAAGGTCCACATTGTTTTAGGTGTGAATTAATTTGGGGCAATGATGATGCCATACCTTGTTGTAAGATTCGTGTCCTATTATCAAAGTTATTGAACTATCTAAGGTTTTGTCAAATTTCTCATATAAACAGGAATAAATAAGATTACATTTTTTGAGGGAAAATATATGCCTAAAGAAATAAATATATTTATTTAAAAATAAATCTTCCTCATATAACTTATACTACTTTTTTCTGATAAGAACAGTATAATTTTAAGAAATTATCCGAAGAATACACTATGAATAAGATGAAAACATCAAATTTAGCATTTAAATACAAATATTGTAGCACTAAAGAGCTATATAAAATTTCAAGTATAACATTCATTTGAAGAAACACCATTCTATTTTGTTGTCATTCTAGTCAAATACATGTTTGAGTTGATATATGTATATATATATCCACAGAATGGGGGATAAATATTAATTTTTTTACCCAAAATAGACTTTCAGTAACAACAGGTCAGTGGAACTCTTGACATGTCAGCAAGTATGCTCAACTACAGGTTTAATCTATTTTATCTGTCTCTCTTTTTGTTTTTTGGAATATGAGGCTGTCATTGGCCCTTTGATAAGTATACGTTATTGGGGTTTGGTTTATCCCAAACAGCATATGCTAAACTATGCTAAGTAGAGGTTTAAATTTGAAAATGATATTGAAATGATACTTTAGTTATAGACAAGAGGGAGAAAAAAGAAGAATTTGCCTTTCCATTGCCAATGTCTTCCACATCAAGGGGACTGGGTCAGAGATGTCACTGGTGTGCTTCTTTTTTCATTTTGCATCTCGGAAGCCCTCTCTTTCTCTCCCTTTCTCCCTTTTGTTTTTCCCTATGCATAAGAAGGGTCAAAAGGCCACAAACTTCAGCCATTTTAAATTGAATACCTGTAGGTCTTTGCTTTTGTTTTTGTTTTTGTAGGTTAAGGAAGAGTTTAGATGTCTGGGGAGACACTCACTTAGGTCTGACTTAGTAACGAGGATCATGATGCAGTCACAGGTTAACCTGTTGAGATAGCAATGCACGTTTTGTTCTTTTTCTATGTTCTCTCCATTGGAAGAGCACACACAGACACTTTGTATGTCTTTACCCTAGAAAAGTCTGTGTAGTGCATTCTACTTCAATTTTCCCTTTCTGTCTTTATTTTTTTCTATAGAAAATTTAAGCTTCTTGAAAACATCATGGGGATGACAGGGAAGAAGGAGAAGCAGTCAAAGGGGAGGTAATTCTGCTTCGTTCCAGAGTAGAGGATACAGGTTCACAGATTCTGTGAGGGATGTAGACGAAACACCTTGCAGCACCTAGGAAGATGGGAGGGAGAGGCACTAAGCAAAGTGATACCCAGACTTCCAGCCCCATCAAATTATCCTTTGCTCAAGAAGACATAGAAAGATAGTGTTGCTGTACAGCAAGGTACCCTGAGAGTTTGGACAGTGCATGTATAAGTGGTAACCTGATAGGGACAAAGAGACCTTAGACCCAAATAAAGAGTGGGAAACAGGAAATAAGTTAATGAATGAAACTTAATAGTTTGCCAACTCTAAAGCACACAAACTCTTTGTCAGAATTACTTTGATTTAAAGAGGAATATGTGATATGACATTTACTACATGTTCAATTTGTGGAGGAAGAGTCACATGAAGTACAATATTTAGTGATGTGCCTTTAGGTTGAACCCATTGTTAAAATCAACATATATCGGTCTGGTTGGTAAAGAAAACAATACTAACTCATATAAATTCTAATATAAATTGAATTTGTTCCACTTCAAGGTAGACATTGAATCTATAGTGTGCATTCCTTCTGAGTAGGTCCAGCACATATCCTGCCTTTCTGGAGGCCATCCTGGTTCATGCACAGAGTCCTGGCAAAACTGTTAACAGTATCCACTTTCACAATCAAGAGTGTTATCATAGTTTGAATGATGAATGATGCTGTCATTCATCACGGGAAGTATTCTGGCCTTTAGATAACCACCAGCTTATGATCATTATCCTGGACATATGCAGTTGTTCCAGTTTTTAAATAGTATGAATATAGTTAGTGTTTTGTAATTCTCCATTGATTACGGAATGTATGGTAATCCGTTATTCATAAATTTAAGTGTTTATAAGAAATGCTAAAAACAAACAGCCAGAATAGAGAGAAAAAGGTTGTTATAAATCTATTAGCCTACTTTTTAAGTTTAATAAAGATTTTACCTTCTGAATCTGCAGGAGATGCTGGAAGAAATTACTAAAAACTTCAGCCTAACACATTTTCTGATAATTAGCAACAATGAGAAAAGTCTGAAATACCACTTGCTACGGTGCATGAATTAACACAAGACATTGTATAAGTTATTTGTATTTCTCAGATAACACAGAATTTTTGATTACTTAAACAAACAAAAATATATAGGTGGCCTTCTGATGCCAGTGTTCCTTTGCCAAAAATGTTGGTTGCAATGACATTCTGAATTTATATTGTTAAGGGTGAAAATGCTAAATACCAATTTGATCAGAATGACAATCATGTTTAAAAAAACCTCATGGAGAAAAGTAAAGAATGATTTCAATCATCAATAGGGAAATCAAATATTTTAAAAAAACACCCTGAAAAAGCTTTATAAAATAAAGCATTTAAAATAATTAAACATATTAAAATGTTTTGTCAAAGAGCATTGAAAAAGTGAAAAACAAAACAAAACAAAAAACTTATCATCAGAATGTTTTCCACAATCAATTATAAAGTTAAAATGAATAATATCAACAAATGTGTCATCACAATCTAGATTCCTGGCCTCATTTGTTGAAGAATACTTATCCACAGATTGAGAAAACATGTTTTTGTACAAACTTTTTAAGTGAAATAAAATGTTGAATATCATTGACAAAATTTCAACTGCTGTACATAACAGTGTTTCAATAATTTATTTAAAAGGAAAAAATCATGACTTGGAATTACATTTAATGGTTTTGTCAAACTTGTGAGTTAGAAGAAATATTGGGAATAATGTCTCAAACAACTCATTGTTAGAGAAATAGTGTTGTCAGTTGAAACAGTTATAGGAACACTTCACTGGAATTTATAGAGGGAAATCTATAATACTATGGAGGAAGTCAAGCTTTGTCAAATATTTGAAAACTATTCTTGATCTTTTGATTTGGCACTAACAAAATCATTGCATTCAATATCTTGGAATAATGCAGTAAAAGATGTAAATCAAGTAAAATTCCTTTTATGTTCAGTAAAAATCTTGTATATGTATTTTCTATCATACATCAAATAAACAGCAAGGAAACTGAATAATATATCTGAATAGATAGGAATTGAAATAATAAAAATTGGGAGAATATTAGATCTGATCCTGAATGATCTCTTCCTCTCCCAAACTCTACATATTAACATTTATTTGGCAATAATCATTCATTACCTTACATAATACATAATGTCTTGTTCATTTTATTTGTTAATACCAGTGGGGTAAAGTACATTTCATAATATAAATGGTGTTCCTTTGTCTCTTCTGTATAGTATGTTTTTAATGCTGCACCAAGGACCTTGCAGAATAAGTTTGCTAGCATGATTTTAACTTTATGGATGAGCATCATCAAATATCCTGAAAAAAGTCATCTAGAAAATATATACTTCATCTAGAAAATATATATATTACTTACCCTTGGGAGCAAATAAGGAGAAGACATTTACTTCAAAGATATTTATAATGTCATTTATAAAATTTAATAGATTTGGAAACAACATGCATTTTCAACAGCAGGGTCTGGGTAAGGTAAAGTAAATCATGATAAATCTATATAATAAATTATTAGATATATAATAAGAATATTTTATAGAAATGTTAATGATTTGACAAATACTCTGATTTGTTATTCAATGATGTTAAACATAAGAAAGTAAGATACAAGACTATATATACAATATGATGTTAATCACATGTATAGATGTATTGTGTGTATACTTATAAGTAAATTATAGAAAAATGTTAAAAGGTTAATAACTATTGACTGTAATTGGCAGTTATCAATTATTATGTTATTATATTTTCTGCTTATTTTCTCCCTTTTCTACATGAGTATGTCTATTTTCTAATTAGAAAAAAAATATGCATTCATTGGTTATAAATATTGTTAACATTTGTTAACAATACTGGAAAATGCGATATTATGTTAGGCTATCCCAGGAGAAGCCAACCTATAGGCCAAGTTTATAATTAGTAAGAGTTAAAACCTGGCACTAACCATTTCCACCAATAATTATTCTATCACCAATAAATAAAATAATATATTTGATCCAGTTCTAAATGTCTTCATGGGATCTTGACGTTTGACATTATACTCTCAAAAGTCAATATGTATTTCTCTTATCAGTGATAAATATTGGTGGTTGGAATCCTACCCTACACACTTGCTAATAAACATACTAATAAGGGTGTTGAAAAGCTATCTGTCATATGGTTCTCTGCTTTTTCTGTCTGACTTATTTCACTTAGCATTATAATCTCAAGATCTATCCATGTTGTCACAAATGGTCAATTTCATCTTTTCTTACCGCCAAATAGTATTCCATTGTGCATATATACCACAACTTCTTTATCCATTCATATATGGTGATGGAAGAACTGACTCTGGGTAGTGAACACACAATGGGATTTAGAGATGATGTAATACAGAATTGTACACCTGAAATCTATGTAACTTTACTAACAATTGTCAGCCCAATAAACTTTAATTTAAAAAGAAAAAGAAAAGCTGTCTGTCACCATATACCAAAATTAACTCAAAATGGATCAAAGATTGAAACATAAGACCTGAAACAATAAAATGCATAGAAGAAGGCATAGGTACTAAACTTATGGACCTTGGGTTAGATTTTATGAAGTTGACCTTAAAGGCAAAAGAAGCAAAAGCTAAAATAAATGAATGGGATTATATCAAACTGAAAAGCTTCTGCACAGCAAAAGAAACCATAAACAAAACAAAGAGGCAACTAACTGAATAGGAAAATATATTTGCAAATAATGTCTCCGATAAGGGGCTAATATCCAAAATGTATAAAGAACTCATACAACTCAACAACAATAAAACAAACAATCCAATTAAAAAACGCACAGAAGACCTGCACAGACACTTCTCCCAAGAAGACATAGAAATGGCCAACAGATATATGAAAAAATGCTCAACTTCACTAGCTATTAGGGAAATACAAACAATAACCACAATGAGATATCACCTCACACCTGTTAGCATGGCTATCATCAACAAGACAAATAATAACAAGTATTGGAGAGGCTGTGGAGAAAAAGGAGCTCTCATACACTGTTGGTGGGTATGTAAATTGGTACAGCCATCATGGAAAAACAGTGTGGAGGTTCCTCAAAAAATTAAGAATAGAATTACAATATGATCCAGCAATCCCTCTCCTGGGTATCGAACCAAAAGATCTGAAAACATTTATCTGTAAAGATATATGTATTCAGATGTTCATTGCAGCTTTATTTACGATGGCCAAGACATGGAAACAACCAAAGTGCCCTTCAATAGATGATTGGATGAAGTTGTTGTATATATACACAATGGAACACTACTCTGTCATAAGAAAAGATGAAATACTGCCATTTGTGACAACATGGATGGATCTTGAGATTATCATGTTAAGTGAAATAAGTCAGACAGAAAAATCGAGAAGTATATGACTTCACTGATATGTGGGATATAAAACTGAAAGCAATAAATGAACAAGACAAACAAATGACAAAAACTCATAGACTCAGACAACAGTTTAGTGGTTACCAGAGGGTAAGGGAGGGGGTGGTAGAAGAGGGAAAAAGGAGTCAGACATACAGTGATGGAAGGAGAACTGACTCTGAGTGTTGAACACACAATGTGATGATATATAGATGATATATTATAGTAACTGCACACTTGAAACCTATATAATTTTACTAACCAATGTCACACCAATAAATTTAATTTAAAAAAAAAGATAATATGAGAAACACACAGTGGCTGCCTCAGGGCAGGTGGTTAGCTAATCATTCTTTGTCTAAAATTTAGACTTAATTGCAGAAAGTTATTTGATGTCTTAAAGGACTAGCAGCTGGGCCTTCAATGCAAAAAAATATAGTAAGTACTTTGAACATTTCCATTAAAATGACTTTGGAGTGCCACTGGGTGGTAAATGTCAAGCCCAAGTGCTGGTTAATAGTCTCTTTTGTGTATTGAAGGTATTTCAGCACAAACCTGCCAGTTTGTATATCTCCTGAGGAGCAATGAGTAGTTGAATTTCCAAGTAGCCTCCACAGACTGAGGCAAAATGTAGGCAAAACACTAAGTAAGACTTCTAGCAAAAAAAGACTTCTAGCAGCCTGCATAGTTATGGACTGTGACAATCAAATTCCCATAGCACACCTTAGCCCTTCATTTATTCATTAATTAATCTTAGTGTATTTGTCTTTAATTAAACTTCTATCTATTGAGTTTCTATTAAAGGACAGGACCATTTGGGATATACTCAAATTACCTAACAAAATAGACAGTGTTCCTGACCTTGTGGAATTTACAGTCTAGGAGGCAAGTTGTCAGTAATGAGATACTCTTTTTGAACATCCATAGGAACATTTAAGTGTTAACTGTTGAGTCTAAGCAAAATCGATAGCCCCTGAAATAGCAATGATGAAGCTAAGTGTTCTGAATGATGTGTGGCTGTTTGAAATTGAACTTTTGAGCTGCATTTACTTTTAAAGAATAGTTAGCATTCATTTTGCAAATATTTGCTAGCCCCTGATAGTGTGCTAGCTGTTGTGAACACAGAAGGAAAAGGCAGGGTCTTTCCAATATAGACACAATGGGCTTAATAATCATTATTGTCACCATCAGTTTTGAAGATCAAGAATAAAGATAGTGTAAGAAAGAAAGGAAAAGGGAGAACAAAAGGGAAGCCACTATTTATGGATCACTTACTTTGGGTTTGATACTACGTTTGGCATTTTACAAATTATTTCACTTAATACCTGTAACATACAAGTAAAGTATATATTATTATTCTGTACTCATGATGAGAAAACTGAGGGTCAGAAAATAGATAAATTGCTAAAAGCTATTCAGCTAATTAGTGGTAAAGCTGGAATTTTAAACTGAAGCAATATTACTTTGTCACATACATGTGTATCTTGAACCATAGCAATAATGTCATTCCTATGTGTCTTGTAAATATTTAAAAATCTCTAATGAAATGTAATAACAAACTAGGTGCAATGTGATGTATACATGGGTGAAAATTGCCCATTGAGATTCAATTTGAAAATATTATCTGGGAAACACTGGATCTGCTATAAATGAACGAGTGAATGAATGAATATATGCACACATGCATACCTACCAACATACATAAATCAATTCTGAAATTTAAGCAATTTAAAAATGTCTTAGCATCTCCCAGCTTTGTTTTATATAAGTTGTCTAGTTTTCACATAATTTTATATTATAGTAGGGCAAAGATTTTTATATAACACAATTTACTATAGGGAAAATTAAAAATTACTTAATGATCAAGGGAAGAGTTATAGTTTAAAATCTAAATAAATATGTTATATTTCCCTTGTGGGAAAAGAAATCATGTTAATTTCTATATAAATAAAATCTCCTTTATAGTTAGCCTATCATTTGTACATATTACTTTTTCTAATATTTGCTTCTTTAGCTGGATATATGAAAATGTGTCAGGTTTTGACAGCTTGAAGAAGTCTAGTATTTTAGAGTCTTTTTTTAGCTTAAGCACAAAACTATGCAAAATACTTTTCACTTCTGGCAAAAACAATGGGAAAAAAAGCATTAGTTTCTCCAGGATGAGTTTTGGTACGTCCCACTCAAGGAAAGTCCAGAAACACAAACTGAGATCAGAATTTTTCACTAATTTCTGGCCCTTCTGTTTCTCCCTAGTCTGGCAACGAAATGTGGAAAACATATTTGTTCAAGGGCAATGTGAACTTTTTCTGAACCTCTTATGACATCCACTCTTAGTTACAGAAAAACAGAACTTTTTAGTTCTCTTTTTAAAATTTCATCTTTCTTTTACTTTTCAATTAAGTTTATGGGGGTAATTTTGGTTAATAAAATTATATAGGTTTCAAGTGTACAATTTTATAATACATCATATATAGACTGCATTGTGTGTTCGCCACTCAAAGTCAGTTCTCCTTCTGTCACCATATATTTGACCCCCTTTACCTGCTTCTACGCTCCCCTTCCCCCTCTTACTCTCTGGTAACCATTAAACTGTTGTCTGTGTCTGTGAGTTTTTGCTTGTTTGTGTGTTTTGTTCATTTGTTGCTTTCAGCTTTATATTCCACATATCAATGAAATCATATGGTTCTCGACATTTTCTGTCTGATGTATTATTCCACTTAGCATGATAATCTCAAGATCCATCCGTGTTGTAACAAATGGCAGTATTTCATCTCTTTTTATGGCTGAGTAATATTCCATTGTATATATGTACCACATCTTCTTTATCCAATCATCTATCAAAGGACACTTCAATTGTTTCCACTGAGTATAATGTCTTGGCCACTGAGAATAATTCTTCAATAAACGTCCTTAACTTTAACTATTGAAGCCACTAAAAAGTCATACTATGGCTTCTCCCAGTGTACATCCAATCAGAATTCATTTTCCTTTCTTAATTTATCACACTAAAAGTAATCTTATGCCAAAGTCTGGATTTATAGAACTCTTGATGAAAGACATGAAAATCAATTTTATTGCCAGATTAAAATAGCTGATATTATTTAAAATGTCCCTTTTCTACCTTACATGATATTTAAGCCAGACCTACTACTGAAATAGCATGATGGTTAACTGAGTAGGATGGATTCTTTCTTAAAAGGTCAAAATCTATTATGTTTATTTTAGTAGTCTCCAGAGTTATTAGCTTATCTGAGAGTGGCCATGCAAAGGAGTTAATTTAGAAATTGTTTATTTCATGTTATGAATGGAAAAGAAAAAAGAAAACAAAACTGGAACAAAGACAGGAGGCCATACTGTTTGGATAAATGTTGCATTATATTTGCTAGCATCTCAGAAGTTTTTAAGAGACTAAATACTTCTTCTAATACAGTGATTCTCAAAGACAAGTTTGGTTAAGAAAAATAGGAATCTGCACAATGACTAATTGCAAAACAATTTACCAACATACAAACTAAATAGTAAGATCCCTCTAGGAAGAAAGAAATATGCTTAAGGGAAGTCAACAGTATCTCTGAAATTAGGAAAGCAACAAAATAAAGAGGAATTATCCTTCCATCCATCTCTCCCCAAACCCTCTGATTCATTGCTGGCAGGGACGTTGAGTAGCTCACTGTTATAGCTTACTCAGTTTAGGATATCATTGTGAGTTGTGAAAGAGAGCCTTAGACAAAGAAGTTGTATTTCCTTGCTCTCAATTTTCTTTTTCTTTGTAGAAGTGTTTGCTTCTTTTAAGAAAAGAATGGTCTGATAACATTACTCTCACTGCATTTATTTATTTGAATTCTTTTCAGAAATAGCATCCTGAATTTTACATTTTCCTTTGGTTTTTCAAAAAGTGAATTTAGAGGGGTGGCCAGATGGCTCAGTTGGTTAGAGCGCAAGCTCTTAACAGGGTGTCCAGTTCAATTCCCACATGGGCCAGTGAGCTTCACCTTCCACAACTAGATAGAAATGAGCTGCTGCTGAGCTGTCGGTGGGGCAGCCAGATGGCTCAGTTGGTTGGAGTGGGAGCTCTCAACAACAAAGTTGCCAGTTCAATTCCCGCATGGAATGGTGGGCTGCGCCCCCTGCAACTAAAGATTGAAAAATGGCGACTGGACTTGGAGCTGAGCTGCGTCTTCCATAACTAGATTGAAGGACAATGACTATACTTGGAGTTGATCGGCCCTGGGAAAACACACTGTTCCCCAATATTCCCCAATAAAAATCATTTTTTAAAAAAGTGAATCTAGAGCTTAACATTATGGAACACAAAAGGTGAACTACATGATTTGGGCACACACTGATCTGGATCGTATGTTTTACCAGCTTAAATGTAATATGCATGGCTGACTTTCCACTGTGCTGTGTCTGGAGAAACATCAGGTTCCCATTTCATTTTCCTTATATATTTTCCAGTGCTTAAAAGTACAAAAAACAATTGCTTTAGAAATTCTTTGTAAAGCTGTGTAGTTTGCTCTCCTATCTTCAAGAAATCTGTCTCTTAATTCATCTGTTCTTCACACAAGAACATATATCCTGGATTGCAACCCATCAAAGAAGATCTCCCCACTTCCTCGAAAAGAACATTACAAGGCAGAAATGATCTTTATGCAGGTTCATACTACATGGGGTATTTTTACAGAAAAAGTTTACTGGCCCCTGCACCAGGATACATGGAGTGTCCTAGTGCAGGGGCCAGCAAACTTTTTCTGTAAAAATATTGTAAGCTTTGTAGTCCATTCTGTCTCTGTTGCAACTAGTCAAGTATTTGCATTTCATACAACAGTCACATACTATGAACTCTAAAAATTTTAAACCTTTAAATGGTAAATGTATACAAATCTTTCTTAGCTCATGAGCCATACAAAAACAGGCTGAGGCTGGATTTGCCCCAGGGTTGTAATTTGCTGACTTCAGACCTGATGCTTTGGTTAGAAGCCTGGACCTTGAAATTAGCCACACTTGAGTAGAACTAAAATTCCACCATTTATTGTACAGCCTTAGCAAAACACCAACCTCCTCGGTGTCTCCTATTTATAGGATTAACTAAAGGATTAACTAAAGTTAAACCTTATCACATATTCATTTTAGTAACTTCATTTTTTGCTACAACTTTTTCAAGTGAAGATGTAAACCTATTTCACCTTGAGTCATCCTCTGTATAAACAAATATAACTCACTATGATCTTTAGTAAATAACCTTTTTTTGCAAAACTTGAAGCTTCTTTGTGTCATTCTCTTTCCTACCTCAAACTATGCTGATTCCTCCAGCTTTAACTTAGGGACATTTTTTTTCTCCGACTCTTTAATCATGTTCTGAAATTATTTGAAACTCTGAAATGTTTCATAATCCTCTGAATTTCTGATGCCAAGAGTGGACTGAATTTTATGACCAACCATGTAGCCATGGATTCAAAATCTTTGTATAACCACATGGAACGTTCCCAGAAGAAGAATCATTGGTTTATATTTTCTGAAAATTTGAGTATCATCTCTAATGATTTTCGTTTCCAGAAAGACTAAAGTGTTTTGCATACTATTATTATTCATTTTGCTATTTATTTTGTAGTAGTATTTGTTGTTCTTATATGAATTCAAAGTCCTGTTGATGTTTTAAAGGTGTCCTAGTTGATTTATTTCTTCTACTAGTTACTTTAGCACTGCTCTTAAAAATTGCTTTTTCACTTTTACCTCTTCTTTATTTTTTAAATATAAATTTATTTATAAATCATCACTGCAAAGATACCACTGGTTGTACTTACATAACAACACCTATACCTTCCTCTACCCTTTCCTTCCATAACACTTGACAACCACTAATCTTTTCTCCATCTCTATTACTTTGTCAATTCTATAATGTTGTCAATTCAAGAAAGTTATATAAATGAAATCACATGATATGTAATTTTTTGGCATTCTCTTTTTTCACTGAGCATAATTCCTTTGAGATTTACTGAGTTGTTGTATGCATCAATAGTATAGTTTGTTCCTTTTTGATTGCTGAGTTCTATGTTCCATGGTACGGATGTACCACAGTTTATCCATCCATTCACTGGTTGAAGAACATCTGGATGGTTTCCAGTTTTAGGCATTTATGAATAAAGCTACTGTGAACATTCTTATGTAGGTTTTTCTCATTTCTCTAAGATATATGCCTAAGAATTCAATTGCTGAGTCATAAAATAACTACATGGTGAGTTTTGTAAGAAACTGCTAAATTGTTTTCCAGAGTAGCTCCAACATTTCACATTCTCACCAACAAAGTATGAGTGGTCCACTTTCTTCATATCCTCACCAGCATTGAGTTTTGCCACTATTTTTTTATTTTAGCCATTCTGATAGTTGTGTAGTTTTAACGTGACCTTCTCTAATAGCTAATGCTATTGAACATCTTTTCGTGTACTTATTTGCTATCTGTATATCCTCATCATATCCTCATGTCTGTACGTGTCTTTTGTCCATTTTCTAATTGAATTGTTTCTTTCTTAATATTGAATTTTCAGAGTCTGTTATAAGTTCTAGGTACTAGTTCATTGTCAGATATATGGTCTGCAAATACTTTCTACAAGTCTGTAGCTTGTTTTTTCATTCTTTTAAAAGGGCCTTTCAGAGACCAAAAGTTTCTAATTTTGATGAGGGCCAATTTACCAATGTTTTATGTTTTACATTTCAGTTTGTGATCTAGTTTGAGTTTATTTTTTGTAAAACACGTGAAACTTTTCTCAAGGTTCATTTTATGTTATGGACTGCGGTTGTTCCAGTACCATTTGTTGAATAGGTTATTCTTTCTCCATCAAATTGCTTTTGAACCTTTGTCAAAAACGAATTGGCCATATTTGCATGGGTTTGCCTCTGGATTTTTTGTTCTTTTATATTTATCTGTGCTTGTATCTCTACAACACAGTTTTTTGTTTGTTTGTTTGTTGTCTGCTATAACTAGACAGTAAGCCTTAATATCAAGTGGAGTAATTCTTTCATTGCATTCTTTATTTGTCAAGATTGTTTTAGCTATTCTTGGGGCTCTGTGTTTACATATAAATTTTAGAATAAGCTTAACTATATCACTAAAAACCTTGCTGAGAATTGGACTAAACACACAGTTCAGTATGGGGATAAATGACATCTTCAGTCTTTCATTCTATTTACACAGTACTACTCTATATTCATTTATGTCTTTGACCTCTTTCAACAGTATTTTGTAATATTCACCATGAAGATCTGGCATATAGCTTGCTAAATTTATACATAAGTTTCATTTTATTTGGGTGATTATAAATAGTATTATATTTTTAATTTTCATTCTCACATATGCTTTGTTAATATTTATGAATGAAATTATCTGTGTTGCACTGGTATCTCACTAACTGCTACACTAACTTAATCGTTCTAGTAGATTTTTAGAAATCTCTTGGAATTTTCTTTATAGTTAATCATATTATCTGCAAATAGCGAAACTTTTATTTTTTTACATTCCAATATGCATACCTTTATTTCTTTTTCTTGCCTTATTGCAGTAACCAGATCTTGTACTACTATGCTGAATAAAAGAGGTGAGAATAGATATCTTTTACATCTTACTAATCTTAGTGGTAAAACTTTAAGTCTTTCACCATTACATATGATGGTAGCTATAGGCTTTTTGATAAGTTCATTATCAAGTAGAAGTAACTACTGTTTATCCTAACTTGCTGAGAGTTTTTATAAGGAATGGGCGTTAGATTTTAACAAATGCTTATGCTTCAGTTGATTTAATTATATATTTTTTTCTTCCCTAGTCTGTTGATATGATGGATTACATTGAATGATTTTTGTGTTTTGAACAAGTCTTTCATATTTGGAATAAATGTCATTTGGTTATGGTGCACAATTTTTTCTGCATTGCTGGATTCAATTTTCTTAGAATTATTGCACATATATTCATGAGTGATATCAATCGGTAGTTATCTTTTCTTGGTACTGTCTTCATGTGGTTTGGATATCATTATACTTTTCTCATCACAAAAAGAATTGAGACACTTCCTCTCCGTTTCTTTTTTCTGAGAGAGATTGTGTAGAATTTGTGTTCATTGTTCATTAAATGATTGGTGGAATTCTCCAGTGAATCTGTATGAGCATGGGCATTTTTCCTTCAGAAGGGTTTTAATTATGAATTCAATTTCTTTAATGGTTATAGGACTATTCAAATGATCTATTTCATTTTGATTGAGTTTTTGCATTTTTTGGCTTACAATTGATTCATTCATTAATCTAGGTTGAATTTATCAGCATGGGTCATTCACAGTGTGCCTTTCTTATCCTTTTAATGGCTGTAGAAACTGCAGTTATTATATCCCTAATATGTGTGACTTGTGCCTTCTCTCTTTTTATTTTAGTCAGTCCTGATAGAGGTTCATCAATTTTTTTTCAAAGAAACAATTTTTTGTCTCATTGATATTCTTTATCATTTTCTGATTTCAATATCATTTATTTCTGCTCTTGTCTTTATTATTATACTCTTTGCTTGCTTTATAATTATTTTACTTGTAGTTTTCTAGTTTCTTGAGTTTAGAATTTAAGTTGGTTTGAGACCTTAGCTCTATTTTTTGTGTTATAATTGCCCTTTTTGTGTCATAATTGCCCTTTCAGAACTTGATATATTTACATATTGTAATATAATTACCATGATAGAGTTAGTAATACCTCTGGCAAGTCACATAATTATTATTCTTTTTTTGTGGTGAGAACATTTAAGATCTAGTCTCTTGGTAACTTTGAAATACATAACATAGTATTGTTGACTATAATTGCTGTCCTGTGCATTAGATCTCCAAAATAGTGTGATCTTGAAAGTTCTTTCACCATTGCCAATATTTTCCTCATAAAGGTCAGATTGACAAAGTAACAGAAGTTTGATATAAGAGGTGTCATGAAAAAATACAGTGAATGGTTAAATAAAAGAAGATTTATCACAGTAAAGGACACATTGCCATTAATCCCCCTCAGAATACTCCCCCTCACTTTGAAAACACTTATCCCATTGTTCTTGCCACTTTCTGAAGCAGTTTCTGGAAATCCTCTTTAGTGAGTGTCTTTAGTTGTACTGTCGTGGCTGCCTCAATTTCCTGAATCAATTCAAAACGTTTTCCTTTCATGGTTATTTTTACTTTGGGGGAAGAGTCAGAAGTCATACTGTGGACCATACTGCTTTCATTTTATAGAAATTGCCTTATACCAGAAGCGAGGTGTGACACAGGGTGTTGTCATGATGGAGGATGATTTACAGGACACTTTCAAACACACCTTCTCTCAACCGTAGCTCACACCCGACTGACAGCATTGAACAAGTTGAAACTTGTCACACACTATTACTAAGGATTGACACAGCGCTTCCCATGTTGAAGATCCCTGCCTTTCCATTAGATGGCACTCGGCAGCAGCATTCACCATATATTGTGATCACAATGGAAAAGGCTCTGTGTCACACATCACTTCTGGTACAGCAATTTCTGTCAAATAAAAACATTATGGTGTGTCTTCATCCACCTTAGTCACCTGATCTGGCACCATGAACTTCTGCTTTTCCCCAAAGTCAGGACATCAAGGCAGCCACGACAATGCAGCTGAAGATACTCGCGGAGGAAGACTTGCAGAACTGCTTCAGAAGGTGACAGGAATGATGGGATAAGTGTGTTTGAAACGAGGTGGTATATTTTTAGGGGGATTAATGGTATTGTGTCTTTTACTGTAATTTTTTTATTTTTATTTTTTTTATTTAAACATTCACGTATTGTTTGACCACACCTTGTATTCCACATCGCTAGTGACAAAACACACAAATTTGAAGTTGGAAAAAGAATGCAATCTTTTGCACTGGGAAAAATGTTTGGTGGTCTCCAAGAATCCAAGTGGATTCTGAAGAATTCAATCTTGTGTAGTTCTGGTTCTCTATAATATGCACATATATTGTGTGAAAATTACACATTCCTTAATAGGCAAGGTTGACTTGAGTTTTTGTGCTAAGCAAACATCGATTAATAGTATTCATACTAGGGCATACAGTGAAGAAATCTTCACTATAAATTAAAACCTAACAAAGTTTTGAATGGAACCCATTTATCCAGCTTTTAAAAATCTGTTTAATAGACTCACAGGCGTTATATATATGCATCCACCTATACCATCTAATCACAGAGGCTTCTATTAATCTTAAAATGAGAAGGTTCTTTTCTTACTTTGGGCCTTTGTGTTCCACAACCACCCAGAATCTGTAAGGGAGAACTTAGAAACATTCTCCCTGGTCGGGTTATTATCTAATGAATCACAGCTGATTTTGTTGGCCCAATTGTCTCAGAAGAAAGTTTTATAATGTGTTCAGGGTTCAATAATTGCTGAATCAGTACATCTTTATATAACAAGAAAATAGAAAAGCTCTGCAATAAGCATGTTGAACAAGGTTTTAATTAAAAGCAGCTCTACAGCTGGCAGGAGATTCTTTCCCAACTATGTTTTTACAAAATTCTCCAAAATATTTTAAAGTACTCTCTACCTTTAATTATTAAAGGCAGCTATAGCCTCCTGACTGATATGAATAAGAATCATTTTCAGCTCATATAATTAATAGGGTAATGAATTTACTTATATGTTATAGTTAGCCAGCAGTGGGTGTGTATGGAATTAAGAAATCCACTCCTATTTCCCTAGTGTATGATTTCAACTTTGGAGAAGATAATAGAAATGGCTTATGTAAGAGATTAGTTCCTGATGTTTATGGACTTAAAATCCACAGAAATGTTCTATTTGTTCAAAAACAGAAATGGGAGCTTGCTCTCGTAGTCAGTGCCTTATTTACATGTACACATGTGTCATGTTTTTAAATATGTCCTCAAGTATAAACTCGACAGTAGCTTCCAACTTCCATCTCACTATTGCCTTATGACAACATTTTCTTTCTCATTATCACTGCTTCCTATTTATGGCACATGGCAATCTGACATTATAAAGAAAAAACTAATAAAAATATTCCAACTTTTTCAATTTTCAAAATGTGGGCACTGCACTTGATGTTTTATAAGCTATGTTAAATGTCTTCAGTTCTTCGGCAACTTTGATAAATTACTTTAGAGAATTTTGTTATATTAAAAAAAAAACAAATCCCAGAATATACAGTTCTCTCATTGCCTCATCTCCTTATTTTTCACATGATTGCCCTGGGACTCTTTGAGAACATCTGGGAGAGCTCTGATTACAAACTCTGAACTGTGTTGAGCACAGAGCAGTTTGCAACTCTGATTTTCTTTCATACTAAATCTCATTGTGCTCTCATCCCTTCTTCACTTCTTTCAGACAGATACTCTGTTCCAAGATCTCTTTTAAATGAGTTGAGTGAACTTGAATTCCATGTAGTTAGGTTTTCTCATCATTTAAGGGAAATCTGATATAACAGTTTTCACTTCATCTCAATTGATATCATATGGGGTGAGGCAATTTAATATAAAGAGAGACAAGGTATATACTACAGGGATCTTGGGTTGCAAAGCCAATTTCTTAATTTTAGTGTTGTTGTACCAGGTATTATTCCTGTAGGAATTGTCTCATACACTTATTAGGACCTTTGACTCAAAATGTCAACTTCAAATTCATTGAAGTTAGAGAATAGACGATGCTTTTTTTTTTTCTGTGTGGATCCCCACAGCCTAACATAAGACTGGCACACAACATTCAATAACTGTTTTTTGAATTGAATTTATACACAATTAATAAACAAATAAGTAAGTAGATAATTGATATGTAATTGTATTTTTTAGATTGTGGTTCTCATTCTCATTTTTAAGATATTTTGTAAGATTTAAAGCACCAAAAATTAAATAGATAGGCATACTTTTTGATAATCTGTTTATGTCTGATATATGGGATATTAAGTTAAAATTAATATTATCAGCTTGATATGTTATAGCCTTCTACTGAATGATATAATAATAATAATAACTATCACTTATTTAGCTTTGTTATATGTGCCTAGGATTTTACAGCCATTATTGAATAACCTTAAAACAAGGTAGGGGTTCAGGTAGTATTATTATTCCATCATCTAAAAAAGGAATTAAAAACTGGAAAATTTAAATAATTTTCCCAAAACTCCATGGTCAAGATTTCAATTCAGATATATTTGACTCCAAAACCTGGATTCTTAACCATTATTGAGGAAACTAGCACTTGACTGAGAATGAGATCAAATTTTATATTAAGCTCTGTGTCACCTTGGGCAAGTGATTTAAAATTCTTTGACATCTTTCTCATTTTGAAAATGAAAGTGAAACTAGTTAAGGTATAAATCCTTTTTAGTTGCAAATGTAATAATTCGATAACTGTAGATAGTTATTCATTTCAGTCACTGTGATTTCTTTTCTACCAATGACCGCATAGTCATGACAAGGCAATGAGATCACAGCCATTCCTGTGCACGATCACTTCTGACAATAAGTGACTTCTGGAAAGAAGTGACTTATAAATTACGTCAGTTTTAACTATACAGCAAATGTAAGAATATAAAATAGATTTAGAACAGGAAGGGACCTAAGAATTCATCTAATTAAAGGCCCTGATTTTACAAAAAAAATTTATATATATATATATATAAATATGGCCTAAAAAATTTATGACTTGCCTAAGTTCCATAGTTATATGGTTTTCAGAGATTGGACTACATCCAAAATCTTAGTATATTATTCTTTATTCTATTGTATGATGTTGATTCCCTTCATGAAGATCTTAAAATTCAGAAGAAAGAATATAAGCATAGGTGGTGGTACATCAAATAAAAAAATACTGAGAAATCTGCACCCCAAACCAATCAGTTTATCTCTGCATTCAGTCGAAAAAACATTCATTGACAACCTCTGTCTCAAGACTGCTTACACAAGACATGGTTCCTGATAACAGAGCTTCCTATTTAGTGGAGGAAGATGATAAATAAATGGACTGTAACAAAAACAAAAACAAAAACAAAAAAATATTCGTAGTATGGAAGGAAGCACAAGTTACTCCAAGATGACAATCTTATCCAGATTGGGTGGGTTAAATCACTGATCTCTTTTTTTTTCTCATTTACCACTAAAAGCATTTTTCTTTTAAATCATGTATTCTCAAGCCTATTTTAAGTTAATATCTGAAAATTTTCATCAGCAATGTACATAGTCCCACAAGATTTCATTGCTAGCATATGATAAATATTGATTTTTAAAATAAAACAATGCCTCTCTTTCAAATATATACAATAACATTTAAGTTGCAAAGCAATATGTTACCCACTGTCAGCCATTAAAGTTTACATACATAAACAAACTCTTCTTTGGCTATCAGAAATTCTTCATCATTTCTTTTAATCCTTGAATTCATATTTCTATTTCAAATCTTCTATTGAAGATTTTCAAGTGCAATAGATGTTAACACTTGAAAATATTTTCTTGATTGTTCTAATATAATTTCTACAACAAAAATATTTACATGATTATATAAGTGTAAAATATAATTTTAACGTATAATTCAATATATAACAATTTGATATGTGTTTTGTAATATAATTAAATTTAATTAAATAAAACAATTTATATTCATAATATAAATAAATCATATAAATTTAATTTATGCAAATTTTTCAATTTCCTGGAATCTTATGGCTCTAGCTGTTAAAATATTTTGTCTAGATTTATCATTATAATATTTATTACTACCAACTGAGAAAACAACAGAAATGTGTGACTAAATTAATGAGATGGATAAGAATCATTTTCAATTATTTCATATATTTGTCCATGAATATTCACTATTGCTTGAATAAAGCAGGTTACAACATTAATTTTATTCCTGATTTTAAAAATTTATGTTTATAGAGGCTAATGCTTATAAACCCTTTTTACAAAAGTGTGTGTGTGTGTGTGTATGTGTGTGTGTGTGTGTGTATGTGTGTATGTATGTGAATGGAGGAAGTTTTAGAGCAAAAGTACGAATTATAAAAATTTATATCCATTTATATGCCAAAAATACATAATAATCTGCTATCAAATATTTTTAATAAATAAGAGCTCAAACAGGCATTCCTTTAATTTTGTTGAAAGGAAAGAATTAAAAACTATCTGACATTAAATAGATATTTTATAAAGAGTCCTTCACTTTCTAAATTTCTGAAAGGTATACCTGTAAGACTTAATCAATTCTAATAAAATTATTTTAAACTTTGCTTGTTACCCTTCCACTTAGAGACACATTTTTGAAGCCCAAATTAGGCAAAACTGGAGATAAAATACCATAAAGTTTGAAATTTCACATTTTAGCGTTTTTCTTTTCTTTTATTTCAATATTGTTGGTTAGGTCAAAATGCCTTAAAAAAAAAAAAGAGAGAAATTGACAGAAAACAGACACTGATTATATTAGTAATTTCTCTTTATGGTTGAAAATAATCACGTTTATAGTATTCCTTTGATCAAATTTATAGTTTATGTCAACTAAGGAAGGAAGAACTTAATCCTAATTAAATTAGACTGATTTTTAAGACTCAGGACACATTTATACATGGAAAATTTTTTGTCCTAACTCACTATGTTAGAATGGCTATTTCTTGTCAATAAGACAAGAAATAAAAAGTGTCGGAGGGGATGTGGAGAAAGGGAACCTTAATATGCTGTTGATTGGGAATGTAATTTGGTGCAGCCTCTATGGGAAACAGTATGGGGGTTCCTCAGGAAATTAAGAATAGAATTACCATATGACTCAGCAATCCCTCTACTGGGTCTCTACCCAAAATATTTGAAAACACTTATTCGTAAAGATATATCTACTCCTATGCTTATTGCAGTATTATTCATAGCAGCCAAGATGTGGAAACAACCTAAGTGTCCTTTGATTGATGATTGAATAGAAAAAGATGTTGTACATATATACAATGGAATATTACTCAGCCATAAAAAGATGAACTCTTGCCATTAGTGACAATATGGCTGGATCTTGAGATTATCATATTAAATGAAATGTCAGACAAAACAGGACAAAGAACCATATGATTTCACTCATAAGTGGGATATAAAACAAAAAGCAACACAAAAACAAACTTATAGCTACAGACAGCATTATGGTAGTTAGCAGAGGGGAAAGGGGTGGGGGAAGATGAAGAGGGTAAAAGGGGGGTCAAATATATGGTGATGGAAGGAGACTACATTTTGGATAGTAAGCATACAATGGAATATACAAATGATGTATTATAGTATAACATTGTACACCTGAATCTTATATAAATGTTATTAACCAATGTTACCCCCAATAAAATTAATTTTTGCAAAATGTAGTGAGAATTAGAATCACCTAAAGGTCTTGTTAAAACACAGATTGCTTGGTCCCATCTCCAGAATTCTTGATTCAGTTAAGCTGGGGTGGGTCCCAAGAATTTGCATTTCCAGCAAGTTCCAGGGTGACACGGATGCTGCTGGTCCAAGGACCACGCTCTGAGGACCACTGATCTAGTCCAGGGATTCTCATTTTATAGATGAGGACACTGTGTCTGCAAGAGGTAAAAACTTGCCAAAAAGTGCATATCCCATTAATGGCAAAACTGGAATTAAGATCCAAGTCTGCTGGTTACAGTTGAGTTTTCCTTTTTTTGCTGCATGCTTCTTTGGAGCAAGACACAAAAAGAGGGGAAAGATTTCTAAAAACTGAAATTAAGAAGGGCTCCCCATGCTGAAGGAGCAGGTGCCCCAGTGAGGTAGGGAAAGTACATAATTCAGTTTGGCTGAAGGGCAGAGTGCATTGGCTAGGGGTGGGAGTGGGCGATGAGCTCTGACAGAAACAATCACCAAAGCAGTGATGTATAGAGTGGGCTGGAGGGTGAAGGCCAGCTGACAGCTAGGGTGTTGTAAAATCCAGTTTAGAGTTAATAATGGACATAAGTAGCATTAAGGGAGTAACAATAAAGTAGCAAATTAACTATTTATGGTTACAAAAGTAATCAGTCACCTCCCTTTTTGAACTAGAAAAGATCCCTAATAATGAACTTAGAATAACAAACTGAAATTCCTGATCTCAGGAAGCTAGGAGTATAAAGGAATGAAAAAACGCATGTTTAATTGTATTTTAAATGTCAGAATTAACTCTCATGTTGCATCAGAAAAATACTCTGAATATGAGTTGTAATGAACAATAACTTGAAACAAACACTGATTTCCTAAGGCAAGTTTAAAATATTTTTATTAATAACTCAAAACAGATAGAAATAATATTCATGCCTTTTGGCTCCTGGTATTCATTTTAATAGTTTACCTGAAAAGATAAGCAAATTTAATAAATTCTGAGTGTAGAGGTCTACATATATTCTGTTTCAGGGATTGAAGATTTTAAATTCCAGAGTCAGTTTTTAGTTAATATACTCTTCAAGTTTATACTTTGGCTAAAACTACATGAAAGGCTTCGTTTGAGGGGAAATTAAAGGAGGATATTGCTCAAGAACTTAATTTCCTGAATCTGACTTTTATTCATTTTTATTTATTTATTTATTTTTTTACCCAAAGAAGGTCAGCACAAAATTCCAAAATTAGATTCATCTGGTATTATTTTCTGCAGAAAGACGAGAAACCAAAGGATTTATTGTGTAACTAATAACATACTTACTTACTGGGCTTTAAATTCATGCCTGTGGGATGGTACCTTGATAGTCTATCCAGTATTTGAGAGAGATCAAGGAATCAGGGAAATTATGAGGTTGGAATAAGTATCTCTACTGTTCCTTGCATTAATGGGTTATTTTCAACTCTTTTGAAAAGCCAGCCAAATTAGTACCATTTCCACTTGCTCTAAGGATCAGACTGTGCCTTTAGTTATCCATCCCCATGCCCAATGAGGTCATCTGCTTCCATATGGTGTGATATGTGATGCAACTCATATTATGCGGATCCCGTGGTCATTCCTACACCTATTTTGCTGAGCAGTGGGCCTCTTGGTCAAATGCTATTATGTGTGATATTCCCTGTTTGCAGATCTGGCATTACGTAACCCCCTGAGTAGTCATGCTCCTTGAGGCTCTGTGGAGAGAAAAGGCAAACCCATATCTGGAATATGTCCATATTTCTGTGAAGACCAACTCTGGTCCTTCTAGAATGAAGGGAGTCCAAAATAGATGACTTACTCCTCATGGCCAATGAAATGTCAAGAAGGGCTTCCCACATCTAAGGAGCAGGGGCCCCAATGAAGGTACAGAAAGTAATTCAGTTTGGCTAAAGGGCAGAGTGCACTGGCTGGGGTTGGTGGGGAGTGGGCCATGAGATGTGTCAAAATTGATCACTAAAGCAGTTATATATTGACTGAACTGGCAGGGAGCCGGGAGGAATCATGCATGCCATACCAAGATCTTAGTACTGGTCTCTGTGGCTGGTGGGTTGGACATTCAGAGTTGTCTGTAGTCTTAGTAAATGGAAGCCCATTGGGCCAATGCATAGTTTCCGTCTCTGCCACTATGGCTACTCTGTACCTGTGCCCACTGTCTCAGTTCTGGGATAACAGAACACATGAAAGCTGGCTAAATCATTCTGTCTACTGAATCATTCAGTGCCGCCTCCTGGTGAATGATCTCTGGTGGACATTAATATGCAATAACAAAAGTTTTCCTATTTCATGCCCATTCTTTAATGTCTACTCACTTGCCTTCACTCTAGACATCCTTGTTTCTGATCATCCAGTCCTTTTCCTGCCTATATGCGGTAATGTGTACACCGTTTATTTTTGGTTTATACCCAAATATTACACTAATCCCTCCATAAACCAAAATTAGACTTTTCTTCTACTTTTATCTGTAGTGTACAATCTCTGTTGTTCTTTAGTAATTGGATAAAAAAGAATGTATTTGCAACGTGGGCGGTTAGCTCAGTTGGTTAGAGTGTGGTGCTAATAACACCAAGGTTACTGGTTCGATCCCCTCATGGACCACTGTGAGCGGTGTCCTCCATGAGCGAGCGAGCGAGAGAGAGAGAGAGAGAGAGAGAGAGAGAAAGAGAGAGAGAGAGAGAGAGAATGTATTCGCCAAATAAATGACCACTAACCATGCACTGGAGACTATATTAGTCTGCTCTTGCAAGGATACTATGTCCAGCACAGCAGCTCTGATAAGGGCAACTACTTCATTGGACTTTGGCTAGACTGCAGACTTCCCCTGAGATCTGTCTAGTTTGCACATGGATCAGAGTAGCATATTAAATGAATACATGATAAGAACCATCACCAGTGCATCTTTTAGATCTTCATGGATGACACAACCTCTTCATCTCATCCTGGAATGCAATATTTTTTGAAAATTTAATACCTTGATGTGAAAGGGGGAGTGGTTAGGGAAGTGTCAGTGACTATTATGTGGCCTTTTCCTGCTATCCTATCTCTTATTTCACAGTCTTGATATCAATGTGGGGTAACTTCAATTGTTAAGTATGATAATCCCAATTACACATTCAGTGACCAAGAAAATGAACCCAAGTGGAGCTATTGAAAGTTGGACTTTATCAGGACTCTGCCATTTGTTATCTGGACTGCATGTCACTGGTTTGATTGGGTTCCACAATGGTGATTCTGGTTTCCAGGTATCATATCCATTCAAATCCAATGTCCAATAGTCTTTGAAGTGTCTGGATATTATCTTTACTCTAAAGTAAAGATGATACATTTGGAATAAAGATAGCACATTTGAGTAAGTGGTCGTAGTTTCCTTTTCATATAAATAAAAAATGGAAAGCATACATAACAAAATGCTAATAAATGGAATCATAACTCATGTTATATATGATATTTACCTATGTGATTTATTAATGCATACAAAAAACACTAAGGACCGATTTTGGGACAAATGCTAGGTGCTGGAGGTCATATGAAAAAGAGTTCAGATACAAGGCTAGGAAGTTCCGAAATTTGTCAAAGTTCTCATCTGACAGAGCATACACATTGAAGAAACTACTTTTAAAGATAGTTGATTATTTAAAAGGACATGAGCATATATTATTTATGATGTTAGTTTACAGCCTTATATGGAGTTCTAAGCTCTCACTTATGTAATTTCTTGATCATTCTAGTTCTTAAAAAATGTTTTGGTTCAAGACACGTTGAGAAGGTTGAGACGAAGACATTTAAATAAATGGATTAAAATAACTTGGCTATTGATTTGTGGCCATTACATATGGCACTGGACAACTGCACGAGACAACATTCGCAGGGACTGTGATGTCACTGACGCCCCTTAACGTGTGCAGCGCACTGCCTGCCCAATTACATGTAAAAGTCTTGCGATTCTGTTACCTGCCAGGAAGGTGTAGTCAGAGCCTACCATGCAGAGATAAGTAGGAATGTTCTGCCTCATTCTCACATTTGAAAGCCTTGAATGTAACATTGTAAGAGATGCAAATGAGATTATATATCCCATTATTATAATGTTAATATGTTACAAGTTTTAATTTGGTAAATGAAAATACTTAAAATGTATAATGAGTTTTTAAAACATTGCCAATTTGCTCTTTAGCAAACAGAGCATTAAAAAGCAATTAAACAACCAACAATAAACAAAAATAGAAAGGGTTCAGACTTTTGTACATGCCAGTGAAGTAGACCAATTATTACTGTTATTTCCATCTATTATTAAAGTAAATGAATTGCATGAGACCATATGCTGTATCACAAATACAGATTATTTACTGTTAGGTGAAGGTTCAGCTCCATCTCTGTGAGAGGATGAGGAAGTAAAACAAAACAATTTTCTATCCTGACAAGGTGGGTGCTAGCACTTGGGAAGCACTGTTTCATAAATATTGATTGCTCTCAGTCCTACGGCTGTAAAACGAAATATGAGAATTTTCCTTTTTCATGTAATTTAGATTTGTGGAGGAAGACCAAAAATGTGGTAATTAATTGGAATTATTTCTATGTACTCTGTACATAATATACCATGTGTTATATACTCTGTATAGTACAATGGTAATTGTATGCAACCACATAGGTCACACAACAATGCAGTTGGCCTTGCATAGGACATTGTTCTCTGGAGACAGACTGACAATGGGTACCACTACATCTGCAGTAGTAAGCATCTTACTGATTCCTTGGCATCCATCCCATCCCATCCCAGCCCCTTTGTATAGGATCCATTCAGTTAAGGTAGAATTGACCCCACTCTCAGATCTAAGTGGATTCTAATTGATGCGAACACAGCAGTGTAATCTTATCTCTTTCACTTCAGTGAGATGTGCAATAATCCAGGCCTAAACCAAACAAGCTGTCATTCATTTTGCAGATCAGAGTGATCTGTTCAGATTGGTCCAATCGGGTTGAAGTTCAGAAGCATCATTTTTCTGTTTAGAAAGAAGATCTTTCTCTAGGTGGTATTATATTCAAAGCTGAGGTTTGTAACTTCTGTATGCCATTTTCCTACCATGAAGGAAGCCAGCCTAGGGCCATAGCTCTCAGATATCTGCATGTCTAGCTCAAAATCTTTGTTTTAAGCCAGTGAAAACGCATGGTGGCTACTAGGCATGAGAAAAGAAGTCAAAGTGTAGGTTGGGCTTCTAAAGGCTTAAAAGCAGCCTTTCGGAATTCCAGAAAATAAAGAAGTTAATTAATTAATGAAAGAGACTACTGGATGATCACAGCAAGCACGAGCCATGCATCTGTAGTAATAGAAGAAAAAATGCTGTAAGAACAAAACAGGAAGTATAAAACTAATCTGGCTGTTATCAAGCCTGAATGTTCCTCTATGACTCCTCTTGGGAAATGTCAAATGTCAGCTGCAAAGTAGTAATTTTGAAAAGAAAATAAACAAGAAATCATAAAAATTTGGGACACTGTTAAAGAGGACAGAGGAAAAACAAGAAAGAATAAAATTAAGAAAAATGGCAAGTGAGAGACTCTTGAATTATTTAATTAATACTTCTGTAAAATATAAAGGTGGAAAATGACATAAGAAATATAGAAAAACTTATAATGAATATGGAAACAATACTTTCTCTATTTCTCTTTGATAAACTTTCCCTTATATTCTTCCATTAGATATTCCAAATTCATGACACCTTCATATCCAATCCATGAGTAACCTGCTCTCAGCAAATTATTTCTCCTACCACATAAAAGTGAAACCTTCTACCATCAGGCACTACATGACTCAGCATTGTACCATTCTAATTACAATAATATACCTCCATCTACAAGACCCTTTGGTTCTGTCTTTGAAGTCTCCAAAAAAGCAGTTCCCACATTTTTATTGAGGCTAAAGCCCCCATCTATACTCTCTATCTCATTTCTGGTCATTAGTGTATGTTTTTTTATTTCAAACTTTTATTTTCAGAATCCTTTTTTTATCATAAATATATGCTTAATCTCTCCATCTTTGAGAAAGTTCTCGAATACATTGTATTGCTTTCTAGTTAGCTTTTTTTAAAAAAAAGATAGTGTCTACACTTGCTTCTTTCATTCATACAATATTATTGAAGCAGCATTTATTATTTTTGTATTTATTATATTATCTCTAGCAGAGATAATAAATCACCTAATGACCAAATCCAAAAGACATGGCTTCACTATAACATTTTATTTTCAATTATTCCTTCTTTGTAAGAACTCAATGGCCTCAGTTTCTCTGACTTTTTTTTGCTGTTGTTGTTTTGTTTTGGTTCTCTTCCTACATGTCATTCATTTACTGGAATTGTTTTGCCTGTTATTTAAATTTCTATTTTTCTGACTTCTTATCTCTTCACAGTCTATACCTTCTCCCCTAAAAAACCTGAATTCCAATAACCTACGTGCTGGCAACTTTCAACTTTGTATTTCTAGATTTTCTGCTAAGTGCCTGACCCATAGAGCCTATCGCCTTACTAGATACTTGCACCAAAATATCTCACTGGAAATTGTATTTTCTCTACTCATCACTGAGCTTTTGTCTTTTATTTCCTATTCTGGTTAGGGGACACACAGTCTCTCAAGCAAGCAATGTGGGTATCACATCATTATCCATCCTCATCACCCTCCTTCAATTCACCACTAAGGTTTGATCATCTCTTTTATATACTATCGCCATAGCTTCCTGTTCAACTGCTCTTACTTTCAATCTTACCCTCCTCCATCTCCACATGGTACCAAGAGGGAGATCTGTGGTAAAAGTAAAATATAAGTCTGATCATGTCATTTTCTTGTTCAAAATTTCCTAACAGCATCCCATCACCTGCAGGATTAAAGCTAAATTATTGTTAAACGTTTTTGGCAGGCACACAAAAACTTGCATGCTTTGGTTCTTATGTACTTGTCTAACCACATCTAGCTTATTAACTAAAATGCTTAAACTAATCCAAACACTTAATGCTGCTACAAGCTCTTGAATTTTTGTTTATGTTATTCCCTCCAGCCAGACTGACCTTCTCTTTCTTTTGCTTTTCAACTTTGGAAAAGTCTTTCATACCTTTCAAACCCAGCTAAACATCATCCACTCAAAGAAATGTGATCCCTGTCCCCAGACAGAACCCATCCCCCACCCACCCACACACTGTACTATAATTGTATCTTAAACCTACTTCTATTCTTTTCACATAATACTGCAGCTTTTGTTCACTATCTTTCTTCCCTTTCACCCCATGACCTCCTTGAAGGGAGGGACTTTATCTACTTTGTTTCTGTCCCAAATACCTAGAGCAGTCTGATTCATATTTCATCTCACCAAATGTCAGTTCAAATAAATTAAATTTCAATGCATACAAGATTTTTAAGGAGAATATATGTTATATGAATGCACTCCACTCAGTAAAGCAGCAAGAGAAGCTACCTAGTACTGATTATTTAGGGACCTTGATTATTATATCATATTTGAATATTTTATATAAGCTTAACAAAGAAACTTTTACGTAAGCTTCTGATGATGGGAGAAGATGGATTTATTTTGGAGGCTGTACTACTATGATTAGGACTTCTTCCTCATAACAGATCAAAAATAAAAGTCTCGGTTCCTTATTTTCAGTAATGCAATAGTGGATGAAGCAACAGCTGGATCCTACTGAAAAGGTATCAGGATACAGCAATGGTTTCAGGAAAAGTAACAGATGAATTAAGAGTTTTAGCAAAGAATAAGAAAAGAGAGTTGTTGTAAGGTCAAGGCGATGCATGTAGTATAGAAATCATTTTGTTTTAGTCAATTGACAGTGAGCAATTTTGATGGAAACAGAAAAAAACCAAAGACATCTATAAATGTAGCTGAAGAACTATATATGAAATGAGTTAAGCATGGGGCACTTTCATTTTATACAACAAAAGTATTGGATTTGGGAGTGAATTTCAACTGAATCTTGGTAGAATTAACCAGATAATATACATTGAGGCAAATAGTAATTCAAGACTTTCTCTTAGAGCTGAAAAATTGAGGTTTTCAATATTTGAATGAATTTAAATTGTGAAATGCAAAATTAAAAATGATACTGGTAATGACATTCATTTTCTACACCCAGCCGCGTTCCTATTTTGGGTCACCTTTCTATCTGCTGAGTCCTGATGGGGCAGAGACTGCCTTCCATAAAAGGGAATGCTCATTTTCCCAGATGCAGCCCCTCCAGGTCCTAACTCTGATTCAAAGGCATTTAATACAAAGAAGCAAGACTGATGGGAAATTCATTTTGGGAAGAGTAGGGTAGCAACGGAAGCTGTGTCGAGCTCCAGAGGAGGCAATGGCTGTGATTCTGTCAGTCTATCCAAGTTCCAGCATCCATACTTTCCGTGGTACAGCAGCTGTGCCTGTGCCTAGCAGTGGCTACATACAGGTATTCTTTTTTTTTTTTTTTTTTTTTTTCTTATTGGGGAATAATGGGGAACAGTGTGTTTCTCCAGGGCCCATCAGCTCCAAGTCATTGTCCTTCAATCCAGTTGTGGAGGGCACAGCTCAGCTCCAAGTCCAGCCGCCATTTTCAATCTTAGTTGCAGGGGGCGCAGCCCACCATCCCATGTGTGAATTGAACCGGCAATCTTGTTGAGAGCTCATGCTCTAAACAACTGAGCCACCCGGCTGCCCCTCTGGCAACTCATTGTTTTCAATCTAGTTGTGGAGGGCGCAGCTCACTGGCCCATGTGGGAACCGAACCGGCAATCCTGTTGTTCAGAGCTCACGCTCTAACCAACTGAGCCATCTTTATTAAATTCCTCTTCTACTTAAATTATCCTGAGTTGGCTTATGAAGTCTGAAGTTAACAACCTTGACTGATCATCTACCTTTCTAACAAATCCAAAACTGTAATCTCTTATTGAGCATTTGCTGATTGAATAGAATTATATTATGTGCTGGAGTGAAGGGGTAGGGTAGAGGTGAATCACACACAGGCCTGTCTCAGGGGCAAGCATCATGAAATAGCCATAAACTAAGGCCTAAGTTGAAGTACAAGCTGTGCCATGCAGAAGAATTATCGTTTCTGAATGATGGAATCACATGGAGTTCCATAAAAGAGATAGATTTTTTTTAAGTCTGGAAGAATGGGTAGGATTTTTCCATAGCCTAGAGTGAAGGAAGTGGGGATTGCTATTGAGGAATATTTAAGGGGAAATATAATCAATAGCAAGTAAGAGGAAGTAGGAAATATAAAGGACCTAAATGTGGGCTGTTTCACTCAATTATAATCAAGTACTGAGGACCACGGACCACTTTAAAGATGATGGTCTAATTATTTGTAGAAACAGCAGATTTCTCAGGTACACACATGAGAGGGTGTGAGCTTTTCCCACAAGTTTGAGTTCCGAGGGCCACATTCTAAGGCTTCTGGGAAGTGTAAATATTATAGTTCAGTGCCTTGTAGACTTAAGTTCCTTTTGCAGATATGCTAAGCCTACCTCAGCCTGGCTCTCGTCTTCTGTTGCCCAGAGCTGCACAAACCCTGGGTCAAATGATGATTTTCATCTCATTTTTGAAGTGAAAATAGTTTCTTCAAAATAAGTAACATTCAGGAGTCCAATATTTAAAGCAGATAAAGAGGATATTCTCTGGTGAATGGAGACATAGGTGATCGCACAGCCAGCCTTTCTCTCAGGGCCCTCTCCTAACCACAATATTTTTTTTGATACTTCACTTTGGAACTACTAAGAATATAGACAATTACAGTTTCTGAATCACTGGGTTATACAAAAAATGGAATTCTATAGCAAGAGCAAGAGATTGCCTTAGGAGGAGACATGATGAAAGAATCACACTGATGTGTTTGATTTTTATACAGACTATATCAAAGCTTCTTGGAGGCATCTAATCTATATTGTGCTATGAAGGGGGGAGGATAAACAAGCTGCATATCTGAAGAGTTTACTGGGACTCATCAAAATGGAGAAGAAAAGAAAGAAAATACATGTTATAACTTGCGGAATGAACATATTTTTAGATACATAATAATAATAATAATAATAATAATAATAATAGCAATAATAATAATTGGATTGAGGTAATGACTGTCCTGAAGGTAATGGTGAAAATTATGACGTTATTTAGTTTATTGTTAAAAACAAAAACAAAAACAAAAACAAAACCAAGGATGGTGTAGGTGCCTGACCACTGCAGTGTACACCTGAAGCTAAAGCTGAATAATAATGAATGTCAACTATAGTTTTATATATATGGTCACAGGATGTGGAGTACAGCATAAGGAATAGAGACAGTGGAAATGTACCAGCCATATACAATATCAGAGAGGCTGTAGATTGGGGCGGGGGGTTATCACTTTGTGGAGGGTATAAATGTCTAACTATTACATTGTTTTGTACACCTGAAACTAATAAACAACAACAACAAAAAAAAAACAAGACACAGTTGTGGAAAGTTTGTCCCTGGTTATAGAAGAAGAAAAGCATAGGCATAAATATGCGTCTATTGCTTTCATGATTATAATTGAAGTTACACTTGTTAATGCTAATGATGTGATAATATGTTTAAGTAAGTAAACTTTGAATTCCTTGAGTTTAAGACACTATGAAGAATACACTGAGCTACCAATTCGAGGATTGCAGTGCCAGACCACCCAGGAGCTAATTGGGCTCAGTAAAGGGCATGTTCTGTTTAGCTGATATGTGTGTGTTGTTTGGGAAAAGGAAGGTTTCAGAACGTGGTATACTAATCTATACACATATGCCCTGAAGTGTGTAGTGAATTCAAGCATGTTTATTCATTCTCCAACACCAAATCAGGCAGGGCAAGCTGTTTCTAACTCACTTTAAAGCAACAAATCAAAGTGTTTTCTTGAGAAGGATCCACTGGAGAATGGCGATCTGGGGTGCTAAATTTCTACTAGGAACCACACAAAACTAACTATAGATTGGCCCACGTTTTCCCTTTGCATTGTCTCTTTTGTTCTTTTCTTCAATTCTAGAAGTAAAGAGACTAAAATGCAAGAGCAAAGAAATAAAGTTTACCAAGGTGCCATCAATGATAGATAGGGATAGAAGAAATTCATTTTCTCATGATATTAGGAGAATTTCCATGGAAAATATGTAAGTGTATGTATATGTTTATATAAAGCTCTCATGTTGCCAAGCAATGTTTCAGGCACAAAGTCCTTAACTTCTAACAGAGTGAAATTGCTGATAAACAGGAAAACAAGATAACCTTAGATTACAATGACTGTTATTGAGAAAGTGAACTGGGTGATATAATAATAAGTAGGAGAGGGTTTTCTTTCTCTAAGTATGCTGGTTGATATAGTCAGTTTAATTTTGTCTTCCTTATGAAGAGGGTTGTCAGTGAAGGTCTTTCCGAAGAGGTGCAATTAGAACTTGGTGCTGAATAAAGTTAAGTCGTGTGTTGCATGGAAGTCCTAGGGAAAGAATAGTTCAGACACAGGATCAGCGTACGTAAAACTCTGAGCCGGAAACAGTTTGTATGTCTGAGAGAAGACTAAAGAATGCAATGAGTTAGGTAGATAATGGTATGAGCTGGGGTAGAGAGCTGTACAGCGGCCAGATCATGCAGGACCTTTTAAGCCATAATAAAGAGGTTGAGTTTAACTCTAAAAAAATTTGAAGACACTTTGGAATTTTAATAGAAAAATGACCTAGCCTAGTAGGCTTTGTAAAAGAATGCTTTGGCCGCTGTGTGGAGGATGAACTACGGTAGCAGGACTTGTAGGAGCAGGGAGACTAACTAGAGGCCACTGTTGTAGGCCCACTGAGGGGTGATGGTGGCTTAGAGTGGGAGTGACAGTGGAAACTGCAAAGGTGCATTCCAGAAACACTTTGGAGGTGAGATTGATGGACTTTCTGGCAGTTTATAGGTGACAAATTGGATAGGGGGAGAGGAAAGCTCTAGAATGACCACAATTTTGGCTTAAACAACTGTGTGCATTTGCCTTCCATTTACTGAGATGGGGAAGGGTATGGAGGAGAAACAAGTTTGTGGGAGCAAATGAGAATTCTCCATTAAGCATGAGATGTTTCTGGAACGTCTAAGTTAGGATGCCAAATAGCCAGGTAGACATACACGCAGGTCTCACTCATATACTTAACCAGCTAACGCACCTCACAAAGGGACCCCGTGGTCTTTCTCCAGAGGTGGCCATTTTTAAAAACTCTATGCAAAATTCATGATGTGCTAGATACAACACTGCTGTGAGTTGGCTCCAGATTCTAAGCCTCAATACCTAGAGTATCTTCTAAATCTAAGCTTCATTTACAGTATGCAAGACTTATAAATGTTAGAATTGTCCTCCCTTAAGCATTCACATCTAAAACATGGAGTATGTCTCCATTATGTCCAACTGGAGATATTTTATTACTTACCGTTCACCTCAGATGGCCTGCCTGCTGTTATTTTCAAAAGATTAACCCTGGGGTTAATATTGCATAAGACTGTTCTTTATTTGACCTGAGATAATCACTTCTAAAAGAAAGACAGGATGTGACCTAATAAGAAAGGGTTCATGAAGCTCCAGCTCTAGTACAGCTGGTGTCCATTCTCTGCCTGTTGCTGCCAACAAGGCTGGGAGATGGCTGCTCTCCTGAGCATGTCCGACTCTGCAGCTGTGAAGGTGCATATCTCTGGGAAGAGCCTCTATGTAGGGCCCCCAAGTGGGTGGCATGTTTGTCTTTCCCTTTGAAAAATAAAAGGTCAACTAAGAACACATGTTTCTATGACAACAATAGTTTCAAAAGAGAGGCTCAATCCCAGCGAACATGGACACAAAGGGAAGAGAGAAGTTGGCCCAGTTCAGGAGGATAAGCCTAGGTGGTACTTTGAGTTTCTTTTCATTCTCACTTAATTCCCATCAGAATTTCCACAGGATGAAAGGTTTTAGTGAAGAAAATATGTGAAAAAATGAATAATGCCCCAAAGAATGTAGGCTGTACACCACTTAAGTGGGAGTTCTTAGTGTGGTACCACAAACTAATGATCTTATGTCAGCAAATGATACTACTGTTTTTCAAAAATAGGTATTTTATTTGTTAGTATTGGAAATGACTAAACGTAGCCTGCCTTCTACCCTTATTGAAAAACCACATTTGTAAATGTGGGATTAAAAAAAATTATTCTGTCATTTGTATTTTCAATAGTCCAACCTATTTTATCCTGCTGTGATTGCTATTTTTCAGTACATGGACGCCGATATATTAAATGTGGAAATACTTCATCAACATTACATGGTAAGATGGGAGAAGGGAAGAAAACAAAAACAGTAAGAATGGGAAAATCAAATAGAAGGAAAATCCTATTCAAAATTCTTAATATTTAAAAGGAACAGAGAGAGCAGAAGTGATGATTATACAGAAAAGTAACACCTCCAGAGCAGTATTTTGTGTCATTTCTATCAATGTATGAAAATAGAAAGAAATATTTTACAGAGTATTACAAAATGTTCTCCTCTAAATTATCTTAGGAATAACGAAATGTGACACCAAGTAGAATTTATTTTGAGAAATCACAGCTCTAATACATACTTATTGTGGAGTCTTAAAAAAATTCACAATAATGTGGAGAAAAGGTGACATTCTCTTCCCAGCTGTGTCCTCATTCCCACTGTAAAGAGGTAATCTCCATTAGAAGTGTGTTGTGTAGTTGTCCCTAGTTGTTTCAGTTAAACGTTAAGGGGACTTGGAGAGGAGACTGCTGCACAGGGTAGTGGAAAAGCACAGAAATGGAAAGGTTCCTTCCCAGACCTGCTGCCCTGTGGCTTTTGGAGAATCAATTAATTTCCTTGGGATTCTGCTTCCTGATGTAAAATGAAGTAGCTCTGGAAAAGGTGGGGTGGGATGTACCAGTCATGGTGTGCTGGAAGTCAGGAGGGATATTTTGTTTCTCATAATGACTAGGAGAACCTCCTGATGTCTGTTTCCCTGAAAACAGGAATGCTGAGCTTTTCCAAAGCACATAAAGAATGTCCCCAGTCTAAATCCAGTAGTACTCAATACCCCAGGAAACACTGGAGCATTACTGAGGTTTCTTTCAACTGACAAAGGCTGGCATAGGAAAGTGATTGGTGAGATGGACCAATACCTAAATTTACCGTCTTACCAAGTCAATATCCTACCTAGAAACAAAATTTTTATACATACCATAAATGTTTTATTTACAGTAAAATGGTTTTCTCTGTGTTCTAATTCAATAGAAAATATTGTTTTTAAATCTAGATATATTATTTATTTTGGTGATCCCTCAGCTTTCATTTTGCTTTTATTCACATTATTAAGATAGTTTGCTATGGAACCAATTGTTCTGATTATTCTTTTCCTCACTTGTTTTCTTCTGGTATTATGTACATCTCATTACTTGTTTTTTTCATAGAAGTTTGCCACTTTATCGCACATGCAAGTATCAAAGAAAACATTGTAATGCATACTAAATGTACACTACAACCTAGAAATGTCAGAGTTGATGTTGCATCTAAGTAATTTTTAAATGATTGCTTACTATTCAATTATTTTCTAAATTGTTCCATATGCTTCACGGTGGCCCAGTAGTCAAACCCTGCTGTTAATTTTATTTCAAGAAAGCCAGGTTTATAAATGACCTAATAACAATAATGATCATAGCCAGGAGATTCAGAACAATACTTGATCTGTGTAGAATGTAAATGGAAGCGTAGAGCTAATTTCTTCTAAGACTTTCACAAGAATCACTTCATGTGATTCTCACAACAAACTCGAGAGCCTGGGTAGGCCAAGTACTGCTATTTTCATCATGTAATGAAGAAAGGAAAGGAATACTGCAAAGTTAACTTGACATCCAAAGCATCTTCTTACAGCAAACTCTTTTTCTTCAAGGGATTAAAAAACACCAACGCGACCTTCATTTATTTGTTTGTTTGTTTGTTTATTGGCAAATACACTTAATCTGTCAAGGTTCTTTCACTCAGCAATAAATAGCATTTGTTATCTTTGAAGGAAAGCCAGCTGGTCTCCTTCCTCATCCTGAGGTAAACAGAAGACTGCCTGCCTGCCTTGAGTCTGCTCTTGCTAATTAGAGAATGTGTGGTCTGTTTCTCTTTAAGAACCCTCTAGAAAATAATAGTTCCCCTTTCTCCTCAAATTTCCACACAGCTGAGTGTTAGAAGTCTCTCCTTGGGTACCTTTCTCTCTTTCCTGGGGACGACAGTGAGAAAATCCGTAAGATCCAGGGATTTTAGGAAGCAGGAGCAAAAGAATGCCATAGAAGGAGAGCCATTAGGAGTTTTCCCTTTGATTCCAATTTAAACTGAAACAAAGATCCACGAAAATCCTTTGATTTTAGAGGCTTAATGTAAATACACCTTACTTGTTTTTTCGTTGAAAGTCTTAAAGATCAAGTAAAAAAAGAAAATCTTTCTCATCCACTTCCACTCAGCCCCCACCACAATTTATTTGGTCAAGTGTAAGATATTAAAGCTTGAGTTTTCACAGCCAAATTTCCTCCCCATTTCAGCTAAAGGATATTCGGTCTTGCCAAGAGAGTTCTGGACATTTAGTAAATAAAGGCTGCAACTATTTAGGGGGTAAAATAAAGACAACAGAGAAAAAACGTAAGATTAACATAAGCAAAGGTCAAGGGAGAACTGGGGTAGTTCAGAAAGAAGACATTTGGGAAAAGCACTTCTTTGTGGGACATATTTTAAAATAAGAGAATAATGAAAGAAGATACTTTTGAAGGTTTTTTGTTTTGTTTTGTTTTGTTTTTTAAGTGTTAATACTCTCCATCTCTCCCTCTTTGATAAGCTCGAGAGAGGACCTCAGTAAAACTGCAATGTGCTTTTAACAACTTCTTGGTTGACACGCTGCTGTTTGAAAGTGATATTGGCACTAGAACACAAGAAGGTTAGTTTTTAGGTATATTACATTTAAAGGTTGAAACTTTCTTTGTGGAAGGGTCATCAGTGCATTCATCGTACATTTAAAAACGTTAACTGCCTACTCCCCAGAGTTGAATGTTTTTCACATGACAACTATCAACCAACATTAAGACCAAAATAAAATGATAATGAGGTACAAATACTAAATAAAAAAACATGTCTGTATTCATTTTTGTTTATTTTTACTTAACTCTCCTTAAATATTTTTTACTTAATTTTATGTGTGTGTGTGTGTGTGTGTGTGTGTTTCTTTTTCTTTTTACCCGCTGAAACTTTTTTTTATACTGGCACTCACTCTCATAGTGAAAATGTAAAATTTAAAAGATAAGAACTGTTCATGTTTTTCCAGTTGATTCGATGTTTAAATATCTACCCTGTTTCCAGAATGTAGAAGATATAAAGGTGAGCATGAACCATTCTCTGCTTTTAATAAGAAAGCATTATATAAATACACTGACATAGATCATATAAGATAAAGTAAGGCAAAAGACCGTTCTACACCCATAAGTCTGGACAGAGAAGTGCCAAAACATAAGCCCTTCTAAAATCATGTTGTTACCTCCATTTAGTATTCACTGAATCTTGAAGGACTTTGGGAAAACGAGACAGATGTCTATTTTCTGCTTACTTTATTGAAGAGTCATCTTTAGGTAATTAAAGTTTTTCTAAAATGTGAATTATTTATGTCTCTCTAAAGTCACACATGCTGACCAGAAGTCTCTAGGATCTCAGGAACGATGTGGTTTTCAAGCATCGTCATTCCTCCTAAGAAAACTTTCTGGAACTTAGCAAAATTGGATAGAAACTCTCTAAAATCCTCTTAATATCATTTCTTGTCCTCTCCTGGTGGATATGTTCTTTATTAGCATTTTTCACATCTCTTCCTTCAGGCAGTTTGTGAAATTGTTGCTTTTATGCCTGCTTCTGGCACCTCTTCTGAAAAATGAAATTACACACAAAAGGATGTTTGCAATAGAGATTTCTAAAATTGGAACCAAGCCAAGACTCCGTGTATTTTATATTCAGACTAGTTATGAGAACTTGGCATCACTTGTGTCTCTGTCTCCAAATCTGTGAACAAATATGATAAGTAATTAGTGTGTAGTGTTTCCTAGCTCAGTCATTCTTTCCGACGTTACTTATGTGATCATTCATTATGATTTCAAGAGCCACATAAATGATCTTTCCATTTTTTAGCCTCTTTGTTCCCTGACATTTACTTTTCCATTGTCCTTGTCCTTCAACCTATCTGTCAACAGTACACTTTAGAGTTTGTCCTTATCAGTAAATGCCACTCCTTCATCTTAATTTCAATTAACCCATGTTTGACCTCCTTGTCCCTAGTACCCCATCTCTGGCAATCCTACAACTATTAGCCCTGTGAACTTTTCACCACTTCTGCTATGGCCATGCTTCTGATTTAGTTTAGATTCTATATTATAACTCTCTAGTATAATCATTATTCAACACATATTTTCAATCCCATTGCCCTCTCTCCCTTTACCTTACCTGGCTGGCAATACCCATAACCTTGAAATCCCCTTTTCTACCTACACAGCACCTGGAACCACACAATTAAATATGCTGGAGAAAAATACAGAAAACATCCATAATCACTAACCTTAAGTGGATTCTCAATGATGGCCACAATTATCTCACACTCCCCTAGTCCACTCACTTTCTAATCTCTTCCAACCTCAAAAACTTTCCCTTACCCTCATGCTTAGGTGATGCCTGTGGGTCCTATTCCACTGAGACAATAGAAACAATCAAAAAACTACTTCCACAATTTTTTACCATCTTATCTCTCCCTCTACCTGCCTGCATTTGCTCTTATTATTATGGAGTTACCCTTGTTGTTCTCAGCACAAATCCTTCAGTTTACTGCCCACTCAAGGACACTTCGCAAGCATTTGATCTCTCTCTCTCTCTCTCTTTTTCAAAAATTTTTTTTTTAATTGGGGAAGGGGAACAGGACTTTATTGGGGGACAGTGTGTACTTCCAGGACTTTTTCCAAGTCAAGTTGTTGTCCTTTCAATCTTAGTTGTGGAGGGCACAGTTCAGCTCCAGGTCCAGTTGCCGTTGTTAGTTGCAGGGGCCCTCTTCCTTTAATGTCTTCATTATTTCTTCTCTGCTGGGACATTCCATTTGACTTAAAATATGTTACAGTTTTTCATATAAAAATCCTTTTTGATTTCACATCCTCTTCCAGCTACCGCCCATTGTTTTGTTTCCCTTTATAAACTCCTCAAAGAAGTTGTTGCTATTTGCTATTATTAATTATCTTCTTCTTCCTTAAATGCATCCACTCACTCACCACCACCACCACCACCATGACTCCACCAAATATTTTGGCCACTATTTTTATTAATCATTAGTAAGCCTAATTGTCCATTATTAATGCTCAATTTTCATAACCTATTAGTAGCTTTTCACATGACTGCTTACTCCCTCCTCTTTGGGGTAATTTCTTAACTCTCCATGTTTTATTTTACTTAAATTTTTGCCTATTCTTTCTCAGTCTGCTTTGTTGGTTCATCTTTATTGCAACCTCTAAATACTGAAGTGTCCCAAAATTCAGATTTTTGTCCTCAGATATTGTCTTTACGTTTTCTATATTTGTTCACTAGGATATCTTATCATAACTTTAAAAACCATCCATACTCCTAAATTTTAGCTCTATTCTGGACCTCTCTCTCAAAATCCTTACTCACATACCTGACTGTTCACTTGAAAGTGCTATTTGGATGTCTAACAGGCATCTTAGAATTACTATGTCCAGAATTTAACTACGAATCTCTACTTCTCAAAAAAAAAAAAAAAAATCAATTAAACATGAAAATTTCTTCTGACACAATTTTCCACATTATCTGTAAATGGCAACTTCATTCTTCCAATAGTTCAAACTGACAACCTTAAAGATTACGCCTGATTCCTCCTTTTCTATCACATTTCATGTCTAATCTGATCCCTTCAAAATATAGACAGAAACCCATGACTGCTTACTATCTCCATGGATACCATCCTGATTATTGAAACAGCAAGATCTCTTTTCTATTTCTATTTTCTCTACTTCTACCCTTCCCACTTTTATACTTTGTTCTCTACATAGCAGCCAGAGAGATCTCGTTAAAATGTAAGTTATATCAAGTATCTGAGATAGCTGTTCTCCAGCAGAATCTCTCTCCCATTGAGTCCCGGAAAATTGCTAGAATCTCTTTCCCATTTCATTGATAGATGGATATGACAACCCAGAGGATCATGGTACCACAAGATGAAGGTTGGGTCCCTGAATCACATCAAATAGAGGAAAACCACACTCCAAAAAAGAACACTTACTTTGGACGATGATGTTAGTCTATTGGATTTAAGAAATTTTATACTTTTGGGTCAGTTTGTTCCAGGAGTTAGCAATACTTTAATTAATGCAGATCATGCCCTTTTTCTTTCAAAGCTCTCAAATGACATGCAATTTCATGAGAGTAAATGCTAGTTGCTTACAGGTCCTGCAAAATCTGGTTCCCTTCTATGTCTCTGACCATATCTCCTTTGATACTTAACCTGCTCCATCCACGCTTCCCATTCCCCAAACATATTAAGCACAATTTCATACCGGGGTCTTCGTTACTTGCTCTTCTCTGCCCTTGGAAATGCTCTTCCTACAGATATGTGTTGGCAGAATTCTTGTCACCTTCAGGTATCATCTACCTAATCAGAAGCCTCCCTCACATTCTTTTTTAAACAGCAATTCTCCCTGCTTCTGGCATTCCTGCCCTCCCTCCTGTCCTACATAGTTACTTTTTTTTTTTTCTTTTCTTCTTCTTTTTTTACCATTCAAGACTCTAACAAAGTATATGATGTATTTGTGTATTTGTGTATTAATTTCTCTACCCCTATTAGACTGGAAATGCAGACAGGAAAAGATGTTTGTCTATTTTGATCAGTTATATTCTCAGCTACTGAAATATAAATACTGGGGGTGCCAAAAAAAAATGTGTACACATGTTAAGAAAGGAAAAAGCTGTACTGAAATTGTACTACTTGATAGATACAGATAACAAAAGATGAACACAAGTCACGTTTGATTTCTGCAATTACAAGAGGTGCTCAAAGTGGTCACCATCAGTGTGATTTTAATATATATTTTTTTCCTATCTTAAAATGTGTATACATCTTTTGGCACCTCTGTATATGTTTATAGTATATATGTGCCACATAGTAAACATACAGTATACATTTGATAAATTAAATTATTGAATCCCTCTTCTTTGAAATGTGAAGTATAATGTATATTTATGACTAAATCAATTCAATATTTTGAAATTGGCATCAGATCATGACAATTATAAAAATAGCTGTAACCTGGAATTATAAGTGACTATCTAAGCTATTGTTTAGTGAAATTCAATTGGATGTATCGTTGCCCTTCACCATGTAAATCCTGATCCCAGATTTTCAGTCTAGTGATAATTTAAAAGTGTCAAACATATAGGAGTTTGATTTCAGCATTTTTGCCAATTTAGCCTTTATTAATATTATTAAAATTCTGTCTTCGTTTGTTTCAGAGCCTTGCCTTCTTAAAAAAAAAAAGATAAAAAAGGCTGATTGTTTCAGAAGAAAACCAAGCATATGCCATTTTTCCAAAGAATGTATCTCTTGTCAAAGTCAATAAAACAGGGCTTTGCCTTGAACTTGTCTCCTCAAGTCAAGAAAAACATGGATTCTGGGATGAAGATACTCACTCTGTAATCAAGTCCTCACTGCCTGTGTAACCCACTCCCTCCCACATCTGTGTGATTGCAAAGAAAAGGAACTCTTTCTCATTTTCTGAGTACTGGGACATATGCATCACTATGGGCTTATTAATCACTGTGAATTCCCAACAAACAATAAATCCCTGGGGTAACAACTGTTAGCCCCCATTAAAGAAATAAAATAATAAAAAACTTCATCAAATTTCCTAATTCAACCAACAGTAGTACTGCTTGTATACTTTTAATTATGAATTAGATGTGGCTTAAAACTAGCAAGGATTTGGTTAATATGATGCATTTAATCTTTTTTGTTTGTTTGTTTTGTCCCATGGTTGCTATTAAAGATCAACTTTAAAATCAGTTCAGTAATAAATTCTAGGAGGAAACTACACATATTTCCTTCCATCTCTCTCAGTATTATATATAAACAAAAACAAGCACAACAGCAAAATAGCATTTATTAGTCAGTGAATTGACACTGCACCAAGAGCAGTATTAGTTTGTTGTTTTGTTTTTTTTATCGAATTTTGTTACAATGCTAATTTTCATTAGAATACTATAAGGAAAGACTTCAGAAAGAAGCAAGATCTAAGCTGAGACAAATGATTTAGTAGGAAACAGTTTAAAAAGTGATTTGGGTAGGGAGAAATAATCAAGGCATAAGGAATAACATTTCGAAGGGCTAGTGTTCACAGAGAATATAGAAAATCATGTAGATTATTTCATGTGGAACTAATGCATATAGCTTTCTAGGGTTCAACTGTAGGTGTAAGAATGTGTTGGAGTGAGTGTGGACAAATGGTCAGAAGAGAACTATAGTTTAGTCAAAAGGTAACTCATTAAGGAATGTATAAGCCAAAATTACATTAAAGCCTTTGTATTTTATTTGGATGTAAAAATGTTATTATTCTCATTGCTTGCTTTACTTGTTTTTTCCCCTACCCTCTCTTTGTTCCCTTCTCTTCTTCTCTGCTTCTTCCCTTCCTTTCTTTCCCTTTATGTCTCCATTTCCCCCTTATATTTCACTTAAGTAGAAGAAGTGTCATTAATTCATACAAGAAATCTTTATTAAATGCCTAGTACTTATAAGACACTTTGCCAAACCCTGTGAAAATTTACTCAGCAAGACAGACCTTAATCCTTCCTTCATGAAACTTAGAGTCTGGTGGACGAGTTTGCCATGTTCAGGGAACTGAACTAAACCCAGTGTCACTTAAAGTTAAAAGTAAGGAAATGTCATGAGATGAGATGAAATATCATCAGAGAAGAAAGCAAAAACACATCACAAGGGTGTTGTAAATTAGATAAGAATTATTTTTTTATGCTGAAAGCAATGGGAAGTCATCAAAGTATTTTAAGTTTGGAGATGATATAATTTGTGTTTAAGAAAGATTACACTGAATTTTTGTGGAGAGGCAATTCGTAGAAGAGGGGGTAGGGTAGGAGACATCAATAAGAATGCTATGCTATTGCTATATTCTCTGTAAAAAAAAAAATTTGAAACAAGAAGGTGGTGATAGTGGTAGGAGAGGATAGTATTACAGGTGGTGGTAGAGGTGAATAAGAAGAATAGATGGAGAAAAGGTACTTCGTTTGAAAGGAATTTAAGAGGTAAACACATCAGAAATTGTGGTTTAACAGTTCCCATAAAAATAATTAGATGAACAAGCACTTCCTCCTCTAGCTTCCTCTCCTTTTATTAATCCTCTTTAATGTGGTTTCCATTCCTCTATGCCACTAAAGTGGTTTTTAATATGAACTCAAATAACCTCAATAACATTCAAAACTACTGGATATTCTCCAATTTTGACCACTTAATATCATTAAATTGTCTCTTTCCAGAGCATTCTATTCTGTTGATGCCCATGACAATAGAATCTCCTTTTACCTCTGTGGCCATGTTTTCCCTGAATTTTTTCCAGTTTGGCTCACAGACTTTAAATGGTGAAGCTGCTTGTTGTTTGTTAAAACTAGTCATGCCGATCCTAGGCTCACTCCTATTCTAACTCTATAGTCCATCCCCATTCCATTTTATATAAGGCTATGCCACTGAAAAGTTTACCTCCATTCCATACAACTTTTCTGAATTCCAGAATCAGATCTAACTGTGTATGTTAGATCTCTATTTTAGTTCTTCAGTAACACCTTAAATTCAACCTGTCCATTCACAGGCAGGGAAGAGTAGAAAAGGACAATGTTGGGAGCTAGATGGATATGTGTAATCGAGTGTGTCAATGGCTTAGGTATATTGAAAAAGAAAGTCTTTAGAAGTAAGATAAAAAAAATTGTGAAGCCAGGGGATTGAGTACATTTTCCATGAGAACACTGAAGCCACCCAGAAGAATGGCAAAAATCCTCAACAAAATACTAGCACACTGAATTCAACAGCATATTTAAAGGATTATACATCATAACCAAATAGGATTTATTCCTGAAATGCAAGGATGGTTTGATATATGAAAACTAATCAATGTAATACATCACATTAACAAAATGAAGAGAAAAACAACACATAATCATCTGATTTGCAGAAAAAGCATTTGACAAAATTCAACACCTTTTCATGATAAAGACAAAATAAGAATAGAAAGAAACTACTCCTACATAATAAAAGCTATAAATGAAAATCCACAGTGAACATCATAGCGATATACTGAAAGCTTTTCCTCTACAATCAGGAACAAGGCAAAGATGCTTGCTTTCCCCACTTCTATTCAACATAGTACTGAATTTCCTAACCAGAGACATTAAACAAGAAAAAGAAATAAAAGCATTCAAATTGGAAGTAAAATTATTTTTGTCCACAGATGATACAATCTTACATTTAGGAAATCCTAAAGACTCCTCAACAACAAACAAACAAACAAAAACCTGTTTGAGCTAATGACACTAATTTAGCAAAGTAGTAGGATACAGAGTCAACACACAAAAACTAGTTCCACTTCTATACACTAACAATAAACAATTTGAAAAGGAAATTAAAAAAGCAATATCATTTACTATAGCATCAAAAAAATAAAACATTTAAATATTAACCAAGGAGGTAAAAAACTCATGCAATGAATGCTGTACAACATTTCTGAAAGAAATGTAAGACACAAAATAATAGAAAGAGAATCCATGTTTATAGATAGAGAAATTTAATGTTGTTAAGATGTCAATACATTTAGAAGACATTTGATTTGATCTAAAATGTCTGCAGAGACACCTGCCCAACTTCAAAAAGACAAATTCAAACGGTTCTTGAATTTTGGTCCAGTCTAAAACGTCCACAGAAATATTTGGTCCATAGTTAATATAAATACTTCTCTTCCCAAGATTTGAACCCTGACACATCTACCTAACTACATGTGTCATAACCAGCTACGCTACCAAACAGGGTGGGTTTTTTTGGCAATATAGTTACAGCACAATTATTGGACCAATAAACATGGCAGCCTTTATTTATGCCTTAATCCTTGAAACCAAAAGTATAAATAAATGTTATATGCTATTTAAATCCAGAGACATTTTCTAAGTATAAACTTTTTTTGACAGGACCAAATATCAAGGACCATTTGGTGTAGACCAAATATGCTCATGTATATTCTAGACAGGACAAAATTTCAAGGACCTTTTGGAGTGGAACAAATGTCTCCATGTACTGCAAGGTGTCAGTGCAATCCCAATCAAAATTCCAATGACATTTTCTGCAGATATAAAAAAATTCCATCTAAAATTCTAGGGTACCTTAAGGGATCCAAAATATTCAAAAAAAATCTTGAAAAAGAACATTTGGAGAATTTATACTTTCATATTTCAAAACTTACTAGAAAAGTATAGTAATCAAAACAGTATAATACTGGCATAAAGACAAATCTATAGACCACTGAAATAGGATAGAGAACCTAGAAATAAATTTTTGCATATATGGTGAAATCATTTTCAATAAAGTTTCCAAGATCATTCAGAGGAGAAAGCAATCATTTCAACAAATTGATATTAACATGCAAAAGAATAAAATTGGACCCTTACCTAAAACCATATGCAAAAATTAACTCAAAATAGATCACATACCTAAATATAAGAATTTAAAAAGTAAAAACTTAGAAGATAACGTAGGGCAAAAGCTTTATGACATTGGATTTGTCAATGATTTCTTTGATATGACACCAAATGCAAGACAACAAAAACAATACACAAATTGGACTTAATAAAATTTATAAATTTTGGTATGTCAAAAAAGCTGGCAACAGTGAAAAGGCAACCTATGGAAAGGGAGAAAACATTTGAAATCATAGATCAGATAAGAGATTAATATCCAGAATATATAAAGAACTCCTAAAACTCAACAACAGCAACAAAAAAAGCAAACAACCTGATTCAAAAATGGGCAAAAGTCTTGAATAGACGTTTCTCCAAAGAAGATAATATGAGTGGCCAATGCTATAAGCACACACACAAAAAATGCTCAACCCACTATCATTAGATAAATACAAATCAAAATCACAGTAACGGCATACGTAATAGTCCCAAACTAAAAACAATTTTTATGTCCATTAACAATAGAATTGAAAAATAGCACAGTGAAAATGAAATAACTAGACATATGTAATATGAATCTGAAAGACAGTCCTATGCTGAATAACAATGAAGACATGTTCTGAGACATGTATTGTCAGGCCACTTCATCATATGCGATAATAGCGTGCTTACACAAACGTAGAGGGTATAGCCTATTACGAACTATATGCTTGGCCTGTTGCTCCTAGGCTACAAGCTTATACAGCATGTTACTGTAAAAAACAACACAAGATTAAATCAGGCATAAGAGAAAATTATGCAATCAAGAGCCATGGTAAACACAAGATACATGAGGCTACTGCAAGCATAACACAGCATACTGTTTTACAGCAAACTTTTTTTTTATGTAAGTAGAAAGAGTACACTCTAAAAGAACAATAAAAAGTATAGCATAGTAAACACATAAACCAGTAACAGTCATTTATTATCATTATCAAATATTGTGTGTTGTACATAATTGTGTGTGTTATACTTTTATACGACTGGCAGCACAGTAGGTTCATTTACACCAGCATCACCACAAACATGGGAATAATGCTTTGTGCTATGTTACTATGGTTATGACATCACTAGGTGATAGGAATTTCTCAGCTCCATTTTAATCTTTTAGGACCCACATTGTATGTGTGGTCCATTGTTGACCAAAATGTTGTTAGGTGGTATATGACGGTTCATAATGTTTGCCCCAAAGAGTGAGGCACAAGAGAATAGACATTATGCTATTTCTTTTGTGTATTGTTCAATAAAAAGAAAAAATACACAAAAAGCAAAATATATAGTGCTCAAAATTAAGAAAGGGGTGACCTCTTGGGAGGAGTGAAGGGTAGCAACTTGGAGGTGGCATGGTAACAGACATCTTGAGTGCTGGTGATACTTTATTTTTTTATCTGAAAGTGGTTACTCAGATATGTACTTGGTATTAATTCATTGAAATGAAGTGTACATTTATATATTTTCTTTAGATGTATTTTACTTCTTAATTAAAAGAAAACAATCCTAATTACAACAAAACTATTACCTACTAACAAAATACTTGCTAACAAAATTAGTAACACAGGTAAGTTGCTTACATTAAATAAACTATAAAACAAAACCTGAATAAACTGAGAGACGACCTGGGTTCCAGAATATATAAAATTAATGAAAAGTAACCAATAATAATAATAATAACATTAATAAAAATTGACAAAACAGATGGGTGGTCAACTCACATAAGAGATAATGCAAAGGTTGAGAAGAATTATTTCAAAGGTTTTTACCACACTTCAAAGAAAAACTCAGGAAAATGAAAGTGAAAATAACACTAACAATGTATTTACTAACCATATTTGCAAAATTTTGTAAAATACCTATAACAGTCAGGCCTAATATTGTGAGAAAATAGAAACAGCCACATTGCTAGAGGGGGAGAGTTAACTTAATTAAAAAAAAGTAGTCTGGCTATATCTATTATATTTAAAATTTTGGAATCCCTTTATTTGGCTCTACTGAAATGGTGGCACCATATATAACAATATATGTGCAATATGTATATTTTTTTCTTGGCACCACTATTTATAATAGCAACATTTGGGACAATCAATCTGAACATCCATCACTGTTAAAGTAAATTTGTTACTAGTCCAAGTCTGTGTGCCTGACACTTCAAAGGCTAAAACTCAAAACATCAGAGTTTGGGGTAAGGAGAGGTTTATTGATTGAGAAGGCAGAAACCAAGAAGATGGGAGACCTAATCCTCAAATCTGTCTTAAGAAAGTACAGAGTTCAGGCTTCTTTTGCATCAAAGGAAGGAAAAATGGGAGGCGTGAGAGGTAACTGACCAATGCAGACATCTGGGACCCAGCAGGGGTCCAAGGAAGTCTGTGCTAGTTGATGTGAGTCTGGTCATGAGGTTCCTACAAATCTTTGGTAAACAATACACCACCTCAATCCACAAGCAGAATTCCTCTATTCAGTAGCATGTCTATATGCAAGACTAAGCAGAAGCTATTAGCCTGAAGGCCATGAAAACACTGCAGGCTTGAACAAGATGGAATTGGACAGAAGGAGTATTTTACTGTTACAAATCTTTGTCTATTCACCTTCAAGGGCTATCCATAATCCATTTTTTTGCAAAATGAAGAAAAGAAAGTTGTAGGACACTATGGTCATATTTTGGTTCTATGAAAACATTGTCACACAAACCCATTTATCTGTATAATTAATGATTCGTAAAACACATCATTAATCTATGATGCAGTGGAAGAGGATGGAGATCAGCTGGGGACATATTTAACTTGCTTTTATCCCTCTTTTGTTGTTTCATTTGTTGTAATGAGCAGGTATTTATATATTTTAAAATCTAAGAACATTTATAAAGAAAAATGTTTTCTTCACAGGTCAAATATATGGCACTTTTCTTTCTTTCCCATGTAACCTCATACTTTTAGCTTCACCCACTTAGAGCTCCCAATTCCTGTTGTTTCTTGTCCACTTTCATTAAGTTCCCTTGAAACTGGTCTAGCTATGCCAGCTTTTCTTTTATTATAATGGTTGTTTACATTCTACAAGTATTTACAGTGTGTTGAGGTGGCTCAGCCAAGTTTAAAAGGGGATTCTGGTAAATCCCTTCCACTCACAACACTTTTATCTATTAATTTGCTGTAGTTCATTGCTCTCCTTTTGTTTACCTAAAGATTTCATCTAGGTTCTTTATGCTTTGCCAGCACCCAAAGGCACACTTTTCCCTTGATGCATTCCAGTTTCCATAGTACTGTTTGCTGGCTTGATTCTCTAAGAGACACTCCTTTTATTGAGTTACAAAGACTCTAGATTTAACCCAAGATAAATGTTGAATATTGCTTGGGGTCCTGGAAAGCTTAGATGTTCTGTGAAAGAGTAGCTGTACCTCTAAGTTAAAAGCAGCCTGTTTGAACTTCCAAGGGCACATTCCACTTCAGTGTACTCTGTCACCATAAGATTTCTGTACCCTGGGCTCACCTTGACAACCCAAATCCTATTCTTACTGGATCAGTTCTTTCCTCTGGGAATTCATGTAAAACACAGACTCTAAGTTCATTCTTTTCTCTCCTTCTGAAAACATTATTCTTATTTTAAATTCCAAGCTTTCAAAGTCATAATGGCCCCAAATATGCTCATGGTCAAGTACAGATGGCTCACCAGATACTACAGAGATAGTTTGAGTTAAAAAATTCCATCAAAAAAGCTCAGACCAACCAGTTGTCCAAAACAAATCTGCTTCGTACAACATCCCCCTCAACATTCAATGGTTGGAAGAGCTCTATAGAAAATGTCCAATCTAAACCCTGCCCTCCTCCCTCTTCTCAATGACCACAGCTTACTTTGGTTATTTTCATGTCTCTTCTGATTAATACAGTAGCCTTCTCTCTGAGCTTTTACCTCTAGTCTCTCTCACCATATAATCCTTCCCATCACACTTCTGCCAAAGGTTTTTACAAAAACAAAATCACAAGCTTCTCAATTACTTCTTTAAAGGACTTTGATGTTTCCCCAATACCTATAATGAAAAAGCTAAAGGCCTTACTGTGTTATGAAATTCTCTCCCAATTCTTTTCTCCCTGTCTTTCTGGTCTTGACACCAATATTCTGCCAGGTTTGCTCTCTCCCAAAGATGACAGGCTTTGTCATGCCTCCTTGCATTTGGACATACTTGTTTCCTTTGTGGGTATGCCTTTCTAACCCTGTTCTGCTTGGTGGATTCTAACTTATCCTTTCAGAGTCTACTCAAGTGTCACAGGCTCGGAAGCCTTCCTAACTCTTTTAGGCAAATAGCTGTTCTTCGTTTTTGTCTCCAAAAGTGCTATTCAGAGTTCTATTTTAGCATGCATCAGATGGTATTTTAACCATCTAACTACATAACTGACTCTCTCTTTAAATCATGAGTTCTTCAAGATTACGTATATCTTATATCCCCATGATGGCTTTGAACCCACAATATTGGGTTCAGTTCCTGACATGGAAAAGGAAGCCAGTATGTGCTTATTTGAGAACTGTAAGAATGATAGAATAAGCAGAGTTCTTACACAGGAATCAAGAGTCTCAATATTTCATATAGCCTCTTGTTAAAACTTGACTAAGTAAGATCAGGAAATTAATCAGTGATATCTCTGTATCTCTGTTATTTTGTTTAAAGAGCATCTTCCCATAAACCTCTGTTGAGATTCAGTGGAAAATGACATCAAGTTCCCTCATTTCAATTGTGGCCTAAATAGTATTGCCAAAATATTATACTCTTAAAAACTGAAAATTTGGTTTCCAAACTGCAAAATACCTCAAGCCCTTGTTTCCTTTCACTATTACTAAATCAAGATTGTATTTTTTTCCCTACTCAAAATTTGATTTTAATCCAGGAATTCTTAGAGAAACCTCTTGTGCTAGCAAATTTGTGTTCAAACTGCAAATTCTGCTGCTCGATTTATGATATTTTTTCTCTTTCATTGTAACTATAATTTATCTATTACAATTATGTATAAAGCCTGCTAAAGAGTGCACTTTTATAGGTACTATTGTAGAATATATGTATTTATGTAGAGAGAAAAAATGATTTAAATCGCACCTCATATGTATACATTTCAAGTAAGGATCTGACTCTTAGGAAAAATGTCACTTATCAGAGTGAACAACCATCTTGGTTTGCCCAAGATAAAGAGAGTTCTCAGGGTGCAGGACTTCCAATTTTAAAACCAGAAAAGTTCCAGGCCAATCAAGAGGAGTAGTTCACTCCATCATTTATCCAAAGTCAAACAATAAGTGGCAGATACAAAGTTCAAAATCAGTTCTTCATATGCTCTCAAATTTTATATTTATTCCATATGCTGCCTCCTTCATTTAGACTTCGTCCATAATAGGTATTCCTACATTGTAAGTCATACTGTGTCAATTAAGATTTTCAAGAGCAATAAAGAAATGAAAAAATTCTAGTGAGCTATTTTAACTGAATTTTAAATTATGTATCAGTAGCATAGTCAATTTCAGCGACAATGTCCGTCTTTTCTAACAAACTCAAGGTGATGTTAATAGCGCTGGTCAAGGAACCATACTTGGAGTAGCAAAGTAGAAGACTATTTGGTTTCCACAGTGATTATAGAGACGATAAAGGTAAGTAGCACTGTGGTACAGCCAAGGGTCATTCTGACGTATTAGACATTACAATAAGAGACTGATTTGAAATTTTGAGAGAGGAGTATGAATTTAAGGTTGTTATATGACAGGGAACACCGTCCCCACCCCCAAAAGAAAAAGAATAAAAGATACCCTACAAGAGATTGGAAAAAATACCTCAGGTAATCGGTGGTTGAAAAAGTTTGAGGTATGTAGAATACAGAGACAACTGGCTTAAACAAAACAAAACAGCAAGGCAGAGCACGTGATGCACAAGATTTGTGTAGAGAAGAACAAATTTGATCAAATGTCACAATAATAAATCAAAATGAATGGAGTCAGATGCAGCTGGGTCAGCTTCAAGGGCTCAGAATGAAAGGGGAACATAAAAAATGAGTAGTAATATCTGTACAAGGTAGGGAAGACCCAATTAAGAGAAAGGCACACAGCATGAAGAAACTTTGAAGAGAAAGGGGAAATTAAGATATTCTTCCGGTGGTGGCAAGACAAAAAGGCAAAGGAAAACAGAGTCGGTATGGATGTTACAAATTATCTTCTTATGGAATGTAAACCTTGCTGAGGAGAATAGACAGAGGAAGGAAGTCCATCTGAATCCACTGGGAGGGAAAGAAGAAATGGGAAAAGTTATCTGGAGAAGCAAGTAGAGCGAGGCTATAGAAAATGACACAATGCATGCTGTGTTTTGAACTAAACTGACCAAAGAAATCAATGCAGATGTTGAGAAAGAATAGGTCTTGAATCAAGGGAATATTGTAGGAAGAGGAGAGAAAAGTTATAAGGGGTAAAAATCACATTCAGAAGGTGCCTTTACCAATTAAAAGTTGATTTTTTAAAATGATTCACTGTTAAGAAGGAAAAATATGACATCAGTTCAAGTTTTGAGAAATTCTAACTGTATTAAAGACTGATGGAAAGATACCGCATCACAAGAATAAAAATTATTTTTAAAAGCTGGAAAGAACAATGTAAGTAAAGAACATGATAAAATAAAGTGACAGGGCAAATAGAAAAGACCGATGACCAACTGGTTGGAAAGCATGATACAGAGAACACAGTGAAGGAAATGAGTCTGCAAATGTAAAACTAAGACTCAATCCACCTGGTGGGAATTGGGAAGTTTCCACTCCTCCATGACACAGACACATTGGAGTATGTTTGACCCTTGGCCTAATTGGGCAGCAATAGACTGTCTTCTCTCTTTCGGTTTTTCCCCCACCTTCTCACCCATACTCATGTATTAGCAATGTATTGTCCCACCTTCTTCCAAAAGATACTTGAGGCTATTAAAGAAAACAAGATCCAGATAGTAGTTAAAGTGGTAAAAACAGATTTTTTTTTTCCCCAGGAACTATTTCAATAGAGGAAAAGAGACCTCATTATAGAACAGGGGTTCAATTCCAAGCATAGCAAGGACAAGTGGGTATTTGCAGCCACAGAGCAGGTTGAAGAGATCAGTGGATGGAAAATTACTAAGAGGAGACATCAAGGGTAGGGGAGAATTCTTGGTACATAGATGTAACAGAATTCTTGCTGAAGGTGGGCCCAGATAATCAGATATCATCTGGGAGCGTGGGCTGGGGGTGAGGAATTTGATCAGATATCAAAAATGATCAGATATTGAAGATTGGGGATTCTTCCTATACTGACTAGCAAGATTTTTATTAAAACTGGGCAGTTTGTTCAAGAAAGAGTGAGGCAGAGACTCAACTCTGCTTTGACTTTCCTGGCCCTCCCAGTGTTTGACCTCCACGTTTCCCTAAGACCTTTGCTCTTTTCATCACTGCCAACAAAATACTAAAGCCCGTCTCATTTTCTTCCTTCCTTCAGGTCCTAGTAGATGAATGATTGAACATCTGATAAATGAATTCGAGTTATAAAAGTAATGTTTAACAGCAGTTTCTATCTTATTCCTTCCAGATATGTTGGTAAGACTAATCAATATTTACATACGGATACAGGACCAGAAAGGAGATAACTTCATTTTGAGGGTATTTTCAGCTATATATGCTCCCTGGAACAAAGATCAAACTTATGTGATAGGCCGAGCATTATAATTTTTTTTTAATTAAAATTTATTGGACTGACAATGGTTAGTAAAGTTACATAGGTTTCAGGTGTATAATTCTGTAATACATCATGTATATATCTCATTGTGTGTTTACCACCCAGAGTCAGTTCTCCTTCCATCACTATACAATTTTTAAACATCTATTGGGGCTTGGTACGTATCCAATGCTGCCATTACTCAATGTTCTCAAATCTATTTCAGAGTTTATCAGAGGAAGGGAGGGAAAATTATCCAAAAAACAAATAACCACATGAATCATTACTGACTATAATGTATTTTATTCAAGAAACCTTTGAGAAGTGCAGAAAAGTAGAGCAGAGCTACAATTGCTATCTTGTTAAGGGCAAAAGGAAAAATGATCAAGCATTGAAAATAATTTAAAAAATAATAACTTCAGCAGAATATACACAGAGAAATAGCTGGTCTCTTTCATAATAGATATCATAGCAGATATCATACAATAATGTTTCTATTGCTCAAGACATTTTTGAAAAACTTCCTGGAAACTTTTATCAGAATCACTTCGTAAGTCATACAAAAAAATTATTCCTGTAAAATTATGGTCATTGACTACATATTTGTACATTTTCACCACAACATCTGATTTTTATTTTTTAAAAAAGCAAATAAAATGCTTATTGTTGAAAGCTATCTGAGTGAATATAAAAGAAGGGATGAACCTGGTGTGTTGAAATAAAAACCTAAGTAACACTGAATATAGTTTTCAATCTGAATTGCTTTGAGAACCAAATTTCCTGACTTCTCACTGGTAGTGCTTTCTATTGGCAGTAGTTTTACAAGGCAAGAGAGAAAATAAAGCTTCTTTCATAATTTCTTGTAATAAACAGGATAATTTGTATTCCCTTTGTGATTTCTTTGGGCATGAAAAGGAAATAGTTCTGCAAAAGATTAACTTGGAACAATATATTAATACACTCACTCTTGTCAAAGCAGCAAGTTGTATAATAAACACAATTTCTGGCAATTTTAGGGTAATTATTCAAAATGGAAATTGCAATGTGTTTCTCTCCCAGCTTGAACAAGACGGAATCCCTATGTAGGCATATTACTCTGATGTCTGGTTTAGTAGAATTTGGGTATCATGTTGCATGTCGATTGTCATGTTAAGTATTAACACAATATTTTTGTGTTCTTTCCTCTCAGTGTGAATCAAACCACTTCATATGAAATTATTTTCCTTTACAAGGGGAGTGTTGATGATAACTTCATCTGCAAATGATTTCTTTTCTTTGTTATGGGGTTTTCAAATTACAAATTCCTGGACTGATTAGGAACTATGTATGATGAAGTCAAATTAAGAAGATGTCAATAAAAACTTATTTCTTCAACAAATTCCCTTTAAATGTTTATACTAAATGATCTCCTTCTATGCATTTTGCCCTTGAGAGCTATTTGGTAATTGTTTTGGGTCAAGCCAAGGAGAAATGGTCATTAGATTTTGAATAAAACTGCTGTCTTTGTCTTTCATCGCCAAACATGGAGTATATCAGTCTTGGCCAAGAAGTTTACAGTCTTTGAAATATTTTTTTTTTTTTTAAAGTGTGTATATAATTTGTAGAAAATAAAAAAGGAAAGCAGCATCTTTTCAAGGAGGTAGAGTAGCCAAAGGATTCATTCATTCAACAGAGACTAGCTTAGGTAAGATTTTGATCCTATACAAAGAAGAGATTAGATTATACTTTGTTGGGAAAATAATAAGAGGTTTTAAGCAGTAAAATGGCATAATGTACTCAAAATAATTACCTTAGCTGCCATCTGTAGAAATCCTTGAAGGACAGCAAGACTGGAAACAGCAAAATCAGCTAGGACACAATCACAATGACTGGGGCAAAGGATGATGGTAGTAAGTAGGGAGAGACTTGAACCTCTCCATGAGGAGCTTACAGAAAGTATTGATAATTAGATAACAGGAGAAGGAAAGCATGAATATTTTAAGATAATTCCTCAGTTTTTATCTTGATCAATTGGAATAAATAATAGTGCTACTTAGTGAAATGGAGAGAGAGGCAGATTGAAGAAACAATGAATCAAGCATTCTCAGTTAGCCATGTGTAGTCTCAGATGCTTACTAGACACCCAAAGGAAGATGTCTATGAGGCATTTGAACTTGCAAATATGACATTTAGAGGAGGGGACAAATTAGAAACAAAGTCATCAGAGGCATCTGCATATAACTGGCATTTTAAAGCCACATAATTAGATGAACTCAACCAGGAAGAATAAAAGCAATAAGAAAACTCAAAATTGCTCACACATTTAAAGGTTGAATAGACAAGAAAAAATAAACACAGGGAAATGAGAGTATCGAAGTAAGATGGGGAAAACCAGAACAGCATGTAATGTCAGAAAAACCTAGAAAGGAAAATGTTTCTCAGATAATAGAATTCACTGACTATTAGAATTGCAAAGGAGTGGTTTCCTGGTAGGAAAGAGAAATACATTTATTACCAGGGACAGACAGGGTGCTGACAAAGGGAGGGAAAGGGGAAGAAATGTACAGCTTCTCCTTTCACCTTTGTATCTTAATCCACTGAGACCAATGGCTGTTTCCATGTGGAAGCCAACCAGCAAGGGAACCATGGTGAAGCCATTTTCAGAAATTATCTTTCTAAGGCCCAGATGCGGTAGAGAAGGAGGACCATAGACTAAGTGGGGCAAAAAAGCAACAACAAAACAACCAAATGTGCCTTGATATTCTCTAGTATTAGGTTCCTGGCCAAGTGCCAGTAAGTGATACTCAGGTAACGGTGATTCCTCCTCATCTCAATACCCTCCTTCCATGCTGGTGGCCAATCACAACCAATATCATGAGCTCCTAAATCAAATTGCATGTCATACAGATTTTCACAACAATCAAACAACATGGAATCGCCGTAGTACTTTGTTTCTGATTTTAAACACTACACACACACACACACACACACACACACACACACACACACATCAATTGAAAGGATGTTTGTAAATTATAAAACTGAAAGGCTTGATCTAAACTTTTCTGGAAAATAAGCCAAAAATTTTGTTTGTTTCCAAAATTTGGACACAATTCCTTGATTTGACGACATTCCACAAGAATGCCTTCATTCCTGTTTTTTACTGAAAACTAAACTGTTGACACCATGGCTTTTAAAAACTAAGCAGATGGGCATGTCTTCGTGACTGAATTTCATGTTGAGGGTATAAATATTTAGAGAGATAAAAGATAGTGTCTATGTTTTTAATGTTCATAAACAAAAATATTTGCCAATGTCATTTTATCCATCCATTCATTGCTTACTTGCTGATGTTTATAGGTCTATGGTTGTGGTGGGACGTTCTTCAATCAGCAGCCATTCTAATAATTTATAGCTAAGAAAAATAAAGAAGAAAAAGCTAAATAAAAAAAAGGCTCAGAGGTCAAGGTACCTGAAAATGTGAGAATAGGGAAATTGGTCATAATCATGACAAGATGAATGAAAATCCTTTTTAATAAAAATAACAACTTCTCCTTATTTAAACATTCCCCCTCTTTGTTTTTGATTTTACAGGCAAAAAAAAAAAAAAAATGTATTTGGCATAGAGTAGTACTGGACTTTAGCCAGAAGATAGTTTGTTCAGAACTCTGTCCCTCCTTTAATCTGGGCAAGTTCAAGCTACAGCAAAATTACAGTTTCCAGTATCTCTTAAATTTCCACTGAGTTCTGCTGAGAAGGAACCTTGGAAGGTAGTGATTCCACACTCTTGAGACAGGTCAGCATAAAACTTTTGCCTTTTAAATAATACCATAAAAACAGTTTGCTCTCGCTCTCTCTCGTAATCATATCGGAGATTAAGAGACCATAATCTGCAGATACAAAAATTCACAACCTTCCCAGTTAAAGTCACTTTATAAAATAATGGAAACCATTTACCTTCACATAGTCAGCTGGTACTGTACACTATGTTGTCATTTTCAAACAATATCAAATCTTACCACTTCTTTTGTTTTGAATGAATAGTCTACTATCGCAAAGTAGATAGTAATTACAAATTGCATTTTGTCAAACATAAAATCTGAAAGAAGCAAAGGTCTTACAGTGGCAAATCAATAAGTAGTTATTACATATCAATAGTATAAAGTCTTATAATCAAAATTAATAAAAACAAATAGTTTATGTTACTGTGTTCCTTTATTTCTCAGTTTTTTTCTTTTTGTTCGAAAGTAATTTATGCGAAGTAATATTTGTGAAATGTAATTTCATCAAATTTATATCTTAGGGAGAATTATTATAGTTCTCATATCAAGGACATACAATGTCAAGGACACATAATAAACAGATCAATAAGATACTTCAGGATCTTACATTTTCTGCATCAAGAGTAGAGCTATAATTCCCAGATAAGAAAAAGCTAAAGAGCTTCATCACCACCAAACCAGTATTATAAGAAATGGTAAAGGACTTCTTTAAGAAGAAGAAAAGAAAGATAAAAAATATGAATAACAAAATGGCAATAAATACATATCTATCAACAATTATTTTAAATGTAAATCGATTATATGCTCTAATCAAAAGAAAATCTGGATGGATAAGAAAACAAGACCCTTTCATATGCTTCCTACAGGATACTCACTTCAAACTGAAAGCCACACACAGACTGAAAGAAAAAGGGAAGAAAAAAGATATTGCATGAAAATGGAAACAAACAAACTAAAAAGCTAGGGTAGCAATACTTATACCAGACAAAATAGACTTTAAAACAAAGGCTATAACAAGAGACAATGAAGGACCCAGTAATTCCACTTCTTGGTATTTATCCAAAGAAACCCAAACACTACTTTGAAGGAGACATGTGTGTTCATGTGTTCACTGCAGCTTTGTTTACAATGGCCAAGAGTTGGAGGCAGCCTGGGTGTCTGTCTATGGAAGAATGGATAAAGAGGAGGTGGTACATATATACAATGGAATATCACTCAGCCATAAAAAAAAAGAATAAAATCTTGCCATCTACAACAACATGGATAGATCTAGAGGGTATTATGCTGAATGTAATAAGTCAGACAGAAAAAGACAAATGCCATATGATTTCACTTATATGTGGAATCTAAAAAAATATATAGTAAATAAATGAACAAACAAAACAGAAACAGACTCATAGATACAGAGAACATTTTGATCATTGCCAGATGGGAGAGGGTCGGGGGGATAGGTGAAAAGGGGGTAGGGATTAAGAAGTACAAATTGGCAGTTACAAAATAGTCATGGGGATGTAAAGTACAGTACAGGGAATATAGTCAATAATGTAACTATGTGTGGTGCCAGGTGGGTACTAATGTATTGGGGTGATTTCTTCGTAAGTTATATAAATGTCGAATCACTATTTTGTCCACCTGAAACTAATATTGTATGTCAACTATAATTAAAAAATAAAAATATTTTAAATCCAGGGCAAAAAAAGAAGAGCCGTGTTAAAGAGATAATAAATGAAAGAAAGAGCACTATGACAACAGTACTTTAAGTATTTGTAAAGCAGTATGAGCCCAAATATTCAGCAAACTTGTGGCACACCTGAGATTTGAGCTGACACCATAGCAGTATTGAGTTAGCCAGTGTATAGACCATATACGTAACTTTTATTTGGACGCAAAATCTATAATGTGATGGTCTGGCTATTCTGGTTTCCAATATATTTTTAAAGTGATAACTCAGCTTTAGAATTTCTCTGTTGTATGCAAAATTCCCCTTTAATCCTAAGAACCACATAGTGCAGTGTGATCAAGGTACATACTTAAAAAAAAAAAAAAAAATGCCAAGCTGCAGGGTTAAAACGTATTGTGGCTGTCAGTAGAGGGGTGTGTATTTGAGGCTTGACTAGGAGAAAGTCAGCTCTGTGCTCCTTCACTTAATGGAGATCCCCAAGCCACAGAACAAATGCAAATGATTTCAGCTGAAACAAGTACAATGACATTTTAAGTATGCATCCAATTTCCAGGTGTGACTTATTTAAGAACACTGTGGCAATTTTCTAATGCAATGTTCTATAAATTGGGGTATATTATAATGGAACAAATTCATTTTTTCAGCTAATATAGAAGGATATTTTTTGTAGCTAGTATCAGAACAGATTTATTTTGCAAAACTTCTAGCTATAGGCTTACTAACATAAAGTCATCAAATCTTCAAGGAAATAACAATTTTACCTTTGACCAAAAGTTTTTGTTTTCCATAATTACTCTCACTATTGATAATACATTCTAGAAAATAGTATTTTGAGTTAGTCTCTGTCACACAACCTATAGGGAAAAAAAATTACTAGCTACTACGTTTTTCTTACTCTTTTAAAAGAAAAATAAGAGTATCACAATATAGGTTTATTTTTATTATATTTTTTCCACTTCGTTTTTTAGATGAGAACATTGGAGTTCAGAATGATAGTCATTTCCTCAAAGCCCCATAACAAGGGAGTGTTCTTCTATGATGAAGTTCATTTGTTTCAGTACACTGGGCAGTGTATATCATTTAATGCACGAATGTACTTTTATTATGCAGAGAATATATTTGAAATGCATGGAAAGTATTGCTGGTTATGAGAACCTTTGAATTCTAAGGTGCTTGACAAAGAGGAAGCAATGAATTGTAGATAAAGGGAAGATTCTTTGAATTAATGGGCTGGGAAGAAAGGAGTGTGAATCACTAAAAAGTAGAAAAGTCACTCTAATGAGGATTTTTGCTGAGTTGTTTGTTTTGTTTTATTTGTATTTGTTTTGGTAGGAAAGTATGACAAAGTGAAAAGGATGATGGAATCAGGGCAGTGCTCTATGAGGAATGGGGAAAAAGTTTCCAAAAAAGTTCCAGTGATAAGTCCTATATGGCAAATTTGATAAATAGAATAAGAAAACATGGTAGCATTACTGGAGGTTTCTATTGATAAAGATAAGGACAATCTGTACCTCAGTCCATTTAATAAATAAATGCAGTACCATCTCACTACAATACAATTTGTGACTGAAATAATTGTAAGTAACACAGGATGTCTGAGAACCTATCAAAACATTAAAATGAACTTTTGATTGATCATTTGTATATAGCAGAAAGTCTCTATTTCTAACTTTTATACTGAGTGGCATATGGTATAGGTGGAGCTCTTCCAAATAAGGTGGTGCAGAGGCAGGTAGCAGTGGCCCAGTTAAAGCCCATTACAAAGCTACTTGAATGATAGGGTGGTGATGTCAAATTTCCAAGCATAGGCTGCTATGAAGAGAAAAATCTGTATAAAATCTGTATAAGTTTGGATAACATCTGGATTTAGGTGTGCTTAAATGAATCACGCTGTTACACAGAAAGGCATGGGGAGTGCCAAATCCGAAACATTGCATGCTACCGATGCTGTCCTGCTTGCCTACAAATGGTGTAATTTTATTCATCTACCAACTAATAAGGTTATGTCTATTTTTTATAGAAAGAACATTCCTTTAATTTACATATAAGCTCTGTCAACCCCGAAGAGTTCAAAGTATTGAGAGAAAGAGCAGCAAGCACAGATCAATCCAACATGAGGGCCTTCTATAAGCCTTCTTTTTCAATGAGAACTCTAAAGGGAAGCCTATGTTAAAACACAAATATAATTCTGTCTGAATTCAAAGAAATTCTCAAAATTGGACTTAAAAAAGAAAGAATGTTGACATGTGCAAGGCACAACTTACTTGATGATTCTTTGGCAGGTGTCAAAAGAAATTAGGAAGTTGGCATAAACCAATCTCTACCCTGGGTTAGTAATACATTTTTTAAAAAGCACTGGATTTGGTTTTAAAAGACATGGATTTCTGTCTGAAGATACCTTTTTCTTTTACAATCTGTGTTATTTTGGGCAAGTCATTAAACCCCTCAGAATAAGCTTCCATCTCTTAATTTTCATAATTATTCTAGTAATACTTGCTTTTGCTAATTCAAACAGTCCAAGGAATTCATTCCCCATCCTGCTTGGGCTCTAGAAACATGGTTTCCTCCTGCCCAATTCATTATCACACAGCATCTGACTCTTCCTTTTAGTTACCGAGTGCAATGTCTGTCACACAGTAGGAATTCAACAGACAATGTGAAATCTAATTAAATAATGCACACAAGAGGAAATAAATAAGGTACTCACAAAGATTTACGGAACATACAAAAGTGAAGAAGACAAGAGAAGGCAAAAGTAGTGGGAGAAAGGGAGGGAGAGAAGTCATGAAAGACGTAAGCCTGATTGTAAACTTGCTTACAAACCCGTGTAAATTATGAGACAAATGCTATCAGTCACTATGCATTGAATTAGCCCATCACACTATGTACCTGACCTTATGTTGCACTCTCTTCATACTCTACAGTTAATAATCTATAACAGAGCTATCCAAGAGAACTTTCAGCAATGATGGAACACTGTATGTGTGCCCTGGTCAGTCTACTAGCCACTAGCCACGTATAGCTGTTGGGCACTTGAATTGTGATTCATGTAACTGAGGAACTAAATTTTTAATTTAATTTTAATTAATTTAAACTTTAATAGTCGCATGGGGCTAATGGATACTGTATTGGACAGCACAGACCTATAGCTTACATGATTAATATTCCTGCCTCCAGCAGAGGAGAGCTTCAAAGCTAGCATAGGGATTCAAAATAATACGTGCCTAAAAAAAAAAAAAAAAAAAAAAAAAAAAAAAAAAAGGAATCATTGTTAAAGAGACTCCAATTTTAAAGACTGTCTGAGATTTTGTTTCCCAGGACCTGTGGCTTCATACATCTCTTTGGCAAATCATTGCATGGTTTCACCAGAAGTAGAAACAGAATTCAGTTGTGTCCCATTGAACACACTCCTTTACCTTCCTGGGACTCAGTTTCCTCATCTGTGAAATGAAGTGGTGGGACTTCACAAGATCACATTTAAAATTCTTTCCAGCTGCAGGGACTGGGTGCGAATGTACATGAATTGCTGGGAAGAAGCTGCGTGTTTGATTTTTAAGTCCCATTTGTTTATTCCTGTCTCATCCCCAGAATCTCTCCAACATGTTTTCCTTTCCCTCTGTGCCTCTTTCTGTTCTGTTCTTTTCCTGTCTGTTCGCAGTTCAAAAGATTTCTCCTGTCTGAATGATTTATCATTCTGGATTTATGTTGTCAGAAAGAATTGTTTAGATAGAGTCCAGACATACTTCTGTGTTGCTTATGCATTCTAATCAAGAAAGACAACTTCAAACAGACTAAGGTTATCTACAAAAAAAGAATTAAAACTTTAGTCAAAGGTCAGAAGACAAGAACATTATAAAATAAACTTGGGATAAAGAACTCCAAAGTTTAAATCAAACTAAGACGGGAAACATGTTTTTCTTTCACAAAAGCAGACTAATTCTTATTTGTAGGGTTCTTTGAGCATAAAAGGAGCTGAAGTTGCAGAAATGAGGTTTCTGACGTGGCTACTTGGAGTTTATCGAAGAAAAACAATTCGGAAAATGCATTGCGGTCCGTCTGGCTCCCCCGGTTCTCTGCACCCTGAGAAAGAAAAAGATTACACAGTGCCACCTTTTGGTGAATACAGTAACAGCAGCAAAGAGGCCACATTTAAAACCCTTAAATCTAGTTCACTCTCAAGTGGTAAAATGAAGTGGTAAATATCATTTTCATCTTATTATAATGTTTAGAAGTTGCATTCCACAGAGATTTGTGAATCACTCGACTTTAAAACATAAGTAAAGGCTGAATTAAAACCTGGATTTGGTTTTCCTCATTTTTCTAATGGCAGTATGTAAAGTATATCTGATTTTGTTTTAAAGCCATATCTGAAATAACAACAAAAGAACAAAATGTTACCCACAATCCTGATTTCATGATTTTAGTTCAGTTTTAGACATGAGTACACATCTACTGGAAATATTAATTATCTGCTGCCAGTTACTCCTCCCTAGCAAGAATAATCCTGAGGTGTAAGTAGTGTCCTGTTTTTGGAATTTAAAATGGAAAACCAGAGAGATAAATCCCTTTATTCTTTTATAGAAGAAAATTCTTATTTACTTGCTTCAAAACCAGGAAAAAGTGGTGCCAGGAATATAAGTTTCTTGAAGATCCTACAAAGTGTGGTAGAAGGTGTAAGCATAATTGTTGTTTAATATGTGTAAATATCTTTCACATGTCCCAGGAATTATGTGTATGCCTTCCACTGTCATAACAACTGCTGAGTAAAACATTCTACAACTAAACACTAAGGAAGACTGACCTTTAATACGCTTTAGGGATGGAGGTAGGGGATGTCTGAATTTCATTTTAAGCCATATGGCGATACCCACAAATATGACTTAGAAGTAGTTTTCATTGTATTGACATATTGAAATCATAAGTATAAGACAATCTTCTTCATTTAACATCTTTAATTATTTTCTATCTCTGAGGGACCTTTCAAACGTAATCAATTAAAGGCAAATTTGATAAATGGTTGATTGCTTCCATATTTCTGCATTCATTCTTCCAGCATATTTTGTTTGTGCAACTACCTACACATACAAATTCAATGTTTTTTAATGTTTAAGTTGTACTCCAAATCAGATTCTACATAATTCTTGAAATAAACTGTCATAAAAGCTTCTGATTTTAAAGTAGGAAATGACAGCTGCCTTTTTAAATAACAGCATAATATTTGGAAGAACAATCTTCACTGAACATAGATATAGTAGTCTGAATTTTTGTATATCACTTCCTTCTCCAATCCATCCTATATGTTTGAATAAAATCATTTGCCTTGAAAATAAATATGTGAAAGAATGATTACTAAGACAGTATTTTATGTTTTATGTTCTGCCAACATGGGAGAGTTGGAGTTAAAATTCCTCAGCACGCCCTGCCATGGTTGTCACTCATAGCTTTCTCTCTTTCCAAAAACCTCAAAATAATTTATAATGCCACGTACCATATGTGGAGTAATAATTAGGCTTACCAGGGTGCTTTCTGTTGGACAATCTCTTTGGCATAGACAAAGCCATAAAACTCAGCTTTTTACACAGTTATCCAGCTTTCTTTCAAATGCTTTAAGAATCGTAGCTATAATATTGCTTGACAGCTTGGCATATTCAGAGCTGACTAATGGGCACTTTTGGATCTGGAGTTTTATGCATTGTTTTTTTCTTTTCAGGACACCTACCAGAATTTAAATCAATAGTACACATCAGAATCCTTGAACCCTAACAATAAAGTGAAGGCAGACAATGTAACAGTATCACTTAGAACTGATTTTTGCAAAAATAATTTGGAACGTCAATGAAAAAGTAAATATGAAGACCTTCCAAAAAATTTAACATTTGAGTGAACTGGGAGCCCAGAGACAATATCATATTATTTTCCTGATTAGAATACCTATATCTAGTTGCTTTTTATAGGTGCATACACCTGTGTAATTTGGGTACACACACTCTATTTGGAGGTGCTCTCTTTCATTTAATTTGCACCCAAACAACCACAAACTAGATGCATCTAAAACATATGTCTCAGATTCTGCCACATTCGCAGTATAAAGTACAGGAAGTACCAGAAATGACTGACAAAAATAAAAGAATATTTAAATATTCATTCAGTAAGATCAGGATAGCTTAAACTCAGTTTTGGAGGCCTACATGAGGGGATGGGTCTCAAAAGTCTCCTCTCTACCCCTTTAGACACAAACACACACAACAAGCCATAGTTGTGCATGTCAGCAAGTGTGAGACAGGATCCTTTGGGACTCCAAGACTATGACGGTGCCCTGAATAAAATAAGGAAAAGCTGCTTGTAGTTATTTGATAAATTAATTTTCTCTAAACTGTAGCTTCTATCAAATCCTTGCTTTGTTTGATATATGTTTAATTAAAAATTCATAGAAGACAATGCAAACAAACAAACAAACAAACAAACAAACAAAAAAATGGAATCATGGATAGTGCATGGAATCTATATATCCAGAATGCTCCTGATAGTTTTCAATTCAGCTTACAAACTAGTCTATTTTATAGTTAATTTTGTATACTTTAGCCCATATATGTTTCAGTATCAAAGTATTGAAGTGAGCATCCAAATATCATGCTTAAAGTTCATCTCTAAAATTATTTTTCTGGGCAAGGACATCTAAGATGACAGAGTAGAGAAATGCTGTGCTTGCCTCATCCTGTGAACACATCAAAATTACAACTAAATTATACAGCAATCAACCTGGAGAACCATCTGAAGTCTAGCTGAATGGAAGTTTTATAACTGAAGATATAAAGAAGCCACATTGAGACTGGTAGGAGGGGTGAAGATGCAAAATGAGCCAGCCCCAAACCTCTGTGTGGTGGACAAAAATTGGGAGGGATAGCTCAGCCACAGAGGTTCTCCATGGAGAAGAAAGGGACCCCAGCCCCACACCAGGATCCCCAGCCCATAGTACTGCTGCCACGAGGAGGAGCCCCCACAATATCTGGCTGTGAAAAACAGTGGGGATTCCGACTGTCCGGGTGGGGCAGAAGGCTCTGGGAAACCCAGACATCTTCTTAAAGGACCCACATAGGCACTCACTCTGGGCTCTGGCAAAGGAACAGTGACTCTGGGGGCATCAGAGACACATGGGGAGAGACTGAGTTGTGTAACTTCAGAGGGAGGACTGGAGGAACAGTCCCCATATTCCCTGTGTGGGGCCCTCCTCCATGCAGCTGGCAGGCAGGCATCATCTTTTCTGTGTTGAGCCTGCTTCCACAGGACAAATCTGAATCTTATTGGCCTCGTGAGTTCTGCTGCTCCACCCTGCTGACTCATTAAGACCCTGTCTCCTGCAACTTACATACTGCTGGAGGCTTTATAATGTCCTTAACCTTCTGGGAACCAGCAGATGGCAGCAGGCCTCCTGGCTTTTCATGGAGCTACCCCAGACCCAGTACTGGTGGCAGCCATCCTAGGTTCACAGTGTGACCTCTCCCATGCACCTCCTGGTATAACACGGGAAGCAACCAACTGTGGATCTCTTCATAGGTCCTACCAGGTACTCCCTGGCCAGTCACAGGTAGTGGCTGACCTGGGCCTGCACTGGAGACCCTCTTAAAATGCCCCAGAACAAACATACTTGGAGATTGGCTTCAGACCACAGCAGAACACCACCCAAATAGCCCCACAAGTGGCACACACAAAGGGTGATCTCAAAGGCACCAGAGCCCACTGGGGTGAATCCCACTCCATGGGGTAAGCCCCCTGCACAGCAGCCTATAAGCTGTGGGTGTGGCCAAACCCTACAGCCGTCAGCCTGAGGGTCAGTAACACCCACTGACATGCCAATAGCAATCAAGGCTCAACTATAATAGGAGGGCACAAAAGGGACACTCCTGGAACACCTGGCTCAAGTGACCAGGGAGACTCTGCCACTGGGCCCCACATGACCCCTACTATGTAAGGCTACCTGGCAAGACTGGGAGACACAGCAGCCCTACTTAATATACTAAAAAAAAAAGGAAAAAGAAAAAAAAAAAAAAAAAAAAAGAATAACACAGAGAGGCAGCCAAATAAGAAAACAAAGAAACATGTCCCAAATGAAAGAACAGGGAAAAACTTCGGAAAAAGAACTAAACAAAATGGAGATAAGCAACCTACTAGATACAAAGTTCAAAACAATGGTTACAGGAGTGCTCAGGGAACTTACTAAAAACTTCAACAAAGAGATAGTAAGCATAAAAAATGGCATATAAATTATGAAAATAAACCAGTCAGAAGTTAAGAATACAATAACTGAAGTGAAGAATCCACTAAAAGGAATTACAGGCAGACTAGATGAAGCAGAAGATCAAATTAGCAATTTGAAAGACAAGGAAGTAGAAAACATACAATCAGAACAGCAAAAAGAAAAAAGAATCCAAAAAAATGAGGATAGCTTAAGAGACCTCTGGGACAACGTCAAGTATAACAACATCCACATCACAGGAGCACCAGAAGGAGAAGAGAGAAAGCAAGGAATTGAGAATGTGTTTGAAGAAATAATGACTGAAAACTTTCCTAACCTAGTGAAGGAAATAGACATACAAGCCCAGGAAGTGAAGAGAGAGTCCCAAACAAGATGAATCCAAAAAGGCTCACACCAAAACACATTATAATTAAAAGGGCAAAGGTTAAAAGCAAAGAAAGGATCCTAAAAGCAGCAAGAGAAAAGCAGTTAGTTACCTATAAGGGAGCTCCCATAAGACTGTCAGCTGATTTCTCAATAGAAACTTTGCAGGCCAGAAGTAGTCAACATAATGAAAAGCAAGGACCTACAACCAAGATTACTCTGTCCAGCAAAGCTATCATTTAGAATTTAAGGACAGATAAAGAGCTTCCCAGACAAAAAAAAAAAAAAAAAAGCTACAGGAGTTCATCACCACCAAACCAGTATTACAAGAAATCTTAGAGGCTTCTTTAACATGGGGGGGGGGGGGGAGACAGAGCTCAAAAATAGTAATAATAAAATGGCAATAACTACATATCTATCAACAATTGCTTTCAATAGAAGTGGATGAAATGATCCAATAAAAAAATAGGGTAGCTGAATGGATAAGAAAACAAAACCCTTACATATACTGCCTACAAGAGACTCACTTCAGGTCAAAAGACACACAAACATTGAAAGTAAAAGGATGGGAAAAGTTATTTGAAGAAAGGACAAACAAAAAAAACCAACAACAAACAAACAAAACCTGTGATAGCAATACCAGACAATATAAACTTTAAAACAAAGACAAAGAAGGACCCAATGATCCTACTTCCTGGTATTTACCCAAAGAAACCAAAACGCTACTTTGAAGGAACATGTGTATCTATATGTTCATCGCAGCATTGTTTACAATGGCTAAGGTATGGAAGCAGCCTGGGCGTCAATGAATGGATGAATGGATAAAAAGGAGGTAGTACATATATACAGTGGAATATTGCTTGGCCAGGGAAGAGAATGCATTCTTGCCATTGGCTGCAGCATGGATAGACCTGGAGGGTATTGTATTGTGCTGAGTGAAGTATGTCAGACAGTGAAAGATGCAATATTATTTCACTTATTTATAGAATCTAAAGAACAAAATAAACAAACAAAATAGAAAGAGACTCATAGATGCAGAGAACATTTTGATGGTTGCCAGGTGGGAGGGGGGTTGAGATGGTGGGTGAAAAAGGGGAAGGGATTAAGAAGTACAAATTGGTTGTTACAAAGTACTCATGGGGATGTAGGGTATAGTATAAGGATTATAATAAATAATATTGTAATAACTACATGTGGTGTCAGACGTGTACTAGATTTATCAATGTGATAGATGGGAGGGCAGTTGGAGGGCAGGGTGAAAAATGTGAAGGCATTAAGAAGTGCAAATTGATAGTTATAAAATAATCATGGGGATGTAAAGTAAAGCATAGTCAATACAGTTAATAATATGGTTAATAACTATGTATAGTGCCCAGTGGGTACTAGATTAGTCAGGGTATCACTTCTTACATTATACTTATATAAATGTCTAATAATATGCTGTACACCTGAAATAAATATAAAATAATATTGAATGTCAACTGTAACTGAAAAATTAAAAAGGAGAGAAAGATAAAGGGTAATAAGTGGTCCATATTTCCAGGTATAAAAAATATGTCACGAGGATGTAATGTATAGCACAAAGAATATGTTTAATAATATTGTGATAGTGTGGTATGGTGTCAGATGGTTGCTGAACTTATTATGGTGACCACTTCTTAGGTATTTAAATGTTGAATAACTATTGTCTATATCTAAAACTAAAATAATATTGTATGCTAACTATATTTTTAATAAAAATCTTTTTTAAAAGTGACTAAAAGAAAATATAGAGAAAGTAAACATATATACATATTTTTCTTCCGTTTTCAAAAAAATAAGATAGATTTGATATATGTACACGCAGATGTACATATGCATGTGTGTGTGTGTATTGTGTGTATTGTATGTGTGTGTATGTTTAATTTTTTTGCCACATTGTATGTGGGGAGAGTGGGTGTTAGCTATAGTCTGGTAGTCATTACCAGGAAATGTTATAAACTTAATGCATATAATTAAAAATAATTTACCCTCAACAGGGAAATTATTAAAATCCAGAGGTTTTTGTCTACTTATATTTAAAAAATAGTATCTTGTTACTTAAAATGATATAGTAGGAGAACATGGTTATTAAATCAAAGAGTTTGGTGTTTGAATCTTATTTCTAATACTTTGTGTAATATCCAAGATCTTATCATCTTGGGGAGTTATTAAGCTCCTAACGCCCCAGTTTCCTAGTGAGAAAAACTTGACTCCATGGGTTGTAAAGAGGATTTAGTGAGACTACAAAGACATATTTTTTAGATGCCTTGCAATTTCCTGTGCTTTTTCCACAGGGGCCACTTAGTAGATACTACTTTTACTTATTTTGAAAGCCTAATGCCTCTCACTGAAACCACCCTGATGTACAAGATGAATGAGCACTATTAGTACCCTAATGTTTGAATGGAAATGAAGAATTCCCTTTAGGAAGGCTTTCTTTGTATGCTTTTTTGTAAACATACTTTGCTTCCTTGCAAATCATTGCAAAAAGTTCCTTCTTCCAGGAGGCCCCAGATAAATTCCACCCAGCTCAGTTAATCCTGGCATTACAGTTAATCAATTTAAAATCCTCAAAAGAATAAATCACTTCTAAGGTTCTGCCAATCATAGTTTATGATAGCAGCAGGTGGGCCATGAGCCATTCATTCATTCATTCACTCATTCATTCATTATTAATTCACTCATTTATTCAAGAAATGCTAAAGTGTGACTGTATAGGAGTGTTGGATTTCTCCAGAAACAGAAAAAGAATGGGGAATGCAAGTGTGCATAATTGTTTTATCTAGTATCTCAAAATCTTGAGCAGTTTTCTATATTCACTTCATACTCTTGCATATAAACTACATAGTCAAAGATGAAGAGAATAATACTTCCCATAACTGTAGGGTATTTCAGTGTTTGTGAAGAGCTGTTAGCTCATTTGATTTTGACAATCCCATGAGGCTATTATTCTCAACTCGGATATATGTCTAGGATGATAAGAAGTGAAGCTGGCCTCAATGTTAATGCCTCAGTAGATTTACTATGAAGACACTATATCTAATTTTGTGTTTGTAATTTTTAATTTTATTCCATAAAGAAGGCTCTCAGTATTCATGGGTTTCAAGACACATAAACCTATCAATACTAACTGTCTCCAATAGAACTGTGCTTGTTTTGCTTTTGTTTTGTTTTACTGTGTTGTGAAGCTATTGCTTGTAACAATAGTCCCTAAACTATCCAAACTAGTGGTTCTCAACTATATTATACATAATATAATAGTTATCTGGAGAAAAAATTTTAAATGTTATTCCCAATTTTCCATCCTATACTGCTTCTGTTTTGATAGTCTAGTTTGCAAACTTGAGAATACATAGCATATGTAGCATATGTGATATGCATGTTATATATGATATATGATACATGTGATATATATATAAAATACATGATTATATTTATATATTATATGATATATTTATGCAATGAATCTTATATAGAATATATTTTATTCACATATGTGTGCGTATGTCCTGTACACCTGTATCCCAGTTAAGTCTGCTAGTCTTAAGATCATATGTTGAGAATCAAATACACACCAATAATTTTAAAATTGAAAGTAACTTTAGAATTTGTCTGCTAATGACATTCCTCATTTTAAGATAAGCTGAAGTTTTTGCTCCCCTGTTGGTGGCTTCCAATTTAAAAATGGTGACAACTCCAAGAGGCTAGAGAGGTGGTAGAAGACCCAGTTTGGTTAAACACTCTCTTTCAAAGTAGCCCTTTGAGCAGACGTTTGGAGGTATTCATTACACTTGTATTGAACCCTGCCACAGACACAACTAATCATTCAGAACACTTTGGTGACAACCTCACCACTAGACTTCAGTACCACTTTCACAATAGCCACCACAAAAATAAAGCCGTATATGTTGGCCCCAAAATAAGACGTAAATGGTTTTCACATCTCTAATTTTAGTCCCATTGCTAACTCACCTATTTCTCTTCAAATCCTGCCTCAATTTTAACCTCTGTTCCTTCCACAAGGTCTCTACTTCCTGCCAACCACCTGGTGCTGTCTCATTCCAACAGTTCGCAGTTGCCTGTTTCTCTACTCCTCCATTCCATCTGCCATAAAGCAGGTACTGCAAAACCATTATTAAAATCTTTAGAGATGCCATCTGCTGCCTAGTGTTGTCTATGAATCGTTCCACATTATAAATATTACCTTTGCAGGGTGTGTGGCCTGAGACCTCTGAGAGACTGGACCAAATAACTTAATATCATAATTACCATCATGGTCTGGAAGACTACAACATTCAAATATTATTTTACCAGTAAAAGCAATGGCTTCTAAAACAGTGAAATATCCTCCTTTTTCCTTATCCACTTCCCACTATCTAATCAAATATCAGTCCTGAATCAAAGATTCTGGAAGATACCACCCCTTTTAAGTTATGCTAAGAATCAACCACGAACTATAATGTAGCCAACACTCAAAAGAAATCATTTAGAGATTTTGAATATAATGGAATGTCTTAGAAAATATATACTGTTATAGGATTAGTTGAAGGTAATCAAAGGTAATCATTGTACTCAGCTAGGAATTAATTGAAGGAGTGAAAACAAACCTGTTTCTCCACCTATTCTTTTACTAAATAACACGATTTCTTTAGTCTTTACCATTTAGCACTATTATTTTTATAATTACAAATTTACAGTATATTTCAATAAATATTTAATCTCAAATACTAAATCATATTTATTATGAAAAGTACATGTTAAAATCACTTAAATATCCATATGAAATACAAAACTGGTTAAATGATTTAAATGATATGCATCTTTATGTATACAATTGTATTTCCTTTAGTCTAAAGGATTTATATATGTGTAATATTTTTCAAACAATATAAGATCTCATCGTGTGTATTATTTTATAAAGTAAATCTTAACAGCATGATGTAAATGGTTCTGAAACCAAAATATAAATTACATATTACTTTCAACAGCACAGTAATATGCATAATTAACTACTTAAATTTGATAGAATAACCCAGCATCACCACCTGCTGTCTAAAACAGAAAATTCAATTTAGTGAGTTTAATTGCGAGTTACGGAAATAGGAGCTCAAAATGTGGTGCAGTTATAAATCATCATGAGGATAAAGCACCATTATCACCATTATGTCTCAGATTTTAAGGTTTTTAAACAATGTAGTTTTTGAGCATATGTGCAGATTTTTAAATATATTGGTATTATGAAAAATAAAAGAGCTAAATGGAACAAAATAAGTAAAGCCAAGTCAAATAAATAAACGTTTTCAACCTGAGTACTCTGTTGTACTATAAAGATAAGAGAATTTGATTTTTCTACCACAGAATCTCATCAGCTTTCCCTCTTATTGATTATACTTAATGACTACACATGTTTATTCCTCTGTATGTATGTTACTTTTAACAGGTATATTATCGATGTGATGAAGAGGGAAAACATGGCCTTTTCAAATTCAATTGGGATTTGTACTTGTTAGCTTTGAGCTCAGTCTAGTGAAGTAGCCCCTCTGAAAACCCTGCTACAGATTATAAAAATTGGGGTATCAACATGGACTTTGTAGGGTTTTATGAGACTTTCAAATACAATATGTAAAGTACTGGGGAGACATATTATGCACTGAATAAATGACATCTCTGATTATATTCTTTTATTCCACAATTTTCGTATAAGAAAAAATAAAAAAACATAGGCCTCCTCTACAGTTTCAACTGAAAGTTTATTAACACTTCTGTTTGTGCAGTATGTTGCCACATGCTTAGGTTAAATTGACTTAATTTATTTAATTTGTAATCTTTTGAGTTCCCTATCTGTACCCTTGGCAACATAGTGGAGCACTATACTGAAATCCCAAATCTGGAAATTTCAAATCATATCAGACCATGTAAGATGTCAGGGATATCATGAGAAAGCCTAAGAAGTCTTATCTTTCAAATAAATGTAAAGCACGGGACCTGAGTCAGTCACTCAATTAACCGTATAAAAGCATCAAATTTATGGTAGGCGAGCCTTACAGTTTCAGCCTACAATCCAATCGGCGATTTTTTTTTTTGACAAGGAGAATAGGAGAGGAGTACAAATGTTTTCATGAATATATTTGGATTCATCTGATGATGTGGGGTCACTTTGGAACGAGTATCTCCCTCATGGACAAGCCTCCAACAGGTTTTAAAGAATGAACTTTTTTCCTGTGTACTGAGATAGTCCAATACACGGTAGTGATTTTTAAAAACATCACAAATTCTTACTTATCCTTAGAGAAATAATGTTGTGAGTACAGCCATCATTATGAGTCTTCTGTAGAAATTCAATTAGGTAAGAAAAATGAAGTGGGTTTATACCATGGAACTCTTCAGTTCTACATAGACCGATGCAAGGGATGGATAATAAAGTAAATAGAGAGACGGATGGATGGATGGATAGATACATGGGTAGACAGATGGAGAGATCTCAAAAAAGAAGTTTACCAATGGAGAAAGGAAACTGTTCCTTACACCAGAATTCCAACTAATGAAAGTCACAGGAATGATAGAAATAGAAAATCACTATTTGGAAACCACTCTAGTAATACCTATTTCCGGTAAAAATTGTCCATGGATTTGCAGAAAAAAAGCTTAGTGAGAAGCAGGATGATTACATGATCTCAAAGTAGCGCACAACAAGATAGTTATTAACTAAAAAGAGAAAGGTGGTAACTTTACATTGGAGAAAATTGGGAGATATCACCTTTATAAATGGCCCATTCGTGATGCATTGAAAAAGACACATCACTTCTGTGATATTCCTGTCACAAATGCATAACTGGAATTTAATAATAGGGAAACATCAAACAAACCCAACTGAGGAACATTTTACAAAATAACTGTTCTGTGTTCTTAAAAAATATCTGCCATAAAAGACAAAGAAAATTAAGGATCTGTTTCAGATTTAAGGAAGATAAACAGACATGACAAGTCCATGCAGCATGTCATCCTGGAATGATTAAGACATTAGTGGTACACATGGCTAAATTTGAGTATGGCTTCTAGGTTAGATACTAGTGTTATTAATGTCAGTTTCTTGATTTTATTTATCATAATATGGCTAGGTAACAGAAGATGAATACTGACGTATTTAGATGCAAAGGGTATCATGTCTGCAACTTACTCTCAAATATTTAAGAAAAATATATAGCTCTTAGTTATGTTTTTATCTATATTTATATCTATATCCATAGCCATACCCTTAGGTGGGGAAGGAGGGAGGAAAAGAAGGAAAGAGGAAGGGTGGGAGAGCGAGAGCAAGAGCAAGAAAGAGAGAGAGGGGGGAGAGAGAGAGAGAGAGAGAGAGAGAGAGAGAGAGAGAGAGAGAGAGAGAGAGAGAGACAGAGAGGTTTTGCTATGTGGAAATTTTCGGTACCAATTTTGCAACTTTCTTGGACATCTGGAATTACTTCAAAATTAAAAATTGAAAATGGTAAAAGAAGACGAAGGAGGAAAACAAAGAGAAAAAGAAAGAAGAAGGGGAGAAAGAAGTGTACAATGGCTTACCTTCTCAGAATAGTTTATACCAAAATCCCCTTTTTCCTAGCTGTTCCATAACCTCTGGCATGTAAGCGCAAATTTATTGAAGATAATTTAGATGGAAGTGGAGAATAAAGAACCAGGAGCTGGAGTTTGGGATAAACTGCATATCTAATTGAATGTGTTTCCTGTCATCCAGTTCCAGGACAATGTCTGGCACATAGGAAATGCTTGATGAATATGTATTAAAGGAATAATGTACAATACTTACTTTGTGATTTGTTCAATGTTTAGTCTCCTCTTTTGCAATTATCCTAATGCCTTCCTAAAATCTGTCCATTAAACTTGTAGGGTTCGTAAATATATAATTATTCGACCTGAGTAACCCTTTAAAAAAGGAAACTAAATTGTGTGAGACAGCAAAAGATGAAATCTGAGTATTACTTAAAAATCAACCTTTGGTGTCTCTGCTGGCCAATGCTAAGAAGCATTGTGGTTACCTTACATTTTTTTCCCCTAGTCAGCAACTGTAAACTTCCTTGAACATTAATTAAACATTAAAAGTCTTAAACAGCTGTCAACGAATTATGGCAAAAATAAGATGGCTGGTAAAGTATAGCTCATATTTCAAACCAAAATCCAAAGCCACAGCAACAGCAACATTTAGTTTTTTGGAATATGAACTGTGAAATTTGAAATTACCAGAGTAATTGGAACTGCTAGAGAAGTTTAAAGGAGTCTCAATTAAACTGGACATGTAAACCAACCGAGGGGAAATGTGTGGCAAGAAATGTCTCAAACCTGCCTCACTAATTTTGTATCCATTTTTGGTGACATCTGAATTTGACTTTATATTAGATGGTGTACTAAACAGCCCAAGTCTGAGAATGCCTGTAAGCCTTCAGTCTAAGGTAATTCCTTGAATAGAAAATTTCAAGATGACAACAAATTGATGTCATCTGCACACTCTACCCATAGCTAATGAATCCAACAGTGAGGTCTCGACACAGTGCCAACCAATGCATACAACCAGTGACACCTATATGGTGACATGGGGTGAAAATTTGAGGTACGTGGATAATGGTTACAGTGGAGCTTTATGTTTTGTTTTTTTCTGATGGAATTATTGAGACATAACTGCCATAAAATAATTCCATATGTTAATTGTGCAAAATTTGATGTTTTACCATATATACACCCATGAAATCATCACCAAAATCAAGATATAGTACAAATCTATCACTTCCAAAACTTTCCTCCTGCCCCTTCGTCATCCCTTTCTCTTGTCCTCTCCACCTCCCTTTCACACGTGGCAACCACTCATCTGCTTTCTACCACTTCATGTTATTTTTGTTTGCTAGAGAAGATAGAAAGAACCATGCATTGTGCCGTTCCTATTTTATATACATCTTTTGCTTAGCATATTTTGATAACATTTACATCCATGTTGTAGCATGAATTCCTTTTCATTAGTGATTGGTACTCTTTTTTAACTATACAGCATTTTGTCCATTCATCAGCTGATGAGCATTTTGGATTGTGTCCAGTTTTTATCTATTACAAATAGAGCTGATATTAACATTCATGTAAAACTTTCGTCAGGATATATGCTTTTATTTCTCTTGGGTAAATAACTAGGAGTGGTCTGTTTTTAAGGGTTTAAGTAACTGCAAACTATTTTCCAAAGTGGTTGTACCATTTCACTCTCCTAACAGGAGTGTATGTATGATGGTTTTAATTCCACAACAACCTTGCCAACACTCAGCACAGTAGGTCTTTTTCCTTTATTTCAGCCATTCTAATAGATGTGTAGTGTTAGTTCTCTGTGTTATCCCATTAATTAGTATTTCCAAAATGACTAATGATACTAAGCATCTTTTGACATGTTCATTTGTAGTCAGTATATGTTCATGGGTGAAGTATTTAGTCAAATATCTTGCTCATTTTTAGTCGGATTGTTTGTTTTCATTATTATTGCATTTTAATAGTTCTTTATATATTCTGAAGACATATCCTTTATCAGATACCATTAAGCATACATAGCATATGCACAGACACCATATTTTGCCATGTATAATACTCTCCCATGTATAATGTGCACCCACGTTTTTGGCCCAGATTTTAGAGAGAAAAATCTTTCATTTAAATTTTTAATTCAAATTTTAATTTGTTTATGTTTAGGTACTTGTTTTTTGTATTATGAAGGAATTTTAGCATTTATTTATTTATTTCTACACTTTTAACTCAGAAACATACTTGTAAATAAAAGAATTAAAAACATTTGTATAGATATAGAATTAGTGCTATCCCTGTGTAATGTACATCCTTATTATTGACTCACAAATTTGGGCAAAAAAGTATGCGTTATACATGGCAAAATATGGTATGCTTTGCAAATGTTTTCTCCTGGATCATCATTTGCCTTTTCATTCCCTCAACAGTGTCTTATGAAGAGTAGATGTTTTTAATTGTAAGGAAATCCCATTTATCAATTCGTTCTTTTATGTACCATGTTTTTGTTTTGTTTTGTTATGGTGATAATAGATGTGAATTAGGAGGGCTTATGAAAGCTACTGAAAAGTAAGAAAAAGTTTAGTTCGTCTAAAATTTTGGAACAACTTTCTACCATAAGTTGTACTTTCGGACCCAAAACATACTCCCTTGATGTGACTACACAGCAAGAGGTCAATATAGCTTCTAGGATGTACACCTAGATTAGTTACTATTAATCTTCATTATGCTATGAGGGAGACTCCAAGGAACCATAACTACTGAGAGATTCCCTATGAATGGCAACTGATGTCATTTACAAGCAAATATGTCAGGAAGATCACAATATCAATGTAAGGTCTAGCAGAAGGACTCCTAGGTGGCATAATTGCTTTGAGATGCCCATTAGTTGTGAAGCACAGTAGGTCCCAAACCATATGCTCTGAAATGAAGTGGAAATGAAGAGAAAATCAGGATGCATCATAAGCACATAATGAAATGCAATATTAACATAGAAAAGTTTCTCCAAATCCAAAATCTTTTTGGATTATACAATAAGAGTGACCTACATAATAAGCAGAAAACCATCACTGTCTTTGTCTTTTTGAAGACAGAAATCTTAAAAAAAAAATATTTTTTTTTGTTTTTAAAGCATGGATCAAATACCATTGAAAATATTTTAGCAAGTATCATTATAATATTTGAGGTACTCTGAAAAGATTTCATTGAATAATGGATATAATAGTTTAAATTATTTGCCTTTTTAACATGTGTAAATTGAGCTGCTGTAGAATTCTAGGCACTGTTGTTGGCATTGGGTATACACAGCCAAGAACAAAATATATATTAGGTGGGGATAAATGCTATGAAGAAAAATAATCAAAGAGGGTGGTTAAAGGTTGATAGGGATACATTATTTAAATAAAAGGATAGGTTGGGTGGCTGGTTAGCTCAGTTAGTTAGAGCACGTTGCAACTAACACTGAGGTTGCCGGATCGATCGCCGCATGGACCACTTTGACCTGCGCCCTCTTTAAAAAAAAAGGAAAGAAAAAATAAATAAATAAGAGGATAGGCAACAAATGAATAATACAAATAAGCAAACAAACAATCATAGACACAGACAACAGTTTACTGGTTACCAGGGGTTAGGGGAAGGGGGATGGTAGAAGAGGAAAAGGGGTCAAATATATGGTGATGGAAAGAAAACTGACTCTGAGTGATGAACACACAATAAGATGCAAAATAAATTATTGTTAAAATTCTGATTCTTTCAAGTACCTGTCATCAGTTGCTTTTCACATATACTTTATGAACTTCAACATGTCTCTAATCTTTGGATGCATTTAATACCATAGGAAAAATTCCTTTGTATTTGCTGTAGGCTTATGTCTTTGTGCATGTGTCCATTTAGGAAAGGCTATGGCAGGTGCATCTGAGAGAACTGAGTTCTGATCTGTTGAAATTCAATTCATAAATTTTCAAGAGGGTTTCTATTTCAGCTTCTCATCCATCACCCACCTGAAAATATAAGAAGGATAAAATGAAAGCTGAATTTCAATGTAAGAAAGATAGAAAAGCTACACATTTGGAGAGTTTTCCTGGGAGCCAGTTTAAAATTGTCAGCAATACTTATCATTGTAAGATTAAATAGGGAAAAAAAAATGTAACTTGTACATAGTCACTTCTGCTAATTACTCTAAAACCTAAGTGGTAAAAGAAAAACTTTGTAAAGAATATTCCTCTCATAAAGTTGGCCTCTGTAATTCACTTTTAGCTTTTTTCTCTTTATAGAGTTATTGTAATATTTTGTTCTTGGTGTTTTTCAGGGAAAAGAGGAAACAAAATAAACATGTCATGCAAATTATTTAAATTGGCTAAGGAAGGGAGAAATGTGTTTATGCAAAGCAGTCTGTGTCCACAAAGATGATGCAACAATTTATAAACACTATTTTGGTAACATCAGGTTTTTACCAAAGTGATAAACTTTTCCTCTGCTTTGTCTCTGTAACACGTTATACAGTTCATCAGTCAGGTGTAGGCCTTAATTGAAGGCAATTTTATATCTCCAGTTGAAAAGTATGTTTGCAATTTAATTCAGACCAATTCCATGATAAGTAATATGGGCCTTTCTTATTTTCTGAGACAGGGGACATGATACTTCTTTCTCCTTGGTCATGAGTTTTAGGAGAAAAGAAAATCAAAGTGAGGTTAGGGGAAACAAGGCAAGTATCTATTCAGAGATAAAGCCAGCAAAAAATGTGTGGGTAGGGTTAATTACATGACTGGGTTTTCTTCATGAATAACAACTTGCTCTAAAGAACTTTCCATTTAAGACACTCATGATAACAAACTACATTTTGGGGGGTAAACTCATTAAACAACAACAACAACAAAAAAAAAAAACACTTGGGATTCCTGACCCAGAGAGTAAAGGAGTTATGTCTGCTCTAAAAATGGACAAAGTGATAAACTTTTCCTCTGCTTTTTTTCTACATAGCCTCTCTTAGCTGTTGCTTTAATTATTTTTATAAGAATATTGTTCAGCCAAGATTAATATAGAAGGGGCAGACAGTACATACACATTCTTTGGAGAGCCTGTACTAGTTTTCAAAAATTCATGAAATATTTATAGAATAAATTAGGTCTAAATAGCCATATAAGAGATGCTTAATACTAATATATGTCCTTCATGTCAAATCAGCACTTTACTTTTCTAAGTTGGAAAGGGTGAATGTTTATATTAGCTTCACATAGAAGGTACAGCTTAAGATATTGAGTTACATGGCTTAACCCCCAAATTGAAAATAAAGTCATTTCAACATGATCTTTAAATAAATTTAATTCAGTTAGAATTCAGCTTTCTGAATGTAAGTAATAAAGTATACCTAGAATTGTGTTGGGTTCTCATTCATCAAGTTGCAAGGATATTTATTTCCTTACGAAAGAGTAATTATTTTGAAATCAATGGATTTCCAGTCAAGATAGTAGAGTAGGTAAATGCTGTGCTCTCATGACCACATCAAAATTACAGTTAAACTACAGAACAACCATCATTAAGAAGCACCTGAAGTCTAGCTGAACAGGGGTACATACACAACTAAGGATATACAGAAGAAGCCACATTGAAACTGGTAGGAGGAACAGAGACAAAGAAAGCTGATCCCACACCCATGTGTAGCATTTAAAACTCTGGAGGGGTATCTTGGCTTCAGAGGTCCCTCCCTGAGGAGTGAGGGGTCCCAGCTCCACACCAGGTTCCCCAACCCAGGGTTCCAGCGCAGGGAAGAGAAGTCCCCATAACTTCTGGCTGTGAAAACCAATGTAGATCGTGGCTGACTGAGACAGAGGATGGCTGGAGTTGAAGGCATCCTCTTAAAGGGCCTGGGCATGGACTTACCCACTGTCTGTGAACTCCAGTACTGGGGCAGCAGCTTGAAAGACACCAGCAACATATGGGAGGAAATGAACTGTCTGACTTCAGGGCCAAGGCTGGAGGGGCAGCTTTCTCCCAGACAGAAGGGCAGGCAAAAGCCATTGTTCCTTTGTTGAGCCCTACCTCCTCCCAGTGTGTAGAAACAGGCAGCCACTATATCTGCGTCACCATCAACCAGGCTAACACATTGCCCTGGTGATTCCCTGAGACCCCACCCAACTTGCAGGCCCACCCAAGCCACTTCCAGTGGCTTTTCTATACAAACAGCCTGTTTAGGCTCATATTACAGACTTTCCTAAAATCTCTCAAAGGTCCACAAATTCCAAAAAAGCAATATCTGGCCTTCCTGTGTCTTCTACCTCAAGACCTGCATTGGTGGCAGCCAGCCTTGGTTCATGCTTGGCATCTTCCAGGCACCTCTAAGTCCAGTGAGGGTGGTGGGTATCTGTGAATTGCTTTGTGGATTATTCCAGGTGTTTCCGGGCAGGGTACAAACTGCAACTAAACTTGGCCGGTGGTGGGGCCCCTCCTGTGAGGCTCCAGGGCCAGCACACCCCTTGGACAGCTTCAGAACCAGCCAGAGTGCCATCCCACTACCTCCATGGATGACACACCCAAAAGGCAGACTGGGCAGGTACCAGAGGCCTGCTAAAGCAAATTCTCTTTGTAGGGTCAGCTCCTTCACAACAGCTCCTCCACTGAAATCATGGCCAGTTCTCACAACAAATTAGCCCTAGGACTAAGCTTTCCCATTGATGTACAAACAGCAACCAAGACTTAACTCCAACAGGGGTACATACACAACTCACACAAGGGACACACTTGCTCAGGTGACCAAGGAGACTGCACCACTGGGCCCCAAAGGACATCTACTACATAAAACCACTCTGCTAAGACCAGACATAGAAGCCTTACCTAATACATAGACTCAAACACAGGGAAGCAGCCAAAATGGGAAGACAAAGAAACATGCCCCAAATACAACAGGACAAAGCTACAGAAAAAGAACTAAACAAACGGAGATGAGAAATCTACCAGATGCAGAGTTCAAAGCACTGGTTATAAGGGTGCTCAGTGGTCTTAGTGACAACTTCAACAAAGAGTAGGAAGCAAACAAACAAAAAAATCAATCAGAAATGAAGAATATAATAACTGAAGTAAAGAATACATTGGAGGGAATCAACAATAAATTAGATGAAGCAGAGCATCAAATCATCTATTTAGAAGATGAGATAACAAAAAACAACCAATTAGAAGAGTAAAAAGAAAAAGGAATCCAAATAAATGAAGATCGTTTAGGGGGTCTCTGGGACAACATTAAGTGTACCAACATTCATATTATAGGGGTACTAGAAAGAGAAGAGAGAAAGCAAAGGATTGAAAATGTATTTGAAGAAATAATGACAGAAAACTTCTCTAATCTGGCAAAGGAAATAGACACACAGGCCCAGGAAGCAGAGTCCCAAATAAGATGAACCCAAAGAGGCCCACACCAAGACACATTATAATTAAAATGTCAAAGATTAAAGACAAAGAAAGAATCTTAAAAGCAGCAAGAGAAAAGCAGTTAGTTACCTACAAGGGAGCTGAATACAACTGTCAGTTGATTTCTCAACAGCAACTTTGCAGGCGAGAAGGGATTAACACAAAATATTCAACGTAATGAAAAGCAAGGACCTACAACCAAGATTACTCTAGCCAGCAAAGCTATCATTTAGAATTTAAGGACAGATAAAGATCTTCCCAGACAAGAAAAAGCTGAAAGAGTTCATCACCACCAAACCAGTATTACAAGAAACGTTAAAGGGACTTCTTTAAGGAAAAATAAAGATAAAAAATATGAATAATAAAGTTGCAATAAATGCATATCTATCAGCAATTACTTTAAATGCAAACAAAGTAAATGCTCCAATCAAAGACATAGGGTGGCTGAATGGGGAAGAAAATAAGACCCTTACATATGCTGCCTACGAAAGACTCACTTTAAATTGAAAGACACACACAGACAGAACGTAAAGGGATGGAAAAATATATTTCATGAAAATGGAAACAACAAACACATAAAAAAGCTGTGGTAGCAACACAGACAAAATAGACTTAAAACAATGACTACAACCAGAGACATAGGACTCAGTAATCCCATTTCTGGGTATTTATCCAAAGAAAACAAAACACTACTTTGAAGCTACATATGCATCCACATGTTCATTGAAGCATTGTTTACAATAGCCACAATCTAGAGGCAACCTGGGTATTTACGAATGGATGAACAGACAAAAAGGAGGTGGTACATATACACAATGGAATATCACTCAGCCGTATAAAAGAATGAAATCTTGCCATTTGCAACAAAATGGATGGGCCAAGATGGTATTGTGCTGAATAAGTCAGACAGAGAAAGATAAATGCCATATGATTTCACTTACATGTGAAATTTAAACAACAAAATAAATTAACAAACGAAACAGAAACAAACTCATAGATACAGCAAACAGTTTGATGGTTGCCAGATGGGAGGGGAGTTGGGGGTGTGTGTGAAAAAGTGAAGGGATTAAGAAGTACAGGGGTGGGCTGGATGGCTCAGTTGGTTACAGCGCGAGCTCTTAACAACAGGGTCGCCAGTTCAATTCCCACATGGGCCAGTGAGCTGCGCCCTCCATAACCAGATTGAAGGACAACGACTTGGAGTTGATGGGCCCTGGAAAAACACACTGTTTCCCAATATTCCCCAATAAGAAAGAAAAGTACAAATTGGTAGTTACAAAATAGTCGTGGGATGTATAGTTTAGCATAGGTAGTATAATCAATAACATTTTAATAACTATGTATGGTGTCAGATGGGTAGTACATTTATCAGGGTGATCACTTCATAAGTTATATAAATGTCAAATCACTATGTTGTATACTTGAAATTAATATAATATTTTATATAAGCTATAATTGAAAAAAATTTAAAGTATATTAAAAAAAGAAAAATAGTTACTTTAGATTCTACATGCTCAAGCATTTTCTTTGCCTTCTTATTGCAGAGAAGTCAGGTCTTCAGGGGATTTATGGATGAAGAAAAATACATTCTTTCCATATTATAGAATATTTCTATCACTAAATATAACTTAATGCCAATCTCTGCAGTATCCATCTCTATTACAAAAAGCCTAATAAACACTGGAGTTGGAAACATTTGTAGATTCTTGAGAGATTTCTAATTTTTAGTTGGCAAGAGTCATAAAAGGTTTAACTTTTGTCAAAGATATTGATATTTCATGGAATTGTAATAAACTTAAGCTGTGCCTTTATGGTATGAGTATAAAAAGAAGAAAAAAATGTTTTTTCTTATTTTCTTTTTGTTTTAACAGTGGCTTAAACATAGACTATTTGTTTATATTTCTATCAAGGTCTTTATCTTAACAAGGGGAATACAATGTTTTCCATTATATTTCTGATATTGTTATGGTTCTTTTTCTTTGTCCAATGTTTCTCTAAATATTTTTCTCTTATTGCACCACTAAGATTATTTTAAATTTATACATCATTTCTCTCCTTCATATGTGCAATTTTTTATTCCTTTCTGGACACTTCCTAATGTGCCAACCTTCCATGTCTTAGTAGGCCCTTTTCAATCCTCAGATTGTCATGTAATTGAGGTATAGACAGTCTTGAGGGCTAAATTATATTCAAAGTCTGAGCTATGTTCTACTATTAACTGATAAATATGTTTTAAAACCCCTCAGTTAAGTAATAAACCATTTAATCAGCAATGGCCTAGAAAACATTGGGGAACAGTAATAAACCTAGGAGAAGTAGGTCACCATGGATCCTGATTAGTTTTTGGAAGACAATTTGCCCCTCCCATCTCCCCAAGTCCCTTGAAATCTTTAAGAATAGTATGCATTTCCTAGAAGTGGAAACACTCTCCCATGAGCTATATAAATTGCAAGATAATCCTAGTAAATTGTGTAATGATTGTGACTTGCAGTGTTCCAGAAGAGAATCTGAGTGTGCATTAAAGATGCTTCTCCTTTGCATTGTCTTAAAGAACACATACATATGTACACATTTTCCAGACATAGGATAAATTTCGGTTTTCTACAAAGAAAGTGTTTACAACTATATATCATTCTCAGTGATGACTGAAGACCAGCAGGGAGAACATTGTATGGGTATGAAACAGAAATATTAGAAAACAAAAAGAAAAAAGAATTTCACTAAATATTTTTCATTACCATGAATATATTCTTATATGCATGATGCACTCAAAAAATAAAAGAAACTTATGTTTAAAAATCTAATACAAACTAAAAAATCTAATACAAATTAAAACTCTAAGATTTAAAACTATTTAAAAATTAAGCAAAAAGTATAGCTCATTTTCTAATCAGAGACAAATGGTGAATATATTTAAAATACACATTGTAAGAAATTGGCATCAATTGAACTGTTTTTGAAAAACAATAGCTGGGAAATATGGTATCTGAGATATTTTACCCTCCATCTCTATTCCTTAGGGTTTGGACCATAGTTGGCAGAGATTTGAAGTTACCGGGTTTCCCTGAAGATAAGACCGGGTCTTATATTAAGGTTTGCTCTCAAAAGATTCATTAGGGCTTATGTTCAGGGGATGTCATCCTGAAAAATCATTCTAGGGCTTATTTTCTGGGAAACATGGTAATAAGTCAAGCAGCAGCAAGTATAGGCAAGCCTCTAGTAAGTCAGGTTTTTCAGACCAAGTTTTACAGTCTTGTTTCTGAAATTATCAACTTTGCAGATTGGAGCAGATGGAAAAATGTAAACTAGTTGACAACCTACTATGTGCATTTTATATAAAATTTACATGTAGTGCTCACAACAGCCTCTTCCCTAAATTCACCACACCTGTCTTAAGAGTGAGAAGAAAATGACTGAGAGAGATTAGATCATTTGCCCCAAATCCTCCAGCAAGCAAATGACAGAACCAAGATTCATTCTCAGGTCTATGTGATTCTGAAGTCAGCCATCTTTCTCTTCAATTCTATTGCTTTGTATTTCATAAAGACTGGATGTTCAGTACCTTGGAAGACTGATCTTAAAGATCAGGATGCCTATGAGATGGGAAAGACTAAACAACGTTCTACAGGGAGGGAGGAGGAGGATAGATGAGTTCCTGCAGTGCAGACTGCACAGGGGGTATGTATGTGGCCCAGAGTCAGGCCTGCTTTTGTGCTGGTCTCTGTCATGGCTTATGTTTACTGGTTAGTTGCCTGCATGCCTCGTCTTCCCCATTGATTATGTTCAGTGACATTTCAAAGGCGGAAGTCAAAGACCACATCTTCCCTTTTTACAGAAGACCCTGGGGTGGGGGAGCACAGTGGTCAGATAAAGCTGACCAGATGATGAAAACATTGAGAAGGCCCAAAATACAATAGAAATGATTTGTGAATGTGTGCATTAGTGACACAGCAAGAATTTCCTTTTATAGAAACAGGGCAGACCATGGAGTTTTGATATACACAGCTCCTGTTCCATATCCTTCCGTGAAAAATGACATGAGAGGCATGGTTCTGGGGTGATCTGTCCTGGTATATTCCCTACTCTATGCGCACTGTGCAATCTGATTTTGTAGCACAGGGCACCCCTCTGTGAAGGCAAATGAAGAAACCCTGGAGTCAGGCCCACTCGCTAGAATCCTTGATCATATGTTTATCTTATACGTTGTTTGCTGATTCACTAGTAACCCAAATCTATTATTCAAAGTCACCTATCTCTCTAATCCTCAAATTCAAACCAATTTAATAGTCTAGCCTCACTCAGGTAAGATAAGGTAATCGCTGATATTTGTTGTAAAGCATTTTCTGATTATCAAGGTTCTGTCGCATATGTACCTAATTTTATTTTTCATAGTATTTCATTTAGAAAAACGACATTATTATTTTCCAGTTTTCAAGATGAAGAAACTGAGGGCCAAAGTTGTCACATCTCCTATCACAACACACCACTCATAAATTTGGGGCCAGAATCTGTCTATCTTCACTACTAGACTGACTTACGTAAATATGAACTATAGAGTGCTACATAAATCCTCTTTTATTTAAATGGCAATTTCCATAGCATTGGGAACTTTTGGGTACCCATTATGTTTCAGCATATTTCAAAGCAAATGTAAATGGGGATAAGATCTGACCAGTAGAGAAAGAAAAAAATCACAGAAACTTGAATGGAATTCTTTTCAAGTTTAAAAATGCAAGTAACCAGAACAGAGTCTTGGAAGATATTCTAAATGCGGAGTTTGAAGACAAAGTTCATATAATTAGGAATGTGAAGAAAATATCCAAAACCCAAACCATTTGGAATATAGTTTTTAATAGTCTGTAAAGTAGATAAAGAAAAGCTGTCTGAGTGTTTAGAAATGAGATAATCAAAATTACATGATTGGCACCATGCTGGCTTAGGAAAAAGGTAGATCAAGGAACAGAGGCAAGGACCTGGCACATAGTCAAGTTTTAATCAATGCTTATTAAATGTATGAATGAATGAATGGATGGAATCAATGCTACAGACACGGCTGAGGAAGAAGAACAGGAGGTACCACCCCCAAACAAAGATCTCATCTGTGCCATCCTACAATTCATTTCTCAACTTTTTTTTTTTTTTTTTTTTTAAATTCTACTTTTCTCCAGCTCATGGGTTCATCAGTCTCACCTAGCCCTGCATAGACTGAAGAAAGTTTTGGTTGGAATGGAAGATTTAGGCATGTGATGGTGTGGTGAAACAGCTGAGAGAAGGCATTTACCGAGAGAAGTACAATATTAGATCTGCAGTAATAACAGCTGCCAGTATTTCACTGTGTTCTAGTAGCTTTACTTCTAACTCATTTAATTTGTACAATTCTGGGAAGTAGATATTCCTACCTCCAATTTATTTATCAAAAATAAAGATAAGGGTACCATGTATAAAAGGCAGCAGAGCTGAACTTCTAACCTATGTCTGTCTGAATTCAATGCTTATTGCTATCTTCATTAAACTACTCTCAGACCATAAGGCTAACCCAACATTTTAATTTTGCACATGAGCAATGAGAGGTAATTCAACTAATGCCTGAAGATTATAAAACAGTTATAGATCCAGGTACCATACATCCTTTTTTAGTTAATTTTACATTATACTAAAGCTAGCCTTTAATTTATTATTTGAAGATAAATTTAAAAACCATATATCATAGACACAGAATTATCATTCTTAATAAAACTGCTAGTTTTATAAGTAAAAGACAAATGAGTTGCCTCTGCAGAGACCTTGCCTCTGATATCATATCACCAGGGTTAACTGCTGCTATTTCCATAAAAATCCTTGTGGACCCTAGTCCTGGAGGATTTGGCTAGAAGTTCTTGACTCCTGGTATCCCTAGTCTAGGTAATTGGCTACCCTAGTTACTTAGACCTACCCTGTTTCCCTGAAAATAAGACCTAGCCAGACCATCAGCTCCAATGTGTCTTTTGGAGCAAAAATTAATGTAAGACGCGGTCTTATTATTGTAATATAGACCAGGTCTTATCTAATCTAATATAATATAAGACGGGGTCTTATATTAATTTTTGCTCCAAAAGACGCATCAGAGCTGATGGTCTGGCTAGGTCTTATTTTCGGGGAAACACGGTAGACCATCAGTTTCAGAAGATTGCAATCCATGTGCATATATTAATTTTTTTCCTCCATGTTAGGAGGTATAAAATAAAGGTAAGGATATGTAATTCTTAAATTAATCAAGATTACAAAACTGAACTGAATCTTATGCAATGTTTTCTTCCTTGTTTCTAAAGCTATAGTATTATAGAAAAAGACATCTAGAATTATGTATAAAATACCCTATCCAACATCTAAATCCATCCAGAATGTAAAATTAAATAGATTTAGAAGATTTCTTCAAACTACATAATTCTAGCCTTTGTTGGTTTTCACATATTTCCTAGTATAAATTTAATCTCAGGAAGGTAGATATTTTTATTTATTTAGAAGAGAAAAATCATTTCTTGATTAGTTATTTAAATATTTTTGACACTGCTGCTGTCAAAACAATCTTAAACAAGAAACGATTTTGAATACTGACTTGGGGTCTTCCAGTTTAAAATGAAAAGAAAAAAAATGAAACTGGCATATGCTTAGCACACTAATTATAGACTTGGGTCACAGAATATTCCACAAAAAGCAATTGAAATTCTTTCCTTTGAAATAACAAAATAATGGCATTAACAGACCATAGTCACAGTGAAAAATTGGAATAACAAGAAAGTGGGAAGAAATTCCAAGGTTAATGCCAAAATGCCAAGATAAAATGCAAAGAATGATGATGGTTCTTTACTTTTCAAAGATTAATTTTCCAGTACTTCTGGGAATAAGTATGGGAGTGCATTATATTGGTAAAATGCCATACTTTTCCACACCTAAAGTCTACTGAGAAGAATAATTACAAAATTCTCAATGGTAGTTATTCCTGAACATTTGCTTGTCAAATTTCATTACATACAAACTCAAAGTGAGGACACTGCTGTTAGTTGCTAAAATGAAAAACGTTTTCTGGTTCTAGAAAACTGCTATGAAATCTCCAACACTTGGAATGCAAATAGATGGCACTCATGGGGAATCAAACATAGACTTGCCCTTGTCCTTATCAGGTGGAAGAGGTTGAAGTCCCCACCTGGCTTTGCAAAGATGGTGGAACGGTTTCCTCCACATTTACCTTCTTGTATAGTGGGGAATGCTACCTTTCGAGTTACTTGTGTCTTAAGAGTGTCCTGATTGAATGTAAATTTTCCTGAACCCACTTTAGTTCAAATCAGTTCAATCTCCTCTTCTATGCTGATTCTGTTAGCAAATACAGCTGCCTAGAGAATGGGTTGAGGAAGATTTTGAGAAGACGTTTAGACTTAGTGTGAAACATCACTATGATGAAATGATCCATCCATTGGTTGATGGCAGGGACAAGGGGGGGAAGGATTGGAGAGAGCTTGGTGGTGGGTGGGAAAAGCAAAGGTATTTATAATGTTCATTTTCCATCTCTGTTTTAAATCATTCTTAGTTGTTAAGAAAAAGGAATGTCAGGCACAAAATACAAATTGTCAAGTCTAATTTAATCTCTTAATATCTCCAAAGAAACATATTTTTATATTTATGATGCTAAAGACAACAGAAAATATGCATCTAATAGATAATGATATAATATTGTATATCTTGACTTGACTTCCAATCAAGATGGCAGAGTAGGTAAAAACTGTGCTCACTTCCTCCAATGATCTTATCAAAATTACAACTAAATTATAGAATAACTACCATGGAGAACCACCTGAAGACTAGCTGAACAGAACTATAACTAAGGATATAAAGAAGGAGCCATGTGAAGACTGGAAGGAGGGGTAAAGGTGTGAAGTGGTCTGGTTTCACACCCATACGTGATGGTTAAGAATAGGGGAGATATCTCGGCTGCAGAGGTACCTTCTGAGGAGAGAGGTTTCATCCCCACACTGGGTTCCCCAGCCCAGAGCACCGGTACTGGAAAGAAAAGTACCCATAGAAGCTGCTGTGAGAATCAGCATGGATTCAGTCCATGTGAGATAAAGGACTGCTGTAGACCCAAGAGTCCTCTTAAGTGGCCCGAGCACAAAGTCACTCACTCACAAAAACTTCCCCTAACATCCAGAGAAGGGGCAGCCACTCGAAAATCACCAGGAACATACAAGGAGAAAATGAATTGTCTGGCTTTAGGCATGGGCTGGAGGGGCAGCTCTCTCAGGAAATAAAGTGCTGGCAGGCACCATATTTCCTTTGTTGATCCCTCTCCCTACACAGTCTGCAGGTGCAGGAGGGCACCAAACCTTAGTTTCCATCAATCTGCCTAACACCACTCTTGCCCTACCTTGGTGATTCTCTGAGACCTCACCCCATCCAATTAATGCACCTTGCCCAAACCTCTTTCAGAAGTTAATCCACATAGGCAGCCTGTCTCTGACCATGCTGTGGACTTTTCTAAAATCTCTTAAAAGTCCACAAACCCCAAGTAAGTACTGGCTGGCCTCAGTATGCACTGTAAGTCTTGCTAGGAGGCCCCAAGCTGGGACCCACAGGTGCTTCCAAGCCCAGTATAGGCATCCCTGAACTACAGACAACTTTGTCGCTCCTACCAGGTGGTCTTGGGCCAGATACAGGAAATAACAGAACTTGGCCTGCACCAGAGCCCCTCCCAAGAGGCCCCAGAACAAACACACCCAGTGGCTGGCTTCAAACCACACCTTAGCACCACACATTTAGGGCTACAAATGACACACCCAAAGGGTGGGCTCAACAGGTACCAGAGCTTCATGTAAGTGAATCCTGCTCTGTGGGGTGAGCGCTTGCACAATAGCTTGTTCACTGTAGTCATGGCCAGTCCTCATAGCCAGTCAGCCTGAGGGTCAGTCCCACCCATTGGCATGTCAACAGCTAATAAGGCTCAACTACAACAGGAGAGTACACACAACCCACATAAGGGACATACCTAGAGCACCCATCTCAGGTGAACAGAGATACTACACCACTGGGCCCCAAAGAACACCTACTACATCAGGTCATTCTGTCAAGACTGAAAGATGTACACATCCACCTAATACATAGAAACAAACAGAGAAAAGCAGCCAAAATTAGGAAACAAATATATATGTCCCAAAACTCCAGAAAATGAACTAAACAAAATGGAGACAAGCAATGCACAAGATGCAGAGTTCAAAACACTGGTTATAAGCGTGCTCAATGAACTGAGGTGAAGAATAGATGGTCTCAGTAAGAAGTTCAACAAAGAGGTATGAAACATAAAAATGGAGATAGAAAACATAAAAAGAACCAGTCAGAAATGAAGAATACAATAACTGAAATGAAGAACACATTAGGTGAAATCAACAGCAAATTAGATCAAGCAGAGGATCAAGTCAGCTTTTTGGAAAACAAGGCAGCAGAAAACATCCAACCAGAACAGTAAAAAGAAAAAAAAGAATAAACAAAAAGAATAGTCTAAGTGATTTCTGGAACAACATCAAACATAATAACATTCACATCATAGGGGTACCAGAAGGAGAAGAGAGAGAACAAGGCATTGAAAACCTATTTGAAAAAAATAATGATGGAAAACTTCCCTAGCCTGACAAAGGAAAGAGACGTACAAGCCCAGGAAGTGCAGAGAATTCCAAACAAGATGAATTCAAAGAGGACCACACAAGAGACATCATAATTAAATTACAAGGGTTAAAGACGAAGAGAGAATCTTAAAAGTAGCAAGAGAAAAACAGTTAGCTATCTACCAGAGAGGTCCTATAAGACTGTCAACTGATTTCTCAATAGAAACTTTGCGGGCCAGAAGGGTATGGCACAAAATATTCATAGTGATGAAAAGCAAAGAACTGCAATCAAGATCACTCTACCCAGCAAGGCTATTGTTTAGAATCAAAGGAGAAATAAAAGCCTTCCCAGACAAGAGAAAGTTCAATGACTTCATCACCACCAAACTTCTTTAAAAAGGGACTTCTTTAAGAGTAGAAGAAAAAAAATTAAAAAGATGATTAAGAAAATATCACAATGAAAGAAATTCTCATTGACAAAATTAAACTCATAATAAAAGCAATGGATCAACCAACACTAAAACTAGTACAAAGGTTAAAAGGTAAAAGTAGGAAGATCATGTGTAATTATGACAGTAAATTAAGAGATACACACAAACACACACCCACAAAAGATGTAAAAATTAATGACAAAAACATAAATGTGAAGGGGTGTGTAAAAATGGTAGTGATTTTAGAGTATGTTCAAACTTAAGCGACCATCAACTTAAAATAGACTGCTATAAACATAGCTTGATATATATGAAGCACATGGTAACCACACACCAAAAAAATCTACAAGAGATATATAAGAAATAAAGAAAAAGGAATCCAAACACAACACTCCAGAAAGTCATCAGCATACAAGAGAAGAGGGCAAGAGGATAAGAAAGGAATAGAGAACTACAAAAACAAGAAAACAATTAATAAAATGGCAATAACTACATGCCTATCAATAGTTACTTTAAATGTAAATGGATTAAATACTCCAATCAAAAGGACAAATATAAAGAAGTGGAGATATATCTCAGCTATAAAAGAAACAATGAATAAAAATTTGCCATCTGCAACAACATGGATGGACCTAGAGGGTATTATGCTAAGTAAAATAATTCAGACAGAGAAAGACAAATAGTGTATGATTTCACTTATATTTGGAATCTAAAAAACAAAAGAAAGAAACTCATAGGTACAAAGAACAAACTGATGGTTGCCAGGTTTGGGGGGGGGGGTTGTGGGGGACTGGGTATAAAAGGTAAAGGGATTAATAGGTACCAATTGGCAGTTACAAAATAATAGTGGGGATATAAAGTACAGCATAGGGAATACAGTCAATAATATGGTAATAACTATGTATGGTGTCAGGTGGGTGCAAGGCTATTGGGAGGATCACTTTGTAAGTTATCTAAATGTCTAACCACCAGGCTGTACACCTGAAACTAATATAACATTGATGTCAACTCTAAATTGAAAAATAATAATAATAAAAATTTAAAAAATATTTCCATATTCTATGGAAACACATTTGAGTTTAACAGAAGTGGAGCTGAACGCCCATAAGAAGAACATACATTATAGACAGTTCTTGTAGTGAGGGATGAGGGAAACTTCCTTCTGTAGTCTAATTAAGTGGAAGCAAACCAGAGACTTAAGCTCTAGTCCAACCAAGGGAATTTAGATAAGTCACTTCTCTTTTTCTTCACCTGTTCCCCTAGAGTCAGCTATATGTTTTGGAGGCAAAAGTTCTGCCTCAAGCTATCACAGGCAACACTTTTACCAAATGTTTTGCCACAGTTCAAGGGTCTCTAGGTCTCCAGCCTGCAATACCTATTTGTTTGCCATTCACTGCCTGACTGCTAATCAATTGCCACATATTTTTTGTTACAATGATGATTAATACCCAGGCACTAATTTTTGTATTAGCTCGTTGTTGTAACGAAAGTAATTTAAAATGCAGTAGATATTATAAGACAATAGTATTTAAGTCACTCTCATAATCAGAGATGAGTGGTTGAGAGTGGCGGGCGGCTGCCATCAACACTTATCTTCAGTCCTTGCACCCAAGGAAAGAGGGTGACCCGGATGTTGGGCACATTACTTGCACTCACATTCCATTGGGAATTGGGGAATTCAGTCACAAGGCTTCACTTAAAATTAAAGGCTTTGATTACTAAGAGGAATGAAGGAAGAAGAAATACTGACAGATCACTGGCAGTCTCTTCCACAATAGACTTCAGGTCAACAAGCAAAACCAAAACTGAATATTTACAATCTTTGAGACTATTTGTCTTCTAGACGCTGGTTCTGTGCTCTACACAACTTCTGTCCCTCAGTTTAATGTTTTCTACTTTGAGGTCATTTGAAAGAATTAACCTTGGAGATAGAGACTCTGATAAACAATCTCTGCTACTAGTTTGTATACAAAAAAATACCACTCTTTTTTGGGTGGAGGCTATTTGGATTTATTTCTCTCGTTTTAGCTTGTGATAAAAAAATGTGTTGTTTTCAGTTCTTTAACGTTTCATGTTACGGGACTCTCAGTCAATTTTATATTACAAGCCACGGACAAAAATATTTTTCCTTGTTTTCTTCCATCTTTGTTTCCAGAAATGTATCTGTCAGCTTAGGAATATACAAATATATATATTTGTTGATATATAAACACACACATACACATACACACACACACACACACACACACACACACACACACACACACACACAAAGAAGCATTTAAATAGTTAAATGAGGCCAGACTTATAAGTAATCTATGCAACTTGGAAGAAGGAATATAAACTTAAAAATTACTGTATTTTAACACAGATCCAAATCAAACCTGGGATTAGGGAGTCTTATTATATCATCCTGGGAACTTGTCTCTTTGCCTTTTCTCTGGCTTCTGCATAGGTTGGGTAAGTCTTGCCAATGAAATAATATTTCCCAGGGTTCAGACACAGTAGCAATGGTTGCAATTCAGGTAATAACATTTTCTGGATTAAGGATCACCAAATGAGCCCACCTAAGACCTCATACCCATGAGGGGATTGGTAGACAATGTCTATTGTGAGACAAATCAGAAATCTTATATTTCCCTATTCTGAAGCAGTGGAAGTGATTTTTAAGAATCAAGACAAAGAATAAGTGCTGTGATCTGAAAGTGTCCAACTGCAATTCTAGTTACTGTCTGGAATAATATCTGTTATGTTTGTTGGAATGAACCTTTCCTCTTTCATTGGTATGCTCCTTGTCTTTCCATTATTGCAGAAAGCAGGAGTCAGTGACCTTGGTAGTGACCTTAGTAAATTTCCTGAATCTGATCCCCCCTTCATTATCTGTAAAAAGGTCATAATGACCCTGATTGTGTAATGTTGTCATAAGAATTTAATGAGTTAAGTATTGGAGTGCTGAACACAGTCCCTGGCAGTTAGCAGTCAATAAATAATAGTCATTATTACCACTATTTTCCTGAGATCTAGCACAGAGCCTGGCACACAGAAAGTGTTTGGTAAATGTAAGTTAAATATCTGAGAGTGATTGTGAACTCTTACAAAAGAGTGACCATCTCTTCCCCAGCCCTCATCACATCAATTTACTCCTAGTAGATGCTTAGTACATTTATTCACTGTGTAAGTATTATTTGGGAATTCAAAAATGAACAACACTGGTGTCTGCAGTAATGAAGTTGAGAGTCCAATGAGGCTCCACAGTCTTTAATTTTTCATTTTTACAGTTGGTAAGGCTGCCCTGGCATGGATACTATACTTGGTTTCCGTCGTCTAAATGAGTTCCTTTCTTATCTGTGTTCTAGCACTGGCTTCAAGTTGACTGTCTAGATTGTGCTTACGGCTGGCTGGCATCCTAAAACACTTTCTCCATAAGGGAAATCCAGGAAGTCACATTTGAAAAGGGATAAGGTGAATTCTCAATTATAATAGAATATCTGTTTTTCAAAAACATCTGTCTGTGGGAAATTGCCTTGGGCGCAGATTCCTCAGATGTTGGGGTGGCCGACTTGGGCACTGAGTTAAGCTGCATCGCCATCTAGTGGTCATATAATGTGGTGCCCAGATGCAGAGTTTTTAAGGAATATGTGAGTAGGTTTCCTAAGTTCGAGTTGCAGAGAACTCAGGAGTCACCCTGACCAGGTGCCTTATTTATACATAAGATAAATGAATCAGAAAAGAAAAGGAAGAAAGAAAGAAAGAAAGAAAGAAAGAAAGAAAGAAAGAAAGAAAGAAAGAAAGAAAGAAAGAAAGAAAGAAAGAAAGAAAGAAAGAAAGAAAGAAAGAAAAGAAAGAAAAGAAAGGAACCAAACTGTATGTTACAAAGAGTTCATTGCAGAGCTACCATCCTATTTCAGTTGCTATTTCCCTCAACAGTGTGCAATATGGAATGTATGGCTGTGACTGAATGTTTGGGTTTTCTTTCATGTAGCTGCATCATCTAGTGTAAACCTGAGTGTTTTTACTTTTAAAATGGGGGTGTCCAAGTTGTATCAGTTGAATGATAGGTAATGAGAAAGGGCTTTATAAACAATAAATTATTTAAAAGAAATCTGTTTTTATTTATTTATTTATTTTGGTATGAAAATAGATGCATCTCTTTCGAAGCTGCATTTGCAGTTGAAAGCCACTCATTCGTGCACAGCTTACCTCCACAGGTATGTATCCGGCAGCCGCTATGTCATCATCATAGGAAGGGAGGACACAAAGATTAAGAAAACATAGACTTTACCTTTGAAAAATATCACAGTTTAAATAATGAAGACAGACATTACTATGTGCAATGTGTTGTAATAACAGATATTCCAGACTGGTACCAACTTTAGTGCTTGAACGTAGAAAACCAGTGTTCGATTATGTCTATTTGGGGTGGAGAGGAGATGCGGAGACAGAAAAAGCTTCATATAAGAATAAATAAATTTAAATTAACTCTCAGAGAAATACTAGTGGTACGCCCAGAGGAATAGGTGAGGATAGCTGCAAGGAGGAAATTCTAGACACGGAATGCCAAAACTCTGGGGGGGGGGGAAAAAAAAAAACTATCATAAAGAACAATATCTTCCTATAGCTTTGAAAAAAATTCTACTTCTGGCACCTATGTCTTCAGAACTCATGACTGTCATTCATAACAAATGACAAATCAATCTGGCTTGGAGCCAATATTTCATAACTTATAACAAAACTTGGTATTTTGCTTGCAGTTATGAGAACTCAGATCATTTTAAATTGTGCAATATCATATAAACTACAGAATCAATAGATAACAATGGGAATAAAACGGTTTCATGAAATCTCATTTAGAATAATGATTCCATTGATTTCTATATTGCATATTTGTCCTTCAGTTCTATGTGTTAACAACTGTGTTACTTTTCTTCTACCTCCCTTTCAAAATACTGACTATTTGAAAAAAAAAATCTTACTGTCATAGAAATCATACTTTCTCTTTTTGAATCCCTTCCGGTCTTTCTTACCACCTTCTGAAATTCAGAGAATTGCATTTTAGGCAGGTTGATTGACAGCCATCTATCCACACATCATTCATTCTAAATGGTTCCCTGCTGGGCTATCTCAGGATAAGAAGTGTTCATTACTCCTTCAAAACATAATGGTAAGGACAACTCTGAAAAAGACATTTCCATGTATAGTGAAAATCCAAAATTATATTCGTTCAGAGTGTTTTCCTATACCTCTACATGTCAAGAAGAACAGAAAAACTTAAGATTCTCTTAGTCACGTAACAAAGTAACAAAACAAAACAAAAAAATTCCTTTGACTAAGGGAATAGAAAGTTTCCAAATTGCACAAAAAGTGGACTGTGTTTTAAGAAATTGTTATGAGATTCTGTCCTTCATTTTCTTACCTCAAATAGTATAATTTTCAAAAAAGTATCGCATTCTGACTTATTACCTACTTAGGTCACTCCTTCTGCCTTGACGTGTCTTCCCCTCCCCTGACTTTTATTTTCACTCTTTCAGTGACAACTATCCTTCAAGATTAAGCCTGGAAATCACATCATCTGGAAGATGTCTCCTGACTTCCTTTCCTGGAATATATGCATGTTCCACACACTCCCTTGGCACCTGTGCTATCTCAGTGTGGCAGATGGATTGCAGGCACCGTCACAGTTGTTCATGCCTCCCTGTTTCATGTCCTTTACAGTGAAACTTTGGTCCTCCTCCCATCAAGAGTCTATTTCCCATCCCTTAAACCTGGATTAGCCTTGTGACTTGTATGGCCAATAGAACTCAGAAGAATATTAGTTTGCCAGTTCCAAGCCAAAACTCAGAAAGATTACATTGCTTGAAATCAAGGACTTGTGAGGTAATTAACTCATCAGTTTCTTTATCCAGTAACTCTCATGCACCTACTTTCATGGTGACATGCACCAACTATCAAGATGACAAAATACAAATATATTGAGACCTTCCTACACCAAAGAATTTCACTGCTGTAGACCAGTACACTGTACCCTGAGGCCAAGTGGCTTTGGACAGTGTCTTTGAGACAAGTGATTATCAAGGCTGATCCTGAGTAGTGGATATTGTCAAGTATGTATGATTGATGAGGGCCAAACAAACAAACAAAAAAACAGTTTATATATATATATATATACACACACACACACACACACCCTGTAGATTCTCCCAATCTTAAAAGGATGCTCCTAATTATTTTTTTGACCACTGTCAGTGTTCATTAATTAACTGAAAAGATTATTGGGGAACATGAACTACTTTGTAGTGTTAGACTCTTTAGTGACATAATTATTTTTGGCAGAAGAATACAAGCAACAACACCTGGAGATGCCAGTTGCCTTGGAACTGAAGGTATGGAATTGTCCCTTGGTGACTGCAGATTCTGCCAAATCTCTGTTAAAAACAAACAAACAAACAAACAAACAAACAAAAAACCACAACTAGGCATTTAATGTCCCATCAAGGAGAAATCACTCCATCTGAAAAAATATCAGTGATCACCAATGTGTTTGCATCCCTAAATCAAAGGGAATTAAATGCTTTCTTTGGTTTTTGTGGCTGCTCTAAAAGATTTCATTGACTTTTTAGTTAGCAGAGTAAAGCTGGGGCATTCAGTTCAAGTAAGGAAAACAACAAATTGCAACTGGAACTGATTCCTACTTTTCTCCCCCTTCCCTAAAGCCCTTATCCTTCGGACAATTAAGTTTGCGAACTCATCCTAGAAAAAGTGTTATTATTAGGTTGGTGCAAAAGTAATTGCAATTTTGGCAATTATTTTTAATCCTTTAAACCGCAATAACTTTTGAACCAACCTAATACATACCTCACTGCTGAATATCACTCCAGTCACCTTCGAAGTACTCCCCTTGGGAAGCTATAAACCAACACCAGTGCCTAGTCCACCTTTCTGGATTGGCCACCAGAGCTGTCATTATATTAACTTTGATGCCCTGAATGTCATCAAAATGTCTTCCTTTCAATATTGCCTTTATCTTTGGGTAAAAAAGGAAGTCAGATCAGGTAAGTAGGGAGGGTGTTCCAATACAGTTATTTATTTACTGGCTAAAAACTCCCTCACAGACAGTGCTGTGTGAGTTGGTGCATTGTCGTGATGCAAGAGCCATGAATTGTTGGCAAAAAGTTCAGGTCGTCTAACTTTTTCACGCAGCCTTTTCAGCACTTCCAAATAGTAAACTAGGTTAACTGTTTGTCAGTTGGTACAAATTCATAATGAATAATCCCTCTGATATCAAAAAAGGTTAGCAACATTGTTTCGACCTGATTTGGACTGACTGAACTTTTTTGGTCATGGAGAAATGGCTGACTTCCATCGTGCATTTTGACACTTTGTTTCAGGATTGTATTGGTACACCCATGTTTCATCACCAGTGATAACGGCCCAAAACGTCATCTTGCCTCTCCAAAAGGTCTTGGCAAACTTCAACTCTCCTTTGCTTTTTTTCATTGGTGAGCTTCTTCAGGACCATTTTTGCACACACCTTTCTCATGCTAACATTTTCAGTTAAGATTTTCCTAACTGTTTCTCTATCAATGTTTACTTGGTCTGCTATGCTTTTCAAAGGCAGCCTACAATTTTGATGCACAATTTGGTGAATTTTTGCAATGTTTTAATCAATTCTGTTCATTATACTGGCCACCTTGACCTCTCTTCGTCAGTGATGCATTCTCTTCCCTCAGAAAAACATTTAATCCATTTGTGCACTGCCGTTTTCTTCATGACATTATCCCTATGAACTTGGACTAACATGTCCCTGATTTCACTTCCACTCTTGCCAAGTTTAACAAGAAATTTAATCTTTGCTTGTTGCTCTAATTCAAGTTCAGACTTTCTCACAAGGGCACACAAAAACACACAACAACAATAATGAATACCACCCAGCAAGACACCGCCACATGTCGACAGGAACACAGCTGTGAGACACTGATATACCAAAGTTATGAAACCTTACTGAGCTGTTTGTAAAGGGCTGCCAATGTAAGCGCACGGTGGCAAGTTTGTGACCTTAATTGTCAGACCTCATATGTCTTTTTTTTTTTTTTTTTTTTTTAAAGAAGCTTCCCTGAAAATCCTTACCAAAAACTTTTGCTTAATACTACTGGCCAGAATGTATCACATATGTATGTCAGGCTGGAAGGGAGGCTGAGAAATGTAATCTGCTAGTTGGGCACTTCACTGTCTCAAATTAGTCTGGGGCTCTATTACCAAGAATTGAGTAGTTAATGGATATTCAGAGGAAAACTTTCTCTCCTACATTAGGGATATGAGAGAGGGAGCTCACCCTGAATGAATGGAGATGATAAAGGCAAAGGGCAGAAGAATCAGGTTAGGAACCAAGATCCTAAAATTTTGGCTGCAGACTGGAACAATCCAGAAGTCATTAGTGGAATGCCACATTAAGAAGTTCAGAGTTTAGGGCCAGAAAAGTAGAAAAGGAAAGGAACTGTGCTGTTCTGTAAATACTACTTCCTGATTTTGGTAATCTGTCTAGGAAGAGAGCTTTAGGATAAATCTTGGTCAAGATTTTTGGCCCAAAGTGGCAGAAACTTTCAATCAAATGAAAGTTCCATGCCTCCATATCCAGTTGGAGATCTTGTTCTCAGAGCGTTTACCTGGCCTGGAATCTCTCACCGCAATAAACCCTTGGAGGTAGATGTGCATATATCTCTAATCCTTGGAACTAGAGTGTCAGAAAATTTCAATTATGAAACGTCTGTCAACTGGTGCAAACAAATTCTGGTAGCCATGTGGACACTTTCCCATGTGGGCACCTGGCTTTCCTAGCATATTCCTATAATGACACCAGGAATGATGCCACTGGATTTTCCTCTTTTTTTTTTCCATTCTGGAAGCTCCTGAGCTCTGCTTCGAAGTGGGTGTCAGAGGAATAATGTGTAGGTATCTTTTTCAGTGTTCAGTTAGCTTTAACAATGAGTTCTAACAATTGAACTTTCTAAGGTCTGACACTGAAGACGATAGGCAATGGAATGACGTCAGGTAAAGAGTCAGGTCCTGCAAGGAGAGGACAGAGTATCACTCTACACTGAGGACTTCTGGATTAGAGAAAAAAAGCTGCAGGCAGGAATGCCACCCCCTATCTAGAACATAATTGAGAGTCAAGGTGCAGGAGGAAAACAGATCTGATCAAGTTAAGGAACTTCATTGGAGTGAAAATGAACTTCCTGTTCATTTTCATGTATAGGAAGATTTAGAAGGAAAACTAGTCTCATTGAAAGAGTTGAACAAAAATATTAACAGCTCTCTGGGGAGAACAAAGGAGACTTTGACTCTAATGAACTAAGTAACGATTAAACTGAGTAAAGTAGGGAGATGGGAGTGTGACCTGTAAGAGATGCCACGTGACTGTGTGGGGACAGAGCCAGGAGTGCAGTTTCCAGGCTCTCAGCCTCACGTGGAAAGGTGCTGGCTCAGGTAGTAAATGGCCATCGACTGTGATTGGATGGCCATCAGCTGTGGCTAGTTGGCCATCAACTATAACCAGTGAGCCATTGATCACTAATATAACTGCCGTAGCTACGCTAGCTGAAAATGGGGGCTAGCAAGAAGATGGTGGCTGAGCTAGCAAGCATGGTGTGGGGACAAAACCAGCAATGCAGTTTCTAGGCTCTCGCCCTCAAGTGGAAAGGTGCTCACTAAGGTAGTAAATGGCCATCAACTGTGATCGGATGGCCGTCAGCTGTAACCAGTGACCCATTTGTCACTAATATAACTGCCGTGGCTACACTAGCAGAAAAAATGGGGGCTAGCAAGAAGATGGTGGCTGGTAAGCATGGATTACAGTTAGCACGGCAGAGTGCAGTTAGCAAAGTGTTGGTTGGTTGGCAGAGACACGGACTTCAGGTTGCGGATTGTGTGGCTTCTGCTTCCTGTGTCTCCAACCCAGCCGCCAGAGAGACTATAGTGGTATGAAACTCCTATCTATGGCTCCGTGGGTGTTCCTTTTTGGCCTAGCCACATCCTGCTTTCTTACGTGGGGAGCGGGACCAGAGACCCCACATGACACCCTTCACGACATGTGGATTGCAGCTAGCAAGTGAGGTTGGTTGGCAGAGAAGTGGACGGCAGGTTGCGGATAGTGTGGCTCCTGCTTCCTGTGTCTCCAACCCAGCCACCAGTGAGAATATAGTGGTATGACTGATCTATCTATGGCTCCATGAATGTTCCTTTTTGGCCTCACCATGTCCTGCATTCTTATGTGGGGAGTGGGACTAGAGACCCCACCTGACACCCTGCATGACAGACTCCCTATGGGCCAGATCTCAAATCCCACTGCAGAAACTCTGATGTGTGAGACAAAGCAGGGAAAACCAAGACCAAAGGAATGAGGAAAACCAACTGTGGGAGAGGGCTTTCTACCATAGGAATAGGTCTGGGGAAATAAGTAATGAGGCACGGCTGAGTAGGTCAATAACTGAAAGGAACCACACGAGGTATTCTGGTATAACAATTCCTAGCAAAGCAGGTTATAATGAGAAGTCATGTCTTTGGGCTTATATGATAGATTCATCTCTACCTTCAGCAAGCTCTATCATCGTTTTTGTGCATCGAGGATAACATACTTAAAATGTCAGAATGATCTCTTTTCCAACCCTCCAGAGATAAACACTCTGGTACCAGGACGAAACAACCCAACATCCCTAATTATTGTCTTTTGTCGGTGGCATACCTCTGTAAATTATGTATGTTAAATATTCACTATCCTGCACTCACAAACCCCGATACATAAAAGAAATATGTATCGCTCCATGTTATTTTTTACCCAATCCTAGAGATTTTGCTATGTTACTTCTTCTTACCTTCTGAATCTACCACCAATGGATATCATGTAATCTTCCTTATGCCTTCTCCTTTGATTCTAATGTATAAAATAAACTGCAAAACTGGGGGCATTTTCTCAGTCTTTTGAGATTTTGCTTCTGGGTCTAGCCTTCAAACATCAGCTCTTTAAACATTTCTTTAGGTTAGGAATTTCTTTTCTAGACAGTAACTATCTTCAAAGAGAACAGTTTGGGTTTACTCACCTGACTCTTGCAGAACTTGTGGTAACACCACTCATGCTATCTTATGCTACTTTGAGGAGGAAGTCACTGTCCTGGAGAAACCAATTCAAGACCCTTTCCCACCTTGTAGGGAAGCCAGATATCTGTAGAACTATGTACGATTTTGCAGGGGTACAGAGATATGCATGGACAATATTTTGAGATACCTCAGGATATTTGTTTTTTATTTCCTAGTAATTCCTGCTCCTGGTAAAGTAACTCTTACTTCCATGGTCTTTCTTCTTCTCTGCGAGGAGTTGTGCCCAATGCATCTGGAGAAAACTGTGATCAGGAAGAAAGACACCTAGCTTTTCTTTCTCCTAGCATTGGGGAGCACTTAGTTAGAAAATGTTCCCCCAAAGAGTAGAAGAGAAGGAAAGACAAAGAGGATAGCAATAAGAGGAATGATGATTTGGGGTTCTGTTTGCAGGAGCAGATATGAAAGGGCCACATGGACAAGAATGAAATGTGCCGTGGTTGGAATAGAACCACCCATGAAAGACACTGCTTTCAACCCATAGGTTGTAGGGTAATTGAATCAGCATATGACCACTGCCCAGTTTCAGCTCCAGTAGGGACCATGCACAGAGGTTGCCCTGGGCATATCCTAACTTTCTTTCCCTTAGGGCCTCCCCTTGCAGTAGCTAGATGCATATGGAGGGTTCCTGTGCCATGAGATTGGTGAAAGTACACTTCACCCTAGGCAAGGTTGCAGAGTGACTTTCCCCCGATCTACCTACTTCTCTATTTGTCCACATTTGACCACAAACTACCCTGAATGCGCTGTTCTCCCTTCTACCACACTGTCCCTCTATCTGGAACACTCTTCTCACCTGCCCATTTGCTCTTGCCACCACCTCCTCTAAACACACATTTAAGTTATAATCAGCCCTCAATTCTAAGCTGAAGCAGTACTTCCTTGGGAAAACTCTTTCTGAACTTTTAAGAGCAGTTAGATTCTTAAGTATTTAGGATGGTGCAAAAGTAATTGCAATTTTTGTAATTATTTTTAACGTTTTGAACTGCAATTACTTTTGCACCAACTTAGTATATGTATATTTGAACTGTCATTCTTAAGAATAGATTGTAAATGTGCATAAATTAGTATTAGTGTGAGTATCTGATTAATGTCCCTGTCATGCGGGGCATCAGGCAGGGTCTCTGCTCCCGCTCCCCGCACAAGAACGTAGGATATGGTGAGGCCAAAAAGGAACACCCATAGATAGGAGAGTCATACCACTATAGTCTCACTGGCAGCCGGGTTGGAGACACAGGAAACAGGATCCACACGACCTGCAACCCGCTGTCTGCTTCTCTGTCAACCAACCAACCCCACTTGCTAGCTGCAATCTGCCCTGCTAACCGCAATCTGCTCTTGCTAGCACAGCCACCATCTTCTTGCTAGCCCAAATTTTTCTGCTAGCGTAGCTACAGCACTTATATTAGTGGCCAATGGCTCAGTGGTTACAACTGACAGCCAACTAGCCACAGCTGATGGCCATCTGATCACAGTTGATGGACATTTACTACCTAAGCCAGGACCTTTCCACGTGAGGCCGAGAGCCTGGAAACTGCACTCCTGGCTCTGTCCCCACAATATGATTATATTATATTATATTATATTATATTATATTATATTATATTATTATATTATGTAAGACCCGGTCTTATATTATTATAAAATAAGACTGGGTCTTATATTAATTTTTGCTCCAAAAGACACATTAGAGCTGATTGTCCAGCTAGGTCTTATTTCCAGGGAAATATGGTGGTAGCCACTGACATGATGGAATTTGTGTGCCATATGTGTCAAATCAGGATATAGAGCTCAGTTTAGTTGATTTCCATACAAAAACAGTTCTGGATACATAATATGGATTCAATAAATAGTTGTAGAATAAACAAGTAAATAAATCCATTTGGAATGACATTGTATTGTGAACAATTTATTTTTTGAGTATACTAAAACAATTCAGAATCCAGCCACTAGGTGTCAATAAATATGCACTTTAAAAACAAGGCCCAGGATCCCTGCATTCTGATTCTGATGTTAAATTTTCTCATATAAGTAATATTAGGGCACAGCTACTTATAAGCAAAATGGTGTGCTCGGTCAGTTATTCAGAAATTTCCAATTCTACAAGTGCCTATGAAGTAAATCAAATTCTTCCATTCTTCCATTCTTCCTTTTTCTTCTTTCTTCCTCCCCGCCCCTTGATATTTTTCTCTCCGTTGTTCTCTCTCTCTCTCTCTCTCTCCACCCCCCCTTCTATTTTCTTTCTTTTATAGCAAGGAACAAAGAACAAGGCCTTTACTTTAACTCTCATGATAGTTTTCTAAAGCATACACATACATAAGCAAGGAAGCTAAGGCCCCACTAGCTGGCAAACATCTAAGCTGGAAAAGTGAACTTTCCACTATAGCTCAACTGCCTTCAGCTTGCACCAAGCGAAACAACAGTTTAAATACCATTCTGCCTCTTTCACTGTGGTTCAACTTCCTTGACTTTTATCCCAGTTCATCCACGATTCCAATTTCTTCTATTATAGGAATCTTTGCCCACACTTAACACTGGGAATTCTACCTATCCCACCCTACTCCATTTAGACCCCTGGGTGTTTGGCGAAAATACTTATTTCTTTTTAGTCTCTATTTAGAAATCATCCTCAGAAATAACTTGTTTTAGACATCCCTCGCCAGATGTGGATTCCGTATTCCGCATTGTATTAGTTTGATAGGGCAGCCATTACAAAGCACCACTGACTGGATGGCTTAAACAGAGGTTCATTTTTTTCACAGTGCTGGAGGCTACAAGTTCAAGAACAAAGTGTCAACAGGGTTGGCTTCTTCTGAGACCTCTTTCCTTGACTTGTAGATGGCCATCTTCTTCCTGCATCTTTACAATGTTTTTCCTCTGTGCGTATCTGTGTTTAAATTTCCTCTTCTTATAAGGACGCCAGTCAAATGGGATTAACCCTCCCCCCACCCCCCACCCCCGACCTCATTTTAAATGAATTTCCTTTTTTAATACCTTATCTACAAATACAGTCACAGTCTGAGGTTCTGAGGGTTAAGACTTCAACATATGAATTTGGGGGAAACACACTTTATCCCATAATTCCTCACAGCACCCTAGAATTTCTCAATACCATTGACCATAATGACCATAGCTGTAATTATTTAAGTGCATAAGTCATTTTTTAATGTCTATTATATACCCGTAGGCTGTAAGTTTCCAGAAGGGCAGGAATCAGTTTTGTTTGGTTGAAAATGTAACCTCAGTATCTGCAATTGAGCTTGTGCCTAGTACATAGTCAGTTATCTTCTTTACACTGTAGTCTTATCACCCTCTTTATTACTGTTACCTACGTAACTCCAGGGTCCAGCACAAAGAGGCTAAGTAAGTACTTAAAGAATTTAATAATGAGCAGTTTTCTAAACCACTTCCTCTCTTCACCATGCCACCCCACTGATGTGACTGTCCCTCCTCAGTCACATATTTGCGTTAGCAAAGAGGAAGGACATTTTGTATGGTCAGAGGTGCTTTCATATAGCAAATTAGTCTCAGCTCAGGTTTTAACACGTTGGACTTTTGATGGCTTAATAATTATAAAAGCTGTGCTGGTTTGAGAAAGCAGGCATCCTGTAGCACCACATTTGCTATCACAATTAGTCCCAGGCACTGGAGCCTCTTGCCTGGCCCACATTGTCCCACTGTCAGCTGTACCCCTCACTGCAAGGGAGGAGTCAAGGGGTCAATGACTCATGGCAGGTGATCATTTGTTAGGCACATTCCTCATCTTTCTAGACCTTCTTCCAGGTTCTCAGGACAGTGGATTTTCCTGCAAAAATTGCCCTGACATTGTCTCTGGGCTTTGCATAGGCCTCCTCCCCAGACCCATTTCACTCACAGCACCCAGCACAAGAGATAGCAGGAGATTCCCCATGGTGCAGAACAGAGCCAGCTGTGAAATAAAGGGGGGCATATCATGAGTCAGGGGTCCCCATTTGATCTCTTAGCTCTGTCCTCCAAAATATAGGAGCAGGCCTGGGTGTCTTTGCACATTTTATATTCTAATATCTCACATAATATATTATAATAAAATCCATAGAAAAGTTCCCCAAGATTTCACCCCAGGAAATATTATGCCTCTATGGAGACACATGTGTGATGCCTGGAGCCAGTTAGGCCTAAACTTGAAAACCATATCTACCACTGTCAAAACTATCCTATCTACGTGACTTTGGACAAGCTACTTAAAATTCTGAGTTTCAGTTTCTCCCATGAAAAATGGATTTGGGGGAAGTTAAATAAGATTATGTATTTATGACAAAATCTTGAGTGATGTTTTCATTGCCCAGGAATTGATTGCTAGAACCCAAGGCTGGGTAGAAAGATGCATCAAGTATTCCACATTCAAAAGAGGCATCGGTTAACCAATAATTGGGGCCAGATATCTCCCACACAGCATCTAAAGAGATAGCCAAACCCTCTCTACTACTCCCACCATCACCCCAACCCTTTCTCTCAGTCTACGTCAGCAGAATCCTGGCAACTGTAATTAAAGAGGCATGAGAAATGCAAGAAGAAGTAAAATATAGCAATCGAAAAATGCATACACAGCAGAAAAGCAGGAGAAACACTGCAAATGAAATATTGAAAATAATAGACATAGGTACTCTTAATGAGTCATGAAGTAAATGGCAGCAACATGCAATGTTTGCATTTAAAACATAATTCTGCCTAGGTTACTGTACCCATAAAATAAGTTTTCCTTTTCAATCATGCTGAGCACATGCACTAAGAAAATTGGGGCCCACTTTTTTTGACATTGAGAACATTAAGAGAAAATGTGAAGACATCACCCACCAACTGGAAAATGTCATCTAAAAAGGACTAAAAGAAATGGGATTCAACGAGAGAGGAGAAAAAGAAGTACAGAAACAACTTCCTTCTGTTTTCAAGCCTGAAAGTATGATTTTTCCTTGTTGCCCACTCTTTTTTTCCCCCCAGTCTTTTAAAAAGACATTGGAGAAATTGAATTTCTAGAGCAGTAGTACAGTTTGCACCAACAATACATGATTATTAACCAGAAGTATCTCTGAAATTTAAAAGAATCTTTACCATTATACCCTTCGGGCACTTTCCATGAGATCATAATTAAAGTATATGACAAACTATCTTGTTACCAAGATGATTTTGCTGAGAAAATGTTCTCATTATAAGCAGTTTATTCAAATTAAGAAGGGAGTTTACTGATCGGAATACTGAAAAAGAGCAAGATACCTGATTCCAGGGGGAATATTCCAGCTTTGTGTTCAAATCCCGGTTCTTCCTATTAGCTAAATGATTTCAAGCAAGTCACTCAAAATTTCTGGGCCTCAGTTTCCTTCTTGGAAGTATGGAGGATTGTGATTTCATCCTGGTAGTATGTTGAGAGTGTGAAAATTGACTTCTAATGCAAAGAACTAAGAGTGGTCTTGCAGAGTGCAAATGCTTTACCTATGCCAATCATTTCTGGCCAAGTAGCTTTGCACTTCTGCCCTACAAATAAAATGGACACAATCACAGTACTATTTACAGAACCAATAGTTCCTGAAATGTTAATACCTCTTCATATTTAAGGAGATCAAATTGCTAATTTTCATACCTTTAAACATTGCCATAATTTTATTCACATATTGAAAACAGGGGCCTGGAAAAGTCAAGTTACTGATATTTTTAGCACTACAGAACAAAAATAGCTTTGTCCTAAATACTCATTAAACTGATAAAGTAGTTACTTTTTAACCAAGAAGTCAATAAGGAAGAAATCTGTTTATCTAGGTTGATGGTGGTGGTATTACCACACCGCAATCCACTTTGCCAGTTGTGGCACCAGCCCCCAGTTGCTGAGATGATAGCTGCTTACAGCTACCTCCTTCTCTGGAGAATTTCTCTCTTTAAACCAGTACTGTTTAGCCTGAGAGGTTATGTCCACTGCACCCCATCCGTCTACAACCCACAGCTAATGCGACTGGTCAGGAGTAAAAATGGTGGTGCACTGGTCTCAATGTGGAACCCATGTCAGGTATAATTTATGCTTCAGCTCATCCTGAGATCAGACTGAAGTGACCCAGCTAAGACTTTGTCCTTGCTTAGCTCCTCCTTCTGCCCTGTCTTGCTTCCCTCACCCCTTCTTTGGAGTTTTCACTCAAATAGCTCCACCAGAATTCCCGTCGATAGTTCTGTTCCTGGGAAACCCAATCTAAGACACTGGACAAAGGAGATTATTAATGATTAACTTTATTTTTGAAAAAAAAAAAAAATAAGATTCAATTGTAACACAAAAGGGAAAGCATTTATACTTAGAGCTCTAAAATAACATGAAAATCTTTCTGTCACTTGAAATTAGGAAAATTGTAGAAGATTATGAATGGGATCTTAAAACATTTAAACCATTCGCATTGCATTTGTCATAGATCAATAAAGGCATAGAAAGAAAATTTGACATATAAAAATAGCCCATTAATTTTCTCAATGTTATAAAAGTTTAGGAAAAAATAGTCTTTGTCTCCTCCTCCTCAACCCCAAGTTTTTAGTCTCATGCTTCTCAAGTTTAGAGAGAACATCGATGACTTCAAATGGCCAGTACAGCAATTTTTGGCCAAAATTCCCAAATAAAGGTGACAGAGATACTTATCCTAATGCATGTAGGTATTCCATTTTTTGGAGCATTAGTGGTATATACTATGTAAGCTTTCAGAGCTCAGATATCCTCTTTTTATAAGACTAAACTTGAGTATTGCTTAGAATGACACTCAAAGTCTTTAAGAATACCTGAGATCGTTCCAAAGAAGCATGGGATTTCAAAACTATAAATAAGATAATTAAATTAGAGAAATTAAGGTCTTAGCCTACTGTATTGCACAATTTCCATTTTCTGTGGTGTTTTGTCGTTAGGTGAAAATATTTTTTTTTAAATATTACCCTACAACTAAACATTCAGAATAGCTCATTGCTAAATACTGACTTAAAATACTATATCACATACGTCTGCTTTCTTTTGACCAAAGCATTTTACAACTGCAACTAGTATTCTTATAAGATGCATCATCACATTTCTTTTTTACAAATCCAGACAGACATCTGTATAAATAAGTTTTGAAGTTATTGCTGAATCTGGAAATCATATCTAAGAAAAGCCTGCAACCCAAAACTCAGAAGAAAATGTGGGGGTGAATAACCACTTTAGTTCCAACTGGTCACAGTGAATTTAATCAATACTCATGAAGGACACTTCAGATCTTAGGAAGTGTGGCCAAAGGAAGAGTGCGCAACCTCCCTAATTGCCATGGAAAATCACAGGCATGCCTCTTCAATATTCTCAACCATGCTCAGATAATCTAAACTGGTGAAGAGAAAAGTAGCAGAGGATAAGATAAATTGGTTAACATGAATCACATTTTGCTGTCAGACAATCTTCTTCCTTCTCTGGTTTTAGGTAGTTAAGGATGTCAACAGATATCTGCTATAAGATATCAAGGATCAAAGAAATTCATCCAAACTGAGATGAATGGGTTACTTCTCTTTTTCGATGCTATCCTTACTTCACTATTGAAGAGAGACTACGAGTTGTGATCAAACAATACAATGAATGCTTAAGTAAAAAAAGAAATTATTACAGTAAAAAACACATTGCCAAACACATTTTTTTATTTTTATTTATTTTTTATTTTTTAAATTTATTGAGGTGACAATTGTTAGTGAAATTACATAGATTTCAGGTGTACAATTCTGTATTACATCATCTATAAATCCCATTGTGTGTTCACCACCCAGAGTTAGTTCTCTTTCCATCACCATATATTTGATACCCCTTACCCTCATCTCCCACCCACCCCCACCTTCTGGTAACCACTAAACTATTGTCTGTATCTATGAGTTTTTGTTTCTCATTTGTTTCTCTTATTCTTTTGTTGTTTTTGGTTTATATACCACATATCAGTGAAATCATATGGTTCTCTGCTTTTTCTGTCTGACTTATTTCGCTTAGCATTATACTCTCAAGATCCATCCCTGTTGTCACAAATGTTCCTGTATCATCTTTTCTTACTGTCGAATAGTATTCCATTGTGTATATATACCACAACTTCTTTAACCATTCATCTATTAAAGGACATTTTGGTTGTTTCCATGTCTTGGCCACCGTAAACAAAGCTGCAATGAACATTGGAGCACACGTATCTTTATGTATAAACGTTTTCAGATTTTTTGGGTAGATACCCAGGAGAGGGATTGCTGGGTCATATGGTAATTCTATTCGTAATTTTTTGAGGAACCTCCACACTGCCTTCCATAACGGCTGCACCAGTCTGCATTCCCACCAACAGTGTATGAGGGTTCCTTTTTCTCCACAGCCCCTCCAACACTTGTTACTATTTGTCTTGTTGATGATAGCCATTCTGACTGGGGTGAGGTGATATTTCATTGTGGTTTTTATTTGCATTTCTCTGATGATTAGCAATGTTGAGCATTTTTTCATATGTCTATTTGCAATTTGTATTTCCTCTTTGGGGAAATGTCTCTGCACGTCCTCTGACCATTTTTCAATTGGGTTGTTTGTTCTTTTGTTATTGAGTTTCATGAGTTCCTTGTATATTTTGGATATTAGCCCCTTATCGGAGGCACTGTTTGCAAAAATCTTCTCCCATTCAGTTGGTTGCCTCTTTATTTTGTCGATGGTTTCTTTTGCTGTGCAGAAGCTTTACAGTTTGGTATAGTTCCATTCATTTATTTTAGCTTTTACTTCCATTGCCTTTGGAGTCAAATTCATAAAATGCTCTTTGAACCCAAGGTCCATAAGTTTAGTACCTATGTTTTCTTCCATGCAGTTTATTGTGTCAGGTCTTATGCTTATGTCTTTGATCCATTTTGAATTAATTTTGGTACATGGTGACAGATAGCAGTCCAGTTTCATTCTTTTGCACGTGGCTATCCAATTCTCCCAGCACCATTTATTGAAGAGGCTGTCTTTCCTCCATTGTATGTTTTTAGCTTCTTTGTCAAAAATTATCTGTCCATTTTTATGTGGTTTTATTTCTGGGTTCTCAATTCTATTCCATTAGTCTATGCGTCTGCTTTTCTGCCAACACCATGCTGTTTTGATTATTGTAGCCCTGTAGTACAAGCTAAAGTCAGCGAGTGTGATACCTCCAGTATTGTTCTTTTTACTTAAGATTGCTTTGGCTATTCAGGGTCTTTTGTGGTTCCAAACAAATCTGATTATTTTTTGTTCTATTTCTTTAAAATAAAATGCGATTGGGATTTTGATGGGGATTGCATTAAATCTGTATATTGCTTTGGGTAATATGGCCATTTTAACTATGTTGATTCTTCCAATCCATGAGCACAAAATGTCTTTCCATTTCTTTGTGTCTTCTTCAATTTCTTTCAAAAATGTCTTATAGTTTTCAGCATATAGGTCCTTCACATCCTTGGTTAAGTTTATTCTTAGGTATTTAATTCTTTTTGCTGCAATTGCAAAAGGAATTGTTTTTTGTATTTCTTTTTCTGAGATTTCATTGTTAGTGTTTAGGAATACAATGGACTTTTGTACATTGATTTTGTAGCCAGCAACTTTACTGTATTCGTTGATTGTTTCTAATGGCTTTTTGGTGGAGTCTTTAGGGTTTTCTATATATAGCATCATATCATCTGCAAAGAGTGATAATTTAACTTCATCATTCCCAATTTGGATGCCTTTTATTTCTTTCTCTTGCCTGATTGCTCTGGCAAGGACTTCCAACACTGTGTTGAAAAGCAGAGGTGATACGGGACAGCCCTGTCGTGTTCCTGAAGGTAGAGCAAAGGGCTTCAGTTTTTCACCATTAATTATGAGATTAGCTGAGGGCTTGTCATATATGGCCTTTATTACGTTAAGGTATTTTCCTTCTATACCTATTTTATTAAGTGTTTTAATCATAAATGGATGTTGTATCTTGTCAAATGCTTTTTCTGCATCAATCGATATAATCATATGATTTTTGTCCTTTATTTTGTTTATGTGATGTATCACATTGATGGATTTGCAGATGTTGAACCATCCTTGTGTTCCGGGGATGAATCCCACTTGGTCGTGATGAATAATCTTTTTAATGCATTGGTGTATTCCATTTGCTAGAATTTTGTTTAGGATTTTTGCATCTGTATTCATCAGAGATATTGGTCTATAGTTTTCTTTTTTTTGTGATATCTTTACCAGGTTTTGGTATCAAGGTAATATTGGCCTCATAAAATGAGTTAGGGAGTACTGTCTCTTCTTCAATTTTTTGGAAGAACTTGAGCAGGATTGGTATTAGATCCTCTTTGAAGGTTTGGTAGAATTCACTAGTGAAGCCATCTGGTCCCGGACTCTTGCTTTTGGGAAGGTTTTGGATGACTGATTCAATTTCGTTACTGGTGATCGGTCTGTTTAGATTTTCCAGTTCTTCATGGTTCAGCCTTGGAAGGCTATATGTTTCTAAGAACTTGTCCATTTCTTCTAGGTTATTGAATTTGGTGGCATATAGTCCTTCATAGTATTCTTGGATGATCCTTTGTATTTCTGTGGCATCCGTGATAACTTCCCCTTTTTCATTTCTGATTTTGTTAATTAGTGTCTTCTCTCTTTTTATCTTAGTGAGTCTAGCCAAGGGTTTGTCAATTTTGTTAACCTTTTCAAAGAACCAGCTCTTTGTCACATTAATTTTTTCTGTTGTCTTTTTGTTCTCTATTTCATTTAGTTCTGCTCTGATTTGTGTTATTTCCTTTCTTCTGCTGACCTTGGGTTTCACTTGTTCTTCTTTTTCTAGTTCTTTAAGGTGACGTGAGGTTATTTATTTGGGATTTTTCTTGTTTCTTGAGATAAGCTTGTAATGATATAAATTTCCCTCTTAAAACTGCTTTCGCTGCATCCCAAAAATTTTGGTAGGATGTTTTTCCTTGTCATTTGTTTCTATGTATCTTTTGATCTCTCCTCTAATTTCTTCTTTGACCCAATCGTTCTTTAAAATTATGTTGTTTAATCTCCATGTATTTGTAGTTTTTTCCTGCTTTCTTTTTGCAGTTGATATCCAATTTCAAAGCCTTGTGATCAGAAACTATGCTTGGTATGATTTCAGTCTTCTTAAATTTGCTGAGGCTGATTTTATGTCCCAATATATGGTCTATCCTTGAGAATGTTCTATGTATACTACAAAAGAATGTATAGTCTGATGTTTTAGGATGAGTGCTCTATATATGTCAATTATATCCATTTCATCTAATGTGTCATTTAGGGCTGCTATTTCGTTATTTATTTTCTATTTGGATGATCTATCTATAGCTGTCAATGATGTATTTAAGTCCCCTAGTATAATTGTGTTTTGGTCAATTTCTCCCTTTAGTTCTGTTAGTAGTTGCTTGGTATATTTCAGTGCTCCCTGATTGGGGGCATAAGTATTGATGACTGTTATGTCTTCTTGTTGTATAGTCCCCTTTACCATTATGAAATGTTCATCTTTGTCTCTTGTTATCTTTTTCACCTTGAAGTCTGTTTCATCTGATATCCTTATGGCTATACCTGATTTTCTCTGGGTACCATTTGCCTGGAGTTTCAATTCCCACCCTTTCACTTTGAGTCTATGCTTGTCCTTGTAGCTGAGATGTGTCTCTTGGAGACAGCATATGGTTGGGTTTAGTTTTTTGATCCAATCTGCTACTCTGTGCCTTTTATTGGTGAATTCAGTCCATTTACATTTAGGTTGATTATTGATATGTGAGGATTTCTTGTCATTCTATTTTAGTTTTCTGGTAAGGCTGTGTCTCCATTGTTTCTTTGCCTTTTTGTTGTTGTCTATTATTTCTGTGTGGTGATATACTATGATGTTTCCCTCTGTTTCTTCTTTTATTATTTATGGCAAACTTTAAAACACACCTTCTCTCAACTGCAGCTCACACTCGACTGACAGCACTGAACAAGCTGAAACTTGTCACACACTGTTACTAAGGCTCAATGCACCACTTCCATATTGAAAATCCCTGCCTTTCCATTGGATGACACTTGGCAGCAGCAGTCACCGTATTTTGTGATCACAGTGGAAAAGCTCGAGGTCACTCATCTCTTCTGATACAGCAATTCCTGTCAAACAAAAACATTACAGTGTGTCCTCATCCACCTTATTCACTGGATCTGGCACCGTGCCACTTCTGGCTCTTCCCTAAAGTCAACATGACCATGAAAGGTAAACGTTTTGAATCGATTCAAGACATCGAGGCAGCCACGATAGAGCAACTAAAGATGCTCACGAAAGAGAACTTCCAGAACTGCTTTAGAAAGTGGCAAGAATGATGGGATAATTGTGTTCAAAGTGAGGGGGAGTATTTTGATGGGGAACAACGACAATGTGTCTTTTACTATAATATTTTTTTGTAATTTGAATATTCACTGTAGATTTTTATCACACCTCATCTATTAATTCCTTAATGTTGAAAAGGGTAATAGAAGTAACTCTTTTATAAACTAAATGCTTTTGTATGATTTTCTGATAGAAAACATTTGATCAGATGATTATCTTCAGACTCTGGATTTCCACAGGCTAAATATTGTTTATCTTCTTGGAGGGCTTTGGCAGGTTTTCTGTCCTTAGGAAATGACTTGGAAAACATCAGTGAGACTTCAAAGCAATGGCTCAAAGTTATCTTCTGATTTATGAAATAACTATTTCCATCACTTATCAGAACACTGAGTCCTTCCTGTGGAATTGCAACCCTAGTATGTAAATAGAATCGAGAAGCGGCTGGTTACCATATTAATTGTAGAAAACCACCCTACCAAAAGTTTCATACCAAAATGATAGGCATCTTTAAAGCTGTGTGAGTATAGGAGAATGTTTGATCAATGTAAAATTTGGAGATTGGGAAACACAATCATTTCTTCATTTATGCTCAGTGCTATACTTTTCCAAATTAGGACATTAACTCCCACTCAAAAGTTTCTGTTGATTTCCCCCACTTCTCAATTCCCCTCACTTTCAATAATTGAGTCAAGAGCAGTGGGTGTCATTCTGATTGTGTTTCTGTCTTGTTATCTGAACTTGAGAAAGTTACAGAACCCCTCTAGTCCTTAGTTCTCCCATCCCTTAAATGAGAATCATAGACCAGGAATCCTCATAGTAATAAAAAATAATAATAATAAAAATGTAGATGCTGCCCCCAGACTCTGATGTATGTGTTCTTGGTGAGCTTGGGAAATATATCTATACATCCATACATATATTTTTAGAGAGCTGTCTAGATAATTTTGATCATGAGCCAGTTTTAGGCACCACTGGACTACATTAAATTATCTGTGAGGACTTTTACAGACTTGTGAATATAAAACCTATTCTACGGTAATAGAAAATTTTTGCATAAAATAATTTCCTCACCTCAAGTTTGCCAATTCTTTGAATGGCAACTTCTGAATCATTCTGCAAATCCTTGGTCACACGAAATAGCTACACATCTCAATGTGAATGGAGAGATGAGAGAACAGAGGGAAAAAAAATCAAATCCATTAAACTTGGCTTTTAGGAATTGCACAGGCAGTTCTGAGCAGAATAAGCTTATTTTTCCTCAGCTATGTTGTTATGTAAATATATGAATCAGGGTTCTATCATAATATACTTGTTGTATAAGTGAGATTGCTGAGGGAAGTTTACAAAGGGACTATGTACTCAAATGTGGACAGTGACAAAGGAACCCAACAATTGATGGCTCTGAAGAGAATGGGGAGGGAACCATTACCAGCAGCTAGAGACTTGAGCTGTCCAGTTCATGTTGTGGCAGTTAGTAGTTAGTTACTTGCAGGAAACTGGCAGGGAGGAAGTCAAGGGACTGAATCCCTGGCCTCAATTTTCTCCCTACTTCCTATGTGCTGCTGGTCCTTGATGCCTTGCATTGACTGATCCCAAATAGGAGAGAGAAGGGCAGGATGATGCGGTGCCTACACAGAGTCAGTCTGTGGGCACAGAGCAAAATGCAGAGTGATTTGGAGGAACAAAAGATGACTAACTTGCACAAAGACCTAGCTCTTCACAGTGATTTCCAACTTCCATGATTAGAACTCAGAATCTTCCTTTTTAAATGGTGTTTCTAACCTTATGTATGTGAATATTTCCTATTTAGCTCCATAACCCAGCTCAGATGTCATCTGTTCTGTGAAGTTGTCCTTGCCCCTTGCCCACAAGCAGTAGCAAGCCCCTCTGTGTGCCACCTAAAAACCAAACTGTGTAATCGCTCCTTTCACATCATATTTTAGGTCCATACTTAAATTTTTATTGAATCTCTCCTAATATGAATAATCTATGTCACAGTTTCCTTGAAGTTTTGGGTTGAATCAAATTGAGTGGTCCAAAAGAATAGACTTCTATTTGGTTTTCATTGACATATAACAACCGGTTTACTCTTTCTCTCCCTTTCAAAATGCCCATCTGAGAAATAAAATACCATTGGAATATTGCTTGGTAAATACAGAAAACTAGGTAAACCCTGTGTAACAGTCTTCTTGTCTGGTGCTCCCAGCTCTGATATGCTGATGCACTCAGCCCTCATTATACTAGGTGGGTTAGTGAGAGAAAACTGCATAACCAAATAGGTGTCTATAATCCCCTCTTCATCTCTGGCCCGCCATCTCTTTTTCTAACTTCCACACAACCTAATCTCCATGTCACTGAATTATTTGAAATAAGACAATTCTATGTAAATGGAGAATTGCTCCCTTTCCATATGCTACATTTCAGTCATATGTTCCTATGGATAAATTATGGTTGCTTGTTTGAACTTGGAAAACCCCCTAATAACTAATCTTGGCAAATCATTTCTTAGAAAGGGCTATTTTTGATAAACATTTGTTTTTTGTGGATTCTTTTGAACATTTATTTCAGGTACTTTTGAATGATTTTATTTACAGACTATAGTTAAATAAGATCTTGTACGTAAAAGTATTAAGGTAACATCTGAATTATAAAAACTCTTAATAAAAAAGTAACCATTATTATGTTTGACATTACTAACCATAGCTTACATTTGCAAAACTGTTGTATTTTATGATACTTTATTACATATTATTCATTTACTCTTGTGAAATAGGTATTAGTAGGACTCCTTTAATATTGAAAAAATTAAGACTGAGTGGTTATGTGAGTTTTTCAAACAAAATCACACAGGAGGAAAGCAGCAAATTCCACATTCAAATCCAACTTCTCTAATTTCTGAATCTGGCGACATTTCATTATACAGTTTCTCTCTGTGGCAACCAGTTTGTATTCTCTGTGCACTTATTACATCATAATATCCTATTTTCTTTTCTTACACTTTTGAGTTCACCATGCTCCAAATATGGAACCAACCTCTTTTTAGCCGAGGAAACTTTGAGTAGCACCAGGTAGAGATGGGTGTGTTGGGGACTTGATAGGTTGTTGTAGCAAACCAGGTTATTGTCTTACATGGACCCGTAGATCTAGATACAAGGCTCCTGAATTCTCTTGGTAAGCACCATTTCCCTGGGTACATGTATCAATTAACTCTCAAGGGTTTCATTTCCTCGGAACTTGAAGTCTCCTTTGTTATTTCCATCTGTTATGGGCTAAACTGTATCCTACCAAAATTCATGTATTAAAGGCCTAACCTCTAGTACATCAGAATGTGACCATATTTATTGATTGGGCTTTAAAGAGGTAATTAAGTTAAAATGAGGCCATTATTGTGGGCCCTAATCCAATATGACTGGTGCTCCTGTAAGAAGAGGAGATTAGGATTCACAAAGGGGCATTAGGATGTGCCTACACAGAGGAAAGATCATGTATAGACACAGCAAGAAGGTGGCCATCTGTAAACCAAGGAGAGAGGCCTCAATGAAATCAACGCTGCCCACACCTTGACGTCAGACTTCTAGTCTCTAGAACTGAGAAAATAAATTTCTGCTCTTTAAGCCACCCAGTCTGTGGCATTTAGTTATGGTATTCCTAGCAAACTAAGGCACCGGTTTCTTGAAGAGAAGTCCTAATTTGAACTCACACAATATCTGGGTTATCCCTTCCCGCTGACTCTCTGTCTGTCTGCCTAGATGGGTGCCAGAGGCTCCCTAACTTCACACTCCCAACTATACCTCCTTTTCCACTGGCTCTATTCTGACTTACCAGACTTTCCCAATGTGAAAACCCTACCTGTCACCTCTGACAGCAGCTATGGTTTTCACTATTTTGTCTGCAGATGCGGTGTTAGGCTTTGCCTGCCCTTTGATAAGAGGTGTATACAGTTCCCCATCCTCCACCATTCACAGTGCCAGCCTCCCTGAACTCCTCCTAAATTCTGAATAAGCTCTGCTCTTTTTCACCACTAGGCTGATTCAGGACATGCTCTCCTTGGACTTAATTTCTGTCTACTCCCATCTTTCCTTTGCCTGGTCAATTCCTATCAATCCTTCAACTGCACTTAGAAATAACTTTTTTTGAAAAGCTTTCCCTGACCCCAGAAGAGTGAATCAGTCCCTTTACATATGGTCTCCTATACCACCCAGCACTGACATCTTATTAAACGATAGTTCAATGGTTCTCAAACTTGAGTATGCATCAGAGTCAAGCATACAGTTTGTTAAATCAAAGATGGCTGGGCTTTGGGTTTTTGATTCTGTAGGTATGGGATGGGCTCAATAACTTGTGTTTTTAACCAATTCCCTGACCATACAGAAACTGTTGGTACTGAGACCACCCTTTGAGAATGACTGTTATAGATAAATAGCCTATTTCCTTCCATTAACCTCCTCTGTATTACCACCAATAAATTGTACACCGTGTACAAGTAAGGATTTTGTCTTTCAAATCCCTGTGTGCCCAGGATTTTGCACAGTGCCAGGAGTGTGATAGATACTCAACAAACAATTGTTTAATACATAAATGAATAAGAATAGGAATTCATTACATCAAACAAAACTTTTTAGAATAAGAGCTTGCTCAAGAAGATTTTGTTGTACCAAGGATAATTTAAAATACATAAACAGAAGAGTCAATGTTCATTTAGAAAGGGTTAAGTGTCTAAAACCATAATGTTGTTTATACTGCTTGATATATACACAAAACTATTTCATTTTGCCTCAGGGAAATGTTGTAAAATATATAGCTGAAAAGGAGAAATGTAAAATAAGATGTGAAAATGAGACATTAGGAAAACTGGTCATTATCTAATGAACACGGAAGGGAGCCAGAAAGCAAATACAAGACAGAGGAGCCTCCAAGACCTGTGATTCCTCCACAACTTCAAATCCCACATCAGAGTGTAGAAGACAGAGTAAATAAAACCCAAAGGTATGTACTTGCTCAGGCTGTGGCAATCTCATTCTGAAAACGTTGTATGCAGAAACAGAAACAGCTGCACGCCCTTTGGGCTCAGTTGCTTTACAAGAGTGATTTTACTGAGCTGTAGTGTGCCTTGCAGCCAGCAAGCCTCCCTCCCAACCTCCACTTCATAGTCCCATCAACCCATTATGGCAGGGGGCACCATGCAGGGACCCAGTGGGCAGCACATCACTGACTCAGCTGCAGCTACATAAATATTAGGGCTCTGAGACCTCTGAGGAAGAAAGAGTAGTAGTTATTTGCCAGCTCCCCAATCCTCTTTCCAGGATTTTTCTTTGAATTTCATGAAATGGCAAGACAATCACGAAGAAAACCATTTTCCTAACAAGCTAACTCACTGGCAATTTATGTTTCTAGGGACTCAAAAGATCAAAGCAACATCACGTCTTGAACATCTGAGAGGGGTGAGAAAGTTCTCCTCATAGGTTCGTTGACCTGAATGAGTTGATCCTTAGCCCTCCAGGAAAAGGTGGGCACTCAAGTTCATGTCTCTAACAAAAAAGTTCTTTCTAAATGCTAGTTCTCAGTGTCTGAAAATCTAATCCAGCCTTCATGCTGCTATCAGTGTTACCAGTATAATATGTAAATCTTTTATCACCACTTTCCTCTTCAAAATACTTCAGGTCTACCCTTTGCCTATAGGTTAGGTAAGCATAGGTCTCAGTTCAACAAGGGCTTTCTTGGTTTATACCCTCATCAAGGTAACTAATAACAGCTCCCCTCTTTTTCTCTCAAAAGTACCCCAGTTTAGACTATACATGATTACCCTGTCAGTAGCATCACATATGAGCCTCTTTATAATCCGGCTCCACCGTAATGTATGGTTTCATTTTATGCCATCCCCCAGCCCCTGACACAAGCCATAGCTAATTAATTATTTTCTCTGAATAGTTTCCCTTGGTGCCTTTGCACTTGCAGTGCCCTCTATCTGGATTGTCCTCTGTATCCTCACTCAACTGAACCGCACCCTTATTAGATACCTGCTTATCTCAGGTCTTCATTTAAAGGCTTCCCAGTGTCTTCTCTCTGACTTAGGTGTTCCTCTTTAATGCCCCTATGGCACAGCAAACCTATGTTCCTTAAAGCACTGGGCAGCTTATTTTGGAAATGTCTCCATATTAATCCGTATAATCCAGTCATCAGTAATTGTCAAGGAGAGCAGTTATATCTTTTCATCTGTACATGCTATCTCAATACTGAATGAGTGAGTGAATATATAGAACATATCTCAAATGACCTAAGGGGAGTCAAAAATAATTTGGAAGGACTATCCACTTCTGAGCATTCTCCAACCCCCCTTTTGTAGTCCAAATGCCTAAACCGAAACGGAGCAAAATATGTACTGCAGGGCTTTGTTTAGAATCATCTTCATATCTGCATCTTTTTTGGAAAATGTCATGTCCTTTCTAATTAAGGAAAACTCTGTGATCACTTCCTTGCACGGTCTTTGTAAGCCCCAATCTCTCTATTGCCTAAGCTGGCTAATTGAACTTTACAGGAGCTATCCCAGTACTCCTTCTAAGTGTGGGGATGACTCTTTGAGCAGCCTTCCTGTCATGCTCTCCAAGTTAGATGAACGGCATTAGCCTTGGGTTATGAGTACATTGTGTGGTGACAGTGTAACTTATGAACTGAGGTCTAATTTGTAAACATACTCAATGACTCCCGATGCTTCTGAAAAATAATATTAAGGGAGAAAGACAAAATACTAAGAGGAGCGTTCTAAACTGGACTGACTTGGGGTTTTTTATTTCTTTTCCAGATTCTTCAGTTCTAAGTGTGTTCTATAAATTCTAACATAGGGTAAAAGGGTGGAGATCAACATGGAGGAATAGCTTGCATTTCTCAGCTTTTAGCATGTGGAATGCCCCCACCTTGTATATTTCTGTCAGAAGATACTTCTATGGTCTCCCAGGTTGTCTCACTGCCTTGTGATCCCACTCACTGCACTAAAGCGAAGTTTGCAGACAGCCAGAGATAATTTTAACAAAGGAGATCTAGTCCCAAAGGTTAATGTGGCTGTCCATTGTGGAAGAAGTAATGCCGGTGACAGCATAATAATCAATAGTTTTCCAGGCCCCTCCTCCATCACCAATTTGGATTGTGTTTTGCTACCGATGTAAAGTTTAAAAAGAACCCTCCATAGAGCATCATGACTCCTTTTCCCACTGTGATCCCACTGGCACATGTCAGCCAACCTCGAGCACCGCAACTGTGAGGTTCTCAGGAATCCTGAGCAGATGCCTCTCTCCAGAGGTCATTTGCTGAACAGCACCTGTGCTCATTGGAAGGCTACACTCTGGCCCCACAGGCACTGGCCCTGGTGTGTGGGTCTTACACAATATTCAATCATGTATTTTATTATTTTAACCAAAGGAAGCATAGCACTGACATTTCAGTAAGTAAACAAAGGAACAAAACCAGACCTTGTCATGGACCTTAGCAGGTACTCCTACCCAAATGAAAAACAGATTGATTAACAAACGGCCTTTCCAAGACAAATCTAAGTCATTATGTGTCAAGACAAGCTACAGTGGTCCTACTTTCAACGACTCCACAGAATGACAAAGAGGTGTTCCAGCTAAAACAAAAACAAACAAAAACAAAAACCAGTTATGTGATTTTCACAGCATTTTCCCAATAGTCTTGTGTTTGAAATGAGCATTTAAAAAGAATTCTTTTATAGGTCTGTTATTGGTAACCAACAAATCATCCTCATTTAGAAATTACAGAGACTTTCAAAATGCATGAAAGAGCTACCACTGGAAGGGTCAGCTGTAAATAAGTCCCCTTAGGCATACAGCTATAATGAAGACTATTAATGGTGGCACTTTACGCTTTTGCGTTCTGTTCACTTATTCTAGACATATTTTAAAGGGCAAAGGGACCCTCACCTAAGAGCTCTGTAATCTTTTGGATTTGTAAAATTCATAATTATGTGACCAACCCTTTCTGAATTTTTCACACCTCACAATATGATGAATCTTTACATAATTAATAATTTTGGGTGCCAATGAAAACGAATGTTTAGCTGGTATGTACAGATTCCCTGGACTTGCTAAAATAATTTGCTTTACTCGTACATTGCTTCAAAATTGTTTGCATTTTTTTGCCCCACCTAAGTTTTTCCTCACCTGCTTTGCATGCGTTCTTCCAATATTTCTCATTAATATAAAAACCATAAAGAAAACTCTGTTTTATTAAAAATGCAAGGAATATTGAGATTGTTCTATTATTCTGAGGTCTGTTATTACACTCGCCAGTATTTACTTTTGAAAACATAATTGAGTTTATACTTACAGTATAATATAAATACAATCAATCATTTTCTCATTTGGAGACTTTATTTTAGGGTAAATATTAGCAATATACAATATATCTTTTGATAAAAGCCAGAACAATTAAGGCAGTAAAAATTCCAATTATATATTCTATTTTTATTTTTAATCTTCATATTTCATTTGTTTCTCTGATTAGCTATTTTCATTTCTCTTTATTTCATAGTTTTAAACATTTTAATGACATTGCTTGTCACAATAAAATCTTCATTTTCTCCATAACATTTACTTGTTCTACTTAAAAGTTTGATTTAGATGGTTTGTTTTAAAAGTGTTGTTTTTTTTCAATTTGTAGGTATCACTGCAGAGTGTACACTAAATTTTACAATATTAGTTGTCCGTGCACAAAATTACACTTCAGCTTAAATCTGCCCCCTGCCCAACTTGCACTTAACTCAATTTTGGATACCCTCATGTCATTAAAGATATTGATTTCCTGCACGATCCTCAAAATTTTGTATAAAGGGACTTTCTTTTACCCACTATTAATCTACTAAATTACACATATAATTCTACATTTGTCTCATGTTTTATGGTTTTCATATTAATATTACAGAAAGCATATGCTCAACATTCACAAGATTTTTTAAAAGGCCAAAGGACACGTGACAGGCAAATTTTAAGCCTCTTAAAGGGAAACTGTTAAGCTTAGAAGAGTATTGATACAGACTGACTTTCTGCACAATGGGTTCAACAAAGCTAATTAATTTACAAAGGAGATTTTCTATAGGGCCATAAATTAATCAGATTGAGACAATGACAACCCAGGAGCACAACGAATGTGTCTGTGACATGTTAAGAAACCTTCCACACACTTGTGTTCAATGGCATAGTAACACACCCACAGACACACAGACAGACATACAGACACACCTGATAATGAATAATTCTAGGAAAAGCTGTCACATTTTCCATTTAACCTAAACAGAGGAAGGAAAAAAGGATCCTATATTCATTCCTATCTGCAAGTCTGGGAGATGGGGCAGGAGTGTTTGAGGGAGTGGGGTAGACTTGGCCTGAATTGAGGCTGCACAGAAGACAGAATTAAAACAAAACTTGAAAACACTGCGTCCATGAGGTGAGAAGAAAAGCAGGAGATGTCAGAGGTATCCATGACAAACCTGCTCTACTTTTTAGTTTTGCCAACAACACAGGAAACTCAGTTATTCTAAGAAATTATCTACTTATTGGTTCTCTGCATTTGTAAGTATGAGTGGTAAAATATTGTTATTTCAACTATTTCACAGTTAACATCAGAACCATTATCTATCATTTAGTAAATATGGACTTTTTATAACTATTATCACAGATAACAGGATAATGTGTAAGCACAGAAAAATGAAATACGCGATGCTAAATTTTGGTGTCTCCAGTCATCCAATACCTCTTTATCCTTTAGGCATCTAGCAAGCACCCTTTCTCTTTTCTGATCACCACATCCATGCAGATGTAGCTAAGCGCAGATTTGCATGTTTCTCCTCTCACAAGTGTCTCAGTTCCCACAGAAAACAAAATGTACACCATGCAGTTTAACATTAACCAAATGCAAAGTAGAGAGGTTAAGATAAAAAAAGAGTAAAAGACTCTTTTAATTTATTTTATTTTTGCCTTCAAGGAGTTTAAATACGAACACATAGAGAGAACTGGAAATAAACATGATTCTAAATTTTTTATTATTACTATGTATTTATTTTTTAAGCAGACAAGCATAAAACTAAGGAATTGCTTGAATGAGCAAGTCAGGAGCAAAAACACCTGGCACAGGAAAGTGAGAAAATAAAATGTGGGTCTTGAAAAGAAAATTTGCAATGGGTTAATTTCTGCTGGGGTTCAACATGTTATGCCCTAGCAAACAAATAAGAAACGTGCTGGGTCTCGCTTGATTTATCAGATTCCTTTAATTTACTAAGACTACATATTAAACTAAATTGTTAGCAGCTGGTTGTCTACCAAAACTTAGCTAAACTCCTGGGAGCTATTGCATAGCTGCCTTCTTTAAGCCTGTCTCAGTGTGCACCAAATTGATGTTGGAAAGAAAAGGAAAACTCTTCCCAAAGTGCCTTATTTCAGCCATTCAAATTCATCTTCAGAAACCCAGGGGGCATTTCCGCTGAACACTGTATTCTGTATTGCTTAAAGGAAGGGAAGTTTCCTCCCCAAACTTCTTTGTGCTCCCTTCACTCTGGCAGCAATTTTCCTGAATTCCTGGGCCTATGCCCACCATATAGTTGGGCATCCTTGCTCACGGAAGACCACAGCAAATCCCAGGCTTGGATATTGAATCTTTTCTTCTAGAAGAATTCCAGTTTTCTTAATATAGCCATTATCCAGATTTCCTGTTAGCATATGTCTAAATGTCACCCTGATAGCTTGCAACTAGACGTAAAAATAATTTTTCTTAAAACAAGCAACAACAAATGAGGTCACAGTCCAAGCTTAAGTAATAAATATTGAGAAAATCTACAACCTGAAACATATCTTAAGAATTAGACATAGATTTGGCCTTTTTTTGCCTCTCCTCTCCCCTCCCCTCCTCTCCCCCCTCCCCCTTCCCCTCCCCTTCCCCTCGCTTCCGCTCCGCCCCCCCCCCCCCTTTTTGGAAGAGGTCTCCTTTCCTGTTAATAAAATCACTTTATGTTATAAAATTTCGGTTCAGCTTGGCTCTGTCTCTCTTTTGCCCAGTTCAATAGATGACTAATGGAAAATCAAAGTTTAGGGCATGACTTTTCCCATTTGGCAACTTTCATTTCCTGATAATATTGGATAATTAACAAATTGTGTGTTGTAATGCTTTGTCACTTCAAGTGGGTTTGAGAAAAATACTTCTTGTGCCTACTGAGTAATGGCTTAAATGAAGAACACGCTCAAAAGAATGCTTTATCTCCACGTATAAAACATACTGAATATTTATGATTTTAATTGCTACACACCATGTGCATACTCGTTTGTACAATTATGTACATCTTTAAAAGGGGAAAGGATGGCTTTATGACTCTTTATAATACACGATGAGCAAGTCGTTGAAAATTGCTATTAACTCAAGATGAACATCTATAAAAATTCTTTGGAAAAAAGCACCGTAGTATTCTTTATATGGTAACTGGCATTTTTGTGTGTTTGTGACATAACTAGATACTATCGTGCATTTCCTGTGGATAAAAAGGGAACATTGACTATTTCTTAGAGGAGTCTGCTTTTTTGCAAAATGGATAATTCTAAACTGGGAGATGAGGCTCTATTTCTAAGTTGGTTGTTTACAAAAAACACATGCTAATGTAACAGTGTATGAGGAATTAAAGGAAAAAATGCCGAACACGCCTTGACGTGCAAAATGTATTTAGCTGTTTGCTTTAACTACACAGCTTTCATTCTCCAGTCTACCCTCCCCAAGACCAAGGGTGTTTGCGAGTGAGGCTAAAAATAGCCAGCCAAGCCTAACAACTAGCTTCTGATTGGCTCAGTACAAGGGCCACTCAGCCAATGAGAGCTTCTGGGAACAAAAGCTATTCTTTTGTGTGTGAGAGGCTCAATCCACGTCAAAACAGCTTCAGGCTGCAGAAATGATTTTGGTTGAGATTTAACAAGGTAATAATGCATTTCAGCCCTCTGAAAGGTTTGAAGCAGAACAAAGGGGGTAGTGAAATCTACAAAACAAATGGAGCTCTCAGGCTTTGATGGGATGAATCATCCCGGTGCCTGAGCTACACACATTTGCAAACCCAGACAAGCGAGTTAAGAGGTTTTTTTGCTTTCTGAGATTTTACCTTATTCTCCAAGCATTTTCTCTGCCCAAGGAAGCAACTATCAAAGGCGTTACATTCTGACTATGTACACATTTGTTATTATGCTGATTTAGTAATGAATCGAAAGCAACTTGTCCACGATTCCTTTAATGTCACGAAGAGAAAACAAAGATTTGTGTGCCTTAGATAGTACTAGGTAGTGAAGCTCCCGAAACTTTGGACTTTGGTTTCTGGGTATCAAAAACAGCCCATATTCTCAAAATAAATGCAGTTCTTGATTAGTGCTGTGAGAGCTCTAACGATAAGCAAAATAAAGAGCAACTTGATTGCAAGCAAAAAGGCATTGAGCTTTGGGAGGCTTTGGCCACATTAAAGGCATTACGCCTGTAGGGGTCGCTGTTGCACAGCAGAGGAACCTCTTCAGACCGTCTTTCCCCCTTTAATTTTAAATGAAAGGAGAAAATGGGCTTCGTAGGTGCCTTTCAGGTAGGACAAAAGGGAGTAGAGAGTCAGTGTTTGAAACCCTTAAGCATGGTTTATGGTCAATCACTATGGGACAAAGCATCCCATAACAATACAGATTACTTCACATTAGACTGAAATGCTGTACAGGGCAAAATGTTGCTACAGTAACCACTGGAAATGTTACATAACACATAGGAGCTCATAAACCGTTTCAAGACTTTAAACTGGCTTTATTGAACCGGTGATAATTCAAAGATGGCGAGACGTTTCATAGGCTCCAAGTTTTTAGGAAAGACACTTTAGAAAGACACACACTTTAACCTCTGTACAGGTTACCAAGTCCAGAATACTGTTGGCAAAGAAATACAGATAAGAATATTGTTTACATGTTCTCTTTCCAGAAAACTACAGGTTCAGCATATTTTTTTTTGTCTTGAATGTAGTTTTTAAAAATAAACCATTAGTGAATGAAACCTTAATTAAGCTTTATTCTTGGTGTGGCAAAAAAGACCTACAAAAATCAAATGTCTCAGTAAAATGGAACCATACTTTTATTGTGTGATTAGGTATAATCAAGGAGCAATATTTCTTTAAGAATTAACCTGTTTAAGGAAATGCAAAGTCTGTCATAAAATATGGCATTTGCTAATTATTGGTCCCAACTGCATTTATGAGTCTGTAATAAAACTTTTGCTGTAAAACAAGGATGGGTTGGGGGCGGGGAGGAAGGATTGCTGAGAGTGTCATATTCACTTAACAAATACACTGAACGGTAGTTTCCTTTTATACATTTATTATTATGATGATGATGATTATTATTGTTTGCATTCAGTTTATAATAGTCTCCTTTGGTAAAAGGGAAAGAAAAATCTACCTAGGAATTATATTCCTAAGCAATTAAATCCTCAGGGGATTGTGTATATGTCGTTTTCAATAGGCAATGTCTGGAAAGAATGTGGGTTCTGTTCCCTTGAAGTACTTTTGTGAGTTTTATAGTCTTGGCTTGATACATTGGCCCAGAGCCAATTACAGGAATTCATCACCAACTGTGTAGCTACAACCACCCAGGAGGGAGTGTCCAGGGGTTAGTTTAGAAGCAGGATAGGGTGGGCTGTGAGAGCAATCCATGCCTTATCTCCTCTGCCTGTCAGCTGCTGAGTTGCTCAAGCCCCAGCCCTGACAGCTGCCCCTGTGCCATCCTCAGGGTGCTCAGTGAGAGGAGAAGAGATGGGAAGAAGAAAAACAAACATCCTCTCCCATCTGTTGCTGCAACTCTGAAACTAGAGTCGACAGCACCCAGGAGGCTACCTTCCTCACTTTCCTAGAGGCCTAAAGTATCCCTCACAGAACATCCCTCCCAGAAACATCAAAGCTGTTTCTTTCCACAACCGGTGTTCAGTAATATAAAGCCTTACATGAACTTCTGCATCAAATGTATGTTTTTTAAAACATACTTCCCATTACTCCGTTGTTTCTCTTCCATTTTGCACTCATGCTTTCCATTCTGGGGGTAACAGACTCTGTGTCTCAGGTTCATCCCTTCAGAGAAGAATGTGGTAAGGCAAGAAGCAGAAGACTGAAAGTTTCCTTGGCTTTAATTGCCAGGCCTACACCAACAATTTAGGAAAGGGTCTCAATGACAATTGGGCCCCTGAGCAGTGGGCCCACAGCCGTGTCCCCAGACGAATGCTGGAGCAGCAGGGATACTTGATATTCATTACTGAGTTCAACATTCAATATCGGAATTCCAGAGAAGTGAGGTGGATCCAGGGAGATGCGACCATACCCAGGTTCCCAACCATCCAAAGATCCCACCTTGAGAATGTTACCCAAGTACCTGAGAAATCTCTTGTATAGTGAGAAAATCACAAGTGACCACAACAGCCAGGACATGACAGCCTCTTCGCTGTGTTAAGCCTCCCAGTCTCTGGTGCTATTTTAGAAAGGCTAGAGAAATCCTTGGCAATATGGTAGAATTGGATCTTGGAGTTAAAAGTAGGTTAATTTAAGAAAAATAATACAAAGCCATCCCTTGCATAGCTGAGATTTAAATCACACAAAATCTGTATTTTATAATTTCCAACAATTGTGTTATTCACTACTTCATTTGATCCTCAGTACAATCCTATAATGGAGTTAAGTATTTATCATTTAGCATTAACAAAGCAAGCTGTTCTCATTTTTATGTTAGTCTTCACATCATTCTCTGGGATTTGTCATTATTATAATCTCTATTTAATGAACATTCTAAAGGGTTTATAAACACTAAGTTGAGGGATTTGACAAAGATCATTCAGGCTCTGTCTCCTATGCCAAAAAAAATAAAATAAAATTGATAATTGGGGTACTCTCTTGGGTAATTTTATTTTCAAACCCTCCTCTTTTTAAATCACCTGTATCACTCATGTTTTATTGTTCATTTTGGAAACAGAACCACAGGCTCTGGGAAGAGCACTGGCTTGGAAGTTAGATTTTGAGATTAACTGTTACATAAGCATTTAGGATTTAGTTAGTTACAGGTGCCAGGGAAAAATTGGTCATAGCTAGGAAGCTAAGAGATGAAGGCCAAAGGATACAAAGGACACACACACAAAAAACATAGCTACCTATTACATGAAAAGGTCACCAGGACCAGAAGCCTAGTAATTCTACAATCAGTAGAGTTACTTCTTTACAATTATTAGAATTACTCCTACAAAATTATGGAACTAATTCTGCAAAGAAGTCAATAATTATGACATTATGGATAGACAAGGAATCTAGAATCCCAAAAAGAACAGCTAGAATGGGAAATTGTAGGTAATAAATTGGAAGTCCAGAGAATACACACAGGGCCACAAAGTGAGCAGGAAATCTTGGTTAAAGTGGTCTCCTTAGTTAAGAATCCAGGACCTCACAGAAGGAATCAAGGCACCAATAATGGAGGAGGAGTCAACACTGAGGAAGGGAGCATTTCTTAGGAAATCGTGTCAAAGTGTAAATGACTGTGGATTCTCAGTCTTGGCTTAATTGTGTTAGCCCAGAGCCAGTTAAAGGAATTCATCACCAACTGTGTAGCCACAACAACCCAGGAGGGAGTGTCCAGTAGTTAGTTTAGAACCAGTGGAAGATTCCCTGGGCTGTGAGAGTTCAGTGCCTTATCTCCCTGTGTGTTATCTTCCTCTATCCCCTAGAGCAAAAATTACAAATGTGTGACACTCATGGTATTGTTCTTTCATTCAGATTTGTCAGCTGCCAGGCATCACCAGTGGATCAGAGTATCCTTTTGCGTGAAGCCCAGCAGCAGTCAGAGAATCCTTCTCAATAGTGCCTTAAGAAACTACAGCTAATCTATGGAAATTATCATTTGGGATCCATATAAAGCAAACAAGTTAATATAGCCTATTGGGGAATGAGAATTATGATTCTATAGGGTACACTAACTGTACATCCCAGATTTCCCAGAATGGTCCTGATTTATATCACTTGTTGCAAAGTAATTGGCAATAGCATCCCAATCACCCTCAGAAGTATCCCAGTGTAGACTATAATTTATATAGTCCCTCCATGTATAGGGCAAATAGGGAGGCATCCAAGCCTGAATTCTGACTAACCATGTAATCTTAAGGCAGTGTTAGTCAAGTTGGTGAAGAAAACATACATCCTGAGTATTTGGTCCCGTGGAGATAGCACCTGTCTTATGCACACCCATTATCTCTATATGGACTCTGAGTCTCGAATTTCCTTTTAAGGGAAATGAATACCTACATCCAAAACTAAAATGGAGTGAGCTTTATGTACTTTATCGAGACAAAAGGCTCTGAGATGTGGAAAAGAATATTTTATATAATATGTCTGGATGAACTTCAAGTGATATTACTGTTAGGTCTGTTGATGTATTCATTCTCTGAACAAACAGCTGCAGAAAGACTACGATAGAGGAGTAAATGTGGGGCATATGTACTGCCATTCCCAGTATCTTTCTCCCATGGCAGACATCACTAATTGATCATGGAACTGCTCCTCTCCCAGGAAAGGCTCAACATGCGACTCTGCCTCCACATGTGCTCCTGGCAGCCACACCAGTTAAATAGAATTGATGCTAGAATTGAAACCAATCTTCTGTCCATCCCTGGCCTCCTATATGTCAGACACTGTACTAGGAGGTGGGAATACAGAGAAGCCTAAGAAACTATCATAGCTTTAGAGAGGCTCCCTGTCTCTTGGAGAAGGCAAACACCTAAACCATTCATTGTAGTGCTAGAAGGACTCAGGATGCTTGTACAACAGATACCAATCACACCATTGTCTGCCATGATGGACCTACACAAAAAATGCAAGATGCAGTCCAAGGAAAACTTTGCAGTTAGAAGATATTTAAAACTCGAAGGATAACTAGAAATAATCAGACTAAGAAGAAGTGAGGGAGTTCAAAGCAGAAAAAAACAAACAAGCAACAACAACAACAGAATCAGCATATGCAAAGCCATGCATTGTAAAACAGGGTGAGTGGGAGTAGAATAAGGTGGGACATGGGTGTGGTGGGAGGGAGCATGACACGCTGGTATAGAATGGTTTGATTTTAAAGGGTTACTACAAAATACAAATTAGAGCTATGCCCACATTGAAAACAACCTGCTAGGAATTAAAATGTTCACCAATTAATTGAAAGTTCTGCATACGCATGAAACTGTTTTGGATGAAATAGTTTTAAAAAATAAATTAAATAGTCAAGAATTCATTAAGTCACTGAACCCCCACCCCATCATGGCTTAATATAGCCACAATTCAGATTCCTTATTTCTTGTTCAGCCTTTTGTTTCTTTTTCTTTTTCAGTCTTTTGTTTCATTCTCCTCAAATTCTCATCTTAAATAAAGAACAAGTAGCCATGTTTTCCCTAATACATTAGTCAGGTTTTTATGTTTGTTGTGTTATGTTTTTCATCCTAAGGTCATGCCACCATATCTGTGTTTAAATCGAAAATATGTATTTGCTGAGGACAAAGTGAAAAATTGCTGTGGTATTTTAACATGTAGGAGATTTAATTCATTACTTCTAACCCTCAAATATTATTGGAGATGCAACTTGTCAATTTTATTAATCACAAACTCACAGGATCTCCAAATCAAACTTCAGAGTATTTTATAGAGCTGCATTCTTTTGAATCATTCTGTAGTTGTGCCTGCCTTTTCCAGTAACACTTGTTCAGCTTTGTTGATTGGACCTCCGCTAGTTTTAAACCCTATTTGCCATAATGTGTATCTATTTACCTTATACAGCTAGCTTTGGGTTCTAAGCTGCTGATTCCTCTAGTCTACCACTAGAATTATCCAGAAATATCTTCTAGAGCACCCAGGGAAGCTCTTTGCTATCCCCTTCCAATATCCCAAGTTCCATCCCAAATACCATGGGCTTTCCTCTTTGTTACCTAAAAATTGTGTCCTCAAGAAATTTTTAAAAAATTGTATATTATAAATTTTCTGAAATATTTGGGTGTATGCCTTTAAGGAGTTATTGTTTAGGTTCATATTTTGAACCTAAGTTTCATTGAAGCAAAAAAATGAATACATGTATACATGTGATATAGTTTATAAAACTAGAGGTAGTTTTTCTCAAGATAAATATTAAAATAAATCATAGTTTGTTTTTTTGTTTTGTTTTGCGTTTTTTTGTTTTTCTGGCAAAAGGTGTCTTTTTTTTCTCTTCCAGTTATAGTTCTCGGATGGTTGTAACTGATTTGAAAACCTCAAAATATTTTGGGTTTGGTTCAGATAAGCATCTGTGACTTTGAATGTTATTCCAAACTCTTGAGTCCATAAATTAAAAATGTATGAGCAAATGGTTCACACCAGATTTTTGCTCTCAGATACAATCAGCAACAGCAACAAAGCATGCGAATGACAAATGCAACATAAATTTTATCTGACCTACAGGCAATCTCAGGCTTATGAGCAGGTTCTTTTCCAAGAGTTTATTTGTAAGTTGCTGAGAAACCAGAGTCAGTTACTCTTTGAAACGATGCTACACTGTGCGAGGTCCCTAGCCCCTCGGAGCCTGGAATGGAGTGCTAAGGCACCTAAATTTTGTCATGAATTCTGAACTGGAGAACGATGATGATGTAGTTATTGATTCAGTTCTAGATGCATTAGCTCGTTCAGCTACAACTCAGAGATAGACTCTACTTTCACTCAGAGTTTATGAAGACAAAGGTTCAAGTCACCTGCACACAGCACTCAGCTTGTAGAGGCAGAATTTGAATCCAGGCCCTCTGGCTAATGTTTTCAACCACGTTTCCAGAGAGGGCTAGGGTGGGAAAGGGAGAGATATGCAGAAGAAGCGGCTCAGATCAGATGTAGAAGTGAGGGGAGTTGAGACTGGCCAGCCATCCACGATGAGTTACTAATGGTTAACAGGGTAGAATTTCACCTCTTAGTCCTATTTCCTTGGTAAGCTTCTCTATTATTTTCATGTTCATATCCTCTTCTATTCTTTCTTCCTTTTCTTTTTCTTCTTACACCACTGCAGAGTCTACTGTTAAGGGTGAATTGTGTAATAGGAAACACAGGATTGGAGCTGAACTGAATACGGGTGATACACTATCTTTGTTTGCCTGTGCTTCAGGGGTTTCTGGGGACACAGGAGTTTTAGTGCTCAAACCAGGAAAGTCCCTGGCAAACTAGGACTAGGTTGGTCTCTTTAGTGTGTATATGACAGGAAGAAGTCTCTAGAGAGAGACCAGGAGGAAGGAAAATAAGGACCCAAAGTAACTCAGCAGCAGTGACCATGGACCATCTGTGAGCTGAACTTGGAGCAGCGGGTGGACGCTGAGCTTTAAACTCCAGGTTCATTGAAAACATGAAGCAAAAGTTTCTGTTTGAGCATTTCACCCCAGTCTTAAGTAATATTTAGACACATGAAATGTAGCCCCAACCTAGGTCACGAGGTTTTGAGAGAGTATAGTATAGGGCAGAGTGGGAAGCAGCTTTAATCTGATGAAAGCAACTGGAAAAACAACTCTGTTAAAAGTATCTTTGTCCCTACAGGAAAGAAATATTCAGATTATTCAATGGTATTTTATGTTGTTTTCCTTAGTTAGTGATTGAAGGGATAAGTACTGCCATCAACTTAAATTTCATGTGTAGATAATGAAGAGTTTTGTGATAATTACCAAATTATATCTTATTGAGAAACAGGTTGAAATGCCCTATAAAATTCTATGCTCTCTACTATGTCCTGGCTTACTCTATAAGTACAGATTTATTAACTATCATTTGAATTACTGTTCTTATTTTCTTAAAATTGTAATTGGTTGAGAGTTGCAAATATGCTCAAAATACTCAGTTGGAAATATGACACCACAGTAATACAGTCTGTCTAGGTAAAACTTTAAAAGCTCTTAAACAGAAATTTGAAATCACCATTATTCATGATTTTTATAATTAAAATTCTATATTATGTATAGCAAGTTGAGTATTCTATTTATTTCTTCTTTCTGGCATTAAAAAGAAAAAAGAAAAAAAAAACAACAAAAAAATAAGATAATAAATCTATACAATCTATACAATACCCTCAACAGAAACCTTAGTTAATATATTAGCAATTCTTGATACACTAACAAACATCTCTAAAATGTCAGTGGCTTATGACATAAATGTTAGTTTTTGTTTGTATTACATGAGGATGAGGGTTGACTTCAGCTCTGTTTGGCTCAATTGGACTCAGCTGAGTCTTGCTCCTCATATCTTACCATTCAGGACCTAGACTGAAGAAGCAGCCAGTCTCTGGCACATGCCATTTTCATGGCAGAGAACAGCAAGTTAAATGTGGATTGAGTTTGATGCAAACACTTGGCGCCAATCACCTACACACTCCTTGGTTTTACTTTACTGTCACATTACTACCACACTCACAACCCTTCCAACACCCGACGTGTGGGGGATTTTCACACACCAAGCAATTCTGAGACACCAGCTGGGTGTCCAACGACATAACTCAATTCTGACACTATCTTCCTGGAGGTAGCTTCAGATCCCACAGGTTAAGGGCTCAGTCCCACAGGACTTCCCTGTTCTCCACTTCAGATGCCAATCGCAAGTGTAGGTTGTAACCTGTGCTTCTAATCAATCAACTAGCTATAAGCCAGAGGTTTCCACTATCCTCTTCAGATTCAGTTAATTTGCTAGAGCAGCTCACAGAACTTAGGAGAACAGTTTTCTTACAGTTTACCCATTTATTATATAAGAATCTGATAAAACATACTGATGAATATCTAGATGGAAGAGATATGTAGGGCAAGGTACGGGGGAAGGGACACTGAGCTCTCCTAGTACTTCCACGCGTTCAGCAACCTTGAAGCTTTCCAAACCCTGTACTTTTGGGATTTTTATAGAGGCTTCTTCATGTAGGCATGATCAAACACTAACTCCATCTCCAGCCCCTCTCCCCTCTCTGGAGAATGGGAAGTGGGGATGGAAATTCCAATCTTCTCATCATGGCTTGGCCTTTCTGGTGACCAGCTCCATCAAGAGTTATTCAGGGGTGGTCCGGATGGCTCAGTTGGTTAGAGCGTGAGCTCTGAACAACAGGGTTCCCAGTTTGATTTCTACATGGGCCATTGAGCTGTGCCCTCCACAACTAGAGTGAAGGACAACAACTTGGAGCTGATAGGTGCTAGAGAAACACACTGTTCCCCAATATTCTTCAATTAAAAAAAAAAAAAAAAAACGTTATTCAGGAGCCCACCCATAGTCCCCTCATTGGAACAAAAGACATACCTATCCTGTCACCTAGCAAATTACAGGGAATTTACCTCTATATCAAGAACCCAGTTCAAATAACAAATATTGGACCAAAAGATGCTCTTATGTGTGCTCTCATCACTTAGAAAATTATAAGAGTTTTAGGAGTTCTGTGCCAGGAACTGGGGGCAGAGACCAACAATGTATACATTTTCTATTCTTTCACAGCCCATCTCTGACTTCCGCAGTTTTGGAGGCGCGGATGACAGCATCCGACTCAAACCCTGGCCATGCTATTCAGCCTTTCCACCTCAGGTCTTTCTCTATGATCTTGGTGGTCAATGCAGTCTGCACACAGTCCTTGCATAGCATTACCTCCAAGCTGGTGCTGCAGCTTCGGCCTTCGGTGGGTCATTCCAATACTTTACCAGGCAGACAGGCAGCTTCTAGATGGCATGGTATGTGATATCACCACTGGATTCCATTTCTATGGCTCACTTCTACGCCCCTTTCACTGTAAAGTGGACTGTCTTTCACTGCATTAATTTGGGCATAATTCCAACACTGTAGATCAAATACCCATTAAGCCTCCTAATAGTGGTGCCATTTGATGAATCAACTCAGGAGAAGATAGCCCACTTAAAATGCATGTCTAATCCTAGATATCCTCTTCCAGGAAGGAAGATGCCCAGTCTACTCAATGTTTAGCCAAGTGGCCAGTTCGCCTTCTCAAAGAATAATGCAATGACGGGACTCAGTGTTGGTCTCTATTGCTGATAGGTTGGATATTTAAAGGTGGCAGTAGTTAGAATGGCCTTGGCAAGTCGGGATCTATGCTGTGGGGCCCAGGCTTGGCCTCCACATAAACCACTATGGCCACTCTGTGGATATGACTGCTGTGCCTTTTGGAGTGACCGATGATGAAGACTGGCTGATATCAACTGGTACACATTTTTTTTTCTTTTGAACATGGTTGCTCAATGTCTCTTCTGTGGTGAATGCTTTCTATTAGAAATTAATAGGTGGTAAAACAAATTTTACATTTGTGCCTGCTATCATATATCCATCAACATCCTTCCATGTCACCTTTTCACATCTGACATCATTTCACCTAATCGTCTGATCCTTTTCTATCCAGATCCCTGAGCAGTTGGCCAGGCTATTGGCCCCTTTCCATGAATCCTTATCTCTTTTTACCCAAGGCCACTTCTCATTTCTCACAAATTGGATGACCAAATACACCATTTGAAGTTCTTCTTGTTGGGAAAATTTCCTGTCATCAGTTTATTTTAAGGCCATTCTTGATTGTGGTTATAATATAGGAACCATCTATTCTTAGCTTATACTCATATACCAACCTGACATATCCATAAATCAAGTTCAGGTTTCTTCTTCTGCTTCAACTGGTGTTATAGGACCCTTGCACATGACCTTAGGTGCATTGTGAGGGAGGGACATTGATTCAACCAGAGTGGATAACATGGGAGCCTGGATTTCCTGTATATGCAACGTACTCACATTTTCTGGCCTCACTCAGCAGGATCCAAGATGTATTATTTCTATTTTATAATAGACTGCTACTGGGCCCACTTGAATTGGGAAGTTCAGGGTACATGGTCACTTGTTTTACTTGACAGTCAAACAAACATTCTATCTCTTCAAGTGCCCAAGGGTATGCAAGGTGTTTTTTCTTAAAATATTTATAGTTCTCGTTTTAGACCGTATGGCCATGATCCAGAACCCCAGAAGCCAATATTGTGATTCTCTCACTAGCCCTTTGTATATACTTCAAATTGAACTTTTTCCCACAACTGACAACTCCAACAGTTCAAGGTCTGTTGGATCATATGGCCCAAGCAGCAGGGCTGCTTGCACTGCAGTGTGGACTGGGCACAGGCCTTTTCCTATTCCAAACCCCATGCACACCTGGCAGCCTTTTGTGTTACACAGTGTGTAGGCCAGGCACTAGTCTTAGATGTGGAATGAATTGTCTACAGAGCTTGAAAAGGCCTATCGACTTTTGTGCTTCCTTCTTTGTGGTAAGGATAAAAAAAATACATCAATTTGTCTTTTACTTTGAAAGGGATAACCTAGTACATTGCAGACACAGGACACGTAAAATCTTAATAAAAGTGACAGGTCCCTGACACCTTATAGGTTTTACTTCACTTTGGATCCTGTATGTCTTACCAAGGCTCTGAGCTCGTTAACCACTTATTTCTTAGTTGCCTTGATCAACTGGAGTGCAGTGGAACAGTGTGGCGTTCTGTGAGATGTCCCGATGGTTCTGTTTTCTTTAGATTATGACAGAGGGCAAGAGCGTTAACATAGCCAATAGAAAAAAAAAAAGTAAATGTATATTGTTAAGGGTTCCATGTAAGTGCAAACTTTCTCATCTTTTTTTTCTGATGGTATAAAGGACCCTCTTCAGGCAAAGCCTTCTTCATTGTCCCTCCAACCTTGCCAATCATTATGGTCATGGCAGCCTCCTGATTTCCAGCACTTAATCATTGCAATCTGGGCTCAGTTTCCTCAGGCTTCCCATCATCTCCACTTCTATGAACAAGCAAAGCTATGTGACAGTCTCTCCTCCCATCAGCCCTGATGCTAAGAAAAGAGCCATGACTGGGTAAATTAGTGATTCTGGTATAAGCCTGGTCAGCACATTCCCCATGGCCTTAGTGAAGTATGTGTCTTATGGGATCTTCCATGGAAAACATGATTGGATGCTCAGTTGGGTTTCCTGGCATGACACAATATATCCATTCCAACATACCCACTTCCCAGAGTCTTTTACTCCTTTTACACCTTCACCGTGTTCCATGACAATTCAGGCATTTCAACTTTCCCAAGACTTTCTCCAGGTTTCTAAGACACATTCCAGCAGTAAATTTTCCCATGACTTGGGGTCCTCACCCGGGCATTAAATCCAATGTTTCAAGAGAATGCCCCCATGTCAATAAACTCTTGCTTTTCCAGTCATAACGACCCCCTGTTGATCAAGTATGCAGCAAATCTAACCCCACAGATGATCTCCTGACTCCTGATGCTACATGCTAGCTAATTCTTGATGCTTCATGGGGTGATTACCTCTTTTCTTATTTATCAGCTCCAGTATGTTTCCATCCTACAACTGGGTTCTGCTAGGATTTAACCATACTTTTCAGCCTGGAAGCCAGGAGAGAAGGTTGGGCCAACTCCTGAGGGATATACTACCTTACATGGGAACAGCCTTTGAAGTGTCATCCTGCATGAGAGAACTGCTAGTTCTTAAATGGAGAAGAGTGGGCCAACGCTACAGGCCTCAGGTGGTAGATCATCAGGAAAATGCACCCAAACGGTCCCATTCTATGTTTTCATGCCCCAGCTTTTCCTAAGCAGAGCTCTGATCTTAGCAAAAGAAAACTCCTCAACTGAACATCCAACCACCTTTGCAGTTCAGTGGCCCTAAATATCATATCCTGACCTTTGCAAAAGATAAAGAAGTTTATAAACTACCCAAGACAGCTTCTTGCTTTCACACTTACATTTGAGCTATTTGTTAACAACATTCAGTTTCTCATTATCATTTTAGGTCTAAAATATAACTTAATAATAATCACCCAATTTCATTGAATTTCTATGCGTTCTTTGCTCCGTGTTTTTCAAATGCCTGAATATTGACCTGGCTGGGGAATTCATATTCCACAAGTTCTCCAGTGTTCCACTGATGACAATTTTATCAGTTGGACTTCAGTTCTATGCCAGAAACTATCTATGAACAATACACCCCTTGGGAAGGGGTCCTCATTTTCTGTTCGGTGGCAAATGATCCAGTTGCAAAACTCAATCTTATTCACTGATATCACAGACAACTTGTGGTATCAATTGTGTCAGATGGTTCTTTGGGAAACAAGCCAAGGTTGAGTTAAAAGTGCAAAAAAAAAAAAAAGTATTAGGGAAAAATACAAGTGAAACAAAAAAGCAAAGAGGACAGGAACATCTAAGGAAAGCCTTCAAAATGTGATGAAGGTCTGGCTCCTGTGTAAGAAGGAAGGCCATATGATTAGATACGATGAACCCCACACCGCTGTGCAGCTCTGAGAAAATCTCAGCTAACCTCATGAAAGCTCCACTGAAAAGGCTGATTTTTGAGGATCCTATGCTGCCCTCAAAGTAAGACCCTCTTGTTACACTGCCACACTCATTGGTTGAGCACTGCCCAGGAAACGTGAGGCCTTGGTTCAAAGTTGAGGCATAGCTGGAAAGCACCTGCACCCCTGGAGGCTGTGTTCAAACTGTACTTCCTTTGACAGGGTTTTGTTTTGTTTTGAATGGAAATCTGAATAGCAAACCTCCATGGCTGGCTAAAGACTTCTGACTAATATAAACACATTTTAACAATTTATTCAAACAACTAAAACTTTTTGTCACAACACAAAATAACTCCAAAATATATGAATTTAAAGAATACCACCAATACTCATTTTTTATAAACTTCTTTTCACAATTTACTATTTTTTTATCACTCTACCTCTACTCATATTGTCTTTTTAATATCCTACTTTTATCCCTGTTTTGTAAAAAATGTGCCTTCTATCTTTCCACATCTTTGAAATAAAATTATATATCATTATATTTCCTTTCCTCTCATATCTGTGGCATTATTTTTGTGTAAAATATAAGCTTTTGTTCATCTTTCTAGTGAGAGAAACCTAATAGCCAGCATAAAATAAGGTTTTTCTTACACACACACACACACACACACACACACACACACACACACACACACCCCTAACTCCTGTAAGATAGTGAATTATGAGAAATAAGAGAAATGTGCTATTTGGTATCTTACTTCAAGAAGCTCACAGTCAGCTAATCAAAGGGCAGAATTAGGTTGTCTTTTCTCACTCTTACTCCCTTCCATCTCCTGCTATCACAAAAATAACACTGCCCTTTGTGGAATATGAAGACAGCATTCTCTTTCCGGCCTCCTTCTAGTTCCTGCTAAGAGAGATTAATTTGCCTGGATGTGAGGATGTTGATCTTCATGAAAGCTCATCTCTTGCCTAATTAGGAAAAGTTTTCTCATCCATATTACTAACTGACTTCCGGCTTCTCCCTAATGATAAATAATTTCATGCTGGGTGAAATAAATTGTTCATTCAAATGTTACCAGAGCAAGCATTCCAATCAGGAAATATAGAACATGATAAAGAGCTTATCTTTTCTAAAGCTCTAACTATACATCTCATCTTAAAGTACAAATCTCCAATAGCCACATCATAACATTTAAAAACACATTTATTCAGAATTTCTTAAAGGTTTTCAAAGTGAATTCATTTTATATTCACTTTATATTCAGTGTATATTTTATGTTTTTTTTTTTTTTTTTTCAAGTAAACACTCAAAAAAATACTTCCAGGTGAATGATGCTGACTTTTTATGGGGACCCCGACCTATTTCCTAACAAAATTATACTCTTATCCAAATATACAATGGATCCAAATCACAAAACAAATTTATTTTTATAATTGTATATTTATATAGTTCTTTAGTAGTACATGCCAAACATTAGGCTAAATACTCCAAAATTTACATACCAGAAATATTAACTGGATCTAAGACTCTGAAATATGCAGTAGATGCCATTCATTCAATCCATTCTAAGAAAAAAAAAAAAAAAAAAAAAAAAAAAAAAAAAAACTAAACCAAAAACTGATGGTCTAGGATAAAAATGAACAATTAAGTTTAAGTTTGTACTAAGTAGGGAGCTATTAAATATGGCTAGTCATGAAAAACGCAAAAACCAGAGATCATACCCTTCAGATAAAGACACACTCATTCACTTTGTTTTATGAGATTAACTTTGCTTTACATATTTTACATAAAACAAATTAATGGGTACAAACTCTCCTCTTGATTTTCTCACCTACCCCAAACCTATCTCTTCTGCTATAACATGACTGATCTACTTTAGCTGGGAAACTGTGGGTTGCCTCAGTCGTCCTAGTGTGACTATCGCATTAGAACATTGAGGGTAAGGGGGATCGAATATATGGTGATGGAAGGAGAACTGACTCTGGGTGATGAACACACAATGGGATTTATAGATGATGTAATACAGAATTGTACACCTGAAATCTATGTAATTTTACTAACAATTGTCACCCCAATAAATTTAATTAAAAAAAAAAAAAGAACATTGTGCAATAAAAGACTATTCACTGCAAGCCCCTCTTTCCTTTGAAATATGAAATAAACTTCTTCCATTAAAGTCCTGAGGTGATCAATGGAGTCAGTAGAAATTTAACCAGATCTCTTCCCTTTACACATGTTGTTCATTGGCCAGCTTTTCATACAACCAAAGATAGAGATGACACAAGATTTAGGCCAAACCATGAGTGGAAATAAGAAGAAAAAAGAATAACATTAGCATATGTTTGGAATGTCAGCTTCCTGAGAATAAAGGAATTTTAAATGTAGTGAGGTGACATAGTGCAGAGGTTAAGATGAAGGACATACTGACTACGAGGCTTTGTCTAGTTTACTTAACTGAGTTTCAAATTCCTCATCTATTTTTTATTTACTTATTTATTTCTCTTTCTTATTTTATTTTTGTTTTATTTTTCCTAATCTATTTAAAATACCAATAATACCTTCATTACAGGGTTGTTTTAAATATCAAATTAAATGATCTATCTAAGCACTGACACACAATTTTGCCCTTAACAAATGCTCGGTAAATTATTAACCATCAATATAGCATACAACTTCAGAATTTTACATTTATTAATGAAAAATATTTGGCAAGAAGTGAATCCTTGCTTTTCATGTTCTACCAAAATATACCAAATTCTAGGAAAGTTATTAAAAATGGATGAGGGCATGTAATCGCTTACCACAAATATGCTAAAAGAAAAATAGATTAGAGTCCTGGGGCCCATTTGGTAATTTAAATAATAATTAAGTAACATTAAGATCAACCAAATGAAATAAAAGTGTTTCTAAATTATTGTGTACAGTGATAGGAAATAAGAAGATAATTCCCTGAAGTCATGGAAACATCTGAATATTATTTTTATCTCCTAATTTTCCTATCTGAAGATGGCTATGAAAAGCTGTAACTATTTGAAATTCGTGGTGCACATACTTTATGGAAAATGTTTTGGAGTAAAAGCTAGTAAAAAGCCATATAGCCATATAAAGGGTTTGTGGGTGGGCTCGTCTGCTCACCCTAAACAGTCGAGTCTGACTTGATACCAGAGTTACTGAGGTGTGGGGACCTTGTCTTTGGTCAGGAGAAAAGCTCTGGCAGAAACTTGGGCCTTATTCACTGGATTCAAAGCTTGTGTCCCTAGAGACGTGGATGATCCTTTGACGTATTTAGAAGTTGCGGGGCCTGTCTCAATTTTTATGATGTAGCTTACTGTTATTACTGGCGTCTATGCATTTAAGGTCTAGCAACCTGATCTGATTTGCAATAAGAAGAAGCCTAAGTATAGAAGCCTTATTCTCACACCCCTAAATGCTAACTACATGTTGCAAACCCAGAGTTCACAGACTATGTCTGTTCTATTCATAATGTATTTCTGCCTGCTAACACCTAGGCTTTGAATAAGTAAATGGACTCTTTGCCGCTTTCCTTTGTTGGATTAGATGCCTAATCAAGATATTAAGACTTCAACTCAGTTGAATGTCTGTTGGCCCCTTTGCTTCTTCTGGTGGGATTTTTAGATTATTCTGGAACTCAATGCCCAGGTTTCTCTCTGGATCTGGCCCTTGGCCCCTTCCTTCCCTTTAAGCCCCGGGCTGCATGATACTTCCACCATTAATGAATGATTCCAATACATACTCTGACCATTTCCATTTGAAGTTAATGGCTCAACGTGTTTTGACTCCCTCTCTAATTTGTTATTCAAGAAGCACTCTACTTTATTCCATCTCTGCCCCCTCTACCATGGTAAAGGCTTTTGCAGTTTTACAACTAAGAAACGTTATAAACAAACTGCAAAAGCAGCAGAGAAAATTTATATCTTCCCAGAGCAAATATTAAATCAATCTCTATGCTTAGCTAAACCAAATAATTCCTGACTTTGCTTTTTGCCACCATAAACATAAAATCCATGAATAAAGATAAGTAAAGGGCTCAGCTATATTAATTTAACATGGGCCCATGGTTTGAAATATCTGGTTCTGACATAGACAGAAGAAGCAATTCATTGCTAAATTAGATGATCCTAACTCAGAATTTCCCTATAGGTCTTACTTTCTAAATATATTATTATTTTTATCATCATCATAATTATTATTTCCCTCTTCTGCTTATTTGCCTACTGTAGATCTTATTTGGAGAAGACTCTTTTCAAACTTTTTGCTTGTTTTTTTTTTTTTGTTTTGTTGTTTTATTTGTGTTGTTTTCTGATAATTGAATTTTGAAAGCTCTTTATATATATGGATACAAGTTCTTTATCAGGTATGTGATTTGCAAGTATTTTCTCCCAATTTATGGCTGTCTTTTCATTCTTCCAAGAGAAGACAAGATCTTGGACCTCAGTGACTTTAGTATCCTTTCCACAGAAAAAAGTCTCTGACATTCATAGATCAAAATTTGTTTGCTTATTTTTTATTTTGATAAAGCCATATATATAGAGAGAGGGTGTCAAACAATGTATACACATTTTAAGAAAAGAGAAAACTGTGTTAAAATTGTAATACTCAATATATACCGATAACAAAAGAGGAATACAAGTCATGTGTATACATTTTTTTGGCACCCCTGTTGTATGTTTGTGTGTGTGTGTGTCTGTGTGTGTGTGTGTGTAATTTAACATAAATTTTACATAATTTTCTCATTGTATCTAAGAAATCTTTGCCTAAGATAACTTTTATACTTCTAGATTTTACACTTAGGTCTATGATCCATTTTTGTGTGAATTTTGTATTTCCTGTAAGATATAGACAATGTTCTCTTTTCCATATGGATATCCATTGTTCCAGCACTATTTATTGAAAAAAGAAAAACTATTCTTTCGCCACTGAATTGCTTTTGGACTTTGGTTAAAAATCAACTGAAGATACACAAGTGGGTCCACTTCTAGACTCTATTCTGTTATATTGATCTAAGTGTTTAATTTTATGCAAACCCCACACTGTCTTGATGACTGTAGATTTATAAGTCTTGAAGGCAGATAATGTAAATTCTTCTAGATTACTACTCTTTTACAAAAGATTATTTTTAAAAAATGCTGTTCTTGATCTTTTTTCATTTCTGTATGAATTTCAGAATTATTTTATGGTAATGCCAGCTTCACAGAATGTTATGAAGTATTTCTCCTCTTCAATTATCTTGAAGATTTTTATGTAGAATTGGTATTTATCATTTCTTTTATAATTGTTTGGCATAATTCGTAAAGGAAGCCATCTGGGACTGGAGTTAACTTTAGACTTTGAGGATACTTGATCAAGGAAGAAAGAATTCAACGACTTAGAGATATTCTCTGAAGACAAGAGATAGGTACCAATTACAGGTATCGGTTTACCGTTTGAGTTTCAGTCAGCTCAACAGTCCAGGGTTTAGGAAATGCCTGATCTACAAGCTTGCATTCCCAAACAGTGAAACATCCAACCAACGGGCTCACTTCACACCAAAAGAGGTATAGCTATGGACGGCCTCATATATCACACAACTCAAAGTAACCCTAACTCATAGAGAGCTGGACATGTTTCTAAAGACCCAGCTAAAGCACAACTCAGAGGGAACAACCTGAATGTGTGACATCCTTCATAATTCAGTATTAAGTCAAACATTAAATCAGATGTCTCTATACTGCTCTGTGTCCCAAACAGCAAGAATATATGGGATTTTAAATCCAAGGTATGGAAACAAGGTGGCCCCACTTACCATCACAGTTGCAGAGGAGAATACTAGTATCTAGTGGGTAGAGGCCAGTGATACTAACAACCTAAAAGGCACAGGACAACCCTCCTACCACAAAGTTTCATCCAGCCCTAAATGCCAATCGTGCTCAAGTTAACAAATGCGGCTTTCAAGGGTATACATTTACCAGGGAACAAGCAAACTACTTTGCTACCAGGGCACTTAGGACTGCTTGTGGAAAAAAAACAAAAAAGTTACTATCATCATACAGGAGTAATTGACCCTCATTGGTAGAAGAAGGTAGAGCTGCTTTTATGCAATGAGATAAGAAAGAAGGTGAGTGGGACATGGGCACCTTCTTATACTCCCTGTCCTACTATAATTATGAATGGACTTGAGCAACCACTCCTGGTAATAAAGGTATGAATGCCAAGGGCTTAGATCTATCAGAAATGAAGGTTTAGGTCAAACTAACCAGGTAAACCAGCAAGAACTACTGAAGTGATAGCTGAGAGTGAGAAAAATGTAGAATAGGTAGTGGAGGAGAGACTGGATGAACACCAGTTTCTGCCCCAAGACCAACTGCAGCAAGAGGGGTGTGGGGGGGTGTAGTTTATCCCATTAACCTCCTTCCTCAGGGAAAGAGGCCCCTGAGGACCACTGAGGAGTTGTTCCCCAGCACAGAGAGAAGTGGCACAAGGTGTGGACCTTAATAGCTATGAAGGTGCTTGGGGCAGATTTCCCTTCAAGACAGAACTTGCCACAAGTTGTGCACCTAGCTGACTGCCTCTGGCTGCCATGTTGCTGGTTTCGCTTTCTCTCTACTTAATATAAAGTGCTATGCATATGTTTAAAGTTGGAAAAACAGAACACTGATTTAATATTAACGTGAATTATAACAGATCACTGGTAGCGGCTTGTCAGATGTCTATGATTCCTGTTGGCATACAGTTTCCTTAATGTTCCTTTTCCCTCCACGAAAGCAACTCATTTGCATTTCAATTTATATTTCTTTTTGCACACTCAGCAACTGAAAGGAGATGCATATTTAATTGTAACTTTTACGTGTAGAATTTTATTGGTTAACAAGGGAGATGAAATTAATAAAACAACCTTATTTGGAGGAATATATTACCTGCATTTTGCTTACAATTCCCATAGGCCTGACATGCTTTGCCTCTTTTCATAATGGTTCTTTATTCGACATCTGTTTAATCTTGATCATTGAATATCTCCTAGCTGTTTCTTACTCTTTCATTATGTGGCAGCTTACCAAACCTGATTTATGATTCATATTTTATGCACTTGGATATATATCTTTAAATTTTGGAAATCCCCTTTACACATTTCTTATTTAAAAATTAATATTTTTTGTTGTTGATGATATTTCAGGACATCAGTTTGAAGAGTGATCTTTCCTTTTTAATAATTTTAAAAAGTTTCCTTATCTTCCTCCCTCCCTCTCTCCCTGCCCTCCCTTATGATATTTATTTAGCTTTTGCCTAAAATGCTTACATTCTTTTTTCCTTGTCGTGTAGGTCTGTGGAGACTTACGGCTATTAGTTTCAGAGCTTTGATTACCTCTTTGCTCAGGTACATTTATATAATTGTTTGTGTGGTTTTTAAAATTTTCTTTCTATAGTAATTAAAAGTAAAACCTTAAGAAGCAGATCATGCGCAGTATGAAAAAAATAGAATCATCCCCCATGAATTTTACCACGAAGTGGCAGAAAATTGAAAAATATATATAACGGACATATATATACAGAGGGTGCCAAAAATATGTATACACATTTTAAGAAAGGAAGAAAAACTGTATTAAAATTGTAATACTCAATATATACCAATAACAAAAGATGAATACAAGTCATGTGTATACATTTTTTGGCACCCTCGGTATATACCATCTGAAAAAGACTAGGGACATTAGCTTTGGAAGTGATTTAGCCCGATTAACACAGCATTACAAAATAGTTCTAGTGAATATTTTAGTGAATCGATGAGTAAATAAACACTTGCACTTTATAAGATAGAGATATTAACAAAGTTGCCACAAATTAAGAATCCTATACAAATGTTACAGATAACGTTAATCAATGATAAGTTAATTTGTTGACCTGAGTAATATTGTATATTTTAATAAGTTTTTAGGGTGTATTTTTTTTCATCTGCTGACAATTCACCAGATTAGAGGATCAATATACCAAAAGGGTTTTTTAAAAAATAAATAACCTTGGGAATGAGAATTAACACAAGTATTATTTATCACTGTCTGATTTCAGAATGAAACCCATCTATATCCACATAACTTAATTATTAGGACTGAGCTTACCTGTGTCAACTTGACTTAAGTGTTTGTTCCAGGACAATTCTCACTACAAAGATAAGAATATAATGAATAAATATGTCGCTTTTGGCTTCAGGAAATTTGTGCAAACCAGGTAGTGGAAATAGTTTGCTCATCTAGGCAAACAACTCTCCTGTCAGGACAACAGCTCGCTCCCCTGGCCAACAGCTCACATTGCAAACAGCATTTTATTAATACTAACTGGGTTTGCTTCAAGATCCTTGCCCCATTGGGTCTACCAAGTCTCTACCATATACTTTGTCCAATCCCAATTAATTTCTCATCTCGAAAGATTCACCTTAAGCCAGTAGTGACCAGATCGTAGACCTGACAGATACCCTGCTCTGACCTTCCCCTTCAGAGACAGAGCTAAGACTAAGTGATGTTCTCCTTTACTGTCGTTAGTCTGATAAATTTAGCTTTGCTTGATTTACATATTTTCTGTGTTTTAGGGGGTAGTTGATCGTAAGAGCCATAGCACCTCCCAGTGGTCCCCCACTGCTATCCACACCAGTCACATATCGTCATCAGCTCCATCAAACTTTACTGGTTCCAATTGGATTAACATTTTTTAAAAATAAACACACATTAAAATTAAGAAAAGAAAAATTCTCCTCTACAAAAATTTTCTCATTCTTCTGAATAAAGGTTACTTTATTTATGTAACCAGATGCTTAAAGTACAAACCTCGTTAATTCTACACTTACCTGAATACATGTGGATAAAAACAAAATGTGGTCAATAGTCATATCTGGACTGAATAACCTTAGATAAATTATCTAACCTTCCTAAGTCTCAGCTACCTCAACTGTAAAATAATGGGAATAAAAATTTTTGAAAATTGCTAATACATATTTAGAGCTTACTACATCTGATGTGAAAACTGAAATTAACACACTTTCCTGTTTTTGTGCGAAACAATACTGGCAGCAGGCAAAAATAACAGCGACATGGTCCAGGAAATAATTGTTCCTGGAAGATACACCAACTAAAACAACTCATTTAACAAGACTAACTGCTTTTGCATCAATACTTGTACCAAACCCCTTGCCTCACTGTGCCCAATAATTCATACCTCTCATCATGTCATAAACTGCTCAATCCCAATCAATCACCTGCTTTGTAAAACTCCTCCCAAATTCAATCATCAGTACAAATTCTAATACCATATACAGAGGGTACCAAAAATGTATACACATTTAAAGAAAGGAAAAAAAAGAACTATTAAAATTGTAATACTCAATATATACTGATAACAAAAGATGAATACAAGTCACGTCTGACTTCTGCAATTACAAGAGGTGCTCAAAGTGGTTACCATCAGCATCCAGGCACTTCTGATTACGGCGAACTATTGCTTGAGCAACATTGACCAATGTGTCCACTTGTATACAGTTTTTTGGCACTCCCATACACATACACACACATATACACACACATATGCAATATATACATGCATACATACATATGGTATTATATGGATTTTTTATATATGATGTATATGTATTTTTTCTCCTGACTTCTTTCTTCTGAAACTCTCCTCAGACTGTAGAATGATATTCCCTTTACTGCAGTAGGTTTAATAGATTGAGTTCTGCTTGCTCAACTGGCTTTTGGGAGGTCCTTTTGGGGTTTGACAGACAGCAAAGTATCTGTCTCCTAAATATCATATGTGCATTAATTTCTCCTAAGTGTCATATATGCATTAATTTATTTAATCCTCAAAATAGCCCTATGAGATAAGTAGTATTATTATCCATATTTTACAAAAGAAGAAACTGAGATCTCTAGAATTTACATAACTTAGGAAAGTGCTTTTGTGAGGATTAAATATAATAATTAAAAAGCACAACATAAGTGCTAGCACAAAGTAAGGTTTTTGAAATCTGACTATTATTTTTTCTGTCACATTAATAATATAAGGATAAAAATAATCACCTCATCAAAGAGATCCCTACGATGAATACTTTAGTGCTGGGAGAATTGAATACATTTTTCAAATCCTCAAAATGTGTGGCCCTAGAGAAGCTAGAAATTCGGCAATTTTCAGCAAATGTTCATTTCTGACTCTTAGGTGAAAAATAATTACAACATATGTTAGTTAGTTTTCTAATAATATCTTCTTTATTTAAAAAAAAGTGAGACTTTTCTTTATTTTTTTATATATCTTTCTAATCCTTGGTCTAGAATGAGCACATGATACTTAGATAAGTGTTGTTTTGTTGTCAGAGTTGAGAAGCTGAGGGCTATTGGCCACATGTCATCTACATAAGGACTCAGCCATCTTCTCTAGAAGTCCATGTAGCAAATATTTTAGGCTTTGCCCTCCAGGTGGTTTCTGTCAGAATGACTCAACTGTGCCATTGTAGCACAAAAGCAGCTGTAGATTATGTGTAGATAAATGTATATGGGTGTGTTATAATAAAACTTTATTTACAAAAAGATTTGGCAGGCAGTGTTTAGTCTGCAGGCTGTAGTTTGCCAGCAACTCTTGTACATGCAAGTTTGAAAGCATCCATAGAGTCCTGTAGAAAAGATCCATACAGGATTTTTTCCTCTTTGATTTCATACTCAGGAGTGACAACCCCAAGAGGTGCTCATTCACAGAGGCAGCATTGCTTCTCCATTTGCATGCCAAATCACTAACTCTTCTGGGCTATCATGACATTTAATATTGCACGTTGGTGGCTTCTGTGACAAAATAAAGATATTATAAGTAAACCCTGCCTGGGAAACAACTCAGCTGCTGTAGTGTGTGAGGTCTGACAATCTGGATGGCACAATGCTGGCGTCGCCTGGCTGTCCTTCAGAGAAGGGGGTGTCTTATGAGCTTAGACAACAATTTCACTAGGGATAAAAAAGGACTTTGTCAAATTCAGCACCCAATCCAGTTTCATTATTAAAAAAAAGAAAAGAAAAAGAAACACAACTGTTTGGTGATAAGCTTTGTTTACACTTGGTGAAATGTTGCTTCCTTTCCTGAGAGAGGAAAAAAAAAAAGACAAAAAAGCTCATAAAAATTTCAAAAAGTATTTGACTTCAAATAGTTCTTGCAAAACTACATTTGGATGAGTTAAGTGTGGAGGAATCAAAACCATATGTATTATATTTCTTTTAAAATAAACACTGATTTAAGAATTGAGGAAAAATTCTTGGAAAAGTAGGCTTTAGTCTTCAGAGACTCCAAATAGTCAAAAACAATGTTAAGAAATTTGATAAACCCAAAACTGGGTTTACCCATTCTTAATTATAGTGTTTTCATTGTATAACATGTAAAAATAAACAGTCTCAGGAGTGGCCTACATTCGGTTATTTTAGAAGAGTGTGGGGAATTTTTATATATCTCTAGAGTAACCATTGCTCAAATCCTGGATTTGAGGTAAATCACAGCATAATATTTGAAATGCTAAAATGTTAAGCATGTCTCACTCATCATATTTTATTTTCAAATGTTCAGTCTTTACCCAAAATCAGAATTAACAAAATGTTGCTTGAGAAAGATTTATACACAATTCTCAGAAAGTGATGTACTCTGATGTAAATCTATACATTTAAGTATTCATCAAAAAAATGAGAACTTGGTACTCTTAATTAAATGACATTGCTGAATTGGGATTAATACTCATCACAAACAATCAAAGCCAAGTTTTCATAACCACAGTCTTAATTCAAATCAAATCAATTCAACTAGCCATTAATTCATTCCCTGCCATGATGCAGGAACTTTGCTAGGCACTTGAAGATTCAAAAACGTGAAGAAATGGTCTCTTAGAGGAACAAAAGGTGAAATGTAGTTAGACAAACTATTACAATACAATGTAATATTTGTTGTAACACATGGAAATGTAAATCCGAAAGGGTACCTTAGACTTTCCAGCTCATTCATACCAATCTGGGAGAAGGAGGAGGTTTCACGGCAGGGTTCAGTGGCTGAGGGGGCAGCCTCTTAACCTTCTTACTTCCTGTATGCTGCCTCACCTGTTTCTATTTGTTCCCCACGTGCTATGCCCCTGCCTCCAAAACTGTCCTCCCAGTTCAAGAGAATCAGCACTGACCTAGGGAAAATTAAGAAGTGAGGGACTAGAAAGCACAAATTGGTAACCACAAGATTGCCATGGAGATATGAAAAACAGTTTGGGGAATATAATCAATAGTGTTGTAAAGATTTTGTAGGGTATCTGATGGACACTTGTCTTATTAGGGAGACCACTTCATGGACAGTGTAGATGCCTGACCACTGCACTGTACATCTGAAGCTGACACTGAATAATAATGAATGTCAACTATAATTTAATATATATATACACACACACACACATATACACACACACACACACACACACACACACATATATATATAGTCACAGGATGTGGAGTACAGCATAAGGAATAGAGTCAGTGGAATTGTAACAGCTATATACGATGTCAGAGGGGTATTAGATTGGAGGAGGGTTATCACTTTGTAAGGGGTGTAAATGTCCAACTATTACATTGTTTTGTACACCTGAAACAAATAAAAAATAAAATAAAGTGTCAAAAAGAAAAAAAAGAAGTGAGTGAAATTCTGTCTTGTGAACCCTCATTGTTCCCTTCTTTCCCCTTTCCCTTGAATTACATACACGCCTTTACAGATTATCTAAAAGATGCATGGGACTTAGAAATCACCACTCTGTCTTAACAACAAGTAAAAGGTGAAAAGACTGAAAAATCAAAACTTTTTTTGGATCAGTAGGAGGGGAAAGGGCACAGGGCACTGCTCCCCCTAAGACTAGAGGGTCAGACTGGGGAACATAGGGAGTTACAGCTTACTAGACCAGAGGCTTCTTAGTGGAAACCACCTCAAGAACCAGTGCTGGGGTAGGAAAAACATACTGTAATTGGTGAATGGCTGGGGGCTCAGTGTGGACAAAGCTGAAAGTTAAAAACTCCTGGGGGACCCAGTCATACAGAACTCCCACGCATTGTGAGATTCACCTCCGGGAACTTGACCAGACTCCCACAGTAAATACTGGAGAAAAATCCACTCCAGCTTCTGGAAGGGAGAGGGGAAATGGAATCATTTTTAACTGTGCTAGAGCACTTTGATTTTGGTTTTTAAATAAGGCCTGCCTTCAAGGAAAACTAGTTAACCAGAAGAAATCATGAAGGATAAATAAAAACAAAAGCAACGTACAACAACAAAAAAATCCTATACCTCGGCATTTATTTTTAAACCAGAGAAAATCAAAGAAAAAATCATTGAAAGAAGCCAGAGGGGTTGGAAAGAGACACCTTGCTATAGAGGAACAAAGGTAAGAATTACATCTCACTTCTCAGGAACGATGCAAGGAAGAAGACAGAGGAGTGAAATATTTAAAGTGTTCAGGGTTGGGGGAATTACCAACCTAGAAATTTTATACCCTGCAAAATTATTCTTCAAAAATGAAGGAGAAATAAAGACTTCCCTAAGCAAACAAAAAGTGAGGAAATTTTTGTCGGTAGAACTGCCTTGCAAGAAATGATAAAAGAAACTCTTTAGTAAGAAGGAAAATAATGTATGTCTAAAACTTAGATGTACATAAAGTAAGGAAGAGTGTCAAAGGAAGGGCAAGTGAAGGTAAAATAACATTGGTGGTTGCTAGGGGTATAGAAGAGAGATGAATAGGCAGAACACGGGATTTTTAAGGAAGTGAAAACGCTATAATGTTCTAATGGTAGATATAAGTCATACATTTGTCTAAACCCATAGAATGTACAACCAAGAGTAAACCCTAATGTAAACAATGGACTTTGGGTGATTACAATGTGGCAATTGTAATGAATGTCCCACTCTGGTGGGAGATGTTGATTATGGGAGAGGCTATGCATGTGTGGGTACAGGGGGTACAGGGGAAATCTCTGTACCATCTCCTCAATTTGTCTGTGAACCTAACATTGCTCTAAAAAAATGAAATCTTGAGAAAGAAAAAAGCAGTATGGGACAGAGATATGAATACAATCTTTGTTGACTTTGTAGGTGTGAGTTTCACTAAGCTTCAGTTTCTAAATTAGTAAAATTAACATAAAATAAATAATAGCTAATACGAAAATATTTAGTTTGATAAGAGAATGGTCCTCAATAGGTGTTAGTTCTCTTGTTCACTGCTTTCCCCCCCATCTCATAGCCTGCTATGTGCCTGCTCATCTCTTCTTGTTCAAATAGAAACAATGAATCTTCAGTTATAGGTGTTTAAAATGGAAACTTACATTCAATTGTTCACAAAGTTTGAAAACTTTGTGTCTGTGCAATACATTTATTTTCTTTTTGTTGAAAAATAATTGTTCCAAAGGTCATCTTATCTCTCCCTAAAGTAAATAATACTCAGTGTGACTCCAGACTAAAGCCCTAATTAGGACAAAACAAAACAAAGAAACGTTAATTCTGTAAGGGCATAGGCTAGCTGAAGTATGTAACTGAAGAATGTGACTCACAGCCCTCCAATTATAAGCAGCAGCTGTGACCAAGGGCCCACACACTGTGTCATAGGTCCCAAAGGCCACACCCATTGAATTACTGAGCATTGTGGGGAGACAAGGGGGACACTCCATGGAAGACAAGGAATTCCTGGGACAGTCAACTTGCACACAAGGACTTCTGATGGTCTTGAACATTCCTTAGATTGTAGGATAATTTAGGGTGCTGCTGCACAATCTCTCCTTTCTCTCCTTCACTGAGGGTCAGATCAGCATCATGTTCAGACAGATCTCCCAGCCTCTTCTAGCTCCCTGTCCATTTTCTTTTACACAGTTTTGTTTCCTGATGAAATCCTTACAAATTTAATTATACCGTGGTATTTGTTTTTTAGGAGACTGGAATAACATGCTAAAAGGGCCCAATGAGAGATTTTTTTTCCACTCCAAAAATACTTATTGATGTCTCCACCTTCAAAAATCAAACTTACTAACAATCTTTACATGATAGTTTACATTTTCAAAATTAAACCAACATGCAAAGCATGATCTAGCATGGGTGCTACAACTACACATGGGATGAAGTCCACTCTGCAAGTCCATTTCATATGTGGTCTCCTATCTATTTCCCTACCACCCACATACCTCACACTATAAAGTGAAGTAAATGTTCACCATTCCTCACTCACAACCTGCAAATGCTTTTGTCTTTGCCAGTTTTGCCTCTTGTGTTAAACTGATCTTCACACTTCCACCCCACCATTCAAGTCTTAGCTAAATGGCTTCTTAGTGCCAAGGCCTCCTCTCAATCTTTCAAGGAGTAGTACCACCAAAACAATTGCTTCATCTACAGCTGTGAGCATGGCTGAATAACAGAGCTAATTGTATCTCTGATCTGTGTGATTCTTTCTTGTGTTCTCCACAGGGCTTAAACAAAAGCCTGATACATTGCAAATGCTAAGTTTAATAAAAAAATGAATCAGTCAATGGTATGTAAAGAAAATGAAATGGATTTTGGAAATAAGACAATTTAGGTTTAAATCTCAGACCCCTCACTTACTGCTTGTGTGATTTGAGGTAAATCACTAATTTCTCTGAAGTTTGCAAAATGGGGATAATAGGATTCATATTACAGAAACTTTATGAGGATTAAATGAGACAGTCCATTTGTTTATATTCATCCCCAAATTGTGCATCTACTATGAGCCAAGCCCCATGTTAAGTCTTAAGGATATATCAATGATCGAGTTCAGTTAACTTAACCTCAGAAACTTTTAGTTTAGTTGTGTAGATAGACAGTAAAAAATTAAATGAATAAAGTACATATTGTCATAAATTTTATAAATAAAATAGAATTGATGCTGTGCTAGATAATGATGGCAAGGGAAGGGTACAAACGTTAGGATGATCAGAAACAGTGTCTTTGAGGAAGAACTGGACAGTACATAGAATATGCTCTGTATCAGTCAGGGTTCTATCAGAGTGACAAAACAAATGGAACACACACAAACACACTCACACACACACAATTATAGTGTGCCATTTATTATTCCTCACCAAAAAGAAATGCATGTATTTCACAATCAAACACAAAATCCTCTAACTGCAAACACACACACATATATATCAATAGTGTGTGAGTATGTATATATGTGTATTTCTATAAATATATATAGTATGAATATATATACTTATGTATAATCTACATGATTTACTACAAGGATTTGGCTTATGCGGTTGGCTACCTAGGCAAATCCAAAACCCATATGGTAGGCCGTAAACTCTAGTGCAAGCACTAAAGCTGCATTCCCAGGTGATATTTTTTACATTTTCAGTGACATCTCTGTTCTCCTCTTAAAGCCTTTATGGTTGCACTGGGCCCACCCAAATTATCAAAGATAATCTCCTTTACTTAAATTCAACTGATTGTAGATGTTAATCACGTTTATCAAAAACCTTCAAAGCAACACCAAGATGAGTACTTAATTGAATAACTGAGTACAAAAAGGCTATCCAAGTTGACACATAAAATTGACTGTAGCATGTTCTAAGATGTTAATTCCTTTGCCATAACATGTGTAACTTAAAACATACTTTGGAGGACCTAGATGTATCATCAGCTTTCCAATGAAAATTATTCTCCCAGGGATTTTAGAACATCCCTCATATCAAAACCACAGTAAATAATGGTTTTAAAAAATAAATTTGTTGAATTTTTCTGAAATAAAACAACACATTAGTCAATCTTTCCTGTTGTGATATTTTATACCGTGACAGCTGAACAGCCTGAATTCTAGGCCATTCATTATTTTTAAATTAAAAAAAAAAGTAGAAAATATTATATTGCTCTAAAACACCCAGCAGGCAGTACAACGATGAAATATCTTTAAATTATTAATAGGAAAAAACTATGTTTCCTTCCTTGTGGAACCTCATATTTTGGTTTCTAGATAAATATGTCTTTAATATTCATTTAATATTGATTAAATACCCACGTCTTCCATATTAAAACTAAATTGAAAGCATATTTATTTTGCAAGTAAATATTAAGCAACATGTGAGCTGAAAAGCCCAAGTTAAAAATCAGTATAGAAACTTTGTTAAATAAATCACATGGAAAATGGACTCAAAAATATCAATCCTTATTACTTTGTATTTCTCAAACATAAATACCCTCATTTTTTTCTTTACATGAAAATACAATTTGAAATTAATGGATGTTCATTTTCTTTTTTCTCTTCCCCCTGGGTTCTTAAATTCCAAATAGTAGAGTCTAACCTCTTGGTTTCATACATGTGAATGGACCGTGGTGTTTCTTGTGAGCTTTTCCCCTGCCAAACAAGGAACATCACTTCTGGCAGAGCTCCACAAAAGTGTCAGATATCATATTGATCAAAGAAGGCAGAGGAGCCCCTGGGCTCATTGCAATTTATTATTGATTAGGCTACTCTGTCACATTAACTGGAAACGAATGCTTTCACTAGATTTCAAAGTCGTTCTTCTTTGGGGTGTGAGGGAGTTTGGTTTAGTCCAACCATGGAAACATTTTCTGTGCATACCCAGCTCCTACTCTGACCACAGTGTTCCGTAGCCTGATGCAGACCGCTTACAGCGATCTTGAACATACCAGCTATAACCCCTAATTGGTACTTTGAGATCCAGTTTTTGCTTCTGACCACAGAATGGAAGGCTAGAATATTGCTGCAATTCAGAGTTATGCTCTCCTCCAAGGTGATTTGGCTTTCTTAACACCATTTGAACCCCTATGCTTGCCCTCAAAATTATTTTTAAAACACATTTTAAAATAAAAGTAGTCCCATTTTCTGCTGGAAGGAAAATATCTATCAAGTTAAGGAATATTGTGCTGAAATTTTAGAATTGCTGTAACTGTTATAATGATGAATAATAGTTCAGCAAAGATGAAAAAGCATAAATTTATATTTCATTGAATAATAAAATATATATTGATTTTTAAAAATTAGACTGGAAAAATTGTGCAAAACAGATGAGGAAACTAAGAAATGTGAAGAAACATATTAGTCAGGTCTCCCTGCTAGGTGTGGAAATTTTTAATGCCTTATCAATTGCTCACGGCTTCTATTACCAGTCTTGCATGTTTGGTCAAAGCCATATGTTGTAATATTTTTTCCCTATGACACATGATGCACATTAACATATTAAAAGTTCTGAAGTGAAGAAACTTCTGCTTGTTGACTAAACTTATTTGATTACCTTTCTTTCTTTTCTTTTTTTTTTTTTTTTTTTTTTTTTGCCAGTTAATATCCTGAGGAGCTAATGCTTTCTGGAATACATTTTAGGAAATACTACACTAGATTCTGCAGCAGATATAAAGGATGGCCAAAGAGAGGTGGGAGTTAAAACCAGGAAAAATATTGTCCCTAGGATTCGATGGAGAAAGTTTTGCAGAGGAGAAAGACAGTGGTGAAATACACTGAAAGATCAAAAAGAGGACTAAAGAAAAGGACATTAGTTTTTTATTGGGATAGGAACACTAGTGACAAGTAGTATAAAGTCGGTAAAACTAGCTCTCAGAGATACAAGTGATGAAAATGTATTAACAGCAATTTGGCTCCATTTAGCTGGTTGTCAAAGAAAACAGAGAAGTAGTTAAGAAAGATGACTGTATTAAGTGAATTGGGTATTGCTTGTCTTAGCAACAGTTGAAACTTTCTGTATTTGAATTTAGAAGGGGGAAGACTGATTGAGAGAAAAAAATTAGAGATCAGAAACAAAGCTCCCAGTAAAGAGATTAGATAAAAGTACAGGTTCATCTTCTCTCCTTTCCAAAGCCCAATATTCTTAAGATTGGTTTGGAGGACCCATTATTATTAACATACAATTCTTCCCAAATTGATCTGTAGATTCAATGCAATCCCCATCAAAATCCCAGCAGGCAGTTTTGTAGAAATTGGAGAGCTGATTTTAAAATTCATATGAAAGTACTAAGGACCTAGAATAGTCAAGAAAATTTTGAAAATGAACCAAGTTGCAGGAATAATACTACTAGATATCTAGACTTATTATAAAAGTATAGTAATCAAGACAGTGCAGTATTGGTGTCATCACAAGCAAATAAATAAATAAGTTAATATTCCAAAGATAGAAAAGAATTTGAATCTTTATATTGAAAAAGCTCCCTGGATATCCAGCACAACCCATTTTATGTAAAAATTGCAACATTTTAGACTATCCCAACCCTAATTCCTAATAGCTGAGCATAACATCCTGATCCTAACTTTTATTTGCCAATAACATCTGGGCGTTCTAAAATTTCCTATTTTTTTTCTATAAATTCTATCAGGAAATAGGATTATTCAAAATCAGAACACAAGTGTAAAACAAGTATAGAAACTGCTTTCCTTTCAGGAACGAAAAAAATAAATGACGTGTAGAGAAATGGCTTATATTCTAAGTATCTTCTCTCTCCCCCCAAACAGGGAAGATTTTATAGATGATTTCATGCTGGGTGACATGAATTTCAGTAAGAGTGTAAGACTCCCAGTTGCCAGTGAAAATGGAAATTCAGAGAAAAGAGATGTCCTGATATGGTCATCATTGGAAAAGAGCCGAGTCAATTATGCCAAATGCAAATACCTTGGACTAATCACAATGTGTTTCTTTTGTGACACACTATTTTGCTGGGCTGTTGTGGTACCACAGTTAAAGTGAATATTGCTTATTGCCCTGTGAAAAATGCAACCAATGGAATGGTTTGTTTTCTCAGGTCCTGGTTGTGTCTGGCTCTGCTTGACCATACTGGCAGAGTGCAGAGCAACTGGGCAGGGAGAGATGGCAGCTCAGGGCAGCCCTGCATCCTGCTGTCCTGGGAGCAGGAAGCAGCTCAGAGACAAGTCCTGGGCTCCACATACCAGCTCAGTGTGTACCGCCCAGAAATCAGGCTCAGCTGTGCTTTGAAATCAGGGCCTGGGTGGCTTCTTTGTCATTGTTTTTTAAGGCATCATATGTTCTAATAATTGCGTGCAATACTGAAGAAAATTAATTTAGCACAAGTGTTTGGTATTCTCGTAATCCTTAACTGCCGGCATTTCCTAGAATTTGGATGACTCTTTATCACTGCTCTCCCTCATGGATGAGAGGATTTTTCAAACTCGATTATTGGGAAAGATGTGCAAATCTTCTCATTAAGACAGATGATGTTATTTTCAGTTACTGGATGGCACTGCCTCCTCAGAGCGTAAATTGTGTTCAAAAAGAAAAATATGTTCATTCAATTAAAAACTCCATAGGGTTCCTCATTATTGGAGTTCTCTTGTTAAATAATGTGTCATAAACTGACCTTCCTCAAAAGAAACTTGTTAATGAATCCATGAAATATTCATTCATTTTTATTCCATCAAGATACATTTATAGAGCACCAAAATTATGCTTGGTAATATGAGATGTTCTGGAGAAGGCACAAAAAAGATGAAGAAGAAATAGAAAAATCATAAAATATTTAAAATAACATTGACAAAGAGTGCTACAATAGAAGGATATAAAAAAAAAAAAAAAAATGTTACAAGATCGCAAAAGGAGATCATTGGGAAAAGTTGCCCTGAGAAGAAGACACTTGAACTGCTTCCTGGGGGAAAAATATGAGTTTACTGAGATGGAGTAGAGTGTGTCACAAACAGAAAGACAAGTATGAACAAGAGTACAAGATTATAGTTTTGGTATTTTTAGAACAGCATGGAGTTGACTGAAGTGGAAACACAGGTGTACCTGGGTCAGGTGGGGAATTTAAAGGGACAGGATGCCAGAGAAGTCAATTTAGAATAATAATAAAAAACAAGCAATATATATATTTTACACTGAAAGTAAAAGGGAACCAAAGAAGGTTTCTAAGAAAAAGATTAACATAATTAAACAAATTAATAGCTTAGAAATATTACTATGGAAGGGTGAGAGAGATGGCCTGTAAAGAATGGTAAACAGCGGGTGAGAGACAAACAAAAAAATGTAAATCTCTGAATTAACATTTTATCTCCTCTAAATATTTATAATTCCTGAAAGATAAGAGCTTTGATTTTGAGAGGCAATCCCTGAGTCATTCTGAAGATCCAGAACTAATGATAAATGCACTTCTGGACTGTTCACTTGCTAAAGGAATATCCCCAGCATATATAGGGTTTGGAGAGAGCTGGTAGCCCAGAACCAAAGAGAGTAACATTTCTCCAATCATTCAAAGACAGTGGAAGAGAAATGTTTCCATAGTAAATGGTTAAAATTTTGGATGGCTAATCTATTTTGTGTTAGACCAAATGCATTCCAAGAATTTTTGTTGGTGGAATTGCATTATATGTTATGAAAACTTTGGCAAATCTCAGGTCTGATACTGTTTAGGCAAATACCTTCAAAGGCTAATTAGGAAAGATTGCTGCTGTTTTGCAGTACTATAGAAGTGGGAAAACGTCGTAGTATTCTTTAGGGAAAAATAATTAGATTTCAGCTGATGAGATTTATATTTATAGTTAAACTTTGCAAAGCTCTGTGCTGGAATATTCCTATATCCTGACTTGTCAATAAGCGCTGGCATGATCACTCTAAAGGTATGAACATACTTCCAATACATCCTATGTTGGCCCTTTGAACTCCCAAATTGGATTGACCAGGTGATTGACCCAGAACTGCTTTCACAGAGCTTGATCATTTAAATACTTGGGGGCCCCAATGCCTTGTGAAATGCAGATCTTGTTTAGTTTAGCCTTCTACTCAAACCAAACCCAAATTGCAGCATGTAAGAAAACCTCATATTTTTATTTTTCAATTTATTTTCAAGCGATTGCTCACTGAACATTCCCCAGAGGTTGTTGCTTTGTTTGTTCTTCTTGATGGAGATGACTTGATAAAGAAGATATGGTACATATACACAATGGAATACTATTCTGCCATAAGAAGAGATGAAATAGGAGCATTTGTGACAACATAGATGGATCTTGAGATTGTAATGCTAAGCAAAATAAGTCAGACAGAAAAAGTCGAGAACCATATGATTTCACTGATATGTGGGATATAAAACTGAAAGCAACAAAGGAAAAAGACAAACAAATGAAGAAACAAAACCTCATAGACACAGACAGTAATTTAGTGGTTACCAGAGGGTAAGGGAGGAGGAGGGTCGTAGATGAGGGTAAGGGGGATCAAATACATGGTGATGGAAGGAGAACTGACTCTGGGTGGTGAACACACAATGTGATATATAGATGATGTGTTACAGAATTGGACATTTGAAACTTATGCAACTTTACTAACCATTGTCACCCCAATAAACTTTAATTAAAAAATAATAATTCAATTAAAAATTAATACTCACAATGAGTTAGACACCATGCTGGACACTAATTCAAGACCTGCCAAGAAATCATCTGTAAATGCCAGTGGATATGTGACTGGTGTGCCATCTTCCATAATCCCTTAACTACAATTCTGAAATCCAAAAAACACCAAACACAGGTTCTCCTGCAAGACTTGCCCTGAAATGATATGAATTAGGTTATTTATGCTCTTTATGCGATTTAATGGCAATATTCACACATTGTGCTGTATAGGTATTAACATGTTTAATTACAGGGTGCTGCCCCAGACAGACAGATACTCCTAATGATGTCACATGATATACGAGCATGGCATATGTGTTGTATTACCGTTCTTAAATATGTAAAATTCTGAATTTTGAAGCACATCTGACTTGGAAAATTTCATATAAGGGATTGTGGATCTATATTTCCCTCTTACAATATTGTTAAACCCTCTGACATGTGAAATCAGCTGTGTAAATAAAACTACTAGCGTTTCTCCCAAATCTTTATTTATACACTTCATTTAAACAGTAAAGGCTCCTCAGATCTCCTACACAGTTTACTTGGCAATGTTAAAAGAAAACGTAAAAGAAAAAAGACTCATTATATTTTAAAATAAGTTTTGCTATACTCTTTAATGCTTTTTTTTTTTCTGTAGTACAAGTCATTTTTTAGAAATCAGTCCTTTTCCCCTTTGTTACTTGTAGTTGGTACTATTATGCAGATTGCTGTGGAGGATTTCCGTGGAATTCCAGTGAGCTAGAGAAACCATGTTGAAAACCATCATTTAAAAGGACTATTTTAGGTGGTATATTAAATAGCACAAATGCAAGACAAAGCTCTACCCCTCATTTTTGTATATGGCACAGAACCAAGACCTTCTTTCATTCTTAACCGGGACCCAAGTTAAATTATTTCCTTATGTGCCTCGTGTTTTTCAGTTTTCAGTTCATCTTGTGCAGTCACACAAATGAATTCTAAAAGCTGGACTAAGTCTAACAAGAAAAAACACAACAGGATTCAAAAGAAGCTAATTAAATCCTTCAAGAGCTGTAAGGCCAGTGTTAAAAAATATGAAGAAATCGGTCTCCTTTTAATGTTTTAGTATATCTCTTCTATTATCTGTACAAATAGAGCTCTTCAGCCAGATATTAATCAAATGAAAAAGTACTTAGAGGTTCAATTCAAAGGTTCGATTTAACCATATTCTTTGTTTATACAAATTGGTCCATACAATATTCTTGTCTTTGGTATGGCACATCATGAGCCATTGGCTCAGGAATTTCCCATATTTCTTTGCAACCCCAGAATCAAAATATATTTGAAACATATCAAATATATGAGATGTGATCAAAAAACACAGTGAATGTTTAAATAAGAAATGTATTGCAGTACAAGACACATTGCCATTAAGCCCCTTCAAAATATTCCTCCTCATGTCAAACACACTTATCTCCTCATTCTTGCCACTTTCTGAAGCAGTTCTGGAAGTCCTCTTTCGTGAGTGTCATTAGTTGCACTGTCATAGCTACTTCAACATCCTGAATCATTTTGACTTTGGGGAAGAACCCGAAGTCCCATGATGCGAGATCTGTTGAATAAGGCAGATGAGGACACACCATAATGTTTTTCTTTGACAGAAATTGCTGTAGCAGAAGTGATGTGTGACACACAGCATTGTCATGATGGAGGATGAAACCATTTGTCCATTTCTTAGGCCATTTACTATGCACAGTTTCTTAAATACCAGTAAAGACACAAAAGAGGACTTCTAGAACTGCTTCAGAAAGTGGCAAGAATGATGGGATAAGTGTGCTCAAAGCGAGAGAGAGTATTTTGAGGGGAGTAATGGCAGTGTGTCTTTTACTGTAATAATTTTTTTTAATTTAAACATTCACCATATTTTTTTATCACACCTTATATATTTTAGATATGCATTAGCTATAGATTGTTTGGGAGAGAGAGAGAGAGAGAGAGAGAGAGAGAGAGAGAGAGAGAGAGAGAGTTTGACTTCCCTGATACACGCAAACTATCTGACAGGAAGAACTACAGGCTAGGCAGACGTTAGAAAGGATTACAATTGTTAAATAAAGAGGGCTAGTTGTGGATGTGATGCTTTAAGAGGTGATTATCAAACTGTTTTCAATGGAACCTTAGTTCTTAAAGGATTCTTGAGAGGACCATTAACATTTGATTCTAATTTAATAGTTTCATTGTAATAAATTGTTAAGACACACATTCAAATGTGTTATATACTACATTTTAACACATTGTAGACCACCAGCATATTGACTTCTGCTGCCAGGTTAATTCATTTTGAGGAAGGCCTTAACAAAAAATCTTTCTTACCATCTCTGGGACTATATTTGGATTTGCAAACATGTGTCCTTGATTAAGACGCTTATAGCTCTGGGCTTTGTAACACATCTGTGCATGCCTGTATACACACACACACACACACAAATACAAGGTTGCAGCCTCCCGATTGTAAGAGTCAAGATGTTCTATTTTTCTAAACAACCCAGTAAATTACAAAATATATTAAATGCCAAGGCTGATCTGACTTCAGCGGTCAACTAAATTGCTGTCTGAAAGTTTTGTGTTTGTCAACCAGGATTTTCATTTCTTTTTCATGTTGTGCAATTTAATGTTTATAAATGTATATGCATTGTTATTGTAAAAAAAGAAAAGAACAGATAAAGAACCATTACACAATAAAATGCAATTTTAATCTCTTTTTTATTAGATTTATTTTTAAAAAGAATATTTCACTGGGAAAATATTTGGGCCACACTACTGGAGATAAAGTGATTTTAAAAATTGTGCTTGAAGTAATGCTGCTTTGCAACTGATAAGTACTCAGGCAGTTGATTCAAATTGTTCTGTCTCTTAAATTTACTAGCATTGTGTACTTAGGTAAGTAATTTAAGATCATTTCTAACATGCTTCCTCAATAGCAAAATTAAGTTTATAATAGTTACCTCCATGGTCATTGCAGGGTTAAATTAGAACCCTGAACACTGTTCCTAGCTCACAGTAAGTCTTCAATATATGGTGCTTTTTTAAATAAAATATTTTGAAAGAATTAAATTATTTTTCAAACTAATTAATTAAAATGTATAAAACTTGGTTGTTTATGCTGTAAACAAACTATATTACTTAGGTTTTTCCACAGCATTTATTCAAACAGATATAAAGTAGTTAAGAGCTGGATTTTACTGGAATATGTTAAGATCAATTATATTTCACATTTTCTCAACTTTCCTAAATTGAATCTCCCAGTATACAGATGGCATTAAGCTTTCTCTGAGTAGTGAAATGCCAGGCTGGGGGTGGGGAGATGCACACTGTTATTGTGAGTGGGTGGATGAGTACTTGGATGAGGTCCAGGCTAGAAGGTAACCAGATGAAAGGGGAAAAAAAATGCACTATGGGATGCCCATGAAACGATTCTTTCAGGCAACCCTCAGAAAGCAGGAGTGGAAAGGACAGCCACTATGGGAGGTTCCCAATTAAATAAGCTCTCAGCACTGCTGACAATTAAATGATGGGCATCAACAAGTTTCCTGGAAACCAACCAGAGAATTTACTTTTACCTGCATTCAAAACCATGGCATCTCTACCTCTGGAACACAATTTGCAAAGCTGGCCTCTAGGGAAAACAAACAAATCCAAGGAACTGTCAATGGAAGTAATCATGTGCTTAAGGGAATATATATTTGATAATAAAATTGAAAAAGACTCTCCCATTTAAAATGGGATATCTACATCTACATTTACATCTATATCTATATTTACCTGTATCATCTATATAGATATACATATACATATCTATATCTACATCGTCTACATCTATCTATACACACACACACACACACACACACACACACACACACACACTTACAATAATCACAAGAGTTGTCTGGAGGCAAAATCATGATATAAACAGAATTTGCTTCATCTTGCCCCTTAGGGAACCCTTGATAATGGCCTGCCGTGAGGCAAAACAAGTGAAATTTGCCTGGTGTATGACTGTTTACAGAGCGATTGTATATCTGTTATCTCATTTAGTCCTCAAAAGAATTCCTAGGAGCTCCTGTGGAGTGAAAGGAAAGACTGGCTGGCAGAGAGTTATACAGAAGGTTCTGCACGTTTTACTCAGACATTTATATTACTGAGCACCATCAATGCTGACAGCATTCAGTGGAGAAATAGATGCCACGAAGACAAACTATTTTTATAGATAGATCTATGAATTCCTTTTCTCATTTTAAAGGATGTTTTTAAAATGTTTTTCCCCCTCTAAGTCCATGTGATTGCATGCTTCCTGTAGATATTTTAATTATTTTTAATTTGTTAAATGCAAACATAAATTCACTTCCTATTGCATCTGATTACTGATTTGCAGCTTTTTTTTTTTTCTGGATTGAAATTTTTATTGGGGGAACTTGTTTCCCTCTCCCATTCCAGTTTTAAGCTTAACAAACAAAATACTATATATCAGAGGTTTTCCACTTCTTTATATTGTCAAAGATCATTCAGAATGCTCAGTTATAGAATTTACCATTACATCAGTTCATTTTGATATTTCATTTTTGGTGGTTCTGAGTGATGGGATCTGAACTGAGATTAAAAACAATTAACCTTGAGGTCAATGTAATGCAAATCAGAATTTTTCCAGGACTAGGCAAATGGCCACAACTTTTTGTTTATTTGGATTTAAATAATCTCTGACCATTCATTTTATATCAGATTGATACAGTACAGGTGGAAATAACTGGTCTGATTAAAAACCTTTCATTCTTATTCAAAACTGTCATTCTGTAAGGACAAAAGATAAATATTCCCTGGCATTAAAAAAGGAAAAAAAGGAAAACTCTAGGGATGTTTTACCAGGATGCATGCATGCCAGGAGAATTAACCTTTATAAAGATGGGACTTACAAACAACCATCTCCCTGTGGGCCACCTTTCAAAGTTCCCCTTTCAATTGTCAGAATCATACCAGAATTGTATGGAAACTCTCTTTGTTCTCCACTGGCTGATGCAGCAATTGCAACATAACGGAATATTTAATGGGGGTTAAAAAATGCCAGCCAGCATGCAAACACACAAACCAACCAAGAACGACAACAACAAAATCCAGTCTGAGAATGTCAAATACAATGTTTTTATGAAAAAATGTACCCATTTTGTCTGTTTGTTTTGCCTCTGTATTTTTTCTTAACTCATTTTATCTGTGATTACATGCCTATTTTCTAGAACTTTGACCCTATTTTTCACATTAGAAGCTTCACATGTTCCATTTACTATGCAACGACATTCAGATCACCACCAAACCCTGAGAAATAGATGTCATATATACGAATGAAAAATTTATTGTAAAGGTGAGAACAAAGAAGACTGAGCACAGGCAGCTGAAATGATATATTCTATATCAGGGATTTTGGGAGAACTGAATTTGATATTTTGGTCATGAAGATGTCTGTGGAATCAGTTAGCATCCTAATGTTTCCAGATCATGTAAAGCATATAAGGGCAGAACTTGTTAAAGAAAACCCAAACTAGTTCTGTGGTACTGAGGGTAGTTAATTCTTTTCATTCTTGAAATCAGGCACAGCAATAAATAATGCACATGCTTTTCTTTTCTTTTTTAAAGCACAATTTAATTAAAAAATGAGTTTTGTGTCATTGTCTAAATGAGGAATACGCTGTGTAACATACATAATATACATTATTAATTGCCCATTTTGGGATAAAATTAATTACATTTGGAGTTATTTTTCCCTTAAGTCAGCAGTAAGTATAATTAAACACATTTTAAATAAAGGTATATATTTTTTATTCATGCCCAGAGTGTTAGAAATTATAAAATATTAAGATATAAGTAAATTGGGAATAGCATGACAAAACAGATAAAAGTACTGGAAATGCCCCGCTTGAATAAGCAAGCATTCATGAAAAGTGTGAATATAGACTCTTCTTCTGCATAGTAGGAGGAAACACCATGAAGGAAAAGGCTGGAGCTGAACCTGCTAACAGGTGTAAATAAAGGACTGATGGGGTAAAAGGATGGTTTTGGGCTTGGGGATGGGAACCAAGGTGAAGTATGGAGGGAGGTGTGAATGAGTATGTTTCACAGAACTAACTTGCCTATTTCCTATTTTCTGAGCACGCCTCATGTTTTCCCACCTCTGCACCTTTGCTGGACACCATCCAGTAGATCGTGGATGTTTGCCTATTATCTCCTAGTGATCTCCCACGTGGAAATGCTATGCAGATGGCAAAATCAAGCTTAAATGCTATATTCCCCGCTTTCTAATCCCTCTAGCAATGAGCTCTACTATCTGCAATCTCTTATATAACACTTTATAAGACACCATAAAATAATTTGCCATTATTCTATACTAGGCAAGACCTTTACATATGCACATTAGCTCACTGAATTTTTGCCAAAAGACTTATAGATCCAGTATTCTCTGCTTAAAGATAAGGGAATATGACTAGAAAAGATAATAACATGTAGCTAGGAAGTGGAGGATTGGATTCAAACCAAGATCAACTCTTTTATTTTTATTGAATCCTTCTTTTATGTAACAATTTTCTGTGAATTCTGTGTTTCTTTACCAAATAAAACACGTTGAGTTGCAAGCAAAGAAATCCTTTCAAACTAAATTAAGCTTAAGGATGCTCTGATTGTAACGGGCATTATATCACAGAATTTAAGGGCAAGGAGGACAACGGAACATCATGAAGGAGTGATATGAAAGTTGACCAATCACAAAATGGATTGAGATCTCTAGCTCTTGGATTGTTCCTTGTATTTCTGCTACCCCTGCCACAATGTGATTTGGATGGGATCAACATCATTCCCTAATTCAAGGTTCAACCTGTTGGTCTAAGTCACCCAGGGTGATCTCCATCCGAGGTCTCAGACAATCAGTGCTTGTCTTTCCTGCCCACAGTGGTGATTTCTGGGTTCAGCATATGACTCAAGTGGGCCAAATCAAAACGAGACTGAAACCTTTTTTTACGATAGTAGGAAAGTGAGAAGTTCTCTTCTTTTGGTGGATGATTTCTGGATGTGAGTCCGAGAATGATTGTCAGTTTACTACCATGAAGAAAGAGGATCTAAGGTCAAAGTCGGTAAATGAAACAGGGTAGTGACTCAGGGAAACAATGCTGGGCCCTGATCAAACTGCGTCTGAACTTTAAGTAGTAGGTGCATTATTATTCCAGAATATTCACTGCCTATTCTTCTAAGAATTATATGTACTTACCTCACTGACATCAGCCTTTGCCTTGTAACCTGCTTTGTGAGTTGAAATAAATGCATGTGATTCCTGAGAAGCTTTAAAAGCCTGTGTCCCAATGTTTCTCTGTGTGTTATTCCATGAGATATCCTAGTTAAGAGCTGCTCCTCCAGCCTGCATACATAGACACTTGAGGTAGAGAAGTAGTTTGCTTCAAAGAAACCTTTGTTGTAAGCTACTGCAATTTTGGAATTCTTCCTATAGCATAGCCTAGTGAAAAGCGATTACGGCTGTCTCTGACCTTTGACATTAAATAAGCCAATGCATGCCCTTTATTGTTGAAACTAGGATGAGTTTTTCTGTTATTTTTCTATTGAAAATATCTTAACGGAAACACCCATTTTAGTCAGTTGAAGAATTTTATTAACCTAAGTGATATCAGGAAAGCCTTTTACCATGAAAACTTCCTAAAGATGCATCATTATATAATCTTGCCTCTGTAGTGACTGATACTTAATTGAGGGTGGTTGAGGCTCCAAGGATGGAAGTCACCACCTCTGCCAACTTCCACATGAAATGGAAAGATCCTTTTCAAGTTTCTTTTTTTTTTTTAATGATCTTAATGAAATCATGTAGAATGCGTTGAATATAATACATAGAATTTTACCATTTGTATGTCCTAGAATTTTTTTTCTTTCATGTAAAATATGTTCTCCCTCATAACAAATAAAATCAAAAGCCAAAGCACATGAATGGATCTCTTTGATGCTTATTTCAAAGCATTTCAGAAGAGTTAATTACAGCAATACTCTCAGAAATAGTTAAGTGCTATTATTTCTTTTCCATACATGGGGAGGTGAAAACGCTGAAAGTTTAAATACCTTTCTTGAAGACCACACAGCAAGTCACTGACAGAACTCAGTTTTCCTCACCCTGTTGACCTCTGCAATCTCAGTGTGGTCTGTAAACTTTTTACATCAGAACATTCACAGGAAGAGGAGACTTAATACCAAAACACTCTATCAACAGTAAACCACAGAATTTTTAGTGCTTACTGCCTGCCATTTATAGCCTGTTTTGAGACCACCTTTAGGATCAGCAAGATACCTGAATTAAGTTACTGCAAGTCCAGCAAGCCAGCGTCTGTTCTAAATGTCTTTGAGTCATCAGTGGAGACGGAAAAATGCCCTGCTCAAGTATCCCTCTGGAAACCTCCTCTTCCCTCCCTCTAATTCAATTGAATTGCCATAGCAGAGCTGAAAGAATGAGTTAGAGAAACAAAAAGACCTACTGATAAAAAAAAACAATCATTTTTTCCCCAAAAGAATGATTACCTCTACCAAAATAACAATAATAATAATAATAATAATAATAATAATAATAATAATAGCTATACCTGGTCAACATGACAAAAATTTTAGCAATTTTAATAACTATATCAGATATATTACCTGACCATTCTAATAGACTACGTAAATAGTAGAGCTATAGATATCAAGAAAAAAAATGGATGCAATAAAAAATGATGTTTCACCAGCCATTTACAGAGATACATCTCAAGTGTCAGGTTGCAACTAAAACTTGTAACATTTCACACTAAGCTTTGAGTTCACCTTGCAGACTATGTGATTTCTTCTAGGCCTTACGGCAAAACATGACAATATGAATCTAAAAATGTATACTATTTTGCTTTGGCAACTTTTCCCAAGACTATGGATGTTCTCTACATAAGCATAATATGTGTAATGCTTAAATTGTCATAGTTATACATATATTTAAGCCAAAAGACTATTAGCTACAGTATTCTAAAATTTGAGATTTCACTCTTAAAAGAGAAAAATTCTCATTGTTGCTTTAGTTTAATTTTTGAACTATCGAAAATATGCCAAAATTGTACTACTGAGCCTACTTTTGACATGTCTCCCCCCAAAACAGATTCAATTCTACTTAATTAATTCAAGGAAAATAGAACCATTCTTAGATATTTAGATCTTCCTAAGAGAAACTAGCAGTTTTTCAAGCTCTCATTAATCCCATGAAATATTTCATACAACATTATTTGTGTCTTGCTTTATTATTCCCATTGCGTCAATTTAACAATTAACCTAAGTATATTTTGCCAACATCATCATAGGAGCCAAGATAGGATACCTATCTATATATAAAAACACCGAAGCCCGAACTTTCAAAAAACAGTACTTTCTGCAAACCCACAAAAACAGTGTAAATATCAAGCCAAAGACAAACAGCTCAAATATCATTAATCTTTTTTGATGCCAACATCTGATAAGCAAAACTGGAATAATTGGCACAAATAATTACACTCTGCTATGTTATTAAATGTCAATTTTTATCATCTATATATTAAAAATCAATTATTATTCCTTCGTTCATTCACATGTGCAAATATTCCATACCATAAAAAATTCTCAGCCTAAATATAAGTTCTTGCTGTTGACATGTCACTTTTGGAAGAGCTAGCTGTTACATAACACCTTATTCACTTCAACTAACTCATCCATTATTTATATATATTTTCTTAAAATAAAAATCCAAGCAAACAGCTCCAGCCTGTGGAAGTAATGACTAAGTAACAATGGCAAATTTTAGGAGAAGTAGGAGGCCTGCTGTCCCACAGCTTTGTCAATAGATGCTTATCTTAGATTTTGGTGAATTTGCAATGCTATGAACTTAGACTTTTGTTTACGTATTCTATGAAATGTATGGAATTGAGCAAATTATGAAATGGGCTTATGGTAAGAAGACAATACCCTCACAGGAGAAGCCAGGCGAAAACACTGGCATTTAAGTTTAAGTTGGAAAAAAAGTCTTGTGATATTTGTAAAATACATTGCCAAAACTCCATGTGTATTTTGTCAAAATATAATAGTGGCTTTGGCAAATGTGGATGCAGCTGGGGATATCGTTCTTTCAGTGCTTTTTAAATATTTACCACTTCAAAGAATGAGGCTTTCTAACATTTACCTTTCAGCACAGCCCTGAAATGCTACTGTTTATATTTGAAAACAAAGATCATAACACATTCTCTTGGAAAAAAAAAAGTTATGATGCGAAATGCAATTTCAAAATAACATCCTGTGAACACTGAGGAATTGAAAAAGAGACATTGATTTTACACACACACACACACACACACACACACACACACACTTTATTGAAGTTACTGATTCTTTCAAAGCCTAAAGTGGATCTTATTTTTAAACATCTGCATTTTAAAGACATTTTTCATAATTCTCTAGGCAAGATGAAGGTGGATGAGGATAATAATGATAAATATCATTCATGTATGTATGCATTCATTCATCAAACATTAATTTATCTCATGCAATGTGTCAGGTTCTGAGAATACAAAATCAACTATCACATGATCCTTTGCCTTCACAATCCATTTGGGAGAGACACAACTCATTATAAACATTACAGCATGAAAAATGCTAACTCAGGCGTTTCTACAGATTGTTAAAAGAGACTGGAATAGGGACACCTTAATCAAATTTGAGTACTAGGGAAATATTCAAAGAAAGGTTGTTTTTATGCTGTTTTTTTTAAGGAGTTACCTTTACGCATTAAAAGGGCCCAGCAGGATTAGCAGGAGAGAATTCCAGGCAGAGGGAATAGCATGGGAAGGCACAGAATAGCATAACATGGTAGGAGAGGTATAAAATGATGTTGCTGGAGTGGATAGAGATCAGGCTGAAAGACAAGCAGGAGCCAGATTAGGAAAGCTGTTGCATCCAAAACTAAGGGGGCAGACATTTGAGATAAGATTCGCATTTTAGAAAGGTTACTCAGGGAGAAAAGTCAGGAGATACACCATAAGAGGACCAGTCAGTCAGCAGGCACTTCTCTGTTATTCTGACTCTTTCTCCTATCACATCAGGCAACACACCCAGTTGACATCCTGTCTGCAAGAGAGAGTGTCTCTCTATTTATTCAGATTCTGCCTTTGACATACAAAACCACCTACATACACAGAAGTGCCCAGGGCCTCCTTTCTGAAATCCCCTTCATTAACATCAACCTAGAAGGTTAATTTTAGGAAACTGAGTTAAGGTATGCTAATACCGATGAAAGTGGTAAATGAGTTGATTAACACATTTCTGCCCTTGCCATGTTTCACAGATCAGAATTCATAGAGAAGAGAATTTGTTGTTCACTTTTTGGCCCACTAGAGTTGCGAATAAATGAAGAGAGAGATGTAGAAGAAAAGGATAGTAGGGAAATTAGAGAGCTTAGTATCGTGAAGTCTTCCAAGTGATGGAAAAGAAAGAGGGTGGAGTGGGGAAACTAAGAAGTGTGGGCCCTGAACACAGACGTGGGGCAGGTGTGGGGCAGGCTCCAAGGAATGCTTGAGTGGTGTGGTGGAAAGAGCTGGGAACTTTTCATTGTGATTTCTGTTTGAGAGTTATTTTTATTTTCTACCATGGGCAAATCATTCTCTTGACCTATTTGTTTCTTCAGAAAAATGATATAAGATTAAAGAATTTCTGAAATCCCTTCATGTTCTAATATTCTAATGTTCAACTATTTTACAATTTTGTCTAACACTGTTCCTAACACATTTACTCTATTCTTGGCCTTTTTGTGAAAACCAAAACCAAAAACAAAAACAACTTATTTTATGGTCTTCTTCCGGAAAAGAATAGTAGTAGACAAAAAGCATTAAGCTCACTTAGTGACTATTTCAGTGATATATATGTATAAAATTGAGTTTGCTGTTAAAAGGAGAGCTGCTATATAATAAATTGTTTGGTTTTTGTCTCAGGGTCCTGAGAGAGACCTTCTAAATCCTTGGAATTTCCTGAGTGATAGGAGGAGTATGTTTGTTTGTCATGGTTGGTTCTGGCCATTCCTGACTTTATGTAAATCAGATGACTCATTTTGGGACTCTAGATAGTTTCAGGATGGTAGCTAGTCATATCAAAAAGACCAATCAGGTACAGGGTTGGAGCTTTGAGCCACGTAATATCAGCCTGACCTCTGATCTCCAGGGAGTGCATAGGAGCTTGGGATTGAGTTCAATCCCATGGTCAAAGATTCAATCAATCATCCCTATGTAATGAACCCCCAATAAAAACTCTGGACTCTGATGTTCTTGGGTGAGCTTCCCTTGTTGGTAATTATCCATCCACAGGCCAGGAGGGTGACGTGTCCTGACAACATGGAAGCTTCACATTTGAGACCCTCTCACACTTTACACAATGTGTCTCTTTCTTTGGTTCAGATTTGTAGCTATTTGCTATAATAAAAGTGTAGTCATATATAGCATTTTCCTAAGTTCTGAGTCATTCCAGTGAATTATTGAATCTGAAGGGATAGTGGAAACCCCCAAATTAGTAACCAGTTGATTAAAGTGTGGCTGGCCAGGACACCCCTAAGCTAGTAGTTGATATACGACATACGGGCAATCTTATCAGAATATTCCTTTAATCTGTGAAGTCTGCTCTAGATGTGGGTACTTAGCATTGGAATTGTATTGTAAGGGTTTGTTGAATATTTTTGCATATTTTCAAAATTAAATTTTAAAGAAACATTTGGTGACATATTTTCACAATTAAACTCTCTGGAGTGCCACTGCTCCATTACAGTAGCCATGAAATAGTTAAATGTGGATGCAACAGAAACACATAGCCTACTCAAAGGAAAGAATTAACATTATTGAGTTGCTGCTAAAAGAAAGGATTCAGTGAAGACAGATCTTTTGAAACGATCAAACAGGGAAAAAGGACCAAGAAAAACATAAAGGGGGAGGGGGCATCAAATTTCTTATGGTTTTTTAAGAGACTCAGTGATGCACAGTAAAAAGAAAAGAAAATAATAAACAAGAAAATTTGATACCAGGATTCATTATAATATTATGTAAGATCCAGAAGTTTAGCGTATAGCTCACTAGAAAAACACCAATCATATTTGAAAAATCTGGTGAAAGAGAAGTGTGATAAGCTTTTATGAAAAGTATCACTTATTTACTAATGCATAAAAAATGTTGAAATTTATCACAGTGAAATGTAATTGTGACCCACTTAAAAATGTGATATGGCTTTTTCCCAATGAGAGTATACTAATTTCTAGAAAAAAAAATAATGCCAGGACAACTAATTGCTTTTTCACAGAGCTTATATTTTCAATAATGCAAAGAAGTTGGCATAATGCATATTGACTTTCATAAGACAGTTTGGATTTAGTTTAACTTAAGAAAATGTATTGAATCCTCATGTATCCTTTTCATATTTTCAAATGTTAGCTTGTTTACCTGGATAGCAATATCTTGTTAGCATTTAATTCAGAGGAGAGGGAAATCGTGTGATACGCAATTGAAATCATTGGAAAATAGAGGAGGAATACATAAAAAGATGAATCCTTAAAAGTACTATCAGATTCCTTTAGGGTTTCTTTCAGAGACTCTACACAAGGCCAAAGAAACAGAAAGCTCTTTGAAACAAAACATTCGGCACTCAGGTGACTTAGTTGTGCTAAAGCACCTGTCACTTCCAGAAGTCTGGTGATCACCCTGGTGTGAGGTGAGCGCAGCTAAGAGATTTGGCTAAACAATAACATTCCTCTGACACTGATGATTTGTGTAGCTACCATTACCTCTTTCTGGATGAGAGCCTTTGGAGTTGTGAAACCAGAGAACAATCTTTCATTCGTTCATTAATCTTCCTGACCTACTCTTATTCATCATTTAAGGTCCAGAAACCACATTGGCAAAATGAATTACTCTATTATCTAGGTCCCTATAGCTTTTTAAGTAAATATTTTAATATGGACATGCACCTACATATATATTTTTCTTTCTAAATGTCTTGCTAACCAGAATTTTGCACATTGATCATATGTGTGAGCATGTGTATAAAATACATATGTGCATGGAATCGTGCATAAATTCTATATATGTCAGGATTCTAACAGATAGAATCTGAAAGGCTAAGTTTCTGTAACAAAGAGAAACAGTGGCTTCAATAAAGTAGGAGTTTTTATCCTTTATACATAAGAGTCTCTAGCTGGGCAGTTGAGGCTGACGAAGCTGTTCTGTTGCACAGTCAGTCAGGGAATCTGTCATTAAGTTATTCCATCCTCTTGTTTTCCTGTCCTCTAGGATATTGCCTTTCCTACATTGTTAAAGCTAGGTCATCCCTGTCCATGTTACAGCTCACAGTAAAAATGAAAGGAAAAGTAGTAAAGAGTTTACTCTTTATTTTAATACCAATGCTTAGAAGTGGCACTAATTGCTTTACTAACTTACTACACTCAGTCATATGGCCACATCTACCTGCAAAGGAAACTGGGATATGTAGTCTTCAAAGGTGTAGCTATGTGCTTCCATTACTATGAAAGAAGGAAGATGGTTGTCAGGGGAAGTCCAGCCATTTGCCATGTTTACTGTATATATGACATAAAATAACAAAGGCTAATACAGCACAACTCCAAAGAGTAAAAAACAAAAAGGCACCTGAATGGTCTTTAGAAGTGTTTCTCAATTAGGGGCATTTTGCCCCACCATGGATAGTCTGGCAATGTCTGGAGACATTTTCGGTTGTTGTAACTGGAGAGAGGTTGCTACTGGCATCTGGCACACAGAGGCTAAAGAGTGACTAATCATCCTACAATACAGAAAAGAACAGCCCACATTACAAAGAATTATCTGACTCCAAATGTCAAGTTGAGAAACTCTACATAACAAATTTCATCTCTCCAAAATATTGCATGCCATTTGGAACAAATTGGTAACATAAAAGTTATATGAGGACAACATGTAAGAGATATTTATGGTTCTTTTGCTGGTTTACCTGTTTCACCCCTGCTTGACTTTAAGCAACTTGAAATTAGGAATCTTGTTTTGTTGTTTTCATTACAATCACAAGGGCAATTTGTTCATGTTTCTGAATATATAATGATGAACATAGAGCATCTTTTCTGTGCATTGCCCTATTCCAACTTCTGCGGTGATTGCTGTAAAACTCATGGACCCTGTTTTCAAGGTCCTTGCCATTGACAGCTGTTGTTTTTGCCATTTCTCCTTCCTTATTCTCTCCCCCCACCAGCGGTATCTCTACTCATTTCTATCACATTTGCAGAGATGTCTGTGTTTGAAGTTTGGGTCCTACACCTTGGGCCACCTCACCTGGAAAGCCTGTTAGTGACCCATAGCCATGCCACCACATTAGGAAGTACCTTACCTCAAATGTTTTCTGTCAAAGCACCCCAAACCAGGAAGCAGCTCTTAATCATTAACTTTTTAACAACTTGGCTCAGATGGAAACAGAATTAAGATTTACAGGACTATAAAGGAGGTGGTTATTATTTAACAATTCAAAATGAGAAATGGAAAGAAAATCCCAGACTTTATAAGATCCTGTGGCATACCAGTATATTCAAAAAGCTGAAAGGAATGAATTAGGGTAATGTGCATTTGATGAATTTCATATGAACTTTTGACCTTCTCAAGGGTTGCAAAATTGCTTTTCTACCCCATGAGCCTTCAATTTTTTTCTTTGTCTTCTCTGTCTGTGTCCAGTTTTCTGTTTCTCTGTTTGTCTGTCTCTCTCTTTCTCTCTCTCCCGTTCCCTCCCTCTTTTCCTCTTCCCATTTTTCTTCCTCTCTCCCTCACTTCATTTCTAGGCTATCAATTCAGGCTTGCCTCTGTCTGACCTAGCGCCCTTTTGCAAACTTTCTTAATCTAGGTCAGAGATAATATAATATGAAAGCTTATCTCTCTCAATCATACATCCCCTAATTTGCCCAGAGACAAAATTCGATTTTCCAGCACTGCCTCAGTGTTCTCCACTGGGTAAAAAAGTATTATGATTATTATCGAGCACACTGTAAGGAATCACAAGAAAGGCTACATTGTGCATGGAGCTTATTGAATTGCAAACAGCTTTCTCAGAAATCAAGACGCCCCCCACCATGCAAATCAGATGCTTACATAATGCTAGCTCCTTAGAGGGTGACAAAGGAGTGATGGGATTAAGATGCCCCTTTGTGGTGTGGCAAAGCTGTTCTGTCTTCTTGCTTAAAGCAGAACATTTGAGGTATTAACTGGATCGGCACAAAATGTATCTAAAGCTATTGAATGCACCTATTTTTCTTGATAGAAATTATAACAAACCTCTTTCCAAGGGATTTAAAGCAGCTGGAAGCTACTATGATGTGTCTGCCTTTTTCCCTCCCTGTCCTCTGTCTTTCCATATCCTTCCCCACCCTTTCCATAATCCTTAGATATGCATATTTGAAAAAAAAACAAAAACTGGTCACTGCATGAATGAAAAGAAATCCATCTCATTCTCACAGGATTTCATAATTTAGCATCATTTCATAATACCAATTGTGCACACATGTGCTACAGTGCTTTTTTTGTTTGTTACAGATGGCACACTGAATTAGGACCAGTGATCCAGCAGTCATTTTGCATAAAGCTAGATTCCAGTTTGACAGGCGCTATGCATCACCAAACATCCTTAAGAAAAATACTCTGCTGTGTTTACACGTGTCTTCCCAGCAGCTGATTTCTGAATATGGGTGCTGATGCATGGCATGTATTGGAGACTGGAATATACCTCCTATTGTGCAATTCAAATGAAGCCAACTGTATTTCCTACAAGATTAACCTACCTTCCTTTCTTTTCTCCTTTTGTCTTCTCTCCACTTTCTCCTCCCTATTTCCTCCCTTAATATTTTCCTCTTGATAACAGTTTTTTCCTTTCCTAATAATCTAGAGAATCCTTGAAAATAACACTGTAACTCAGTCTTTATACCTTCAGGTTCTGGCCTTAAATGGATGTTAGTAAATGTTTATTAAACAAACTGTTAAGGTTATATTTCTCATAGTTAAAGCATATTCATCTAAGATGATGGCATAATGCTAATGCACAGAAATTTTATCTTTGTCACTGTTATCAAAATCACCACTTGTGTCATCATCATTGACATAACATCATCATTACTATAATGAGTGCCTACTCTACACACAGAGCATTCATTATAGGTATTATTTTATTTAATTCTATAGTGACCTTATTACTGCCTCATCTATAAAATGGAGAGAATAACAGCTCCTTCTCCATAGCCTTCTGGTGAAGACTAAATGGAATGATATGCAGAAAGTGCTTATTATCTGAAAAGAAGTATTCTATAAGTGTCAGCTATTGATAGGGTGATTATTATTTTAATTTTCATCTATTGTTGAAGAAATAGGGACACAGAGGTTAGGTGCTTCGCCAAAAGTCACTCAGCTGATAAGTGACAGAAATTAGAAACACACTCTCAATTCTGGTTCCATTGATAAGGCCATACCAATACTGCTTTTCCATTACCAGAATCTCTAAAGTTCTTGACAAGTGTAGCAATAATAAATCAAATAACAAACAGTGACAAGTTTAGAGAGAGAAATATTTTTTTCTTAGAAATAAAGGTGGAGTTTGACCAAAATTTTAAGAGAAAATTAATAGTTCAAAAGTCTTTACCCTTACCACGAAAGCCTTCTTTATCACAGGTTGAAAGCTCAGGGCAATTATACTTATGTCAGAAATTTATCTATGCAGTTATTCTTTTTGCTCAAGCATTCCATTTTATAATTTTTATGCTTTGATGTCAAACAAAGCTTTGAATAGTGGATGAATCTCATTTCTATGGCAATATCTAAAGGATGAAATCTGCTCTAAAGAAGAAATGCCAGCCTGCCTTTTTCTCTTCCTCCCTCTCTGTTCTTGCTTCGATGGTCTCTGATTTTGGTTAATGTTTGTTGGAGTTAATGATAAAATTTTATTTTCTTATATAGGCAAAATATATAGATGATTATAGGTTAAAGTGAATATTTAAGGATTTAAGTAAATATTTACATCAGGGATGAGGAAGTTAACACATTTAAAAATTATAATTTTTTTTTTTTCATTTAGAAGAAAGGGTTCACAAAAATGAAAATAAATAATTATTAAAAAATTACTACATATGAACACAACATTTCTGGATGATCATGTTTTAGTGACTCTCATAGCATCTCTTATAAGATGTAACTTATTTTCTGCACAGCTAAGAAAGAAAAAAAATTAGCCAATCAATTGATGCAAGGCCTTCTTATCATTTAGACTTTTTAACTTCAAATACCAAAAGAGCTTTATTAAACTTATTTAAACATTAATTTTGAGCATGGTTTTCTTGTGTCTACGTAAAAAGAAAAGATCAGCAAATTATATTGGTTAAGGTATTCTTAAAATGTCTTCCTATTCAGAATCTGAGTCTTCCCAATCACTTGTTGAGTCATAGCCATTGATGTCCATGTTTCCCTACGTGATATCATCCTCTATATCAAAAGAAATTGGTGATATAGCATTTCTTAAGAGAGTCTATATAAAAAATTAAAGCTATCGGTGCTCAATTTTTAAGCCATCTTGCCATTATGTAAGATCACTCTGTTTTTAATGCTGCTGTATACCTCTGTTTTATCACTCCTGCTGCCCCCACTATATTATGTATTGAGTATATAAAAAGTGTTCCACTAGTGTATGGTATCCAGGTTTTGGGTTTTGTTTTTCAAAATTACTAACAACCATTCTGAAAGTTTTGCTCATAGTACTTTTACTACTTAACCAGGCTCAGGCAACGATAATTATATCATTACTCAGGCAATAAGAAACAGGATTACCTGATCAACTACAGTTGAAAGAGATCAGTTGCAAGACATATCTTAATTTCAGTGTTAAAATAAGAAAAAAAATGTGTGTCTTAGAGTCAATGAAATAAATAGAGTAGTGAATAAATATGTGGAACAAAGTTCAACATTTCTAGGAGAAAAAAACACACAAAAAACAACTTAGAGCTAAACCAAAATTCTGCTTTCACTTAAGATGTAAAAAGCCACAAAAAATGTCCAGCTCCCTTTCATAATTAATCAACACCTTTCTATGCGACACATGGGACAAAGAAGTCTCACGGGAAATTAAAAAAAAATCAGTTGAAAACTAAAATATAAAATTAACAAAATTTTGTGGAATACAGCATTAAAATCATATATTATAAATGAAGAAAGATCTAAAAGCAATAACCAAAATTTGTACCCTAGTAAAATAGAGGAAGAGTCAAATAAACTTAAGAAAAGCCAAAAAAATAAAATAATAAACACAAAGACTTTTTCAAACAAACAAAAGCTTAGAGAACATATCTGCACTCTGAGAAATGTTAAAGCATGTACTTTAGGCAGAACATAATTAGGATGACATATGAAAATTTGAATTTACAGAAATAATTAATCCCGAATATTATATAAATTAAATTAAGTATAATAGACTTTTTCTTATTTTAATTGATTGAAAAGATAAGTAAGTAAAAAATAGTAACAATGCATTATGACTTTTTTAACATATACAGAAGTAAAATGCAGCACATAAGTAGCAAAATTAATGAAAGTGAGGAAATGAAAGTATACAGCTGTAAAATGAAGTGGAATAATATATTTTGCAGAGGGATAATATAATTTGAAGGTAGACTATATTATAAACCATAGGAAAATAACAAAAAAGGGGGAAAATTACAAAACTACATGATACTAATAGAAAATAATAGCAAGTTAGCAGACTTATATTCATTCATTTTAATAATTGCATTTAATATAAATGGCCTAAACCTCTCAACTGAAAAGCAGAGATTGTCTGCTTTTAAGAGCAAATGCTTCCCACAATAGTACACTTTATATGTAAAGATATTGGTAGTTTAAAAGTAAATGATGCAAAAATATATGCCAAACAAATACTGATCAAAAGGAAGAGTGAGTGGCTACATTAATACACAAAATAGAATACAGAAATATGTCCAGGCATAAAGAGGGACATTGTTAGGAAACAATTTTCTATGAGTCTCTGACATATCCTCACATCTTATGATAGTTTTTATTATGGACAATCCTTTTAAGGATGTTTGTGTAATAAACAGCCTTAAGAAGGAGATAGTGTCTCCCTCCACTTCCAGGGCATAGGGAAGATTTGTTTGCTGTCCAGGATAGTAAAGATAATGTCCTCCAGGAATAATATTGAGCACGTTTCCTAGCAGTCCTCTTTATAGTATTGAAGTTTCCTAAGTTAGGGTTCTTCAACTGGACACAAATCCACTGTGTGTATACTATCTACTTGGGTTTACCCTTGCCTTGCACTTATGAGATTTTGGGAAAAGAAAGAATTGATGTAAACATGAGGTTCATGCTATTTTCTGGACTGTGAGTAATAAAAGGCTTCGTCTCTGACAGGGGTCTTGTGTATCCTGCCAGAATCTGAAACTGTGGCATTGTGCTAGTAAAGAAATCAATTTGTCAAGAAGACATAAAAATCCTAACCATGTATTCACCTTATAGATCTTCAAAATATATAAAACATAAACTGACAGACTTAAAAGGAGAAAGAGGCAAATCAACCATTATTGTTGTTGACTGCAATTTCTTTTTTCTCAGAAATAAAACAAGAAGACAGAAAATAAATAAGGATATAGAGGATATAAAATAATAACACTATAAACCAATTTGACCTAATGGACATTTTTAGAAAACACTACCCCCAAACAACAGAATACACATTCTTTTAATGTACACAGAGAATATCCACCAAGATAGACCATATTATGGGTTATAAAACAAACATCAATATATTAAAATAATTAAATCAGATAAAGTAATTTATCTGGCTACAATACAATTAAAATAGATATTGATAGCAGGAAGAATCTGAAAAATTCCCAAATATGTGGTTCTAAACAATTCAATTTTAAGTAATCTATGATTCAAAGGGGGGAATTACAAAATATTTTGCAATAAATAAAAATGAAAACATAACATTGAACTTGAGGGATGTGCTAAAGCAGTACATGGAGACAATTACAACAAATGATTACATTAGAAATGTCTCAAATCAATAGACTAGTTGATCATCTTAAAAACTACAAAAAGAAGAGACAATTATAACCAATGCCCTGGAAAGAAGGAAATCATGATGAGCAGAAATTAATGAAATGAAGAAAAATTAATAAATCTAAAAACTGGTTCTTTTAGAAGTTTAATCAATTGATAAAGCTTTAAGTAGAGTGCTGAAGATTAGCCCAACCAATTTTGAAACAGAAGAACAAATTTGGAGAAAACACAAAGCCTAATTTCAAGACTTACTATAAAGCTTCAATAAGACAGTGTGGTTTTAGTGATAGGATAGACATACTGAGTTATGAAACAAAATAAATAGTCCAAAATAGACCCACATGTCTATAGACAATTGATTTTTGACAAATTTAATGTTCCAAGGTAATTTGAGAAAGAAAGTATACTCTTTTTAACAAATTGTGCTGGGGGTGAAAAAAAAACAAAACAAAAAGAAACACCTCACCCTTTTCTTCCCACTGATCATATATAAAAAATAGATTAACTTAAAATAGATCATAGACTTAAATGTAAAACTTAGAAAATATAAAACTCCTAGAAGAAAATATAAGAGTAAACCTTTGTGATCTTGGGACAGGCAAATATTCTTATATAACACACAAAAGCACAAACCACAAAATAAAAATTTATCATCTGTATTTCACTAAAATTAAAACTTACTGCTCTCCAAAGAACTTTTAAAACACAATAATAAGACTCACAATCCAGTAACAGTGAACAAAAGTTTAAAATAGAAGTTACATACACACAGAAAAAAACTATAGATGTGAAATAAACACATGAAAAGATACTTAGCATCATTAATCATTAGGAAAATCCAAATTTAAGTCACAATGAGATATTTTTACTACATACCCACTAGCCTGGCTAAAATTACAAAAAAAAAAAAAAACACAAACAAGAAGAAAAGAAAAATTACTGGTGAGGATGCAAAGCAGCTGCAACTCTCACAGATTGTTACTAGAAATGGAAAATGGTATTGCCACCTCACAAAACAGTTGGGCAGTGCAGTATAAAGTTAAATACATAGTTAATATATTAACCAACCATCCCACAACAAGATGTTTTTACAAGTGTTGAAAATACAAGGACCTGTACCTGAATGTCCATAACAGTTAGATGCATAAATACCAAACTGAAAACAATTTAAATTCTATCAACTAGTGAATGAATACAAAAAAGTGGTTCATCCATAGAACACTTCTAAGCAAAACAGAACAAGCTAATGATACATCAACAATATGATGCTCTTAGCATGAAGCTAAGTGAAAGAAGCCGGTCAAATGGTTACATACCCTATGTTTTCATTTTGTGCTATTCTGGAAGAAGCAAAATGATAACGACAAAAATTAAATGAGTGATTTGCAGGGGCTGAGCGTAGGTGGAACCTTCCTCACTACATAAGTAAACAAGATAACTTTTTAGGGAGATGGAAATATTATACAAATTGTGGCTGTGGTTGCACACAGTATAGAACTGTCAAATTCAACAAGCTACAACTAAAACACACAATTTTTGCTGTATATAAGTCACATCTTAACAATAATGAAAAAGAAAAGAAATCTAAACCAAAATAAAGGAAAATCAAAATGATATTGTTAGTGTGTTACATATTTCAGCTGTGACTACAAAAACATTTTGGGAAATAACTTGGCAATATATGTCAAGAGCTGTAAGTATGTTCCTACATTTCACCCATACATCTCCATTCTGATATTCAAAGAAAATAATATAGCATGTAAGAAAAATTATAGCCATAAATATGTTTACCACAGAATTATTTATAATAGTGGAAACAAAGAAGTTAACTTAAGATCTAACAACATGTGAATGACCAAGATTTAGAGAAACATCTTTGTTCAGACTTTCAATAAATAAGAAGCCTACTGAATAAAATAGAAAAGATCATGATGCAGTGTAGATTAAAGGAAGTAACATACCCAGTTTTATTTAAGGTCTTGTGATAAATGATGGCAAACCAAACACACACATACTTCTCATTCCCCAGAGTAGTTATAATTCAAAGTACAGAACTAGTAGTGAAACCTTATCAATGTGATCTCACATTTTTATTGCTTCTCTTTTCCCTCTTAACTTACTCTCAACCCCTATTTCCCTTGGACCCCACCCCTGTCCCAGTCACTGGCAACCACTATTCTAAATTTGATTTTTTTTTTTTTTTTTTAAGATTCCACATATGAGAGATGCCATACTGTATTTGTCTTTCTCTGTTTGGCTTTCTTCACTTAGCATAATGCTCCCCAGACCCATGCATGTTGTCACGGGGGCAGTATTTCTTTTCTTTTTAAGGCTAAATGATAATCCATCGTTTGTACTAGGTGTGATCAAAAACTATGGTGAATACTGCTGCCAAATGCCATCCAATAGAAAGGCAGGAATCTTCAATATGCGAAGTGGTGCATCAAACCTTAGACAGTGTGTGACAAGTTTCACCTTGCTCAATGCTGTCAGTCAGGTGTGAGATATGGTTGAGAAAACGTTTGTTTTTAAAGTGTGCCATAAATCATCCTCCATCATGACAATGCTCCATGTCACACATCACTTCTGGTATATGGCAATTTCTGTCAAAAAAAACCATTATTGTGTGTCCCCATCCACCTTATTCAACGGATCTGGCACCGTGTGACTTTTGGCTCCTCCCCAAAGTCAAAATGACCATGAAAGGTAAATGTTTTGAATTGATTCAGGACATCGAGGCAGCCATGACAGTGCAACTAACGACACTCACGAAAGAGGACTTCCAGAACTGCCTCAGAAAGTGGTAAGAATGATGGGATAAGTATGTTCAAAACGAGAGAGAGTATTTTGAGGTGGATTAATGGCAATATGCCTTTTACTGTAATTTTTTAAATTAATTTAAACATTCACCATATTTTTTTACCACATCTCATACATACTATATTTTCTTTATCCATTCAGTGGTCACTGAGGTTGTCTCCATAACTTGGCTATTGTGAAAAATGCTACAATGAACGTGGTAGTACAAATACCTCTTCAAGATAGTGATTTAATTTATTTCAGATATATAACCAGAAGTGGAATTGCTGAATCATATGGTAGCTCAACTTCTAATTTCTTGAGAAACTTCCAAACTGTTTTCCATAGTGGTTGTACCACTTTACATTCCGCCAACATCACAAAAGAGTTCCCTTTTCTCCACATCCTCACCAGCATTTGTTATCTCTTATCTTTTGGATAATAGACATCATAACAGGTTTGAGGTGATATCTCATTGTGGTTTTGATTTGCATTTTCCTGATTAGTGACGTTGAGCACCTTTTCATGTACCTGTTGGCCATTTGTATGTCTTTTTGGAACAATGTTTATTTAGGTCCTTTGCCCATTTTTTAAAATTGGGTTATTCATTTTGTTGCTATTCATTGGTATGTTTTCCTTGTACAAGGTCTGACAATTAAGTTCGTGAACACATCCTAGAAAAAGTGCTGCATGCTTCATTGCTGAATATCACTAAGGTCACCTTCAAAGTACTCCCCTTGGGAAGCAATGCACTGACACCAGTGCCTAGTCCATCCTTCAAAGCAATTTTGGAGCGCTTTTTCTGGAATGGCCATCAGAGCTGTCGTCATGTTACCCTTGATGTCCTGAATGTCATCAAAATGTTTTCCTTTCAATATTTCCTTTATCTTCGGGTATAGAAAGAAATCATTGTGAGCAAGATCAAGTGAGTAGGGAGGGTGTTATAATACAGTTATTTGTTTACTGGCTAAAAACTCCCTCACCGACAGTGCCATGTGAGCTGGTGCATTGTCGTGATGCAAGAACCATGAACTGTTGGTAAAAACTTGAGATTGTCTAACTTTTTCATGCCGCCTTTTCAGCACTTGCAAATAGTCAACATGGTTACCTGTTTGTCCAGTTGGTACAAGTTCATAATGAATAATCCTTTTGATAGCAAAAAAGGTTAGCAACATCATTGCAACAAGTTCGCGACTTAATTGTCAGACCTGGTATATTCTGGATAGTAACCCTTTATCAGCCTGGCCCGAGCTCCTGGTTGTGTCTCCAACTTTTGTGCTTGTCCAAGCAGCTGTCTTTGCTTTCAATGGCTCTCAGTAGTCGAAGTTGTGCCAAGACCAGTCAGTGTCCCCTAAATAAATAAATAAATAATAAATAAATAAATAAATAAATAAATAAATAAATACTGTTTGAGTATTTGAAACACTATTGAAACGCTATTACATTATCCATTGACTAAAGATGGGCATTTTTATCTGTTCCCTTGAGCCCACGAGGCGTATAGGCACGGGGAAAGGAGGTGGTAGGAGAGACAGGGGTGGGGGGGAGGCATGGGAGTCAGAGTGTGACGTTCCTTTGCCCATTTAAAACTGCTTTTTTTGTTTGCCGTGGGACTCATGAATGCAAGATCCCTTGGATCCATCCCTCCGGCAGCAGTCTCAACAGCTGGGTGCAGTACAAAATACTTCCAGAGACATGTTGCTGATCTGGTTTTATCATTAGAGAGAGCCAGAGAGTGTGTGTGCATGTGTGTGTGTGGGGGGGGGGGATTGCCTCTAGCTCCCCCAGGCTCTGGGGTGGATTGCAGCCAACCCCTAGAAGTATACTACATTTGAAGCTGGATACTCAGGCAGTATGCAGTCAAACCCATTTCAGGGAACTACTGGGAGATGGTCTGCTCTCTCTGCCCTGAGCCTTGAGGGTATAACCTCGAGAGTGCTTGCAGACTCAGCTTACAGACTCATTAAGAACTTCTTGTTTGTTATAGTACTGTAGGTCTCGTGGACAAAAGCCATGAGGGTCTTGTCACCACTGTATTTCCAGCCCCCACCAAATGCAATACTGGCACATAATAGGTGTTCACATAATTGTTTAACAGATAATTGAACTGAATCAAGAATATCCTAAATAAGTGGAGAAAAGTTTGTCAAGACAGCCGTAGAAAAGGTGAATATATAGCTAGTTTATATTGTACAAATTAACTCCAGAACAGTAGTTTCTAGTGCAGGTATATATCAGAATTAAAAAAAAAAAAAAAAAGCTTTTAAAAATACAGATCCTTGAGCTCTGCTGCATATCTACTGAGTTAGAATCTCTCGTCACAGATATTTAAACACAAATGCTTTGCGGGTTTTCTAACATGGTCAATTACCTCTGCTCTAAAATGAGTTTTCCTTACATGATTTGAAGTGTTTTGAACTTTCAATCTTAACTCAGTTATACAAAACTCTCTTTAGAAAATGCTTTAGAAAAAAAAATAAATAAATAAAAAAAAAGAAAAAGAAAAAAGAAAATGCTTTAGGATCATCTAGTTCAGATTTTTCATTACAAACACCCTCCCAATGACTTGGAAAAACTACTACGAATATGTAAAATTATTCCAGCATATTTCCTATGTAAAAATTCTACTAGTTTAATCTTTTTTTTCTTCTTTTTCTAACAATTACCATTTTATTCCCCCATCCTAGCCCCTTAAAGTATAAAAGATTTCAAGATTTAAAATGTGCCCTTGACATTCCAAAGCAAAAGGAACCAAGTAAATTCAGGTGATGACTTACAGAGTAATTGCCTTCCTTTCATACTAAGAAAAGTGGTCTCATGCCTTTTTCTCCTCGCTCGTACATATAAGATAGACAACTGTACTAACATTTAGCAACCTTAAATGTATGCCAGACACTAACATGCACATAATAAACATTTCTGTACTCAATAATCATCTTATAAATGATTCTGTGCTCAACATGCATATTAAAATCCCAACCAATGACATGTGTTCAAAAGTGCATAAATACTGAATATCTGCTATGTATGTTGGCCATTGATAAAACATTGACTAAAATGCTTTAAATGAAATCTAATGAAAACGCCATTTCATACCAAGCTCTTTCTACCAATAGCATGCTCTAACCCTCACTCTGAAAAGATATGACCTCTGGGTAGAAAAGAAAAAACATCACAGTTAGAATATGGTGGGAAAAAGAAGCTGTAAAGAAAGAGACTGAGGGCATTCATTTTAAAATGTGGATGTAAATGGTACTTTTCCACCTTCAATTTTAAATTAGGGCATATGTGTCTAGAGTTGACAATAGACTCTAGTAATAAAGGTAATTTACTACTATACAGAGCCATTTATTTTCATAGTAAACAAAGCTATTTTTCTCTGTAATTTTAAGACTGGTAAATGATCTTTTTTATTTATTCTTTAATCAATCAAGACAGGAATGTATAAAATAGACAGCGAAAGTGCTTCCCTTCAATACCCCTATTATTGAGTCAGCTAAATAATTTTCTAGTAATTGAAAATTTCTAAATAAATTTATAGTAGTTCTCTACACATATATAGAGACATGTATATGCATGTGTGTGTGTATCTGTGCATCGTGGGTATATATCTGTGCATGTATCTGTGTGTATCTATGTATATGTGTGTGTGTCTGTGTGTGTCTATGTCTGTGTGTGTATCTGTTTATGTGTGTATATGTCTGTGTATGTGTCTCTGTGTGTGTCTGTGTATCTCTGTGTGTGTGTCTGAGTGTGTGTGTGTATCTGCGTATGTGTGTATATCTGTGTGTGTATCTCTGTGTGTATGTGTGTATCTCTGTATGTGTGTATCTCTGTATGTGTGTGTATCTCTGTGTGTGTATATATATGTATATCTGTGTATGTGTGTATATTTGCTTATGTGTGTGTATTTGTGTCTGTGTGTATCTGTGTGTGTATCTGTGTATGTGTGTGTGAGTGTGTGTATCTGTGTATGTATGTGTATCTGTGTGTGTATCTGTGTCTAGGTGTGTATCTGTGTATGTGTGTGTATCCCTGTGTGTGTATATGTGTATCTGTGTATGTGTGTGTATCTGTGTATGTGTGTGTGTATATCTGTGTATGTATGTGTGTGTGTATCTGTGTATGCGTGTGTGTATATCTGTGTATGTATCTGTGTATGTATCTGTGTATGCATGTGTGTGTATCTGTGTATGTGTGTGTGTGTGTATCTGTGTATGTGTGTGTGTGTATCTGTGTATATGTGTGTGTGTGTGTGTGTATCTGTGTGTGTGTGTGAAAGGTATCCAATACAGAAATCCTGATGGCTTCAATAGATTTGGTGGTGCCTTTCTGGCAGTATGTAATAGAGATACTCACATCACTGAAGGGAGAACAGAGAAGCTCCTAATTGCCTATCACATTACTTTTGGACCTAAATGGATGTTACATTATTCAGGATTAAGAGATACATTTCCAAAGCACCAAGCAAGATGGATGTCTCAGAATCCCTCATTTACCCCCAAAACTGTTCACTGTTTGCCTTTTCATTGCTTTGTCATTGCCACGGTGAAGGATACCTTTGATGCACGATATTGTTTGCAGGATAATTTTTGCCACATAAAAAGGATTACTTTTTTTTCTGCCATTTTCCATTTTCATCACCAATTTCCAACTGTCATGAAAGTGAGCTCTGTTTTTACACAACATTCCATTCTTATTACCATCTTTGTCCCAAGAATGAAAGTCTGTAATGAGAGCAAAGCCATAGCTGGCATAGGAGGGCTGTTATAATTCACTCTCATGACAAAGATAGTAATGAGAAATGACAGTGGCACAAAATGAATCCTTTCCGATCCCAGCCCCTTGGATGATAATGAAAACAGAAGATGGCACCAACTTTATTCATCTTCATGACACCGATTGTGACAGGATTGAAAGCTGCAGCTACAAACCCATCTGAAGTTACAATTCCCTGGTCTCATTCCTATCATGTGTTTAACAAACAAAACAAAACAACGACAAAAAACCCCTCCATACTATCATTTCTCATGGGAATCCAGTTATGGGGAGGCTTTCAGAGATTGCAGAATTTCCTTTACTGTTTCCAAGTAAAAGCATTTCAGAGAGGATGAAATGCTTCCACCTTCTAAAATCATGTTTTCTTTTCTTTTTTTTTTTATTATGAAATCATCTTAGCAATGCCTGTAAAAGGAGGGATGGTAAAGAAGAGGGAGATAATATGGAAATTATGACTCTTTTGGAAGTTATAATTCAATCCTCTGACTCCCCTGAAAAAACATAAATTTAAGGTATAAAATATTCAACTAATGCAACTAATACAGACTCTAAAATGCTCTTGCCTATCTTTCCCCTCTCCTTCCCGCTCCTTTCCCTCTATCTTTTTGAACTATGATTATACCTGCATAAAATCTAAAAGGAATTCAGAGTTAAGTTGATCCAATCCCTGCATTTTACAGATGAGAAAATAAAAGGCTTTGAAAGGTGAAGCAGCTTATCCACCATCACCCAGATAGTGCCAAAATACTCATTCACAATTTTTTAATCTGATTTTTCTAGGATGTAAGTTGAAAATGCCAAAGAGAAAGGTAGCAGGAAGTATATGTATTCTGCTCCATTTCTTTGCAGCCGCTCTATAAAGGGAAGATGACATTCCCTCATGGAATTCATTTTGGAGATACTATGTTTCCCCAAAAATAAGACCTAGCTGGGCCATCAGCTCTAATTCATCTTTTGGAGCAAAAATTAATATAAGATCCAGTATTATATTATGTGATTATATTACATTATATTACTATATTATATTATATTATATTATATTATATTATATTATATTATATTATATTATTATATTATATATTAATTATATAAGACCGGGTCTTATAGTAAAATAAGTAAAAAAAAAAAAAAAGTAAAATAAGACCCGGTTTTATAGTAAAATAAGACCTGGTCTTATATTAATTTTTGCTCTAAAAGACACATTAGAGCTGATGGTCCAACTAGGTCTTATTTTCGGGGAAACACAGTACCTGACTCTGTCTATGCCTTTGGGACAATCATGTTTCTGAGTTTCTATTATAAAACAAGTTTAGAAAATTACCAAGTGGTGCACTAAAAGGTCTACCTTAAATATGGTAAACAAAGTCATCACTTTATTCTTTTTTCTCCCCACTGTCTTCAAATGGGACTTTCTTTCACCTCCTTCTCACTGTTTCTAACTATTCTGTGGTCATCGGCTAGGCAGGGGTGCAAAGTAAAGTGACAAAAGCTTTACTCTCTTGCTGGGAATCTCTGTGCTATGCCATCTCATGGCACAGGCGATGGACCCTTTGTATGATTTCTTACAATGCGCCCTCCACTTCTGGCAGTAAAGCAAAATGGTCCATTTTCCCTCTTGGCAGACACCTGAGTCCTTTAAAAAATATTTAAGCCTGGCTGCTTTTCTAGGTATCCAGGCAGTTCACGTGAAAATGCATGGCACTGGCCCTGACATGCTCCAGGAGTGAGGCCAATTCACTGCATCCTGTAAATGGGGCCTGTTCTAGGCAATGTCCTGCATTCAGAATTCTTCAGGCAAGACACAAGCACCATTTTCTGCCTCTGCAAACTCCAGGGAACACATGCTATGCTAAGCTGAAGGCGTCCATTCTCTACAAGCATGGGCAGGTCTATGCACTTTTGCAGCTAACAAGCATTTGGCAAGGAACTGGGAGTGTGTCAGTGAAATGTCAATATCCCCTTTTGACAGATATTCTAATCTCTAGTTGGTTATTGGGAGATGCCCTTACTTGAATGGAGGGAAGAAAGAATAGGATAGTCAAACATATGTATACACACACACACACACACACACACACACACACATATCCATTAAATTTCTTCACTGACTTTGTTCTGCAACAGATCTCTAACCTTTGTTTACATTGGCTATTGGGAATCCAGCTATTGATCACTGGGGCAGTTTGGCCATTTGGGGATGAATCTGTTGCTTCTATTTAGGTAAGTGACACAACTTGTCCCTCATTGTCCCAACTTTCAGACTTTAGATAAAATTGTGAGACCCAACAAGACTTATTTCATTATTTATAGATCTCACATGGTTGTTGTAATAACTTTTTAATATTATGATTGCTTATTTTATATTTGCCACATGCTGATATAGTAACTCCTGAGTTATGGGCAGCTGAAGTATAGAGAGGGGGAGTACCTTCTTCTGATGCAAGAAATCAGTGCTCTAGCTAAGTCAAATATTTTAACAAATATAAAGTGAAAAATGTATGCGACAAAACACTGTAATTTTTAAGCAATCAAAAGATCTAGGAGTCCTAGATCTTTCCGTGTTTTATGATTTCTGTGACATTATAGAGCGCAACTATAATCTACATTATAGCTACTCTACACTGAGGAGCCAGCATGGCTTCCATCCAGAGTTGGTCAAAGCTCTTGTTCTTGGGAAATTATTACCTTGTAAATACCTCTTTGTACATAATGAAGCATTCATGGTTCCAATGGCAGCCAGGATAACACCAGATCTGTGCAGCAGTGGTACTTAGACTGAATTTTTATAGTTCCCTTAAGATAACATGCTGAAATCTCTTCCAAAATTTTGTAAGTTCCTTGACCTACCCATAGGCTTTTGGGGGCTAAATTTTATAACTACCATTCTCCTTTTATGCCTTCCTTCAAACAGTTTCAGACAAATGAAGCAATTTCAGACAGATAAAATAGAAAAACAACATTCTATTAAACAACAACAGTAATTTTGATGGGAAAAATGCTCCAGATTTGTAGACCTGTCTCTTCCATTGATTAGTATAACATCTACCATGGTAACTATATTTTGAGACCTACTGTGTATAAGACTTTGGGTTCTGTAACCTCAGACAATTAGCTTTATTTATTTAGGCTTTTGTTGACTTGTCTATAATATGAGCAAGATCAGCATTAGATTTGTAGTTTGCAATCTGTTCTAAGGACCTCTTGTGTTCTGTTGAGATACTCAGCAGCTCCAACAAAGAAAGAAAGGATAGGATTAGTGAATTGTAGCGGCTACTCTGCAGTTTCTTAATCAATGGAGGAGTTCTGCTTTTATCATTTTATACCTTGGGCTTCTACACAAGATTGACTTTTGAAAATGAAGTTCAACTCTAAAACTAGTGCAATAGAATTTTCTTCTGACTCTACTTAACTATGATTCTGTGAAATAGTACATGAATGCGAAATACCCAGTGCAGCAAAAGTTAACTCACCTTCCCTTCCAAGACATAGGGTAAGGTTGCAGCCATATGAAATTGCTTTGGTACTCAGCTTGACATCACTTGTTCAATTTTGTTTAGTGAGCAAGTAATACCACAATACAGGATGTGCCCTTGCCATTCTCATCCCAGGCAAAAAAGGCTTTATCTGAAATGCATATCATGGGGCTCAGAGTAAACTTGAAAATTTGTATAAACTTGCCAAACAGGCAAGCAAGTATTCTTCAGACCTTACCATACTATGTTTTTACATAGTAAGAAGTCAGCTATGATGTAACTGTATAGTTGTTATGCCTCAATGGGAGTTATTTCTATGGTTTCTGATCTTAGCACCTTTAAGAAAGGAACGTTATTGTGCAATTTATTTTAGCTTAAAAATAACTGGGTGTTTTTCCAATAATGCAGGTAAAGACAAAAGTTGATTCAAACTACATAAAGTTAATATCAAAAGACAATGTTAGGAAAAAAGATTACGTGCATATAAAATATTTGATTCTATTTATAAACTTATGTTTGTAGTCAAATAAGATGTTTGCAAGGAAATAATTCATATTGGTTTTTAATTTTCATATTTTCCTGTTTGTAGTATAGAGGATTTGCTAGAGAGTACATGAGATCTTCACATACTTTTGATATATTAATCTTACTTTTGGTGATTAAGGCATCAGTAAGATTAAGAAGATGACTCAAAAATTCCATTCCTGATGACTTGGAGTGAAGTCACAATTACAACTCTGTCTTCCTGTTTGGTTAAATACAGAGTTCCCACTACATTTGGATTGCTATAGCAAGTCAAGCTTAAGAAAAATGCATATACGAAAATCTGCTTGCAATTACTTTGCCTGACAGTGAGGCAAAATGTAATTAAAAGGTTTGAATTGTACAGGTGCTAAAAAGAGGCATATAACAAAATAAGCAAAGCATAATGTTAGGAACTCCGGTTGGGTTATTAACATGTTATAATCTTAATTATGACTTTCTAGTGTTATAATCCCAGGTCTATTGCTCATGAATGGAGCTTATAAAAGTAGGTTGTCAAAATCTTTATCAGAGAGTTATTTTAACATCATTTTGAAAGAAAATTTATTGTTTAATTATAAAGGTAATATAACTACAATCTAGAAAATATTGTAAAATGATGAAAATAAAAATAATTGTCTATGATTCCAATACTCAAACTACCATTATTATTATTATTTTGGTGGAGTTCCTTCCAGGCTTTCTTCATTTGCTTTCATTGATTTTTTGGTTGTTGTTTACAATTCTAATGTGTGCACATAACACTTACTACCCTGCCTTTTCATTTTATTGGACATATTTAATAGAGTTTTATATTTTCAAAATGCTCTAGTTTATATCTCAGGAAATTACTTGGTAAGAGAAATTGGTCATCTTGGCACTGAGTCTCAGACCTGGTCCAGAAGGTATTTTCACTTTGCTGTGAGGCTTGCAACACTAGGTCATTTTCATTCCCTGGAACCATTTTACGAGAAATGCTTTCCTTTATGCTGAATACTAAATATGGGACAAAGTCTCCATCAATTAAGGCTTGGAATGGAGCCAGACCTAAATCACTGGGGTAGAATCTTTGCATCTCAGCTTCACAGGGATCATGATATAAAGACACCAGATGATATAGGACACCATAATTGCTGCCCATGGAAGCCAAAGAAAGGCATTTGAATCCACCGAGATGAAAGCATTTCTTTCAAGGACACCTGAAGGCATGTTATGAAACCAAAAGCTACAATAAAATCAAAATTACCTAGAAGACTAACTGTAATACATAAACCATTGTACGAATGAGTGTTAACTTGAATTAAAAAACAAAAACAAAAACAAAAACAAAAAAACAGCATATAAGTAATCCAAACACTAAGAGCCCCTGCAGTTTCATTTTTTTGAGACTGAAAAAGGTAAATATGGAAACCTATAAAATTTGGCTTAAGTATGCATGGGAACGCTATCTTAGTAATGTCCAAATTATAAACTGTACTTCAAGTAATCCAAAAAAAGGCCAAAGTACATGAAAAGTTTCAGAAAGTTTGAGTATCTTCAAAACTTCCAACAGTTTCATTCAACATTCAGAAACCACATAGATTAACTATTAAGGAGGTTACAGATTCTACCACTTAGAAAGTTAAAGTCACAACAAAATTTGTGACAATATTTTCAAGGGTGTGGGGAAAAGTAGAACTCCTAGAGAACAGAATGAATGTTCACTTCAAAATCTTTTTAAAAAATCATAAACTGACCCTATAATTGTACTTCTTGAACTTCCCCCTGCCCCCAATCTGGCTTCCTTTTAATATTTCACTCTATCTTTAGTTTTCTAGAAGTTTGACTATGAGGTCAGACAATTAAGTTGTGCATGTTTAAGAAAGATATATGAGGTCTGACAATTAAGTTTGCGAACTCATCCTAGAAAAAGTGCTACCCACCTCATTGCTGAATATCACTATGGTCACCTTCGAAGTACTCCCCTTGGGAAGCTATGCACTGATGCCAGCACCTAGTCCACCCTTCAAAGCAGTTTGAGAACTCTTTTTCTGGAATGGCCATCAGAGCTGTCATCGTAGTACACTTGATGTCCTGAATGTCATCAAAATGTCTTCCTTTCAATATTTCCTTTATCTTTGGGTAAAGAAGGAAGTATTTGGGGGCCAGATCAGGTGAGTAGGGAGGGTGTTCCAATACAGCTATTTGTTTGCTGGCTAAAAACTCCCTCACAGACAGTGCCGTGCAAGGTGGTACATTGTCGAGATGCAAGAGCCATGAATTGTTGGCGAAAAGTTTAGGTTATCTACCATATTTCCCCAAAATAAGACCTAGCCAGACCATCAGCTCTGATGCATCTTTTGGAGCAATAATTAATATAGGACCCGTACTTATATTACATTATATATTATATATATTATGTTATATTATATTGTAAAGCCCCGGTCTTGTATTATATTAAAATAAGACCGGGTCTTATATTAATTTTTGCTCCAAAAGATGCATTAGAACTGATGGTCTGGCCAGGTCTTATTTTTGGGGAAACATGGTAACTTTTTCATGCAGCCTTTTCAGCACTTCCAAATAGTAAACTTGGTTAACTGGTTGTCCAGTTGGTACAAATTCATAATAAATAATCCTTCTGATATCAAAAAAGGTTAGCAACATCATTGCAACAAGTTCGCAAACTTGTCAGACCTCGTATGATGTCCTAAGTGTAGTTTTCTTTCTATTCATACCCTGTGAGGTTTGTAGATCCTCTTGAATCTATGGCTTGATATCTATTCATATCTAGGAAATTCTCTGCCACTATTTCTTCAACTACTGATTAAGAATATGTTAAATATTTCCCTTCTGTCTTACATGTCTGTTTGCTTTTTGCTGTATATATTTTCTCTCTCTGCATTGCTTCAGATACTCTATGGTTCTATGATCTGACTTATTAATTTTTTCTCTTTTTTTTTTTTTTGCTATTTCTATTCTGCTAATAAACTTCTCTAGTAAATTCTTCATTCTAGTCACTATATTCTATACCTATGGAATTTCCGTTTGACAAGGTGTGTGTCTGCGTGTATTCTAGCTAGTCTATTAAAATTTTCCATTCTTTATTTTCTCTAATTAAACATCAGTTGTGTTATTTAGACATCTCTGATAACTCTCTGATAACCCATGAGTCTATTCCAATTGGCTGATTTTCACTTGATTTTGTTCAATTGGTCCTTTTATTTCAGTATTCCTTTAATTTTTAATTTGATATAGAAATGGAAGATTAAAAAAATGTCTATCTATGGATAATGTAATTGTGTTCCAAAGAAGACTGATTATTTATTTATTTATTTATTTATTTATTTATTTACTTATTTATCTATCTATTTATTTATTTTTGTAGAAGGCAGATAGAATATCAAAAGATTACCTTAATCCTTTCATTAGTCTATATTAGTTTTTATTGTCTTTTTAAGATGGTTATGTTTCCATTTTGTCCTTATTATTCTGTCATGGCTCTTCTGGGAACTTAGGGAAAAGTCCTAGGTATTTAGTAAGTCCTTCCGATTTGGTAGAACTCTTAGACTTTAATCTCTTAGAAGTAGACAAATACTGAAATCTCTGTTTTTTTCTTTCCTTTTTTTTTTTCCCTCTCCTAGCTGCTGTTTCCATTGGTTTTCTTGCATGCATAATTAGAAATCCATCAATATCTTTAAGAGAATCAGTAGGAGATTTGGGGATTCATCGGAAGCCTTCCTTTTGGGGATATTGTCACTCAATTAATACCCTCTCTGTCAGTCTCAAATTCTGTCTTCTGTCGCCTAAGCCCTTTCCTGTTTGGACTCTCACATACAAAAAATTCCAGCTAAATATGGAACTCACCTTATGTTCTTTCCTTCTTGCAATGATTGTTGTCCCTCCTGTCCCTAACTACTTTAGTTGTATTCTAGTCCCTTTAAACAGTTGTATTTTATATCTTATTCAGCCTTAGTAATTGTAACAGCAGTAAAGTTAGTCCAATATGTCACTCCTTCATAACTAGAATCAGAACTGCATTTCCAGAAAATAAAAAGTATTAAAGAAATAATTAGGGATATGGCAATTTTTTAACCACATGGATAATCTATAACAGCCATTTTTCTATAGGTGAAACATTGGAAACAACCTATATATAGGTCTGACAGTAGGGGATTATTTAAATAAATTACAATTTATCCACTGTAAATCAGAATTGCTCTCACCATTAGGGGTAATTGAGATAATGAATTATAAGTGTGTATGTGTGTGTGTGTTCTTCCAGTGACATTTACTCCACAGGTACAAGGATGGATAGGTCAAGAGTCAGACTTAACTTGATAATACCTACTCTAAAACCCCAACCAAGGCCTATTTCTGTCTAACGTAAGATAAACAGAATGTGTTGAGCACATTGGATGGCTCACAGAATTCAGGTAGGACAGAGGAGTAGGGATGGGGGCTACACCGCTAGGGATAGCTTAAAAAAATCATATGCTCAACTGCTTCTGTGAAGACACACTGCTGACATCTCTCAGCAGAGACATTACTATTGGTCCCCTTGGTACCACTGATATTTGACACTGGAAGTTACTGGTAAAAACATCATGACATAGAAAACTAAAAACAGCTTTCACCGCTGTGGCACCCCATTTCTGAGAGATTCTAAATTGTTTCTTAATGACTACGACTCATTTCTCAAACAGGTACATCCTTCTAAAACCAAATATTTTCACAGAGTTCATGTAACAGTAGAGCCAGCATCATACGCATGGCTGTGAGTAATTTTTCATATAATTCAGTATTATACACGTATGTTATTTAGCTTTTGATTCTCTGAGCAAATTGAGCCTAGAACTGCGAAGATGCTTTCCACGCATCATTCCTGTCTTCCATCCTTTCTATTTGAAAGGCTGTTTCCTACAGACATGATTTGTCTGTGCATGATTCTGCAATAGCTCCGTATTTCCTTGCTCCTCAAGTGTTCAGGCCAAGCTGGGTCCAAACAGTGAGTTGTCAGATTTCCCCCTTAGTCTAAGTTTAGGCTTCTTAACTTGGTAAATGGGCCAGGTTTTTCTGAAATCTGTAGCCATGAACATTATCGCCTGGAAGTCTTCTACTTTCCTTTATTGTAGTTATTAAATTTAGCAGTCCCTTCACATATATTGTATAAATTATATAATGCTAAATGTCCCAACACTGTGATAGCTCATAAAGAATATAGAACACTCAATAACCATTTTAATAAGATTTTATAACATTTTTCGCAAATAATGAATAAATCAGATGTCTCTCGAGTTTCTTTAGTGATTCCATTTGTATTTCTACTTCTCGTTCTCCTTATACTTTCATGTGGCTTCCTAGAAGGATGAAACTGCCATCTTTGTTATTTTTAAAACCATGAAAATAGCCAGTTAATAAATGTTTATTGAGCTGAACTAGTAGATAGGCAATAATAATACTAAATAGCTGTCTGTAGGATAAGTCTAAAGGACCCACATTTATACTTCTAATCAAAAATTAATGTCATTGATTATGAAATAATGCATTTTTCTTAATTTGTAACCAACTTTAAGAAAGAAAGGACATGGATACCAAATATTCTGATTGTTGAGTGTTACTGACTACTGAGAATGTGGGAATAGGAAGGTGGTTTCCTCTACATAAATTTTATTTTGGGGATATACCTTTTTCTAACTATATAACAACAAATTATCAAGCTACAACCATTATGGTGCAATCTGGAAATTATTTACTCTGCCTCTAGTTTTGTGAAGTCTAATGGGAGCCAGAAAAAAGCAAATGAACAAAATCAATCAAATAAACATAGAGATCTCAGTAAGTTAAGACTTGCACAGAATTTAGGTGAAATCACAATCATACTATGGAAAATTCTGTGTTAATAACTTGTGCATTAAAAAGACATAGAAAACTATTGAGCAATGCTGGCTGAACCATTAGGCCAAAAAACAAATTGATATTTGTAGACTATCATATTTGCCCTCTGCAAGGAGGCAACACAGAAGACCAAATCTCTCAAGTTTATACTTCCACTAAGTGACTCTACTGTTGTCAATATTTGGAATTATCAGACTTTAAATTTAATCTCCCTGGTGAGTCTTTAGCAATATTTTATGTGGCTTTATTTGCATTTTTTTGATTACTAAAGAAATTGAGCTCCTTTTCATCTGTTTATTTGACTATCTTGTCTTCTGAAGTACTTGCTTAAAACTTGTATATATTTTTTCCATTTGGATATCTTTGTTAATCTAAGTGATGTGTAGGAGTTCTATGTATCCAAAATACAAGATCCTTGAAAGCTCTATGTATTGCAATATCTTCTTTCACTCTTGGGTTTATTTTTCTGCTTTCTAAATATCTTTATTAAGCTGAAGCCCTTAATTTTATTGAACAATTGCAAACATTTTATTTTATTATTCTTTTTGTATCTGTAAAGGGAAAACATACTATGGTTTTCCTTTACACTACACAGAATACTCTGAACACTTCTGTACTCTAGTCACCAGATGTGTGTGTGGAGTTCCCACACCAGATAATACTGTGATACCAGCTGTGTGTCCTAGACTTTATAATTCAGTTCTCACTCTGCCTACTGGGAGACAGTGTCATATCCCACTTGTTAAGGATTCATCCTGTAAGACTTCCCCCACTTCAGATGCTAATTGCAAGTCCAGTTTGTTACCTATGCTTGTAATCTACCAGCTATAGATCAGAGGTTCCCATGAGATCCTCCTTGAGTTTGATTCATTTACTAGAGTAGCTCACAAAACCCAGGAAAACATTTTACTTACTAATTACTGGTATATTATAAAAGGATATGACTCAGGAATAGCCAGATGGGAGAGGTAGATAGAGCATGGGGTGTGTTGCTTCTATGCCCAATATAGGTAGACCACTCTCCCAGCACCTTCACATATTCACCAACCCAGAAGCTCATAGAATCCACTCCTTTTAGGGTTTTATGGAGGTCTCATTACACAGGCATGATTGAGTAAATCACTGACCACCGGTAACTGAACAACTCTTGGGAAGTGGGGGGTGCGGAGGATGGGACTAAAAGTTCCAACCCTCTAAGCATGTTTGGTTCCTCTGGCAACCAGCTCCCATCCTTAGAGGCTTTCAAAAGTCACCTCAATAACAAACTCAGGTGTGGTTGAAAGAGACTTGTTATGAATAGCAAAAGATGCTTCTTTCACCTTTATGTCTCTGAAGCCATTTCAGGAAATAAACGACAAAAACCAAATATTATAACAGAAGAAACCCTTACTGCTCTAAATCGCTTAGGGAATTACAAGGGTTTGGGGAGCTATGTGCCATGTTAGACCAAATACATATTTCTTATTATAAGTCACAATATCACAGTACCCTATTTAGGAAATTCTCCCTCCAAAGCTTTTAGTGTCTTATATCTTTTTTCAGGAACAATTATTATTTTACCTTGTATATTCAGAAATCTAAATATACCTGAAATAAAATTTTGTGAATGCTATAAGTGACAATTAAAAACCAAAACCAAAACAGATATCTAAATGGTCCAGAAACCTTTCTTGAAAAGAGATATGTAATGTTAGCTTTGTAAGAAATCAATTGCCCATATGTGTGTGGTTCTGTTTTTGGAGTCTGTATTTTTCCTTTGACTAGTTTATATATTTTTTGTACCAATATCACATTGTATTAATAAAACTTTATAAGCCTTATTAAAAACAAGACAACAGGCCCCAAATGGAGCTGCTTATGTTAAGCCCCCGTCACCAAACCCAGACTTAATTACCGTTTTGGTTCTGTCAGAAATGGAATCTTAACCCAGTCAATCAGGAACAAGCTGGATCAGCACTACTTACTAATCTGCCTGACAGACCCTTACCATTCCCTATGAAAGGTAAACCTGCAATAACCAACCCACTTTTTTGCCTTGTATAACTTCCTTACTCCTGCTCCCTTCTGCCTATAATAGTGTCTCATTTTGTACAGTTCCTCAGAGCTCATTTCTATCTGTTAAATTGGATGTAGCCCAATTCGAAATAATGTTTGCTCAAATAAATTATTTAAAAATATATATACCTCGGTTTACCTTCTAACTGTACTTAGCGTCTAAGAAAGAACCGAAGGAGACCCCTCCCTCACAGACCCCAGGAGCAAAGAGCAACCATAAGTACATCCCTGCGGAGCTCTGAGCTCTCTGCTTTCTCACTGCCTCAGGAGGTGATGGGTAAGAACCTCTGGGATCCCACATAACTCCGCAGCTTTTGTGCCATTAGCTTTCAGAATTTGTTTGAGCTTTTCTTTTTCCAGACTGAAAACCATTGGAGTCAGACTGGGTCTGATTTGAAAACTGGAACTGGTCCAGGTCAGACTGGGTCCGTCCTAGAAACTGGACTGCTTCGGGTATCGAACTGGATCTGTCTTAAGCTGGATGGATCGGACAGATTGCTTATGACTGAAAATGGACTGGGTCCAGTGTGAGGCCTCAGGTGAATAAAATTTTGTTTTAAGGTGGAACAGGCAGATTCACTTTACTAAAGATAATCTCGAATTACAGTGGCCACAGCTGAGAACTTTTAACCTAGATACGTATATTCATTTGCAAGGTATCCTAGAGAAAAAGGCGTCTCAGCCAAGCACTCACTGTAAAAGGTACAGGGAAAATGTTTTTCTTCCTGTACCCTTTCCTGTTACCAGGGTGAGACCCATTGGGACACCCCACTCGCTCCGGAGCCCGCAGACTGGATCCTGGGAAAACTGGAAGAAGGACAGTAAAAGGTGAGCATTCTTAACAGATCTCTCTCTCTCCTTGGTGCAGTCGGAGAGGAAGGTAAAATTTCATGTCATCCCTTCCTTTCCAAATTCAGATTATAAGGAGAAAACAGTTTTAAGAATTACAACTTTGAATTGTGAGTCGTGAATTTGTTTCATTGGTTGTTCATCCTTTCTGTCCCAAGAACAGCTGTTGCCTTCTTGTCTTGTGACCTGTGAAATTGGCTCGGCAACTGTCAGGTTGGCAATTGTCAGTGTTTTACCCCCAAAATATGGCCAGGTCTTGGGGACCAGTACTCTGAACTACACTCCAGACATTGGGAATTATCCTGGTTATAATAATCATAGTCTTTGGTACACTATTCTCCCAAAAGCTTTACATGCATGTTTACAGCTGTTAACAACCAAGCAAATGATCTCCCTAAGAATATAACTTCAGGGGGGGAAAAAAAACAAAAACCACAAACAAACAAGGAGAAAGACCAACTTAAAGAATGTAAACCTTGACCTCATGACCTGTGAATGCCACACAGATTCTGCAAAAACTGTGAGAACTCCAGAGTGGTAGCTGGGAGTAGCACTTAATGCCTTTAATTTTTTATAATGTATTTCAGTTAGTGTGAAAGTCTTATCAAAAGTGGTGAATTGTTAACAACAAGACAACAGGCCAAAAATGGAGTCATTTCTGCTAAATTCTAAGTCATCAAACTGAGACTTACAGCTTTGGCTCTCCTGGAAATGTAATCTTAAACCAGTAATTCAGTAATTGCCTGCTCAGCTCTAGTTAGTTCATGTGTCCGATAGGCCCTACCATCCCCTAAATGAAAGTAACCTTGCAATAAACTGTTTTGTTTTTTCTTTACCTAGTATAACTTCCTTGTTCTGGCTTCTTTCTACCTATAAAAATCTTTCATTTTGTAGACTCAGAGCTTCTTTAGAAGATTAGATGATGCCCAATTCAAATTGATTTTTGCTGAAATAAACTCTTACAATTTTAATGTGCCTCAGTTTACCTTTTAACAGTCTTAATAATTGTTAAAGCAAGTCCTTCATCATTGTTATTATTTAAGAGTGCACTGGCTATTTTCCTTTCTTTATAAATTTTAGAACATGTCTGTCATGTTTCACACAGAGATTTGTTGGGATTTTGGCTGGAGTTATACTGAATTTTAATACCAATTTGAGTAAAACAGGTATCTTTACAATACTAAATCATTCAAACCATGAACATGTTATGTCCCTCCATTTATTTATGTGCTCTTTAATTTCTAATAATAATAATACTATTTTGTAGTTTTCAGTGAAGAGGACTTGCATATTTTTTGTCATACTTAGTTATTTGATGTTGTTTTAAATAGTGCCTCTTATCGTGTAAACATTGAATTATAACATACCTATAGAAAAGTAAAAAATTAATATGGGCACAGCTCTATGGATATTTACAACCCACCATACTCATATAACATGAAAGCAAATCAAGAAATAGAACATAACCAGCACCTCAGAAGCCCCCAGTAAACCCCACTCCAGGCACTATCATGAATTCTCAAACAAAATTTAGTTTTGCCCGTTCTTCAGGTTTATATAAGTAGAACAACACAGTATGTATTATTCCAGCATCTTTCCCCCAGGCCTGTTTGTAAGATTTATCCATGCTGTTGTTTGTTGGTATAGTTTGTTCATCCTCGTGCCAAGATAATATTCTGTTGAATGAATATACCATAATTTATTTATCCAAATTACTATTTATAGACATTTGGATTGTCTCTAATTTTTAGTCACTAAGAAGAGTGTTGTTATAAACATTGTTATAAACATATAAAAAATTGTTATAAACATATAAAAATTTTTAAATTTTTGCTGTTAGGAACAATGCCATCATATGTATTGTTGTACATGTCTTTTGACAGATACACACGTATCTGTATTTCTATTGGATATATACCTAGGAGTAGAATATTGTATCATAGCCTATGCATATACAGGAAACCCCCATATAACATGGAACTTCTATAACATGGTTTCGCTCTAACACGACTTGAGAATTAGAGAAATCCCTGAACAACACAGAGCATAATAAGAACTTCTTAAGAGCAAAAAATATCTCATTCAAAATTAGGGAATGAGATCACGGAATGTAATAAGAGCTTTTAAGAGCAAAAGATATCTCATTTGAAATTTTTCATTTGAGCCTGGATGTTGTATCAGGTTTGACTGCAGAATTTTAAAATTTATTAGTATTTTAAATCCATTTTATTCATGGAGTATTAAGTTCGAGGATGAAGATATCTTGTCAAAAAGAAAACTCCCTCAGTTAATGTTGCTTTGTAGTGAGGACAAAGAAAACATTACTTTATACATATTAATATGTTATACTTTTGGTGAAAATTGCTTTAATAAAGATATTTCTCTTAATTATAAAAATATAATAGTATATTTAAAAAATTTTTGGAACCTAACCCCCTTTTTTGTACTAGTTCTTTGTTTCATATAACACGGATTCGCATAACATGGCGTTTTTTAGGAACCTAACAACCGTGTATACGGAGGTTACCTGTATGCATCTTTAGCCCATACTTACAAACTGTTTTCAAAAGTTTCTATGACAATTTGCATTCCCATAGTGCATGAAATTTCTAATTACTCCTCATCCTTGCCAATTCAGCATTGTATGTCTTTTTCATCTTAGTCATTCTGGTGCATTTATGTGTAAAGTGGTATTTCACTGCAGTTTTAATTTTTATTTCCTTAAGGACTCGTAAAATTAAGCAATTTTTCATTAGTTTATTATTCATTTATTTTTCTTGTAAAGTGTCTATTCACGCCTTCTAACAATTGTCTATTCTATTGATTACTATTCAATCTATTGATCAATTTTCTATTCTCTTTGGTTACCTTTTAAATTGATTTGTAAAAGTTCTTCATACATTTAAAATATGAGTCACTTGTTAACCAAATATTGTGAAAATATCTCCTCCCACTCTGAGTTTCCTTCTTTTCTTTTTTAAGGATTTATTTTGACAGATTTTTAACTTTAATGTAGCCCAGTTTATCATTTTTTCTTTAGAGTTATTATTCACTGTTTAAGAAATTTACAACCACCTCAGGGTTATAAGATATCCTTTATGCTTTCTTTTGAAAGGATTATTATTTTACAATAGCTGTTTATTTTACTCTATCCCTGGAGTTAAGTCTTAACATAGAGGGGGGTTGGTATCACTCATTGCAAAGACCAAACTTTCCACTGCATTGCATTGTCAGTTTTATCATAAATCAGGTGGCTGTATATGTGTGGTTCTGTTCTCTCCTTCTAAAATCTGTATTTGCCTTTTTGTTTTGTTTTTCTTACCGAGATTCATTCTGGATATTTTCTGTTAGGTTCTCTTCCAACTCACTAATTTATTTTTCATTTATGTCTATTCAACTGCTAAACCCATCTCCAGAGTTCTTCATTTTAATTATTACATTTTAAAACTTCTATAATTTTATTTTTAAACATCTTTTCTTTAGCTTCCAATCCTCTTCTTAAATTTTCACTAATCCTATTCATCTCCTTGAACATAGTAAGTGATTTTTATTTGAAATCTGCATCTGACAACTGCAAAAGCCTTAAGCCTCTCTGTTTCTGGCACGTGCTGTCCATCTCTTTGTGCCTTGTCAATTTCCTTTGAGACCTGAACATTATGTATGAAAAATAATTAGAAGTCAAGAACAATGTGCAATTTCTCCAAAGACAATAGACTTTTCTTTCTGCCATGTGTCTGACTCTAGAAATCTATGATCTCTTTAATCTGATTTCAGAGACTGAAGTGATTCCAAGCTAGGTTTCCATCTCTTCCAGAGACTGAAGTGATTCCAAGCTAGGTTTCCATCTTTTCCAGAGACTGAAGTGATTCCAAGCTAGGTTTCCATCTCTTCCAAAGGTTTCCTAGTCAATCTTTGTGGAGTGAGTATCGCGTTCTGGTGCTATACCCATCCTCTTGGATCTGGTACCTCTTGAATTTTTATCCCTATCCCCATGAGGCACACAGTAGTACCATTCCTCAATGAGACAATTGTTTTGAATTAGTCCATAATTACTGGAAACAAAACTTTTTCTCAAGAACTTTTAAAGTAGTTTTCCAAACAAATCAAGTTTCTCCCTGAAATTAATCCTGTTGTTATGAATTCAGGCATTAACAAATATTTCCAGATCATTAGGCATCAAGTCCTTGATTTAGAGGCACTAGCTTCTAATTCTACCTCCCACTAGCTTCTTTCTTAAGATTGTGTGCAAATTTAGTTATTATGTACAGCTTTACAATGTCTTAAGCAGGGAAAATGTACACAATTTGACTCTGTGAATGGAAAGTACAGATAGCCTCGCACTCAAGGTAACAGAATGTAGGTGCCAGAAATGTCTGAGGTGATGGTATAGATCACACGTTCATGGGAGGCTTTGAGGTTTCAGAATAAGGATCAGGAACAATAATATTATACAGGAAGAGGGTGCCAAATAATGTATACATATTTTTAAAAAGGAAAAAACTGTATTAAAATTGTAATATTCAATATATACCGATAACAAAAGATGAATACAAGTCATGTGCATACATTTTTTTGGCACGCCCGGCTTTTTCAGGTCTGGATGAGATAGAGGGAAAAGGAAGCGACTTGCCTTGCTGTGAATCTGTAATGTTTTGTGGGGAAATGGGAAGAGATGAACTGTTAGAATGATGTATAATCAGAATTCTGCCTCTGCGTTTTAGCCCTCAGTGGTGGCTTTTCCCATTATTTAGGAAACTAATGTTTATTGATATCTAATTGGCATACAATATCCTATTAGTTTCAGGTGTACATCATAGTGTTTTGATATTTATATACATTATAAAATGATCCCCACACTACATCTAATTACCATCTGTCACCATACAAAATTGTTATAATATTATTGACTATATTCCCTATGCTGTATATCCCCATGACTTCATTATTTTATACCTGGAAGATTGTACATTTTAATCCTCTTCACCTATTTTGCCCACTCCCGCCTGTGGTAACCACTGAATTGTTTCATGTATCTATGACTCTCTTTCTGGTCTGTTATGTTTAGTTTAAATGCAGCATTAATCAAATAACCTTCCCAGAAGAGTTTGCTTTTTAAGGCTGACACTCCCTCAGCAGTTGGGGGCTAGCCTAAGAGAGAGGATAACAGGAGGTCCGGAGAGCTCTGAAACGGGAGTAACAAAGAGCTCATGAGCCCTGGTGTACTCTGTGGACATCTAGAAGTAACTGGTTGGAATGGAAGGGATTATGGAGGGGAGATGTCATGCGGGGCAGCTCGCGGGGTCTCTGCTCCTGCTCCCCACACAAGAACGCAGGATACGGCTAGGCCCAAAAGGAACACCCACGGAGCCATAGGTAGGGAAAGTCATACCACTATGGTCTCACTAGAGGCTGGGTTCACCTGCTGTCCGCTTTTCTGCCAACCGACCGATGACTCTCCTCCACTCTCCTCAACTCTGCTCCTCTATTCTCCTCGACTCTCCTCGACTCTCCTCCGTAGCCGCAGCAGTTATATTAGTGGCCAATGGCTCAATGGTTACAGCTGATGGCCAACCAACCACAGCTGAAGGCCATCTACCACCAGAGCCAGCACCTTTCCATATGAGGCCGAGAGCCTGGGAACTGCTCTTTGGGGCTCTGTCCCCACAGGAGAGCTCAGCCATACCTATTGATTTTGTTGCCTTAAAAGGAATATCCACATCAGTCTGTTTTTCTTTGCTGAGCTAGTAGGCTAGGACAAAGCTGTTAACAATAAAGCAAATAGGTAGCAAGTACTATAAAAGAGGTAAATGATAAGCTCCAATGAAAGTAGGGGCATCGTGTCTGGCTTTGTTCCTAGGACAGCCTGCCATGCATCATGCTCACAGTAGCAGGTAAGAAGGAAAGAAGAAAGGAAGAGGGAATGAAGGGAAATTTGTTTGTGTGTTCAGGAGTTCCACTAATTTGAAAGCATCTGACCTAACATGTGTTATTGAAAAAGGACAACAGAAAAGAGAATCCATGAATTGCAGGTCTTTATTCTTGCTATTCAGCTCAACTAAACATGTCTGCCTATTACTATTAAAGAAGTTTTGTGTTGTTTTTTTTTCAAAAGTAGCTCTTCTATTACTTCAGGTCAGTCTGTGGTCCTTTTCTGGTCAGAGCAATAAATTGGTAACTTATATTTTGTCAAGTAACATAATAAAAGTAGTATTTTAGAACATACTTTTCTCTTCCGTACATTGAAGCATAGAACTCCCAGCTATCTAATGAGTGTTTTATACAATATTTGAGCCGACTTGAAGGTCTCAATATGCTCCCCCTTTCCTGCTTCCTTCCCAAGTCCTCCCATCCTGCCCACACACAGATACATACCTACCTTCCTACATCCTACCATTATGCTTTCTGGAAATTATATGGCTTTCTATCTAGGTGAGAATGCAAAACAGGCTTCAGACATTCCAGAAGATTTTATAAACTGCCATCTGCACATCTGGTATATAAGAGGCCTGTAGTACCTTTTAATCAGCAGCACACATATCTGTGCTTTGGGCACTTGTCAGAGAATTACACCACAAATTAACGGCAAATAACTAGGGCTTGTCAAAATTTACTTGAACATGGGATGATTTAAAGAGACAAGCTAACCAGCTACCCTTACATAGTTTCCAAGCTCTGACCCCTGTTAGGAAATACAATCAGGACACAACATTGCTGAATAATGTCATTCATCTTCCTGAAGTTAAAATCAGAATATGTGTAATAAAAGAGAATTCATCTTAACAAAGATTCTTTGTTATTATCAGTAGCCACCCTAAACACACACACACACAGACACACACTCACACACACACATGCACTTTTTAGAACTGTTTTATTTCGTAATAAAATTGAGGGGAAGGAACAGAGATTTTCCATGTACTTCCTGCACCAGCACCTACATCACCTCCTCCATTTTCAACATCCCTACCAGTGTTACAATTGATTAACCTCCATTGACATAGCATAGTCACCCAAAGGTCATAGTTTACATGGTTTACTCTCGGTGTTGTACATTACGTGTATTTGGACAAATGTAAAATGGCATATATCTGTCATTATGGTATCATACAGAATAAAAATGGACTGCCCATTTTTCCCCTCCACAGCTCCCCACCTCCCCAAACCCTGGCAACCACTAATGTTTTTGCCACCTCCATAGTTTTATCATATACTTACAAGCATACGTTATACAACCTTTTCAGAATGGCTTCTTGCACATAGTAATATTCATTTAAGGGTCCTGCATGTTTTTTTTGGCTCAAAAGATCATTTATCTTTAGTGCAATACTATTGTCTGAATGTGCCACAGTTTATTTATCCGTTCAGCTACTGGAAGATATCTTGGTTGCTTCCAAGTTTTGGCAATTATGAATAAAGCTGCTATAAACATCTATGTACAAGTTTTTGTGTGAATATTAAGTTTCAACTACTTTGGGCAAATACCAAGAAGTGCTATTGTTGGACCATATGGTAAGAGTATGTATATATATATATATATATATATATATATATATATATATATATATATATGCCAAACTGTCTTCCAAGGTAGTATTTTGCATCCCCACCAGCAATGAGTGAGAGTTCCTGTGGCTCCACGTGCTCTCTGGCATTTGGTATTGTCAGTGTTCTGGATTCTGGCCATTCTCATAGCTGTGTAGTGGTATCTCATTGTTGTTTTAATTTGCATTTCCCTGATGACATATGATGTAGAGCATCTTTTCATGTGCTTATTTGCCATCTGTATATCTTTTTTGGTGAGCTGTCTATTAATGCATTTGGCTCATTTTTAAATCAGATTGTTTTCCTATACTTGAATTTTAAAAGTTCTTTAATACATTCTGGATAAGAGATTTTTTTTTAATCAAATAGGTCCTTGGTAAATATTTTCTCTCAGTCTGTGGTTTGTCTTTTCATTCTCTTGACAGTGTCTTTTGTAGCACAGTTTTAATTTTAATGAAATCCATCTTATCAAGTTATCTCTCTTTCACGGATCATGTGTTTGTTGCATCATGTGTTGTATCTAAAAAGTCATCACCAAACCCAGGATCATCTATATTTTTTCCTGTGTTATCTTATAGAAGTTTTATAGTTTTGCATTTTACATTTAGGTCAGTGACTTATTTTAAATTACATTTTATGAAGGGTGTAAGATGTGTCTATATTCATTCTTTTTGTGTGTAAATATCCAGTTTTAACAAAAATTTTTAAATCTTTTGGAAAACTGTTTTCACTTGTTGTCCAATTATCATGTAAAAAACATTTTATATAATGATCTATGAGATAAATTAATCCTAGAAATTAGAATAAAATATATAATCTTTCCAATGACTTTACCATGATTTATTTAGTGGACAACTAAATTATTTAATTATTTTTCCCCTGGGTTGTCAGGAAGCTCAGAGAATAATTTAGTGTTATATATCCATTTAGCAAAATTTAACTAAGCAATAACAACATAAAAAGGAAGGTACTATGCTGGGTGCTGCAGGGTATACAGAGTAAATGGCCCAATCCATACTTCAGTCAAGATTACTGTCCAGCATACTGCTATAGGGAGAAGAGAAGCTAAGGCAAGCTTACAGATAAGACTGAGTAGGATACTATTCGTTCCTAAGGACTGAATTAAGAGGAGGGCAAGAGGAAAAAGTAAACATCTAGATCTGGGACTCTACAGTCTGTATGAAGGACATTAGCATTTTGGCTTAGTTTTTGCTGTCGATTTGGAGGGGAGGAAAAATATTTCAGGTAGAAGAAGTAAATGACGTATATAGGGATTATTGAATGGCCTTGTTTGATTGGCGCAAAGGGTGCATGATATCGTGAAGTGTGAAATAAGCATGGAAAGGTATTTTGTATATTGTGCATGGCTTTGAATGATACAGTGAAGAATTTCAGTTATTAATTCCTGTCATTTTTTTTTATACTTCTGGGGAAATGTAACCTGCTATGTTAATTTTTTAAAAAATCAATAATTTTTTGTTCTCTCTGTTTTTTAATTATGTAAGCTACCTTATTCATTTTGATGGCAGCTAAAAATAAACATCACAATGTATGAATGTTGGTAAGAAAAACAAAACCCCAATACCATTCATGTTTAAAATATAATTCAAAACAGTTATCTGATGTAAAATAGAAAGGGAATAAAATGACAACTAAATTTGTCTACATTCTCTATTAGCAAGGCAAAATGTAAATTATTTTTCCATATTTTATTTATTCATCATAAAAATCAATAGGCATTTTTATGTCAATTTTATAGGTAGTACTTTGAAGCCCAGATAAATTAAATAACTTTACCAAAGACTCAGAGCTTATAAGTGTTCAAATTCAGATTGGAAGGCAGAACTCTAAAGCTCATTTTCTTCCCATGACACTGTGCCATGCCTGATATAACTTAGTGATCATTTCGTCCTAATTTTCACGTTTCAGTTGATTATTCTGACATAAATTAATGCACTTTCATATAAATGTAACTTCATTAATACAAATTCTGATTTAAAAAAATACACAAAACAAAATAAACTGGTAGAGAGGAAAATCTAGAACATGAAATCCACTTTTTGTTTTATTCACAAGAGTGTTTAATATAGATATTTGTCAACAAAGTCAGTTGGTGAAAATGGAAACTTGGACGATGGTTATATATTTACTATTTTATGTTTTGAAAAAATTTGAGACAATTCATTTTGAGAATAGGAGCTGTACAGTTTCTGTTCCTATGCCTATGCCTGTCTCTATCCCTATGCCTAGCCCTATGTCTATCCCTACCCCTATGCCTATCTCTATCCCTATCCCAAGCCTATCCCTATCCCTGTCCTTATGCTTATCTCTATCCCTATCCCTATCCCTGTGCCTGTACCTATTGAGGCTGCTTTGTAATTGTTCTCTGCAAATGTTGATTGGCTGCAGTCATCCTGGAAATAGCCAAATGGCCCAATCTTGTTGGCTCAGACATCCTAGCATTTGATAAATTTCAGATTTCAGGGACACATACTAAGAAAGATGCAGGAATCCAAGGCTTTTTGGAGTTCAGAAAAGAAAGTCTGACTTTCTTTTGAAAGCTCCATGCTGTTCATCAAGATAAAGTAAGATCTTTGATGTTAGTTCTTCTCAGGGCTTATACCTATGACTGGAAAAAAGAATTAGTCTCTCTTGATGCAGTACATACATCACGACTGAAATACTCAGTTGTGTAAGAAAATCCCTTCTTTTGGTCACTTATTTACATTTCAACTAAGAAGAAAATAAGACTTGCTATAAGAAGTGTAGCTGGAAGAATCCCAGCCCTCCTCCATCACCGTCCAGTTCAACACTTTCAACAGCTATCAGTTAATACAGAAGAAAACTCACCTCTGTACCTTGACCTTTACTATTCTCTATGTTCTGTCTTCATCTGGTCATTCAAATATTATCCCCACTACAATTTTTTATGTACCCAGCACACCATCTAAATGGAAATATTTGACATTTACCAAAATATCCCTGTATCTTCTTGGTATGTCATTATAAATAAGACCAGCCAGGTCCCTGCTCTCATGGAACTTATGTTTCATCTTCTAGATATGCAACGCAGGTCTTGCAAGGCTTCATCAGCCTGGGACCACACTAGTTGCAATAATAATTATATCACCTACCCCTGCTAACGAGCTCACTGTTACAATCCCTTCAAAGTCTCCCTTAGTTCTGTCTGAGGAGTTTCAGAAGGTTCTCACTTAACTCATAAATTTCCTCTTTGCTATCACATGGCATTGACTATACTTTCTTTTGGCTTCTGTTGTTGACTCCCTCAAAGCTGTAAATTATTCACATGTCAAAGCAGCACTGTATTTCCCCAAATCCTCTGTGGTCCAAACAGAAACAGAATAATGTCTCTATTCCTCTACATCACACTTTTCCATCTAGGCATGAAAGTATGTGGCTTGCAAACACATGTCTCAAAGAACTCTCATAAAATAATACAGCTTCTTTCTTTCCTATTCATAGCTCCTATCTGCATATAGCTGAAGTAATTATTTTTTAATAGTAAGCAACAGGAATTTTCACAAGAAACATATGTTTCTGATTATGTTTGGACAATATTGAACACAGACATTTTCCTTAAAGTTGTCCTGTGATTTGGTTATGAATGGTCTGCTTATCTTTTAAATCTAGTATATTTATGTATCAGACAAATCATTTCACTTTTCTTAACTAATTTGAAAACAACCGTAGGAGAATAAAAACCAGAAAGACTTTCCTGTATTGAGAGAATTTAGTAGAAAACATATGATGTTATTTGAATAGAGTAGGCTCTTCACAAATTAAAATGGTCACTTACTGGATTTTTTTGAAATCCATGGGGGCCAGTCTTGGGGACCAGTCTTTTTTTAAAAGAGTCCAAACTGCCCTTCCCAGCCCCATCCTTGTCCATCTCAGCCTAAAGCAGTGTGAGAGCCTGCATCAGCTCCTTCCTGCCCATTCAGCCCTAACACCTCACAGACAAGTGGTACAAATTAAGTTCTGCTGATTCATTCTAACTGCCCTAGGAAGTACAAAATACAGCCGTAAGCAGAGGCGAGGCCATTGCTGGGATCCTTGTTTCAGTTTTTTACATACATAACTTTTCATCCTTTCTAGTCTTAGATTTTTTAGAAGAAAGAACCAGGTTTTGCTCATTACTATAACTCCCAGGATTCCTTGCACATAGTATACACTTGAACAGTGATGTTGAATTGGCTCCCTTTGACCATGTTATGCTTACTAAATCCAAGTATCCTAAATTAAACATTACCACATATAGTATTTTGTGTCTAATCCCAAATCACTTAGGAAGGCATATATACTCTTAAATAACTTAAAATATTATATTACTCAAAGCTAATTATTTTTTGTTTTATAAAGATTTTCCCACTCTTTAATCAAATGTATGTTGTGTAGACACTGCTTTTAAAGCAGCTGCTGAAAGCACTTAGATTATGTTACAAAGCCATCTGATAGAAAAACAATTATATTAGTGCAACTCACATGCTATTAGACAAGGAATGATTAAACCGTCAGTTCCTGGAGCTACTTCTGAGCTACTGCTGCTAGAGGGATACAAAGGAAATATCGCAGTGGCTATATTTTGCACAATAGGGGGATTCATTTTTGGTGGGAACTCTTCCAGGCAAATTAGATTTAAGATATCATTCTCATCAGAAATAATAAACCTAAAAGAGAATGCAGACAGCAAAGGAAATTGATATTCAGAATTCTCAGAGAAACAGAAAGCTGAAGCCTCACAGTCTTCGCAATGTTTTGCAGAATGTATTAGAAGGAAGCAAAGCTTCCAGCAGAAATAAAAACATACAACTTTTGCAGTCAAAGTTGGTACTTTGAGGCTAGGCATAAAAAAGCATTAGGCTTAGTAAGACATACCCTGAATCAACAAGTAGACATACCAAGGAACGTGTAAGTTGGGATAAAGTAAGCTTCATTCACAGAAAGATTCTCCCAACTTAAATGAAAACAGCCACTCTGGTCACATGTTACTCGCCTCTATTTATTGAAAGGGAATGGAGAATGGTCTCAGAAAACAAGGCATGTATTTTTGAGTATTCCCTATTGTAACTACATATATTCCTTATTCTAGTATATAAGTTTATTTTTCTTAACAAATGCTTTCGTTGCCTGCATAAAGTCCTACGCTGATAAACACCTCTGTTTATTATTATTAATGTATAACAGACTGAATGGAACTATGGAAATTTCTAGAGTTAATACATTAGTGTGGGTGGAGTTAAACCATTGCCCCTTAAAGAATAGGGTCTGAATGAGGCTTCTTTCTCTCTGAATATGACATATTTTAAATGAATATAGGTCAGAAAAGATTGTTTTGTAAAGAAACTGAAAAAGCAGCACACATAAAATTATTCCATAAGGTCAAAAATAAAAGAGTTATAAAAGATGTGGCCCAGAGGCAGTGTGCTACAGAGAAAGAAGACCTGAGAGAGACGCAAAAAAGAAAAAATGAATTATAGTCTCAGCTCATCTCTAACTAGTTCTTTGGCCTTGGTTAAATTTCTGAACCCAGAGAGAATCCTTACTTGTCCCTTAGTGGTCAGAACAAGCCACCATTGAAAGCCTATAAAGTTATCCTTTCACCTTAAAAATGATACTGCAGACCTTTCTTGGCTGCCATTGGTACCTGGGGACCATTTCTTCCCCCATTCTCTGGACTCAGTAGGGTGCATAGTTGATCCACACCCTATTGTGAGCACTGATCTTATTCAGTAAGCTGCTCCTGACTAATAGGGTCCCACCTTAATCCCCCACTGAGCACCACCCCACATGAGGCTTAAGCCAGGTAAGATGTACCTTTGAAAGTAAAACAAAAAAAAATTGTCTTTATATAGCTCCTCTAATCCTTTAGCTGCTCTTGTTTCCTGATTTGAACTTGTTAAAAAATATTTCAGATAGAAACACACTAGTGACACTTTGAAAAGGGCAATTGTTGAATTGATGACATAATTCTAAGAATATGGAATTAGCGATGGTCCCCAAGTGGGTAAACAAATATTATATAATTTTTTTCTTTACTTGCACATTAAAATGTGTTCAGCTGTGTGCTATGTAAAAGCAATTTTCTTTTCTAAAACAAAGCCTAGCTTTTTTCCAGAAGTAGGTCCTGGATATCACCACATTTGGATATTTTATCTATAAAACTATAAATCTGGCATCCAGATATTTTAAAATATCTGTCTGTGAATACTTAAATGTGACAGCTTTCAGAAAAAAAATTTAAAAGCTTTGACATAAAACTATAGAATCAATAGTACATCTGAGGATGAAGGGACTAAAAGATGATCTAATCTAAACATCTGATATTATAAATGAGAGTATATAGATCCAGAAAAAAAAAAAAAAAAAAAAAAATATATATATATATATATATATATATATATATATATATATATATATAATGTCCTTCCTGAAAGATTTTTTTATCACAAAAGCCTCAAAAGTGTTGTTCATCTCTTGACTTACTAAATGTTACAAAAAAACCCTTCTAATATAATAATAGCATTTATTTCAAAGATCATTTGTTGTGTAAGCTCAATTAACTGTAACAGAATTGACAATTAGTAATTAAAACAACAACAACAAAGTACTGTAGCACTAAAGCTCCTTAATGAACCAAAGTTAGCTCATTAAATTTTGACACTAAAGCTTCTTCACTTTATCCATAGGTGATCCCTCAGCCCCTCCCTCAAAAAATATGTATAATTGTTTCAAACCCAGTGAAAATAATCTCACTTCTCAAGTTTGGCAAATTCTATCACATTCAAACAACAAATGAAAAAAGATTAATTAAGCACATACTATGGGATTGCATGTAGTGCGTATGCAGAGGGGATAAAAACAGCTATCACTCCTGCTTTCGTGGAGTTTACAGCCTGGGAGAGGAATAGAGAGAACCCGAAGGAACAAGCACACTGCCAACAGGAGAAAGAATATCTGCAGAATGACAGAATGCAAGAGAACAGAAAACTGGAAAAGTATATGCAAGATTCCAAGTAGCATCATCTTCTGGACTCATTTAGCTTATGTTCTCACTGCCCTGTACCCGTCATGCATTCCTGAGTACATATTTCCAATACAGTATCTTCTAGTATTTGATGTTCTAAATGGACTTGGCCATCAAGAAAATATTCAGTAATCTCTACCTGAAAAAGCCGAAGAATGTGGTCATGTTGTAGACATCTTTAACAGGGATCTCATCCTGAGCCAGGTCTGTTTCTAATGATAGAGGTTCAAGGATATTTAGTTATATCTGGGGAATAGTTGAGGGATCCCACAATGTCAACTTACTAGAAAATGTGTCATGTAAGGGAGCTCAAAACAAAGAAAGACGTAGCTAGGTACAACAAATTGACACAATAATGAGCCTTTACCTGGCAACTCAGGCACCAACTCTCATGTCACTTCAATATATATTCCATTGCTTGAAACAAGTCACATAGCCACATCTAACTTCAAGGGGTGAGAGAGTATAACACTACCTATACCCAGGAAGAGGAAAATCAGAAATATTTCAACATTCGTACTTTTCCAAATAAGGTGGAATGCAACTGAGTAATGAAGATAAAAGAATATATATGGAAATGGATACATTTGAGAGGAGCTTTGCACAAATTAGTGATACAAGTGATTAAATGAATGATCTGGACCGAAGATCCAACAAAACAGAACAAACAAATAAAACTTGAGGCAGTTATTTCAGCTAAACCATAAAACAAATCTCCACCCAAACATCATTTTAGGGTCCCCCACTATGTTGTACGATACCCTTTGGCCTTGGCACAGTGACTGCATGGGCAGCTCTCAATAAGTCCCAGGAAGAGCAGCAGTAAAGATTTTAATACTCAAAATAGCAGTATGGAGTGGCAACGGGACCCCCAGAACTTAGTGGAATGGCAGCGTCAGGTAGGGGCTGGTGCTAAGGAGAGGGGAGAAGGCAGAGCCTGTTTTCTGCTCTAGGGGCAATGGCATGGTGATATCACCATCCGGCAAAAACAGTGGAGCCCATTGAAGGGCAGGGTACATGCACCCAGTGGAGAAATAGCTCCAGGGGTAGAAGATAAGTGGACTTGTCATTAGAGCTCAGGGGAAAATGCAGCGGCCACTGGAACAGTGTGAATACTGTGTTAGATGCCTCTGGATATACCGTGTTTCCCCAAAAATAAGACCTAGCCGGACAATCAGCTTTAATGAATCTTTTGAAGCAAAAATTAATATAAGACCTGGTCTTATTTTACTGTAAGACCAAGTCTTATATAATACGATATGGTATCATATCATATCATACTGGGTTGTATATTAATTTTTGCTCCAAAAGACATATTAGAGCTGATTGTCTGGCTAGGTCTTATTATCGGGGAAACAGGGTACGTAGAAATAATTGGCAAAAACTACAGGAGTGAAGGTGGGTCATAAGCAGAGCAGTAAAGGGGTTTATAAAACTCAGGTATCTCCAGCCTCATTGGCTTGAGGGCATTTGTGTTATAAATAGTTTTTTGGGTTTTTTAAAGGTTGAGGTACAAAGGAATATACTTCAGGTAACCAGAAAACCCCCAAACATAAAATCCCTCATTTTATGATGATGCTCTGAGTATATGTAAGGCATCAATGCAGTTGAGTAAACGTTTCAACTATTTTATCCTGACCTTTCCAGTGAGATGTGAAAATGCTGCCAATACAAGAAAAACCCTAACAATCAGTTTGTTGGAGATTACAATAATGAGAGAGGAAGGATTGAATCTTTTCCCGAGAATATAAATCAGTGCAAACTGGGTGTCAGTCTCCAGATTAGCACTTCAGAGAGGAAAGAGGAAGAGACAGCATAAAGTAACACAGTAAGAAAAAAACATGATCAGATTAATCCATTTGATATGTCAAAGAGAATTAAGAGGGGATCTCAAAATCACTGAGGCTGAAATCTTCAGTTACAGGAAGAACAGGTCTATCTTTATCACTAAGATGGAAACAAAGAACAGAGGGTGCTTGAAGAAAAATATTGTAATTTCAGTTTTGGAAAAAAAAAATCATCCTTATCTGAAGCTAAGGACACCCATAAATTGAGATAATTGAAAACAGAAGGGAGGGATATCAAACAGCAAAGGTATTACTTTGAAATGATGAGCTCTGTTCCTTGGATACTTTCTGCTACCACAGATTCTGATATTAGAAAGTTGGGGGGGGGGGGTTCTCCAATTTGCCGGACATGTAATTACACATGTCATTAAATATATAATAAACTCATCTACAAATTCAATATTACAGGATCTAATTTATATATGAAGAATAATGGAGTAAGGGAAGGAGAATAAGATATGGAGCAGAAGATACTAGAGATTTCACCATTGGCCAACCGTTGCATGTCCTCTGGCCAAGATTTCTGCCTCTGACCTTCAATTTCCAGGCCTATAAAATGGAAACAAATATGATACTATATCTTCCAGAGTTGTTAACTACTCAAAGGAAATCACATATTTTAAAATGCTTTCTTAGTGGAAATGTGCTATAAAGCCTTATTATTCTAAAATGTTCTTACATTATTTATTTTCCTAATAACTGCATTTAGTAGGAATGTCTACGGCACAGCCCAAAGAACATTCAGGAAGCCAAAGTGACATTGCCTGTCATTGTTAACAGAAATTATTCCTATTAAAGTGACCACTGAACAGAAGAAAGATAAGTTAGAAAAAGTGTTTATACCAGGTATCCATAGACAAATATAAGGTGAAATGTCTTAATTCTTGAGCCAAAATACAATCATAAAAGGGAGCTATAAGATTTTTGTTTTTTTACCGAATCTGACATATATTTAATTTTGGACTTTTACACTAAGCTTTAGTCATTTTGACACTTGAAGTTGAACATTTATATTTCAATAGATTTTTGTATATCCTTGATATGGATGAACACATCATATTTTACAACTGCATGTTTGCCAAATTTGCATTTTTTTTTTTTTTTAACCAGACCATATGTTAGGTAATCACTATACTCTAGGATGAAATTCAGTAGAACAAGTGGTTTTGAGAACCACAAAGGACAAAATTAACCGTAAGGCCAATCTGGCAGATTGTATAGAAATTAACAACAACAACAACAATAATAATAACAATTTAATTAAAGCTAGTTGGTTTGGAAAATATATTGATTATATATTTCAAGCAAAACAAGATGTGATTGGAACACCTTGATCTATTATATTCCACCTACATTGAGATTCTTATTATGGTCCTGTTGAGTCTCATCTGCATTTCCCGATTCTCATCTTTTCTCACTTAACTCCAGCCATAATGGTCTGCATTAGGTCTTCTCTGTGCACTATACTCTTTGCTTTTGAGAGACATGAAGCATACTCTGTTCTTCCACCTTCACCGTAGTCACTCTGATTCTCCTCATCAGATCTCAAGGTCACCTGTCATTGACGTTATCCCTAACTCTCCAAACTTGGCTGGCTCCTGCTCTTTTCTCACGGTTTTCATGTTTCATCCTGGCACTTATTTTTATTCTTATCAATATCTAGCTTGCCCACACAATAATAAATTTCTTAAGGGTGGATACCATATATATTTTTCTCATTATTTTATCTCTAACACCTATAAAAGTGCCTGCATATTATAGGCAATCTGTACATATTTATTAAATGACGGACTTAATATTTAGCCTCTAAATGGCAGAGATCCCATACAGTTTTCATAAGTAAATCCATTCATTCATTCCCTCTAGAAAATCCAAGTGCTGAAATTTGTTACATAATATTTTTGTTGGCCATGTTGAACTAGTTACACAAAATCAGTAGTAAAAAGAAAATGACAAAGTTGATGTTCAAGGGAGCAGTTTAACTCAATTTGTAGAGCACATAAGGACAGTCTGCTCCATTCTCTGTTAATATTCACTCCCATTCCGTTACCTCTGGTGAGTGAGTATTCCTGTACATAAGCTGACGACAAAGTTCTCCAAGTGTTTCAACTCTGCTACTGTGTGTGTGTGTGTGTGTGTGTGTGTGTGTGTGTGTGTGAGTGACATCAATCAACCATCTGTATAAAGCTCTTGCAACAACTTCTAAAAACAATTTGTACTTAAAAAAGAAACAATTGGTACTTTAATTTGTGTGAAACTCAAAATTCTCACAGCAGTCAGCACATAAAAACTAATCGATACCTGTGTTCCCTCTGAAGATCTGCTCCCGAGTTTTATTATACTGTGGAGCCATTGTGGTCAGAGTAAAGTAAGATGTCCAGTTTATGGGCAGGCTCTAGACTGCAGGACACACCAGCCGCAGTGGTATAAGATCTCTTTTAGAGAAAGGAGTGATAATAATACAGATTCAGAACCATGTTGAAGTGTATGAATCATTAAGATTGTATAAGGAAGATAATCTTTGTAGGACTATGGAGTTTTTGAAAGGTCATAGATATGAAGCAAAGTTGAAAAACATTTCAACTGAGCCTAGTGCCTTGTAGTTTAAAAATAAATAAGGGACAGCAGCATGGTGAAGTAGGATTTACTTGGAATCACAAGATCTAATTGAATCTCTATATCCACTTCTTAATAGCTGCATGACTTTAAGTACATGTTTGACCTCTCTGGACTTTACTACCTTTATGTGTTTAATGGTGAATATAGAAATTACCTCACTGGGTTCTACTTAGAAAAAAAAGCTTAATGCCTACTCTTTTCTGAATCTTGTGCCAAATACATGTACCTGTAAATTTTATCTAAATTTCCTATAAAGTCATATTAACATCTTCAGCTTACAGTGAAGAGCAAAGAGGTCAAAGTCACACAACTGATAATTCTGAGAGTGAATGGTACTGAATGGGATCTTTTGGAGCCTCTGTTAAAACTCTGAGACCCTATTCCACAGCTCCTGAAGCTTCAGGCCAAATCTCATCAACCTTGAACTAAGAAATGATTGCCAGTGGTCTCTGACCTTGGCCAACAACATTGCTTGCTTTAATTTCTGTACCACTTTTTTTTTCACCGTTTGTCACAGGAAGCTCCCCTGTGGTTCCTTACCCATTGATTTCAAGTTCAGTTTCTCCAACATGAGGTAAATAGGGCAGGGGCCCTCTCCGAATATGGATATCAGAACCGTCATCATTACTGCCCTTATACTTGTATGTTGAAGAATTTGTAGCATTGATTTAAAAAAAAAAAAATTGCATGAAAGGTATGGATGTCCTTTGGATTTTGAGAGGCTGAGCTCTTTATATTTAAAAGTGCTTAAAGTTGAGGCTTGCACTCTTCACAATGCCTGCTCACCTGCGTATTCACTCTGTCTAGACCAGCAGAGATAACATATGTGACAGGAGAAGCATAGAGTAGGAGAACAATAAGTTAAATTTTCTCTGTGGCAAAGTAAAAAGTTATCATAAAACTCTGGCCCCAAAGCTTTTACATAGAAATTATTCAGAGCACATGTTAGACATTTGACTAATACTTTTAGGGGGAAAGTAGGGGTTTAGGAGGGAAGATTCTGGCCTGGATGTTAAGATACCTGGTTGTAAATCTTATTTCTACTACTTATAAGCAATGCCATTTTGTCCAGGGTCACAAAGCATTACCCTCCTTTCTTATTATGAAATATTTATAATGATATTTTTCTAAGTTCAAATGAAATAGGATAGAGAATAAAGCAAGGATATGATTCCCATATTATTGTTTCGGTTTTATGTAGTAAAGTCATTTTTTTTTACTATAAGTAGTATTTTCCAAAACATTCTGAAGAATACAAGTTTTGTAAGAAAAGTAAAGCAAGTTATTTTTATAAGGCTTTCTGTTCAAACATGTTTGGAAAATTCTCAATTAAAGTTATCCTCTTACCCCATTCTTCTCAGAGCCTCTAAAGAGCTAAGGCAAATCTTCAGAAAGGGAGAATTCAATTCAATACTTTTTCAAGTTTATTTAACCTCATGCCTTTTATCTTCCAGGATTAGTATTATCCAGAACACATTTTGGAGAATCGATAAATATAATACCATGTTGAGATTTGTATTATCAGGTAAAACTTTTTCTATACGTTACAATAATGGTTGCCAAACATTGAGAATTTTCTATGTGCCAAGAACTGAGCTAAATCTTTTAAACATTGTAAGATGATTTAAATTACTTAACAATCATTTGAATTGCATGGCTTATCCCCACTCTATAAATGAGGGAAATGAAGCTTATCGAGGTTAAGTAACTTACCCAAACTAATGAGTCAAAAGGCCAAGATTTAAATCTAAACCAAGGTCCATGCCCTTGTTTACTACTGAGCATTTGTTTGAAAGACTAAATGGATGAGTCCTGGGAACATATACAAGACGTATTTCAAACCGCACAGAGCAATGTTGTGAAAATTGACAGAATTTAGGAAGGAGATTCTACCCCCTTTCTCTGGCAGTTCAATTCCTCTAAGCTTCCACTAGGAAAAGAGAAGTTGTCCAGCTCATTGGTCAGAGTCATGAACATTCCCTGAGCCCACTCAGAACCGCTTCTGAGGCATTTTCTGCCCCCATTTCCGGGTTTGGACCAGTCTGGTCATCCAGCCAGACATAGCCTTCCTCTTCTCCATATTGTTTTGCCTGTCAATGTAATGAGCAGGTTGGAGCAGAGCCTGCCTTACAGTAGAGCTGCCTACATCTTTCTCTCTCCATTTCATCTTTTGCACACTTGTAATCAGGATGGGCAGGTAGGCTCTGTCTGTACCACATAGGAAGAGAGCTAGGACGAGAGATGCTCTGAGAGGCTTCAGGCACGTGCCACGTGTCCCAGTGCCATCCTGCCAGAGTTCAGAATTGTAGAACTAGGTTTGTGTTTTAATTTCAATATTCTTCTTCAGCAGAGAATTCCATGCAACAAAATCAAAGTTGGACCCTGCTTGATGAGTAACCACAGCAGAGTCAAACTACAATGAAAAATAACTGAAACTTGAATAGAGAATACGGAGATAAAGATGAATCATTCAAGAATCCAGGGGTGCCAAAAAAAAATGTACAAAAGTGGACACTTTGGTCAACATTGCTCAAGCAGTAGTTTGCTCTAATCAGAAGTGTCTAACCACTTTGAGCACCTCTTGTGATTGCAGAAGTCAAACATGACTTGGATACATCTTTTGTTATCAGTATATATTGAGTATTACAATTTTAATAGTTTTTTCCTTTCTTAAAATGTATATACGTTTTTTTGGCACCCTCTGTATTTGTGTAACTTAATTCAGCAATAACTTGAATACAGAATTTCAGAATTTTTGGAGCTATATATTTTATATAGTGTGATCTATTTTTATTTCACCCAAACTAATTTAATTATTTCTATAGTAAATTTTTAAAGAAATTGGTGTGACCCATAAAACAAAATGAGTTAATATTATCAAATCTCTTAAAACATACCAAATATATCTATATTTGAGCTTGTCATAAAATCAGACGTTTATCATTCAATCAAGTAAGAAAGACATTGAGTATAAAATTATTCCATTACTAAGGATGATACACTCCTGTCAAATAGCTTTAATCAGCAGTTTTCATACTTTAAAAGTAAAAAATAAACACTTTCTGTAAATAATATTTTACACAGCGCTACATATGTAAAGTGGAAAGAACGAGAACCTGTCTGTGAGAAGCAAGAGAAGAAGTCTGGAAAAGCTGTCTGCTCAGAACTTCCCTCTACTAACTTCTGCAAACCCTAAGGTCCAAAGCGAATCCCTAGGAGTTTACAGAGCACTGCCTGCCTAGAAGCCGTTTGTCCAGAGACTGCTTCAGGCACAAATTGGGGAAAGGTGATTTTTCTCTGTTATTTAAGTTGACAGGTAATACTAAGCACATGCATTAGGCCATGAAATAAAGAAATAATTTTATTGCTGCACAGGACCTTGATAATATACAGTGTAATAGCCACCAATTTTATAAATGAAGAAACAGGCACAGAGAATTTAATTGACTTGCCCAGTACCACACAGCTAACTAGTAGCAGAGTCAGGAATAAAATTCCTGCCTCCAAATATATGGTGATAGAAGGAGAACTGACTCTGGGTGGTGAACACACAATGGGATTTATAGATGATGTAATACAGAATTGTACACCTGAAATCTATATAGTTTTACTAACAATTGTCACCCCAATTAAAAAAAAAATTCCTGCCTCCTGACACAGTCCTAATACACTGCATGGACTTAACATAAACATATGGAGGTGATATGTTTTTTTCTAAAACACTTTAGCATAACAGGGAACATATAAAATATATTAAAAATTGATCAGGCCATTCCTTCAATAGGAGATAGAAGTATAATGTCTTCAGTGAGCTGTCAGTAATCAACGTATATTTATATATCCTGAAGTCACTCCCTGGTGTTCAGCATGGGACAGCACTGAGAGGGTATCTACATGCCATTCCCTTGCCTCTAGTGGAGAAGCCACTGCCCAGCTGAACACTTTTGTCATTAGTCCTTTACCATCCAGCTCAGATCCTGATGAACCGCTGCCCAGCGGAAGATCCTTTAGCAGTTCCAAAGGTTTACATTTGTCATCATCAAAGTATTAAAAAAAAAAAAAAAATGACTATTTAATATTCTCATGCTTGATCTGGTAGATCCATATTAAATTGTCACTTTTTAAATCAAAAGTAGCCAAATACTGGCAATGTTATAGGATGAGCCTATACATGGTAGCTATGTATTGGCAATTTCTACAGCTTGTTAGCTGCAAAAGAGGTTTCACAGCTCGGGAAGAGAGAAAGTAGCAAACTTTAAATCACACTGCAATAGTTCTTACATGAGGGCATGTTGGGAATTTAAAAACGTGCTCCACTGTATTGCTACACTTTATTTGTTCTTTACGTATTTGGCCTGTCCAGCACATAGAAATGTACCTGTAATTCTGCATTGTTTACAGATTTATTTCTGAGCTAGCTGTCTTCACTATATCCATACAATGAAAATGCTCTTTTTAAAAATTATTTTCTGAATACGATCTTATGATTGATCTTTTTGATCACTGATCTTCCTTCAGGAACCACTGTATCTGATATTCTCTCTTTTTTAATCTGAAAATATCTTCATTTATGGATATCTAATATACTGACTTATTTGACTGTTTAGAACTTTGTAGTATGCAAAATGACATCACACAGTACATGTAATGGTAGATATGTAATTTGATAATAAAGTCCTCAAGATGTAATTACTATAGAAGAGTTTCTGTAGGAGACTAGGATTGACAATACAAGATAAATTGTCACTTTCAAAGTTAGAATGAGCAAGGTTTATATAGACGATGCAGTTACAGTTCTAGACACGCTACTGTTTTTAATAGTGATGCAATGACAGTTTGGAATATCATTCAAGGTAACTGAGTGAAAATTAAACTGGGCTTTGAATAAATTAAAAAGAAATTGGGACATCCATTTATTAATATTTATCCTTTCCTGATAAAAAATGTGGAAAATCTAAGCCATTTTCTTAAGATAAACTTTGAAAACAAGTGATTCATCCTTTAAAACCTATTTCAAAGACTAACCAAACCTAATGTTAAAGCTGCTTTGTTTCAACTAATTCCCTCCAACTGCAATTTAAGATTCTTTTAGTAAATCTGTTCTTTTTCATATTTTAATTGGTGTTCACAAAGGATATTCTTAACATGGATTTCCAAGGACCAAAATTCCACTCAAGAAAGCTTGGAGGCCTGAATATTAAAGGAGAACTTCAAAGTAACAGTGAAAACAGCAAGATTGCATTTGCGTTTCAAGATTATAAGAAGAGAGAACAAATGGTCATAAACATCTGATGGGAGAATTATGGCATTCCTCATGAACTTACATCATGAAATGTTTTTTTCTTTTTAAATATCTTTCCTCCATGTCTTTGGACAAAATTTGAACAATGCTGAGCCTCCAAATACAGTCTATTAAGTGTGCATTTTAAAGGCGTTTTGAATGCACAAGGTATTGAGATTCTACAACTTGACGAGAAAGGAGCTAACTTCCTCATGCCTTTAACACTCCTAAAATTTCTTGTGTCTTGTTTGTTGCTTCCCAACTCTAGATGGAATCCAGCCAGCTACTGGAATGTTTAGAAATTAAGGAAGTAGTTTAAAAAGACGGAAATTGAGGTTTTTTATCATAAAACAGGCAAAATTGAGGTTTCTGGAAAGAAGTGAAACTTCTATCTTTAAAACTGGTTCAAGAATTGGAATTCTAAAGAACAAGTGTTTCTGAAATTTTTACTCTATGCAATAGCAAACAAAATTTTCTAAAAGAAGTCTTCCTCGGTATTTTATCAAGAAAGTAATGCTCTTATTACCTCACAAGAATTCAGTCTCACATACAAAGTCATTATTTTGAACACTTATTATATCCAAGAAATGTATACATTGATTTTTAAAATCTTACCCTTCAAATAGCTCTAGGAAGCAGATATTCTCATACTCATTTAAATAAGAATTTATAGAACCATAGAAATTAAATGATCTGACCATAGTTACACAGAAAATGAGTGACTAAACCACAATTCAAATCCCAAATGAATGTTTCTCATTCCCACTCTGTGAAAGCAAGCATACTTGGATTCAATTATGTCCCCAGAAAAAAAAGACTCTTCTAATATTATATATTTAAAATAATTAGCCTGTGAGTAAGAGTGTATTAGTTTTGTCCCTTGAAATCTTTATTATTTAGGAGGCTCTGTTTTGCAATTAATGAGAGTATTTTCACTATCAATATTCCAAAACTTTAATTTAATTCTCATTATACTAATTTACATAGTAATTTTATTCCAATTTCTATTTTGCTTAATTTGACAAGAAAATTCTAGTACTAGTAAAATTTACATCAGAACTCATCTAGGAATACACTTCACCATATTGATAGTCTTAGGCATCCATTATTATGGTAAAGCATAGTGTTAAGCGAATACTAGAAATAAAATCTAGGACATATATCATAATGAAGAACGTAAGAAGCTTTGTTTATTTAGTGGTAGGAAAGATGAGTTGTATCAGTGATACTAAATGTTAGGAAGGAAAATAAGAGTATTGTAGTAACTTGAATAAATAAGCCCTAAAAATTATATTCTTATAAGAGTGTGTGTGCTCACAATAATAATCAATAGTCAACTCTGATAAGAGAATAGTAAAATGAGCATCTTAAATACTGTTATTGAGAATATAAATAGTTTTAGTGTCAATGAGAAAATAAACTACTCCCCTGTATATTTGCCAATAGTCTTAAAATATTTAAACTTTTTGCCCATATAACTGGATTTCTAGAAATCTCTTAGGATAAAAACAATCACAGATGCAGATAAAACTTATGTACAATGTTGTTGATCATGGTCTTATTTTATATAACAAAAAGTTAGAAATAGTTTTTATGCCCCACAATAGGGTAATGGCTAAAAATTATGCTAGTTTTACACATTAGATAATTATATAGCAATTGAAAGTTCTAGTTACACAAACATTTGATGGTATGATGAAGAGTAGATTTTAAAATTACTTACATAGGAACTCAATGATATGTGTACACATATACTATATAGAGAAAACAGGAAAAATCCCAAAATGTCAATAGTGGTTATCTCTAATAAAGCTTTTTTTTTTTTTATTCTTTGTTCTTGTCTATTTTTATTCCAAAAATTGTTGTGACTATGTATTGTATTTTTACCAAAATAAATCATCTTTAGAAATAGATAAGTTCTTGGAAAATTGTGCCCTTAGAGGTTTGGATGGAGGCCTCAGTACCTCGCTAGGGTGATTCCAAGGAAACCAACACCCACTGTGAATGTCCATCCCAATGTGGCTACAGCTGCTCAGGTCCACATTCAAGGTTCAAGGACATTGCTTTATCCCAGTCCGACAGTGCCTGAGCACTTTGCACCTGCCTCTGTTTGGAAAACTTCTATAAGAAATAATGCTATAGAAAGTGTGATGATTATTTTCTTTCTTATTTATCTCATAACAATTAGATGTAAGTATTGTGACTTAAGTAGAGCTAATGGACTGGACAGAGTGGTTCTAAGAGTTTTTAGTTTGCAATAAATACTTTATATACATTATCTCTTTGCACCTGCATAATAACACATTGTACAAATTAGGAAACTGAAGCTCTTGGAGGCTATCTGATTTGCCCCTAGAACCATGGTAAGTGAGAGGAAGAGTAAGAAGTCTGTACTCTTTCTACTACATGTATTGGGGAATGCCTTTGAGTTTCATTATGTGCATAGTGTCAGAAATATAATCACCTTGATGCGTAACTTTTCAGAGTAACTGAACTGACAAGGACTCATGTATAGGGTAAAATGGGGTCAAGCTCTGCTTTCCTAAGACAGTCTTCACACTTTAGACAGAGAACATAGAATGAATGTGTTGTTGAACGTACGTGTGTAGTGGAAAACATTCTGAACTCACTCATGCTTGAATAAATAGAGGCAGGCTCACTGCATTTTCTTTGTTTTACATACACAAATAAGAGTCTAAAATATAATGGAAATCTAAAATACATTCAGGCTTAAATTAGTAATTACTCAAACTCATTTGCATATTACCTCTACAAATCCAGATGGTCTTAATATAAAACTATATACAGAAATGGTTTTAATTTATTTATGTCCACAAATTTATGTTGGAAATACAGATAAATTCTACACCATTACATTCAAATAAGCTAAATAAAATACAAGAGTGACTGCAAAGGGGCAGATGATATTATATCTGTTAGAGTTATGCTTTGGAGAAATCTACTTTTCTGTACACAGTGGGACTCATTCCAGGTAGCAATTCAAAGCTGTATTTTTTTAGTTCAGAAAAATCACAACAAAATCTCTGTTTGCTAATTTTTTTGTTTTTGAAAAAATCAGTCCCATATATATTTATATATTTATATATTTATTATTTATCAAATAAATGAATATACAGCCCATTAAAGAGCCACTAGGTCTAAATCCACTGTTTTAATCAATACTGATAGGAGCACTTGGGCTGATTTCAAGGAAACTTCCTGTTATAATTGACAGCCTTCTCCAAATACTCCAGAATGTTATTTTAAAGGCCTTAGGAATTAAAATTAAAACAAATGCTTTAAGCCTTTTCAAAACTGTCCCAGAAAGTAAAAGCCAGTAAGTGCCTGCTCTCCAGAACATTATGGAGAGCTGCCTTTGGCTGAATTTGAGAATATCTCTTTAATGTGAGCAACTAGAAAAACTATGATTGAATAATGCTAAACAACCCTCCTCTGAAGATTCAAAATCAAACTTAGGGTTATTTAATCAGCAATACTAATTCTAAAACAGAAAATAGTCCTTATACATTTAAAGTCAGTATATATTACTTTTAAAATATAATTTGGCACACATAGCATTATGATTAAGTAAAATTAATTCTCCTTTAATACTGCTTTAACAGAACAAAGCAAAGCAAAACATTGTTGTCACACAGCACCCTAACCGTTTGTCCCTACCATCCTTTCCTTAAGGAAAGAGGGTTGCGGGGTTGTCCCTCTTAGCGGTTGAGTTTTATAGGTTTCCTCTCTTGGTCCCAGTATGCTGGGTCTGCAGTCAAAGACGAGTAAGATTCCTCAAGGGAGGAACGACTTAAGCCAGACGGGACCCCAGGGACCCCCCTGAGCTAATGTGAAACTAGGAGGATTCCCCTCCTCCAATGCTTTCTGGAAGCTGCTGACGCATGCTTCTGATGTCCGGCACCCTATTGTGCTAAGGAACGTTAACTGAGCGAATTTATCTCGCTTCCCGCTTAACTCATGAGGTAATTGCTCTGAGAAACCTACTCCCCCAGGGGTTGTACACACCGCACCTTGATCATGTGGGGACAGCATGCACAGGTTGCTTTGGGACAATATGATTGGGTATTGGAAATATGCTAATTGTATCAGTGGTGTGAGAGTCTTGCAGACCCTGCCCAGAATCATGTGATGCCTATTATAAAAAAAACAATAAATACCCACGACAACCCGATTCGGGGCTCCAGGCCCTTGAGGCTGTGAGTCCCTTGGTCCTCTGTGGTTTCTTTGCATTCAGTGTCTCTTGTCTCTTTATTTCTATAATAAAATTTAGCCCTTGCCGCCTCCCTCGCTTTCCCCACTGCTTGTGTTGTGCAGGACGCAACAAAACATGACCTATCTCAATCAACTATTACTTTCATTAGCTTCTTTTCAAGAGCTATAGCTTAATAAATGTTACTTTTCTCCGATAAAATTCTAGACATTTACGTAAGTATAAATGGCGACATTTTTCTTAAAAGATTAACATAATTTAAATTTAATATGCTCAGTGTATATCAAATAAAGTTACCTTAAGAGTCTCACATTTTTTCCCATCTTATATTTTAATACACAAATAAATATATTTTAAACCTAATTGTTTTTTAAGAATTAGGTTTAAAATGTATTTATTTAAGAACTGACTGTAAAGTTCTGAATAATAGTGATAACTTTTCCCAACAAAATATTTGTAGAAGTGATTTGGAGTAGGAGGTCCAAATGGATTATTCTAGTCTAATCCGATGCTTCAGAGAAGAGTAAACTGAGGCTCCAAAGTTACGAAACTCAGAATATGGTTCTCAGATCCTGCCTCTCTATCTTTTCCCTCCAATGTTGATCTCCAGCTACACAATAAATACTAAAAAAAAGTTAAATTGACTTCATTTTTAAAAGTAAATGCCTTAAAACTTCAAAAGGGTAAGGTTTCTGTCTCTTTAATACCTCCGTCCCGCATAGGTATGAGCTGAAAAGAAAATTCCATAATGCAATTTCCATAATGCATTAGAGAGGCATGCCATAGATCAAAAGCAAGTATAATATACATATTGTTTCTTTCTAGACTCTGAGTTCAAGACAAAACTCAAAAAAGCACCAATCTGCCTTTTACTCTTTATTCATTACAATGATATACTGAAATAATAGATGTCAAAATAATTACATTTACAGAAGATGCTCTCAGTGGAGTGCAATAAATTGATATTTTTGAGCTAGTAATATATGTTGTTTTAGTTCATATGAGGAACTGCATTATTTTTCCAATGTTTTTAAGAAAACCTAGATAAGATATAAATTAAGGTGACCATCTCAATGAGGACCTAGGAAATTAATTAGTGGCCTTTACTGTTCCATTGTAATTAGTGAGACTTTTTTATTATAATTAGATATTGGTCAGTGTTTAACATGCCAATATAAATATTACCCTATCTCCATGGTTCTATTCACCTATTTGATCAAGTAACAATGGCTTATCTAGCACCACATATAAAGCTTTCATAAAGAGGGATATGAGACATTACTCACTTATTTTTATATTTCATTCTCAAAAAGTAAGGTGGAAGATTTGAATTTTTGTTTAGAGAGAATTAGAGGAGAATGATTAGATCTCTTAGCACAGGAAGCTGCATTTGGCTCTTTTATTTTCCTCTAATTTTTCCATGAGATGGGGATAATTGTAGGAAGTTGAAAATAATGGCACAGAACTCCAGAGATTTCTGATTTTTTAATGTATTTTGTATTTTGAGCACTAGAACTTTTTCTCAATGAAAATCTTAAGCAGAGCTCCAATGTGTAACAGAGGTAAATGTTGAGCTGTCATCTCTGAAGTGAATTGGGAGAGATCAGAGTCCAGGGAAATCCAACCCATTGTCTCTGTTGCATTGGCATCTTTACAGAATCTCAGTTCTTCGTAGAATGAAACCTTACAAGCATGCTTGTGAATGATACAAAAGACTAGGAGAATAAGTGAAGGAGTTAGTCTATGAGTGTTATTACCTTGCTATGTTAATACATATTATTTATAATAGATAAACAAATCTGCAGGAAGTCTGAACCATAAAAACAGAAATTTGAGATAGAAAATGACTAAGACTATTGACTTAACCTAGAACTGAAAATGAATTAATGAGGAACATTCTAAATGAAATATGTACATATCATGGTTACATTAAGTTTAGAAAGAAGGATTAGTAATAAGAATTATTAGCTACTTTAATAGTTGCTCAATAAGTCTACTCTAGTAATTAAACATCTCTTTTTAAAAATTAATTATTCATGTGTTTGGAAATTTTTGTGTCTGTCTGAAAATGATTGAACAGAAAAAAAAAGGCCTAAGATCTTAATATTTGGAACTACTTTGTGTTAGTAGATTAATAAAAGTCCAAGCTATAAAACTAAAAATAATGTGTTTATGAAGAATCATTCTTTATATTCATTTTAATAATTAGTAGTAATAGGAAATGCCTCTCTATTAAGAAGAGAAAGTCATTTTCACATTAGAAATGATTTATATTAATGGAAATTGTTAATATATTTACTAAATTTAATCAGGATATTGGTATATTAGCCCGTATATTTAGGTCTTAAGAAGACCTTCATTATGTTTTTCTCCTAAAAAAAAAAAAAAGGTAGAAGAGAAAGCGTCACCAAATGTCCATTCTAATTTTTTTCTCTGCTTCTCTAAATTGAATTTGGTAACCAAGACACATGACCATTTGGCTAGAGATTGTATTTCCTGTTCTTCCTTGCACTCAATGACTATGTTTGGGCCAGTGGGGGCCTGCAAAAACATGTGCAACTTCTATATTATTTTCTTAGAGATAAAGCTGCTGTCCCAATATATCCTTGTTTCTCTTATTCTTGGCCAAGAACAGCAGCTGTAGTAGGTCTTAGAACCAAAGATGGAAGCCATATGTTAAGATGATATAGCCAACTGATCCATCAGAGGCCTTGTGGACCACACACTTACTATTAGGGAAAAAGATTCTCCTAATTCAAGGCCCTGTATTTTGAGGTTTCTTTGTAATAAATCTTTAGCCTATGCCTTAGCTATGAGGCATAGTCTAAGTGAACTTTGTGTCATAAGAGGTGTGCTGCCATAAAAAAAATAGGTGGCATTGTCTTAGTGGTTGAGTTGTAGACTACAAGGAGACGAATATTACAAGCTGGAAAGCTCGTGGCCTTTATTATAGGATGGCAAAATATTTAGTAAAGCTGTAAATAAAGGAAGGTGATACCTATGAATTATTTTGCTCTAAGGGAGATTATCAGGAAAAGTCTAAATGTTTATTTATGTTAGCAATACTTTCAGCCAAATACAAGAGAGGAAAGCGTGTGTAAGGATGCCAGTGTGAGAGATAAAAAGGAATAGACCTTGCTTAGAGAGTTTGTCCCTGACAGAAATCTAAACACTAACTTGAGATGCTTGACTAGTACCTCTTATAAAAGAAAAATCCCTTGATTATATGTCCCAACTAGCAGATGATAAGACTTTGTTATAGGCTGAAAGTTTGTGTTCCCACCAAATTCATATGTTAAAACTCAATATCCAATGTGATGGAATTAAGAGATGGGGACTTTGGGAAATTGTTAGATCAAGATAGTGGAAACCTCCTGATTGGGGCTGGTACCTTTCTAACAGTGACCAGAGAGCGCTCCCTTTCCCATTCCACCATGTGAGGACACAGTGAGAAGATAACTGTCTATGAACTAGGAATTAGACCCTCACAAAACACCAAATCTGCCAGCACCTTGATCTTAAACTCCCTAACCCTCAGAAATGTGAGAAATAAATATTTGTTGTTTAAGCCACCTTGTCTATGGTATTTTGTTATAGTGACCTGAGTAGACTAATACGTGCTCAGAGCCTTTCTCAAGAGCTTCCCATTTGTGCTTCTCAGATAGATGGTGGGAGCTCTGCCCAGTTACAAAGATCAGATAAAATTGTGTTAACTTTTCACCATTACCTCTATTTTCAGTGAAATAATCGTAGAACAGAAAGCAGAAAACAGGAGCGAAAATTTTCCAGGTTTTGGAGAGATCATCAAGTATGACAATTTTTACGTGGAATCTGAGTGGAAAGCAAATAGAAAGAAGCCTCACTTTTTAAGGGAAATTAATATTGAAAAAAGAAAACAAAAAAAACCTAGGTTTGGCCTACAAGCAAGACCTTATATTCCCAAATGTGTATCAGCAAAAAGCAGGCTATGAAAACTATACAGCCCCAAAGAGAGTGTACCTTCCAAAACTCATTTTGAATTTGGCCACAAAGTACAATGGTCAAGGGAAAACTTCCAGAGGGTTCCAGATAGCCTGAAAGACAGTGGTCAAGACAGTGAGCCAAGAGAGCAAAATCAGAGTGAGCTAATCAAGTAATGGGGTATTTCAAAGCTTCTACACATCAGGATATAACTACTATCAACCACTGAGTGCTCTGTGTTTTCTAGTGCTATCTATTAATGGATTATTTTTCGACTCCGTTGTATGTTATATGATGGTTCTGAGGAAGGTGAATATGATCTGTCTATGTGAACAAGACTATGCAGAGGGGCAGACTATTGTTAACAATCTCTCAACATCTGTTCTGCTTTTATCTCTCTTAGTACTTCACGTGTGTTTAAGGCACAGAGCAGGCACGAGATATCCAGGAAGAGATTGCACTTCCTAGCATTGCTAGCAACTAGGGTGGTCATATGATTAAGTTTGGGCCAATGAAATGTGAATGAATGCTACATGTGAATGAATGAGTGAACATTGAAAACTGTCCCCAATTACAGGAGGAAAATGCTAAAAGCTAAAAAGGAAAAGTATATGAATTAAAATTATGATATAGTGAGAAAAACCACAGCTTCCCACTTAAGATTGAAATTATAACCCAAAATTCTCTTTAAATTGATACTAAATCTCCACAGTGAACTAACAATCAGTAGATAAGTTAGAGTACATCATATAACTTGAGTTACTCCTGATTTCTAACTTTAACCCAATTAGAAGGGAAGGTATTTGATTTGAAATTAAACATTTTTATTCTTTTTGTTTCTTCATGTTCACAAATTGAGCATAAATTATTAAAAAAAAAAAGGCATGCTAACATTAGGCAGCTAATCAGAATTAGTTTTTGCCAGTTCAAATTTTTGAACATCTACTCTAGATATTCAGTGTCTTATTTTTACTGATTTTTAGAATTTATCAATATGCTTTTTCATTTTGCTTGTCATGGCTTATTTAATTACATGTTTCTGAATTTTAAATTGCAAAACGTACTCAGTATGTTCTTTTTCAAATTTTATAGAAAACCGCAGGTACAGATGGTCCATTAATAGCAATAAAAAGGCAAATTAAAATTATGTAAAACTCTTTGGAAAGCAATTCATTCCACAGCTATCTCAAGGAAAGTGTCTGTGTTTAAAATCTAATGTGATGAGACTTCCTGCTGATACAAGAAGTCATCCTAAAAGAAGTGTTGTATAATCTGAATTTTCCACTTTTGGCAAGAAGGATAGACTACCTAATTAATTTTAATAAACAATAGCTGTGAATAGGATTGCGACTTGTCATAGTTAGGTCCTAATTCTTTATGTGATGTGATAGACAATGACACTCAAAACCACACATTTCCGAATCCTGTGTCTATTAACGCCCTATTGATGCGATAGAACTTTGCTGTTATCCAGAATTATTATGCTTATTAATATTTCTGTAGGAATAGTGGTCTCAGAAGCTTTTGGTCGAATGGGGCACTGAGATGCAGTGGATACCAATAAATTTTGGAACCAAAACACACGGGTTCAAATCTTCCCTACATTCTTTTTTATTTGTGTCTGATTGGAAATATCTCTTAATCTTATTTTTCAGCTATAAAATGATAATTAAGGACCAGTCTTTAAAGAGTTGTAAAGATATCATTCTAGATGTAAAAATACTTTATATATTTTAAAGTTCAAGCAAATATTAATTAGTATTATATATCTGAATTGGGAAGAGAGAAGGCAAGATAAACTATTAGGTTGTTGCAAAAGTAATTGCTGTCTAACAGGTTAAAAATAATTGCAAAAACCACAATTACTTTTGCACCAACCTAATAAAAGACTTGCCTTCTGATGCAACTGATTGTGCCATTGAATTAGTTTGTCTTAGAGGTGTGAAGAACAACATGAAGAAAAACTGTGTCAGTGACAGAAAGGAGAAAAAATGACAGCTTTCTGAAGAGGAATAGAAGAGATAGAGTAGCAAATTGGAGAAAGACTTGGGAAGGAAGAAAGAAGGTGCATGTTTAAGAAAGATATATGAGGTCTGACAATTAAGTTTGTTAACTCATCCTAGAAAAAGTGCTACATACCTCATCGCTGAATATCACTACAGTCACCTTTGAAGTTCTCCCCTTGGGAAGCTATGCACTGATGCCAGTGCCTAGTCCACCCTTCAAAGCAATTTGGGAACTCTTTCTGGAATGGCCATCAGAGCTGTCATCATATTTCCCTCGATGTCCTGAATATCATCAAAATGTCTTCCTTTCAACATTTATTTTAGCTTTGGGTAAAGAAATAAGCCATTGGGGGCCTGATCAGGTGAGTAGGGAGGGTGTTCCAATACAGTTATTTGTTTACTGGCTAAAAACTCCCCCACAGACAGTGCCATGTGAGCTGGTGCATCATTGTGATGAAAGACCCACCAATTAATTACTGGCAAAAAGTTCAGGTTGTCTAACTTTTTCACAAAGGCATTTTAGCACTTCCATATACTAAACCAGGTTAACTGTTTGTCCAGTTGGTACAAATTCATAATGGATAATCCCTCTGATATCAAAAAAGGTTAGCAACATCATTGCAACAAAGTTCATGAACTTAATTGTCTGACCTCAGTATGAGTAAATGAATAGACCTCCACTGATGCCTTGTCAGAATACTAACATGGAGGAGAAAGACTATGGCCCAGTAAAGAATTCTGATAGATTACTCTCTTTCAGAAATTTATTCTGTTGATACCCCCAACTGTGAGCTTACCTATATGAGTGAAAGGATTAGGTTAAAACTTTACAAGATACATCCATTTTTAAAGTATTTAGCCAATAGGTGTGAAAATGTCATTCTTCAATGAGAATTCATTTTTGGAGATTGAAGGACCAAAAATATTTCAATTAAGGAGCATAATCAGGTTATATCTGACCAACAAAGAAGAAAGCAGGGTACCTAAAATTTTCTAAAGCAGCTGTGTGGTAATTATACCATAAGCATGTGTGTGCGTGTGCATACACACATGTGTGTGTGTTTCTCAGTATTATGTCTTCATTTTATTCAGCAATTTAAAAGAACCTTAATTTCCTGGCAGCTATTGGAATTTATTGTGCACCAGGATGCTGAAATGCTGAGTTTAGAGCCACTTCCTCTGTTGCTTTTTAATAATGTTGCAGTTGAATTGCATTCCTCATACACAAATCTATGTGAGGTAAAAAAAAGAAAAAAAGAAAGAAAAGAATAATAAAGACAAACCATTCTGTATTCATAGTACAAAAGGAACTGTATACTGAACAGCCTCAATTCATAATATGACTCTGGAATTCTGATATGAAGTCAATCCAAAGAACGGTGTTTTTCCGGGGACCCATTTTCTCTTAGCTTATCACTTAAAACCCTTTGAAAGATTTCACAGGGATTAATGGTCAGTGCCTGGGGAGGAATTGGGGCTGTTACAGCACTGCTGAGCTCTGCTGACACAGACTTCATTCTTTTGCATTCTGGTGTACCAGGCACACATTTTTAGCCTTCATCACTACCCTAAAGAGATAAAAGCCTCTTGAAGTCAGTGGGAGATTCATTTTAAAATTAGTTCTGTAGGAAGCAGAGTAATTTGAGAAACTGGGCTGCAGATAGTATTTGAATAAGGCAGATATACACAATGACAACTTTATTATTTGAACTCTCGTTTTGTTGTGTGTGTGTGTGTGTGTGTGTGTGAGAGAGAGAGAGAGAGAGAGAGAGAGAGAGAGACATTGCATTTGAGCCCTTTTTCCTTCAGTAACTTCCATAGTTCAGGAAGCCTCCCAGTATTTGTACAATACCCGTGTGTATATAACTTTGCATAAATATCAAAACAGATGCCCATCAGAACAGACTGAGAGTAAGCTCTCCATGTACTTACATGTATTCATGTCCTCAAAATATGGTTTGTTGATGTTAGTTATGGCATGGTCTTCATTGGAAGCAACTGATGTATTAAAAGGGTTTTTTCTGAAACTGGATTTTAAGAATCTAAAATGGAGCAAAAATAAGGAGTATTATGCATTGGGAAGAAATCAAGACATACTGCCCTTTTCATACCTCAAACTTTCAGCAATAGCTAAGATAAGGGAAGATACCAGGAGCCCACACACCATGTAATTCACCTGTTGCTACATGTCAGGAAGGGGGAAAAAAGTTTTCTTTTGAAACTCCCCAGTAATTGACATGTTATGCAAAAAATGAAAAATGCATTATTTCAGTCCTTCACTCCACCATGGATCTGATCAGTCTGCTTTCATAAAAGTGTGTAACCTGTTTCTCCACTTGGAGTAACAGTTTAGTAATTGCAGGGGAGCATCTCCAAAGGGTGAGTTCTGGGGGAAATCAGAATCACCAAGAGATGCCCTGCAAAAGAATTACAGAAGAGACACCTTCACAGATGCTTACTATGAAAGCAAGTACAGGTGGCTGTGAAGAGGAAAATGTGTAGGTCTTCACTTACCAGATTAATAAACTGCAGACCACTGAAAAATTTAACCCAGTGTCTCTGGTTGCCACTAGCTCACTCTAAAGAGAGGAACAAAGTAAAACTCAAGGATTAATGTGGCTGTGAGTCTCTATATTTTCCAAACTTGGCTTTGTGGAGGATTTGAGTTCAAGGAGGAGTATTAAAGGATAGGAGACAGTTACTCTGGAAGAATGGGTTATTGTGAAGGGCTTTGGGCTTAGAGTCAATGGTATGAGCATGTCACATAAGCAGGAAAGAGGACAACAAGCAATGCAGTGTTACCACCTGAATGTGGCAAGAGATTAGGCTGGAGAGCCAGAAGTCTTATAAGCTATCGTATGTATATTTACACAAACGCATGGATACATGTATTTGCATATAAGGGACACAATATGTGCACATACGCAAATAAGCATAGCTTCCATAAATCTTTACTTTTGCTCTCACTTTCCCTTGCATCCAAATCTCTTCACACACAAGAGCTGAATGATTTGCTTACTCCTTGCCATCTCTTTCATTTCATAGATCCTTGCATAACGCTTTATCTGCAGTAGATTCTCCATCAAGATATGTTTACTAACACTGGGGCCAAAGTGTCTCCAAATGGTTTGGATTTCACCTTGGGAGACAGCAACACAATTGACATGCACTGGCACAGCTAAGTGATAAAGAAAAATCAGACACACTTGCAATTAGCCAAGAAGCATGAGTTACCTCCTACAAGGGGCCAAGGACATGGCTGGGCTCCTTGCATCATTATTTAATTTCCTATTTATCAGGTGGTCTTTGGAAGAATCACCTGACTTGTTTGTAGAAGAAAATGGATGCCTTTAGGCCAACAAGAAAAGAACTTACACACACAATGCAACATATAGATGATGTATTATAGAAATGTACACTTGAAACCTATATAATTTTACTAATCATTATCACCCCAATAAATTTAATAAAGAAAGAAAAAGAACTCACTCTCAGGGGGAATAAAGGAAAAGATATAAAAGTTTGAATCGAGAACAGTGAGCCAGATTTGAAGATAGCAAAAGTGTTTGTGAATACAGCATGAATATATGATGAGTAGAAATAAATGCATGTTACCTTACAGTATGCAATGGGGTTGCGCACACTGGGATAGATGAATTACGTATATCAATGTACTCAAAACCTCTACGAAAAATTAGGATGATATTTCTGTCAAGTCACGTATGTCTTTCCGTGGAGAAGTTAACTCCCAAAGAGCCTACACTGATTTATTCTTTAAGCAAAAATGGCAGAATAAATACAACTATAATGTTAATTAACAACTGGCTCAAAGTTCCCTTAGGGAGAAAACTATCTAGTTTAGGAAAACACCTTAATAGTCTGCTTTAGATGTATGAGCCCTAAGGGCATGTTTTGGAAGGATCCTATAGGGAAAAAAAAAAATTATCTGTCCAAAAATTTAAAAGGAAACAAAAAATAGGAGAAAGCAGAAAACAACACCTTACCCTCTCTGAAGGGGGCAGGGGAGAGAGCCCACTGCTAGAGATTTGGGTAGTGATTAATCGCCATTACTTTTGGAAGGTCTTTATGACTACAAAAAGTGACAGACAATTGTCGGTCACAAATGTGCCTTGTGGTGCCCTGTTTGTCCTTGACCTATGACACTCTAGATTCAGTTCTTCACCCTGGCTGCTGGACATTCTGACCAACAGTGTCCCCAGGACCACCAACAGATGCTTAACTAAGGACCACCTGTGGTGGTAGCTACACAGAGACAACAGCTTCCAACAGACCTCTCTACAAACATCCCTTCCATAGTCCCATCTCCGTGGCTGGTCTTGCATGGCTTCTTGTCGTGCAGGGCATCTTGTGGGGTCTCTGGTCCCACTCCCCACATAAGACGCAGGACATGGTGAGGCTGAAAACGAACACCCATGGATCCATAGGTAGGGGAGTCATACCACTATATTCTCGCTGGCGGCTGGGTTGGAGACACAGGAAGCAGGAGCCACACTGTTTGCAACCCTCACTCCGCCGCTTGTAGGCTCAGCCACCATCTTCTTGCTAGCCCCCATTTTTCTGCTAGCGTTGCCACAGCAGTTATATTAGTGGCCAATGGCTCACTGGTTACAGCTGACGGTCAACTAGCCACAGGTGATGGCCATCCAATCACAGTTGATGGCCATTTACTACCTTAGCCAGCACTTTTCCACGTGAGGCTGAGAGCCAGGAAACTGCACTCCTGGCTCTGTCCCCACACTTCTCCAATTCTCTTTGTAAACTTCAACTTGTCCTCTTGCACCAGTGCTTCGAGAAACTGGTTAAAGACTCTTGCTGATCCTCTAACTCACTGGGTAAGACCTTAACTTTTCCAGCTCTTCAGAAATTATGTAAGACCTATTTCTTATAACAATTAATTCTTAACATTCAAAATGATTCAGCTTCCTTGATGGAACCCTGGCTAATTTGTAATTCAGACTTTTAGAAGTGGGGTGTTTTTAGTTCAAAAGCCTAAAACATGTGGCAATGGCTTGAGAATTGGTGGCAGGTGGAGGCTGGAAAGGCAGCGAGAAATGTATTAGGAAAGGCTGGGAAAATGGCCAAGACACATTTTGGAGGATGGAGAAAAGATGACCCATATTATGTTGTAGAGAACAAAAAGTGTGAAAAGACTTGCCTGCAATAATGGGCAAGTCAGAAAATGTACCTCATGAACCTGTAGATCTGGCTATCTATCTCCATCTCTACATAGAATGTTGAAAGTGCCAACTGGCTTCTAGCTATAGATATGGAATGGGAAGATAAAGATAGATCAAAGAAGTAACCATTCTGTTTATAAGCAGAATGTAGAAGAAATATGGAAATCCCAGAACTTATTAGGCTGAAAAATAAAACTGTCTTTCATTCTAACTATTGGCAGCCAGTAAGAAATTCTCAAAGTGAAATGAAGCCTGGGGCCAAAGATCAAGTCAAGGGCTTATCTCTAAGGCCCCTTGTTAATACCTCTGAAAAATTTAAGGTGACATCACACATGTAAGCCCAGGCAATATGATAAAGAAACACGCTGCCAACCCACAGAATTGTGAGAAATAATAAGTCATCAGGTTTTTAAGCCACTACATTTTTGGAGTGATTTGTTGCCCAACTCACAAATTCAAGAGTTATCTCTAATTAATTTCCTTAATATAATATATTTTGAACCAAAGTCTACTTGATACATAAATCTAAACATGGGCAGCCTGACTTTCCCTTTCTTTTTACTCCAGATAAGTTAAATAATTCAATTTTCATAAAGGTATTACTTATATTTTAATTTGTAACCCAATTTCTGCCATCATTATACTATGCAATTCTTCATAATGACGTACCCCTTGCAGATAATACATATTTTCATTGTAATGGGAGGTTTCCTAGAGGTAACGTGTCCAGTGGTTGAATACATCATCACTAGACACTGTCGTGCACGGTGGCCTGTGGGGTCTCTGCTCCCGCTCCCTGCACAAGAACACAGGTGTTCTGTGGGGTGGCATGCGGGGTCTCTGGTCCCGCTCCCCACATAAGAATGCAGGACATGGTGAGGCCAAAAAGGAACACCCATGGAGCCATAGATAGCGGAGTCATACTACTATATTCTCGCTGGTGGCTGGGTTGCAGAAACAGGAAGCAGGAGCCACACTGTTCGCAACCCTCACTGCACCGCTTGCAGGCTCAGCCACCATCTTCTTGCTAGCCCCCATTTTTTCTGCTAGTGTAGCCACAGCAGTTATATTAGTGGCCAGTGGCTCACTGGTTACAGCTGACAGCCAACTAGCCACAGCTGATGGCCAACCAATGACAGTTGATAGCCATTTACTACCTTAGCCAGCACTTTTCTATGTGAGGCCAAGAGCCTGGAAACTGCTCTCTGGGACTCTGTCCCCACAGACACCATAGTTTGAATTAAAAAAAAACAACAACAACACAAAAAAACTGCTTGATATGTCGACTGCTGATGAGTTGATAGTTTACCATGTCACTTACTTAATCTTTATATTTCCCTCAGAACCAGAATATAGATAGAGACTTTGAAACTAATCAAAAAATGTTCATTGCTTACTTTTTAATTCTTAGACATGATGAGTTTCATACAATGGCTGAATGAATTGTTGGAGCAAGTTAATTCTTAATTGAAAAAAAAATTTGTTCATCATTGTTTATCATCCAATATTGGACTCAGTTTGGAAAATCTTTACAGAAAATGCAGATGGAAGGTTGTCAGTGGTACCCAAAAGATATTAGGTATGGTTTTTGATTTTTTTTTTAATTATTGAAGCTTTGCTATAATCAGGCTGACAGTATTTTTTTCATGATAAAAATGTTATTCAAAGGCAAACTGCAGGTGAAGAAAGTTGGATGACTAGTAAATCTCTATAACACATAGATGCTTTTCACTAATAAGGAACATAAAGAAGATCATTCTTTGTGTTTCAAATGAATTATTTCCAAATATAAATGGCAAAGAGTACCATCTAAGTAGAGGTAAAATGAGAAACTTCTAGGATGATTTAGAGGAGAAGACAATTCACACATGTTCATGGTTACGAGTCAAAGTGTTCAATGAAGGAGCCTTAGCCAGCTAAGTTCCATAGCTGTTTCAATGCCTTGTCTAGTTTCTAAAACACTTGAAAAAGAAAAACAAAAAACAAAACAAACATATATTAGTTTAGTAAATGTAGAAGAAATTTAAACCTATAGCCTTTGGTGTGAATTTCTGGAAGAGTTGGGTACCACCCTCATACAGTTATCAATTATCACTCATGACATCAGTCAGCCTCTTGGAAAAGTCTAAGGGAGGCTTTTGGAAAACTAAGTGCCTTATGTGAAAACCTAACTTATTTGACTTAGCTGGCACAACAAGTATGAGAACTTAGAAGTCATTCTTACAACTGATTAATCACATTTCTTTCCTTGAAAATCCTCCTAATTTCCAGAATTCTTTTAGATGAAAGCTATTTACATAAGGGAATATTTACAGCTATAGAAATATTTATAATCATAGACTTGAAAAAGGAAAGGAAAAAATATTAGAGACGATGAAAGAGGGATTAAGAAAGTGGTAATGAAATGAAAAGTCAGTGAAATGAAATAAATTTATGACACATTCATTCCTTGAGGCTGGCTTTCTTACCTTTATAAAAATATCAGGGATGCTCCAGGTAATGGCAGAACTCTGGTGACTCTAGGTCAAGTGATTTAGCACTTACAGTGTATTGATTGGGCTCCGCGTCTAGGAAGATGGAACTCATGACCAAAATAAGATGTATATTTTCTACCTCTAAAAGAAGGAGATGGACTAGTTGATGTTTTCCATTTCAAGCCCCAAAGTAGAGGCCTAGCCCAAAGTCAATTTATCTACACTGGAAACAATAATCATTTTTAAAATTCATCATTCAACACCATTAGGGATCTCCTCTGACCACTGATCATAATGGATTTCTTGTTATCATTTTCATCTGGAATCAATGTCCAATAATCCCCTAAGTTCAATGTGCATCCCTGTCATGCGGGAGACCCTGCTCGCTGCACCATTTGTCGTGCAGGGAGGCCTCTGCTCCCGCTCCCCACACAAGAATGCAGGATATGGTGAGGCCAAAAAGGAACACCCACGGAGCCATAGGTAGGGGAGTCATACCACTATACTCTCTCTGGCGGCACTATACTCTCACTGGAGGCTGGATCCACACTGTCCGCAAACCGCCATCCACGCTTGCCAGCCCAGCCGCCATCTTCTTGCTGGCCCCCATTCTTTTTGTTCTGCTAGCATAGCCACAGCAGTTATATTAGTGGCCAATGGCTCACTGGTTACAGCTGACGGCCAACTAGCCACAGCTGATGGCCATGCAATCACAGTTGATGGCCATTTACTACTTGAGCCAGGCACCTGTCTATGTGAGGCCGAGAGCCTGGAAACTTCTTTCTGGGGCTCTGCCCCCACAATCCCTTTTACTGGTGTGCAGTTTCCCAAATAACTATTTGTACATTCCTTTAGATAAAGCTATTTCACAGGTGTACTTGTGATGTGATTTTAAGGTCCTGCATGAGGGATGTCCATTCATACCTTAAATTGATACTCAGGTCTTAGATATGAGGAAGGGCCATGATTTTTGAAAATGGTGACTCAAGTCAAGCCTCTCTTCAAGTCAAGGTGGTTGTACATTTTGCCCATGAACTAGGACCCCAGTAGGCTGCCTACATATTTAGTTCCTGGGAATGCCATAATTATTAGTCATCAACAAATCTCTCTAAGAACCACATTCAGACTACCACAGAGGCTGTGCTGACTATTAGAGAATCGAGCCCTATTTGCCTTAGCTAGGTAAACAGCATGTCATAGTCTTAGCCATCCCTGAATCCTCCTATCTCCAATAGAATTAGGGACCCTATTTTAATTATAGATTCTCCCACCTCCCACCTGCATGGTGATGCTTCCCTTACCAATGTAGATCTCAAGGTCACGGTGAAGGAAGTGGTCTGGACATTCTAACAATATAAGTGGTGGGTTCATGATGATTCGAGCATGATAAACCTATCCCAGCTTTGTATTTTATCCAGTACATTATACCAGAGAAATTTCAACTTTTTTTAGGATAAGCTACCATTGAATCACAGTTTCTATTAGGTTGGTGCAAAAGTCATTGCGGTTTTTGCAATTTTTCAACCTTCTAAACCGCAATGACTTTTGCACCAACCTAATATCAGTCAGAACTGCAGCATTGAATTCAGAATCTCTGATAAATTCATCAGCTACCAATAAATTAATCCAGATCTTTGTTTGAGAATCCTGGAAATTCATTCTCACATTCATTACTAATGAAATTTAGCAAACTCTTAAAGGTTTGTTCTATATATATATGCCTTCTCCTTCTCAACTTAAATTTGTAATTTGTCTTTCATGTTATGCTGATATTTCTCTACAAAGAAAATATAAGCCACGTGAAAAAGGGGTCCTATTCATCGCTGCATGAAGGTGACATTTAATGAATATTTAGTGAATAAAATAGCAAATTAATATTTTGAGTTGTAGAACTGGAAACAATTGAAAATGGTGGAACAAGAGGAGAACCGACTCCTCCTACAAGCATGACTGTTCTAGGGGAGAAACATTGCAATGTGTTAGCACTTTGTATAGCTTATATGCTGAATTACTCTGTGTTAAAGTCTAGTTGACACCCAGAATGTGTATAATACAGCTTCTTATTACTAAAGATTACCCAATCATTATATTCATTAGTTTTAATCCCAATGGATTTTGCTCTCTGTGAGAAGTAGATTAAGTAATAATTTTCTTAACAAAATATAGCATTATCACTTTCTAAATAAATGCAATGCTGGCATTCAGAGCAATAGGTCTGAAAATTAGAATGACTTATTCTTAAGCAAGGGTCTTTTTATTGAGAGTCTCCTTAAACAAGTTTTCTGATATACATCCCAAGATGATAAGTACATTGAACAATTTCTTTGTGTTATGTATTAAGATGATTCTTTGAACTCTTTCTACTGCCCCCTGCAAGATACTGCATTTTTCTCCAAAGCTAAGATCTGCAGAGAGTAAAACTTGACCTCATTTAGTCAATTGCTGTATATTTAAAATTGGAACTTCTTAAATGAAAGAAGTTGCTAAGTTCCTAATTCTTCCTCATGGCACTTTTGCTAAATTAAGACGAAACATTATTCTGTGAAGAATAATGCTTTCACTGCCCCCTTCTCTACAAAATAGAAGCCTACACTGGAACTGGGAAAAAACTAACCAACAAACCAGACTTAGGTCAGTGTCATACCATCGCTTGGCACATTACCTGGGCTTGTGCTACCTATTTAGTGGTAAAGGGGACTTAATCTTTGGTTTCACTTCATCTTAAACCAAAAAAGCACTGTAGTTCCCTAGACTACCATCTTTTCCTTACATCAAATAAATACGAAAACTTCTGTTGTAAATTAAGCAGTATTTCCCCCTGAAGCCTCTCTCTGGAAACTCCCCTGTTTAGAAGATGATAGATAATATCTTCAAAAGCTTCATTCTCCATGAAATTCCTTTCTCAATCTGGACAATCTTCCCTGTGATTTCTCTTTGACTAAATTGCTTCTAATTACGTTCCTGTTTGCTTTTTGTCTCATCTTCTGAATTAAATTTAGCATTAGTATGATGTGTCCCAACAAGCCATGCAGTTTTATTACTTTTGCAATCTGGATTTTTTTAATAGAGAGAAAATTTAATGACCCATATTTCTTCCTACCTTCATCCCCATCAATGAACATTTCCGACCTGACTTGAATATATAAAACAGAATAATGTATTGAACATTCAGAAAAATTTCCCATGTTAGCTAAAAGTTAAAACATTTAAAGTTGCTATTAAAATAAAAAGTACTTCTCAAAATTGACAATTGACTGAAAAAAAGAAAAAAAGATGATTTTTAACATCCCAAACAAGCAGTTAATTTGGAATATTTAATGCAAGTTAGCTCAAGCTTTTTTTTGGAGGAAAAGCGTTTTAGTTTCCTAGTGCTGTGTAACCAAGCACTGCAAATTTAGCAGCATAACACAGCACTTCATAGTCTGTAGGTCAGTAGTGTGACATGATATAGCTAGTTCTCTTGTCAGGGTATCACAAAGCTAAACTCAGAGCGTTTCAGGGCTGACATCTTGTGTAGAGGCTCTGGGGGGTAACTCACCTCCAAATCCACTCCTGTTGGCAGAATTCAGTTCCTTTTATTTGTAAGACTTAGGTCTGTGTTTCCTTGCTGGTTGTCATCCAAGGGTTGCTTTCACCTCATAGATGCCTTCCACATTCATTTTTTGCTATGTGGCCTGCTCTGTCTTCAAATCAGCTACATATTGCATCCTTGTGTTCAAACTTCTGACTTCCTCCATCTCTGTCCTTGAGACCCAGATTTAACAGGCTAATGTGATCAGATAAGATCCACCAGAATAATCTCCATATCTTCAGATCAACTGATTTGGAAACTTAAATACATCTGCAAAATCCTTTGTGACATATAATGTAACATAACTGTGAGAATGATATCTGCCAATAATCACAGGTTCCACCCACACCCAAGGAGAGATTATACAAGATCAAGGGTCACTGGGCATCCTCTTAGAATTCAGCCTACCACAAGGGGCCAGGCATAAATTTGAGAAAGCCTGCTGAAAATTGCTCATTTTTACTATTTATTTTTAGACAATGTCAAAGTGATTATTTAATATAAAGCATTATTGAGTGATATGGAAATTTATATGGCTATTGATTACTAAAGTGAAATTGTAGTTTTAACCATAAAATATTCATAGATGTGTTGTCATAATGGCTCTCAAAAACCAACTTATTTTTAATGTTTTTAAATAATATGTTTCAATCTATTTATTCGTACTGGTTTCAGCAATCTCATTCATGTAGAAATAAAGACCTTGACAGCTAAGGAGCTAATGAATGCAATAGAATTTTCAGCACCTTGTCATTTGCTGCTATCTCTACTACCACCTCTGCACTCCAGAGAATTAGCTATTTGAAGAAGGGTTAAAGGGCCTGAAATAGGGTTGGAGCTTGCATGTGAAATGACACCATCTTGGCTCAATTCTAAATATTCTGGAAAGAGTGAATAGCCAGAATTAGTCAGCAGTTCAAAATAATAAATTTGGGAAAAAAAGCAGTATGTGCTAAGTGCAAACATATTAATAAATGCAAAATTAATAAGTGCAAAAACTTATCGCTCTAGCTTCATGAGATTCATTGCAAGAATAAGAAAATACAGGTAAATTAGAAATGCCTCTATAAAAATTTCTATTTTTATTTAATAAAACTTATCCTGCCAAACTAGTTTTTTATTTTCATTTTGACAATTTAGTGAGTAGGTATTTCAGTCATTTCAAATCATATTTTTATGTGAATATTTTGCACTACCTCCTATTTCCGAATTCATTTGAATTACTATGTCATGAGAATCTGATATCAAACTGAAATTCCTCATTTGGCTAAGATAACAGACATCACAACAGGCTAGTGTCACTGCAGAAAATGAAACTAATATTCATTATATATCATCTTACATGTTTTAGGGTGTATCTGTAAAACACTTAATGCGAGAATTTTTATCTTATAAATTCTTAGGCACTTACAAAGTAGCAAAATATGTTTATAAATATTCTTCTGAATTTGAAAACATTTTCTCCTTGGCATCAGAAATTGGGTTCTTTCCTCCTAGAACTCCTAGGGGTACTGCTCAGCAACTTGGAGTTGTTGTTACTTAGTTTTTCGTCCAGGTACTATAATAATAGCTACCACTGACTGACTATTATTATGTCCAAGAAACTGCTCAAAACTTTCCTCCAAAAACTATATAAATATTATCATTTTAATAAAGCAGGTGAAAAACTGAGATCAACAACATTTAGCAATTTGCTCAAAGTAGTAAGTGGCAGAGTGGAAATTATTTTAATTCAAGACTTTTTAAATCCCTCAGGCTAACCAATTAGAAAACAAAGTCCTAAAGCAGAAGAAAATGTAAAGATCAATTTATCTAATCTCAATATGGCAGTCATGATTCTATTTTAGTGAAAACATTTTATGCTTGCTTCTCAGTGACCACTCATTGTCCATTTGTATCACTTTTTTTCCCTTCTTCAAAAATATTGTCGGTTTGTTTTATAGCTATTGACTCACAAAGTGCAGTACATTTTAGATCTTAGAACAGAAAACTTTCTTTCTAGAGTAATTAATGCATGAGAATTGCTCCTTAAAATAGGATTAGAGCACTCTGCAAGTAAGGAGCTCTGCAGTTAGTCTCCATGGCAGCTAGATAGTCTGCAAAGAGAATGGTGAACATGAAAGAGGATTTGAGAAGTGGGAACAATCTGTGTGAATTGTGAAGAGTCCTATAAGAGAACCAGACTGCACGTGGGGTCTCTTTTGGGGCAAGGAGAGATTAATGAGGATACAGATAAGGAGTATGCCTCTTAACAGGTAAAATGTTTATTAAAGTGACGTCATGATAGAAAGGCTGTAAAGAAGAACTGTTAAAACCACAAAGGCAGTGGAAGGGAAACTTGAGATTTGGAAATTTTGAATAGTTTGATCCTAGAGCTAATTGTTTAAAATAACTTTCCATGTATTAAAAGGGGTCAATCTATTTATCAAATGGATAGCGAATAAATGTGTGAATGAATGGAATGTGTGTATATATATATATATATATATATATATATATATATATATGTATCTATATCTGTAAATATGTATCTATATCTGTCTATATCTATCTATCTATCTCTTTCAAATTCTTATATTTTAAATGTAGTTTTTGCTAAATTTGCTTGCTTATATGTAACTCACTAATGAACATACATGGTAAACTGAAGAAATAGGAAAAAATAACTATAAGTAGTAAAAATTCACTTCTGTCACAAATAAGTTTAGATTTGCTTTGCAGCCTATAATTTACAAATTTAGAATCCCCATTTTACTGGCCTAAGGAATCGGAGTCTGGCCTCCTGCTTCAGTCACAGGCTGGTGATGGTCATGATCATGATTACTATTATTTTGCTGTTTTATTCCAGGGAACCTAACTACCTTAGGTTAACAAATTATTATACTTTATGGTAGACATAGCTACATGACCTGGCTCTCTACATGACTTTGATTCTCCACCTCTCTGTGGACATTAGCTGGCAGTCAGACAGATAGGTATGCTCTCTGACAATTAAGTTTGTGAACTTTGTTGCAAAGATGTTGCTGACCTTCTCTGATAGCAGAGGGATTATTCACTACGAATTTGTACCAACTGGATAAAGAGTTAACCAAGTTGACTACTTGGAAGTGTTGAAAATGCTGCGTGAAAAAGTTAGATGACCTGAACTTTTCACCAACAATTAATGGCTCTTGCATTATGACAATGCACCAGCTCACATGGCACTGTCTGTGAGGGAGTTTTTAACCAGTAAACAAATAACTGTATTGGAACACCGTCCCTACTCACCTGACCTGGCCCCCAATGACTTCTTTCTTTACCCGAAGCTAAGGGAAATATTGAAAGGAAGACATTTGATGACATTCAGGACATGGAGGTCTTTTGATGGCCATTCCAAAAAAAGAGTCCCCAAATTGCTTTGAAGGATGGATTAAGCGTTGGTGTAGGTGCATAACTTCCCAAGAGGAGTACTTCATTCAGCAATGAGGTGTGTAGCACTTTTTCTAGGATGAGATCATGAACTTAATTGACTGACCTCATATGAGAGATTTAACAAAGAAGTAAAACTATGGCGCCTAAGTGATCTTCTCTTTAACATTGATTTCTGTTTTCAAATAAAATAAAATATTATTAAGCTCAGTTTATGTTTTCAAAATAAGAACTACTTACAAGTTGTTCTTACAAGCATTAAGTATAACTTTTATATTACTCAATAGGATATGTGTAAATTCACAGTAACAGTTCTTTTCAAAGGAGACAAAGCTACATTTCTACTCCTATTCCTGTCTGAATCAGCAAGCTTTTCAGACTTGATTAATCATGTACATGAATTTACCATAAGAGGCTGATGCTTCTGTGCAATAGAGAGGACAATAAATTTTATTAATAACTGATAATTTTATTAATGATAAAACTTCTTATCAAGTTAAATTGTAGTACCAAGCTGAAATATGCGATGCGTAAGTATATAACTATTTTTCAGCATGTTTTATGTGTTACAATTTGGAAAAAGGCCTAGATCTCTATGTAATACTGAAATCTTTCATCTGTATTTATATATAAGATTAGAGGCAGAAGTTTTAGCAAAATACTTCCTTTAATTTCAATGAACAACAGAAATATTAACTAGAAAGTTAAAAAATAGCATATAGACAGTATTTTCAGAGAAATACCATATTTAGTCCATAAAATTAGGTACAATTTTAAAGATATATAAAACTCAGTCTTGGGAATGATGTAGGAAAATGAATAGTGACACTGTCATGCCTTGGTTGTAGAAGTATTTTTTTCAGCTTAACAACATTTAAGACATTAAAGGGATGTATAATTTTTATCCCAGCAATTTCATTCTAGAGAAATATTTGCATTTGCACACTTAGATATAATGCATGCAAGGAAGATCATTGTAGCACCATTTGTAACTTGTAAAAAGTTATAAGATAAGAATTTATCCAAAGAGCAAATATTTAAACAGGTATCCTGTGTCTATACAAGTAAATGCCTTGTAATCATAAAGACTTAAATATTATACTTTGCAATCATTATAAGAGAAAAGGTACATCTATTGGTACTGACATGAATAGCCCTTCAAGTATGTGTTGAGTGAATAAAAGCAATACATACAAAAGAATATATAGCATGGCCTCATTTGCTTGAAATATCACAACTGGACTTATTTGCATATGTAGAGAATTAAAACAGCAATCGTCTCTGACAGAGGAGTTGGAAAGCAGAAAAAGGAAAATGAGGAATCTCACTTTTCATTTTATACATTCCTGTACTGTTTGACTTTTTACAATTAGACTGTATGCCTTTTGGGATGTTTAGAATAATATATAGTAACTATATAGTTTCCATATATAGTTTCTAATTGTAAACGGTGAAGTTTATACATTTAATAGGGACATGTTATTGATTTCACCTGGCTTTGTGGTTCAATACTGACATCTCAACATGAGTAATCTCACAGAAATCTTTTACTCTCCTCCCCCAGCCACCGTTTATGTGAAAAACTAATTTGACTGGTCAATTATGTGATTTTTCCTTTCTCAGTTGAAGTGATTATTGTATTGATTGACATTCCTCAAAAATCAGTTAGAAGATTCAAATAAGCAATATGAATAGTTTGTTTTCAGGTTGCTATAGGTGTTTCAAATTTTTAAATTATAAGTACAAACAAAACTTTTAAATATTATGGAAGTTATAATTATTAGAGTAGATTTGTAAAAACTTTATGAAATTGTCTTTTAATGTAAAATTAAGCAATTATTTAGTGAAGTAATAAAACTACATTGGTTCAGGGTTTAGTTTTATCTTATAAAATATTCACATTTAGTCCATTATAACAGGTGTTTCATAAAATATTCACTGGCATTTGCCCAGAAGAAAGCACAGTACTGGGTACATTATAGACTTTGAATAAATATTTCTTGATTTATTTATTTTTATTGACCATCAACAGGAAGCTGCCTTTTGACATCTTTTGTATTAATTAAAAACCTAACTTATTAGAAAACTAAGCATTAGTTTCAAAATCATAAAAATAGAAACTCTACCTGTGTTCAGATATAGGATTGTGAAAATAATGACTGAATATGTATTCTTTCCTTATCTAATCATACCTCTTTCTTATAACTATGACTTAGAACTTGATAAGAATTAAATAATCAGTGTACTATGACTTTATAACATCGGTGTCTCATGTCTCTTTTCTGCTTATAATTCTTATATTTTTATTGACTTCCTATTGCCATCTGTAAATGTCAAACTCATTGGCATATCAACCAGATTCTTGGTGTGGGCTTGCCAAACAGTAGATCACTTCACATCCACACATGCTAGCTGCCTTCTAACCTGGTGCATTGCAGGATTATTCCCCTAGATAATCTGGTACCGGAGAAAAATCAAACCTATACCCTTCCCACTCCACAACCCCCAGATGATAAGAGATTAATTTAGGTAAATATATCCATAATTTTGCCATCAGAAAAATCTAGAAAGAAGCTGTTTTAATTTCAGCACAAATGTGTATCTTGTGCCATCTAAAAAAATAACATTTTGTTTTGAGTTTTCTTCTAAAAGTCTTCATCTAGCCCTACCCCACTAATTTCACATGTGTTTTTCTCTTGTCTTTAAATCCATCTTCTTGATCCATTGCACCACAGCTCACCCTACCCAGGCTATTTTTCATCTTACCCTTCACCTGGCTGACTTAATTCATTCACCATGACAAAGCTGCTGGCATCATCTCTGCCAGGAACACACTCTTGATATCATCCTCTTGGGTTAGGTGTCCTTTCTTTGTGTTTTCAGAAGTGCATTATGAACATAAATCTATTATTACATGTACTCACTCCATTGTAACCATTTATATGTCTCTTCACTAAACAAGAGCTGGTTTACTGAATAAATGAAAGAGTGAATGAAGAGTAGAAGAATGTTTATTTCAACTTTTTGCATATTTCAAATTCTTAAAATGTCTCATTTCTCAAATTTTTACAAGTATATAATATAGTATGCTGTTTGTACAATAAAGTGCTAGCTGCTGAACTAAAAGACCAAATAGAATAAATTATGTTCAGCCATCTAGTAGAAGGCCATTAATTTATCTTTCTGAAAGCACCATTGATGAGGCCAAAATTGCCAAAAGGAAGAGTGGCATTGAACAATAAGCAGTTTTCACTTAATTGGCATTTAAGTCATTTTCAAAGGATGCTGGTCAAAGAGATATATAGTAGCCTTATGCTGAGCACTATTTAATTATTTCAGTCCTCGTCTGTCACATTAGCACTCTCCTGTCTCATTTTCAGTGCCCCCAAAGCAATGCAGCTGATGGATTATGGAAAATAAATCTAGTGTGGAAATACTGATAATTTGCTCAAGGTCAAAAAAAAAAAAAAAAAACAGGCAAGAGTAATTTGCAACTACTAAATTGCTAGATGTAGTGCTTTGGCTTGCTGCTCTGTAAAAGGTGGGAGGGAGACTTGACAAGAGTCAAGACTCTTGAGAGTAATATGCAAATCAAAAATTTGCCACCTTTTTAAATCCTTGTACTCCATCAGTTAATCTCAGTAATGACCTACTTTTCAGAACATTAAATATGCCTGGCTATCTAATCATATTATCTCACTTCTGCAAACTCTGAAGTGGGAAAGAGAGAGAGAAAGAGTTATAGATATCTGGAGATCCATGTATATATATGAAAACATTGATAAAGCACAGCTGCCTGTCATAGTTCCAGTCTTCTCAGAAAAGCACGTGATTTATGGCATGATGAGATCAAATCTCCCTCTATGCCATACTAATGGCTATATTTTAAAACTCAGTTAGTGGAACTCATGCAATAGCGCAGACTGATGACATTAATGTCAGATCTTTGAACAAATCTAGTTAATGTGAAAGCAGAAAAGAAAGATGATCTCATTTTGGAAACAACAATAAAAATGACGCTATTCAGTAAAGAATTGAGACCATGAGGGTTTAGTATGTTATATTGTTGAGCTTGTCTTTTATATTGGCCAACTTTTCACTATGAAATGCATTAAAAATTCATTTATGGAGACTATAGCTCAGAACTGATATAAAGTGGGTGTTTTGCTGAGAGAACATAATTAGCTTGTTCCTGCCTTTACATCCACAATTGTTTATTGAAGACCTACTATGTTCATAGCATTATGCAAAGGGCTATAAAAAGACTAAAATGGTAAGGAAGAACAGGTCGTAGATTCAAGGATTGGTAAGTGGGAAATACAATATATATAAATATATCTTATTTAACATGTGTATATTAAATATAAACATATGCATATTTTAAAATAGGTAATTTGTATGATGAATGTTTTACTGCAGGTTCTCTGGAAGCAGAAGCTAATTAATATATGAATTTTTATTTATATAATTTATTGGTGACTCTTTTCAAGAGGAAGAAGGTGAGGGAAGCACGATAGAGCAAGGGGGAAAAATAGCAAGGATGTAGTCTCAGACGGAGACTAGTTTCAATTTGACCACATGGCAAGTTTTGGAAAAAGATTGCATGGCGGAATTGTTCCCACCTTGGGAGAAAGGGGCCAATCTTTTGTACCACATGCCAGTCAGTCATGTACCAAGCTCTGCCTCCAGAGATACAGAGGTGGGTATCAGTGCCACCTGGGCAAAGTAACTGCAGCAAAGGGGACAGCTGTGAGTTGTCTTCAGTCAACACAACAGTAGGGAATGGGTTTCAGGGTGGGGCATCAGCAACATCAATATAGTTCAGTAATTCTACCACTCGAATTCACTTGCTTTACACATGAAGTTCAATCCATCCAGGCACAGCTTCTATGAGCTATTTGTTGGTGACAATTTCTGGGGGAACTTTCAAGAGGAGACTTACTGGGACACACTCCAAACTGTGCTGCTATAGTTGGTCTTTAGGCCATAACTGATACTACTCGTGTCCCTTCTCTAGCATCCCTTCTAGACTGCCCCCTCCTCATCTAACACTTTGGTTGGTAAGGATACCTTGCCTTATGTGTTCATTTAGATCCTCATCCCCGAGAGACCTGAGCTCTTATTTTCATGCTCCCAGACACCATGGTCAATGTGCTTGTACATTTGGAATTATAACTTGGCCAGGGAATATCATGTGCCCACCAGTAAATCACCTAAGTGCTATATATACTTATATGTGTCCTCTTTATGAAGCAGCATTTCCATTGCCCCAAGGTAATCATAGTCAATTACCCATGCCAATATGGCAACTCCTCTCTTTGCTTTATGCTCTACTGCAGGGGTGTCCAAACTGCGGCCTGTGGGCCAACTGCGGCCCGCAATCCATTTTTAATTGGCCCACAGCAAATTCCAAAGATATATTTAGTTTACTTAAATAAACCAGGTGAGGGAATACGTACTTCACCTCGAGTGAGTGGCCCGGCTGTTTGTGTATTTTACCTCATATGGCCTTTGGTAAAAAATGTTAAAAAAAGTTTGGACACCCCTGCTCTACAAGAACAAAGATCCCAAAGGAAATGAGGTAATAGTCAAAAATCTTTGATTTACGGGGACTCCTGATACCTGGTAGAACCCTATTTTCTGTAGAAACCAGAAATTCTAGACCCACATCACTTAAATGAACAGACAGAAGAAATGGTAGTGAGTGCTGGCACACCCTTACTTCCCAGACCCATAGAATCTGTCTATTGGTGATGTAACACCATATGATAGATGTTGATTAAGGTATAGACTACTCTGTAAAGGATAGAGCTCCATCTCAGCACTACATCATCTCAAATTGAAGCTTCAGCTTTTCCTTGAAAAGGTTATTTCATCACTCTATCAGCCCAGCATCATCTGCTTCTTGATAGTGCAGTATATGGTAGGATAAATGGATCCTATGTTTCTATGCCCACAGCCACATTTTGGCTGTAATGTAGGTATCTTGATCTGAAATAATGTTATTTTTCCATTCTAGTTTTTAAGATATGGGCTATCAAGGAGAAACATCATTCAAGGATTTTTTTAAATCTCCTCTTAGGGGAAGAGATTAGTGTAATTTCAGTTTTACACAGCAGTTGTATCATGTTAGGTGCAATTATGACCGTGTTATTGTCTTTACTTGGAGACTGAGTATGATTTAAGGACATGTGTATGAGCACCAATTGACAAAGGGTGGGCTTATGATGGTTAATTTTTATGCATCAACTTGACTAGCCATGGAATGCCCAGAGTAAACATTTCTGAGTATGTCTGTGAAGGTGTTTCTGAAGAAGCTTAGGATTTGAATTAGTGGACTCAGTAAAGTAGATTGCCCTCCCCAATGTTAATGGGTATCACCCAGTCTGTTGAAGTTTTGAATAGAACAAAAGGAAGAGAAAGAAGGAATTCACCCCTTTTTATCCTGCCTCACATTTCAGCTGGGACATCTCATTTTATCTTTTCCTGCTCTTAGACTGTGATTACACCATAAGGTCAACCAATTCTTAGCCTTCAGACTCAGATTGAATTATATACCACTGGCTTTACTGCATTTTCAGCTTGCAGATTGTAGATCACACACACACACACACACACACACACACACACACACACACACAACAAGGTCTGACAATTAAGTTCATGAACTTGTTGCAACGATGTTTCTAAACTTTTTTTATATCAGAGGGATTATTCATTATGAATTTGTACCAACTGGACAAACAGTTAACCGAATTTACTATTTGGAAGTGCTGAAAAGCCTGCATGAAAAAGTTAGATGAAAATGACCTGAACTTTTCGCCAACAATTCATGGTTCTTGCATCACGACAATGCACCAACGAGCTCACATGGCACTGTCTGTGAGGGAGTTTTTAGACAGTAAATAAATAACTATATTCGAAAACCCTCTCTGCTCACCTGATTTCGCCCCCAATGACTTCTTTCTTTACCCGAAGCTAAAGGAAATATTAAAAGGAAGACATTTTTATGACATTCAGGACATCAAGGGTAATACAATGACACCTGTGGTGGCCATTCCAGAAGAAGAGTCCCAAAATTGCTTTGAAGGGTGGACTAGGTGCTGGCATTGGTGCATAGCTTCCCAAGGGGAGTGCTTCAAAGGTGACCATAGTGATATTCAGCAATGAGGTCTGTAGCACTTTTTCCAGGATGAGTTCGCAAACTTAATTTTCTGATCTCTTGTGTGTGTGTGTGTGTGTGTGTGTGTGTGTGTGTGTGTGTGTGTAAAACTACTATTATTCTTTCCTATTGGTTCTGTTTCTCTGTAGAACCCTAACGAATACATCTGTGAATATTACTTTTCATAGCAAAGGAAATTTGCAGGTGTGATAAATCAATGATTTATAATAGGGAGATTATCTTGGATTATCCAGATGGGGACAATGCACTACAAGGATCTTTAAAAGATTAAAAGAAGGCATAAGACTGAGAATCAGAGAAGGAAATGTGATGATGGAAACAGATATCAGAGTGAGTGTTCGTTTTAAAAATGAAGGGGCTGTGAGGCAAGAAATGCAGGCAATCTCTAGAAGTTAAAAAAGACAAAAAAAAAAAAAAAAAAAAAAAAAAGGATTCTCTCTCAGAGCCTATAGAAGAAACATAACCTTATGTCATCATATGTGATTTTTAGTCCAATGAGATCCATTTCCAACTTTGGACTTCCAGACTGTAGGAAAATACATTTTTGCTGTTTTAAGGTCCTATAATTTTGTAATTTGGCACGGGAATAAAAATGTTGTGATTTTTAGGGTACAAGGGATCTGATATAATGTCCTTGCCAACATATATCTGGCTGATTTATTTAAAGCATGTTACCCCATTTGAACCTAGCTTTGGTTTTTGTTTCTGTCAGATCAGACATGTAGCGGCAACAATCGTTAGGACAGCCTTGGTGAGAAGGAGCCAAAGCTATTGAGTCAACACATCATCTCTGTTTCTACATAGTTATAGTTATAATATGCATGAATCCATTTTGCTAGCACTGCGATGTCTGAGGACAGAAACTGATTGATATTAACTGGTAGATTATCCTCTCCACTTGGTGGTTTAGGGCCTCTTCTACAGTAGCAATAACAAGTAATGTGCCAATGCTCACACTTTGTGTTCATTTTCATAAATCCATACACGTGTCTCTTCCCAAAATCTCCTTCCCCCTGAACTTCTAATCTCACTTGTTATAAGCCCTTGACCAACCAGCTAAATCATTCACTTCTGCCCTTGAGTCTATGTATAGCCTTATATAAAGCTTCTATCTCACATAAAATAGATAACCAGATGAACTTCCCAATGCGCTCCCCATTGGCAGTATTTCCCTTTACCACTGTCTAGTCAAGGAGGACTATCCTTGACTAGAACTTTGTTGCAAGAAAAACCACTTTCCATCAGATACCTATATATCAAGTTGGCCCATTCATGAACTCAGTTTGGGCTTATTCTTTCCTCCTCTGTTAGCTGGTCATAGTTCATAAAGCCATAGTTGCAAGCTAAGGTAGTAGTATAATGCAACAATTTGTGACATGAATTTCTGGACCATCTTGTGGTACAGATTACTGTCATTTCTGGCCTGCTTACTTCTGATCTCTGGTGTCCAGTATCCATCTTATGATAAATAACTGATTAGCTTGCTTTATCTGACAGCTCGTTAGGTCTCATAGTAACTAGCACATGAAAGTTACTTGATTTTCCACAGTCAGGCACTCAGTCTCTATCATAGCCCTATAGCCTGTCATGAGCTATTTTTCAAATGATATATAAGTTCTTTGCGACATATGGTATGGCCTAGTTTCATAATGTTAGAGTTCTGTGCTGGAATTCTCCTATTGGTCTTGCCAGAGGCTCCATTTGCCATCTTTCCCTACCATAGATACCTCCAGTACCATGGTACTACCAGGTCATATGCCTCAAATTCATGGATGCTTCTATTTGTTAGAGTGGCTGTTCTTGCTCTGACCCCATTTGAAATGAGCTGTCTAAAATGTAACCCAATAATTGGGTCAGCAGTATTTCTAAGTTTGCACTGTCCTACCTACCAATGGACGTCAACTTCAATGAGCAAAGGTTTGAGGAAAAGTAAGATATTAGCATAATCTCAAAGTATCATCCCCTAAATATATTTATCAATTATTAAGAGAAATACAGTAACTCTTTAGTGGGCAAGCTCAGCAAACACCACTTGTACCAAATGATCAAGATTAATACACTAGTAATTAGACATAATCAAATCTTGTACTCCTGGATGTTATGCACTGAGAAGGATATAACACTTCTGTGACATTCTTGCCAAAAAACGCATAACCTCAATCTGATTATGAGAAAACATAAGACAAATCCAATACTTTACAAAACAACTGACCAGTGATTATCGAAATTCCAAGATCATAAAAATATAAGAAAAGACTTAGGAACTATTAAAAATTGAAAGAGATAACTAAACGCAGTATAATATCCTGAATTAGATCTTGGAAGGGTAAAAGGAACGTTAGGAGAAAAACTGGTGAACTTCACATAAGGTTTATAGTTTAATGAGCAGTATTCTACCAATGTTAATATTCTGATTTTGGTTAATTGTATAGTGATTATGTAAGTTATCATTAGAGGAATAAGACTATAAAATATATGTGAATTCTCTGTAGTATTGTTATAACTTTTGTTGTAAATCTAAAAATATTTCAAAATTTAAAAAAAACCCATACAAATGTAAATAAATTAAATTGTCCATTTTTATTCAGATTGGCTAGAACAAACTCCAACTATATGCTGCTTACTAAAAAGACATTTTAAATATAACACATCAATAGGTTGAAATTAAGATGGTGTAACAATAAGTGAAAAAGAGCTAGTGTAACTAAATATTAGACAGAAAGACTAACCAGAAATATTACCAGAGATAAAATGGTATCTTTCATATTAATAAAAAGGTAAATTAGTCAAGAAGCCACAAAAATCCTAAATGTGTATGCACCTCATAAAAGAGTTTCAAAATAAATAGAGCAAAAATTGACAGAAGCAACAGAAGAGTAGAAAAATCCACAGAGTTGGAGATTTTAATAAGCTTCTATAAGGAATTTTTAGTAAAAGTGGACCAAAAGATCGGTAAAAATATTAAAGATTGACCTAACTGACATTTTTAGAACATAAGACTCAACAAATGAAGAATACATGCTTGCAGGTAGTGAATTAGGAAGAAATGCCTAAAATGGGAAAAATCTTAAGAGATTGACCATGTAGTAGGTCTTTTACATCAATGCAAAGAATTTGTATTTTATCCAAGGGGCAATGGGAAGACATTGAAGAATTTTAGCGGGGATGTGAATGATATAAATGAATTACATATTTTTTACTTACCAAAATCCACCCCAAATATCATCAAATGAGTGTTAAGCAAAACATGTACACAGATTTGGGCCATGAAGAAGAAGATTCTAAAAACCAAACAAAAAAAGTAGGTTATCAACACCTAATTATTTTTAACATGCAAAAATAAAATTTACAGGAAAAAGGAAGGAGATTTTTGATAATGTTTAGGCATCTACTAGGCACAAATATGAATGAGAAATAAAGAAAGAGATTCAATCTTAGTTCCACTCCCAAAACACACATACACAGGCTCACATGTGTACACACACACATACACACACACACACACACACACACCTGAGTTAGCAGGAAGAACTTATCCTGGCTCAGAATCTTCCAAGATATTCTGGTAGTATAAATGAGGTTTCCTAATTCTGTTGTTTTCTCTTAACCACAAGCTCCTCAATTCAATCTCTATGATTTTGCAAAATTGTAGTCATTACTATAGTAAGGGAATCTAGAGATAGTGTACCTCTGCTAGAGATTTACATTTTCAAGTACTAGATATTTCTAGGCCACCAGTCAGATGGATAACCTCACAGGCCACTATGTAAGCTGGAGGTATCCGTTTAGACCAAGTGCAGTTACAAAACAAGGGCTGAACACAGAGATTTAATAGTGAAGAGTTAAAGTGAGTTTTCATATACGTTTAGTCTCATAAATTTAAGGGCAGACTAAGATAATGCAAAACATGAATTCTTCCCTGTAATTTTTCTTGCCTCTGTTTGTGTCTCACCTTTTCATGGGAATATCCAGTGGATCCATTTCTTGGCTTGCTTACCCCATGCCTGAAAAATCTTTTAACCTTTAGATTTCCAGTCTGAAGAACCTGACAAAGCAAAATCTAATCTGACTTGAAATGTAAATGTTGACCCAGTTTTCTCTTTCATGTTGCTCCCTCAATAATGATTTGTGTGAAATGGGAACAGATGGCAATGTGCTACTTGTGGGGGAGAAAAAAAGCTTCTAAAACGCTCCTCTTCACTCAATAACATATTGCCATCAATAAATGTTTTATTTGCTTCATTTAATTACTCTAGCCCAGAATCCTTCAGCCATTGCAAGTCTAATAAAAATCCAAATAGATGATATTGTTCTGGAAGGAAAGTGGAAAAATCACAATAATAGAAACTATTTAGATAGAGAAATATTAGAGACTAAAAGCTTTGTGTCCCAGACTGAAGAGATGGTTTCAGGGGCAAGTTGCGAAATAAGCTGTGGAATTAATAACATTCGCTCTGTATGTTCAGCAGCCAACACAGAGCAGGCTTGAATTAAACTGAGGAATGGAGAACGGGAGAGCTTCAGGAGACCAAAGGTGTGCAAGTGTTGGCTGACCATCATAGACCCCTGAGTGGTTTGCTATGCATAGAAAATAGTTTACTAAAAACAAACCGGACATTTCAAAGTCTCAAATATAACTGGGGAAAAAAATGTTGAACTGAAAATTACAAGAGTTCTTTTGGAATAAAAGAGGAATTCCTAGAGGGATGGACTAAAAGGAACAGTCAGTTACTTCTGTTTAAAAATCTTCCTTATATACGGTCTGACAATTAAGTTCGCGAACTCCTTAAAAAAACACACGCCACATACCTCGTTGCTGAATATCACTACATTCACCTACTGAGTACTCCTCTTGGGAAGCAATGCACCCACACCAGCTCCTAGTCCACCCTTCAAAGAACTTTTGGAACTCTTTTTTCTTGAACGGCCACCAGAGGTGTCATTGTATTACCCTTGATGTCCTGAATGTCATAAAAAATGTCTTCCTTTCAACATTTCTTTTAGCTTCAGGTAAAGAAAGAAGCCATTGGGGGCCAGATCAGGTGAGTAGGGAGGGTGTTCCAATACAGTTATTTGTTTACTGGCTAAAAACTCCCTCACAGACAGTGCCGTGTGAGCTGGTGCATTGTTGTGATGCAAGAGTGATGAATTGTTGGTGAAAAATTCAGGTCTAACTTTTTCACGCAGCCTTTTCAGCACTTCCAAATAGTCAACTTGGTTAACTGTTTGTCCAGATGGTACAAATTCATAATGAATAATCCCTCTGATATTAAAAAAGTTTAGCAACATCGTGCAACAAGTTTGCAAACTTAATTGTCAGACCTCATATATGCTGTCCCCTCCAGAGAAAGAGCATGGAGAAATGTTTTAAAACCTCCAGTTTCCCAGGGCTTATACCAGGGTGGGAAATTGACTCCCTTCTGCATCCCTTCCTCCCGCGCTCTCTCCCTCCCTCACTCCCTTCTCTCCTTTCTTCCTCCGCACCTTGAGTCTTATGAATAACTCCCTTGATTAGTGGCATCACATTAAAAAGCAGGATCTCTCTCTGTACTGTTGGACATAATGGACATAAGTTCTAGATGACTTATGCATGGGTGTCAGTCTGGATCATGGTGGAAACTGAATTCTCCCCAAATGGTTCCAATTAAGAGAGCTTACAGAAAGGACTACTCTTAAGAGTTCCCAAAGTTGAATTTCCTGATCACGGTCCCAAGATTGAATTTCAAAACTGTTTTGTGACTGCATAATAAGCTGAATTGTGGCAGGACAATTGTACCAATCAGATCATTAGTCCAATAATCTCTTGGCACCAATTCCAATACTCTTTCTAACATGGTCTGCAGATCTTATGCTGCTAGGGAAGCTCTGCATGAATTATGACAAAAGACACTGCTGCCGTAAAGTATAGGGTGATATTTGGAATATCAGAAGACCTAGGCTTGATTCCCCTACATGGTACCAGTCTCAGTGATTCCTAATATAATATAATGAAAGGGACAATAAAGAATTAAGTTCATGTTTAAATTACAATTATAATTATATGCACAAATCTCCTTCCTCAGTACGACAGGACCAAGCACAGTGTAGGGCACATAGTAGATATTATTTACTAAGTGTTTGATGAACAAATGAATGAGTGATGTATGGTACACTAGGGCACACAGAAAAAATGGGCAGTTCTACCTGAGGAGTGGGAGAGGAGAGAGAAAGGCAAACATACAGAAGATGCTTTACTCAGCCTTTCTGAGCTGTAGGTGTTCACCCTGACTGCTAAGGACTAGATGTAGGGAACTGCAGACAAAGCAAGAATCATATGAAAAGGTAAGAATCACAGAGGATGACTAAAGAATGGACGTTAATTGGCACAACCGCTGCACATCCTAAAAAGAGATGGTTGTATTTGGAAGTAAGGCAGGAAATGGGATAAGGAATAGCCTCATCTGCCAGGATAAAGCATTTAGATTGGAGTTAAGGAGATCAGAGAGACTGCAAGAGGAGGGCTCTTAGAGGCAAAAGAGTATTTCTTTCTCTGAATGTATATATAAATATGTTACAATCATGGTATATCTGTATCTATGTCTATGTCTATACCTATATCTATACATCTATATCTACCATGATTATTGGTCACACTCTCTATGAAATAGTGAAATAGGAGATAGGAGGAGAGTCCTCTACCAATAAATATATGTGGCAATAGCATGAATAGTGTGCTTGAAGAGAATGGAGAAGATTTGTTATTACTTTATTCATTGTATGATTCTCTTGAATCTTCAAGAAGTGGTGCCAAATAATTAAACCCAAATGGAGTTGATGATATTATTTTCCCATTGTCTAGTCATGAAGGGAGTGACACAGCAAGTGCATGACAAAACATGTCAGACTGTCATGGTTGCCTCTCTGAATTCCAGGCTTTTATGACAAATAGCCTGAACCCTTTCACTGAATGGTCAGGAGTAAACATGAATGAGCAGATAGTAGGGTCTAGAATTCATTTTTATTTATTGTATAAAATTTTACCTAACTCCAAATGGAGGCCTATTTTGAGACTGATTGTCTAAGTAAGTAATTTAAAGCTAAATCCCATTGACTTGAGGGTTTCAGATTAAGAAATGAGGAAATTAGTAAACATTGTTGAATTATTTTTCTCTTTTCACTTGAAAGTAAACTGTTCACTCAGCTACCTCCTTATTCCTTGTATTTGTTTAGAGGTATTGAGTTTCAAGACTGGGCTCTTATTCCTACCCCCAAATTTCTAAAGCTAGTATCAATCTCAGTCCATAAATATGATCATCTAAGTAACAAAATTTGGTTTATGTTTTAAAACTCAACTTAATTTCTTACACAGAGCCCCCATTACACCAATGATGGGAAATCTAACCTCTTAAACTTGTAGGATTTCTTCCCTGTGTTCATATTACAGCTTTAGTTCCAGGATATTATTTGGGCAGGGTAGTTGGAAGGATGGAGAATGCAGGTGGGGGAAGGGAAAGCAATCTACTTTTCAGTCATGTGTCCACAATGATTTTCACTGGAACATCTATTTTCCCCATCTGTCTGGTTCCCTTCAGATCCAGGGGTTCTCTGCTGTTCTGAGCCATGATTCTGGCATGGATTTTTCTTTTGCCCGCCTCTCCCCCCACACACAGACTACATATGGGGCCATCTGCCTTACATGATCTACAGCTATTTCTTTCCTGGGTCTTGCGGCCTTCCCAGCAGCACTGTAGTACACAGTTTCCTTCTGCTTTTGGGACACACAGACCTCTCTATTTAGCTTGCCATCTCTTCCCTATCCCAAGCCAGAGGTCTCTTTATAAGGGCATTTTGTGGAGAGTTATTTTTGTATGTTAGTTTATTTCAAGGTAATCCATCTATCCCTTCAAAATATTTTTTTTCAAGTGTTTATATTGGTAAACCCAAACCAGAAGACTTGTGGGGAGCTATAGGAACAGAAAAAGATAACATCTCAAAATGTTTACCTACCATGTTTTTATATATCATATCATATATCATAAATTGGCAAAGTCAAACTTTGTTATCCATAAATAGCCTTTTGTTAGGGGAGGGAAAAAAATGTTCATACCACACACCTATAGATTCAAACTCACTGTTATTGAACTAATGTCTACAGAACATTTACTATTTGGATGGCACTTTGCATAACACATAGTTGAAGAAAAACAGGATTCCTGTCCCAGAGGAATTTGCAGTCTAGTGAAGAGGGAGACGAGAACATAAATCACAATAATGCAAAACCTAAAATGATTAATCTGCCCACATGAGTCATAAACAAAGAGCTTTGGGAGCACCAAGAAGGAGATAAATTTTAATCAGGGGATTGGAGAAAACTTCAGACCTAGCACTGAGTCATAGCGTTCCAATAAACACAATGTTAACAGCTCTCTGGGCATTTCCTCAGCTCTCTGGGCAGTTTGGGGTGGTGGGGGTGCAGATGATTACTCACTGCTTCTTCCACGCTGGTACAAGAGCGTTTGTGCACCTTGGAGAATGTAACGGCAGTTTTTTTGCTAAGGGATTCTTCACACATATCCTTGCTCACAGGTAGAGCCCCCTCTGCCATTACCTACCTTTGTAAAGCTTTTGCATTCCAGGTCAGTCATTGTACTGCCTATTTGTCTTTCGTTGTTTGTGTTGGTGGTGGTGGTGGTGGTGTTTGTTTCTCTGTGTTTATCGTGTGTGTGTGTGTGTGTGTGTGTGTGTGTGTGTGTGTGTGTGTCTGGAGCACTCTTTTTTTCCACCTGAGAGACTGATTTCAAATTCTGAACCACTCTGTACTTGGCATTTTCTGACTAGCTCAACTTTGTTCAGAAGCCTTGAAGATTCAGAGGCTTTATGAAAATAAAATGGTCAATAAAGCAGCAGAAGAAATGGGATTTCTTTTTTCCTTTTTTTCTTTGTAAATAAATGCTAAAATCTTAAAAGCATATTACTAGAAGCCAACCAAGAAATACTAAATGCTTATGATTCCAACAGTATGACATTCTGGAAAGGGGAAAACCATGGAGATGATGAAAAGATCAGTGGTTGCTATTGGTTGGGGACATGGGGAGAGATGAATAGGCAGAGCAGAGAGGATTTTTAGGGCAGTGAAAATACTCTGTACCAAAATGATGACAGATATATGTCATTACACATTTGTCCAAACCCATTCAATGTACACCAACAGTAAACACTAATGTAAACTTTAGATTAGGTGTGACAATGACGTATCAATGTAGGTTTATCACTTGTAACAAAGGTACCACTGGTAAGGGGTGTAGATAGTGGGGGAGGCTGTGCATATGTGGGGACACAGGGAATGGGAACTGTAGTTTCAGCTCAGTTTTGCTGTGCACATAAAACTGCCCTAAAAAATAAAGTCAATTAAAAAAAGGAAGCCCTAAAAATATATGAGTGTATGTTGTTTTCTCTATCTCATGCCCCTACTGATTAGGAACTGCTCTTATGTTCATTTAGCTACAGTATTGCCTTCTGATTGTCTGTCCTAGTCTCTTGTTTGTCAGCCTTGGTAAGTGAAATTGTCTTTCACTTAGCAGAACATAAGTGGTAGGTAAATCTTTCACTATCCTGGAACGTATTAAAAAAAAACAAATTGCTGTATTTTTGCTTCCTGTAATAAGTATCATGCCTTGATGGGTACTTCAAAGAGATATGACACAGATAAGACAAGACAAAAAAGAAAGGAAAAAAATCAATGTGGGGAAATATCATTTTCGATTGCTGTGAACAATTTCAATGTTCCCTATTTGTTTTATCACTCAAAGAAAAACTCTGATGACATACAAGGCTTATTTAGCACCATACAAAATGTGTTGATGATACTGAAAGAAGATAATCTGCCCTGGACAGTCACCATGGTAACCTCTAAAAGTAAAGATTATGTCTGATTAGATGGCACTTCTCAGGAAGAACTGACTAGAAAGAAATCTTTTGAAAAGTTTAAAATGAAAAGTTTAAAATGGAGGGTAGGAAGATACTAATTTTGCACAGCTGCTCTCCTCCCTGACTCTCCTAATAGGAGTGACTCACTATTTTCTAGAACCTTTTTCCAGTCTCACAGAGTGCTTCCAATGACATCCTCCCTTTGTTGAAAATGTACCTCAGTTCAGTTCTTTGTGGGTATTGTCTCCACAGCCTGTAATCAGAATTCCATATACCTTTGTGATGGCTTGTAAATATATTAATGAATGTTCCTAAAGAGAAAAAATAAATAGAAGTGAAACATAATCTGCTCTAAAGAAGTTGTAAAAGGAAGCAAGAACTGAATTCTGTCTGTCCTGCGATGATTTGGGAGGCAGGAAGGCAGCAGTAAGGCAGAAATATTGAGGAAGCCAGAAGACTACTTTATGTTAGAATATTTTTGTGGAAATTCTTAATGTTCTTTGTCTTAAAATAAATTCCTTTTATAATATATATAATATATATATATATATATATATAATATATATTATAATATATTATATAATATATATTATAATATAATCTATATATATTTAAAAACACATATATATTTAATTTCTATTATCAGTACTAGTGCCTATAAAGCACAGTATGTATCAATTATTCTGCTCTTCCTATTTTATTTCCTAAATAATATAATAATCAAGAGACTTTACTGGAGGCTGACTAGTATAAAAAGGAGCATCAACTATTTAACTGAGAGGGTAAAATCTTATTGGGCTGGTACAGTATTCTGTGGTGGTGAGCTTAGAGAGGATTCATATAAAGTCTGCAAAATATTTGTAACCCTTTTGGTGCTTTGTAAACCCAAACCATTCAGTGGCATGACATGTCATTCTAATTACTTGCATGGACATAGTAAACACTGAAGGGGTTATTCATTCAGCTTAATGTAGGAAAAGCATTACCTTTTCATTTGAGCAAAAATTAACAGCTAAGAGTCATTCTTTTGTTCTTTATTGAACAGAAGTAGCTTCCCCCACCACCCGGTTATACATGATTATTATAGTAAATCCTACAGAGAAATGCAGTATACATCAAAATGAAAACTGCACCTTTTTTTTTTTTTGCCTAGAGATAGGTTTCTACATGTGCACACGGAAGTGTATTTGAAGATTCTTATTGGAGCAAAAGATACGAAGTTATCTAAATGTATTCCATAGGCAGGAGGTTTAAAAATGATGTTGGAGCCATATAATGTAATACGGTTTTGTTATTAGAAAGAATGAGAACATGCTATATGGGTCATTCAGAAATAATGCCAAAATACACTCTAAAATGATGATATAGCAAATAGATGTGTCCTAAGTGCTTTTTCGCATATTAACTTATTTGATCCTCACCCCCCTCAAGTAGAAATCTTATAATTATCATATTACGGATGAGTTAACGGAGCACAGAAACGTTAGGTAACCTGCTCAAGGTCACACAGCTAGTCAAGACTAATATCAGGATTTGATCCTAGTCTAACTACAGAGTCTACATTATGAAACACCGAGTAATGCTGTAGAACAGTGTTCAGAATATGTATATAACATATTGCTAGTGTGTGAGAAAGGATCAAACAGGGCGGTACTCTGCCTTCCTGTTTCTGCTCCAATGCTATAAACCAGGATCCTTTCTGCGGTCCACTGAGTGCCTGCCTTTTCTTATTTGTGTGCCTCTTTTTGGCGACTTTGCTGTTTAAAATGACCTCAGGCATAGTACTGCAGTGCTGTCTAGTGTTCCGAAGCACAAGAATGTCACAATGTGCCTTAGAGATATGTGTGTTAGATGAGCTTTGTTCAGGCTGAGGTATAGTGCTCTTGGCTGTGAGTTAGATGTCAATGAATCATGAATAAGATGTCTTTAAGCTGAAGTGCACGGAAGACAAAGGTATGTATTGATCGGTTGGTGACAATGTTGTGACCCCAGGAATAATGATGCAGTAGTTACTAATACAGTGTTTGTGGAGACTCTCTGGAACAGAACTACTGTGAATAATAAGTACACATATATATTATTATACGCATATATACATACGAGGTCTGACAATTAAGTTTGTGAACTCGTCCTTGAAAAAGTGCTACCCACCTCATTGCTGAATATCACTATGGTCACCTTTGAAGTACTCCCCTTGGGAAGCTGTGCACCAACGCCAGCGCCTAGTCCACCCTTCAAAGCAATTTCAGAACTCTTTTTCTGGAATGGCCATCAGAGCTATCATCGTATTACCCTTCATGTCCAAAACATCTTCCTTTCAATATTTCCTTTATCTTCGGGTAATGAAAGAAGTCATTGGGGGCCAGACCAGGTGAGTAGGGAGGGTGTTCCAATACAGTTATTTGTTTACTGGCTAAAAACTCCCTCACAGACAGTGCCGTGTGAGCTGGTACATTGTTGTGATGCAAGAGCCATGAATTGTTGGCAAAAAGTTCAGGTCGTTTTCATCTAACTTTTTCACTCAGCCTTTCAGCACTTCCAAATAGTAAACTTGGTTAACTGTTTGTCCAGTTGGTACAAATTCGTAATGAATAATCCCTGTGATATCAAAAAAGCTTAGCAATATCGTTGCAACAAGTTCACGAACTTAATTTTCAGACCTCATACATGATCATATTCTATTGTATCTTATTTTTAAAAATTTTTATGCTGAACCTCTTTCTAGGTCAAAACATTTCCTTCTACATTCCACCACAAACACAGTCTCTACTGAGGTACAGATATCACAGATCTCTGTCTTTTCAGACCACCCTCCCACGATTGGCATCTCTGCAAGAGTAGAGCAACAACATTTTGAAGACAAAATCATGCCATGACTCTGAAATTTAAAGTAAGGGCATATAAAAGGGCATATCAAGAAATGAGGGGAATCTCCTGAAAAGTTTTGCAAAGTTTTATGTTTTAATTTCTCAGCCTGATCCAGAGAATTTTTATTACAAAAAAAAAAAAAACAACACACACACAAAAACAAACAAACAAACAACAACAACAAAAAACAGTAAAGAAAAGGAATTTACTCTGAGTCAGTCACATACTAGGCAACACATATATATTTTTTGATCCTCAATATAGATGTAATTATTCCCATTTCACAGATAGAGAAAATAGGCCTCCCCAAATCAAATTGCTCATGTCTCTAGTTGAAAGATGAATATTTATGGATATTTTAGTCCAAATCTTAATATTTGACTGTTATATCTGCAGGGTATTGGGCCACTTTTTATTGATATAGCCAATTTATACAACATTAAATGGCAGGCAGTGCCCACCCCACCCCCGCCAAAGACTACATAACAGATACAATGTGAATCCCAGAACATAATAATCAGATTGTTGGAATGACAAATTCACACCATCATTGCATCAGACACTGAAATTCAAACATTTTCAGCACCTTCACCTTTTCTAACGAAACTACTCCTCACCAGGGTTAAGATTTTGGTTTTGCTATCAAAAAGAAAAATAAAAAGGACCCCTTAGGATACTGACATTCCAGCTTAAAGAAAAGATGTGAAAACAGAGAACTTCTTAAGATAATGGTTTCTAGGACTGAGTTAAGTTGAATATAAATGAAGCCAAGAAATTATTCTCAGGATTGTAGTATTTCAGTTAGACCTGCTGGTGTATTAGACTTTTAAAGTTTGCATTGTAATATCCACTAATTTCCTCTAGAGGGAGAATAAAACAAGACTAGGAAAATAGAATATTAAAAAGTGGATAAAGTAGAATGAGCCTTCAGATTGCCCCTTAACCGAGAGAAAACGTTTTGCCAAAGCTGTCATAAACAAAACCAAAGTGGTTAGTTTTATTTTTATATATTTTCTAAATATAGGTAAATCAACCTCTAAAGAAATAATGTTTTTAGTTTCCTTTTAATTTTGAATTAATAAAAAATTGTAAGCACACACTACTTCATCTTTATAAATTGCAACCATATCTATATTATAAAAGACTTTTTAAAACTGTGTATTTAATTCTTAGTATTCATACAATAAATACGATGTTCATCTACTTAACTATAAAAGCAAAGCAGTCTAAGAAAAGAGGCATTCTGCAAAGCATATTACCCGATGCTATGTAAAATATTGCATAAAATTAAATATTAAGGTGATTATCCCTCCTTCCCGGTAATTCCCTTAGGATGGACAATGTTCTGCCAAAATGATCCAATCTTTTCATATTTGGAGACTGAGAAATACTCAAATAAGTGTTTAGATGCATTTACAAGAACTGAAATCCAGGTAGCTTCAATGTTATCACAGAATATGAAGAAATAAACATCAAAGGGAGATGAGATCACTATCTCCCGAAATAAAGGTTTCCACAAGAGAAACAATCCTGGAAGAAAATTATCCTCTTTCCTAACAATATGGTGATTAGCCTTTCCTGCTTTCTCCTAATGATGAGGTGATGTAACTGGTCAGAAGCGCTGGCCTGTTTTCTGTTCTGCCTATGGTGGGTTGGATTGGATGAAAATAAACATCTTACATAACAGGCCGGCTGTGCACTCTGTCTTTTTTTTTTTTTTTTCCCAAAGAGATTTTCCCAGCATGAATTCTGCATGTACAATTAACATTGGAGAAATATCAGCTAAAAAATCTGTTAGCTTTATAAACAGATCAACAAATACAGTCTATGTATGCTTCCTCCCATTTCCCTCACCCACCCTACCTCCTTTACACACACACACACACACACACACACACACACCATCACCATCACCATCACCATCACCATCACCACCACCACTACCATCATCATCTCTACCCCTCCTGTAATCAAAAAAGCTCTATACTGAGAGGGAAGGGAGAACAGCTAAGTTAACATTGGAATTGGTCTTCAGTTGTAACAAAATAGAAGATTGCAGATTAGAGTCATTGTCTTATTGCAGTGATGTAAACCAGTACCCCTTCAGGGATTGCTTTCTCAAAATTGAAGATGATGAGTCAAAGATTATGAGCCTAAACAGAAAGATGCATCCCTACCTTGGTGGTCTTTATAGTCTAAAACAGCAAATCCAGCAGACGGAATTTTCCATTGTAACTGGTAATAATGGACAAAAATTTGGAGCTTTCTGTCATAAATCCTGTTTTATATATAAAGGGGTTTATCAATCTATAAGCTTTGGCATTTATTGTGGAGGCTACTTATGCAATGAATATATTAAGCTGAGCATTCCACTTGATTTTCCTAATTCTTAATGCTACCAGAGTTACCAAAAGGCTACAGGAAACATGAACTTGAACAGTCTGAATAAAAACTGATTTGAAATCAGCTATATAATTCACAGTGGTTTGGATGGAGCCCTAGCAGCCTTAGTTTCAGAGAAAATAATCACACAGTCTTTACTCAGTAAAGTAAATATTTGAATTATCTATCATATGCCTAGCACACAACAAATATTGAGTAACTTAAATAATATAGAATTGAACTGACGCTATGAGATACTTTTTCATATTGCTTAGTCATAAATGTAACTGTTACTATTCTGTAGTTCAAGACAGGAAAAGCATCAAAAAATAAATGCAAAGGAATAGATGATCAGTTAAAATTATCTGATCCTTCCTGTCATAAAAATAATCACCATTTTTTCTGTCCCAAGTAAAAGCCACTTTGGAAAGGGCCAAAATGCAACTCTCTTCTACAAGGTGGATATGCATAATGTAAACTCGAGAAAACTGGCCATGTACTTATGTGTGCATTACTGTGCATCCATTGGAGGTGTTTACCTATGTTTAACTATATTATAATATATATAATATGCCCTAGCATGCTACATACACACAGTATACACAGTATTACCTATTTGTTTGAATGGAGAATATGTACTCGTATGTCATTAGTCAGCTGTGTTACTTTGGGAAGATAATTGAATTTGTATTCTAAAGAGTTGCATTTAAATATCAACTTTGATTTTTACTGCCAGTAAGATCTTAGGCAATTAATTATACTTCTCTAAGCATCAGCTTTCTCATCTATAATGCAAAGACAATGATGCTTTTAAGAGGTGTTGTAAAGAATAAAAATGAAAACATGTACGAAAGATTCTAACACCGTGCATAGCAAATAATTGAATATGAACATGTATATGTGTGTATGTATATATATGACTTAATTATCAAAGTCATAGATATTTATTCAGTAGTTTAACAAAAAAGCAAGATAGAATTATTTAATATTTACCAAAAAATAAAAAAAATTGAGTTTTTAGAGCAATTATTATTTTTACTTGGCTTGAAGAATGATAATGACTCATATATTGTATAAGGATGAATAGCTATTTGCAATGAATAGTTAGTATTCAAATTAATTTCCAATTGCTGAATCAAATATATTTTAATGCCTATTTTATAATAATAGAAGAGAGTAAGAATAAATTATTTCAGTACTTTATTATCTTCTAGGAGACTTCAGCATTCTTGGGGAGATGATAAATTAAAGAAACAATTATAAGATATTAACATTATTATTATTACACTATGTAAGATATAGTCTAAGTATCTTAGGATACTTACATATAAGTATCTATGAGCCAAATGTATATTTTAGTGAATTAATAAGTTATTGTTTTCATATGCATTTCTAAGATTGCAAAATCTATTTATACATGGAAGAAATTCTTTATTAGAGTATAATACAGAATTATGATTGCTTCAAATATTTCCATGAGTTTTTGGAGAAAAATATTTCTTGAGGTAGTGTCTATGTTAAAGAACTCAAGTCTGGGAAGGTTTAAAGCTGATAATACTTTAAAAAATGAAACAAAAGAATGAACATCTCAGATAAATATCCCTGTAACAAATGCATTTCTTTAAAAAAAATACATGTATAAAACAAGAACTTAGAGATTTATTGAAATATTTTTATGTTGTAGTTATATGAGAAAATGAAAAAATGCTGTGGAATCATGGTCCTTATTTATAAGCTTTGAATCACCAATGTAAACATTTGTGGTGAAGTCTTATTGACTTTACAGTTTAGGGTTTTATTTTACTATTTCTGAGAAAATTCTAACTGAAGGAAATTTAGATTTCATGGGCTCTGGAAAGGAGGAAGAAACCCAGCTTTCTCTTTGTGTAGAATCTCAAGTCCAGATGCTGTCTTTTTTCTTCATGAAAATTCATAATGTATCTATTATAGCTTCCTAATTAAATTCACACATGTATGAATAATGTTTTGAAAATTAGTCACTATCTACTTTACGTATGTTAACATATATTATGTTTTAGAATCTTTTTCTGTCAAATAGCTCAGGGTGCTCCATAACTTAAAATAAAATGGTACTTCTATTAACTTTTTACTTATCTATTGGGTGCAGGGATTTTATAATATTGACACATGAAAAAAGCTAGAGTTATTTGTTTTCTAAAATGCAATTAAAATTTGTGACTAAAAAGTGTGTTTTGTTTTATTTTCTTACGCCTCCAAAGAGTTGTAACTTTTCATTCATTCAGCAAATAATTTTCAAATGTCTACTTCATGCCAGTAACCCTTGAAAGCGTCTGGAACATATTGGTAAACAAAGCAGAAAAATCTATCTTTTCTCCCATTCTGAACCAACAGTAAACTGAAAATACAACAAATAAGCTAATTCTATAATATACTAGAAGGTAGTCAGTGTTGTGGAGAACAAGATGAATGGTCAGAGAAAGAAGTATGATTTTGAGTGGAGTGGTCAGGTTTGGCCTAAGAGAAATTGACATTTAAACAAAAGTCTGAATGATATGGGAGAGCTGAGACGAGTGTTTTACTGCCAATGAACGCTGCACAGTTCCAGTTATCAGGAGTCTGGCACTGCCATTAGCTTAACTTGGTGATCCTGGCCAAGTATTTTGCTCCTTTAGCTATAAAATAGGAACAGGGAAAATACCCAAGATTGTGGTGAGACAAAATAAAACCCTTTATTACACAAATACATTGTTCAATGCCAACTGGGCCAAAAGCATTCAAAATGAACAGCACACAGTCTTGAGTTCTTGAGGAACTTGCATTCTAATAATGATTACATTCTAGCAATGAACAAGAACGACAATGGATTCCAAGGCTTTTGAGAGATTGCCGTGTATTTTGTAAACAAATAGATATGTAAAACCAGAATGGCCTTTCTCATTTGTCATCCTTTAGATTAGATACCTGCTCAAGATTGGCCAGCTCAATATTCCTGAAGCTTCTGCTTTTGCTGTCTCTAACTTTCTATCCTTGTGTAGCTTCTCCAAACTCTCAAGTCACTCATTCTCCATTTAATCCACTGACTCTTTTCCTTCTTTCAGAACATTTATAAATATAATATGTTTCAAGAGTTCTGTCTCAGTTCTCCTTTTTTCTCTGTGCATTCATTCCATGGACAATTTAAATATTGCATATTTTAAATATCACCTCTAAAGAAACATCCACCCCTCCACCTTACCCAAACTCTTAGCTGGCATACAAGATAAAAGGCTACAGATGAAAAAACTTAACTTTTTTATCACTAAGGCTAAGACAGAGAATTCAGCTTTACACAGTAACACAATGGGCTGGCTAACTGAACCTCATAATTCTTTGCCCATTTAGGAAGGCAAAACTTTACCTCTGCTCTCCTAGGATCTCTGGCTGGGTCTGAAACTAAATTGACATATGAAAGGTTAGTACCTAGGAGAAAGACATACAGGTTTTACATGTACATGGGAGCCCACCTAGGAAAAGGAAGGCCCCAAATTATGTCCAGCCATAATGTCCAGCACAGCATTGCCGAGTTTCATCAATAAAATTAGAAGACAATATTAGGATACTCATATAATAAAAAGCATAAAGATTCTCCAGGAAAACAACAAAAAAAATAAAACAAAAAACTAATCATGATAATCTACAGATATCCCAAATGTAAATATGAGGTCTCCAAAATTATCAAATTCCCAGACAGATGTTAAATGAGTTTTCAAGTTGAATTCTAAGAATTAATGACATTAAATTCAAAATAAAATTCCATGAGAGAATTTTATTATATCAAAATAAAATTCCAAGTTCGCAGAAAGAAGAATTAAAAATTCATCCTTAGCTATTCCTAATCTCAGACTTGGCTAGAGAATTTCTTGATGTTGGGCAGTTGAGGCTCTTTGGCCGTTCAAGCTGACGCTACTGTTTACTAGTTCTCCCAAACCTCAGAATTTTATACCTTGTATTTTTGTAATTGGAGGTTTTTAATTTATTATTTTTGTTTTCATTGAAGCATAATTTATAGATAGTAAAATGTACGGATCTTAAGTGTACAGTTCAATTAATCTGGAAAAATGTATACCACACACCTCTATTAAGAAGCAAAATATTTCTTGTTACTCCTGGAAGTTCCACTGTATCAATTCCTGTCCCTCCAGAAGCAGTCGCTCTGATTTAGCTTACATCAGTTTTGCCTGATCTAGAAATGCATATACATAGAATCATAAAGTATATGCACCTTAGTGTCCTGTTTTGTTCAATCAAGATGTTTTTGAAATTCACCTATGTGGTTATGTGTACACTCATTTTTATTACTGAGTGGTATTCTAGTGTAGGAATATGCCACATATTTATTTTAAAATTCATTCTTCTCTTGATGAATACCTGAGCTATTTCCAGCTTTTTGATGTTATGAATAAAGCCACTATGGACATTATTTTACAAAACGTTTTATGGATATATTATCATTTTCCCTAAACAAATACCTAGGAGTAGAATTCCTAGACCTTAGGATTGAAGAATATTTAATTTTATAAGAAATTACCAAGAAGTTTTCCAAAGTATATAATTTTGTACTCCTACAGCAATATTTGAGAGGTCAGGTTGCTCTGCATCCCTGCCAACAGTTAACAGTCTTTTTTATTCTATCCATTTTTAGGTGTGCAGCGGTAACTTACTGTGGTTTTAGTTTTTTTTCTTCACAGTAATGGAGTCCAGACGTCCAAAATTATTACAGCACTGGCCTCACACCAGTTTTTTTTCCAGACAATACAGCCCCCAGCTCCTAGAGGAGTTTTGCTCCCAGGCAAAATTATAAATCTAGTACTCAGCAATATAAAAAAAACAAACCACAAAAAAAATAGCACAAACTCTTTGGGATTTGAGTGAAGAAAAGAGTAGATGAAAAAATGCTGCTTGTTTTTAACCATACTAGAGTGCCAGTTAGACTACTCTACCTACAATCCTTAACCTATTGACATAATCTCAACTGGAAGAAATCAACAAACAAGAGGTTAAATTACATCCTAAGCCTTTACTATTTCTGGGAAGGGAAGAGTCATATATGTGTTACCTCTTAATGTTAATTTCCCTCTTTAATCCCATCATCTTCATTAGGTGGTTTCCAAGGTCACCTTGGTCATCTGACTAAGCTGGTGGATGAGGATAAAGCAGAAATGTGAATAATGTTTATATGAGGCAGGCCTGAAAACAATACACCATTTCCACTCATAGTCTACTGACTAAAACTCAATCACACGTACATAGCTAACTGCAAGGGAGATTGGAAAATGAGATCTCATACTTTGGAAGAAGAAAAAAATGGGTTGAGATGAGGTAGCACCTCTGCATTCTATAATCTATAAACCTGCAATACCAGGTCATACTTTGCCTGCACAGTCATTGCCTATGACTGCTAAAACAGCCAATAGTTTGCCAGCATCTACTTGGATATTCCTCTGATACTCTCTAAAAAGTCCTCAGACCTTTACTGAGCCTCCTGTATGCACCTTCCCGACCTTCACCACCTGACAGAGCCCAAGTGCCTTTCCCTTTGAATGAATGCCTTTGATTTAGACCCATGTTTTCTTAGGTCCCTGCCTCTATAAAAAATATCCCCTTTGCTTGTGGACAAGGCCACCACAGTCAGAGGACACTCACTAAAGTCAAAACACTTTGACCCAAAGTTTTAAGCTTTGGTTCAGGCCATAGCTGTTCAAATCTAGCCAAAATAAGCTTCCAGGAGTCATGGAGGTTAAAACATCTTGCCCACACGTAAGTCATGGCCGTGTATCTTTCAGGTCTTAGCTGAAATTTAACTTCCTTACAGAAGCTTTCTTTGACTCCTTAGAAGGTGACACAGTTCTGTTATACACTTCTTATTTTCCTAAGGGAAATTACCACAATTAAAACTAATTATTTGCATAATTTTTTGTTTACTTCTTTTCCACTAAGATATAAGCTTTATGGTGGTAGAGAACTTGTCCATCTTATACATTCATCACCGTTTCCCTCGTTACTAAAGAGAATACCCAGAATTTAGTAGATATTCAATAAATATTTTTGAATTAATATATTTAACCTTCAAGACAGTCCACAGTATGCCTTCCAACATACATCACCAGCTTAGATTTTCAAAAAAGAGTAAGTTTCCTCAAAGCCACATTATAGTCCCACTGCAATACTGTGGCTCACAATTAACCTAGTACCGTGTTTCCCTGAAAATAAGACCTAGCCGGACCATCAGCTCTAACGCGTCTTTTGGAGCAAAAATTAATATAAGATCTGATATTATATATTAATATTATATTGTATTATATTATATTATATTATATTATACCCAGTCTTACATTATATTAAAATAAGACTGCATCATATTAATTTTTGCTCCAAAAGGCGCATTAGAGCTGGTGGTCCGGCTAGGACTTATTTGTTGCGGGGAAGCATGGTAGTTGGAATATCCTTCATGTCCTGTCTCGGTCTGAAGGTGCCCTAACTATCTTTCTATGCCCCCTTTTAAAATGGTCATGTTCTCCAAAAACCCATTCTTGACACCCTTCATGAATTGTCATCTCTCCCTTCCTCCTTTAAACTCAAACAGAATTACATACCTCACCACATTCTTTATTGCAGTACAATGATTTGTATTCTTGCCTCGATCCTCAATAAGACTACATTTCTTTAGGGCAGAGAATCATTCTCTGTAGTTGTACCAGTTCCTGCTACAGTGCCTGGTACAAACCTTTTTCCTTCCAATGGTAATGGAATTTAATACCACAGGAAATAGGCTAAATATCACTCAGTCACAGACCTAAAAACTCATTGATAAAGACCCTATTATAAAAGCCACAGCCTCAAGATTTGGTTTATATCAGTCTGATGATTGTTAGCCGGGAACCCTGCTCTTAGAAGTTCTCCTCTTTCCCTTCCCTTTTTTTCCCTTCCCTTCCCTTCCCTCCCCTCCCCTCCCCTTCCCTTCCCTTCCCTTCCCTTCCCTTCCCTTCCCTTCCCTTCCCTTCCCTTCCCTTCCCTTCCCTTCCCTTCCCTTCCCTTCCCTCCCCTCCCCTCCCCTCCCCTCCCCTCCCCTCCCCTCCCCTTCCCTTCCCTTCCTTTCTTCAGTTTTTTTTTTTCTTTCTCACGTTCTTTAGCATGTAGACAACAATGGTGCAATTAAACAAGCACTTTACTTCAAATGAGGAATGTCTGCATTGGAATGTCTCTTCTCCTTACCAACTTTTACCAAGAACCATTTCCTAGACAGTTCCAACCAGATACTTTAAATTCAGTATCTCTTGAATTTGTAGAGCACTCTAGAATTAAACACTGTTTTCATTGACTTTTAATGAATTCTCCCCTACATCCTTTGAGGATGCTTTAAAAAGATCAAATTGTCTTCATCTCAAAACCAGTTCCCTGTACTTATTAACTTCTTTTCTTTTTCAATTATTTCATTGTCTCTCAGGCACCGAAGGTGGAAAACTGGTGTATCACACCTAATAAGTGCTCAAGTCCTAGAAATTGCTTCTTCATAATTTCTCCTATTTCTTTCCTTTTTTTTTTTTTTTTTTTTTTTTTTTTAGCAAAAGAAAATAACCTAATTTAATACATACATATGTATGGGAATCCCACATACATGAGAGAGTCAAAGAGCCCACATGCAGGAGAGGTTACATAATTTCTCCTATTTCCACTTTTACTGCCACCCCTCTTATTTGCAGCCTTAGTTCATTTAAATCTGTATGGATATAAATAATTTCAACTGTTTTCCTTGTCTCTTGGGAAAAAATTTCTATCACAGTCACTTTAATATCCTAAAATAAAATTATCATCTGACCACTCCCAGTTGAAAGATATTGTGACACTGCTCTCAGAATGATCTGCAAGCTGTGCTATCTAATATGGAAGCCATTAGTCATATGTTATTTAAATTAATTAAAATTAAATACAATTGAATAAATTAAATAAATAAAATGTAAAAGTTCCTTAGCTGCACTAGTCATATTTCGAGTGTTCAGTAGTCACCTGTGTCTAGTGGCTACCATACTGTACAGTGCAGAGATAGAATATTTCCATCATGGTTTAAGGTTCTATTGCACAGAGCTAAATCGATCTCCTAGCCTTAAAGTAGTTCAGGACAGGCTAAGTACAAATATGCTGCTTTGGTGTATTGATTACTTTGAGCTAAAATCACTTGCAAAACAATAAATACAGGGGAGGCCTCCTCTGAACTCCCCTTATCTATAATACCTAAAGACAATTCCTCCAAAAGGAGCTCAATTGCCATAAATCCCTTCCCCTGGAGTTCCGCCCACCAGGGAAGATTGACTCCTATCAAAAGAGAGATTAGAAGTCAGCACCACATCCAGACAAACTTTGTCACAAACTGTCATATAGCCCATCTATTCTTCTATGGACCCATTTATCTTTTTCTAAATATTCACTCTCCACTAAGTTGCCTATATCACCAGTTCCCTTCTCCTGTTAAGATGGTACATAAGCTCTCAAATTTCATCATTTTGAGGGGGGTTATTCACTTTTTTTCCTGTGATGCCCCCATGCACATAATATTAAAAAATAATAAATGTGTATGCCTGTTCTCCTGTTACTTGGCTTATTGTCAGTTCATTTCATAGACACAGTCATTGTAACTAGGAGAATAGAAGGAAAGTTTTTATTCCCCTATAGCCTGTATTCAAGACCTGCTACAATCTGGCCTGATTGTTTGTTTTTCAACCTTATCTTCCACTATCTGAACATTTATCTTCCCTATTTGAATCCTCCATTCCATTTAAGCCGGTTTACCTGCTCTCCACAAATTTCCATGCTTTGTGTATGCTTTCCCCCTAGGATATTTATTCTCTCCTCACTTTTTCCAAATCTGCCACTCATATTGGCCCAGTGACACTCACTGTCAGGGTCACGCAAATGCAGGGCCAGCATTTGAGTGTAGGGACCTCCTTAAATCTCACTTCCCTCTTCTACCTATTTAGCCCACAGTGATTTTTTTTTCTTACCTCTAAACAGCTATAATACCTATTAGTGTCTTTTAGAGAACTTGACGACCTTGACCTCACACTGTTATTTGACCAGTTGTGTGGTCTCATGGAAAAAAATCATAGGGTTTGTATTCAGAAAATATGGTTTTGCATCATGGCTCTACCACTTCCTAACCACATGTTCTTGGGCAAATCACTCTAGTTTCCACATCTGTAAAATGGCGTTAAAAATAGCACCAAAACTATTTCTTTCACTGAGTTTTTCTAAAGTTTAAGTGCATGTTTCTGTGAATGTTGTAGTACCCGTTACAAACAGTCGTGATAACAGAAGTCATAAATGTTGCTGTTGTTCTCAGTATGATATTGTTTGTTTGAAAATGATAAGATTATGTTGGATTGTTCATTGTACCTCCAACAGTGCCATGAAGAAAGCAAGTTCTTAATATCATTATTTGTTGAATTTGAACATTAAAGTATTTCTATAGAGAATATATTAAATACACATATTTATGTGTATAAATATATTAGTATATATTACATCTATATTGAACATTTTTTCTTCAACTAGAATTAAGAATGTAATATTTTAAGTATAAACTATTGAGAAGCAAATCCTGTATTAGAGTAATGGATTTTTAATAAAATGTGATTTTTTTGGTCTCTTTGATAAGAAAATGTAAAAATAAACTTATCCAAATAATTTTATCAATTTTCCCCCATGCTGTTCATTATTGTAAAATTTCTAAATTAAGCAGAATTCAGGAAAAACTAAATCCAAAGTAGTTTTAGATAGAGTTAGCCAAACACTCAATTTGAGATATCTTTGTGTTCATTTAGACTCACTCTATTCAATATTTTGAAATGATCAGGATTATTGCAATTTTTCTTTTCTTTTCTGAATTTTGCAAGGTTAGACTTATTACTGATGGTTAAAAATTCCCAGCAGCTTTCTTAGCAGCTGTTCTTTTTCGGTTGCAATGATGTGGCTGAGCCAGAATGAGGAAAGTGTTAAAACTTACTGCCCTACAGTCAGGGCAGAGGGCACTCTGTGTGCACACAGGTACTCAAGGAAATGTGTGTCTACTTTGGCAATATGACTTGGCTTTATGGGACTTTCCTGGCTAGCAGCAGAGCCCACAGACATACTACATGCCAGGGGTGAAGGCTTCCAATTGAAAGTAATATTCAGATTCAGTAAAACTCATCTCCTGGAAAAGGTAAAAATTGAAATCAACTCTGAGCGAGTCCTCATGGGACTCCACAAAAGTTTGCCTTACACTTTTTTTTTTCTTTTTTTTTCCTTTTTTTTTGTCTCATAGGACTAGGAAAAGCAAAAGGGGAAAGATATGTTTCTATGCTGGGTGGTGGGGGAAATCTATGGAGTTGGCATTCTTAACCTTCAAAGTACTGTACCTGTCTTAGCATCAAGGATTGGGCCAGGATACTTTTCCTTAGCAGAAAACAAAATTTTGAGGATATCATATTGAATAAGGATTCAAGGGTAATTTAGAAAGCTCAAAAAGACCTGAAGGGAAGTAAGATTACAAAACCTCACCTTTTGGTCTCTTGACTTAAAATGCTTTTTCATGAATATTTATTGAGCCACAGTTTCATGACTGTGAAGTAATTATTGACCAGAAGAAAAAGAAGAGTTAGGCCTTCAAGAAATTCCTAACCTATTGCCTTTTAGGCAGCCAACTCAGCTCACAGAGTGCTATAAAGGGCTGCCTCTGTGAAGTGAGTAATGTCTGGTTGTGTCTAGGACCACAAATTCTCCTCAAAGAAAGCTTCCTGCAAAAACTGGGATTTGGAAATCAGCTTTAAATGTGGGGGAATGCAGCTCAGTAGTTCTATATCTTTATGAGAAGAAAGAAGAGGCAAATATAATCCTTCCCAGCACAGGAGGAAAGAATTGAAACCAACTTTCTTTGTCTCTGGGGAAAATATGTGTTTTGTTTTATTTTTTAATTCCTGGGAATAAGTTACACAAATGCTGAAATAAAGTTCGGTTTGTCAGAAGTGGCGATTCCAAGAATTTCTCAGGAATGCTTGACATGTTAGTAAATGAATGATTGTGAAGTAAATTAACTAGAGCATGTACATATGTCTGGTAGATTCTTAACAATCTGTTTAGCTCCAGGTAAACAAAATGTTCAGTGTTGGAGTTGAGAGGGTGATTTAGCCAAGCAACAGTTTACAAATGCTTCCCATATGGAAAGCAAACCAAACATTTTCCCCAGTAAATGTCCTATAATTTGATTTCTTGAATTACACACATACACACACACACACACACACACGACATATACACATATGACTATATGTGCATCTATACACATATAGATACACATAGTATGTATATCTATTTGTGCACATGTGTAAATATGGACGAAGCTGTCAAGGAAATGAAAAGACTCATAAGGAATACTACATTTTCATGATCTTTCTTCGTGACTAAACTGTGACAGAGCCTGCGGAAGTTGACTCTCCTGTGAGAAGGCAGGGAAGGGTTATCAAGGCCCCTTCTTTCCCCAGGTCATTTCCAATTGTGGGCACTATTAAAGAAGGAGCTCCATCAGAACCGCCATTTGGGTTTGGGGTCTTCTCCTTGGGAGGGACATTTGTTCCTTAAGATACAATAGGGGGCAGAGTAAATGTATCTTCGAATTGAGGTTTAGGGCTAACTCTAGATTAGAGGCTTTAGGGAGGGAAGTAAAAAAGGGAAAGAGGTTTTCATCCTGCTGTTCAGGTCCACTTAGCTGGATAGGATGTGTTCCTTATGTTCACTGCAGCATTATTTATAATGGCCAAGGTAAGGAGGCAGCCTGGGTGTCCATCAATGGGTGAATGAATAAAGAAGAGGTGGTGCGTATGTATAATGGACTATTACTCAGCCATAATAAAGAATGAAATCTTGCCATCTGCAATAACGTGTGTGGGCCTGGAGATTAATACACTGAGTGGAGTAACTCCGACAGAGAAAGACAAATGCCATATGAATAAACAAACAAAACAGAAACAAACTCACAGATAGAGAGAGCGTTTGAGGGTTGCCATATGGGAGGGGAGTTTAGGGGCAGGGTGAAAAACTGGAAGAGATTAAAAAGTACAAATTTGTAGTTATGAAATAGTCATGGGAATGTAAACTATAGCATAAGGAATATAGTCAATAATGTAATAGCTATGTATGGTATCAGATAGGTACTAGATTTATTGGGGTGATCACTTCATAAGTTATGTAAATGTCTAATCACTATGTTGTGTTCCTGAAACTAAGATAATAGTGTATGTCAATTGCAATTGAAAAATTAAAAAAATATATTTTAAAAACTCAGTGGATGTATTATTCTAAATGTATTTAATTACAAGTAATTAAACGATGGCTAACTTAAACCACAGACAGTGTTATATTGGAGATAAGCTTGGCTAGCTCATGGAATTGAAGTAAATATCAAACTAAATCTCTGGAAGAGTACAAATAGAGTTCAGGAGTTTTCAGCAATGGAAGTTTGTAAAACTTTTCTCTAGAGAGCTGGCATTAAGGTGAATTAGGTGTTGCCTTTCCATTCAAGATTCCAAGTTCTTGGGAGAAAGAATTTGATTAGCTCTGCAGCTATGGAAGAAGGTGATAGTCACGTTGGACCTCCCTTTGGGCATCAGGGATGGTCACATATGTGAGAAATTGTAAGCAGGGCAAAAATGGCATGGATTACAAGGGAGAAGATTTGATTTTTAAAAAGTGCACATATGGCCAGAACAATCCTATGTTATAGCTAGGGAACCTGTGAAACAGTAAATAGCCAGATGGGTTGCAAACCTGATAAGAAAGGAACAACTCACCCCCTCCCCTCTGAAACTAAAAATCAAAATACCCATGTGCTAGTCTTCAAGGGCCAAATGTATGGGGAGATCCTGGGTTGATCACAACTTAACTCCTAGACAATTTTGAGTGGAGAAAGCCTACAAGAATTGAAAAGTGTTTAAAGAGGAAGAGAAAGCCTTAATTCTGGAGTATAGCAGAAGTAAGGGGGGAAATGGCATAATACATGTTACGGGCTGTGTGTTAACCTGGGACTTAGTAAATTAAAAGCTCCTGATTTAATTACAATCGTGTTCATTTCAACAGTTTGAGACATAAAGCAAGCCATTGGGATTGTACAGACATTACTCAAGCTCATTCAGATACCTTTGCTCTATTCCTATGTTGACCTCAAACCTTCAGATGACTAATTCTATTTTTCTTGAGACAATAGTAGAATAGAGACAACATGGACTTTTTAACACATACTAACAGAATCCCGCTCTGCACTGTACTAATTGCTTGAGGATTCAATGTGGTTAACCCATGCAAAAGTTCTGGGAACACAGTATGTTTTTAACAAATAAAACTGCATTTCCTTTGACTTTCCCAACACTGTGAAATAGATGCCCAGGAGAACAGATAGTATTCTGGTATGTGGAAAGGTACATTGCCTATTGTATTACTACCAAATTTTGGGACAAGTTTATAGAGAAATCCTTTCAGAATTTTCTTACCATAGGTCAGTCTTACAGAAAATCTGAGTATCAGATGAAATAAGAGCATCCATGCTTAGCAAAACTAAGATTGTCCCTCATCTTTCATGGTTGCAGAAAGGTGTTGCTGATAAAACAAGTAGGAAGGCACCATCCCTCCTTAAACAATTTTTACTACCACACTGTACAACTATCAAGAGGCATGCATACTTCTCCTGGATTGTGTATTCACTGCAGTCATTGATGAGACTATTTGAAAGATAAGGAAGGGACCTCTTTAGTACATGTTCTGATTGTTCTTCTTCGCTCAAGTCAGAAGTGACTTGGCTTCTATCAAACAGTTAGGTGTAGGTTAGTTGTGAATGATACTGGAAGGATTCCTAGGTATATTAGAAGTACCCAAATATGTGTATGTGTGTACCACACAGTTCTCAGTTGATATGTACTGAAATTTTTGCTAGTAAAATTTTGAGAGAAGATAAATCAACTTGTTTAAAATGTCGTGGGGAAGTTTGTCATTTGAAGCTAACCACAAATAAAAATCCATTTGTCAAATGTTTGTTTTTCAGCAAACTGGATTTGCTGAAATACATAACTCATGCTTTATGTGAATCCACAAATTCTAATATCAAAGGGAGAGTGGCTCCCTAGTGACCATCAGTTCACACACACACACACACACACACACACACACACACACCTTCTCCCCCAAATAGCCATACATAATTAACCGATGAATGAATTGAAAGCTCCTGCAGTATGTGTGGCCACTGGTGAAGAAGCTCTATTCTGCTACTTCAAATAAATACAACTAAACTCCTGCCAGGGATTGTATCAGACAAACAATAGCAACACTGTCTCTTGACTATAGATTCTGCCAGGCCTTTGAGCCTTTGGGAACCAAACAGATGGAATTCTTCACCAAGCTATGGCTTTGCCCCCAGAAAGCATCTTTGTTATGACAAATGGCAGCTTGTATTCATCCATCTCCACTACTGGTGGGAAGGGAAAGAGTCCCCACCACAGAAAAAATTAAAACTGGAAAGAATCCCATAGAATATCCCAGCCAATATTTTCAGACTTCTGAATTTCATGAACTAGCAACATTTGAAAACATAACTAAAATTTTTAGAAAATAAAATAACTAGGGAGAAAAATGGCAGATATTGACAGGATTTGTTTAAGGTGAAAAAAAAGTATTAAAAAAATACCACTGCTAGTTTAAAGATGGCAGTTTAGATTTAGCACCTCTCTTTTATTCCTTAGAGATCATCATAGGCAGAAAGGAGACCAGCAGTACCAGCAGCAGTGCAAAATACAGTTTCAACAAAACAGGAAACAACAGGACCCCCAAATTTTGGAGTAGGTGAGGTGTTTCCAAGAGCAGTGGCAATGGAACAGGAGTGTGGCAGAGAGCATGAAAGCTACACATTTCAGAATATCAGAGTACTTTTCTGGAGACATTTGCTGAAGAGGGAAAAGGGGGCAAATATATGGTGATGGAAGGAGAACTGACACTGGGTGGTGAACACACAACATGATCTATAGATGATGTAATACAGAATTGTACCCTTCAAGCCTCTGTAAATTTACTAACCAATGTCACTCCGATAAATTTAATAAATAAAGAAAAGAAAAGAACTTACTCTAAGGGGGGAAAGAAAAGAAAAGATATGAAAGTTTGAATCAAGAACAGTGATCCAGATAGGTATAGATATAGGTATAGGGATAGAGACAGATGATATAGAGATAGATAGGTGATATAGATATAGATGTAGATATAAAAATAGAAATAGATAGCTATAGATATAGATATAGATATAGATATAGATATAGATATAGATATAGATATAGATATAGATATAGATATAGATTAGCTATAGATATAGATATAGATATACATTAGCTATAGATATAGACATCTTCATGAAAAGTGCCACTGCTACCATTCCCATTGACTCAAGAAAAGTATGAAATAAACAAACTTTCACCCAAAAGAAAATGTAGGCCAAAAAAAAAGTTCTTATCATGAAACTCTATAAAAAATATACAACTTCAAAATTAAGTACTCAAAATATAGCCCCAAAATAAAAATTGATTAAAATATGCTACAAAAATCAAAAGAAAATAACAGAAAACAACAACAGAGATTAAACTGTCACAAGAAAATTGTTTTCATGGAGTGCATTAAAAATGATATCAGGTGTCTTGCCATCATTAAAAATGATACCAAAATATTTCTCCTGGTGAACTAACAATACAAACAGGAGATATAATTGCTTAAGGAGGATATGCCCATAGAAGAAGAGGATATAAAATATGACTTAGTAGAATTTTGGAAACAGGTAAAATAAAAAAGTAGAAACAGAAATAAGGATGAACTTGGAAGATCCAATCATTGGAACACTGAAGAAAAACTATAGTCATATACAGAACAAGTATATAAAACAATTTTTAATCTGGCACATGAAAAAGTGCTCAGAATGATTGGTTATCAGGAAAATGAAAGTTAAAGTTCTCAGTCAGATCCCACTACACACACATTAGAGTGACTAAAATGAAAGACTGAAAAGTGCAATTATTGGGAGATTGTGGAGTATCCTGACTCTCACACGTTGCTAGTGAGAATGAAAATAATCCAACCATTTTGCAAAAAGGTTTGGTACTTTCTTACAAAGAAACATGTATGTACCTTAGACACAGAAATTCTACTTCTAGATATTTATCCACTAGAAATGAAAACAAATGTCTGTTAAAAGAACATTTTTTTAAATAGGAGAATATTTATATCAGCTTTACTCATAATAAGCCTGAACTGGAAATAATCCAAATATACATTAACAGAACAAAAGGCATATAATGAATATTTATTCTGTGGAATGATACTAAGTCATCAAAAGGAGCAAATCACTAACATTTCCAATATCATAAATGAAATATCACAGACCATATGCTGAGTGAAAGAAGCTGTCTGTAAAATATCATATGCTTTATGATTTGATTTATGTGAAATTCTAGAACAGGCAAACCTAACTATATTTTTTTTAAAATCGGACGCATGGCTGCCTCTTGGGGGGTAGGTGAGCGGAGAAATGGAAAAGATATAAGAGAACTTTCTGGAGTGATAGAAATATTTTATGTCTTGATGGATGTGAGTTAAAAAAGTGTATCCATTTGTCAAAATTATACTGTCAAGATTTGTGAATTTAATTGTATGCACATTTAACTAAAAGAAGACAACTAATAATAATGAATAATCAAGTGGGGTTTGGTGAGGGAGTGGAAGCACAGATAAAATAAAAATGACAGTATTTTGATTATTCTTGAGGCTAAGAGATGGCCGCATGGGGATTCATTTAGTCATTCTGCTTTCTTTGTATAGATTTAAATTCTTCCCAAATAGTTAAAAATTCTGAAATAAGAAAAGACTTTATTCTACACATAGAACTGGCATAACACCTGAAAGAATACTGCTTTTTTTTTTTTAACTTAATTCTATTTAATCTTTTATTAACATGGTGACTCATTTTTTTCTTTATACTTACATTTGCCTGTTATTTCTTTACCAACTATTTTCATTTTAACCATCTAAATTTCTTTAAATGTATCTCTTTAGGTAACCTTGATTTGGATTTAGCTTTGTTAGTCAAACTGAAAAAAAAATTCTTTTAGTATGTACAATAAACTCACGTTATTGATATGATTGATAGATTGTCTTAATTCTACAATGTTGTTTCACGTTATTTTTAAAATGTTTTTACTTTGAAGTTTCATTTCTTTACAGTTTTGACATTTCTTTTGATATTTAGGAGGTACATAGTTTTGCTCTAGTGGTTATTTTTATATTAATAATTCTATATACCTTTAGTCACCTCTTTCTTTGGAAACTTAGTTTTCACTATGAGTGATATTGAAACTAGGCAATACCTGCCTCTTTCCTCATTTCTCTTTCTTCTTTTCTCCTTCTGATTCTCCAGTTTAATCACTGGTATAATTTTAGTTGTAATGCTTTTTTTTTTTATTCCTAAGTATATTTAATTGCTATTTGATTTATAAATTTCAAGTCATACTAGTATACTCCCTATTATTATCTATGAAAATATCAGGGAACTAATTCTACTTTCCATTAAGTCTCTCTTTTTCTCATATTTTTATTTGATGTGGAATATCTGCTTTCTTAGACTATATTACATTTACATACTATTCTGTCAAGATTTATCTTTAGGTTTTTGTCTTATTTCTACAGTTAAATCTATTTAATTCACACTCCCCATAGACTCTAGGATGAAGCATGTTTGGTCATTTAGTAATGGCAGAAGCTCATTCTCTAGTAGATTTATAAGGAAGTGTTCATGGGAATGATATTCCCAGATGTCTAGCTTATTCATAACTTTATCTGATTGGTTGTCAATGGCCTCATATTTGAAGGATATAAAAATCATATCTCATATTTCTTTCTTTGAGTGTCATAAAAAAATCATATCACTTTCTAACTCAAAAATATATCTCATTGTTTCCCTGTTTTGTTTTAATTGAGGTAAAATTTACACGCACTAAAATTCACCCTTTTTTTAAAGTATATGCTCTGAAGCTTCCAAATGCGTTCAGGTTGTTGTTAGAACTCAGCTTCACATGGTGATAGGATGAGGTCCCAATTTCCTTGCTGGCTGTGAGCTAGAGGTTAATCTCACTTCTAAAGACCATGTTCCTTGGCTCATATTCCCTTCCTCCATCTTCAAAGCCAGCAATTGTGGGTTGGATCCTTCTTACGCATCAACTCTCCCAGACCTCCCTTTCTGCCTCATTTGTCCTGCCCTCATCATTTGCTGTATCTTTTTGACAGTCTCTTCTGCCTCCCTCTTCTTTTTTTAAGGACTCATGTGACTAAATTGAGCCCTCCAGAAAATCCAGGTTAATCTGTCTTTTTGAAGGTCAGCTGATTAGTACCTTTAATTACGTCTGCTATGTCCTTTCACAACAGTGCCTAAACTTGTGCGTCTTTAGAATTCTGCCTACCTCATACAGACAAAAAAACTCATTTGATTTCGTTCATAAGGGAAATATAAATTAAGCATGTATGAAGATAGTATTTTTCACTACTACATAGGCAAAGACCAAAGAGTATAATAATATCCTGATGAAGGAGAAGGGTAACAGGAACTTGATATGTTGCTGGTAGGATTTCTTTTTTTAATTTTTATAAGAGTTTATTTGAGCCAAACTGATGACAATTGCTGAGAAGCAAGATCTCAAATTCTCTCTGCTGGTAGGAGTTTTAATTGGTATGCTATCTATAGAGGGTAACATGAAAAATCTATCAAAATTACAAATAGCAATACCTGTTTATCCAGAAATTCTACTTCTAGGAAAATTTTCTGCAGCTATCACATATGTACAAAATGACCTCTGTACAACGTTGATTACTGCACATTGGTTTTTGTAGCAAAATACTGAGAGCAATCTAAAAGCCCAGGGGACTAGTTAATAAGTCAGTATAACTTGATATCAATAGAATGCAATACACAGAATACATAAAAACAATGACGAACCTGTCCATGTACAGTTATGAAATGATTAGAAAGGTATTATTTCAAAAAGAAGTTATAGAGCAGTGGATTTTTATGCGACCAGTTATACAGAGAAGAGAAGCAGAATATATACTAGAGGTATTCACTTGCATTTGCATAAAATATCCTTGAAAGTATATGAGAAAAACATAACAAAGGGTGCCTTCAGGGAAGAGAAACTGATGGTAGCTGCTGTCTGGGATGAGGCCTTTTGGAACTTTTTGAATCTTGGACCATATAAATGTATAACCTATTCAATAGTTAAATGAGTACACTGTGTAAAGTTCTTGCTACTAACACTATCATCTCTTAAAAGTAATTTTTTTTTTTTTTTTTTTTTTTTTTTTTTTTACTGAAGAAGCAGGCATTTCATGAGCACTTCATATGTACCAAATAGCCTGCGGAGCACCTTGTGGGCATCATCTCTTTCCATCCTTAGAACAGCCTGTATGGTTGGTACTGTTCTCCTTCTACAGTTGAGAAGACTGAGGCTCAAAGAGATGTATCGTTGCCCAAGATTTCACAAGTACTAGGACGTTTGGCCCTGGGTTTGACCAAGGGTAATTTTATATCACAATTTTAACCACCACATGACAATAACACTGTACAACCAAAAAAAGAAAGAAGAATATAATCTTAGAATAAAAAAATATCCTCTTAAGTAAATATATATCTTTCTATAAAATTAAATGCACTGCCTTTCTAGTTCCCATTTTTTATGCACATTGGCACGAGTGCCATATTCGTTTTAGAAATATTGATAGAGTCCAGTCTGCAGCCAGATGCTGAAGTCTCTTATATAACACCTCCCAAAGAAGGACACAATGCTTCTCCTTGTCCATGAAGTGACTTCCTCAGAAAGCAGTCCATTCCATGTATGTGACTTCCTCAGAAAGCAGTCCTTTCCATGTAAGTTTCAGTGCTAGAAAGCTTGCACGACATTGGAGTGAAATATGCTTCTCATGCACCCTCCATGCCTCTGTCCTCAGTTTGCCCTGCGGAACCACCATGGAAGTTCTAATTAATCCCTCTTACTACGACAGCTCTTCAAACATGCACAGTATTTCCTTTTCAATGTTAATCCCTCCAAGAGTCTCTGTTTCTTACACAACAAGAATTCAAGTCTCTCAGCTGCATGGACAGATAATTCTCCTCTGCAGCACTCTACTTTATCCGTATTTTCAATAGAATATTTTACAGGGGAAGATTGACCAACAGAAAGGAAACAGAGGTTACCATGTCCAGTTGCTGAATATCATCCTATTAACAAAAATGAGTACAGATTATTTTAAAGATGAGAGGATCAGCCAGTTTACTTGTATCAAGCCGGCTGGCATATACAACCTTTAATTATTTTTCACATTTGCAATTCAGGATTCCCACCACCATTAATGAGAGAAACAGAGAGAGAGAGAGACAGAGAGAGAGAGAGAGAGAGAGAGACAGAGAGAGAGAGAGAGAGAGAGAGAGAGAGAGAGAGAGAGAGAGAATGCCTTGCCTTTAATATTATACTTATTCCATTTAATTTCTTTTAGATTCAGCTTGTTGAAAAAGGAAGAGGCCAGATTTAGAAGAAAAAGTGGAGAAAGTGGTGAGAAGTTAAAAATAGGAAAAGGAAACATAAAAACAGCTAAAATACACACTAGTATAAATTAAGGTATTTTATTCATTAATGGTATATTTATTGAAACTGCAGGATTTTCACATTAAATATTTGAAATACTTTAGCATCTAACGTATGATGTTAGCTTTGGGTTTGCCACATATGGCCTTTATTATGGTGAGCTATGCTCTCTTTATTCCCAGAGAGTTTTTATCATAAATGGATGCTAGATTTTGTCAAACATCTATTGATATGATCATATGATTTTTATCTTTCATTTTGTTTATGAGGTGCATCACGTTAATTGATTTGCAGATGTTAAACCAAACTTGCATACCAGGAATAAATCCCACTTGATTGTGGTATATGATCTTTTTAATGTATTGCTGAATTAGGTTTGCTAATTTTTATTGAGAATTTTTATGTCTATGTTCATCAGGGATATTGACCTATTTTTTTATTATTAAAGTTTATTGGGGTGAGAATTGTTAGTATATAATTTTTTTTTTTTTGTAGTACCTTTGCTTGGTTTTGGAATAAGGTTAATGGTGGCCTTGTAAAATGAGCTTAGAAACTTGCCCCTTTCTTAAAATTTTTGGAATAGTTTGAGAAGGATAGGTGTTAATTCTTCCTTGGAATATTTGGTAAAATTCACCTTGAAGCCATCTAGTCCAGGACTTTGGTTTGTTGGGAGTTTTTGATTAATGATTCGATTTCAGTCAGTTGGTTCAGATTTTCTGTTTCTTCTTGATTTAGCCTTGGAAGATTGTAGGTTTCTAGAAATTAATCCATTTCTTCCAGATTGTCCCATTTTGCAATATTTCCTTATAATCATTTGTATTTCTCTAGCATCAGTTATCACTTCTCTTTCATTTCTAATTTTATTTGTTTGGGTACTCTCTCAATGAGTCTGGTTAAGGGTTCACCAGTTTTGTTTATCTTTTCAAAGAACAAGCTCATTGTTTCATTGATCTTTTGTTTTGTTTTTTTAGATTATATTTTTATTTCCATTTTGATCTTTATTATTACTTTCTTTCTACTCACTTTGGGCTTTGTTTGCTGTTCTTTTTCTAGTTCCTTTAAGTGTTAAGTTTAAATTGTTTATTTATTTCTCTCATGATGTTTATTTTCTAGTAGGGAAGTTAGACAATAAATTCATAAACAAGTAAATAGTTTCAGATAATGATCTTTGTAAATAATATATAGCGGAGTTTTTTCCAGTGTATGACTGGAGTGGGGGATTGAACTTAGATTGGATGATCAAGGTAGTAATATCTGAGAAGAAGGCTTGAGTTGAGACTCCAATGATGAGAAGGACCATTCAAGTGAAAGTATGGGGAGAGGTGGGGCTTGCAGGAGAAGCTCTGGCAAAAGCAGAACGGCAAGAAAGTTCGGTCATGAAAGCATGCCAGTGTGGCTGGAAGGGCATGTACAAACAGAATGAATAAGATACTTGGTCATAGAGCTAAGCAAGGACAAATCTACAGAGGGTTTTAAAGATTTTGCTACTAAGTATGGATTATATTCTCAATGTGATAGGAATATAATCCATTTTAAGGCTGAAAAATCACAGCCATCTAGTTTCAATATATACTTCACCATTCAGTGAAATAGTCTTAACTGGTAAAAATTGTGTTGTATTATAACTTTAAAAATATTGAATATAATTGTATCAGTCTTCTACTTAAAGAGAAGTAAAACTGGCTGTGAATTGATAACTTCTAGAGATGTCGGTCATTTTGCCTGTAGAGACTTTTCCTGGGAGAGACAAGTTCTTGGAAACCTGAATGTTTGCCTAAAAATGTTAACAATAAATAATGTTGCAAATAGTGTAAAATAGTGAGTAGTAAAATCTAGGCAAATAATAATAATTCCACTTCAAACAAAATTCTTCCCTTCCCATGTATGATTCTGCACTGATAAAAGTTCTGTGACTGTCCCAGGCTCTCAACTACATTGTCTGTTGAATTTTTATTCTAAGCTATATTTGCTCTCCAGTCACAGAAACTGCCATTGTTAGAACGCTTTTGATCCACTTTATAATAAAAGATAAATGTTCCACCATGGAAGAAAAATTACACTTTAATTTAGAAATAGTAGAAAAAAGTATTCTCTAGATTTCTTATTTTACATTTTCTTTCAGTTAATGAAAAAAGTGACAAATTCCTCATGAAGTTATGAAACAGCTAAAAGTAGAAAGCAACATTAACTAATGCAATAAAATATAGTCTATGATTAATTATTGATTGAGCACACATTTCTGAATTAGGCACTACCCGAGGTTAGGGACATGAGCAACTTCACTGAGGGAGAAAATTGAATTTACCAGGCATAAGCTCCCTCCGGTGTCATGACTCAAACTTGACTATAATAATAATATAATAGCCATCATTTATTAAGTGGACACCATGTGTCCAGCACTGTGAAGTGATTTACATATATTATCACATTTGTTCTTGGTAAGAGTCCTTTGAAGGAGATATTATTACCTTCATTTTTGTAGATGAGGAAACTGGAACTCACCCAGTGAGCACCATATGGGGCTAGGCTCTCTCACTCCTTCGGAGGTAGGGGTACCTCTGCAACCAAGTTATGCCTCCCGATATTCAGTTGCCACATGCAGGTATGGGACTGTCTCATTTCACATTTCCACCCCTCCTACCAGTCACAATATGGCTTCTTCTTTATAACCTTCGTTATAGGACTTCTGTTCAGATAGACTTCAGAAGGTTGTCCAGGTTGATTGTTCTATAATTTAGTTGTAATTTTAATGTGGTCACAGGAGGAGGCAAGCACGGCATTTATTTACTCTGCCATCCTGGATTCCCTTTACCCTTCACTTTTTTGTTTTATACAAAATTGCCTTTTCATTTTTTTCAGCCCCAAACTCTAGGATTTTGACTAACAGTTCATTAAATAATCAGCAAATACAAAAACAAACAAACAAAACACAAAACAACAACAACAAATTTTTTTGAGGAAAATGTCCAGCTTATTTGTTTTGCTAAAGTCCACTTCTTTTAGGAATTAACTCACTTTCTGCCTGGGAAAGAATTAAGTCAGACTTAAGCTTTCAGAAAACTTCCTCTCTCCCAGGTCAAGTATTTAATTCAATTCAATTGCAAAATTATTTCTTTATATCTACCATGCTTTGGGAACTCTGTTTATTGGGAAACAAAAATTAATAAAATGAGGCCTGCACTCAAATATTTTACAGTTTTGTTGGCGCGAAAGGGAAACAGACAACTATAATGCAGTATACTAAGAGCTATGATTGGGTAAAACAGGGATGCCGTGAAAACCTTGGAGTAGTGTGTATCAGTCAGCTTGAGCTGCCATAACAAAATCCATAGACTAAGTGCATTAAGCTCTGAAGGCTGGAAAGCCCAAGATCAGGGTTCTGGCAGTTTTGTTTCTGGATAGAGTTTTCTCTTCCTGACTTGCAGAGGACTTCTCACTCTGTCCTCACATGGGGGTGAAGGGGCGAGACTGAGAGAGAGAGAGAGAGAGAGAGAGAGAGATCTGGTCTTTCTTCCTCTTCTTATAAGGGCACCAAGCCTAACATATTAGGGCCACATCCTATGACCTTTATGACCTTTATTACCTTCTTATAAGCCCTTTCTCTAAATATGGTAACATCTGGGGTTAGGGTTTTAACATTTGAATTTGTGGACACACAATTCAAGCCATAGCAAGGCATGTAAGGCAGAGAGAGACTGATAGACATCATGGGAGAACAGCAACCTGAGAGTAGTCATTTTCATTGGTCAGGGAAATGGTTAAGACCTTCCAGGTAGAGGGGACAGTTAAGCACATATGGGAGCAAAAAATTGAATAATGACTATTGATGGCATACAAAATGTAAATCAGGGAGAGAGGCCACTGTTGGGGTCTGGAGATCTATATTCAGGTGTCACCAACTGACTATAAGCAATAGGATGATAGTTCATTTCAGACTGAATGTGATCACCAAGGCAGTGAGTGTAGACAAACAAAAGTTCTGGTGATTAAGCCCTGGTTTGCTGAGAAGAGGAGGATCCAGCAGAGGAGACTGAGAAGGAGTGACCAGTGAGGCAGGGGAAAGGAAAGCCATAGAGTGTGAGTCCTGGATACCAAGTGAAGCCTGTGTTTCAAGGAGGAGAAACTAATCAAGGGTCTTAAATAGTACTGATATGTCTAGGAAGGTGTACACTGAGGACTGACATTGTATTCACAAAGTAGAGGGTGTTATTAGTAACCTAGACCAAAATAGTTTATCTGTAGTTGTGAAATAAAGGCCTGGCTGAAGCAGGTTCAAGAAAGATGGGTACAGCATGTATATAGATAAGATTTCAGGAATTTTGCTCTCAGTTTAAACAATGGAGGGCATACAATATGGGGACAGGTCCAGGTTCAAACAGCGCCCCTTCAAGCTCCCCAAGGCATCTACCTGCTCTAAAATCCACACTCTGTTCTGAAAATGTAAGTTTTTATTTATGTCTAAAACCACCTGGAATGCATTTGACTGTCTTAAAAACAAAAAGTTTAACTGAAAATAACCGACAAGCCCACATTTTGAAATATGAACTATATGTAGTTTACTAAACAGCCTCTAAAGCTTGATTATATATTTAGCTAATAGAAAATTACACATTTTTGGCTTTGGTTTTGACTTCAATTACTCTTCTAGATAAAAATCAGTAAACGCTTTAGCCATGTTAAGTTAGGGGAAGTATCTCTGTTCTGGCTTTATTCAAATCTGCATTTTTATGTTTGGAGGTTCTAGTCTATTCTTTATCTGTTATTATTTACTTCTCTTACCTTATAAATTACAATGGTCATTTTTTATAATAGTTACCTCCTTTTTTCTGTTTTTTGTTTGTTTGTTTTGTTTTGTCTTGTTTTGTTTTGTTTTGATTGACTCTGGATAATTCTTATTACTTTGAGTGTTGTGCATTTAACTAAATACTGTAACTCATCAAGTATAATACATACCTAAGATTTCTACTTATATCCATACGCTCTTTGATATATTATGAGTTTCCCTGGGTATGGCTTCCTTTGATCTGCACATAATTCTTGTGGTTTTGTGAATTTTTATTTCATGTCCTCGTGCAGCAGAGATATCCCAGGGTGACCCCAATGATTCACAACTTTGTGTAACTCTCCCTTTGGGTGCAGGTGGAAACTGTAATTTACTTCTATCCAATGGAACATGACAAAGGTAACAAGATGTCACTCATATGATTCTGTTATGTTATATAAGACTGAGACTGGAGAGAGAATCTCCTGATAGCCTTGAATAATCCCACGGCTATTGTGAACTCCTTGTGGAGGGGTCCAATGGCAAGGAACTGTGGTGCCCGCTAGGGCCTGAGGGTGGCCTTCCACCACAGCCAATACAAAGCCAGCACGCTCAGTCATACAGCCTCAAGAAAATCGATTTTTCTAACAATCTAAATGAGCTTGTAAGAGAATTCTTCCCTGACATGCTTCCAGGTAGGTGTATGAGACCCTGATCATTAGTCCCAATTAAAACATGCCCAGACTCTTGACACACAGAAACTATGAGATAATGGATATATGTTGTTTTAAGCCACTAGGTTTGAGGTAATTTATTATGAAGCAAATGAAAACCAATACACAAAGCTTTATGTGTGTGTGTGTGTTTTTGGTGTTTTGTTTGTTTGTTTGTTTGTTTGTTTGTTTTTATTAAGAGCATGTCTCTTGTGTACACATCCACGGCTATTTTTTTTGTTTTTTTTTATTGTTATTATTTTTTCTTTACTGATTACTCTTTCTTTTGTATTAGTTTCAGGTATAGTTTTTAGACCCACTCTGTTGTTAAGGAGCTGTGTGTGTTTCAACAAATTTAAATTTATATCAATAGTTATATTGAATCATTTCTATTATCATATTTTGTATTAATTATTTATGTTTTTGTTTGTTTGTTTGTTTCTTTGTTTCCTCATTTCTGGTTTTTAATTGAAAAGCTTGAGTACCCTTCTTCTTGCTTAAAAATTACACATTCTGTTTTGTTCTTTTAGTGGTTGCTGTTAATATTTATATTTATAATTATTTAACCTTACTTATTACTTCTTCCTACTAATATCCCTATTTTTCCCCTGACAAGACAAGTATTTTAGCATGCTGTCCTATCAATGTGGTCTCTCTCATGCTATTGTATTGACATTATTATCATTCTAGTTAGCAACTATTGTACCACCTCAATTTCCCTTGCTTCTGGAGCATCCCCCAGACTGTATTCTTAAAGAGAATTTCTTTTAAAAGTGTTTTGATTTGAATCTTTGGCAAAGCCCATGAGGTCTTATATGACTAAGTATATTTTCATTTTGTCTTCACTTTGGAGTGACAATTTTATTGGTTATAAATTTGGTTCATGGCTTCTTTTATTTCAAAATTTAAAAAATTGTTGTTTCATGACTACATAGGTTTTATTGCTTCTATTAGTGTGATCAAATGTACTTCTTATTCTTCCATAGGTAATCAGCTTTTTATCTCTGAAAGCTGTTAGATTTTCTTTTGGACTTCGATATTCTTAAACGTCACTGTCATGTGTCTAGATGTAGGTGTTCCCCTTGTCCTTCCTACTTAAGCACTTTAGGAACTCTTTCATCCTAATGTCTTTCATCTCATTAATGCTGAATTTATCTCCATTATTTCTCCAAATATTTCCTTGTCATCGTTTTTATTTTTCTCTCCTTAAGTTCCTATTATTCTCATGTTGGGACTGCTTCTCCTACGCTCCACATCTCTTAGCTTTCACTTATCCTTTCCTGCACTCCTCTGGTCTTCCAACTCACCATTTCCTTCTCAAGTTAGAGCCACCTTCTGTTCAAAAAATCTCATCCACCGGTTTCTCTACTTCAACTATTATAGTATTCGTACCAAACATTTGGACGTACTTCCTTTTTTATGATTTTTGTTCCCCTTGCTTGATGCTGTTAATATCATCCCTTATATTCTTTAATATATTCGTTATGACTGTTTTTAATTTTTGGCTCATCTATTCTAATAGCTCTGCTTCAAAAGGTACTATGTTAATTCTATTTTAGGTAGTATAGATTAATATGTTGTTTAGGTTTTTTACCTTTCTTTTACAGTAATATTATTCTTCAAGTCTCAATTTATTTTGTCTTGTGACTTCACATTTAGCGCTTTTTTTTTTTTTTTTTTTAATCCTGGAGAGGGGCCCAAGGCAGGCTGTGGTCTGTGACAATAGTGGTAAATTTAGAAAGATGAGGGAGAATGAAGTGTAATACAGAGAACTCCTAGCACCACAGGCCCACTTCCCCAGGGAAATCCTCAGGCCCAACTTAATCTTTAGGAGAAGCAGTATAGGGAGATGGAATTTCCCTAGGTTATAATCCATCAGTCTGGGAGATATGGAAGGGAGAGAGAGGAGGAGGCAATGCTCAGGGACATCATTTATTCTGCAATTGTTTTTATCAACTCCTTGCCATAGAAAGGATTCCCGTGGCCTGTATACTACCCAATGGATACCAGCAGCAGCAGAATGGTCCATCGGGATCTAAAGTTATGGGGTAATCAATGATTGTGCCACACACCTTGTACCAGACACCAAGAAGCAAGAGCAAATGCTCCAATTCAAGGTCAGTCTGCAATGCAGCAGCAGCCTTCTCCTCCACTCCCACAACTGCTCCCTCCCCCACGCCGTCAAAGTGCACCAACTCAAACAATTATCATCGTTGGATTTTAGGGAGGGCCAGCAGCTTATGCCAGCTCACTGTTTTCATGGCATTCGTCTTCTTTATGCAGTCAGGTCTGTCTCTACATCGGCTCTGAGCTTCAGCAGAGAGATGACTTTTTTTCTAGAAGAGGAAATCTTCTAAGTCCAATAAAATTGAAAAGTACTACCAACCCCACAAGGCTCATGAACTCAAATATTTTGGGAATCAAACATCAATTCCTTTTTTTGCAGCTGTAGCCACTTTGGATGTTATTGTTTAACCAGTTCAATTCATTTGTGTAATTATTTAATACAACTGAACATTCATATCCACTCCCAATAATCTATATGAGAACCAGAAGTCCTAAAAAATGGTGACACAGCTCATTCACTGTTAGTCAAAAAACATTCATTGAACAATTTCCATGGGCTAGTCTCTGGGCTATGGGCACAAAAATGACTAAGAGTAGGTACTTGTCTTCAAGGGGATCTTCACTGAACAATTTATAACTGGTATAACATTTTAAGTAATTACAATTAAGTACATTCATAGAATTTGTAAAGTCCTAGTGGAGCATAGAGAAAGGAATTCCTAACTTACCAGGCAACAGTACAAAGATTTCCCAGAGAAGTCACCTGATGATGTGGCACAGTGTCAAGGTCACAGTGTTCTGGACTCTCGGCAAACTTCTTATTAACCGGCCTACCCTCAGCTACTGCAAAGTCTCTATGCAAGGACCCTGCCTGCCATTGCAGAAAACAAAATCCAAATAATCTGATCTGATTATCACTTCCTGAGCCTACAAGTTGTTTGCTAAAGCAGTTTGGTTTATACCAGATCTGGACCCTTGGAAGTACGGTTTGTGGCAAGCCAGAGCATACCTGTCCACGTGAGGGCTAGCATTTATACCAAGGGGTGAGCACCTGTACGTTTGAAACCCTGACATTTGGTCATATACATATTCCAGATGAAGATATGAAAACCATGAGAAGTTTATTGCATGTTTTGTTACTATTTCATTTTTACTATTTGCTCTATCTGGGACCACTGAATAAGTCAGTGCTGTGAGCAGAGTTAGAAGTGACAGCTGTTGAACCTCCAGCATGTACCTTAATATTCAATCTTTATGAGCCCTATAATGATGTAGTAATGTATACCTCACCTATCTCATCTCATATTCTGACTCTTTGTTTCAATGTGTTTCTAATTCAATTATGAAACAATTGTGCAACTAAAATGAATCAATTATTTATTTAACCAAAATGTATTGGTGTTACTATGTCTCAGATATTGGGGTAGCTGCTAGGAATATACAAGTAACCAACACAAAGCATCCCTACTTTACAGATTTTACAATCTTATGAGGCACACAAAGCATTGACCAAGTAATATAAATGTGATATAGATGTGATAAATGCTATAAAAAAGGAAGTACAGGGTTCTGTGAAAGCAGAGGAGAGGGGCTTAAAAAAGTGGCTTCCTCTGAAGAGCTACTGTGAGAACCTGAGATTTCACATTAAAATCCATAGGGCTGGAATTGTATGCTTCATTTTTTAGGGGTTGTGTTGTGAATGGCTGTGCTTCTGACATCAGAATACCCATGAGGGATCTCAAAGCCACAGGATAAACACAATGCATATTCCTAGAGCTTGAGTTTCACTTGAAGATTTGAGAAAACAAACATATTTTATATTAAAACAAATATAGATATATTGTGGTGTATACTGTATGCATGTTAAAGATAAAAGATGAAACTTCAAAGAAATTTCATACTTGCTGTGATTCCCTTTGAACTACACCCCCAGACTCCCTAGGGGTGTATATTCATTCTCCTCTGCCTTTAGGGGTACTTTATTAACAAAAAAATCATGTTTATCAAGCAGTAGAAAGAGCACGGATTCAAACATATTTGTATTTCAGGCCTGGCGCCACTAAAAATAGCTGGGTAAACTTCACCAAGCTAGGAAACCCCTGTGACTCAGTTTCCTTGCGTATAACATAGAGCTAATGCTGACCTCTTAACATTGTTGTGAAGATTTAATGAGAGCGCAGATGAAAAAAAATCCAGGGTGGTGTTTGCTACAAAATAAGCACTCAATCAATATTAGTTACCAGTTCCCAATATCTGTGAAATCAATAGTTTTCTAACAATCTTAATGCTTAAACCCAGCACAGCTAGGGCAACAGAAGGAACAACCAAAGAAAACAGGCTTTGGAAAACCCTGTGTTATGTTCCCATCTGTTTATCCATTAGCATAATAGCTACTGTAATAACAGCTAACAAATGTGAGTGTGTGTGTGTTGAATCTGAAACACTTGTAAACTGTAATTTAAGGAAACCAAACAAACAAACCTACCCATTTCCCACATGTTGATGTATTTTTGCTCTGTGTTGCTATTTTTTACCATTTCATATTGATTATATATATAAAAAAAAAAAAAGCACAAAAACTTCTTTTGTGAATGGAGTATAGGATTAAAGAGTCTAAGAGCTCTTGGTAAACTCTGAATCAGTGTACAATTGTAAAGAAAAATTATGATTATGATTATAAGGATATGCAATAGAGGGCTCTGCAATTCTCAATATTAGGTACTCCCATACCCAGACAGCTGGCATATTCATTTTTTCTTAAACTCAATTTTGACTGAATTTTATTCTCACCTTCCATGTCCTAAACCCCTTGAATGAGACAAACTGAAAATTTTAGAAGTAGATATGCATAAGTGAGAAAAGTTCCGATTATATCTTGCTATTTTTCACATAAGATCAATAGATATAAGATTTATTTTAATTTGTCCCCAATGTTTTATATTTAAAATGGAATCGAAGGTCTTAATATTATAGCAGACTAATTAAATAGAGTTTCTACTTGTTTCATGTCATGTGACGAAGAGAAAAGAAAACATATCAAGGTTGTTTTTATTCTCCAATCTTTGTGACTTAAAATACGTGATTCTGTAATTAAAGTGCGACGGCATGACCCTGACCTGAGGCATACACAGCTGCTCCTCAGGCCCTGCAGTGAAGCACACAGGAGAAGCTTCATCAGGAACATGGCGAGTCTGAGCCACTGGAGAAGGTCAAGTCTGCCTCACAGGTATTGGTCACAGCGGGATCATCACCTGCATCAGAGAAGGCCCCGGGCAGTGCTGTCCAGTGCAGACGCAATGAGTGCCTGCCACGTCCTCCAGGAAGCAAAGGGAGGCTTCCATTACTCACAATCCTCCTGGTCGGAGTCATAGAATTATGGTCCTTCCAGTACAAAAAGAACCAAGAATTCTAGTTGCCTTAAGGCAAGACAGTAAACAACTGTCTTTGAATGGTTGTCAATGGGTGGATGTCTGGTGTTTCCTTGAGGTCTCTGGTAGTGGTTACTCTGCATTATTGCTCAAACGCGGGACTGAATTACCCTAACAGCTAGACATGGGCGTAAATCATCACGTGCTTACTGCATGGACAGTCGTACCAACACATTAACTTCCGTCCCTAACTTAGCCAGTGTAAACAGAACTTACTGCCAAGTATTCCCTTATTTCATTGTCCTGTGGCCAGCCCTCTCTGAGGTTTTTCTTCCGTCTGGGCATTGGGGAAAGGTGGCATCTCACCACATGTTCCACCACCTTCCATATTTGCGGTGGAAGCTGCTGATCCCTACAGCAGACAGATCTGGCTTCTGCCCAGAGAAAGGCAGGCTTCTTGTATTGAAGGAGAGGAGAAAGAAACGCTACACCTCAAGCTTCCATAGCTGTTTTCTCTATCAATTATTTTTCCTGAGTATGTAAAGAACCAAGTTTTTTTAGAGGATTTTCTTGGTTTTCTGGAAGCTCTTCAATGTATTTGATAATTCCAAGAATCTAAAACGAAGACTAGATGTTACACAATAAATGCTTCATAGATATCTTTAGGAATGCTAACATTCTTGGTTAATTTACCTTTTTTTAATGATTAAAAAAAAAAAATCCCCAAAAGACCTTTTCATTATTCTGTACCTTTGTGTATTTCTTAAAGTAAAATTTGTCTCCATGGGTAAAAGATAAGCATTTTCTAATGCTGGAGCCTAAATACTAAATCGACATCTTTCAGGAACACTTAGTATAAAGGTCAGTGTCCTTTTGTTGTAAACAGACACTGACAGCGGGTAACTTAAGCTAAAAAGAACATCAGAGTTCTAACACAATCAAAGAGAAAACTGAACAACAAACCTGAGAAGTAACAAGAGACAGGCAGCTAATTGAGATAGAAGGCACCTAGACATGTCATCTCACTAAGGGAACTTTCGTGATAGAAGTCAGGGTGCTGTTAGAAAAAAGAATGAATGATAGGTTTGTCATACGTATTCTGTTTATTGTTAAATATTCCTGAGATATTGTATTACAGACTTATGTGCATCCTCAATTATTCCACAAAATCAGTGATGAATGAACAGTTATTGATATTAATGGTGATCAAAATTTCGTCATCATTAACCTTTACATGCCGTTTTTCACCAGAATTGACGTCTTTGTGTCTAAGGTATGTCATCACCCTCTCTTTTGTAAAGTCCCTACTTTCTTTACCAGAATAATATTTCCAAGTAAAAATTATTGTGAAGAGAATCAAGAATCCTTACTTTCTTATCCATAGTAATAAATCACTTAAAGCCCAAGATTTTGATCACAGATATTCATCAGCATAGTGAATTAAATGGATGCCTATCTGTGATTTTAGTTCAGAGACTGGATACAAAGTTTCACAAAGATTTTTGAAGTGAATAACCTTCAACATGTGTAAATCCAAAAGCTGCAGCAGTATCCTTCCTCTTCCTAATGTAGTTCTGTTTCTGCAGTAATGTCTAATGACTCCTTTCCTGAATGCCCATGGTCTCCAGGCTCTGAAATTCTCCAAAAGGGATTGGCACATGCCTACATTTTCGATTACTTACTGTGTGACCCAGATGAAGGCTGCTCATTTTCACTTACATTTTCTCCTCATTTATTTTCTCACTCAGGGAAGGGCTCTGGGAAACAGCACAACTGAAATTATGTCTGGTTAATTTACTGTTCCTGTGTTGTTCTTATGCTGCATTGGCAGCAATAAATCTTTGAGTCTTTGTCCTCATATAGTTTGATCTTTAAGGCATGTGGAAAATTGACTTCTTTTTAAGGTGGCCTGGGATTGCATCGAGTGACATAGTTTAATTAGAACATCAATCCAACTGTCCATTCACTGTGGAGCAACTTGAGAAGAACCATCATTGATTGGAATAAACCTAGAAATTGTGTCAAGATTCCTGGGTTTAATCAGATGTACTTTTATAAGATAATTTGACAGCCCTGAAATTTCAGTGATGATGCCACTCATCTTATAAGGTGGTTGAGAAAATTATCTGTTATGATCTATTTATTCACTTATTCCTTCACTCTACAAATATTATTTGAGATTCTACTACACAGCAACCCCCATGCTAGGCACTGGGAACCCAGAAGTAAATAAAACAGAATATGTCTTATGAACCTTACATTTTATCAGGAGAAGAAAAATATTACACACACAAATACATATGTAAACAGAATAATTTCAGATAATGATAGGTGGTTTGAATGAAATAAAACAAAGTAATGGAAAGCGGCTGATGCTAGCTAATTTAATCAGGATGATTGAAGACGTCTCCGAGTAGATAACATTTGAATACAGACATGGATGATGAAAAGAAGCTGACCAGGCAAAAGGCGGGGGAAACAGCTTTCTGGGCAGAAGGAACAGCTCATGAAAGATTTAGGAGAAAGAGCTTGGCTTGTTGAAGGTTATCTACCTGGAACAGGATGGGCAATACGTTGAGCAGTATGGAATAACCTGAGAGAGGTAAACAGGGACTGGACATTGGAGGATAATAAGACATTTGGATTTTATTCTAATTACAATAGGAAACCATTGAAAGCTTTCAATCAGGAGAATAATAAGCTTTAAATATTAAGATCCTATTTTCTGCTCTCTTAGAATTTGTTGTAGAAGGGGAGGGTAGAAACTGAAACTAACTAGGATGCATTTGACCGGTATATATTGCCCAGAGATTTGAATAAATGTCCATTAAAATAGTGAGAACTGGAAAGATTTGGTATATATTTTAGAGGGTGAACTGACAGGATTTTCTGATAGGTTGGATATAGGGAAATTATGCTGAAGGAAGGAATTCTGGGTGAGGTATCAGTTTTTGAACTGGAAAACTAATTGGATGAATAGTAATGAAAATAACTGCTATGTAGAATACTGGGGAAGAAGTACGTTGGCAGGGTGGTGGGGGTGGAGGGGAATAGACAAATAGAGTAAAAAATTAAGATTTGGGGCATAAGTTTGAAATACTTTATAACCATCCAAGTAGAAATACCTGTATGAATCTAGATCTCAGGGTAAAAAACATGAGAGTAGGAGATATAGTAAACAGTAATTATTGTACATATATAAAATAGGTGCTAAATTTTATATATATGTGTGTGTGTGTGTGTGTGTGTATACATATATATATAGAGAGAGAGACAGACAGAGAGACAGACAGAGACAGAGAGAAACAGAGAGACAGAGACAGAGAAGAGTTAGAGAGACAGAGAGAGAATAAGAAAATTTATGATACCATGCAATAGACACTTTGCAATTTGCTTTGATGCACCTTTTATTTCTGAGACAGAACTGTAGGCTGGGGAAGAACAAGTGTGAAATGACAAAAGTGACCAGGAGTCTATAAGTACAAAAAGAATAATAGGGTTCTATACTGATAAGCTGGGAAGGTTTTTGTTAAGAAAATATGCAGTAGTGGTGGAATTTTATTCATCTACAAAGTTGCAATCTTCTTGGATTTAGAGAATATAGTTCTTACTAGTCATTTGAACCATAGGATAACATTTTTAATGAGGATTTTATGATTTCACTGAAAGGGAAAATGTTCTAAATCCTTCCACTCAAAATTGATGGCTTGTGTTTAAAACTGCCTGACACATTCTAAAGTCTGAACATAGATTCAACACTAGGTAAGCAATGCCAGTTCCTGTTTTGTCAGAATTTTGTCTTCCAGAACAGTATTGTTTGGGTGCAGTTCCCCTTTTTCATACTAGGGCAAGAGAGTCTAAATCATTGGAAGTAATGGAATCAGAAATCATCTTTCACGTTTTGTTCCCAGCCTGAGCCCCATGGGCAAAGACTCATTCTGTGCTGCCTACACAGTGTTTCCCAGGCTGCCTATCAGACTGTGAAAAGTTTTTCCAGAAGAAAGAGCATGAGTGGAGAGCATCCCAGGATGAGAATGCACAGGACAAGCCACATCAAGGGCCAAAATGTAGACCAACATACAGCTGCAGAAACGAAGAAAGAAAGTGTGCATAGAAGTAGCCAGAGTCATTAGTAAGAAAGGGAATATGAAAAACAAAGGGATGCTCAGAGGCAGTAAAGGGCAAAGAAAAGAGCTCAGGCCCTGGAACTAGACTGTCCCCCTCCCAGCCTGGCTCTGCCCTGAGGAGCTGTGTGACCTTGAGCAAGTGGTTGAACACTTCTGTGTTTTGTTTCTCCATCAATATAATGAAGATAATAATTGCATCTACCTCATAAGAGACTGTGGTTTAAATGAGTATGTATAAAGGAGTTAGAATAGTACCAGGCAAGTAATAAGGCCTTGGTAAGTACTGAGATTTTATTTTCAAATCTTAGGAGAGCTTAAGACTAAGTTTGAAAAAAATTATGTGAGGTGAAGTTTGGAGTAATATTCACAATGTCTTTATCCTTACCCAAGGACACTCCTAGTAGGAAGACACACACACACACAGGCCAGCCAATCATGGGGCAGTGTGAAGTGAATGAGAAACACACTTAAGGAGTAGCCCGGTGTGTTTTAACGTAAAAATAATAACCAGAGATTAAGGAACTAGGTGATGGCTCCAGAGGAAAAAAAAAGTAGAAAATTCTTCAGGGCATGTTATTGATATTTTATGAGAATTTGATAAGGCAGTACATCAGAGAGTGAGTGTTAAATTTGTGCAGAATAATAAAGGCTTCAGAAGGTAATAAGAAATTGGACCCTACACACATAAGGTGCTCTAAGAGGCTTAGTAATTACCTAAATGAAAGGACATTGCAATTTCCATAGTCACAATTCAAATCTAGGGGCCACTTACGGTTGACAATGTTATTGATGCCACCCTATCTTCTACAGCACAAGAAGCTTTTAGTATGAAGCAGTTTACAGCAGTTTCCTATTCATTTTACCGTCATCTTAATGAGATGTTTTAACCTTATGTATAAAACATTTTAAATACTAGAGTCATGTCATGGAAGAGCTTTGTGGTCTGAACACAACATTAAAAATATGAATGTGAACAACAAAGACACTTCAATGAAAACAAGTTCCAAAGGACTTATGATAGTGATACTTTTATTTTCATATTATTGAAGATGTTTACACGCAAAATTATGATGCCTTAATCCTATTTCCATCTTCTTCTGACAAATTTAAGGGGATTCCTTTATATTTGAAACTGTTCTAAGTTATTTCCATCAAAATTACATGACAAGATCATTACACTCATGAATTATTATATTGATAATCTATGCCTAATGCATCAACATAGGAATCAATTAGGTAATAGCAAGATAATGTTCCCCAGTAATTTCCTTTGTCAGGGGTCCCCCAAACCACTCCAAGTTTGATGATTCTCTATAAGGACTCACAGGACTCAGCCTGTAGTCTTATGCATGGCAAAGATTCATTACAGTGAAAGGATACAAAGCAAAATCAGCAAAGTGAAAAACGAGCATGGGGCTAAGTTCAGAGGAAAGCAGACACAAGTTACCAAGAGTTGTCTCCCACTGGAGTCACACCAAACATGCTTAATTCATCCAGTGAGTTGTAAGAGTGGGTTTGAAATATAATCGACCAGGAAAGCTTGTTAGAGACTCAGTGCCTGGGATTTCATGGGGGACTGGTCACATGGACACCCTCTGAGTAACATGGACCAAAATTTCAGACTCCCAAAACGAAAGCAGGTGCTCCACATAAAACATAGTGTTTATACAAACAGTTTAGGCACAGTGAGCCATGTGTACCATTTTGGGGAAATTTTTTATCAGTGTAGGGAGCTATTTGCCAGTCAAGTGGCTAGACACCAGCCAAGGGACAACCTTGCAAGCTGACTTTTCTAAGGATAGCAGTCCTATGCTCTTATCCGCACATGTACCCAGATAGACTTTCAGACCACTTTTCAAGACTGAGAAGAAGGAAGCTTCACTTTCCTGAACTTGACTTGCCTAATGAAACTGTCAGAAATGGTAGCATGGTTCCATGATGTAGGTCACTGCCAACTAACAAGTGTTTAAGTTCTGTTAATGCATGTTATCACTGCCACCTAACCATTGCTTTTCTTTTTCTTTTTTTTTTTCTCTTCATCATCCCCCAACCCATTTTTGAAGAAAAAAAATCTGATATACCCCTTAGAAAGATCAGAATCCCATTTACCAAAAGTATGTCTATCTAATTCTACTAAAAGATATCTTCACAAATATCAAAATGAAGAGGCAAATTTCTATGACATAGATTAAAGAAACTGCAGTCAATTCTTGTTTTTCTTCAAAATTGTAAATTCCAAAATGGGAGACAAGAAACATAGAAATCATTTTTGACACTCTCACCACTTATATTGTTAATTATTAAACTGTATATCTATAGGTAGATAGGTAGATAGATAGATGATAGATAAATAAATAGGTGATAGATGATAAATAGATATAGATACATACATACATACATACATACATACATACATACATACATAGACTGATAGATAGATAGATAGATAGATAGATAGATAGATAGATAGATAGATAGATGATAGATATAAAAAGATTTATTATGAGAAACTGGCACATGCAATTATGGAGGCTTACAAGTCCCACAATCAAGCGGGAGACCCAAGAGGGCTGGTCGTGTAGTTCCAGTTTCAGGTCAGGAGAAGACCTGTCCCAGCTCAAAGACAGTCGGGCTGAGAGAGTCAATTCTCCCTTCCTCTGTCTTTCTGTTCTATTCAGGCCTTCGGTAAATTGGATGATGCTCACACACACTAGGGAAGGCAATCTGCTTTACTCAGGCTACTGATTCGAGTGCGAATCTCTTTCAAAGACATCCTCATGACATACCCCAAATAATGTTTAGCCAACTCTCTGGGCACCAGCGGGCCAGTCAAGTTGATACATAAAATTAACCACCACATATAGCATCATTCTAGATGATCTAGTTGCAAATACATAAAATCCACCTCCCCCCCCCCCTTAAATAAGAAACACATAATTCGTTAGTTTGTTTGTTTTTTTTATTAGGTAATACAGCATTGACTATAACCCTGAAAATCTGCCATACCTATTATCCACACCATACTTCCCAGGACTTTCCTTACCTGACTTATATGAAACCCAACCATAGTGTCAAATGTTTACATAGCATTTTGAAAGGTTTTACTCGGGACTTTAATTTTCACTTCATGTATATGACAGTCAGCCCAACACCATTGTCACTTGCTTTTCAAGGATGGAAACCTTTTAATATGTTAAGGGCTATGACTGACCAATTTTCCAACTGTAATAACACTAGACTGAGATAACTAATATAAATTATTCATTGATGACTGCATAGCAATAGCAGGATACAAAGAATCTATACGCACTATCCTCTCCTAATTATTCTTTACTTTTGTGCCATGCTTAAGTCTGACAAAATACCTAGAGCCGTGTACTGCATTGTTTTCTTGTCATTATTATAGAGCAGTTGCATTGGAAATGCTTCTAAATATCTGTATAGTAAAGAATTTGACCTTATCCAAACTGGTCTAGCCTTTGTCCCCAGCTTTTGGGATGTAATGTCTAAACCCTTGGAATTTCGCGAATGATAGGAGTGTCTTTGTTATTCATGATAGGCCCCATCTGATAGTTCATGCTAATAAGGTGATATGCTAGGGCCCTCTGGCCATGTGATATCAGTCTGACCTCTGGGGAAAAGGAGGGCTGGAGACTAAGCCAAATCACTTGGGCAATCACTCAATTATACCTGTGTAATAAAGCTTCAACAAAAGCTCTAAACACCACAGCTTAGGTGAATTTAGCAGCTTGGCAATAATAATCTTTCCATATTGTCATGTATTAACACTACAAGATTAGAGTCCTGAAAACAATGGAACCTTAATTTGTGGAATCCTCCTAGAGTTTGCCCTATGCATGTCTTCCTTTGGCTGGTTCTAATCTGTATCTTTCCCTGTAATAAACTGTAACCATGAGTATAATAACTTTCAATGAGTTTAGTGAGTCCTTCTAATGACTTATTCAAATTGAGCGTGAGTTTTAAGAGTCCTGCCAAACTTGCAGTTGCTGACAGAAGAGAGGGCAGTCTTGGGGACTGTGCACTCATATTTTGAAATTTGCCTAATGCCAGATAATCTCTAAGAGCAAAATAGAATAGAAACACACCAACCTACATAGAGAGTATACATATGTGGATTTATACTATCTATCTATCTATCTATCTATCTATCTATCTATCTATCCATCTATCTATCTATATTAGGAGCTGCACAATGAAAAACAATTCCCTAAAATGACTAATTACTAAGTTTAATAGCCCCAGAGTGCTTGATAGAAATCCATGCTATGTGGCCTTTTCTGATATACATGTATACTTTAAATTGCCACCTATTAATGTGTTTCAGTTTGTCTCAATATTTCTTAAACATAATCCATTAATACAGGAGGCTGAGAAGTAAAGATTTATTTTCTGGAAGCCTGAAAAGTATATCCATATCTGTTAACAACTTTACCCCAACAGTTTATTATATTCATCACCATTGTCTATTTTTTTTTCATTATTATTTTAATAAAAGTTTATTTGGGTGACGTTTGTTAGTAAAGTTACATAGGTTTCAGGTGTAAGATTCTGTAATACATCATCTATATATCACATTGTGTATTCACCATCCAGGTTCAGTTCTCCTTCCATCACCATTTATTTCATCCATTGTCTATTTCTTAATGCATATTCCTGCTCTAACAATCTACATAGTGATTTCTGATTTTAGGGCTTGACACACGTTTTTCTTTCTTCCTGCAACGATTTTGTTTCCCACTCTTTGTCAGGTTAACAGCTACTCATCTTTAAGATTTAAGTTAAATTAAATTTAAATCATTATATATTTATTTATTGTAATTAATAATTACATTTATATTTGTATAAATATATTTATATATACATAGGTATGTGTATATAGTGTGTATGTATACGTATGTGGGTGTGTATCTAATACATTTGACCACTGGACGGTAAACTCTGTTTGGTTCTCCATTATATCATAATATGTTTTATATGATTCATGGAACATGGGAGATACTATTAAAAAAAAAAAAGGAAACTTGCCTACCATAACTGTGATCTTTGCAAACAGGATTTAGGGATGTAAGATATTTAGCAGACAGGAGATAAATAATAATGAGGTGAGAAGTTTAGCAATTGTTTCTCTCCAGAGGTGAAGAGATGGGTGGAACAAGAAGAAAATGTCTGCAGAAGATGATGAAGAAAGGATTCGGAGCTGTATACATTCTTTTGTGGTAAGACTAGAAATTCAGGAATAGGTCAAATTTTAGACAGACAGAGTGTGCCTAAGGAGCTTCTGGACAAGAGATTCACAATAAAGCATCAAAAACTCACTGTGAGACAGTTGGTGGAATCAGTCAGTCCATTTGGATCACGACTGTGGTGAGTAGCTTAGAGACTGTTCTTTCCCAAGGTCTGGGGCAGAGGAAAGAATCTATCTTAGGCACAAATCCAGATAAAACTATGAAATAATAAGACTTCTATGTTAAGCCAGAACGGGCTAAATTTTGTGATATAACGTGTACACTTATCCCGTAGCACCTATTTATAATTTGTGCCCCAAGATTAACCGTGCAAAAGGCAATTAAAAAAAAAAATCTCACTCAGACCATCTTTTAGTTTCCTGATGACAACACCAAGCTTGTTATTGCCCAAGAACTTGCACATGCATCCCCTGTGTCTGGAGCATTTCCCCAACTCTGCCTGGTTGACTCTTATTCATACTTTATACACCAAATTCAATGTGTTTCTTTCAAAAGACTTTCTCCATCCCACCCAATTTAAATCAGTGCACTGCTGAATTTATATTAGGTTGGTACAAAAGTAATTGCGGTTTTTGCAATTATTTTTAACCTTTTAAACTGCAGTAACTTTTGCACCAACCTAGTAAGAGTCCTAATTAGAGATTTATATGAATTATTCTTTTATAAATTTATGACAACTTATATACATTTTTGTGTTTGTATTTGTTGAACAACCTGTCTCCCTACTAACCTATTAAGGCTAGAATGATAAGAGTAAAGTATCTATTTCATTTATAACTTTCTCTAACTCTTAGCGTATTGACCAACACAGTGATTAATAAATACTGATTGAATGAATGAATACCAGTTGTGGATGTGTACTAAACTAATAATCCCATAAACAGGAGCAATGGAGAATTCAGAGGCTCTGAGCACAAAGTTGCAAATCCCTTATGAAAAATTCCTACTAAATCTGAAGTGATAAAATAGAGTCAAGCGTGCATACCTTTTTGCTGTGGGCGCCTTAATGGTTTTCATGTAACTTATCCATACTATGTTTTCTTTAAGATATAATCATACCTTTCAGGGCTGCAGACTATGGGTTCATGTTAATTCTCCTAGTTAGTTGCGGGTTAGTAAATGCATTGCGTTTTTCATAGTGTATTATCCAAAAGAAGAGAGTCTGTCAGGTGGAAATAAATTAAATTGAATTAATCTCACTAAGCAAAATTGGATGATCCAGACAAAGCCATATTTTGAAAGAGGTTTCATTTATGCTGAATAAATAAATTGTCCTATCAATGTCCACTAATTTTAGAAATAGAATTATAAAAGTAAAAGACCACATGACTGCCTATTACATTAGATGGTTTTTTAACCATGTTTTTCAAAAGAAATGAGCTAACAGTGTGGAATAAACTTGATCCTCATGTTTTTTTTTTCTTGAATCACTATATACCAAATATCCACTTTAGTCACCTATTGTCCTAAAACCCACATTAATTTCTACCAACTTTGGTGAACAGCCAATACTTGGGTAGGACTAATGGGACCTTACCTTCTGTAATTAGGAATGCCATCTAACTTTGTTACTGCCTTTGATTTGCTCTTAGCTGAAATCCCTTACATATGGCTGCTGCCGTTAATGGGAAAGAATATTAAATATGGATTATGTCTTTCATAGTCTAGCTAGCTGGGCATCTTGGACTTAATACTCCCATCTGTGACCCTTTACAATACATTAAGCACACCTTTGCAGCAGCAGCCCTATTACAGTTAATCATGCTGAGGAAGAGATTGCACTAAATGTATTAGCAAGATGCTGACATTAACCAAATGCTAGTCACATGTGTCAGGGAACAAAGAGCTAAATCTGTGTTTTCAGTAGACTTTGAGCTTTTAAATCAATGGTATCTGAGTCTTCCCATCCATCAATATAGGGATTGCTTGTCTCTCGGATTACAGCGACATGTGGCCACGTGTTTTGTTAGTAAAATTAATATTCAACTCATCTATTTGTGTAGGAAATTTAGATGTAAAGTTTTCTGTTTATTTATCCATAATGTGTATATGCTTTTAATAAAAAGCAATACACAATGAAATACATGGCATTGCAAGAAATAACAAGGTTTTTGAATTCTTCAGGAAAAAAATATAAGTCAAGCAGTAAGTACAATGATAACCTTAGCAGCATATAGATACACTGTAATAACAGTTTTCATTTTTGTAAACTCCATTGCCTCCTGTAAAAATTAAGTAAATGGTATAGCTTTATAGTATGAAAAATGTAAATGTTAATGGGAAATATAAAATGTCTGGGAAGAACATGTTTCTGAGAGCCATGAAACACAGAGAAAAGGAGACAAAGTTATTGTACAGGAACCAGAGAACTGGGACTTGCGTTTACCAAGGATGATTATTAAGTTGTATTGTTCTTGCTCAGCCTAATAAGGTAAAATGAGGAAAGGTCTGAGGGGGGAGGGGCTGATGGGTGGGAGTGCCTTATAATGAGGTTAGCCTGAGATTCATAAGTAAGCTCTTTAACAAAGAACAGACATTCCTGGGATTCACTGTGGGACATAGGTCAGAGTATAAATGAGAAGTTGATAAAAGGAGATTTCAGATTCATTGCTATTTAGGAAGAAAATGTTGTTGAAAAGAGTCTAACCTATCTACATGTAGTTTCAGGCCTTCATTAATTCTCTACACTTTATTAGCAAACTGTGCATAATTGACTCCATAAAATAGCTCTCATTCTCGGAAAAACTTTATTATATTTTTAAGGTCCAAAATTTCAAAAATACGTTTCAATTTTGCTTTGTGTATTTAAAGCCTTAATATTTATATAACATTTTATGTGAAAATTCTACTCCTAGGAATGATTATCTTTTTATTCATAAATTACTAGCTAATATATATATGGTATTTTCTGTGAGTCAGCCATGGTCTACATACTTTCTATACATCTACAACCTCAATTAATGCACATAGCAACCTTATGAGATAGGTACAATTACATTTCATAGGTGAGGAAACTGAGACACACGAAGTTCAAGTAACTTACCTAAGGTCACATGACTATTGGCACACAAGGCTGTGAACCCAAAGTGTCTCGTTTCTGGGGACTGAGCTCTTAACCACCAGAGAATATTGCTGTGGGGGCGGAGCCCCAGAGAGTAGTTTCCAGGCTCTCGGCCTCACATAGACAGGTGCTGGCTCAGGTAGTAAATGGCCAACTGTGATTGCATGGCCATCAGCTGTGGCTAGTTGGCCGTCAGCTGTAACCAGTGAGCCATTGGCCACAATATAACTGCTGTGGCTACGGGAAGGAGAGAAGAAGGGAGAAGGAAGGAAAGAGAAAGAATGGGGGCTAGCAAGAAGATGGCGGCTGGGCTGGCAAGTGTGGATGGCGGTTTGCGGACAGTGTGGATCCAGCCTCCAGTGAGAGTATAGTGCCGCCAGAGAGAATATAGTGGTATGACTCCCCTACCTATGGCTCCGTGGGTGTTCCTTTTTGGCCTCACCATATCCTGCGTTCTTGTATGGGGAGCGGGACCAGAGACCCTGCAGGTCTCCCTGCATGACAAATGGCGCAGCGAGCAGGGTCCCCTGCACGACAAATGGCGCAGCGAGCAGGGTATGGTGCCGGCCAAAGATCTCCAAAGGACGGTGGAGCAGTTTGTGCGTGTGAACACCCAGTCTGAGGAAGACCAGGAGGAGCAGTTGCCAGAGAGCTGGACCCCCGTGGAGGGGTGGGAATACGTGGATGGTTCTCCCACCAGCACAGGAAAAGCCATGCAGCTGCTGCAGAGATGGAGCCCCGCGGAGAGGTGGAAAGATGTGGACAGTTCCCCAACCAGCACAGGCCGAAGAAAGCGAAGGTCGTTGCAGCCCTGTGGGCTGGGGAAGTTCCTGCTCAGGCAGCCCGGATGCAGGACTTATAGTCCCAGGAGGTAACGCTTGCTGAGTCCTCCGTGGGAGATGAGGGTGAGGTCAAGGTCATCCCTCACCCCCAGGACAGCCCTGGTGAATGACTATGGACTATGGGGAATTGCCTTCCATCCCTAATTTAATGGACTGCTTGACTGTTTGTTTGGGAACTGTTGTTAGTGGAACTGGGGGATATTTGCTTTTGTCTCTTGACTGGCCGCCATTGAGAATATGTAAGCACCTTGATTGTGAGTCGCTGTTGTTCCAGCAGGGTACCCTGAGAGGCACAGAGAGAGTGGCAGTGCGCTGAGAGGTCTGGCTGAGCCCTGAAGATACCCTGGCTGTGCCCAGGAAGTCGGGCTGTTCCCAGAGAGAGTAGTAGAGCCCTGAAGGTACCCTGGCTGTGCCCAGGAAGTCGGGCTGTTCCCAGAGGAAGTCTGGCAGTGCCCAGGAGTACTGGTGGTGCCCTGAGAAACCCTGGCTGTGTCCGGGAAGACAGGTGGTACCCTATGAAGTCCAGGAAGTCTGGCAGTGCCCAGGAGTACTGGTGGTGCCCTGAGAAACCCTGGCTGTGTCCGGGAAGACAGGTGGTACCCTAAGAAGTCCAGGAAGTCTGGCTGTGCCCAGGAGTACTGGTGGTGCCCTGAGAAACCCTGGCTGTGTCCGGGAAGACAGGTGGTACCCTAAGAAGTCCAGGAAGTCTGGCTGTGCCCAGGAGTACTGGTGGTGCCCTGAGAAACCCTGGCTGTGTCCGGGAAGACAGGTGGTACCCTAAGAAGTCCAGGAAGTCTGGCCGTGCCCAGAAGCACTGGTGGTGCCCTGAGAAACCCTGGCTGTGCCCAGAGAGCCTGGCTGTGTCCAGGATATTGCATTCACCCCCAGGCTCCTCGCACAGGTCCCCTCGCGGAAGACGCTTGTCGCGTAGATTGTGAGGCGAGAGCCTGTAGGGGTGGAGTGTGGGGGCGGAGCCCCAGAGAGTAGTTTCCAGGCTCTCGGCCTCACATAGACAGGTGCTGGCTCAGGTAGTAAATGGCCAACTGTGATTGCATGGCCATCAGCTGTGGCTAGTTGGCCGTCAGCTGTAACCAGTGAGCCATTGGCCACAATATAACTGCTGTGGCTACGGGAAGGAGAGAAGAAGGGAGAAGGAAGGAAAGAGAAAGAATGGGGGCTAGCAAGAAGATGGCGGCTGGGCTGGCAAGTGTGGATGGCGGTTTGCGGACAGTGTGGATCCAGCCTCCAGTGAGAGTATAGTGCCGCCAGAGAGAATATAGTGGTATGACTCCCCTACCTATGGCTCCGTGGGTGTTCCTTTTTGGCCTCACCATATCCTGCGTTCTTGTATGGGGAGCGGGACCAGAGACCCTGCAGGTCTCCCTGCATGACAAATGGCGCAGCGAGCAGGGTCCCCCGCACGACAATTGCTTTCTTATTAGAATGTGAATACCAGCTAACTGAAATGATGAAACCACCTTAGGTGCGATAATTGGAAATTTGTTAAGGAAGTTATGGCATATCTACATAGCACATGATTTAAATATTATTTTATGCTAAGGCACATGATCATGCTATATTGATTAATCAGAAAAGTGACCACAGTCATAGAGAATGGATGCTGTGGAGCAGAATCTCCAGCTCATGAGAGAAGGACATGTAGTACAAAGAGTTAAATCTATGTTGCTCTATTTCATTGAAGTTGTGAACTGCTTGTTAGTGCAGCAAAACATAGTCCATCCTAACTAATGCAATTATTAATTGGTATATGTTCTAAATACAAAAACAGAATTTGAAGGAAAAGAATCCTAAGCATAGTGGTGGAGATAAATTCTAACCACCTAAATGGATTATACTGGAACAGAAAACAGCACAGAAGCACTTTAATTTAGTTGTCATGACCTGTGGAATTAGATGCATTCATTTTTACACACTATCTTTTAACTGTTACTGATATTTAAACTGAGTCTCCTTGTCCAAAAAAATATAAATAATTTGCTTTGAGAATTCAATAAAACAAAAAATAAGGCACTAGTAAAAAACTTAGGACACCATAACTCAAATCATAGTAGCTCTTATAATTCATGGGGTGCTCATCTCAGCAACATGATAGAGTGACAAGTTGGAGCTAGAGTTGCCCTGAGAGAACACCTCAATTATATTGTTAGACACAGACTCACTTGTGTTTATCTTTTAGCTGCTTTTATATTCTGAGCAGAAGAGGTGGAGGAGGGGCTTGAACCACACCCCATCCATTTATTTAAAGTAAAATGACCGTACCCTTTCACATAATATACATTTCACAAATAAAGAAACCAAAGTTCTTTAGACCAACTCAAAAGCCATTAAACCTGACCTCCCTTTTTTTTTTTGTTAAGTATTCACATTATGGGACATTTTTATTTAATGCCTAATATCAACAATTCAGAGACTGGTCTGGAAGAATTAGAGAATGAAAAATAAATAAATACATTTTTCCAGTTGACATGGAAAAGTAGGTAAAAGCTATGCTTGTTTCCTCTCATGAACACATCAAAATTACAACTAACCTACAGAAAAACTAGCATTGAGAATCACCTGAAGTCTAGCCAAACAGAATCCCTACAACTAAAGACATACAGAAGAAGCCAACTCAAGCCTGGAAGTAGGGGCAGAGACAACAAAGGAGCTAGTCCCATATCTGTGTGAGACCATTAGAAATCAGGAGGGATATCTCAGTTATAGAGGGCTCCCTTGAGAAGTGAGGGGTCCCAGCCCCACACCAACCTCTCCAGCCCAGGGTTCCACTGCTGGGGAGAAGAGTTCCCATAACTTCTATTTCTAAAAACCAGCAGAGATGTGGCTGCAGTCCCAGGCATTCCTCTTAAAGGGCTTGTGCACAGACTTACTCACTGACAGACTTATTTGCTCTGAGCTCCAGCACTGGGGCAGCAGAACCAAAGGTGCCAGGGACACACAAGGAGGAACTGAGTTGCCTGGCCTCCGAGCAAGGGATGGAGGGGCAGCTTTCTCCCAAAGGAGCTAGAGGAAGCCATTGTTTCTTTGTTGAGTCCTCCCCACTCCTGGTGTGCAGATGAAGGTGGCCACCATATTTGAGTCTCCATCAATTGCTCCACCATGGTTATTCACTGAGACCATTCCCAACCAAAATTTCAGGCACAACCAAGCTGTTTCCAGTGGCTTTTCCATATAAACTGCCTGTCTTGCCTAATGCCGCAGACCTTTTGTAAAATCTTTCAAAGGTTCATAAAACCCAAACAAGCAGCATTCAGCTTTGATGTGTCCCATACCTCTGGCTGAGCAGCCCTAAGCCTGGCACTAGTGACAGCCAGCCTTGGTTTGTGGTTGGCCCTCTTGAGGCACCTCCAAGCATAGTGCAGGTGGCAGGTATCTCTGGATTGCTTTGTGACTCATGCCAGGTGGTCCATGGAAGGGCACAGGCTATGGTTGAACTTGGCCTGTAGCAAGGTCTCTCCCAGGAGGCTCTGGGACTGGCATGTCCAGGGGCCTGCTTAGGATTCAGATGGAGCATAACCCAGCTGCCTCCACAAAGAAATACCCAAAAGGCAGACCTGGCATCATCAGAGTCCTGCTGAGGCAGATCCTGCTCCATAAGGTCAGTCCCTGCATAACAGCTCCTCCAGTGTAGTCAGAGCCTGTCCTCACAACCAATGAGCTCAAGGGTCAATCCCTCTGATTGACATGCAGAGAGCAACCAAGGCTCAACTACAACAGGAGGGCACACACAACCCACACAATGTACACCCCTGGAGCACTCAGCTCTGGTGACCAGGGAGAATGCAGCTGGGCCCCACAACACACCTAATACATAAGGCCACTTTACTAAGACTGTGAGACATAGGAGCCCTACCTAATTTGTAGAAACAAATAAAGAGAGGCAGCCGAAATGGGAAGACATAGAAATATGTCACAAATAAAATAACCAAACAAAGCTTCAGAAAAACAAAACAAAACAACAACAAAAAACACACAACTAACTAAACTGGAGACAAGCAATCTACCGGATTCAGAGTTCCAAACACTTGTTATAAGGATGCTCAATGATCTCAGCAAAGAGATAGGAAACATAAAAAAGGAGATAGAAAACATAAAAAAGAACCAGTCAGAAATAATGAATACAATAACTGCAATAAAGAACACGTTAGAGGTAATCCACCATAGATTAGAAGAAGCAGAGGATCAAATCAGCAATTCAGAAGATAAGGTATAAGTAAAAAGCCAATCAGAACAGCAAAAAGAAAAAAGAATGAGGATGGTTTCAGGGGTCTCTGGGACAACTCCAAGCACAGCATTTACATCATAGGGATACCAGAAGGAGAAGAGAGACATCAAGGTACTAAAAACCTATTTGAAGACATAATGATGGAAAACTTCCCTAACCTGGTGAAGGAAATGGACATATTAGCCCAGGAAGCACAGAGTCCCAAACAAGATGAACCCAAAGAGGCCCACACTAAGACACATCATAATTAAAATACCAAAGGTTAGAGACAAAAGCAGCAATAGAAAAGCAGTTAGTGTCTTACAAGGGAGCTCCCATAAGACTGTCAGCTGATTTCACAACAGAAACTTTTCAGGCCAGAAGAGATTGGCAGAAAATATTCAAAGTTATGAAAAGCAAGACCTAATCAATATTACTCTACCCAGCAAAACTATCATTTAGAATCAAAGGACAAATAAAAAGCTTTCCAGATTAAAAAAAAAAAAAAAAGAAAAAAAAAGCTAAAAGGAGTTCATCACCACCAAGATACTATTACAAGGAATCTTATTGGGCCTACTTTAAGACCAAAAAAATAAAAAATAAATAAATAAATAAAAATTATGAATAATAAAATGGTAATAACTACATATCTATTAACCGTTACTTTAAATATAAATGGCTTAAGTGCTCCAATCAAAAGATAGGGTGGCTGAATGGATAAGAAAACAAAACCTTTAAATACGCTGCTTACAAGAGACTCACTTCAGTTTGAAAGACATACACAAGCTGAAAGTAAAGATATGAAAAAAAATATTTCATAAAAATGAAAAATAAAAATCGGGAGCAGCAATACTTATACAAGACAAAATAGACTTTAAATCAAAGACTATAACAAGAGACAAAGAAGGACCCAGTAATCCCACTTCTGGGTATTTAGCTGAAGAAACCCAAAACACTACTTCGAGGGGACATGTGCATCCATACGTTCACTGCAGCATTATTTACAATGGCCAAGAAATGAAGGCAACCTGGGTGTCCATCAATGAGAGAATGGACAATGAGGAGGTGGTACATATATACAATGGAATGTTGCTCAGCCATGGAAGGAAATGGGTTCCTGCTATCTGTGGTGGGTGGCATGGATGGATCTGGAGGGTGTTATGCTGAGTGGAGTGTAAGACAGAGAAAGACAAATGCAATGTGATTTCACTTAAATGTGGAATCTAAAGAAAATAAACAGACAAATAAAACAGAAACAAACTTATAGATACAGAGAACATTTTTATGATTGCCAGAAGGGAGGGGGCTGGGAAAGTAGGTAAAAAAGGGGAATAGACTAAGAAGTACAAATTGGTTGTTACAAAGTAGTCATGGGATGTAGGGTGTAGCAAAAGGAATATAGTCAATAATATTGTAATAACTATGTACGGTGTCCAACGGGTACTAGATTTATGAGGGTGATGGCAGGGTTTGGGGGAACAGGATTAAAAATGTGAAGGGATTAAGAAGTACAAATTGGTAGTTACAAACGAGTCATGGGGATATAAAGTGAAGCACAGGGAGTATAGTCAATAATATGGTAATAACTATGTACGAGATCTCATCAAAAGATATGGTGAATGTTTAAATTTAAAAAAAATTGTTACAGTAAAAGATGCATTGCCATTAATCTTCCTTAAAATACTCCCCCTCATTTCAAACACATTCATCCCACTGTTCTTGCCACTTTCTGAAGCAGTTCTGGAAGTCCTCTTTCGTTGAGTGTCTTTAGTTGTGCTGTCATGGCTGCCTCAATGTCCTAAATCGATTCAAAACATTTACCTTTCATGGTTATTTTGACTTTAGGGAAGAGCCAGAAGTCGCAAGCTGCCAGATCCGATGAGGACACACTGTGATGTTTTTGTTTGACAGAAATTGCTATACTGGAAGCAATGTGTGACATGGAGCATTGTTATGATGGAGGATGAAACCAGTTGCCCATTTCATGTTAACGTATTGTTTATGATCCACATTTTATGGCACACTTTAAAATACTCCTTCTCTCAACTGTAGCTCTCAGCCGACTGCCTGTACCGAACAAGTTGAAACTTGTCACACACTGCTACTAAGTTTTGACACACCACTTGCCATATTGAATATCCCTGCCTTACTGTTGGATGGCAACTCGGCAGCAACATTCACTGTAGTTTTTGATCACACCTCATATAGTGCTAGGTGAGTACTAGACTAGTCAGGAGGATCATTTCTTAAATTATATTAATGTCTAACAATATGCTGTACACCTGAAATTAATATAAAATAATATTGAATGTCATCTGTAGTTGAAAAAATTTAAAAGAGTGGTAAAAAAAACGAAGGGGGATAAGAAGTTCAAATTTCCAGGTCTAAAACAAATAATTCATGGGAATGTATTGTACAGATTGGGGAATATAGTCAATAATATGGTGATAGCATTATATGATGTCAGATGGTTGCTAGACTTATCATGGTGATTACTACTTTAAGAATATAAATGTTGAATAACAATGGTGTACGCCTGAAAATAATATAATATTGTATGTTAGCTATATTTTAATAAAAGCATTTTTTTTGAGTGAAAAAATGAGTGAATACTAGAAACCTCTACCATGCCAACTCTTAGAGCTTCCTCAATAAATTTAAGCTTGCAAAAAAAAAAAAAAAAAAAAAAACTAGTTCAGGGAGAGATTGTAGCAATAACCTGCCTGAGAAGATATTGCCCCTAAGATCTCACTGAAAAATCACAAAAATACCTCCAGCCTATGGAGTTTCACCAGGGTGGCCAACAGATGGTTTTAAACAATAGGAAAGAGCTGATGTTGGAGAATAACCTGTCTTCTTTTACTGAACTCTCCCATAATTTGTGTGTATATATAAAAAGAGATGAAGTTTAGTCTGACCAATAATAAATTTTTGGATTGATGTTGACTTCACTATCCCTTATAGCCAAAAAACAAACAGAACAAGCTATGCTAACTCAAAGACCCAGGAAGCCTGAAGAAGGGTAAATGTTGTATATGACAAAAAACAAAGCAGTGACAAAGAGATAATAATGAGGTAAAATGAACACCATAATATCACTCCTTCAACAAAATTATCAAGTCTTAATATGAACTCTGAACAATCTGATAAAGATGTCTTTAAAGGATATATGGAAATAAAAAAATGTTGTTGGCAAATTCTGCTTTGACTGAGGTTTCTATTACTGTCCTTCCCTATGTAAAATGTTTTATCTTGAGTGTTCATTTCTTACTAAATATTAATGAAGAGAACATTCATGTCTTATAATTTTGCTCTAGAAGTAATTAGATCCCACACATACTTAGGGGAAGCAATAAGAGATCGATATCAATTCATTTCCATCTACTAAAATAAATGTTTTCTTCTCAAGGAATCCTTTATAGCTGCTATTTTAAATTTAGGAGTTAGAGTCCCTATAAAACAAAATTAATTTTGCCACTGGAAATTTAAAGAGAGCCTGCCCTTACTTTGTTTATTTTTAAAGCAGAATCAATATTCCTTGTGTATATATTTTAAGTTTCTATGCATAGAAAAGAATTTGCTAGCAGAATAAATACATTTAAAACTTTGATATTAAAATTATTGTGCAAGGTGATGCAAATTACTTGCTTTCTCTGCATTTTTATGCTGAAATTGAATCCAATTGTTACATATAATTTTGATATTATTATGTCTAGTTTTTATTTATTGGAGAAAACAGACTGATCTCATGATCAGCATATTTAGATTTTTATGAGCACATTTAAGAACACGGATTCATCCAACTGTCTAGAATTTAGAATGATCCAATATTTTTTTTTATGTCTGGTGAATTATAAGTTTTGCTCATTGAAATCCTTGAGTTCCAAAGAAATACAAATTGCTCCAAGAGGGTATGTATTAAGGTATTGTGATACTTGACTTTTTCTGTCTGACTTATTTCACTTAGAGTAATAATCTCAAGATCCATCAATGTTGTCTCAAACGGCACTATTTCATATTTTCTTAAGGTAGAATAGTATTCCATTGTGTATATATACCACAACTTCTTTATCCAATCATCTATTGAACAACACTTTGGTTGTTTCCATGTCCTGGTCACCGTAAATAAAGCTGCAATAAACATCAGAGTACATATATCTTTACGGATAAATGTTTTCAGATTGAAATAAGCCAAACAGGAAAAATCGATAACCATATGGTTCCACTGATATGTGGGATATAAAACTGAAAGCAACAAAGGAACAAGACAAACAAATAAAGAAACAAAACTCATAGACACAGACAATAGTTTAGTGGTTACCAGAGAGTAAGGGGGGAGGAGGATGATAGATAAGGTGTAAATGGGATCAAATATGTGGTGATAGAAGGAGAACTGACACTGGGTGGTAAACACACAATGTGATCTATAGATGATGTAATACAGAATTGTACACCTGAAATCTATGTAACTTTACTAACCATTGTCACCCCACTAAACTTTAATTAAAAAAAAAGATATTATGATGCTGCCTAATTATCATCACTTTTATCTCTTTTATGCTATAGGATTTAAGGGTAAATTCTATCCTATGGGATTCGATCGTTAAATTGATCAACCTAATAGGTAGATTGATAGGTAGATGAGAGATCAATCATTCACTCGCTTTTAGTTTTATATATTTTACTTTTATCTGGTTATCTACTGAAATAATATTTTTATGAAGTAGAAAAAAAGCCAAGAAATCAGTCTCAGATATTACTCATTTCTATATCCCATTATGTTCTAATCTTTGAGACTACCTCATCTTTAAGGGTCTAATTCTGTCAGGTTTATACGTTTTTGCAATATCACAATGACTTCTTTCTCATTCTATGTAATGCATATGGTATGAGTATTTTTTTTTTTAAATTCTGTAACATGGGTTAAAAACGTTTAGAACAAAGCAATAAAATCCTACCATTTATTTTACTTATATCATTATGAAAAGGTTAAGAACGTAATTACTTAAGAGAACTTGCAAACTTTAGAGTTCATAGATTATATTATAAACCATTTATTTAAATAACAGTGTTTATACTTTTCCTAATAGAATATCTTTTCTGGCATTGTGAGCATATTAATGATTACTGTGTAGCCTTAAAAGTTTATTTGAAACAGAAAACTTGTGCACATGTGTACATAATATAGGCACGGTCAAGATTTTTATGAAGTAATATGTGCATATCAACAATTATTCCCAGTGCTTTTTATATGCAGCTATATATTTTATTACAGAGAAATGGGGAAAGTACTAAAGATAACATAAAAATGGAAATACAATGACATAGTTGATATGTAATTCTGGCCCAGAAAACTTCCCTCTTGGTCATGTATGTTGGAAAATAATAGAAAGACAAGTAAAACGATTTCCAAGATGGTCTCTGTATGAGAAAAACACACTTCTGTGTTTCTCCTTTACTATCACACTGCTACCACACTCACTATACTTATAAAGCAGACATGTTTCCCCCCCACCCCCAGCCAAGAAATTCTGTGACACCAGCTGGGTGCCCTACAATTGAATTCAATTCTGATACTGTCTACTTGGAGATAACATCAGGTCCCACAGATTAAGGACTCAGTCCCAAAAGACTGCCCCACTCTTGCTCCCCACTTGAAATGCCAAGCCTAAGTCCCAGGTTGTCATCTGTATTTCACACCAACCAGCTATAAGGCAGAGTTCACAGGATCCCTTCCTGGAGTTTAATGACTTACTAGAATGGATCAAAGAACTCAGGGAAATACTTATGTTTACCAGTTGATTATATAATAAAAGATAGGAAAGAGGATACAAATGAACACGCTGATGGAAGAACTGCACAGGGCGTGGTATGGGGAGAGGGCTTGGAGCTCCCACACCTTCGCCAGGCGTGCCACCCTCCTGGAACCGCCAAGTGTTCAGCAGCCCGGAAGCTCTCCAAACCTCATAGCACTTTTTTTTTTTTTTAATGGAGGCTTCATCATATAATCATGATCAATAATTAACTTCATTTCCAGTCCCTCTCCACTTTCTGGAGAATGGAGGGTGGGGCTGAACCTTCAAAGCTTCTAATCATGGCTTGGTCTTTATTGTGACCAGCCTCCATCCAGGCGCTACTCAGGAGCCCACAAATAGTCCCCTCATTGGAACAAAAGGCTCTCCTATCACCTAGGAAATCCCAAGGGATTTAGGAGCTCTGTGTCAGGAACTGGGATCAAGGACCAAATATTAGAATAAAAAATGCTACTAGTGTTCTTATCCCTTAGGTAATTACAAGAGTTTTAGAAGCTCTGTACCAGGAGCCAGAGGCAAAGACCAATATATTTTCTATTATTTCACAGCGTCCTTGCCAGTGATTTGTTGACAATTTTAGAGTAACAACAAATTGGTCTGAAAAAATTTTAAAGAAACAGTATTTATGTTGTTTTCTCCTTCCCTTGTTCCAACAGAATACTATGTATAATCCCTATTTTACTGATATGATGTAGTATTGTTATTACTTATTCTTATGTCTATTTGACTAACTATATTGTAAGCTCCTTAAGCCCAGAAATACATTTTAGTTGTACTTTTACTATATCTATATTTGACACCTGGAACAGATCATTGTTTAATACCCTCCCCCTATTTGACAAAATTATTTTGAATAATAATCAAAATGTAACAAATATATTTTATCTGTGAACTAAAATTTGCACTTGCCAACACAAAATATTACGCCTGACAGTTTGCACTCCATTGGTTTAAATTTTAAGCACAGATACAAAGTAGCCACACAAAATAATAAGATTTTAAGAATATAGTAACTCAAGTTCTGTTTCTTCATCTTTACAATGTGTTATCTTTGTCCTTTAGAAACAACTATTTAAATGAAGGAAGATAGAGTAGCACAAGGGTTGGAGACACAAATGGATGGCTAACTGTATAACTTGGGTTTTTCCAAATTAACTTTCATATATATTATAAAAATGGAATAGCAGTTGCAACAATTGTTTATAATATTTACACTAACAAAATAATTTGGCTGTAGGAGAAGTGGAGTATTTTATAACTGACTTTGTTTACAATAGCCGGTGTGTAGTGATAAAAAGACCAACTTTTAGTTGTCTTTATAACTGTTTTCAAATTCTCTATGGACAATGCACTGCCTAATTGCCTGCACCTGAGACAGACAGCGTCCAACACCCTGCCCTCAGTATGTCCTTGGTGGCTCTTCGTCCCAGCGTCTAGACAATGTATATATATTATATCATATATGATAAACAAATTTTTGATGAATGAGTTATTATGTTATTAAGAAATACACTTAAACCTACTATTATTTTATATTTAATTCAGGCTGGAGAAATACCATCAGGCACAAGAATAATCTACTGCTGGTATTTTAGATAACAGTTCTCTGTTACCACCAAAAACCACTAAGCCACACACTTCACTTATAGTTTGAGAATCTAAAGGGCATATGACACTGAGTATGAATCCCTTCTTGCTGTATTTTGTATAGCAGCTTTTAGCATCTGAAATAATATATTTCAAAATGAAAATAAGTGGGATGATATTATTATACAATGAGCAGAATGTCTAAAACACAGTGCACATGGAATGCGTATAAATGTATTCTTTTGTTTTCTGCCTGATTTATGATGCCTGGCATTTGGAAAGTGGGAAAAGTGTAAAAGAAGTGAGAAACCAGCAAATTATTATTGCCAGACTTATCGTCTATTATTAAAATAGTTTTTAGTCACATTGTTGAAATGGTGAAGACTCATACAAATATTTTGTTATCTCTATTCTCGTTTAACTGTTGACAATAAATAAATAAAAAAAACATGAATATTTACTGTCAAATTGGTAACATGATATTTTACTGTTTATTCCTTCATACCTGTTTTATAATATAAAAGCAAAACTGCTATTTTGAACTTCCCCACATCAGTTTGGAATTTTTTTATTTCTTATATTTTAAAGTAGATATCAAGAAAAAGAAGTGTAGTCTTAAGTTGTTCAGGATTTATCAAGAAAATATTGAAAATATATATAGATACTATTTTCTTTTTCTCACCCAGAATACCCTGCTTCAATGCGATTTACATATCATGAAGTACAGTAAGCAGGAAAAAGGAGAGTTACTGATAGTGAGTCAGTGCTGTAGGATTTTTAAAAATAATGTTAAGATGGCCATAATAATGTATCCTTTCAAGCAAATGTCTTACTTGATGTTGTAAAGGAATGCTAAGATGTTGACTAGCTCTAATAAGTGCAGCATGTACATTTGCGTCCTATTTTTTGCAAAATAGGTGCAGCCATTCCCTGTGTTGTATCCGGGCCTCTGGGTGGGGGGTACCTGTCCACATGGACTCTGGGCTTAGCTGTGTGGCTAGCATTGGTCAATGGGATAATAGCAGATGTGGTATCAGTTAAGAATTGAATGTTTTGTGTGGCATTGGCATTGAGGATCACTTTCTCTTGCTACTTTAGTGAGACTGCAGTCTGCGCTATGTCAAAAGCCCAAGAAAGCCTGCGGGATAATGAGATCAAGGCCCTGCCACTCCGTATACTTCTGCTGCCCTGATCGACAGCCTGCCATCTGCCAGCTGTGCTGCCCTCATCTGACTCGTTAGCTGGGTGCCGATACAGAAGAGATTGCAGTAGCGGTCAGCCCAGCCTGTTCAGACCAGACAACCCACAGAACAATGGGCTAAATAAAGTAATTGTTCTATGCCATGACGTTTTGAAAGCAGTTGTTATGTAGTAAAAGCTAACAAACTATTTTTAGAAAACTTCCAAACACCCAGCCAATACGGGTCAAGCAAGCAATCCCATACAAAGGGAAGTTTATTTGAAACTTGAAAACACTGACCCTATGGACACAGGTTGTCCTTCTTGCATCACCTCTAATTACTGTCCCTTTTTTTCTAATAAAACTGCGGAAATCTTACCCTGTTTGGCAATGTGATGGATGCAATGATATTCAAATTCTACCAGGTATGCTGGGGAAATATGAAGCATAGCTAATGGGTATATTAGGAAACACTGATTACATTTTTAAGTGCTAGATATTGAGCTAAGTACTTCCCATGCATTGCCTCATTTACCCCTCAAAGAATGCTACGTTTTAAATATCTGTTTTAAAGAGAAAAAATGAGACAAAGAGAGTCTTGTTACCAGCCCAAGATAGCCCATAGTAAGGTGATGAATTAGGATCCAAATGCATGGATGTCTGACTCAGAAAGTATTTAAATAACTCAACCTGCAAACCCTCTTACAATTTTCAGAAAGACTTAAAACTACCAGAGCTTAAAGAAATTTTAAAAATATGTAATTAACATCATTTTTAAAGATGATGAAAGAATGATCTAGAGAAGATAAATTCAAAGTTTCACAGCTGGAGAGTGGCATAGTGGGAACTAGATGCTTTATTATAGGAAATTAGAATCTCAACTCACACATGGTTAGATATGATTCCTATATATAGTATACTTTGGGTAAGCAGTATGGTGGGTGACAGTGGGTGAATTGCAGGTGGGGGTGGCCAAGATATATAAAATATCCCATCAAAACTTGGCACCTGCCAGTTTCTGTACCAGTATTCCAGCATCAGGTCATTATTCATCTATGGAAATCTCAAATTTCTTTGTTTTCTAATTTAAGGAATTTTCAAAGAGACAATTATATGAGCAGTTCTTTATATCTAGCAATATACTTTCTCTCCTTTCTTTTTTGAGATGAAAACACAATTGGTATTTTGACTTGCAAGGTTAAAGCATATTCAAACAAGAGTCTCTTTAATCAATTCAGTAAGAACTAGAGCTAGAATTGACTATTTTAAAGAAAACATTTGAGAAGACTCCTTTACTGTTAAGGAAAATGAAATGTTAGTAACAGTGTTTTGGCACCAGAATGTCTGTCTCCTATTAAAGAGCAAATGTAAGTTGTTTCGAATTGGACTTTCAATTGCCTATTCCAAATTTTTAAATTACCTCTAATATTATGGGTCTTTAAATTTTTTGCTCATTGCATGGTCCCTATTTACAATATGATGTTTGGCTGTATAGTTGAATTCAAGCAGGTGGAAGAATCGCATGATTTAGAAATTTCAATATTTAGAAGACAATCTTTTTTCTGGTCTTACCTGCAACTTAAATTATTTTATATGCCATGTTGAATATACCATGGCAGAGGCAGTGTAGTAAAAAGGTTACATTGTCTTTGGAATCATAGACATGTAACAAATGGATGTTATCTCAGGCATTAGAGTATCAAGTGTCTTCCAGCCACATTTATTCAGACTTTGATTCAATAATGTTATCAGTCCCTTTAACAGAATTTCCTTGATACAAAATAGCAGGGTTTATTTCACCCTGCTCACCTCCATTCTCTGTTCCTCTAACTTTGTTCCATTTTTTCTATAGTACCTATCATCATCATTTGATATGCCATATATTTACTTGTGTATTTGTTAATTGCTAGCCCATGTACATTTCATGAAATCATCTATATCTGTCACTACTGTATCCTTGGTGCCTGACACATAATAAGTGCTCAATAAATATTTTTGAATGGATAAGTTAATACCCTTTCTACTTTTTGTAGTTACATAAAATCTTGCAAAGTTCCTTATCCTCTAAAATTTCAGGATCAAGGATAACAGTTTAGAAGTGCAAACTGTGTTCCCAAGCTAGTGTTGTATAATATCTAGTCATATTATCCTCTTCTCACCCCTTGGCCCTTCACAGTTATTTGCAGGGTTTCTTATGATATATCACAGATGTAATATGAATAAGTCTACTACATGTATCTTCTATTTTTTTTTCTTTCCCTTCCATGCCCTCTCATTCCCCCTTCCTTCTTCTCCCTTTCTCATCTCTTCTTTCTCTCTCTCTCTAATTCAGCTATTGTCTTTAGTACTGGTAGATGAACTGCTCCCACTAGGCATTTCTATCTCTCACCATGTTCCTTCTATTCTCAGAACAGCCTCCAATTCCCAACACACACAACCAAGGTTCTGTCTGGGTTCTTGGGATGACTTCTATTCTAGAAGATACCTAGTGCACCAATTCAAATACAATCCTGGCAGCCTTGATCAATCTTCTTGTCAAATATCCTTGAATCTAAGTAAGAGATACAATATAGACTATTTCTCACTTCATTTTCCTGAAATTCTTGGGAGATGGTTGGCAACAAATGAATATTAGTTTCTGTCCAGAATCTAGAATGGAAATATAGTTACTTTGGAACTAAAAGGGATTTGATGACTATTCATTCTAATTTAACATGTAAGGAAACAAAACCAAAAGAGGCCAAGGGATAAGCTTAATGTGAGTAGTGGAAACAATGATAGTTAAGACTAAATAAGCAAAATAAGTATGGAGGGATGGTGATTTTGAAATATCAGTCGGTGTGTGTGTGTGTGTGTGTGTGTGTGTGTACGCACCTGTGTACTTTCTTGGAGTTTTCTTCTATCCTCTGATTCTTCCCTCTATTTAGTCAGCAGCACATTCATCAAGGGAGGAAACCCATCCAACACATCATAAAAGGAATAAACTTGTAGTTTTTGTATTTTAGAAGCCTAAAGTTTAAGCCTACGAAATGGAAGACTTGGGTGCTTAAGCAACACATTTGGCAGAATGTGTGATGAGTAAGAGAAGAGGTCACCTCACTTAAAACTGTCTTTGGTTGCACAGGAAAGTTGAGAGACAGAAGAGCATTAGCCTGGGGATAGAGGTCAGTGGGGTCCAGGATGAGGGAACAGGAGCTGGTTTCCACATGAACAGGAGCAGAGTTAGCATCCAGAGATGGAGAGAGTACCATCTGTCCCACATACCCCAGCAGCCCCATGGAGTACCCTATGTCCCACATATCCCAGCAGCCCCATGGAGGAAATGCCACCAAACTCACAATGGACACCAAAAGTGTTTGAACTGAGGACCCACCTTGGCTGTCCTTCCCATTGGCAGCTAGATTCAACTATGGACTTTGACCACTGACCATTAGAAGTTATGGCCACCCCTGATTCTTCTCTTTTCCTGAATGACTATATGCAATCTTCAGTAAAAGTACCACATCTACCTCCCAACCTCATCCTCACTTGTGTTCACTTCCCTCCATCTTATAGTACAGTTACTTTGGTCCAGTCCACCCTCAGACCTCACCTGGAATCTTACAATAGCCTTCTAATGACTTTCCAGGGGTGCATTTTTCCTGTTTTCCTGAGAAAAATCCATGTTTTACATAGTAGCCAGCATTGAAAAAGTCAATGAGTAAATCAGAGCCCTTCACTCTTTCCAATGGCTTCTCATATCAGTCACATAAATACCTATCCACCCTGGCTTATCAAGCTGTCTTTAATCTGGCCCCACCTACTCTGAACTTATTTCCTACCTCTGTCCTCCTTGTCTACTATCCCTCTGCCACGCTGACCTTCTTCTCAGTTCCTCAAAAAGTCCAAGCTCTTCCCACGTTCAGTCAATTTTCTCTAACTCTTCCCTCTTCCCAGAATAACTTTCCCTGTCATGTTTCTAGAGCTACTCCTTTTTTGGCATTCAAATCTCAGATGTTCAGACGGGCCTTTCTTGACCACTAGATTCAAAGTAGCCACCCAGTTATCCACCAAGGCCAACTCTTCCCACTAACACACATGCATGGTTTATTTGTTTGCTTCATTGTTGCCTGTCTGCTCCATTCAGTTGTAAGCTCCATGAGAACAGAGAAACTTCTTTGCATTTTTCAATGCTGGCCTCTCATGTCTGTAACAATATCTGGTATGCAGTAAATACTCAATTTGATACTGATTAAATAAATAGATGAATGGATGAATTTAGTAAATACTGACTTTGATACTGATTAAATAAATAGATGAATGAATGAATGAATGCATAAATGTCTCTCTGTCTTTGGACATTGTGTGGATACTATCTAGCTTACCATTTTCAGTGTCCTGGGATGCTCGTAAGTTCGTGTAAAGAATTCTGCTGGAGGAGGTGGGGGAGAGTTGGAAGGAACCTTTCCTCCCTATTCCCCATTCACGTGTATTAAGGGATACTGAGGAAACCAGCTATATATCTGCCCGGTGAGACATACAGTCTCAATACAGGACAGAGATACCCTTAGTGCACGGATGAAGCTCCATAAATGCTAATTGCATTTAAAATTAGTATTTTTAATTGTATGCTTATTTAGAGACAGAAATATGTAATGCTTCACACGTTGAAGTTGGACAGATAACTTCTGCCCAGTGCGGCCAATTATTGGGCATATGATCTCAGGTAATTTATTTTCTTTTGGGGCTTTGCATGATCAAACATCTGTTCAAACATCTGTTTAAGGGGAAACTAGAATCGGAGTTAAGAAGATTTGTGTAAAATTAAAAGAGATAATGCTTTAAAAGTAATGAAAATTACTTATTTTGTTATATTAGTTAAATTAGTTATTACTAATTATAAGTTATCACTAATGATAAAAGTTATCACTAATCGTTAAAATAGTTATCAATTCTGGATCATTATTAATGATAATAGTTATACTAATGATAGTAATTATTAATAGTTACAGTTAACACTGATGAAATTGTTATTTTTTAAGTACTTAGGCTGTGCTAGACTATACTGTGAGCACTATATACATGTATTAACTCTTCACAACAACTTTAAGTAGTTAGTTTTATACCCATTATGTAGGTGAGGAAACTGAGGCCCAGAGAATTTAAGTAACTTCTGTAAAGTTCTATAACTAGTAATTTGCCAGAGTTGCAATTTAAACCCAGAAGTTCTGTATTCAAAGCCTGTGATCTTAGCAGTGAGCCTGACATAGAATAAATATTAAATTAGTTTTGCATGCTTTACATTCTTTATTTATTAATTTGAATCTTTTTTTGTTATATATATGAGCTCTTTACATAACTTTTGTCATATTTGTTACCAGGCAAGATTATTTCTAATATCACAACAACATATTACGTTAAAAATTGCAGCATTTAAACAAATGTTTGAAGTCCTTTAGCTATTTAAAACTAAAAAGAAGCAATATTGCTTGGGGTGGGGGTGGGGGGCAGTGGAGGGAGGCAGTTTAAGTCTAAACCCTCCACACTCATGAGAACAATGTAACCCTACATTTGTAGATAGCCTCCCTCAGTTCTTCTGCCATCCATGAACAAAGCCACATGCCGCTCGCAGTTCTAAAATGGGTGTTTTCCTTTTGAGATATAATTTTTGGTCTGTGCATTGGCCTCTCCTAAATCTGAGAGGCCCAGTGATCCAGATCGCAGAAATGAGGGAAACGAAACCACAGCTCTAGCCTCTGGCCAAATTAATTCTCCGCAAGCTTAGACTCAGTGGCCTCTGTCAGAAGCATGTTGTGTCCAGTATTTGTTTCATTATCTTCAAATTGTGCTTTAGAAACACATCTGGGGGTGATATGGCTCCTCATCTGCAGAAAAGATATAATTTGCTGGGCTGATGAGACACAGTAGGAAGACAGGCCACACTCTCTACCGGTTTCAAAGGATGATGGCAATAAGCTTTTTACAAGCTTCGGTTATGCTGCACTGGGATGACCTGCTTCCAGCCCAGTAAAAACCTTCACTGTATATGGCTCTAATCAAAAACAAGTTCAACGTCACTGTGGGGTGGCATTTACAGATGAGAAGAGAGATGATGTTTTGAGTTTAACTGATAAGAGCTGAAATGTGAAACCCTAAAAAAGAAAACTCTAAGAACCTTATCTTATTCTTTGTTCAGGAGTATAATTAGGTGTATGGACACTTGGTGAACTTCAGGATTGTGGCTGATTTTCCAGGATACACTGATCTCAAATAATCCAATATTCTCTCCAATTGTCTCCATCTGTTTTAACCACATCTTGATTTTATTGTTGTTGTTCCTAAACTGTGGTCACACAACAACTACACACATTTCTATAAGTACACACATTCTTATACGTGGTTTGGCCACATCAGTATTCTGTGTCTAATTGAAAGACCAAACATAAAAATATAGAAATAAGCCTTTCTTTATAATATGACAATGAAGAATCAAAATGTAAATAGTATTTACCTTCTTGAATATATATATATATATATATATATATATATATATATATTTTAACAGAGATGAAACTCTAAGACTTTGAAGGATAGGAGGAATGAAGTAATCTCAGTTTGTAACACATTGGGAGAAAAAGCAAAAATCAGATACTTAAATTATGCAATATTTATTTTATTATAATACAATGTGAGCTGACATATATACTACATAGAATTTAACAAAACAGGAAGTAAACTTGACATTTTGCATAATGATTATATCTTTAAAGACATGACAAATATTTTTCAATAATTTAAATATATTAAAAATGTACTTTCTTTCTCTCTATTAATGAATTCTTTGTGTTATTCCCCATCTTTGGTTTTCAGACTTAGACCGCTAATGACATTAAGGTATGTGTTAAAATGTAGATTCCTGGGTCCTTGTTCTAGAGTATCTGACCTAGTGGGTCTACGGAAAAGGATGGGAATCTGCTTTTTTAAGTATTTAGGGAAATACTATCTGCACTTTCCACCTGAAAGGAATCTCACTTTCATTGAATGTCTACTGTGTGTCACTTTTATAAATGATTTATTTATTTACCTTTTACTGCCTTTTGAGTTAAATATTATTATCCTTGTTTCATTGCTAGGCTAACTGAGGTGGGAGGAAGATACATTCCTCAAAGTCATACAACATTTAAAAAGTGGAGTCAAAATTCAGAGACATGATTTCAAAGGCCCTTCCTTATTTACAGACTATCATGCTAAAGTCACATTCATAATCAATACTAATAATAAAGATTATTTTTCTATTTTAGAGGGAAAACATTAGATAAAGGATAAAATTAAATGTCAAGAGTGTGACCATCTTTTTAATGATATCTTCTAAATTCTCATCAGAAAATCATAAACCACTGGGGAAAAAAGATAAATTAAGCACCAGATTAAGAAAGTTGTTTAAATTTTTCTCCTCAAGATGCTGGAGTAGGCAAACACTATGCTTACCTCCTCTCATCATCACATCAAAATTACAACTATATTATAGATCAACCTGGAGAATCACCTGAAGGGTAGCTAAAACTAAACCCTACCTGTAAGTACGTACAGAAGAAGTCACCTTGAGACTAGTAAGAGGGGCAGAGATGCAGAATGTGCCTATCCCCCAGCTGCATGTGACCATTAAAAATCAGGAGGAATATCTCCACTGTGGTGGAGGGCCCCTGGGGGAGCAAGCGGTCCTAGCCCCACACCAGGCTCCCCAGCCTAGGTTTCCAGTGCCAGGGAGAGAAGTCCCTATAATTCCTGGCTGTGGAAACCCAGCATAGATTGTTGCTGAGTGAGACCAAGGGTGGCTAGGATCCCAGGCGTTCCTCTTAAAAGGACAGCACATGGACTTACTTGCTGACAGATTTACTCACTCTGAGCTCCAGTGCTGGGCAGCAGCTCAAAAAGCACCAGGGACATAGAAAGAAGAACTGAACTGTCTGGCTTCAAGGTGAGGACTGGAGGGACAGCTATGTCCCTCACAGAAGAGCTGGCAGGACCCATTGTTTCTTTGTTGAAACTTCTGCCTTCCCAGCATGCAGACACAGGTGCCACCATATCTCAGTCTACATCAACCTGGCTAACACTGTTTGTCCACACTGCCCTGGTGATTTCCTAAGACCTGGCCTCACCCAACTTGCTGGCCAAGCCATTTCCAGTGGCTTTTCTGTACAAACAGCCTGTCTTGGTTCATGCTGCAGATTTTCCTGAAATCTCTACAAAGTTCACAAAACCCAAATAAGCAGTATCTTGCTTCAACATGTCCCGAACTTTGTGCTGAGCAACCCAAAGCCTGCACTAGTGGCAACCAGCCTTAATTTGAGGAATGGCCTATGGAGGCATCTCCAAGCCAAAAGTCATTGGTGGCCATCTGCAGATTGCTTTGTGGCTCATTCCAGGTGGTACCCAACAGGGTACAGGCTATGGCTAAATTTTGCCTGTGGAGGGGCCCATTCCAGGAGTCCCAACAATAGCACGCTTGGTGGCTAGCTTAGGACCAAGACATATCATCACACAGCAGCCTCCAAGTGTGACACACACAAAGGGCAGATTGGACAGGCCCCAGAGCCCTGCTAAAGTGAATCCTGTGCTGTGAGGTCACCTCTGGCACAACAGTTCCTCCACTGTAGTCACAGTCAGTCCTCACTACCAATCAGCCCAATGGGTAAAACCTGCCCATTGATGGATGTGCAAACAGCAACCAAGGCTAAACAATAGCAGGGGGGTACAAACAACCCACAAAATGGACACATCTGGAGTCCCCAGCTCAGGCGACCAGGGAGATGGCACCACTTTGCCCCACAGGACACCCACTATATAAGGCAACTCTACTCAGACAGGAAGGCATAGCAGCCCTACTTAATACATAGAAACAAATACAGGAAGGAAGACAAAATGGGGAGATAAAGTGACATATCTCAAATAAAAACAACAAAGCAAAGCTCCAGAAAATGAAGTAAACAAAATGAAGAAAAGCAATCTAACAGACAGAGTTCAAAACACTGGTTATAAGGATGCTCAGGATCTCAGGGAGAACTTCAACAAAGAGATAAAAACCATAAGAATGGAGATAGAAAACATAAGAACGAACCAGTCAGAAATGAAGAACATAATAACTGAACTGAAGAATACATTAGCGGGGATCCACAGAAGATTAGATGAAGCAGAGGATCGAATCAGCGATTTGGAAGATAAGGTAGCAGGAAACACCCGATCAGAAGAGAAAAAAAGAATCCAAAAAAATGAGGATAGTTTTAGGGGCCTCTGGGAAAGCATCAAGCATAAACAACATTCACATCATAGGAGTACCAGAAAGAGAAGAGAGAGCAGAAGGAATTGAAAACTTATTTGAAGAAATAATTATAGAAAAATTCCCTAACGTGGTGAAGGAAATAGACTTACAAGCCCAGAGAATCCAAAACAAGATGAACCCAAACAGGACCACACCAAGACACATCGTAATTAAAATGCCAAATTTTAAAGACAAAGAAAGAATCTTAAAACCAGCAGGAGAAAAGCAGTTAGTTACCTACAAGGGAGCTCCCATAAGACTGTCAGTTGAATTCTCAACAGAAGCTTTGGAAGCCAGAAGGGATTGGCAGGAAATATTCAAAGTGATAAAAAGACAGACCCTACAACCAAGATTACTCTACCCAGCAAAGCTAGCATTTAGAGTCGAAGGACAGATGAAGAACTTCCCAGACAAGGTAAAACTAAAGGTTTTCATCACCACAAGGAATCTTAGAGTGACTTCTTTAGGATGAAAAAATAAAAATAAAAACTATGAATAATAAAATGGCAATAACTACATATCTATCAACAATTACTTTAAATGTAAATGGATGAAATGCTCCACTGAAAAGACAGAGGAGGGCCGAATTGATAAGAAAACAAAACCCTTACATATGCTGCCTACAAGAGAATCACTTCAGGTGAAACACACACACACAGACTGAAAGTAAAAGGATGGAAAAAAATATTTCATGAAAATGGAAATGAGAAAAAACAAAAAGCACTGGGGTAATAATCCTTATACCAGACAAAATAGACTTTAAAACAAAAGACAAAGAAGGAAGCAATATCTGAAAAGACCCAAAACTCCACTTCAGGGGGATGTGTGTATCCATGTATTCATTTCAGCATTGCTTACAATGGCCAAGATATGGAGGCAGCCTGGGTGTCCATTGATAAGACTAGATAAAGAGGAGGTGGTGCATATATACAATGGAATATTGCTCAGCCAGGGAAGGGAATGGGTTCTTGCCATTTGCAGTGGCATGGATGGACCTGGAGGGTATTGTGCTGAGTGGAGTGTCAGACAAAGACAGAGGCAATGTGATTTTGCTTGTATATGGAATCTAAACAACAAAATAAAGGAACAAAAAAGAAACAAGCTCATAGGTACAGAAAACATTTTGATAGTTGCAGATGGGAGGTGATTTGGGGTTGTGGTTGAAAAAGGAGAATGGATTAAGAAGTACAAATTGATTATTACACAGTAGTTATGGGGATGTACAGTATAGCATAAGGAATATAGTCAACAATATTGTAATAACTATGTATGGTGTCAGATGGGTTCTAGATTTATCAGGGTGATACATGGAAGGGGGTTTGGGGGCACGGTGAAAAAGGTGAAGGCATTAAGAAGTACAAATTGGTAGTTACAAAATAGTCATGAGGGTGTTAAGTAAAGCATAGGGAATATAGTTAATAATATTGTAATAACTATGTATAGTGCCAGGTGGGTACTAAACTAATCAAGGGGGATCACTTCTTAAATTATATAAATGTTTAACCACTATGCTATACACCTGAAAGTAATATAAATTAATGTTGAATGTCAACTCTATAAGAAAATTTTAAAAAGGAGTGGAAAAAGTTGAAGGGGAATAAGAGGTTCAAATTTCCAGGTACAAAACAAAAAAGTCATGGGGATGTAGTATACAATATAGGGAATATAGTTAATAATATTATGACAGTGTGGTAAGGTGTCAGATGCTGGATTTAGCATGGTGATCACTTCTTTAGGTATATAAATATTGAATAACTATGGTGTACACATGAAACTGATGTAATATTGTATTTTAGCTATATTTTAATTAAAATCTTATAAAAAATAAAAAAGAAAGTAGTTGAAAGTGAGTAACCAATCTACATTTTCTAATTGAAGATTAATCAGGTATGAAATGATGACCAAATGATGACCAAATTCTGGTTAATCACATTGGTGAGTTTAACAATGTTAGCCACTCAGAAGTTATGGGAAGGTGTATATTAGGTTGGTGCAAAAGTAATTGCAGTTTTTGCAGTTATTTTTAACTTTTTAAATCGCAATTACTTTTGCACCAACGTAATAGCTTTAGGTTAAAACAAGCAAAGGAATAGCTAAAATATGCTTTGTAGTATTAAAAAATTACATAGTTCTTTATTGTCTTCATTTTTGCAATTTTAGAAATTTGTTGCAGAGGTGTAGTGGCACCACTACTTTATAAGTTCAAATATTATTGAGTGTATGGTTGGCAGAATTCTAAATGGCTACCAAGGTACACATGCCCTGAGGTGCACACCCTATGTAATCCTTGCCCCTTGAGTGTGGGTGGACCTGGCCTAATCAGACGATGGTGGTCAGTGACAGAGGAAATCACAGAGGTTCAATACATGAGAGAGTCTATGGAGGGGGGTATGTGGCAAGGAACTACAGGAGGCTTTTGGGAGCCACTGGCCTACAGACAGCAGAAGAACAGGGGCCTCAGGGCTACAACTACATAGAATGAAATTCTGCCAACGGCTACATAAACTTGAAAAAGGTGTCCAAGCTCCACAAAATAATGTACCCCAGCTGATAGCCTGATGAGAGTCTGAGGAGAGAACCTACTTTAGCCAGCCCTGGACTGCTGACTTCTGAAACCATGATATATTTGAGTTGTTACAAGCCTCTATGTGTGTGTTATATAGGAATAATAATTAATAATAATAATAATAATAATAAACTAATAAAAGTACCTTCTATATAATAGCACTGAACTACGCACAGGGGTCCACCAATGAACATGACAGACAAAATTCTCTGACCTAATGGACCTAATATACAAACTGGATAAAATTGATAATATAGATGTAAAATAATATAAATATATATGTAGACTTTCGAGAGTGGCAAATTCTATGAAGAAAGTAAAACTGGGCAGGAGCTAGAGATTGGCTTCATGGGAATTGGGGTGGTACTTTAACCAGGGTGGTCAGGGAACAACCATGGGATGAGATAAGAGTTGTGTCAAGGCCAAAATGATGAAAAGAAGCCATCACATAAAGACTGGGGTTTGGATCTTATTCTAAACACCGTGAAGAGTTATAAGCATGAGGGAGGGAGACATTTATCTGAATTACTCTTTGAGAAGATGTTTCAGTGGAAAATTAACTGAAGCAGGTAGGCGTGGAGGAGGAAGTGGGGAGGTGGGGGGAGAGGATGGGGAGGCAGTGGTGGAACCACAGCAGTTCAAGAGGGAGCCTTGCCATTACAAAGATTTTGCCAACACCCAGGAAAGATCACGAAGGATCAGGCTGGAGAGATAACCCCCAGGCTTGAAAGAGCTATTTTACATAATGTTGTCATGAATAATACATTATAGACATTTTCTTCCATAATTTGTAGTAAAGAAATTTTTCTCTAGAGTCTTTCCAAATCCAGATAACACAGACTTTTATCACAATAAGAGTGGGAGGAAGGCTAGATGCAGGAAGGAAAATGGAGGGGGAAAGTTTGATAAGCTAGTTAGAAATCAAAAAAAAAAAAAAAAAAAAAAAAAAAAAAAGACTTGATGTTTTCAATAAATTAGTAGACCAGAGGAAACTGGACACTAAACTTTTATTAGGTTGGTGCAAAAGTAATTGCGGTTTTTGCAATTACTTTTAACCTTCTAAACCACAATTATTTTTGCACCTACCTAATAAATACTTAAAATATTTCTTAAGATTATCGAAAGTCACATTCAAAATCTGACAATCATTTTTTTCCTAGTTACACATGATAGGACTTCAGTTAATGTGTTTTGTTTGCCAAGGACAAAAATGTCAACACTATGTAGTAAATTCTGCTTTGTTCAACATTAAATTATTGTGATCACAATAAGTGTTACATACAATGGAAACTTCTTTACAGACATTCTTCTTAATAACATGGATACTGTTCTGCAATGAAAAAAATGTAGACATGGTACATATTTGTCCATATATTTTCATGTGAAAATTTCCTCTTCATATCTAACTCTCAGACTAACAGGAAAGAATAACACTATACACAGAAAGGTAAACCTAAGGAATGTTCTTCAGAATTAATTAACTACAACATGCAAAATAGAAAACATGCTTTCCAAAACAATTCCCAGCTCTAATTAGTCCAAGAGTGAGATAGAGAGAGAGACTACAATGGAGTAGAATACAGTTTTGTTCTCTCACTCCTTGCTTTCATTCATCTTTCTATTTCATTCCTTGAACAAGCTGTAATAGATGGAATCGTGTCCCCCCAAAAAAAAATTCACGTTAAAGCTCTAACTCTTAATGTGACTGTACTTGGAGACAGGGCCTCTAAAGAGGTAATTAAGGTTAAATGAGGTCATAACGGTGAGGCCCTAATCTGATAGGATTTGTGTCATTATAGGAAGAGACAATAGATATCTCTCCCTCAGAGGAAAGGCCATATGAGGACACAGTGAGGAGCCGGGAAGAGTTCTCATCAGAAACCAACCCTGATGACTCTTTGATCCTGGACTTCTGGACTCCAGAACTGCGACAAATCAATTTCTGCTTTTTAAGCCATTCAGTCTGTAGAATTTTGTTATGTCAGCTAGAGCAGCCATATGTACAAACGGAATTCAACCATTATAAAAATGTCATGTAGTCACATAATTAGAACATCAGTGAAAGCAATAATTTCAAAAAAGGTAGGTTTAACACAAACAAATCAATACCCTTAATCTACCACCTAGTGGACTCCTTTGCCTTTGACTGGAGCTACACATATGGGGTCCCCACCCTTGGGAATGTTAATGTTGAATTGGCCATTAAATATCAGTTTTCATAGTTAAGATTCTGACCAGTTTTTGTTATATTCCTAACAAAGTTAACTTTGCCCTGTTCTGAATTGAATTACCCACTTCTCGCTCTGGAAAGAACACTGGTTTTGGAGAAAGCACGACTAGAATTCAGGTTTGTATTTTGCAACTCACTCTCTATGTGGAAAAGCATTAACTTCCCAGAGCCTTAGACCCCTTATCTTTAAAACAGGGGAAATAATACTGGTCTCATGAGATTTGTTGTCTAACCTCTCAAAAAAGCTGGATTTCTTCTCTAATGGAGTATTATTTTTCTAACATTCTCAAAAGGGAGAAACCTCCCCTTTTCCTTATAAAGATATTCTAAAGCCTTTGGGACTGGGGGTGGAGGAAAGCCACTTTTTTTTCTTATTGTGTTGATTACTCTTTCCCCAAATACTGTTTAAAAACAAAAACAAAAACAAACTACAGTTTCAGTTGCTTTGAGCAAGGCTGTTCATTATTCCATTAGAAATGATTCTTGTGCATTTTCACAATGAACGAATTAGAGTGGGATTCATTAGGAATTTTCAAGATTGCCACTTTTCTTTGCATTCTTTCTCTCTGCCCTCTGCAAAGATGCCAACATACTTAGTGTTGTAAAAAGTCAAGATGCCTGTGATTTCTTGAGCCCAATACTATGCAGAACATATGAAACACAAACCATAAATAACTTTTGAAATGACGCTTTTTGAGATAATGCAGTTGTGTGCTTTAACAAATCCAAGTTAGAATAATAAAGGTCTTTTCGGACATCCAAGGCCAGCACTAAGCTGGCTCTGTGAGGTCCAGCTCTGACTGAGCTTGGAGACAGGAAAGACAGCATTCATTCATAACAATATTTTTAGAAACATTTTATTAAACTTCCAAAGCCTTCTAGGCACATTTGCTTCATCTCCCACTTGCTTGGTGTGGAAAGGCAATTACTCTGTGGTGACAGTGCAGGGAAATCTGTAAACAGTTATTACATTTCAATTAGAGCTGCAGGAAACTCTATATATTTGGTTTGCAGGGAATTAATGCAAATCTTTTTTGATGTTTCAATTCACAAGGGGTCCTACCCCACACATTTGGCTCTCAGCAACAGTCAGACCCATTCAAACATCAAAGACTCTTTTCCCAGCATAAAACCTTTGGCCTGGGGTTAAATTCTCCTAAAGTATTGATCTGTATTCAAATTCTCAAGTCTTCTAGTTACACCAGAAATTTTGCCAAGGGAAGTCTGCCTTTCTAGTATGGAAGAAAGATCTGGTAAATCTTTTGTCATAAAACATGTACTTGATCACACTTGGTCTTGGTTGAATGCTTATAAATCATTGACACAAGAATTTTTCATTATTGGGTGACCAGGTGGCTCCGTTGGTTAGAGCGCTAGCTCGGAAAAACAGGGTTTGTTGCTGGTTCCATTCCCACATGGGCCAGTGAGCTGCACCCTCCACAACTAGATTGAAGACAAGCAGCTGCGGCTGAGCCGCTGGAGAGGTGTCTGGATGGCTCAGTTGATTAGAGCGCGAGCTTGTAACAACAAGGTTGCTGGTTCAATTCCCGCATGGGACGGTGGGCTGCGCCCCCTGAAACTAAAGACTGAAGACGGTAACTGGACTTGGAGCTGAGCTGCACCCTCCACAACTAGATTGAAGGACAATGACTTGGAGCTGAAGGGCCTTGGAGAAACACACTGTTCCCCAATATTACCCAATAAAAATTTTATAAAAAGAATTTTTCTTTATTGATTACAAGAATGGCAGTGAGATGGAAAGATAGAGAAAGTAAATGAATATGTATTAAATACCTACAATGTTCCAGTCACTTTTCTTGGATTATCTCTTTAAATTCTTGCAGCAACACTGTAAGGTAGGAATTAGCTACCACATTCTCCAGATGAGAAAATTAAGATTAAGAAACATGCCCAGATCCACTAGGTAGATGGCGGTGCTGGGAACAAACCCAGATCTCTGTTTCCAAAGTCTATGATGATTCTTCTGTCTCCCACTGAGCAGACATGTGCAGAATATGCTTAACATTTTTCCTTTCCTCTTCATTTCTCAAAATTGTCTTTCAGAACAGCTTTGTTGGCATGTCCACTCTTCGTACTAGTATCCCTGACTCTCTTTAAAATTTCTATGTTGGTCAAAAGAAAAAAATGCAGGTAACAAAGCCAAATAGGGAAGGAACTATTTCCCTCACTCCCAAAATGTGTTACATATGGTGGTGGGGGAAGGGAGAACAAAACAGACTGTGAGCAGAATTCATAAGGAGGATTTCACACTTCCATCAGTTACAATGAAAGATAACATACGGACTGAACATTTATTCTAAGCAACAGATTTGTTTCTAGTTACTCTCCAGCAGTTGAATGAAAAAAAAGAAAGAAAGAAAGAAAAAAAAATTCTTCAAGAGTCATCTGAAAATATGTCCCAAATGCGAGAAGTAAGGTTGATCTTTTTTCAGACTGCAGAATTAACCTTTAGAAACTTGAGTCATGATGATTCAATTTACATGTATTTATTGAGCTATAGTCATGATGAATCTCTGTTGGGGATGACATGCTGTCTGTCCTCAAAAGCTTAAGTTTTATTTTTTGAAGGAAAGATATCTGTAATAGACTTATTGCACTTTTATTCTGTACTGTTATCAAGTGATGACTTTTTATTTATTTTAATCATTATCTTAAATGGAATCAGCCTTTTCAATATCACGACAAAGATAAAAATTTGTATCAGTAAATTGGGATACCTTCTTGTTCCCCATCATTATGTTTATAACCCATCATTTGCCTCATGTCACCCAAGTCATTGATTTGAATCTGGAAAAATAACTTTGGGCATTGCAAAATTTTTCAGGCTGAGAAAAAATTGAAAAATTAAGTTTAAAATTGAAAAGTTAAGTTTAAAATCGTTCCTACCCTCCAGGCTCCTGGCATATAAAAGTATTAACAACGTGTCTAGGTTAGATTTTTAAACCACATGAGACTTAAGCAGGATGAACCTCTTCAAAATACTGTGATGTTTTGAAAAAGGAAAGCAAAAGAAAATGAAAGAGAAAGCCTATAATTGCCTTCAAAAAAAAATACACATATGAACTTTTCTCCCGTGCTCAGGCAAACCAGTCTTATAAAAGGGCCCTATTCTGTTCCTGGACCTTCCTTTATGTTAGCCTCACTTCTTTTAAAGCTAAGTTGAACATTCTTCACCTTCGAGAAGCAAACTCATTCTCTGACAAACTCATCCTTCTTGCCATTTAGACTTTCTCCTTTTTCCAATTATTGTCAGTATGTGCACATGAGGTTCTATCTTGTTTTGTAATTGCTCCTTTAAATAGCTATTTATCTGACCTTCTGGAAAAAGAAATTTCTTTTGGGAATTCATTTTACTGAAGGCTGATCAAAGGGGGGGGAGGATTATAAAAATTGCACTGCTATAGTCTGAGAAGACAAACGCTTATGAAAACATAAAGTGGATTTAGGATGAATGTGAAATTATCATAATATCCTGTCATTAAGAAAAATAAAAGAAATCATATTTTGAATGGCAGTAATGGAGGGAGACTAAAATGACATTTTTTAAATAAATAAATTTAAAGTTGGAGGATCCAGTGTGGATTTTCGTGTGCTGGTGGATGTGTTGAAAATATTCCCTTATCTTGAGATTGCTATTTTCCAGGCAGCACAGCCTTCCCATGCCTTACCTTTCACCTCCCTGAAACTGGATCACGACTCTAATACTATATGCTATGCTTAGTCTTTGAAGACATCTCAGTTTACAAGAGCCATGGATTTTAACCTACCTCATAGAATTGCTGGAAGGACAAGATGAAATGAGGGATACAAAAGGGCTTGTATGGTGCCTGACGCACAGAAGGAACTCAAAAATGTAAGCTGTACCTGGTTCAATATACCTACTTACATTTCCTAGCTTTGTCTGCAGAGAAGGTCTAGAATCAGCGAGACGCCAGGACCAACGAGCACAACCATCACTCAGGCCTTGTTTTAGAAATATTCTCCAATAAAAAGAACCAGGGCTCCTTGGAGGAAAAAACAAACAAACACACAAACAAACAAACAAACAAAAAACCCAGATGATTCTAAGGCTGAGACAGGGAAAATTCAAGATAAGCATGGAGTATTTTGTGATGTTAAAAAAGAAGAAAGTGAGAAAAAGAGGCAGTGGGGATCATGCCAAAAGGACATAGGCAGCAACCTTAAAGTTTCCAATAGTAAAACCTGGAACAATTTGAACATTAAAATAAATAATAATAGTATTAGATTATAACCCAGATATTAAAATATATACCCATGAACCTATGTTGATATAACTATATGAGAGGAGAAGGTAGAAATTTTCTAACAGAAAAAAAAATCCAATTAATTAATTTAGAAGTAATGAGGAAGATAGAAAGCCACCATTATAATTCCACACTAAACTCCACTGATAGGTGTTAACAGATCATCCTTTAAGGAGAAACAGGATATTTGCATAGTCTCAAAGTATCTCACCCAAATTGTGTATTAATTACTGTGATGTTTTTAACTATGTCCACAAATTCTTTGAAACTCTTCTCTCCAAGAGGTGGTGCTTAATTTCCCTGCCATTCAAGAAGGGCTGGACTGAGTAAAGCACTTTTTAAGAAAACTTTATTGGGGAATATTGGGGAACAGTGTGTCTTTCCAGGACACATCAGCTCCATGTCAAGTCATTGTTTTCCATCTAGTTGTGGAGGGCACAGCTCACTGGACCATGTGGGGCTCGAACCACCGACCCTGGTGTTATGAGCACTGAGCTCTAACCACTTAGCAAACCGGCCGCCTGAGTAATGCACTTTTTAAGAATAGAATTTGGAAAGGGATAAATAGCAACTTCACAGTGGAAAAGCCTTCCAGAGAGAACCTTCACCAAGAAATCCTGGTCAACCTCACCAGTAATAATAAGGCACAATAACATCATGAAAGGGAATATTACCTCTTGTGGTATTGTTTCCCCAAACCATAACCTCAGTCTAATTATGAGAAAACATCAGATGAATTCAAATTGAGGGACATTCTACAAAATACCTAACCAGTAGTCTTTGAAAGTGTCAAAGTTGAGAGAGACAAGGAAAGACTGAACAGTAGTCACAGATTAGAAAAAATTAAGAAGACAGTAACTAAATGCAATGTGGTATCTGGACTGGATTCTAGAACAGAAAAAGGACATTGATGGAGACACTGGGGAAATCTGAATAAAGACTAGAGTCTAGTGAATGGCCCTGTATCAATGTGAGTGTCTTCGTTTTGACAATTGCACTATAGTTATATAAGATGTGAACATTAGGGAAAGCTGAATAAAGGCATTACGAGAATTCTCTTTACTATCTACACAGCTCTAAAGCTAAAGCCATTTAAAATAAAAATGTTTAATGAAAGTTGTGATTAAAAGAGATAATCTTTATAAAAATACTTGTAAATTGTATATGGTCATCATTATACAGAGGGTGCCAAAAAAATGTATACACATTTTAGGAAAGGAAACATCTGTATTAAAATTGTAACACAATGAATGATGCTAGCATTCATTTGATTAACGCCGTCTTTTGAGCGAACATCATACTACACATTGCTACCGTAATTCAATGCAACTTTGAAAAGTAATCCATAGATAACATCTCTTAAAATGTGTACATTTTTTTGGCACCCCCAGTATTAGGCACTATTATTATGTATGAAGTGATAATGAAAAACAGTGCTTTAGAAGGTGATAGTATGCTTCACGATTGGGTGGTTTAAATTGATCGGTCCATTTAGCCAAATCAACAAAATAGTTGAAGTGAAGATAGTTATCAGGCCACCTTGCAAAATCCTTACCTCTATGATCCTTGCCTCTTGGTCTTTACACCCTTCTGGAGTCCCCTCCCACACTGAATAGGACCAACTTGTATCCACAATAGAATAGGGAGAAAATAATTCTGTGTGATACAAGTCTAGGTCATTAAAAAAATTAAGGCTTTCACCGTGCCATGCTGATGTGATCGCCAGGGAGGAAGTCAGGCATGATATTTTGAGGACATACAGTCCACAGAGAGGCCCATGTGGGGAGAAACTAAAGTCTCTTGCCAACTTCCAGCACCACATGAATGAGCCTGTTTGGAAGCGGGTCCTCCAGGCCCAGCCAAATGTTCAGATGATATAGCCCCTGTAGATAGCTTGTCTGCAACCTTGTGAGCGACCCCGAGCCAGAAACATCCAGCTAAGCCCCATCTGAATTCTTTACCCAAAGAAATAATAAACGCTTCTTGTCTTAAGTCTTTAAGCTGGGGGGTACTTGTTATGGGACAACAGACAGCTAATATGGCAATCTTTAAAAAATAAGCAGTAAACATTTGTCTAGTAAATTGTGGCATAAAGCCAATAGTCTGAAAATAGACAAAACCAAATGGACTTTCTGGTAGGGGCTTAATGAGAAATGTATGTAGTGCATTCTTTCTTTTCTTTCTCTCCTATTCTCTCTTTGTTTTATTTTTATGATAACCCAGGTTTGGATTTATCTAGAAAGTAGGTATTTGCTACTTTTCCATTACAGCGATTGCCACATAACAGAAGGAAGTATAGCAAACTGGAAGCAAGAGCCTAGAGTTAATACCATCTGAATACACCAAGAATAACTTTCATAGGACAGACAGGTAGCAGAAAGGATTAGCGGTGTGAGGATTTGCTTCTTTCTGTTGCAGATCTTTTTTGCTGTTGTTTTGTTTTTTTATTGTTTGCAATCATTAAAATATCAGGTGTCCTTTTCTGGAAATATTATTCAGGAATCACAAACATCATGTTTCGACACTGAGACTTTGAGTGGAAAGGGTATAGGTTTGAGATTTAAGGTCTGGTTGCTGCTTTGCCATTTCCAGACATATGGTTTGGGAGAGTTTCAAATTCTTCTATCATAAGTGCTTTCATTTGTAAAATGAGGAGGTAAAGCAGATACTATCTAAGCTTCCCAAAGCTTCCTAAGGTCTCAGGACTATTTTAGAAATTTAAAGTGTCATAGATATTGCTTCTTACGAATGAAATAATTTAGCCTTGCTTAATTCAATTAAAAGCTGTAAATGTCCCTGAAGAATCAGTTCTCAATCACAGTTCTCAGTAAACAGGCATAACCACAGACTTAGCAAATATTTAAATTGAGTGAACCTATCTTTGGTGGGTGCAAGACCAAACCTTTGTCTCATGGAACAGCCTCTGTTTTCTGACACTGAGGTTCTACACTTTATCCTATATAATTCTTCCCGAAATTGGTATTTTAAAATTGAGAAGCAATTTAGTGTGTTGTATAGCCCTGCTATCTATTAGCACAGGCCAACACTAATGACACATTTTTAATAGAATAATGGGCAGTTGGGCATCTAAACTTTACCCTCCTATGCATCATTTTTGGCAGCTGTGCTTTTTATTCATCAGTCTGATTGAAACTGCTTTCCTGACAGAAGCAAAGACACTCTTCTTTGTTCAGGATTTCCATAAAAGGCAAAATGGAAGTCTTTGCAGACAGACTGGCGTGCCTGGATACATTTATTTTCCTAGGCTTCCAGCCACAACAGTGAGCAAACAAACGCGTCTTACCTACGTCTTTCTGTACACCATAGGATAGCAAATTTATTAAATAATGCTTATTTGCTTTGACTTCTTTCTACTCTGCTTTAAATCATTGCCCAAACTTGTAGTTTCTCTTGTAATTCTTCACCTGTAGCCGTAGGCTATTTGAGCAATGTATGGCTGTGTGTGTGTTTGTCTGTGTTATGTGTGTACACATACATTGTCTATGATGTTGGGAGAGGAGGAATAGACTTTCTTTTGAATCCTCTTTCTTTATAGAGAACAGACCTCAAAGGGTTTCCTTTCCTAGCTTCTTAACTTCTCTTCCAAGCATAATGATTCTAGACAGACCAAACAACTGACCGGTGATCCATCGTGTTTTAATCATTTACAGTCGGATTCCTACACAGTCGGTGGGGCCTGATATTTGGTTTTGAATAATGCTTTTCTGGGGAACACATTCAATCCAGCACTTCTGAGCAATAAATTACCTGTATATGGAAGCCCTTGACAGCCTCTATTATTTTGCACGTTGAAAATAACGGATGATTTGGGACAATGCTCTCTTTTGAATTAAAACATAAAAGGTTCAAGTTTTAGAGTTCAGGATAATGAGGAGGCTTTCAACAAACAGACTAGGCCCAGATCTCCCCAAGAGAGGAAAGATTTGGGGGGTGAAGACTTGGGGGTGAGGAAGCATAAGCATTTGTACAGACACATTACTTATTTTTCTTCAGGGTTGGGAAACTCAGTTTGTGTCTTGCACTGTCCCACATGCTCAGTCAACTATATAGTTCTAGTTACACGAACATGAGGCGAAGCAGAGTTCTGTGCAAATATCATAACCCTCCTGCATCACTCAGGAGAAATCTGTGGTCTCCTGTCTAGCTGGTGAGCTAACCTCTACCTATCCCCAACTGGGAGGTGGGAGGTGGAAGGTGGGGGTGCTGCAACTGTTGGCCCTGTGGATAGATCACAAGGGACACTGATTAACATCTGTTTGCACATTGATGTAAATCAATCATCATATATCAAATTATAACACAATTGTTTAAAGGCTTGTAGAAGAAAGAAACAATTACTTTCATCTAAGCAAATATGTACACATAGGCAGCCCCAGAATGGAAAATCATCCCAAAGTAATGATGTGACTTAGAAATGGGAATATCTTTTGCCATATAAATAATGCTTTAAGTAGTGGTTAGGTTTTCAGGCTATCCACAAGTGATCTGAATTTCTAGTTATGTAAAACTAGAGTCTTAAGATTTAAGTTTAAGATAAGAGTTAGGATTACTGTCCAAGAGGCAATATACTGTATGGGTTAAGAATCAGAAATTCTCACTTTTGAGTCTGGGCTGCCCCACTCATTTCATTGGTAGTATCACCTTGGGAAAGTTTTGTGACCTCTCTAAACCCGTTTCCTAGTTGGTATATTACAGAAATCATCAAACTATGGCCTGTGGGCCAAATGTTGCTTCTCAGCTGTTTTAGTATGACTTGCAAGGTAATTTTAAAAATATTTTTAAGTGTTAAAATCAAAGGAAGAATAATGTTTTGTGACGTGAACATTGTATGAAATTTACATTTTAAATTTTGTGATCCATAAATATAGTTTCATTAGAACACAGACAGCTCATTTGCATGCACATAGTCTGCTTTTTGTGCTACTAGTAGAAAGTTATGAGAGGGATTGCATAGCTACCAGAGCCTAAGGTGTTTAATCTATGGCCCATTACAGAAAAAGCTTGTCTAACCCTGCTCTAATGTCTACTTTGCTGAGTTGTCATAAAATTGAATGTTATATGAAATGTTTAGTGCAGGGAATTAGAGTGAGAAAATGCTGGGCTAACGCTGCTCCACAAAGATGAGAAAAAAAGACAAAACTGGGAAATAATTCCAACATACTAGCATTTCCCTTCAATTTACATGCATGATAGTGTCTGAGGGGATTTATAGAAAAATGGAACTGTCCCAATTTTGTCAACCTAGTTTAACCTAACAGCAAATGATCTATAAATTTCCATCAGCTAATTCAGCATTCATTTTCATAAAAGGCAAAATATCACCATAGATAATACTTCTTTGTTAGTTATTATTTTTGTTGTTATTCTTATAATCAAATATTTCATGATGGGAATCTCAATTTAAATAAATAGAAGCACATTAACGTGTCTAATAATGAAAAAACATATTCCAAAGATACATTTAGGCTCAAATTCTTCTTTCCTGAAGTAAGAATGATGAATGAAATGTAAGGATATAATCCAGGGTAGAGGTTATTTACCTCTCTTCTTAACAATATTAAAAGCTACACTATATTGAGTCCTTCCTCTAAGTGCTACATAGAAATTCATCTTTAATTTTTTCCAATATTCCTGTGAGATTAATAAGAAACAGGGAATGAGTATGGTTAATTCCACTGATGTGGAAATTGCATACAGATGTAAGCCAAGGAAGAGCATGATGGCACCTTTTGAAATGTATCCCTACTCTCCCCACTTTTGTGCAACCACAAGGGGCCTATAATTAAGCCAGGACTCATCTCTAATGGAAATATGTGGCTCTGCTTCTAAATGAGTTTCTATTGTAATTGTAATTATTATTATTAAATAAATAACCATCGTAGATGTAGTACGAATGCCACTATTGGTAGTAATGTTCACTTCGTAGTTCATTCACAAATACTTATGGCCCACTATATAGCATACACTGGATGACGCCCTGGGTACACAATAGAGAACGAAATACTCCCCACCCTGTGGATCTTGCATCTTAATAAGAAGAGACAAACCAAAATCAAATAAAAAAGACTGAAAATAAACTAGAAAATATCAAGAAATATTAAGTATTATGGTGGACTACTGTATTTTGCCGGGTATAACGCACACTTTTTGGCCTAAATTTATGAAGGAAAAATAAGAATGTACATTATATCTGGGTAGTGCTAATTCCGTATCTATATAAATGTTTTCAATTCTTTTATTTATGTTTATGAGCTAAAAGTGTAACTCTAGAAATCAATAATGATTTCCGTATGCAAAATAATGCCCTGGAATATGAAAATCGGTCTTGTTGAACTTACAACAAATTTGCAATGACCAAGAGTTCTTGGCCTTCTGTGATGTATAAATATCGTAAATTTGTTACCAGGATATAAAATTTCTTGTACCTTGTATCTGTTCTTGTGTTTTGTAATTATTTGTTACATAAATTTTTTTGTATCATATGTTTGAAAATAAATGCTAAAATTGCTTTTTAATACCAAAAAAAGTACCTAAATGTAAACAAATACAAATTTGAATTCAAAAATTAAAATGGAAGATTACTTTCCCTGAAAGTTTGGGCCAAAAACGTGGGTGCTCGTTATACACAACAAAATACGGTATGTGATGAGACTGACCAAAAATAATATTTTTGATAAGGTGGGCAGATTAAAATAGGGTGTAAGACTTCTTGTTATGACACCAGAGAGATTTAAGATTATAGCTCAAAGATCCTCTCAGCTATACAAAATGTTTGAACAATCTGAAAGGCCTTGTCCAAAGACCCTTATGCTCAACCCAAAGTAGAGTGAAGCCTGTCTCAAAGATATTTGTGGGTGTGGCTTTGTCTAATGGCATCAACTACAGTAAGATTTATAAGAAACCCAGAAATCCTTTAATAGAATTATAACTGTAGAAGCACCTCTAGCTTTGACTAAATAGGACAGAAAGCATTTACATTGAAGAGTTCTCTGGGTCCTCAAACTTTCACTGGCAGAAAACAGACTAAGAAACTACTCAGCTGCAAACACAGGCCATTTCTAAAGAAAAGAAAGATGACTCACCAAGAGATATGGAGAGCCACTTGCAAAAAGGAGAATTGAGCCTAATCAAAGACTGGAAACAGGTGCCCAGTTGTATTTCATAGTTGTTATTCATAGTAACTACTATGGGCCTCTGTTTTGCCCAGTTTTAAATTATAATATCCAATGTCAGGGTGTGTACAAGGGGTGAAGTTGGGGGTGGGTCTAATAACTTGTCTCTTAGCTCATAAGCCTTCAAATCAGGAGAAATCATTCTTGAAAAAATGTAACTGAAGAATTTCCCCTGAGAACCTTCCTCTTATCCCATACCACTTCAAACTAATTTAGGTGATGATACATTCTGGCCGTGAGCCTGAACCTGACCTGATAATGAGAAAAGACTTTTTGGGGTCTTAGGAAAGGGTAAGTTCATTCTGTACATGGGAGAATTGTCAATAATTAGGGTCCAGAATTTTAAAGAATTCATACCCCATGAATCCCCCCAATTCCTAGTAGCCATTGATCTTTTTGCTGTCTCTGTAGTTTTGCCTTTTCCAGAATGTGATATAGTTAGAATTATACAGTCTATAGCCCTTTCAGACTGACTTCTTTCACTAAGCAATATGCACTTAAGTTTCCTCCATGTCTTTTTATAACTTGATAACCCATTTCTTTTTATTGCTGAATAATATTCTGTTGTATGGATGTACTACTTTATTTATCTACTTATCTTTTGAAAGACATCTTGGTTGTTTCCATTATTTTGGCAATTATGAATAAGCATTCATGTGCAGGTTTTTGTAAGGACAAAAGTTTTTAACTCTTTTGGGTAAATACCTAGCAGCACAATTCCTGGATCATGTGGTAAGTTCAATTGTAGCTTTGTTAGAAACTGCCTAACTGCCTTCTAATGAGGTTGTACCATTTTGCATCCCCACTGGTAATATATATGAGTTCCTATTGCTCCACACCCTCATCATCATTTGGTATTGTCAGTATTGTTAATTTTGGGGATGTTTACACAGATAAACATGTCATCTGTGAACAAAAAACAGTTTTATACTTTTTCTTCCTGATCTGTATACTTTTATTTTTTCCCTTTTCTTATCTCATTGCACAGGCTAGAACTTTTGTGATGTTGACTAGGAATGTTGAGAGGGGCATCCTTACCTTGTTTTCAGTCTTAAAAGGAAAGCATTTAGTTTCTCACCATTAAGTATACTGTTCGCTGAGTATGTTTTGTAAATGATCTATACAAAGTTGAAGAAGTCCACCTCTATTCCCAGATTGCTGAAGAGCACATTTTTCTTAATCATAAATGGGTATTGAATATTGTCAAATTCATTTTCTCTATCTATTGGTATGATCATATAGTTTTTCTTCTTTAGCTTGTTGATGTGATGGATTATATTAATTGATTTTCAAATGTTGAAGAAGTCTTTCATAGCTGGGAAAAAAATCATACTTGGTTGTATTGTATGATTCTTTTTATATATTGTTTGATTTGATACACTAGTATTTTATTGAGAATTTTTTGCATCTATTTTCATAAGACATTTGTCCATATTATCTCTAGTCTTTCTTTCTTATAATGTCTTTTTTTGGTTTTGGAGAATCCAGAATTTTGTCCTCATTTATTCCTTGATAATTTCTTTCTTGCTTTGAGTATTTATCTTATGAAGTCCAATTTGAGCCTAAATTATTTACTTTCATATGTTAACTTTTTAATTTTGTTTTTTGAAAAATTTTGCAACTGCTCCTTATTGCCATTATTTTTTAAGTCTCACAGCGGTGGTCCTTGGTATTACCATGTTTATAAAAGTAATTGTGCTGGATAATTTTTAGGCTCTTTTTATTTGGAAACATAGATGCTTTAGCTTTGGAACTTTTTCTTGTATTATTTGTTTACTAATTGCCTCCCTTCTGTTATCTTTTTTTGGAACTTTTTTGGTCAGCCTTTGGACCTCCTGGGCTGATCTGCTAATATGCTTACCTTTCTATGCCTATTGTAATTTCCATTTAATTTTGTTCTACTTTCTATGAGGATACATTGGTTTTATCATCATCTAGTTCTTAGATGAATCTTTAATATCTATTTTCGTATTTCTAATTTTCAAGAGCTCTTTCTAGATAACTGATAGTTCCATCTTTATAGTATTCTATTGGATGCAATGACTTCTCATTTATCTGAGAACATAACTTATAGTTTTAGCCATATTTTATATCTCTGTATCCCCTCTTTTCTATGAGTTCTCTCTCTCTCTTTTTTTTTCTCTTTGTTGTCTTTATTTTGGGGTGGGACTTCCCTCAATAGTCAGGGATTTTTGTTGTGTTCATTTTTAAAGATTAAGGCATTTGAAGCCTGAATGCAAGCACTGTGTGAGGAGATGGAACTTTCCAGCTGACGGGCTTCTCCTTGAGAGTGATTTCTCGGGAATCCTTTTATTTCATAATGGGAACCCCACCCCAAGACTTTCCATTTTCCTCAAAAAAGAACCATCCAGTCTCTGATGGCAACGTATGCCACGCAATAGCAAGAGGCTCGGGCAGTACAGATCAACATGTAGACGTTTACTTAATCTTCTGCTTTCAGTATGGCTCCTCTCTTCTGCTTTCTACTTTGCCTACTGTCCCTGAGCCCAGCGCTTCTTGTTCTACTTCAGAATAAACCTGCATTCCACTGCCAGACTTGCGATGGGTGAGTCCTTTGTCTGTACACACCTAGGGAGGTCTTACATAGCTGTCTCTAGAGGCTTCCTACCATCTTCCTGGTTGCAGCACCACATTTTTCCACCTGGTCTGTGTGATATTGTCCAGGGTTCTGGAGAGGGAAGAACTAAGCACAGTTCCCATTGCCTTTCTCTCCAGCCAGCACTTTCCCCACACTTTCTCAGCTCTACTAACTCTTCCATTCACTTTCCATTTACTGCAAATGGTTGCCATTGCAGTCTATTACTGTCCCCTTTTGCATCTTTTTCTATTGTTGTTACCATTTTTGATTACTTTCATTTTAATGAGGTTTTTGGGAGAGAGCAGAAATTAAAATCATGCATTTAATCTATGTTTAATCAGAAAGCTACTGGATCATTACAAGTATATAAAATGACATTTTAGAGGTGTTATATTATTTTATCCCAAATATACCAAGAACATATGATTATTAATCCAGACATGCATGCAGTTAATGTAAATAAAACAAAAATTTGTCCTAAGCATTCATGTTATTAAAGACTTCAATTTCTAAACTATATAATTTGTGTAATTCTCACTCCCTAAAATGGTATAGTAAATAGAGGCAAAATTATTTCCTAGTTGTCTAATATTGATAATTGATCTATTCCCTATAATATCACTTATATGAGGTCTTATGAAAGCATATGGAAGCTGAACTTAGGAATATTGGAGCCCATACAAATCATAAACTGGGAAAATCCTTTTTATCCTTGATTCCACCCAGAGCCTCTCATGGGAAAACTAGAAGTGCAAAAATGTAACAAAGGATATATTTAGATCTCTGGGTGTGCAATTAATTTTTCTCAATATTTTTCCCATATTGAAACCTCTCTTCAATCACAGCCTCTATTTTCTCTTTTGGGGAACTCCTTCTTCCCACTAAGAATATGCAGTCATTCATGTCCTCCTCTCCTCCCCTTTCTGCGTCAGTCAGGTACAGCCCAATTGCAGAGTCATGGGAAGGGTTATGCATGTTGTGCCCTACTTATAAGGGCAATAGGTCAAGAAGGTCAATGGGGACTGAAAATCAACAGGGTTCTGATTGCCAAACCTGGTATTGATAGGGCTGCCTCTCCCCAGATGAGGTGCCATGTTCTAATTCACATGAAGACTCAGTTTGGACGAACAATAGTTGTTGTCATGCAGATCTCGTCTGCATCTTGGTTGTCTCAACTTGTGATAGACAGATTCTGCAGCATCATCTTTGATGTGGTTCCTACTGCCCAGCCCTCAGGTTTTCCTGGGTCTTGTTATTTTTCTACACTTGACTATCATTAAGATTGTGAAACCCTGTAACAGCTCAGTAAATTTTACTTTAGCTGAAAAAGCCAAGGTTGATGACTATTGCTTGAAACCAAAACTGATAAGAAGGACGTATGAATGCATGGATGGAATAGTATTACCTATTATTTTTGGGGGGGAGGTGGGGAGAGGAAGGGGAGAGGTGTGGAGCAGAAAGGGAGTATGATAAATTGTTGATGAATGTGAGCTCTGGTTCTTTGTAATATTCTCTATCTAAACTCTCTTTCCCACTAGCTCCCTACTTACCTGCCCACCCCGACCCCAACTCCCTGACTTGCAGGCTGGTGTGAGAGTACCTTGTGCTTTAGGCCTAGAACAATTGCTTTGGTTGGCTTTATCCTGGTGATGGCTCTGTCAACACCAATAAGAACAGACAATAGAAATAGGAGCATGCAAGACAGTGGGGATGTGAGCATCAAAGCAAAGAGCAATATTCAGCTTGAAACAAGATCACTGGCTTTTGATGTGGGGCCTGGGTGGGAAGGTGGATCTCAGACCACATGTTTTTAAAGGATCAAGAAACCAAATAGCAGTACTTTTTTTAAAAAAAATTGCTTTTTGTCAAAAGGCAGTGAAATGAGAGTTTACAAAATGAAATAAAAGAAAATAATCAAAGTTTTTCCCCTGAAGTCTGAGTTGCCACAAAGACAAAAGAACCTGATCAAAATGAACCATTTTACACACACACAGACACAAAAAAAAAAAAAAAAAAGGAAAGAAAGAAACGCAATTCAGATGAACACACTAAAAAAACAGTGGCATGGGTGTGGCTTCTTAAGTAGTGCTACCCATAAAGGGAAGAGCAGATAAGCAAATTCAATTTGGAAAATAATGACCCATACTATGAACTGGGACTCATGTGACAAGCTCTTGATACAAAATATAACAAAAGTCTTTGTCATAAAGGCTTATGCAATTGGAACCTTTCAAAATGACAGAGCACCTGCTGTTTTCTTCAGTTTCTTCTCCTTCTTCTTCTTCTTCTTCTTCTTCTTCTTCTTCTTCTTCTTCTTCTTCTTCTTCTTCTTCTTCTTCTTCTTCTTCTTTTTTTTTTCTCCTAGTCAGTAATCCTCAGTGGACAATAATATACACCAAGGAATTTATTAAGGAAAAAATAATATTTACAAGTAGATGTAACAGCCGCCTGTCTGTATTTGAGAAGATGAAAGCACAAAGCCCGTGGAAGGAATGGAGGATGAGCTGTGTACTGATGTTGGGTGTATGAGGAGGTACTCCCTGGTTGGCCCTTCATTAGATGCAGTAGGAAGATGCTGTGATAATTCACACAGAAGCTAGACTAATGTTTTCTCTACATAATTCAGTTCACCTCTAAGTTATTTGTGGTCCTGTCCATGGATACATGTGAAGTTAGCTAAGTAAATCAATTCAGAAGACACTAGGAAACCACACAGCTGGACTAGGTGAGAATGAAACTGACGACCTATAACACACTGTGATTTAGTTTGCTGAGGCACAGATTTGAATCATAAGATTCATAACTGGAGAGCCCAGAGAGTCACTGGTACATTTTTTTGTTGTTCACTGCACATCTTGAAATAAACAGTACCTCTTACCTTTACATAAAATCAAGATTTTGTTTCACTCCAGGAAAACAGCTGGATGGTAATTGCCTATGTTTAGAGAATAAATTTGGAATGACGGAATTTCAATTGGGATCCTTTGGAGCTAGTTCCAAAAGATAAGTTTTTATCCTCCAGACTAGCTGAAATTGAAGGTAGATTTTGCACTAAATTTTAAGAGTATGCCTGTGTTGGTGTAACTTAAAATGTTGTCTTTCTAATAAACACCACATGCATTTGATGGAGCAAGTGCACCAAACACAGGCATCTGTCCTCCGGAGGAGCTGAAGTAGGAGTCCTGAAAGGGCCCACCAGGGGGACATGGCACATCTACTGTGAGCCCCACATTGAAATTCAAAATGGCAGATGCTTCTATTTGCAGGTGTAATTTGCAGGACTGTGGCTTCTCACGTGACAAGTGGTTTGATATTCAACAGGGATTCATAATTTCTAAGAGCAATTGCAGATACGTCATCTTCGAGAGTGATCAAAATGCTTGGTCCTTTATTAGAAATGGTCAAGACAATGAAAGACAATGGTTAGTTGAGCTGGTGTTTGTGACAGAAGTTGAGATTAAAAAGTGTAATATTGAGTGCAGTAGTAGTTCACCTCTGTGCTGCAATGAATTGCATTAATGATGATATTAGAAATAAGAAAAAAGGGGGTTATTTGTTTTTAGAGAATTTCCTCTAGTTTTAGGGTAAGATTAGGCAGCATGTCAAGGGGTAACCATAGTGTAAACAGCCTTGAAAGGGAATTACTCAGCTATTTTGGGGGCCAAATGAGTTTCAGGTACCTCAGGCATTAGAGTTCACAGACTTGAACTTTGCCAGTCAGACCCTCAGCTAGCATTCCAGCCTGTAACCCTGAGCTGGTTATGTATTTCTGAGCCTCAGTGCTTTATCATTTATATTGGGTTCAAAATACATTCCCTGTCTACCTTACAAGGGTGCTCAGAGTATTGAAAATAAAATAATATCCAAGAAATGTCTCTGCGATCTCCACATTACCATTAAAAACAATGAACTATTATTATTTCATGATGAATCTATATGCTAATTTCTAACCATTCCTAGCTGTTCCCTGAGACAAATTTATCAACAATGTCTACTAGGCTCATTTTCACTTAGACTCATTCTAGCTGTTCTTTGGTACTCAATGCCAAAATACTGCTTTTACAAACAAAATTCTGTACTTCACACTACTGTTTGGATTTTCCCTCAGTAAGTCCTAATGGAATTAATTATGTCTGTTGAAGGATAGTGTCATGTTTCTTCATTGCCTGAGCTTGGTCTATTTCCTGCCATCCCAGCTAATTTCTGAAAATGAAACATGTTTCAGATTTATTTTCATCTTCCTATGTTATTGTGGTAGGTGAAATAACAGCCTCTCTAAGATGTCCAAGGCCCAATCCCTGGGACCCAAGAATATGTTACTTTCTATGACAAAGAGAACCTTGTCAATGTGATTAAGGATCTTGAGATATGAGAATAGCTTCTGTTATCTGAGTCCATGATAACCACAAAAGGCTTTACCATACGGAGGCAGGAACATCGGAATCAGAGAAAGTGATGTGACAACAGAAACAGTGGTTGGAGTAATATGGACCCATGAACCAAAGAAAGACAAGGGGATGGATTCTTCTGTAGAGACTTCAGAAGGAACATATGTCTGCGGACCCATTTTAGTTTTCTGACCTCCAGAACTGTAAGTGAAATGATGTGCTTTAAGCCACTAAGTCTGGGGCAATTTTTTACAGCTGCAATAGGAAACTAATATAGTTATTTCCATGGGTTATTTTTTATTGTTGGTGGAGAGGTGTTGGTGTTAGTGGCATAGGTTTCATAACTGAGTCGGGAAACAAAAGACAGAAAATATCAGGGTAGGACCAGTCCACCAAACTAAGAGCAGCTATCATGGCTTCCCTATTTCTTACAAAAGTTAACAACAATAAACAGGAACTCAGCAATTTTAGAGACTCAAAGAACCTCAGAAATAATAAAATAATATTTAAATGTTTACTAAGATATTTGTCAGCTGAGAAATTTGGGGAAGGATGTAAATGTCGTCTAAATATTGTGAACTTCAAGTTATTCATAACTTTTTTCCTTTGCTATATAGAGCTTCTATCTACACCGAGCAGCCATATCTCATTTTACTCTTCCAATAATTCTGGGTGTATATATGGTTAATATCACCTACATTAATAGGGAAATTAGGGCTGAGACAGAATTAGTTACTTATCTAGGCCACACAGCTCATAAGTACTATATCCCCACCATTGCCCTGATTACAGAAGGTGAAATTGTATTATACTTTTGAAATGTCAGTCATTTTCTTGTCTTCATGAATGCTGTCTTTGTTATTGTGTGTGTGTGTGTGTGTGTGTGTGTGTGTGTGTGTGTGTCCCTGGCACTTAGCACAGCATCTGCTACATAAGAGGCATTTAATTTGCTGGTGGAATAACTAGAGATATTGGTATTCTGTGGTTAATTCTTAGGTTGAGGAGTGAACAATTCATTTGGTTTGGGTTCCCTGCTATAGTATCTCATCTAATATGCATCAAACAACTCTTTGACCTGCACTCCATGATATCTTTGGAAATATAAAATACTTTTATTGACATTATTTTTTTAAATGAATCACATAATACATAATAAAACATGTAGCTATTTAGTTTAAAGTAGGTTTCTGGATTAGCCAGAGGCTACTTTTAAGTTAAAGAATGCAATAGCAATGACTCCAAAAAGAAAATAAACTAACATAAGTTCTGCAATAATGTGGTAAAAAATTCACAGGAGTTAAAAATTTAATCAAAAACGTTCAATAAAAGTGGAATTGCTCCTGAAAGCCAGCCTGCATTTTTGGTGGATTAACTGGACAGATTCCACAAACATTTGCCTAAGCCATTATCTGGAAAATCACTTTCAATCCTAATACAATGAAAATATATTATCCATGCTAATAACAATGCCCCATCTGCTTTAAGCACTTTACAGTTGAAAAGCCATACCTGTGGAGAGTCTTATGCCTTTGAATTCAAAAACAGCTGCAAGTTGAATGCCTGTGGCAGTATTACCTGGTAGATAAGCCCTATCAACTTCCTTTTAATGGACTACTGTAGTACTGTGAACCAACCTTTGAAAATAAGTACCCTAAGTCAGCCAGAGACAAAGTTTTGGAGGCAATAGATTATCTCTGGCCAGTGACAAGTGACTGTTCAGGTTTGAAGATATTTAATGTAACTGCTTCTTCTTCAATATTGAAAACTATCTGATATGAACATACAAAGGATAAGTTGACAGTACAACCCAAAATTAACTCGATTTATAAGCCATGATGTTGGAATGCTCAACAAATTTGAATGTCTATCAACCCATTCAGTTAATCAAAGAATACAAAAGCTTGAAAGTAAAGGTGAATGTTTCCTTATAATAAAGACTATTATTTCAGCTGTAAAGCACTTTAAGCAAGACAGGTAGGCGTTTCTTTCCTCATGTAGAGAGAATGGGACAGACATATTTCAATTTGGTAGCAAACAGAGAGTAAACCAACATAGAAATATCTAAGGAATAAATTAACCAAGTAAATAAGAATATTAATAAAATCAAAAACAGTGAATTACTCCCATAATATGAAAATATTATTCCCTTTCATAGGGAAAATGACAGTCAATGTGTGAATACTGCATAACTAATAAATGTAGCTGGATTTTTTAAATAACACTTCCAGTTTACAAAACATGTTGAATATGGTATGATTTTTTTACAACTGTGTGTAGTAGGTAAGTTTAGTATCATCTTCATTCTACAGATGAGAAAGCGAAGGCTCAGAGTGACTTAGTCCCTGCCCAAAGTCACACAAAATAGAGACTTTTGGTTCAAAACCTGCTGTACGTTTCTCTATCCTTGCTTTTTCTTCACCATCTCCAACAATCCTGCTATATTTATCACCAGAGATTTTAAAGGGATTGCCTACATATGCTATTTTGTCAAAGAATAAAAGCCTTCATATTTCTTCTAACAGAATCAATTTGATGTCTAAGCAATTTTCCAAAATCAGCTGAAGAAAATAGTAGAAAGGTGATACACCAGGCTGTTTAATCAGTGTTCAATTCACTAAATACACATACACAATGCAATAACTTTTGATAATGTAAATATACAAACACACTTCAACAAGAAAATTAGCAAATATTTCCTATTTTCAGAATACTGAAGAACAGAAAAAGTGAAAATCAAAGAAAGACATTTCATTATTGAGAATCACCTGAAGTCTAGGTAAACCAAAGTCCTACAACTAAGGACATACAGAAGCCACCTCGAGACTGGTAGCAGGGGCAGAGACTGTGAATGGGCTAATCCCACACTAAAAATCAGGAGGGTTATCTCAGGTGCGGAGGTCCCCCCTGAAAGAGCAAGGGGTCATAGCCCCACACAATCTGAGGCTGAACTTAGCCTGTGGAGGGGCCATTCCCAGGAGGTCTCAGGGCTGGCACACAGGGCAGCCAGCTTCGGACTAAGTCAGAGCATCACCTGGCTACCTCCCAGGATGACACACCCAAAGGGAAGACAGGGCAGTCACCAGAGCCCTGCTAAAGTGAATTCTGCTCTATCTTCTCAGTCCCTTCACAGCAGCTCCTCCACTGTAGTCACAGCCAGTCCTAACAACCAGTCAGCCCGAGGGTCAATCCCTCACATTAATGTGCAAACAGCAACCAAGGCACAACTACAACAGGAGGACACACACAACCACACAAGGGAAACACCTGGAGCACCTGGCTCAGGTGACCAGGGAAACTGTGCCACTAGGACCACTTCACACTTACTACATAAAGCCACCGTACTAAGACCAGGAGGCATAGCAGCCCTACCTAATACATAGAAACAAACACAAGAAGGCAGCCAAAATGAGAAGACAAACAAATATGTCCCAAATAAGAAAACAGAACAGAGCTCCAGAAAAAGAACTAAACAAAATGGACACAAGGAATCTACCAGACACAGAATTCAAAACACCGGTTATAAAGATGCTCAGAGATCTCAGGGAGAACTTCAACAAAAAGACAGGAAACATAAAAATGGAGAGAGAAAACATAAAAAAAAAAAAAAAAAAAAAAAAAAAAAAAAAAACTGTCAGAAATGAAGAATATAGTAATGAAAATGAAGAATACATTAGAGAGAATCAGCAGATTAGATGAAGCAGAAGATCCAATCGGTGATTAGAAAGGTAAGGCAGCTGAAAACACCCAATCAGAACAGGGAATAAAAAAGAATTCAAAAAAATGAGGAGAGTTTAAGGGGCCTTTGAGACAACATCAAGCATACCAACATTCACATTATAGGGGTACCAGAAGAAGAAGAGAGACAGCAAGAAATTGAAAACTTATTTGAAGAAATAATGATGGAAAACTTCCTTAACCTGGTGAGGGAAATAGACATACAGGCCCAGGAAGCACAGAGAGTCCCAAACAAGATAAACCCAAAAGGCCAACAGCAAGACACATTATAATTAAAATTCTAAAAGTTAAACACAAAGAGAGAATCTTAAAAGCAGCAGGACATAAGCAGTTAGTTACTGACAAGTGAGCTTCCATAAGACTAACAGGTGATTTCTCAACAGAAACTTTGCAGACCAGAATGGATTGGCAGGAAATATTCAAAGTGATGACAAGTTATGGACCTACAACCAAGATTACTCTACCCAGCAAAGTTATCCTTTAGAATTGAATGACAGATAAGAGCTTCCCAGACAAGAAAAAGCTAAAGGAGTTCATTACCACCAAACCAGTGTTACAAGGAATTTTAGAGGGACTTCTTTAAAACAAAAAGAAAAAAAGATAAAAAAAAATGAATAATAAAATGGCAATAAGTACATATCTATCAACAATTACTTTAAATGTAAATGTATTAAAAGCTCCAATCAAAAGATAAGGTGACCGAATGGATAAGTAAACAAGACCCTTACATATGCTGCCTACAAGAGACTTACTTCAGCTCAAAAGATACACACAGACTGAAAGTAAAGAGGTGGAAAAAGACATTTCATTGAAATGGAAATTAAAAAAAAAAAAAAAAAAGGTATGGTAGCAATACTTATATCAGACAAAATAGACTTTAAAACAAAGGCTATAACAAGAGACAAAGAAGGATCCAGCAATCCCACTTCTGGGTATTTAACCAAAGAAACCCCAAATGCTACTTCAAGGGGACGGATGCATCCATAATGTCATTGCAACATTGTCTACAGTGATCAAGATGAGGAGGCAGCCTGGGTATCCATTAATGTATGAGTGGGTAAAGAGGAGGTGGTACATATGTACAATGGAATATTGGTCGGCCATGACAGGGAGTGGGTTCTTGCCATCTGTGGTGGCATGCATGGACCTGGAGGATATTGCACTGAGTGGAGTATGTCAGACAGAGAAAGACAGATGCAATGTGATTTCACTTATATATGGAATCTAAAGAGTGAAATAAAAAAATGAAATAGAAACAAACTCATAGATACAGAGGTTATTTTGAGGGGGGTTAGGAGGGTGGGTGAAAAAGAGGAAGGGATTAAGAAGTACAAATTGGTAGTTACAAAAAAGTCATGGGGGAGTAGGGTATAGCATAAGGAACACAGTGAATAATTTTAATAACTATGTATGGTGTCCGACGGGTATTAGATTTATCGGGGTGATAGATGGGAGGGGGTTTCAAGGAGGGTGAGAAAGGTGAAGTGACTAAGAAGTACAAATTGGTAATTACAAAATAGTAATGGGGATGTAAAGTAAAACATAGGGAATATAGTCAACAATATTATATAGTGTGGTACAGGGTCAGATGTTTGCTGGACTTATCATGGTGATCACTTGTTTTAGTATACAAATGTTGAATAACTATGGTGTACTGCTGAAACTAATATAGTGTTGTATGTTAGCTACATTTTAATACAAATCTGAAAGAAGGAAGACCTTTCCAAGTGAGCAACAAGTAATTTGCTTGTATCAAGAGGAATACTAGTGCATTCCTACAGCTCAAGAGGAAACGCAAAGTATTGATCCAAAGACATCCAAAGACATTCCAGAAATCTGAACTTTTCTCCACAATATTTAAGGTTGATGAATCGAGCAGCAGAGAATTGTTCAAGAAAATAAAAGTCCTCTGTAAAGTGTTTGGGATAGATGATAGTACCTTTAAGTGCAGTTCTAAGAGTTTGGAGACTTAAAAACTTTTGTGTTTACTCAAGGGAGATACTGACCAAAATGTTATATTCAACCCAACTTTACTAGATTTACATTTTGAGAAATTGCCGCTGACCCATCTGAAGCAGAATGTTTCCCCAAAGAGAACATTAAAAATGTGATGTTCATATTGTTTAGTTTTATTTGATTAATCTTCTTCTGTATTTTTGTCATCAATTGTTTGTATTTTTATGGTATAAAATATACTTTTAAGAATGGACAATCTAAAGTACAACATTTGTCAGTAGAAAATGTAGTCAGCATATGACAACATGGAAAAATTGGGTCATTAGTTGGAGGATACCCATATAACTAAGGCTACAGTAAACCTTTGTTTGGTAAGAATTATGACTAAGATGGCTTAGTCAGAGAGTCCAAACAGGTTATAGAAGTACAGAAAAGGGCATAAAGTGGTGTGATATGATCCAAAATGATAAGAACACTTCTGTGGAAGAAGTGAGACTTGGAAAGGACTTTGAAGAATGAGTAGCATTTAGCTATGTTGAGAGGGGTCAAAAGGTTCGCCAGGTCAGGAGAAGCTGAATGAAGGCTTTGAGTCAGAAATGAGCATGATCCAGAACTGTGAGGAAACCAGCCAGTGTGAAACAATGAGTTATTTTCATTTATTCAATAAAAATTTATTGAGTAACTACTAGTTTCTAGTAACCTAGTAGGTGAGAGAGAAACGTGATAAATAATGTATTGTTTTGTTCTCAAAAACCTCATTTGTCTAGCTAGAGAAACTCTATTGGTAAGGAATTGTGTTCAATTTCCTGAAGAAGCAATATGACTGTTACGGGCTGAGTCAGAGATTCCAAACAGATGTACTGTATAGCACATTCCTATTTTGCCAATGGGTTATAGGTGTGACAAGATAATGCCCACCCCCCATTCCTCTACTGAAAGTGGAGAGAACATTTTGAATATTCAACTTTGTCTATGAGTTGCCTTTTCCTTAAAAGTGTCAAATATTATCATTTTTCTATATTTTGTGATGTAAAAAAAAAATCAGGAACACTGGCTTTACCAAACGTCTGATATTTTGTCATATTCAAAAAATTCATAGTACACAGCCAGAATGATACAGAAGTTTCATAATGTCACAATAGCTTCCTTTTATTTTTTTGTTTCATCATTCTTCATATACGGCTTTATTTCCATGGTTGCCACATGACTTCAAAATGGCCGCTCTGTGTCTAGTCTCTCATCTATAGTCCTAACATGCCCATATTAGGAAACCAAAGTTTATTCAGAAATCACCAATGCTCCAAATTGTTCTCACTGATCAGAAATGCATCATGTGAGTAACCTTAGCTGCCAGAGATTCTGGAGAATATAGGTTTTTAGCTGAATACAGACTACTCAAAATATAATGATACTAATTTTAGTAAGAACAAAGGGGGGATCACTTTTCTCCACATCCTTGCCAACACTTGTTTGTTGATTTATTGATGATAGTCATTCTGACATGTGTGAAGTGGTATCTCATCACAGTTCTAATTGGCATTTCTCTGAAGGTTAGGGATGTTTAGCATCTTTTCATATGTCAATTGGCTAGCTGTATTTCCTCTTTAGAGAAATGTCTATTCAGATTTTCAGCTCATTTTTTAATCAGATTGACTTGTTTTTTTGTGATGTTAAGCTGTATGAGGTCTTTACATCACTTGGATATTAACCCCTTGTAGGATGTATCATTGACAAATATCTTCTCCCATTCAGATAAAGACAAATACCATATGATCTCACTTATATGTGGAATCTTAAGAGCAAAATAAATGAACAACAACAACAAAAAAAACCAGAAACATACTCATAGATACAGAGAACAAACTGATGGTTGCCACCTGAGAGGGAGTTTAGGAGGGCTAGGTGACAAAGGTGAAAGGATTAAGAAGTACAAAATGGCAGTTACAAAATAGTCTTGGGATGTCAAGTACAGCATAGGGAATATAGTCAATGATATTGTAATAACTGTGTATGCCAAGTGGGTACTAGATTTATTGGAGAAATTATTTTGTAAGTTATATAAATGCCTAACTACTATGCTATATATCTGAAACTAACACAATATTGAATGTCAATTGTAATTGAAAAATAAGAAAACATTAATTTTTTTAATAATATTTTTAAAAAGACAAATAAATAAATTAAATAAAAGATAAAATGTAGGAATGATAATTGGTCTGTTGGGTCTGCTCCAGAGGCTAATAAATAAGCAAACAATTACAATGGCATGTATTAACTTAAGCAATATACAGAATATCTTGGGGCGAAAAGTGAAGGCATACACTAATTTTGCCTGAAGAGATAATAGATGTTTTATAAATGGCAGGGAAATTGAACAGAGTCTTGAATCTAAAGAATTAACTTAGTATAAACCCAAACTAAGACAGGACATAAATCCCAAGGAAGTGAAATATATGGCTGGAAATTTGAGTTTCATAGCCAAAAAGTCGAAGACATCTGCTAATCTTTGTTTTTTGAGGTCCAGAAGCTTATATCTGCACAAGGATGCTTCCTTTGTATTTCTGGATCTGTTATTTGTGGCTCCAGGACCAATGCTTGGAGAAGAAAAATTTTACAAAGAGAATCAATGGCAGACCTCAATAAGAGTGGCATAGCTCATCCACTGGGATGACTACTATTGACAACATAGAAAATAAGTCCTGGTAAGAACGTGGAGACATTGGCACCCTTGTTCACTGTTGGTAGGAATGTCAAATGGCACAGCTATTGTGGAAAACCATATGGTGGTTCCTCAAAAAATTAAGAATCTGAGATAGCAATTCCACTACTGGTTATATACCAAAAAGAACTGAAAGCAGAGTCTCAAAGAGGTATTTGTACAGCCATGTTTATAGCAGCATATTCGCAATAGCCAAAAGATGGAAGCAACCTTAGTATCCATCAGCAGATAAATGGATAAAAGTAAACAAAATGTGGCATATACATATATGGAATATTATTCTGCTTTAAAAAGGGAGGAAATTCTGAAACATACAACAACATAGATAAGCCTTGAAGACAATATGCTAAGCAAAATAGGATAGTCACAAAAAGACAAATGCAATGTGATTCTACTTATATATGAGGTACCTCGAGCAGTCAACATCATAGAGACAGAAAATAGAATGGTGGTTTCCAGGGGCTGGTGGGAGAGAGGAATCAGTAGTGATGGTTTAATATTTATAGAATCTTAGTTTTGCAAGGTGAAAGAGTACTGGAGATTAGTTGAACACAGTATGAATGTATTTAACTGCTACTGAGTAGTACACTTAAAAAGAGTTAAGATGGTAAAATAAAGAAATTTAAGGTTGAATGCTTCACACTACAACAATTTTCCATTATCCCAGAGCTTTATACCTCTAGAATTTTTGTAGTAGTGTATGTTTAGTCATGATTTTAAAATATTACTTTTTAATATTGCATATAATGTATTTTTCAAACATTGGTACTATAAAAGAAATATCCTAGAAAATAGGGAGAGAAAAAAAAGAGTAGCGGCACATGTTGCATGATTTTCTACCTTGTCTACCATTTTAACACCATGGTGAAAACATTGCTCACACAGTCAGGGGTTGCTTTGGAATGAAAGTTATTATTCTAGAGATAAGTTCAAAATAGAAATCTAATTCTTTCCTACTTGTCTGGAGTAGGAAGTGACAAGTACCTGAAGGAGAAATGAATTGTCTTTACAGAGGTACCCGTGTTTTTTGTTGTTGTTGTTGTTTTGTTGTTTTGGTTGTTTTTTGGTTTCTTTTTGCAAGAAGAATGCAGGCAGGACAGAGTATGAAAGGAACACTGTTTCTGGGAAAAGAAAGAGTATGTGCTAAAGCATGGAGGCATCAGAGAGGATGGCATTTCAGAATGTGAAAATGATGCAATATGACAAGTCCTTAAGGTGCATAAGAAAGAGTTACTAGAAATGAGATCAGAAAGGTAGGCAGAGATGTTGAGTGCTTCCTATGTGTCAACCACGTACATGTGTTACTTTGATTCATCCTTACAACTCTCCCATGAGAGAGGTACTATTAACGTCCCCATACTACAGATGAATAAAGTAAAACATGGGGAGATAAAGTGACAGTTAATATTATAAGAATGATTTGCCTCAGGCAGTGTGGGATTAATCGGCTTCATCTATGAGGGTATTGTCTTTTATGAAAAAGGCAATTCAATATAGCCAACAGCTAATACATATTTATTGGATGCAAGGTAGTCTAACTAATCCTTTACGTGTGTATCAGTACTGTCCAAAAAGAACTTTCCAGCACCAAGAAATAGATAGTTGAGTGGAATTCTTCCCAACTTATAGGGTCCCATTTAGAGGGACTGAGTTATCAGAGAGCGATGAATGGTAGGGGTATAACTTGAATCTAGGTCTTCTGTATTTTTCTACTAAAACAGCCTCATTTCTCTATAAGTTTGTTTGTTTGCTTGTTTTTTTGTGTGTTTGCTTGTTTCCTTTTCCACATCCATTACCTCTTTACATAGGTAAGAGGGTATGGCATATTGTTTGGTCTCATTAGCAACCTTTCAAAGGATTTATAGTAGTAGATCATATCTCTGAGATGACAATGAAAGCCACAGATGCTTCTCATGGTGATTTCTATTACTGATCGCAATTCAGTCCACTAAATGCCCAACCAAAGCTAATATGTGACTTGCAATTCTACTTTATTTCAGAAACATCCTTAACTTTACCATATATTTTTTCTATGATTCCTGTTTTGTGTAATCATATTTACTTTTTTCTTACAAGAAATTATCAAAAGGCTTTACTGGAACTCTGATGAAATATGTAGAGAGCTATTGACCCAAGTCATGATTTAATACCATGTTTTCCCCAAAATAAGACCTAACTGGAAAATAAGCCCTAGCATGATTTTTCAGGATGACATCCCCTGAACATAAGCCCTAATGCATCTTTTAGAGGAAAAATTAATATAAGACCCGGTCTTATTTTCGGGGAAACGGTACAGAGGAAAAAAGAACAAAGTGGAATAGGATAATTCATGGATAATTTTAATTTGGATATAAATTGAATTGTTTTAAAGATGAGAAAGCCTTGTTGAGAATTAATGGCTAATGCAAATTATAGAAAATTTTAAAATATTTATATCAGATAATTTAAATCCATCCACAATTAGCAGATTTTAATTAAGCACTTAATTAATATACCAGGTAATGAATAATATTACCAGGTAATATACCAGGTAATCTTTATCCACAAGCCTGGCTAGAACATTGGAAATAAAATGGTAATAGAGGGGATACAGCAGGCATGACAGAAGGCAGAGCACCGGAGGCAACATTAAGCGGGTGAGGGTGAGCCCTCCAGGTCCACGTGCTATGTGACTCCAGGAATACTTGCAGCCAAGCATAAGCCTCTTCTCACCTCTACCCTATGCAAGCACAGGCAAAAGAGTGTCTGGAGCAAACAGAAATGAAACAATCATAAGAGATGGGGCTGGGGGAGTTAAAACAAGAGGAGATGGGTTTTGGGATTAGAAGGAAAAAGGAAGAGAAGAAAAAGAAAGACTGAACAGTAATGTCAGATGCCAAGGTGATCAAGTGGAACGAGACAGGGAAATGGTTTAATTTACCAGTTAGAAAGTCATCGCTGACTTTCATGAGGGCCTTTTTTAGTAGAACAGTTTGGCTAGGAGCTGGGTTGAAATAGGTGGAGAACAAATAAGCAGAGGACAAGGAAGTGGAATGTAGTATGATTCGCTCTTCGAGATGTTTTTGTTAAGCGAGTGAGAGAGGACTGAATTTGTGAGGATTTGGGCTTTCTATGGCCTTCACCTTTTTCATACCTAATGGACGAGGTTATCCGGTGACAGTAAGGATGATGCAGGCAGAGCATGGAAGTCAGAATGGTTGAAAACTGAAGGGAACATGTGAGCAGTGTGTGCTTTAAAAGGCAAGGAGTATGTATATCAAAATGACAGAATTGCTCTGTGTTTATTTCTTAAAAACTGGATCTGTGGACGCAGAGTGCCTATGCTACAATGTATTTTGATGCACTATTTAGTACTCTCTGCCTAGAAGCAGGGAGCTCTTTGTTCCATGTGCCACAGGATTCCTGTTCCATTAAAGCTGTATTATGTCCAATATTAACACAAAAAATCTGAGATGCACAATTCCCAGACATGAAGAGCACATTTTGACAGACATATATGTAACAGAAGGCAGTATCCACTCAATATTATCAAAAATAAATGTGCACACCAGTTTCCCGAAGGCCAAAAGAACCTTTCAAAGTAAATTGATGGAGTTATAGACACTCTTTTTTAAATGAGGTGAAGAATCCATTTAAAACAATTTTATTAGACTTGTTTGATCTCTAGAACCTTCCTAGAATAAATGAATTCATTCTTTTGTACCAATTATCAAGTCCTAACTTGGGTAACTGTGATGTAGTCCACAGCCCATGAATTGTCTTTAATCTGCCCTTGGAAAAGCACCAAAGCACTACAAAGACTTAAACTGAAATTAAATTGTCTTCAAGCTGCAGACCAGACCAAAGTATGAGCTGGGAAATGCCATGTTAATACAATCTATTCTTTTAAATACTAGCCTAGACTAGAATTGCGTATTGTGGGTTTTCTTACCATTTATAACATGATCTCCAGCTATTTAGTGTAACTTTAGTTCACGAATAAATACTTTTCTTCCCATATGAGTATATCATGCCATCATTTGTGGGCTACAAACCTCTGTCAATCAGAGCATTGTACCAGACAGTCTGTACTTCCATTCTCCCTTGTAAAATTGCCACGGATTACGTCAAGTTGCAATTCCCCTCTGCGCACCAGATAATGAGCTGGCACATGTAGGAAAGATCAATGTCAAACAGAAGGGGGAGATAGTTTTGAAGCTATCACTTTCAGTTGCCATTTGATTCCACTTGCAGAAATCAATCTCCTCCTCCTTGACAACTCTGAATGTGTTATCACTTGCAGCTTTAGTTCATTGGATAACCAAGAGCTCCCTTTCACTCAGGAGAACATTTTCCATTAGAGTAAAATTGAAATGGAAAATTTTTGCAGTGGTGGGAAAAGAAGGTGGAACAAACAAGTAATCTATTGTATGTGTGAAAATGACGTATGCATGAGTATGTATGTAGGTATACATGTGTGGCTACAGAGTGGTTATGCATGAAAATAGCTACAAAGCTGATACCATCAACATTTACTTCTGAAAAACTCTCTGTGCTTGGAGACTGAAAGCAACTGCAACTGGGTCACAGCCTATTGTGTAAATGTTCAGTCTTACCCATGTGGATAATGGATATTAGTCAACTTTTAATTCACTGCGCTAATCCAGGAACAGAAACAAAAAATCTAGTATCTATTTGCTTTCATTTATGGTTGAGTTTTTATATTTGGAGAGAGAAAGTTCCCTGGTGATCTAAAAATGGATAATACTCCAAGAGAAATAATGAGACCAAATACAAACATCTTAACTACTGAACTTGGCCCTAGCTGACAAGCAAAAATAGATTTCAATACAAACTTGAAGGGTCAAAGCTGTAGAAGCCAAAGACCAAGTGGAGAAGGGAAGGATCTGCTGTTGCAGAAACCCTGCTTTGGAACACCCATCACAGAACAGTGTGAGAAGGCATTATGTGTATATTGCAACGGCCAACAGAAAGGAAAGTATAATTAGCAAAGGGATTAACCCATGCCAACTGAGAATTAAGACACTGATACAGGTAGAGGATCAAACCAAAGTGTGTAATTAAGGATAAAAGCAAGGATGCAGAAAGAAAGCATGAGCCATGGATATGCAGCATCAACTTCTGAAAACACTTAGGGAAGCCTAGGACGGTAAAGAAGGCAAATTATGTCTTGTGGTTACATTGGAAATTATCTACCATCAACCCACACTTGTTGGAGTAAAGTCATACCCTTCCTGTTCTGAAAGTGCCCTGTTCCTGTCAGAGCAAATAGCTGTGTTTGTCCTAGAACCAAATTGGTCTAATCACCTCATCACCCCATTCAAGGGGGAGAGATTCTGCCATAAGGTTATGGGGATGGCCAAACACCTGACAGTGGACAGGTGAGATTGACTGCAGTTTGTTAGTCACATATACTCACAGCCCAGGTTGGAGAACTGCACATGCAATGTAGGAATAGATGGGGGTTGCACTCGGGAGCAGAGTGAACCACTGGGTCCTGTGGGAGGTTTGTAGTATCAAGAGGGTGGGAGGACCCTTGGTGCTGTGGGAGAATGAGATTGGCATGTTTGAATAATCCCATGGGCTGGCAGGGAACTAAAAGCCACTACTCGGCATAAGCAGACCCTTTACTTGGTCCCCTTGATAAGGAGAGTTGTTTAGCCAGGAGATCTTATCTGTGGGAGCAGAATTGGGTGGGGAATCTGTGATGAGGCCATTTGAGGTCCTCCTGGTTTCACCAGATGTCAAGGTAGCAAACAATACTGGGCTTTAATGTCAGGTCTTACGCCACACACCTAAAGGGGACCAGAGTACCGGCCAACGTACCACTCCTGCTTTCTCCATTTAAAGCTTCCTTATTTCTTATCTCTGTGCTTGGAATATGTAACCTGTCTGACTGAGAAACATGATCTACCTAATCTCCCATCTTTCCCTCTACACTCAACTCACAGTTTGCAGGAGGCTATAAAATACAATGAAAATTTTGGTTTCTAGCAGCTTGCCTGCTGCTTTCATGGCTGTATGAGAAGCAGAAACAGATAGAGGTAGGAAAATAAGACAACAAAGTTCTTAATGTGATAGCAGCAAGTATTTGAAAATAAGATTTGGTATGCATGTGTTGCTGTGAAACTGCCTGGAGGGTGTGAGCACTTATTGCTGTTTTGGTTTTTTTTTCTTTCCAATACATCTTGAAAAATCCTCACTTAACTAGACAATATAAAAGGCGATGAAAAGGAAATTGATATCCATTGAATTACTCATTAGATAATATGTTATACAAAACAGGTGATACAACTAATTAGACAAAGTGCTACATGTGTGAAATATTCTACTTTTGGTGCATACAGTGCATTAATTCTTGTTTGTCTCTATTTGTACTTGGGGGTAATTCCCCATGTTGTCTCCCTGAAGATATTTAGCTTTCAACAATCGCATATACATTCAGATCTCATACACATATACATTCAGAAATTTTACTCTAGTAACTTGACATCATTTTTGTACTAAACACAAAATACTATCTACTTTAAAATTTTAGCAACTCCTTTACTGAGTCCCTCAAGCAGAAGTGATTGTGCCGTTATCTGATATTTAAAGTGCTCTGTTCCATTCTTTATCCCAGCACTAATCACACTGTAATGATGCCTTGTTGTGCCTGCCTCCCCTCTAGATGATGAACGTCTTAAAACCAGGCATGACCTTACTTCCTCCTCGTATTAACATCCTCATCATTAACAGTTGTCTAACATACAATATAGTCTAGTAATAAGTTTTTGTGGAATGAGTGAATGAGTTAATAAATGTCATCCGTCTAAACTTTGAATTACATAAACAAATGTCTATTTCACATTTCCACTGGAATATTAATTAGAGACTTCAAACTTAAGATATACAAAAGGCATCTTAATTTCCATTCCCTCACATATTATCAGCACTTCCTTTCTCCGGAAACGGCAGCACTACACACAGTTGCCCAAGCAAAACACTGTTCACCTCAACTAGAGGGACCTGTTCCCCAAGTCCATAATCCCCCCAACAGCACGTGCTGCCTACGTCCAGCGTGTAACACATATCCATGCACATATCTCCATTGCTGGTATCATCCCGTTAGTCCAAGCCACCGCCATTTTTTTGCCAGATCTCCTAATTTCCACTATTGCCCCAGTCTGGTCTCCACATAGCCTCGGGAAGGATCTTTTTAAAACATAAATCATATGTTACTTTTCTTCTTGATGCCCTCCATTAAATTTCCAGTATTTCCTGCATGAAAATACCTTGGCCTAAAGTGCCTTATATGTAGATCCTTTCTATTTTGCTTCCTTCATGTTCCTCTGACTGAATTTCCCTCAGTCTGTTCCAAATCCACTGGCCTCAGAGATCCTCAGATAGGTCCAGCTCATGTCATCATGTTGCTTTATTGATGAGTTGTTTCCTTTTCATGAATTACCTGCCCTCTAAATGTGTTCATGACACGTTGACTTTTGTCACTGAGGAGTCTGCTTAATTTCCATCTCCTAATTAATACCTTTCTGATGCCTCAATGTAAAGCAGCCCCTAGGTCATTCTCTTTAACGTCATCTGGCTTTATTTTGATCATATTTGTGATCATCTAAAATATTACTTGTTTACTTCTGCTGGTCTTTACTGTTCACAGCTAAATTCCCATGGCTTTGAATAGTGCCTAGCACATAAAAGACTTCCAGTAAATGATGTTTGGGAATGAATAAGTTCATGAATGCATTAAGAAACTGAATCGATGAATATATAAATGAGCTTGTGAATAAATGCATGGATAAAGGAATTTTATTTCTTGACATTTATATTATTTTGATTATATCACTGCTATATGAAATATTATGTATTACTAATTATGATTTATTCATCTCTATGAACTTTATGTGACCTATATACATTAATAAAATCTGATAAAAAGCAACCTTATAAACTCAGATGTATTGAGATTAAGAAAGACCCTTGACTTACTTTTTTTCCACTGCCATAATTCATAAGTATATTTTTTGAACTTCCTATTGCAAGTAGCTTTATTCTATTCTTCTTACCTTCTCTTTTCTTTATCCTTTATAACTTTCTAATGCTGAAGAATTCTCCTTTCCCCCCAGTTTTCTTCAAGAGTAAGATTATCAGGTGGGCAGTATTAGAGAGTATTTGAATCTTCTCAGGTAATCTAAATATTACTATATTTACTGAAGAAATTGAATTTGAAGTTAAAATCTTCTCCAAAAGAATTCTCCAGGCTCAGGTAGCCTCACTGATTAAGTCTACTAAACATCTAAGAAGCAAATAATACAAATTCTATACGAATTCTGCCAGAAAATTGTAGCGGAGGAAAACTTTCCAACTCCTTATGAGGCAAGTATTATTCTAATATCAAAATCAGGCAAAGATATAAGAAAAGTACAGATCAATATCTCTTGTGAACAAAGATAAAAAAAAATTCCTAATAAAATGTTAACAAATTGAATTGAATAATATATTAAAAGAATACATCATGAAAAAGTGGGTTTTATCTCAAAGGCGCAAGAAGCTTAATGCTTGAAAACAAGTCAATGTAATTCACTCTATTAACAGATTAAAAAAGAATACATATATATATATATATATATATATATATATATATATATATATATATATATGATCATCTCACTAGATACAGAAAAATTATTTGATGAAATCCAACACCCATTCTTTATTAAAAAATAAACAAAACTCCACTAATGAGGAATGGAAATTATTTTTAATTTAATAAAGGGGATCTATAATAAACTTACATCTAACATCATTCTTGATCGTGAAAGATTGAACTTACTTCCTAATATCACAAGCAAGGCCAGGACATCCACTATTCCTACTTCTATTGAACCTTGCACTGGAGATTTTAGCTAGAGCAGTAAGATAAGGAAAGGAAATAAAAGCAACCAGGAAATTTAAAAACTTTATGACAATATGATATTGGCATGAAAATAAACAAATAACTCAGTGTAAAGAAAATAGAATCCAGAAATAGACCCTCACATACGTGATCATTTAATTTTCAATAAAAGAGAAGAATATTCAGTGGAAAAGGATTGCCTTTTCAACAGATATATTGGAATAACTGGATTTCCATGTGAAAAAATAGTAATAATAAAGTTTGATCCATGCATCACTCCATACCCAAAAATGAACTCAATGTGCAGCATAGATCTAAATGTGAAATCAAAAACTAAAAACCTCTAGAAGAAAATACAGAAAAAGTCTTTGTGACTGTGGTAACTGAACAATAGGGAAAACATCCCAGCAACCATGGTTCTTATTTTTTAGTTGGGAATTTAAAATGGCATCAATAAGTTATTTCCTAATAGAATTAATTTACAAATATTAATAATTTACAAAAGTAAACGTTGGAAATATTTAGGTTTAGCATAATGAAGATTCTGCTCTAAGGTTCACTAATAATAAGTTTCTATTTTGTTTCCATTTTCTGCATATATTAAATTGGGCATATATTAAATAAGGGAAAGAAAGACATAGAACTAATTTATTGAGCAGAATAATGTCTATAGTTTTTCAAATAATTTTACCAACATTATTTTTTTTTTCACCTCAGCTCTTTGCATTCCCTGGAAATCTCTGGCTATTTCTCAACCTATATCTATGACAAGTTCCCTTCAGCTTACAGCTTTTCCCAGTGATATCCAGAACAGCTAGGAAACCAACCATTCAACAATGTTCCATGAGAAAACTCAGAGACACTTGGTTTTCCAAAGCTCTAAGAGGCGCCAACATCACTGAGAAGCTTGCCATCTGGCGGTGGAAGATGCTGTTACAGAACTGATATCAATGGAATATGATAAGATCTCAAAATAATAAAGACCAGCTGGTGGTGTTTAACTGTGAGAAGGCAGGTGGCTGCAATTATAGAAATAAGCAACAAACTTTGAAAGGCAGCCAGAAAATGGGGGTAGTGCTGACCTACAGAGAGATATGGAAATGGTTATATAGAATGCAATGCCCTAGAAGCAAGATGGACGGGCAATCCACAAGGGTTATTGCTCAATCTGTACAATAAAAATAACTCAAGGATGGATGATCAGGAAGCTAGGGGCATCCACTTCAATAAAAAAATATGACCCCTTGCCAGTTTCCAGAACTGAGCTGGATTTTAGACCCAGAACCAATTGGCTGAAGGAGAAGCCAGGTGCTCTTGAAGAGAACTCTGTAACACCATTACAAGTGTATATTGTGATTATTCTCTTGGTCTTTCTCCAAAGAAAACTATAGTATTTGATATAGGTAACTGCACTGGGAGAAGAGGAATATTCAGACTACTCAGACATTTGAAAATGTCTGACACAGAATCTGACTTGATACTGATATTTGGGAACTTGGAAGCCTTATTATGATGCCCCTGTTAGAATGAGGATGTATAGGGACCAGCTAACAGAATTCTGATTTAGGTTCAGCTCACCAGTAGGTCCATGGAGCTCATGGATCCACCCAGTGGTCATTTCCCCAGCCACCAAATGAATAATTAGAATGGTCATATTCTCTAGTTGGCAGAACTGATACATTTATTCTTTTGTCTGTGAGGTAAGAGCTATCAGAGTAGGGAAAGATAAGAGGAAGACTGAAAACTTCCCCCCTATTCAATCTGGCTAAGATACTAAACGTAAAATGATATGTACCCTGGGGATTGGCAAAGAGTGGCTCCACCTTTAAAGTACTAAATGATGCAGAGGTGATGGTACTGATGATATCTCCAAAAATAGCCTGGTTCCTACAAATATTACAATGATTTGGGTGGATTGCAGTAGATTACTTCAAACTCTACCGAGTAGTAGCTGCTGTTAAAGATGCAGCGAAGGTTACAGAAGAGATTGAAACAGTCTCAGTACATAGTATGTAGTTCTCTACGTGGCAAATGCATTCATTTTCATCCTTATTGCGAAGCAGAAGCAGAAGCAGGAGCAGAAGCAGACTGCCTTCTTATGGGACAGGAAATATTTTGCTAACTCTCCTACTCTTTGTCATAAGAGAGGCTGTACACACACACACACACACACACACACACACACACACACACACTCACGAATGAATGGCCTGGAAGCTTCATCAGGGGACTGAAATGAAAAGAAAAAATGATATATACACACACATACACATAGCTAGGATAAGGAGGCCTTGAGAAGAGGCACATGGATGGACATAAAGTAGATGTCACAAAGCAGGAGGATTTTTGTTTGATATGTTAATGCCTACTAAAGACTGTCCATCATTGAAAAGGCACTAAATAAACAATGCGACCAGTTGATGTCAATCGGTCCCTGCATCAACCACCCCAATGTTGGCACAATGGTACCCATGGTAGATATGATGGAAACTACTTATGACCAAAAGTATAGGCTTGTCCTCACCAAATCTGATCAAGTTACTGCGGAATGCCGACTTTGTCAGCAACGGAGCTCCTGATATGGTACCTCAGTGAAACAAACCAGCACTTAGTGGCAAGTAGATTCATTATATGGGGCCCCTCTACCCTGAAAGGAGCAACATATCATCTAGATTATTGACACACTTTTGTATTGGTTTGACTCTTCTATCCACAGGGTCCCAGCTCACAAAATGTGTTCTACCAACAAGGAATTCCACATAGTATCACTACAGTCCAAGGACACGCCTTATAGCAAAGGAGGTGCAGCAGTGATGTCTTATCCTAGGACCCACGGGTCACACCACATACTGTACCACTCAAACAGGCACAGATTCAGGGTGATGACCAAAAAGAATAGGGTCGCATTTTCCAGGTCACAAGAGACACTCTAATTTAACAATAATTGTATGGCGCTGTGGCCCAACAAATAGAGTACAGTATATGAACCCAAGAACCAAGAGATAGAAATAGGAGATTACCCTCATGTTTGGGGAATATACTCTTTTCCTTCTTGCGGCTCCATGCTCTGTGGACCTAGATGTTCTGGTTCCCAGAGAGAAACACTTTCACCATGGGATGCCACAATGTTTCCATGAAATTTTAAGCCATGACTTCCCTCTACTCACTTCAGGCTCCTCCAGTTAAAAAAAAAAAAAAAAAAAGAAGCAGTCCAGGAAAGGAGACACAATCTATAGTCTGGGGTAGCATCTCTTGGTCCTGTACTCATCAAACTCAATGGTAAATTAAAAAGTGTAGATTTTATATCCTGTACTATGGGTTCAGACCCCAAATGGATGTTAGTGTCACCAAGACCAGCAGACATGCCAGATGAACTTGAGGGGTGTCTAGAATTGGTAGTAATATAGGAAGATGGAGACTATCAGTTGTGGTCCGAAGAATAACTATAGCAAGGACTGTAGTATGTCCCACCAAATTTTCTGGAGATGCTGTTCCTAGATGAGTGAACGTATTTCATGAATTAAGTGGAGTTGAGTAACTGAAGGTGCAGATTATAGTGTAAACTGTGCTGCACCCCTCCCTTTCCTCTCAGGCCTGAGAAACTCATTCTCTCAGTTATTGGCAGTGTTCCCTGTCTGTGACTAACCATTGAGTCCCTGTCTAGAAATTATGCTTGGCCAAAGGGAAGTGCTTCACTCAAGGTTATGCCACCTCCCGGTGTTAGTCCTTGCCCAAAATCTGTCTAGTCAATGTGTTTGTATGAAGGTCCTACCCCATTGCTTCAATTTTGGACATATCTGAAAGGCCATCCTAGCTTCAGAGATCCCTCTGGAATCGACAAAGGCTTTTGTTGAAACTGTATCACGGTTAAACTTCTCCCTCTGCTCAATCCTCCCTCCTCCCTTCCCTAAAATTGTTCGAGAGCCCACCCCAATAAACCTCCTGCACACAAATCATCATTTAAAAGCTTATTTCTTGGGGAAATGAAATTATGAGACTGACAGATAATTTTCGTCCAATCAGAGATACCCTTTTGATCAGTAAATTTAACTTATTTACATTTATTGCAACTACAGTTGTATTATGACTGTCTTTAGCCACTTTATCTTATGTTTCATATTCAGCACATTTTCTATTTTCTTCTTTTTACCTACTTTTTGTTAATTTGAAAGTTACACATTTATTTATATTTTTTTCAATTGGACTTAATTCATTTAAGACTCATATTTATGTTTAATATTTCATATCAATTTTCTAAATGTATTATTATTTATATCTTCCTCATGGGAAAGATAAGTACTTAGTAGTGTATCCTACTTCTACGTCATGTTTGTACCATAGCATTTTGGTTCTGGATTGTCATTTATACACATTTTAGAGCACACTTTTTTAAAGAAAATATTAAATTCCACTAAATTATTTACTCAGCCTTACTTCCCATATATTGTCACATCCTCCTGGAATACTTACTCTTATTTTTAATGAGATACTTCCTCTGAGATTCTTTTTAAATACTATATTTCTGTGGTAAAAATTCTGAGGTCTTATATGCCTCAGAATAAGTGTTATGTTATTCTCACATTTATATAAAATTAGTCAAATACAAAATTCTACGTTACAGTTTCTTTTCTTTCTTTTGTAAACATTATTTCATTGTATCCTTATTTTAAAACTTTTTAAGAAGTTTTATATCAATATAAATCTTGTACCTATGGAAGTAATCTATTTTTTTTTAATCTATAAGATTTTAGAGCCTTCCCTTCCTCCTTCAAAGAATCAATATTCTTAAAATTCAGTTTAATGTTCTTAAGGTTTTTTTGTTGTTGCTGTTGTTGTTAGTTTTACAATGTTCTGTGTATTCTTTTTTGTTTGGCATTTTATATACTCAAAATAATGGTTTCTTCTTTTAATCTGAGAAATTAGGATAAATTATATTTTCCCATTTATTTCCTCCCATTTATTCATTGTTTATTTTGTTCTCTGTCATGGAAAATCCATCTTCTGAGACTTCTTCTAGCCTCCATATGTTTTACCTCTCCAGTTTTTATTTTGCACCTCTCTATATCCCTTATTTATCCCTTTCTAAGAGTTATTAAGAGCTTCTAAACCTAATCTTTCAATCCACTAATTTATTATTTGGCTATTTTCTTTCTGCTGTTCAATCTATTCATTGAGTTATTTGTTCAAATTATATATCTTATACCCAGTATTTTGAATTAGTCCTTGTTTATAACTGCATACTCCCTGCCATACCAGTATTTTTCTTTATCTCTTTGAAAACATTTTTGGTTTAATTCTTCTTTCATCTGGTCAAGGAATTCAGCTTCTTCTCATACAAGCTGTCGAATGTGTTGTCCCTTTTCAGTAGTGATTGCCTTTCTTCAGATAAGTTGTTATGCTCCCTGTGGTCAGTTTTTCCCCTGAACATATCAGCCATTGAGCCGATGACAAGTATGGTAGGAAGTAGCTAAAGCAGCTGAGACCCTACCTGGCAGCCTCCCATAAGTTTAGGACTTGGGAATGGAAGAGCCTTAAGGTAGATAGCCTTCACAAACTTGCCCACACCAGGAAATTCCTTGCATCTCCACCAATATTATCTTACTGGAATATAATTTTCTCACCTTCAGGCTTAGAAAAAGAGGTAGAGGTAGTAGTAAATGGCTGTGTCCAGCTAGTCTACTTTCACTTCTTGTTATCTGCACCTCACCTCAGCTAGGTATTACAATACAATTCCACCTTCAAGTTGAAATGACACTGCTATTTTTCATTCTTGCATTAATTACTGGCTAGGCAATGAAATGATATCGCCCAGGAAATATTGATTGCAGGAAGGGAGCAGGGAGATATTACAAGTAAAAATCTGCCTTTGTACCTCTGTCTCTCTCATTGTACCGGTCCTCTTCCACCTTGGGGGAAAGGCTATTTCCAACATTACACCTGAATATAACCAACTTCTGTTTCCCAAGATTGTTTCATAGTAAATGAATACTAATATCAAGAAATGAAAAGTACTGAATATTTAACAAGTCTGTAATGCAAACATTCTACTTAGATTCATCAATCTCCCTCCTGCTTCTGTGCCTCTCTAGAATTGGGCTCCGTGAGTGAGGCATAGCAGCTCATGTTAGTATGTCACCCTGTTCATCATTATTTGATCTGTGTCATTTAGACATATTCTTTAAAAATCAGATTTTTGAAAGCTCTTTCAAATTCTGAAAATATATAAATAACACCCATTTTTATATGTGAATTTCTTACCTGAAAATGGCATACATTAATCTATATACTTCATTTAATAGAAATAGAGACAAAGAAAAAACCTGAGGCAAATTAAGCATAAAACACCTCAAGCTTTAATTTTGGCACTATTTCAATTTTCAGTTTTTGTTTATGAGTCATATAATAATTTGCTTTAGATAAATTAATTAGTTGTATGTGTCAAGCTAGTTAAATGCATGCTAAATATTTTCCCAAGAGAACTAAGTTGAAACTGGGTGCTATTAAAACCTTCAAATGAACAAAACAAGTCACACATTATTAATTAGAACTGGTTAGTGAGACATATTTTTGGATGCTTGCCAAAGATAATTATGGAACTTCTTTTTTTATTGGAATAAGATGAGTTAATCAAGAAAAGGTAACTTAGCTCACTGTGGCCAAAGCTTGAAAGCATGGCCATAAACTATTCACCTTATCAGTATGGGTTAGAGTTGAAAAGCAAGTGAGGTCCAGAGATAATTCTTATGCTATACCTGATGTCCAATTTCTTCATTTTAAGTAAGTAAAAAATTGGATATCCAGGAAAATGATGTTATTGACCCAAAGTCACACTGCTAGTTGGTGGCAGAGCCAGAATTATGAAATAAATTTTATTCCTACCATGCTAAAAACACTGCTTATTCTGTGAGTTTTATTATACCTCATTCTACATTAAATCTAAATCATACTTTAATTTTGAAAAATTGTTATAAAATTTGTATAAAACTTTTAATAAAAATATGTTTCCAAATAATTGAGTCATTGCCAGGAAGGACTCATTGTCTTTCATAATGGATTTTTTTTCTGATTTATGCTTACTTAGAATCCACTCCCTCTTCTCTTCTTCTTTTGGTAGTTTAAAGAATTATTTTGCTCCATGATGCACAGCCATGGCAGGACTCTATTCAATATGTCCACTCCCTATTCCCTAACTCAATGAGTTCAATCAGATTCTCTCTTTCAAGGCTTTAAATCTTGAAAAGCATGATATAATGGCAGGAAAAAATTATCGGTTGGAGCATGTTCATTCTGAGTAGTTATGGCTATCTAGACCCACAGAAATTCCCCAAGTCTTAACTTTCTGGGAGTTTGATTCTCTGGTCTTGTCATCAAACTTCTAATTAAACTTCTCATTGCTCTTCTCGTCATCCAGCTAATTGATGTCCTTTTTTCTCTGCATACATTAATTAGACTCAGATTCTGTCTCTTGCAATCACTGGGTCTAACTGATGCAATTTCTATCTCTGTGCTTGAGGCAGGATGCAACCCTAATCAGATTGTGTGTGGCCAAGAGTGATATTGCTCTCAATAAGAATTGAGCCGGCACTCTTCATTTGTCCTACTGTTTCATTTGTTTTATTTTTTTGTTAAAAGCACAAACAACATACAATTGACAGAAAATCTTTACTTGTTAGCAAAACCTATCTATGACTACTGGAAATACCTAGCCATTATACTCACTTTAACTCAGTATCCAAATGAAAAGAAGTACTGTCTTAGTGCATGAGGCTCAAGAGAAATACATACGTCTTAAGGGGACTCTCCAAAGAAGACTCATAAAATGAAAATCTTAGACCTAGAAGGATTTAGTAATTCTGCTTTTAGTACTGAATTTTTACATGTCCATGATAGCATATACATATTTGAAAGAAATGGCAAACTGAATACATTTGTTTCAAGCAGATTCAAATAAGCCTAGACTGACCTGGGAACAGTCGAAAAATTATTCCAAGTCTACAACAAGCACTCACTAATTATTTTCAATCAGGGAAGTAGTTGGTAAAGGAGATGTGGGCAGAAGCATGCCAATATGGGAGAGTGAACAATGCTTTTGGAAACTGTAAGACATCCTGTTCTTTCCATTCTAACTGAAGAAATTGAATTACAAAGAGAAAAGAAGGAAGATGTGGAGGAGAATGAGAAGACAATGAAGAATAGGAAGAAACTAAAATTTATTACAGATATTAAGAATCTACTATGTGTCAGGTACATTCTAGGTGATAATATTAATTATCTCACTTATTCCTAACTACGCTGTGAGACATATTATTACGGTCATTTTATAGCTGAAGAAATCAGGGCTGGAAGAGATTAACTTTCCTAAGGTCACAAAACCTGTGAGTGAAAGATAGTTTTTAGAGTCTGATTAGAGTCTGTCCGATTCAAATTCCATGCTTATGCGACTGTTTCAGCTACTACTCAACTAATATTGCCACCATTACTACCATTACTATTAAGGCATAACTAGAAAGACTTCATATAAAGTGAGTGAGGAGTTGGTTGGAAAAACTTTACTAAAAGAAATGTACCTTCCGTCAGTGTGTCTTATGTACTGTTATGTTTTATCTGCTAGAATCTGATGTGCCAGAATCTGTATACTCTAGCTGAATTCTTGACCATTCTTCTTTCTCTTTCTCTTTTTTAGCACTCTTTTATTGAGCTAAAATTTTTTTTTAATTTAAAATTACTTCATTATAACAAATTTTGGCAAGGTGATTTTTGCTACCAAACCATAATAAGACCCAGTTGTATAGTCTATCTCTCCTTCGTTTTACTGAAACCAACACAGGCAGAACTGAGTCTTAAGAGCAGCATAGGAGTGGTGTGGTAGAAAGGAGGCATAGCAAATATTCATGTCACTTAATTACACTTATCTCCTGAAAACAGTCAAAAGTGGACCCTGTGTTACTTAAACTTTCTTCTGTCAGCAGTATAACATAATGGTTATGAGAGATGGATCAAAATACTTGATTCAAATCTGATTTTAAACTTAAAAAAAAAATTCTGTCTATACCTCAGGTTTCTCATCTACAAAGGATGCATAGGTTAAAAGAAGTCAATACATGAAAAATATTTGATGTTGTAGCTAGCAAATAGTACCTCTTAATAACTGTTACCTGTTATTTAAATTGGGATTATGCTAGCAGAGTACATGTTGCTTTTGGAAAATGTCAGGTATCCTGCTCATTCTATTCTAATTGAAGAATTGAATGACAAAGAGAAAAGGAGGAGGAGAGGGGCAGGGAGAGGAGGATTCTCTTTTCTTTGGGAAACCCTGAGTGGATCTCTAGGAGAGAGTAAAAACAACTGGCTTCCACTTTTTATACCTCTTCTGAGTGGTTATGTTGGACTGAGAATGAGATCGAATTCTTTATTTGAGGCAACATGTTTACTGTACATCAAAAGATGGTAAACAGAATTAAAATATGAATGCATGGAATAGATTAAAATGCGAGATAAAGTTTGGACTAATCTAATAAAAAACACATTTGAGTGAAAGAAATAAAAATAAAATCTGCATCTTCATGGATGAAATTTTAAATGAGTCTTTAAAAATGGTTCCAAACTTGTATCCATTCATCACATCAGAAGATCTTAAAAGATAAAAGGACGCACTAGCAATTTACAAGTATGCTTGGACTGGAAGTCCTTGATGATTCTATTAACACAGGCTTTGAAGTAGCTTAATACAAAGCACATACACTGTAGATTCAGCTTATGGTTGGCAAATATTCTAATAAAATTGATTCTGTTCATACCAAGGGAAATGGTCTAGTGATGGATCAAAAGGCCTTTAAAAAACAGTAAAATATTTTAGTATCTATATCTGCTTTCACAAATGTCAAAATATCAGCCAAAAAAAGTCTAAGCCTTTGTATAACTAAATCTCTTTATCAAGTGTGCCAGTATATTCCCTGGCAGAAAGAATAGGGCCTTGGGGAGAGAGAGGAAAAAGGCAAGGAGGAGGTGAGGGGAGACAAAGAGGGAGGAGATGAAATCATCCTTAAGAAAAAGTGCAGCTACCAGACTAGCCAGAACTAGATTTTGGTGGCGGAGAATGGACGCAGGATTCCATTTTGTCACTTTAGAGGAACTCTAGTTAATTATAGTGGCTTATAGTATTATTAGCATGGCAGCCAAGAAAAATCTCCAGTCCCTGAGTCACCATGATAGTTCCAACAAGAGCCAAATTAGTACAAAAATCCCTCCTCCCAACAGGAAGGAGTGGTCAGCGAGAACCCGCCTAGGAAGGCCCATAGTGCCACCCCTAAATCTTGAATATTTCATGCCCTCACCTAAGCCTTTTTGTCCTTCGGAACAGTTGCTCTTCTCCAGACTTGCCCATTCTCCCATCTTGAGTCTACTGAACTTTGTAAAATAAATCTACTGCTTGCTTGGCTCATTTGGTGGGTACTGGAATTCTTTCCTGCGATGAAAACCAAGAACCCATTTTTGGTAAAAGAAGTTCGAGCTGGGTGACCGCCCCAACTTGCCACTTCGGACAGGTGCCCCGTGCAAGGAGAGTGGGCAGGGAGTATCAACTTGACAGGATTAGTGTGAGGATCAAATCAGATTATCCATATAAAGTGCTTAGCGCGGTGTCTGGCACATAGTAAGCACTTAGTAAACGGTAGCAATTATTTTATTATACTCTATAGACAATGGGTATTCAAAGAAAATTATTGTTAATCATTGCAGTATTGTTTTTAAGCCTAAGATTTTGAAATAATTTAAATATCCTTCAATGGGAGGTAGTTTAAACAAAATCTAGTACAGCCTTGAAATTCTATAAACTTTATTTTTCTCCATTTCTCTGTTGTAAAATACACATAGCACAAACTTTACTACTTAACCATTTTTAAGTGTACAGTTCGGTGTTATTAAGTGTATCCGTATTGTTGAGCAACCATCACCACCATCCATGTCCAGAACTCTTCAACTTGTAAAAACTGAAACTCTATAAATTTAAAAAATGAGATGGATCTATAGATAATATCATAGAAACTTGTCTGTGATGTATTTCTAGAAGGAAAGTTATGGTATACTCTGAGTACATTTTTCATGAGGGAGAGAGAATGAATTACATATGGGATTATTCTGTCAGTACTATTATTCTGGAAATTTATTTTCCTCCTATTCAGTGGTTAATACAGGAGCTTCTCTGTTAGTGCAATGTGATAGTATAATAATAATAGTTACTATCTCATCATTATATTGATTAAAGGAATTAATACTTATATAGCAGTTAGATCACTGCTGGGCACTTAAGTGTCACAGAAATGTTTCTATTGATACAATGCAAATTTGGGAAAGACCTTTTAAGATAGATAGGAGAATAACAGACACTAAGTTACCTTTCAATTACCTTGATTTTATAAAACTGCTGCTACTATTACTAAGAATAAGAATAAAACAATGACAACAACAATAAAAGTAATAGCTAATATTTCTTGAACACCCCTTGTGTCAGGCACATAACCAGCATTATCTTATACAATGTTTACAAGGTTTTGGGATAGAATCTAATATCTCTGTTCCACATGTGAAGAAATGAATGCTAAGAGGCTAAGTAACTTGTTATCACATAGCTAACAAGTGTTAGAGCCAGGTTATAAGGTCACAAGTGTCCTTCTTCCAAAGGGTCCTTCTTAATTATCACTAAGCATCATGACACCATAATATACTGTATAAGTATATAAATGTCAATACACACTTGTGTGTTTATTGTACGTGTGTGTTCACACACACATATGTATTGTAATGTAACATAGAATCAGATCCAGGTACCCTGTTTCCCTGAAAATAAGCCATAGCTGGACAATAAGCTTCAATCCGTCTTTTGGAGCAAAAATTAATATAAGACCTGGCATCATATCATATCATATCATATCATATCATATCATATCATATCATATCATATCATATCATATCATATCATATCATATTATATGACCCGGTCTTATACTAAAAGACCGGGTGTTATATTAATTTTTGCTCTAAAAGACACATTAGAGCTGATTATCTGGCTAGGTCTTATTTTCGGGAAACACGGTATATGCCAAGTTTTAGAATGTTAAATAATTGACATTTCTAACAATGTGGTCTGAAGATACAAAAGGTTCACTCCATACTTCTTATTGTACTATAGTTATTTATTTATGTGCAGTCTTTCCTGGACAGGTACAGTTTTTTTCATCTTCTGGCTTAACATGTATCCTTCTGGCTTAACAAGTAGTGAGCACATAATAAATTTCACTAAATTTTGTAATACTGAAATAAAATTTAAAATTGGTTTAAAATAGCAAATCCTATAGTCTCCATTGTGCTTACATTTTTAGAGACCTTTCTATTTGGGATGTGACTTTCAAACTGAACCTCCTCTGTCTGCAGCTTCCTCAGGGTCCCTTCCCTTGTATATTTTCTGCACTGGTCCCTTATGAAGTTATCTATATGTGCCCTGTCCAGTGACCAAGACCTGTCTGGACATTTCCTAAGAAATTTCCACTTACTCAATTCACTAATTTGCTTCCCCCAAACTAAGATGCTAGGATTGACACTTTATGACTGAATATCTGTTTTTAATTTAAGACTTATTCTCCATTTCAGAATACCACTAGCCAAAACAGAACTTCTTCAAAATAACATTATAAACTCATTCCTCCATTCACGTCCCAAATTTTAGTCTTTCAACTCAAAAGAAATCCTCTGTGTTTTCAGATATTCAGGTCCATTTCCAAAGCTTCACTACAACATAAGGTCAAACACTTAGAGATAACTTCTTTGTATCTTTGCTTTTTGTCTGGAATGAGCAAAAGTTTCACAATTTGCTTCTGAAACTTAACCAGAAGAAATGCTTCATATTCTGTTGTAATTTCCCTGCTTCCTCTCTGCTGCTTTGTCTACTCTAATATATATCAGAAAAAAAAGAAAGAAAAAAACCCATATGCATAGATATGTGGTAAGCTGGATTTCTGTGAATTTTTGAATTGCCATTTCCCATTTCGGAGGAATCTCACAATGACCTTTATATCTCAACACTTTGGCCATCCCTCTGCATAGGGGGCTCTGTTTATATTGTGTTGGTCCCCCAGCGAACACATAAAATAAACTTTGTTCAGAACTTATCATTTTTTAAGCTTATGATAAAAAAGATGCATTCTAAAGCAAGGAAGAAAGTGATTTTATTCAACAGCAGTAAGGGTGACAGTTGTAGTAACCCTCTCTCCTCCCCCTCCTTCCCCTCCACCTTCTCCTCCTCCTTCGTCTCCTCCCCCTCCTCCTCCTCCTCCACCTTCTCCACCCCCTCCTTCTCCTCCACTTCCTCCTCCTCTCCTTCTCTTCCTCCTCCTCCTCCTTTCTCTTCTTCTTCTTCCTTTCCTCCTTCTTCTTCTTCCTCTCCTGCTCCTTCTCCTATTTATTGAGAGCAGATGCCAAGACAAGCACATTACATGTATCGTCTCAATTAATTTTTACAACTTCATTAAGTAAATAGTATCCGCATTTTATTGCTGAGAAACTGAGGCTCAGAGAGATTAATTGCCAAAGTGACACAATTAACTGCTTACCAATACGTGAGCCAAGGCCTCTTTGACTGTAATGCCAACATTAGTACTTACTATGATTCAATATTTTGTTTTTTTAATAATATGGTGGTTCTGCAGAAATGATAAGTAAATGAATCATCTCCAAGGTAAAGTTAATCATAAATCTCCTGGGGGATATGTTGTTACGTAACACGTCAATCGGTTCTGAATTCTAAAGGGTAAAACGAATGTGAAGAGGCAAGAACCAATACATGTAAGGTCAGTGTTTGCTGCTATTTGCTCTACTTCCAAAATTAAATGCTAATAAACTGACCAGGATTTCAAGGTCTTACTTGCCTTTCAATCTCACCTGGCTCCATTTTTCCCTTTACTTGTCTCTCCCCTCTCCAACATAAATGTCTTAATCTTTCTCCAACACAACAGTCTCAGGAATTTTACACACTATTCTCTTCTCCAGTATTCGACCATTCTCCTATCTCCTTGAATATTTAAACAGTTGACTCTTTCTTTAATTCTTGAAGTTTTCATGTAATCGTCACTTTCTGAAATGCTATTCCTGATCAATATACCTAAGAATGTCCCATCTTCCATTGCACACTGTTACACTGTTTGTTTCCCTCATAAGTGATAATTTGTGTTTTTTGTTTTGTTTTGTTTTTCCCCCCTAACTTTTTGTCTGCCTGGAAGCTTATTGGTTGACTGAGTGTCTGTTACCCTCTGTAAGCTTATAACATAGTAAAGAACAAAGCAAGACAAGAACTCAGGACATAAGGATGGTACTGTAGCGTTAGATAGCAAATGGTAAGTCCTGCAATACATGTTAAAAGAGTTTTTGAGCACTTTCCCATTTACTTTGGTGAGCTTCCTATTATTTAATTGTCTTAAATATGTTTCTAGATCAATTCAATATTTCCTGTTTACGTTTATGAGAATATTAATGACTTGTGATGGTACTGGCTTCTGAGTGAAAATGCAACTCTATTCATTTTGTTAACTTCATCTTGAAAATGCAGACCTTAATTGCTACACAAAGAATATGCCATGTTTTTGCCAGAACTGCTATATTTTTTGGTCTACTTAGCATATTGCACTTAAAACTACAACTGGATAATCTATGTTGATATTCTACTTCACATTGTGTCAGCAATAAAATTTTACGATGTTTTGTTTTGCCAACCAATTCAGTAGGGTAGTCTTGGTAATAATTTTTTTAAAGTTAATTAGGCCTGTGATGTGTCTGTGACACCTGCAAATATACCCAACTAATTTTGTCTTCAGATTGTCCTATTTCTCTCTAACATTTCTAATAGTCATTGGTTTAAGGAATGAATACACAACATTTTCTGATGTTAATTATCTTCAGACTGTGCCTATATAAATCAAGTACAACTGATATTTGGGGTATTTATGTAGATAATTACTGAGACAATTTGTTTACATAAAACTTATCCAGATAATTCAAGTTTAGGGCACATTTGTATGATTTGTTCTCATGGAAAAATACATATCTCAAACATATGTTATTTATGTGTGTGTGTGTGTGTGTGTGTGTGTGTAACAAAATTCAATAATTAATCCATTAAGTAAATAGTTATTGAGCACCTATAATATACCAGGTAGTGTTATAAGTCCTTCGGATAGTGTGTGTGTGGGGGTCGAAACAGACAAAAATACTCTTGGAACTTATTTTCCATGAAGGAAGAAGTTAGATAAAACATGTTAAATTAATAAAATATAAAATATGTTAAATGGTGATAACTGCCAAGGAGAAAACATAGAGCTGGAGAGAGGAAGACACAATTTAGGTGGACTGTAATTTTAGGGAAAATGGAGAAAATTTCACAGCAAGGGTGCATTTTGGTAAACTTATGAACAAAGTGAGCGTTCTGGGGTTTCACAATTCTGGGAAGAATCACTCTTGGCGGTGGAAACAGTGAGTTCAATGGTCCCAAAGGAATGTGCCTGGGATGCCAAGGAACAGGGCAAGTGGAGCGAACTGAGGTAATAGAGGAGGTCAGAGAGATGGGGGAGGGGTGCTGCAAATAGAGGATAGGGAAATGACAAAAATTAGTTAAAGAGACTTGAGAAGTGTGTCTATAAAGGTAGGAAAATACAGCAAATATGTTTCCTGGCAAAGTCACCACCATGGATAGATAAAATGAAGCCTGAGAAATGACCACTGAATGTAGCCATATAGATCTTATCTTCTGCATAAAAACTGTTATTTCTCCATAGTACTCTACATAGTCGTATAAAAATGAATCTCAAAAAAATATTGTAACAAGAGGAATGTAATCATTTACTTAAATTTTTATTATGTCTACTACTGCCTCAAATTGCTCTAGATTGAACTTTGAACATAGAAGCTGGTAGAAGAACAATTTCATACACGCCACCATCTTTAAAATAAACTAATATTTACAGAACACTTAATATCTATAATGGTTTATAAGTACATTATTGAATGTGTGATATTCTCCATGTGGGAATAGTAAATATTATCATTATTGTTTGTGTCGTTCTACAAATAATATTATCTGTAGTGTCATTCTACAGATACGGGACGAGAGCCTCTAAAGCAGGCAGTAGGCAGTTTCACTTTGCATGTATTGGAAATGGAGTTAAATTCCTGTCATCTGACTCCAAAAGCTCATTTTTTCCTCTGATACCATGCTGCTTTTGGTGTAAAACTGCATCCATTGACACAGAAAAGTAGAATATATATGTGTATGTGTGTAAGTTTATACAATGTGTATGTGTGTGTAAGTTTATACACATATGTGTGTATATATGTATGTATGTGTGTATGCACATACACGCTCGTATGTATATTCATATATAGTTGTCATTGTATCTGTCTTTTTATTGATCTGCTAACATTCTCTTAATCATTTTCCCCATCACCATCAGCAAGCAAGCATCTTGGAAGGAGACAGGGATTGCAATCTCTGTTGCAGGAGATAGAGCAAGTGCTTTGGAACCAGGGGCTAAAATTCCAGCTATTGCAATTTCTACCATTTGACCTCGGTCCAGTCGCTTATCATTTCTGGCTTCAATTTCTTTATCTGTATAATGAGGATTGTCATGTCTACTTTAAAATATTTTAAGCAGTCAAGACACACAATGTGTAAATCTATCTACTTACCCCTTCTAAAAGCTCTTCTAGTTACCATCAGTGTGTTTTCCCATACCACCCTTTCTCAGCATTTATCCCCCTTCATTATAACTATGAGCCTCCTGCATTGGCATTTGGAAGACAATCACTGCCATTTTCCCCATTTCCTCCCAAGAATATGGTAAAATGAAGATTACATAATAAGCCCATAGCATATGTTAAGTGTACAATAAATGATGATCAGTGTCATTATTATATTATCTAGATTCACAAAAAAATCAAACCCCTAATTTTAGTCGCAATGATAAAAGAGCTGATTGACAGAACTGCATTGTCATAGCAAGCATTTTGTATCCAATTTGAACCTTTTATCTACCATATGGCCGTGTTCCTGAATGACCTCGTAAAGATAATTGAGCGCTGCTGCTAGAACAAATCACTTCTAAACTAATCCTACAGAAAGCAAAACTCAAATTAAAGGTATCTAACTTTAGCTAGATATTCACTATTCGTAATATCTTCCAAGCTTCCTGGGCCACCATTCCTCTAAATGTTCCATGAATCTATCTGTCAGCTGCTCTTAAAGCAGAGCTGAATACATACTGCTGAACAAATGCTTGATGAGAAAATTAAAGAATAGGGGAATGAATAAATAAATGTGACAGTGATAATTTTTAGCAAAATCAAAATTAAAAAATAGAAATATTTGATATTTTTCTATCAAATTCCAGAAGAAGGACATTCCTGCTTTTTTTCTACAAAGAACATAATCTTTTTCTTCTAAAGCTGTGCATGCATGGTATAAAATGTTTTTCTCTTATTAATTTCCTTTCTACACCCAGTTTTTAGACAGCTGAAAATTATGAGTTTACAGAACAAGATGTACTTTCCATTCTTATTTTATGGCCAAGTACTATGGCCTGCACTATTATAAAAACAATTCTCAACTGTGCCTTATTAGACTATATTGTGCAATTTATATTCAGAAGATACTATCAGCACCAGGAAACAGACAAATTTAATGAAAGACATGGTGTTCCTGTTGTCCTAATAGTTATTAAAATGGAACTCTTCCCAGAAGACCTTTACAGTGTCTTTTCAAAGATATTCTGCATGTACTTTGATGGATCAATCGGGGACTCCAGATATGAATAGCAACATCAGAGATCTTAGAAACATACTGTACTTAGCTGGAAGGAGCCCTTATATTCATCCAGGCTGACTCCTTCATTTTACAGGTGAGACACTGAGGCTGACAAAGAATAACTATACAACCTATTTCATGTCTAAACTGTGGCTGGAATGGAGGGCCCCTGACAGCAAATCAAGGGTTCCTTTCATTTGTATTGTCATTAATGATAATAGTCTGGTAGGGCACATAAGCATTGCCAGATATATCCATGTCATCCTTAAAACAGCTCCAAAGGGCAGAGAGGAAAGATCTAATTTTCACCTTTTCTCAGATCAGAAACCACAGTCATAAGGGGAGAAGTAACTTAGTTACTATCTACTATTATATTCATGATTTATCTGTTTATGAATTTTTGTCTGTCCCTTGATAGACTGTAAGTTCCATGAGAGCAGGAAGCATGCTCATTCGGGGTACTGCTCGAACATGTCTAACACATAGAATTTATTCAATAAATATTTGTTAAATAAATGAATGTAAATTTACTAGATATGATAGGGGTTACAAAAATTTGTTAAAACTTAGGACTGACCTCTAAGATACAGACACACACACACACACACACACACACACTCACAGCATAAGACAGAATGTACTAAATGCCACACAAATGGCATAAAAAAGTTGTAAGACAGTTAAAACAGTTACTGGCACTCTTGCACTAGGGAGTGTGTGAAAATTGCTAAGTAGCTATGAAGCTTAAGTAACAAAGTAAGACAAATGTAGAAGACCCCTCAGAATTTGGTGATACCTTTCAGTTAAGCTCACTGACCCTGGGTGCTGGAGGGTAAGGATGGGCAGACTTGATGTAGGGAAACTGAGCCTGTGTGGAGCCTACAGAGAGAGTAAAACTCATGATCAATTGTGACGGTATTTGGAAGGCTAACCACATGCAGCCTAAGAATGATTAAAACATGTTTGATACATAAACCAACATTTTTTTCAGGGCTGTAGAGCAAAACTGGTAGGCAAATATTAAATAAGAGACTATTGATAATAAGAGTCTGGTTATGATTTATTGCCACGTCTTTGTGAAGAGAAGGTAGAAAAAAGGGAAAAGAGGGATAGGAGAAATGAAGGAAGGAAGGGAGGGAGGGAGGGAGTGAGGCAGGGAGGAAGGAAGGAAGGAAGGAGGGAAGGAAGGAAGGAAGGAAGGAAGGAAGGAAGGAAGGAAGGAAGGAAGGAAGGAAGGAAAGAAGAGAATAATGGAGGGAAAGAAAGAGAGGAGAAAGGAAGAAAAGAAGGAAGAGAGGTGTAGAGGGGGAGAGGGAGGGAAGGAGGATGAGGAGAGCAAGAATAAGGGAAGAAATCAACTATTTTGGGGACACCTACTCTACACCCAATACTGTGTACACAGTGCTTTTACGTATGGTTTTTATTTAATCCTCACTACAACTCTCCACATTTAGATAAGAAAATTAATGTTCAAAGTAGTTAAGTCAACCTTCCAAATATCCTTAGAGTGAAGTAGAAACAGTATTCAATGGGAGTCTGTCAGCTCCAAAACCATTTCACCACATGCACTTTCCATCCACTTTGTACAGTTGCATTATACAGTTTTACATTAAAAAAAAAAAAAAGCTTCAGCAATTACAGAGCCTCTTCACATAATAGCCATATCCCGACTTTTTAATAACCCTTAAGATGGTGTGTTCTTATCCTTATTTTATAGGTGAAGAAACTAAAGATCAAAGAGGTGGTTTAAAGGCACATGCTTACATATAGCTACACGGGGATCAAAGCCATGGTTTGTGACTCTCACTGGACGATCTTTCATACCATGACATGTATTGAAATCCATTACACATGTTCATAGCACGTCCATACCCACAGAGCGCCTGCTACAGGGCCTTTCCAAGTCTGGTCCTCGCAAAAAACTCAAAAAGAAGCCAATTCATTTGCATTTCATAGATGACAACACTGGCACAGATCTCTCTATTCATAACTACTCTATAAAAACAGAAAAATGTAAAGTAAATATTGAAATTCAAAGACAGAAATAGAGAGGAGGAGGAAGAAGAGGAGGAGAGAAATTCTCAGGACATAAAGGGCAATGTTTTACTTATCATGCCACATCGTGCCTCGTTGTCAAGTTAACTAAGCTAATACTTTAAGCTTTTCTCCACCACTCATAATCATCCTTTAGCTACATTCAAAAAGTTATCAAATCTCGAGGAGTCCCTATAGAACAGTAATAAACCCAGAGTTGGTGAGTCTTAGCCTAAGTCGTTTGTTAGCTCTGAGATAATTCCTTGACTTCCTTCTCCCTCATCAACCTACTGCTACTTGCCGAGATGCTCAGGAAATATAAGGAAGAAGCAGAAAGATTGTGAGACTCTTCATTTACAAGATGTTCTTAGAAGATCTCTATGGAGTCTAACATCATCATGAAATTCTTTTAATAATTTGTTTTTAAAAGTTAAAAGCAGAACTAGGTTCATTGTGCAAATTTAGAAGATAAGACTTTTGTGCAAACACAAACCAAACGAACATTTTACTGAGACTTCATTGGGAGTTCCCATAAATTCACAGACATAAATTTAAAATCTTCACCGACACTTGCCTGGAAGTGCCCTTCCTTCCCACTTGTGCTTCTCAACTTCTTTTTAGTAAAGTCTTTCCAAGCTCCCCAGAGTTAAACATTTCCCTCTTCAGCTTCCAGAGAACTTTAGATTCCAACCATGATAACGTTTAAAGCATATTTTGTATTTATTCGTTGATGCATTTCCCACGTAGATCACAAATTTCTTCAAGTCAGGGTTCAAGTCCTTTCGCCTATATAAAATGTTTAATAAATGTCTGTTTAACGAATAGATTAACTTGAGCATTATTTTCTGTGGTGGAAAGCAGTAATGAATTCCAGAAAGAGCAGGAAGTAGCATTGGTTAAGTTGAATTTTTTAAACTGGCTACCTGAGTACCAACCGGGGATTCAGGTTCAGAGAAGCACACAACACCAATGTGAGAGTTTTGGTGACAGTAATAATAATACCTATATTTAGTGCTTGGCAAAGTCCGAACAGCTGATAAGCAGCAACATTTATTTGTTAGAACTCTATGATGTCATTATTAATGTATTATTTTAAATATTTGTATTAATATATGTATGTATTAATTTTATGTTACATAATAATTATATAATTAACATGTTAAACATTGAACATAAAATATGTTCTTCATATTATCATTCCCATTTCACAGATGGGGAAACTGAGGTACAGAGACGTTAATTTAAATACTTTTCCACAACATCCTAGCATATCTAGGACATGGTGCCACCTGCCTTGATAAAGGTTAAGTTTTCAGACTATGACGCTAACTCAGGTAGGCCTCACACTGTCCTGTCAGGGACTAGCACGTGGGAAAGCACCTTCCAGTGCCTGACGTGTATGTACCTCTTCTGGAAACAAGAGAGCAGCGGTCCAGTATATCGACAAGTTCCTCCTTGTATGAGCTGGCAGGATTCTTTAGTGGTTGCTTTTCTTTACATATGGATTTAAAACCAAAATGCTGTCTGGAGACCACAAATTATGCAGAGTGTTGAGTACCCAGTGTCTGTTCCATCCAGAGGTGAGGTGTGGGCAATGCAGCACTGAGGAGAGGTGAGAACACCTGTGCTCCATCCCAGCAGTCTGACCTTAGCCTGCTGATGACGTCAAGCCTGCCTGCCCTCACTCCTCCCAGGCCACGGACTTGACCTGTTTGTTTCTACTCCGACATTTGGATGGAGGGTTGAAATTGAATTTCATTATACAATTGTATTTCTGATATAGGAGGACAGTATCCCATCATTTGTTTGTTCATTCATTCATTCGTTCATTCATACTTTCACTCTTTCAGTGTTCTATGCCCATACAGTTAGTGAAGAGTGTTCATTCGTCACCGATTAAGAACATTAACACGTCCATATTCTGTCCCCATTCAGTTGATTAAGCACATTCATTATTGTTGATTAAGAGCATTTGTTCATTTTGGTAAAAAGCATTTCTCAGTATTCTGCCTCCATACAACTGGTTAAAAGCACAGGGCTTGACTATTAGACACTTTCTCATTATAAATACACAATTTCCTAGTTGTCTTACCTTGAACAAATTTATTTCTGTCTGTCTCTAAAACTCATTGTCTCACTGTAAAACCAAGTAAAATAAGACTTTTTCATAAGATGGTTCAACAACTAAAGGAGATGATATAAGTAAAGCTCTTAACACGGCAACCTAGGTAGTGCTCAATAAAGTGTAGCTGGGAATATTAATTTTATTATCTACTTTCGTAAGAATGAAAACAGTAAAGACACTCTATAAAAAAAAAAAAAAAAAAGATAAATTGAGACATAGTGCCTAACTATAAGTCATCTACGTCACCAGAAGCCTAGTGGTTTTCAAGACTGGAAAAAAACTGGATAGGAGATTAACTAATTAGAGACCATAAATATTAACCCAGCTTGCAAGTATTTGACAACAAAATACAAGATAACAGAAAAATAGAAATAAAATATTTTTACATATAAAGAGATAAACATACAAATGGCAACATTGAAAATGTTAATAAAGACTATTTTTTAAATTGGTTGATAATGGTAAAAACACAAAATATACATTAAATGTGATAACTCACTTGATTATGAAAGAACACATTCTTCATTAAAAATAAGTCATGTGTGTTATCTGTCCACTGATGTGCAATGTCATTTAAGACATTCCATCATTCTCTGCTTGAGCACTCTTCTGTAATCTGATGAGGTGTCCAGGGAAGAGACAATGATAGCCAAGGCATTAAAATGTAATCAAGATATGCAAATTCATATCTAAATGTGATTTGCTAGGAAAAGAAATTAATCTAGGCATGGTCAAATAAACAATGTGTAATATGGATAATTAATCACCAAATTAGCAGCTGCAGTCCCTTGAGGAAATTATGCAAATCGAAAAGGCCCCCATCTACTGACACAATTAGACCTCGTAATGGCAAACTCTCAACAAAATAGCCCTGGGGAACATCGCAAAACAAATAGCCCAATCAACCTGAGTGTCCCAAACTCCAATGGAACATTCAATATTATTTAATATTGTTTCTTCCCAGTTTAAGCTTATCGGGAAAGACTCCATCCTATTTTGCTGGAAAATATTCTAAGATTTCACACTATGGATGGCTCATTATGTGGTGCCCTCAAAGTTTAGCTTGCCTCTCTCCATCAAATATCTTATTAATGAAATCTGAAATCATGCAAATGAGAAGCCTTCATGAATGAGGAAAGGCCAATTATGTATCTCCTGTCAGTAATAGCAAAATCAAGGGAATATTGATGCACCATGAAAATGTGTGCCCTCTGTGGCGTGATGTCATCCATTTATTATATCAGCAGCAAAGAAAGGATCTCTACACTTTCCAGATAATAAATATTGTTATCTCAAGTAAGAGTATTTTACTTGATCTCCAAGAGTGCCGTCCCATGCCTGTCCCGAAAACATATAGCAAAGTAATTCTACCTTTGTTCCTTCTACTCCACCTACACAAAAACAGGTGGCAAAGTTATTCCTACAGAATTCTCTTTGAGATTGGGCTTAACAGAATCCATGAGACTCTACTGTTAAATCCCCCACCACCACACCCACCAATATGACTACCTTTAGAGAAATACCAAAGCTTTCCGAAAAGAAATAAAAGATGCCTCACCCCCAGAAAAGGGTTTATTAGGTACTTTCTTATTACAATTTTTCTGCTTAAAAGACTAGTCACAGAGAAGGAATCGTATTAGTGCTATGGTTGCTGATGGTTAATATTGCTTGGCAATATGTTTAGTGCTGCCACTTACCTCATTTACTCCTCCAACCACCCTAACATGTCCAAGGTCAAAAACCTAAGAATTAGCAAACCTTGGATGCAGATTCTTGGTCTCCTGACTCTGCAGGTGGCATGCTAAATGCCACGCTCACTGCTATGTGAAATGATACAACCTAGGTCCCGCAGTCAGGAAATAGCTAAGTTGGGAATAAAATGCAGCTGTCCTGTCCACTCTGCTCAGCTTGTCCATGTTCAGAAAACCGTACCTGATGTGACAGCAGATGCCACTTATGCTGCTCATGTCTGGTTCCTCAGGCTGTGTAGAGGACAGGATTGAGCCTCCTGGAAGGTAATGAAGGCCCTGACCCTGAAAAGAGGGAATTATAGCTGTGACTTATACTTTTGCCTGTTTAACCCTCATTTCTCTTTTATATTTCCAAATTTAAGAGTCCAGTAAAAGCCAGACGGGGGCTGGCATCATCTTCCCTGTAAGAGAGTTATGTAAGAAGCCATAGATAAGCATCATAAACTACAGTAATGACATACCCCCTACTCTCATTAGCAAATGTAAAAGCCTGCATTTCGAATCACAGTCTCCTAGTATTTTGAACGGTGGAAGTATGATTAGAAGTCATCTCATCTAGTGGTGTTCAAACAATGCTCTGTAGAGTGTGAGGGATTCTGAAATGTGCCACAGGGGCCATGGTGGGGATGAGTGGGAGAGAGAGGGCAGAAGTCGGGCCCCCCATCAAGCTTCAACCAAAGCAAGTCCACATCTTTCTCTCTTATAGATTGGATAAATACGTGTGATATCCTTTGAAGAAAAGGCTTCATGGCTCTTTATACTAATAAAGTATTTTATTAATGTCCTCCTTGTCCAATGTTCTCTAGTTATGTGAGAATCATCCGATGTAAGTGAACTCCCCAAGGCCACACCTGAGTGACCGGTGTCCCAGCACTGTCAGTGCCTACTGCCATCTTGGTATTAAATCTTGTATATGATCCAGCAGTGTCTGTGACTCTCTCTACAAATTCCTTCCCTGGTCAGCATTATTACTCTTTTCCTAATTTTCATCTTTAAGAGTTTTAAGAGTCAGTTGGGGTCAAATACTGATTTGACAAGTGAATCTGATGACCAAGTTCTTCCTTTCATAGTCAAGAATTTGTATAGAGAGAAACAGCCTTGTCTTTTCTAGCTCTGTACCTTTATAACAGCATGATCCATTGACTTAGCACACCCCCAATTCCTAGCCCCCTACCACTTTTCCATAATGACCCAGGATTTTCCTGCTTGTCTGAACCATTCTAGCCTGACCACTGGCTCCACTGCCCATGTGTGATCTCACTCTAGTCCTTTGGATCTCATCTATATACCTGATTTCTCCTTCTGAATCTTAGTTCTACTCAAGAACGTTGGCTAAGAATATGAGAATCTTAGTTGTACCTCTTACCAACTGTATAACCTTGATTAGCATTGTTGGAAATAAATTAGATTAGATTATTTGTAATCATAAATCCACTGCTAAAATACTAGTTATTTAAACTCTTTGGATCCTGATTTTATAGTTGATACAATTAGGATAATAATATCTGCTTCACCTTCCTTTAGAGTTGCTACAGATATAACATGAGCTGATATATATGTATGTTCTTTGTAAACTGTATTCTATACCAAAGAAATATATCATGATTTCTAAACCTGGTCTCAGTTACAGCATCCCTATGTGATAATATAAAACTGTAAGAAACACCTTGCCTTATTCAAATGTTTCTTTTAAGTTTTCCTAAACTGCATAACCTTGAATTTTCTATATACTCAGATACGAAATCCTTGGACTTTATGACATTTCTTTGATGAGGGAGAAGAAAATAACACAAGAAATCCTACCTAAGGAAGGAGTCAGAAACATCAAAGCAGGTAAGTATAATATGAGAAGAAGTGCTCATACCCCAAACATGTTGACTGAAAATTTGTATTATCACAAAGTAGGGACATCAACCACGTTCTTTCAGAACAAAGTCTAAGGGTAAGGTTCTAAGTCAAGAAAAAACAAGCTGAGCAGGAAAACTAGAAAACTAAACTGGAGATTTGATTGTGTCTAATCTCAAATTAATTTTAAATATTGTTTTGCGTCAGACTCCATACACACAAACATATATATCAACACACACGCATACCCTGTACACTCTCCCACATGCCAAATAAATCATTATCATAAAGTGTATAACCCTGGTTTTGCTATCTGAAAGATATGACATGAGTAAGAACCAAGCAGCTTACTTAATACCGCCTGTTGGACACATTCTTTTGGAATAAGTTGTGACGAAGAGAACCTCATTAATTGGGTCAAGCCATGTCCTTGATTCCAAGAAAACTTAGTACAAAAATGTCAACGCAGAGTATGTTTGCTGTTTTAGCCACATGATGACAAACATAAATTTAATTTTTTCCATTAGCTGATTAAAGCTATTATTATTATTTTAATATCAAGCAAGGAGATCCAAACTAGAAGGTAATTGCTGCAGTCAAGCTAGGGGAGACTGGAAAAGTAAAGAAAGACCTAGAAAACCACTTGAGTAATTGATAGTAAACTCCTCTCTTTAATTTTTGTTATTTTAGCAGCAGTTCCTTTGTCCTCATGCTTCCTAATTGTTCTCCTTTCTTTCTTCCTTTCTTCTGGGGTTTCCACCAATTCTCTATCAACTGTGGTTTTTCAGCAAAGTTCACTATTATTATTATTATTGTTGTTGTTGTTATTATTAGGTTGGTGCAAAAGTAATTGCAGTTTTTGCAATTATTTTTAACTTTTAAACTACAATTAGTTTTACACCAATCTAATATTATTTAGTTGTATATTATTTGGGAGAAAGATAAACAAGAAAATTTCAAGCATATCTGGTGTTTGGCTTAGACTTGGAAATAGCACAAGACTCATGGAAAGAAGCCACTTTAAGGATAGAAGTACACATGTTTTCTACATTTCTACATACAGAAGTATGATGGATGTTTTGCATGGGAAGGTGACATAGCAGCATCATACTTTGTGGGTAAACGATGGAATAAGTCCATGTAGTACAAGTTTTTGTTTGTTTGTTTAATTCCAAAATGTGTTTTTATGGAAAAGGAATATTGGTAAAGAGGCTTGACTAGGCCTCCAAAATGACTACATGATGGCTGAGTCTACTGTGGACTTTTAGCTTGCTTAATAAATAGGTTGGATGGCTTCTTAATTAATACAGACTCTATGCTAAAAATGCCTGAGAATCCCTAAGGAAACAGCCAATGTGTACAGGTCATCAGTGTAGGGGGCAAAAGTCATAGGGGAGTCATCTAGAACTGAGGCATAAAAACAACAGCCTTTTTTATTTTCTCTCTTTTTTTTTTTTTTTTTCATTTAGGCGAAGAACATAGGATAAATCCCCAAATAAAAAACTTCCTCATATGGTCAAAAAGCACAAGCATCTGTTTGGTTTTCTAACTCTGGTACAACTTATTTTCCTACCTTCTTTTCACTTTTCAAATGTCAGCTATCATATTGGAGATGTTTAGGGCTTGCCAAATATTGCTAGTGCTGCTCTCTATCCCCTGCCAACCCTTCAAGATGGAGAGTTTGAAATACCCTACAAGGTAACGAACCATGACCTGCTGACGTGCTTGCTGAAGCCAAAGAGAATACAGAAAAAGTAGCGGAAGAAGGCAATAATAAATCCTAGCTACAACTATGTGACCAGTTACAGAAACAAGGACTATAATTGTCAAGAATATTTTCTCCTTGTTTTGTCATAAATATGTTTGTATGTGTATACAACTTTAAGAAAATATATATTTTTAAATTTTCTTCCCTTTTTAGTTCCTTGTCATGCAACATAAGATGTTGATTGACTTTATATCATAGTATTTAATTTACAGGATATGAAGGAGAAAGGTAAACATCACTCAAGGACTTTACCTCCTCTTTTGAGGAAACAGTTAGTGCATTTTTGGTTGTATCATGTTAGGTGGAATGATGTCTTTATTTGACAGTTAAGTATGTGTAAAGGAGACATGTATGGATGCCCAATTGACAAGGGGTAAACTTACGATGGTTAATTTTATGTGTCAACTTGACTGGGCCACAGATATTTGGTCAAATATCATTCTGGGTATTTCTGTAAGGGTGTTTTAGATGAGTTTAACACTTAAATTGGTAGGTTGACTGAGTTCAACAGATTTTTCTCCCTAATGTAGGTGGACCTCATCCAAACAGTTAAGTAGAGGAAAAAGGGTGACTTTCCCCAGAGTAAGAGAGAATTCTTCCTGCCTGACTGCCTTCAAACTGGAACACTGCTTTTTTTTGTACTTTGTTTGTTTGTTTGTTTTTGAACTGGAATTGGCTCTCTTGGGTTCCAGCTTGCTGATTTAGTTTGCAGATTTGGGTACTACCTCAGCTCCATAATCATATAAGCCAATTCCTCATAATAAATCTCGATAAATGATAGATAGATAGATAAATAGATAGATAGATAGATAGATAGATAGATAGATAGATAGATAGATAGATAGATAGATAGGATAAGATAGATAGATAGATAGATAGATCGATCGATCGATCGATCGATAGATAGATAGATAGCTGTCTATCAATCAGTATATCTATATCATATTGATTCTGTTTCTCTGGAGAACCTTGATTAGTATAGATTTTGAAAGAGAAGTAAGGCACCTCCTACATCCCTTTTCCCTTCTGCTGTAGTGAACATAGAAATCATGGCCTTTCTGTGGCATGACTCAACATGGAGGACACCTGACCTTTATCAGACTTCACCTAAGTAAGGAACAAACCTTATGTCACATCACTGAGATAGGTGACACCAAGTATCCTAATACAATATTTTGAGATCTAGGCTTTATTCTATGTCCAAGGAAATGAGATTAAAATTAAGATAGGCTAAGATGTACAACCCCCAAATCAGATCCTATCATCTGATGGGTACAAATAACTGTACAGTGAAATCAATGAACTAACACTCCTATCATTGTTCTCACTTATAAGTTGCAGAACCACTAGGCTCTTTATGATTCCTACAGGCATTCTAGGATATCCACAAGGAATGCTACAAGTGTATTTGCAACCCAAATTATCACTATAATGCATGTGTGGTACCCATCATGTTCTGCTTCTGCTCTGGATCTCCCTTTTGAGGAATGATGCCCAACAAGTTGCTTGAACAGCCTGTTCATTTATGCTATCCCTGATAACACCATGTGCAACAAGAGGGCTGCCTCTCATTGTTATCAAAACCACATTTTTGGTTTTTCAGCAGAGGTCGGGACAACTCACATCTCCTAATGTTTGCTAATTTTTGTCATTTGGATACCAACACAAAATGTGCTATATAAAAATTTTTGATCTCTTATCAAAATAGGTTCTTTAACACTAACTGATGAAAAACAATAATAAAAGCAAAGAGTTTGAAGGAAAAGAAATTATACCATTCCCCTCTATTCATTTCCCTCTCTATTACAACAAAACTACTTCAATTTTCTTGACCTACAAAATAAATCCCACATACATTTCAATGAATGTGCACATATAATGATGTATGGTACAAGTAAATACAAGAAAGAAAATAACTATTAAAAATTATCTTTTAGTGATGTTAGAAACATGGAACTATGAGAGGGCACCTTGATCTCTCCCCTGAATTTAAAACAAGTTAAACAGCTATAATTCAACACAAAAACATCTCTGAGAGATCTGCACATCAAAACATCTAAAGGTGAGCAAATCAGGGAAAACAGTGGAGACGGGAAGGAAGAAGAGCAGATATGGATACCACGGACACAGCCCAGGAGATCACTGTGGGTCTCGGGAGAGGGGAGGACTTGGGCTGCAGGAGCACTCTCTATGGGCCTGAACGTTCCTGCCTGAGTGATCATTGTATAAGATAGTTGAACCCGGTGATCAGGGCAGAGACCTCGGGCCAGAGACCCAATATAGGAGAGTGACAGCTGTGTTCTAGCAGCCACCATTGCCAGGCAGAAAACAAAGCCACAGAGCTGGCCGCCTCCCCCGAACCTCCCAGAGCTCATCTTCCCACACCCTCCCACAGGTAGCAGCAGGCACCAGAAGAAACTGTAGTAGTGAGTGTCAGGTTAAAGAGCAGAATATCTATAACCCTGAGAACTGGACAGACAGTTCCTGAGTGGCAGACGCACACTGCAGCCAATCCCAATGACAAGAGTGGAGATACAGAGGCAAGACTGGTGAAGTCTGGCAGTAGCCATTACTGGGAGGAGAACAAAGCCATAAATACACCAGCCACCTCTCTCAGCCCACCTTGCCACCACCTTTCATGGCTGATACAAAAGAGGGCACTGGGACACTTCAAGCAGTGCAGCATGACATCGGGCTGCAATGGCAGCACTGGGATTTCAGGGGCTCAGAGCTCCATTGCTCACCATACTCTTCCACGGAGGTGGTGCCCTGAGAACAAACTGACCTGGTCAAAGAAGAGAAGCCTATCTTTCCAAGGAATGTAAGGGATCTCCCACTACCCAGCAGAGATCTGAAAACCCAGCCAGAGGAGTGCAAAAGAAAATAAAACACTCCAGTGCTACCAACTGAAAAACAAAAGAAAGACCGCTTCTTAACACACTGCTGTGGAATTCATTCCTGTAGATGCTTAAGAAGATAAATAATCCATCAATTACCAAGAACAACCAAGGTAACAAGGCAGCTCAGAAAGAAAATAAAAAATCTCCAGATAATAAACTTAAAGACATGGAAATATGTGACTTAAATGACAGAGAATTCAAGACTGAAGTTCTGAAAAAACTCAATGAGATGCAAGAAAATACAGATAGACAATTTAATGAACTCAGAAATAAAATCAAAGAAGAAAATGAATATTTTACCAAAGAGATTGAAATTTTAAAAAGGAAACAAATCAAAATTCTGGAGCTGAAGAACTCAATAAAAGCAGTCAAGAATGAAATAGCCAGCTTAGGAAATAGAGCTGACCAGACAGAGGAAAGAATTAATGATATTGAAGATAGAAATCTGGAAATGATGCAGATGGAAGAAGAGAGAGACATGAGAGTTAAGAGAAATAAAAGAACTCTACAAGAACTAGCTGACTCAATCAGAAAGAACAATAAAAGAATAATGGGCGTACAAGAAGAAGAAGAGAGGAAGAGGGAACAGAGAGTCTATTCAAACAAATAGTTGACAAGAACTTCCCAAACCTATGAAAAGAACTGGATCGCTGAATCCAAGAAACAAAAAGAACACCTAGTTATCTCAATTCAACAAAGCCTTCTCCAAAGCACATTATATTAAAATTGTCAAAAATTAATGACAAAGAAAGAATCCTCAAGGCAGCCAAGGAAAAGAATATGGTAATCTATAAAGGAAAGCCCATTATACTATCATCACATTTTTCAGCATAAAATCTACAATCTAGGAGGAAGTAGAATCAAATATTCAAACTGTTAAAAGAGATAATTATCAGCCAAGCATCAGATATCCAGCAAAGTTATCCTCTAGATAAGAAGAAGAAATAAAGTCCTTACCAGACGATCAGAAGCTGAGGTAATTTTCCTCCACAAGGCCTTCATAACAGGAAATACTGAAGAATGTTATTATACCTGAAACAAAGAGACAAAAGGATACAAAACTCTGAGTCAGGGATACAAACACAAAGAAACAATGGAGATATGGAAATACCAGAAAACAAAAGATAAATTGGCTATAGGAAATCTTCATATGTCAATAATCACCCTAAATGTAAATTGACTGAACTCCAAAAAAGACACACAGTAACAGATTGAATCAAAAGACAAACCCAACCATATGCTGCTCTCAAGAGACACATCTCATTACAAAGACAAACCCAGGCTCAAAGTGAAACAGTGGAAAACAATACTCCAAATAAATGGCATTCAGACAAAAGCAAGAGTAGCCATACATACATCTGTTGAAAGAGACTTCAAAATACTAAAGATAACAGAGACAAAGATGGACATTTCATAATGATAAAGGGGAAAATACATCAAGAAGACATAACACTGATCAATATGTATGCTCCCAGTCAGAGAGCACAAAAATATATAGAGCAACCACTGACAGAACTAAACGGAGAGACTGACAAAACACAATTATACGAGGGGACCTAAATACTCCATTGACAGCTATGAAAAGATCATACAAGACAAGAAAATCAGTTAGGAAATAACAGCCTTAAATGACACAGTAGACCAATGGATGTAATTGACATTTACAGAGCCTTTTATCCCAGAACACTTAATTATACATTCTCTACTGCACATGGACCATTCTCAAGTATAGCTCATATGTTGGAACACAAAACTAGCCTCAGCAAATTTAAGAAGATTAAAATCATACCAAGCATATTTTCTGACCTCAATTCTTTGAAATTGGAGATCAACTACAAAAAGAAAGCAGCAAAACGAACAAATATGTGGAAATTAGACAACAGGCTACTAAAGAACAATTGGGTCAAACAAGAAATAAAAGGAGAGAACAAATGATACATAGAAACAAATGTGAATGAAAATACATCAAATGAAAAATTATTGGAATGCAGTGATAGAAATATTAAGAGGCAAATATATATTACAAGCCTATCTTGAGTAACAAGAAAAATTCAAAATAAACAACCTAACATTACATCTTAAAGAACTAGTAAAAGAAGAACAAGTGAAACCCAAAGTCAGAAGGAAAAAGGAAATAATAAAAATTAGAGTAGAATTAAATGCAATAGAGAAAAGACAAAAGAAAAAATTAATGCAACAAAGGGTTGGTTCTTTGAAAAGATTGATAAAATTGACAAACCCTGGCTAGAAAAATCAGGAAAAAAGAGAAAGACATAAATAAACAAAATCAGATATGAAAGAGGAGATGATACAACAGATACCACAGAAACACAAAGGATCATGAGAATACCATAAACAGCTATATGCTACCACATTCAATTATCTAGAAGACACGGACAAGTACTTAGAAATATATAATCTTCCTAGACTGAACATGAAGAATTGGAAAATCTAAATAGACTGATCAACAGTAAGGGAATTGAAACAATCACCCAAAACCTCCCCAAAACAAAAGGACCAGATGGCTTCGCTAGTGAATTTTACCAAACATTCAAAGACGATTTGATACCTGTCCTCTTCAAACTCTTCCAAAAAATTGAAGAAGAGGCAATACTTCCTAAATCATTTTATGAGGCCAACATTACCCTTATACCAAAATCTGGTTAGGATAACACAAGAAAAGAAAACTACAGACCAATATCTCTGATGAATACAGACACAAAAATCCTAAACAAAATACTAGCAAATGGAATACAATACATTAAAAGGGTTTTACATCACAATCAAGTGAGGTTGATTCCAGAGTTATAAGGATGATTCAATATATGCAAATCAATCAGTGTGATACACCACATAAACAAAATAAAAGATAAAAATCATATGATCACATCAATAGATGCAGAAAAAGCATTTCACAAGAACACCATCCATTTATGATTAAAGCACTTAATTATTACTTTTTGCTGATGACATGATTCTTTATGTAGAACACCCTAAAAACTCTACCAAAAAACTATTAGAAACAATAAGCAAGTTGCAGGATACAAAATCAATGTATAAAAATCCATTGAGCTCCTATACACTGACAATGAAGTTTCAAAAAAAAAGAAAGAAAAAGAAAAAATTCCTTTTGCAATTGCAACAAAAAGAATAAAATATGTAGGAATAAACTAAACAAAGGATGTGAAAGACCTATACACTGAAAACTATAAGACAGTGTTAAAATAATTTGAAGACACAAAGAGATGGAAAGATATTCTATATTCTTGGATTGGAAGAATCAACATAGTTAAAATGGCCATATTACCCAAAGCACTATACAATCAAAAGTAATCCCATCAAAATTCTAATGGCATGTTTCAAAGAAATAGAACAAAATATCATCAGATTTTTATGGAATCACTAAAGACTCTGAATAGCCAAAGCAATCCTATGAAAAAGAACAAGGCCAGAGGTCTCACACTACCTGACTTCACCTTGTACTACAGAGCAACAATAATCAAAACAGCATGGTACTGGCAGACAAACAGATACACAGACCAATGGAATAGAATTGAGAACCCAGAAACAAACAAACATATGAGGCATGATCAAACAATACGGTGATATTTAAATAAAATGAAAAAATTATTACAGTAAAAGACACATTACCATTAATCGCCTTCAAAATACTTCCCCTCACTTCCAATACACTTATTCCATCGTTCTTGCCACTTTCTGAAGTAGTTCTGAAACTTCTCTTTTGTGAGTGTCTTTAGTTGTGCTGTCCTGGCTGCTTCGATGTCCTCAATCATTTGACTTTGGGGAAGAGCCAGAAGTCACACCGTGCCAGATCCAGTGAATAAGGTGGAAGAAGACACATGCTAATGTTTTCATTTGACAGAAATTGTCATACCAGAAGCAATGTGTGACACAGAGCGCTGTCATGATGGAGGATGATTTACGACACACTTTAAAACTCACCTTTTCTCAACCGTGGCTCACACCTGACTGACTGCACCAAACAAGTTGAAACTTGTCACACACTGTTACTAAAGTTCAACATGCCGCTTCCCATATTGAAGATCCCTGCCTTTCTGTTGGATGGCACTCGCCAGCAGCATTCACCTTATTTTGTGATCACAATGGAAAGGCTCCCTGACACACATTGTTCTGGTATTGCAATTTGTGTCAAATAAAAACATTATGGTGTGTCCTCATCCACCTTATTCACCAGATCTGGCACCTTGTGACTTCTGGGTCTTCCCCAAAGTAAAAATGACAATGAAATGTAAATGTTTTGAATTGATTTAGGACATCAAGGCAGCCATGACAGTGCAACTAAAGACATTCATGAAAGAGGACTTCCAAAACTGCTTCAGAAAGTGGCAAGAATGATGGAATAAGTATGTTTGAAGTGAGGGGGAATATTTTAAGGGGGATTAAAGACAATGCGTCTTTTACTGTAAATTTTTTTTAATTTAAACATTCACCTTATTTTCTGATCATACCATGGCCAGATAACTTTTGACAAAGGAGCCAAAAACATGGACAAAAAAAACCAAAAAAAAAAAACCTCTTCAATAATTGATGCTGAGAACATTCGAAAGTCACATTCAAATAATGAAACTAGAATGCTGTCATCATACACCAAAATGAATTCAAAATGGATCAAAGACCTAAATATAAGACTTGAAACAATAAATTCCATTGAAGAAAGCACAGGTACTAAACTGTGAATTTTGGGTTTAGAGAGGATTTTATGAATTTGACCTCAAAAGCAAGGGAAGTTAAAGCTAAAATAAATGAATGGGACTATATCAAATAAGAAGGTTCTGCACAGCAAAAATAGCCACCAGCCAAACAAAGAGGCAACCAATCAAAGGGGAGAAGATACTGTCAAACACACATTTGATAAGGGACTAATATCCAAAATATATGAAAAACTCATACAACTCAACAACAACAAAAATAAACAATCCAATTTAAAAATGGTCAGAGAACCTGAACAGACACTTCTCCCAAGAAGGCATACAAATGGCCAACAGATATATAAAAAGATGCTCAGCTTCACTAGCTGTTAGGGAAATGCAAATCAAAACCACTATGAGATACCACCTCACATCTGTTAGAATGGCTACTGTCAACAAGAGAAGTAACAAGTGCTGGAGAGGATGTGGAAAAAACAAATCTTCATATACTGCTGGTGGGAATGTAAACTGATACAGCCACTATGGAAAACATTATGGAGGTTTCTCAAAAAATTTAAGAACAGAATTACCATATGACCCAGCAATCCCACGTCTCAGTATCTACTCAAAAAATCTGAAAACATTTGTCCCTAAAGATAAATGTATCCCTATGTTCATTGAAGCATTACTCACAGTGACCAAGACATGGAAACAATTGACATATACATCAATAGTTGATTGGACAAGGAAAATGTGGTACATATACACAATGGAATACTACTCTGACATAAGAAAAGAAGAAATTATGCCCTTTATGAAAACATAGATGGATCTTGAGATTATCACACTAAGTGAAGTAAGTCAGACGGAAAAAGTTGAGAACTGTATGACTCCACTCACATGTGGGATATAAAACTGAAAGCAACAAAAGAACAAGACAAACAAAAAGTCATGGAACCCATAGACACAGACAACAGTTTAGTGGTTATCAGAGGGTAAAGGGGGTGGGGCAGTGGTAGAAGAGGGTAAATGGGGTCAAATATATGGTGATGGAAGAATTGACTTTGGGTAGTGAACACAATGCAATATATATATGATGCATTATAGAATTGCACACTTGAAACCTATATAATTTTACTAACAAATGTCACCCCAATAAATTTAATTAAAAACATTTTAAAAGAGAAAAACAATTATTTTACAATGTTAAAAAGTAAAGCTATTTTTTAAATTCATATGATTGCAAAAACTCATAATTATTTTCCCCAATTACTCTAAATTTTATCTTCTTCATGCCTGAGTATCATCATGCACTTCTCACCTTTTCTATCATTGTTCTATAACATATAAAAGATGTACATTTTCACCTAGTCATGTAAATAAACTAAGCTACTGAAGCATTAAAATAAATGCAAATTACAAAAAACATCAAAAGAACTGGTGATATTTAATAGCTCCAAACATCAGAAGACAACACATCTTGAATTATATCCTGCAATAGTTATTTATAATGGTTCAGATCAGAGTAGTTCCAAAAGAAAGACAAAATCTGCAACAGAGGTAAGTGATTCTATATGCATCCTATAATAAATGTTTCCATGATACGATTATAATGATTGCATTTTCATCTAATTGTTATTGAAAAGATATCACCCAGCACTCAGAAGCATTGAATTACTTGAAAGTGAATCTCTTCAAAAAAATATTTTAATTAAGATAAACTTGCTATATTTTTTCTCAAATTTCTGAATGATGCCATTGTACACTGATATACAGAGGCTGCCAAAAAATGTACACGCATTTTAAGAAAGGAAAAATCTATTAAAATTACAGTATTTAATATATACCGATAACAAAAGATGAATACAAGTCAGGTGTATACATTTTTTTGGCACCTCCGGTTCATACCTTTTATTTTCCAAAACACATATTTATGTAAAAAACTACATTAATCCTTATTAGTTGCTATGAATATGAAACTCAGACTTAGAATATTGATGTTTTGTTTTATTTTCTTAAAATGTGTTCCTGGGCCCAGTTCCAACTCGTATGTGAAGGCATCTCCGCACCAACAAGCTATTCTGAGACACCATCAGGGAGTTCAAAAATTCCGCCCAGTTCTGACAGATCTACATGGAGATAGCATCAGATTCCATAAGTAATGTGCTCAGTCCCCTAAGACCACCCTCCGCTTCAGATGCCAATCACAAGCCCAGGCTGTTACCTGCAGCTCTGACCAGTCCACTATACATTAGAGGTTCCAATGACCCCTCCAACTCAGGATGCCAATCACAAGCCCAGATCATTACCTGCACTTCTGACTGACTGGCTATAAATCAGAGGTTTCCAAGACCACCTCCTCATGTGCTTTACAGAAATCAGGAAACCTGTTTACTCACTAGGTTACTTATTTATTATAAAAGAATATGACTCAGGAACAGCCAGATGGAATAAATTGATAGGACAAGGTAGGGGGAAAGGGCCAGGAGCTTCCGTGCCTTCTTCTGGGGGGCCACTGTACCTAAATCTCCACATGTTTACCTATCTGGAAGCTCTCTAAACCCAATCCTTTTGGATTTTTATGGAGGCTTCAGTTGCATAGGCATGATTGATTAACTCACTGACCATTGGTGATTGATTAAACCTCCAGCCCTCTCCTCTCCCAGGAGTTTAGGGTGAGACTGAAAGTTCCAACTCTCTAATCACATGGTTCCCCTGGCAACCAACCTCCATCCCTAGGTGGGATCCAAAAGTCACCTCATTAACATAACAAAATACGTTTTTTATTACTTTCAACATTTAGGAAATTCTGGGGGATTTGTGAGCTATTAGCCAGGATTGGACTAAGAGGAAATGTATATGAGAAATATCTTTTGATTATCTGAGTGACCAAATATATATTTTTCTTACAAATCACAATACCACAGTACTACTTCGCAGTTAACACATAATAGTGTACCAGAGGGTACAGCAATGTGGAGATAAACATTTCTCAAATGTGTGTCCTTCTCGAAGTATTTACCAGATGATTTAAAGCACAAAGAGCATTTTTTAATTGGTTTTCTCTCATTTACTCTCAAAAAGCATCAAGAACCAGCACCTGCAGAAAGAGATCGGAAATGATAGACTATCTAGAAGTTAACAGGAAAGTACACAGTGACAAGACAAGAATAATTTATTTTTAATGGTGGTTGCTTAAATAGTTGTGATTTCTTTAGATGACCTCTCCATGCTACGATGTTGTCATCCTTCCAGCTCCTATCTGTTGCTTCTCAGGAGAGATGTGGGCATGAGGGCTGATGGCTGTGTTTAGATTTGACTATGCATTAATGTTGGCATCTGATAGCCTAAGAAAATCTTGTTCTGACTGGCTACAGTCACCTCCAAGATTCTGTAAGTCAGCAGTTGTTTCACCAAGTACATCTTGAGTATTCAGATTTCTTTTTTGTTCCTATATGTGCCTTTGTGGAAGTTCTTTCCCTTTTAGAAACTAAAAGTTTTCAGAGTAGGCTTTCAGGTCACATTAAAAATATATTACTTATAATTATTTTCACTTGATTTTGCTTGTGTTTTCCTCCTTGCACTCACCAACACTTAGGACAACCTAGAGATCATTTCTATTTATGCTCTAAACTGATGATCTTGATTTTTATTCTGAGCTGTACTGAAAGGAATGATTAGCTCCACTGGGAAAACTAGCTACTGTTTTGGGGTAAGCCATTCTATGGTTTCACTTAAAATAACTGCAGTATGATTTGCTCATGATGTGTTAAAATTTTCATGGCAGCAGAGTTTAGCATCTTTAAAAGTGAATGGCAGTTGTTTAAGCGTGTTATGGAAAAGTTGATGACCATTTTTCAGAAGCAGAAAGTAAAAGCAGAAATTAACAAAATGGGTAAATACCTGGAACTTAGATTTTTCTTAAATATGCCCCAAGAAAGGAGAATTGACACACTAATTTCTTTTTCTCCATACACCTTAACAGAAAATGACACAGAGATATTTGTTTTTGTTTCCCTTATCAAATGAAAATATCATGTCCTTTGTTAGTCAGTTGAAGGCTTAGTGGGAGAACTATGATGATAAAAATGCTTACTACTTTTAACTCAATTCGGGGTTGAGTGTCTATATAAAAGTCTGCCCAAAGTAGATATGCATTAATCTTTCCAATACCATCTAGCTCCTAAGCACAACTCTGAAAGATTTATAAACTTAAAGAGTAGAAGTCAGGATATGGAAATTAATTTTGCGAGAATATCGGAAGTTTGATTCTTTATACATACATATACATATATGCTCACATTTATGTATACACATATATGCATATACCATATACATATATATATGGTTGAGAGTAAAGCAAATGCACTAATCTCTGCCTACCCAATTGTAATTGCTTAAATCTTACTCCATTTTATCTTTTTCTCTAGACTTTCCCTTTATAGCTTACTTTAGTCAATGTTTATATTGAATATTTTATTTAGAAATTTTATGTTTATAGAAAAAACACACTTGATAATGAAACCAATGATTTATGTTTTACTTCCTAATCTATGACTAGGAAGATGAATAGTGAAGTTAACACACTGTCCCAAATGGAGATAACAATTTTTATTTCAGGCAGAGTTCCAACAGGTCATGGCTTGTTTGAAAGACTTAACATATTTTCATACAGATATAATATATTTTTTAAAAAGACCTACAAATGTATGTTGGAATAGCTTACAGATGCGGTGCAATAAATATAGCCCAGCAGCACATCAATGGATGGTCAGTGCTGGGGAAGGAAGATATTGTAAATAAAATGGAAGATCCTCAAGAGGAACAGCCCTTAAATGAGTGTTCAGGAGCCGAGAAGAGCAGCAACAGAAGCTAACATCCTGGGTCAAGGTGAAACTAAACCTTTAATATTGGAAAGATAAACTGAGGTAAGCTTGAGGCAGTACATATATAAAGTTACAATCTGCTGAGGTATTATAGGAAGTTTTGCACCCAATTTGGCAATACCGTGTTTTCCCTTAATAACGATTAATGTAGAACAGTTATAATTATAACAGCTATGTTACTGATAGTTTTGTTATATACTGATACAGATGATTCTGTCTAGGGAAATGTGATTTAGGGGCTTCTGAAGTCATGCAAGTTCCATTCTGAGTTTTTGTCCTCTTTGAGGGAGCCCGTTACACATTTTGAGAGAACCTTTGTTGGCACAGTGGAGACAGGGATTTTTAGCACACAGTATTTGGCCCTAGATGAACTGTATGTTTGCCTATTATGTTCTCACATGGGGTTCCTTTCAAGAACAGCACCTCATCACCTCAAGTCTTGTTTCTCTAGAATCAGAGAGAGAGAATCAGGGCCAATTTCATGTTCTAGTTCCACCTCTCCCTCCATTCATCAAATTGCTCCCCAATACTTAATATATACTTATCATATTTCAGGACATATAAAACAGAAGTCTTCATCAAAACATAGCATGTTTTGATGTGAGTTCTCTCTGCGCAGAGAACTATATGGAACCTGTTTCTCATAGACATGCAGACTTTGAAATGAAAATAGGACAAAATATCAGCTATAAAAGATACACGTCCACCAGTCTTGAGATAACTCTAACTTCCCTTCGAGTTTTCCCAAATATTTTGGGGAATTCCATCTGGGCTTATTCTTATTGTAGCACTTATTACAAATGAAGTAAAAATGCATTTTTTTGTGATGTTTCCCATTATACTCTAAGCTCTTCGATGGAGAGGTGTCATACTTCATTTATTTTTTCATTCTATTCCATCTTCTCTGCTTCCAAAATATATCTCTTTTCTAATTCCTTTTCACCAGCTTCTCCACTACAACCCTACACCACGTGCTCATCATCTTTTGTTTGGATTCATATAATAGCCACTTAAGTGGTCTTCCTCATCCTGTTCTTATCCCTCTATAGTCTTCCCTACAAAATGCAGCTGGAAGGATGTTCTAAAACTTATATTCAAATCATTGTCCTTAATAAATCCCTCAAGTAAGTTTCAGTAGAAAGAATGATAAAAGCCAAGCCCTTTACCCACTTTTGTCTCTAACATATTTCTTTTCATTTTTCTCTTAGTTTGTACATGTTGGGAAAAATGGCTTTCATTCTCTTTCTTAAACATTCTACATGTATTGCCAATTAACGTCTGTGCCCTTGCCTGCGCTGCTTAGATTCTCCGCTACAAGATTTTTTCATGATTGCTTCCTTCTAGTCACTCAGGTCTTAACTCAAATGTCACCCTTCAGGGCGATCTTCCCTGACTCTAGATAAAGTTGCTCACCTGCCTCCATCACTCTTCCTCATATTTCCCTACTTTATTTCTTTCATAGCACATTTTGGTATCAGAAATGATAATATATTTTAATGTGTTTATTGTCTATGTCATTACACTTAAATTCCTTGAGAACAGAGACTTTATTCTGCTCATTACTGTATTCTCAGTAGTTGGACCTGTGCCTGATAAATAGTAGATGCTTAATGAATGTTTTGACTGACTGGTAAAGAGTTTGTCTCATTAATCACTCTACCTCCAGTGGCCAGCACAACACTAGACACATCGGAAGTATGCATTGATTGAATTTGTGCTTTCCCCGAGAATTAATTTTCTTGAAAATGATGTGGTATTGTGGATTGAATTGCATTCCCCCAGAAGCATATGTTACATTCCTAACCCCTGGTATCTGTGAATGTGACCTTATTTGGAAATAAGGTCTTTGTAGCTGTAATCAAGTTAAGATGAGGTCATTCTCTATTAAGGTGGCCCTTACTCCAGTATGACTAGTGTCCTTCTAAGAAGAGAAAAGACAGAAACAGACACACAGGGAAAACACGGTGTGACAGTGGAAGTGGAGATGAGGATAATGTGTCTACAATCCAAGGATTGCTGGCACCACCAGAAGTTACAGGAAAGGCAGGAAACTGACTCTTCCACAGTGCTCTCCAGAAAGAACGGAACTTGCTAACACATTGATTTTAGACTTGTGGTCTTCAGAAGGGTGAAAGAATAAATTTCAGTTGTTTTAAGGCATCCAGTTTGTGATACTTTTTTAGGGCAGTCCTAGGAAACTAACACAAATGGCAAAGAGAAAAAGAAAAGGTTAGGAAGATAAATAAGGATTAAAATGAAAGGTGCCAATTTCCTTTACTATCGTTTCTGTTATGAGATGTAAGGTGTCCTGGTTTTCATTATGTGCTAGTCATGTAATTTTAGGTACACATTTTAACTTCTCTGAGCCTGTTTTCTCATTTATAAAATATGGTTTATAATGTGGTTATAAAGCTCATTTTATAGGATTATTAATTACAAAATAGTTAATGTTGTGCACGTAGAACAGTGTCCAGTATGTGGTAGATGTTCAATAAGTATTAGTCAACATTTTTACTCAGGGGCTGAAAACTGTGACTGTGAGTAAAGACTGGTACCATATCAGCATTTTACTCAACAATTTATTCCTCTAGAAAACATTTATGACTTGCAAGCGTTGTACTTCTCACTTTGTCCCAATGCCAGGTTGAGTTCTTTGAACACCTTCTCTTTGCAAGGACTAAGGAATTTGGACTCAGATGTCAGCTTAATACCAAGGTTCAAAATAATATCATAAGAATTATTTCTGTCTAAACTTAGACAGAGATATATGAGGTAATGCCCGAGTCTGCAAGATCAGGATGTAGATGAGATTCATCAATATGTCTGGTGAGGCAGGTACATTACTATCAGTAGTAGATACTGTAATATGCTGCCCAGGTTCCCTGTCAGGGCTGCGGAACATAATTATCTGGTGGCTTCAAGTGCTTTTGGCCGTTAGTGCGTCCTGGAACTTGCTTGTCTAAAGAAAACCAACTCACTTAAAGCTGTGTCCTCTTCCATGGGCAGCCTGCATCCAAAATTGGCTGTTGTAGAGGTACAAAGACTCAGTCTCTCCTCCCCCACTCAACACTACTCTGAAGGCTCATCCCACTTTAGAGTTCTTCATAAGATCAGCTGAGACCTTTCCTGAGTCTGATTAAGGCCACCTTTCCCCTCTGCTCAATCCTACTTCTTTTTCTTCCCCACAGGTATTATTGAACCCAAGAGCAGTCCCAAGTACACTTCTAATATTCAAATCTCTGTCTCAAAGTCTTCTTCAAGGGGAATTTAACCTATAACACCATCTGAAACTAACCAACCAACCTAACACAAGTCAATTAGCTCACATGAACTTTTAGAGCCTAAATACTTGCCAGAAAGAAATTTGAAACTTTGGTCTAAATATGAATAAGATGAGCTCATTTGCCACAAGGGGGGAAAAAAACAAGTAAAAGGAAAAACAGTTGTCCATAATTTATGCACATAAAATAAAATGTGAATGCATCCTCTTTTCATTATATCATTCAACTGTTGAGTCTAAACAGTAAAATTTGCAAGTCAAAAAAGCATTGCTTATTATGTTGATAGACACATAAAAATGGATGAATAGAAAGAAAGCAGACAATGTTAGAACCTTCAGCTGATACCACCTTTACATCTCTGTGGCACGTTGGTGGTTATAAAGCCTTTCATATGTGTGCTTTCATTTGGATTTTATTTTAGTGCTGACAGAGATGAAGAACAGGTATCATTATTCCCCGTTCAGAAATGAGAAAACTGAACTTCTGAGGTGTTTTCCTCAAAGTCCAGTGGAAGAGATAAGAATCTCTTCTAAGCTTCTAACAAAGAGCCCATTGCTTCTTGAGTCTCCCTGTATAAAACAACCGAAACAGTAGAGACAACATATTCATTCATGAGATAATTAGGAAACAAAAGGTTTCGATCACATGGACAGATACTTGCTAGGTGGTACTGACTCTGAATTCTTTAGTGTCCAAGGAAGGTAAGGGAAATGTTGGAAGGGGATTAATAAAAAAGTTACCTGGGGGGTGGGCCGGTTGGCTCAGTTGGTTAGAGGGCAGTGCTCATAACACCAACGTTGCCAGTTCAATTCCCACATGGACCAGGGAGCTGTGCCCTCCACAACTAGATTGAAAAACAACGACTTGACTTGGAGCTGATAGGCCCTGGAAAAACACACTGTTCTCCAATATTCCCCAATAAAAATTAAAAAAAAAAAAAAAAAAAGAACGTGATCTAAGAAGACTTTGTTGTTCTTGTTGATGTATCCTGGTGCTAAAGCTAGCATTTATTTTCAGGTATCAGTGGCACATGTTTTGCATGCATTATATAAATTCATCCCAGGAACACTCCTGTGAGGTAGGTGCTAATTAGCATACTGGAGATAAGTGCTGTAATAAAGGTTAAGTATTAAGGAGGGCTTGCTTTCAAATCCCGCCTCCATGCTCATGTGACCTCTGCTTATGTTTTTTTGAAATCTCTAAGCATCAGTTATCTCTTCTCTAAAGGAATGAGTGGGTGGATAATTATGCTTATTGCATAATGTTATTGTGAAGATTAAGAGAGGTAAACCATGAAAAGTACATAGCACATAATATAACCTCAATAAATGATAGTTGTATCCAATTTACTAATGAAGGAATATGAGCACAGAAAGATTAATAACTTGCCTTAGATCATACAGTTTACTAGTGGTAGTAGATTTTCCAGATTCCCTTAGCTTAATATTTCTTTTGTGACAGAATTTACCATCAGCTCATTTTTCTGACATCTTTAAATGAGACATTGTTGGGACACACAGGAGGTGGTCCCTGTGACCACATTATAATTGAAACTCCGCTCAGTGGAAAATAGCAGGTGGCCCTTACTGCTGTGAATTTCTCCTCCAGTATGGTGAAGAGCCAGTATTCTCCAGGGCCTCTCTCTCAATTATGCTCTAGATCTCTGGTTGGTAGCCATTGTCTTAAGCTATTGATGTCCTAGGTATATGCAGAGGCATGGGAATGCTGGGAAACACAAGAGGGAAGGGTCCTTTGTGGACGGACAGATGGATTCAAATTCAGGAAATATAAAAATCTAGTTCAGAAGATATTTCATATTCAGTATATTCACTTTCCAAGCACTGAAGCTTTTCAGAATGGAAAGGTGGTGCTCGGATTAAACTTTTTTTTTTTTAAATCCTCCCCAAACACCATTATTAAACTGATCTTAATACATTTCCTATTAACTAGAATGATCTGAAATTCTGAATCCATCATGCAAGACATGAATAGAATTGGACTGCACACTAAAAATGTGCATACTACAATTTGTTATATACATTTGCCTAGATCACTTTTAAAACAATTAAATGGTGAGCCAGTGACTAAATTACCACACAGTATTCTCCATTTAATTTCAAGGTTGAAGTGTCTTTCTATCATAAATGTGGGTAAAACCCTAGAATGCTGAGGGACAGAATGGGAATTAATGGCTCTTTCTGTTGTTTTGATTTCCACATATTTGATGGCTTTGTGTCATTTGAATAATTGTAAGCTTCCAGCATACTGATAAGATTCACCTACCTTATCATTTGTGTTTGAAGTGCTGATCAATTAAAGCTTCTCTAAAAAAAAAAAAAAGAAAGAAAAAGAAAAAAGAAAACAACAAAAATCATCCCACCCAGCATCAACAAAGCGTAGGTTACTACTAGCTGTCTCTACTCTCCGTTGATTACATGGATGTTGTTGGTTCTCTGATTTACTGGCAGCACTAAGAGTGCATATCTCCTAATTCACTTACAAAGAAATACAGATTTCTTAAAATGGGAAAATTTGATTTCTTCTTTTGTCGTGTCCTATAAGAAAACTGTGATGGTTAATTTTATGGATCAAGTTGGCTAGGCCTTGGTGCCCAGTCAAATGTTATTCTGGGTAGCTCTGTGAGGATGTTTTAGATGAGATTAACATTAAAACCAGAGGATTTTGAGTAAAGCAATTTGCCCTCCCTTGTGTGGGTGAGTCTCATCCAATCTGTTGAAGGCCTGAGTAGAACAAAAAGATTAACCACCCCAGAACAAAAGGAAATTCTGCAACAGATGGACTTTGGACTTGAACTGCAACATTGGCTATTCTGTGGGTCTCCAGTCTGATAGGCAACCCTGTAGATTCTCCATAATAGCCTGAGCCAATTCTTTAAAATAAATCTCTTTCTATATATGTACACATCCTATTGGTTCTGTTTCTCTGGAGAACCCTAATACAGAAGGTAATTAACAGAGAATGACTGCATCTATTTTACAACTATAGAAAGAAGGACTAGGGTCACTTAAATGTCTAGAATGTTATCCTGAAGAAGATAATAGACATTTCATGTAAAAAGTCTGTGGTCAAATATGTTTAAGAAATATGGAATTAAACAAAATGAATCAAGTTTCTTTACAGTAGGAATCCAGAGTTAAAAATGAAGAAGATTAACTGGGAAAACTGGAGAGACAGGGAGAGAAATCCAGGCAGGGGACTATCACAAATAAAGGCAAGTGAGTGTGCATGAAGTAAGGGGTTCTGCAGTTAGTTCAGTTTCCTCAGAATCTGGATGCAGGGGTTAGATCAGCATCACCCTCTTGGCACCCCCTCCAGAGGCTTCCTTCACATGTGGGTATACTTCATACTACTTGCTGTGGTCTATAAGAGCACAGGCACTTTTCCATGCTTACCTCTCTGACCTCTCCCCCTACTGCATTCCTCTCTGGGGGCTGGTTTTCTGTTTCCCCCAGGGCATCAAGCTCATCCCCATCTTAAGGTCTTTGTACATCTCTCCACTGTCCACTGACACCACTGAAATGAGATCATCGCCTTACTGGCTCCTTCTCATTACTCAGGGGTTCCTCTGTTAAAGAGATCTTTCTTGTGCATCCTACCTAGAGAACAAGAACCTTTTTTATCTCTTCCTCTCTCATACTTTCCTCTGTTTTATTTTCTTTTATTTTTTGAATCAGTATCAGTATCATATTTATTTGTTCACTTTTAATGCCTGTCATTTGAGCACTTAAAAGCCACCTAAAATATATTGCTTGGTCTGAAATCACTTATTAATGTACTTATCAATCAAGCGTTTTACTGACACCATGGCAACAAGAGGCATTACGATTGAGGGTTATTCATAAGGTGGTCACATTCAGAAGTTGAAGTGGGAGGGGAGCTTGTTAGGACCAGAAAAGGTCCCAAGTTCACGGGTAAAATTCAGCTGGAAATGAGGAGAAGCACAGCAGCAAAGTGGAAAGAGGGACAAGTCAAGTTACTGAAGAGAGAGGGTGACCCAGGCTACACCATAAAGAAAGCAGCGCTGACCAAGCCAATCCAGTAAACATGATGGCTTGAGATTATGCAGACACGTCCTAGAAAATAGTGCACAGACAGCCAATAGAAACAGGCATCAACCTGGAGCAGAAGATAAAATTGGTAAAAGTACTATATCCAAAGTTCAGTACATGTAGTACCATTGGCAGGATGATTCTAAATAGTATACAGATAGATTTCTTAAGAAATTATTAGTTGAGTATTTGCTAATGTGTGCTAGAATACCTGAACATATGAAAATGATGATTTCATGATATAATGAAAATTTTTTTTAATTCATCAATTTAACACACAAAAAAATGTTGAGAGTGAAATTTTGCAGTGAATATGCAACTATAGAAGAAAATATTCATGAAGAAAGCAAATAAAAGATGATTTTAGAATATGAGGTTAAAGAAAATGGAACATATTTTGCCTTCCACACCATTTTCCTGAACAGTGTCTTTATCTCAACATATAACAAATTTAAAGCCTGGATCCCAAGCCACAAAGCCTTCTAGCTATAATCTGCCATCTAGATTCTAGCACTTTCCTAACTCTATAGACTTAAGCATGGCACAAAGAAAAGATCCTTGAACTTAGACGTGTAAACCGTGGCTCTACCACTTATTAGATGCATAACACATAGAAAGAGACCGAACTCCGATTCACAGCTCCCATAATGTGTGTGCGGAATATGTGCCTGTTGAATCTGACCTCAGTCCACTCTCTCCCAGCCACCTTTTCTGGTCTGTCACTCCCTTTCGATTCCTTCTATTTTCCACTGATTCCTCCCCCATTTTGTCTGTCAGAATCACCTTGGATCTTGGGAGAATGCAGCTTCCTGGGACCATGCCTAGACATTCTGATTTCCGTAGGTCTATGGTGGCCTCAGATAATCTGCATTCTAACAAGCACCCTTGTGTTTATGAAGCAGAGGAGACATATTCGGAAATACCCCTCAGATTGCAGTATCAGCATGAAAGCTCTACAAAGTGGTACATAGTTATCATTATTATTGTGAATCAGTGTCCTTTTCCTTCCCTCCTCTCCGTCTCCTAACTTTCTATACCTTCCTGTCTATTGCCCCACTTGCTTTTTTCTTTCCATGGTTGTTTAGCCCAGCTATCCATCTTGGCTTCCCCAGCTCATCTATCACACTTTCAACCCTGTGGCTGCCTTTGCCATTCCCTCCAGATTAATAAACTCCCAAGAGAAAGACAGGTCATTACTATTGAAAAAAACACATAACTAGCTACACAATACACATCTGACTTTGGATGGAAAAATAAAAGATACCTCTGAAGTCAAGAGCTCCAGTCTACCGAATTCTATGTTCTCAGAGTCTGGAGAAGATCCAGCTAACCCCAGATAGTAATTGTTCAGCTGCCCCTTGCAGCTGCTCTCAAAGCCTGTGAGTAGGTAATCAGTGATGCACTTCTCAAAAAAGCTAATAAGGTTAATATCTATTTTAGGGGAAAATCTAAGAAAAGGAAAGTGGAGAAGAGCCATAATTAGAGTACTGAGGGTTCCTCTTTTATTTCCTGTGACAGAATCCAAAACTGATTACGGACTCCTTGGCAAGTGCCAGCTGAGGTGGTGGGTTTTGAATAGTTGTTATAACACCACACATAAAGGAAGACAGAGCTAGCCTTCTCTTCCACATCCCCTTTGCTGCAGCATGTTCTCCTCCCCCAAGTCCTCCCAGAAGGTCTGAGCACAAGCTCTTTTATGCACACATATCCTGCTGAGGGCTGCAGAGTCACAAAACACCCCAGAAAAACAACACCCAGCACACAATATGTGCATTGTTTTGATTGAGACATTGCTGTTTGAAATGCATTTATGGCTGCCTCTTGTAAAGACTCCTCCACATTAGAAGAAAAAAGTAACAGATATGTTGTAAATAGAGGCCCAGACATCTTTACACTTAAATTACAGTCACGTCATCCCAGTACTATCCAATCTTTCAATTATAGTCATTAATTGAGGATGTAACCCAGAAACAATTACATCCATGAAATTCTAATGAGTCTCCTGTAGTTAATAAAAAAAAGAAAACAATGGGAAATGAATGCATGCTGATGCTGAAGTCTAATCCAATTCTGTCGATTAAAACAAAGAACAGCATTTTTGTAACATATAAATCTGATTCCTTTTCCTCTACCCAGTTTCATTTCTCAGAGAGTGACAGACTCTCTGCATAGATTTGCTTATCTAACAAGTTTATCGAGTTGCTCTCTCAATTATATCCAGAGCAAATCTTGAAAACTCACCAGTGGGGAATATATTTTGCTCAGGGATCCATTTTAGAGAGTATCATATTTCCACATGAAAAGTCCATTCTTTATTTACCTTACTTAAGTAAGGTAATATTTTCCATATTTTTAGTATGACAAAAATATTAATTATGATTCTGGAAGAACATGGTGGCAGCTGAATTCTGAATATTTCTCCTTCTCCTAGAAATAGAGCAATAGAATAATGAAAAGAAAAAGAACAACAAAAAAATCACAAACTCCATTTGTATTTCAAATAGGAAACAAAGAAAACCCACAAATTTCAAATTACTATGTGTACCTGGTGCCAAAAACAACTAAAACCACAGAGCCAGGCAGGAAGGCCCCAGAGCAGTCATGATGCAGTAGTAGGGAAGATCAGGGAGTGCTGACACTGCAGAGACCAATCCCAGAAACCAACAGCAAAATAAATATCTACTCTCCAAAAGGTGAGGGTCCCAAACTGTGGGCCAAGTGCTTTGAACAGCATTGAAAGACAATTGAGCATGAGAACTGGGGATGGAAGACTTAAAAATTGCCCAGACAAGAGCAGAGGAGAATGTATTTAGAAAATGTTAGTAAGATTCTACTTTGGATAGAGGGCTAAAAAAGGAAATCCTCCAGGGCCAAGTTATGTTTCAAGAGGCAAAGGAAGGATGTCTACATATCTGTGTCACACTATAAGAAAGAATATTTGAACCTAGGGCTCATTTGCAAGAGAAACTCATTTCTGAATATTTTTTATTTTTTTCTGTAGATCTTTAATGGTTGGCTGAGACATGTGTTTTAAATTGATCAGTGTCTATACAGATGCCCATACCATCCTATCTTGAGTTATGAATCAGGAAATCTACCCCTGCCCATCCTACTCCACCTTATACTTCCAAGGACACTTTCTCTCATTTACGAGTATATATGAGAACCAAAAAAGGAAAAGGTAAAGACAAAGAAAATAAACATAGTGTAAGAAAAAACTGAAAATAATATAGAAAAAGTTTCCAACAGAAAGGAACACTCACCAAAATTATCTTACTATATAGTAGATAAAAATTGTAATCCAGTATTCCAATAAGAATTTTTTAAATAACAGTGGATTATTTACAGCTATAAAGGAAAATCACAAAACAAAAATACAAGAGTTTTGGGATAACAAATTCAGGCAGTAAGAGGTAATGGCCAGAAAAATGGGAAAAGAAAAAAAGGAATTGACGAAACTCAAGGGGAAAAAGTATAAAATTATTTCAAAAAATGGAAGAGAATGATGACAAATAAGTATAGTAAAAGTTCTACAAATAGAAGTAAAAGAAACAAAGAGGGAGATTCAAGATGGCAGAGTAGATAAACACTGTGCCTGTGTGCTTCTGTGAACACATTAAAATTACAACTAAATTATGGAACAATCAGCCTGGAGAACCATCTGACTTCTAGCCAAACAGAAGTCCTGTAATTAAAATATAAGAAGAAGCCATGTCAAGACTGGTAGGAGGCATGAAGATGTAGAATGGGCCGTAAACCTCAGTGGGGTGGTTGAGAATCTGGAAGAATATCTCAGCCACAGAAGTTTCCCCTGAAAGAGCAAGGACTCCAACCCTGTACCAGGCTCCCCAGCCCAGAATACTGGTGCTGGGAAGAGGAGTGCCCATAAAATCAGTCTGTGAAACACAGTGGGAATTCTGGGTGGGATGGAAGGCTACAGGAAATCCAGACGTCCTCTTAAGTGGCCAATGCACAGACTCACTAGCTTGCAGGCACTCACCTTGAGTTCTGGTGGACAGACAGTCACTCAGGGAGTTTAGAAGGCATATGGGGGGGCAGACTGAGGTGTATGGCTTCTCTGCAAGAACTGGAGAACAGTAATTATTTTCCCTGTGACAGGTCTTCCTCCATGCAGCCAGCAGTTGGGCACCATCTTTCCTGTGTTGACTCCTCTCCTTTACAGCCAAATCTGAATCTGATTGGTATGGTGAGCTCCACTGCTCCACCCTGCTGACTCACTGGGACCCCACCCCACCCAACTCCCCAAATGTGGCAGGTACTTTCTCAGCCTGCAGGCAGCCCTGCCTGCATTGTCTTTTCAGAAAACTATTGGGAGTCCGGCAGGCCCTAGGTGAGTGGTGACTGGCCTCCGGTGTGCTGAGATTTTTGTTTAGTCACTCCAAGCTCAGCACTGGCACCAATCAAAGTCTACATTAACTTGATGACTACAACTCTTCCCACTCTAGTGATTCCCTGACACCCTGACTCACCCAACTTGTATACCTCATGAGTCTCTATCAGTGACTGAACCTTAAGGGAGCAGGCAGATGGCAGGGTGTCCTGGTTTTTTGTGAAGCTACGTAGTGCCCTGTATTGGTGGCAGACATCCTCTGTTCCCAGCATAGACTCTCCCACATGCCACCAGGATTAGCACAGACAGCAACCAACTCTGGATCACTTTACAGCTGCCACCAGGTAGCCCTGGCTGATCACAGCAGTGGGTGACCTGGGCCTGCACTGTAGCCCCACCCAAGAGGACCCTGAATCAACATACTTGGAGGCTGGCTTTAGGCCACAACAGAGCACCACCCCATTAACCCCACAATTGGCTTACACAAAGGGCAGTCTCAACAGGCACAAGAGCCTGCTGGGGCTAATCTCACTCAGTGGGATAATCTTCCTGCACAGCAGCCCATAAGTTATGAATGTGGCCAAACTCCATAGTCAATTGGCCTGAGGGTCAATCCCACCCACTAACATGTCAATAGCAATCAAGTCTCAGTTATAACAAGAGGGCAAACACAACCCACACAAGGGACACTCCTGGAGCACCCAGAACAGGTGACCAGGGAGACTGTGTCAGGGTTCACAGGGCACCCACTACTTAAAGCCACTCTGCCAAGAGTGGGAGACATAGCAGGTCTACCAAATACAAAGAAACAAGTACAGAGAGATAGCCAAAGTGAAGGAACAAAGAAATGCATCCCAAATGAAAGAACAGGAAAGAAACTCCAAAAAAGAGCCAAATGAAATGGAGGCAAGCAACCTACCAGAGGCAGAGTTCAAAACAATGGTTAAAAGAATGCTCAAGGAACTTAGCTGGAACTTTGACAAAGAGATAACAAGCATAAAAAAGACATAGGAACCATTAAAAAAAAACAGTCAGAAATGAAGAATATATTAACTGAAATGAAGAATGCACTAGAAGGTATCACCGTCAGACTAGATGAAGCAGAAGATTGAATCAATGATTTTGAAGACAAGGAAAGAGAAAACATCTAATTAGAATAGAACAAAAAAGTAGTTTAAGAGACCTCTGGGATTACATCAAGCATAACAACATTCACATCACAAGGTTACCAGAAGGACAAGAAATAAAGCAAAGGATTAAGAAAGTATTTGAAGATAAGGGGAAGGTGAGAGGTTTTGGGAACGTACAGAGGGATAGTGGATGGGGGGAGGGGGGTTCACACAGTGTGAGGGATATAAATGATAAACATCTAAGTTTTGCTTTGTCTTGTGCACCTGAAACTAATTTAAAAAAAAAAAAAAAAAAAAGAATTTGAAAGCCAAAAAAAAAAAAAAAAAAAGCAAGTATTTGAAGAAATTATGACTAAAAACTTTCCTAACCTCGTGAAGAAAATAGACATAGAAGTCCAGGAAGTGCAGAGAGTCCTAAACAGGATAAACCCAAACAGTTCCACACCGAGACACATTAAAATTAAAATGGCAAAGGTTAAAGACAAAGAAAGAATCCTAAAAGTAGCAAGAGAAAGGAAACTAGTAACTTATAAGGGAGCCCCCATAAGACTGTCAGCTGATTTCTTAACAGAAACTTTGCAGGCCAGAACGGATTGGCAGGAAATATTCAAAGTGATGAAAAGTGAAGACCTACAACCAAGACTACTCTAAACAGCAAGGCCATCATTTAAAATCAAAGAACAGATAAAGAGCTTCCCAGATGAAAGAAAAAGAAAATGCTAAAGCACGTCATCCCCACAAAACCTCTAACATTTATTGTAATAGTGGTTTTGTGGGGATGACGTGCTTTAGCGTTTTCTTGTCTGAGAAGCACTTTATCTGTTCTCTAAGATGGAAAAAAAATATTGAAATTATGAATAATAAAATGGCAATACCTACACATCTATCAACAATTACTTTCAATATAAATGAATTAAATGCTCCAATCAAAAGACATAGGAAGTCTGAATGGATAAGAAAACAAAACCCTTACATATGCTGCCTACAAGAAACTCACTTCAGATTAAAGGACACACATAGACAGAAAGCAAAGGAATGGGGAAAATATGTTTCATAAAAACAGAAATGGACCAAAAAAAAAACAACACACAAAAAGCTTTGGTGGCAATACTTATACTAGACAAAATAGACTTTTAATCAAAGGCTATAACAACAGACAAATAAGTGCCCATTAATCCCACTTCAGGGTATTTATCCAAGGAACCTCAGAACACTACTTCGAGGGGATGTGTACATTCATATGTACCTTGCAGCACTGTTTACAGTGGCCAACATATGGAGACAGTCTGAGTGTCTGTCAATGGAAAATGGATAAAGAGAAGGTGGTGCATATATACAATGGAATATTGCTTGGCCATGGAAGGGAATGGGTTCTTGCCATCTGTGGTGGCATAGATGGACCGGGGGCAGGGGGTATTGTGCTTAGTGGAACATGTCAGAGAAAGATAGATGCAATGTGATTTCACTTATATGTGGAATAAAAAGAACAAAATTAACAAACAAAACAGAAACAAATTGATAAATACAGAAAATATTTTGATGGTTGCCTGATGGGAGGGGGTTTGGAGTGTGGGTAGAAAAAGGGGAAGGGATTAAGAAATATAAATTTGTAATTACAAAATAATCATGGTGTTATAAAGTAAAGCATAAAGAATATAATCAATGATATGGTAATAATTATGTATTGTGCCAGGTGGGTACTAGACTATTCACAGGGATCACTTCTTAAATTATAGAAATGTCTAACCACTATGCTGTATACCTGAAATTAATATCAAATAACATTAAATGTCAACTTTAATTGAGAAATTCAAAAAGGGGGAAAAGGTGAAGGGAAATAAGAGGTCTAAATTTCCATGTATAAAACAAAGAATTCATAGGAATGTAATGTAGAGCATTAGAAATATAGTCAGTAATATTGTCATAACATGGTACAGTGTCACATGGTTGTTCTTGTGGTGATCACTTCTTTAGGTATATAAATGTTGAATAACATGGTGTACACCTGAAACTAATATAATATTATATGTTAGCTATACTTTTTATAAAAATCTTTTTAAAAATAAACAAATAAAGAAATTAAAATAAATTATTAAATGATGATATTGAAGACAGATAATTTAGTACATATGTAATTGAGGGTTCCAAGGAAGAAAATAAATGGAAATGTATTAATGTTTTAAAATATCATTTAAAAGTTATTTGAACTAAAAGAAGTTATGAATCTATATATTGAATCCATGTGCCAAGACAAATTGGCCCCCACACATATTTAATGAAATTACTGGGCTTTAAAGATAAAGAAAAATTTCACTGGATAGGCATAAACATCAATACTATTTGGGGAAAAAATATAAAGTTAGTATCTGATATGACCTGAATGTCTGTGTCTTCCAAAATTTGTATGTTAAATCTTAATATCCAACCTAATGGTATTAGGAGATGGAAACTTTCTAAAGTGAGTAGGTCGTGAGGGTGGAGCCTTCGTGAATGGAATCAATGCCCTTATAACAGTGGCTCCAGATAACTTTTAACCCCTTCCCCATGTAAGGATACAACAAGGAAGGCTGCAACCCAGAAAAGGGCTCACCCTACCATACTGGCACCCTGATCTTAGATTTCCAGTATCCAGAAGTGTGAAAAATACATTTCTCTTGATTATAAGTTACTTAGTCTCTGAAATTTTATTATAGAAGCCAGAACAGGCTAAGACAGTATCAGACTTTTCCTACAGTATCTTTGAGTGCCAGAAGACAGTGAAGAAACACCTACAAGATGTTTAAGGGAGGAATGTCTAAGCCATAAAAGAAAATCAGGTTTGGTAATCTTAACATCGGATTACATAGAAAGTAAATCAAAAATTGTTAGAAAAGAATAAAGAAAGCAAGAAAGAGAGAGAGGGAGGGAGGGAGGGAGGGAGGGAGGGAGGGAAGGAAGGAAGGAAGGAAGGAAGGAAGGAAGGAAGGAAGGAAGGAAGGAAGGAAGGAAGGAAGGAAGGAAGGAAGGAAGGAAAAGAAAAAAGAGGGAGAATGAAAGGGAGAAAATAAAGAAAGAGAAAGAGTGAGGCACTTTAAAATAGTTAAGATTGCAATTAACAATGAATATATAATAGTAATGATTATACATGAAATACTAAAGTGCAACTTTAAAAAGGGAAGACCATAGAGAATACATTCTCTTTTCATTTGCACTATTTTGATTAATGGAAACACAGAGAAATTTGCCTCAGTCAGAAATAAGGCAAGGATATCCACATTCACCATTACATTTAACATTATACTGAGGTTCATAGCCAAGCCTTTGTGCAATAGTACAAAATTAGAGTAATAATTTTTTTAAAATCCCCAAAATTAGAAAAGAAGAGGTAAAACTTTTTTTTTGCTGACTATCTGATTGTATAACTGGTAACCCAAAAGAATCAAACACACAAAAAAAGGAAGTGAGAGAATTCAACCTTTAGGTTTGCAGGGTATAGTAATAATATACAGAAATCAGTAACATTCATTAAACCATAAACAACCATTTGGGATATAAAATAAAAGACCAATTTATAAAGGAAACAGAAAAAAATGTCTAAGAAAAATACTTTGGCACATTGTATTTTCTAAAAAATGACTTCAGCACTATCTCTTATTCCACATACTCTTAAAATGTGACTTAGACACACAATCAAGATGTGGGATCCATGTCCCTCCCCTTGAAAGTGGATGGGCTTGTGACTATGGTGTAAATAATGTTATGTGACTTATGAAGTTAAGTTGTCAAAGTTGATAGAGCTTCCATCAACTATGAGACACTTGTCTTTGGAGCCCTGGCACCATGTAAGATGTCCAACACCACCATGCTGAGAGGCTTCTCAAGCGACATAGAGGCCATTTCTAGATGTGTAGGTGACAGCCCCAGCTGATTCCTGACAATAGTCAGTATCAAATGCTAGAAATGTGAATGAAGATTAGCTCCAAATAATGTGTGCTGCCAGCCCCAGTTTTTGATTCATCTCCAGTTTTCAAGTCTTTTCAACTTATATGGAGAAGAGAGAGAGCAATCGCTGTTCTTTTCTTTCTAAAAGTGGTTGTTTTACACCACAAAGTTTCGGTGGTTCTGTAGCATTAATGACTGTTAGAAATACTTAATAAGACCTTTCTGAGAAAAATTTTACATCAGTTCTGAAAGACACAAAAGTATACTAGACAAAGGGAAAGATAAGCCATGATTTTTTCTGTTTTCAGGTTTGCTTGTTTTGCTGATAGGGCAGTGTTTGTTTATTGTTGCTATTGTTTTGTTTTCTTTTGGAACTAACAAACTTGATTCTAAAATACATATGAAAGTATAAAAAAGTAAAACTATTTTGAAAAACTATGAAAAAATGACAGATAAATTATTGGTACAAACACTATCAGATATTGAATCATATCACTAAGCTTTTATAATAAAACAATAGATTCACTAACAGATAGAAAAACCAATAAAACAGAATATAAAACCCAGAACTAGATCCAAATATCTAGTCCAGAAGTAGGAATGTAGCATGTAATAAAGGTGACATTTTCAAATAGAAGGATAAAAATACATGGTATTGAGCCAACTGGGCAGCCAGCTGGAAAAAAGACAAATTGGACCCATACCTCTAATCAAACACCAGAATACTCTCTAAATATATAAAAATGGAATATCAGAAGTAAAACCTAGAAGTACTAGACTAAAACAAGAATAAATTCCTTTATAACGTTGGGGAGGCAGGGGGTGAAGCCTGTTTGTGAATAAAAAGACAGAAATCTTAACAGAAAAAATAAATTTAAATATGTAAGAATAAGAAAATCTCATGACAAACATATCAATTCAAAGACAAAGGTAAATAAAATAAAATAAATATTTGCAATTTACACCAGAGACACAGGGTTAGTCCCTTTAATGAAAATAGTATTTACAGACCCCGATCTGGTATTGGGGTACCTATAGTAGTTGTTGTCATTGCTTTCAGGACTTTTTAGTGGATGGACCTAATACCTATATAGATAACAAATATAAAAGTATATTAGAAAAATGAGAATTAATGATGATTTTATAATGTTTGGCAGTTCACATTTCAAATTACAGGTTTTTAAATTAATTTGATTTTATAATTTTTTCATGTACTAAAAATATTGATTTCTACAATACTAGCAATATGTTTAAAATAACAATAATAATGCACCTAAACAAGTCTATTGAATTCAGTTAAATATTTTTTTAAATATGTGTTCGTAGAATATATCTTATTAGGCTTATACAGTAAAAATGCTGCATTTTTCAATCACATGATTGTTTTTGTCTGTGTGGTTATTCTACACACTATATAAAATTAAGACTATTTGTTTAATCTTTAGTCAATGTTTAGTGATTTTCGTTTATTTTTATTTTTTTTAATTTTGTGAAACATTAATTGATTTCAGAATAAAAACATAATGCAGTGTATATTCAGAGAAGTCTTCCTTCTACCCTAGTTCCTTTGCCTTTTATTCTCTCTCTCCCCTTATAAGAAAGAAAGAATTTTCCAAAACTTTTTTTTCCACTTAAACAAATACTCTGGAGTCACCTCATATCAGTTAATGAGATCTCCCTCATTGCATTTTACAGAAGATTGGTACTGTATTATATAGACATAATTTGTTGAACCAGTTCACTATAAATGGACATATAGGTTGTTTCCAGGCTTTTGCTATTTTAAATATTGTCAGAATCAATATACTTATACACACATTATTATGTATTTTTTGCAAGGGGATCTTCAGGTAGATTTCTAGAAAAAAATTGCTAGATAAAAGAAAAAAGACATAGTTTGCTGGATATTTCCAAATTCCTTCAGAATGACATTTTGCATTCCCACCATCAATAAATGAAAGTGTCTGTTTCCCCAGAGCCTTGCCAAATTGTCTACGGTCAAAGTCCTCAACGTATTATTTCACTGGTTTTTTTCTCCTGCAAATCAGTCATTGTGAGTAAATTTAAGCATCTCGCTCATAGGTTTTGTGTCTGTTTGCATTTTTTTTTTTAAGTTGTCCATTATTAGTATTTTTCTCCTCATTTTTAGGAAACTAATATGTATTAGGAATTTTTTATCTTTATGTTATAAGTTGAAGATGTTTTCCAATGTGCCATTAATAATTATACTTTGCTTATTGTTTTATTTTTTTACATAAAAAGGTTTGTCTAAAAAATATTTTGTGGTACATTCTCAAGTTCTCAGTACAATGATAACTTCCAGTTATGAATCTCCAATCCAGGCTTTGACCCTGAACTCCAGACATGTAGTTCTAGCTGCCTACTCAGAGTCCCCACTAGGATAAAACAGGACATGTGATTCTCTTTTACCTCCTTCAGCCTTCCCAAATGGTTCATGGCAACCCTATCTTTCTAGTAGTCCCAGATTTTTAAGAGTGGCTCCCTGTACTTTCCTTCCTCTGTCTAATTGGTCAACAAACCTTCCTGGCTTTAGCTTCAAATTAGCTTCAGAATTTGCCCACTTTTCAGAGTCTTCACTGTAACATCTTGGTCCAAGAACAGACCATCTCTTAAATCGATTACTGCAAAAATCTCCTTACTCTGTTTCCACATTTGCCCTCCCAATTGTATATTCTCCAGACATTAACTAAAATAATCCTGTTAAAATATTGATCAGATAATTTCATCTTCCTTCTAAAAACCTTCAGGTGTACAAGTGAAAGCAAAGTAATTCCATTGGCCTAGAAGACCCCACACAATCCAGGCTATTTCCACCTATCTCTCAGACTTCATCTCCTGTTTACCTCCCTCCCTGTGGAGCTTGCTTGCAAAAATGACTGGCCTCCTCGGTGTTATTGGAATGTACTAGCTAGTGTTCCTCGTCAGTTTCTACAACTGCTTCTCATTCTCTCTGGTACTCTTTTCCAAAGATACCAGCACCATTCACTCCCTTGTCTCTGTGAGACCTTTACTCTAAATGCACCATAGAAATGAGGATTCCCCTGTTCACTCTGGGAGAATCACACCACCCAACTCCAAATTCCCTCTCTCTGAACTGTCTCCTCCTTAACATGAATTACCAAATGAATTTAATCAACTATAGATTTACTTACTTTGCTTCTCATTGTTTTCTATACACACACCCACAAACAGCACACAAAACATACAGGGTTCTAAGCCCTGCCAAAGGTTGTGATTTCTGTGTATTTACTAACTGCTGCCTATAGTTGCTGCACCTAGAGTAGTGCCTGTCAGAGAACCAGGGCTTAATACATATTGTTAAATAAATGAATGAATGAGTGAAGTAGATGGATAGATGGATAGAGGAAATCAGGTAATCTTTTCTCTATAAAGTCCTATTACATTGAAGGGTTATTTTTCCATCACCACTCCTAGCCCTAAAGCCCTTTTATTTCACATTTGCCACTTGACTTGACTGATGAATCCATATTTTACAACTCTTACACTGCAATTACTTATTTTCCTTTTCCTTTTAAACTAATCACTGTGAGAAACAAAGAAAACCTCATTTGGTTCAAGAAAGAAAAAACAGTATTATGCAATGAAAATAACTGGCACTTTTTCTGAGAGTTTACTAAGCCTGAGGTGCTGTAACTTTATAAGTATCAACTTAACAAATCCTCACAAAAACCTTGAGCAAAAGCACATAGCTATTCTGTGTAGCACATGGATTCAAATAACAAAATCTATCCCCAGAACCCAAGTGCTTAGCACTATCACAAAACTGTCTCTATATTCTTATGCTGTGGAAAGTATTACTACTCCCATTTTAAAGATGAGGAAATTGAAACACTAGATTTTTAAAAACTTCCACTTTTTTAAAGCCAAGAAGTATAATCAGAGCTAAAGCCACACTTTTACCCATAATGTGTACTAACTTCCACTATGTTGTTCTTTAAGGAAAAATGAATATTATAATATGCTTTAGCACTAGATAAATCCATCCATTTATCCATTTATTTATTCATCCAGAGAATCATCATATATTTACCGTTACCTGTTATGGCAACAGATTCTATACTCATCAATGGGAATACAAAAGTGAACAGGACATACAAAATCTTCACCTTCAGGGAGTTATTAATCCAGGAAGGTAATATTTGGGGGTATTTAGGAAAGTAAGCACATGACAGCCATTCCAAGCACTCATGGTAGGCTATTTACCATGATAGATATTGGTGCCAGAGAGACTTATTCAAATTTATAACTATTCTATAAATTTGAATTTGTTTTTTACATTAGCAACCACACTAAAAATGCTGTGGGCAATATTAATTGTCTTATCAATACTTACAGATAAAGGATTAACATTTACAGAGAATGAAACAGTAATTAGGAAAGACAATATATCGTGTGTGTGGTTTTTTTTGTTTTCTTTTTTTTTTTTTCTGGTTAAGAAATTCCTAACTGGAAGCAACAGACTTCTGAGAAATTGCATTTTCAAGCTCCGAGTACATCTATTTTCAGAGCATTTTCACTCATGGAAAATTAGCTGCCTTTCTTTGGAAACCTCTGAAAATGGACATTATAAATATAGTAGAATGACACTTATGATTCCTATGAAAAGAAAAACAAATAAATAATTCCCCTTCAGCTAAGGGACCAGTAAGTAAACAGTTCACATAAATCCATGTGCAATTATAGCTCTTCTGGTCTTTTGGAACTCTTCTGAATGTTTGTGTTCTTGCAGGGGTCAGGAGTTGAACAGGAATTGCATATGCTGTCCTCCTCCATAATCATATAGAGGCAATGTTATTTCTAATGCTGCCCTACGGTTTGGTGAAATGTGGAGGCTAACCATCTGTCATCAATAATGCTGTCGAAAAGATCTGGAAAGCGTTTGATCGGGGGGTTGGCAGCATGTCATCTGTTAAAATATTGTTGGAGGCAAACTTGGGAAGTTCTGATGCATTTAAAGGAGACACAAATGTCTCAGCACATGGGCGGCCTAAAACTGGTATGGGGAAGTGTTTTATTTAATAGATGCACAGATTTCAGTGCAAATCAATAAAGAAAAGCAGCATTGCTGTGTTTGTATATTCAAGCATATACGCTAGGCTCCACAATAGAGCACTTTTCAAGACTCTGAAAAGATGGTGTGGGAAGGAGCATCTGTTGAACACATTAAGGAAAACTTCTTTGGCACTGAAAGAGAAACTGGAGCATATGAGAGATCAGAGGAAAGGCCTGCTTGAAAATTAGGCATCAAGAGACAAAGTAGGATTCTGCTTATCAGTCAAAGGCAAATGGGTTTGATAAACGTATGCCATTTCAGACCCCAACGTGTTAACATTAGGTCGGAAGAAAAGAGAGAAAAGTCAGGGTGGGGTCGGGGTGGAGATAAAATGCAGGGACATGAAGGATGAAGAGTCCAATTAAAGAGAAGACATGGGTCATTTATAAGAAGGGCTTGATGGAAATATCAGGGAACGTTTCTCATTCCAGGTTCTGGAAAGCAGCCAGACTAAGCTGACCATGGATATCAGAAAATTACCTCAGGATCTAGTGGGCTCAGCTTTCAGAGGGTTTCTGGGTATGTTTCTCAAGTCCTTTGGAAGCTGTGGAAATTCACCAGATGCATCTATGTTAGTCAGAGAGCCTAATAAACACCCAACAGCAAAGATTTCAAACCAAACCGACTTACATACAGAAATACTGACAACAAGGGTCTAAATTAATCTGTGGTTACTATGTTGTATCAGTGGAGTGTGATTATAAGCACTTTTGATTAAAACATTAAGGACATTTTTTGGTGGAAAAGATAAGGTGTCAGAGAGAAAAATTATGCCACATGAGGATTTCCCTCTATTCAGAATAGTTTTGTAAGAAATGATTTAGACTTTTTTAAAAGATGGCTTGGATTGACGGAAGAATCCTGGCTTAAATAAACAAAAAGTAAAAACCTTTTTCTTTTTTTCTGTTAAATTTCTGTGGAATGTAGGTGAATCTGTGCCTCACTTTTTTTTCTATAAAATGGGGGTAACAATGTTGATTTCACAGGACTATAGTAAGGTTGTGCTATGAGCAGCCAAAATCAACCAATATTTAATACAAGGTCAAATCAAGTCAAAACTTAATTTGCATTTTCTTAAATAGCACATGATATTTATATATATATATATATATATATATATATGTGTGTGTGTGTGTATATATATACATATATACATATATACACACATATATATGTATGTACATATATACGTGTATATATATATATGCATATGTATGTATCATATATACATACATATATATGCATATATGTACATATATAGGTAATGATTACCCCTTAAATGAGGCATTTTCTTTCATGGAAATTTATAAGAAAGAGATAAACACTCATCAATCTGTATTGGTTTAATGAAGCCTGATTGGAAGACAGGTGATGACTTAAATAACTTCAGGAATATGGCCCCTTCTAGTTTATATCGCTTTATGTTCAATTTATCATTTATAATTATACCTCTTTTATATAGTTAGTAATATATCTCAGTGAAGTGTATGTATGTGTTCTTAAGCCACCTGTAAATTAGAAATTCTTTTACCATTGATAAAAAGAATGAAGATTGTTTCATCTACAACTTTAAGTACATTTGATTGCCAAATTATTATCTAAAGAGAGAACTGCATGAAAGAAGATGGGAAGTGTCTCCATCATCAATGTTTCACATACTCAAAGGGGGGCAAAAGAATGTTTTCTTTCAACATTAGTATGTGCCTTAGGGACATGATGCTTTAACAAGAAAGGGCAAGAGGAATTCAATACCAAAACTGGAAAACAGAAAGTAATGAGGCAAAAGCACTGTCTTATGGGATTTGTGTTTGATACACACACACACACACACACACACACACACACACACACACACACATTCCTCTCTCCCTGATTGACTTCCTCATCTTATTAACACAATTCTGATATACCTTCCTAAATAATAAGCAGGAATGTGCTAAGAAATAAAGTTTAATTTTAGTCTTGCTTTTGATTAAGGGTTAAAACATATGTACATACTCACAAATAAATCCATTAATTTCCTCTACAACATGTGGTACAATTCCAGACCAAACAAAATATATTTTGAGATTCATTTTTTTTTTAATCACTGTTTTCTTTCATAAGTAAGAAAACCCAGAGTTGGCTCTAATTATGTATGTATTTGCATATGTTACAGCTCAACACAGAACTCTAACAACCCCTTGGCAGGGAAGAATAGTTAGCAAACTCAAAAACATTTTTGTTCTCTTAAGTAATGACTTAATTAATGCATCTGTCTTGATTATAGCTTTAATAAATGAAGTATCTTTCATTTTTACCAGTACATTTGAACTTTCCACATCTTATACCCTAGAATTAAACCAGACAGTTTTGTTTAAATAAGCAACCAAAAAATATCACCCTGGGAATACACACATCAAATCACTATATCAAGCAACATTAGTCATTCAAAGAAATAAGTGCTGAGCTTTATAGTAATGAATACATTATTGTATATCACTTTTTAGGCTGTAAGAACTGAAGACAAATATAATCCTTATTTTTCCTCAATAATAAATTAACAAGGGGAAGTGGGTGAACTGAAGCAATTAGGCAAACAGAAGAGGCTTCATAAACATGACAGTTAACATTCTTTGAGCACTTAGTATGTACCAGGCACTGTTTTAAGCACATTACATGATTTCATTGATGTGATTCTCACAATAGCAATCATGTAAGGTCAGTAGGGTAACCTCGTTCTAAAATGAAATCACAGAAAGCCAAGAGTCTAAGTCACTTGACCATAGTAACCAAGTTGCTGGAGCCAGGATTCAAACTCAGGCTCAGGGTGACTCCAGGCCTGGGGGAGACACACATACACTTTCACAAACATTTCCAAATCTAAATTCATAGATTTTATTTATAACTTGCTTTGTGTTATTGTGTTTTAAAAACTTCTGTGTAGAGAGAATCAATGAAATGTTGACTGTTGTATTTGTCAGGGTTCTCCAGAGAGATAGAACCACTAGGAATTGCATATATAGAGAGAGATTTATTTTAAGGAATTGGTTCATGAGATCGTGGAGGCTACCAAGTCCAAAGTCTTCAGAGTAGGTCAGCAGACTGGGGTCCAGGGAAGAGTTGCAGTATGTGGCCCAAGGCTGTATCCTGGCAGAATGTCCTCTTCCTGGGGAGGTTAATCTCTTTCCTATTAAGACCTTCAGCTGATTGGACGAGGCCCTCCCATGTTAGGAAGGATAACTGCTTTACTGAAAGTCTACTGATGTAGATGTTAACCTCAACTGAAAAATACCTTCACAGAGACATCTAGGATATTTTTTGACCAAATATCTGGGTACTAGGGCCTTGCCTAGTTGACATATAAAATTAACGATCACAGCTCTACTATTTATGTGTTTGTATATTGATAAGTTATAGCTGAAAACAAATAAAAAACTCTTCAACAGGGAAAAAATAGTTAGCTAACTGTGAAGCAATACTTACTGAGCACCTGCTCCTTGTGACACAAGTGTGCGAGGTATTGCAACTATGAATAAAATCCCAAGGTTCAAGGTTCTCGTAATCTGAGTGGGGATAGGTCAAGGAGAGAGCGACAGAAACATATGAAACCAACTATATTACATTGTGCTGAGTTTTAATTAAGGGGTTGGGACAGCATTCTGAAGGAAGATAAGAGAAAGAGGAAGGTACTTCCTCACGCCCACTCCAGGAGCTGAGAAGAATGCCAAAGATGAGACAATGCTTGAGCCTATGGAGGTGGAAGAAGGCCACCAGGAAGAGAAAGCCAAAGAACAAGTATGTGAAAACACAAACACAGGCAGGAGGTTAAGGATTTGTACGAAACATCATGAAATTGGAGCATGACATTCATGATGAAGAGATTGGAACAACTTTATAAGTCCCAGGATAAAGTTTGGGCTTTATCCTGAATGAATCTTAAACGAAGTTGAATTTTCCAACAGAGGGGATGCCATGATCATAGAGCCATTTCAGAGCTTCCATAACAAATTACCATACACTTTGTGGCTCAAGGTGGCAGTAAGGCCACACTCCCTCTGGAGGCTCCAAGGGAGAATCTTTCTTGCCTCTCCCAGCTCCTGGTGGCCCCTGGCATTCCTGGGCTGTGGCAGCATCACCCTGACCTTGGCCTCAGTGTTCACATGTCCTTCTTCCCTATTTGTATCTAAATGTGTCTTATTCTGTCTCTTATAGGACACGCTCACCTTAATCCAGTATGACCTGATCTCGATTATTACTTTAAGTACCTATTTCCAAATAAAAGACCCTATTTCCAAATAAAAGAGAATTCTGAGGTTCCAGATGGACACACATTTTAAAAAATCTTAAATTTGAAGGTCATTAGTAATATACAAGGGAAGAAGTAGAACATAAGGTAGGAAATATGCCTTTGGTGAAAAGGAGAACGGACACTGTTACCTGTTTCACAGCAGGAGGCAGATATCTCATAGGAGACTAAGACACATGGACAGCAACAGCGAGAGAGCAGTGTCGGTGGTGTTAAGAAAGGAGTTTCAATCAGGGAAGGCGAGTAGTGTTACAAACTTCAACAAAGGATGAGAACTGGAGCTACTCTCACAGTGTGTTACATTTGCTTTAACCAAGTGGCTGGATTGTAGCATTGGTGCCCACATCTGCTGCAGGGAGATGAAGAACAAATAAAGACTTAGGAAGTGGAGATACACAAAACTGTTAAGTGAGAAATCAAGTTGTTAAACAATTTGCATAGCAAGATCCAGAATAAAAATCTATTTAAGTACGAGGTATGACAAGTTCTCTAACTCATCCTAGAAAAATGCATACCTCATTGCTGAATATCACTACAGTCACCTAGGAGTACTCCCTTTGGGAAGCTGTGCACCGATGCCAGCACCTAGTACACTCTTCAAAGCAATCTTGGAACTCTTTTTCTGGAATGGCCATCAGAGTTGTCATCATATTACCCTTGATGTCCCGAATGTCATCCAAATGTCTTCCTTTCAATATTTCCTTTATCATCAAGTAAAGAAAGAAGTCACTGGGGGCCAGATCAGGTGAGTAGGGAGGGTGTTTCAATACAGTTATTTGTTTACTGGCTAAAAACTCCCTCACAGACAGTGACGTGGGAGCTGGTGGGAGCTGGTGCATTGTTGTGATGCAAGAGCCATGAATTACTGGCAAAAAGTTCAGGTCCTCTAACGTTTTCATGCAGCTTTTTCAGCACTTCCAAATAGTAAACTTGGTTACCTGTTTGTCCAGTTCGTACAAATTCATAATGAATAATCCTTCTGATAGCAAAAAAGGTTAGCAACATCTTTGCAACAAGTTCGCGAAATTCATTGTCACACCTTGTACACCTCAACCACAAAAAGTACTAACATATTTATTGCTTATTCGCTAGTGAAACTTACTATAAGGTCTTAAATGCACTTATATTAACATGATTAATTTTCACAGAAATTCACTGAGGGGTTGCTCTTATATATTTTGCACAGGGGAAATGAAGGCAGAGAGAGGTGAGTTTACTTAGCCAATGTCACATACTTGATGCATGACAGAGCAAGCATTTAAATCTTGAGTCTAACTCTGGATGCGGTTTACTTAAGCCAATAGTATACTGCCCTCCATCATTTCAACAGTTTTCTCTAGGTGATGGGATTGTGAGTGGTGTTTATTTTTCTTTTCATAATTCTTAAGTATTTTTGCAAATTTTCTACATTCATTTTATAATAAAAAAAAGATTTAAGTAATATATTTATAAAGAAAGTGGAGCTAATGAGTATATATCTTTCAAAGATATGGAAGGAAGAGAAGGTTGCAGTAATTTGATGAGTGAGTAACATTAAAGAAGAGCATTAATTTTTTTTCCACTTTTTTTCATTAAGATGGCTTACACCAATTTGAAGGCAAAGACTCAGTGGAGAAAGAGAAATCAAAGATACAACAAAGAAGATAAGGGAGGGAGCAGAGGGCAGAAGGGAGCAGAATATGGGTTGTAAGTTTTGAGAAGTAGTGTTCCTGCAGGACACATGTGAAAGAATGGTCTAGACCGAGTGTCAAAGTTGGAGAGGCACTGAGGTATGAAAGAGCCAGCTGTTTCCATGGATTCCAAGGAATCTGGAGCATAAGCATGAGGGTGAAATTTTTTAAAACGAGTAATAGCTTTGCAAGGGATAAGGAGAGCATCAAAGGAAAGGAGCTCTGGAAAGTTAGTCTAAAATACAAATTTTGAGGTTCAGAGAACAGAAGTTGAGGAAATCCATGAATTGAATGTCTATTTTTTTTCCAGTGGATAAATTCAGTTGTAAAATTTCTTGATAAAATTGAGGAGGCAATGGTTTGGTTAAAGATAAGTAAGTGTAAGATTTGGGAAACCTTCAGGTGGAATGGAAAGCTTGGTGATGAATACATGTGAATAGCTGATTGGAAGGAGAATCCATTTTTACCACTGTAGCAGTGATCTGTTCACTTACATGCAAGCTCTCACAGTGCAGGAATTCATCCCTGTGGCTCAATGCTTCAAACACAATCTAGAAAAAAGGTAAATACTCTTAATTATAAAAGCTTGGGATGGGTTTTCTCCTACCATTATCAACTTATGGATAAAATGGGGCATAGAAATTGCAGTGACTCTAAGTTCACTGGTTCTTGCTCCCACCCCCTAAATAGAACTTTCTAGCCTCTAAATGCTCAAGCTGTGGAAGTCATGAAGCTCACCAAGAAACGAGTGGGTGATGGAATCCTGGCTTCATCATGAATCAGGTATGTGACATTGGCCAAGTAACCTCACCTCTCTATGCCTTCATTTCCCCTGTGCAAAATGTATGACAGCAACCCCTCAGGGGATTTCTTTGAAAATAAAAAAGGTGGATGATGCCTATAAATATTCAAGTTATACATCTGTGAGGTAGAATAAGCCCTGTCCCTGTTCTCAGGACAGAAGCCTGAGCTAGCAATTCCTTGTTTTTTGACAGCCAAAGATGTCTGTAAGTCTATCAAACAGCCTGGCTGGCTTAATTTGATTTTCTACTTCTTTTCCACTGTGTGTAACATGATCAGCCTCAGGAAAACTTGTTCACTTCTATCTGATTCCACTGCCACCAGCATGTCTCAAAATTGTTGAGTGCACCAAAATAATATTTGATGGCAAGGTTGATTTGACATGAAGTCAAAACAAATGACTTAAAATACTTCTATTTCTTTCTCCACACAATATCAAACAACCAATTAAACTGACTACAAGTTCAGACACTTAAGTTCACGAACTTGCCACCGTGTGTTTACATCGGCAGCACTGTACAAACAGCTCAGTAAAGTTTCATAACCTTGGTACATCAGTGTCTCACAGCTGTGTTCATGTTCACATGTGGCGGTGTCTTGTTGAGTGGTGGTCACTATTGTTGTTGCATTTTTTGTGTGTGCTGTCTCAAGAACGTCTGAGCTTGAATTAGAGCACTGGACAAACATTAAATTTCTTGTTAAACTTGGCAAGAGTGGAAGTGACATCAGGGACATGTTAGTCCAAGTTTAGGGGGATAATGCCATGAAGAAAATGGCAGTGTACAAATGGATTAAACGTTTTACTGAGGGGAACGAACATGTCACTGATGAAGAGAGGTCGGGGTGGCTGGTAACAAGCAGAACTGACGAAAACATTGCAAAAATTCATCAAGTTGTGCATCAAAATCATCAGCTGACTGTGAGAAGCACAGCAGACCAAGTAAACATCAATAGAGAAACAGGAAAATCTTAACTGAAAATCTTGGCATGAGAAAGGTGTGTGCAAAATGGTCCCAAAGGAGTTCTTGCATTACGACAATGCACCAGCTCACACAGCACTGTCTGTAAGGGAGTTTTTAGCCAGTAAACAAATAACTGTGTTGGAACACCCTCCCTACTCACCTGTTCTGGCCCCCAATGACTTCTTTCTTTACGTGAAGTTAAAGGAAATATTGAAAGGAAGACATTTTGTTGACATTCACGACATCAAGGTTAATATGACGACAGCTCTGATGGCCATTCCAGAAAAAGAGTTCCCAATTTGCTTAGACACTGGCGTCGGTGCATAGCTTCCCAAGGGGAGAACTTCGAAAGTGACCGTAGTGATATTCAGCAATGAGGTATATAGCACTTTTTCTAGGATGAGTTCACGAATGTAATCGTCAGAACTCGTATGTCAGGAATTATGTATCTGTTGGTGGTGGTTTATCAATCATGTTTTTTTATTGTCTTTTTCTATAACTAAATTGGTGAAATTGATGATCACATCACTGTTGGGTGTTTAGGAAAGCCAGGCTAAGTGGGGAAATTTAATTTTGTGACTCCTGGACCATGTAGCTTTGTCTCTTTAAAAGGCAATTGTGAGGTTAGGAATTAATTAAACTTTGTAGGACAGTTTTCTGAGCAATGTGGAATGCTATGTATAGTGTAACGTTCTTGTTTTATTACAGATGGCCATAAAAGCCTTCTTTAATAAAGATTTATGGAATTTGACTTATTTGAATTTGTAGCCAGGGCCCCAAACTTAAATTGCAAACCTTCAAGGGAAATGCTGGAAAAGATGTTGCAATTAAACATGCCACTTCAAGAATTCATCACAGCATGCCTCCAGGAGTGCATGTGTCTGAGCATCACAAGCTTCCAGAGACAACAGGAGCTTCGTAAGCATACCATCTCTCTGTGTCAGTGTGTCAGTTACATGTGACTTAGTCTCAAAAAAAAAAAAAAATTAACTTTAAAAAGTTACAATCTCCCTTAGAAAAAAAGATTAGTGTTTTCTATAACAAGATTCACAGACTCTGGGCATTGACTGATGCCTTTTTCCTCTCAAAACGCGCGGGGGTGGGTGGGGCTGAGAATGCAGGGCTTTACTTTGGAAATGGACCCAAGTCCCATGCGTCACATTTATTTCCCTTTCAGTCTGAATTTCTCTGACCGGTCATAAAAGGTACAGTCAACCTTTCCTAAATAACTAATGCTGGGAACATGTATTATACCTAGCTCCTTAAATTATGAAAATGACAAGTACATAAAATTTTCTATGCAAGCACTCTAGTAATTTACTTAGCAAGCAGCCTGAGCAAAAGGAGGAGCTGAATGAGTTCTACTGCTGGGTTACACACATCAAAATTTTATTAAGTTTCTGACCTAATATCCCCCTTGTTTCATTGATTAGGAAAGTCATGGGTGGACCTCGTCATTCTCAGAAGAACTGTAATTGTGAAATCTGAGCAGTCTACATATTTTTTTTTGCCCAAGTGTTCTTTTCAAGTCTCATTAGATTATCATGAGTGTTACAGCTGAGCTAATTTTTTTTCTAAGAAATGAACTTTTAAAATTGCACATTATAAAAGTGACTTCTAGAGTTACCACGGCAGTTTCATGATCATACACAGAGATGAACATTATCCCAGCTATGGCTGACCTACCCAGGACTGTCAGAAAATTCCTCATAAAGTGCATTCTCCAGTAGGGCTCACAAGGCTTGCTAGATCAAGTGCCTAGACTTTTAGTCTAACAATTTTAAGTGAAAAGCTTCTATCATATACTGCACATATCTCTGGTGCCTTAAATGTATTCTTGATGACTTTGGGTCTCTGCTATCAATAGCTTATTGTACTTAGAGTTACACACAGTACTGTTTGATTTTTTCAGTCTCCGTTTTCATCTCAGTTTGCCATCTGCTTAGGATGACCAGGGACATTAAAATTTATTTCAGATCCTGAGAGAGTAAGTTTTTGCCCCCACCTCCCAGAAAAGGTAGATTTATATAAAGATGTCACTTGGACAATCCAGGTCCTTTGTTGGGGGCTTGGCAGGCAGAAATGGCAGATCTGTGCAAACATGCAATGTAGTTGGTCTCTGAACCCTCTTTCTATAGGCAGGATTGGTATTTTGTCCTGGCTTCCCAACACTCATAGTCCAAGGTAAATCACTCCTACCCCTTTAGATTTCTGGTGGATTATTTCTTAATGCCCCTGTACCTCATACCTTATGTAGTTCCTTAAAACGTTTAGAAGTTCCTTAGAAGTTTCTAGGGCCCTGAGCTCGGGGTTGAGGACACAGATCCTGCTTAACCTCTCTAGGCCTCAGTTTTCTCATCTTTAAAATAATGTTATGAAGATGAAATGCAATTATATATTTGGAAGATAGAGTACAGTCTCTAACTCTGAGGAAGAGTTCAATCAATGAAAACTATTATATGTATGGAACATGATAGCAGTTGTAGAAAAAAAATGATAAAAATTATTGTAAATACAATAATTTTTAGTACCTTGAACTTTATTTTTGTTGAAGTATTGAGCTGCCATGAAATGATTTATTTACTTGTCTGTGTGGTGTCTTTTTGTATTTAGGACTATATGAAGTCTGTAATAAGAAATTATAGTAGTCTATTCTATAAGGAAACTCGTAATGAAATTAGAGATTACAAGTGTCTGACATAATGCATTAGGCACAAATTGTGGGGGTGGCTTAGTAAAAAAAATTGTGACTTTGGCTTCAGAGAGAACTAAGTTAAATTACTGCCTGAATCACTAGCATAGCTCTAGACCCTCGGGGCTTTACTCATCATCTCTGCCCCTGTGTTTTCTTATCTCTAAAGTAAGGATAATAATATCCCCTTCCTAGATTAGAAAAACATTGTACATTGTAAGTACGTAATAAAGTTGTTGTCATTATTTCATTTCTAGATATAATTACATTTAAAATAAGAATCTCACTTTTCTGTATGCGGATGCAACTGTAAAATAAAATCTGAGTCTACTCCCTGCTGAATTATGGCTCACCAGAAAGAATTACATCTAAAATTACAGAGTGGGGTTCTCCACTATTACTAAAGCAGTAGATCATCAATCATATTTCAAGTTAGGCAAAACACGCTTCCCTCCCCTATTCTTTTCAAGTGTAGAAAAATAGTAAATACATGGAAGCAATTGACATTTATCATCCACTGGCCACAATAATTGGGCCTTCCTTTACTTCCTCCTGCTTGTCTCACTTCCTTCAAGTTTTGCCCAAAAGTTACCTTTACAATGGAAAGTCTTATTTAAAACTGCAACCCTCTACTCACTCCCAACCCTGCTCTCTATGACACTTATCACTTCCAACCTGCTGCACAATTTACTTTTTAAAATATTCATTGCCAATGTTTGCACACAAGACCATAAGCTGCACAAAGGTAGACTTGTTTTTCACTGGTTATATCTCAAATACTTAAAGCAGTTACCTGACGTTCAATAATATTTATTAAATATATGAATAAAGTTTTAGTATTGCTTTCCAGAGCCTCTATTTAGAAAGAAAAACAACAACAACAAAATTAATATTGTTATGTTGGGACTAAATTTATAAAAGTTATTAAAGACTAATTCAAATTAATAATAAATTAAATTAACAATATATTATGCAAAAACCAAGTGAGCCTGTTTTTATTCATTATTTTGAGCCTTTAATTTTTTTTTCAACTAAAACTCCTGGTTTTAGTTGAATCATACTCTTATCCTCATTTGATCATTCTGCAGTGATGTTTTCTGCACATGGATCTTAACATAGCTATGAAGACCTTGGTATGTATTTGACATTCTGTTTTCAATTATATTTCCTCAAGGACATGCTCTTCCATACCTGTCCTGCTCTGGGAATTAACTAGGTAGTATAATCTTAAGAATCATAAATACCTATGGAAGCTGGCATCAATCATACAATGTTGTATTTTAATGAATGAAACATTTTGTGTCTCTAGGAAGATTCACAAAGGTGGTCTAGATCCGTGTTTTCTCAACTTTAGTGTCTGCAGGTTACCCGGGAACCTTCCAAAAATGCCTATTAAGAGCAAGTAGATCTCAGGTACGGCTCTAAATTCTGCATTTCTAATCAGTTCCTAGGTGATGCTGATGCTATTGATACAAAACAAGGGCCTAGATTAAGTTTTTGTTTTTAATTTACATTGACCACATTCACATTTCCTCCTGAGTTGAACTTCAGTTTTATTTCTAAAGGGCAGTAATGAGAGAACTTACACACTCTTTTTTTTTTTTTTAAGTTTAAAACTCAAGTCTGGTAACAATTTTACTCAACAATATTAATTATGGATTTCAAGTTAGCATACAAAAGCATTTAGTATAAAATAGGAGAGTGTTAGTTTTTAGGAACGATTTAAAGACAGATGTAGGTTTTATTCTCTAATGAGGTTCAAATTTAGGACTGTAATGAGCCTCACTGAAAGAGTGAAGCAGGAAATGGCAGATTTGTTTTGATAGAGACCAAGAATTTTAAGTGTGTGTTGGCTTTACACTGTCTTTGAAACTCTGTGCTATGAAAACACAGGAGCCAGGAAATGAGCCCAGCCAAGTGATTCCACTCTGTAAAGATGTCAAAGTCAGTTCTCAGCAATATTCAAATGTGCCTTTTTCAGAAGTGAATGAGGAAAGTCTTCTATCATTTGTAACTGAGAAAACTAAGAGCACTATTTTCTTGTAACTCATCCACTGTCCCTCAACAGGAAGCATCTTTCTTCCTGAAGGCAGCTGAAACTTATATTTCTTGTTCTAGCTCAGGCTTTGTTTTGTGTGTGTGTGTGTGTGTGTGTGTGTGTGTGTGTGTGTGTGTGTGTGTGTGTTTTCTGAAATTGGGCAAAAGGACTGATTAAACTAATTTTTCTTTGTTCCTTTAAGACAAATAAACTCGCTTAGAAGAATCGGGGGTGTATGTGGAGGAGCCTGACTGATGCTGGTGTCTCAGCACCTCACAGTTCCTTATTTTAACTCAGAATTATAAAAGAGTAATTGCTTTGACCCAACTGCCCTGTGGTGGACTGGTCTGAGTTCCCAATTAGTTGCCGGGAGATTAGGTTCTGCATGTCTGCTGACCAAGCATTCTCCTAGCTATTAGTAACTGTCTTCACTTGGAGTTCTAGTTTATGACTCAGTGCAACTCTCATGTTTGGGCTGGGCAACATTAAAGTTCTTACTTAATCCAACATGATGCAATCTAACTGGAAACAGACTATGTTCCCCTTTTCTTAAAATATTTGCTAATGGACATCAGAAATATGGCGGCATGATCGGTGTTCCTTGATATCCCCCCTTGAAGTTACAACAAATCAAACAGCTACTTATATAATTCAACAAAAGTTTCCCTACACAGCACACAAACACATCACAGAGATCCGCACATCAAAACATCTGAAGGTGGGTGAATGGGGCAAACAAGGGAGGGGGAAGGGAGAAGTGCAGAGATAAGGGCCACACGATGCAGCCCAGAGTTCACTGTGGTCCCCGGAGGGAGGGGAATTGAGCCTGCAGATGCTCTCTCTGTGGCCCCAGCCATTCTAGCTGAAGGATGATCATATAATAGGGCTGGGCACAGTGATGGAGCAGAGACTTCAGGGCAAAGACTGAATGCAGAAATGTGACAACTGCAGTCTAACAGCCCTCAATGCCAGACCAAAAAAAAAAGTGCCAGGGAGCCTGGACACCTCCCCACAACCTCCCAGGGCTCACATCCCTCACACGTTCACAGTGTTAGCAGTGGACTCCAGAGAAAACCTGTAGCAGTGTCAGATTAAAGAGCAGAAAATATCTACAGCCCTGAGAACTGGAAAGACACTTCCTGAGTGGCAGATGGCAGTGTGCATAATTCCTGTGACAAGGGAGGAGCTATAGGGGCAAGGCAGCTGTGGTCTGGCAGTTGCTATTACTCGGAGGAGAACAAAGCCACAAACACACCAACTGCCTCTCCCAGCCCACCCCAACCCCACCTTTTACTGCTAATCACAGTGGGGGCACCCAGGGATACTGAGGCACACAACCCTGCATCTGGCTGCAGGGGCAGCACTGAGATTTCAGGGGTTCAGAACCCCATCAACAACCACTTCTTCTTATGGGGGTGGGGCCCTGAGACAAAGGCAACCTGTACACAGAGGAGAAGCCCTCCTCCCCAGGAAATCTCCCACTATGCAAGAAGCCAGAACAGCCCAAGAAAAAATAAAACACACCAGTGCAAGAGAAAATAAAACTCTCCAGTACTACCTACTGGAAAACAAAATAAGACCTATTCATATAAACCTACGGCAGAATTCACTCCTGTAGATGCCTAGGAAAAGAAATAATCCATGAATTGCTATGAATAACCAAGGTAACACGGTAGGTCAGAAAGAAAATGAAAAATATCCAGAGAATGAACTTAAAGACATGGAAATATGTGACTTAAATGACAGAGAATTCAAGATTGAAGTTCTGAAAAAACTTAATGAGATGCAAGAAAACACAGATAGACAAGTTAATGAACTCAGAAATAAAATCAAAGAACAAAATAAATATTTTACCAAAGAGATTGAAATTTTAAAAGAGAACAAAATAGACATTATGGAGCTGAAAAACTCAGTAAAAGAGATGAAGAATGAAATAGCCAGCTTAGGAAATAGAGATGACCAGATGTAGCAAAGAATTAGTGATATCAAAGATAGAAATCTGGAAATGATGCAGCTGGAAGAAGAGAGAGATTTGAGATTTAAAAGAAGTGAGAGAACTCTACCAGAACTACCTGACTCCATCAGAAAGAGCAATATAAGAATAATGGGTATACAAGAAGAAGAGAGGGAGAAGGGCACAGAAAGGCTATTTAGACAAATAATAAATGAGAAGTTCCCAAACCTATAGAACAAACTGGATCCTCGAATCTAAGAAGCAAACAGACCACATAATTACCTCAATCCTAATGGGCCTCCTCCAAGCAGCACATTATATTGAAGCTGTCAAAAATTAATGACAAAGAAAGACTCCTCAAGGCAGCCAGGAAAAAGAAGGCGGTAACCTACACAAGAAAGCCCATTAGATTATCATCAGAATTTTCAACAGAAACTTTACAAGCCAGGAGGAAGTAGAATTAAATATTCAAATTATAGAAAGAGAGAAATTACCAGCCAAAAATTATATATCCTGCAAAGTTATCCTTTAAATATGAAGGAGGAATAAAGACCTTACCAGATATACAGAAGCTGAGGGAATTTTATACCATTAAGCCTGCTTTATAGGAAATATTGAAGGGGTCTATTCAACCTGAAACAAAAAGACAAAAGGATACAGAACTATTAGCAAGGTTACTAAAGACAGACAGAAGCAGGAAATGGCAACCCTTATAAAGAATAGGGCAATACACACTTAAACATAACATAAAGGGTAAAGAAGATAAAAAACATTAAAAAAGAAAAAGAGAAGACAGTTTGCTATGCAACTCAGAAATCAACACACAGCACAAATAGGGATAATTTGTGACAACAAAAACAGAAAAGGGGAGGGAGTAAAGGTCTGAATTTGCAAAGGGAAATGGAGATAAGAGCATATACTGTATATATGAAACTTTCTTTTACATAAACTTATGTTAAACACTCAAAAAAAAAAAAATCCACAACTGAGACACATAACATAAAAAAGAGGAAACAGAGGGGAAAGAAATCATAGAATAACATCAAGCTAAAATGACAGACAGAAACACAAAGGCAAAGAAAAAATGGAGATACAGAACTACCAGAAAAAAAAGATAAAATGGCTATAGGAAATCCTCATATAGCAATAATCACCTTAAATGTAAACAGACTGAATTCACCAACAAAAAGTCACAGAATAGCAGATTGGATCAAAAGACAAAGCCCAACCATATGCTGTCTTCAAGAGACACTTCTCAGTTACAAAGACAAATATAGACTCAAAGTGAAAGAGTGGAAAACAATATTCCAAACAAATGGCATTCAGAGAAAACAAGTGTAGTCATACTTATATCTGATGAAAGAGACTTCAAAATACAAAAGGTAACAAAAGATAAAACTGGACATTTCATCATGACAAAGAGGACAATACATCAAGATGACATAACACTAATCAATATATATGCTCCCGATCAGTAAAGTTGCGGGATACAAAATCAATGTATAAAAATCCATTGCATTCTTATATATTAACAATGAAATTTCAGAAAAGGAAACAAACAAAAAAATATTCCTTTCTCAATTGCAACAAAAGGAATAAAGTATCTAGGAATAAACGTAACAAAGGACGGACGTGAAGGACCTATACACTGAAAACTATGACATTTTTAAAAGAAATTGAAGAAGATACAAAGAAATGGAAAGCTATCCCATGTCCATGGATTGGAAGAATCAACATAGCTAAAATGATGATATTACCCAAAGAAATATAAAGAGTTAATTCAATTTCCATCAAAATGGCCAAAGGCATTTTTTTTCCAAAAAATAGAAAAGAAAAAACAAAAAACAAAAAACATCAGATTTGTATGGAAATACAAAACTCCAAATAGCCAAAGCAATCTTAAGAAAAAAGAACAAGGCTGGCGGTATCACACTCTGTGAATTCAATTTGTACTACAAAGTGACAGTAATCAAAACAGCGTGGTATTGGCAGGAAAACTGACACACAAAAATGGAACAGAAATGAGGATCCATAAATAAACCCACATATACATAGGCAGATAAATTTTGACAAGGGAGCCAAAAACATAAAATGGAAAAAAGAAAGCCTCTTCAATAAATGGTGCTGGAAAGATTTGAAAGTCACGTGCAAAAGAATGAAACTAGACTGCTACCTGTCACCATGTACCAAAATGAACTCAAAATGGATCAAAGACCTAAACATAAGAACTGAAATAATAAATTACATAGAAGAAAGCATATGGGTTTAAACTTACAGATCTTGGGTTCAGAAATAATTTTATGAATTTGACCTTAAAGGCAAGGGAAGTAAAAGCTAAAATAAATGAATGGGACTACATCAAATAGAAAGCTTCTGCACAGCAAAAGAAACCATCAACAAAATCAAGAGGCAACAAACTGAATGGGAAAAATATTTGCAAACAACACCTCCGATAAGGGGTTAATATCCAAAATATATAAAGAACTCATACAACTCAAGAACAAAAAGACAACAATCCAATTAAAACATGAACAGAGGACATAAAGAGAAACTTCTCCCAACAAGACATACAATCGGCCAACAGATACATGAAAAAATGTTCATGTTCACTAGCTATTAGGGAAATGCAAATCAAAACCACAATGAGATACCACCTCACACCAGTTAGAATGACTATTGTCAATAACACAAGTAATAACAAGTGTTGGAGAGGCTGTGGAGAAAAAGGAACCCTCATACACTGCTGGTGGGAAAGTAAACTGGTACAGCCACTATGGAAAAGAGTGGAGATTCCTCAAAAAATTAAGAATAGAATTACCATATGACCCAGCAATCCCTCTTATGGTTATCTACCCAAAAAATCTGAAAACACATAGTCGTAAAGATATATGTACCCCTAACGTTCATTGCAGCATTATTCATGGTTGCCAAGACATGAAAATAGACAGTTTCCTTCGATAGATGATTGGATAAAGAAAATGTGGTACATATATACAATGGAATATTACTCAGCCATAACAAAAGATGAAATACTGCCATTTGCGACAACAACATGGATGGATCTTGAGATTTTCATGCTAAGAGCAATAAGTGAGGAGGAAGAAGTCGAGAACCATATGACTTCACTCATATGTTAAATATAAAATTGAAAGCAATGAACAAACAAGGCAAACAAAAACTCATAGAGACACAGAAAACAGTTTAGTGGTTACCAGAACGTAAGGGGGAGGGGAGATAGTAGAAAAAGGTAAAGTGGGTCAAATATATGGTGATGCAGGAGTGCTGACTGTAGGTGTTGAACACACAATGCAATATACAGATGATGTATTATAGAAATGTACACTTGAAACATATAATGTTACTAACCAATGTCACCGTAATACATTTAATAAATAAAAAAACATATTTACTAATGTCACTGTGACTGGAGAAGTTAGGGAAAAATTAAGGAAGGAAATAAAATTATGGCTTAATTTGGGATTTTAATATAACAGAGTTTGGGAATTCTTATTGTCGTACTACTGCATTGCCACTGAAGTATTTGCCTTTGAAATTGGGTAAACTAAGCTTAAAGTTTGCATGATACAAATTAGGTGTAACATGTCAAGATCTCATAATTCTTCTCTGACAGAACATCTGTCTTCTGATTGAAAGCTGGAAGACCATGTGGCAACTGAAAGATGAGATTATTTACGACAAAATCAACCTCAGTAGTTAATGTAACACTCAAAGCAGGGGTTCTTAACATAGGAGTTACGCCTAGACGCTTCTGAAATTGTATAGAAGTGGGTACATTGATTTCCATCAGATTGTCAAATGGTTTTGTGCTTTCTCCCAAGGTGAACAACCATTTCACTTGTGTCTATCAAAATTTAAAACAGTCATGACTTTGAGCACAGGTTCCATTTCCAGGAATCTATCCTACCTAAATATTCACCTAGTAAACAAATCTGAAGTACAAGAAATTTTTTCTGAGTTCTTTGTAATAGTGAAACAATATAAAGAATTTAAATATCTGTCCATAGAAAATAGTTTGAAATATTATAGCACATTTGTATTGTGGAATACTATACTGCCATTAAAAATAAAGTTCACATGCAACACTGTCTAAGATGTACTGTTATTTTAAGAGTCTTGTTCATCATATAATCAATTAAGCATCTATAATATTCTAGACACTGTATTTGGTACTAGGGATAAAAGTGAGGAAATACTGACCCTCCTCTATTTTCATTTTACTTGAGGCCTAGATGAGATCAACATGTATTTATAATATTTGGATAAAAATATTAGTGTTTCCTTGTAGTTGTGTTTTTGCATATACGAGGTCTGACAATTAAGTTCACAAACTCATCCTAGTAAAAGTGTTACACACCTCATTGCTGAATATCACTAAGGTCACCTTCAAAGTATTCCCCTTGGTAAGCTATGCACTGATGCCAGTGCCTAGTCAACCCTTCAAAGCAATTCTGGAACTCTTTTTCTGGAATAGCTATGAGTTGTCATCATATTATCCTTGATGTCCAGAATGTCATCATAATGTCTTCCTTTCAATATTTCCTTTGTCTTTGGGTAAAGAAAGACGTCATTGGGGGCCAGATCAGGTGAGTAGGGAGAGTGTTCCAATACAGTTATTTGTTTACTGGCTAAAAACTTCCTCACAGACAGTGCGGTGTGAGCTGGTGCATTGTCATGATGCAAGAGCCATGAATTGTTGGTGAAAAGTTCAGGTCATCTAACTTTTTCAAAAAGCCTTTTCAGCACTTCCAAATAGTAAACTTGGTTACCTGTCTGTCCAGTTGGTACAAATTCATAACAAATAATCCCTCTGATATCAAAAAAGATTAGCCACATCGTTTTGACTCTTGATTCGGACTGATGGAACTTTTTTGGTAGTGGAAAATTGGCTGACTTCCATTGAGCACTTCGACACTTTGTTTCAGTGTCATATTGGTACACCCAGGTTTCATCACCAGTGATAACCCAACCCAAAAACATCATATTGCCTCTCCAAAAGGTCTTGGCAAACGTTGACTCTCCTTTGTTTTTGCTTGTCAGTGAGCTCCTTTGGACCATTTTTGCACACACCTTTCTCACGCCAAGATTTTCAGTTAAGATTTTCTGTTTCTCTATAGATGTTTACTTGGTCTGCTATTCTCACAGTGCAGCTGACAATTTTGACGCACAATTTGATGAATTTTTGAAATGTTTTCGTAAGTTCTGCTCATTACTTGCCGCCCTGACCTGTCTTCACCAGTGACGCATTCTCTCCCCTCAGAAAAACATTTAATCGACTTGTACAGTCATTTTCTTCATGGTATACCCATAAATTTGGACTATCTTGTCCCTGATTTCACTTCCACTCTTGCCAAGTTTAACAAGAAATTTAATGTTTGTTCGTTGCTCTAATTCAAGCTCAGGCATTCTCGTGAAGGCACACAAAAACACACAATAATGAATGCCACTCAGCAAGACACTGCCACATGTCGACTGGAACACAGCTGTGAGACACTGATATACCAAGGTTATGAAACCTTACTGAGCTGTTTGTACAGTGCTGCCAATGTAAATGCATGGTGGCAAGTTTGCTAACTTAATTGTCAGACTTCATTCATATCAAAAGTTTGGCAGGATATATATCAAGAAACAAAATTTGAATATCTGGGATTTGAAAAGGAGGACATGAGAAAAGATTTTCAATTTTTCCTTTTATTTTGTTTGAATTTCATTTAAAAGCCTATATTGCTTTTGTAATATGTAAATATTTTTAACCATCTATTTAAACCTTTAGGGAGGGAAACATATTGCTTTTAAACTGAGTACATAACTAGTTATTATAGTCTTCATACACTAACAAAACAACCTGTAGGCTTTTTTTAAACCAATTTTTTGACTGATCTTTAATAGTTAGTTGAACTATTATTTTGTATTTAAGACAATTTTTAAAGCTGTCCCCTGAATCTCAATTCCACTCTCTTGGTTACATTGCAGACATATCAGATAGTTTCTCAATCCATAGTGTTGCTTGGCATACAAAATACCAACCTCAATCCTGGAAGAATAAACAATTATTTGGGTTAAATCTGCAAATGTTTTGACAAGTATCTAACCATGAACCACATGCTCTTCTTGGAGACCTTTTCTGCTATGTGTTCAATTTCCTGAATACATTTTTTCACTCTCTACAACTCAGGCCTCAATATTTGAGTACCATTTATATCATGTTTCACTAATGTAAGTCTTTGTGGAGACGTCTATAAAGATATTGTGCCTACTATGTGATTTTGTCATCTACTGACTCTTCCATGAAAGCAGTACAACATACTCATATGTGTTGATTGAGCTCTACTGGGGACCATGCCAAGGGAGCTGGAATAGAGGATTTCATGAATGGTATTTGAGCATTACCAAAAAAGTCACACACAAAAAAATTAATCTTATAGGTTATCCCCAGAGATAGAGTTCCCTAATATTCATCATTATCAATTCTCCTTTTCTTCTGGGGACATAGGATTGTCACACACTTCACCCACCTTATCGTTTTGTGGGGCCACAAGCTAGTTCTGGCCAGTGGATGGGGCAAAAACTAATATGCATGAATTCCAAGCCAAAACCCTTAACTGATAGGAAAAATCCTTCCAATACGCCTTTCCCTCCAATGATGAATTTGAAAGCCATACTACAGCTGGAGTATGCCACTGCAAGGTGAAGGTGCATGATGGCAATGCCTTTTTCAGCCTGTATCCCTGAATGTCCTTCATGGATGCTAGCTGCCTTTGGAGAGTAGCCAGGACCATAAGCATGCAAAATAGTCCTGTGTTAACAATTGAGTCGTCAGTGGTGTTTCTTCTTGCTGCACAATCCGGCCTGTCTGGACTAACATAGCCATGCCCAGGCCCAATCAAATTTTAGTTTCCTTTAATTTAGTTTTGTTTAAAAGATTATTTTTAAGAGTCTGCTATGTACTAGGCACTGTGTTGGATACCAGGAATACAAAGATGAAAAATCTCTAAGCTGAAGGAGCATTTGCATGAGAACCACCTGAAATGCTGCTAAAAATAAAAATTCCTAGAACCTACTTCCGATTTATTAGAAGAGAATATGCAGGCATGGGGACTCAGAACACGCTTGTCAGATAAGTCTTGGGCCCCTCCATGTTGGGACTGATCTAATGGTAAATAAGGGCACATGGGTTCTTTTTATCTATTTATGTAGGTATAATGGTAAGGTATTGTGCCTACCTATGAGTGCTGCCTAACAAACCTAACGGAACCATTCAGCCATGTGTTCTGGGCAGGTCTATTTCAATGACCGTACAAACACATCTTTGCTTAAAACAGATGTCAGATCTCCATTTCCAAAATGAATGGAAGAATTGAAGGGATTTTCATTGTCATGGACCTTTTGCTAATTTAAATTTTTTAAAAAGCCACTGATTTTTAAGCGACTATAAATTGCTAATCTTAATTTATAAATGCATAAATTTTAAACATCAATAATAAGGTAGTGGTGCCATGGCTGAAATGGTGATAAATATTTTTAAAGGAGCTTCTTGAATCTGGATGTGGGTATGAAAACAGAAACCCCTTATTTTTAAACATCCATTTGTTGAAAGAAATTGAAACCAAAAGACGTCTCACTCTTCTAGCAAGACCATTTATACTCTGACAATGGTAGGGAGATGTTCTTATCCATATGATAATTACAAGCTTTCCACGCATTCGTGTCTTTGTTGTAGTACTGATCCAAACAGAATGTACTTTGCAGATCAATAAATAATTATCATATACAGTATTTGTACAATTCCCATCACTTAGCTGTCTGCAGCCTGTCAACTACATTTGGGCAGAACTTAGAATGTGAATGAACACAAATAGCTTGTCATGACCCGTAAAGAGTTTCATGAGATGGGGAGGCAGGAAAGCTCTCTTTTTACCATCCTGATGACAACAGAAACTGGAATAATCTGGAAGGGACACAAAAATTTAGCTCCACAGTCTCGATTTCCAGACCCACTGTAAATTGATTTTCTGTCAAAAAGATGTACAGCTCTTGGAGCATGCTGCCTGGATTCTTATTTATTTATATATTTATTTACTCATTCATTTATTTTGCGGTGAGGTAGCTGTGGCTGCCAAGTGAAATAAGCTTCTGGGGTACTAGAATACGTCAAAGCCTTTAAAATGCACACCCTGTATGGAAAACACTCCTTTAAGAATGAGGTAAAAATCATTATGGGAGTTAGATGGTTCATGTCTACTGTGAACTTTGCATGGATGTGAACATACATATTAATAACTTACTGAAAAAATGAAGGTTTTGGAATTAGTCAGGATTCTACAGTGGGTGAGACACTCTATAGGTACAATCCAGTGGAAATAAACCAGGAAATCATATATTACTATCTAAATCCCATTTGATCACCTTCCCTTATAACATTATTTTTCCCTCCAGGGAAAGAGGGAAGTGACAGCTCCAACGTCTTATGAGCAGCTAGAAAAGCACAACAATAATTTATGTAGTGATCGCTGCTCCCGATTAGTCACTAGCCGGGGGATCACTGCATAAATTATATAAATGTCTAACCATTATACCGTACACCTGAAATTAATATAAAATACTATTGAATGTCAATTGTAAATAAAAGAAAATAACTTTAAAAAATAATAAATAAATAAACACAATAATAGTAAGACAGTAATTTATTTCAAGAGCTCTAAAGAGATTTGTGGTGCATATTAACATAGGAAAGGCTCTGAGAAGTCCTGTGGGATGACACGTTTCCTAAGTTTATTCAACTGTTTCTTTTACCATCTATTAACTTCCCACATAATATATGGAAAATAAGGCCTGATTATCATTCCGTATCTGAAAATAGAGGTAAAAGACACACACCTCTCAATCACCATAATTTGTACACATGCTGTTCTTTTTACCTAGATTTTTTTCTCCCCAATCTCATATTGCTATCCCAGCTTTAATAAGCTCAAGCTTACCTCTACCCTAGGTCACAAGTTAGTTATCACTTTGCCTGGGAAGTTGGGCCTCACACCCCAACTATACACACCTGCGCTGTTTCTCCCCTAACCCAGTACTTCTGCCATAGCTGCAATCACCTTCCATTACAATGATGTGTTTAATGATCTTGCTGCCCTGATGGATGATAAGCTCCATAGACTCATAAGCTCTTCTGTTTGCTCAATATTTTAGCTCCAGCATCTCATATGGTTCTTGGCACATCACAAATATGAAAGAGATATTTATTAGATTTAAATGAATATCTTGAACCACTGGTTTAGAGAAATGTTCCTGGAGGTTTTAGATGAAGAGAGCTACAGATTCTCAGTAAATTATTAGGTTTTTGATGTGAGTCAGTTATATTAGGCCACATAAATGGCTGTATTTTATTTTACTTTATTTTATTTACTTTTTATCTTTTGTTTTACTTTACCTTATTTAATTTAAATCTATGCTTATCCTGAGGTAACAGTATAGTTTACCAGCTAAAGCCAGCTGTTCCCCGTCTCTGAGAGCTGCAACACCATATCCTACTTGGCCTGATTCCATGCACTCATCTCTCCCTCAAAATGCCACATGATGTGTATTTCATATTTACATTTCAATAAACTTACTTGGACATGTTTATGCACTATAGCTACTCACAAACTACTGAGATGTCCACCGGAATGGCATCTAGTAGAAAAAGCATCCAGTAGACTTGAGGCTGGTTCCTGCTTCTTACTATGGGTCTAATACTCAGGGAAAGTAGGTTTTGTTGTATCCTACGTGACTCTCTGAAGACACATTCTCAAGAAGCATGTATTATAGCATAACTATATTGACTGATGTTTCTTAAATGTTTTAGTGGCACTGCTATGGAGTGGGGTCCTGGCTGAACAGTCTTTGTTCTTGGATTAGTTTAGTAAATCTGGTATCCTTGAACCATCTGTCACCATGCTTCAGTTTCTCTGGACAATGTTTAATACTGAATCTCCGTGCTAGTTAATTTTATGTATCACCTCGACTGGGCTAAGACATACCCAGATAGCTAGTGAAACATTTATTTCTGGGTATGACTGTGAGGGTGTTTGGAGAATCGATTATTAGCATTTGAATTGGTAGACTGAGTAAAGATCACCCTCAGTAGTGTGGGTGAGCATCATTCAATCTGTTGATGGCCTGAATAGAACATAAACATGGAGGAAGAGTGAATTTGTTCTCTCTACTTGAGCTGGGACATCCAACATCTCCTGTCCTTGGACACCAGCACTTCTCTTTCTTGGGTCCTTAGACTCCACTCACATCATTGGCTCCCCTGATTCACAATCCTTTGGGCTAGGACTAGAACTGGACTACTGGCTATGCTGGGCCTACAGTTATGGAGGGCAGACATGGGACTTTTCAGCCTCCACAGTCATGTGAGCCAATCCCTTATTATAAGTTTTTTATCTATCTATCTATCTATCTATCTATCTATCTATCTATCTATCTATCATCTATCTATCTATCTATCTATAGATCTATCTATCGTCTTATCTCTCTCCCTCTTCCTCCCTCCCTCTTCTGTCCTCTCTCTATCTATCGTCCTATTGGTTCTATTCTTTGGAGAGCACTGACGAATACACTCTCCTTACAAGATAAACTAATTTATTTAGTCAATAAATATTTTGACTAAACATGGTGCTAGGTGTTATACCTATAGAGTTAAGGTTGATAATCTCTAAGAAATGTGGATATAGATACTTTGAAAAAAGAAAGCAAAAGCTATAAGTGAAAATGACATGGGTGAGAAGAGAGTTTACATTTGGTATCGACTTCTTAGATTGCAATTATAAAACAATGTCTGCCCTTTAGTGAGGGACAAAGCAGAGCATGTATTTGGGAGTTAGTAGAAACCTTTTGTCTTTGGAACTGACTCATTAATGCTTTCCTATGATTATATCTACACATTTGCCTCTGCATAGTGAGAGGAATTGTCCAGAATAATTTTTATATGGCTTAGAGAAATATATGGCATTGTCTGTGGGCTATTTGGAGCCCCAATTTGATGTGAAAATAAAATTGACTTAAAAGAAAATAGACAGAAACAACAGCAAAACAGAATTTAGAGCATATATTACAGAATATATTACAACTTAGAAAAATTGAATAAAACAAATTGAAAACAAAATGCATAAAATTATTCCGAGTGGCTGTTTGATAGGCTATTTCTTATTACTGTTATGAATTTTCAAAATTTTGTATAGTGGCAAGGACTTATAAATTTTAAATTTTATTTCATTTATCTCAATTATACAATTAAAACATGCATTCTTTCTGTACTTATACAAAATTATAATACTTTGCTTTTTAAAAAAATCAGGATGCACTGGTTAGACCTAATATAGAGTGTCATGCATAATGTGAGACCTTCCCTCTGCATTATCCCTGGACTATGTGCCTTTACATGAAAGAGCATTAATTAAGGAGTCTACAAGTTCCAGCATGAATGTCCTGAGAGCGTCCTACATCGCTTACCCATCCTCACTGCACCCTGACCCTGCACACACACACACACACACACACACACACACACACACACACACCCTCTGTCAGTACCCTGTTGTGTCATAACAGTCTCCTTCCCTCAGTTATCCTCTCTAACATCTCTGCAGCCTTGCCCATACAACTACCTTTCTCATCTTTTGAACCACTCTCTCGGCTCATGTAAACACACTTGGAAACATAATTTTCACCCATTGTAATGAAGCACACTACTATGTTAGTGGTACATTTTTGCATATACATTATGATCTCTCACTATGAAACAACTGTTCATTTAGACTTAATAATGGAAAATGATTTATCCAGTTTATTCCCAATATTCATATTTTATTTATATTGTAATTAGCTTGATGCATGTCAGAAAGATGGAGGGCCATTTGCATTTTCTATGGATAGGTTTCTGTTTTCCCTGTACCTTTCAGCTACCCATTAATAAGTTTTAGTAAAAAATAAAAGGAGGCCCAAGTGAAAGGTGGAATCTCTGTACTCTCCATACAAGTCTTTTGCAAATATAAAATTACTGCAAAATAAAACGTTTTAAAAAAATACCAGAAAGAAGAGAAAGAAAACCAGAAGCATAGATAGGAGAAAGAAAAGAGCAAGGAAGAAGGTGAAGAGAAAGCAAAGAGTGTGGTTTTATGGACCACGGGACAGCAGACCTTCGTACATTAATGATAGTCATTACGCCTGCATTTGTGTGTGTCTGATGATTTGTGGCAATCAGTTTTTAGTATTGAGGCATAGTGTTAATTAGGGCTTATGCACCTCTAAGTCAATTAAATTTGGTTTATTAATGCATAATTCAATATTGTTATGTATAGCAGAACACTTAAAAGGATTTTAAAATTCTATCTTCTGATGTGGACTGAAATATTTCAAGGAAACACCCACTATCAAGTGAGTGAAAATGAATAATTATGAAAGCCCTAACACCCCACAGTTGAGCAGACAAGACAGCTGCTATTATTAAGCACTCCAGATTGAAAGTATGGATTCTATCATTATAAGAACAAAGACAGTGCTGTGATAATTACGGAAACGCTCCAGCTTCCATTTTTGCTAATGTTTTTAGTAGAATATTTAAAGCCACAAAAGGTTAAGATAGAGAGTTCAATATCTGTATCTTGTTACTCATTTAGATGAATGCATTTTTCTACAAATTGTAATCATAACAGAGCTTGAAATCTCTGTAACATCATGTTAAGAAAGAGCCGATTTGGACAAGAAATTAAAAGATAATAAACAGTGTAGACTCGGTGAGGGTAATACTGTTTAATGTCAGTGGTGATTGAAACTATCTTCTAGATGACTGAAGCTTTGTTGGCCTCGTCTGTTTATATTAATTTCTGCTTTTCAAAGGCCATTATCTTAAATTGCATGTTATATAACTTGTGCCGCCTCCGTCCAGCCCACAGCACCACTTCTAAAGCAACTTGACGATGCATATTATAGGAAAAAATCTTTCCTAGGCTCAGCATTCAAGGAGATTACAATCTCGAGACTGTAATGGGAATGGATTAAACTTTGTACAATTTCCTTTTGTCCCATGAATTCAATCCCGTTGTGCTATTTTCTATACTTCTTTCAATCTTTGTCACAGAAATGATCTATGAAAGTGTTAGCACTGCTTAAAGGACCCTGTCCTGGTTTTAACCCAGTCAGGATCTTACAGTTGGATTGGGTCTGAATTTTTCCTCCCTGAGAAAACAAAGCAAGAAGACTGGGACAAACCCACCCAACAGATGAAAGAACACGGAAAAGGTTATTGTCCTTGAGCTCAGGCAGGCTTAACAAGGACAATCAATGATCTTCATGTTGATCTCAGATGGAAAAAAAGAAAACAAAGCAGAAAAGTCACAACATAAATCCAATCTTGTGACTGCAATTGAACTCATCTGTAAGAGGGAGACTGACGCAGTAAAAAGGTCCTTCATTCTCAGCACAGCTTCAGGTTTTCAGATTCCAATCGCAGACTCTTCCTCAGATAGAAGCCTTTCCATGTTTTCATTAACTACCAGTCTTACCTCTGAGATTAAGATGGAATCATTCTAATGTTGATGGTGTCCATATTGCTTTGAAATGACCCACACCACCAGAGAAAACAAAAACATGCATATTAAGGAGAATAAGAGAATTGCTCCCTCAGAAGTTGATTTTGTTTTGATCTTTAGAAGGTCTTTGATGTCAGGCAAAGATGTTGCATCCAGTGCACGTCTTTGGTACTTTGGTTGCATGCAAATTAAACTCATTTGGTTGAAGTTAAAAAGTAAAATATTTACTACTTATTTTTATATTGACTTCAAGTAATTCCATGACCACTGATAAATAACTAATTCCTCCAAATAAAATCCACACGAGTTACCACATTAAAGTATGCAGAGATAAAGAACTACATGCTATAATTTGGCTGAAACCAAAAGTTGTTCATCTTTTATTATGTTAACTGTTTGGTTTAGAATAATTCATTTTCAGGCACATGTTTTTCAAGTGGCACCTGCTTTCCAAGTAGCTACATGGAGCATAGGATTAGGGATCAGGAAACCAAGCCTATAGGTGAAAAAATCTTGGATGGGCTAGCGATTTTCACCACATGTTATCAAGGATCAGCATTATTTATTGGACCAGAGATTTGGTCTATGCTCCTTTTCAGGACCAATTCAGAAATAGGACCATTAGACTTCAGTCCTATCACAAATCCATATAGAGAATCAGTGAATCTTTCTGAGAAGAGATTTACCAACAGGGAGACTAGCCTTCACCCCCACTTTATCCTGATTTACACTCATATGCCATGTTGCTGCAAAATCTTCAATAGACATAGATTACACAATCATACGGTATGCCAACCAGTGGCCACAGACTGGAGTAATGGGTCCTCCATTCAGACCTTATCCCTTTTCTTCCCCCAGGATTTTTCCTAAAAATAAAAATTGGTGGAACTGAAGAGCCAACTAATAATATTAATTCATATTTGCTGAGTGTTTATTTTGCGTTAGGCACTACTAAGTCACTTTACATTTGAATATCCTTACAGTTCTATGTCATTTCTGAGGGAGATACTATTATTATTGCACCATTTTACAAAAACAAAACAATACAGAAAAAAAAAAAAAAAAACTGAAGCTCAGACTAGATACATAATTTACCGATGTTAGCACAACTAGGAAATAGGCAATCTAGGTCCAAAATTAATGCTTAATTAGTAATTTTACTGCCTCTCTACACTTCTCTTGCTGTTTATATTGAGCTATCTTATCTTGTTAACTGACTAATAGGAGGAGTTGCCAAGGCTTCCTAAACCTTAAATTTGACTAAACTTTTATTTAAAAAACTGTATCATTGAAAAGGTATTGAGGCATCATGATTGAAGACTGTTGCTATGTCTATTCTGATAGGTAGGCCATTTTTGCTTATTCCAAGCACAAAAATATCTAATGAACTGCCACAAGAAAAGAAAATAAACAGTTATAAATACAGGTAGAGATAACAATATACACACAGACATCAGGTCAACCATCTAAACTAGAAGATGGGAAATTACATTTTTGCAATTACAACCAAATCAGAGACTGAAAACAATCTTAATTTAAATGCACAGCTTTTAACCTTATAAACTACTCATTATGCTCCATTATTTTATATTGTAATGCAAAGCACGTCCTTGTACACGTGAAACAATTCTCCTTTTATTAATTTTCTGATGCTAGTCCATTCGAATTTTATTATTATCTCTTATGTGTGGACTGCACTGATGTTCTTAATATAGGGCTATCTGGAAACAGGACGAGCCTGAGGCATGGAAACAGGACTAGCAAGGCATGGGAACTCTCAGTTGCAACCATTATTTCTGTGTAATAGTCCTTGCCCTTTAAATATCTTCTTACATGCAGTGGTACATCAAGAGTTGCATAATTTCCCAAAGTTTTGTAATAGAGTTTAACATTTCCTAAAATAACAGTACTTACATTATATTGTTCCTGTGCCTAAAACCATTGTCAATTTCTCAAAAAAATAAAATAAAATAAATGCACCAATTCTTTAGAAATAATTGTTTCCACATTTTGGAGAGCTGGAAATTACTGATAGAATTTAGAAAGATAGTAATGCAATTTAGTAAACAACATGCATAATAAATATTGACAATTAAATTGTTTTATTATAGACTAAACTGTTGTCATTTGGAATATGGTTTAATTCCCTTTTAGAAACAGTAAAGACTATGGTTAGCAATGAGAGTAGTACTGGCTATTAAGGGGAGTTTTAGAATGCTATGGAGGGCAGTTTTTAGTTGTATCAGTGATGAGTGTGCTAAGAAATTTAATAAGTGGGGATGATGCCCTGTGAATATGCAGAGTTGTCCTAGTCAATTTTTAAATATCTTCCCAGACTTCCAAATTCAGGCATGAGATGGAATAATTTATCTTCTAGTCATGCATATTATTTTAATAAAATTACTTTCCTTTTATTTCTTAAAATTATTAATGCTAGGATATTACATTGACTTTTAAAATTACATGGTTGAATAATATTGAATGTCAACTATAATTATATATATATATAGTCATGGGATATATAAAGTACAGCATAGGGAATATAGTCAATGGTATAGTAATAGCTATATACAATGTCAGTGGGGTAGTAGACTGGGTGGGGTATCACTTTGCTAGGGGTATAAATGTCTAATTATTATGTTGTTTGTAAACCTGAAACTAATTTTAAAAGCCAAAAAAATAAATAAAAGCTTTTGCACACACAAAGAATTACATGGTTGATAGTTTTGTCATCTAATTTGATTTTAGTCAAGTAAAGAGTACATTACAAAATATTTGTTATAAAAAGATGTTTTACCTCATACAGCTGAGATCCACAGGGTAAGAAATGAAGAAGGCATTAGGGTAGAAAAGCATAAGATTAAATCTTAGAAACTCCTAAATCAGAAAATGTCCAAAAAAGGTATTATGATGGCAACTTATACAGGGTAAAATCTACTGATATCATGTCATGTTGTAATGCCAAAGTTTGATTTAATATCTTGACTTTCTCAGCTCTCTTAGTGAACCAGGAAGCAAATGTTGATTTCAGTGATATTTTCAGTGGCTTCTAGGAATACCATTTCAAACTGCTCAGAAAAAGTTTTTCACTGATATTTGTTTATGCCAGATTTTTGTTGTGTGTTGATAGTGGTGGTGGTGGCTTCATGTCCACTTTAGCTTCTCTTGAGACTTACCTATGACATTTCCAAATGGAACCTCCTAAAGGTAAAGCAACATCTAAGAAAATCAATAAAAAATCCTTGTATTAGGCTCAAACTTTGAAGTATTTACATTGCTTTCTATTTTATCCCATTAGGGCTATATGACTGAAGTCTTGCCCCAAAATGTGGCTTTTGGAATAAGCTTCAACTACTCAATGCACCAGGTGCAAGAAATGCCCATGGGTATCAAAGAAGGCTCGTTTTAGAGAACAAGTAGGATGAAGGCATATGTAACCATCCCTACTGGGATTCTATCAATCTTCTTAATAATTCAATCACCTGAATAATAATAATGCTTAAAATACACTCACCTTTGTATCTATTTTACTCATTAAACAAATATTGACATCTAGCTATATGCTACAGAATCATCTTCAAAGGACATCTTTTTATGAATTTTTTCCTCTGAAGCCAAAGGGTGATAAATGCAGATAAAATGTAATACAAAAAAAAAAAGCATCTTATTAATTAAAACCCTAAATTGAACAACATAATAGGATTGTTTCTAAACAGTATATCAGTTCTAGGGAATTAACATAAAACTAACTCATAGGAGACAGCTAAAAACAAATAAACAATAACAACAGCAAAAAAAAAAAAAAAAAAAACAAACAAAAAAACACCTTAGCTCTAATTTAATATAGTGAAAAGTAGGCCTGAGTCAAGAATCAGGACTGATCCTGCATGTAAGAACTCTCAGGAGACTAAGTCATAGATCAGCTGCTTGATAAAAACAGGTACAATCATGTCAGATAATCATTGGTAGGTGGTGAATTGTCCTTTATCTAAAGTAAGGACATTTCTGTTCTAAATAAATAGGGCAGACCTCAATGATAAAGGAACAGTTTCCATTAGATAGTATAGCATAAACACTGAATAAATTCTTGTTCCTTTCCTTTTTGTATACAGTCAGCCTTCTCTGAGTAGCAATTGTTTTACCTACATCCCAGACCTAAGGATGCCATCGTGACATTGTGATCTTATTGGAGTATTTCCTAGGCTTCCTCAATAAAATGTTTCCAAACATCTTTTGAAATAGGTAACTTTTCAGAGGGACCTTCTTGCCTTTTTTATTCTGGCTTTTACAAGTTTTACATCAAAAAGTGTGTGTGTGTGTGTGTGTGTGTGTGAGTGTGTGTGTGTGTCACATGAAATACAGTTTGGTTACTACCAAGAACATTCTGTAAACAAAGACTAAAATAAGAGATGTAGTCAAGAGTCAGGAAGTGGATGGGATCAGAACCAAAGTGCAAGTATAAGTGAGCACGGCTCAGGATGTATGGCCCGAATACTACTGGTAGAATGTTGTCATCTAATGTGCAAACTCGTATGTCTGGAGATGTCAAGCCGGATAAAAGTGTAAGCTCAAGATGTACTTAGGTGACTACAGCATAGTATGGGATGGTCCAGAACCAAACAGTTGCAATTATGGGGAAGCAATCATATACAATCTACCAAAATAGTTACATTTGGTTGTATGAGTGGTGCACTGCACAGGTCTAGGGGACACTTCACATGTTAGCTGCGATGTGTTTGTATATTAATTATAAATTTATGGCAGATAATAAGAACATATCAAATTCACATAAAGTTGCTCTATAGGCTAAATTGGTACTAACTATCATTCTTGTATATATAGTATGCATGTAAGATTAAAATTTATAAAGGAAACCCAGTTACCTTAACCTCTGATCAATATTAACAACTATGCTCTTCAAAAATGGACAATACATTTGTGGTTGTCATGAAATTGGACATTTCATCTTTTGTCCACAATAGATGCAGACAAGCAAGTTACCCATGTAGCTATAGTAACCAACATTTTGTAGTTTATGATTTAGGTTAAATAGATTCTCAACCTACAACCTGATTCACAAGAGCTAAAATTTCTATTCTCTTATTAAAAATGTTCCTCTCTTAGAATTGTATTCAAAATTCTAAAGAAACCTCCCAAATTTCTTTCATTTTTCTCTCTCTCTTTCTTCTTCTTCCTCCCTCCCTCTCTCTCTTCCCTGCCTCCCCTTTTCCTTGAGATAAGTTGTGAAATTTGAGAAGTTCTTTGAATTTTCTTAAAATACATGATTTGTATGATAGAGAGAGACCAAAGAGAGAAAAAGATCACAAGGGAGCACATTTTAGTAAATGGACTTCAGATGTTGAGGAAAGGAGGCAGAGGACAGCTCTATTAACAGTGTTTTAACAACATGGTTCCTGTCACCCCTATTGTGGGATTGATTAACCAATGGTTTATTTTATAATTTGAAAGCCAAACTAAAGGTGAAAGAAAACTCCTTCTGTCTTGCCAATAATTCCAAGCTTGGAGATGTACATATTCCCATGGGAGGCACACAGCAGGTGTGAAGCATGGGGCTATTGCCTTTGGCTGTTGATTACTCTCTGTGTAATTTGAAAGCTTTCTATTCCCACAGCTTCATGTAATATATCAACAGTAATAAATTCTTAACTATTATCAGGCCTACTAAAGGTTTGGCCACTGTAACAGATGTCTTCTCAATTTCACGTTGTGGGCTCTTATTCACCCCTTCTTCTGGAAAATACCTTACATAAAAATCTACTATTAGTGTGTCTAATGTGATGTTTACATCCAATGGTGACATTAGTTATCAATCTCTAAATTAAATAGTTAATTAACCATAATGAGTCAACACATCAGCACTGAGTCAGCATACTTTATCCCCACTAGAGTTTATGGCTAAGATTACTAAATGATGCACAATGAAACTCTAAGGTATACTTTTGTTTTTAGTATTTGGAATGACCCATTTTCTGATTATGCATTTAAAGACATTTTTTTGTCTTAGAGTCCTAGATATTTTGTCTTAGATTTTTGTCTTAGAGATATTCCATCACTGGGCAGAAAATGTAAATATCTTCACCAGATTCAGCAGTAACCCTGTTGGCTGGCTTCGGACCAAGCTGGGGACATCACCCAGCTGCATCCAAAGATGATACACACAGAGGGCAGACTGGGCAGGCACCAGAACCTGTTAAAGCAAATCTGGTTCTAAAGAGTCAGCCCTTGTACCACAGCTCCACTACTGTAGTCATGGCCAGTCATCACAACAAATCAGCCTGTGGTTCAATCCCTCTCACTGATGTGCAAACAGCAACCAAGGCTCAACTACAACAGGAGGACACATACAACACACACAGTGAACACTCCTGTAGCACCCAGCTCTGGTGACCAGGGAGACTACACTACTGGGCCTCACAGGACACCTACTAACTAAGGCCTCTCTACTAATACAGGGAGGTATAGTAGCCCTATCCAATACTAGAAACAAACACAGGGAGGCAGCCAAAATGGGAAGACAAAGAAACATATCTCAAATAAAAAACAAACAAACAAAAAAAAAAACCAACAGAACAAAGCTCCAGAAAAAGAATTAAACAAAATGGAGACAAGCACTCTACCAGACGCAGAGTTCAAAACACTGGTTATAAGGATGCTCAGTGATTTCAGTGAGAACTTCAACAAAGAGGTAATAAACATAAAAATTGTGACAGAAACATAACAAAAGAACCAGTCAGAAATAAAGAATACAATACAAGAAATTAAGAATACATGAGGGAATCCACAGTAGATTACATGAAGCAGAGGCTTGAATCAGTGATTTGGATGATATGGTAGCATAGAATACCCAATCAGAAGAGCAAAAAGAAAAAAAAAATCCAAAAACATGAGGAAAGCATAAGGGGCAACATCAAGCATACCAACATGCACATTTTATGGGTACCAGAAGGAAAAGAGACAGAACAAGGAATTAAAAACCTATTTGAAGAAATAATGACAGAAACTTCCCTAACCTGGTGAAGGAAATAGACATACAAGCCCAGGAAGCACAGAGAGTCCCAAACAACATGAACCCAAAGAGGCCCACATCAAGATACACCATAATTAAAATGCCAAAGATTAAAGACAAAGAGAGAATCTTAAAAGTAGCAGGAGCAAAGCAGTTAGCATCCTACAAGGGAGATCCCATAAGGCTATCAGCTGATTTCTCAACAGAAATCTTGCAGGCCAGAGGGATTGGCTGAAAATAATCAAAGTGATGAAAAACAGGGACCTACAACCAAGATTACTCTATCCAGCAAAGCTATTATTTAGAATCAAAGGACAAAGAGCTTCCCAGGCAAGAAAAAGCTAAAGGAGTTCATCACCACTAAACCAATATTACAAAGAATCTTACAGGGACTTCTTTAGGATGAAAAGAAAAAATCAAAAATATTAATAGTAAAATGGCAATAATTACATATTTATCAACAATTACTTTAAATATAAATGGATTAAACGTTCCAAACAAAAGATAGGGTAACTGAATGGATAAGAAAAAAAGACCCTTACATATGCTGCTTACAAGAGACTCAGTTCAGATCGAAAGGCACACACAGATAGAAACTGAAGAGATGGGAAAAAGATATTTCATGAAAATGGAAATGGAATAAAAAAGCTGAGGTAGCAATAGTTATACAGACAACATAGATTTTAAAACAAAGGCTATAAGAAGAGACTAAGAAGGAACCACTAATGCCACCTCTGGGTATTTATCTCAAGAAACCCAACATGCTACTTCAAGGGACATGTGCATCCATATGTTCATTGCAGCATTGCTTACAATAGCCAAGATACAGAGGCATCCTCTGTGTCCATCAATGGAAGAATGGCTAAAGAGTAGGTGGTACATATAAACAATGAAATATTGCTCTGCCACAGAAGGGAATGGGTTCTTGCCACCTGTGATAGCATGGATGGACCTGGAGGGTATTGTGCTCAGTGGAGTGTCATCAGACAGAGAAAGACAGATGCAGTGTGATTTCACTTGCATGAGGAATCTAAAGAACAACATTACCAAACAAAGAAAACAGAAAGAAACTCATAAATACAGAGAACATTTTTATGGTTGCCAAATGGGAGGGGGATTGGGGTGAGTAAAAAGGGAAGGTGATTAAGAAATACAAATTGGTGTTACACAGTAGTCATGGAGATGTAGGGTATAGTATAACGAATATAGTCAATAATATAGTAATAACTATGTATGGTGTCATATCGGTACTAGATTTGTTGGGGTGATAGATGGGAGGGGTTTGAGGGCAGGATAATAAATGTGCAGGGATAAGAAATACAAACTGATAGTTACAAAATAATCATGAGGATGTAAAGGAAGCATAGGGAATATAGTTAATAATATAGTAATAAGTATGCATAGTGCCAGATGAGTATTAGATTAGTCAAGGGGATCGCTTCTTAAATTATACAAATATCTAACCACTGTGCTATATACCTGAAATTAATATAAAATAATATTAAATGTCAAAATAAATAAAAGTGTAAAAAATCTGTTTCCCTTATTTGAGTTTGAATGCTTTTTAAAGAGCTTACACTATTTCTTTTTTCATTTGCATGTTTTCTTATTTCTCTGACAGTAAGTGGAAGGTGAGCTGGAAAGAACTGTGAAAAATATATACTGGGTTTGGCTGAGTCTGAGATCTCCATAAAAAGTTCCATTTTCTAGCATCTGAGATCAATTTCTTATAATGGTATTGAAAAAAACACCTGTTGATGGATAACTAGGAAGCTTTAAAGCTATCTATTCTACCAAGTTATCTCCCATTGACTTACATTTATCCTTTACTCCATTAGGAAGTATATTTAGTTGTATTAAAACCAATTTATCAAATAACATGGCTTGGACTGAGTCCAACTTGTTCAAGGATGTGTGATTGAGAAGTTGCAAGCCTAAAGAACCCACCAGGTGGGACATAGGTTTAATGACTTACCGAAAGGGGAGAGTCTGGTGGTGGCCGGCCGGTCAGGTAGTGATTTGCACCCAGGCAGAGAAGAAACAAGGTTAAATAGGTACAGCAAAAGAAGGAGCATTCCCTGAGAAAAATCATCTGGCAGGCCCTATAGGCCTGTTCTCATGCACACAGCATCCCAAGAAGCCGGGAGGCCTTGACAGCTGGCCAGTATACAGAACTGGGTAGCTGATAAGCAGCGTTTCCATGGAGCCAGGAGACTTTGCCTGCCTGCTAGGTTACCTGTCTGTGGACCAGGTCCCTACAGACATAAAGAAAGATGCCTAAATATTAACATTGACTTTTTGTATGTATCAAAGATCCTGGGTTTAATTGGAGAGCGAGTGGCCCTTTTCTATTAGAAAACTAGAAATATCCAGAGGATAGGGAGGACATAGAAAAGCATTTTCTATCAGCAGATCAAAGGTCGTTTGCTTAGTGGTTAGGTCCCCAGCAATAAGACTACCCGGCTGCAAATACTAATTAATTCTTATTTAAACCCCAAGCAATATACTTTATATTTCTATAACTGAGTTTCCTCATCTACAAAATGGGTATCATAGCAGTACCTCGCATTACTGTGAAGTTTTAGTGCAAAGTTCTTAAACAGTAAGTACTGAAGGGCATTAGCTATTAATACAATATAGGATAAGGATACCCAGCATTTAGAAAAGTCAGACTTGATCCACCAGGAGCCTGCATGAATTCCACTTTCTCAGAGGTGGGAGGAGGATTTTTCACTTAAATGAATGTTCGAACAATAGAACTGTGTGAAAACTGAACACAGTCAGAGCTCCATCACCAAAAGTCTTCAGGAAGCCTGACTATATCTTTAGCATGGATAATGAACAGATAAACCCCAAATCAGATCAGCTGTTTTCTAGTTGACCAGGCACCCCTTCTAACTGGAAGATTTGATTATTTTCTCCAAGTTTTGAGATTGTTGGAAGGGAAAGCCAGAGGACTACTAGGATACATTGGTACATAGGGGACATTATTTGATTGTAAATTCTTAAAGAAGAGCTGCAGTTGTGTTCCTTTTTCTACAGGGAATCCTAGCCAGAGAATGTTGGCTCTGACAGCAGGTTTAGAAAGACTCGTATATCTAGTAAGATTTTGAGTGCTACCACATTTGATAAAATCTAGCTAATATGCTCCCGGTGACTATAGGGTTGTCAGATTCTGAAAGAAATCAGTCTTCATCCTCAACATTACCACACAGGTTACTTCTCAGGCCACAGAGAGTCAACCCCTAGCTGGGTGCCTGGAGTCCCATAAGCTCCTTCATTTCTTTTCTTTGCTACTTTTTCTGCAGTCTCCAGATTTCATCCTGCTGTAATACTTCGTGATCAAAGTCCTATCCTAGAAGGAATATGTTAGATCCTTACACCTTCAGAAAGGATCAGCTATATATCAAAGTCTCTGCTAATATTGAGTGCCTCTTCTAGCAAAATCCTAATGCTTGAGTATGATTTTAAAAAGAAAAAAAGACTGTCCATTGCAACAGTGAGGATACAAGGAGCATAGGCAAGAGAACCACATCCTGCCACAAACTGATAGAGAATTAGGAGAGCCTCTCTGAAATCACACTGGATTCTGATATCCCACAATGCTCTAACTCCTTTCACCAATCTTGGAAACTGCAGCTTTGTTTCTGCTAAACCAAGGACACTCTCTAATCAGATACAGTTTGCCCAGAAATCAGTTGGTAAAAAAGAGATCAGTGCTTCAGTCAATTTTAAGAAAATTTGGGTGATCTAGAAGTCTAGATTATAAAGTAATAATGGTAAAGAGAAAAAAGAGAGTGAGGAGGGGGTAGAAAAAAATTAAAGAAAAGGAAAGGGAAAGGGAAACTATAAAATAAAATCTATAGCCTGAATAAACACAGCCTATTCAAAAAGTGCAGAGAACTCAACTTGCTATATTTAAAGTAATTTCTATGTTTCACGTGAGTGACACTATTTAGCACTGTTCCTTTTTCTTTAAATTGTGTATCAGTGATTTAAAAAAAAATGGAAGAAAACCTTCTGATTTTTCCCATTTTAGATTAAATAATTCAATACAGTGTCTCAAAAAGTGAAATCTAATCTCACATGACCTCTAAGGTCTTTTTGATCTCTCCTCCTCAAGATGCTACGAGTCTATGAAATGCTTAACACGCAACCCAAATCTGCCATGACCAAGTTGATTTCAGATTTCCATTGTTACCAGGCTTGTGGACTAGATGGATACAGGCTCCATAGAGTGGTTTATAATTTATCTGGTTGTCTTTCTGTGCTTAATCCATCTGTGGGAGTGACAGCTTGACATAATCACTAGCTTCAAATAAGCAATTCCATTCACTACCAGTTTTTAATTTTATTTCCTCATTCCTTTATTGATGCATTAAAATGCTGGTTAATCTGTAGAGCACAGGCAAGCCCAGTGTTGTCAGTATTAATTTCACACTATTGCATCTTCATGTTTGGTCCTACCCAGTAATTAAAGGAAATCATTATAAAGTTGAAATTAAGCTGGAAGTATAATCCTTGCACGAAACCAATAGATGATTCATTGCAATCTTTATTATTTTCTTCACATAGCAAAGATTTTCCTTCTGTGCTAAAATATTTAGCCATATGCATTTCTTTGTCAGTGTCTCTTTTGTTTTATAATGTGCAACCTCCCCCCAAAAAAATCTATGAGGTGTAATAAAAAAATACAGTGAATGTTTAAATAAAAACAATGTATTACAGTAAAAGACACATTGCCATTAATCCTCCCCAAAATACTACTCCCTTACTTTGAACACACTCACCCCATTGTCCTTGCTACTTTCTGAAGCAGTTCTCGAAGTCCTTTTTCATGAGTATCTTTAGTTGCACTATCATGGCTGCCTCAACGTCCTGAATCATTTTGACTTTGGGGAAGAACCAGAAGTCACATGATGCCAGATCTGGTGAGTAAGGTGGATGAGGACACACCGTAAGTGACAAGAATGATGTGAAAAGTGTGTTTGAAGCAAGGGGGAGTATTTTGAGGGGAATTAATGGCAATGTGTCTTTTACTGTAATAATTTTTTTTTTTTTTTAAACATTCACCATATTGTTTGATCACCTCTTGTATCCTCTATGCAGATGGGAGTTTTTCTTTTAACTTTGCTAAGATTTCAATTTGCTAAGAGCAGTGGTTCTCAAATTGTGGTCCCTGGAGGAGCAGCATTAAAATCCTATGGAGTGTTAGTCATTTTGGCTGTTATAACAAAATAGCATAGACTGAGTGGCATATAAACAGAAATGTATGTCTCACAACTCTGAAAGTCCAAGATCAGAGTATCAGAATGGTCATGTTCTGGTGAGAGTCCTATTCTAGTTTGCAGAGTACCGACTTCTCATTGTATCATCACACTGCAGAGAGAGTGTGAGAGAACTCTGGGGTTCTTTCATAAGGGCACTAATTCCACTCACGAGGGCTCCACTCTTATGACCTAAGTACCTCCCACGGGCCCCACCTTCTAACACCATCACATTGGGGGTTAGGATTTTAACAGATAAATTTCAGCAAGGGGAGATTGGGGGACACAAACATTCGGTTCATAACACATGGGGTCTTGTGAAAGTGCAAATTCTACCAAATCAGTAACTCTGGGGCTGGGGCCCAACAATCCGTGTTTCAGTGAGCCTCTTAAGTAATTCTAATGTATGCTAAACCACTGATTTAGAGTTTTTAAAGTATTTCACACACTATACCTACTTTTCTCCTCATGACAGCCTACAGAGTGACATCATTAACCTTATTATATAAATAAAGAAAGGGAAGCTCAGAAAACCTCAAGGACTAGCTTAATTCATGGAACTAGTAAATTGTACAACCACAATCTAAACCTGAAATGTAACAATGTTCTTTCTATCACCAATATTCTTTCAGGGATTCTAAAAATATCTCAGAGGAAAAATCATGTGGCGGTTCAATGTATAAATTAGATAAAAATCATATATATTTTTAATTGAAGTGAAGCAGGGAAATTCAAAGCCATATCCACTTTACTCTACTCCCTATTCCCACCCTCACCCCCATATACACACATTGTCATTTATTCCCATGATGGACACTCAGCCATCTTTTGGTAAATACTTCAAACCATAATACACAGGCTCCATTTTAAATCCTGTCCAGATTGGTAAATGCCTTGAATGTAATGATAAAGAATTTGAGCTTTACCTGTGAATCAATGGTTTTGCTCTTTTGGGCTATGGATTTTTTTTTTATTTTTTATTTTTTGAGGGAGGACTAGAATTTTGCAAGAGGTCTACCAATCTAGAAGCATAGTAAGCAGTGATTTTAGAGAGGATGAATAATATCTCTTTCAAATTTGTAATATAAATCTTCAAATGGCAAGTGATTAATATTATATTTATCTAAGAGTACACTAAATTCAGAGTAATTTTATGATGTCCTGGATTTTCTCAAGCAACAGACACCAAAATTTCAACTACTAGTACATAGGGGTTTGCAGAATTATTGATGTTAAAAGGGAAATTCAGACTCAAAGTTAGATAATTTTGCCATATATGCTTCTTCCTGGTTCTCTATAATCTATGCACCACCCCTCCTGTTCCTAGTCAAATTCAGGGTTGCCTTTATTATCCAAATAACTTAGGTAGCTATATAATTTATCATCCAGACTAGGATTTTTTTAAGAGTGAAAGAGGGCACTGTTAATATTAATAATTACACTGGGATGGCTACCATAAAGCAGGGCAACCCTAAGCAAACAGGGAGGTATGGGGTCCCAGTTCCTTTCCTGCCTCTGGGATCTCTTTTCCTACATACAGTTTGCTTGGTTTATGCACAATGCTGGTCATGTCACTCTCTTGCTCAAAGTCTCCTCATTCCCTGACACAATAAAACTTAGATTCTTTATGCTGACATTTAAGATTCTGCAAGATCTCAGGGTGTTTATTTTAATCATTTTCTCCAGTCATAACAGGCTATATAATGTTAGAGGCCTGGTACAAAATAAAAAGTAGGGTTCCTTGCTCAAAAGTTATTAGAATTTAAATATGGCAACAAAAGAGCAATAAAGCAAGCCGTGTGGAACTGCACAAGTCACACACCCATGGACTCTGGCCTGTCCTCCAATCAAACCAGACCCTCCACTAGCGCCATAAATATCTGGCATTTCCCCACCTGTCTCAGGTCCTCCTCAGAATGCTTCATCCCTAATTTCTCTCCTTTGAAACTCAGTTTGTGTTTTAAAGTCCATCTTAGAAACTATTTCTTCTTTCATAAAGTATGTCTCCATTCTGCTAATTTCTTCTTCCTTAAAGCCCTATTCTTATTTTGTTTGCATACTTCTCTGAGGTTTTGTTATATTGCCTTAATCATCTTCTTATATTATCTTAATCACTCTCACCAGCTAGTTTCCAGTTCAATTTAGTTATATAAACATAGAAAGAATTCTAAGCATGTTTGCTAAATGAATACATTGGTAAATTTTTAAAATTCACTTTCTTTCCAAATATGTAGAATATTATTGAAACCGAGTCCAAGCTCATACAGCTCGCCACATGACAGCCAGTAAGTTGAGTGACAAGGTGTTGAGGCAAGGAAAAGTGACTTTATTCAGAAAGCCAGCGAGCCACGAAGATGGCAGACTAGCATCCTAAAGACAGATCTCGGGAAGGTACTGAATTAAGGCTTCTTTTCTGTGAAAGGAAGGGGAAATGGGAGGGGCAAGAGGTGACGGATGGCTGCAGACATCTGGGCTCCAGCAGGGGTCTGAGGAAGATTGTTGAACTTCTTTGTTCTTAGTCTATTGGCCCTGGTTGATATGAGTCTGGTCACGAGATTATTGAATCTCTGACAAATAATTATTATTTTTGTATATACTTCCCTTATCTTCTTGGGAGAAGCACCTTCTGGTAAGGGGCTGTTTTTGTGAAACTGAAGCCGCAAGCAGCATTCCTCTAATGATTAGCCTGTCTATGTGCAAGACTAAGTAGGCTGAAGATGATGGCAACAAAGCAGGCTTGGAATCACAGAGGCTGAGTATTTCACTCTTTCACATTATTTGCTGACAATGTCCCAATTTCATCATGCATTTTTCAACATTACCTAAGTACGAGATCTGACAATTAAGTTTGCGAATTTGTTGCAACGATGTTGCTAATCTTTTTTGATATCAGAGGAATTATTCATTATGAATTTGTACCAACTGCAAAAACAGTTAACCAAGTTTACAACTTGGGAGTGCTGAAAAGGCTGCATGAAAAAGTTAGACAACCTGAACTTTTTTCCAATAATTCGTGGTTCTTGCATCACGACTACTATGTACCAGCTCACACGACACTGTTTGTGAGGGAGTATTTAGACAGTAAACAAATAACTGTGTTGGAACACCCTCCCTACTCACCTGACCTGGCCCCCAATGACTTCTTTCTTTATCCAAAGATAAAGAAATATTGAAAGGAAGACATTTTGATGGCATAAAGTACATCAAGGGTAATACAATGACAGCTCTGATGACCATTCCAGAAAAAGAGTTCCAAAATTGTTTTCAACGGTGGACTAGGCACTGGCATCAGTGCATAGCTTCCCAAGGGGAGTACTTTGAAGGTGACTGTAGTGATATCAGAAATGAGGTATATAGCACTTTTTCTAGGATGAATTCATGAACTTAATTGTCTGACTTTGTATGTATTGGTTTATCCTCAGCAGAGAAAAATTCTTTAATTTATATTTTAATATATACATAATACTATCCAAAATTCCCCTTCTTCTTATGCCTTATAGAAAAGGGAAATATTATTCCCTAGGCACATATCAAGTGTCAAACAATGTAATAAAAACTCACAAAATGTATCTAATTTACTGCTTGCAAAATCCATGTATTAACATGCCTATGTTACAAATAAAGAAACTAAGACTTGAATAACATCATAGGAATGGCGGCAGTGAGGTGGTCTTCTTGAGTTCTCCTCTGGAACTTACCACAAATTGAACATTTATAACCCATCAAAGGACTCTCTGCTCATCACACAGAACAGCTAGGAGTCTCATTCTAGGATTACTTGAAGGTGAGCAAACTGAGCAAGCAGGGGAAGAGGGAAGGGAATGAAGTGGAGACACAGCTGCATCCATGGTTGCAGAGATGCAGGGGGTCCCAGGACAGAACAGAGACCGCAAGAGCCAGGAGGTGGGCTCTTTCCCTGCATCCCACAACTAATCTCTCCTGCCAAGAGAGCAGCATATCCAGCTTTTGAGGCAGTAACCTCAGCTGAGCCCTCCAGCTGGGCCCTAGGTCAGACAAAGGAAATAAACACCATACCTGGGCCCCTCACCCCACTCTCCAAAATCCTACCCTCACCCTTCCAGAGACTCAACCTGGCCTGTGAACTGAAGAGTAGTGTCAGATTACAGAGGAGCAGTAGTACTCAGGATCTGGGAAGACCCGGTTTGCAGGTGCTTTGACCCAGGGAAGAGGCTGGGAAGAGTGTGACACAGCTGGGCTGAGAAAGAGAAGACTCCTCCATCCCCAACCCCCACCTTGGCAGGGCAATTATAGCTGCACACAGGGGTCAGCAGCAGGTGGCAGAGGCAACTCTGGGCTTTCAGCAGCTCAGAAATCTCCTGCCCGCCACACACACACACACACACACACACACACACACACACACACACGGAAGAAGTGCCCTAAGACTCAGAAGACCTGGACACAATGCTGGTTGTGTTACTCCAGTGCGAATATGTGAAGGCAAGAGCACATATCAAACTACCATCCAGACCCCAAAGCCCCACTCATCTAGAACTGCAGTGCCAGGATCACTCTGGGCACCAGGTGGCCAGTCTGCCTGCACAAGATGCAGAGGACTCTTTGGTACAGCAGAGGACAACCTGGAGATTACTTGGTAGGCTTAAGCCAAGATTGGTGCTGCTTCTCTCTTTTTTTTTTTAATTAGTTTCAGGTACACAAGACAAAGTAATACTTAGACGTTTATCATTTATATCCCTCACACTGTGTGAACCCCCCTCCCCCCCTCCACTATCCCTCTGACATCGCATACAGCTATTACATTTCCACCATCTCTATTCCTAACACTGCACTCCGCTTCTTGTAAGTATATACATACATATATATATATATATATATATACATATATATATAAAATTATAGTTGGCATTCATTATTGTTCAGCTTCAGGTGTCCAGTACAGTGATCAGGCATCTACATCATCCCTGAGGTGGTCTCCCAAAGGGGACACATGTCCACCGGATACCTTACAAAATCTTTACATTATTGATTACGTTCCCCAACTTAATTTTCAAAACCCCTTGGCCATCTTGTGGTTACTGACTGTTTTCTAATCTCCTCACCTTTCTCCTTATCCCCAACCCCCCGCCCATCTAGCAACCCTCAGTTTTTCCTCTATATCTCCAAAACTATTTCTGATTAGTTCATTCACTTATTCTTTTCTTTAGATTCCACATATAAGTGAGATCATATGGTATTTGTCTTTCTCCGTCTGACTTATTTCATTTAACATAATGTTCTCTATGTTCATCCATATTGTTGCAAATGGTAAGATTTCTTTCTTCTTTATGGCTGTGTAATACTCCATTGTATAAATGTACCACGGTTTCTTAATCCAGTCATCTAAAAATGGGCATTTCAGTTGTTTCCATATCTTGGCTATTGTGTATAGTGCTGCAATAAACATAGGAGTGCATAAAGATTTTTGAATTAGAGTTTTGGATTTCTCCGGATAGACACCTAGGAGTGGGATTGCTGGATCATAAGGTAGTTCCATTTTCAGATTTTGAGATACCTCCATACTGTTTTCCATAGTGGCTGCACCAATCTGCAATCCCACAAACAGTGCACAAGGGGTCCCTTTCTCCACATTCGCGCCAGCACTTGTTGATTTATTGATGATAGTCATCTTGACTAGGGTGAGGTGGTATCTCATTGTGGTTTTGATTTGCATTTCTCTGATGGTTAGTGATGTTGAGCATTTTTTCGTATGTCTATTTGCCATTTGTATGTCCTCTTTGGAGAAATGTCTCTTCAGGTCTTCTGCCCATTTTTCAATTGGGTTGTTTGTTTTTTTGGAGTTGAGTTGAGTGAGTTTTTTATAAATTTGTGATATTAACCCTTTGTCAGATATATCATTGGCAAATATCTTCTCCCATTCAGTAGGATCCCTTTTTGTTTTATTGATGGTTTCCTTTGCTGTGAAAAAACTTTTTAGTTTCATGTAATCCCACATGTTTATTTTTTCTCTTACTTCCCTCGTGCGAGGGGCTATATCAGTAAAAATCTTACTCTGGGTAATGTCTGTGAAGTTTCTTCCTATATTTTCTCCTAGGAATTTTATGTTTTCAGATCTTACATTTAAGTCTTTAAGCCATTTTGAATTTATTTTTGTATGCGGTGTAAGGAGGTGATCCAACTTCATCTTTTTGCATGTGTCTGTCCAGGTTTCCCAGCACCATTTATTGAATAGACAGTCTTTACCTCACTGTATATTCTTGCTTCCATTGTCGTAGATTAAATGGCTATATAGGCATAGATTTATTTCTGGACTCTCTATTCTGTTCCATTGATCTATGGGTCTGTTTTTATGCCAGTACCATGCTGTTTTGATTACTGTAGCCTTGTAGTATAATTTGATGTCAGGTATTGTTATACCTCCCACTTTATTCTTATTTCTCAAGATTGCTGAGGATATCCGGGGTCTTTTATGGTCCCATATAAATTTTAGGATTATATGTTCTATATCTGTGAAAAATGTCGTTGGTAGTTTGATAGGAATTGAATTGAATATGTATATTGCCTTAGGCAGTATGGACATTTTAACTATGTTAATTCTTCCCACCCATGAACATGGTATGTGTTTCCATCTATTTGTATCTTCTTTCATTTCTTTCTTCAGTGTCTTATAATTTTCTGAGTACAGATCTTTTACTTCTTTGGCTAAATTTATTCCCAGGTATTTTACAGTCTTTGGAGCAATTGTAAATGGGATTGTTTTCTTAATTTCTCCTTCTGATATTTTATTATTGGTATATACAAATGCAACTGATTTCTGAATATTAATTTTATATCCTGCTAGTTTACTAAATTAATCTATCAGCTCTAATAGTTTCTTGGTGGAGTCTTTAGGGTTCTCTCTATATAATATCATGTCATCTGCATATAATGACAATTTTACTTCCTCCTTACCAATTTGGATGCCTTTTATTTATTTTTCTTGTCTGATTGCTGTGGCTAGAACTTCCAGCACTATGTTGAATAGAAGTGGAGAAAGTGGGCAACCTTGCCTTATTCCTGATCTTAAGGAGAATGGTTTTATGGCGCTGCTTTTTTTGTTTTGTTTTGTTTTTTTTTATTTTTGAAGTTTTTGCCTGTTGAGTGTGGGTTATCAATTGTTTTCACATATGAGTGTATTTGTTTTTTTCTCAGTTGTTGTTATTGTTGTGCTTGGTGATTTGCTTTGTTCTGAAATTGCCCTACACCATGGCCCAGCCCAAGAGGCACAAGATTCAACACACTCAGAGGCCAACTCCAGACCAAACCAGAGTATTACCGGGTTTGACCTACAAGTGACACACCCAGAGGGAATTCTTCATAGGCACAAGAGCCCATAGGGGCTAAACCTCATTTGAGCAGTCAACCCTCACGTAGCAGATCATCCACTGTGGGACAGAGTAAATTCTCACAACTATTCAGCCTAGGAGTCAATCCCACCTACTGACAAGCCAAAAGCAATTAAAGCTCAACTTCAACAGGACAATATACACAACACAAGGGTCACCTTTGGAGCACACACACAGGAGAATAGGGAAGTGGTGCAAGTCAAATATAAATGACACATACTACATAAGATTACCCAGCAAAAACCAAGAACCCTAGGGGATCTACCTAATACATCGAAGCAAACACAGAGAGTCAGCCAGAATGGGGAAACAAAGAAACATGTCCCAAATAAAAGAACAGAAGAAACCTCCAGAATTGGAACAAAATGAAATAGAGGTAACCAACCTATCAGAGACAGAGTTCAGAACACTGATGACAAGAATGCTTAAGGAGCTTAGTGACAACATAAAGAAGGATAGAGAAATCAAAATGAACAACCAGTTAGAACTCAAGAGTACAATAACTGAAATAAAGAACACACTTGAAGGAATTACCAGCAGGTTAGATGAGGCAAAGGATCGTATCAGCGACATAGAATACAAGTTAGCAGAGATCACCCAAGTGGAAAAACAAAAAGAAAAAAGAATAAAAAACAACGAAAATGGTTTAAGATACCTCTGGGATAACATCAAGAACAACAACATGTTCATTATAGGAATACCAGAAGGTGAAGAGAGGGAGCAAGGGATCGAGAACATATTTGAAATAATGATGACCAAAAACTTCCCTAACCTGGTGAAGGAAACCGACATACAAGCCCAGGAGGTGCAGAGAGTTCCAACCAGGATGAACCCAAACAAGTCCACACCAAGACACATTATAGTTAAATTGGCAAAGTTTAAAGACAAAGAGAATCTTAAAAGCAGCAAGAGAAAGACAGTGAGTTACATACAAGTGAACTCCCATAAGACTATCAAATGACTTTTCTACGGAAAGGAAGTGGCATGAAGTACTCAAAGTGATGAAAAACAAAGGCCTACAACCTAGATTGCTTTATCCAGCAAGGCTATCATTTAAAATTGAAGGAGAGATAAAGAGCTTCCCAGAAAAGAATAAGCTAAAGGAATTTATTACCATCAAGCCAGTATTGCAGGAAATATTAAAAGGGCTTCTATAAACAGAAGAAAGATGAAAACAATCTAACTACAAATAAAAAAATAAATGGCAATAACTATGTACCTATCAATAATCACTTTAAATGTAAATGGATTAAATGCTCCAATCAAAAGACATAGGATGGCTAAGTGGATAAGAAAGCAAGACCCTTGTGTATGCTGTACACAAGTGACCCATCTCAGATCAAAAGACACACAAAGTGAAGGGTTGGAGTAAGATATTTCATGCAAATGGAAATGAAGAAAAAGCTGGAGTAACAATGCTTATATCTGACAAAATAGACTTTAAAATGAAGAATATATTAAAAGATAAAGATGGGCACTATATTATAATAAAGGGATTGATCCGACAAGAGGACATAACCCTAGTAACCATCTATGCACCCAACATAGCAGCACCTAAGTACATAAAACAGATATTAACTGACATAAAGACAGAGATCAACAGTAACACTATCATAGTAGGGGACTTCAACACACATTTGACAGCAAGGGACAGGTCTTCCAGACAGAAAATCAATATGGAACCAATGTCCTTATATGACACATTGGACCGGTTGGATTTAATCAATATTTTCAGAGCATTTCACCCCAAAGCTGTAGAATACACATTCTTCTCGAGCGCACATGGAACATTTTCCAAGACAGACCACATGTTAGGCCACAAAACAAATCTCGATAAATTTAAGAAAATTGAAATCATACCAATTGTCTTCTTTGACCACAGTGCTTATGAAATTAGAAATCAACTACAGGAAATAAAAACTGGAAGACACACAAATACATGGAGGCTGAATAATATGTTACTTAATAATGAATGGGTCAAAAATGAGATCAAGGAATAAATCAAAAGATATCTTGAGACAAACGAAAATGAAAACACGATGACCCAAAATCTATGGGATGCAGTGAAAACAGTCCTAAGAGGGAAATTCATAGCAATGCAGGCCTACCTAAAGAAACAAGAAAAATCACAAATTAACAGTTTATCCTTACACTTAAGGGATCTGGAAAAGGAACAGCAAAATAAGCCCAAAGGGAGTAGAAAGAAGGAGATAATAAAGATCAGAGTGGAAATAAATGAAACAGAGACCAAAAAAAAAAAAAAAAAAATGTAGTACAAAAGATCAATGAATCCAAGAGCTGGTTTTTAAAGAAGATAAACTAAATCAACAAACCTTTAGCCAGATTCATAAAAAAAAAAAAAAGAAAAGAAAAAGAAATAAAAAGAAATGAAAAGAGAGAGAGAGAGAGAGCCCAAATTAATAAAATCAGAAATGGAAGAGGAGAAGTGAAAACAGACACCACAGAAATACAAAAAAATTTAAGAAATTACTATGATCAACCATATGCCAACAAATTAGACAATCTGGAAGAAATGGACAATTTTCTAGAAGCATACAACCTTTCCAAGGCTAACTCAAGAAGAAACAGAAAATCTGAATAGACTGATTACCACCAAAGAAAATGAGTCAGTAATTAACAAGCTCCCAACAAACACAATCCCTGGACTAGATGGTTTTACAGGTGAATTTTACAAAACATTCAAAAAAGAATTATCACCTATTCTCCTCAAGTTCTTCCGTAAAATTCAGACAGAGGGAAGGCTCCCAAATTTTTTTTACGAGGCCACTATCACCCTGATCCCAAAATCAGACAAAGACATTACTAAAAAAGAAAACTACAGGCCAATATCTCTAATGAACATAGATGCAAAAATCCTCAACAAAATATTAGCAAACAGAATTCAGCAATACATTAAAAAGATCATACACCATGATCAAGTGGGATTCATTCGTGGTATGCAAGGTTGGTTCAACATCTGCAAATCAATTAATGTGATACATGACATTAACAAAATGAAAAAAAATTCATATGATCATATCAATAGATGCAGAAAAAGCATTTGACAAAATCCAGCAGCCATTTATGATAAAAACCCTTAAGAAAGTGGGAATAGAGGGATCACATCTCAACATAATAAAAGTCTTATATGAGAAACCAACAGCTAACATCATATTCAACGGGGAAAAACTAAAACCATTCCCATTGAGATCAGAACAAGGCAAGGTTGCCCACTTTCTCCACTTATATTCAACATAGTTCTGGATGTTCTAGCCATGGCAATCAGACAAAAAAAAAGAAATAAAAGGCATCAAAATTGGTAAGGAGGAAGTAAAATTGTCATTATATGCAGATGACATGATACTATATAGAGAGAACCCAAAAAACTACACACAAAAAAAAAACTATTAGAACTGATAAATGAATTTAGTAAAGTAGCAGGATATAAAATTAACATTCAGAATCAGTTGCATTTGTATATACCAATAATAAAATATCAGAAGGAGAAATTAGAAAACAATCCCATTTACAATTGCTTAAAAGACTATAAAATACCTAGGAATAAATTTAACCAAAGAAGTAAAAGAGCTATACTCAGAAAATTATAAGACACTCAAGAGAGAAATTAAAGAAGATACAAATAGATGGAAACACATACCATGCTCATGGATAGGAAGAATTAATATCATTAAAATGTCTAAGGCAATATACAGGTCCAATGCAATTCTTATCAAACTACCAAGGACATTTTTCACAGAAATAGAACATATAATCCTAAAATTTATATGGAACCATAAAGACCCCGGATAGCCTCAGCAATCTTGAGAAATAAGAACAAAGTGGGAGGTATAATGATACCTGATATCAAATTATACTACAAGGCTACAATAATCAAAACAGCATGATACTGGCATAAAAACAGACACACAGATCAATGGAACAGAATAGAGAGACCAGAAATAAATCCATGCCTATATGGTCATTTAATCTACAACAATGGAAGCAAGAATTTACAGTGGAGTAAAAACAGTCTATTCAATAAATATAGTGCTGGGAAACCTGGACAGACACATGCAAAAAAATGAAGCTGGACTAGCTCCTTACATCATATACAAGAATAAGTTCAAAATGGATTGAAGACTTAAATGTAAGATCTGAAACCATAAAATTCCTGGAAAAAAATACAGGAAAAAAGTTTACAGACATTACCTGGAGTAAGATTTTTACTGATATATCCCCTTCGTCGAATCCGCATTCATAAGTACTTGATTTTTCTGAGTAGACGTTGGTCTTTGGGAGTCAAAATGCAATAGTTACAAGTAACAGGGCCAGGAAGGTATTTGTTAGAAGGGTTAATATGAAGTTTATTATTCTTTTTTGGGGTTTACTGAAACGAATTGATTGGAAGTCAATCGTGCTATTTAATACTAAAAGAATAGGATCCTCATCAATAGATAGATACGTATAGGAATAGTCATACGACATCTACAAAGTGTCAGTACCAGGCAGCACCTTCACATCCGAAATGGTGTTTAGATGTGAAGCTAAATTTTAGTTGAGGTAGAAAACATATGATAAGGAAAGTTGAGCCAATAATGATGTGTAGGCCATGGAATCCAGTAAAGAATGTTGAGCTGTATACTCCGTCTGCAATTGTGAAGGAAGTTTCGTGGTACTCTGACGCCAGTAGCAGGGTGAAATAGAGTCCGAGGAAGATAGTAATAAATAGGGCTTGAAGTATGTGGTTGCGATTTCCTTCTATTGGGCAAGGGAAGTAAGAGAAAAAATAAATATGCGGGATTACATCAAACTAAAAAGTTTTTTCACAGCAAAGGAAACCATCAATAAAACAAAAAGGGATCCTACTGAATGGGAGAAGATATTTGCCAATGATATATCCGATAAGGGGTTAATATCCAAAATTTATGAAAAACTCACTCAACTTAACTCCAAAAAAACAAACAACCCAGTTAAAAAATGGGTAGAGGGCATGAAGAGACATTTTTCTAAAGAGGACATATGAAAAAATGCTCAGCCTCACTAATCATTAGAGAAATGCAAATCAAAACCACAATGAGATACCACCTCACCCAAGTCAAAATGGTTACCATCAATAAACCAACAAACAAAAAGTGCTGGTGAGGATGTGGAGAAAAGGGAACCCTTGTGCACTGTTGGTGGGATTGCAGATTGGTGCAACCACCATCGAAAACAATATGGAGGTATCTCAAAAAACTGAAAATGGAATTACCTTATGACCCAGCAATTCCACTCCTAGGTATCTTTCTGGAGAAATCCAAAACTCTAATTCGAAAAAATTTATGCAGCCATATGTTTATTGCAGCACTATGCACAATAGCCAAGACATGGAAACAACCGAAATACCCATTGGTGGATGACTGGATTAAGAAACTGTGGTACATTTATACAACGGAGTATTACAGAGCCATAAAGAAGAATGAAATCCTACGATTTGCAACAATATAAATGGACCTAGAAAACTTTATGCTAACTGAAATAAGTCAGATGGAGAAAGACAAATAGTATATGATCTCACTTATATATGGTATCTAAAGAAAAGAATAAATGAATGAACTAATCAGAAACAGTCTCAGAGACATAGAGGAAAAACTGAGGGTTGCTAGATGGGATGGGGGGTGGGGATAAAATGAAAGGTGAGGAGATTAGAAAGCACAATTTGTAATCACAAGGTTGCCATGGGGATACGAAAGTCATTTGGGGGAATGTAATCAATAATGTTGTAATGATTTGGTAGGGTATCCAATGGACACTTGTCTTATTAGGGAGACCACCTCAGGGATGATGTAGATGCCTGATCACTGCACTGAAGCTGAACACCTGAAGCTGAAGCTGAACAATAATGAATGTTAACTATAATTATATAGATAGATAGATAGATAGATAGATAGATAGATAGATACATACATACATACATACATACATACATACATACATACATACATACATATATATTTACAAGAAGCAGAGTACAACATTAGGAATAGAGATGGTGGAAATGTAATGGCTGTGTGCGATATCAGAGAGGTAGTAGATTGGGGGAGGGGCGTTATCACTGTGTGAGGGGTATAAATGATAAATGTATAACTATTACATTGTTTTGTACACCTGAAACTAATTTTTAAAAAATTAATTAATTAATTAACTAATTAAAAAAAAACAAAAAACTAAGACTTAAGAGGTAAAGCCCCCTGTCCAAAATCACACAGCCAGTGAAAGAGTCAGGATTCAGAACAATACCTACCTGTCTCCTGTTTAGGCCTCCCACCATACAACACTGCTGTTCTAGGAGCAGCTCATTATGTGATATGTGGTGACAGTTTGTCAATGTAACATTCAGTTTATGAAAAAATGACAATAAACAGATAGGAGCAATGATTGAGCCTTTCCACCATGGCATCCACCTGGCTGCATCTTTTCCCTATGTTTGAGATAAAAAGATGAGCCATCCTCAGGATGTGGTCCATTCTGAAGCTACTCTAGGAGATTGGGTGGCCTGGCAGGGGGTTCAGGGGTACCCATACAATCGTGATCTCCTCTCCCTTCTGATTATAAGTGGGCAAATTACAACTTTATGCTGACCCTAGTAATGTTCGGCAGCCTCTAAATATTTATTGGCTAAAAATGAATAAACGGAGACATTATAAAACTCCTGAGAAATACACCTCAGCTAATAAATCCATATGGATATAAACACTCAGGATCCCACAAGGGTCCACAGAGTCCCTCCCCCACCCAATGGCAGCCTCCCTTAGGCAAGGACAGTTTCTTTACAGAGCTCTCAAATCTTGATTACAACATACCCTTGAGTTCTTGGTGATGTTAAAGATCTTGACTTTGGACCAGAATTCATAATCATGATTTGCCTAATAACTGTGAAGCCCCAAGATTCACACTCAGAATCAAAGCATTATTATTTTCATTCGATACTTAGAAAATGGCTGATGCTAAAGAGAAAAGTATTCATAGTTATGAGAAGCTCACTTTAGGGCAATTACTCTGGATTGGAAGTGAGAGTCTGCGGTCCCTTGGGAATGGGAACAGGGCTGAACAATCAGAGGAAGGGTTATGCCTAACTGATTAATAAGAAACCTCCATGTTTTAAATGAGGAGGCCCTTGTAAACTCAACAGTGCCCCTGGAATGAGTGGGCCTCTTAACACATAGTTTAGAGACCTGCGCTCCCTTTTCTTTTCAGCTCCCAGGTTATCTGAGAGCTTACAGCTTCATTTCTAAGGTAGATCACAGAGACAGTAATCAGTGAGACTATTTCGCCTCTAATTCTGACACTAATCTGATCCATTCTTTAAGATTCAGCCCAATAAACTTTAATTTAAAAAAAAAAAGGATTCAGCTTCAAAGTCAAATTTCTCTGAAGTTTCCCGCAATTCCCAAAAAAAAGATGCAAAATACTAAGGTAGAAAAGATTATGAATCTTGGATCAAGTTCAAATGCTGACTCTGACCTACTTGCTGGTGACCCTGGGCATATGACTTAACCTCTCTGAGCCTCACATAGCTCTCATGATGATGCTCACCCAATCAGATTTGTTTGTGATGGTACTTCATTTTAAATGTTGGCTCCCTGCCCCCTCACAGCATCCCCACTGTAACCACACCATCATTAACATATATTAGACTTTGCCTGTAATCGTGCTTAAATATATATGACTTGTCTCCTATGATGTAAACTGTTTTTCAAGAGCGGAGATGTGCATACTTACAGGCTTGGAGTACCTTATGCAGCATATGTTCAGTCCACGCTCTTTGCAAAGTACTAAATTAAATTATTTTTTATTCATGGAAAAGAAATGAACTTTGCTTCAAAGGTCAAAGAAGGCAATCACTAATATAGACATTTCCCAAAGAAGATATACAAATGGCCAAAGGTTATATAAAAAGATTCTCAACATCATTAATCATCAGGGAAATGCAAATAAAAAACACAATGAAATCAGCTCATACCTTTTAGGATGGCTATTATTTAAAAAAGGAAAAGAAAGAAAGAAAATAAATATTGGCAAGGATGTAGATAAATTGGAACCCTTGTGCACTGTTTGTGGGAATATAAATGGTGAAACCACTATGGAATTTTCTTATAAATTAAAAATAGAACTACCATCTGATCCAGCAATCCACGTCTGGATATTTATCAAAAAAAAAAAAAAAAAAAAGGAAACAAAATCTCCATGAGCTAATTGCACTCCAATGTTCATTGAAGATTTCATTACAATAGCCAAGAAAAGGAGACAATCCAAATGTCCATAGACAAATAAATGGATCAAGAAAATATAGTATATACATACAATGGAGTATTACTTTAAAAAAACAAGGAACTCTTGGCATATGCTATGTGATGAAACTTGAGGACGTTATGTTAAATGAAATAAGCCAGCCACAGAAGGATAAATGCTGCATGATTCCATTTATTTGAGAGTAATCAAACTCATAAAAACAGAAAGTGGATTGGTAGTTGCTGGGGCTGTGGAGGAAGAAATGGGGAGTTGCTGTTCAAATGGATATAGAGTGTGTCATGCAAGATGAAAAATCTCTAGAGATCTGCTATACAATGCCTTGCACATAGTTAACACTACTGTACACTTAAAATTTTAGAGGGTAGATTTCATGGTATCTGTTTTTTACCACAATTAAACAATAACTATTATTAATAATTTATTGCTAGTCCTAATGTCTTGTAAATCTTTTCACATTTAGTACTTTCATTTGAAAACAATCTTGAAGGAAGGGAACTATATTTAGTGCCTTGCTACTTTAGTACACTAGGACTAAAGAAAGTCAACGTGTAGTCTTCCCTGACCAGAACCTGCCTCTAGAACAGTGGTTCTTTACCTGATTATCACAACAGTTCAAGGAGGTGTACCAAAAGGAAAAGCATATATAGTTGAAGAGCTCAGGCTAAGGAGGCAAATCCCAATCTCATCTCTTACTGGCTTTTCCTTTGAGCAAATTACATGGGCTTTGGGAGCCTTCATTTACTCAGATGTAAAATGAGGATAATACTAATGCTTTTCTCAGAGCATTGTTATAACAATTAAATGAGATAATACATCTAAAGCACCTCACTCAGTCAATATAACTATTACTGTTAATTTGTACACACAGTAGGTAAAGAACTCAGGTGCAAATGACTGTGCGTGCGTGTGTGTGCGTGTGTGTGTGTGTATAATTGGCTTGTTTTATACAGGTTAACCTTATGAAAGCAGGTTCCTCACTCTTCTATTACTGTTCAAATAACTATTTCATGATGTATGTATTTTGTCAAGTTCAAATTTATTTTCAAAGTGGGTCATTTTAATCTTTTCATCTATAAATTATGAACTCTTTTAAGACAAATTACATGCCCTTTTTTTCTTATCTCCTCTCATCTTTACCTCAGTACCTAGTAGATTTCTATTGTAGTAGGCTCTCAGTACCATTTTTTTGAATGCATAAATATTTATAAATTCAATTTTTTTTAAAAAAAGTACTGCAAGTATTCCATCAGAAGAGAACAGAACTCATTCACTTCTTCTTCAAGCATTTCAAATTCAGCATACTTTAACTGGAATATTTATGTAAACATTTGCCTTCTGAGGACGCTATTGATGGAAGTGTTTCTATTATATATAGCTATACAGTCAGGAGGATTATAAGAGGCCTGACAGTTCATTTATTATGATTTCCATGTTTATAAAATAGAAAATTAAAATGCAAATTGACCTAGAGAATGGCTTATTGAGGACTCAGGCCATGGTCTTCTAGTTTCTGTGCTCAGAGGCATTTGAGCAAGACCCTGGCCTCACTACAGCCAAGGCCATAGCTAATGTAACACTTTCAATGGACCTTAGAGTATTTCTGTCTATGGGGAAAGAAATACATTAGCATTTACTCCATCATACTGTCTTAAAATCTCTCTCCTCCAATTACACACACACACACACACACACACACACACACACACACACACACACACTTTCAGACTCAGCCGAGGAACACTTGTAAAGTCTGTCTGACCACCAGAGGGCCACCAAGAGAATGGACAAGTCTGGAACAAACTCCTGCCTAAAACACACCCCTCATTCTGTCAAGGAAACAATTGTGTAGATTACTAGAATATGAAAAATATGGCCTTTCAGAAACTGGAATCTTTGTTTAAATGACAGTACTATAGTTGCAAAACTGTAATTCTGTCAGTAAAATACAATGTAGCCTACGAATTTAGATTCAATACATTGTCATTCACTAACTGAATTCTAATTATCATTTCACTTCAACAGTGACTGGGTATTTTATAATTTAAGAAATTATTATTAAGTTTTGATGAGATAAATGGTATTGTGGATGTTTTTTGTAAGCCTTTAGCCTTTAGAAATATGTTTTAACTATATATGGATAAAAATGAGATACTGTTCACAGTTTGCTTCAAAATACTTCAAGAAGGAAGAAGTATATGGGGAAACAGATTAAATAAATATGGCTATGTTCATTATAATTATCCAAACAACACAAAATATTTTGCATACTATCTGTATACTTATGTAATATAACTTTATATTTAAATGACATAGATAGATGGGTAAAGGCTACCCTTTACCCATAGATAATTGATAACCCTCAACTGTAAATAATAGCTAGATTTGTAGGATAGGATTACAGAAAATTTTTATCTTCTTTAAGTCTTTTTGCATTTTTCATAACAAATATGTGTGAATAATATAACCAGAGAGACGCTATAAACACAAAGTATTAAAATATTTTAAGTATTTGGAGACATTAAAAAATTGTATAAAAATGAATATATGTATACATAGCTACATCCATTTCCCTCTCGTATGTTATAGAATGTGGCCTTATTAAATCACGGCTGGAATTTAATGATGGGTTAGATGTTTCATATGCAAACTACAGGCAGATTCCTTCTTTCCTCCAAGTATATTTATGCCTTCAGGTTTTCTTAGAATAGTAGTTTTCAACCAAGGAAGATCCCTCCCACCCAGGGGATATTTGGCCATGTTTGGCAACATATTTAGTTGTCACAATCTGGGGGGAAGGTGCTGCTGGCATCTAGTGGGTTGAGTCCCCGGATGCTGCACAACATCCTACAATGCACAGGACAACCTTCACAACACAGAACTTTCCAGCCCGAATTATCAATAGCACCAAAGGTAAACAATCCTGCCTTAAAGTCATGTGATTTCAGAGCTGGAAGCAGTCCTAGTTCTACATAATACCTTCATATTTGAGATCAAATGCTAGAAATAGCTTTTTTCCCTCAATAAGTATAAAGTCAAATACTATCTGCCAGTGAATTAGACCTGAACCAAGGAAAACCATGTTGAAACTAGCTCACAGTAAACATTTCTTCTGAGATTTATACTATTTTGTGGTATCTAGAGACCTCAAGTAGGAAGATGCTGAACTCAAAGATATTAGTATTGTTAATTTTGGCCTTTCTCTTGTGCAAAGTATTCATCAAATTTATGGAAATTAATACAGACGGTACTTGCTACAATAAGAAACCTCATCCTTGCTCCAGAACTTGGCTCAAAATTTGTTGTTCAGTTAGACATGTGGAAGGAGATTTTCCTAAGAAGATTTGTTGTGAACGTCCATGGCCATTTGTAAACATGGGAGATCGATTCAGAGACCAGTTTTTCAGCAGTTTTAAATTGAACTCTCCCAAAATTTTTGACATTACACGAGAGCCTCCACAGAGTTGTACAGTGGAACAGAAATAACAAGGCAAACCTACTGTACTTAATGTTAGAGAAATAATATAAGTATTTCCAAACCTCAGTATTGCCAACATAATATCATAACAAAGACATACAGTTTCAATACATTAGTGATTTATGCACGCATTTTAAATAGTCCCTCATGTAGAAAATCAAGCCCAAAACACCCCTCAGAGATCCATGGATCTGAGCATGGAGCTTCAATGGCTGCTGACATCACAAAAATAGAGGTGATCAGACATTTCATGCCTCCATTTGAAAGAATGCATCATATCCATGTGTCTGCCCTTACCTTCCCCCACCAACAAAACAAAACAAAACTTGAATCTAATCAAGTTTCTAACTATCAATTTACCCAAAATCCAGTCAATTAGAAATCCTATGGATCAAATTACCTGTGTCCTTTCATAAATAGGTTGCAGGAAATAATTTCAAAAGAAGTGAAGATGGAGAAAATGTTTAAATGAAAAAGACTTAAACAGCAGGCAAAAGACTTGTAGCAAGCAAAATAAACCCTGGTGTTTAGGAAAACACATCTGGGTGATAAAGCTGTAAAAAAAATGAAACAAAGCGATTCAAGTCCAGCAGAGTGGTTTCATTTAGGAAGGAAGAAGAGAGGTCTGTGGTTGAGACAGAAAACCTGGAAGGTCTCTTGGGCAACTGTCGAAAGTCTATTTCTTAACCTGAGTGATAGACACAACATAACAATGCATTAAGTTCTACATGTGTTTTATGCAGTTTCCTATATATTTTATAATACACATTTTTTTTATTTTGCAATACATATTTTACTAACATTTTTGTTTTGTAACAAAAATTATTTTCTATAAGCAAACCACTAATATTTGCTTAAACGTCTCAGGTTATCTTATACATAGCATTGAGGGAAAGGCATCTAAAAGTCACATGCAATGCGCATGGTATCAGAGGGTAGGCATTGCCCACTCAGATGACAACATGGAAGCAGGATTTGAATTGAATGCTCTCAAACTACACTTTCAACACACGGCCTTTGCCTCACATTCACACACGCTTACCACCTTAACTGACACAAGCTGGAAAAAAGATGACTTTCTCATACAAAAGTTAGGTATTCCCATAATTGTGGGGTTTACTCATGATTTCTATGACAGTTTACCACCATTGGAAACACGTATCTCTAATCCGTCATGTGTAACGATAAGTACTACATGTTTAGCAAAATTACATTTAACATTTCATTAAATATACACAGTCAAATGGGTGACATTTCAAAGGCCCTAGTGACTGGTCATGTGCTGGAATTGTTTAGATAAGTTACTCTGATCGCGTTGCTCATTTGTAGCCAACGCTCAATTATCCATGGGTAGCTTATACACGTGAGACACTGCATTAAAATTCACATCAACAGTCATTGCTTCTAGTTTGCAGATGTGAGTCTGGGGGGATGCTTTAGAAAGCATCTGCTTTTTTGTACCCTGTTTCACAGATGAGGAAAACGAAACTCAAGACTTGGCCAGGGTCAATCATCTGATAAAAGGCAAAAAGATGCACCTAGAATCCAGTTCGCTTGATGCCAAGACCAACGTCACAGCCACCAACAACTTTTGAACAATATGCACACTCTGTTCTTTTTCAGGTTTTTTAGGATCTTACATGTTTTTAGTGATTTTTGCATCACACATATTACTTGTGACCCAGAAATACTACCACTACTATGTGGAGGAAAACTGTGCTTCAAAGGAAAAACACACATTGACTATAGCACACCCCTTTCCAATTTAAAATTTTGATTCTATTTTACAACTCTACACAGTGTGCATTCAGTTGTTCTCCCTTCTCCACTGTGGAAGAGGCTGGTTTTGCCTGCATTTTCACATTCATTTTAATATTTTCAATCTATAAATGCATCTATTCTTTGGATTCTTTTTTTAACTTATAGTATCTGTTTAGTTCCCTCATTGATTAATGAGTTAAATGAAATTTAACACATGTTCATTTTTATATCTGTATGAAACTCATGATTTACCTGTTTGTTTGTTTTTTAAAGATTATCTTTCAACAGTTACTGCTACTACTACTAGTATAACAATTTCTACTACCAGAAATACTAATACTATTGAAGTAACAAGAGGTTTTGCGTTATCAGAAGTTCACCATATTCTCCAAATTGGGTGAATATTTCACTTGCACTAGAATGTGAAATCTTCACAAAATTCCTAAGAGGTAGGTACGTCCTCGTACCAACCTATTTTACAAATGAGGAACCTGAGGCACAGAGAGCTCAGTTCACCTGCTCCAGGTAACACAGCTGGTGTCATGCCTTGACCTTGATGCCCAGTTGCATCAGACTCCAGAACTCATATTCTTATTCATAACACCATATTGATTGTCAGCACAACCACTTAAGCCAAATTATTTTCCCCACTAGAGAATGGAAGCAGAAATACTGACTATTTAGAGAGAAGTTGGACAACTTAAGCTAAGCTGATGTTTTGTACCAGTTTATTATATGACTGTTCTTATATCTAGCCTGAAACATAAAACTGAATCTGGGTGGGGATAAGGGGGTAATCAGCACTAGGTCAGGACAAGGAAGTCAAATCTATTTAACTCTTCCAACGTTTATTTATATGTTTCGATCATCATATTAAAAATATTTTGAATGCCTAAGGTACCACAAGAAAAAAATATTCTCCATGTGGCAATAAAAAAAGTGTTAGAATTTTGCTATCAGAAGTTATCTATTTTCTAATTTTCCTCATTGTTAAAAATTATGATTAGACAATATTACCAAATCCAATAAAATATAACTAAATTAAACACAAATGCACCCCTATGTATCCAACAGAGACACTTTGTAAAGGGTATTTGTAAATATTTTCAGACAATAAAACAATATGGCGCTTTCTGACCTCATTATTTGTCCTTATTAACCTTTGCGGCATTGCCCATCTTTTGGCCTTTTACTTTTCCTTTCTGAATCTTACCAGATTTTTCCATCTTCTAGACTATCATGGAATTCTTTCATGTTTTCCTTTTTTTTAACTGATCACATACCACCTTTATTTATTATCAGAGCCATTTCCCCCTGTAGTTTTGCCTGCAGGGCACTAGGCAGAGGACTAAAAAGTGATGTGGTAGCTTCAAGGCATAGATTCAATTCTCTCATGTATCCGCTAATGGAAACATTCTCCCAGTGAGAATTTGGACCTCTAATTTGTCAGAACCTAAGGTTGAGATGATGAGAAATACAAATCCACACATGGATTATTCATTAAGAACAATGATGAGAGAGGCTAATGCTACTTCCACCATCATTCCCCGACTCATGTGTTCTAGCTATTGGGTCAGCATATGTCAGTCATGGATTCAACACACAGCCCACACTCTGCAAAGGGTTTTCCCTGAGGATCACTGAGGCTTTTTCCTATACTTATCTTCTCAATCTCATATTCCATTGTTCATCAAGTGTGACACATTTTGCCTCCTAAATATTCCTCACACTTAATCGCAGTATCACTATTTTATTTCCAGTCTTTATCATTTATTTGGCCTTTGCAATGCATCCTAATAGTCCTTTTCCTTCTCATCTCTCATCCATTTTCAGTGCTGCCAATAAGAATGATCCAAAAGAAATGCCCTTCACCCCGATTTCTTTCTGGACCTGCTTCTAATCTCTATTAGCTTTTTACTACATTACTCATGATCCTATCCACAGCTTCAGCTGGCTTTTCAAAATTGACCACTGGCATTCCTTCCTGCTTACTTTGGCAACATTCAAATCCTCCCTCTGGCTACACTGCCTCGTGCTGTCCTAGTGTGGTCTAGACCTGGACAAGGACAGCTACGTCTGGACTGGACTCCTGTGCATAACCCTCTTGCCAAATGTGCCCTGGTCTGCCAAGAAGGATCTGGACAGTTCATACCACTGAACTGGATAAGTTCTTTCATACCATGGATGCTGTGTATATGCCATTCTGTCTGTTTAAATGCCCTTCCCTGCTTCCTAGTTGCAGGATCAGTAGTCAAGAATCAGCTCATATATTGAGCTGATTCTCAATATTCTCTATAATGAAAATACTAAGGCTATCCTATACTGCCTGACACATATCAGTAGTATAATAATTGTCACCTTAATAATAACACAACAGTAACACAATAACATAGCACTTATTAAATGCCTATTGTATACTTGTCTCTGTGTTAATCGCTATCCTATGTGAACCAGTAAAACTATGGGTTTCTTAAGGAGAGGAGCCCATTCTCTTCTTATTCAATGTCTAACAAACAGTTTAAGTCAAGCCTTCATGATTGGTGTTCATAAATAATTGCTGAACTTAATCACACTGAATTGTTTGTGACACTTTCAGTTAACCATCTTTCTTTCTACATGGTTAACAAAAGAGTAATTCTTTCATATTAAGTCACTTTACACATTAAAATTTCAAGCTTAATTCTTGCCAGGGATTCATGCTTCCAAACTGGTTTCAGTCTTGCATAACGGTTGCATTGACCCTGATTGTAGCTTTTTGTCTCAACAATAACAGCTTCCCGGGCAACAGAAAGAACTTTCAAACTTGTTAGCTCAATAGGGATTGGTGAAGGTGAGGGCAGAGGCCAGCGGGCAAACACCCCCTTCGCACTTGGCACATGGAGTGTTTGCTGTCCTTTCTGTTTTGTATGCCAGGGCCTCTGTTTAACTGAGTTAAGGATTAAAGTATTGAACAAGCAAAGAATTGCTCAACTCCCTGGGCAGGTGGGTCTCATTCAGTATTTGACAGGTAAGTCTGTCATTTGAGTATGCTCTGTATTTGTTGGGAAATCTCAGTATGGCCTGTGTACAAAGTCTTTTCTGCTCACCAGAGTTTAAAACACTTAGTAGTCTGCTCCTGGAAAACTAAGAGCCTGCCTTGCCTCCCACATTGAAGCCTGAAACAAATTAAGTTTCCATCTCTCCCCTTGCTATTTGGGTTTTAACAATCTCAAAAGCAGTCGGGTAAACAGGCAGACAAGACTCCACTTGAGTACAGCCCTATTTATAATCTAAAGCTAAGGACTTTATGGAATTACAGACCAGGCTGGGGCATGTTAGATCTATAGTAAAGAATCAAAGAATTGCAATTTAGAGGCGAGGGTAGGGCAAGCTAGTACTGCTGAATGAAAATGGATGCAATTTTCAACATGTCTTGATGTGAGAATGAGGTCAGAAAAGCTATGGTGTTCAGAAAGAGGTCTGTGTCACAGCAGAGTGGTAATGGGCCTATGTAAATTAAAGATCTAAGCCAGTGTGCAAAGCACGTTTTCAACAAGTAAATAATGCCATTTAAGGAAACTGATTGCTAAAGCAGCCTCATTGCCTAATATGAGCCTAGTCAATCATTCAACAAATATTTACTGCCTGATCTTGGAGCTGGCACTGCAATACACGTAATGTGATGGTGAGCCATAACCCCTGCCCTGGGGTTCCAATAGTTTTATAAAGAGCACTAGCAAAAAACAAATATAAAAATATATTTTTTTCAAACCTACAATTTGTAATAAGGGCCTGAAAGAATTTTTTTTTTATAAAAGTGTTGTGCTGTTTCTATTGATACAGTTACTTGGGCAAAGTGTACAAAAATACTTCTACTCTGATCAATATCTGTACAGTACTTATCCCCCAAAATTCTCTCTCTCTCTCTCTCTCTCTCTCTCTCTCTCTCTCTCTCTCTCTCTCTCTCTCTCTCTTGCGTGCGCGCACGTACACACACACCAGATCCCAAACCTTGTGCCACCTCATTCTGACGTCTGTCCCAACCACTAGTTTTGACTGCTTTGGACTTTCACATCTTTCAACATGGGAAACTGGAGGGTCTGAATTTTATTTATGAAGGACACAACTGCCAATTAAAATATGGTTCTAAGCTTAGAGTTTACAAGTTTAATTTGTCTAGCTCAAGATGATATAAATCACATAAAGTAAATGACTGACCAGTTTTCCTATTTCATTTAGCCCACGTAACCATGGATTCTGATTGCATATTGTTGGTAATAATTATAATGTCACCTTCACACCGACTGTAGTAACTGTTAACAGGCTGCCAAAAAAATATTATATAGGAAAAAAAATGAAGTGGAAATGACATGAAGTTATAAGAAACAAAATCATCATTAAAAGATAAAAACCTAAGAGTACATGGGGACAGAGTCCTAGAGAGCAGTTTCCAGTCTCTCTGCCTTATGTGGAAAGGTGCTGGCTTGGGTAGATGAACATCAGCTGTGAATAGTTGGCCGTCAGCTGTAACCAGTTAGCCATTAGCCACTAATATAACTGCCATGGCTAAGTTAGCAGGTACAGATTGCAGCTAGCAGGGTTGGTTGGTTGGCAGAGAAGCGAACTGTGGATAGCGGCTAGCAAGTGCGGTAGGCAAGCGGATTACACTGTGGATCATGCTGATCCTACTTCCTGTGTCTCACCTGGCCGCCAGCAAGACCGGGGTGCAGGAAGACGCCTTGTTAGGGTACTGGCGGATGTATTCTTTTGTGTCTCAACCAGCCACCATCGAGAATATAGTGGTATGACTCCCCTATCTATGGCTCCATTGTTGTTCCTTTTTGGCCTCACCATGTCCTGCGTTCTTGTGTGGGTAGTGGGAGCTGAGTCCCTGCATTACAGAGTATCACATGCAGAATCAATCCCTGTTGAAAAAATGATCCATACATAATGTTAAAGAAAGATTATCTCTCAGACAGAACATTCCTGCCCATCCTCTCATCCAAAACAAATCCTAATAAAATCTGGATTTAAAAGAGTCAGGTGCCTAGCTGTGTGTCACACCTTCTGTGATTGTTCATGAGTATTTATCCTTATGACATTAGATTGTTAATTCTCCAACACAAATATCCATTTAAATGCTCTTTTTCATATACCATAAACATACAATCAGATGAATTGTGCCTTCCATTTCTTCAACTAGAAAAATTAAATAAAACCAACAATGGCTTTTAAAATTTTTCTTTTGCTCTCTTTCTTGGTTTTAAATAAACCTGTGATATATAGATTTGAATTAACTTGTGGGTCATGACATACTATCAACACTGATCCATGCAGGGCCCTCTTTTATTTTATTTATACTCATTCATTCATGTCAATAATTAACATCTGTGAACCCAATACCCATGACAAAACCTAGAACAATTAAAATTGTTTACACAAAATGGTTAGAGGGAGATCCAAGATGGTGGTGTAGATAAACACTGTGCATACTTCCTTCCATGAACACATTAAAATTACAACTAATTATAAAACAATCAACCTGGAGAACTATCTGAAGTCTGGCTGAACAAAAGTTTTATAAGTAAGGATATAAAGAAGAAGCCATATTGAGACTTGTAGGAGGGGCAGAGACATGAATGGGCCCAAAAACTCTATGTGGTGTTTGAGAACACAGAGGGATATCTTAGCTACAGAGGATCCCCCTCGAGGAGCAAGAGGCTCCAGTCCCACACCAGCCCAGAGTACGGCTTCTGGGAAGAGGACCCCCCACAACATCCATCTGTGAAAAACAGTGGGGATTCTGAATGACCGAGGAGGACAGAAGGCTGTGGAAAGCCTAGATGTCTTTTTAAAGGGCCCACGCACTCACTCACTCACAGGCACTCACCCTGGAATCCGTGGTTATCAGAGACATATAGGGGGAGGGGGGCACACCGAGGTGTGTGGCTTCAGAGTGAGGGCTGGAGGACAGTCTTCATGTTCCCTATGAGGGGTCCTTCTCCTCAGCAGCTGGCAGGTGCCATCTTTCCTGTGGTAAGCCTTCCCCCACAGGCTAAATATGAATCTGATTGGCTTGGTGAGCTCCTCTGCTACACCTTGCTGACTCCCTGAGACCCTGCCCCACCCAACTCTCCCGATGCTGGAGGCACTTTCTCTAAGAGCAGCCAGCACACCCTCACTGCATTCTTTCTTGGAAAACTATTGGAGTCTATGAGCCCCAGGCAGGCAACAGCTGGTCTTGGTGTGTCCTGGGAGTTTTGCTGAGTAGCTCCAGAATCAGCACTGGCACCAATCCAGAGTCTACATTAACCTGGTGACCACAGCTCTTCCCACTCCAGTGACTCCCTGAGACCCCTACTCACCCAATTCGCATATCTCACAAGGCTTTATCAGTGGCTGAACCTTAAGGCAGCAGCAGGTACCAACAGGCCTTGGGGTGTCTTGGTATTTTGTGAAGCTATGCTAGGCCCGGTACTGGTGGCAGACTTCCTTGGTTCGCAGTGTAGCTTTCCCCATGTGCCTCCATGGTTAGCACCAGCAGCAAACAACTGTGGATCACTTTGTAGCTTATACCAAGTAGTCCCCAGCCAGTCACAAGCAGTAAGTGATCTGGGCCTGCACCAGAGCCCCTCTCAAGAGGCCTAGAACTAACATACTTGGAGGTTGGCTTCAGACCAGAGCAGAGCACTGCCCAATTATCCCTACAGCTGGCACACACAATGGTGGTCTCAACAGGCATCAGAGCCCATTGGGGCTAATCCCACTCAGGGGTTAAGCCCCACCAGAGCAGCTTTTAAAATGTGGACATGGCCAAACCCCACATCCAATCATCCTGAGCATCAATCCCAGTCACTGATATGCCAATAGCAATCAAGGCTCAACTATAACAGGAGGGCACACACAACCCACACAAGGGACACTCCTGCAATACCTGGAGCAGGTGACCAGGAAGACTGTGTCAGGGCCCCACAGGGTACCTACTACTTAAGGCCACCTGGCCAAGATTGGGAGACATAAGAGATCTACCTAATACATAGAAAGAAACAGAGACAGCCAAAATGTGGGAACAAAGAAATACGTTCCAAATAAAGAACAGAAAAAAACTACAGAAAAGGAACTAAACAAAATGGAGGTAAGCAACCTATCAGATACAAAGTTAAAAACAATAGTTATAAAGATGGTCAAGGAACTTCAACAAAGAGATAGCAAGCATTAAAAAGGACATAGAAAACATAAAAATGAACCAGTCAGAAGTGAGGGAAATGTAACTAAAATGAAGAATGAACTAAAAGGAATCACTAGCAGACTAGACGAAGCAGAGGATCGAATCAGTGATTTGGATGACAAGGTAGCAGAAAACGATCAACCAGAGCAGCAAAAAGAAAAAAGAATCTGCAAAAATGAGGATAGTTTGAGACCTCTGGGACATCAAGTGTAACAACATCCACATCAGAGGAGTACCAGAAGGAGAAGAGAGAAAGCAAGGGATTGAGAACATATTTGAAGAAATAATGACTGAAAATTTTCCTAACCTAATAAAGGAAATAAATATACAAGTCCAGAAAGCACAGAGTCCCAAATAAGAGGAACTCAAACAGGCCCACACCAAGACACATTATAATTAGAATGGCAAAAAGTTAAAGACAAAGGGAGAATTCTAAACGCAGCCAGAGAAAGGGAACTAGTAACTTATAAGGGAGCTCCCATAAGATTGTCAGCTGATTTCTCAACAGAACTTTCAGGCCAGAAGGGATAAGCACAAAATATTTAGCATGATGTAAAGCAAGGACCTACAACCAAGATTACTCTACCCAGAAAAGCTATCTAGGATTGAAGGACAGATAAAGAGCTTCCCAGACAAGAAAAAGCTAAAGGAGTTCATCACCACCAAACCAGTATTATAAGGAATATTAGAGAGATTTCTTTAAGATGGAAAAAAATGTTCAAAATTATGAAAAATAAAATGTCAACATGCACATATCTATCAACAAATACTTTCAATATAAGTGGAGTAAATGCTCCACTCAAAAGACATACAATGGCTGAATGGATAAGAAAACAAAACCCTTACATAAGCTAGCTACAAAAGACTCACTTCAGATTGAAAGACACACAGATGGAAAGTAAAGAGATGGAAAAAGATATTTCATGAAAATGGAAACAACAAAAAGCTGGGGTAGCAATGCTTATACCAGATGAAATAGACTTTAAAACAACATCTATAACAAGAGACAAAGAAGGGCCCAGTAATTCCTCTTCAGGGTATGTATCTAAAGAAACCCAAATTCTACTTCAAGGAGACATGTACACCCATATGTTCATTATTTACAATGGCCAAGATATGGAGGCAGCCTGGGTGTCCATTGATGGATGAGTAGATAGAGTAGGTGGTACGTATATACAATGGAATATTGCTCAGACATGGAAGGGAATGGGTTCTTGCCATCTGCAGCATCTGGGATGGACCTGGAGGGTCCTGTGCTGAGTAGAGGATGTCAGACAGAAACAGACAGATGCCATGTGATTTTGTTTATATGTGGAATCTAAAGAACAAAATAAACTATCAAAACAGACACAACCTCATAGATACAGAGAACATATTGATGGTTGCCAGATGGATGGGGGTTTGGAGGTGAGTGAAAAAGGGAAAGGAATTAAGAAGTATAAGTTGGTTGCTACATGGTAATCATGGGGATGTACAGTATAGCATAAGGAATATAGTCAATAATATTGTAATAATTATGTATGGTGTTATATTGGTACTATATTTGTTTGAGGTGATAGATGAAAGGGCATTGGGGAGCAGGGTGAACAAGTGAAGGGATTAAGGTTTACAAACTAGTAGTTACAAAATAGTCATGGGGATGTAAAGTACAGCATAGGGAATATAGTCAATAATATTGTGATAGCATGGTACGGTGTCAGATGTTTGCTGGACTTATCATGGTGATCACTTCTTTAGGTATATAAATGTTAAATAATTATGATGTATACCTGAAGCTAACATAATATTGTATGTTAGCTATATTTTAATAAAATTCTTAAAAAATAAAATAAATTGGGGGAAAAGTTAATGGTTAAAAAAAGAAAACACATAAATTTTAAAAAGTTGTTTATACATATCCTCGCATTCTTTCTCTCTTGTCCTCCCGCCTACAGCTCCAACCCACGTTATCGATCATAGAGCCTTTTAATTTTCATTCCTGTGTTTTTAAATAATAGTTTTACTCCATATAGCATACGGTTAAGTAATATTTTTTATATTGAACTATTACATCACTTTTTTGTAAAGGCTATTATGTTATATACAACTTCTGAGATTTTTTTTTTCACTCAACAATAGGTATGATTAATCCATGTTGTATATAGCTGTGGTTCATTTATTTTCACCACTGTGTAATATCACATTTATGAATGATTTGTTTTATCTGTTCTCCCTTGATGGTTACTTGCATTTTATACAAAACATTTACTTCATTTTCTTTTTGTTATTATGAACAGTATTGCTCTAAACATTTCCTATATGTAGCTCATGATGCACATAAGCAAGGCTCAGTTGAAATTTTGTATAGGCGAGGGACTGATAGGTCATATGATTTGTGAATGTTCATTTTCACAAGATAATGACAAATTGTTTCCCTAAGTGGTTGTACCATTTTATTCTCTTACCAACAATGTATGACACATTATTAATCTACATCTTGCCGATAATTGGTTTCATCAAACTTTTAACTGTTTCAATCAAATGTATGTAAAATGACATTTCCTTGTAGTCATGATTTATATAATAGTAACCTAATTACTACCAAATTTAGCTATCTTTTCATATACATGTTGTCCAATGGCTTTCCAGTTGGTTTATTAGATAGACATTTGTACTAAGTGGCTTAATAGTGAGTAGTTGTTTCTGGGTTGGAAAGTCTTTCTAGCCAACCCAGAATATTAGCTTTTTCATAAGTAACACATGTATAGTCATTCTATGTATATACTTTGACCTGTATGGCTGATCTATTTGCCTGTTGTGTATTTATAGCTATACCACCTAGTAACTCCAAAATTTCCAGAGTGAATGTTGGTGAATCCCAAAAGCAAGGGATGTCCTCTGAATGTTGCGGATCTTTTCATTTATATATGGAAATCAGTTCCAACTTGTCGGAGGTTTGTGTGAATTATGGAATTGAATTATGTCAGATGGAGGATTTGCTCTTTAGGTGGGTGAAGAGTTTTTTTTCAATGTCTTCAAACATGTCTATGCTCCTCTGGGGACTGAGACATATAGATCTACATTAAAGACCTCACAAAAGACAATTTTCTATTTCTTTCCTGTTATATAGTGATTTATTTTATTCCTAGGAGACGTAATTTAGAAAAGAGCTTGAGCCGTCTAAAAACTCCTTAGGAAGCTATAAACCCCTGTTCTACTGACGTCATCATACTTAGGAGTAGCAGGAGACATCTACAATTCATTTCAATACAATTCATTACTCAACTGTGGAAATACCAGTTATTCCTCACTCTGTCCAAAGGGTTGTAGGGGATGGTCTGATATGTCACAGGTTTTTTCTTCCCTTGGCTGTTCAATACCAACAAACACTCTTACCTTTGCTAGGTAGAGCAGGAAGTAGAGAAGATAATTTAAAAGTCAGAATCATGAATCATGAGCGACAAGTTGTCTCCAGTCCAAATTTTAGGAATACCACCTTGCTTAATAGCCTCTGGCACCTCTCCAGGTAAAATTACAACATATTCATATCCTGGGTGATGATATGGCCCCACTGGGGAAAACTGTAGAAATTGTGCAGTCAAAACTCAATTACAAGTCTCTCAAAATAAAGAGCTTTCCCTTTTTGTAATGAGAATTTGCTATTATTTTTGGCAAAAACTGTAGGTAGATTTGTTTGGGAAAGTCATTTCTAATGTATTTTGCTATGTACTAAACAGCACAGGATTGTTTGATTGCTTTTCAGGGGGGAAAAAGATATTCCAGTTACAAATGATATATCACAGATTTACTGTAACTCAGTTTGAACAATAAGTAAGCCTTAGATTTCTTATATCTTTCATTGTATGTTTTTATGACAGTCAGACAAAAATAAGCCAAGCTTTTTCATTTAGTTGAATATCTTAATTTCTCCATTTTAACAAATGTAGGCTTTTGTGATTAGTCCTTGTGTAAGAATATTGCAATGCATAAATAGAAATTTAACCCTTTTGTAAATTGAATCATTTCCACAAATTGGTTATAGTATTTGTTTCCATTTAAAGTGCCCACTATTAATGTGCAACTTGTTTGAAGTTTTTCACATGTGTAACATGCTGTCTTCAGTAGATACAAAGAATATCGCACAGTGATGCCAGAGTGGGAAGTGACTGGAAGAGAAGAGAACCAGATCAGAGCATAAGTAGTCAGTCATAGCTATAAATGGAACTTTAGCAATGAAGCAACACCCTGCAATTATTCTTCAAAACACCTATAGTACAATCATATCTGAAAAATCGCACAAATTACTGACATACTAGTATGTGGGGAAGTATGCAGCAGGAACTCAGTGAATTCTGGCTTTCAGTTAAAGGACATATTCCTTAGCTTTTCACTCTCCAAGGTTAAATAGTACTCTCGCAGTTTTTAACCACTTAACTAACAAATACAGAGGGTGCCAAAAAAAAATGTATACACATTTTAAGAAAGGAAAACAATATTAAAATTGTAATACTCAATATATGCCAATAACAAAAGATGAATACAAGCCACATTTGACTTCTGCAATTACAAGAGGTGCTCAAAGTGGTTACCATCAATATCCAGACACTTCTGATTATGGCGAACTACTGCTTGAGCAATGTTGACCAAAGTGTCCACTTGTATACATTTTTTTTTGGCACCCCCCGGTATTTATTGAATATCTAACATGTACTTTGAAATCAATAAATAAATCCTATCCTCAAAGAACAATTTACACAAAAAAGAAAAACTTACAAATTTCTTTTTTTTTTCTTTTTTTTTTTTTTCACTTTGGGCATTCTTTTCTGTTTATTGTTTAGTTATTCAACAAACACTCATTCATCACATACTTAATGCAAGAAGTACCAAGAAGCTCTGTAAGGGATAAAAACATAAATGATATAATTTATGTCTTCTTAAAAGAGTTTAAAGCCTACTAGGGAAGGTAAATATATGCTAACAAGTAACCACAATGATAGCACTGAGTTTGGGGTTGGATAAAATGAGCTGATACATTTACAATATTCAAAACACAGTGACGGGGGAGCAGGGAAGGAGAATTGGATGAAGATGGTCAAAAGGTACAAACTTCCAGTTATAAGATAAATAAGAACTAGGGATGTAATGTACAACTTGATGACTATAGCTAACACTACTGTATGATATATTTGAAAGTTAGAAGAGTAAATCCTAAGAACTCTCATTACAAGGGAAAAAACATGATTTTTTTTAATCTATATGAGATGATGGATGTAAACTAAACTTATTCTTGTAATCATTTCATAAGACATGTAAGTCAAATCATTATTCTGAACACCTTAAATTTTGCAGTGCTGTTTCTCTATTATATCTCAATAAAATTAGAAAACAATAAATAATAAAACAATACACTTTAATATGAAATCAAAAAAAAAAAATACTCAGAACAGTGCTTGAAATACAGAAAAACTCATGAATGATTTATTACTATGATCATTTTACTAGTATTATTAGAGCTGGATCGACATAGATGTGTAAGAGTGTGTCAAATAGAGAAGAGAGAGAAAGTTTTGGCTTCTACCTACACATTACATCCTTAACTCTGTGTGTGTTTGTAGCTTCCACCTTTCTCCTAAACTTCAGATCTATATTCTCAACTTTCTATGGCCTCTCTTCCTGGATGACAGAATATAAGCAATAGTTGAGAGGAAGGCAAGAGAGAGACTAGACCATTAATAGAATATAGAAAGAGAAGACCAAGGATCTAACTTTGAAGATCCTCTAAATTTCAGGGAAATAGAAGAAATAAAAACTAAAGAAGAGAGCGAGAGCATGCAGGAAAGTAAAATATCACAGATGCCATAATGAAGACAGAGGCTTTATGGGAGAATGGAGACATGTATACAGTCAGCCTACTTCCTATGTGTTACAGGTGGAGGGTGTGTTTTGTCTACTTTGATGCACACCTAAACATAAGTGTGATATTTTCTAAAAGTCTCTGCAGCTCAAACATGTACAATACTAAAGTATCGTTTTTACCTTCCTAACCTAGGACATTTAATCACTTGTGGAACCTGTGGGATTATTTTAGATATACTTCTCCTCAGCACCAGCAGCCATTATATAGTGATTTAAAATCTGCAGACAAATCGACAGCTGGTGAGGGCATTGCTGCTTATATTGCAGAGCTGTGCCATCTGTTTAGAGAGCACAATTTGCAAGATTTCTTAGATAACATATTTCATGATCACCTCATAGGTGGGCTTCATGATAAATCCTAGACGTGACCTTGGTGGAAACAAAATTGGCATTTATCGTTGTTTTGAAAAAGTCCCTATCCAATGATATGATATTGTTACATATTATGGAAATTTAAAGAGATTTAACATCAATTTAAATATCCGCAACACATAGGCAGAATTCTTGATGTTGAGAGCTGCTAAAGTAAAATCACATAAGCAGAGATATTTTAGATATGTGACCTCCAACATCAGCTATTGTTAGGCTGTATTTACTTGTTTTTATTACTAGTTCCCTTTCACTTCTCTCTCAAAAGCTATATTGCAAAATTTATCTTCTTCTCAAAACTGACTTGATGTCTCCACCCTCAGCCTCGTGGACATATTCTAGTAGATCAGGATGGCTAGACCACAAAACAGCAGTTCTTTCCATCTTTGTCTCCTACTGCCTGGAGTGTATTTCATCCACTTGATCCTTTCGCCATTCCCTCCATTCTTAGTGAGAAAAGATTTCCTCTTTCTATTTAAAGTGCTCTTTCCTGTAAATTCCAATTTCTCCTCACACATTTTCACCAGTTATCCCTCATCTTGCTCCTCTTCTTTCCTCATCTTCCTTTTTTACCTCTGTTTCTTTCTTCCTATAATTCACGCTCTCCATCATCCTCTTTCTTTCCCTCTTTTCTTCTATCTCCTTGATATTTTTCCTCAAATTGATACACATTTTTTATGTCAACATGGAGAGTTAAGTCTCTCCAATCTTGAATTGAAAAAATAAAAATGCCTTGCTGTGACCCATACTCCCCTTTACCTCTACCTTTATTGTCAGACTCTTTGAAGATTCTTCTACTACTTGCTATCTCTACTTCCTAATAAGCAATTTCTTCCTTACCCTGCTGTCATCTGGCTTTTGTTCCCTGACTCCATTGGCACTGCTCTTACAAAAGTCACCAAGATCTTTAGTATCTCCAAAGACAATGGATAATTCTTAGCTCTTATCTGACATAACTGTCTGTAGCATTTGACCCATTAGCTTCTCCCATTCTGCCCTCTCTGTGTCTCTGAAGCACCATGCCGTGCAGTGCTTTGAATCTTCATAGATATCAGGCCCTCTTGTCTTTCATTTGGCTTTACTTTCTTCTCCTGTCTTGGTTTGACTGGTGTTCTGGTCCCAGAAAAATAGAACAGACTCATTAATTCTATTTTGTACTTGCACAGATCTGCTAATATATTCAATGTTCTTCTATCACAACTATTATATTCTGAACTCTTGCCTTTAACAAAGGCATCTAAACAGCACATGGCAGACCCCCAAACCAGGGAGAGACACAGAAAAGAATGTAGGAATTGATCTCTGTGCTACAACTACTGATGCTGAATTTATTACTCTTAAGTAAGTAATTATGATATGCTACTTGTTTGGCTCTCCATTCAGGGTCAGTAGCAATAAAATGTTGAGAAAGTATGGTGCAATTGGGGGTCCTCATGTGGTTTGTTATGATTGGCATCTGGAGTTCAAAGCAAGGAATAGTGGGAGGAAAGGATGGACAGGTAGAAAACAGCCTAATGATAAAGAGCTGTGCATGTTATGTGGAGACAGACAGTGGTTCTGTGACTTATAAAGAAACAAACAAAAACATATGAAAGTTCTCAACAGACAAAAATCTCATAACCAGAGATTCTGAATCATTAGGTCTGAGTTGGGGGTCAAGTAAAAGCTCTCATGTAATATTGAAGAAAACCTCCTGTTGAGAACCATTATGCTAAGGAGTCTGGATTGTAAGGGGAAAATTATATAACGAAGATAACTGACATAATTAAGAATCCATGACTACTCACTTCCACAGGGCTCTCAGCACCTCTTAGCAATCTATCCACATTTTTCCAAATAGCTGCTACTCTCACTCTGTAAGCTGCAGCCATAAGATACAGACCCTCTCATTTTGCCCCAACCAAATTCACAAACTATCACATCTGCATCATTCCTATCCTTTTTTTTCCATCCAGTAACTATAGAATTAGTGTCCATTCCCTTTCTAAGACTCATCTATCCACCTGTGTGGTGGATGCCATTACCCTCTCTCTCTCTGTGTGTCTCTCTGTCTCTCTGTCTCTCTTTGTCTCTCTCTCTCTCTCTCTCTCTCTCTCTCTCTCTCTCTCTCTCTCTTCTTTGGTAATAGCCTCTTATGCTTGATTCTTCATATTCTCTCTCTTTTTTCTACTAGACCCTTCTTATTAGCATACCAAGGTTCTAGCAACTCTAGACACCTTAAAGAAGAGGAAGGGGAAGGAGGAGAAGGAGAAGGAAAAGAAGAAGAAGAAGAAGAAGAAGAAGAAGAAGAAGAAGAAGAAGAAGAAGAAGAAGAAGAAGAAGAAGAAGAAGAAGAAGAAGAAGAAGAAATTGAAGAAGGAGAAAGAGGAAGACCCATGACCTAATAGCCCTCTCTAGTTATTATCTTTTCTCTTACCTTCACAGCCAAATAACTTTAAAAGTTGTCTTCTTTCTATCTCTCATTCTTATCTCTCTTAGCACACTACTAAAACTACCACTGCCAAGATCAGAATGGTCAATCATTGGCTAAACATAATAGATATTTTCCAGAACATATAGACCTCTTAGCAGAAATTCAATACAATTGATCATTTCTTCCTCTTTGAATCTTTTCTCTTGGCATTTAGGTCCTCCTAGTTTTCCTCCTATTTCTCTTGAACCTCCTTGCTATATGAGGGTTTAATTATAATGTTTCATCACATGCTTTCCTTTTTCTTCATGCTTATTATTATAACTAATTGATAAACATTGATTACCTTAGTTACTACTACATCAGTGATAAAAGAGGGACATTACTAACAATTTTACAGAAATAAACAGGATTATAAGGTAAATTAGATTATCCAGATAAAATCCTAGAAAAGCCCAAATTTGTAAAGCTGACTAAGGAAGACACAGAAAATATAAATAGGTATATAACAAGTAAGGAAATTTAATTAGCAATCAAATAACTTTTGACAAAGAAAAGTCAGTTTGTTTGTTTTTTTTTCAAGTTGCAAATATTTTATTTTCTTATTCATACAGTGTGAAGTTTTCTAAAGATCCCACAGCATGACATTTCATGCAGAAGAAAAACTAAACATTCAACATAAACCACCCCACCCCCACCCCCACACACACACTGAAAAAAAGAGAAAAAGAAAAAAACCCTCATTCTCCAGTAAGGAAATAATGTTTGCACTATTTTTTCTGTAACGCCAGCCAAGATATGCACAAGCAAGAGAAATAGGTCTACATGACTTCACAGGTGAACTAAATCAAACATTTAAAAGTTAATACCAAAACCTCTTCCACAAAACAAAAGAGGAGGAAAAACATCCCCGCTCTTTCCATGAAGTCAGTGGTTCAGTGATATTGAAACCACATAAATACATTACAAGAAAAGAAAATTATAGCCCAATATTCTTTATGAACATGGATGCAAAAACCCTCAATAAAATGCTAGCAAACCAAATCTAGCAACATATAAAAATAATTATATTCCATAACTAATGGAATTTATCTCAAGAATGAAAGGCTGATTTGACATCTGATAATCAGCTAATGTAATATACCATGCTAATAGAACACAGGACAAAAGCCACATGTTCATCTCAACAGAGGCAGAGACAGCATTTGATATAATCTAACAGGCTTTTTAACTATCACAATTTTTAAAAAATTGAAAAAAAAGAAAAGAAAAACTAGGACTACAAAGAACTTCCGTAACCTGACAAAAGGCATCTATGAAAAACCCACAGCTAATACATTTAATGGAGAATCAATGAATCCTTCCCCCTAAGATCAGGAACAAGACAAGGATGTCCATTCTCACCATTTTTATTCAAAATTGTACTAGAATGTATGCCCAGAGTAATTACACAAGAAATAAAATGCATACACATTGAAAAGAAAGAAGTTTAACAATTTCCATTTGCAAATAACATGGTCATATATATGATAGTGTAAAAAAATTCAAAGGAATTCATTAAAAAAATGATTACAACTAATAAACAAGTTTAACATTGTGCCTGGATAGATGATCAAAATACAAAAATCAATTGTATTTCTAAACAAAAGCCATGAATAATCCAAAAATAAAATTAAGAAAACAATTATAATAATAGCAAACCACTTATAATAATAGCAAAATGTATAAAATATCTAGGAATAAAATTTTAAAGCATAATACTTGTATACAGAAAAATATAAACTATTACTGAAAAATTAAAGAAGATCTAAATAAACAGAGCAACATGATACATTTATGGATGAGAAAATTTAACATCGTTAATATGTAATAATCTGCAAGTTAATGTACAAATTCAATGTAACCCTTATAAAATTTCAGCTAATTTTCCTTCCTGAATTGACAAAATGATTCTAAAATTCATATAGAAATTCAAGAAACTCAGAATAACCAAAACAATCTTTTCAAAAGAATGACAAAGTTAGAGGACTCCCACTTTCTATTTTCAAAACTTACTACAAATTTACAGTAATCAAGACAGTGGTACTGGCATAACATTAGACAGACAGATCAAAGGAACTGAACTGACAGTCCAGAAAATAAATCCTTAATTTATGGCCAATTGATTTGCAACAAGGTTACCACAATTCAATAGGCAGAGGACAGTATTTTTAACAAATGGTGCTGGGAAAAGTGGACATCCATTGCAAATGAATGAAGTTGAACCCTTCCCTTGTATCATATATAAGAAAGAATTCAAAATGGGTCACAGATCTAAATAGAAGAGCTTAAAACTATCAAACTGGAAAAAAACTTGGGAGTGTATCTCTGTGACCTTGGGTTACCAATGGTTTCTTAGCTATGACATAAAAAGCATAAGCAACAAAAGAAAACATAGATAAATTGCATTTCATCAAACTTAAAAAGAACACCATCTAGAATGTGAAAAGATAACCCACAGAATGATAGAAAATACTTGCAAAGGTTTTATAATACGAAATATATAAAGAACTCTTAATAATTCAATAATACAAAGGTAAATAACTTGTTATAAAATTAATGTTTGTGCCCCAAATTCATATGTTAAATCCTAATGCCCAATGTGACAGTATTAGGTGGTGGGGCCTTTGGGGTGTAATTAGTTTGTGAGGGCTATGCCTCATGAACGGAATTAGTGCCTTCATAAAGAGACCCCAGAGCACCCTCACCCCTTTCACCCTGTGATGCACAGCAAGAGACAGCCTTCTGAGAACCAGGAAGCAGGCCCACCAGGCGTCAAATCTACCAGTACCTAGGTTCTTGTACTTCCCAGTCTCCAGAACTGTGAGAAATAAACTTATATCATTTAAAAGTCACCAAATCTATGGTATGTTTGTTATAGCAGCCCAAACTAACTAGGACAGAATTTGGTACCACGAAGTGGGGTGCTGCCGTAACAAATGTCTAAAAATGTGGAAGTTGCTTTGGAACTGGGTAACGGAATAATTTCTAGGTGCGTGCTAGAAAAAGTGTACATTGCTGTGAAAGGACTGTTAAAGATGATTCTGGTGAGAACTCAGAAAGAAAAGTGGAGAGCTGTAGCACCTGCCTCAATTTTCTTGGAGAATATTTAAGTCCTCCTAAACAGAATGTTGGTAGAAAAATAGACAATAAAGTCTGTTCGATGAGTCTTAGGTGGAAATGAGGAACGCGTAATAGGACAATGAAAGAATGACCCTGAAGGTACTTTAGAGATCATCAAGGCTGTCCCTCCCACACAGGTTCACAGCTGGAAAGGAATTTGCCTCAAAATAAATCTTACCTCGAATCCCACCCATATATAATTTATTTATAAGGTATTTATGAGTATATTACAACTTGGACTTAGACTTTAAAGTTGATGCTGGAATGAGTTAAGTGTTTTGGGGTTGTGGAATATAACTAATGTGTTTTGTATGTGACAAGGACATGGCTTTTGAGGGACTAAGAGCAAAATGCTATAGACTGAATATTTGTGCTCCACCCCATTCATATTTTAAATCCTAACACCCAATGTAGTGGTATTTGGAAATGAAATCTTGAACGTGATTAGATCATGAGGGTGGAGCCCTAATGAATGGGATTAATATCCCTATTAAATAAAGCCCAGAGAGCTCCCGCAGCTCTTCTGCCATGTGATACACAGCAAGAAGACAACGTTCTATGACCCAGGAGAAGTCCCTCACCAGATATGGAATCTGTCAGCATTTTGCTATGTACTTCCCAGTCTCCAGCACTGTGAGAAATAAATTGCAATTATTTATAAGCCATCCAACCTATGGTGTTTTTCTTACAGCAACCTAAATTGACTGAGACATAACCCAACTAAAAAATGAGCAACAGATTTGAAATAGACATTTCTCTAAATAAGGTATATAAATGGCCAATAATGCTCTACATCATTAGTCATTAGAAAAATGCAAATCAAAACCACAATGAGATACTATTATATTTCACACCCATTAAAATGGCTAAAAATCAGACAATAACAAATGTTGATAAGGATGGGGAGAAATCAGAACCCTCATAAATTGCTCATGAAGATATAAAATAATGCAGACATTTTGGAAAACTGTTTGGAAGTTCCTCAAATGGGTAATCATGGAGTTACCATAAGTGCTAGCCATTCCAGTATTAGATATACCCAAAAGAAATGACAAGGTATATCCACACAAAAACTTATTCAAGAATGTTCATAGCAACATTATTTATAATACCCAAAAAGTGAAAACAATCTCAATATCCATCAACTAATGAATCAATAAAAAATATGTGACACATTCATGGAATGGAATATTGTTTAGTGATAATAAAAATGAACTACTGATACATACTACCACATAAATGAGTTTTGGATACTTTATGCTAAGTGAAAGAAGCAGTCACAAAAGACTACATATTGCATAATTTCATTTATTTGAAATGTCCCAAATAAGTAAATCCATGGAGACAGAATAGAATAGTAATAGTTCCCCAATTAGTATTCTGGAGAACAGGAATAAAGAATGATTGCTAATGTATATAGATTGAGATTTCTTTTTAAAGTTTTGTAAATGTTCTAAAATTAGACTGTAGTGGTGTGTGTACAACTGAATATACTAAAACAAAATTAACAGTGAGACAAACAAACAAAACCAGAAACAATGACAAACCTTTCAAAAACTAGGACCAATACCACAATATTTCAAAGAGCTGAGAAAAAAGCAGAAACTTTATTTCAAGGCATCTAGGGTGAAATCAGCTAATACAGGCCCAAGCACCCAAGGAGAGCACAGTAAAGCTAAATTGAGGATTCCAAGTTGCTTGATCTGCCAAGATCCTTCTGAGATCATAACATTCATCCCTCTGCACCATGAAATCAAGCCCAGATAACCAGGCCATTTTCACTGCTGCTTTTAAAGCCATACAGAAAAAACACAGTTTTATAACCTCTTCTGATTATGGTTACTTGTTCCAGGTGGGACACTGAGAGGCAGGGGCAAGAGTTCCTTCTCTGAGCCTTTATAATCAAGACATTGAGTACTCTGATAAGCAGCTCTTGTGAAGACATGGTGGCAGGACAATAGAGGAAAAAGAGTAAATGCTTCAAAGGAGAGGACTCAAGGACAGTGAGCAAAATTCAGAAGGAAAGATGAAATAATGCCATTTGCAATAACATGGATGGATCTTGAGATTATTATGCTAAGAGATTATTCTGTTAGTCAGACATAAAAAGTCAAGAACCATATGATTACACTGATATGTGGGATACAAAGGTGAAAACAACAAAGGAACAAGACAAACAAATGAAGAAACAAAAACGCATAGACACAGACAATAGTTTAATGGTTACCAGAGGGTAAGAATGGAGGTGGGTGGTAGATGACAGCAAAGGGGATCCAATATATGGTGATGGAAAGAGAACTGACTCTGGGTGGTGAACACACAGTGTAATATACAGATAATATATTACAGAATTGTACACCTGAAACCTATGTAACTTTACTAACCATTGTCACCCAATAAATTGTAATTCTAAAAAAAGAAATTCAGGAGGAGTAGGAAGAAGAGAGTAAAGACAACAGCAGGCAAAAGAGTACTGGGGCAAGAGACAATGAGGATAGAATAGTGACCAAAGAACAAAAGTACAAATCAAAGAAACTTTGATAAGGCTGAAAAGTTTAGAGAAGAGAGGAGAAAAATGGGGGGGGGGGGAATAATGGGGGGGAAAAAAGAGAACGAAGTGTTTTTTCCTTTTAACACTCTCACCTTTGTTTTCTTCCAAATATTGATAAATGGGGAGAAAAGTAAGACATTTGGCCCTGCCATTTGTTCTTTGTTCCACCAGCAGAAAAGGCACTTTAAAATGCAGTACTCAGAGTGATGGAAAAATATACAGAATTGAGTTAGCAATACAGTAGTTCAATCCTCTATAATACAGTAATCCTGGAACAGAGGAGGTAAATTGCTTATCATTGTCTCAAGAATTAGCTAATAAATGCAAAATATTATCTTCTATCTATTTATAAGGAATATTAAGGATAAAAATAATCATACAAAATAAAACAAAAATGCACATAGTAAAATTTGTTATTGAAAATTGACAGAAGCAAAACTTTTTGATAAAACTTCTATCTGCAAAATTTGATTTAGAATAAATGGGCTTGATAGATATAGTGTCCATCAAACAAATTTTCTGATTGCAGATGCTATAATTGTTGGTATGAATTAAAAACTTGACACAAGAACTAATTTTTATTGAAAGTTTTACATAGAAAATAATGATTCTGATGAGAATATTTTCAGCAGAATAAAAGTGATTGTTTAAAAACAAGGATGAATTGAGTACTAGGTAGGAAGTTGATTAAGGAATTAAATTGGCTGAATGGGAAAAAAATCCCAGTGCAAATACCTCTTGTCCGAGTACACTCTTCTCCACGAGTTCTGGAGACATTTCTGAATGTGTATATGCTGACACATAATGAGCCCCGTGTATCTATTTCTGAGGAAGCTTGATTTAGTTGTTCTTCTGATCAACAGTATGAATTCAAGAGACTAAGCAGCCCATGTTCCCTGGGCTGGGCTTGAGGAGGGAGCAGATGAGCTGATAGGTTTTTCAGCCTCTAATTTTTGTGACTAATATAGAGGTTCTGTTCTGAAAGTATCTGGATCTGGCTCCCATTCCAGTTTAACTAAGCAAATTTGGAACAAAATGTACTCTTTCCCAAGAGCCAGGCCCTCAGAACTATCCTAAGGATAATTTTGAAAGGCATAAGCAGAGCAAGAATAGTTGAGAGTGGCCATGAAGTTTGCCAAAGGCCTGAAGAAAATCAAAGCGGCCTAATTAAACTCAGGAGTGGGGCTAAGTCCGGAAGTGTTCAGCGGGGAACTCTTCCTACTCCCTGCCTTAATGTTTCCCAATGGACAGACCCCCACTAGCGAAATAGTCCTGTCTCTTGCCCTTGCCCTCTCTCACTCCTCTTTACGGAACTAGCAAATTGAAAGAAGGAAATGGGAATGTTCTTCTCAGCTCCCTCCTGTAACTCTCTTGGAAAGCCAGTCTTCCCTCAAAAAAGAAGCAATCTGTGTGTCTTGTTGCTGTAAAATTTACAGCATACACTCCTCCGGCCACTATTTCCTTGTCAGGAACATTACGATTTTTCTACCTCTCCCTGGAGACCAAATTGAGAAATCTTTCCCTTCCGGGGGCATACAGTTAGTAAATCCATTGGCCACATATGTAAGCTACGTTCTCCAATGGACCTTTGTCTGAAATAACGCTAATACGTTGATGCTCCTCCCAACTCCCATTTCTTAGGTTGTTCCAGACTTGGGCAGGGAAGAGGGGAGTGTGATTCATCGCCTGCTAAAGTTTCAACATAAACTCCAATTTCCCCTCTTCTCCCTCTTTAGCTATTTCCTTTCATGGAAACCTGTGGAATTCTTGTTTACAGTTTGAGTATATGTATCTTGTGTTCACTTGTTTTTCTCCTTATTTTTAGACAAAGGAACTAAAAGCAGGAATTTGTGATGCAGTTAGCATTTCGGAGATCTTGTAGAATGTGAAAGCCACACTGCTGCTTTAAGTTTAGAGGACACAAATTTTATGATAATAAAGAGGGATATGAGCAATGAAAAGAAACTAAGGTAGGTAGAGAAGGGAGACGTGTTTACTGGGGGCAGACTTATTTCATGTAGCAAGGACATTTGAAACAAATAGGACATATTTTAACATGTAATCTGTGTGTGATTTAAAATAAGCAACATTCTCTTGAATATATTTTCTCTTAAAATCTTAGATCATACCCATATGTTGTTTTGTTGTTGTTGTTGTTGTTGTTAAATTGATCTCAGCTCTGAAAAATTAGTTTGAATCTCATGAAGCTTAACCTTTAAGTAAAATGGGTATTATTAGTAGAATTATTACTTTGCAAACAGATTGGTAGATTTCCTGTATTCCCAGACCATATTGGATTTACCAATAATGTAACGGAAGTGTATAAGGGAAGAGTATGTACCCCAGGGACTAAATTTCTACTTATGCTTATATTTGCTATTAATATCAATAAACACCAAAAGTTGTTACTGCAATTAAAGGCAGAAAACACTAAAAAAATCTTTGAGAAACAAAGGGAAAAACTTGAAATATGAAAATAAAGGATGCTTCTCTGGCTATATAGTCACCCCAGAGGAAATTGTAAAATGGGTTAAGTTTATCTCTCAGCTTTTTCTTCCTCTGGGTTCCTCTCCTTAGACACTTATAAATCTCATACCACACTTTCAGGACTTTGAACTTGGCCTATCTTGGCTGAGACAAGAGGAAGAAAGCATTCCTACCGCTTTTCCCCAAACACTCCAGTCCATCTGGCTTACTTCTACAGGCCCTTCAAGAATTAGCTGAAATGTTCCCTTTTCTGAGTTAGAGAAGCTTCTCTCTGTCATGTGTATACCCAAACAGGGAAGACCAGAAGGAATGCCTTAGCTCAAAGATAAACTGTGATTGTAGGAAAAGTCTAAGTAGGTAGTTGCTCTCGTAACCTCGCTGTTACCACAGACACATTTGTCTGCTCTGCTTTTACTTGGCAATAGCCTTGTTCTATGATTCCATTCCAAGCTGAGAGAAACTGAAAGGAATGCCCTCTACGTGGATATTCCTCTTCAAAAGAGGAGTGTCCCTATTCCCTGAAAATTCTCCAATTGTTTTCACCTACATCCAATGCAAAGTTTCACTGAGATTGCTAACAGGTGCAGAACCAATTAACTGATTTGAAGTTTATCATCATCAGTGGCATTGTCAACAGACACTTAATGAGTGTCCCTAGAGCACTGCACATTGCACTAGATGCTAAGAGCTCATCTTCTTTCCCCTGGAGGACATTTTGATGAACAGCAAAATAGCTAAAATCTAGACATAAAAGAGAAAGGGCTAGACAAATGAAAGAAATTAATAATTGGTCCCTAAACAAAGAGCTGCCTGGACTTTTTCTCATTTCTCTTTAATATCGACAGTCATAAAGTCATTCAAATATATAAAGAGGTCTATTTATGCACACAAACTGAATACAGAGAGACAGAGGTGACATTATAGATTAAAAGTTGGTTCCCTCCACAATTACTATGTTGAAAACCCAATGTCCAAGGTGACAACACTAGGAAGCAGAGCCTTTGGGAATTGATTAGGTTCTGAGGACCCCTGCACTCAAGGATGAGTTTAGTGCCTTATAAAAGAGAGCTCTGGGAGCTCCCTCTCCCTGTCTGCTAAGTGAGAACGCAGAGAGAAGGTGCTGTCTGTGAACCAAAACTCAGACCTTTATCAGACACCAGTCTTCTGGCTCTGTGATCTTATATCTTCCAGCCTCTAAAGCTGTAAGAAACAAATGTTGTTTATAAGCTACCCAGTCAATGGTGTGTTTGTTGTAGCAGCCGGAATGGATGATGATGATATTGATGATGATGGTGATGACAGATCGATGAAAACAACACGCAGATGCACATAAAGACCTATAGCCTGCACAGAGGTATACTCGTATATGGCACACCTATGTTCATAGATTTTTATCTAGACCTATACACATAGACTAAACACATCTCATTATTCACTCTGAATATAATTAAGAAAAGTGGATAAAGCCTTCGATTTTACTGATTCAAATTGACTGAAAATCAAGGATTTTCCTAAAACATCATTTGAAGTTTTTAATTCAAATGTGAGCTCTATGGTTAGAAAAAGTGCAGTGATCTTGAATAAAATCCAGACCATGACAGGGACTGAGTGAAGAAACGTCAAGGCTAAATACAAAGAGCTAAGGAAAAGCATAAACTTAGACCTAATTTAACCTGTAAGCCCCAAAGTAGTACGGGATTAGTTAACCTAGTACCAATGAGTTCTCCAAAAGGGCTTCATCATTAGCCTGAATAATAGGAATTTAGTCAGCCCACAATTATTAGAGACCTAAACCATTGGTTAATAATAAAGTTTTCCCAAGCAGTATGCTAACACTGCACATATTTTAAACAAAATTAAACATTGGCACAGACCACATTTCCTGGGATACAACGCAGTGTTGCCTGCATAGTGTACTGGATAACTAAACAATCTTCATACCTAGTGGGTGATATATTTGTCTGCTCATTTAAGTGGCATACCTGTTTTAAGATGGGGTCTACTTAAGGACTGTTCAAAGGCTAGGAGTGCTGCCTAAAGATGGGGGTAGGTCCTAGAAGACCTCACGGTATATAATAAACATGTGAGCTGGTTCTTGAAGAGAAAGAGGTTAAGAGGAAGACCTGGAGGGGTGCTCAGAACTGTTAGAGAGAAAAATATCCCAGACAATGGGAATGCGATTAACAAATGCCTCCTGGAACAAGAAAGAGCGTGGTTTGTCTGAGGAACACAGAAGAGTTAAGAGTGGTTAGATTATAAAACACATGAGGGAGTATAAGATTGAAGTCTGAAAAATTATCCATTCCACCCTAAAAAACTAGATTTTCCACAGGCCTAAGAATCACATCTCTTTGACAATAGAGATCATGTGATACTCCTCACCCCCACAATTGTACAGTATTTAAAGTGTGATATTTTCACCTTGGTTAACAATGGAACATTCATCAAAATTTCAATGCCAGTTGGCAAAGCAAACACTGCCTTGCTTAAAAAACTACATAAACTATTTAAGTTAGAAAACTTTAAATAAATAAATACGTATTTACGTATCCCTCAAGAATGCTGCCTTTCATTTTCACCAATTTTTTTTCTATATATACTAAAGGACTAACCTCATTATAATTCCCAGGAGTATACTATCTTTCCTACTAAAGAGAGAGGGGAAAAGATAAATTTCCAGGGATGGTTTTGCACACAAATGACAGACACAGGTTTCTAAAAGACAGTTTCCAACTTGTTAATGGTTTTAAATATGCAACAGTTGTAATTCCTGAAAGAGATAAATATTCATGGAACAAACCATTTATATGTATCAAATGTATATTCATGAACAAATGGCTTCCCCTGTCTTTAATAGTGTTTGCTGTTCATTCAGTGAAGAATGGACCAAGCTTACCCTGACTGTTATTGCTGAGTCTCTACTGCTACATCTCCTGAATGTCAGTTCTGCAGTCCTTTACAGACTGCACAATAGCCATGCAAAACACAAAAATGTTCCCAGAATCACTGCCCACTCATTTCAGATTGGATAGCAGCACCACCCTGCACCAAGCATTAATGGCAGGTTTTATATGGCTGTCAAATTATTTTGCAGGAAAAGCATTCTACATTGAAACCTTGTGTGTCCATGTGTGTACTGTAATATCCATGGTTGACCCTCCTTTATCAAATATGCCTTGTTGCAGCACTGCCCTCCCAATAGGCTTTATTAAGAATCCTGGAGGGAGAATTTGCATACATTGAACAACATTCTCAGGTAATTGTCAGCATCCAATTGTCATGGCCCTGCTCAAAGTGTTCTATGCAGCATGGAAGCAAAGAATGGCAATGCATACTATTCAGCAGAAGTCTCTGTTATTCAGTAGGTGTCGGGGATGGTATGTGTTTTTGAAAATTGACATAATGTTTGATAAAACTGATGTTTGCTCCATTAATTTCTCCAGGAGGGCAGAAAGACTAGAACCAGGTGATGAAATGTGCCTTTTGTTGAATAAGAATAAAGACTCATCACAAGGTTTTAGGGCATGGTTCAAAGTCTGTTAAAAATAGTAGTAGTAGCAGTAGTAATATCATTTAAATTATAACATGCAGGTAAAAGAGCTATCAGCTTTGCAGACAGGGTCTCCCTGCTCCCTCTCTCAATTCTTGTCATCTCCTTGCCCTTTTTAAGGGCCACAAGAAAATAATTCCAACTCCACCAGAAATGCCAACTTTTCCCTTTCTCTCTTATGGTATTTGCTGTCCATCCACTCTAAGAGATGTGCTTTTAAGACCATTATGATAAACTAAAAATATGATTTGCTACCATTCCCTTCCATACTTTATTTTTAATAAAAATACCTAGTATCTGGATTTTAGTTTGCAAAGTTAAATTATAACTTCTCCCTCTTGGTAGCTTATACAATATATTGCACCAGAATCTAACTTGTCTTATAAAACATGAAATGATTTTAGCTTTTTGTGTTATGGGACTGAGATTGCATATAATAACCAGTGAGGAGGAAACTTTGTTGGATATGTCAAGGTTCCAGAAATATGGATTGTAGCTGTATTGGCTATGATGAAGGTGAACCTCTCTATAAATGAAATGGTTTCTGTATTTAAAGTATAGCTTTGTTATTGAAAACAAAGCTAACTTTGCCTTGAATTATACTATGAAAATTAAACCTTTCATCAGAAAGTGTTCCTGAAGTTTCCAAAAATAAATAGAGGAGGTTCTCTAGAGGGTAATGAGTCCCTTCAGACCTACAGTGAATTTCCTAAGCCCCTTCTATATCTCATATAGTTTGGGACATGTTGCTATCATCTTTTTCCCCATCTCAACGTACTGCTTATAACGTGTCAGATTTTTCTGTCAACTTTATGCTATCCTTACTAATGAAGAGGAGTCCATATTGCCATTCTATAGCATACTACAACTGTCAGTTACTTTATCAGAAGTAAAAGTAATATAAAAGGCATAGGAATTGATTGCACCTAATTCATTCATTTAAATTATTTCTTCCATGCCCATTATGTTCCAGGACTATGCTATTTGCTGTAGACACAGTATCTTCTCTCAAGACATTTTTAGTCTAACAGAGAAACCAAATCAAATAGCCATACAGTTAGAATGCAGTCTGCTAAGTATTCCAGTGGAGGAAGTACAGGGTGTTAAGGGATTTGGTGAGTTTAAGACACTTGCCCAAATTCCCAGAACAAGAAACCAATAAAGCCTGGATTTGAACTCAAATTTTCATGCTCTTAACTCTATACATACTGCTTATAGGAAATACTGATTTAGCTGTGCTCAATCCCCCATATGTAGAAATAGCCACTTCAGAAGAGCCACAGGGAATTCTCTCCTTCTGCGCTTACTAGGTAGGACTGCTTAGAATTACATCACATGGTTGATTTCATCCACAAAGGAGGCAGAAGCTGGGAAGTAGAAAACAGGAATCTCATGACTCATTGATTGAGGATTCCATTAGAAAACAGGAATGGCAGAAAGGCTCTGGCTGCAAGTGGGGCCTGTTCCTATTCCCATGATGTTCTTGAATCTCCTTAAGTCTTGGGAACACATTGATTGAGTCTGGAATGGGGCTCACTCCACCAGTTCACCCACCCATGGAGAAATTGCTATCCACTACTCTCTATAGGTTCACTTGATAAAAGGCTATTGCCTTAAGACAGAGGGGTGATAACGCAGATCCAGCCTCCTATTGGCTCCTTTGCTTTATATTCCCCACCCTAATATCTGCTGGAGTCCATACTAGAACGCCCCGTCATTCCTTTCACCACCTCCCCAACTCCCACATGTCAGTGGTTAGATTCTCAGCCAACTTTTAGTCTAGTGCCAACCATGATGTCTTAAAGTAATAAACGAATCATGACACAGAAACTAACCATAACATCTCACAATGTTTCACAATTGTGGCCAAACTGAGAACCGTCTCCCAAAAGCAGAATGACTTCTTCCCATTGTCCAACATTTCAGAATTAACAGGCGATCCAGGAAGGAATGGAAACTGAGATGGGGACAAGAAAGGGACTAACTACAAGCCAAATACCATGCTGGGCACTTTCTAATACTTTACTTCACCAAAAACTCAAAATAATGCTTGCAAATCAGAGAAAGGGGAGGAGATCCAAGATGACATAGTAGATAAACGCTGTGCTTGTCTCATCCCATGAACACATCAAAATTACAACTAAATTATAGAACAATCAACCTGGAGAACCATCTGAAATCTAGCTGAACAGAAGTTTTATAATTAAGGATATAAAGAAGAAACCATGTTGAGACTAGTAGGAGGGGCAGAGATGCCAAACGGGCTGGTCCCACACCCATGTGTGGCAGTTGAAAATCAGGAGAGATATCTCAACTACAGAGGTTCTCCATGTAGGAGCGAGGGACCCCATCCCCTCACACCAGGCTACCCAGCCTGAAGTACTGGTGCCAGGAGGAGGAGCCCCCCACAACATCTAACTGTGAAAAACAGTGGGGATTCTGGGTGGGACAGAAGGCTTCTGGAAACCCAGACACCCTCTTAAAGGGCCTGCACAGGTACTCACTCTGGGCTCCAGTGAAGAGACCATGACTCCGGAGGCGTCAGAAACATATGGGAAGAAACTGAACTGTTTAACTTTGGAGCGAAGACTGGAGGGACAGTCTCCTCTGTGTGGGGCCTTTCTCCCTGCGGCCAGATAGTGGGTGCCATCTTTCCTGTGTTGAGCCCGCCCCCACAGGCCACATCTGAATCTGATTGGCCTGATGAGCTCCACTGCTCCATCCTGCTGACTCACTGAGACCCTGCCTCACTGAACTTGCCTACTGACAGGATTTACTAGCAGCTGAACCTTACGGGATCCGGCAGGTGGCAGCAGGCCTCAGGGTGTCCTGGCTTTTTGCAGAGCTACCTCAGACCTATAACCGGTGGTAGCTGTATTTGGTTCACAGTGTCCACGCGCCTTCAGATATAGCACAGGCAGCGACCAACTGTGGAGCGCTTTGTAGCTCCTACCAGGTATTTCCCAGCAGTGGCTAACCAGAACCCTTCCAAAGAGGCCCCAGAACCAACATAATTGGAGGTTGGCTTCTGGAAGTCAAACCTCTCTATAAATGAAATGGTTTCTGTATTTAAAATATAGTTTTATTATTGAAAACAAAGCTACTTTTGCCTTGAATTATATTACGAAAATGAAACCTTCATCAGAAAGTGTTCCTGAAGTTTCCATAAAAAACAGAGGATGTTTTCTAGAGGGTGATGGGTCCCTGTAGACCTACAGTGAATTCCCTGGGCCCCTCCCACTTCTGATTGTATGGTGTGAGGCATGTGGCTATCATCTTTTTCTCCATCTCAATGAACTGCTTAGTATATGCGTCAGATTCTTCTGTCAAATTTATGTTATCCTTACTAATGTAGAGGAGTCCATATTACCATTCAGTAGCATACCACAATTGTCAGTTACTTTATCAGAAGTAAAAATAATATAAAGGCATAGGAATTGATTGCACCAAATTCGTTCATTTATTTGAATTATTTCTTCCATACCTATTATGTTCCAGGACTATGCTATTTGTTGTAGACACAGCATCTTCTCTTCAGATGTTTTTTAGTCTAACAGAGGCGGAGGTGGGGGTGAGTGTAAAGGAGGAAGGAATTAAGAAGTACAAATTTGTTGCTACACAGCAGTCATGGAGACATAGGGTATAGCATGAGGAACATAGTCAATAATCTTGTAATAACTATATATGGTATCATATTGGTACTATATTTGTTTGTGTGATAGATGGGAGGGCATTGGGAAGCGTGGTGGAAAAGGTGAAGGGATTAAGAAGTATGAACTGGCAGTTACAAAGTAGTCACGGGGATGTAAAGGAAAGCACAGGGAATATAGTTAATAATATTGTAATAACTATGTAGAGTGCCAGTCAGGGTGATCGCTTCTTAAATTATATAAACATCTAACCACTATGCTATACACCTAAAATTAATGTAAAAATTATATTGAATGTCAACTGTAATTGAAAAATTTTTAAAGGGAGGAAAAAGTAAAGGGGAGTAAGAGGTCCAAATTTCCAGGTATAAAACAAATATGTCATTTGGATGTAGCACACAGCATAGGATATACATATAGTCAATAATATTGTGGTAACATGATACGGTGTCAGATGGTTGCTGATCACTTCTTTAGGTATAAAAATGCTAAATAACTATTGTGTACACATGAAACTAATGTAATATCATATACTAGCTATATTTTAATAAAAATCTTTAAAATATAAAATAACCCTTGCAGGTGTGTGTTATTGATTGAGAAAAAGAAGTAGTGAGGTTAAGTGTCATTGCTGAGGTTACACAGCCAGTAAGTGCCAGATCCAAGATGTAAATTCAGTCATGGGCCCTTTTCCACTGCTGGTGCTTGTTCCTGCAGACAGATGTGTCCTGGCACTCAGGTTGAAAGAGGGGATGAATTCACTTTTACATAGAAACCGAAAGGCTATTTGATTCATCTTTTCTCATCCAAATACAGAAAAATTGTATACCAGATATTTTACAAAGAGAAGCATAAAAGACATAGAAAAACACTGAAAAATTATATATGCACCACAAGGAATTCAGTGCCTCAGAGTCACCAGGACTAATAAGCACTCCAGAAGGCAGGGAACTAGGTTCTTCCTCCCCTCTCCTGGGAAAACTGCTGAGGGGAAGCTGTTGGCTTGGGAAAGGAGGATTGGTGGCCCAGACCCAGCCTCCCACTGGTTCTGTAACTGAATTTGCAACAACTGAAATATCACCTCAGCACAGAATGCCTTTGTAAGTTTTGGTTCTGGACTGGGAGCCCAAGGGCGAGCGGTGGGGGAGGGGTGTGGAGACATCAGCTAAGGCCTCCGTGGGAGAGGTGAGCACTGAGGGGAGACAGGAAAACTGTGAAATGTGTGGTTAGTCTCTCTCATTAGTTCAGTGTGATTACCTTATCCTAGAACACCATGGATTGGTATTAACTAACAGTTGACTGAGAACCTAAACATTAACACATTCTGAGTCCTAAAAAATTCTACCTCTATAAATGAATTTTAGAACCTAACACTGTTGTTATTTCAGAATTTTTTCATTTTATACATACCATATATAATACGAGTATATTATATATAGTATATACATTACACATGTATTTTATACATATACATTACAAATAAGTGTGTATATAAATATATATGATATATGTGTATATATTATATATACATGCATATATACATATGTGTGCAATACATATTACATATGTTATATATGTTATGTGTGTGTGTGTGTACATATATATATATATATATATATATATATATATATATATGTATGTATATATAAAATTAACTAGCCTTAGAGATATCCTGAAAAGAATTTGCAATTGCAAAGGTATGAAGCTACTTTAAGACCCTTCATAGTGGGAAATTTGCCACTATAGTTCTTAGCAATCATCAGCATAGATGAATTGCATAGTTTTTCACTGTTGGGCCAGGACAAGTTGACTATTGAATTTAGGACAATTTTTAGGCTTTTAAGAACATTGAAGCTGCTATGCTGATATCCTCAGCCAATGTTCATTGCTCACATTCTACTGAGCACCATCCAAGCACCAGGAACTCTGTGTAAGATGGGCCTTGAGGCCTCTGTGCAGTGGGACAATCGTCTACTTGTAGGGTGCATTAGCCAAGGTTCTTCAGAGAAACAGAATCAATAGGGCGTATATAGATAAATAGAAAGTGATTTATTATGAGAGATTAGCTGAGGCGATTATGCACTGAGAAGTCTCATGATCTGCCATTTGTAAACTGGAAGCCTAAGAAAGCCAGTGGTGTAGTTCCAGTCCTAACACAAAAACCTAGGAACCAAGGGGCAGATGGTGTAAATCCCAGTCTATGTCCAAAGGCCCAAGAACTGGGGGAATTATGGTATCAGTACCAGTCCGAGTCCAGAGGCCCGAGGCCAGGAGTGCCAATGTGCAAGACAGGAAAAGATGGATGTCTCAGCTCAGGCAGAGAGCAATTTCACCCTTTCTCCACCTTTTTGTTCTATTCAAGCCCTCAACATATTGGATGGTGCCCTCTTGCACTAGCTAGAGCCATCTGCTTTACTCATTTCATCAATTCAAATCCTAATCTCTTCCAAAAACACCCTCACAGACACATCTCGAAAGAATGTTTTACCATCTGGGCATCCCTCAGCCCAGTCAATTTGACACATAAAATTAACCATCACACAGGGAAATTTAAAAATTTTTGAATGCAAATCTTCACATGGCTATAAGTTACCTGATTGTAGTATATTTATACATCCAGTTCATACAACCAATAGAATTACTCAGAGCTCCATCTTCGGCTTCTGATACCTTCATGTTAAAAATTCACCTCCATAGAAACTATCTGCTTTTGGTGACCCAGGCTCGAACCTAATAAATTTCTCACTGAACTATACCTCTAGTTTGTAAAGACTCTGTGTTTGCTATGGACAACATGATTAGCGATATGATTTTTACTTCACTGAAAGAAGTGATTCAGGAGATATGGGAAAACTGACCTGAGTTCTGACATTTCTTGTTTCCATACCTCAGAACCCAAAAGCAAGAATGCAGATATATTTTTCCCATGTCTTAAAATTCCAGGAAAATATACAAAAACAAGCAAACAAAGCCAAACATAATGACAAAAATGATATGAATTAATTGGTATTAGCTAATTAGTCCTACAGGTATTAATGCAACACAGTGCTGTGATTGTTCCCCAGTCTTGGGCAGGACAGTCATGTGCCTTTGGAACAAGGGCTTTCCCAATGAAGGTTGGCACAGGTGTTTGTCCACAATGGATGTGCCCATGACTTTTAGAATAACAGGTTACAAAGGCCCAAGGGAGCTGATGTCAACCTCTACATTTAATTCTGTCATCCCCCATTTTGAAAATTCCTTTATGAGAAAAGCACAGTAAGCGAGTAATTCTTCCAGTAGACTCATGGTAAGAAGAGTAACTGGGGCAGATGTATGAAGTAAATCCTCTGAGCTCCTCTGTTTTCTAAGGGAGGCTGGATGCCCCACCTCTGAGGCAGGCAGGCAGCAGGTGTCATAACAAGGATGTTATACAACAGTATAGATACAGCAAAAACACTGTTTATTATACACATTATGGTTTTTGTACATTCGAAGTGAAGCAAAATAAAACCAGTTAACTATTCCCTGTTATGGCCCTCTAAGAAACAGAAAAAATTCTACTCCATCCATACCTAATATAGGACTCACAAAGTATATGAACCCAAGGGGGCTACCATTCAGAATTCAACACCCCTCCCCTGGCCTCACATTCTTGGTGAGTATGTGCTTCCTTTATGTCTCATTTAGGTTTCAGCCTCAGCAAACTCAATTTTCATTTACATAAATGCACTCTTTACAACAGGATGTTGTAGTAGTCTCAAAGTTTCCATTCACCAACATTTGAAGTAGATTTATTCCCCTTCAATGACTCCTGTCAGGAAAAAAAGCTAACATATACATTTATTCTTTCATGAAGCAGGAGCCACTTTGGGGTGGATGCAGCCAAGTTATTCCCCAAAATATAAAATATATTTATTTAGTCCTTTATGAAAACCCACGAGGGAAAAGTGGCCTATGTGTGTGTACATGTCACTGATGGGGGCTCTTTCACGTGATTTCATTTGCTCTTCATGTTATCCGTCCCAATTTAATAATATTTAATAAAGAACATATCAAGTCACGAGAACCAAAGTAATGTTGCCACCCAGTCAGTGTTGTACCTGGGGCTTACACACTCCTGATACTAAAATCAGTGTTCCTTTCACGACACCAGACTGTTCTCTTTCTAACACCTTTATTTATCTAATCTCTCACTTCCCCAGTATCCTGCATCAAATATAGGGTTAACCAGACAATAGATGCAGTATTTTCAAAGGGCAAGGGAAGATAAGGAATGTGGAATAAGAATCAATCCCCCAAGATTAAAAAAATGTATATAGTTAGCTAGTAAACCAGGTAAAACAGGACCGAGAACAACAGTGAGGAGAGGAACGATGAAGAGGAGGGAAAGAGTGATTCTCACAGGGCTGCGGGTGGGCACCAACTGACTTTGAAATGAAGGTCAATAAGAACTAACACTATTTATTTTCAGATTTCTCATCATTTCCCCCACTAGCTGTTTTTTTGCTGCTGTTGTTGTTGTTGTTGCTATTCTAGTCTTGTATCTACTTGAAGGGAAAAAGAAATCTTTTCAAAGATTAAAGAATTTTGCTATGGCACAGCTGAGCTGAGTGAGGAGCAATTGGGAATCAAATTAGGGGTAGAGAGCGAGTGGCACGTGGAGGACGCGCCTAAATGGAAGAGCAGGTAGTAGTAATGAAAAGGGGCAAATTTAATCCCTGAGACTCTGGGATAAGAGGAAAAGAAGTCCTCTATTTCTCCTTCAATAATATAAAAACAGTTGACATTTTTCAGTGCTTTCCATGTTCCCCAAACTGTTTTAAACATACAGAATTTGTTAATTTATTTAATTCTCAGAAAAGCTTATGGGATATGTACCATTACCCCATTTTATAGAGGAAGAAACTGAGCCCCAGAGAAATAACCTGCACATAGTTGTATAAGCATCCTTTTTCTCCCTTTTTTCTCTTCTCTGCTCTACTTCTTAAAACGTTTCTTAAAGGAGAGACCTGGATTTATTTATTTCTCACTTACTCTTTACCCGGTAAAATTTGGCTCCCATCCTCTCCACCCACCCCCAACAGTCCACACAAACAGACCTTGCAGAAGCATCACAAATGACCTCTGACCTCCCCTTTCCAGTAACCTGCTTTTAGTCCTCATCCTACTTCATTCTCCTAAGTATTTCACAATGTCGACACACCCCCTTCCTGGCTTTTCTCTTAACTTTGCTAGCGTCAACGGTTTTTGTTGTTTCAGCCACTTACATTTCTGGACATTCCAGCTCTGTCCTGTATCCTCTTTTCTAGACCTACTGAGTAAGTCTAAGTAAGATATAGGCGGCATAGGCAGGAAAACATCAGAATTACCTGGGAGATTTTTTTAAAAACTATTGATGCCCTCTTCCAAGATCCTGGTTATTCTGATAATAGCCCATATGTTCTCAGGAAGCAGAGGCAGAGGGAAGTATGCGACCCCTACCTTAGTGCGTAGTGAATTTAGCCAAACAGATACTTGAGACAGAAGAGCTCATCCTTCCTTTTTTTTTTCCTAAAGGGTTATACCTCCCTCAATCCCACCTCTAAAATGAATACTACTCCCAAAAGTCACTTTGCCTGCCTTTTCCTGAATTAAAAACAAACAAACAACAAAACAAAACAAAATACCAACTTTTAAATGTCATATATCGAGACTAATAAAAAGAGGGAACTAGAGGTGGGGAAGAGAAAGAGAAAAGTAGGTGGCCCAGGCACTGAGTTTCTACAGAACAACATTGGGAAAATACATATATAACGGAAACTACAGCTTGGGAATCCACGTCTGTTTATTATGGGGGAAACGGGCTGACACGTGTAGCCAAGTCCAAATGGTTCAGGATGTCCTGGTGTGCTATGGCAGGAAGTCACCAAGGGCAGGGAGAGGCTTGCTTAAACCATATGTTGAGGTGAGAAAGGGGTGTTTGGGACTGCAGTCTGTGTGTGTACAAGAGATCCCTCCATTTAAAAATAACAATAAATCACCTCATTGACTATTTGTGTGTCAAGCATCGTTCATTAAATAGTCTGAATGAGTAATAAAACTACTCTTTATTGGGCCATGTACTTTGCTAGGCACTTTAAATATATTGCCTCACTTAATCTTCACAACAGCTCCGTGAACAAGATACTAGAATCATATTCCTTTAATAAAGAAGTCAAGAATCTTGTCTGGCAAAAAGTAGAGCAGGGATTTGAACCAGGGTCAGTCTGACACAAAAACCAATGCTCTTAAGCAATGTTATTCCACATCTAAATGTGATTACCCAATATCATGAGTCATCGGGGAAAAACAAAATTACAATGACACACTAGTATTCACCCTTCAAAATGACAAAAATTAAGACTGGCAACACCAAGTGTTAAAGTGGAGGTACAGTGACTGTAACCCACACATTGCTGCTGGGACTATAAAATGCTATACGCACTTTGGAAGAAACTTTGGCAGTTTCTAATAAATTTAATATAGATTTTCCCTTTAATAGGCAATCCCACCCCTATAAATTTACCCAAGAAAAACTAAAATATGTGTCCACATAAAGATGGACACTATAAGACTACATAGTAGCTGTACTTGTAATAGCTCCAAACTGGAAACAGCCCAGATATATGAAGAATGGAAAAACAAATTGTGGTATATCCTTTTAATGAAATATGACAAAGGAACAAGCTGCCAATATACTCAATGACATGAATGTGTCTCATAGATATTATGTTATCAACAAAAAAGAAAAAACATACACAAAAAAAGTACCTGCTATATGATCCATTTGCATAAAGCTCTAAAATTGGCAAATGTAACTTATGGGTAAAAAAACAGGAGCAGTGGCTGCCTCCAAGCAAGGCGAGAGGGGTTAACTGGAGAGAGATACAGGGGAACTTTCTGAGCTGACACAGATATTTTCTATCTTGATAGGGGTGTGAGTTACATGAGTGTAAAAATTAGTCAAAGTTATACAGTTCAGGTTAGCACATTTTAATATATGTAAATCTAACCTTAAAAAGAACTACATAAAGAAATAATAATAAAGCTGGGGGAGGTAGGAAGAGGGGAAAGGTATAGATGAAACAAGCATGGCAGAATTTTGACACTATTAAAGCTTGCTGCTCATTAAGCACATGGGGAAACATTATACTATTCTATTCATTTGTATATGTTTGTAATTTTCCATAATAAAAAAACTTCTAAAAAATGATTACCAAATTCCTAGTATCTGTGAGGAGAACTAAAGTACAAATGAGCAGTTGGTTTGAGGCCAGATTGCTGAACATCAGGGTTGAGTGCAAAAAGGCAAATCAGATCATGTATTTTCCCCCCTGAGAGACTTTAACAAGTTCCCCACTCCCTTCCCTAGAGAATGGAGAGTGAGTTCCTCAGTATGGCTCACAAGATTCTTCACACCAAACATACATACCCAAAGCAGTGTGCAGAGTTCTTTGTAATATATTAGTGTATATACTACTTAGACCATCCTTATCAAGTTTTTATCCCATTTAATGGGTTGAAGAATTTGTATCAATGAAGAGACCTAAAAAAGAGTTGGTAACAAGTTGCAGGGTCTAGAGAAAATCAAGTTATGGATGTCTCCTTCAGTTTTTTTTCTCCACCATTCATTCTACATTGTCTCAGGCAGAAAGAATTCTAAGATGGCTGGCAAGATTACAACCCTCTGCATAATACCCTCCTTTTGAGTTTGGGCAGGGCTAGTAAATGCAATGGGATACCGTGTTTCCCCAAAAATAAGACCTAACTGGACCATCAGCTCTAATGTGTCTTTTGGAGCAAAAATTAACATAAGACTGGGTCTTATATAATATAAGACCAGGTCTAATATAATATAATATAACATAATATAATATAATATAATATAATGCCAGATCTTATATTAATTTGTGCTCCAAAAGATGTGTTACAGCTGATGATCCAGCTAGGTCTTATTTTTGAGGAAACGTGGTATCTCTAGTTTCTTACCACTTGACTTTGAGTTCACCAAAAGGGAGACTATCTTTTGGGCATGACCTAATCAGGTGAGTGTTTTAGGAGAAGATAACGTATCAGGCAGATGCTCTCCAGTTGGCCTCAAAAAATAAAATTGGCGTGCTATGACAGGGCCTACGTAGGTGTTTTGTGGCTAGGACCTGAGGGTGACCTCCAGGAGCTTAGAGCTGTCTCCAGTTGACAGACAGCAAAAAATGTTTCCTCAATCACACAGCCTCAAAGAACTGAATTCTGCCAACAACTGTGTGAGCTTGGAAGAGTTCCCAAGCCTACGAAGAGCTCATAGACTGAGCCAACTCTGAGGTTTCAGCCTGGTGAGACTCTGAGCAGATGACCCAGTTAATCCACAGAAACCTTGAGGTAATAAATGTTATTTTAAACAGCTATGTTGGTGGTCATTTGTTACGAAACAATAGAAAATAAATATACCTTCCTTTCTTCCTTCTCTCCCTATTCCTCTCAGTGCTTCAGTTACTCTGAACTTTTCTAAGTTTCCTAATTAAAACATTACTGCCTTGATTGTGATTTTGTAAAGAATATTCTCTTTGCCTAGACTGTTCTTTTCCTCTTTTCTACCTGTTGAATACTACCTACCCTTCAGGACTCAGGTCAATTCATCCTCTCCTGGAAGCTGTGACTGATTGTGTACGCCCACCACACCCTGTTTCTCTCTCTCTCTCTCTCTCTCTCTCTCTCTCTCTCTCTCTCTCTCTCTGTCTGTCTGTCTGTCTCCTCCCTCTCTCATATATAACTTACTTGAGGCCAAGAACTTGTATTATTCATGTTCATTTAGGACTAGGACAGTGTTTAGAACATAGTAACCACTTGGTAAATAGTTAATGGGTTAATACATCTATAGTTTTCCATTTGAATGCTTCTGAAGTTTATTCAATTCAACAAATATTTATTTTTAGGACATCTTATAGCTGCCATGGACGATAAAAAGTTTAGTAGGTCATGCTTCCCGTTTCAAATAAGAGAAATAAGATTTGCACACCATCAACCATGACGAGAGGTGGAACATGAGCCACAAAAGACACTGACTTTGGTCTGTGGGGGTCTCATGGAGGAAGAGCAGAGTCCGCAGGATGGTGGAGAGCCTACCTATGTCTTCCAGCCTCATCTGTATATTTTAGGGAACAATGCCTGTCCATCATTATCAAGGACATTGAAATGAGGAAGGAAAAAGAGTGGCTGCTTTATCTCTCAGGTAGCTGGATGGAGAGCACGCCTCACCCAGCAATGCATTGTTCTCTATGAGCAGATCAGAGCCTGACAGCTGTGAAAACAGTTAGAGGAAAAGGCAGGTCACAGAGGGAGAGAGAGTTGTTGAGCAATGTCAGCTTTCCTCTAAGACCCTGTGGACAGCAGGGCCATGAGACGCCGCACCACAAAGTCTTGCTTGATGCTGTGTGTGGTGCTACTCACAGGAGCAGGTTCAGCTGCTGGTTCAGCTGCTGTTGGTGTGAAACCCAAGGAAAATGTCTCTGCAGCTGCTGATGTCAACATGTACATCATGTGGCCTGCTTGCATTGTGAGTCAGACACCCACATCCTGTTGCCTTACAATCACACCAGTTCTGCCTTTAAACGATATATCAAAGAGGATGTGTTTTATTTTTTTTTCCAATTGACATCTGTTATTTTTCAGCAGAAAGAAGATGTATATGTGAGTTCTGCAGAAGTCTATCAAATGTGGGCCAGGCTTATTGCCTCTATAATGCTCTGAAACATGTGCCACACACCAAATGGTGACTCAACACACTTAATCATTTGGTATCAATTGAGCATTCTCTTCTTTCAAAAATTCTCATCTACTTAGTTTACACCATTCAAATAAACTTGCAGAGAATTACATAGAGTGTCTGTAATATTAAAATTCACCTATACTTTAAACCGATGAAATATTTTGATCCGTTGTTTCTCTAGGCTTACAGAACATTATGGATAATGTTTAGTTTGGTTCCATGTTTTTGAACCTCATCCACTCAATTAACCAGACTGAAATAATCATTAGTTATTGGATCAAAGCAGGTGTTCATATGGGGCTCTTTAGTTCAAATTAAACATTTTTAGCTCTGGAGGGGAGAGAAGGAAGGAAAAAACATCAAGATTTATTGGAAATAAACCAAGATTATGAAGACGCTTTCTGTTTTCTTCTAGCTTGGAATATTCCCTCTGTTCACACTACTTTGAATCAATTATGGACTAAATTTGATAGTACACTGGTCGCCTGGGGTAAGAGTCACTGACCGGCACCTCCCTTGGCAGCCACCCCACTGTGAGACTTTCCAACCCTTTTCTCAGTTATTAATGCAATCACTGTAAGGAGGATGACATGTCTTGGCAAAATGTTTCCATGTTCAGAAGTAGAAAAGCTTCAATTGCTCTTGATTCTGTTTTAGATGTGTACAAAATTTATCTCTCCACAACAGTCTGGTTTACTTAAACATCATCTAATTTTTTTCAAACTTAGTTTGGTCAGCCGTACTAATTTCCCAGGGTAAAGAAATAATGTTGCCTTCTTGAGTTAGAGGTAGACATTAGAGACTATAGTGTTAAGCCATGAATTTCTAAGCATGGCACTCACGTAAGTTAGTAGATGCTTAGTAGAGGCTATCATTGGTTTTCTCACAAAATGTCATGTGAAACATAATTTATAAAAATATGCTCATAATATAGAAAGTATCAAGGAGTACTTACAAATGTTCTATGTTTTGCTTCTGTTCATTAATTGGTTTTTAACTTTTCTTAGTGGGCTTTTGTAATGGACCATGGGATGGCCAAACTAAATTGCCAAAGCCTGAAAAATAATTTGTGATGAGAAACAGGACAAATAAAAGAGATATTATGAAAAGCAGGCAATCGTTAATTTTCACGTTAATCTCTCAGAAAAATGCCAGCCTACTTTCTTTTGCTCTATAGTAACAAACCTTCGGGAAGTATGTATACCAATTGGTAAATGGAGAAACAGTTTGAATTGCCCAATGGTGGAACTTGTTCACGTGTCAACAGTTCAGATTTAGAAACTTGTACTTTTGTCTGTATAGCTAAATGAGTAAAAGTGAATAAATGAAAACAACAATATTATGAATTATAAACTTTGTAAATCAAATATAAGTGAAAAGACATAAAATCATTATAATAAGATAGCATTGGATAGATATTATACTAAATAAGATCAACTGTTCATTCAACTGTTAAAGTACAGAAAGAAGGAATAGCATCACCTAATGGGAATAGATCACCAAGATTATTTTAATAACAGCGATTTATTTACAAATATCATAAAATTTATTATAATATTTGAAAATAATCTAATTGTATATTCAGTTTTTATGCTTTAGATTGTTGTGCTTATTTTCAGGAGAACATAATGCACAAAAGAGGTTGTTTACTGTAGTTTTTTAAAAGATGGAGTTTGAAATCGACAGGTCTGGGTTGAAATCCCAGCTCCTCTACTTACCTAATGCAAGCTATTAATTCTCTCTGAGTATCACTTTCTCATCTGAAAAATTAGGGTGACCACATTTATTTTCTTAGAGATGTTTATGAGGGGCAAAAAGATAACATATCTTTTGGGGTACAGAAAGGACTGATCATGGTACCCGGCATGTAACAGGTTTTTATCAAATGTTAGTTTTATATAAGAAACTATATATCACATATGTACGAACTGTGGACTAATTTCTGAACATATTCCCAAGATAAACTGGAATGTATTTTCTTTCTTTTTTCTTTTACCATTTTCTTTTTTTTTAATTTATTGGGGTGACAATTGTTAGTAAAATTACATAGCTTTCAGGTGTACAATTCTGTATTACATCATCTATAAATCTCATTGTGTGTTAACCACCCAGAGTCAGTTCTCCTATCACCATATATTTGATCCCCCTTACCCTCATCTCCCACCCCCCAACCCCCTTACCCTCTGTGTCAATGAGTTTTTGTTTCTCATTTGTTTGTCTTGTTCTTTTGTTGTTTTTGGTTTATATACCACATATCAGTGAAATCCTATGGTTCTCTGCTTTTTCTGTCTGACTTATTTCGCTTAGCATTATACTCTCAAGATCCATCCATGTTGTCACAAATGTTCCTATATTATCTTTTCTTACCACCGAATAGCATTCCATTGTGTATATATACCACAACTTCTTTATCCATTCATCTATCGAAGGACATTTTGGTTGTTTCCATGTCTTGGCCACCATAAATAAAGCTGCAATGAACATTGGAGCACACGTGTCTTTATGTATAAATGTTTTCAGATTTTTGGGGTTGATACCCAGGAGAGGGATTGATGGGTCATACAGTAATTCTATACATAATTTTTTGAGGAACCTCCACACTGCCTACCATAACAGCTGCACCAGTCTGCATTCCCACCAACAGTGTATGAGATTTCTTTTTTCTCCTCAGCCTTTCCAACACTTGTTACTATTTGTCTTGTTGATGATAGCCATGCTGACTGAGGAGATATGATATCTCATTGTGGTTTTGATTTGCATTTCTCTGATGATTAGTGATGTTGAGCATTTTTTCATATGTCTATTTGCCATTTGTATGTCATCTTTGGAGAAATATCTCTTCAGGTCCTCTGCCCATTTTTCAATTGGGTTGTTTGTTTTTTTGTTGTTGAGTTGCATGAGTTCCTTGTATATTTTGGATATCAGCCCCTTTCGGAGGCACTGTTTGCAAAATTCTTCTCCCATTCAGTTGGTGGCCTCTTTATTTTGTCGATGGTTTCTTTTGCTGTACAGAAGCTTTTACGGTTCATGTAATCCCATTCGTTTATTTTAGCTTTTACTTCCATTGCCTTTGGAGTCAAATTCATAAAATGCTCTTTGAGCCCAAGGTCCATAAGTTTAGTACCTATGTTTTCTTCTATGCAGTTTATTGTGTCAGGTCTTATGCTTAAGTCTTTGATCCATTTTGAATTAATTTTGGTACATGGTGACAGACAGCAGTCCAGTTTCATTCTTTTGCACGTGGCTATCCAATTCTCCCAGCACCATTTATTGAAGAGGCTGTCTTTTCTCCATTGTATGTTTTTAGCTTCTTTGTCAAAAATTATCTGTCTATATATATGTGGTTTTATTTCTGGGTTCTCAATTCTATTCCATCGGTCTATGTGTCTGTTTTTCTGCTAATACCATGCTGTTTTGATGATTGTAGCTCTGTAGTACAAGCTAAAGTCAGGGAGTGTGATACCTCCAGTTTTGTTCTTTTTTCTTAAGATTGCTTTGGCTATTCGGGGTCTTTTGTGGTTCCAAACAAATCTGATGATTTTTTGTTCTATTTCTTTTAAAAATGCCATTGGGATTCTGATGAGGATTGCATTAAATCTGTATATTGCTTTGGGTAATATGGCCATTTTAACTATGTTGATTCTTCCAATCCATGAGCTCAGAATGTTTTTCCATTTCTTTGTGTTTTCTTCAATTTCTTTCAAAAACATCTTATAGTTTTCAGCATATAGGTCTTTCACATCCTTGGTTAAGTTTATTCCTTAATAAGATATATAAAATAAGGTAAATAAAATAAGGTATTTTATTCTCTTTGCTGCCATTGCAAAAGGAATTGTTTTTTGTATTTCTTTTTCTAAGATTTCATTGTTAGTATATAGGAATGCAATGGACTTTTGTACATTGATTTTGTAGCCAGCAACTTTACTGTATTCGTTGATTGTTTCTAATAGCTTTTTGGTGGAGTCTTTAGGGTTTTCTGTATATAGCATCATGTCATCTGCAAAGAGTGATAATTTAACTTCTTCATTCCCAATTTGGATGCCTTTTATTTCTTTCTCTTGCCTGACTGCTCTGGCAAGGACTTCCAACACTATGTTGAAAAGCAGAGGTGATAGGGGACAGCCCTGTCGTGTTCCTGAACACAGAGCAAAGGGCTTCAGTTTTTCACCATTAATTATGAGATTAGCAGAGGGCTTGTCATATATGGCCTTTATTATGTTAAGGTATTTTCCTTCTATACCTATTTTATTAAGTGTTTTAATTATAAATGGATGTTGTATCTTGTCAAATGCTTTTTCTGCATCAATCGATATAATCATATGATTTTTGTCCTTTATTTTGTTTATGTGACGTATCACATTGATGGATTTGCGGATGTTATACCATCCTTGTGCCCTGGGGATGAACCCCACTTGGTCATGATAAATAATCTTTTTATTGCATTGTTGTATTCGATTTGCTAGAATTTTGTTTAGGATTTTTGCATCTGTATTCATCGGAGACACTGGTCTGTAGTTTTCTTTTTTTGTGTTGTCCTTACCAGGTTTTGGTATCAGGGTAATGTTGGCCTCATAAAATGAGTTAGGGAGTACTGTCTCTTCTTCAACTTTTTGGAAGAGTTTGAGCAGGATTGGTATTAGATCCTCTTTGAATTTTTGGTAGAATTCACTAGTGAAGCCATCTGGTTCCGGACTCTTGCTTTTGGGAAGGTTTTGGATGACTGATTCAATTTCGTTACTGGTGATCAGTCTGTTTAGATTTTCTAGTTCTTCATGGTTCAGCCTTGGAAGGCTATATGTTTCTAAGAACTTGTCCATTTCTTCTAGGTTATTGAATTTGGTGGCATATAGTCCTTCATATATTCTTGGATGATCCTTTGTATTTCTGTGGTGTCCGTGATAACTTCCCCTTTTTCATTTCTGATTTTGTTAATTAGTGTCTTCTCTCTTTTTATCTTAGTGAGTCTAGCCAAGAGTTTGTCAATTTTGTTAATCTTTTCAAAGAACCAGCTCTTTGTCACATTAATTTTTTCTATTGTCTTTTTGTTCTCTATTTCATTTAGTTCTGCTCTGATTTTTGTTATTTCCTTTCTTCTGCTGACCTTGGGTTTCATTTGTTCTTCTTTTTCTAGTTCTTTAAGGTGTAACATGAGGTTATTTATTATTTGGGATTAGTCTGGTTTCTTGAGATAGGCCTGCAATGATATAAATTTCCCTCTTAAAACTGCTTTCGCTGCATCCCAAAATTTTGGTAGGATGTATTTCCATTGTCATTTGTTTCTATGTATCTTTTGATCTGGCCTCTAACTTCTTCTTTGACCCAGTCGTTCTTTAAAATATATTGTTTAATCTCCATGTATTTGTGTTTTTTTCCTGCTTTCTTCTTGCAGTTGATATCCAATTTCAAAGCCTTGTGATCAGAGAATATGCTTGGTATGATTTCAATCTTCTTAAATTTGCTGAGGCTGATTTTATGTCCCAACATATGGTCTATCCTTGAGAATGTTCCATGTACACTAGAAAAAAAATGTATAGTCTGATATTTTAGGATGAAGTGCTCTATATGTCAATTATGTCCATTTCATCTAATGTGTCATTTAGGGCTGCTATTTCATTATTTATTTTCTGTTTGGATGATCTGTCCATAGCTGTCAATGATGTATTTAAGTCCCCTAGTATAATTGTGTTTTGGTCAATTTCTCCCTTTAGTTCTGTTAGTAGTTGCTTGGTATATTTCGGTGCTCCCTGATTGGGGGCATAAATATTGATGACTGTTATGTCTTCTTGTTGTATAGTCCCCTTTACCATTAAGAAATGTCCATCTTTGTCTCTTGTTACCTTTTCCACACTGAAGTCTGTTTCATCTGATATCAGTATGGCTACACCTGATTTTCTCTAGGTACCATTTGCTTGAAGTGTCAATTTCCACCCTTTCACTTTGAGTCTATGCTTGTCCTTGTAACTGAGATGTGTCTCTTGGAGACAGCATATGGTTGGGTTTAGTTTTTTGATCCAATCTGCTACTCTGTGACTTTTTATTGGTGAGTTCAGTCCATTTACATTTAGGGTGATTATTGATATGTGAGGATTTCCTGTCATTCTATCTTTAGTTTTCTGGTAAGGCTGTGTCTCCATTGTTTCTTTGCCTTTTTGTTGTTGTCTATTATTTCTGTGTGTTGGTATTCTATGATGTTTCCCTCTGTTTCTTCTTTTATTACAGTACATATTTCAGTTCTGGATTTTTTTTTTTTTTTTTTTTTTTTTTTTTTTTGAGTGGTTACCCTTAAGTTGATGTAAAAGAAAGTTTGATATTTAGAGTTGTGAGAGGTGGCCCAGAGCAATGGCGGCTACCACCATCATAGCCGGTCCTGCTTCCACAGCTCCCTCCCCTTTGCCAGAACTAGTTGGGCTGTGAATCTGTATCTGTGGTCCACAGTTCTCAGAACAGCAAATATTCTGTTCTTTTGATCTGACACTGCTACTCTTCCACTTCTAGCACCGGGCAGGTGGGGGGCAGGGTGAGTTCTGGGAAGGGGGGGCAGCTAGTCTCAGTGCCTATGGCTTCCGTTCTCTGCTCAGCAATGAGGGCTTAAAACACCGTTTTCAGCCTTCTTTCCTCAGTCTTTTCTCCGAGGTCTCTGCTATGAGCGTTGGGTTCAGCCGTGTTATATGCTGCCCCCTCAGCCCTGTGGGCCATAAGCGGAGCCCTAGCAGTCCAAGTTCTTCCCTCTCCCACAGCTGCAATAGTTCTGGGATGCAGCAAGCTCGGAGCACTGAGCTAGGTCTGCGTCCTGCACCCGAGCGGCTCCCTCTCCGCGCTTCTCTCTTCCCTCTTGCCCCTCTCATGCAATTCACCCACCTTTAGATGAATTCAGTAGTGGGCCTCTTCGTTTTGCCTGTCTTCTGTGCAGGGAGTCCTTTGTGGAGTTATAGTTGTTCGATTAGTTGTAAATTCCAGGGGAGATTTACAGAGGCTCACCTCATGCCGCCATTTTGGTGACGTCCAACAGGAGTGTATTTTCTAAATACTAAATAACGTGGCCCATCTTATACTGCTAAGCCAGGGAACAAGAAGTAAAGTCCAACATTGAAGAAAAGGAGGCTCTGATACTTCCAAAGGACAACCAACATGATATAGTAGATAAACTCTGTGCTTACCTTCTCTCACAACCACGTCAAAATTACAACAAATCTACAAAACAACTACTGAGAATTGTCTAAAATCAAGCTGAACTGAAGCTTTTCAACTAAGGATGCTCAGAAGAAGCCATCTCCAGACTGGTAGGAAGATCAGAGACGTGGAACAAGCTGGTGCCACACCCGCATGTGACCATTTAAGATCAAGAGGGCTATGTTGGCTGTCCCTCCATCCCCCAGAGGAGTGAGGGATCCCAGCCCCATCCTAACCCAGTGTTCTAGTGCCTGGGTGAGAAGTCCCCATAATCTTTGGTTGTGAAAACCAGCAGAGATTGTGACTGAATGAGACTGAGTAAGGTTGCACTCACAAGTGCTCCTCTTAAAGGGACCGTGCAGACATACCCACCAACAGAATCACTCATTCTGAGCTCCAGTGCTGGGGTAGCAGCTGGAAAGGCAGCAGGGACATATGGTGGGGAACTGAGTTGTCTGGCTTGGGATGGGGGCTAGAGAGGTGGTTTTCTCTTGGACAGGGAAGCTGGCAGAGGCCATTGTTTGTTTGTTGAGCCATCCCCATTCCTGGCACAAGTGAACACAGGTGGCCTCCATTTCTGTGTCTCCACAGTTAGTTTGCCCAGCCCTGGCGATTTGAGACCTGGCCCTGCCCAACTTTTGGGCACACCCAGGCTACTTCCAGTGGCTTTTTCATGCAGACTGCCTGCCTTGGCTCAAGTTGCACTTTCCTAGGGTCTCTCAAAGGTTCACAGAAGCCAAACGAGCAGCATCTGACTTGAGCTTGTCCTGTACCTCTGGCTGAGCAACTCTAAGTTCGGCACTAGCGGCAGCCAGGCTCGGTTTGCGGCTTGGCCTCTCAAGGCGCTTCCAAGCACAGCACAGGTGGCAGGCATCTACGGATTTATTTCTGGTTCCCTCTGGGTGGCCCCAGGTGGGGCACAGGCTGTGGTTGAAATTGACCTACAGCGGATCCCCTCCAAAGTTGTCCTGGGGCTGGCAACCCCAGTGGCCAGCTTTAGAATGAGCTGGAGCATCACCTAGCTGTCTTCACGTATGACACACCCACAGGACAGACTGGGCAGACACCAGAGTCCTGCTGAGCGAGATCCTACTCTGTAGGATCAGCCCCTGCACAACAACTCTTCCACTGTAGTCAAAGCCAGTCCTCACAACCAGTGAGCCCAAGGGTCAGTCCTTCCCATGAATGTGCAATTATCCACCAAGGCTTAACTACAAGAGGGCACACACAACCTACACAAGGGACACACCTGAGGTGCATGGCTTAGGTGACAGGAAAGACTGAGCCACTGAACCGCACAGCACAACTACTGCATAAGGTCACTCTGCTAAGACTGGAAGACATAGCAGCCATGCCTAATACGTAGAAATAAACACAGGGAGGTAGCCAAAAGGGGGAGACAAAGAAACATGTCCCAAATAAAAGAACAGAACAAAGCTCCAGAAAAAGAACTAAGCAAAATGAAAATAAGCAAACTATCAGATGCAGAGTTCTGAACACTGGTTATAAAAATGCTCAGTGATCTCAGGGAGAACTTCAATAGAGAGATAGGAAATATAAAAATGGAGATGGAAACCATGAAAAAGAACCAGTCAGAAATAAAGGATACAATAACAAAAATGAAGAATATATTACAGGGAATCAACAGTGGATTAGATGAAGCAGAGTATCCAACCAGCAATGTAGAAGACAAGGTAGCAGAAAACACCCAATGAGAACAGCAAAAAGAAAAAAAGAATCCAAAAAATTGAAGAGAGTTTAAGGGGACTCTTGGACAATATCAAGTGTAGCAACATTTGCATTATAAGGGTACCAGAAGGAGAAGAGAGAGCGCAACAATTGAAAACCTATTTAAGAAATAATGACAGAAAATTTCCCTAACCAGGTGAAGGAAATAGACATACAAGCCCAGGAAGTACAGGGAGTCCCAAACAAGATAAACCCAAAGAGGCCAACACCAAGACACTTCATAATTAAAATGCCAGACGTTAAAGACAAAGAGATCATCTTAAAAGCAGTTAGTTACCTACAAGGGAGCCCCCATAAGACTGGCAGTTGATTTCTCAACAGAAACTTTGCAGGCCAGAAGGGATTAGCAGGAGATATTCCAAGTGATAAAAGGCAATGACATACAACCAAGATTACTCTAGCCAGCAAAGCTATCATTTAGAATTGAAGGACAGATAAGGAACTTCCGAGACAAGAAAAAGCTGAAGGAGTTCATCACCACCAAACCAGTATTATAAGGACTTTTAGAGGGACTTCTTTAGGATAGGAGGAGGGTTAAGGATGGGTGAAAAGGAAAGGGATCATGAAGTACAATTTGGTTGTTACACAGCAGTCACGGGGACATAGGGTATAGCATAAGGAATATAGTCAATAATATTGTAATAACTATGTATAGTGCCAGATAGGTACTAGATCAATCAGGGTGATATATGGGATGGGGTTGGGGGCAGGGTGAGATAGGTGAAGGCATTAAGAAATACAAATTGGTAGTTAATGTAGTATGGGGAATATAATCAATAATGTTGTAAAGATCATGTAAGGCCAGATGGGCACTGGACTTATCAGGGGGATCACTTCATAGACTGTGTCCAATGCATTATATACCTGAAGCAGAATATTGAACATCAACTATAACTAAATATATAGATATATATAGTCACAGGATTTGGAGTATAACATAGGGAAGATAGTCAGCTACATAAGATGTCAGAGGGGCAGTAGCTTGGGGGGTGGGTTATCACTTTATGAGGGGTTTAACTGTCTAACTATTACATTGCTTTGTACACCTGAAACTAACAAAAAAAAGAAAAAGAAAAAGAAAAAGAGGCTCATCTGCTCTTAGCCACCATGCCAGCACACTAGAGAAAGCTTGTTAAGGTCTCTGTGCCACCGAGATCCCATGACTTGCAGAGCTGGACCAGGAAAACATGTTCTGGCTCATCTCTAGACCAATTCAATTGAAGGAAGAGAAGAAAGCATCCTGTGTTAGTCAGGGCTCTCCAGAGAAACAGAGACAATGGGATGTATGTATATAAAAAGAGAAATTTATTTTAAGGAATTGGCTCATGTGATTATGGAGGTTAGAAAATATAAAGTGTGCAGAGTGGGCCAGCCAGTTGGTGATCCAGGGATGAGCTGCTGTTGAAGTTCAAGTCAGAAGGCATCTGTGGACAGACTTCCTTCTTCTTCAGTTTTTGTCCTAGTAAAGCTTTCAACTGATTGGAGGTGGCCCACTTAAGTTATGAAAGAGGATCTGATTTACTCAGTGTCTACTGATTTAAATGTTAATATCATCTAAAAATACCTTCACAGAATATCTAGAATACTGCTTGCCCAAATATCGGGTACTACGACCCTGTCAAGTTGACACAAAATTAACCATCACACATCCCATCAATATCCTCAACAGATGTGGAGGAGGGCAGCAGTGAAGATTACAAGTTTTGAAGCCAGGCAAAAATGTATTCAAACTCTGACTCTTCAACTAATTAGCTCTATGAAAACTATGTAAATTTTCTAAACCTTAACTGTGAAACAGGAACCAAGATGCCCACAGTAAAGAAATGTTAGGCTTGTTGTAAGAAGAAAATTAAATCATGATGCATTCGATGTGCATTCAGTATCTAATAGAATCTCTTCCTGGTGAAAAACAAAACAAGAAGTCTGATTAAAAGAGGACAAGCCTGGAAGATTTGTTGATGGGTCTTCCGTGGCTGGCTTCTGACCCATTTCAAATTATAATTCCTCTAAGTAACACCTTTTGCTGTTTTTAAAATAAAATAAATAAAACACTCCATTTATATTTTGTAAAATGCACCACCCAACCCAGTTTCTCTTCCTGTATCTTTTCTCTCTTGTATGTCTGCTCACTGCTATTCTCTTCTGCACGTTTTTGTGCGGAATTTCCAGGTGCAGGTCAGTAGATGTCACAGGGATAACAAAGGAAAGGAAAAGCTTTCTGTGCTTCCGTCCTTGTAAGCACATAAGTTAATCACACTTTCTCAGTAAAGAGGCCAAGTTAGTCAGCCCTGCATTTAGACTTGTTCTCCCCGAAAGAATAGTGAGATGGGGGTGTTGATTAATGTATTTGAACGGAAATGTACTAGGGAAGCTTTCAAGAGAGGACTACTCCATTTCTGTGCACTTAGACCCACAAATAGACACACATCCGCACACTCACAGTTCCTACGAGGGTCACAGAATATCCTGGGAGTGGCAGGTTTTTACACAAGTGAAACAGCAGCTTTCATTTGCATGCTAATCCTCAAATTAACTTTGTAACAATCCATTTGTCTTCCCAACCTACCTAAAAACTGCAAAGTGTGAGAGACAGAATAAAAAATATTTTGACTTCAGACTTTACCCAAGTTTACAATAATTTTATATGAATATGGACGTTGCTCCTAGATTAGATAGTTCAGATATCAAATCATGATTATTCTTAGTAACCGTGTAGTTTAAACTAACAGTAGCTACTACATCCACAACAAAGTCTCCCAGAAATCTTACGAAGATTACAAAATCTGGGATATAAGCCATCAAAGACTAATGGTGTTGCAAATTAGTAATATCATGTTTGTGTAGCTGAAAGAACCCTGGACTAGGAGACTGAGACTCAGATTCCAGTTCTTGATCTATTATCAACTGTTAATCTTCGATAAGTCAATTAACCTTTCTGGGCTTCAGTATTGATCCTGGTATCAGGATCCTTGTGCAGGTTAATTGAAATATTGTTAAGCGAAAGGACTTTCTAAATTTAACTTAAAAACTGGTAGAAGTGGCTAGTAATAATAGCTAATATTTATCGAGCACTAAGTATGTGTCAGATGCTCTTTGTGTGTGTGTGTGTGTGTGTGTGTGTGTGTGTGTGTGTGTTTGTGTGTGTGCGTTTCTCAGTAAAGTAACTGGAGAAGCTCACAGCAATAGTAAGTGCTAGAAACAAACTTCAAATCTAGGCATTCGGGCTCCCGGGGTACAGGGCCTAATTTATCCTGTCTTTAGTTACAACTTGAAAGACTGTTAATATTGGGGAGCCCGTCTAGCTCATTTTGCAGAAGATGACATACTGAGGCAAAGTGAATGTAGTTCATGTTATAAAATAACAGACACATACAAGACGTTTCTCATACCATCCATGTCAATGTTTTCTTCTCTGAAGGGAGAAAATAGCCAAGAGAACTACTCAGGAAAGTAGAAACCAGAGTAGGATATCAGACCCATAGGAAGGTTAAAAAGTGGGAGTGTTACAAAGACAGACTGTGGGGCTGATGGGGAAAACAACATGAAAAATATGGATGAGAAAAGGCTATAGAAACTTAGAGAGGTAAAGACTTTATTTCTTTGTTTGCTTTTTCCCTATATTATTCTAGAAGGGATAGCTGAAAGCTGGAAAGTTCAGTGAGAGTTTTAGAGTCAGGCCTGAGCCCAAATCCCGAAGTGAGACACAATCAACTTGGAGAATTTCCACTCTATGCTTTGATTAATAAATAGGCCTTTTTTTCTCAATATACTTTTTTGAGCCCTTTTAATACCTATCTGCCACCACAGATACAATAAGAATTAATGAGAAAATTAACAAGACAATGCTTTTAAGATTTTCCTGACAAGTTTCAAAAGCACATCTAATTGTACATGCTCATCTGAGTTGAACTATTGAACCCTGGAGAGTGTGACTTGTTCAACCTTGTATATTGTGAACAACAGCTATAGTAATCTAACAGTTGATGATTTCCAAGGAAGTCATATGGTGATGATAATATTAGCTTTCATTTAAAATAATCTATTTTATATTTTGGCTAATTCATTTAGAAATTTCTGTGTTTTACAGGTAGGTCAATAAAACATAACTCTCAAAACTTTAGGGAAATAAGTATTAGTTTTATTTTAAAACTTCAGAAGATGGCAATTTGACTAACATACTGTATAAAGTACAGAGAAAAAAAACAGAAAAAATAATCCAATCACTTATAATATTAAAATTCCCCCGTTTTGATTTTTTTCACAAAAATCAAATCCACTTTTTTGATTTCTCCCCTTTTACCAAGGAAAGGATAAATCACTTGTGTTGCATTATTTATCCCATAATTTTTATTAAAATATAGCTAACATATAATATCATATTAGTTTCAGGTGTACACAACTGTTATTCAACATGTATATACCTAAAGAAGTAATCACCATATAAGTCCAGCAACCATCTGACACCGTACCATGCTATCACAATATTCTTGACTATATTTTCCTATGCTTTACTTTACATTCCCATGACTATTTGTAACTGCCAATTTATACTTCTTAATCCTTTCACCTTTTTCACCCACCACCCGAACCCCTCTCCTATTCAGCAACCATCAAAATGCTCTCGGTATCTATGAGGTTGTTTCTGTTTAGTCAGTTTATTTTGTTCTTTAGATCCCACATATAAGCAAAATCTCATTGCATCTGTCTTTCTCTGTCTGACACTCCACTCAGCACGATACCCTCCAGGTCCACCCATGCCGCTGCAGATGGCCAGAACCCATTCCCTTCCATGGGTGAGCAATATTCCATTGTTTATATGTGTCACCTTTTTTATCCATTCTTCAATCAACAAACACCCAGGCTGCCTCCACATCTTGGTCATTGTAAACAATGCTGTAATGAAAATATGGATGCACACATCCCCTCAAAGTAGTATTTGGGTTTCTTCAGATAAATACCCTGAATTGGGATTACTGGGTCCTTCTTTGTCTGTTGTGATAGCCTTTGTTTTGCAGTATACTTTGTCTGATATAAGTATTGCTAACCTAGCCTTTTTTTTTTTTTTTTAAATTATTTTTCATGAAATATATTTTTCCCATCCCTTTGCTTTCAGTCTTGTATTCATTCCATATTTTAAAATAATGCCTTTTTCAGTCTTATCCCTAGTCATAAGTACAAAAAAATATATTCATTAAATTTCATAACAGTCAATATTGTTATAATTTTACAACAATCAAAATACTACCATATTAAAAGCTCCCTTCTTTTGGAGAATTCTAACTTTTGAAAGTTACTTAGCATTGGGTCCTGATGGCCAGGAAGTATGTGTAAGTCAAACTGACCCAGGGTTATAATCTTACTTTTGACAGAGAAAAATAAAAGCCGGTGATCTTTGGGACTATTTCACCAAGAACAGCAGATCTGTATTTATTACCATCCTAGAGAGTCATTCCATGAACAGTGCTGTTTATTTATTTGCAGGCTGGACTCCCTGAGAAAAGAGTTCCACTTGATCACATCTATACACCCTTCAAAGTAATAAAAGTCCTATGCAACATAAAGGCATAATGTTAATAAGCATAACTATTGTTTATTGAGCACCTGTTATGGGCCTATAATTACATAAATTTTCTCATTTACTCCTTATAACAACATTTAGGGGGTCACTATTATCTTCATTATATAGAAGGGGAATATTAGACCTCAAGAACTTACATAACTTGCTTAATGGTGGTATGTATCCCATAACTATTACAGTATTCATGCCTGTAGTCATTATTAATCAAAAGTGAAATGGCTTGACCCTGGAAATGTGTTGTAGCATGAAAACTAGAAGCTCATTGTTTCACACAATGGAACATCTTTTTCTCTAAAATGTTAACACTCATCTGTGATTTTGCAGAAAGTGAAAAACAGTTCTGGTGAACCAAGCAGGAATGTACTTTCATATGTTTCCTGGGAATAGTAAATCTCAAAATTGTGCTTTAAAGAACAATGTTCATCCATGATATAAATGATTTCTCTCAAATAGGAACCTGTGTATCCATCAATGATCATTGCTCACTGTACCTAAAAGAGAAATCTCCTAAATGAACATGTTTTTCAATCAGAACTGAATGATTGCCCAGGCAATGCAATGGTAGGGACTTACTTTCCACAGAACACTAGATAGGTAGGTCACCATTGAATAATGGAATCTGTGCCTATGACATAATTTGGCTGTTTAGAGTCCTCCTGCCTCAAACCTCCATGCTTTTCCCTGGAGGTCTGCAAAGAGATGGAGTATTTTCCCCTTTTGAGAAATCTGAAAAAAAAAATAATAATAATAATAACCTAATTTGAGCATAAGAATGGAAGTAAAATGATTGCCAATGAACCACATGCCACTTTAAAATAATGTCTTTGACCAATTTGACATGAAATATATGACATGTCACATGTATTTCTTTCTAATGACAAGTGCAACACCATCTACCACGTTCCTGAGTCTATTCTGTTTTTCCTTTTCTTTCCTAGCTTTTATCTCCTTTGTGTCAAAACCTCTCACTGTGCAGTGTTAGTCTCACTAAAGTCTTTGGGTGCTTATTGTTGTTTTTCTGTTTTTGTTTTTTGTTTTTTGTTTTTGCCATTTAAATAAAGCATTGTGAAGGGAAAACAAGTTTTAAAACAACAAAGATCATTGATATTCACACACACACACACACACACACACACACACACACACGGGGTGACTGAGAAAGAGTTTAATCAAAGTCATTCTGTTCGCTGCTCACACTGACTTACAAGAGACTATTTTGTAATTTTGTCTAATGCTTTTTATAAAAGTTTTTTAATCCATTCCTTTCTAATTTTTATGATAAATTACACTTTAAAAAATAACTTAAACACAAAAAAATCTGCTTGAAAGAAAAAACTATAAAAACAGTTAAATCTTGCCTCTAGAATATATTTAAAACCTAGTTTAAGACTGTTCCATTTAGTACGTTATACTTGAATGTATGCATAATATCTCAATTTCTGAAAAGGGAATTTGATATTTAAATCTTAGCAAATCATTGAGAAATTATTCAGAAATACATTAAATTCTGGGAGTGCCAGATAAATTATACCTATTCCCAACAAAATGATTCATTGAGTTTAGCAATATCATCACAGGAAAGAGGCAATGTCTGATAGGGCCTTTCTAAGAGTCCTAAATTCTAAGAGTGCCATAATTTTATTTCAAGAAAATGAAATGTATCTGTTCCATTCAAGATGGAGTAGGAAATGCTGTGCTTGCCTCCTCTCAGGACCACATTAAAATTACATCTAAACTACAGATGTAATTGCATCATTGAGAATTACTTGAAGTCTAGTTGAACAGAAGTCGTATAACGAAGGACATGCATAAAGAAGACACTTTGAGACTGGTAGGAGGCGTAGAGATGCAAAATGGACTGCTCCAACACCCATGTGTTGTTGTTCAGAATTGGGAGGGATATCTCAGCTGCAGAGGTCCCCCTGAGTAGCAAGGGGTCCCAGCCACACAAAGGGCTCTCCAGCCGAGGATTCCAGTGCCAGGATGAGAAGTCACCACAACTTCTGACTATGAAAACCCGTGGAGATTGTAGCTAAATGAGAAGGATGGTGGCTTGAGTCCCAGGCATTCCTCTTAAAGAACCCATGCATGACCCTATTCGCTGACAGACTCATTCACTCTGGGCTCCTACTCTGAGGTAGCAGCTTGAAAGGGACAAGGGACATATGGAGAGAAAATGAATTGTCTGACTGCAGGGTGAGGGCAGTTTTCTCCCAGACAGAAGTGCTGGCAGAAGCCACTGTTCCTTTGCTGAGCTCTTCCCCCACCCAGCCTGCAATGACAAGTGAAGGTGGGTGCCACATCTAAGTCTCTATCAACATGGCTAACACCATTTTCTACCTTCCCGCACGATTCCTTGGGTCCATGCCCCACCCATATTGCAGGCCCACCCAAGCCTCTTCCAGTAGCTTTTCCACACAAACAACCTGTATTGGCTCATGTTGTGGACTTTCATAAAATCTCTCAAATGTTCACAAACTCCAAACAAGCAGCATCTGGCCTCATCATGCCCCATACCTCTTACTAAGCATCTCCAAGCCTGGCACTAGAGACAGCCAGGCTCAGTTCACAGCTAAGCCTCTCCCAGGCACCTCCAAGTCAAGCAAAAGTGGCAACTCTCTGCAGAGTACTTTGTTGCTTATACCAACTGGTGCTGGTCAGGGCACAGGCAATGGCTAAAGTTGACCTGCAACAGAGCCCCTCCCAAGAGGCCCCAGAACCAACACACCTGGTTACAAGCTTAAGACTACACCAGGCCACCACCCAACTACCTTTACAAATAACGCACCCAAAGGGCAGGCTGAGCAAGCAAAAGAGTCCTGCTAAAGTGAATCTTGCTCCATAGGATCAGTCCCTGCACAATACCTCCTGCACTGTAGTCACATCCAGTTCTCACAACCAATTAGCCTGAGGATCAATCCTTCCCACTGATATGCATCCAGCAACCGAGACTCAACTACAACAGTAAAGGCACACAGAACCCACACAAGGGATACAGTTGCAGCACCCAGCTGAGGTAACCAGGGAGACTGTGCTACTGACCCCACAGAACACCTACTACATAAGTCCACTCTACTAAGACCAGAAGGTATGCCACAAAGAGGAGACAAAGGGACGTGTCCCAAATAAAAGATCAGGACAAAGCTCCAAAAAAAAAGAACTAAAAATGGAGACATGCAATCTATCAGAATCAAAGTTCCAAACACAGGTTATAAGGATGATCAATGAGCTCAGGAAGAACTTCAACAAAGAAATAGGAAACATAAAAATAAAGATAGAGAACATAAAAAAAAAGTCAGAAATGAAGAATACAATAACTGAAACAAAGAATACATTAGAGGGAATCCACAGTAGATTAGATGAAGCAGAAGCTTGAATCAGTGATTTGGAAGATAAGGTAGCAGAAAACACCCAATCAGAACAGCAATAAGAAAAGAATCCAAGATAATAAGGATATATTAAGGGACCTCTGGGAAAATATTAAGCATACCAACATTTGCATCATAAAGGTATCAGAAGGAGGAGAGAAAGCAAGGAATTGAAAACCTACTTCAAGAAAGAATGACAGAAAACTTCATTAACCTGGTGAAGGAAAAAGACATAGAAGTCCAGGAAGCACAGAGAATCCCAAACAAGATGAACCCAAAGAGGTCCATACCAAGATACATCATAATTAAAATGTCAAAGAAAGAATTCCAAAAGCAGCAAGAGAAAAGCAGTTAGTTACCTTCAAGGGAGCTCCCATTAGACTGCCATCTGAGTTCTCAACAGAAACTTTGCAGGCCAGAAGGGATTGGCATTAAATATTCAAAGTGATGAAATCAAGGACCTACAACCAAGATTCCTCTACTCAACAAAGATATTATTTAGAAAGATAGATAAATAGCTTCCCAGATAAGAAAAAGCTAAAGGAGTTCATCACCACCAAATCACTATTACAAGAAATGTTAGAGGTACTTCTTTAAGAAGAAGAAAAAAATATATAAAAAATATAATAAATGGCAATAACTACATATCTATTGACAATTACTTTTAATTTAAATGGATTAAATGCTTCAATCAAAAGACATAGTGTGGCTGAATGGCTAAGAAAACAATACCCTTACATATGCTGCTTATATGAGACTCACTTCAGATTGAAAAACACACACAGGCTGAAAGTAAAGGAATGGAAAAAGATATTTCATAAAAATGGAAATGAAAAGAAAGAAAGAAAGAAAAAAAAAAAGCTGGGGTAGCATGTATTTATACCACAAAAATAGTCTTTCAAATAAAGGCTATACTAAGAGACCAAGAAAGACTCAGTAATCCCACTTCAGGGTATTTATTCGAAGAAACCTAAACACTACTTCAAGGGGACATGTGCATCCATATGTTCATTGCAGCATTGTTTACAGTGACGAAGATGTGGAGACAGACTGGGTGCCCATTGATAGAACATGGATAAAGAGAAGATAGTACATATATACAATGGAATATTACTAAGTCATAAAAGAAATGAAATCTTGCAATCTGCAACAATATGGGTGGACCTATAGAGTATTGTGCTGAGTGGAGTCAGACAGAGAAAGACAAATGTCATATGATTTCACTTATATCTGGAACCTAGAGAACAGGATAAACAAACAAATAAAACATAAACAAACCCATATATACAGAGAGCACAGTGATGGTTGCCAGATTAAGGGGAGTTAAGTGAATGGGTGAAAACAGTAGGGGATTAAGAAGTACATATTGGTAATTACCAAATAATCATGGGGATGTAGAATATAGCATGAGGAATATAGTCAGTAGTATTGTAACAACTATGTATGGTGTCAGATGGGTCTGGATTTATCAGGGTGATCACTTCATAAGTTATAAATAAGTAAGTGTCTAATCACTGTGTTGTACACCTGAAATGAATGCGATATTGTATGTTAACTGAAAAATAAAGAAGTATTTAAAAGAAACACCTGAAGTAGGATAACATTGAATGTCAACTATAATATATATATATATATATATATATATATATATATATATATATAAAATTTTAAGATGACTTTTACTGTATATGCGTGATTACAAGAAAAGAGTGTTTATATCATATAGGTTAATTACTCAGACACTTGCTTCAGGCTTTATATAGACTTTCTAGTTAGACAAGCTGTCCTTGGCAGCAGATTTCCTATCACAACCAAATTTAACCTTCATAAAATAAAGGGGGGGGGGAAATCTTTAAACAATAAAAATGAATATATATATATATATATATATATATATATATATATTTTTTTTTTTTTTTTTTTTAATTTATTTATTTTTTTTTTTTCACAAAATGTAAAGTACTACATAGGAAACAACAACAACAAAATGTACCCTGGTATAGCACAGACCTCAGGCACCCTCAAGTGTCCCACGGAACAGATATTTTGGAATGCACATAATGACAGATATACTTCCTCTTTAAGAGGTTTCTAGAATGAGGGTTTTGGTCAAACTGGTTTTGCCTATATTAAAACGTTTCACTCACTTGTCAGGACAATATTTGCATTTTTGCACTTATCTCATCTGTCAGTCTCATCTTGATAAAAAGTCAAATTTTTTTAACTTAATTATATATCTCATTTTTTTTCAAATCACATGCCTAACATTTGGAGCATTGAATCAAGATTGAATGTAAGATTTAACTCTTTTTTTTTCTGAGTTATCGTCTCAAATAATAGGAAAATAAAGAAATCCATCAATTGAAGTCCATTATAAAACAAAGATCTTTGGACACCCGGCACCCCAACCTCTAAACATGCAAGAGATGCAGCTGGGTGACCTTTCCTAGATTAAGCTTTTTGGTCCCTGGAGGGTATTCACAGCATGAAAGCGATACGTGTCTATTGTGTGCCCTTAAGGAAGTAAGACAAGTCATCCCTGTATCTAGGCTGATGCCCACGCACCTCCTCACCAACCACGCAACTTGTGAGCCAATCCTTCCAGTTTTCTTGGCCTAGATTGTTGAGGAGATTGTTGAGAGTTCGGCTATTTTTTGCAATCATCTGATATTGCTCATGTTTACCTGGCCTGACCCATCCAGTCTCCGGATGAAAGGTATTTTTGGAGGCATACTGACTCATTCAAGCACTAAAGTACCATTTAGGACATTGCCGCAGTAATCTTCTAAATGCCACCTGGGCCTGTGCTTAGCTGAGCAAACATCCATGGTTCCCGTCTTTGATTTCCTTAAACTTGGGGCAGGACAACACTCTGCCTTTACAATAAAAAGGTCTGTATTCACCATTGTTTGAGAGTTGGAACTCAAAATTTTCCAAAGGTTTCTATTACTTAACTTGAATGCCCATTACCCTGGGGACCCAATAGATTATTTGCTGATTTTACTCAATTCCAAGGTGCAAATGTGCTCCTGGAGCTGAGTATAGAAGAAACTACATTTGCCAAAGAAAATTTGCTATTTTTAAGTCTTCTCTGATCATAAAAGTAGCTATTATTAATATCTGCTTGTATGGGACTGGCATCCTTGCAGTTTTACCATTTATCAGGCCAGAGAATGGGCTGTAAGTTTGCCTGCTTGCCTCTAGAGTTTTCTCCTACAAATTTCTACAAATATGCATACTGTCATATTTGCATGATATCTGAGATGCAGGAAATCAGTTGCAAAGAAGACATATTCCCTGTTTTTTAATGAAGTGACAATTTAATTGGAGACAATTTAACTCCACATGACAGCTATTATCAGGGAGGCACTGGAGCCCAGAGATTGCATTTTATGCAAACCTAGGGAATTTCAGATGGAACAGACTTTCAGAGGAGTACTTTCTTACTAGTAAAATAAAGCTTAAGGTAACTTTTACTGTATATGTGTGATTACAAGAAAAAGAGTGTTTATATCATACAGGTTAATTACTCAGACACTTGCTTCAGGCTTTATATGGACTTTCTAGTTAGACAAGCTGTCCCTGGCAGCAGATTTCCTATCACAATCAAATTTAACCTTCATAAAATAAAGGGAGAGGGGGGGAATCTTTAAACAATAAAAATGAATCTTGACTTTCTAATACACAGGCATAAAATATAGAGTAATAGAGACTACGGTAATAACTAAAAGATGGGAGGTCTGTGTTCTAATCTACCATGAATGATAACCTCGGGCGAGTCCCTAGACCTCCTTGTTACCAGTTTCAAGGGGAAATTACAAGAACTTTGAAATTAGAGAAGCCTAAGTTTGAATCTCATCGATGCCCTGTACTAGCTAGGCAAACTCAACCAAGTTCAAAATGTACGTGTTTGCTTTCTAACTTTTACCATGGCGATAACAGAAACTCTCCAGAAGAGTTGTTTTTTGAATGAAAAGGGATCACATATAAAATTTCTTACACCACAAACATTCTAAGTAAATGTTAATTTCCCCTCAAGAAAATCCAGATAAAAATATTGTGAATAACATATAAGCTCTATTCAAATTTAAGAGATTGCCATTATTATTCACAGCCTATGCCTAATAACTAAAAATTAATAACACCAGAGAAGAATATTCTGAGACAAGAAACAATTTTTTGGCTGGGAATATAGTTTCAATATGTATCACCAAGCTTAGTCACCTCTTTGTTGTTAAATGAGATGTTCTACCTTGATTAGAGTGGCCATGAGTAATTTCATGTTAGTCTATGTTTCAGAAAATGTCAAAATTCCACACCTTGCAATTCTCGACAAGAAATTAGCCTCAGACATGATGTGCCTACATTTACAACAAGTTTTCAATTTTCCTTTAAGAAATGATTATCTTAAACATAGACATTTGAACATAACTCTAATCATTAAATGTCACATGTCCTGCTGTAGTTGGTGTTTGATCTTTAGAAAAGATTTTCATAAGATTCTACAATACTTTTTGGTACATATATATTTATATATAAAACAAGACCCTGTTGATATTCCAGATAAGAAAAATCACTTCATATTATAATATATAGAATATATAAAATGCTGGGTTATAGCAAAGTGTGTCAATGAGTTTGCAGCATCCAGGAAACCCTTAAGATTCCATATTTTTATATAATTGTGATTCATCCTAGGCCTAATTGCTCCTGTTCCTAGGTGTCCCATCACCATTTCTTTCATCTCCAGCCATTACAGCTCACAAAAGCTCTAAAAGGCTTTCTCTCATGAAAAGCAAGTAGAAAAGACAACATGTTAAAGACTTAGTAGTATTTAGGAAAGATTTTCCCTCCTAGATGAACTGAAAAAAAACTCTTTAAAAAGGAAAAAGCTTCATAATAAATATTGGCAGCATTCCAAAGCAGTTTGTGACAGCAACTCAAGCATTGCTAATCCTCTGATTGTGGGGATCCCTAATTATCAACTCTTCAATATATGAGACAATATCCCAAGTGTATCATCTGTCTGCCATCTATTTTATTAAAAACAAACTCGTTGGTGAGGTTGTTGTACGTGGCTCAACGAGTGGCCAGAATGGAATTATATTCAAATCTCTACCAAGTACCTAGGAGCACGTCTCTCTGCTAGGTGCTCTGAGGGACACAAAGATGAAAAAGGCAAGGAGTTTACATTCAAGGGGAGCTGGACCTTACCACAATTAACTATTGTACCAGGTACTAAGTGGCACTCAATAAATGTTCTTTTAATGAATGTATTATTGCCAGTGATTTGACAGAAATATGAACAGCACACAAAGGGAATGTAAGAAAACTGAGATGTATATGCTGGAAGGCCCGGGAGGAGGTGGCATTTTGGACTTAGCCTTAGAGAACTAGTAAAATTGTAACATGGAAAGATGGACTGGAGGGAAGGTGTGTACAAGCAGGAAGGTGAGAGTCTGTGTCCATATGAGCCCTTTAAATGGTAGCCTAGCACTGTTGCTTTACTTTACAAGCTCCATGTACTTGTATCACTCACTCAGGGAAAAAAAAAACAACAAATCTAACCTCTTCTCTGATTGTTAAAATTAAAGATTATGTGTCTGCTGATTTACTCAAGCTTCTTTGAGTTCCAGTTCCCTCATGTATAAACTAAGGCTCATAACCCACATCATGAAAGGGTGTCGAGCATACCATGGAATGCTTGTGACAGTGTCCTGTTCCTACAAGACTTCCAGTAAGCTAGAATAGTAGCAATTCCAGCAATACCAGTTGTAGGTGGCTTGAAACTTTAGATTTGCTTCCAAAGAATAATGGTGGGAATGCCTGAACATGATCAAAGCAACAGTTTTTTTCTTTAAATTTAGCTTGGCTGTACTCTCACACTCACTTTTTTTAGCCTTTTAGATTCCTGTTCAAGTTCAGGGGAAGCAGAATGTTTAGTTTTGTGCTCAGAGTTTTACATGCATGTTCTAACTTAGATCAACCAACACACATCTTAAAGATTAAAACATGTCTGCGTGATTCATGTAACAAAAGATGGCTTCATCTGATATTAACCCTTATTGGAATATTCATGCGTGGTGTCTCATTTCAGAGAACTTACAATGAAAGGCTTACAGTTACAAGTATTTATGGTATATGTTATAAAATAGCATATTTTAAAAATATATTTATGGGTAAACTCATAAAATATCTAGACTCTAGGCTTGGCTAGTATGTTACAGTATGAACATTTAATCCCAAAATGGCAGAAATTGGATTGCCAAGGCATTCTCTGATTGTTTAGAACAAAACAGCTCTTTCATTAGTAAATGCTTACAAACATAATAAGCCATATATTAATTGTTTCAAATGCATTAAAATATATAAACCAAAATAGATGTTCTTGAAAACTATTACTTCTATTTGTCAATCAAAAGAGTATTTAGATTTCAGCCTCAAAGTTAGAAAGTGTACATCAAATGTAGTAGCTAAGAGTGGGAAATTTTAACTTAAAAAAACCGAATAGGTGCCCATAATTTAAAAATTGTCTTTCTTATTAAAAATACTCTTTTGGTTGAATGAAAGAAGCTGAAAATTCACTTATATACTCTAAAAGTATCAAAAATAAGAAGGAAGTATATATACACCCCTGCCCTTGGAATAATTCGATGTTGTTTAGAGATGACTTTGACGGACACATTTACACAACATCAGGGAAAAAAAGCAATAGTTCTGTCTGAAATTATTATTGTCCATAGGTGAAAACAATAATGCTTACTGTGCATCAGGCATCTTGACTAAATGTGGTGATTTTCTCCATTTTCTTCAATCTTTAACTTCCCCAGGTTGGAAACGCCACTCTCCCTGGAGGCTTTGGCCAAAGGATAGGAGATTACAAAACAAGATACTGTATGAGTCATGAGAAATGAAGGAAAAAGCTTATCATCCTTTTTCTGAAATATCTTTTTATTATGAAAACAGAGGAAGGAATTCTTAAAATTCAAGAGCGCTAACGACAAAAAAGATATATATAACATACAGTTTTCAAACCAAGATTGCTTTGTGTAACTGTGGCGCTCACTAACACACACACACACACACACACACACACACACAAATATTTCTGTGACTTAATATGAAGTCATTGCCATACTTAGTAATACAATTCCTTTGTTTTTCAGAATTACTTTACAATAAAAGGTGAAGACAGAGTAATCCCTCCCCTTGTTGCTGATGCTCACTGAATTACTTTGGAAGGATTACACAATAGTGAAAATATTAATTAAAAAGTCAACAACTATCGTCCATACAGTATTTTACAGAGTGTTTGCTTCTATTTTATCTCACTTAGTCCCAGTAACCCTGTGGGATAGTTTGAGTAGGTGTCATTATCGTTTCTAATACACAGATGAGGACTAGAAGTTTGGAGAGATTAAGTGATTTACCCAAGGTCATGTGCTCCAGTTGGCACTGGAACTCAGGACTCTGTCCCTGGACTCATCCTCTTCTAAGCTCTAATAAGCTTCCACATAAAGTATGAATTTCCCCAACCCATAAATACAACACAACTTTTGAAGGTTTGTGAAAAATATTTGGAATATATGGATTATATTTAGAAATTCTTTTTGTTTTTCCAGTGACCAAGTCATTTTTCCCCCCTCATAAAACTTATCAGCTTTCAGAGTACCCCAAGAATTGTTGTCAAGTTTGTTCTCAGGTGGAAAACGTATGGAGAGGTATTCTAACAAAACAAAATTAAGTTTATGTTTACTGTCTGTTATCACTCAAACATCAGATACTGAGAGTGATAGAAAGAAGAGCAGATGTTTTACATCTGCTTTGTCTGATACAGTAGCCAATAACCATATGTGGCTATTGACATTTAAATTAATTGTAATGAGCTAAATGACATAAAAATGGCAGTTCCTTCATCACATTAGTCATATATATGAAGAGCTCTATAGCCACAAGGGCTAATGGCTACTTTTTGGACATCACAGATTATGGAACATTTCCATCAATGCAAAAAGTTTTACTGGGGGTGTTCATCTAAATTCTAGCTGTTGTTATCAGTGTCAGCCTGTATCTTTCTCAACTCTAACTCTCTGGAGTTGTCCTCTGGGGTGAGTGGTATCAGGTGTGTGTGTGCGTGCGTGTGTGTGTGTGTGTGTGTGTGTGTGTGTGTAAAATAAACCAAAACTCCATATTCCCAAATAATGTTAGGAAAACCAGCAAGTCACAAGTAATCATGAACCCCCTGTGTGGCTTCTTTTAATACAAGAAGACCAAATCTCTGTTTAATATCAGTCAACCCTTAAGACTGTTTCACTGATACACTGTTATAGTAACAGCTCTGTTTGATCAAAAGAGGGTAAAACAGAGCATGTCCAGTTTGGGGAGTTTTGTGGATATAGGCAAATGAAATGAAAAGAAGAAATGGGGTAGTTGGGACAGAGATGAGGAAAAGAGATCCTTTCCATGACAGGGGCCCACGTGAAAAGCCAGCAGGTTCTAAGGAGCACCCAGGGAATATGTCCCACCAGCTCCACTTGGGAATTTTATTTACGGAACTAAATGGTTGCCTTGGCTGGGTGAGTGAAAATAGAAGAAAAGATGAAAAATTCAGGGGAAAGTACTGAATGTAGTTCCTACTGAACTGTCTGCTGCAGATGGCCAACCATTGGTGACCTTTTAAAAGTAGGTTAATCTGAAGAGACAGAGGTTTAGGGAACTAGAAAGCATCCAGGCCAGAATCCCCCATCTGCTACTTCCTATGTCTCTAGCTTCTGTCACATTTAACCTCTGTGAGGTTAATTTCAGATCTTGTTTGTTCTACTAAAGACTAACCAGGTAACAGGGGTGGTGCTTAGGGAGAGTGACAACGATGAGTAAATACGAAGGACTCACACAAATGGACAATGATCACACAATTCCAGGAACGCAATGATAGACATGGGCACCGAGAAAGCTTACGTAGGTCCGGGGAGGTTTCCCAAGTCTTGGAGGACTTTGTGGTGGCGGAAGTGGTGTGTGGGCTAAACCACGCAGGATGAAGAGCAGTTGAGGAAGGCGCGGGTAATTCACGTAGAGAAGGGAGCAGGAATAAGAGAATGGAGGAAAACATATACATGCGAAAAACACTTATATACAAAAACCCAGGTCCTTTCCCAGTGTGAAAGTACACAGACATTTATAAAACAGGAAAACATTCTATGCCCAAATCGGTAAAGAGTTCAACGGAGTAGAGAAAAATCATTGCGAGAAAATGGAAGCATAAAAGGAGTGGCTGGAAATGCCAAATAAACCCTTTCCCACCAACAAAACCTTTTTTTTTTTTCTTTACATGCTGCCTCTGCCTTTGCAGTGTATTTGCATCCATACAAGACAATGCAGCAGCTGTGTTCATAGAAATCCCCTCCCCTTTCTAGTCAGACAGGTCACAGGAGCAAATCCCTGATAACAGACACAGTAGGCAGGCAAGACTTTGGGATCTCAGCAACAACCAGCAGTCCCCACATCGGGGTTTCTCACTGCCCTGCCTGTGGTCACCTTCCACCCACACTGGGAACCACTCTCCCATTGCCCTCAAAAATAAGGCTGCACAGTGTTTGGCGCCTCTCTGTACGGCCATTGCAAATTATTGAGAGAGATTGTGTACCCTTAGATTTAAATACTAATCAGAACTAGAGACTCATTATTAGCTTCCTCTGATTCCAGATGTCTCACAAGGCTCCAGTTTTGGGTGTCTAGACATCTGCTATTTGGAACTCTGGAGGCCCTGGGTGATGTTCTAAGAACAGCAACCCACTGTCTGACTCCTAGAGAGAGGACCAAGTGAGTCTTTGGCCCATTCCCCTCAGGGACTGTTCCTTCTGGAGGCAAGAGATGAAATGACATGCTCTCAAGGAGAGTTGCCCCACCCAGTGATCTGCATTTAATTTTTTATTAACAACAATAAAAAAAAAAGAAAAAAAATTGCTAACTCATTTCTGACATGATTTGCTATTGGTTATTTTTGACACTTGAATGACAACCCTTAAATGAGGACTCCCTGAGATTGTTAACAAATTTATGAATTAAAAGGAAGATACGCATATTCTCCCAGGGATTTTTGGTAGACAGGGAGTGGAAGAAAGAGAAGAAATTTTTATTTATCATCACAACTCTCTTTCCTGTCCCTAAAACCACTGCTACCCAGAAGCATTAGGGAAAGATCAGCATCATCTTCACTTGGGGAGGAAACTTGGGTCTATGGCAAATGTCAGCAAACTTTGGCCTACAGGCCAAACCCAGCCTGTCACCTGTTTGTGAACAAAATTTTATGCAACACAGCCATACTCATTTGTTTACATATCATCTATGGCTGCTATCATACTGGCAAAACTTTGAACAACTGCAGCAGAGACCATCTAGTCCACCAAACCTAAAATATTATCTGGCCTTTTTCAATAAAAGTTTAACTTGGTCCGAAAGCAGAGACTTACGTAAGAAAGAGTGTGTTCAGTATTTATCAAGTTTTAGTTGATTTGATAATTACACATGGAGCGCTTCCAGGGTACTAGGCTCTGAAGATACAACAGGGAATAGAACCCATATAGTCCTTTGCTTCAAAAAGCTTACAATTTTCTCAGACTTTATTGCAATGATCCCTATTCAGCTTTTTTTCTTCTATGTTTGTTAGAGGGCACAGACAAGTACCAGAATGTGGGCACAGGCATAGAAGAGGGTTACCAAATCAAATACAGGATGTCCAGTTAAATTCAGCAAATATTTACTAATTTTAAACAGCAACCGTGAATAAAGCCAAATGCTGTGAAATTATTATCTCTCTGACGGTTGCATCAAGAGAGGGCTAGACAGAAGTATTCAATAGATTTAGAGTGTTTTAAATCCATTATCAAAGCAACATAAGGTTGTGATGGATAGAGGTGATAGACGTTAGGCATTAACACAAAACCATCTCTGGTATGAAATGTATGTGTCAAGCTATCTAAAAATAATGCTAACAAACAATTCATTTTTTATATAATAATAATAAGGGGAGACATAAAAAATAAGAAGAGAAAGCTCTTCTTCCTTTCTGGTGGAAGGGAGAAAAGTACCTAGCACGCAGAGGGAAAAACCAAGTTGAATAATACATGAGAGTTGAGAAACGTGAGGAATGCTCTGTGTACAAGGATAGATCTCTAACTGAAAACGCCTGGCTTAATAAATCCTGGCTGTTAGTCTTGTGATAACAAGAGAATAGAATGGGAGGGAGAAAATCTGGTGATGGCTAAACTTGTCATGTCTATGTAAAACCTATACCCAGAGTATTCATGTGGGCAGAATGGAAACTCTTCTAGCCGCCTAACAGTGAGTGCTGCACAGCCAGTCCCTAGAGCCAGAGAGGCATGCAACAGGAGGCATGGTGTTTACCGTCTAAAATGGAAGCATTAATCCTTCTCATCAAACTTGTTTGTGTGTTTATAAGCAGCAGCAGATATTTAACTCACACACAGAGATAAAACCAAACACAGAGGCACAGTTTTTACGGGTGTTTCAAAAATCAAGCCTGGACTATATTAGCTAAATCTTAAGCAATCCATAAATTTAAAACATAAATGAGAAACGGCTTGTTTTCAGGTCACTCCTAAAGGGCCTTCCTTAGATCTTCAGTTTGTCACAGTAGCAGACCGCAGATTTCTCCGCCCAAGCATTTCTCATGAAGGATTTTTTTATTTGTCACACATGTTCCCATTCATTGGTCCAGTGCCCTGGCAGAACCAGAGATTCTGAGCTTGTCCGGAAAAGGGTTTCATAATTCATCACGCATACCACTCTGCTTGGCGCCAAGAACAGTGGCCTGATCCAAGTGCATGCTCTTGGACGTTCACGGTTGACTAAAGGGACGAGATTTTTGATAAACTAATGTAGGACAAAAGGAAAGAGCCTGATAGCACAGGCCCTGTGGAGGAGGGAGAAAGAGAGAGAGAGGGAGTGAGGATGCAGGGAGGTGGGGAGGTCTCCCTATGGGTGTCCCATGAGACAAATGTGTGAATGCACTGGCTGAGGAAGGTTGCTCCCACAGCAATGGGGTGGGGGTGGGTGCGCTAGAAGAACGGTGAGAGGCTTGGAAGGACAAGAGAGGGGAGGACAGGAAAAAGGGAAAAAGAGAGCCTGGTGCGCGAGCAAATGTTCCAGGACAGATCATTTTGGAAAACACGGTGCCTGTCAGCCAGCCCAGGAAGTTCATGTTGAGGGCCATCCTCAATCTAGGGCATCCATTAAACTTGTCTTTGACAAAGCTGGGGGAGGAGAAAGAGAGGCAATGGAAAAGATGCCTGCGGCCCATATCATGCTAATGTTCTTGGAAAGTGCTAATTTATCCACAGAAGTAAAGTATTCTGAAAAGTTTCCTGTTTCCACTGTGTTCATAATGATTTCAGCAGTGAGCCATCTGAATTCAAAATTAAGATTTACTTTGTTTGAAATGCTTCACCTTAGAAAGATGGAGCAGAATCATAAGAAAGGAATATGTTTAACTATTGTTGTTAAATCTAAGTATTCAGTCAGCCTTCTTCTCCTGCTGAATATTCAAATTGGAGAGCCACAGAGGACAAAGAAAAAATAAATGCATTTCTGATTAGAAAATGCAAATTAATGCCTGCATTCTGCATAAATTCCTCCAATATACTCTTTCAGTTGTTTTCTTTCATTACTATCTAACTAGAAAACTTATGTAATTTCTTTTCGTAGGTAGGTGAGTGGGGAACTCTGCAAATTTCCTCATTTAAAAAAAAAAAATTGTACCGGTAATTAGAGAAATGCCAGTTAAAGCTAGAAAATAACAATTCCCCTATCAAAATCGTGAAGCTCCAAAACACTGATAATTCCCCAGGTTGTTATAATTGTGACAAAACAGAAATCCCAAATAACCTTGATGGCCTTATTAATTGATGTCACAGTTTGAAAGGACAATTTGGAAATTTATCTACACTTTAAATCCTTTTGTCCCCCAAATTTTACATCATTGAATATACTTTATAGAGACAGTTGCCCAAATGATTAAACATATATGAACAAAGACGTTCACTAGGGAATATGCACAGGTGCACAGAGCAGGAAATGATTAAAATGCCCACCAGGTGAGAACTGGCTTATTAAGTTATGGTCCATCCTTTCAACCAAAATCCTGAACAGCCTTTAAAGGAATGAGCTACATTTACATGGTTTGACATATATCATACAAGTATGTCCTTTCAACATATTAAATGGGGGGGAAAGAGTCACAGAATAGCACTATGATATAATGATTCTAATTTTATTTTTTAGAACAATCAATGGATAGGATTTATGAATATTTTATAGGGCTGTTATGCAAAGAAAACATCTGGAAGTATTCACAATAAAATGTTAAGCAGTGGCCAGTTCCTTTTTTTTTTTTTTTTTTTTTTTTTGATAGGCCTGTATTCTCTCATAATTTAAAAAAGTGAGTGTATTTGCTCAATTGTTTGAATTCACTTCTTTTTAGGAAAACTGCAGGATTTGCACATCCTCCCTGGTAAGTATCATCCATATCTGAAAAGTATAAGGCTTACCATTCACTACTGATCCTGCCAATTTCTTTCAATGATTTTTACTCTAGGTTCCCCCAAAGTCCCTGGAATCCACTCAACTCAGGTCTCCCATCCCTGCTCCTTTCCTTCATCCACCAACACCACACATGAGTTTTTAGGGATTCTCAGAAAGAAAGCAGGGTGAAATTCCATTCCTCACTTCCAAACTCTCACCATGGTTAAAACTCTGCAAATTTCACCTTCAATAATAAAGGTCTATGATCTATAAGAAACATTGTTTTGTTGTTGTTGTTGTTTTTTTATTTTTTTTTTTAGTTTATTGGGGTGACAATGGTTAGTAAAGTTACTTACATTTCAAGTGTACAATTCTATAATACATCATCTATATGTCACATTGTTTACTCACCACCCAGAGTCAGTTCTCCTTCCATCACCATATATCTCATCCCGTTTACCCTCTACCACCCCCTCCCTCCTTACGCTCTGGTAACCACTAAACTATTGTCTGTGTCTGAGTTTTTGTTTTTTGTTTGTTTGTCTTGTTCCTTTTTTGCTTTTAGTTTTATATCCCACATATCAGTGAAGTCATATGAATCTTGACTTTTTCTGTCTGACTTATTTCTCTTAGTATAATAATCTCAAGATCCATCCATGTTGTCACAAATGGCACTATTTCAACTTTTCTTATGGCAGAATAGTATTCCATTGTGTATATATACCACATCTTCTTTATCCAATCATCTATCGAAGGACACTTTGGTTGTTTCCATGTCTTGGCCACTGTAAATAATGTTTCAATGAACATTGGAGCCCATATATCTTTACAGATAAATATTTTCAGATATTTTTGATATACACCCTTGAGAGGGATTGCTGGGTAATATGGGTTTTAAAATAGTAGAATTAGAAGCCTGACATTACCCACGTGGGTGATTCTCAACCTTCACTGAACAATAGAATCACCTGAGGAGCTTAGAGAGCACCGGAATGGCCCCGGCTGTCCCCAGGTCAGCTAAAACCAAGTCTATTTTGGATGCACAGTACCCATTGAGAACCTTGTCTAACCCCTTACCAGAAAGCTAAGAACACTGAGTAGCAGGGAGGATGGATGAGTTGCCAAATGTCATGCATGTGCAAATTGAAAGATGTGTTATTGACAGGATTTTAATTGTTTGCCTAGGCTGTGTGGTAATGAAAAACTCAGAAAGAGGAATTGAGCATAAATTTATTATTAAAATTAGAATACCAGGTGTGTTTTTTTTTTCTATTCCGAGACATATATTGCTTGAAAAGTACCATTATTGATGGCAGTTGTCCATGTCAGTGCACTATTAGCAAGCAATCTCTTTCTGCCATGATTGTAAGTAAATAATTTCTCGGAACATCGTGTGTAGAAGAGCTTAATTACCTTAATTGCTTTCATCATAACTCATCAGCCCATCAAACGCATTGATAGGAAGGCTCAACAGAAGATTTGAATGTTTTAATAAAAGAATTTTATAACAGCTTGTGTTATCTCTGGGTATAGCTCAGCATTAATTAGGTCACAAAAGTAATTTTTAAAATAATCTCCTTATGTTTAAATCTAGGAAACCATCTAAAATGGATCAAATTCCCACAGGGATTAATATACAAGCCTAAGTTTTGAATTGTTCTGCAAATAAATCCAGGGTATGCCTAATTAATATGAATATTTTTAAGAAGTAATTTTACTCTCAGAAATTATATTTGTATCTCCACCTTATAATCAATGAAGAGTTTGAATGCCCTTCACGTTCTCATGCTGATGGTAAAGGACCCCTCCCAGCCACACGTATATACATTACTATTGCACAGCTCAGAAATCAGTTGCTCAGCTTTCTCCCTAAAGAATTTTGGGAGGCAGAGGCTGCCATTGACTGTTTTCAGGCAAAGTTCTAAAATTGCTTCTGTTGTAATCTCAACTGCAAAATCTCAGATATGTGTTCCACGAAGCCTGTGCCATAAGCTTACTCCCAATTGACTGAGAGAATTGTAGAATAAAGAGGGAAACCTCTAACCCTTTCAAACTCACTGGGATCTCTTCCATCAAATATGTCTTAATTTAAACATAGCTCGAGGTAGGACAAAAGGTAATGACACGTGAAATGATGAAAACTCCATGGTGGAATTATAACACACTTAGAATTACAACACACTTAGAATTGTAACACACTTAGAATTATAACATACTTAAACAGAAATGTTGTTGATCTTCTGCTTTTTGTTTTTTCAGAGAAAACATCAATTGTAATAAACTTTCAAAGTTCTCCATGAACAATATAAATAAATCTAGATTCCAGCTTTAAGCTATAGTACTTATAGTTTCCCCCACCTTAAATGGGAACACTTTAGTCACTGGCCTGGGAGAACTTATTATCTTGCTGTTGTTTACTTTTAAAAATTTATTATTTTTGTTTATCTTTGTTAGGTTGTATTTATTGTTTTCCCACATGAGGGAATAGTTAATTTAAAAATGAGCTTCTATTGGTGCATTTGGTGCAGCCTCATTACATTTTTCAGAATATTCATTTCCCCATCTTTTATTTTCCTTTCAATAATACGATAAGTCCTGTGCATCTTTGCCTGAGCCAGACAACGTGACATTTATTTATTCAAAAACATTTCCCAAGAACCACTTTTAAAAGTTTCTAAATTCCTTAATAATATTATCCTATTCCATCATGTCACATGCTATTTGCATAGTCTTTTCATTGGATAGTTTATGATCAATGGAGGTGAAAGTATTTTCTTACACTGCCATTTTTCACATGACTCGATGTCTTACTAGAACGACATGTGGGGTCGTTTCCTCCTGAGACCCCTTCAGTTGGCCCCAGCTTTCTGAAGAGCTGTGGGTCTGCCCTGGAAGCCTACTGATCCTCTGCTTGGCTCCTTTCCCACAGTGACTCCCTAAAGGCCATCTTCCAGAAAAAAAAAAAAAATGGTATCCCATTCAAGTCTTCAGTCAAGAACACAAGGACTCCTGATTCTGTCATACCCAAAGCTTTTATTAGTCATTGGATTTGTACTTCTTTTGTTACCTCTTTACATATACTTTGTTACTTTTACGTAGCCTGCCCAAACTTCCCAGAGTACATTCATCAATGGCTGAAGAACATTACTGATAGGGCCTGAATCATGTCCTTCTGAAATTTGCATGTTGCAGGCTTATTCCTCAGGACCTCAGAATGGGGCTATATTTGGAGATAAGGCCTTTACTGGTAATTAAGGTAATCGAGACCGTATGTCCGGGCCTTAAGCCAATACAACTGGTGTCTTTGTAAGATGAGGAGATTAGGACACAGACTTGTACAGATTGAAGACCACGTGAAGACATAGAGAGGAGATGGCCATCTATAAGCTGAAGAGAGAGGCTTCCGAAGAAACCCTGCTAACACCTTGATCTCAGGCTCCTAGTCTCCAGAACTGCGAGAAAATAAATTTATGTTGGTTAAACGTTTCAGTCCATGGTACTTTGTTATAGCACTTCTAACAAACTTGTACAACTATTTTTCTCTAATTAGACTTTGAGCACCTATGAGAGGCCAAGGGGAAATATGGTAAGAAGAATGGAGAGAAAGGCTGCGTCAAGATTCTGTATAGTGTTAAAAGTATGGGAAGGAATTCGAATTTTATTCTCAATGAGATGTAAGAGGGGAATGGAATACAATAGTGAGAACAAATCCTTTAGAAGGTAAGATTTGAGCAGTTTTGATAGAGAGGTAATGATATAAGCTAGACATGCAGTGGATTAAAAAATAACTGGGTTAGGAAAAACATGGACTCAGGGAATGTAGGTAGTGAAACTACCTATGTCTTCCCTCTAACAATAACCCAAGTAATGCTAGTTGGTATTTAATATGGGAAATAAAATAAAAGTTGAATGCCTTGACCTAATATAAATGTTTCTGCTTGTATAGTGGAAAAGAAACAGCAGTGCCCTGACAATGACTTACACCTATTACCTAAATATGCACATTTTTTCCTCTTGCAAAGTTGACTACTCATAAAATAAATTATAATTTCTCCACATCTTACATTTAGGATAATTGAAAAATATGTTTTCCCTGGAGACTGATATGTATGGATAGACTCATACCATTATGCTATGTAGACTTAGAAAGTTAGAAAACAGTAGGTCAGGAATTTTTTTTCTGTTCTTTTGCCTTTAGGCATTAGCCTTATGTCTTTAGTCATTGATACTTCACAAGGGAAAGCTAAAATTCATATTTGTGCTACCTTGTGACCTTTCTTTCTTACATCAAAATTCTCCAGTAATTATATGAAGCTCTTAGTATGTCATAATAATGGCCAGAGATTATCATCTCTTTGCCAGTGCAATCTTGGAAGATAGTATTACATTTTATAAATAGGAACTTTTGTTTCAACTCATTTGGGTGAGAATACTCATAATACAATTGGGATTTCACTTGAAAATTTGCAGTGATGGCCAGAATCAAGTTTCCAAATTTTCCTGAGATATTGTCGGAGTATATTAAATATTCATCATTGTTTTGCTTTTTGGTTGGTTGTCTGTGATTGAGATTTTTAATTAAAATTCAGTGAGATAAAGTACACAAAATACTTAGCACAATGTCTAGTGGACATTCAAAATATGTATAGTGAATCAGTTACTGAATGAATAAATGAATGTATCATACGGCAGAAATACAGCTGATTCTCAAAGAGACTAGAACCATGTTCAAGAAAGTTGTCAGGAACTCAAGCTATATCTTTTCTTTGCCATTACTTCCATTTTATTGTTCTCGTCCACTAACTAGCTTTCTCTGCTTCTCTGTTCCTTTGGGTATCCCAGTGCTCCTGAGTTTAAATATGTTTAACATGTTAATATATTATTATTTATCCACCCCTCAGAGACTCTTGTTCCCAGTGCTAAACCTCGATTTGTTCAGCTTAAAAGAAGTGCTCACCCAGCATCCAATTGCCTTTCACCAGAGGAGAAATTTGCACATGAAAATTATGGCGGCTGAGTAAATTCTCTAGGTAAATGGAAGGCCAGTTCATTTTCAGAAAAAAGGAATTGTTCTAAGTTGGGCAGATAACCAAAAGTTGTCTTCTGATGATTTATGGTGGGGAGGGGAGTAAAATTTTACTGAAAGGAATAAATGAAAAAACATCAGTACAAAATACAAAGGAACGATGAGAAAATGATGACTTTGAATCAAAATGGAAGAGAGATTTGGAGTCAATATCACAGAAGAGCCATTCATAAGTTAGTGGGTCATCTCTCTGCTCATAGTCCCAAATGGACTTTGATTAAGTTTTGTCAAATATATGTTTCAAATTAATTGTATATTGAGTATTTTATTATATTTACCTCATTAAGATATGTAAGTGATTAATTTTCAAGAAATTTAGCAATATAGTATATACTTACATGAAGATTAGGAAACATGTAAATTTAACCTATGAATATTTTCACATTTTTTGTTCCTTCATGTACATTTATAAATCAAGAATTGTCCAAACATCCACTTCAGATTATATTTTTGACACCCTTTCATCACTGAATGGAGAGTAACGCATATAGTTTTAAAAATCAGCTAAACCTGGGTTTCCGCTGAAGCAGCTGAGGATCCAAGATGCTCTAGGCTACACGCTGAAGTTTGGAAAAGATTCAACCTGCTGACTTTTATCCCTTCTTTTGGACACGATTGCTACGGGTAATTTGGGCCTCTGGCTATAAAACAGGAACCTGTCTGTCTGCATTATTAATGGATGCTTGATGGGATGAGTTAACAGTGACTTTGGTTTCATTGCAAAAAGACCAAAAGAAATTTCCTGAGATGGAAAAAGCCAAATAGATGACAAGAACAACTAACATTTGCACATTGCTTAAGACGTGCTAAGCATTGTGTTGAATACTTCAAATGGTTTATATGATTTAATACTTACAATTAACCTATGGCATGGATACTATTATCACTCTATTTTCAAGACTAGAAAATCAAGGTCTGAAGAAATGAAGTAACTACTTATGGTAACAGCAGCTAGGAATAGGGTGGAACTGAAATTTCATTTTGTGTAACATAACTTTAGAACCATCATTCTCCTATAGACCATAACTTCTACTTTACTGCACCCTTCATGTTGAGGATTAAATTTTAAGCAAAGCCACAAGTCATGGAAGTAATGGGCCTGAATTTTCTCTGTGCTAAACCATTCTTTGATTTTTTTTTTTTTTTTTTAAGGATGAGATGAGGCAAGAGACTTAGGAAAATTACACTAGATACACATAGAATTAAAACCACCTTGTAAAATCCACAAAACAGAAATGTTGAAAAGGTTTTACATGCATTTATTCCCTGGTTAATATAATGCACAAGCAGCATTTAGATATTACTTACACTTCAGCTGTTTCATTTGTTCTGAGACCAAAAGCTGGAATTTCTCATTCATGGACAGGGAAAGAAGCAGCAGGAAGAAGGTGATAAAGGGGTTATGCCAAGACTGTAATTAATTCTCTGCAGGAAACACCAAGAACTACTCCATAAAAGAGAAAGACGTTTCTGACCTTCCTTTCTCTCTCACTCTATAGAAGAGTGTACTGGGTAGATTGTAAACCTAGATGGAAATTTACTTACAACCTCCAATCATTTACGGTAAAATCTAACTATGACTTTCATCCATGGTAAAATCATATTATAATTTTCTTTTGTTTTATTTTGGATAGACATGTCACATTTCTTCTTAATCTATTTATATCAATATTGATATGCATATATAAAGATACAAATATATTAAAAATACCCTAAACAAAGTAAGGAATTGGCATATTTTGCATATTTTCATCATTCTTAAATGAGATAGGTATATATCTTACAGGTGGGATCTCTATAACCTTAATTGTCATACCTTACTTAAAATAATGGACATAATTTATTATTTCCATCTATTCTTATGAGAAGAAAAATTAACATAAAGTGTTCCAGGAACTTCAGGCCGATTTGTTTATTTTCCCAGTGATATCCAAACACTTCACTCCTGCAAGCTTCCAGATTTGCTCTTAATATGTAAATGGGAATAAAGGGGAGACAGAAACCTTCTCCCAGGGGTACACTAAATATGGGAAAAGGGAAACAAGGTCAAAGAGATTTTCATGGGGAAAAGCAGATGGTTTTGGTCTTAGCAATTAAAACCAAAATCCTGAACCAGAAATTCTTTTAACCCCACCGCAGAAGTCTTCATTAAGCTAAGTGAAATAGTCAGACAGGAAAAGTTGAGAACCATATGATTTCATTCATATGTGGGATATAAAACTCAAAACAACAAAGGAACAAGACAAACAAATGAAGAAACAAAAACTCATAGACACAGACAGCAGTTTAGTGGTTACTGTAGCGTGGGAGGAGGGGGTTGGTAGGTGAGAGTAAACAGGGTCAAATATATGGTGATGGAAGGAAAACTGACACTGGGTAGTGAGCACACAATGTGATATATAGATGATGTATTACAGAATTGTACACCTGAAACCTATGTAACTTTACTAACCATTGTCACCCAATAAACTTTAAAACAAAACAAAACAAACAAAAGAATCTTCTGTTTGGTCTTAAATGGAAGTAAACAGAACTCATCCTAAGCTTTCCTCAAATGCAGACTTTTTTCTAGGTTAATGTACAGTTTCAGAATTGGAAAACATAGTTAAACTGTACTGCATGAAATATTCTCAAGTATTTTACAATCCAAATTTGAAGAGAATTTGAATGTATTTATTGGCTTCTTAGCTATGCTTCTTTGCAGTATTTTTTAGTAATGTTTTTAGTGATTACTTTGGAGTTACAATGTACACGTTTAACTTTCAGTCTTCTTAGAGTTAATATTGTGCTACTTTACATAAAATGCAGAAATTTTCACCCATATGGGTCTATTTGCCCCTTTCCCCCATTCTTTATATTATAATTGTCATATTGATTACATCTTCACATAGTAAATACCTCATAAACAATATTATAACTTTTCCTTCAAACAGTCATAAATATATTTTAAAGAAATTGAGAATAGAAAATAGCCTATATTTGTGTAGGCCTTCTCTAATGCTCTTAATTCCTTCCTGAATGTTTTAGTTTCTATCTGCTATTGTTTTCCCTAGTTCTGAAGAATTTCCTTTAGAATTTTTTTGTCGCACAAGCTGCTGGTAATTGATTCTCTTCATTTTCTTTTGTGGGATCATGTTTTTATTTTGCTCTATTTCTTGATGGATATTTTGGATATTTTTTTCTGGATATAGAATTCTGGGTTGAAATTTCATTCTTTTAGCACTGTAAGCATGTTGTTACACTGTCTTCTGGTCTTCACAGTTTTCATTGAGTAATTAGTGGAATTTGATCATTGTTCCACCAGATATACTATGTCATTTTTCTTTAGTTGCTTTTAACCTGCTTTTTCCTCTCAACTTTTATTTTCTAGCAGATTAACTATGACGTGCATAGGTGTGGTTTTCGTTGCATTAGTTCTTTTTCGATTCACTGAGCTTATTAGACCTGAATATTCCTATCTTTCACCACATTGGTGAAATTTTGGGCCACTATTTCTTAAAACACATTTACTACCCCATTTTTCTTCCCTCTCCTTCCGGAACTCCAGTTACACATATACTACACCTTTTTATATTATATTGTTCCACAGGTCCCTGGGACTCTGTTCCCTTTTTGTTGTTTGTTTTTTCAATTGTCCCCCTATCCGATAACTCATATGACTCTATATTAAAGTTTGCTGATTCATTTCCCTGTCATTTCTGTTCTCCTGTTAGCCTATCCAGTATATTGTAACTTCTGATTTATAGTTTTCAGTTATAGAATTTACATGTTACATGTGGTACTATGATATAGTTACAAATTCTCTGCTTAGTTTTGTATTTCTCATGAGTATATTTTCCTTTATTTCATTGTGCTCAGTTTTAATAGGTGTTTTAAACTCCTTCGTCTGCTAATTCTATGGTAACATCTGATTATTCTTTGGGTTGGTCTTGGTTTATGATCTCTTCTCTTGAGACTGGCCCATACTTCCCTAAATCTGTACATCAAGTAATTTTAAATTGTGCTCTGAACATGGAAAATTATCAAAGAATGATTTTGTTGTTCTTATTTTAGCAAGCAAAACATTTTGTTACTATCCAGCTGAAAATTCTATCTTTTGAGTGGCAGCTAAAATACCAGTTTTATCCTTTCATCCTCAGTTGGACTGTTGTAAGTCTGTCCCAGAAATGTATGGCTCAGGAGTGAGTCTAAGATTTGGGCAGAATTTATATACTGTATTCAGAGCTTCTTGTCTCTGGCTCTCTCCTTTCTTGGATTCCCCCTTCACTTTCCTAGCAGCTTTGATTTCCCTGATCTCTGTCCTCTCATTTTTGAGGCCAGAAAGACTGATATCATTTGTAAAAATGAAACTCTCCCTCATGTCATTCCATTCACCCAAGTGTCAACTTCCACCACAAATTTGCCCAATTTCCTTTCGTCTCCAGTACTGTAAAGATTTTATTTTTAATTTTGGCCAGAGTTTTGGTTATTACCTATAGAAGGGTTGGTCCAGTAAGGGGTTACTCAGCTATATCAGAAGTTAAACTCAAGATTATAAAACGTAGGCACTGATTGCTTTTGTTATTTTTTTTCTCCTCCTTTCCTTTCTCTCTCTCTCTCTCTCTCTCTCTCTCTCTCTCTCTCTCTCTCTCTCTCTCTCTCTATTGTAGAAATAAACTTTGAAGAACATAGTTTATTAGAATTTTTGTTGTTATCTCAGTTCTTTCACATCTTTTTTTTATGAAATGAGTAGCTTCTCTCCTTCTCAAACATATGAGGCGAATTTACTAAGAGAATTGAGGTATTGGAAGAGTGTTTAATCAAAGAAAAGGGAACTTCATGACAGGGTAGCATAGGAGTTAATTCCAAGTACATTGATGATACATCAGATGACAGAGAAGTGATGACTGTAGGAAAAGAAAACCAAGAAGAATTTGGCCAGAACGCAAACCAGGTTTGAATTACTCCAGGGTCCATGCTCCTGACCACCCATGCTACACTGAGGAAGAATATTAAAACCCAAAATGGGAAAATACCATTTAACATGGAGGAAAGACAGGAAAACAGTATAGAATTGTTTCAAAGAACGTGAAAAATTAGTAAAAAAGATCATTTTAAAAAATGGTGCTCTCATAGACACAGACAATGGTTTGGTGGTTGCCAGAGGGTAAGGGGGGTGGGGGGTGGGGGGTGGGGGGTGGGAGATGAGGGTAAGGGGGATCGAATATATGGTGATGGAAGGAGAACTGACTCTGGGTGATGAACACACAATGGGATTTATAGATGATGTAATACAGAATTGTACACCTGAAATCTATGTAATTTTACTAACAATTGTCACCCCAATAAATTTAATAAAAAAATAAAAAATAAATAAAAATGGTGCTATTTGTGTTGGCTAATGAGAGAAGCCAATTTAAAAATGGGGTTTCCAAATTCTAACATTGAAATGGAAGTCTCTTTATATAGAATTGGACAAGGATCTTCAATATTGTAAAGAAGAAGTGATGAGGTTTATTAAATATATTTTAAAAAGCATTCTTTCTCTAAGATGTCACCTCTGTTGCTCCTTATTATAATTTGCTAGTATTGTGGAAAATAAGGTAAAGTATTTTGTCCATTTCTAAGAGCCTCAGAACTGTTAAGTCCCAAAGGCAGTTGCAGCAACTCCTTTAGGAATACCCATTTGCTTATCAATAGAACAGCACCTTCTGACCACCTGTTTACACACACACTCTGCTGTTGAGGCTTTGACACATTAAAGACCATGTTGATATAGGTTGACAGAAACAATCTAGTGATAAACCTGAACAAGTATTTGCATTAAATAAGAATTTATACTATGCATAAGCAAAGGTAAGTACATTCACTGTAGGGTGGCAGACAGAGAAAGCAGCAATTTCTTGTTTAGACAGAAAGCTCTGACAAGGAAGAGCTCATTAGGGCCTCTGGAGAGTGGCTGACAGCTGAAGAGCTGTCGGCTCTGTCAAAAGACCTTTGAAAATTATCCTTGTTTTTGAATCAGAATTTTCTGAATCACCAGCAGGATGCCAGAAGCACATTGTTTGCTTCCTTGACTATTTCCTCACCCTTTAGTGCTATCAGAATTTGCCCAAAGCCTTAGCTGCCTTCAAAACTTTTTTGCTTTGGATGCGTGCCCACAGACAAACTGGAATTTGTTTTATCATAAATCCATTTATTTTCCCTTGCTTCTATTCTGGCTAACTAATGCCAGGCCTTTCTTTGAAATATGCAGTTACTGACAATCTGTCATTATGTGTGTGTGTGTGTGTGTGTGTGCGTGTGTGTGTGTGTGTGTGTGTGTGTGTGAAACACATACACAGGTTGACCTTAATTTTGTGTCTCTAAGATTGACAAAATGAAGATGGTAGGAATATAGTGCTAGACTTGCAAAAGGAAAACTGATTCAAATGACTCTTATTTAAAACAAACAAAACCCCCAAAATTCTTGTAGACAGATCTGGTCTAAATTACGTATTTTAATGGTTCGCCTCTGATTTGTTCTGCTCAAGCATAGAAGATTCTAATTTTCTATCCTGGAATCATGATCTAATTCAAGATACACACATGTCAGTCCTCAGCACCACCATTCCCAAACTTCATGTGTATTCAACTTTGACATCTGATCTTCCCATGCATCTCCCTCCCTGCCCCCGACATGCCCACTCTCAGTATTACCCACACATCCGTGTTACCCGCAGCGCCAATCTCTGCTTGCAGCATCGTGTTTCCTGACAGCTTATACCAGCACTTAGCTAAGGAAGGAAGGACCATGTTCATAAATAGGTTAACATATCTTTTTATGTGTCAAAAAAGACTTTACTAACAGTTACCATAAGAGGTGTAAGAATGATTATGCCCATTTGACAGTGAAAGAACGGACAGGTATTCCTCACTGACTCAGGGTATGTTGTAAATAAGAGACAAAGTCTAGATTCCTACTCAGATATGACTCTTAAACCTTTGTTTTCTCTTAACCACTATACTAGCCTGCCGCCCCTGAAGCAAGGCTCTCTATCCTTAGTGGGTGGTTGTATTTCCCTGAAGTTACAATATGTATGGGACCTCACCTTTGAGTAGTTCAAGAGTGCTTCCTAGCTACCCATACCACCACTGGATGAATTCCTTTAAGGAAATCACAAAACCTCTATCTCATCTTTGGTGTGTGGTTACCTTGATTTTCTTCACTAACTGACTGCTTCAGAGGGGTGGTAGTGGTTGAGCAACTGGTCAACCTGAAACAAGTATAATTATCATTTCCACTTTATAGATGAAAAAAATTGAGGCTTAGTACAGTCCCATGCAGCCAGGATCAAAGACAAGGTCTACTTGTCAACAAAACTACTTGTGGATGGAAACCTCATGTTGCTCAGCAGTCTGGTCCACACTCAATATATCTGTTGACTTGATTGCCCTAAATAACTACTTTCAGTACAACCTCTCTCCTGTGCCAATTCTCTCATGCTGAGCAGGAACCCTTATGTGTTCCAACACATTCTGACCTTTCTTTAAATCTTTATTTCCTCTTCTATCAGTCAAAGTTTCTGTAAGAAAAGATAGTGTACACACATTTTTATAGAATTATTATTTTCCAGGGATGTGAGTAGGGTTAAGAGCACCATGTAGATGGTGAGGAGGTGCCCAGGAACTAGCAAGAACATGTATCCATAATCACCCGCTGAGCTAAAGAGCAAGCGAGAAAGATGGTATTAGTGGAACCAGTAGAAGAGAGGCTGTCAAACAGGAGCTGTGGCTGTAGAAGAATGGACCCTGTCTCTATGGTAGTGAAGCAGGGAGACAAGGAAGAAATAAATACTGTAATCTCTCTCTCTCTCTCTCTCTCTCTCTCTCTCTCTCTCTCTCTCTCTCTCTCTCTCTCATGCGTGAGTGAGTGTGTGTGTGTGTGTGTCCCCATTATCCAGTCAGTTGCTGGGCCTTCCAATTGCTGAATCCAATCAGGATACAAAGTACAAGGGAACTAGGATGATTCAGGGCACAGAGTAGGACAGAGAAAAAAAGAAAATGGATCCAGAGGGGTAATCAGAGAACCATCAATATCCCTCCCATGAAGACTGCCCTCTTAGTAAATAACTTGGACATTTTCCACTAAAGCTAAACATGTGCGTACCCTGTGATCCAGGATTTCCACTCCTTGGTATATACGTCAGAGAAATGAGTGCATATGCCCACCAAGTTAAACGTACAGAAATGCTCATAGCAATTTTGTTTAAACTAATCAAAACCTGGAAACAATCCAAGTGTTTACCAACACTACAATGGATAAATTGTGGCATATTCATAGGAAATTGCACAGCAATGAAAAAGAACAAGCCACTGATAAATGCAACAACATGAATGAGTCTCACTGATACAATGTGAAGTTGAAAAAAAGCCAGACACCAAAGAGTACATGCTGAATGATTCTATTTATAAAAAGTTCTAAAACAGGCACAACCAAGCTGTGGTGATAGAAGTCAGAACAGTGTTTACCTTTTGGTGTGTGTGGGAGGGGAGACAGAGCTTGGCATTGACTGGAAAGGGACAGGAAGGAACCTCTGGGTAGTGGTTACTTCGGTATACGCACATGTAAAATTTATTGAGATGAACGTTGAACACTACTTCACTTCATGCAAGTTATATCTCAGTTTAAGCAATAATAACCATCACTACAACTATTATTACTACTACTCTCCGATGTACCACCATTATTCAGAATTAGGTTGTCTGCCAGGTAATAACAAGTGAAAGATTTAATCAGAAAACATTCTCTTCTTATTTGTAAACTGGATATTCCTCACTGGCAACAAAAAAAGGAACAGATTATTGAAAAGGAAATGACAAAGACAAAAGCTTTCAATTCCAGAAGACATTTGGGCCATGAATCCAACTTTCAGAGACAAGAGGAAGACAAGTGGGTAGAGTTAATATTTTGGGATGGGCAGCTGTTGGGGCCCCTCAAATCATGCCTGGCTGGCAAATGCCTGTGTAAGTCTGTCTCAGAGCATTGTCCTAAAGTGTTACTATGTCACACAGGAATAAAGCTTCAGAGAACTATGACAGATAAGGCATTTTTATGAAAAGTGGCCAGAAATATTTCATGACTAATTTTCAAACATAATTTATTTTTTGCCTGGTATCTTGGGTAGAACATAGAATTGAGTGAAATTATCCAAACCCTCCTGGTTTGTGGTTTCCTCATTCACTACTAGATTGGTTTTCATGTAATAGTCAATAATATTTCTAAATAGAAGTCCAATTACATGGCATTTTAATATCCTGACCCACAGATAAGAATTTAACAGATATCTTTACAATGCTGTTATCTCAATTGTCCTTCCTGATCCTATGGTTAAAAAAAAAAAAAAAAAAAAGAAACACCCTGAGAATAAATTGTTCACCCTAAGAGTGGCATTAATATTTTTAAACACCATGGCTCCATTTTGTAAATTGCTTCTCCATGATATGCTACTGGGCAACCAAACAGGCATATAGACTTGAAACACAAAAGAAAAGACAACTGGAGTTGGTACTATATGGAAGCAAAGATTTTAAGGAGACGCTCAAGATCAGAAGGGGAATCAGGGCTATCATTTATTTGTAATTTGTATGATCCATGAACCCAGGGCTGCAGTAGCTTGTAGAATCAGAATATTCCCACTATAATCTGTGAGAACTGCACCCCAAATGCCTCTCAATTTTGTATAGGATTCCCCAGAAGCCTTCTTGTATGTACTCCATGAACAAAGCCTTCAGGCCATCACATGTCATTCACCATTTTCCTCCTTTCCCTCGAGTTCACTCTGGGCAGCCTCCTGCTGGGCCAGTGCTGCTCCCTAGGACACTGATGTCTGTGCTGAGGGCACCGTCTTTTGTCAGAGCTGTGAACAGTGTTGCTGCTGGTGTCTTAAAGCTCTCCCAATGGCACAGAGATTTGAGTGAAAATGCCATTAGGTTTGCTTCAGCTTCTCATCAAATATATGATACGTACAAAAGAGTACCATATATAAGCATTCTTAAATAACAATAGCAATAAATTAAATAAATCAAATAAGCCACGTGTACCCACCACTCAGCTGAAGAAATGAAACTTTCTTCCGGCTTTGAAGCGTCCACTCCATCCCTCAACTCTTTCCCCTCCTCTCAGTGTTCGTCAATGAACTTTATCCAAGACATACTATTTGAGGGATTGTTGATTTTCCAAGTCAAAGGGAAATCTTTGTGACTTTCTCCCAAAGAAGATGAGTTAGGGCAGAACTAGAGAGGAGCTCAGATTGGAGCAGCTGGAAGGTGGGTGGAGCAGATTGCCCTAAGCATGGATCCCAGTACACCACTACAATTGGGGTACTGGGTATGGGCCGCACACAGCTAGTGAAGTCAAATCTGGTGCTCTAATGCTGAGGCTGAAACCTTAAACAGGCCGAAATGGACTTACAGTCAGTGGTGCCTTCTGGCTGCTTGTAAAAACAAAAGCAGAAACAGATGCAAACCCTCTCTCGATGAAAGATACCTTGATTCAGGTGCATGGACATCACCCACGTGAAGATCAAACAGCACATTCAAAATCAAACACCGAGTACAGAAGAAGGCAAGCTACCACGGGTGAGCATCAACAGAAACAATAAACAATAGTAATAGACACCTCCCACTTCAAGGATTATGGATACTAGAATTATCAGGTACCGCATATAAAACAAGTACAAATGAAATTTAAAGAAATCAAGAACACAAAAATCAAAGTAAGCCAATAGCAAGGATTATCTTTTTTTTTTTTTTGAAAGGGTCTGAACCTAGAGTTTTTCATCTTTTTTGTGAACAAGAATATTTATTACTATTTCAGTTTCATTGATCCTATAGGAGTATTAAGTTTCTATATCTTTACGTGTCAGCTTTAATAATTATGTTTTTCTTTGAGATTCCTGTTTTATCTAAGTTTCCAAACTTATTGATATAAAGTTGTTCACATTTTCATTACATTTGTTATCTTTGCTGCATCTTTAGTTACACTATTTTCATTTGTAGTATTGTTTCTTTTTTCTTCCTTTCTTTTACTCCAACTTGTCAGAGTTTTATTTTATTAGCTTTCCCAAAGAACCAAAATTTTGTTTTGTTGGTCATTTCCAACAAATGTTTGTAATACTCTTTTATACATTTCTGTTCTTCCCTTTATAATTTCTAGCCTATACTTTTTTTTTTGGGGGGGGGGAGCGGGGGGGTGAAGCGCTTATTCTGTTGCTATTTTCTAAACTTGTTCCACTGAATAATATGCTGGGTATTGGTTTCCAAAACCACTTCCCTATGCTCTGCTTTGTGATGACAGTTCTGCAAGCAACAGACAACTCTCTTTGTCAGAAGCCCTACTGTTAGTTTCCACCAACAGGAGGAACTTGGGAGAAGAAGGGATGGCAGGAGAAGAAGAGAAGGGACTTATTCATTTATGCTTGCTTATTTTTCCTGTCAGGTCACTCTACCATGGACTTTTGTCCTGGCAGCAGAAGAATAAAAGCTTAGAGCTTGCAGCTTACTGGGACACTCCCACTAGCAGCCTCATTGAGCCCCTTGACAGCACCGGGTAGAGGCAGACAGTTTCTACTGCTGGTGTGTCTGAGTCACAGAAACATGGGACCTCTCTCGATCTTCTGAAGTAACAGCACCAGCTGGGCAGCATTCCCTACTGACTGACCATCAGAATGACCACAGAAGATTAGAGCCCCGTTCTATAAGTGCCTCCTGCAAGTCCTTACAATACCAGCAGCAGCCAGACAGGTGGAATCTTCCTTGGAATTCTGAGTCCTAATTCTATAGGCCCCTCCCTGAGCTTCTAGATTCTAATATTCTCAGCCTCTTCTTTTTATTTATCCACCCTTAAGCTTTTTGTAATGATCTCTTTTAATGTTCCCTTTTTCTTTTTTTCAGTCCTCCAGCACTTGATTAACAAATTTCCTACATTAAATTCTCTCTGTTGAAATACCTGCTGTGATTTTTTTCCCTGAATGAACCCCAACTGATATAAGTGCTCAGCATATTTGTTTCATACGTTTTCCTATTATAAAGATTTAAAGATTACGCTATATTTTCTGTCGCCACTCTTTCCTTGACACACTGCATAGCAGAAGGGAATCCAGGAACTACATCTCCCAGAATAGTCTTCTCCATATTTTCTGTATTTGAATGTAGATTAGGGTCGCCTTCTCTAGAAAATAAGCGAGGCCATTACCAGAGTAATGGACATATGCCTGATACAAAATCCACAGTAGCTTCTGGGTGAGCTCCCCTGTTTCAGTGCTTCAAGCAGCTCTGATAATAGGAGCTTCTTAAAGGTTTTTTCAGATTCTTAGGCGCTTCTGAGAAAGCACCTCAGAACCCACTGGAATTCCTCTTATATTTATCTTTAAATTTTTCTTTTATTACAATTGTCTAGCTAATTCTCTCTTCTTTAGTGTCATCTTTTGTATCCCACTAAAATACAATGACATTGAGATAAACTGATAGACACCTATTTTATTTTTTCTCTACTAGTGGACTTGTTATCAGTGTGGGATTTCTATGCAGCAGCTGACAAGAAAGTCTACTGAATATTTGGACTGTTTTGAGCGTTTAGAATTCATACGAAACAAAAATTGTGAGCTTATTCTTCAAAACCACACATGTAAATTAAAACACACATATAGGCTCCCCACATATTAGCTTGTAAATTCTTCAGTATTGGCTCTAACCTGAAACTGATCATCACAGTGGCCACAGGTGATATTTAATAGACAGATGACTGAGACTTATTCCTGGAAACACTCCCTGAAGTAGGGTTAAGGTATCTGTACATATGGAAAGCTCTTGAGGTGAATTTGGATATCGGCCTTGTTTTGGAATCACTGCTTTATATTACCTTGTAAATAATTTTTTAATCTTGTGTTTTTAATATTAATCCCAAGCTTTTCTCTCTTAAGTGTTTCACTCCTCCACTGGCCTCAGTACTGAAGTATATTTTCTTTAATTAAAACTTATTGGGGTGACAATGATCAACAAACCATATAGGTTTCAAGTGTATAATTCTGTATTACATCATCTACATATTGCATTGGGTGTTCATCACCCAGAGTCAGTTCTCCTTCCATCACCATATACTTGACCCCCTTTTACCCTCTTTACCACCCCCTTTTGCTTACCCTGTGGTAACCACTAAACGGTTGTCTGTGTCTACCGTGTTTCCCCAAAAATAAGACCTAACCAGAAAATAAGCCCTAGCATGATTTTTCAGGATGACATTCCCTGAACATAAGCCCTAATGTGTCTTTTGGAGCAAAAATTAATATAAGATCCGGTCTTATTTTGGGGGAAACATGGTATGAGTTTTTGTTTCTTTATTTGTTTGTCTTGTTCCTTTGTTGCGTTGTTTTATATCCCACCTATCAGTGAAGTCATATGGTTCTCGAACTTTTCTCTCTGACATTTCACTTAGTGGAATAATCTCAAGATCTATCCATATTGTCATAAATGGCACTATTTCATCTTTTCTTATGGCAGAGTAATATCCCATTGTGCATATATACCACATCTTCTATATGCAATCATCTATCGAGGGATACTTTGGTTGTTTCCATGTCTTGGCCACCGTAAATAATGCTGGAAGGAACATTGGAGTACATGTATCTTTATGAATAATTGTTTTCATATTTTTTGGGTAGATACCCAGGAGAGGGATTGCTGGGTTATATGGTAATTCTATTTGTAATTTTTTGAGGAACCTCCACACTGTTTTCCATAGTGGCTGTACCAATTTACATTCCCACTAAAAGTGTATGAGGGGGTCCTTTTTCTCTACAGTCTCGCCAACATTTATTATTTGTCTTGTTGATGATAGCCATTCTAACAGGTGTGAGGTGATATTTTCTTGTGGTTTTGATTTGCATTTCCCAAATAGCTAGTGAAGTTGAACTTTTTTTTCACCTATCTGTTGGCTGTATGTCTTTTTGAGAGAAGTTTCTCTTCATGTCTTCTGCCCATTTTTTAAATGAATTATTTGTCTTTTTGTTGTTGAGTTGTATGAGTTTCTTATACATTTTGGATATTAGCTCCTTATCGGAGGTGTTGTTTGCAAATATCTTCTCCCATTCGGTTGGTTTCCTCTTTGTTTTGTTGATGGTTGCTTTCGTTGTGCAGAAGCTTTTTAGTTTGATTTTCAAGTAGTCCCATTCATTTATTTTAGCGTTTACTTCCCTTGCCTGGGAGGTCAATTTTATAAAATCTTCTTTGAACCCAAGGTCCATAAGTTTAGTACCTATGCTTTCTTCTGTGCAGTCTATTGTTTCAGGTCTCATGTTTAGGTCTTTGATCCATTTTGAGTTAATTTTGGTACATGGTGACAGATAGCAATCTAGTTTCATTCTTTTGCACGTGGCTTTCCAATTTTCCCAGTACCATTTATTGAAGAGGCCTTCTTTTCCCCATTGTATGTTTTTGGTTCTTTGTCAAAAATTCTCTGTCCATATTTGTGTCGGTTTATTTTTGTGTTTTCAATTCTATTCCATGGTCTGTGTGTCTGTTTTTCTGCCGATACCATGCTGTTTTGGTTACTGTTGCTCTGTACTACAAGCTAAATTCGGGGAGTATAATATCTTACTTCTTTTTAGGATTGCTTTGGCTGTTCAGAGTCTTTTTTTATTCCATCCAAATCTGATGATTTTTTGTTCTATTTCATGAAAAAATGCTACTGGAATTTTGATGGGGATTATAATAAATTGTTATATTGCTCTGGGTAAAATGGCCATTTTAACTATGTTGATTCTTCCAATCCATGAACATGGGATGTCTTTCCATTTTTTTGTGTCTTCTTCTATTTCTTTTTAAAATATCTTATTTTTTTTTCAGTGCATAGGTCCTTCACGTCCTTTGTTAAGTTTATTCCTAGGTATTTTATTATTTTTGCTGCAATTGCAAAAAGAATTATTTTATTTATTTATTTTTCTGAGATTTCATTGTTAGTATATAGGAATGCAATGGACTTTTGTACATTGATTTTGTAGTCAGCAACTTTATTGTATTCGTTTATTGTTTCTAATAGCTTTTTGGTGGAGTCTTTAGGGTTTTCTATATATAGCACCATGTCATCTGCAAAGAGTGACAATTTAACTTCTTCATTACCCATTTGGATGCCTTTTATTTCTTTCTCTTGCCTGATTGCTCTGGCAAGGACTTCCAACACTATGCTGAAAAGCACAAAGTTGATGTTTTAAGATGAAATTTTCTATAAATGTCAATTATGTCCATTTGGTCTAATGTGCGATTTAAAGCTGATATTTCATTATTTATTTTCTGTTTGGATGAGCTATCCACAGCTTTCAATGATGTATTTAGGTCCCCAACTATAATTGTGTTTTGGTCAATTTCTCCCTTTAGTTCTGTTAGTAGTTGCTCTGTAAATTTCGTTGCTCTCTGATTGGGGGCATATATATTGATGAGTGTCATGTCTTCTTGTTGTATTATCTCTTTTATCATTATGAGATGTCTATCTTTGTCTCCTGCTGTGTTTTTTATCATGAAGTCTCTTTCATCTGGTATAAGTATGGATACACCTGGTTTTCCCTGGATACCATTTGCTTGGAGTAGCAATTTCCACACTTTCACTTTGAGTCTATACTTGCCCTTGAAGCTGAGATGCGTCCTAAAATATACTTTATGAAGTTACCTGCATGCTAGTGCTTTATAGGAGGTACGAGTTAAAAAAACAAAACAAAGCACAACTCCTCCTGCCTGACATCATCTTCCAAACCAAGGATCCCTTCTTTTGTACATGATGTCCCAGACCACACTTATTTCAGAATGATAGTCTTGTGGAATCAACATGTTAGACTACGTATTTCTGTTTATAAATGCAGAGTAAGTCGGGACTGCCAAAAGACAATGTCACAGTTCTTCTGTTCTCTGCCAACTTATTTGCCTTATGTACTCAAACATGTTTTCAAACATGAAGCAGATGGCTCTCCCTACCCTCCAGGTTATTACATAAGAAGGTCAGGTACACAGGACTGGATATGCCGAGTCCCAGGAAGACAAACACAATGCATGTGATAAGGCCCCAGGTGTGGGAGAAAGAACAAAGCTTCAGAGCCAGACATGTCTGGATTTACATCCTGGTTCTGCCTTATTCTGATTACGAGAACTTCAGCAACTAAGCTCATTTGGCCTCCATTTCCTCTTCTGCAAAAATGGCAGTAATAAAATCCCCTTTGTGTATTTATGGGAAATTTGAGTGATTATATATATATATATGTGTGTGTGTGTGTGTGCAACTGTCAAATAGAAGATGCACAATGAAAGATTTGCTTTTTAAGAATGTCCACATGAGGAAAAAAAAAAAAAAACACAGGACTTCTCCTAAACTTCCTCACAAATGGCATTTGTTCTGAATTGAGGAAGCCACTTGATATGATTTAATGTAAACACAGGTCAGCGATCCTTTTGCAGGAACCTATCGTAGTGGTTGTTATAATTTGAAAAACACGCAGACTGAAAATTCAATCTGTAAAAGGAGGTTGCTTATGTGAGTTTGATCTTTCAAGGCACTGGAACCTGGACTCTTGCAGTCTACCTGAGTTCAACCTTCCAATTATCTAAAAAACCTATGTGTTTGTGTGTGTGCGTGTGTGTGTGTGGGGGGGTATTGTGGTGGTGTTGGGGGGAAACTTAGGACTTTAAAAGAACCCCAACAAAATTTGATGAAAATTACTGAGCCCACTCAATGTGAGAACTACATAATAATGTTTAAACAATTCATTTAAATATACTTACATCAAACAAATGACAAATAATAAGTAATGGACAATTCAGAGTAATTTCCACTTTTGATCCTGAAGAGGAATTAGCAACTCTACAACATTAATCAAGGAAATGGTTCAATTAAAATATCTTCTTTTATATTCTGTTCAGCATTTTGTGTGCCCTGCAACTCTGTCCTACATAAACAGGATGGTGTTTGTTTTTCTTTAATTGGAGCTTTCGTATTGTTTTCAAATTCTTCATTTTTGCTTAAACCAAATTTTAAGATGATATTTGTATCAAGTATTTCTTGAGCTACACCTTATTTTTTTTTACTTCATCTACAGCGGCCACAGTCAGCCCGGGCCAGCAAAACCCCTCAAGTTGCACCCACTTCTCTTGCTTTCTGCCCTCAGACTTCTCTGATACCTGACATCTGATGCCTGTGATGCCTAAGGAAACCCAAGTAGTTCTAACACATACATAAATCTGGACAACCAGCTTCCTATACGGTAACCCTTCATCAATGCACAACTGGAGGCAGAATCTCCCTCCTAATGAGAATTCAGAGATGCATTCTACATGACTTTGCAGAGTCACAGTGGGACCAAACCTCACTTGCCCACTGCTCTGACCAGCTTGATAATGCATCCTGATTTTGGCAATCCCTCCGTCCCCATTTTACTTTTCCCAGTCATCCATTCATGACTCCCTGAAATGACACCCTCAGGTAAACCCCCTTCATAAAAGATGTGTCTCAGACTCTGTTTTCTCACAGAAAGTCAGGTTAAGATATCATCGTTACGGCCAAACAACTCGGTAAGCAAAATTACTGAGTATCTGAGCTTACATACGACTGCAAGAATGGCTGGGCTTTGCTAGAACGTGCACTGTGTCTCTCTAAGATGAGTATTCTGTATTTTTGATCTATGTTTCCTGTTTCTCTGAGGTGACAGTGAAGCTGATATGCCACTGTGTTTGGTGGATCAGGGCTGATGCTACTCTTTTACTGGAGTCTAAAAGATCTTCGTCTTTGGGCCAAAATATGGAGTCACAACCCTTTCTATGTAATATCCCACCTCTATCCTAGTAGAATTAGATCTGAGACTTTCCTGTTTAACCTCTTCATCCACAATATCATTTAAACATTTCCCCTCAAACTTAAGGTCCCCAAATCTATTTCCTATAATATTCTCTTTTACCACCCCCGATAAAACAAGAATATTTCCTCCCCAAAATTTTATTCAGTATGGCTTTTCTGTTAACTGGACAGTACTGCCAAACACTCAGAAATAGAAAATGATGGAACCAAGAGACACGTTCTTGGCAGAATGCTCTTTTAAGTTCTTTCACTTTCTCGCTAGAAGAGTTAACAAGACCTGCTCTCTTCCCTGTCTGCTCTGAGACAGGGGGTGTTGTCCCTGCTGTGTTCATATGTTCAAGTGTTACTGTCCATAGTGGCTGTGCTTTTCCCTGGTGTATCCCTTAGGGGTGGGTCAGGAGAATCAATCTGTGAAGGAGTAGAGACACATATTTTCTGTATATTTTGGTCTGGCCTTGAAGAAATGACTACAGATGGGGCTTCTTTCACTTTAAGCTCTATTATCACTCAAAATATCTTCTGTTCTTTAGTGAGGCCAGCTTTGCTTCCTCCTTTTAATTAGCCATATGTTTTTACTGGGTTTTGCTTTGTTTCCACCACAGACAGTCCCCCCTCCTTCCAAAAGACTGAAGAATTTTTCCCCTGACAGCTTTATTTAGCTTACTTCATCTCCCAATATGATCTCCCTTGTTCAATATTTCTTTTCTTTACTGCAGCGCTCAGAAGCAAAGAAAGAAAGTGAACTTTGAAGTCAGACTGATTTGGGTTCTAATCAGAGTTCTGTCACCTACTATCTGTCTGACTTTGAGCAGGTGTTTGTACTTCTGACCCTGAGTGTCTTTCCTTGTAAAAGATGTATAACACAGAACCACAGAATTTTTGTAAAGACTGCAGAATGTACAGGGTAAATGCTCAGAAAGTGACTGTCTTTATCTCTCTGTTAGTAGCTATATTTTAGTTTAACATGTAGTCAGTTATGCTTCAGACTACTTGTCCATTGTGGCTAAATCCACTTTTTTCAGCCAACTCTGCTCCCTTTCTCGGTTTCACACTCACTCTGCCTACCCCTTGATTAGTTTTCAATTAATGCCCTTGGCCTCTTATATAATGTCTTAGACATATTGTAAGAGTCCTTTATTGCTGATTAATGACAAACATTTAATACTTCATACAGCTTCTTAGGGTCAGGGAGCCAGGAGCACGTAAGTTGGGCAGTTCTGGCCCAGGGTCTCTCACAGGTTGCATTCAAACAGTTGGCTGGGGCTGCAGGATATCTCAAGGCCCTATAGAGGCTGGAGCACATGAAACACAGTATCTACCATAAAACCCATCTCAGCAATCAAGCAAACTCTGTAACCCCCAATCGTAGTCATCTTAACACATATTGGTTTACTCGTCGTGGGTTTACAATCTGTTCTTTCCACCTAGACAAGAAATCCCTAGGTTTGGGTCAAATTGTTCTTCCAATTTGGAGACTTCATGGTTTGAAGTTCACAAACCCTAACAGTATTTTTGCCTGGTGAAAGTTTACCCTGTATCTACACAGAAATGACCTGCAGGCAAACGAGGATTTCCCTCCTAGAGCCACTTCGCATGCGTTCCAACTGCTGACAATGTGCCTAGTGGGTCCAGAGGTCTCCACCAAGCAGTTGAGCAGAGATAGTCTAGGCTGGCAACACATTAGAAGTCAGTTTTCACAGTTCCCTCATCGGCTGTGGGAAATACCTCAACAGCTGCGATGCTGGCTGCCTTGTGTTTACACTTCCAAATCCACTCTTGGGTATCCTGTGTCTCAAGTACTGACCTGCATGGACTTCAGCAGCAGGCTCCCTTGACCTCAGGCTTCTCAGCCAGAGTCTGGTCAATTGGAAGCAGTAGGAGGGGTTGAAAGAGCAGTAAGAGAGTGAGGTTGGATAGTTATCCCCCAGCTCCTTCCTGGCCAGATCCCAGCCTGAACTGTGCCTCCATTCCACAGATCGAAGCCCCTGCCAGGAGGTCCTCTCTGCTATACCCTCTCCCCACCCCTTAGGGCTTACAAATGGTAACTGTTCTCCCACATTTCCTGACGTCAGCTGCTTCGTTATCATTTTTCCCCTCAACCATGCCCACAACTTTGTAAACAGTCCTTTATTAAACTCTTCTCTATACCCAGTTTGCCAATGTGTCACCTACTTCCTGCTAGGACCCTAACTGATAGTTACTGCCATGTGGCTGGTTTTAACAGCTTGGCCTCCCAGGCTTCCTGCAAATGTGTATTAACCATAAAGTATCGTCAGGACTCATTACAAATATCTGACTATTGAATTACCTAGTTATCTGAATGAAACTTAGTGGCTGGCAGCACTTTTCATTTCTAGAATATCTATGTGAACAATTATTCATCGCCAAAAACTGTAAGAGCTAAATATTAATGAATTAAAGGGCATCCATTTTAAACCCAGCAAAACGCTTTATGATTTAAAATCATAGGTAACTTGTATTAAGTGCTGTGTGGCAAGCATTGCATTAAATAATTTACATTTTTTTAATTCTTACAAATTTATTTTTACAATTTTAAATTCTTTAAGTCTTCTCAATTATTCTCTGTGGCATATTGTTTTTGCCATTTGACAGGCATGGAAATTAAGGCTTAGGGAGAAGTACTCTGCCCAACATTACTGCTGGAGCTGATATTCAAACCCTGCACATGCTAGTCAATTTCCTCCTTAGTTAATGGGGAAGTAACTAAGAAAAATGGTCAAGGTATGTCTTTGGTTAAATGGAAACACTTGCTAATTTCTGTATGGTATGAATAAACTCTTTAGAATTATAAATTTTACCACTACTTGCAAGACTTACTTATTCCAAGCTTGTTAGTTGATTTTGTGTAATAAACGGAGCCAAAGCTTTTGTGAATTTCAAGTGTGGCCCACAGCCACATATAATTCTGAGTTCACCAACACCCCCCCCCCCGCCCCCCCCCCACACACACACAAACACAAACACACACACTGGAGTCTAAGTCTCCTAACTCTAGTGCTTAGCAGTTCCTCAACTGGGAAGCAGTTAGTCCTGGGTCTTCTTATAAATCTCCTTATAAATAACGGTTGTGTGTACACAACCTGGAAATACTGGATTTTTTCCCTGAATGAGTCTTTGTTTTGGTATAATGTAAACAGAGCTAGTGTTAAGGAAGAGGGTTTCTTTTTCTAGCGAAGCTCTGAACATTTAAACAGCTGCTTAGTTTCACTCCAGAAGTGTTTGCATTTCATTGACAGATGGAGTAATTTCCAAATGGTTTTTAATCAATAGGTACCAGACAAGTGGTTGAGAATTTTCTCTTAAGAGGAGAGGAGCAAGAAAAAAAAAAAAAATGCAGTTCAACGATGGTGTTATTATTTTGTTTTTTTAGCATCTGTTATTAGATAACTACCACAAAAACCACATGTTGGGTTGTAAAATGCTATGCGCTCCATATTTAAAGCTGTTTATTTTCATGCCATTTGTTAGTTTTTGTTTGTATGGTTCTGCAATTGTATTCTCTTAAAGAAGCAGCACTGTGTCTAAAGCATAGTTCTGCCCAAATTTATACCAGGTTACTCTTGACTTTGGGTTTTCTAGGAGGTGTGAAATTTTTAAGTGTTATATATAATTCATATATTAGCAATATCTCTAGGGATTTTTAAATAAAATCCACACGACATTATTATTGCCTTTTTACATAGGCAATGTTCACTTAGATTTACACACATAGTAACCATATTCCTTGTTCTTCATTTCTTCTTGCATTCATCTCAGACCATTTTCTTTTTGCCTGAAATATATCCTTTAGAATTAATTTCCTTAGTGAGAGGTTGCTGGGGAGAAATTTTCTCTGTCTTCTTTTTTTTCCTGTTTGGTTTTTTTTTTGCCTGAAATTATTTTTATTTTGTACTCATTCATAAAGTGTATTGGTTGGATATAGAACAGTAGTTTGGCAATCACTTTCTCAGCACATTTCTGGTATTATCCCACTGTCTCTGGCATCCACTGTGGTTGTTGATGAGTTAACCATCAGCCTCACTGCTTTGAGTCACCAGGAATTCTGTTCTGTGCTGTCAGGATCCCTTTTGAGGACTGACGCGATTTTACCCGCAGATGCTGAGTGGTGCTACCAGCTACAGCTATGGCTGTCATCCTTACTGGAAATTGCTTTCAACTGAAAAGACCCATCTCAGTCAAATTCATGTCTCTTTTCTGCAGGCTGCCAGTATCTGAGTATTGTTCTAGCCCACAAACCAGGTGACAAAAGCAGCTGCTGGCTTTGCGTAAGGGCCAGAGGAGAAAATGGCCATGGTACAAGTGGTCTTGCCATTTGACTCAGCAGACCGTAAGTTATGAGATGTATCAAAGGGGGAAAATGGTGCAGTGTGCAGCTTAAGCCGAGCCGCAATACAAGAATCACCTTTAGAATTCTGAAACAATATCATGCCATCTGCAGCAGAAAATTGTATACCTGTTCAAAAACTGCTTAAGTGTCCTACTTGGCCCTGATAAAAACTAAATGCCTGACCCTGGAGCACAAAGTTCCCATGTGTATGAGTTCCAAAGAGCTGGGTTTTGCCAGATACGCCGAACTGTGCAGGCCCAGAAGCAATAGATCATGGCTGGAAGTGAAATGTTGGGATCAAAGCCAAGGCATCGCCAGAGGTACAAATGTGAGGCATAGGGAGGTGGACCCACGTCACCTTATCATGATCCTATGAGTGCCTCTTTCAATGGCAAGCTGATGAAGGAGAAAGAAAGGCAAGCTTGGTTCATGGATGTGTTATCTCATACCTTTTTGCATAATAGCTAAAAATAGACTTTGTCCACACTGCATCCCCATTCAGTGATGGCCTTGAAGGTGAGGTCTGTGACGTGAGATTTCCCCAGTGGATAGATCTTTAGACAACATATCCAATTATTTTTTAAATGTGGAAAGACATACAATCAATACATGGACTCAACAAATAACTTAGCTGGTTATTCAGAAGCCAGAAAGAAGAAATACAGAAAATCAGGGACAAGGTGTGGAATAGAGGCATGTGGACAGACCTATAGTTTTGCAGAAAGAAGATATTTTACATTGGCCTTGGATTGTTACTACCACCATAGAGTATCCCTCAGGGAAGAGGCATTAAAAACCAAGTAGGGAGAATGATTTGGTCAGCAGGCATCAGTCAGCCTCTGTCATCAGCTATCCCAGTGCTGGCACAACGGGTCTGTAAATGTAGAACCATAGTGGCAGGGAGAAGGGCTATGAATGGGCCCACAATCATGGGTTTCTACTCACCAAGTCTGATGGCAAATGTCCAGCCTGTCAAAATTGACTAAAACTGATCCCCTATACACAAACATCCCTCAAGTATACCAAGAGTCCGCTTAGTGGTATAAGCAGCCTCCACTGGATCCCTTCTGTCATGGAAGGAACAAAGATTCATTTTGACTTGCCAACACATATTCTATGTGTGACTTCTTATCCATAGGGCCTCAACTAGCATCACTACTTTAGGACTTACAAAGTTCAACCCACCCAAATGGGATTCCCACATGACATTGCATCAGATCAATGAACCCATTTAATAACAACTAATATGATATTATGGGCAAATCTACTGGATTCATAACACATCACCCACAGGCTGCAGACCCGAATGATATGCTGAGTGGTACATGGCATAGGAAGTGGCCTAAGGTCTGAGAAAAGAAGGTTCAAGGAGTCCATATCTTATTACTACAGGGCACAAGTAAAACTGCATATCAGTAGAAAATTCTGGCACATTCCCACAGGAATGGCTAGTGCAGTTCAGACTGATATAGCAAGGACAAGATTTATACGGAGACCAAGTAGAAATAGTGGGAACCTGAGAAGAGTGTGTGGACCAATCACACATCTCCCAGAGTCACGATGTTTGTAATTTCCTGGGATGGAGAAAAGCAGTGGGGACAGCCATATCCAGAACAGCCCAAATAGACAGTTTGACCCTTGAATTAATGAGTTTAAATCCTCAGTGGAATTAACAAATTTTAATTACTTGTTACTGTTTAAACCAGAAGAGACCATATTACTTTTCAGTAGCAGGAATAGGAGATTTTTAACATCAGTACAATGGGGACACCAGAGCAAAGGCAAGCTCAGTAACTGAAAAGGTAAAGTTACATTTCTGCACAGTTAAGCTATGAGTATTTCAAAACACTACACATGTAATCTTCTTACATATTGGTACCCTGACAAGCAGTTGTCAGAATTTCCTGGGATTTGACTCAAAATTAGCCATCCTGGTCCATTCTCATCGCTGGGGGATGGAGAATAAGGGGGAGAAGACAAGTTCATCTCTTTTTAAAAACATAAATCAATTTTCTTTTGCCAATATGCAAATATCTTTTAATGATTCATTATAGACACAGACACCTGTACAAACACTCTTAAAATTCTCCAAAACTCCAAACAGCCCCTATACAATACTGATGGAATTGTAAAATTGTTCAGCCACTGAAGAAGATGGTTTAGCATTTCTTTAAGAAGTTAAACTTCTAAAAATAGAATTCTAAGAATTTTTAGAATTCTAAAAATAGAATTACCATGTGACTCAGAATTACCATCATTTTACTCCTAGTTATATAACCAAAATAATTGAAAATAGGTGCACCAACAAAAATTTGCATACGATAGCAGCACTATTCACAATAGCCTAAAGATGGAAATAACCCAAATGTCCATCAAAAGAAGAATGCACAAATAAAATGTAGCATATAACCATATAAGGGAATATTGTTCAGTCATAACAAGGAATGTAGTACTCATAGGTACTACAACACAGATGAAGCTTGAAACCATGCTAAGTGAAAGAAGCCGGACACAAAAGGCCATATATCATGATTCCATTTATTTGAACTATCCAGAGTAGGCAAATCCATGAACACTAAAAGCTGATGTGTGGCTTCCAGGGACTGTGGGAATGGGGGAATGAAGAGTGACTCCTAATGCGTATAGCGTTTCATTTAGGGGGATGAAAATGTTCTGGAATTAGATAGTGGTGGTAGTCTCACAACATTGCGGATATACTTAATGTCACTAAATTGTCGAGTGAAACATGATTAGAATGGTAAATTTTATGCAATATGTACTTCAGCATAATAAAATGTTCTCCAAAACTCAAGTAACAGGGACCTTCCTTGTCCTCCTGAGCCATTTCAGTTCTCAAGGAAAGTTTCCTACAGTACCACCTAAAACGGGTCACCAATTTTTCCTTGTGGGAGGCAACACAAGACTGACTACACTGAGGAAAGTTGGTCAGCTGTTTCACAAGGAAAACACCTGGCACCTAAGTCCTGGGCTCTTTAAAGAACTGCTAGCTAAGCCTATTCCCCGGGGTAAATTCAGGGAGAAACGCCATGAGTCTGAGCTTGCCAGGTTTGTCTGGGCCACACCCCGCAGTTAATAAGTTGTTCCAAACTCTACATGCCCCATCTTAATAACTAGTTCGCTTCCCAGTTTGTAGGTTCCCATAATCATGTGGCTACTCAAATGAGAACAGCGAAAACCACTAACAATTTGGAGACGAGACAGAATCCAGAAAAGGAAGAAAAGTCATGAAAATATAAATTTAGCTCGAGGTGTTCCATGAACACAGGGCCGAGACCTAGAATTAGGACTTGTTCTAAATTTCAAAACTGACAAAACAGTGGCTTCTCTGAAAGCAGAGTCATTTGGGTAAGGAAATCTCTCAAGTTGGCATCTTCATGAGTGTGAGGGAATTGATCAAAGAATGCAAAATTGTCGGAATTCAAAACGAAATTTTGACTCTTTGGTCCATCCGGTAACAACTGGTCAGAACAATTAGCCGTAACATAAACCTGAGAAAACTGACCTGCACGTAGTAAAGAAAACTATAGCTTTGTCTGCCCCAAAGTGATAGTTATGAGTACTAACTTTTAAGTTAGAACCAGCCAGCAGTCCACAGAGAAAAAAAATAAACAAACAAAAAAATCCCTAGTATAGAGAGGTAGGCAGGAGCCGTATAATTTAACACCTCGAAGTCTGGAATTTCTTCTAAGTCTGATTAAAATACATTACAGAGTTCGAAGGAAGAAAGTTGACATCATCTAATTTACATTAATAAAAGATCTCTTTCTGGGTGCAGTATGGAGAATGGACAGATTGTAGGAACCTGAGAGCAGAAGCAAGAGTAGTTCCCAGGACAAAAGCTGCATGGTGGTGGCTTGGACCAAAGGAGTGACACTGGAGATCTAGAGAAGTAGAGGGATTCAGAATGTATTTAGAATGTGTGGAAGGGGAGCAGAAAGAGAAGAGTCAAGAATGACTTGTAGATCAAGAGGAAGGCTGTAGCACCCAGACTTTTCGTTGTAATAGACAAAGCCAGGGTCCACTCTGTAGAAAAATCTGGTATGCCTTTACCCCTTCATTTTTGTAAGTTTGTGCTATAGGAGATGAAAATGATATCTCATTATATATTTGCTTAAATTAATAGTGAGATAAAACACTGGTTCATGCATTTGTTGGCCATTTGTGTTTCCTATGTTTATTAATTGTATTCTTTTCTTACTGGTGTGTGAGATCTGACCACCAATCCTGCAGAAGCCCTTTATCTCCCTTAGTTTTCTTGGTACTGTCCTCCTCTTACCTCCCTGACAATTCCTGCTCAATCTCTTTTCTTGCCTCTGTTTCCTCAATACTCTGCCCAGCCCCATTCCCACCTTGTCAAGCCTCTACTCTCAGCCCTCTTTCCTTCTTTCTATAAGTGTCTCCAGATGATCTCATCTATTCACATAATTCAGCTATTTTCTCTACATTAATCATCCTATAATCTCTATATCCACCCATGACCTCTCTCCAGATGTTCAAACCAAAAGCTCCAACTGTCTACTTGGCGTTTTCACCTCTACATCCAGCTGACACTTTTGTTAAAACATGTCTAAAATAAAATCTTACCCACTTCTGCAGCCAACTTCTTATTTCCTATTTCCATCAATAGTACCAAACTTATCTTAATTTCTCAGACCATAACTTCCTTCATTTGTTTGCTCACTTTTTCAGCAAATATTTATAGAGTATCTGCTGTCTGCCAGGCACTGTGCTGGGCTGTAAAGTGTTACTCCCTCATCTCCTTTGCTATATTCACCCTATTACTAAATCTTCTGAATTTTTCCTTTGTGATAATCTCTCAAATGTATTACTTTCTTTTCATTCTGGTTTCTACCATCATAATTCCTACTCTCTCTAGCAGGTCTTTTATATCTCATCCATAACCTCATCACATTCCTTACTCCTCACACCTGAGCAAAGTGAATCACTCTGGAGCATAGCTCTGATCATTTACTTCATTTCTTAAAACCCATCTTTGACAGCACATTTACAAAGAAAGAAAAATCCAACTCTTCACTAACATCGATGGCCCTCAGACCATATTTCTCACTAATCTTTGCTCTCCATCCAAATCTCCGTGAACACACTTAAATATTTGGTTTTCCTCCTTCTTTTTGTATCTTATTATTTCATTTACTGTATCTTTTTTTATGAAGGCATATATTAAAATGAAGAGTTTAAGTATGCAGTTCAATGACTTTGACAAATGTATACACTGATGAAAGTCATACTCAAATCAGGATACAGAATCTTTGCAGTACCTAAAAAGTTACCTAGTGCTCCTTTCCAATCAGCCCCACCCCCAGCCACAGGCAAATGCTGTTCTGATTTCTATCAACATAGATTAGTTTTGCTTCTTCTTAAATACCATATAAACAGAATCATGTATAATGTACTCTTTCTTGTCTGGCTTTTGTCTTGTTTCTTTTGCTAAACATAATGTCTGTAGAATGTGTGAGTGTTTTTTTTATGTGTCACTGGTTTGTTCCTTTTGTATTGCTGAGTAGTATGCCATCGTGTGAACACATCATGATTTGTTTATTCAATTTCCTGTTGATGAACATTTGGAATGTTTCCAGTTTGAGGCTATTATAAATAAAGGTGTTTGAATATTCGCATGCAAGTCTTTTTGTGGTCACATGTTCTCATTTCTTTTGGATAAGTACTTAGGAACAGGATTTGGGGGATCTATGGCATGTATATGTTTAACTTTGTAAGAGGTTTTATACAGTGTTCCAAAATGATTTTCCATTTTACTCTTCCTCACTCAAAACATGAGAGTTCAACCCGTTCCACATTCTCACTAATATTTGCTGTTGTAAATCTTTTAGTTTTAGCCATTCTAATTGGTGTGAAGGAGTAAGTCAGTGTGGTTTAATGTGCATTTCACTGATGACTAATGATGTTGGCGACCTTTCATATGCTTATTGTCAATTTGTGTATCTTAATTTGTGAAATGACCCTTCAAATATTTTCTTCAATTTTGACTTGGTTTCTATCTTATTATCGATTTGTAGTGAGTCTTTATGTATCTGGGAATAAATCCTTTATCAGATACATGTATTATAAACATTATTTCTGCCTGAATCTTACTTTTCCACTTTTAACATGCCTTGTGATTAGCAGAAGTTTTTCATTTAGACAAAGTTTAATTTATCATATTTTTTTCCTTTAATGTTAGTGTTTTATGGAGTCTTTCGAGAAATCTTTGCCTACCTAAGTAGGTAAACCTTCTCATGTTTTTTCTAATAGAAAGCAACAGGCTGATTCTAAAAGTTATATGAAAATGGAAAGGATTTAGAATATCCAGAAATGATCTTATAAATGAAAAGCAAATTTGGAGAAAAGAAGATACCTAATTTAAAAAACAAAAGAGAGAGAGAGAGAGAGAGAGAGAGAGAGTATCAAATTTCAAGATTTTTTACCAAATAACAGTAATTAAGACAGTGGTGTGGCATTTGTGTAAGAATAGACCAGTACATCAATGGAACAGAATGGGGTCCTGAAATAGACCCGCACTTATATGGTCAGTTGATTTTTGACAAGAGAATCAAGATAATTCAATGGATACAGGAAAGGCTATTCAACAAGTTGTTCTAGAATGGTTAGATAAATGTATGGAAAAAATAAACATTAACTTTTAGTTTATACTATACACAAAGATTTATCTGTGATGGACCATACCAATAAAGACGAAAACTGAAACCATAAAGGTAGGGAAAAAAATGTATTATTTTCACTTAAATTTTTCTCTTCCTTATCTTTTCCTTTTAACAGATTATCTCTATTTGAAGGCTGAGCTCAGATATAATCTTCTTTATGAAGCCTTTCATGACCACTCCTATCAGAAATAAGTACTACTTTATCCTATCAGAAATAAGTAGTTTTATCTAACTCTTAAAGCAGTCTCTTTATCCCATGCTAAGCACTGTTGCGGTCAAGTGTGTACATGTGTGTATATGTGTGCACATCATAACCATCCTTCTAAATGATGTCTGCCTTGACGAGATCCTGTTCCTCACTGAATCCCCTGAACCATGAAGCAGAGTATGTATCCATAGTAAAACATCAATAAACAATTCATCTCAAAAATGTAATTCCATACCAAAGTATTAAAGGAAAAAAAGGAAAGGAGGGAACAAAAAGAAGGGTTTGCTGTTTGCTTATAGGATGGGGAGGGGGCGATAGGACAGAGTAGAGATAGATCAAATGCAAATGAATTTCAATAAATGTATCAATATATACTTACACAACTATTAATAACTCTCTAGCAAGAACATATCGGCAAAATTGGACAGGAGCTTTGCATGAACAACTACAAAGCCGCTACCAAAAAGTAATGTAAGCCTTAGAAATTTTTCTTTTGATACAAGCTAAGAATATTCATCAGTAACACTCTCTGGAGAAAGCAATTCAAAATAAATGTGCTCATCCCCTAAATAATTTCCTGTATACTTCTATTTACAGCAGACGCCTATGAGGTCAGGATTGTGAATAATTTTATTATCATTACCACTGTTCAATATTTTACTTGGAAGACTATAATATATATGTAACTTCCAGATTCACTAAAAACAATTTCATTATCTCAAAGTTCAGTCAAGAATGTATTCAGCTTCATGTATCACCCTAACTCAGATGGAAGAGTTCTAGTGAGCAATATGAAACGGGGAGAAAATAATGATAGGAGATTTAAAGAATGGTTGAGATTTTTAATTTCAGTTGAACAATATAATGAAGCCCATTAAAATCTCAACTTATTTGTGAGACACATTTTATACCTGTTTCAATAAAGCCCCATTTATTCTCCAAAATCATACCTTTGTTTCAAAGACTGAATCATTCCAGTTACTTAGAATTGTCTTTCTTTTCATATAAAACTATATTTGTGTTTTTAGGTAAGATATTTTTCAATAATAAGTAAAAATCTAAGAACAGTTGCTGCTATCTTGCCATGGAACATTTATTTTAAACTACGTATGGTCTATAAAATACTTAAAAGAATGAAGCGATTACTATCCTGTTATTATTGTTACCAACACTGCTGTTAATAGATTCTGTAGAAATACTGGAATAAAGGGAAGGCCATCATTACTACTCTACCTTGGCGTTACTAGCACGGTGCTCTAACCAACTGAGCTAACCAGCCACCCCTTCACCATTAATACTCTTGATGTGATTTCACAGCCTTGGAGCATCTGCCTGGTCCCTCAATCTTCCTCCCCGAAACCTGGTTTCTCCTTAGTTTGCAGCACATCCAGATGTCAGAAGGAAGAGGAAGGCGGAGTAACACCACCATTCAGGAGCTGGTCTGTGTAACCCAATCTATGCTTTGCCAGGGAAGCCTTTAAATATTTGAGACATTTCTCTCCTCTCTCCTCTCTCCTCTCTCCTCCCTCTCCTCTCTCCTCTCTCCTCTCTCCTCTGTCCTCTCTCCTCTCTCCTCTCTCTCTCATCCTCTCTTTCCCAGGACAAAATTCCCTCTTCCTTTAGTTCTCATCAGACAAATTTTTTAGAAATCTTGGCTTCTCATTTATATACAATGTAACTTAACTTTTAAATAAAAATTTACCTTGCCTTTTATTTACTTTCCATGTTGTACATTAATGTATATCCTTCCTATAAAAATTAATTTAATTTTCATAATTATTATTTCAAGAACCAAATAGGTTGAACATTTCTCCCCCCCAAAATCCTTTCTTTATTCTTCATATTTTTATATAGAGTTTTCATCTATGTTTTGTTCTATTCCTAGTAAATAATAAAGAATAATTATAAATAATAGAGACAATTCAAAAAATTAGGATAGAATACATTTCCAAGAATATCACTTTAAAATAAAGAACATTTACATAATGTTTACAATCGAATTCCTTTTTTATATAAATGTACCCCTGTTGTGTTATCTGAGATATTCCCATAATTTATACTTTTATTATAAAAAGCAAACCCTCCTCTGTGCTGCTGTTAATTGAAAAAAAAAACATTTTTTTTTTCTCAAACCAAAGTAATTCTGACTTTTGAGTGGAACAGCTCTGTAAATAAGCTGCTGTGCCTTTAGGTATTTATTTGTTCAAAGTAACTTTAAATGATTGAAGATGTATACTCTGAATATGTAGACATATTCCTTCAATGGAAATAAATATATTTCTTACATTGTTTCATATCTGTTGTGGCAAGTGAGTAGAGATGTTTGGAGGCTGGGTGGGTGAGGAAGGATGGAGGTGTACATGAAAATTGCATAAGTATTTCTTATTAACATGAATATGGAAAAGGGTTTAGAATCTTCATCTGTTAAAATTCATATGATTTTAAAGCACAAACCTGGATCTAATGTCAGTTTCAATGCTTATCAAATGTTTTATACATGTCATATCACGAGTTACAACAGAGTATGCTTTGAAAAAGTCATTTAGAGCATGAACTCACATGACTGAAATAGCTAATGATTTAATTATTAGTCTCATTGTTTTATATATAATATTCAATTATTATTTTCTCTGAACAGCAAAGGGGGAAATCTCCCAGGAGCAGAATGAATCAGGCCAAAATTGGGGACATAAGGATTTACTCACCTATCCCTAATACAATATTCAGTTCATTATTTCAATTCAGCTATAATGAGAATCTTAGTCCAGGCTGAATATTTCATATGACCAGATACTAGATATGCACTCAATTATAAGACATTGTTTTTTAGTCTATTTAATATATTTCCACCCTTGTTTAACGTTACAGTTCCCAAGACCTCAGTGTGTCCTATTTCTGAATGCTGAAAATATCTTTAGTTAAATCATGTATTTTTGCCTGAGTCAGATAATTTATTGCTAAGCATGACATGCTTCCTCAAGCTGCAAAGGAAAACATTTTCAAAAATAGGTATAGCAAAAAAGACCAAAAAACACCCCACACATCTACAATAAGTCAAGGCAATGAATCTACCAAATGATAAACGAGCTATCTGCTTGGGCATGCTAGGATCTAATTTTTATCACTCATCAGGTAATTAGCCATGTTCAACGACTTTCAGTACTATGTCAGACTACATGTCATGACAAGGATAGTTTAAAATGTATTAAAGTTTGCTTCTAGAGAACAGCATACGTTTTAAGCAAAAAAGAATGATTTTATACAATAATAATGAAAGCCAGAAATGGGAGGGGAACCCTTCTAGTCCCACAGTAACCAAAACATGGCCTTTTGTCCTAAGGAGGTTACAGTCCAGTGGTGGAATGGGAATGGATATAAATCATTATAATACAAAGCCTGGTCTACGTGTCAAAAGCAATGTGTAAATATTGATTAATGTTGATGGGGTGGGGGTTGAGAAAAGCCTCCCAGAAGAAAGTAACATTCAGTTTAGCCTCAGAGGATCAATTAAACAGAGAGACGAGAAAAACCCTGAAGGATTGGTCATTACAACAAAGATACAGAGTCAGGAAAAATGTAAGACATATTTAGGGAGTAAAATTATGGGTAAAATGCATGGTGATTTGGAGACCATAAGGCCAGACATTATAATAAAAAGGAGGCTAAAATGAGAGGTTGAAGAGCCTTGAGGAACAGACAGAAGAATGTCAGCTCTCTTCTATAATCAATGCTCTCGGCAGGGAAATAGCACAATCAGTTTGGCTTCGGCTAAGACAGTTCTAGTGGCAGTGTCTACGAGCAATTAGAAAGAAGATAGATCAGAAGCAGGCAACCCAGTGAGAAGTCAGTTTCAATTGCATGGGAAAGAGGAAACAAGGTAAAGTGGGCTTGAATTGAGGAAGTGGCAGTGAGAACAGCCAAGAGTAAATTATTCAAGAGACTAAAAGTATTACCAATAAAATTTGGAGACAGATGTCATAGGAGTAAGGGAGAGGAGTCAAAAACAATCTGCAAGGGTGCTTGCCCCACTAATTTGGTGGATGAAAATCAGACACTTTGACAGACACAACTGTGATTTTGTAAAGCCCTTCATTCATTCTGAACTATCCATTTCTTATTTACCTCCAGTCCTTCTTCAAAGCTTGGGTCACATTCCACTTCGTGCATAGCAGCTTCAGATTCCCTGACCTATACTTCACCCACACCCAGAATTCATCACTTCTATACTTGTGCAAAATATTATCTTTACTTCTGCTTTCTGTCGTAAATGATTACTTACATGTCTGTTTCCCCAGGAGTATGTAAGAAGCTTGAGAATCATATATCACTCATCTTTGTATTTTTCATAATATCCAGTATGGTGATGTTTAACAAATCAACCTCTATGCCTATTTCACTTGTGACATTTCTGGATACTGTCCATGATTAAGGTGGTCCAAAGGAGGCAACACTGAGCAATGACTTTCAAAGTGTGGTACATGTGTTACTGGGAAACTATGGAAAATAATTTAAAGTATGGAAAGATTTTAATAGTTTCTATTCTATGTTTGTGAAATGGAATAATACCCAGAAATAAAAAAATAGAATGGACTAGTGATATATGTAAACAATGTAGAAGAATCTGAAAAATAGCATGTTGAAGAAATAAGCCAAACATAAAAGAATACATATGATTTTATTTCTATGAAATTCACCAAGAGGAAAAGTTAATTTACGTTGATGAGAATCCGAACACTGGTTGCCTAGAAAAATGGGATTCATTACCTTGTATACCCTAAAGAAATGTATACAACATAAGTTTCTAGGGTGATGGAAATATTCTGTATTTTTGATAAGGGTATTGATTTTACAGGTATGTATACCATTTTTTTAAATAATTAGAGTGTTTCATTCCAAGTAAACTTTATCTCAATTAAGGAAAAAACCATTTAAATAAATTTGAATGTCATCTTGGTACTTGTTGATACTGAGGAATTATTTGTACTAATTTTATTAGCATTTGATGATAGCATTATGCAAGAACATGTCCATCAAATTTAGAGATACATACTGAAGTATACCTGGGTGAAATTTTATAATGTCTAGATGGCTTTAAAATAACTCATCACTTAAAAATGATTCAAAAGGAGATAATTAAAGCAAATGTGTCAAAATATTGATAGTGTGGAATCTAGGTAAGGGTTATGTAGGAGTTCATTTTACTATTCAGTTTGTATATATTTAAATTTTAAAAATAAAAATAAATTTTATTAAGAACTACTTTATGAATAAACTACCACATGGATAATATCAAATCCCCTATTCAATCCAACAGCAAATTGTGTTGCCTCTAGCTTGAAAATACGAGGTGTGATCAAACAATACAGTGAATATTTAAATTAAAAAAAATTATTACAGTAGAAGACACATTGCTATTAATCCCCCTCAAAATACTCCCCCTCGCTTCAAACACACTTATCTTTTCATTCTTGCCACTTTCTGAAGCAGTTCTGGAAGTTCTCTTTGGTGAACATCTTCAGTTGTGCTGTTGTGGCAGCCTTGATGCCCTGAATCATTTTGACTTTGGGGAAGAGCCAGACACAAAGTACCAGATCCGGTGAATAAAGTGGATGAGGACACACAGTAATATTTTTATTTGACAGAAATTACTATATACCAGAAGCAATGTGTGACATGGAGCATTGTCATGACACAGGGTAATTTATAGCACATTTTAAACATACCTTCTCTCAACCGTAGCTCACACCCGACTCACTGCACCCAAAGTTGAAAGTTGCCACACACTGTTAAGATTTGATGCACCACTTTCCATATTGAAGATCCATGTTTTTCCACTGGATGGCACTCGGCAGCAGCATTCACTGTATATTTTGATCACAATGGAAAGGCTCTGTGTCACACATGACTTCTGGTACAGCCATTTCTGTCAAATAAAAACATTACAGTCTGTCGTCATCCACCTTATTCAATGAATCTGGCACCATGCAATTTCTGGCTCTTCCCCACAGTCAAAATGACCATGAAAGGTAAACATTTTTAATCCATTCAGGACATCAAGGCAGCAACAACAGCGCAACCAAAGAGACTCATGAAAGAGGACTTCCAGAACTGCTACAGAAAGTGCCAAGAATGATGGGATAAGTGTGTTCGAAGCAAGGGGGAGTATTTTGAGGGGATTAATGGCAATGTATCTTTTACTGTAATAATTTTTTTTTAATTTAAACATTCAGTGTATTTTCTGGTCACACCTTGTACATCCAGGACACAGCAAGTCTTACCACCTCCACTGCTAACTCCCCGAATTAGGCTATATTCATCTCTCAACTGTACGATTACACTTGCCACTTTCCACCTAACCGCTTTCCCTATGTCCATAGTTTCTCCAGAGAGTCTCTATTTCATATGAAATTCAGAACCATCTTTTTAAAGCACAAGTCAGTTCATATTATTCTACTGCTCAAAATCCTCTGATTTCCCATCCGTCACAAAGGAAAATTCAAATTCTTTACCTTGGCTTTTGAGGATTGAAATGAACTATTTCCTACATCCTCTCTAAACTTATCGCCTATATTTTCCCATTTCCTTTACTCTGCTTAAGCCACACTGTTCTCCCTGTATTTCTTAAAAAAAAAAAAAAAAAAAAAATGTCAACAAGCATGCCTCAAAGCCTTTGAGCATGTTTTTCCCTCTACATAGAAAATACTTACATTGGGTAGCCACACATTTCATTTCCTCACTCTGCTGAAATGTCACATGATCACAGAGGTTTTCCTTGACCACTCCATATGAAATAGCAACATCCCCCTCACACTGTATACCCTCTCTTCTCCTTCACTGACTTTATTTTTTTCCTATCCTTCATCACTATCTGACATTTTATATTATTTTTTGTTTCTCTGTCTCCTCTGATTAGAACAGAAGTTTTTTGTCAGCAAGGTCACTGCCAGTTTTCTTCACTGTGGAATTCCCAGCACCTAGAGTATATATTATATGGCACATAGCAGGTACTCAATAAATATTCATCACTGAAAGAGGAGTCAAATGGGTCATAGTACCACCATTACTTTGGGGTTTAGAATTTCAGCTTAGAACCTTGAACAAAAGGAATTCTACATTCCTCTAACCCTAAAATAGTGTTACCCACCCAGAGACAGCATGTAGAAACCATGGCTAATAAATTCACCTTCTGAATAGCAACAAGATTAGGGCACAAAACAGACAAGATCTCAAACTAAAGAAGGGCAGGTCCCATGGGACTCTCCATTGAGTTCAGCCATCCTCGAGGCATATGATTCACCCCTCCCCAGGGAAGAAGGAGTGAAGCTGGGTGTAGGTGGTAGTGAAGGTAAATACCCATATTATCTTCCTAATACAATCAAGACAGCCAAGTACTTATTTGTGGACCAAGAGGGATACTAAAAAAGGGATAGAACACTTCCTATCACAATGAAGATAATGATGATGACTGTAATAAAGAAGATAATGATAGGCCTTTTTTCATCCCCAATTCCTTTCTAAGCCTATCAGAAACAAATTAGATTACAAGATGGGCAGAGATCATAATTTTTTTCTTCTCCACCCACCAGAAATTCCATCATTTGTACTCTTAAGCCCAGGATATCTGCCCATCCATCCAAAGATACACACAGAAAGAGATTTGGGTGTATTAGAATGAAAGGTATGATGATCCTTTTTAAGAAGGATATGACCATATGTTAGGATAGGACAGTAGTTAGAATTTGTGGCAATGAGTGTATACTTGAGAATTTTCTAGAAGCCAGTAAGCCTTACAACTTATAACTGTTTAACCCTATACAAGTTATTTGACCTGTCTGTGATTCAGAGTCTTATCTGTAAACCAGATAAATAATAATATTTCCTTCATAGAGTTGTTCTGAAGAAAAAATATATTAATTTATATACATATATGTTATATAATATATATATATATATATATATATATATATATATATATATATCACCTAGAAAAACAGCTGGCACATGTATGGATTCAGTTAATGTTAATTATTAATGGTTAGTTTTCTACAGTCAACTTTAAATCATGTATTATGAGATTCCAGAAGATGCGATTATATATTTCTTCACTACAAATAATGGAATACTTTTTCTTGGAGCAATGTCAAATAGAAATTTTGCTTTGTAATTATTAATGCAGGGGTTCTGGTGTAACCAATGGAAAGTAACAATGTTTTTATATTTCTCATTAAAAAATAAAATGTATTTAACCCACTTAACCTCTGAATTATTTGTTGGATGTTCAATGATGAAAGTATCAGACTAATAGTTAACAAAAGTTTCCATAAAAGATTACTTCACATTGCTTTCAATGAAGAAATTATGTAAAACATTTGTGAGGGAGAAGATGTAAGACAGTAGATGGAATCTTATACTTAAATTTTATCTGCAACTGAGCTATTTGGCGAACATGGCTTTATTTTGGTGTTTTATGAAAAAAAAAAAAAAAACAAAAAAAACCAGGATAAAGATGGTACTTCCCATCAAGATGGCAGAGTAGGTAAATGCTGTGCTCACCTCCTCCCATGACCACAACAACATCACAACAAACTTATAGAACAATCACCCTTGAGAACTACCTGAAGACTAGCTGAACAGTACTCCTATAAGTAAGAATATAAAGAGGAAGCCACATTGAGACTAGTAGGAGGGGTAGAGACCCAAAATGGGCTGTTCTCACACCCACGTGTAGCAGTTAAGAAACTGGAGGGATATCTCAGCTGCAGAGGTTCCCACTGAGAAGTGAGGAATCCCAGCCCCGCAGGGCTCCCTAGCCCAGAGCACCAGTGCCAGGAAGAGGAGTCCCCACAACAGCTAGCTGTGAAAATCAGTGGAGATTGCATGCAGTGAGACAGAGGACTGCTGGAACCCCAGGGGGATCTCTCAAAGGGACAACACACAGACTTACTCACCAACAAATTCAAGCACTCTGAGCTCCAGAGAAGGGAAAACAACACAAAAAGCACCAGAGACCTATGGGAAGGAACCGAATTGTCTGGCGTCAGTGTGAGGGCTGGGAGGGCAGTTCTCTCTGGTGCCAGGGGAACCATTGTTCCCTCGTTGAGTCCTTCATCCACACAGCCTGCAGGTACAGGCAGGCACCAAATCTGAGTGTCCCCATCCTGGTGATTCTCTGACATCCTGCCCCACCCAATTTGCACCCAGCTGAAACCTCTTTCAGAGGCTAATCCACACAAGCCATCCTGGGCCCACACTGCAGACTTGCAAAAAAACTATCAAAGATTCACAAACCCCAAACAAGCAGTGGCAGGCCTGACATGCCCTGTACGTCTTTCTAAGCAACCCCCAGCCCTAGTGATAGCTGACCTCGGTTCACAGCATAGCCTCTCCTAGGTACTTCCAACCTCAGCACAGGTAGCTACCAAAAATAGATCACCTTGCATCTCCTACCAGGTGGCCTTGGGCCAGATATCAGCAGTGGCTGACCTTGGCTTGCACCAGAGCCCCTCCCCATAGGCCCCCAAACCAACACACCTGGTGGCCAGCTTCAGACCACAACAGAACACTACCCAATTATCTCCACAAATGACACACCCAAAGGATGGACTCAGCAAGCATTAGAACCCTGCTAAAGCATATACTGCCCCATGCGATCAGCCCCCACGCAATAGCACGTCCACTATAGTCACAGCCAGACAGCATGAAGGTCAATCACACCCATTAATGTGCCAACAGCCATCAAGGCTCAACTACAACAAGAAAGCATAGACAACTCGTAAAACGAACAACTCCAGAGCACCCAGCAAAAAGGGAGACTCAGCCACTGGGCCCTATGAGATACCTACTACATAAGGCCACTCTGCCAAGACTGGAGATGTAGTACATCTACCTGATATATAGAAACAAACACAGGGAAGCAGTCAAAATGAAGAGACAAAGAAACATGTCCTAAATTAAAGGAGAAAACTCCAGAAAAAAACTAAACAAAATGGAGACAAGCAATCTGCCTGACAGAGACTTAAAAATACTGTATAAGGATGTTCAATGAACTTAGAGGAAGAATAGATGATCTCAGGGAGAACTTCAACAAAAATATGAAATGCATTAAAAAAAGGAGATAGAAAATATTAAAAAGAACCAGTCAGAAATTAAGAATACATTGTATGGAAGCAATAGCAGATTAGATGACATAAAGGCTTGAATCAGCAATTTGGAAGACAAAGAAGCCAAAAACACCCAATAAGGACAGGAAAAAAACTCAAAAAAAAAAAAAAAAATGAGGACAGTTTAAGGGACTTCTGGGACAATATCAAGTGTAACAACATTTGCATCATTTGGTATACTAAAAGGCAAAGAGAAAGAGCAAGTAATTGAAAAACTACTTGAAGAAATAATGACTGAAAACTTTCCTGACCTGGCAAAGGAAATGAATATACAAGTCCAGGAAGTGCAGAGAGTCCCAAACAAATTGAGCCCCAAAAGTCTCACACCATTACACAATATAATTAAAATGCCAAAGGTTAGAGAAAAAGAGAGAATCTCAAAAGCAGCAAATGAAAAACAGTTAGTTACTTACAAGGGAGCTCCCCGAAGATTATCAGCTGAATTCTCAACAGAAAATTTACAGGCCAGAAGTGATTGGCATGAAATATTCAAAGTGATGAAAAGCAAGACCTACAACCAAGATTACTCTACCCAGCAAAGCTATCATTTAGACTCAAAGGACAGATAAAGAGCTTCCCAGACAAGAAAAAGCTAAAGGAGTTTATCACTACCTAACCAGTGTTACAAGAAACGTTAAAGGAATTTCTTTAAGGATGAAAAGAAGAAAAAACTGAAAATATGAATAAAGAAACATAACAAAGAAAAAAAAATCTTACTAACAAAGGCAAACACATAATAAGAGCCATGGATCGAAGAACACTAAAGCTAGTACTAAGATTAGAAGACAAAAATAGGAAGACCATATGTAATTACAACAGTAAATTAAGGGATACACACAAATACATACACACAAAGGAAGTAAAACATGAAAAAGACATAAACATGGAAGGAGTAAGTAAAAACGGTAGTGATTTTAGAATGTGTTCAAACTTAAGCAACCATCAACTTAAATTAGACTGTTATAAACATAGTTTGGTATACATGAAGCCCATCGTAACCAAAAACCAAAAATCTGCAGGAGATATATATAAGAAATAAAGAAAAAGGAATCCAAACATAACACTACAGAAAGTCATCAATATACAAGAGAAGACAGCAAGACAATAAGAAAGGAACAGAGAACTACAAAAACAATCAGGAAAAAAAAACAAAGTGGAATAATTACATACCAATCAATAATTACTTTAAATATAAATGTATTAAATGCTCCAATCAGAAGATAAATGTATAAAGAAGTGGTATATATATATATATGACATAGAATATCACTTGGTCATGAAAAGAATGAATCTTACCATTTGCAACAATATGGATGGACCTAGAAGGTATTATGCTAAGTGAAATAGGTCAAACAGAGAAAGACAAACACCATATGATTTTACTTATATGTGGAGTCTAAAAAGCAAAATAAACAAATAATACACAAACAAACTCGTAAATACAGAGAATACACTAATGGTTTCCAGATGGGAGGGGGTTGGGGGTTTGGGGTCTGGGTGAAAAAGGTGAAAGAATTAACACGTTGCATACGGCGGGGTTTAAATCCCTCGTGAAGATTCTCGTGATCCGTATGCAACGTGTTAAGAAACACAAATTGGCAGTTACAAAATAGTCATGGAAATGTAAAGCACAGCTTAAAGAATATAGTCAATAATATTGTAATAACTATATGTGGGGTCAGGTGGGTACTAGATTTATTGGGAGATCACTTTGTAAGTTATCTAAATGTCTAACCACTATGCTGTACACCTGAAACTAATATAATATTGAATGTCAACTATAACTGAAAATTTTAAACGAGAATAACAAGACATTAGGTGCTAGGATACTACTGACCAGCTCTAGAATTCTAACATAGGATCCATCATATTCAACATTTTCTGTTAATTATTTGAATAGAGACTAAAGTGGCATGAATATTGAATCTCCCAGTACCATAAAGAATGGCAAGATAATGAATAGCATTGATGGTCAGATGGAGAATTCATAAGAGCAGGACAGCCTGGAATGTTGCACTAAACAAGCCAGCTATAATATAAGATAAATGTAGAATGATATTTATAAAAATGTAGAATGATGTAAATAGCAAATGTCCCATAATTATTCACCTAGATCTATTGCTAGGAGACACAAAAAACTAAAATATTTAGTTTTACAAGAAAACTAAAATATTTCATCCCAATTCTTCACAATATTCAGCCTAACTGAGGAGAACTAAAAAAATAAATAAATAAATAAGTGCTATGATAGGCGTAGTCATCCAAGTTCAGAGAAGTAACCAATGCTTTAGAGTTTGCCAATTATCTCATCTAATCCTTACCATAACTCTGTGGCAGAGACCTTATTATGCCAATTTTTCATGAGAGAAAGAAACGTAATAAAGAACTTTAACACCCAAGCTCTTACAGCTTTTAACCAGCAAAACTAAGGCAGGATTTTAGTTCTTATATTGCCAAACTCCATCTTTCCTCTTTACCCCTTAGCTGTCTGATGTACAGTCAATGACCTATATCTAGCAGAACCCAGTAAAAATAAACAGTTAATGGCATATTTGCTTAATAACAACACAGCTAACAAAAAAAAAAAAAAAAAAAAAAAGGTTGTTAATACTCTTTAAAGACAAAGGCTGTTATATTTTTACACTGTCAAGAGTGGGACTCAAAACTAAGTGCTTACTTGTTTTGTGAGCTTGTATATCAGAATGCAAATGCTACAAGCTTAAAGAGAGCAGTGGAACAGCTGCATTACTAGACTAATTAAATTTCTGGTCAAGATTGTCAAGTAGCAAAACTCTGTGCTTACCTCCTCTCAGGACCACATCAATTATAATACAATTAAACCACAGAATGACCATTATTGAGAATCTCCTGAAGTCTAGCTACTCCAAAGCCCTACAACTATAGACAAACAGAAGAATCCACCTTGAGACTAGTAGGAGCAGCTGAGATACAAAACAGGCTGGTCCCACACCCTCGTGTTACGATTAAAAATTGAGAGGGATATCTCAGCAGTGGAGGTTCCCCCCTGAGGAGCAAGGGGTCCCAGTCCCTCTCCAGGCCAGCGTTTCAGTGCTAGGAAAGAAGTCCCCATAATTTCTGACTATAAAAGCCAGCAGAGATTGTGACTGAGTGATAGGGACGGACAGTTGCACTTTCAGGTGCTCCTATTAAAGGGCCTGTGTATGGACTTACTCAGCACTCACTCTGAGCTCCAGCACTGGGGCAATAGCTCAAAAGGTGCCAGAGAGGAGCCATAGGGAGGAGCTGAATTGTCTAGCTTCAGAGTGAGGACTAGAGGGGCAGCTTCCCCTCAGACAGAGGAGCTGGTGAAGCCATTGTTTCTTTGTTGAGCCCTGTCCCTCCCTGCGTGCAGACACAGGCAGACCCATACCTGAGTCTCCATCAAACTGGCTATCAGCTTTCATCTGCCCTGCCCTAGTGATTTCAAGACCCCACCCCACCCAACTTTCAGGCATACCCAGGCTGCTTCCAATGGCTTTTCTGTATAAACAGTCTGCTTTGGCTCATGCTATAGACTTTCCTAAAATCTCTCAAAGGTTCACAAAACCCAAAAAGCAGCATTTGACTTTGGCATGTCCCCTACCTCTGGCTGAACAGCCCTAAGCCCAGCACTAGCTATAGTTGGCTATGGTTCACAGCTTGGCCTCTCAAGACACTTCCAAGCATGGGTGGTGGTCATCTGTGGATTGCTTTGTGGCTCATGCCAGGTAGCCCCGGTAAAGCACAGACTGTAGCTGATCTTGGACTGCAGGTCCCCTTCCAGGAAGTGCTGGGGCTTGCAGTCCTAGTGACCAGCTCTGGACTGAGCTGGAGCATCACCCAGCTACCTCTAAGAATAGCATCATCCCCAATGGGCAGACTGCGTAGCCACCAACACTCCACTAAAGCAAACTCTGCTATGGAGAGTCAGCCCCTACACCACAACTCTTCCACTGTAGTTACAGCCAGTCCTCATAAAAAATCAGCCTGAAGGTCAACCCCTCCCACTGATGTGCAGGTAGCAATCAAGTCTCAAATACAAATAGGAGGGCACGTGTAATCCACACAAGGGACATGCCTGGAGCACCTGCTCTGGTGATCAAGGAGACTGCATGACTGGGTCACACAGGAAATCTATTATATAAGGTCATTCTACTAAGACCGAAAGACATAGCAGCCTTACCTAATACATAGGGAGATGGCCAAAATGGGGAGACAAAGAAATAAGTCCCAATTAAAAGAACTGAGCAAAGCTCCAGAAAAAGAACTAAACAAAATGGGGACAAGCAATCTACCAGATGCAGAGTTCCAAACATTAGTTATAAGGATGCTCAAAGATCTCAGGGAGAACTTCAACAAAGAGATAGAAAACATTAAAATGGAGATAGAAAACATAAAAAAGAACCAATCAAAAATAAAGAATACAATAACTGAAATGAAAAATGATTAGAGGGAATCCACAGTAGATTAGAGGAAGTAGAGGATCAAATCAGAGATTTATAAGATAAGATAGCAGAAAACACCCAATGAGAACAGCAAAAATAATTTTTAAAAAAATGAGGATAGTTTAAGGGGCCTCTGGGACAACATCAAGTGTACCAACATTCACATCACAGAGGTGACAGAAGGAGAAAAGAAACAGCAAGGAATTGAAAACCTATTTGAAGAAATAATGATGGAAATCTTCCCTTACCTGATGAAAGAAATAGACATACAAACCCAGAAAGCACAAAGAGTCCCAAACAAGATGAACCCAAAGAGGCCTACACCAAGATATATCATAATTAAAATGTCAAAAGTTATAAGACAAAGATAGAATCTTAAAAGCAGCAAGAGTACACAGTTAGTAACCTACAAGGGAGCTCCCATAAGACTATAAGCTGATTTCTCAACATAAACTTTGCAGGCCAAAAGGGTTTGGCTGAAAATATTCAAAGGTATGAAAAGCAAGGACCTACAACCAAGATAACTCTACCCAGTAAAGCTATCATTTAGAATCAAAGGATAGATAAAGAGCTTCCCAGAGAAGAAAAAGCTTAAGAAATTCCTCACCATGAAACCACTATTACAAGTAATCTTAGAGGGACTTCTTTAAGAAAATAAATAAATAAATAAATAAATAAATAAATAAATAAATAAATAAATAAATAAAAAGGGCAATAACTACATATCTATCAACAATTACTTTAAATATACATAGATTAAATGTTCCAATCAAAAGACAGGGTCACCGAATGGATAGACAACAAGACCCTTACATATGCTACCTACAAGAAACTCACCTCACATCCAAAGACACACAGACTGAAAGTCAAGGGATGGGGAAAAGATATTTTATGAAAATGGAAACAAACAAGAGCTGTGGTAGAAATACTTATGCCAGACAAAATAGACTTTAAAACAAAGGCTATAACAAGTGACAAAGAAGGACCCAATAATCCCACTTCTGGGTAATTATCCAAAGAAACCCAAAACATTATTTTTAGGGGACGTATGCATCCATATGTTCATTACATCATTGTTTACAGTGGTCAAGATGTGAAGGCAGCCTGGGTGTCCATTGATGGATGAATGGATAAAGAGGAGGTGGTACACATACAAAATGGAATATTGCTTGGCCATGGAAGGGAATGGGTTGTTGCCATCTACAGCAGCACAACACCTGGAGGGTATTGTGCTGAGTGAAGTATGTCAGATAGTGAAAGACAGATGCAATGTGATTTTGCTTATATGTGGAATCTAAATAGCAAAATAAACAAAACAGAAAGAGTTCATAGATACCAAGAACACATTGATGGTTGCCAGACAGGAGGGGGATTGGGAATGGGTGAAAAGGGGGAAGGGATTAAGAAGTACAAATTCGTTGTTACAAAGTAGTCATGGGGATGTAGGGTATAGCATAAGGAATGTCATCAATAATATTGTAATAACTATGTGTGCTGTTAAATGGATACTAGATTTATTGGGGTGATAGATGGGAGGGGGTTGGGGAATAGGGTGGAAAAGATGAAAGCATTAAAAAGTACAAATTGTTAATTACAAAATAGTCATGGGATGTGAAGTAAAGCATAGGGAATATAGTCAATAATATTGTAATAACTATGTATAGTGCCAGGTGAGTACTAGACTAGTTAGGGGGATTACTTCCTAAATTATACAAATATCTAACCACAATGCTATATATTTAAAACTAATACAAAACAATATTGAATGTCAACTGTAATTGAGAATTTTAAAAAGGGGTGGAAAGGTGAAGGGGAATGAGGTTTATACTGTGTTTCCCCGAAAATAAGACCTAGCCAGACCATCAGCTCTAATGCGTCTTTTGGAGCAAAAACTAATATAAGACCAATCTTATTTTACTATAAGACCTGGTATAATATAGCACAATACAATGCAATGCAATGCAATGCAATGCAATGCAATGCAATGCAATGCAATGCAATGCAATGCAATGCAATACAATACAATACCCGGTCTTATATTAATTTTTGCTCCAAAAGACACATTAGAGCTGATGGTCTGGCTAGGTCTTATTTTTGGGGAAACATGGTATATCTATCCAGGTATAAAACAAACAAGTTGTGGGGATGTAATGTACAGCATAGGGAATATAGTTAATAATATTGTGATAGCATAGTACAGTGTCAGATGGTTGCTGAACTTATGGTAATCACTTCTTTAGGTATATAAATGTTGAATAACTATGGTATACACCTGAAACTAATATAATATTGTATGCTAGATACATTTTAATGAAAATCTTTAAAACAATAAACTAGTTAAATTTTCTGTAGTTATACTGGCTTTTTTCTTTTCAGCTACTTTTTACCTATGCCCTGTACTAGCAGCCATAATTATATTGAAACATTATCAAGGTTACCCTCAATAAAAATAAGTTTCTGTGTTTAATTTCCCTTTGCAAAACTATCTTGTTCCTTTATAAGTTTCAGCAGACGATTATTAAAAATGTTGAAGATGTTCAGGTTATTTTGCCAGACTATTTATTTTCAAACTTAAGATCAGGCTTGATTTTAAGTAATTTGTATAAAACAATGCTACACATTTGAATTATAGAAAACTTCATGGTTCTGAAAACTTGTAAATTGTTTTTAAAGGGATGGGAATGGGTAAGAAGAAGAGAACAGAAAGGTCTGTAAACTTTAATTTGTAGTGTCGTTTTCAGCTTCGATATTTTTTTAATTTGAAAATAATTTAATAAAAGATATAATTGTTATCAAGAAGCTTTTATATAAACAAACACAATTTTTTAAGGACACATAGAATGTAAGTAAACATAAGAAACAACTAAACCCAGTAAATTCTAAGGGGTTTTGGCCTATAAAAGTTATGTTGATGAAGCCTAATTCTGTAAACTTTCATTCAACAAGCATTTGTTTGGTACCTATTTTGTGCAAGGCACCATACAGCATTGATTCCAGTACACCATACCAATCAAGTTTCCTCAAGGCAAGCAGGAATAGGGTCCATCCAAGGCCATCAAGAAAAAGATAGTACACCAACCAACTCTGCATCCTTGAGCTTATATCACCCATAGGACCCGATTTCCTACATTACCAAAGAATATGGAAATTCCAAGCCCAGAACTTGAGCAAACACTGGTCTGAGTCTGTTGTCTTCCCTAGGGTTCCCAAAAGGCACTTATACATCACTCCTGCTGAAATTCAACACAACTTAGGGCACACATAGGATACCCATGTAGCATCATCCAAGCCAAAATGTGCTCACACACAAAACCTATCATGCCAAAAGGGAACCAAATGAAAGAAAATCCAAAGAAACACACAAGAGAAATTACACCAAAGGAATTTCAGAGTACAGTAAACAGAATATAGTCTTAAAATGAGTATGTTTAATTCTCCAAGGAGATAAAGAAAGGAATAGAAAATAAGATTTAAAAAAATAATAAAATATTATTTTTAAAAGGAAAATGGTAGGCAAATTAAAAAAGACAAGTAGAAATTCTAGAAAAAAAATTAAATTAGGTACAGCTAGCTTAAAAATACATCTGAAAAATATTACCCAGAATGCAGGTGAAATATTTAAATGAAAAATTAAGTGATGGAAACACATTGTTGAGAAGTTAAGAGAATGAAGTATAGAATAAGTTCTAACATTATACTTAATAGGAGTTCCAGAAGAAGATAATAAAAGAAATGGTGGGAAAGAATATTTTACGTGATATTAACTTCCATGTACAAGTATATATGAGTTTTTGACTCAAAGTGGTTGCCTAATATCAAACGTAAATGTAAGTCCCTACATCAGGGCATAATAATGAAAGTACAAAGCAGCAAGAATAAAGAAAGGATCTACCAGAGAGAAAAGACAGATGGCAGACTAAGAAATGACAATTAGTGGACATTGTCACTGGCAACAATCAGTCTCCCCTGCAGCTAAACCCTCATTTAGGAATGAAGGCAAAATTGTTTCTCAGATGCAAAAAAATATAAACAACTTTACTACTCAGAGGCCCTCATGAAATAACTACTGAAAGATGTACATTGTCAAGAAAGAAAATGAACCCTATGAATAACAAGGTAACAAGAAGTGATTATAAGCAAACAAATCAATCTAAAGAAAGCTTGCTGACTTTTAACATTATACAGGTGTTTACTATATATAGTATTATGGCAGTTTCAATACATTTCTGTAAAGTCTTTACTGTTTTTCTTTTCAAAAGCAATAATAATAGCAACAGCTAACATTTATAGATACTTGTCATGTTCTAAGCACTAGACAACTTTTTGTGGATTATCTCACTTATTCCTCACAACAATCTTTCTTTTTTTTTTTAATTAAAGTTTACTGGGGTGACAATTGTTAGCAAAGTTACATAGATTTCAGGTGTACAATTCTGCATTACATCATCTAAAAATCACATTTTGTGTTCACCACCCAGAGTCAGTTCTCCTTCCACCACCATATATTTGATCCCCTTTACCCTCATCTATCACCCACAACAATCTTTCAATACGTATCTACTTGCTATTCCCATTTGACAGGTATCAAAACTGAGTTATAGAGTAGTAATTTTTCCAAGGTCATATTGATAGTGAACAATGGAAATGAATTTGTGTGACCCAGGGAACGTCGTTTAATGTTAAAGTGTGAAAAAAAAACAAAAACAATTTCCTCATCTGTAAAATGAAGATACAGCTATTTGCTCTGATCAAATTACAAGATTATGTGAAGATGAAGTGATACTACTCTGTGTTGAAGTGCCTTAGAAACTGTAAAGTATTACACAATTTGAAATGATAATAAAATAGAATATTTTATAGATAATAAAATAGAATATAGAATTTAGAAATTTTAAAAAGGGAATTTGGCCACATAATTAATAGATAATAGCATTTTTAAATTATCCATTCAAAACATATTTTTAATATGGCTTCCGTAAGTAAATATAATTTAGAAATAATGAAGTATGAATGTTTCACTTATTTGTTTGCTTGCTTTTTTCTAATCCACTTTGTTCCAGAAAAGGTTCTCAGGTAGCTAACAAAGATATAATAAAAACAAATTAATTAATAATAATAATAAAGAATTCTTTTTTTTTTTTTTTTTAAATATACCTTAGATTTAATTTCTAAATATACACATACTTTGCAAAAGCACTTGTGGTTAATTTAAAATATAACTCCACTTCACATATCTTAGTGCCACCCCCACTCCAACACACATAAAACAAATTTAAGCAGCAGAAGAAGTTAATATTGTCTCTTTTAAAAAATGAAAATTGCTAATTTTCATACTGCTTTGGCATGGTTCATGTTAATGAGGAGCCAATGTGATATTAAAGTAGTAACTCCTGCAGTTATAACAGCCGAATCGGGCGGCTGACATCACAACAATATTACTAAAGTGTTGGATTTTACTTGATTTCCATAAGTAAATGGAATCTGAGACTCATTGCATGTTAATCACTGCAGTTTAGTAGGTCCCTTATTTATTTTGGATGAGCCTTTTATTTGCAAATATAGAATTAAGTTAGAAAATGAGCCAGAATTCGATAGAGACGTGGTTAGTAGCCATTTCTTTTGGCTCCCATAATAAGTAGAAAATTCTTAAACCTATAGAAAATGAGACCAGATGTGGATAATGACACAATTTGTTATTTATGAATGCAAGCTTTTTCTGAAGATTTAGGAATTAGCATGAGAACTATTCATTGAACTTCAAAAAAATCAATAAATATTAATACCAGAACACAAATGTTTGCACTATAATTTGAAACATGAGGAATATTTATCCATTATGCCTTTGAAAACTCCAGGATGCCCTGAATACTTATGAACTGTGTGTCATCAGATGACTCAGAGAGCTTCTCTGAATTACTTACAATTCTCAAGCAGAACAGTTAAGAACACACTCTCAATTAAAAAAAGAAGAAGAAAGAAAAAAAAAAAAAGATTGTGCATTGTTCTGCCTGAACTTTTACTGGCTTTTAAAATGGCTTAGTATAAAGAGGACTGGATACGAAATCAAGAAATCTGGGCTCAAATATTGGCCTTGCCACTTAGCCAATGTGACTTCAGATAAGTCCCTTAAAGATAAGTTATACTTTCCACAACTATAAAATGACAATAATGACCTGTCCCACAAAGAGATATTTAAAGATAAAATGAGAACAGAGTCTAGTATACAGTTAATTAAATCTGATTTAGAAATGAGGATATTCCACAAAACTTTAATTAACCTTATTCACTTTGGGAATTCTATTTTGACCTGTTGAAGTTGATGACACGTTTCTGATGGAAATGAAGTGCTGGAGTACATGTCAAACTGTTACGGTATATTGATTCCATCTTCAATATAAATGAGTTCTGTGCAATGGATTGGGTCACTAAATTTATTTAATCATTGAAATGGATTTGTCCATCTATTACTACTGCTACAAAGACTGCTGTTTGGGTTTATTCTGAGAGAGACAAAATAAACAATTGGTTTAATAGAAAATCATCTAGCTGATACACTGCACAAACATCAATAGAGCAGAAAGACTTGTCCCAAAGAATCTTGGCAATTATCTATCGCTATGCTCTGCTGAGTCCAAGACTTCCTAGGAGGTGCCTCCACCTGGGAGGCGGTGAGAGGGGAGTTTGAAGGGTTGGCTCCTGCTTCACTCCCTTAGTTCAACCCCACCAGCTCTGTTTTTATCACTTTTAAACACTAACCTTTTGTCTAAGATTTCATTTACACAAAGGGTTGGGTTGCTATAAAATTGTTTAAATAGCTGATCTAGTCCAACTTCCTCATTTTAGAGATAAAGGAAATTGAAGTCCAGAAAGGTGGCACAAATCACCTAAGATCCCTTAGAAGTCAGTCCTCCAATCAGAACCCGAAAAAAGTTGCCTAGACTGCCAATCCAAGTTATTTCCACCATATTGTTCTCTTGATAAGATTAACCCCCATCATGTACTGAATGTTGAGCATCATGCTAGTTGTTCTACCTGTAATTACTAACGATTCTAGCAAATTGTCTAAATATCTTCCTCATTTGAAGATGAGGTTCGAGAATGTTAAGCACCTTGCACAAGCCTACATTCAAATTCAGTCTAACTCCAAATCCTGTATATGTATTTGGCGAGGTTAGATAAAGTGGAATATTTCCTGTCAGCCATCAAAACAATAGACTATCAAACATGACCCAGAGGAACAAGTAAGTAAATGTTGGATATTTAGTTGCCAAATTTTGACTCTACTCTTTATGTGTATTTTATGAAAATTGAGGCACAATAAATATGTATGTATAAAAGCCAAATGAAAACCTTATTTGAGAATTGCTCTCATTTCTTTCTGGGCTGGAATTCTTAATAATCACTTCTTATTTTATGTTGGTTCTATATTTTATTACAATAAACATCTGGCTTTTCCATGGATGTATCACAGATCATGCGTTTGACTATATTAACCCTATATTAATTTCTTCCCTTGTTCTACAGGTCTGCTACTGCCTATATTGCAAAACAAATTGCACATGTGCTCATAGGAGGGAAATATTGCAAAAATATTTTCCCACTGGCATTGTCATTATCAAGTTTCATGTTTAAGATAGTTTCTTTGCCTCACATATCCTCTAACACAAATAAGTAATGTATTTTTTCAATATACTCGTGACATAGCTCTGTTTTTATCTTATTTTTCTTCAAATGTAAATCTGCATTTCATTTGTACAGAATGCCAAGGTAATGTCAAGGTACAAAGTCCTTAAAAATCTCTATAATATAAAACTATTGTGGACAGATCTTCAAAGAGAGTATAAAAGGAAAAGTGATCTAAAATGAAAATCAAATAAAAAAGCAGAATGACAAAAATTCTATACTGAATACAGTAAGGTGACCACAAAGAGAATATGTCTAACCTAATTGTTATTTAAGTTTTGATAAACTGTATTTGGAATTATTGTAGATTTACTGAGTGTTGAAAACATAGTACAGAGAGCTCCGTATAGTTTTCCATCAACTTCCTTTTATTTAACATCTTACATAACCATATAGTTATTTATCAAAACTAATAAATTAGCATTAGTATGATCATATTAACTAAACTACAGGCTTTATCAAGATGTCATCAGTTTTTTTCACTAATATTCCAGAAGCCCACATTGCATTAATTATCACATCTCTTCAGTCTCCTACTATCTACAACTGTTTCTCAGTATTCCATTCTTTTTTTTTTTTGTATTTCACATCTCCATGTCTAGTTTGTGACTACCAGTTTGTACTTTCTAATCCCTTCATCTTTCCCTCCATCCCCAAACCTCCTCCTTCCCTCTAGCAACCATCAGTTTTTTTCCCTGTATCTACACATCTATTTAGTCATCCAGTCTTTTCTTTTTCATGACTTTGACACTTTTGAAGAATATTAGTCAGAAATTTTGTAGTACATTACTGAATTTGGATGTCTTTTCATGATTAGATTAAAGTTATTATTATTTTATTATTATTATTATTATTATTTTTGGCATCAGGGGTATACGATGTCCACACATATTACTGGTGGGTTCTTTTATTAGAGTTGACATACAATATGAGTTTCAGGTGTACAACATAGTTATTCAACATTTACATGCCTTACAAAGTGATCACTGACATATCTTCTAACCATCTGTCACCATACAAAATTATTACAATACTATCGACTATACTCCCTATACTGTACATTATGTCCCCATGACTTACTTATTTTATAACTGGATATTTGTACCACTTACTCCCTTCATGTTTTTACCCATTCCCATACCTTCCTGCCATCTGACAACCATCAGTTTGTTCTTTTATTTCATTCATTCAATAGCATTTATTGAACACCTATTTACTGAATGCTCGATCACATATTAAGTACAATACAGCATTAAAACAAGGTATTTTATGCCAATATATAATTTATCAAAAGTTTTCCCTTCTAATATGTACATTTGTGTTGTGATTGGCTTAGGAAAGTGTCCAAATGAAAGACTTGATTAAATGGCTTAAGAATTATGATTAATCTCAAATTATCATAAGGTATTACCTTACTACTTTGAATGTTTTCCCCACTTTTTAAATTTTTTTCAGTTACAGTTGACATTCAATATTATTTTATATTAATTTCAGGTATGTAGCACAGTTATTAAACATTTATATAATTTATGCATCTGATTAGTCTAGTACCTACGTGGCACTATTGTAACTACCAATTTTTATTTCTTAATCCTTCACCTTTTTCACTCAGATCCTCAGCCCACCTTTCTTCTGGCAACCATCAGTTTGTTCTCTGTATCTGAGTCTGTTTCTGTAGAAAGACTGTAATTCCCCTTTGTTTTTGAAGGATATTTTGCTGGATAACGAATTCTGTATTGACTTGTTCTTTTCCCCAATGCTTAAAATGTATTACTTCACTGTCTTCTGACTTACATAGTTTCTGATGACACTGATGACCTGCTACACTTCTTACTCTTCAAGTTTTTGTTTCTTCCACATTTTCTCCCTTTCTCCTAGATTTCTATTGCACATGTGTTAGACAATCTGATATGGCACCAGAGCTTTTAGATGTTATATTTGTTTCTTTTTTAAATTTTATTTTTTACTTGCCTCTATTTGTATTTCACTTTGGGTAATATATACTGACCTATCTTCAAGCTCACTAATTCTTTCCTTGTCTATGTCTAGTCTTCTGATAACCCTGTCAATGGCAATCATCATCTCTGTTACCTATGACATTAATTTGATTATTTCTTATAGTTTTCACTTCTCTAGTGAAATTTCCCACTGGTATATGATTTTTATTTGCCTTTTTCACCAGAGCCTTTAACATAATAATCATAGTAATTCTAAATACCCCATCTGATATTTACAACATCTGGGTCATATTTGAGTTTTGTAGCTACTTTGCCTCTTGTCAATGTGTGCTTTTTTTTTTTTTTTTTTTTTAAATTTTTTTTTGTGTGTCATAATTCCTAGCTAAAAATGGGACATTGTGTATAGGACAGGAGTAATACAGGTAAATATTATTTATACCTGCAAATGGGCAAAGATTTTGTTTTGTACATGGATGTTCACAGAATCTTTATTCATAATTGCCAAAACTTGGAAGCAACCAAGAGGCCCTTCAGTAGATGAATGGATAAATATAAATATTCCAAGCAATGGAATACCATTCAACAATAAAAAGAAATCATCTATCAAGCTATGAAAAAATATGGAAGAAACTTAAAGGCTTATTACTAGTAAAAGTAAAAGAAGCCAGTCTTAAAAGGTTGCATACTGTGTGATTCCAACTATATGACATCCTGGAAAAGGCAAAACCATGGAGACAGTAAAAAGATCCAGGGTTGCAAGAGGTCATGGGAGAGGGAAGAATGAATAAACAGATCACAGAGGATTTTTAGGGTGGTGGAACTATCTGTATAATACTATAATGGTAGATACACATACCATTACATATATGTCCAAACCCACAAAATGTTCAACACCACGAGTGAACACTAATGTAAACTATGAACTTTGGGTAATAATGATATATCAGTGTAGGTTTATCAATTGTAACAAATGTACCACTCTGATTCAGGATGTTGTTACTAGGAAAGGCTGGGGGGGGGGGGGTGTGGAGTAAGGGCTATATGGGAGCTCTCTGTACTTTATACTCAATTTTGCTGTGAACCTAAAAGTGCCCTAAAAAAATAAAGTCTATTCAAAAGGGGAGAAAAATGCAACACCCAGGAACAAAAATGTAGATAAACTTTATGACAACTCCTATATCTTCTAAAATATATTATAAATATGTTATAATATATTCCTAAAATATATTATTGGAAAACCAAATTTGAGAAAACTGGTAATTATCCAAATAAAACCATGCAGCTAGAAAAATGTAAATATGCTTGGAAAGTGTTAAGTAGGTAGTAAGTGGGAATGTCTCACCATCCAGGAATGTTGCAAGCAATGCCACAAAGGCAGGCAAATTAGATCATGTGTATGGAGCCACTAATGAGATGTGGGAATATGTAATATCGGCTAAGGAGCTCAAATTTAGAGGCCATTAAAAACAATAAATAAATAAAAATGCTGTGCAGGAGAGTGATCTGAAGAAGGTGGTCTTTAAAAAAAAATGTCTGGTGACCTGTTTGAGACAGATTGAAGGTAAGAGAAGGAAACGAGAAATCATTATAATAGTCTAGGACTAAGGCAGTAAGGCCTAAATTAAGATGCTAGCAATGCAAATGGGAAAAAAAAAAAATGGGAATAATTTTAGAGACATTGTACAGAAAAAATTTATAAGACTGGTTGACTGAGTTGATAAGTGTGATAAAGGGAAAGGAGAAATCAAATATTCAAGGCTTCATGCTGGGATAATAGTGGCACAATTTTCTCACCAGTATCCTTCCCTTTCCAAGAGTTTCTCCTCTCTGCTTTTAAACTTGCTCATGCTTGAATTAGCATAAATGTTTGGAAAAGGTAAAAAGAATTTATCCTCAAAATGTTCTTGAGGTAAACCATTTCTGAAATACAAACCTGTTTGCCAGCCAAAACTCAATTTGTATTCAAACTGTGGTTTAAACACTCTGTCCAAACATGACAGATGTTGGAATCAATTGGTTTTCAAGTCTTGTTTCTTTTTGTCAGCTTCAATAAACAAAATCTTCTTAAATTATCTTCTCTCACATACATTTATCAAATTCTTGCAATGCATATAGTCCTTTATAAAGTTAATTGAAAATCAAAATCAGCCTTTAGGAGCCAAAAAAAAAAGAGGAAAAAAAGTTAAATTTTTAAAAACCCTGCACATGCAAGATTTTTTTCTCATTGCAACTTCTCTAAAATTTTTGCCCTATATTTTTGCCTAAGGTTCCAAATAAATTTTAAGGCTCTAATCCTAAAATTCTATAGGATTGTTTATTAGATTCTATAAATTACATAGAAAACTTGACATTTTTATGATATTTTATTATAATTCAATAATTTGAAATATCTTTATTTGTTTGTATTATCTCTAATACGCTAGAGTCTGCTAAAGATAATACTATATAAGTGAAATGAGTCTGAAACTGTTCCTATATACTATCATAAATAATAAATTTTTATTGACTGTCTCTTTGATAAAAATGAGAATAACAACAGGCCAAATTTGATGAATACAAAAGAATTGAGACATAAAACTTAGCCCCAGGGCCACTTGGCCTCTCTCTACCTATTTACTCATCTATAAACTAGGCCTCGTAATAGGACATGGTCTATAAGATTATGGGGATTAAATGAAATAATATATGCAAAGTACATAGCATGGTGTCTAGTGTATAGTAAACGTTCAATAAATAGTATCTAATAGTATTATACTATCATATCTTTTTAATTTATTATCTAGTTATATTTATTTTTTATACATATCTCTTTACTCCCTATTAGAATCTTAACATTTTAATTCAGGTTTAGTATGTTCTTTCTGTATTAGAATATTAATCCTTGTTATATTTACTGCAAATAAATTCCCTTTTATTTTTTTGGTTTTTCAACATGTTTTTGTTTTTTGGTTTTTTGTTTGTTTGTTTGTTCTTTTGCTGTTGATAGAATTATAATATTTTTCTTAATCTTTTCTTTTGATATTTACCACTGGTTTTAAAATGTAGAAAATGTTCCTTGTTCAAAAATACATAGTAACATATGTTTATTTCAGCTTTTATTTCCTTTCTTTTCTTTTGTGGTAACAGCTGGACATTTTACATTTAACTCTTTAGTAAGGCTGGAATTGAGGGAGGGAGTTGAAGTGGGGACTGAAATTTAACTTTTCATCAAACATTGCTAATAACACAAGCCCCACATGTTGAATAATCTTTTCCTTCATTATTGATTTCTATTGTATGTTTAGCACAGCTCACTGGCCTTAAAAGATCCAGCTGCTCAGACCTCAGCTACAAAAATGTAGGTTCTGCCTCCCACTCTCCATTCTGAACCTGTTCCCTTGGGTCTGAGCACTTGGTCTGGCCCACTGTTCACTGTTAGATTTCCTCTTCTATCCTCACAACAATCACTCTGATGCTGACAGGCTGCAGTCTAGGTCTCCGACTTCATTTGGCTCCTACTTACCCATCTGCCCAACATCATGTATAGTGGTGACCAGATCTGGTGCCTGAGGAGAAGGACCAAACACTACATGTACTATGGATTTGACAAGAGTAAACTCTGAACTCTTACTTCCTCTCCCCTTTGTACTGAGCCCTTCAAGCCCACAGCCATATTTGACAGCTTAATTTAAACTACATTGGCAAATGTCCTCAGGGCCAAAGCAGTGATCTGCTCATCTCTCCAAATCCTAGCTCTTAAATAATTCCTTACTATTTCAGGTTAGATCTTCAATGCTTTTATGAAAGTATTTTGTATTTTAGCTAGTAATTTTAGTAGTTCTTAGACTTCCCTTAAAATAGACTTGTTTTGCATTACAATTTATCTTTCCAATGACATGCATGTGTGTTGATTCCCTACCTAAATTATGTTTCTTCAATGCAAAGTCATTCTAGTTACCTAAAGCAGTACTTATTTAACCCATGGTAGACACTCAAGCAATATTTGATAATAATTATGAATACAATAATGACAATATCTGTCAGTCAGAAAGCTTCAGATTCCAAAAGTAGCCAAAAAACTATAAAAACTCTGAAACATGGAGAAAATGTCGTATGTATACACAATGGAATACTATCCCGCCATAAGAAAAGATGAAATGGTACCATTCGTGACAATGAAGGATCTTGAGATTATAATGCTCAGCGAAATGTCAGACAGAAAAAGTCAAGAACCATATGGTTTAACTGATATGTGGTATATAAAACTGAAAACAACTAAAGAACAGGACAAACAAATGAAGAAACAAAAACTCATAGACACAGACAATAGTTTAGTGGTTACCAGAGGGTAAGGAGGGAGGAGGGTAGTAGATGAGGGTAAAGGGGGTCAAATATATGGTGATGGAAGGAGAACTGACTCTGGGTGTTGAACACACAATGTGATATATAGATGATGTATTACAGAATTGTACAACTGAAGCCTATGTAACTTTACTAAAGATTGTCACCCCAATAAACTTTAATTAAAAAAAAAAAAGATATTTCTTACCATAGAATACTTTGAAACAATTATGATAGTAACATGGTTGGAAAAAAAGAGAAAATCTAGATCCTATCTATAATATGCCTCTGTTGTTCCAATTCCAAAATAGTTACGAAGTAAATGCAAAAGAAGTAAGTACAAATATGAAGGACAGGGAGTGAGAAGAGGCACCATCATAAATATGGTTTTTCTATTCTCCAGCAAGAGTTTAGGAATAAATTGCTTTACATCCTTGATTTTATTAAATGCATGGAGGACTCCTTGTTCCTCCATATGCTCCAAATGTTTGTGAAGATATGTAATTATATTTGTATTTACTACATGTCTATATTCTTTGCTAGATGGTAAGTCCACAAGGAAAGGGATGGTTGATTTGTTCATGACTCTATTCACAGTACTGTGCTCATTGCTTAGTACATAGGAGGAGCTAGATAACTTTTTATTAAATGAGTAAGTGGATTTGGTATGTCCAGAGGCATAAGACATGGCTCTGCCTCGGGGAATTTAAAATCTGCATAAGGTGAAAAGGATGAGGGACTACCATTTGTTTAGCATTTACCCCATGCTTATTTTCATACATTATATCATTTATTGCTTGCAAAAACCTCATATGGCAGCTACTATTACCAAAATTTGTGAGCACAACTACGTGCTTTTTAAAAATGAGGAAAGTGGAACCTACAGAGGATATGGAATTTGCCCATAGTCACATTGTTTTCAGTGGTAAAGCCAGTAGTTGTCTGAAGTAAGTGCTCATACTTTTTCTTGTATGCTACAATGCTTCTCTAAAAGTAAAACTCAAGTGATAAACTACAACATACAATTTATTTTTAAAATGTACAGGGGTGACTATAAATGATCTAAAAATTCAAAGAATAAGAAGAGTGAAAATAAAGTAGTCAGAATAGAGGCTCACGTGAGAGTGAGGATTTGAGTTAACTCCTCAAGTCTCTAGACAGAGTTAGAGCAGAGGTTTCTTCAAGAAAAGCAATTTCAGAACTCCCATCAGTAAGCTGGATTCTTTAAAGTCAGTAAATGTTTTTAATGGTATTGGTTGATTAGCACTGGCAATAATAGGGAGGTGAGAAATGGTTTACTCACAAGCCACATAACATAGCATAGATGTTACAAGGGCATATGAAGAGGGAGATTGATACAGTCTTGGCTTTTGCCCGATGAGACTATACTGAAAAATAATTGAATGGGAAATGCTTATGATATTCACACAATACTTCACTAAGATAAATGAGAGTGCTCAATATCTGAGTCCTTGTTATGCCTAATGATGACTGCACAGAAAGCATGAAGAGCCAGTAATATATTCTGATTCCCGCAAAGAGCTAACATGGTAATTTCATCACTTGATGAGAAGGAGGATGCTAACTGTCCAGTGCAAAATTGACAATGACCTCTATGATGCTTTGAAATGACTGGGTTCAGATGAAATGTAGACAAGATATCTTATTAGTTAAGCATTTTTTTCAAAACCATACTTATTGGCATTATGCTGATTCGAGAAACCCCATTCTGACTGGTAATGAAAACTTAATGGAGCTGCCGTAAGTAAGATTATCTTAAATCTGCCTCACTCTCTAAATTTATTTATTTATTTATTTATTTATTTATTATTATTATTATTATTATTATTATTATTATTTTGGTGGTGTTGCTGCCTTCTGGAAAGTTTCTGGGTCATTAAACACTGATGTGAAGCCAGGGTGTGAAAGAAAAACTGGTAAATAAAAAAAAAGTAAAAAAAAAGAAGATTGAGAACATGGAGGTCCGGAACACGGCCAGGCAGACTTCAGGGTTGCATAAAAGATGAAGATGTAGGAACCAAGAAACCAGAGTAAGAACTAGGAAATTGAGAATTTAGAAGTGATCAGGGCTACAGACACAAGTTTTCTTCTTAACTCTAATATTTAATAGCATGTTTACTTGGGGAAGTTACTTAATTTTCTGTTTCTTTGTCACAAAGACAGATTGTAAAAATAGTACTTACTGCAAATGTTTATTATGAGGATTAAATGAAAAAAAAATTCAGGTAAAACACTTACTGTTATGCCAGACACATAGTTTCTCAAAAAAAAAAAAAAAAGGTAGCTTTCTCTCGTTATCACCATCATCATCAACAACACTAATAGGAACAAGATAAATATATAGAAATTAAGATGTGCAAAAGAAAAAAGTGAATAACAAAGTCTAGCACCTCAAGACAGTCAGGGATCAGAATAACAACGTCTAGCACCTCAAGACAGTCAGGGATCAGAAGAGTCCCAAAATGTTGGAAGGGAGTTTAGAAATCATCTAGTCAAACAACTTTGTTTTGTAAATGAGCAACCCAACAGCAAGAAACGTCTGATGGTACAACCACTTTTGAAAACATTTTGGCAGTTGTATGTTAAGCTCAGCATAGATTTACCATGTTTACATGGACAACCTAATAATTCCATTCCTAAGTATTTATCAAAGAGAAATAAAAATTATGTCCACACAAAGACTTGCACATAGATGTTCACACAGTTTCATTTATAACAGCTGAGACTGGAAACAATTAAATACCCATCAACAGGAGAATCGACAAATAAATTTCATACAATTCAACAATAAAAATGAATTACTTGTACACACAACAACACGGATGAATCTCAAAAAACATTATGCTGAGAAGAAGAAACAGTACAAAATAGCACATACTGCCTGATTCTATTTACGTGAAGTTCTAGGGCATACAAACTAATCTATAGAGATCCAAAGCATATCAGTAGTTGTTGGGTGCTTGGGGATGGGAGTCGGGGGGGGGGGGGGTGAAGGTTTGACTATGGAAGGATACAAGGGAACTTCTCTGGGTGACAGAATATTTTATATCTTGATTGTGCTGGTGGTTACACAGTGTGTTAATTTGTCAAAACTCATTAAAACTGTACACTTAAAATGGGTATATTTTATTATATATTGACTATACCTAAGTAAAGGTAATTTTAAAAGAGAGAGAGAGAGAGATGCCTTGATGCCTTATTCTTTTCAGGGGCAGAACTAGAATTCAAAGCAGGTCTTTGTTAGCTAGTTAACTAAATTAGTGCTTAGTTAGTGATCATTAGGCTGAGCGCTCCTCAGTAATTTGTGTAACATCTTGCCACACTTGCTCTTATTCTGAGAGCTGGACTGGTGACATGGCATAGCCTTGGCCTTAGACTCACAAGGATGTAATTTGGTGTCATGGCTCCCCTCTTACTAGCTGTGTGGGCTTGGCCAGGCTGTTAGACCTCCCCGATCTACATTTTACTCATCTCTCTAATGGGGATAAAGCTCCTGTCATAAAATTCCTATAAAGATAAAATTATATGACATAAAATGTGACCAGAAAATGGCAGGCACTGAATGTGTTGTAGCTACGGCTACTACTAATTTCTTCCAAATTAGTAGTACCTCAAGTACACAGCTCCACGCCAGACCTGGAGCTGTGCCATAGATAATGCTCGTCTTGTGAGGTTGGGAGATAATGCCTCCAGGCTACATTTATTCATTCATTCAACAGACACTAGCTAGAGCCTATGATGTGCCAGGCAGTGTTCTAGACTCTTAGAATTCAGCAAAGAACAAAAGAGTTATACTCTAGTAGTGGGAGGCAGAAAATGGATAAGCCATTTCCTGTATAGTAAGTCAGGGGGCAATCCATGCCAAGAAGAAAAATAAACTGAGTAAGAGGGAAAGACATGGATTAAGGATGACAAGAAAATGCCATTTTATATAAGGTGCTTAGAAGCAGCTGATCTGCTGACATAATATTTGAACAGAAACCTGTAAACAGAGAAAGAGGAAGTTATACAGAAAAATGGCTGGATAGAAAGTATCCAGATAGAACGAAGAGCACAGAGTAGGTCCTGATGCAAAAACAATCTGCTTGGCACACTTTGAGATCAGCAAGAGACCTGGCAAAGCTGGTTATTTGTGCTGTGTGTGATGATGACATACGCAATTTACTGACCATTCAGGACGTTGAACTTTACCTCTCCTTTATTTGTACTTGGGTTACCCACATAGACATAAATCTTTGTATCAAATTTCTATTGCTACTGTCATGTTTAGCTAATGGCTTTGGTGCCAGAAGGAAGTAGTTACTTATCTATGTACTTTTTATAAATAGGAAACATTTGTTAAAATTAAACAAAAATCAGTAGCTACTGGTCCTCTTTGCCTGAGAGAGATGTAAGTCCACGCACTTAGTGTAAGGTGTAACAGCTGAACTCTAAGGTGCCATTTTTCACCAACATGAGAAATAATGTTTTCCATTCCCACCATGGACTTGGGAGCAGGAAAGAAGCTGAAAGGGGGGAGGGGTGTCTGTGGAAGAAGATCGCACAGCTCTACCCTTTCTCTCCTCATTCTGATATTCCCATGTCTAAAAAGCACAGTGAAAAGCACAACAGCCAAAAAACACTCTGAAATAGTGCTTAAGTTAGCTAAGGCCTTCTCTGTTAATCTAGGTTCACAGAGGGGGGTGCAGTGAAACAAGCCCAGTATTGGTACTGGAAGAGCAGGAGGTGAATTCAAGGTGAGCCGTGGACATTGACCTTCTTTAATAAGTGACATTGAGGCTTGAACACAGTGCCTTCTCTTACGCTGGCAGGTCATCCAGGGTTTCCTTCCAAGAGAAATGTGCAGGGAAAGACAAAGACTGGCACAGCTTCCTTATCTTCTGGTACCAGCACAATCCATCTGAACGCTGTGATACTCTCTGGCCACACACGGGGACACAGTGGAATGCCACCCCAAGAATGCTCAGGGGTAATTCCTGGGGAGCACCAGTCAAAAGCCAATCAAACAATCGTGGTTAAGACATACAGGCAGGGAGTCAGCAGGAAAACCATAAAAAACACAAGAAAAAAAATGTTGGCATCAGGACAGTAAATTCAGGACCCCTCAGCAAAATAATGTAGACACAGGTGAATTTTTCCAGAAAGCAGTCCTCCCCAGTGCTAAGGAAAAAGAGTTTTGTGAGGATCCTTTTAAAGGACCGAGGAAGGTCCTTCTCAGTTCTGTTGCTTTGCAACTAAGCTCTGTTTTCATTAGCACACTGAAAGCTAGTTGTGTTAAAAATACTTTAAAGAAAAAATAATTGAGAAAGAGTACAATGAGGGACTCAGTTTTCCTGTGGGAAGATCTTGAGTGTTTGTTTAGTCAATTCAGCCCACTAGCATAAAATAAACATTGAATAAACTGATTGCAATGCATTTGGCTATTGTTAAATCACAAAAGCACCAAGTTGAAATCCCAACTTAATTGGAGACACGCATGAGGACATGACACTGCTCAGTTTCCTGAAGTTCATTGACTGTCGCCTATAACTATCCCGCCCATCCCAACAAACGATGACCACAGTGTTTTACACATCTGGGGGTAAAGGTCCAATAGCAGCTGCTGCTGAATCTACATTGATTTATATGTAAAGTCATCAAAAGCCAGAAAATTCAGAAGAAATCGAAATACGATAAAGCATTACCTACGTTCAATGACACTGCTTCTATAAGAAACTCAATACATAGAACACTCTGTATTTTAGAACTTTAACTCAAAGTTGAAAATGAATGGTCATAATAATATTGATGTATAGCAATAGATATTGACCATGTGTTTTACATTTTTATAAGTACTCCACATACCATTTATCAAAATAGCCTACGTTTGTCAGTACATTACAGTTTAAAGTGTTGTGAGAGTTCACTCATTTAAACCTCATAAAAACCCTGAAAGATAAGTATTATTACCATGCAGCCATTTTCCTGAAGAAACCAAGACTTTGACATGGTAAATTATTTCCCCAAATTTCTACATGCAAGCACCAATGGCACACCAAGACTCACACAAAAGGCCTCTTTGATCCCAAAATCCTTTTCAGCTTTCCCATTCTGCCTTTTTCAGTAAAACCTCAAAACAATTTGACACAAATAAAGCTGATGAGTGAAGACTCTCCACATATGCAGGTTACAATTCATGGTCATAAGTACTAATATGATTGTTTTATTTATGTGTGTACTTGAGAGAGAAAAAGAAAAAGAGAGAGGGAGAAAAGCAGTGAGAGAGAAGGGGCCTACAGGGGAGGTAAGAAGTGTTTTATTTAGACCCTCATGCTTTTCTCTGTATTCCCTCCAACTCTTCCTGTTTTTAACCACTTTTGTGTCTTGGAGCTAACCGTTGCCCTTGCTCAACTCCAAAGCTGGTTAGTTTGCATTTTCTGAAATGTATTAAATAGTAGCTCTCAACATTAAAAAGTTTTTGCTGATAACTATTCTAATACATAGGTTTTTGGTGTGAACAAAATACTATATTTTAAGACTGGTTCACCCAAGCAGTCAATGGCAATTATTCAGTCTTATTTAATGAGGCAAACTTAGTGTTTTTATTAATTTTAAACATATTGTTTTCTAGGGTATATCATACACAAAGGACAATATGTAAGAATCTTCATATATATATATATACATATATATATATATACATATATATATCTATAGATAGATATAGATATAGATATAGATGATATAGATATAGATATAGATATAGATATAGATATAGATATAGATATAGATATAGATATAGATATAGATATAGATATAGATATAAAGGCAAAACATAATGTCATGTTTATGGTATGTTATTGTATGTTAAAATAAAACATAATGTCATGTAATCTCCATATATATTTTTACATATATATATATATGTCTATATATATGTATACATACACACACACACATAAAGGTGAAACATAACGTCATATATTGCAAAGATGGTGAGGAGGCTTCAATTACAATCCTACTCCAAAAAATTGGCAGTTGCCCCCTGGAGCACTGTTTTGTAAGTTATTCTGAAGTCCAGAGCAGAACCAAAGACAGGGAATACAGAAATTGATAAATAATGTCTGCCATGGCTTCTGGAATGAGAACTAACGCTTCTCATCCTGAAGGTATTATATCTTGCCAGACTAAGAAATAAAATATTAAAATGTCTTTCATTAAAAGGCAAATTCATAATTTACATGTCAGTCTATAAAGAGAACCACGTACTTATTTTGAACTCCCTGAGGTAGACTTCTGGATGGGCTCCGAGTGATGGTTTTAATCAATGGCACATTAGGTAATTTTAGAGCCTGAGATAGCCCTAGTCTGGCATCTGACTGGGTGTGTTTCAGCATGTGGGGCAGTAAAGCAGAGATGTTGAAAAAGAGAAAAAGGAAGGGAAAATATTGACTTCAAGACTCATCGAGATATTTAGAAGTATACTACCTAACTATTGCCAACATCTTACATGAATACTGCCACCCCAGAGTTCAATACATCTGGCCAGTCCAAGTGCTTTGCATGTCACTCCATTCCTACCTTCATCCCCTGCCTTGTGCCCCTCGACTCTCTCTCTCCAATTTGCTTGTGACCCTGTTAGAATCTACACAGTTTCAGCAGGAAGCGCGTACAAAATATGTAAATGCAAGAGTTTAATTAAATGAAAATTGCAAATAACTCTCTTATTTTTTTTTTCCGTGTGTCATTCCATTAGGTCTGTCCAAACACAGTTTACCTTCCTGAAACTGCCTACCTTCGCAGAGGTAGACTTTAGCTTTTTTATTAGTTTGGACAGACAGAGTTGCTTATTTGTTTGTAACATCTTAATACCTAGGAGACAAAGAATATAAGTGAAAAGCTCAATGAATGTCCAAGTCCTCCATTACCTTCTAATTACAAAGAATATGCAAGAGCCTCTGTTTCTCCCTTATTTGGCATTTGGGAATAAAAGAAAATTATTTTTAGGAGTTGGTGTGAGGTAATGAAATCATTAAGGTATACTTGACTTAAGTCTCAAATGTACTACCTTGACAAGTACAGTTTCGGAATACAATCCCCTTTTGATCACTTCAGCTTTCAAGACCTTTGGTGTTGTAGGTAATTACAGGAATATTCAGTAGACAGGTACAATTATTCCTGTCTGAAAGTTTCTGTGAGAAAAGAAACCGGACCAAGTCTCCCTACTGTGGCTTGAGAATTGAAATATATTTAGCCAATGAAAATGCATGCCACAGAAAATAGTGGGGAGAAGGGATAGCATGAATTTCTTGGTCAGAAAGTCATTGGGCCTTGAAATGCAAGGAGTTAAGAGAAACATTTGCTCATTGCAGTCTCCTCCAATTAAACCCCCAGGAAAATACTCTCATTAATCACTTGCTACTTCAGGCATGACTTTCTAGCTCGTTGTTTGGTGTTCACAATCATATTTCTCTTTTCATCACACAATCATCTTTTGGGTACTATAAATCTGGAAGCATGTTGGGGAGACATAAATAAACCAAGTCCTGTCTTTAAAAAAGAGATCACATGTTTCATGGTGCAGAAAATAATGTCATTTATTCAGGTTTCTGCCCATATATACCCTCCTCAGATCAGCCTTCCATTACTCTGCCACTTAAAATATCAACTCTATTCTCTTCTTTTTTGTATTATTTTTCTGCACTGTACTTACAACTTCCTGGAATTGCATTATATATTTATACATGCATTTACTGTCAGTCTCCCCTAACAGAATACAAACTCCATGAAGGTAGAGATTTCACCTGTTTTGTTCACTTTGTACTCTCGGGGCTAAGAGTTTCCTTGTGTATAGGAAGCTCTCAATGATTATTTGAAAGATGGATGAATGAATGCAGACAGCTTAAATACTGGTTAAAGTGGGTTCTACAGTCAGATGTCTGAGTTTGAACTTTGCTTATGCAGATTACCTTGGGAGAATGAAAACTTAGCTCAAGTCTCAGTTTTTAATCTGTTATACAAAGATAATAATACTTAACTCATAAATTGATTGTGCTTAATGTATAATTAGCATTCAATATTATTATTTCAATAGAGGCATACACACACACAAGGAAGCACAAAGTCAGAGCACAATGTTCCAGTGGTGTCTTAAAGAGAGGGAAGGGTAAAAGAGGTAGAGGGGACAGCATAGACAAAAGTACGTGGACATAAAACAATTCAACACTTTCTAAGGGTGGTTAATACAGAACCTGAGGCAACAGCACAGAGTGCCCAATCGTGCAGAGCTGCCCAAGAGCAATACAAAAACCCTGACAGTATCAGAGCCTAATTACATACTTTCATCAATCACAAAAAGAAAAGTCTCTCTTTTCTCTTTGACAATAGGACTCAGCAATATGTAACAGATTGGGAAGCCCTAGGAAAGTCTTTTCTAGACATAAACACCATACCTGCACTTAAGACTTAAAATGATGAGGTGATGGAGGGTGAAAAAAAGTAAAGAATCTGTGCCTGTCCCATGAGCCACGGGCCCTTTAAGTTTGCTTGAGCCTCCCACTGCATGCACCACACAGAACAATGATAATTGAGAGAGTCATCTAGAACTCCCTCTCACCCATTCTTGACCTGCATGCCCTCTGAACAGTCCTCAGCTAACTTTGAGTTCTCCCTATGTAATTCAGTCTCAATCCCTACCTCTTGCTTCTCTGATCCTATAAGCCACCACTGAGGTTTGAGCCTCCTCTGTTTTGAGAGGAACATGGCTTAGTCCTTTGCCTCCCAGGATCCTTTACTATGTTGAACAGAAGCATTAGGCCTCAGACTCCAGGTCCTACATCCATCCATGCAGTCTACTCCCAAACAACTGGCCCCAGCCATCATCTTTCAACCTCACCCACAATGAGAAATGTAGAGCGAGGAGACACAGGTTCAGTTCCAGTTATACCTTTAATAATTATATTCCAAGACTGAAATGGGCTTTCCCTAGTTAAGGACCACCCAAAAGGCAATACCAGGGAGACTGAGACCCATGGCCATGCCCTACCTTGTAATGTGGCAGGGGCAGGCACTGAGGCAGAAGAAGGGGCACCCTAGTTGCCTGTGTTTGAAGGAAGTCCATTCAGACAGGTAGTATATTATACTCTGGGGAACTGCAGCAGGGAGCAGGTAAAGGCTAGTGCAGCAGCTGCTATCAGGGGACTTCAACACTGAGCCAGAAGGGCCCTGGCAGGTTGGGTAGGCTGGGATGAAGAGGACGTGGGACACAGGACTGCTTAGATCATGGGAGAAGAAAGCTGAAGAAACAGAAACATGGATCAGTAAGTAACAGAGCTCCAGCTTCCTGGTGACATGAAAGATCTGTCTTTCCCTTGTGGGATTGGAAGAGCATTGCAGGGCACTCGTTTAAGGAACCATGACAGCAAGGAAAGGATTCTAGCGCAGGAGGCAGTGTTGGTTCACTTGCAGGACTGGAACACGCAGGTGATTCACAGAGATGATAATCTTGATTCCTGCAGGTCACCTGCTCCACCTCTTGGCTGTGGTTTCTAACCTCTCTGTCTCCATTTCCTTATCTATAAAATAGACTCAAAATATTTTCCATCCTACTGAGTTTTGAAAGGTTTACATGACATTTGTGTAAAAGGGTTATAACAGTGCCTGGATTATATAACTACTCAATAAATTTTCACTCTGATTATTAGTTTGTAAGCAATGTTTATAAGCTACGTGTCATTAGTTAAAATTAATTAGCCATTGCTTTTTGCGAGACATCCTTCCAAGTGGTTTATACGAATTACTTCACTAAATCCTTAAACAACCCTACGAAAGCTGTACTATTACCACCTCCATCATGTAGATAAATGTGTATCCAGTGAAAGCAACCAGTCCCAGACCACAATGTTAGCAAAATGCAAACTAGGATGCAGACCTAGGCAACCTAATTTCAGAGCCTTTGCTCTGAACACTTCGCTTACTCTGCTGCCTCTCTAAATAAGGAACATAGAATTACCCTCTGAGAGTTAAGCTATAAAATCAGCACAGAGACATGCAGAATCTCTCCAAGGAGTCAGAATGGCCATCTGGCTAGAGTGGCCTTCCCTGTAAAGTCATTAGTTATTAATGTGATGATCTAAAAAGGGGAGTTGGTCAACCATGGAACATAGGAAAATGAGAGTCCCAGAGACAAAGACGATAATTTGTGTACAGCCCTACCCAGGCTGAGGGGCCTTTGGTCTCCAGACAGAAACATTAAAGCAGGTAGGTGGTAGTCCTACAGAAAAGAAAAGGGCTCCCAGCAATAGTAGTTGAGGTATGTTTCTTAAGCTCACCCAACTCCCTTTGCTCTGATGTTATGCTCAACAAGCAAATACTTGATTAGTTTAGTTAGAGGGAGAAAATGTGTTACTCTGAGGTTTCTAGTATTTGGGGTAACTATAAAAAGTAGAATTCTAGTGATACATTAGTCGTTTCTGTGTTTATTAAGGGTATTCTTCCCCTGAAAGCCTTCTCTACTCATAAACAACACAAAATCAAGTCTTTGAAGTGGGAGGCCAGACACATCCAGTAACACAGAGAATCCACTAAGGTAAAGACCATCTCCCAAGGGTTCTTACATCCAGATGGGCACCCTTCCCTGATGAAATGCCTTCATCCCGTCAGCCATCTTTGCAGCCTCATCATGGCTCAAGGCAGGGCCAGGCCAGCCACAGAATCATTAATGGTGAATCCTGCCATTAGCCTAGGACATCGTGAGTCCCTAAAACAGTCTGTCCTAAGATTAGGGCTGGTGAGACTAAGCCTACACATGGGTGCTGTGGCATCAAAATTAGCTGTGGCTGCAAATAAGGAGCTGGAAATTGAAAATAAGGAGGGCCAGGTTCCTACTAACTGAGTGGCCCTGGGGAAGTAACATAATTGCTCTGAGCTTCATACTTCTCCTAGAGAACATTTTAGATGAACTATCGATTTCACTCACCTACAAGCCCTCTATGAGAATCAAAGTCCATGTGAAATGATTTTGTGAATTATATGTATCTACATAAAGTTAAACATTGCTAACTTATTAACTTATTTCATGCTCACGATTACTCTGTAGTAAAGTCTGTGATGTGTCACCTGCAAACTGCCCGAAGCATTGACAGGCAGCCAAGATACTCATTCTGCAGCTACCAAGAGAGTGTTGCAACTGTCTGCCCAGAGACAAGTTGCTCTCAACAAACTGCTTTCAGTCAAAGGAAGTGTCTCACCAAAGGTTATGATCCCTCACTGGGAGGTAGCGCACTTCCAATAACTAGTTTTGCAGTGAGAGGGAAAAAAGGCTCAGCCCCCTTGCTCTAATATGAGACTACTCTGGAAGGCCATCCAGCTCCACAGTCCCCATGAGAAGAGCTGAAGCACCGGTTGAGTCACAGGGCAACTTCTCTCTGCCCCATCCTGCCCCTCTCACTCCCTTACTGTGCTATTCCTGAGAGCCTTCCCAAGGCATCATCTGTATTCAAATGTCTGCCTCAAAGTCTGTTTGAGGTGGGCACCACACTTAAGACAAGCATAATGGAGTATTATTATTATTATTATTATTATTATTATTATCATTAAAGAACTAAAGTAACTCGTTTAAGTTCACACACCAAGTAAGTAGCAGAGCCAAGATTTGAAACCAGGCCATCTAGAAAATGTTCTTACTATGACATTTGGCACAAGAATTTCTCCAAGTGAATGGGCTGTTTGTGGGTGACATGTACCTTGATGAATGGTTGAGCTAGAAACTGAACCCCAGGACCGATGTTGGTTCTTGCCATAACTGCAGAGAAAGGGAAAAGCTACTCTGAAAAAAAACAAGTGAGACAAATTTGAAGCTATGTATTTAGAGATTAACCAGAATGGAAGAGATGAGAAGGAGAAAAAGTAAAGGGCAAGATGGAGCAAGTTAAGTGCGAGGATGCTGTGGGCTGTGTGTGGTGATCCATTCCTGTGATAGGCCTACCTCCAATATCTCCTGTAAAATGTAACCAATTCAGGAAATGTTTGGGGGTGTGTTCTTTCTCTAAGGCTGCTATAACAAAGTACCACAAACCAAATGGCTAAAAAATAGAAATGTATGGTCATAGCTTTGGAAGTTAGATATCCAAGATCAAGGTGTTAGCAGGATTGGTTTCTTCTGAGGGCAGTGAGGAAAGGATCTGTTCCATGCCTGTTCCCTAACTTCTGGAGGTTTGCTGACAATCATTGGTGTTCCTTGGTGTGTAGAAGCATCACCCTGATCTCTGCTTTCATCTTCACAAAGTGTTTTCTCTGTGTCTGTGTCCAAATTTCTTCTTTGTATAAGAACATCAATCATATTGGATTAGGAACCCACCCATTCCTGCATGACCTCATCTTAACTGAACTGCATTTACAACTCTACTTACAAATAAGCTCTCATTCTGAGGCATTGGGAGTTAGGATAGCACATATACATTTTTACAGTGCATAATTCAACCCATAACTGATATAGACTGGCTTCCTAGTGGAAACCTGTGAAAGCTTTGACTTCTAGATCTGGGCTGACATAGAAGTACATGGAAACTACGAGATATGGACAATAGGACTGTGAGAAGAAATTTGGGGCTTAGTGCTTCTCATTTTGAAGCACTGAGGTCAGAGGCAAACCTGCTGCCTATGTTTCAAGGACTAGCAGACCCAGTTAAAAGTTGGATGGCAGTGTCTTGAAATGAAGTAATTTCAAGAACTACTATCTATCGCCTTCCAACTATGGCCTTCAGACCTTATAGAACCAACTCTATCCTCCCAACCCACCAACAACATCACTTACTTCTATAAATCTTCATGTCCATTAAAAGGGAGTATTTCTTCTACTTATTTTACATCTTCAACATGTCCAGCACACAGGGAAACCTCCTACTAGAGACTGATTACTAGAAAATTTCTGCAAGGGAATTCATATTACCTAGACTGCTTGTAAACATATACAATTTTTGATGATGTAGCATTCTGTGGCTAGACTGATACATGTCATTTTTCTTGGTGTCTGACTTAAAGAAAAGTTTATAGTACAAGAAATATAATTTTGTATAGTATAGGAATTTTCTACTCAAATGGTTTGAGCTAAAAATCCAGCCCTGTCACTTACTGGCTGTTTGACTTTGGGCAATTTACTTAATCTTTCTGTGCTTCCGTTCCCTTGTCTGTAAAGTGGGGATAATAACAGATCTCATCTCAATGGGCTTTCGTGAAGATTAAATGAGTTAAACCAAGTAAAACACTTAAAATGTTGGCTCTCACATAGTAAGCTCTCAATAAATGGAAGCTGTTATAATGTCACAATAGCAACAGTCTTTCATACTATAAAAATGTGATAGAACTGGAACAGTTATAAGATATGGTCAAAATAAGTATAGCACTTAAAATTAAGTAGAACACGAAATTTTCTGCTTTGTAAGACTCATTGTAAGTGTTGGGTGAAGCTTTAATCATTGGTCAGGGGCCACGCAGTGTTCACTAGATACTTGGGCTATCATACACATTTCAGAGACAAACTTTCTGAGCCCAGTACCTACATTATCAGCCAAGGCAAGTAAATAGTCAAAAATAAGAATCCATGGCTCAACCTCTGATGATAATAATTTAATTATATGTTTAACCTCTTAACATCATTAAATAGACAATCTGATGGCTTAAAAATATAAATACTAGGTGAAAATGCAATTTCATTTTAACCATTCTCTTTTTCTCATTTCAAAAATGTCTTGGAGGCAAATAAGAATGACACCTCATAGAAAAGAGCTGCTATGAAAAAAATTGTAATTCTAGGTGAGGTTTCTATTAGATAATAAAAGACAAAGATCTGATTTATTTACCAGCTTGACTCTTTCAAACAAAAATCTCCAAGGCAGTGGCCACCCCAGCAGGCTGGACCACGGTACCTGTGCTGGGGGTTCAGTGATGGCCTCCAATGACTCGAGCATCTGTGGACTTCCCTAAAAGCTGTCTACCATTGGCTAGACTTTTTGAAAAATCAATTTAAGAACAATAAGGCAACTGAGGCTTAGAAAAATAACCCGTCAAAGGTAAGCTTCCAGCCAGGATCAAACACAAGTACCAAAACGAATAGAAAAACCAACTGTAGAAAAAGGAGAACAAATAATTAGGAAGGATTATGGGGTGATGGCAGCAGTGACATAATTTTTTAATCTTTCCAAATTCCCACATAAGATCAAATAGAAACATTAGTCAGCAAAACAAAACAAAACAAAATTTACAATAAAACTAAGTGACAAGGTATCTCCAGAACACCCAAAATACAAGTAAATGAGAACTAGCCACCAAAATACACAAGACCTGCTACTTGAGTGAGAAAAAGCAGAGCAAAGCAATAGAGCCTCTAATGAACATGAGAACAGAATAGAAAAAATAGCCAACAGGATCAGGAGATCCAAGACGGAGGATTAGATAAACCCTGTGCTTGCCTCATCCCATGAACACATTAAATTTAAAACTAAATTTTAGAAAAATCAACCTGGCGAACCATCTGAAGTCTAGTTGAACGGACGTTTTATAACTAAGAATATAAAGAAGCCATGTTGAGACTAGTAGGAGGGACAGATGCGAATAGGCCAGCCCTAAACGTCTATGTGGTGGATGAAAATTAAAAGGAATATCTTGGCTACAGAAGTTCCCCATGGAGGAGCAAGTGACCACAGCCTCCCCAGCCCAGAGTACTGGTGCCAGGAGGAGGAGCCCCACAACATCTGGCTGTGAAAAAATCGGGATTCTGATGGTCCAGGTGGGACAGAAGGCTGCAGGCAAACCAGACATCCTCTTAAACAACCCGCACACAGACTTACTCGCTCGCAGGCACTCACCTTGGGCCCCAGCAGAGGGACGGTGACTCTGGGAGCGTCGGAGACAAGTGGAAAGAGACTGAGTTATGTAACTTTGAGGCGCAGACTGAAGAGACAGTCCTCATTTTCCTGGTGTGAGACGGTTCTCAGTGCGGCCAGAAGATGGGCGCCATCTTTCCTGTGTTGAGCCCACCCCCACAGGCCAAATGTGAATCTTATTGATCTCACATGTTGGCCTGGTGAGCTCTGCTGCTCCATCCTGCGGACTCACTGAGTCCCTGCCTCACCAAACTTGTGTTACCACAGGAGGCTTAATCAGCGGCTGAAACTTATGGGAGCCAGTAGTGGCAGCAGGCCTCTGAGTGTCCAGACTTTTTGCGAAGGTACCTCAGGCCTGGTACTGGTGGTAGCCATCCTCAGTTCCCAGCGTGGCCTCTCCCACAGGCCTCCAAATATAGCATAGGTAGCAACCAACCATGGATTCCTTTGTATTAATACCATGTTTCCCCAAAAATAAGGCCTAGCTGGACCATTAGCTCTAATGCATCTTTTGGAGCAAAAAATTAATATAAGACCTGGTATATTATATTATATTATATTATATTATATTATATTATATTATATTATATTATATTATATTATAGACCCGGTCTTATATTATAGTAAAATAAGACCAGGTATTATATTATATTATATTATATTATATTATATTATATTATACTATACTATATTATACCCAGTCTTATATTATAGTAAAATAAGACCGGGTCTTATATTAATTTTTGCTCCAAAAGACACATTAGACTTGATGGTACGGCTAGGTCTTATATTTGGGGAAACACGGTAGCTTCTACCAGGTATACCCTAGCCAGTCACAGGCAGTGGATGAACTGAGCTTGCACCAGAGCCCCTCCCAAGAGACCCCAGAACCAAGAGACCCCCAACATACTTGGAGGTTAATTTCAGACTACAGCAGAGCACCACCCAATTATCCTCACAAGTGGCAACACAAAAGGCAGTCTCAGCAGGCATCAGAGCTCACAGGGGCACATCCTGCTCCAAAAGGTAAGCCCCCTGCACAGCAACCCATAAGCTTGAATGTGGCCAAACCACACAGCCACTTAGACTAAGAGTCAGTACCACCCACTGACAGGCTAACAGCAATCAAGACTCAACTATAACAGGAGGGAACACACAGCCCACATAAGGGACACTCCTGGATAACTCGGAGCAGGTGAACAGGGAGACTGTGCCTCTGGGCCCCACAGGAGCCCTATTACATATGGCCACCCATCAAGACTGGGAGACATAATAGCCCTACCTAATACATAAAAATAAACACAGAGAGGCAGCCAAAATGGCGGGACAAAGAAACATGTCCCAAACGAGCGAACAGGAGAAAACTGCAGAAAAAGAACTAAACAAAATGGAGGCAAACAACTTACCAGATACAGAGTTCAAAAAAATAGTTATAAGATTGCTCAAGTAACTTAGTGAGAACTTCAACAATGATATACTAAGCATAAAAAATCACATAGAAAAAATAAAAAAAAGAACTAGTCAGAAGTAAAGAATATAATAACTGAAATGAAGAATGCACTGGAAGGAATCATCAGCAGACTAGATGAAGCAGAATATTGAATCAGTGATTTGGATGACAAGGATGTAGAAAACACCCAATCAGAATAGCAAAAAGGATAGAGAATCAAAAAATAAATAAATAAAAATGAGGATATATTAAGGGACCTCTGGGAAACTTCAAGCGTAACAACATTCACATCATAGAGGTTGCAGAAGGAGGAGAGAAAGCAAGGGATTGAGAACATATTTGAAGAAATAATGACTGAAAATTTTCCTAACCTGGTGAAGGAAATAGACATACAAACCCAGAAAGAACAGAAAGTCCGAAACAAGATGAACCCAAACAGGCCCACACCAAGACTCATTATAATTAAAATGGCAGAAGTTAAGACAAAGAGAGAATCCTAAAAGCAGCAAAGGAAAGGCAGCTAGTAATTTATAAGGGGGCTCCCATAAGACTGTCAGCTGATTTCTCAACAGAAATTTTGCAGGCCACAGGGATTGGCATGAAATATTCAAAGTGATGAAAAAACAAGGACCTACAGCCAAGTATACTGTACACAGCAAGACTATCATTTAAAATCAAAGGACAGATAAGGAGCTTCCCAGACAAAAAAAAAATAAAAAAAGAAGCTAAGGGAGTTCATCACCACCAAAACAGTATTACAAGGAATGTTAGAGGGACTTCTTTAAGATGGAAAAAAAATAAAAAATATGAATAATAAAATGGCAATAACTACTATCAATAATTGCTTTCAATGTAAGTGGACTAAATTCTCCAATCAAAAACATAGGGTGGATGAATGGATAAGAAAACAAAACCCTTACATATGCTGCCTACAATAGACTCACTTCAGATTGAAAGACACAGAGAGACTGAAAGTAAAGGGATGGAAAAAGTTATTTCGCGAAAATAGAAACAAACAAACAAACAAACAAACAAACAAAAAAGCTGGGTAGCAATACTTATTCCAGACAAGATAGGTTTTGAAACAAAGGCTATAACAAGAGACAAAGAAAGACCCAGTAATCCCACTTCTTGGTATTTATATGAAGAAACCCAAAACGCTACTTCAAGAGGATGTGTGCATCGGTATGTTCATTGCAGCATTGTTTACAATGGCCAAGATGTTGGAGGCAGCCTGGATGTCCATCAACAGAATGGATAAAGAGTACGTGATACACACGAGGTGTGAAAAAAAAAATACAGTGAATGTTTAAGTTAAAAAAAAAAAAAACTATTACAGTAAAAGACACATTGCCATTAACCCCCCCCTAAAAATACTCCCCTCGCTTTGAACACACTTATCCCATCATTCTTGCCACTTTCTGAAGCAGTTCTGGAAGTCCTCTTTCATGAGTGTCTTTAGTTGCGCTGTGTGGCTGCCTCAATGTCCTGAATCATTTTGACTTTGGGGAAGAGCCAGAAGTGACATGCTGCCAGATCTGGTGAAAAAGGTGGATGAGAACACACCATAATGTTTTTATTTGACAGAAATTGCCATACTGGAAGCAATGTGTGACACGAAACATTGTCATGATACAGGATGAAGTAAAGACCCTCATGACAGGGGACTTCCAGAACTGCTTCAGAAAGTGGCAAGAGCGATGGAAGTGAGGGGGATTAATGGTTATGTGTCTTCTACTGTAATAATTTCTTTTAACTTAAACATTCACTGTATCTTTTGATCACACCTCTGTCTGTACAATGGAATACTGCTTGACCAGAAAAGGAAATGGGTTCTTGCCATCTGTGGTGGCATGGATGGATTGGAGGGTATTGTGCTGAATGGAGTATGTCAGACAGTGAAAGACAGATGCACTATGATTTTGCTTATATGTGAAATCTAAAGAACAAAATAAACAAACAGAACAGAAACAGACTCATAGATACAGGGAACATATTGATGATTGCTAGGAGGGAGAGGGTCGGGGTGGGTCATGGGTGAAAAATCGGAAAAAATTAAGTACAAATTTGTTGTTACAAAGTAGTCATGGGAATGCAAAATAAAACACAGGGAATATAATCAACAATATGGTAATGACTATATACAGTGCCAAGTGAGTACTAGACAGACAAGGTATCATTTCTTAAGTTATATAAATGTCTATCCACTATGTTGTACACCTGAAATTAATATAAAATAATACTGAATGTCAACTGCAAATGAAAAATTAAAAAGAGGGGGAAGGTGAAGGGTAATAAGTGGTCCAAATTTCCAGGTGTAAAACAAGTCATGGGGATGTAATGTCCAAGGTCTGACAATTAAGTTTGAGACCTTGTTGCAATGATATTGCTAACTTTTTCTGATATCAGAGGGATTATTTATTATGAATCTGTATCAACTGAACAAACAGTTAACCAAGTTTACTATTTGGAAGTGCTGAAAAGGCTGCGTGAAAAGTTAGATGAAAATGACCTGCACTTTTTGCCAAGAATCATGGCTCTTGCATCACAACAATGCACCAGCTCACATGGCACTGTCTGTGAGGGAGTTTTTAGTCAGTAAACAAATAACTGTATTGGAACACCCTCCCTAATCATCTTATCGGGCCCCCAATGACTTCTTCCTTTACCCAAAGATAAAGAAACTATTAAAAGGAAGACTTTTTGATGACATTCAGGACATCAAGGGTAATATAACAAAAGCTCTGATGATAAAAGAGTTCCAAAATTGCTCTGAAGGGTGGACTCGGCACTGGCTTCGGTACATAGCTTCCCAAGGGGAGTACTTGGAAGGTGACCATAGTGATATTCAGCAATGAGGTATGTAGAACGTTTTCTAGGATTAGTTCACAAACTTAAGTGTCAATAATATTGTGATAGCATGGTATGGTGTCAGATGGTTGCTGAATTTATCATGGTGATCACTTCTTTAAATATAAATGTTGAATAACTATTGTGTACACCTGAAACTAATATAATATTGTATGTCAACCATATTTTTAATGAAAATATTTAAAAATGAAAATAGCCAACAGATATTTACTCAAAAGTGCAAAAGCCCAATCTGAGAATAGCAATTGAAACTGACAGGCGTTTCTCCCACTCTAATAAAAAATGAATGCAAGAAGCCTACAGTGAGAACAGAAGGGACTAGAAATAGTTCGGTCCCAATACATTTATGAAACTGACCGTCCAGTTTTCCCTTCCAGAATAGAACTTGGCCCAGACTCCTGAGAGTGGATTCAGAATTGATTAGGATAAGGACAATAGAGACAAAGGAAAGAGAAATCCAGAGCCAGGAAAAGTCAGAAAGCAAACATTTAATTTTTTAACACTTCATGGAAACAAAAGAGGGAGCTCTGTCAAGGTATCAATGCTACCCTGAACCATGCCTCCTAAATATTCAGAAACTTGTTTCACATAAAAATGAGTAACAAATCAGTTACTGTATGACAAAAAAAACAGAAAAGAAAAAAGAGTAGAATGACATCACTTCAGACAATGAAAGCACATCAGAAACATGTTCACAGAATACACCAAGATTATAGTCTTTAATTTCAAAATAATTTAAAAGGTGTTAAGGGAAAGAATCTGAAAGATATTAAAACATTTTTAAAAATAAAATTTTATTTTAATTTTAGAAATGAGAAGACAGAATTCAGAGCATTAAAAATACAAGAAAAATATTTCAGAAATTAAGTCTTTATTAGAAAGAACACAAGATAATAAATGTACAAATAATATCTTAAGAGAAATAGATAGATGTTGCAAAGAATAAGAATTTTTAAAATGAAAAGGAAGTTAAAAGAGCTAGAAACAATTCAAGAAAACGAACAAATTGAAGGCAGAGGAGATCCAACACATAGATAACAGCAAGTCTTCATAATGAAATCAAAGTGAGGGAAGAAAACATACTAAAAATCATAATTGAAGGAAATTTTTCTGAAATTAAAAGAAAAAAAAGAATTTAAATTACATATTGAAACAGTACACCATGTATCTGAGAATATTCATCCAGAACAACCAACACCAAGACATAATTTAGTAAAATTAATGGAGTTTTAAAAATGTTGGGGGGGGGGGTAAAAATCCTTTAGGCATCTAGGCAAAAGTAATATGCAATTTATATAACAAACACAGTTAGGTTATCATCAGACTTTATAACACTTTATGCCAGACAAAATTGGAATAACATATATAAGGCATTCAAAGAAAATAAATGTGAACCAAGGATTTTATATTCAGCAAAACTGACCTTTAAGTATAAAAAGCACAGACAAATGACTACCAGCATTCAAGAATTCAGGAAATATTTATCTCGTTTTCTCTCTGAGGAGTCTACTAGAGAACAAGCTTTAGACAAACAAGATGACTACAGAGACATTGACATAACATCTGCTCATGAGCATTAAGCAAATAATTATGTGTCAACCTAAGACTGAATAATGACTAAAAGGGAGTGTATGGTATGTAATGGCTATCTGACAATGTAGATACAGTACAACTATTAAAACCAGGGAGAAAATGAGGAGACCCTACACACAGAAACATTTCAGCTGTTCTCAATTAACGTATTTGTATTTTTCTGAGCCTTGTATTAATCTGAGATAAAGTCAACAGTAATTATGGGATATTTGAATTTTATTCTACCCTCTGCCCTTGACAACTAGGATTTTCCAATGTGAGAGACTAAATACAAAAGGGGTTAAATTAAAGACCTATAGTCCTGAATTTGAATTGAAAATATCAATATTAACAAAGAGATATTTTATGTTTAAAATGTATGTTTTTTCCTTCCTTCCTTCCTTCCTTCCTTCCTTCCTTCCTTCCTTCCTTCCTTCCTTCCTTCCTTCCTTCATTCCTTCTTTCCATTTTAAAATATTAAGGCTATGAGAACCCTGTAAATTAAGTGAATCCAGTCCACTCATTATATAGATAGGAAAATTGAGGTTCAGAAACTAATCAATTAGCCTAAAAACACAGATACTTAATGTCTGACACTGGAGCTCAAGCCCATGGCTCCCAGCCCTAGCCCCTCTAGCACACTGCTACTCAAAGTATATCCCATGGACCAGCGGCATCAGTGTCCCCCGGGAGCTTGATAGGCCTGCAGAATCTCAAATCCTATCTCAGGTCTACTGGATCAAAATCTGGATTTTAACAAGATCCCCAGTTAATTCATATGTGTATTAAAATTGGAGAAGCTTTAGGCTTCCTAATAAATCATTAATAGATGAAAACCTAAAATTGTTTAGTGAGGAGACTGCTCCTTTGGATATCTTAGCACTGAAACCATTTTTTTTTTCTACATACCTCTTACTAATTCATTTAACAAATCTCCTCTGAGTATTTACTCTGTCTAAGGCATTGTAGAAACATCAAGAGCAGGTCCTTGCCCTCCCGGAGATCACACTCCAAAAGGGAGTCAAAGGCCCTTCCTCCCTTCCCACATCTTCCTTCCTTCCTTTGTGTCTTCTTTCTGGTTTTCGCTTACCCAACCTCCTCCCATTCCTCATCATAATGATTTCATGATTACAATATAATTTTGGAAGTTGTTGTTTTAAGAGCAAAGTATTTTATTCATTTGAAATTTGAATTTCAGAACAGTGATTTAAGATGTTGAAAAAAATTTATTTGGCTCACTTCCAAGCAGCTTACATTATAATATCGACATAACCCTAAAACTCTGTGTAAAGAAGCTAAAGCACTCTGAACACTTTAGGGAGGAATATAGTATAGGTTAGTCATATGCTTAATGAATTAGTTAATTAATTAATTAAGTTTGCTTGTGTGTTTTTTTCTTAATGCGTCTTTTCCCTAGGAAAAGCTGAGATACTGAAATAAAAATACAATAAGATTATATTTATCTTCCTCAAATATTTAGAGCCAGTACATCTACATCTAAAAGAAGACGTTTATTTTCTCAAAGGAAATTTTTCAATATCAACCGATTAATTTTATTCAAGAACTTTGTGTAAAACAGAGACAAACAGAAATCCAGGAAATTAACTATTTTCTGATAAGTATTATGTAAGATGGAGTTCTTACATTAAACAATTGGATGACAAGTGATGGTTATGCGATGCTACTCAATTCCTTTGTGGCTTGTATGGCTGGCATTTTAAAAGCCAATGATTGAAAGCATTATACCTTTCTCTCTCTCTTTTCCGTTTTTACACTCCCTCATAGTTCTATAAAGCTCTGAGCTCATTTCATTCTCCTTTCCTTCCCTCATCGTCTCTGTCTTCAAAGATATTCCATAATGATTCTGCTTTTCAAGATCAGGACTGCTTGAACTTTGGCTGAGTGTAATGAAATTTCAATCTTTCATCCAATGGCAACTACATCCTCTTTCTGCTCTCTTGGTGTAGTCAGAATAGCAACTGCCCAGCGTGAACAATAGGACTACTTTTCGGTTGTAAGGGATTGGCTGCTGCTGAACAGCAGTGCATAGAAACAATCCTTGGCAATCCCATGGGTGACATTTCTCATTCCTTATCACCCATGCTGCACACAGCCGGAACTTGATAAGACACCCAGAAAGAAGATAATGGCTGCTATCAAGCTGTCTAGGTAGAAATAATAATAATAATCTGTTTATGGGAAAGCAGCTGTCCTATTGTTTTGGATGTCATGAAATCCCAGAGTCAGATCCTCTCTCCCATGCCAGCTCCAAACCCATTCCCCATGCCAATCTAATCACGTTGGAGTTTTAATGATGGGCATTTTTTTTTCATGATCGTTTGATACAATAGACAAGGATGAATGTAAATATGCTATAATCATATTCAGTCACAGGATGTATTTAAAGACTGGAGCAGAGGCATTTTACAGGAAGATGTGGAGGTTGGGAGGACTTTGTAATGAATATAGGAACGTCCAGTATCCCTTTTAAAAATATGCACAAAACCCAGAATTGCTGCAAACGAAAAGTCCAGTGATTATTCCATTCTGAAATCTTAAATCCCAAAATTTCAAAACTAGATCTCAGTTCCTCAAAGTGAAACTTCAAAGGATTGTGATGTTGTGGTTGCCAACAATACCATCAGTCATGGCATCTCTATTCAGTGCTTGTCTTTTGTCCTAAACAGAATAACCCAAGGCTCAGAAACATCCTGACTTTTTTTTAAATTAAATTTATTAGGGTGACAATGGTTAGCAAAATTACATAGGTTTCAAGGGTACAATTCTATAATACAACATCTATAATCACATTGCGTGCTCACCACCAGAGTCAGTTCTCCTTCCATCACCATGTATTTGACCCCCTTTACCCTCTTCTGACTTTAAGGTCATTGTTTCCTTCCCTTTGTGCCAGATTGCTGGCTGGGACTGGATAGGTGCGGTGGTCACTTTATTTCCCAGTTTTCTGATAGAGCACTACCTCTATCACAGTCATCTTCATGTAGGGTTGTCTGTGAATGCTGCTTTCCTTTCTTTATCTGCCTCCCTATGTCTGGTGACAGAACTAGGCAGCTATGACCTTCACGATGAAACAGTACAATTGAAGAGAACCAATTATATCAGTTGTTTTCTCTCCATGTAATATTAAGACATAGCCAAAGCCTTCATTTTCACTTCTAGGGCTGGTAGATACCTTCATCCTACCATTACAGTGAGCAGAGGAACTGAGTTAACTTTGTCTCTCTTTTCTGTGGTTTCCATGACAATCATCATCACCTGTAATTCACCCAGGCTAAGACCATTTTCTCCCTGTGTCCCCTTTTAGTAAGGCATGGTAATGCCATGAAGAATAAAGGAGACACAGATATGGACAGGGCAAATAGAATTGAAGAATTACCCACTGCCAAGTTCCTTTATTGTGCATCATAGAATTACTCTGTAAGCCAAAGGTCTGTTTGCCTCTGAGTAAGTCCACGTCTCTTCCTATTCAACAAGCACACCCAACTGAATCTCTCTCTCTCTCTCTCTCTCTCTCTCTCTCTCTCTCTCTCTCTCTCTCTCTCTCTCTGTCTCTCTCTCTCTCTCTGTCTCTCTGTCTCTGTCTCTCTGTCTCTCTGTCTCTCTGTCTCTCTCTCTCTCTCTCATCCCATTCCACAGAGGCATGGCTTAAGTACCACTTTCTTTGTGGGGCCTTCCTCTATCCAATTTCTCCTGCCCTCCAACAGAATTAGTTAATTGTGGTATTTTGTATATAGCTGTATTACAGTCTTTCCATTCACATACTTTTCTTGCAACCAGAATGTGAATTCCAAGAAATTAAGTAAATGGCTTTTTTTATTTTTTATTCATCTTTAGGAAGGTAATTCATCATAATGAATAAGGTTTTGTATCAAACAGATCTGGATGTAAATCTTACTTCTGACATTAACCGTCCTTTGCCTTTGAGTTTCCTGGGACACAATTTACTAATATGTAATATGTAATATGGATACTGGAGTGCTCCAAAGAATTTCAGAAGAAAGTTATTAGTCTATGTTTTACAGACTACAGGAAAGCCTGTGACTGCATCAACCATGCAAAGCTACGGGCTGCCCTGAAAGGAATGGTGCGCCTCAGCCCTAGATTGTCCTGATGTGTATGTACTGTGCACCAGAAGCCACAGTCAGGACAGAGTCTGGAGAGTCAGAATGGTTTCCTGTAGGCAAAGGTGTCAGACAAGGGTGCTTTTTATTGCCCTAATTTGTATGAACATATCATGTGAAAAACTGGGCTAGACTCAGAGGTAAAAGGGGTGAAAATTGGTGGAAGAAATGGAATACTACTCTGCCATAAGAAAAGATGAAATAGTGCCATTTGTGACAACATGGATGGATCTTGAAATTATTATGCTAAGCAAAATAAGTCAGACAGAAAAAGTTGAGAACCATATGACTTCATTGATATGTGGGCTATAAAGCTGAAAACAACAAAGGACCAAGACATACAAAGAAACAAAAACTCATAGACACAGACAATAATTTAGTGGTTACCAGCGGGTAAGAGGGGAGGGGAATGGTAGATGAGGGTAAAAGGGATCAAATATATGGTGATGAGAGGATAACTGACTATGGGTGGTGAACACACAATGTGATACATAGATGATGTAATACAGAATTGTATACCTGAAACCTATGTAAATTTACTAACCATTGTCATCCCAATAAACTTTTAAAAAATAAAATAAGAAATATTAATAACAAGATATGCAGATGACACCATCTTATAGGCAGAAAGTAGCAATGATTTGAAATGATTTCTAATGAAAGTAAAAGAAGAAAGCACCAAAGCAGGGCTGTATTTGAACATCAAGAAGACAAAAATCTTAACTACAGAAGAAATACAGAACTTTACCATAGAAAATAAAGATATCAAAATTGTTAAAGATTTTGCTTACCCTGGTTCAGTCATCAATTTAAATGGAGACTGCAGCTAAGATATAAAGAGAAGGCTGATACTCAGGAGGGCAGCAATGGAAGAATTAGGAAAGATCATTAAGAGCAAAGATGTGCCATTAGAGACCAAAGCTAAGATCATCCACAACCTCATATTCCCAATTACTATGTACAGATACAAAAGCTTGACAGTAAAGAAGTCTGAGAGGAGAAAAAAAGGGATTCATGTGAAATATGGTGCTGGAGGAGCGCTCTGTGGATACCAGGGACCGCCAGAAAGACAAACAAGTGCGTCCCAGAGCAAATGAAGCCCGAAATATCACTAAAGGCAAAAATGACAAAACTGAAGCTGTCCTACTTCAGGCACATCACGAGAAGGCAGGTTCCTTTGGAAAAGACAATAATGCTGGAAAGAATAGCATTCAGCAGGAAAAGAGGAAGACCAAATATGAGATGGACTGACTCAGGTAAAAGAAGCCATAGGCTGAGTCTACAGGAGCTGAGCAGGGCTGTGAGGACAGGACAGTGTGGACACCACTCAATCATAAGGTTGCAAGGAGTCGGAGCCAACTCAATGGCACATAACACAAACAAAATGAGGATTTCATACAGGTTTTTAAAAAAAAATTAAGTGAATTAAAATTTGTGTAGGTAAAATGTTTAACATAATACTGACATGCAATAAGCTCTCAATAAATGGTACCTATTGTTGTGATTGTGATTAACTTGGTGTCCCCAGCCACCTGATAGTAGATGATCAATAATTATGTATTAAAGAGTAAAGTAAAAGAACACTACACACACACACACACACACACACACACACACACACACACACCATCATCCTCTCACTATAAATTGCATCGCTCTCTGATTATCTGAGCTCTCAAAATGGAACACAGTCTGCTGACCTACAGGGTATATAACAGGAGGAAAAACTGATCCTAGGAGCATTTGCAGGAATTCTCCTTTCTAGCAGCTTTACTGTAAAGGTGGTCTCAAGGAACCCACAGGTATTCATTCTTCTGTGCGTGCTGAATTTGCCCCTTTTCTTGTGACATCTAGCTGAAAACACAGGAGGGGAGATAGCAAGAGCACTGTACCTTTCACCCATGACCAGCAGCCTACAAAGGGAAAAGCAGAGGTAATCAAGTGTATGTTCGCTTGCCAGAATGAGTCACAGCAGAATTCAGGAAGCGAGGAGACGTGGCCTTGAACTTGCACTTCCGTCTCATAATAGCCCTTTTTTGCGTCAGTCATTATAAATCCCCTGGTCTTGCACACCATGAGTGACTTAAAATCCTGGAAGTGTCTAGATTCAGACTTGGTGTTTCCCCCATAAGACACGAAAGGGGTTAATGTCTGGCCAGTAATCAAAGTCTGGCAGCTCCTACTGCACACATAATGGGTATTGTTGTTCCTGAGAGTTTGTCTGTTTTTTCTGGCAGCCTTTGCGATTTGGAACCGATTCTACAACAGAAAAGGAAAAAGTCAGTCCGCTTTTTTTAAACACACATGCAACAAAACAAGGCTGGTCATAGAATTGTTGTTTTGCTAGATTTCCAGGAAAGTCATTGGCTTCCTATTCAGAGAAGATGAATTATCAACTTAAAATACCTTTATCTCAAAAGGAATTAATTAATATATGTACGTAAGACACACATAATACCCTGAGGCGGCTGCCTTCTCTCAGATATGAAGCAACACATTACAACTATATGAGCTGATACATGAACTGTAGCTGGCCCATCCATCTGCATAGAAAATCCATTTGCATGACGTTATTAATGGGCTCACTCGTCAACCTTCCCAGGTCACTTGCAATCTCAGGACCTGTCCGTTACTCCCATCTGATGGGCCCCCGCAAGGTGCTCTCATCTGAAACGACATGAATGTGTCTAAGTTACCAATCCAACAAAATCTTATTACAAAACACTAGATTGTATTCCAGTGGGAAGAGCCAGAGATTTTTTTATTTTAATTTCCAGTATATCATAAACGAACACTTTTGTATAAACCAAAATCACACAGTTGGACAGCAACAGAGCATCAAATTGTTATAGAAGGTTCTAAACACTTACTCTTATTTTCCGTACTTACCTTGTCATGGATCAGTAGTAAACAGGGTGTGGACCACACTGGTCCACGGAGCACACTTTGCTGAACTTAGATTTAGTTGTAGTGTTGATTGACCACATTCTAGATCAAGGTTCACAAACTTTTTCTGTAAAGAGCCAGAGAGTAAATATTTCAGGCTTTGGAAACCATATAGTCTCTTGTAACTACTCAGTTCTGTTGTTGTAGTGACAAAGAGTCTTAGACAATAAAAAAAATAAATAAAAATGAATGAGCATGGCTACATTCCAATAAAATTGTTTGTACAGAAGCAGGTTGAAGGCTGGATTTGGCTGTAGTTTCCCAAACCCTGGATGATGATAATGATGATGATGATATCTAACATTTATTGACCACCTATCACATGTCAGGCCCTTTCTATCCTTCCACTATAGCCATCAAAACACCGTTTTGATTTTACAGATAATAAAAATGTGACATCAAGAAATTCTTTCAGTTTATTCTGAAAATAAGTGTACAGTCCTGGACCAAAACCACCGTCCCTGGGCTCACACTATACTACATATGTAATGAGTGGGGTGTCTTTTTCACTATGAGTGGGAAACTTAGTGTCAGCTTGGTCATTTTTTTTCCTTTCTCATCTCCCCACCCATCGTTTACCTCCGCAGTACCAAGAGCTTGGTGTTCAGTCATGCTCTAGCTGATGGAATCAGGGCCAGGCAGGGAGAGCTTATGACAACCATGCTCATCCAAGCAGTCACTTAGTCAACATGTGTGTGCTGAGTGATCATTCTGTGTCATACAGTGTTCTAAGCAGGGAGCTGTAGCAGTGAACAAAATACATAAGATCCTGCTCTTAAAAAGCTTACATTCTAGTAAGGGGTGGTAGATGATGAGCAAAGAAATGTGTATCCTATTGAGGGGCAGGTGAGTCAAGCTTTAAAGAAAAAAAAACAAAGAAAGAGGATAGAGAGTGACGAGGAGAGGTCTCTCTTTTATCTAGCTGTACTCTTCCTCACCAACTAAGATATGTAAACTCCAAACATATCTACTAGGTATAAACATATTATGTTTATAGGATTCTGTCTCATATTTTTACCAGTTCTTTTCCCCATGGCCATATGGGAAAGGACACTGAGGAAGAAACTAGTCCATTCATTTATGCTGCAAATATTTATTGAGTGGCTACTTTGTGCCAGGTGCTGGTTTAAGAACAAAGAATTCCACAGTGAGAGAAACAGAAAAAGATCCTTACTGTCATGGGCATCTGTTATGGCCAAGGGAGTTAGGGAATAAACACAAAAAAAAAACATAGTAAACACATGTTAGAAGGTGATAAGTAAATAGAGTGAAGAAAGGCATAGTGAGATAAGAAGGCCTGGAGTGTGCAGGGGAAGGGGCCAGGTTGAAATTTTAATAGTCAAACGACTTTCCCTCAGTAGGGCAATATGTGACTAAAACAATGCCTATCTGAACAGCAAGACTTGGTTTTCAGTTCACCCATTACTATAGTCAGAGTGTCATCAATTAAAAGAAAACACAGGATGTTTTGCGTTGAGTGTTCTATTTAAGTCCATAGAAAGAAATGTTATTCTTTCAAAGTCATTTTTGCCCTTCCCTTTTCCTTGCTTCAGAGAAAATATTAAGGGGCTGGTAGCTGAAACAATGTCGGGATGGGAGAGGGGAAAGGAAGGAAAAACTAAGGGCCAGCATTCACGCAGGGTAACTGTTTTAACAAGGATGTAGCTGCGACCCAGCCCTCCTGGGTCCCAAGACAGCCTTGGGAAGGAACCCACAAAAACAGAGCTGGCAGACACTGAGCATTTTCCGTTAAGTGTCGCGTTCACTTTTTTGAAAAATAATGAGATGTTAACATAGATTTGAAATTTAATCAGATCCAACTTGGGAACACAGTGTTTTCCTGCAAATGTGAAATACTTCTAAGCTTTTAGGAAAATATCATCCATATAAAGGCTAACTACTGTTTTATATATACAACTGCCATTTTTCATTGGTTTTCAGAAAAGAGAAAAATATGATAATAAAAGGAAACATTGCCTCAAAGACTTCTATTTTCTTGTGAATGTTAATTGTTTTTGAGGGTATTTGTTTTATAACTCTAACAAACTAGGAAGAGTGCTTGCAAGCTTAAGGCAAGGATTAGAGGATTTCAGTTCATAAATCATAAAAAACAGACATAAGTGAAATCTATTTCATGATAATAACAGTATTAATTTAAGAGAGCTCAACAAAGTATTTAAAATACTATGTACTTAGTGCTGGGAATGCCAATTATCAGTAATTCTGCCTAAAATCAAAAGGGATTCAAAATCAAGTCTGCTTGCCTGAAAAACATGTGCTAGTAACCACCACGCTGTGTTACCTGCAATACAGTACTGTGAGCTCAGATGTATTGTGTTAGGAACTTCTATTGTTAGCATTTTGCTAAGTCTTCTATGGAACGGATTTTAGTAAATTCTTACCATGCCCATGGGAGAGAAACATTATTCCCATTTCACAGATGAGAAGACTGGCTCAGAATGTGAAGTACTGTACTAAAGGGAATACAACTAATAAGGCTGGATTCTAATCCATATCTCTCTGATTCTAAAATTAGCACTCTAGCCAAAACTTTCTCCCTCTTATTTTTTTTCTACACTTCTCTTTTCCTCCCATAGTCTCTTCCATGGGTATGTACTTCTTTTACAATTGAAAAAAAAAATTATTTGGAAAATATTTGTTATATATTCACGACATTTAGTTTATCACCAATTAGTTTATTGGGAAAACCTCAGAAAAAGAAAAAAGTCCTCTGGGGTGGCACAGAGGCAAATTCCATTGAGCGTCCGTGTTTGGAGGCTGGGCCTTTCCTGCAAGCTTGATATTTTCCCTGTGTGCATATATTTAAATGTCTAAACATGTGTTTAGACACACAATTCTATTATTAAACATCCAGAATAATAAAACAAATGCATTGGAGGGAGACATATTTATTTACTCTATTAAAAGATTTTTTACATTAAAATATAAATCTCTGTTGCATGTGTTTGGAAAGTAAATTGCCTGAAACTGTGAAATAACTCCGCCCCCCCCCCCCCCCCAGAATAAAGTCTTCTGGGGTGTTAGAGACAGGCTGGGTCCTGGGAATCACTATTCCCTTCTTTGGACAAATCAAGCTCTTTTTCACATGACAAGTCATCCCACAATTTATTGGTCAAACGAGGGATAGAAAATCCCTCCTCACCAATCCATTCCCTACCCCCACCCTGAGAATTCTCTTAAGGCCACTAATTTTTTTCTAACCCAGACAGGACAGACAGACTGAGGAACTAATTAAACATGGGTAATTATGGCAAAGGGGAAATGTCACAAATGGGGAGGAGGTCTAACAGATATTCTGATAATCCCCTCAAATAACTACTGGCCCAAACATCTTAAATGGATTTCCATTTATACAAATTAAATATATGCATTTTTTAAAATCACACATATCAACCATAGACAGATCCACCTAAGCAGTAATCTTGAACATTTGTATCAGTGAAAGAGAACATTGGACTATGGGTGTCAAGTTCAGTGTGTATTAGAAGCACTCAGACTGATTTTTCAACTTATACAATTTGAGCACCACAGCTGAAAATTCTGATTCAGTGGATCTGGGGGGATCCAGGCATCAACATCTTAACAAGTACTCCCCTTACACCTGCCCACCATCATACACACATACATAAACATGAATCTGAAGCCTGCCTAATTCTGAAAAGTACTGGGATACTTAATGAAAAATGGTACATAATCCCCCCAGATTAGGGAAAGTGAAGAAGACATTCCATAGGAGAACCTCCAGGCAAGTAATCGCACCAGACTTTTCCAAGATGCTGACTGGAAAAGCCTTTATAAAGAGAATCAAGGCTGGGCAGCTCTTTAACATAATGTATTTGGTTTAAAAGTAAAAGGGTCACTAGTATTCATCTCTTGAACCCCTTTTGTCACTCACAAACCTTGGCCCTATTTTTGTACAACATTACCCATTGTAATTTCTGACACAGAATTTTAGGTAAAGATCAATAGGTGCTTCTAAGAAAAGCAAAAAAATGAAAAGATTATCCCTTACCAGAGCTCATTAAACCAATGAACTCCTATGCACTGCCAGCTCAGTCCACCATAACAAAATACCACAGTCTGGGTGGCTTAAACAACAATAATTTATTTCTCACAGTTTTAGAGGCTGGGAAGTCCAAAATCAAGGTGCCAGTCCATTCGGTTCCTGGTAAGGGCTCTCTTTCTGGATTGCAGATGGCTGCCTCTCACTGTGTCCTTACATGGGAGGAAGGGAGGGAGGAATAGAGGGAGGGAGGGAGGGAGGGAGGGAGAGAGAGAGAGAGAGAGAGAGAGAGAGAGAGAGAGAGAGAGAGAGGTCCGGTATCTCTTTCTCTTCTTATAAGGACACTAATCCCATCATGGGGACCCCATGAACCCCTTTAAACCTAATTATCTCCCAAAGGCTTCACCTCCAAATATCATAACTTTGGGGGATATAAAATTTTAGAGGAATACAAACATTCAGTCCCCAATATGCACAAGGATAAATTTTATATCCTTCAGAGGAGAGGCTATGAACAACAGCCCACATATGGAGATGTCAGGTCGTCGTTTCCTTCAAATGAGTCATTCAGGAATGTCAACTGATTTGAGAGACAGTAAATCAATCTTATTTCTAAAGTAAAGATGATGATGTCAGCTTCCACCATATCAATAATCAAGTATTTGCACAAACGTAGCAATAGCAAAGAATGAAATTCAAGAATCTAGCACTCAAGTTGTTTACTTAGTAATAATTGTTTGGTTAGTGATATAGACCATTCAAAGCGAAGCAGTAAAGAATGCATGAAGTTATCCAACCACCTTTTAATTCTCTAATCCTACCCATGAATTATCCACTGTACTTCATATAATTTTCTCTGGGAAGATATGTAATGTTTCCTATTTCATTTCTTTCTCTTACTTCAGATACCCTATATGGCATATTTTACAAAAGTGTTGTACAGCCTGGTAAACTTGGAAGACATTTCTATTTTGACTTGCCAGAGATAGGACAGTTTTCTTCTCCTCCTGTATTTCCATTGGTTGGTACTTAAAGAGGCTGATAAAATAGTGCATATTCTGTCATTTTATCATCTGCTTGCTCCCCTCCAGCCATCACTGGGAAGATTTTGAGCACAGACGTACTATCAGATCTGTACTCCTGGAAATGAAGAGTTTGTGCAGTGAATAGCAGTTACATTCTAATTATATTAATTCAAACTGCAATTTCTTTGAAATATAAAGAACTTGCTGTCAGGGTGGTGTGGACAATGGAGGCTGAGCATGTCAACGACGTGACAAATGCCTGAACAGAGTGCCAGATGTATTGTTGCCCAGGATTCTTTTCTGAGAGCAAATTCAGCAAGCACCATCAGTGTCAACTCTGGAGTAAGGAATTGGTTCATTTGTTATCTTTCCAAGTTGCAGGTACATCTGCCAGAAAAGTCTGCCAACAAATGAACTGATAATTAAAATCATTTCCATGGTCGGAGGAGTGATACGAAAATTATTTCTCTTTTTCTTTCTTCCTTCCTTCCTTTCTTCTTTTCTTTCCCTTCCTTCCTTCCTTCCTTCCTTCCTTCCTTCCTTCCTTCCTTCCTTCCTTCCTTCCTTCCTTCCTTCCTTTCTTTCCTTCTTTCTTTCTTTCTTTTCCTATGTTAGGAAAAAACTATGGTGAATATTGATATTGATTTGTTTGGGCAATACTAGAATTGTGGGACTCACTAATACCTCACAGCTCACTTCAGTGCTTAAACATCTTTACTGGGATTTGTCCACTAAGTTTTTCCCACTGGATGCTAAAGTTCTGAGTGCTGTATCCTCCTTTGTCTTATTAAAGTTCTTTGCAAATGTTAGTAAAACCTAACATGGGTCAAATACACCTAATAATATTGCTCAATTCACATTCAAAAAAAGGTATATTGTGTCTTCCCTATGCCAGTTACTGTGCTAGAATAAGTAATAAATAATGGTGATAGATTTTTTAAATGGTAAAATTTATATATATATATATATATATACACACACACACACACACACACACACACACACACACACACATACACACACACACACTGGGGTGCCAAAAAAGGTATACAAGTGGACACTTTGGTCAACATTGCTCAAGCAGTAGTTCTCTGTAATCAGAACTTTAATCACCTCTTGAAATTGCAGAAGTCAAATGTGACTTGTATCCATCTTTTGTTATCTGTATATATTGAGTATTACAATTTTACTAGTTTTTTTCCTTTCTTAAATTGTGTATACATTTTTTGGCATCATGTACATGTATATGTATATGTATATGTATATGTGTATATCGGATGCCCCTAGTAGTTACTCAACAAATTATCATTATCACTACCACAAAATCAGTTAGTATTTACTATGAGCAATCGAAGCACTTCATATATAGTCACTTATTTTATCCCTATAAGCCAATGCTGTTTTATTTCTATTGCACTGATGGAGAACCTAAGGCACAGAGAAGGGACTTGGGCAATCAGACACAACTGGAAAGTCCCAGAACTGGAGCTTTGACCCAAGCAGTCTGAACCTCAAGCCCTCAAGCTTAACCACTTCATAATAATGCCACATCATACCATAGAAGTAAATTAACTGCAATTATTTCCCCAGACTATGCAGTAGCCTATCAATTAATCAACTTAGTTTTTATTACTCATTTGCTTACTCTGTTTTTCTTTTCTTCCTGCCTCCTTCCTTCTTTTTTCCTGCTCTTATGTCTATATAAATAGCAGCTTCTGTTTTTGTAGCAATAAAGCAAGGTTTTCTACTATCCTCGGAGACTAAGGAGAATCTTTATAGGAGTTAGTAAATGAAAGAGTGTTTTAAGACAAAATTTTAAATCACCTTAAGGATTACTTTCTTCCAATTAAGACACCAAATTAATGTAGATTCATAGACATTGGTGACCTAGAAGTTTATCATCAAGTTTATATATATATATATATATATATATATATATATATATATATATATATATGTATGTATATATAGATATACATATGTATGTATATATAGATATACATATATATGTATATCTATATATACATGCATATATACGACAGTGCATTGAAACACATCAATTATGTTTAAATACATGAATTCTTAGTGATATTACAATAAAATAAAAATGACTTACGTTCACTTTAGAGGATACCAGAGAGAAGCAACTCACTATTCTGCATACTGGTAGATAAAGGGAAATAATTTATCCTGGGTTTTTTATATGAACTTTTCTTCACCTCCCCAGAGACAATGAGGGGGGGATTTCTCCTCATAGAAGTATACCGGGAAATAAATGAAAAAGAAATCATTGACCAATATATACCATTATATATTTTTCAAAAGCTATGGGATATACAACACTAAGAGTGAACCCTAATGTAAACTATGGACTCTGACGGATAATGACCAGTCAGTGTAGGTTCATTCATTGTGACAATGTACTGCTCTGTCTGTGCGGGGTGTTGAAAGTGGAAGAGGTTGGGATGCCAAGACGGGGTGGGCAGAGACATACGGGAACTCTTGTGCTTTCCACTCAATTTTGCTGTGAATATAAAGTGGCTCTAAAAACAAATAAGACCTATTCTTTTTAAATGATAAAATAAGGATATCACAACTTTGCAATAGCTGAAATACGCATGGATCCAAGCAAAAAGTCCTCAATCTACATTACACACACACATGCATTTCCACTTATGGAACCATATACCATAACTTAGGGCTTAGTCTTGCCCAAAACATGGAACTAGAGTCTGATAAAATCTCTAGCTCTAACTGTATATGCATAGGAAGTACAAGGAACAAGAGGACACATACACTGGAAAACACCTCAGGAAATGCAATCAAGAAAATTCAGACTGTTAGAAAATCTTCAGGGAAAATAATCCCATATCTTCACCAAAAATTAAAAGAAAAGAAAAAATTAGAGAGGAAGAGGGGACCTACAGATTGAAAGAGATCTTAAAGGCACATCAGACAATCACAATGTATGGACTTGTTTGGATCTGGATTCAAACAGACTGTTTAGAAAAGATTGTAAGACAATTGGGGATAGGTAAACACTGACTGCCTATTTGATATTAGGAGTTAGTGTTAATGTTTTCAGGTGTAGTAAATGTATTGCGGTTATTTTGGATTAAAGAACCTTATCTCTTAGAGACACATTGCAAGATATGCAGATGAAATGACATGATGTCTGGGATTTGCTTCAAAATAATGGGGTGCAGCAGATGTTCATGAAGAAGGCTGACCCAGTACGGGGATGTAAAATAAACACAGAGAGAATTTCATTACACTATTTTATCTTCTTTCACATATGTTTGAAATGTTGTATAAGAAAAGTTTGTATAACTTACAAATTTACTTACCTTGCCTTAACCTCAGTGTTCTCATTTGTAAAATAGAAATAACATCTACAGAAGAGATAATACCTCCTTACAGGCTTTTCTGAAAAATTGCATAGGGTATTTAAAGCACCTGGCACACAGTAGATATTAGATATTTTTAGGGACTCATTTTGATCCACTTATTACTGAATCGACTGGTCTAAGCTCAGTGCAGTTTTCACGCTGTCCCCAGAGTATAATAAGGCTGGGGGAGGTGAGGAAGGGACAGGAAGGGCCTATGTCCTCAGCTGCCACCTTTTTGGGCACCGCAGATATGCTGGTTGGAGTTGTTGGCATTTTTTTATTTCAATCTTGTACCAAATTACTATTTTTAGCTTTGCTGATCCTGGAACACGTGTAGATAACTTGGTTTTGCTAAGTATTTATTCAATTCTCAGCAACTCCAGGTGCAGGAAGAGAGGGTACAAATATATCAGATCTCTTTAAGCCATTTACTCTGGCTCCGCCCTGACTTCCACAGGCAGTTTTCTTTTATAAAATACCAAAAGTATCAAATTATATACAAAACTAAGTAATTCTAAACCCACCAATTTCGCCGACTCATTCCGAGTCTCCATGATCATTCTCCTTTTGCTGTGCATCCCTGTCGTACTTATCCTCACAACCCCTGTGAGACCGAAGTTTAAAGGGAAAAAAAAAATTACAGAAGTAAAGCACAGGGGCCCCGTGGCCGGAAAAGATTAGATTTCACAGAGGCACGGTCTGCTCTCAGAGATGATAAGCCCCAAGTAGGAATCCTTCTGGTTGGTTTTTCAATGGCTGAGTTTTGTTTTTTTTACTTTCTGGGTCCTGCTGGAGACTTGAGTTTGTCAAGAGCTGAATCTGGACTTTCTCCAGCTCATGGCTGCATGTCAATTCATCTGATTTCTAATAAAGCCAATTTTTATTTTTCTAACTTGCTTCCAATTTTCAAATGTAGCTCCAAAGAAAACAGAAAGTAATTAAAATGTCAACACTTCCCTGAAAAGGAACATAAACTCTCTTCGGATTTTTTTCAAATGTTGGTTTTCTCTGGAAACGTTGCTTTTCTCCAAGGCACAGGCCCCTGCATGGCAACCAGCAGCCCCTAGAGCACAGCTGGTCAACGGGCAGCACACACCAATCCCCCTCTGTCCATTACCTTGTTTGCATTTCTCCTTCTCCCTGGCCATTTCCCAAATGGAGAGATCCTATAAATGAAGTACTTAAGTCTGTCTCTTATAATGGACTAATATCTACTCCATTGTAATATATCCAAATTTTATGCCATATGAAATAAGCTCCAGCAGTAATAAGCTATCTGATCTAATGTGAAAAAAGTAATGTGGAAACTAACAGCTTATTATTCAGTGTGATGCAATAAATTAACTGAGCACCACTTTGCATAATGGGAGCCTGATTATTCCCTTTATTTCCATCTGGGTTGGATTGGATGGATTATTTCTTCAGAGTTAATCGGGTTTATGCGAAACTACTTCTTTTTTAAATGTATTACATTAAAGGATGAAATAGGGAGAGAAAAATATGCTCCATTATTTTGAGATTTTGTGTTTCGTAGGGTTAGTTCTTCAAAAGAGATCCCACGCAAGAGGAAAATGTTGTGACCACCGGCCCAAAAACTGCCTTGCTGAAGATGTTCTATCTGAGAGAGACAAATATGCGTCTCCCACCCCAGACCCTCTCCTATACTTTTTCCCCATAGATTCCTGCCATTTCCTTGACTGGATATTGCAAAGTACTTGTAGTGAAACGCTTGATTCCTTCTTTCTAGTATCTCCTCAGCCCTGGCATCTCTCCTCCCCACGCCCAATTACTTAGCACTCTGGTGCATATATCAGGCTGACCAGCACCGCTGGTCAGTGAGTGCAGAGGCTTCACCCAGGACCACAGCCCCATCCCCACCAAAAACCTCCAAGATCTATCAAAATGTATCAAAACGCATGCCAATAATAATGGCTGCCACAAATGGTCAAAAACATCATTTTTGAGAATTAAGCATGAACCAAACGTCTCCTTAATCCTCATAGAAACCTTGTAAGATCAGTATTAGCTTATTAGCAAAATAATAACTGTGTTTCTGCACTAGTTAGTGCCAAGAGCAAAACAACTCAAAGCAAGTGTTCTATTAGCAGTGAGGCTGGACCTTTGCATTAATAATCATGTAGATGGAGATATTTTTACAATACTTAAGATAAATATGTAGTCTACCAATTCTGCTTTTTACAGACACATTTGCATTTTTTTTTTCTGGATTCTAAACTGCTTGAGGCCAGGACATTTATTTTCTACATAAGAGGACATCTGTGTGGTATGGTGTTTGAGTCAGAGAATTTTAGGTTTTAATTTTGGCTCTACTCATAAGTAACTGTATAGCCAGCTCGTTTGTTTAACTCAAAAGTAAGTAAATATACTACACTGAGTTGCTGGAAGGGTTAAATGAAATAAACTATATAAACACATAGCACAGAAAATGTAATCAATAAATTCTAGTTTTCTCTCTTCATACCCATCTCACCTGAAGTATCTAAACGCCAGATTTTCATGCATGGAGATATTCTATCGACGTGTCATACTACACAAAAGTGTTGTGACTGAGAGATATCCTGATTGAAATCCTCTTGCATTGCTTTCTCCTACAATTATTCACTGACACCCGTTTACACATCTTACCAAAATGATTTTTTAAAATAATTTTAATTCCAAAACGTGGAGCAATAACGTAAATAAAGTAACTGGCATTCATTTCTACATCACTTTTCTTCTAAAGCCTCCTTGTTTTCTTCACTTCTTTATCCCAGGTTGTGACAGTAAATGTTGTAATAATATAAGAAAGCTTCAGATCATGATCAAGGACATATAATTTTAAACTTTTACCTCCTCACTTCTCTGACATGAAACTCATTTCATATGATGGGGGAAAGAACTAAATAAAATAGCAAGAGGAGAATTGTTAATCTTTCAAAAATTTAAGGACAAATTAGAGAAAAAGATGAATGATGATCTTGTGCACAAGAAAAAATCTTACATGGCAAAGTTTTGTTATATTATAAATGGCTTCAAATTTTAGACATGTATAAGGAGGGGACATTTTCTTTGGATATAGTTTTACTTTGTTGGTGTCTGAATGCAATGTTTGATAACAAAAAATATATAATCTTTAATGAATGACAATTTATTGCATCTCTAATTTTGCTCTGGAGAACTCAAAGAATTTGATACATTTCTTTGATACATTCTCTATAGTTAGAATATTACTTGATAGAATTTGAGTTGATAAAATGACAACTCAGAGAAGTTAAATAAACTATACAGAATTACACAGCAAATTCGTGACAGAAATTCAATAATTTGGAATTGAGAGGGTGGGGAAGCTTTACGATGAGGTAACAATAGACAATTTGCTGGTTAGAACAGCTTGCTCAAGGACGGAAACTTTGCTTTTGAGTCTTTTTCTCCCTACGCTAAAGGAATGTACAATTTAATTGCAAGGAGGAACAGTGGAGCGTATATGATATAGTACTTACCCTAGAAATATGGGAAGGGGAACAAAAGTGATGCTTAAGGTGAGTGAGCCTTGCAGAATGAGTAGGACTTCCCAAGGTCAACACTGTGAAGTGGGAGTGAGGAGGGAGGGCATTCCAGGCAGACTGGAGAGCTGAGCAGTAGCATGAAAACATGAGTGTAGGTGAGTTATGTTATGAAAGAAGAAGGGGTGCTGTAGACTAAATGTTATGTCCCCTAAATTTCATGTTGAAACCTCATCTCCAATATGATGGCATTTGGAGATAGGGCCTTGGGAGGTGATTGGGTCATGAGGGTGGAGCTCTCGTGAATGGGATTAGAGTCCTTATAAAAGAGACTCACCTCTTCAGTCATGTGAGCACACAGAGAGAAAATAAATGGTCACCTATAAATCAGAAAGCTGGCCCTCACCAGACACTGAATCTGCCAGCACTGATCTTGGACTTCCCAGCCTCCAATTTCTGTTGCTTATAAGCCACCCAGTTTATGGTATTTGTTATAGCAGCTGGAACAGACTGACACAAGGAGGTAGAAGCTAGATCCTAATTAGGTTTGCTTTTGGGGAAAATGAATATGCAAAAATAAATAGTGGAGCTAAACACGGGAGTAGAGAGCTCTTATAATCATCAAGAGGATTTAGGTAGGGGGTGGGGTGTCTGTGCTACAACACACATTCACTTGACTTTATATTCTCGGTTGCTGGCTGGCACCACTCTTCAGAGATGATCATTGCTCTTGCATATCACACTCTTATCACATTAAAATCACATTCACATCTCAGCAAATTACAGAGTAGGTTACATACCATTGGGATTCTTCTAAATGACATATTTATAGAAGCCAAGGTTGAAAAGAAAAGAAAACTGAGGACATCAAACAAATGAAAACCAAGCAAGAGTAGGAATTTTTCCTATTTGTTCACTGCTATATCCTCAGCACTGCAATGCCTGGCACATAGTAGGTGTTCAATAAATAAGTATTTAATGAATAAATAAACAAATGATTAGGATGCTATAGAGCAGTTTCTCAATTTTGCACTATTGACATTTGGGGTCAGATAATTGATTTGCCTGGGGCAGGAGGCGCTGTCTCCTGCTTTGTAGGCTGTTTAGCAGCATTTCTGGTCTGTCTACTAGATGCCAATAGCACCCTACCCACGCTGTGACAAGAGCAAGAATATGTTCAAATATAACTAAATAGCCCCTGAGGGGCAAAATACCCCTGATTTGAGAACTTCTGCTTTGGGAGTTAATGCTAAAAATTGTAGTTTTTAATATCATTATAATGGAGGAAGGAGAGAAAAATGAAAGTAATACTTGGTCATCAAATTCTCCCACAAGCTGCTTAATTTAAGATCGAGAAAAATACTGCTTCTAAGATGGCGTTGGCTTCACGGCATCCTGACATTTTACTTATTATTTTATAAAAAAAAACCTGTTTAGAAGAAAACAATTCATAAATCAAGAAAGTGCCTCCTTGCTCTCTCACCTGTGAGTTTCATGTAAGATACGTTCTTCCTTGTTACCTATCTGGACAGAGAATAATAGCATTCATAATTATCCCTACCCATAGGGTCTGGTATAATCAAAGCCAATAATATATAATACGCAATTTATGGGCCAATACTTCAAAGCAAATAATGTCTTTACCTCCACATTAAAGTTAATGAAGGACTATAAGAGGCAAAAGATACAGCTCAAGTTTTCCTCTTCAGGATTATCTTTCTTTTCCATTTTTACCACTCCACTCCTTGTTTGGATTAGAAATCAACTGTCTTGTATTAGAATGGCTAATAATGACCTCTCAGACACATGAGGATTTCACAAAAGGGGGAATGTTCCAAAAACTGCTTTTGGGAGCATGAAAAAAATGCCAGAATAAAACCCAGAAATGATATGGCCCTATGTTCTCACCCCTAAGTACAGACACCAGGAATTTAGGAGCAGTCATCAGACCAACAGAGAGTTCCTGGTGAGCACAGCCCCATTACAGCACAGAAATTAGCAGCAGCCTCTTCCACTCTTCAAATGTCCAGGTCTGGACAGTGAAGGATATGGTCTCCTTACTCAGAGTTAATTAGCATTTGACTGCTCACACAAAGGAAAGGAGGGATGTTTGCTCTCCTAGCTCTGGGCCTCAAGCACGTCTCAGACTTTTCTTAGCACTCAGACAGGCCTCGCTACAGGGATAGTATTTTCTGTAGCACAAGCTCAAAGATAAACTGTGAGTCAATAAGTGAATCAGGCCTCCACCCAGCTTATTGATCTATATATCATTTATCTCCCCACTCCCAGGACAAGTGAAATGGTAATTAGGTTATCATGGAACAGAGTCTGGCTTGCTCAGGTTTTCCAGAAGTCATTTGTATTCAGAGCAGCCCAGTGGTGTGAGAGTTGATGTTCAGTCAGCACAGCCTGGGATTCCTGGGCCTGCTAAAAGGGCCCCCAGGCTGCAAAGTGCTGATCAGAAGAGACCCTTCCCTTGATAAGAATCTCCTTGCCCCATAGCCCAATACCCCTCAGATTAGGGGAGGGGTGATATTTAGAGATAGTCAACTGACTAAGAATGCCGTACCTTGTGACTAGTAAGATAAGCCTTTCTTTTTCAGGACCAAGAACACAGCTTAAAAGATTACTTGAGGATCAGGGGTAAGCCCATAACTGTATGCTCACTCAGATCAGGAGTCCGGGAGGTCAGCAGGACAGCAGGCCCTTCTTCCAAAGAAAGCTGAGGGAAAGAAGAACCAAGGACTCAGTAATAGGTAAAAGGTAGCCTGAGATTAGACAACCTCTGCTAGATGGGCGCCAAGTCTTTCCATGACCTAGCAGCCCTGCTCAGCCCCCAGCCTGAACTCCTACCAGCAATCCCTTCAAATTCCAGCATGAACTGCCTTCGATTTCTCGAACATCACAGTCCATCCCATCTTAGTACCTTTGCACATAGTTCCTTACAACACACTCCAACCTCTAACCCCAATTTTATTTATACCTTAGGTCTCAGCATAGATGTGATTTCCCCTAAGAAACCCTCCCTGAACCCCTTGAGATGGAATTAGGGGGTCCCTCCTATAACATCCACTCTGTATTACTTGCTGTCAATAGACTCATCAATTGGTTATAATTGTCCATTTATTGATTTACAACCTCTACTAAATTATAACCCTTTTGAAGTTAGAAACTGTATCTTATTTTTTTGTTCCCTATTTCCCCCCACAACACACACACAATACCTGGTACATGGCAGGTACTCAAAGGACATATTTTGAATGAATGAATGAATGATGAGTTTCACTTTGGTGGCAGGGAGTATGGCAGCTAATGGCATGAATAATGACACCTGACAGTTAAATAACTAAATGTACAAAAGACATGTTATAGAGCACATCCAACATTTTCATTATCGTGTTATTTATATATCACTCACCATGTACCATTTTACTCACAAAGTTGTGGTGAAGATTAAATTAGAGAATCCACATATTTGATGTTTAATAAACTATAACTAATGTTATTATATTACTTAATCTTCACTATAGCCCTGTGATGTAAATATTATCTGCCTTTTTACACATGAGGACACTGAGCCTCAGAAAAGTTAAAATGAGTTGATAGAAAATGGTAGAGTCAAGATTAAATAACAACTACCTGACTCGAAAATCTAAGCCTTTTCACTATAGCATACCACCTCTCTGTGAAAATGAAGGGATGGAGGGAGAAAGGGAAGAAAGGAGAAAGGGAAGGAGGAAGAGAGGAAGGAAAGGAAGAAGGGAGAGAGGGAAGGAGGAAAGGAGAGAAGAAATAAAGAAGGAAAAAAGAAAGGAAGATTGAGATGATTTTTCTTTTAATGCTACCTAAGCTTAATATTTGCAAAATTCTTAAAAGTATAATTGCATTGCTTTCCATTGAGCATCCAAGCTCCAATAGTTACAGGTATGACTGATGAAGGAAAATTGTAGAACCAATCAACATCACTGATCTAACCGAGCTGCGACGTCACTTGTGCACAATAACCAGCATGTAAGGACTGAAGCTCAGTCCACATTTACTCTTCTTGCCAGGGTGTCCTCAGTAGGCCCATTCAGCATCTGTTGGTTTTGCCCTGACTCTGGTCTTGCCCAGGCTTGCTGGAGTCACACTATCTTTGTGGAGAACAGTGAGTCATATGCTTAGGTGAGTACTTTGCCAAATTAAAGTTACGGATCTATATGAAGAGTCATAAAAATTTGCATGGAGGTAGGGGAGGGGCATCATCACTGGCTGCTTAAACCTGGTTTACTAACAGCCTTTCTCCAGAGATAACAAATAGCAGAAGTCGATAACATCTGAATACTCTCTAACACCTCATGGCTGTGGAAAATTTGTCATGCCAGATCACCACCATCTCTATTCTCCTCCTAAAGAAAACACCAGTAACTAAGAAAATGCTTCCTCATCAACAACACAATCCAGAGAACTCAGAAAGACTATATGTGAGTCATGTAATTTCTTTTTGGAAAATTTTTTGGATGCTTGCAAGATGATCTATGGCATCTGATTTAGAACCATCCTGGTCAGCCTATTGAACCAACCTCCATTGGACACTTAGGCGTCACGCACTACACTAAATTCTAGGATTAAATTGTGAACCAAACAGAAATGATCTCTGCTTTCATGGACCTTACAGTCTGGTGTGAAAACAGATAATTAAATAATCAAAGAAATGTATAGGTGAGCATTAACTATAATATTCCTCTCAGAGAAAATAATTAATTTAAAATTTTTATTATATAATGAGAATATTTTAGGGAAAAAAAGGTCTGACTGACATTGTGGCTATAAGTTGCCAATAAATCCCAAAGAAGATAAAGCTGCTACGCTGATAAAGAAAAACTTATTTCTACATTTCTAAAATTATCTCTGGGCATATCAAGTAAGAAAGGCTACTTTCTCTTGTGTTCCTTTCCAAGAAGAGAGTGATGTAACAAATCTTTCTGACACTTATGGGTATTAAATATTACTATTTCTTGGTGAAGATGAGTGAAGTATGAACACTCATTTTATTTCAGAGAATTATCAAACTTTAGAGTTAGGAAGGTGTTTTGAAATTAAATCGTCTTCTTCCTCATTTCACAGATGAGAAAACTAAGACCCAGAGAAAGCAAGAGACTTGTTCAACCTCACACAAGTATAACTACAGAAGTTGGAAGTAAATTCAGGTTTCTTCATTCCATGTTTTTTCTTTAAATCAAACTTCAGTAAGCCCTTTACTTTTTTGTAAGTGTGCTAATTACCAGAGAGGTCATGGTTTGCTTTTAAAAACTCTCTCTCTCTCTCTCTCTCTCTCTCTCTCTCTCTCTCTCTCTGTCTCTCACACACACACCAATAAAATAATAGGCTTAAGGCAAAAACTATCAACTAAATAATAATCTAACTTTCCACTACTTGTGTTATATGGATAACAGAAAAAATATGTGTTTGTTAATTCAACCCCTAAAAGAGGCTTTTACACAAAGCCCAGTCGAATACTCCAGATTCTTTGCAGTCTACTTGTGGGTTTGTTTGATTTTATACAGAATATGGTTTAGTGTTTAAACATAAAAGCCTAACTTGAACAGACCAGAACTCTTTCAAGAACTCAAAATAAATATTATATTATTATACTTAGTCTTTGGCAAGAAACATTTTTTTCCAAGGTGTCATTCATGTACATTCCACATTGAGGGTATTCAGCGTTTACCTTAGCAACTTTATATTTCGTATGCTCAAATATTACAAGTTCAGATGATTAAGAAAAAAAGGCAATGCAAAAACACAAAACTTAACTGTAAATTTCTTCAAAATCAAGGTAAAAATTTGATATGTGTTATCCACGTTCTAGAGCTAAGAACATTTTAGAGCTCCTAAAATTTGGCATCATCTTAACTTGACTCATCTGGCCCAAAGCAGCGAGAGGAGTGAGAGATGCCAAAAACCTACCCCTCCTCCTAAAGATGCACATTCCTGCTTAGTGCTAGCCAGCTGTGGGAATTTAACCAGGCATTTCTTTTTCTACACCTGTTTTCTCATGTAAACAATGACAAATTTGGAATAGATGACCTTGTTAGTCTTTTGTAGCAGCACAATACCCTGTTCCTTCTGGTTCCCACTTTCATGACTTGCTCCAAAATCTAAAAAAAGACTCAATGTGTATTGCAGGGACAGAGAGATCTGGAATAAAGATAATACACATAGCAAAGGAGGCACCAGGTAAAATCTATAAGTACATGTGAATCACATGGGTATTAGTACATGAATCATATGTATTAAGAGAAAAATGATCTAAAAGAGATCCCAGAAATCAGATATATCTTTAGAGGTTGGTACAACCATACTCCCAAAAATACAGACTTCAAATTTTTAAAAACATTAAACATGTACAGATCTTTTTCTTTTTTAATAAACTACTGTTGTTTATATACTGATCATGTTTCCTGAATTTCCATGAGCGATAATATTGAAATTGTGAGTATTTTCGAGATGAGTTTGAAAGAAGAGTCATCATTCTTTCAACCTAACAGCATTCCATTAATGTAGGTAAACCACAGTTTATGACGTGCATATATTACACACAATACAATAGCAGTAACTTTACCTCCAATGATAAAAATACCTAAAATGAAATTTTATAAATTAACTTATATTCTAAGGTTTTACATTGTAATTTCAGAGATGGAATTCCATGGTGAAAGTTGTAATTGGCATCAATAAACAAGAACAATTTACCTTAAAGAGCACAGAAATATTTTTTTTTAAATTATGCATTTTATAGAAAATAGTAACTTTCTAAAAAACACTATTCTTTACATTGATTTAAGTTTCAAACAAGAATATTTAATAACGCAGTTCTAGAAAATGGGGTGATTGACAAGATAAAACGTGGGAAGAGAATGTGTCCGTTTCCCTGAAGGGACACACAGAGTCCTTTTAGGATATATGTACATTTAAAGAAAACTGTTTTGGACAACACTGCTTCCATTGTAGTTTTTTGGCTCTCTTTCATATTACTGTGTCTTTACAGATGCCCTAAAACCAGTGAGGAATCTATATAGAAATCTATTATTTGCCACTCGGGAGAGTATACATAGTAGATAAATATCAGAGTTAAGGTTTTATTGCGTTTTGTTTATTTTTAATCTGTGGCTGGCTAAAAAGACAGACTTTTACCTTCAGGTTGAACTATGCTAACAAAACAAAGGAAAACCAGATTTTAAAAAAAAGAAAGAAAGAAAGAAAGAAAGAAAGAAAGAAAGAAAGAAAGAAAGAAAGAAAGAAAGAAAGAAAGAAAGAAAGAAAGAAAGAAAGAAAGGAAAGAAAGAAAGAAAGAAAGAAAGAAAGAAAGAAAGAAAGAAAGAAAGAAAGAAAGAAAAAGACAAGACTAAAGGAAAGAACACCAAATCAAATTTTCTTCTTGAAACAACATAGCAATAGTAGACAAGCTGCTTAGCAGGGTCCTTATGTTAAATAAATACATAAATAAACAAACAAACAAATAAATAAGCGTATATAAGACAGCCCTGGGAAACAAGACTCATGTCAACACCAAAGATGTGAGATAATCTTTAAAGATATATAACAAATAGGATTCAAGTCTAGGTGAGATGAGACCAGAGAACACCAGAGAGGAGAGATGTATTGTGGAGATGAGACTGATTAAGAGGAACAAGGAACTTCAGGTAGAAGGTGGTGAGGGAGCAATTGCCACAGTGATTAATTGGGGCAGTGCATTTAGAGGAACTGGGTTTGTCAGCCAGCCCCAACTCCTAAATATGCTGAGCAAGAGAGAGCATCAATTGCCCAAAGGCTAAAACAGACGAGTGTGGGCTCTGAGACCAGAGATGGGGTGGTTCATTGTCCCAGGTAGCTGGTGATGCCCCAGAAGCCAGCTGGAGGCTCACACCTCATCCTAGCAGAATGTCTTCTTCTGCCCCCAGGATCACTGGAGACAAGCTCTTCCACTCTGGACCAACTTCTACTGAAATGTGAACAAGTTATTCAAACATGTACATGAGCAAAACTAAGATCCCGAAATAAGGAAAGATCTGGGATATAAGAAAGTATGGTGACAAGAAAAAATAAAGATAAAATACACTGTTAAGTTTAAATTCTTTTTATTCATCAGATTAAAAAATTATTATTTGTATTATAATTTAGAATTAAAATTTCAGATAACCCCAAATTGGGAGTTGAAGTACAAGGAAAGGAAAAATCATTAACATTCTCATTTTGTTTTCAGAGCGCATATAAAAGCTGATGAACTCTAGTTACTGTCAAAAATTAATTATGTTTAAAGATACATCTGAAGAATTTCAATGTAAAACTTCTGGTTAAACACAGTGGGTTAAATGTACATATTTATTTGATCTCCTTTTGAAATGTTACTATAATCTTAAAAGGAAATTAAGCACACACATACGCACACACACTTTAAACAAATAATAGCAAAGAGAATTGGAGGGGAAATGATAGCAAATAAGGTATGTAAAAAAGACAGAGAGAGAAAAAAAAACAGTTGGGTAAGTTGTAACTGATTTAATAGATCAGAGAAAGCTAAACATTAAGCCTAAAGAGAGGGATGCTAATAGGAAACAAGATGATTTGTGCAGAAGAAACCCAAAATGCTTTAGGAATCTCTGAAGGTAAGGGTGAAGGGTGATATTGAATAAAGGAATCTTAGAAAAAAGTCTGAATAAGAAGCAGTTAGACCCTCTCCTCCCTCACCATCAAATGTCCTCCTCTCTACTGACAGCCAGGTAAGTAGTGCCTCTAACCCACCAGAAGAAGATAGGATACTAACAGATTTGGAAGAATCTGAATCGGAGAAATTGTGTTTCAGGGACACAGAGCACAGCTGAGAGGTTAAATGGCGGTCTACAGAAAGGACTCTGGGACCCCTCCAACCCTGGCAGGAGGATTACTATCCCTGTCTCACTCCAGACAACACACTGGAGAAGTCCTCTCTGAGGAAACCATCCAAGAGAAAGACCCACTGATGTGGTTGAATCCAGCTTGTACACACAGTGTTCTTCAATGAGTCATTTATTACAGTGTATTCTGAATGAGCACCTTCTCTGATTGAATGATGCCCACGTCTTACCAATTGTTAAATGTTTTTAATATTACTCTTGGGCTCTCCCAGTACATCACTGGTTTTACTCTTAGTTACTTGGAAGCCCAGCAGTAAATAAGACCCAGCCTCGTGCACACAACATTCAATCAGCTATTTAGAGCCTCTTTCTTAAATGTGACTAGCCAGCCAAGGGTCACGGGATATTTGAAAAAAGACTCTAATGTGAAAAACAAATACAAAAAATAAATAAATAAAAAACAAGTAAGCAGAACTTGGAGGAAACAGAGTTAATTCAGGGAGCAGAAGACATTTCAAAGAAGTTACAGTTTCAGAGAAATATAAAAAGATTTTGTATCCAATGACACAAATGAAAGAAGACAAAGATGCTGTTTTTTTCAAGAAACCATCAGAAAGATAAAGATCCTTTCTGCATAAACAGAAATTTTTTAAGTAAATAGAAGGATTAGGAACATAAAGTAGAAATTGCCCAGAAATTAGATCAAAATTATAGAGCTAGAAAATAGGACAGAAGGAAAACAAAAGTCAATTATAAAATCAATCCAGAAGTACAGAGATCTGAATTACCGTATCAAAAAAAAAAAAAAAAACTAATAATAATAAACTGAGAAGAAAAAACATCAATGAATTAATATAAGAAAATGTATCAGAATTGAAAACTTATACAGATTAAAACCTTCAGAATGAAAACAAATATCCCAGAGTGACAATCCAACGTATTGAAACATTGGGTTTCGCTGGGAAAAACTACAGATACCTACTAAACAGAGATAGTCATGAGCTCAGCTCCTTTATGGTAAAATAATTAATGATGAGTCTCCTTGCACTTGAGGATATAATCAGTCATGAGACTACATCATGTCAATTTTTCACGAGCAATTTAGTTGGAAAACTGTTTTCTTGTGATTCAAGGAAATACCGCTCCAATATAAGAAGGCCAGTATCCTCACTTTAAGACCGGAATCTCTTTTAGAACTCCAAACATCAGATGTCTAAGTTTGAAAACTTATGACTGCCCCAAAAGAGTTACCAAATAACTGACCTGAATCAATGCCTAGAATTCATTTCTCTATCTGTCCAACTTTCATCCAGAATAAGACCCTTAAACAATGCTACAGGGACACCTTCACCACCAGGAGCATGACTGCAGCAAACAGTCACTGAGTACTTGCCACGCGAGCATAAAAATACACTGGGAAGCAGCATTACCAGGTTACAGGAAAAGAGAGACGAACAAAGAAATTGATTTTTCAAAACTTGTTATATGGAGATTTTCAAATACATACAAAAGAAAAAAGAATAAGATAAAGCCCCATTTACTCAGCTTTAACAATTTTCAACTCATGGTCAATCTTATTTTATTTATACCCTTATCCTTCCCCTCACATCCATTGGATTATTGCAAAGCAAAACTAAGATGTCACAACATTTCATCTGTAAACATATATGCATATATTATATATATCATATATAACTACATACGATATATATTAAATATGTATGCACATATATTTCAGAGATAACTTTTTAAAAGGTAATGACAATTCATTATCATAACTAAATATAACTAAGAGTTAAGCCCATAATATTACTAACTATCCAATCAATGCTCACATTTCCCCAATTGTCTAATAACTTCATCTTCATTTTGCTGATTGAATCAGGAGCTATTTTCTATTTGATTACCCAGGGGCATAGTGTGCATAGGAATACAGGGAAAATGTTTGATTCTTTCCCTTCACTTATTAGCTTTCAAATTTATGAGTTAGTTACCTAGAATCCTCTAAAGAAGACCAATGCTTTGGGGGACTTAAGGGGAATTGCTTGGCTGTGCCCTCACATGTGTGTGTTTTAGAACCACTACAGGTTTAAACATAATGAATGTGCTTCAATCCATTACTGTTATTGTTTTATTGACTCTCAAATTGTCCCATCTTTGGCTACAGAAAGCCATTTCTAGTTGGCTTCAGAGTATTTTAGTCATAACCCCAAAGTCATTGATAGCATCCCTGCTCCTTTGGTTTGATAAATTATTCCACATTGGTTGTTACACATTTCCTGTCCCAGATCTCAAATCAGTTCTCTTTCAAGGAGGCCTGGTTCTTTTTATGGGGAACAGTATTGAGAGAGCACAATATGGGTTCTGAACCTAGTTAATGAACATGAGGAGTGTTCATTTTTATTGAGTGGTCATTGTTTCCAGGTCTTTTTCAGTGAGTAGAGCTATGGACTCTAGATAGATAGATAGATAGATAGATAGATAGATAGATAGATAGATAGATAGATAGATAGATAGATAGATAGATAGATAGTAAGTATTAAAATGCATTGCAACTTCAATTGACAAATACAATATCAATTCAAGACTACAGGGTTTTTACTTAATCTCTTTGATCTTACATTTAAATTACCTTCTTCCATGCTGAAAATCTTAATTCCCAACACTAACATAATTGCTCATTTGTTGTTAACACGACAGTTACCACCAACCCCCCCCCAAAAAAAAAAAAAAAAAGAGAGAGAGGAAGGAAGGAAGGAAGGAAGGAAGGAAAGGAGGAAGGGAGGGAGGGAGGGAGGGAGGGAGGGAGGGAGGGAGGGAGGGAGGGAGGAGAAAAGAAGCAGCCAAAATAATAACAATACTATCTTCAACAACAAAAAATTAAGAAAAACAGTTTAATTTTTTTTTTGACAATTCTTTTTTGTTTTTTAGGGTTCATTTATAGATAAATTACTTTGTCACTTGAATTAATTCCTTTGTGATTATACCATTAATTTGAGACTCAGGTTCATTTGTGTTATTTTGCTTTCAATTTTTAGAGATTGTTTTGTCTCATGATTAGTTTTGTTTTATAATCATGTTAAATATTTACATGTTTTTGAATCCAAAACAAAAACAAAATATATTCAGAGACATCTAACTCCTAATCTTGTCCCCTCCACCTTATTTCCTCACTTGCCCATAAATATCTTTTTCCTGAGATTTTTTTTTAATGAAAGCAAATTTACATTCAGATTACCTACTTCTTAGATAAATAGCAGGATACCATAAGCACTTCTTTCCACCATGTTTTTTTTTTTTTTAACTTAGCCATAAATCTTAGAGATCATTCCATAAATGCATTAATTTTTTTAACTGTATTATTTTGTAGCCCAGATAAGATATTTGGCTATAAAATGGGAGCATAAGTCGGCAGCTGCTGGGAAAAGAAAGATTTAATCCAAATGTATTATTTAAAAAAACATGCAGATTGGAGCTTCATAGTAAACCTTCATAAAATGACTCACCAAATTCACAGCATCATGCTGGGAAAAATCAGAGTAGGTGGCTTTGCTTCTGAGAAGCATACACAGTGTACAATTTCACCGTGCAAAATGCTTTTGCTACTACAATTTTCCTTTGCTTTGCCTTTTTGAAAAGCAATGTTCCATCCTCTTTTAGCAGCACCATTTGCATTCCCATTATTCACACTGAACTGGGATTCCATTTTTATCTTCCTCTTGTTACTGGCTTTCATTCCAGCACTTCTCTTTTAAGCTTTGCCTTTCATTTATCTTGCCCTTACAAGGGGGCCTCATGCTATGGGAACAGTGCCATGAATTTTCTCGCCATCTTGCCAAGCCTCTTCCCAATTTAATGATATAAGTTCCCTTGAGCCATTGCCAACAAACCTAGGACATCCCACACACATTTGCTATGGAAACACCTCCATGACTAATGGTCTCTCAAATTAAGGCAATTAAAAATTAAAGCTAGAAACAATTTTCATGTTTTTTAAAACATATTCTGCAGCTAAGGAAAAAAATATAGCAGTTCTCTAAAAGTTGTGAGTTGCACATTAATATGTACCCAGTTTACCTGAGAGGTAGATTCCTACAACCCTAATCCCAAGGAATGTACATAATGAAAGCAAGAGTTTATGTGTACCCATCCATGTCTTTGAGCAGCCTCTGTTCTCTTTTGCTGTGTGTTTATAGGTTCAGATATTTGTGTTGTGCCAAGTTCTTTTCCTTAGAACAAAACCAGAGACATTCAAGACCTTGCATGATTTGAATGCTGCCAAATCACCAGATTATGTCCCACCATGTCCTCCTCTCACAGCATAACAGCAAATTTCATAGACTTCTACAGACCCACCGGGCCCTTTTGCGTTCATTCAAGGTATTGTATCAAGAATCTGGATTTATTACTAAGAAGACTGGGTCCATTTTGCAGGTGAATCTCCCTTTCATTCTTAAACACGTTGGCCAAGCATCTCCTTCTCTAAGATTTCCCTGACACACTATTTCTCCTGCTGAAAGACACCTGATCATTTCCTCTTCTACATAATTTCTTATGTGCGCATGGAACCATGATCACCTAGAGGGCAGAGACCATGTTTTATTTATTTATTCCCCACCATCTGGCACCATGCCTGATAAGTATTGGTTTTACTCAGTACTCGATGGTTAATTAAATGACTGAGTGAGTAAATAGGCAAGTGATATGCTTTCCCAGGTGGAAAAGGGAAACTAAACTACCACCTCCATGCACGTTGCATTGAAGTGTCTGTATTTAGATTTCCTCTCTTTCATATATTTCTTTGAAAGGAATGGGGTTTGAATACATCTCTCTGATTTCCTACTTTGAACAATAGCATAAAAATAGTGGGTGCTACAGCCAGACAGAAACAAGGTTTTTGTTTTCATTTCAGAGAGGCCAAGTGGACTTTGCCACTCTGTTCTTTTAACAAACCAATCTTCAAAACCCATTCAGACAACCATTGTAAGAATCCTCTTCGCCCCACATTGGGCCTTCTTGTGTGATGCCTCCATGCTGCCCATATCAACCCAGTCTTGCTTCTGCCATGTCCCTCCAATCTTTCCCTTCCATTCTGCCCCTAATTGAAAGCTGGTCTCTCCTATAGGACATATCAGCAGATCCCCTTTGACAAGTTGATAATGTGATTAATTTATCTACCCCAGTGAGGGAAGACTACAACGGTGGCTCCTGTTTAATTATAAGCATCACCTATAAAAAACTACAGATGGGCAGGCCCTGACCTCAGGTCTGGGTTTCACAGACAATCTCTATCCTTTTTAAAGCGTCTTCGTGATTCCAGTGATGCAGCAAGTTTTGGAGCTGCCTGATGAGAAGCACAATCACAGGATCCACGTTACGCTCTCTAACTAAAGCCACCCGGAAAACACACCTGACTAGTGCTCAGTTTGGCACCACATATACTACAAAACATTTCACTGTTGTTGCTTATCCCCTGAATAACAAAACAGTGACTTTGTAACTCAGTGGAGAAGACAGAAGGGAAGCACCTTCCTTTGTAGCTGACCAGAAGCCATTCCTATTCTAGTTATGGCTTCAGAATGTCTAAATGCAACGAACTAATTTTCATGAGCTCCCTGGCCACAGAAGTGAGATTTTATTCCTTATTCCACTTATGTCTTTGTAACAGATATGATTTTTAAACATAAGTTCATTTAGAAGCTAATAAATATATTATACGAAAAGTCACCTTCTACCCTGCCAGCCCCCTCCTGAAGGGGTGAACCAGAAACCAGAAATCTCACTCCCTGGGAAGGCAGAGGACTTCACTTATATTGTTTTTTCTCAGTATCAGGTTTCATCACACCTTTCCACAAAAGCCACTCTTCCTTTCCTGACTCTAGCTACAGAGTTCAACAGAGCAGATTTCCCCTAAACAAATGACTTTTTTTGAGACATTTCCCACTCACTAATACTCTGTGGGCTTCCAGTAAAATTTAAGTTTGTCAAATATCCCAAAGGAATTAAAGACCTAATTTTAGAGAAGACAGAAAGCAAATTCTCAAAGAAATGGGGAGCACCCATCCTTAACCAAAATAGTGACAAAGGGGGAGGGCAACAGCGGCCCATTTCCTCCTTCTCACAGAGCAGCATCTTTGTGAAAAATGAGCTCAGCTGTTAACAGTCTGGGGCGGGACCGCTATCTACCACATCACAGTCAGCAGAGAAGAACAGGATGTTATGAGTACAGCGTGAACCGCAGAGCGAGAGTCAAAACCATATTCGGTGCTTCCCATGCCTGTGTTTACCTTGTTTTCTTCAAATTTTTCTGTTAGCTAAAGTGTAAGTAAATCTTACCTGAGAAAGAAGTGATGCAGAACTGATAAACTCCTGATTTTCATTTTATTAACGAAAAGAAAGCCCACTCTGGTTTATATATCACCAAAGTAGCCCATAGCTCCTCCTTGATTCTTAAAGGACGCGTGCTTTATCTTCAGGTCTGCTCGCTTGTCTCCGAAGAGGGCCCCCGAGGACTTGTAGGCTGTGCATCAGGTCAGCTGCCCCCAGACTCTTAAACTATAAATGAAGACAGATGTGATTCTTCTGTTAAACACTGCCTAGCACTCAGAAAGTAAAATAAAATAATAATGGGCGGAGGGGGGGACGTGGAGCACACTGACAAGAAAACTGAAGGTAAAGAGAGTTTAACCCCTAAAATTGGCCATGCTTAATAAATATTCATTTGTTATCCTCAGTGCATCCCTTTGTAAATTGCAATTAAAAATGAATGCTCAGGATGAACAACCTACCAGCTATCAGGCTCAATTTTCATCAGGTATCACTGCTCAATCGAGAGTATTCTGCTGAGAACACAGGGTTTTAGACATATCTGGGTTTGAATCTGGATGTATTCCTAATTGCTTAGGGACCTTACGCAAGTTACTTAACCTTCGTGAACCTCAGTTTCCTTTCTTAAAATAAATTATTGTAAGAATTAAATAAGAGAAGGCATATCAAGGATTTACTCAAGGTCTGTTACTTGAGAAGCGCTAAATAAGTGTTGTTATTATTATTAAACCAGTTATATTAATCAGGATCCATTTGTTTGGAAGTGAAACAAACCCAACATAAACTGGGTTAAACGACAGCAACAACAAAAGGATGGGGGCAGGGGAGTTACTGCCACAAATAATTGAAAACTCGAGTGGTAAGTTTGGTTCAGTCACATAGGGATCTAAGGGGTCAGATGAAGCTCCAAGACTTGATGTCCAACCCCAACCCCCTTCCACCTTCTTTCATCTTGTGGTTCTGCTGCGCTGTTTGCCTTCATTCTTCTGCAGGCTCGTTCACAGTAATTCCAGGCTGACACGTTTCCAGCTGAGAAACCTTGGCTGGAGAATCTCTATCAAACGCCCCTTCTTTGTATCTCATTGACAGGATCCATATGCCCATCCCTGAACCAATTTCTGGGGCCTGTGCGGGAAGATGCTCTAATTAACCAGGCCTGAGTCATGGGTTCATTCTGGAGCTGGAGGGTAATGTCGACCTCACTGAAGTCACAGCAAATGAGAGTGGGAGAGAGAAACTCCCCAAAGGAAGAGGAGGGTGCCCAGCTACCCAAGAAAGGGGTAAATATTCCCACAGGCCCAAAATTAATTTCTCTTTTCTTTTTTTATTTTTATTAAATTTATTGAAGTGACATTGGTTAGTAAAGTTAAATAGGTTTCAAGTGTACATTTCTATAATACATCATCTATATATATATATGGCGTCGTGTTCACCGCCCGGAGTCAGTTCTCCTTCCGTCACCATATATTTGGTCCCCTTTTCCCTCTTCTACCACCTTGCCTCCCTCCCTTACCCTCTGGTAACCACTATACTGTTGTCTGTGTCTATGAGTTTTTATTTCTCTGTTTGTTTGTCTTGTTCCTTTGGAGAATATGCAAACCTCACTTTCAAATTGAGAGAGCAAGGTCTGCAAAGCTGGAGCAAGTTCTCCAAGATGCTTCCTAGGGTGAAATAAAAAGGCATTACAGGCCCATAATCTCTTAAATCATTGAGATACTATAGGGACTCCAGAGGCCATTCCAGGAGCGGAAATGCTGTTGATGACAAGCTAAGAGTTACCTAAAGGCTGGCTTTTCTAGGTCTCTATGTGTGGTCCTAGCACTTTTAAATTGGTTCTGATTCATTTAAACCTTTTAAATATTTTTTATCTTTGTATTTCATGTTGAAAAGAAGTTCATCAATCTGATACCATTTCATTTGGCCCTAATTAAATCTCACTCAGAAATAGAGTCCCTTCATTCTAATGTCCATTCATTCTAGCACTTCATCATTTGGTGAATAAAGAAGAGTGCTGAAAGTGTCCCCAGGTTTCTAATGTACTTGCTGAAACTGATTATACCTTTTTTTTTTTTTAATTTCAACAAACATATTTCTTCTTGTAAAAGCAATTTGTATCCCCTTATAGAAAAGTTAGAAGATGCAAATAAGCGCACCGAGAGACCATAATACCATCCTTCAGAGCAGCTGTTGTTAGCATCTACACGTTCAGCCTTTCAAAATCTTTTCTTTACACATGATGGGATTCAGGACACACCACCCCAAAATATGACTCCTTGGCATATTGAATATTTTAAGCTGAAGAGGTTTGAGAAAACAGTAGAAGCAGGAAAGTCATTCTGACCTTCTCTCTTTCACTATTCTCCCCTGAGACAGGTCATAAAACCCTCTCTATACCTGGAGGATAGGCGAGTCTTTATCTCCGAAGACAAAGGGAACCCAAGAAGAATCTGAACAAACAGACTTTGCTCAGTTTCCCCCAGTTTATTGCAATCACCTCATTCTCCTTCACCTGTATATTCTTCCACACTGTGTACAAATCAAATCTAGCATAAAACACTCAAGTCTAATTGTTTCTTTGGGTCTTCATTTCCTTAGGAAGGCTCCCGTGTCATGTAAAACTTATACTAAATAAATGTGTCTGCCTTTCTCCTGTTTATCTGTCCTTGTCAGTTTAATTTTCAGAACCATCCAGGTGATGTAGGTGATGTTGGATCTGCCGGCAGTTTCTGAGTGCGGGCTGGGATGGTGTCTCGTGAAGCCGAAGAAGGGACACATGGAATAGGGAGAGGCAAAAAGTTTTAAAAAGAGGATAGTTTGTTAGAGGCAGGAGAAGAGGTTGCAGCTCCCGAGTGGGAGGGGGTCCCCGAATGGGGGGTGCCCGTGACTGATGCAAAAGTTCCTACTTTTATGCCTTTCCTTTGCCTGTTTGGGGAAGGGGAGCTCTGTGGAGAGGGAACTGTTTGAAGAAGGGAACTGGCGCCTTCTAATGAAATTCATCTACCAGGTTTGTTCTGCTTGCCCATCCTGGAGAAACTAGCAAAGTAACCCACTCTTATCTATCAGATCTGCTCCATTTGTTGGGCCAAAATGAATTTTATGATTAACCTCAAGGCCTTGTAACATTATGTCCTGGAGCAAAGGAGTCATTTCAAAACCTGAAGTTTTGGGCTGGCCCGGTGGTTCAGGCAGTTAGAGCTCCAAGCTCCTAACTCTGAAGGCTGCCAGTTCAATTCCCACATGGGCCAGTGGGCTCTCAACCACAAGGTTGCCAATTCAACTCCTTGAGTCCCACAAGGAATGGTGGGCTCTGCCCCCTGCAACTAAGGTTGAACATGGCACCTTGAGCTGAGCTGCCTCCCAGATGGCTCAGTTGATTGGAGCGTGGGCTCTCAACCGCAAGGTTGCCAGTTCAATTCCTCGACTCCCGCAAGGGATGGTGGGCTGTGCCCCCTGCAACTAGCAACGGCAACTGGACCTGGAGCTGAGCTGTGCCCTCCACAACTAAGACTGAAAGAACAACAACTTGAAGCTGAACAGCACCCTCCACAACTGAGATTGAAAGGACAACAACTTGACTTGAAAAAAAGGCCTGGAAGTACACACTGTTCCCCAATAAAGTCCTGTTTAAAAAACAAACAAACAAAAAAAAACCTGAAGTTTTAGGATATGGCTGTCTTTTCTTTATTTTACCAGGGACCTACCTATCTACCTAGCAATCATACTAACTAACCTGTCTCACAGGGACCCTAAAAGAGCCGAAAGAAACATTTTCCCTCTCGACACATTATAGTTGTTTTTTTAAAAAACAAAATGCGATTTTATTCTTTTACAATCTGTTTGTTACACTACTTCATATACCAGAATTATTAATTATGATTTCTACTAAATTCTTTATACTGTGTTCTTAAACTTTGAGTGACAGACAAGTTTATGTTGAAATCCCTTGATATTACATGAAAATGTTGAGTATAGAAGCATTTTTCTGGGATGATAGCTGATAGCTTTCATTAAGCTCTCCAAGGAAATCTACAATCTAAAATTTAAAACCCACAGTTTTACACCCTCGTTTTTAATAGTAGAAATAGGTGTATGTGGCAGAGACATATACAGATAGACACTGTGATTTATTTAACCAAATTCTTCTTGTTGGACATTTAAGTCCATTCCAGGTTTTGGTTGTTATAAACAATACACAATGAATGTAACTGTTGCTTTAAAGTTTAACCACATAACCATTTCCCCTTGATACTGGCAGATATGACATTGCTGGGAAATTTTGAAGTGTGGAGTAACACAGATTGATGAGTTGTCACAGCTCCTTGAAAGTGGCTTTTTAACCATAAGAACCTTCATTGTTCAGACACCACAACTTAACACCCTCGATCTGTATAGTGAGGAAGCCCATCCTCCATGGCAAGAACCAGCTCTACGGGGAAGAGAGCTACATTTCCTGCCTTTGTCTGGATTTGTTACAGCATGAAGTCCCACCCATCACCCCTGGGCAGAGTGGCAGCACCTCTATTTACATTTTTGTGAGGAGGACACTTGGACAAGCCCAGGCAAGACCCACCAGCACACTGCACATGGATCACAGACTGAGCATCTGGTGCTTCCCTTTGGGGAAATAGAATGATTTTGAGAGTTGGGTCACTGCCAATGGGAAATTCACACAGATGAAAGCAACAGGTCTCATCTGAGTAGTTCCAAAGGGTGGAGGAGGGAGAAGGAGAGGGGTAGGTAAGCAAGAAGGTGACGGGAAATAGGGTTTCCACTCAGTTTGACTCACATGTATGAAAAGGGTCCCCCAAAGCGACAGAACAAAACTGCCAAGGTGTTATTGGTGATTTCTAATTCAAAGCTAGGCACATAAGAATCTGCCTTTTTTAATTGTGGGTGAGTTTAATTTGAACTCTCAAATGGTATTCTCACGATTTCGCTTTTCCCCCTGGAGGAACTACAGCGCTGACAAGCAAGCCCATGTCAGAGGTCACTCCCAAATGCATGAAATACCAGGAATGACCCTGTCTACCCTCAGATGTGGTATTTCCTTGGCAAGAACTTGAGCTCACACTGTCTTGCCATGAAGTTTACGATCTAAAGATTACAATCTCTCTAGCAAAAAGTGAGGCAAAGTTCTCTCTCAAAACTTCTCAAGTAACATACCTTCTATATCCTTCCAAATAACACTTTCCTTAGAAGTCCAGTGTGTGTTATCATGCTTTCACAGATGGAGCAACAAAACCAAAAAAGATTAAACAGCCTATCTAAGATGACTTAGCAAGTGCTCTACCAAACACATGACTCCTGATGACTTGTGACACACAAATGCTTCCATTGACAACTCGACCTCAGCCTTGTCTCTGTGCAGAAAAACAAGGAAAATCATTTAGTGGCCCAAAAGACTCACAATGTTATGAAGACAGCAGATTTGATCAGACCTTCATTAACTAGATCCAAATCAAGCCTGACGGAGTCTTCATTAGATCTAAAAATCCTGCGTGATTTAGCTCTGAGTCTTCTGACTTACTTGTGTCACCATAAATTGCCTCTTCTAGGGTCAGGGAGGCCTCCCAACAAAGTACTTACAGATCATGGTCATCCTGTATGAAATAAAGTTCTATTAGGAAAAAAAAAAAATGACAGTACAGCAGTGGCAAGGCCTGACCAGAGAAAACAGCCTCTCTAATGGCGTACAAATGGGCAAAAGGAAAACACAGTTATTAAGACAAATTAACAACAAAAAAATTATAAAAATATCCCAATCACATTATGAAAACTAATGTAAAGTTCTCTTTTGAAGCTGAACTTCATGATGTCATGTCAGCTCAGTTCCATTTCATATCTTTTATGTTTCAGGTCAGAAAAATGGCACCTTCTACGTCTGAAAAAGTTCATCTGCCCCCAAACAAGCTCTTTCTTTTTTTTTTCCACAATGGAATAAAACTCCATCACTTTTTTCAAACATGGTGCCAATGAGACCAGCCCTTTAGATAAGCAGAGTCAACGTCCATTGAGTTAACGTGACTTGAGAGGAGCCAAAAAGCATGCCTGCCAACATGCCCAAGACTTCCTCCATTTAAGTCACTCCAATGAACTGGACACTGCATTTCCCAAATACTCCTGTCACAAGTACTAATGTAGGCCTAACACAGTGCCCGGCCATCACAGCCACTCAATGTTTAGTGAACGAATAAAAAATGACTGCTGCCTGTGAAGGATGACAGGTTGTGATTATACTGGTTCGATTCTATGCCAAAAAATATGGAAGTATCTGGAACATATTAACTCATTTGCACCCACTATATATGGTTGTGAAGTAGGTTCTCAGACTGGCCATCTGCTAACAAGCCTGAGCTAGCTAGCTCTTAAAGAAAGGGAATATTGGAAAAGAAAGTGTGCAGCTGAGGCAAGGGACATGAGAATGAAGGACTGGAAAGATTGCAAGGTTTGGTAGAGGGAGCAGAAACCCAACAAGTGAGTTCACTGTCCTTGCCGCCTGCCCTGCAGGAGACCCACACCATTCTCCCTGACACCTGACCAAAGAGTTTTTCCATCTAGAGGCACTACTGATCAGTGGTTTTCACACAAGTTCAGGAGTTTAAATCCCTGCTCTGCTGCTTCCTAGATTTGGGAAAAAGCATTTAACTTTTGTTGCTCTGAAATAAGCATAATAACTCTCTCCTTGGGCTGTTGTGAGGAATGAATGAGATAATACACATGCAGCCCTTAACAGAGTGCCTGGCCTGGCCTAGAAAACACTCAGTGTTATTATCATTAACATCTCTACCATCTACCATCTATATAGTAAGATACTGGGGGTGGACAATTTATTTCATTTCTTACCATTACAACTTCTACACATATATAATAGATCAACCGGTTAACTGCCCCAGCAGTATTGCCTCCTGTTAGTATGTCTATGTCTGTATGAAAGAGATAGAGGTGTATATTTCACATTTATACTCCTGCCATGGGCACCGTACTAGACCTCTCCCTGCCTCACTTGCTCAACAGAAAAAAATGGACAATAGTAGCATATGTCTCATTGGATTGCTGTGGAAAGGAGTTAGGTGACTTAATTCCCAGATAGAATCTGGATGAGTGTCAAGCCTATAAAAGATATAAATACTGTTATTTCATGTGTTTGTGTGTGTATATGTGTGTTCCTTGCATTTTTCTAGGGAAGAGCACACTATTGATAACCAATTTCGATTAAAAAAAAAGAAATCTAATACATGGATATTTACCATACTTGATTTTTTTCACAGTATGGAGCACAACTACAACTAGTATGACACAGTGTCGGAGAGTGTATCCTCGGCTCTGCAGTGCCAGTGAACTGGTCTGAGGAACAAATCCATGCCCAAATGAATTGTGGCTCTGTAGTCAAACTGCTGTTTAATGCTTCAGCAGCCATTAAGGTCACCTAAAGAGATTATTAAAAGCATTACACTAGGGCTTGTCAGAGTAGAGACAATCACTGAGTAAACAGTCCTCACTTCCTGTGAAGCCCTAGGCGTCAGTCAGTCGACAATCACAAAATTCTGTGTCCAACCACTTTGCCCTCAATAGCCCTTGGGCAATAGACTCACACGCATATTTATTTCCAAATCAGTAAAATGAAAGGTCTCTTTCTAACTCTGGGAAAACAGATAGGTGAGAATGGGGTAATAAGCAGAGAAAACAAGTATTGGGTTCTTTCCTCTGAGTTTTAAAGTCAAAGAGTTTCCTGAGTAAGTAATGTTATTTTTTCATTATTAGTTAAGACTACCTCGCCTAATGCATCCAAAAATGATTAATCATAGCATACTTCTGTAGGAGAAAGATACACATATACAAGTTCTGACAATTAGGTTCGCAAACTTGTTGCAACAATGTTGTTAACCTTTTCTGATATCAGAGGGATTATTCATTATGAATTTTTACCAACTGGACAAACAGTTAACCAAGTTTACTATTTGGAAGTGCTGGAAAAGCTGCGTGAAAAAGTTAGACGACCTGAACTTTTCACCAACAATTCATGGCTCTTGCATCACGACAATGCACCAGCTCACACGGCACTGTCTGTGAGGGAGTTTTTAGCCAGTAAACAAATAACTGTATTGGAACACCCTCCCTATTCACCTGATCTGGCCCCCAGTGACTTCTTTCTTTACCTGAAGATAAAGGAAATATTGAAAGGAAGACATTTTGATGACATTCAGGACATGAAGGGTAACACGACGACAGCTCTGATGACTATTCCAGAAAAAGAGTTCCAAAATTGCTTTGAAGAGGGAACTAGGTGCTGGCGTCGGTGCATAGCTTCCCAAGGGGAGTACTTCGAAGGTGACCATAGTGATACTCAGCAATGAGGTATGTAGCACTTTTTCTAGAATGAGTTCGCAAACTTAATTGTCTGACCTGACATGTCCATAAGATATTGGTAGTGGACGATCTATTTCTAAGCCTTCTAACTTCTACGAATATATAATTGGTAACTTGTGTGATTGCATCAGCAGCTGCTACATGGTTAGGATATGTGTGTCTGTATTAAGGAGACAGATGTGTGCATTTCACATTTCGACTCCTTAGTACAATTCCCAAATTAGGGAAGTGGCAGTGCTGTGTAATAGCAACAGCAGAGAGATGTCTCGTCACTGATACGCAAATGACAATAGCAGGCATTCTGCTGTGTTTAAGGAATCCCATGACTGGTTTGACCACAAGCAGGTTATTAAAGTAAAACAAGGCTATTTTGTCCATTATGAAAAGCACTAGCCTGCCCTAGTGAGTGGCACACTCAGGGCTATTTACATTTCAACAGACAACCAACAGTAAATCAATATAAGTACTCCTTCAAATCCATTATCTTTTCTGAGAAAAATCCCTGTTCAAAATCATGGGGTGAAACAAGAATCTGAAACAAGCAGAAATATTTTTTTTTTTTTTTTAAATCCAGCATTAGGTCAATCCTATGTATGCTAAATCATTCATAAGTAAAGCCCCTCTAAACCCTGTAGTAAAGTTAAAAGAAACCTTATTTTGCAGCCTTAGAAATTGAGGTCCAACTCTAAATTCTAACAATAGTAGCAAGTAGTTATATGTATCACATAATATGTTTATAAGTATTTACTGTGTGGCAGGAAATACTATATACAAGTACTTATTATTGAGATTGGTACATTATATGCATTATATCATTTAATTCTCACAATGACCCTATGAGGCAGACACTATTATAATCCTCATTTTAAAGATAAATTGAGGCTTAAAAGAAGCTGAGTAACTTTCCCAAGACCGGAAACCCAGCATATGAAAGATCCAGGTTTCTAAGCCAGGAGTCCTACCTGCATTGAAATGGGGCTCTGAACTGTCACCCACCTATCTTCTCCACAGAGAGTCAGTGATGGAAATCATAGCCAGTAAAAGTTCCTGGGGACTCAGGATACATTGCCCAAGTTTGTCCAAAGATTCCAAAAACTCCAGTTTGAGCTATGGGAATACTACTAACTTTAATTTAAAAATCACTGTGAATGATCAAGTTCTTCACAATCAATTCTACCATTCATTCCCTTTTTATCCAACAAATATTTAGTGAGCATTTACTAAGTGTGAGATACATGCCAGGGACCTGGGGCTGGAGCAGTGAAGCAGCCAGACATAGCCCCAACTTCATTGAATTTATGGTCCTCTGAGAGAGGGACATAAATAAATAAACAAACAAACAAACAAATAAATAAATAAATTGTAGTTCACTACGATTGTGACAAGAATACTGAAGGAAAACAGATTAAAGGAAGACCCAATCTAGTCTGGGAAAGTCAGAAAAAGCCTCTCTGAGGAGGTAACATTTATGAGGCTTTGAGACTGGGCAAGAGTTTGCCAGCTATAACAAGGTCAGTGTATTCAGATGTTTTCAGTTGTCCATAAGTCAAATAAATCCCAATGCAAATTTGCTCAAGGCACTATAAAGTATTTATTGGTAGAGCTTCCGCACAATTTGATCAAGGCTCTGGCTTTGTGTCTCTAAGATTCTAACAGTTCTGCCAAATTGTGTATATTGGTATCAGTCTCCTGGTTTCTATCCTGATGTGCTCCAACAAGAACCAGTTTTTGTTCACATTCGCAGAGAGACCGAGAGAGTGGCCTCTGCGTGCTGATCAGGCTGCTCCTAACCAGTCCTTCTAACCAGTGGAAGCCTCTTGGTTGACTTAGGTCTTGGTTACCTGGACCAATCTTTCGGTAAGGAGGACGGGATTTGTGTCACCTTCAACTCTAGAATGGGACTGTTCCATCTAAGTTATATGGCTGCTGAACATAGATGAGATATATGCGGAAAAGTCAACCACAATGTCCATTCCAGGCAGAAAGTTATTCTAGTCAAAGATAGAAACATGTACAAAGAACCCGATGTGAGAGATTAGATGTTCGCAGACCTGATGTAAGTCTTGTGTAAAAAACAGAAAATGAAGAGGCATAAGAAAAGGATGTACAGTGAAGGACACGCCAGACCGTGCAGGGGCTTGAAGGTCATGTTAAAATTTTTGGATATTTTCCTAGGGTTAATGGAGAGTGTCTGTTGTATGTCATGATCAAATTTATATATTAAAAACATTTGTGTATAGAAGAAAAAATTCATCAAATATATGTGCATACATCTTATATACAGAGACTATCTCTGAAAAATGTATAATAAACTGGTAAATGTGGTTGCTTACAGGAAGAGGTCCTTGGGGACATGGGTCTGACTTAGTAGAGAGAATTTCATTACATGTACTTTGAATTTAACTCCTTTTTTTAACCTATATTCACACATTGTTTTTAAACTTAAAAAATAGTAAATTAATTATTTTGAGTGAATACTCTGTCCACTGCATGTAGAGAAAAATTAAAGGTAGGAAAGAGTACAAGGAGACAAGTTAGGAGGCTACCACTGCTGGCCGGTCAGGAGACATCAATCACTTGGCTTCTGAAGATCCAGAAACAGGATTCAAGCCCAGTCACCCAAGATTGAGACTCCCGCCTTTCTCCACCATGATTGCTAAGCCTTGTATTCCTGTGGAATCACAGGGAGGTAGGGCAGAGTGAAACGGCTACAGAGCCAAAGTTATTTCTGAGCATGAGATGCAAGAGGGGGAGGAGGTCTGAGAAAAAGCCAGAACCTAAGGAATGGTTATAAAATGATGATGAGGGCCTAGGGAAAGGGAACACATTTTTATTTGTGCAGAGGTGCAAAGTTATTTGATTTACCTGAGCTACTGATATCCCCAGCTGTAAAATTATGCAAATGCAACACCTCTGAAAATGAGTCTCTGCATCTGAGTTGAACTCTTGGGATCCCAGATGGTAGAATGGGAGCCTTGAAACCTCTTCAGCAGGGAGTCCACACCCAGCAAGAAAACGGGCAGCTACAGCTTACTCTCACCCTGCAGGCTGACTTCATGTCTGTGCTGGGCAAAGTGGAACTGAATGATATGCGATGTGTTCACACTGCTGGCACAAATAAATAAAGAAATGATTACCAAAAGAATGAACGAATGTTAGCGGCAATTTTAGCAACAGTCATATACACTTAGTAAAATATAAAATGAATTTGGGGAGAACATAAACATTCAGTCCATTGCAACAGGGAACTCTGTTCATATATCATGCTTCTATGTCACTGTGTTTAATCCCTCCCATCTCATGATTCACCTCCTCCATTAAATCCTATTGTTATCCCCCAACTTGGATGCAATCACGCTTTCTGAGCCCCTTATGTTTGCATGATACTCCCGTTATGTCATTTATGGGTACACTACAGCTTAGTGCTAACAAGGAGGCCATCTGGAAATTGGGTTTAAGCTTTTGGCCTACTGTTTCCTGCCTTAACTAGCTGTGTGACCTTGGGCAATTTACTTAACTTTTCTGTGAATCCATGTCTTCATCAGCAAAATGAGCATAGTTATGTCACGTACTTCAGAGTGTTGTTGTATATATTTAAGTGGGTTAATATATATTTATATATGATATATATTCATGTACATATATATTTTTATATGTGTATATATATTTATATGTGTGTACATATGTTTGTACACACATCGTGTGACAATTAAGTTTGTGAACTTGTTGCAACGATGTTGCTAAGCTTTTTTGATAACAGAGGGATTATTAATTATGAATTTGTACCAACTGGACAAACACTTAACCAAGTTTACTATTTGGAAGTGCTGAAAAAGCTGCGTGAAAAAGTTAGACGACCTGAACTTTTCACCACCAATTCATGGCTCTTGCATCACGACAATGCACCAGCTCACACAGCACTATCTGTGAGGGAGTTTTTAGCCAGTAAACACATAACTGTATTGGAACACACACCCTACTCACCTGACCTGGCCCTCAGTGACTTCTTTCTTTACCAGAAGATAAAGAAACTATTGAAAGGAAGACATTTTGATGACATTCAAGACATCAAAGGTCAAATACAATGACAGCTCTGATGGCCATTCCAGAAAGTTCCAAAATTGCTCTCAAGGGTGGACTTCGCACTGGCGTCGGTGCATAGCTTCCCAAGGGGAGTACTTCGAAGGTGACTGTATTGATACTCAGCAATGAGGCTGAACTTCTAGGATGAGTTCATGAACTTAATTGTCAGACGTCATATGTGCATATATCAGTTTGGGGCCAATTGTAAGCTCTGTATGGGAATTGGTTATTATTACTATTACAATTGTGCATGATAATTATTGGTATATTTGTCATATCTCTATTTAGATTATATGCACCTTAAATTGTCTGACTTAGGTTCTTTCTGCCACGTATCATATTAGTCAACCATTGCTGTGTAACAAACTACGTCAAAACTTATCAGTTTAAAATAACAAACATTTACCATCTCTCAGTTTCTGTGGGTCAGAAATCTGGGCATGGCTCAGAGTCTGTTGCGAGGCTGCAATCATCTTAAGGCTTGATTAGGGAAGGATCCCCCTCCAAGCTTACTCATGTGACTAATGGCAGTCTCAAGTCTGCTGGATGGTGTGTGGATGTATCAGTTCTCTGCCATGTGGGCCTCTCACAGGGCCGCTCACAACACTGGCAGCCAGCTTCCTCAGAGAGAGAGAGAGAGAGAGAGAGAGAGAGATCACCGTTTTTTGGTAGCCTGATCTCAGAAGTGACAACCCATCATTTCTGCTATATTCTACTTATTAGAAGTGAGTTGATTGTACACTCAAGAGGAAAGGACTGCACAGGGACATGAAGACTAGGAGGTGGCAGTCGCTGGAGCCCATCTCAGAGGCCGCCTTCCACACATAGTAAGAAATCAGAAAATATGCCTTTATTAAATGTGTTCTCCTTACTGATGACCCTAGTAATTCTGAAATCCATCTATTTAATGGACTGAACAAGGGACCTATAGAGGTAAATTACGTCTAAGAGAAACACTCATTCATTTCTTTATTCATTTAGTAAACACAGGCTGATCCCCAGTTTATGTCAAACACTGTATGAAGAGTTAGAGATACTAAGATTTTTTTAAAAATGAATTTTAAAGCTGGATAGGATCTGGCCCAACTTTTTCATTTAATAAATAAGGAATTTGAGGCCCAACCAGACTAGTTGTCCCAAACCACACAGTAGCATTGATACCAGGGCACAATCTCCTGATTTGGGGCTTTCTCCTTCTCTGATGTAAATATGGGGGTTCCTACCACATTGTCCTGTGCAACTAATCCCCCCACCTCTAGTTCTGAGTTAAACCTAAAGAACGGAACCAATGGGCTATCCATTCTCTTTTAAGTGCTTGTAGTTTTATTAAATTCATTTATATTAGGACATTCTTTAAATAAAGGCAAACTATATAATCCTTGAAGTTTCTACCTTCCTAACATATACTTTCAGACTCCATTTTTCCCATCTCCCCTCTTGCTCTTTGTACAGATATTTCATTGAAGTTTCAACATGTCACCTGACAGATATCATGAGTTAAGACAACCTCAGAGAGAGGAATAAGTGCCCTTGTGCTGGAGACACACACACACCTTGCCCCCAAACCATCCAAGCTACAGTTCTCTCCTTGTGTTTCCCTATTAAGGCTGAGGTTTCTTTGTTGCCTTTTGTTTTGTTTTGTTTTTTTTCTTCCCTTCAAACAGAGAGCAATGCTTACATGTGTCAAATTCAACAATGCCACGTTCCCCTCCTGGAAAAATAAAATAACACCTGCCCTAGTCATGCCTGGGAAAAGAATGCACTTCAAGAGGCAAATATAAGAATTTCATGCGGTATAAATAAAATTCATCAATTCAAGTAGTGGGTGTTGCTACTAAAACAATGACAGGTAATTATCAAAAGTACCTTAGAAAAGCAAGTTTCTGTGGACAATAGCTGCAATTTATTATTACTGTTGCGAGCCTCCGTGATGTTCTCCATTTATGATTCATGTAATCTTGTCTCCTTTGATGAATCTACCTTTTGTGTTTCATTAAGGTGTCAATGCATTAGACAAAAAGCCTGCTGAGTATGACAAAACCCATGGTCACCTGACAGAGGAAAACAGAACTTTATACCTGTAAGCCAAAACGCAATTGTCCCTGCAGGATAAAAATATATATGTACAGAACCACCTACATGTGTGCGCGTACACACACACACAAATTGTTTTTGACAGTTCTGGAGATGATGTTAGAAATCTTTTAGCCAAGTTAAAGTGGAATATGTCAGGTTTGACAGTTCTAGACCACGCATAACTGAAACCAGCCACCTTCCTTGCCGACTGACATCTTTATGTTTATTTTTTTTATGATCTTGCTGAATACACTAGACTGATCTGGAAGAGAAAGAATCTTTCTCCTTTAAAAACTCTCATGCCCCTTCCCCCAACTGAAGCTCTTGAGCTACGCATGGTGTGGCTCAAAGCATTATTTATTACTAGACTGTCTGCTCCAGTGATTGAGTAGCTACTTTTCAAAGCCTTCCCAGCAACTATAGGGTGGGGAGCAGCGGGAGGAGCAACAAGGGTACAAGACGGATGTGCTATAGGAACAAACCAGATCTACTATACTGGGTGTTTACATGAGCATTTCAATAGGCTCTTAAGAAGTCAATTCAATTACAAACTCACAGATACAAAGAACAAACTGATGCTTGCCAGGTGGGAGAGTGGTTAGGGGGCTGGGGAGAAAAGAGGAAGGGATTAAGAAGTACAAATAGGCAGTTACAAAATAGTCACAGGGATGTAAAGTACAGCATAGGGAATATAGTCAATAATATTGTAATAACGATGTAGGGTGTCAGGGGTACTAGACCAATGGGGGGATTACTTCGTAAATTATATAAATGTCTAACCACTATGCTGTACACCTAAAACTAATATAATATTGAACGTCAACTGTAACTGAAAAAAAAGAATTAAAACAAAAAAGTAGTCAATTTACTGAGATCTGAGTTTTTTTGTTTTTTTTTTTTGTTTGTTTGTTTGTTTTTATCAATCTAGTATTCTAGGCCAGTGACACAATCTTGGAGAGTTGTTAAGACTAATAATCTTTCACAATAATATCCTCAATGAGGAAGGGGAAACGGGATTTTCCCAGGGCTCAGGGCTGAATGACTATAAAAAATTTTAAAAAGACAATTCAAAAAATACTTAAAATTGGAAGACAAGAAAAATGTAAGTCAAACACATCCTTCTCCCAACATAGGAAAAATGTGTTTATGTGTCCCAGAAGGAAAACAGACTTTTAAAAGAAAAGCTCAGATTTTAAAATATACGCAGAGCATTCATTTTAAGATAATTTGGAAAAGCTATTTTCTATTTGTCAGAAATCAAAGGTACGTGCATTCTGGATAAATTTTGTTACCACACCATAAATAGCCATGGAGTATGAACTATACTGTACATATTATGTAGCTCTCTGAAACCTAGTTGGTCCTAAGAGAAAAATAAAAGTGGAAAATAGATTTTTAAAGAAGCTATTTTTCACCCATTTCCATCCCTATGTACTCACTCAAGAAAATATTTTAAAACAAAAAAACAAAACAAGAAATTTATTCATTTTAATGTTCCAGCTTTGTTCCTGTTCATTCATTCATTCACTCACTCAACAAGCATTCCTAAAGCTTCCCTTTTGGCAAGGCACTGCAAGAGGAAATAAAAGATGAGTGATTTGCACATAGCCCCTATCCAGAGGATCTCCCTTTTTAGTGAGAGGGACACACACAGAAACAAACAACTATGCTCTAAGTGTTACAAAAAGACACAGCATTATCAGAGCCCCAAATACTGAGTATCTAACATTGGGAAGCTTGAAGCATTCTCTACAGAGCAAGTGACATTTAAGCTGAGTCTTAAAATATGAGTTAGCTGGGCAGCAAGATGGGAGCTTCACACATTTCACAGAGGATGAGGTATTTGCTTTGACTGAAGCGAAATATGTATGGGACGAATGAAGGCAGTGTTAGGAGATGAGGAAAGTAGGGGCCAGTCTTTAATTGACTCCTATATCATGCTGAGGTATTTGAACATTACCGTACATGCAGTAGAAAGCCACCAGGGATTTCTAATGAGGAAAGATTTCATTTTTATTCAAATAACTCACATGGTATCACAGAGCATAGATGAGAAGGATCAGTTAGAATCAGTATTTTACATGGCTATGCAGAATGCCCCAACCATGGCCAAGCTTAGTTTCTGCACAAACTGGATCTCGTATGTCACATCTCCCTTTTTTGTAACCTTTATCCCATTCACATTTATTTGTCTCTTGCCAATCATTCATTCAATCAATCATTCCATCACTCAACAGATATTTATTGAGTCATTCCTAAAATGGCAGGCGCTGTGTAGGGCCCAGTGATCAGGGACACGTAAGGACAGTGTCTGCATGTTGGCAAAGCACAGCAGACGGATTTGGCTAAATACAAGTAATTGCAATGATGTATAAGGAGAAAGCTGATGGAAAGCTATGGGGGTTTCCCTGAGGAAGTGATGGTGAGGCTTGTGACCTGAGGATGAGTAAGACTTAGCCAAAAAAAAATGTGTTGGAGGTGGGAAGGGGAAGAGGCAAACACTGCCCAGCAATGGGAAAAAAACAGAGGCAGAAGAAAGCATCATACCTTGGAGGAAGTGAAAGTCTGCCCGCTTGCCTGCGGAGTTGAACAAGCTGGAGACAAGGGCTGGAGTTAGAGTCTGCAGGGCTTTGCTAGCCATGTGCATTACTCCAGTGGCTAGGCTGTGCTGCAGAAATAGAACCCTAAAGCTCAGTGGCTTAACCAACAAAGATTTATTTCCCTGTCAAGTAAATTCTAATGCAGGTCATATGCCGTTTCAGGGAAGTTCTTCTCCTTGGGCTAACTCAGACACCCAGGATCTTGCCATCTTTTGATGTTGCCATTCCAACATGTGGCTTTCAGAGTCACAACAACAAGGGAAGAGAGTGTGTGGTACTGGCACACCAGCTCTTAAATGCTTTGACCCAAAAGAGACACACTCATCTCCTGCTGTCCAGAACTAGTCACAAAGACTCAACTAACTGCAAGAGAGTCTAGATAATGTAGGAAGCACATGGACCATTGGTGATTCCCAATATCTCTGCCAAGGGTCCGCAAGTTTTATCCAATAAAATCATAAGCAGGGGACTGCTAGGATCCAGTTTACTTTGCAGAAATTACCCTAGCTATATTGGGGAGAATGAATTGGCTAGACAAAGAAAGACCAGTTAGGAGACTTTTTCAGCAGTTTAAGTAAGAGAAGATGGTGACTTACGATATGGGTGTATCCACGTACCAGTTTAATAAAAACCTAAATCCAGACATTTTTATAAGAACCCTAACCGGAAATGGGTTTAAACTGGTAATTGTAACAAAGGGGAATTTTCTTAAGAATAGCAATAACAAAATGTATAAGATATTAACTGAATTTATCTAGTAGTTTAACAGATTATATATAAATGGCTGAAATCTCCTGCCATACATGGGAGACATCAGGAGATTCTGGATAGCAAGTTCCGTTTAGTCTGGTTCTGTGAAATGGCAAACCAGGTTAAGGAACACGTGATGACATCTGGAGTAGCTTGAAGCTGAGACTAATGCTGAGACCAAGGAAGTATGCACGGCAGAAATTCAGATGGGGCGCTGAGTAATAAATCAGAAGAAAGATACATGATTTTCCAGAACCAGACAGGTGAGTCAGAAGCCATAACATGGAACCAAAAAGCAGAAAGATGGACAAATGACCACAGTAAATAGTGGGTGAAACCAAAAAATTAATACTTCAAAATGTTGTGTTTTGTTTTTTAATGCTTTCAGTAACCTGGAGCCTTGGAAGTACAACTGCAATTATGGGGCTAGTGATAAGAGAGGCAATGAAAGTTCCTCCAAGTCACTTCTCCATCAATCATCCCCTTATCATGTCCAGGACAAAACTCAAAAATAAATAAATAAATAAATAAAATAAAATTCAGCTTTATTGAAGCATAATAATCTTAATTTACACATAGCCCCCACTTTCTTCCATCTCAATAAAATAAGCCACTATCCACTCAAGTCCTCCAGCAATGAGCCCTTCTTGATTCCTCGTTTCCTCACACACCACCTGTCCATATCTAATCCACCAGCATGGCCTTTGACTGTTCTGAAATATGGTCTTATCCATCAATGTCTTGTCATCACCGAGGTAGTCCGAGCTACCCCATCTCCTGTTTAGACTACAGCAATAACGTCTTGACTGGCTTCCATTTTCTGCCCTGCCCCCTAAATTATATTCTCACAGCAACCAGAATGATCCTTTTGAAACAAATAGAATCGCATCATTCCCGTCCAGTGGCTTCTAGTCCCTCTTAGAATAAAACCACGGCCTGTAATGTTCTTCAATATTTGGCCAGTCCCTTCTTTTCTGATCACATCTCAGCTCTGTTCCTGATCCATTACTCAGGCCTTCTTGTTGTTCCTCAGATATGTCAAGCTCTTCTGAAAACCATCGCGCTATCTCTTTCCTCTACTTGGAATCTCTTATTACTGATCTTTGCACAACTGTCTGTTTCACGTCACATAGGCCGCAGATTATGCGGCACCTCCTGAGCCCACCTCTGAATATGCAATCTAAAGCAACCACTCATCACTAAAGAGTGAGTTCACTTTGAGGCTCTGAGTACAATTTTTCTCAAATTTTTTCTTCCTGAGTTACTTTCGTGGTGGCGTCATTGTGCTGTTGTCATGGTGTATTGTCTTTTTTCTCCTAGTAGAGTACACTCCCAATGAAAGCAGTGACTTAAACTGTCTTGATTGTTACTGTATCCACAGTGCATAGAACAGATCTGAGTGCATAGTTGAAACTTTATTCTAACTTGGTAAGTAAATAAATGTGCAGATGACTGAATTCCTTTTTCTTACTGTGCCTATACTCTCTCCCTCTTGACTGTCTTCTTTCCATCAGCCTAAAGCCTTATTTAAGTCTCTTACATATTTAAAAAGAAAAATTCTTCCATTGATCTCCTCTAGCTTTTCTCCAACCTTCGTCATTCCTTGTTTAGACTGACGTTTTGAAAGTACCCTCTATAACTATTGTATATCCTTCTCTAGCTTCTGACCCTCCACTCCATGAAAACAGTGCCAGCCAAGGATACAAAAGACCTCCTAGTTGCCAAATCCAACGGCCATTTTCAGACCTTATCTGAGTGCCTGCACTACTACATCTGACAGGGCCTCCCTTGCCTCCTCCATTCTTGACCCCACTTGTTTCTTCTTTCTATGGTTACTCTCTGATTATTCCCTCTGTTCTCTTCTTAGAACAAGTCCTTTCACGTCCACACTGTTTTCATGCTCCTTCTTTCACCCTGCTACCATCTGTTCCTTATCAGATGGCTTTTGCACTTCCCTTCCCTCTCCCACTCAATAGTCCTGTGCCCAGGTCAGGTTGAATCCTTGGCTCCCTGCCTTTCCCTCTCTACCATCTCCTCTTGGCTGATTTCAACTCCTCCTAGGGCTTCAAATGTCCCCTAAGAATAGGTTTTTTCTAAAAAAAAAAAAAATCTATACCTCTAGTCTACAACTCTCCCCCCACCCCCATATTCTTGGATATCCCACAATCACTTCAAACTCAGCATGTCCAAATCTGTAAGGTACTTACTAGAATTTCTCCCACTTTATAATAAGGAAAGCTGAGACTCAGAAGTTAGTTTACCTACGAGCACTTAACTAGGGAATGGTAGAGCCGGAATTTCAATACAATTCTCCAGAACTCCAAAGCCCTGGAGTCATTGTGTTACAACAGCTGAAAATAGTCAAAATGTCTTCCTGGAGAGTAGGTGGAATGGCCAAAAGATGAAATTGTATGCTGCAATCAGAAAAATGCTTAATGGGGAAATGCTCATGACATATATTAATTTTTTTAAAAGAGAGACAAAATTATATATAGTAAGATCCTAGTCTGGGTCTTATCATTATGATTAAAATAGTGTCTGGAAAGAAAACGAAAAACACCAACTGCTATCTGTATGTGGTGGCATGATAATAGTTTAAACAATTATCTTTTTTTTTTTTTTTTTTTTTTTTAATCTACCAGCATGCATTCCTGCTCTCCACTGCTACCTCAATTTCCTTTTGGAAAATCGTCTCTTCCTCATGTGTGTATCTTGATGGGATCACAATTAAGTTTCCTTGCTCGTCATTAGGGAAGCGGAAAAAGGTCTCTCATGGTTCCTTGGCCAGATCTTTTCACTCACCAGCCCAGTGTAAGCCAAGGACCTATCATGCATCGTAAGATGAGCGAATAAGACATTTTAGCTGAGTTACGTTGGGACAGAAAAATGTCAGATTCCATTCAATCCCACAGCGGAACCTGAACTAAGCAATCAAATTCCTCCTTCATTAATGCCTAGAGCTGCCCTTCTTGTTGTCCTATTTCTAAACTGGTTCTTTTGCCTCCTGTCAATTCTGGACGCTTCCTTATAGCCTTTCAATAAACTTTATTTTCTTGGCTAAATGAGGTCATGTTTGTTTCTACCACTGAAAACCAAAGAACCCTAACCGAGGCATGTCTATATTTTCTATTTTCTGCAAAAATACATTTTGTCTTTGTGTTCAAAAATAGAGATAAAGGAAAATTAAAGACCTAGTAACAATAAAAACAGCAAAAGGTACTGGTGTGAAATATGTTTGACTCTAAGAAACTTGGGCTAAAGGTGGGGCTTGACCTCTGCTATTTCATCATTACTCCTAGTAAATCACCCACTCCATGTTGTCATTTCATAGTGACAGCAGATCAATAGTATTACCTTCCTATACAAACAGAAAATATTTTCATTTACATTTCTAAGTTTATGGTCAATGAGGGCCTACCAAAGCAAAACTTGGCTTATATTGGAAAAACAATACATTCATTTTTTTTTCATTTGATAACATTTATTAAATGCTTCCTCTGTGCCATCCAATGGGTATACAAAAATGAATAATATCCCGTTTCTGTTTCTTAGGCGCTTCTCATTGTATAATGTGGCAAATGAATAGTATTAGGTTGGTGCAAAAGTAATTTCAGTTTAAGAGGTTAAAAATTGCAAAAACCGCAATTACATTTGCACCAACCTAAAAGATAAAGTACAATGCAACATGGTAAGTGCTACTACAGAGATATGAACAAAGGGCCCTGGGAACCTAGAAAATGAAAGAGATGAGCTGTCAGTTAAAAGAATCTAAATACTGGAAAGAAAATAACAAAGATCCATCACTGACAGTTTTAGCTAAAAAGCATGCTCTACCCAAGTATAAACATAGTTGCAAAGAGATCACTCCAGTAAGAAAGCGGGTAAAACATACTATTATCCTTTTAGTGGCAAAACCACATTAAAGGCTGTGATTTCCATTTCTTTTTTAAATGCATCTAATAGACTATCAATATAGTTATTATGTTAGTGTAAAATCCCTTTAAAACACATTGTAATATCCTTACCATCAACGTATTTTAATAAAATAAAACAATTCGCCTTTGGCAACTCCTCCTTCTAATCAACACTTCTAACCAAACCTTATTATAAAATTCATTCCCTATTTGCCCAGTATCAACGGTACTAAAAGACCACCTGGAACTCGCCACTGAAGAGTCCATCCGGATTCTGTTGCTATACCGCATTTTGGGCAGGATGGATAGATTTCTCCCAAATATATCTCCACATCAATTCTTACCTACTGTAGGTTTCTTGCTCTCAAGATATAACCTGATACCTGCCCCTGCCAGCGTGTTGACAGAGATAATGACTCACCATGTCACTTCTTCCATGTAACATGTTTTCATTTGAAATGAAGCCTTCTGGAGACAATATATTAACCCAAAGAAAGAACGGTGATCACTAGTGAAAATGTTGACACTTACAGACCAAATAAACATCCCTATACCCTACTCCCAGAGATGCTAATTCAGTAGTTCTGATGTGAGGCCTTAGAAAAATGAGTGCATCTAGAGAAAAACATATATATTTAAAAAAAAAAAAAAAAATCCTCCTACTTCAGAAGACACTGATCTTGGGAGAGAAGTTTGGATACCGAAGGAATGAGGACATAAATAGGCACTTCATTTTATGCCAATATAACCACATTAAGTTCCAAGCAAAAAAAGAACATACAAATGTAGGAGTTTGGGGACAGCCGCCATGTGGAGGTGCTTGTGTCTGGCGGCCTCCTACGTCCCCTGCCTCTGCCCTTCTGGAGTCACCTCTAGTCCTCACAGGAGGAATCATGACAGAGGATGAGCTTTGGAATCAAAAGCCCTGGATTGATAAGTGAACTCTGCCACTTACTACCATTGCTCGTGAGCAAGTTACTAAATGTCTCTAAACCTCAGTCTCCTCATCTAAACAATGACAATAGGAATTTCTTCCGAGCAGTGCTCTAGAACACATAGAAGTTGTTCAATAATTGGCAGCCACGAGTACATTTGGAGTCATGCTTTCACCAATAGGAGCAATACACCCAACCTTGCCCTTCCCCTAAAATAACATATGCGGAGTCGATGCTTGAATTGAAAGAGGTGTGTGTGGTCTCCCGCTCTCTGTCACCTCAGCTGTTCCAGAACTGGCACTACCACATGTCTACAGAATTATAGAAAAGGTGGAAAGGTGCTGACCTCAAGTCTCATCACATTCACACCTCACCATTCTGTGCGGCCCATGGACATGAAGGGATATGTATGTGTGAGGAGATTTTAAGGAGAATGTTCATTTTTGTTTCCAAGTTTGTCCTGGACTCACTCTGGCAAGAACTCTAAGTACATCTGTTAGTTGTCTGCATTTTTAGAATTGGAAAACAGGGGGGCCCAGAGGATCTCAGAAACCACCCAGTGGGGCATTTCTCAAGGTTTGCTCTGTGGAGCACTGTAAAATCCCTAAAGATGTGGCCAGAAAGCTGCCTTTCTTAACAAGCCTAGGGGATTCCTAAACACTCTCAAGATTGAAAACCATTGGGGCGGCTGGTTCGCTCAGTGGTTAGAGTGTGATGCTCATAACACCAGGGTCACTGGTTCGATTCCCACATGGGCCAGTGAGCTGCGCCCTCCAAAACTAGATTGAAAACAATGACTTGACTTGGAGCTGTGCTGCGCCCCCCATAACTAGACTGAAAAACGACTTGACATGGAGCTGATGGGTCCTGGAAAAACACACTGTTCCCAGTATTCCCCAATTTGGAAAAAAAAAAAAGATTGAAAACCACTGAGCTAGCCCCAGTGCCCCCATTTCAAAGTGAGGATATTAAGGCCTGAAGAAAGTGATATATCTAACTCATTCACCATTCACCCTGTGTCTTATCCTCAGCGCTATGGACATTTGGGACTGAGTAATGCTTCGTTTGTCATAGGATGTTTAGGAGCAGCCCTGGGCTCTACCAACTAGATGCCACTAGCAGCCCTGCAGCTGTGACAACCAAAAATGTCTCCAGACATAGTCAAACATCCCCTGGGGGGCAAAGTCACCCCTGATTGAGAACCTGTTTAAAGTCTCACTGATAATTAGAAGTGGAGGCAGGATAGCTCCCAAGTGTCATCATTCACAGCCCAGCAAGCTACCGGTATCTACTGGTTCCTCTTTCCCTGTAGGAAGCAGCAGGAGGGCAAGGGACACCCAGGCCACAAAGGTCATGGGGGAACAAAGCACAGGTCACAGCACTGCTCTTTCCCAGGAATGTGGGGCGTTACTCGGGCTTTGCCCATGACTTACTAGTATGTAGTTAGTCATCTCTATTTCTATTTCTCCACCTACTTAAACAGTAATCTTCCAGGAGAACTGGCAGAATTCAGACTAGCAACATCTTGGAAACCCACACAGAAAGGTGCCATCCCAAAAGCTTTTTTAACAGACTGATTGAAAGGTAACCCTGTGTAGAAACCAAGAGTGGCGTGTTCTAAATTTAGCACTATGCCAGGAAGGGGAGTGGGTGAGGAGCAATGCAAAAGGAATCAGGAAATGTGGCTTCTGGTCCCAGCTCTTCCCAATTAGCTTCTGTGGCCTTTTGCAAATCACTTCAGCTTTCTGGTCTAGGAGTAGGTTCTTGTGAAATGATGGGATTAAAATAGGCCGCTACATCTGGGCTTAGACTCACGCTGTGCCCTCTGCCTAAGAGGCCCTGTCGCTGGTGGTCAAAAATCCAAATGCTACCTTTCCTCCAAAACCCAGAGCTCAGTTATGACTCATTCTCTTTGGTGATAATGATGTGGTTATGTAGGAGAAAGCCCTTGTTCTTAAGAGATGCATGCCTAAGTATTTAGGAGTGATGTGCCATCATATCTGTAAGTTACTCTCAAATGGTTCTGAAAAATATGTTATATGTATACTATATGTACATGTCTACGTATGCATATTTTTTTATACATTGAGGGAAAACAAATACCAAGATATTATTAAATGTTGAATACCACTGAAAAGCATATAGGTGTTCATTTAGTGATTCTTTCTATTTTTCTGTCCATTTTAAATTTTCAAAATCAAATGTTGGAGAGAAAACCGGTTCCCGTCCCATCTCCTCCACAAAGCCTTTCCTGAATTAGCTGCAATAATCCCTCTGAATTCCCACAGCACTTGTGTACTCTGTGTTTATCACTTTCTACCTTGTATTATAGTTATTCAAGCACTCTCATAGTGGGTTGTAAAATTGCTAACGCAATGCTCAGCTATGCAGGGAACATTTCTTCTAAAACTGCTCTTTATTTTGTCTACAATGTCTCTGTTCTTCCTCATAAGACTCCATGCTGCTGAAAGCAGGGGAAAAACTCAAAGTAAATTTTGGTCCAATCTTGTACTCTTCGATTGATCACAGAATTTAAACAGTTGGTTTAGGTAGCTCAGTCATGTTTGGATAGGGCCAGGCCCCAGACCTGCCTACTCCCTTTGTCCCCAGAATGTGCATTTGGGTGCAGGAGAACTGCCTGGGTTCAGGAGATGGCATGGGAAAGGGTCCCCGGGATCAATTTAGAAAACTGGCTAGTGATATCATACCTGTCATGCAGACGTTTATTCTACACCTGGTAATCGGGTCCTGAGGAGTTTCTCAGTGTTAGGAGAATCAGTAACAGGAAGTTTCATCTCTGTGTCCTCTGAAGGGCCTGGATGGTGCTTAATACAGGTTTTTCACAAATATCAACATCCAAGTCTCTCTGGTCTGTGGCTTCTATATCCATGACGTGACTTCTGCTAGCATTACTCACAGAAATGTCACAAAGTGATAAATAATAATTTGATGTTAATAACAGCTAATGTACTGGGTGCCCAGTATGTGCCAGGCACTGTGCCAAGCTTTTTGTATGTAATGTTTTATGTAATCTTCACAATAACCAGATGAGTTAGTACTGTAATTATCTTATAATAAGGACGACCATTGGTCTCTTCATCGCCTAATTACTGAATGAGCCTTTTTTCTAACTTTCGACAGCGTCCAGTACTACTACTGAGTGCCATGCTGTGTTTGAAACTCTCATTTTGTGACCTCCCGATGTACTCACCCAACTGCGACTCTTCTCTAACCCTGTCATTGAACTTTCTGTCTCCCGTAAATACTGTAAATGCTCTGACCTGCGTGTCTTTTTAAATCACCTTTTTCATTTCCTCCCATCTCCTCTAGGTCCCTTCAGAATGTATGTTTTAAGGACCAACTTTCATTCAATCATTCAACACACTTTTATTGAGCACTTACTTTGTGCTCAAATCCATTGTTCTTGGTTCTAGAAAGACAATGCCAAGAAAAAGAAAAGCAAGTCCAATCCCTACCATCATGAAATTTGCAATCTAGTGACTGTCTATGCTTCGATCTTGCCTCAGTTATTCAATCAAGAACCCATCTCCCTTGTACCCCCTTTCAAATATGCACAGTCTCTGTACTGCTCCTTTGACATGTCTCAAGTACAGCTCTGTCTGATTAAGTACCCTAGCCAGGGATTTGTTTACTGAGGATAACGGTAATGATAGGTAGCATCAGTAGCTCTCACTGATTGAACATCTCCTCTACACCAGACTCTCACGCTACTTACACTGTCCCTAGTTCTCACACTGACATTGCCTGAAAAGGGGTAATGTTTTTTATTTTTGCTAATGAAGTCCTTGAAGCCCAGAGACAATAAGGAACATGCCCAAGGCCACCAAATTAATAAATGACACTATCAGCTTGCGATCCCAGGTCCCCTGGCTCTCAAGGCTTTCCCCACAACACACCAAGCTGCCAGACATCTTTGTCGCATTCATGCACTGAGGTGATGAACAGTCAGTAAGCAGTGAGGCAGGGTAATGTGAGACAAAGAACATGGTTTTGGAAGTGGACATTCAATTTCCAGCTTGACCACTTACTGGTTATGTGACTTTGGACAAATTCATGAACCTCTTTGTACCTTAGTATTCTCATTTTTTAAATCACCATTGTAAAATAAATAAGTAAGTAAATAAATGAAGCAAGCCACTCATCTCACAGGGTTGCTTCAAGAAGTAAATGAATGGTAAATACCTGGAAAAGCAGCAGGTGTGTAATAAACATTCAGTCCTTTGCCCTTTGTCAATGCAGATCACTTAAAAGTTTGTCATCTGCCTTATTGTTGCAGATATAAGTTCCTAAGTTTGATACTAAGGAACACCTGAGAAGGTCCTTTCAAAGACCTGCAAGTATATTAAAGAGGCAGCTACCTGCCAGAGACAAAGACAGTACAGTTGAGAGGAAACAGAAAACCAATCTAGAAACCAGGCAATGGGAGGTCGTGTGGTTCCTTTTGTTAAGAAAGCTTTTCCAAGGCAGAGCCCTTGAAGCTTTTGTGTGTCAAAAGCATTTAAAATGCTTTCCTCAGATGCACTCACGGTATTGCTTCTGTGGCAAAGAAAGCGTGGTCTCATCAAAATGCTATTGATTTTTACAGAAGAAATCTAGAGACCTCATTAATGGAAACTTACAAGCAAGCACAAAAGCCCACTCTTTTTTCTATAAGCTGGCCACCCTCTCCAGGACCTAACATAGTTAATAAACTAAGTTTTCACACTTATTAAATTCTTACTAAGCACTCTGAGAGACCTCATACACCTATCACTTCATTAATCCTTTAAAGAAAAAGCTCTGTGAGGTAGAGATTATTATTTTGTTGTGTCACAAGCAGGAACACAGAAGCTCAGAGAGGTCAAGTATCTTGCACAAGATCACACAGCTAAAAATTTTTTGGTGACATTTGAGCTGATTCATTTATTACTTCAATAAATACTTATTGAATGAGTACTATGTGCCAGGTCTATATTATTCTACATCTAATATTCTTTTCACTATCTAACTCTTCTTAGTAAAATAAATGATATATTCCCTACCATTTATAATGTTCTCTCAAGAAGTGAAAGAAGTTTGGCCAGAGCATGAGATCTTCGTAGTTCAGAAAAGATAATCAGGCTGATTGACTTGCCCAGGCAAGTGTCCACATGCCTCAGCATTGCTTCCTGTGTGTTGTTCTCAAAGCTGAATTCTTAAAATGAATGGCCCTCTACAGCCAGAAGTACCATTATCTGACAAGTATATATAAGTATCTGTGCTTGACTACTTAGAAAACTTTATGAGGATGATACACTTCAGAACTTTCATTTGAAAGTGAAAAGAGGTAAAGATCATTGCATACAACTCACTAAAGTGGGAAAATACAATTGTAATAGTGCCTGGCATTTATATAGGGCATGATCCTTTTCTGTGTACTGTAACATAAATGATGCTATGTTAACCCCATACCAATCCTGTGAGCTTCAAAAGGTGACAATTCTTGTACCCATTCCTGAGGAAACTAAGGTTCAAGTTGTAAAAGTCCCTGACACTTTATAAATGATACTTCATATCACTATTTAATGGCAGAACCAGGATTTGAACTTAGGCTCTTTCTGCTCTTTCTAGTAGGCATTCTGCATTGGTCAGGGTGAGCTAGGTAATACCGCAGTAACAAACGGCTTTCAGATCTCAGGAACTCACAATAACAGAGCTTGATTTCTGGCTCATGTCCCATGGCAGCTGTGACTTTGATCAACTTTGTGTTTACAGCAGGACCCAGCTGACAAGGCAGCCTCTATCTGGAACATAGCCAGCCAGGTGACAGAGTGAAAGTCAGAATGATGGACCCCACATCGGCTCTAAACGCGTCTGATAGAAAGTGACTGTCATTCTCAGTTCACTGGCCAAAGCAAGTCATGTGGCCTTCCTTGTCCACATACAACATAGCAGAGACGTATCATCCTTCCACAGGGAGGGGCCCCAAATAGGAGAAAAACGTTTCCGTTTACAGTAGGGTAGGAATGTATAAAGTAACTCTATGACTCCTTTCCTTGTACCATGAAGTCATTCTCTAATGAACGTGGTACCAATGAAGAATGATTTCAGATATAATCAGCCAAGCAATCAACTTAAACGATGTAAAAATTGAATAATTAAATGAATTTAATATTTAAAAAAGCAACAATTATAAAATAGGCCTATTGAGCATGAAACCTCCTGCATTTGCAAAGAAAGCAACTTTTGCTCTAGGAATAACTTTCCATTTCTGGCAAAAGAATTGGATAACAACACTGACTGAAGTTATCCTGTGAATGGGTGTCAGGATGAGTGAACGTTGGCAGAAACCCCCTTTGCCACGTGACTTCAAAACACATACCAGTCAGTTGCTACCAGCTGTGCTGAGTAGGAAAAAAAGAAAAAACACACTCATACACTGTCTCTCCCTGAAGCAAAAATCCCCTGCTGAAATCACCTCCTCCTAGAATGTAAGGCACAAGTGAATTCTTACACATGTTCAAGCCCAAAGCCCCACCCCTGGAAAGTCCTCTTGGCAAAGCCTTTTAAACGAAGTTCAGAGGAAGACAGAAGCAGGACATGAAACAGAGATGAGCCATTCACAGAATCTTGCCGTCCCTTAAACCAGCTGGCAGCTTTAAACAAAAAAAAAAAGGAGTATTTAGCAAGAGTTTAAAGTAGCTGATTTCTAATGTTGGCTGACTTATAATGTCCCTTACAATTATGATTCTATAAATATCTGTGATGAGAAGGAGCAAATCTATTTTCTTATTTAAGTACAGAAAAGGAAAAAAGGGTATGCTTAATAGAATAAAATTTCACGTGGAATGACACACACACACACACACACACACACACACACACACACAATCCTATAAAGTTGTCTTAGGTTAGGCAATCTGCATATAGAACTATGTTCCTTAAAACTTTTTGGCGTTGAGTCAAGATTTGATTTGTAGAAATGACACTTCTCCAATACTTCTTTAAGAGCAGTGAGGGGGAAGAGGAATGAAATGAATTAGAGCTCTACCTTGGACTTTTTATAAAGGTCATCAAAGGGAAACCCCCCCAAAAATATCACTGACCTTTAGTCACTTATGAGTATGAGACATGTTGTCATAGGATAAAGGAGAACCATTATGACATGTCACATTTTAGATTAACTAACTAAATTATTATGTCTTGCTTTTTATCTCCCATGACTTTAAATAGAATTCAAGTTGAAATGAACCTAGATTATTAGTGTATGTTTCTAAGTACCTCTAATTGTGCTTTTCTGAAATGCTCTGTAATTTTACTGGCATAATTGTTGCTAGCAATTATTCAAAACTGATATTCAAATTTGAATGTAGCTATAGGTAAAGTTGGGTCTCAGATACCAAGATGCCAAATAGCATACTTGAGTAAAAGAAATTAAGAAAAAAAAGGGATATATTAACTCTTTCTTATCTTCTCTAACAACCAGCTTGGTCGCCTGCTGCTTCTCTAGCCACTTTTTACAGAATGGGTAAGTGGGAGGAGATGTGTGAAACCTTTCGAGTGTAACTGAACATGAAGAAACTTCTCTAATGGTGAATGAGGTAGACAGTACAAGAGAAACGTCCATGAGAAAAGATTGCAGTTCCTTTTGAGAAGAGAATGTGAATTACAATGTCACCGGATTAAAATGTTTGATAGGAAGGGTTTTGGATTGATGGGGGCTTGAACATAGCTTTCTCCACAACTAATTCAAATTTATCTTTGACTCCTCAATTAAATGGTTGATGGGGCCTGCAGGTAGTAATAGAAGTCAGTAAAACTATATAAAGACTCAATAATTATATATACATATGTAAGAACATATGGTTATATACACATATACATATATATGGATATATATCCATACACACACATATATGGAGGTAAATAAACACATTTTATACACACACACATACCATACATACCCATTATATATGTATATATACTGTGTTTCCCCAAAAATAAAACTTAGCAGGACAATCAACTCTAATGCATCTTTTGGAGCAAAAATTAATATAAGACCCGGTCTTATTTTACTATAATATAAGAATGGGTCATAATATAATATAATATAATATAATATAATATAATATAATACACCGGGTCTTATATTAATTTTTGCTCCAAAAGATGCATTAGAGCTGACTGTCCGGCTAGGTCTTATTTTGGGGGAAACACAGTATATATACACACATACATACATACACACATACGTATATGGATATATACTCATGTGCATCTGAATACATATGTGCACACATTCGTATATGTATTTAATTGTTTATGACAGTTATTCAACAGTAGTGTTTTAAAAATTGAACCCCAATCTTATGCCATCCACAAAAATAAATACTTCTTGGATTAAAGACAACTGTAAAAAAAGTAGTTTCAAAAAAATCTAGCATATTATATATATATATATATATATATATATATATATATATATATATATATAGAAGCTGCAGGTGGAAGGAGCCTTTCTTGACCAATGAATTTCTTGACAAAATGCAGAAGATATTAAAAAAAAAGATAGACATATTTGATCATATAAGAATTTAAAATCTTTTGGCAAAAGAAAATTCCATAACAAGGTCAGTAGATAAATAGGTTCAGAAATACATATGCCATAAATGATAATATTTTGTTTTGCTTTGTTTTTACAAATCAACAAAAACAGACAAACTCATGGAAAAATCAATAAAGAATCAGAATAGATAATTCACAGAAGAACAAATCCAAATGACAAACAAGCAAATGAAAATATGCTCACAATAAATCATGGTCAGGGAAATGCAAAGTAAAGTAACAATGATGTATCTTTTTATATCCATCAGACTGGCAAAAGTTGAAATAATCCATAACTTCTATTGGTGATAGGTATGTGGAGAAATGGGTACTCGTACATTGCTGAGAAAAACTTAAGTCTTAAAACCATTTTGGCAAGCCATTTAGCAGCACATATAAAAAATTAAACATATATGTGCTATTCAACATTGCAATCTCTCTGCTTGACACCTCCCAGATCCCCAGTGCACAAGGGCCTTTGTGAAAGGACACTTAATGTTGGAGTGTTTCTAGTGGCAAGAAATGGAGAGGAGGCTAGAGATCAAAGTAAATGCTAATCAGTGAGAACGTCTAAATAGGTTAGAGCTCATCCACAACACGGATTATTATGCAGCCATTCCAAAAAATGAGTTACAGCTGAATAGCTGCTTTTGAGGGATTTTTTTAATACAGTTACACTTCAAGTTTAAAAAAGTAACAATAATAATGAGAAGAAAATGTGCATTATTCAATACTCATAAAATGAACAATAACCAAACCTCCCCCATACATAGGTATAAGTGAAAAATGTGTATATATAATCATACGAGCAAGGGGAGAAATGTGGAATTATATGTCAGGTCACTACCAGTAGTTCAATGGCAGGGAGGGGTACAGAGGGGACGCAAAGGAGAAAAGAAAGGGAAGATGAATATAAAGAAAAAAAACAAGATTTCTCTAAATAGCAGACAAATAGGTATATGAAATAATGTGTGTGCGTTTATGCAGAATTATACATATATGTATACAAAAAGAATGAAAATCTATTCCAAAAGCAAGCTCAAAACAATATTAATAATAACAAAATATCTAATTATTTATTGAGCACTTACTATTGATGGACTCTGTCCTAAGCATGTATTGACTCATTAATCTTCACAACAATCCTGCAATGGGGATACGAATATCTTTATTTTCAACAAGAGTCCAACTTATTCCTCCATAACTTTTGAAAAATTTAAATGAAACCAATCATCTCATTTGCTTCTTTGGCGATCTTGGTTTGTTTTGTTTAGTGCCTGGATTTGGAGGATGGTCTTTAACAGGATACCGTAAATAAACCTGTGTCTGCCCAACAAGTCAAGGTTGGTGTAAGTCATTTAAATCAAGGGCAACTGTCTTCAGAATTAGCTTCTTCTGTCATTCATTTGTTTAACAAGGGCCCACTGAACCACTGCCACACAGTTCACACCCTCAGAATGTGTTGGTGGCCACGGTAGCCTGAGTGTTTGAATGCACATTGCCCTTGCGCATTTTGACCTCTCATTCTGAAACTGGGTGGGAAAAATTATCCGCCCTTACTCTGACAACATCATGGGGCAGGATTCCCATCCTTCTTGAGAAAAGGGCAGCTTCCAAGGACATAGCAACTCTAACTGATCCAAACTGATGAGTGGAACTGAATAATGAAAATGACCAGACCACAGAAGCAGCCTGTACTTAGCAGCCCTCCACTGGCTCGTAGCACATCGTTTCTTCACCAGTGTTTTAAAGAGAAGTTAGAGGTTGCTAGGTTTTTCTTCTATTTTCATATCTAACATAAGCATTCGTTAATCTCCAGTCTTCATGAAAAGATGGCAAGCACCAGAACACCAAAAACAAAGTTCTTTATGCTCAAACACCACCCTTCCCTATTCCATGTGTCTACACTGTCTTCCCAAACCCACAGTGTCACTCCTTAGTAAGGTCAAGGTGTTAAAATAGAGATTGTGATTCAGAGAAGGCTGCAGAAAAGTCACTAGTGAATTTATTGAGTCAGTAAATATGGCTGGAAAGACCCAGAGCACTGGTCTACTTTTCTAAATTTGGATCCTCAATGAAATCTTGAATCTGTGAATAATACACTTATGAGGAAAGCACTTTGGTGTCTCACAGCTCTGTCTGTCCAAAAGCCAAGATGTACAATCACACATGTGGATTTTTTGCAGGCCCCTGGCTTTCCCTTCTCATCCTTGCTTTGGCTGCCTCTCACAATATTTTTGGCAAGGAACACTCTGGAGAGGTCTGGAAAAGTTTCCATCCAGTCACTGCCTGTGGTTCATTATTAGCAGCTCTGGTAATAGCTGTTGGTGACTCCTTTGGAAAGAACTATCTGAAAAGAGGTTTTGAGTTTAACCATAGTGTTCATTTGTTTGGGGATTTCAGGAACCCTGTCCTCCAAATGCTAAGATTATATGGACAAACGTGAAGCACCAAACTAGGAAACGATGTCTAGTCCCTTCTCTGGGACTAATTAGCAGAGTGATCCTGGTCAAAGGAGGGAAGGTAACTGACAATGTGACACATTAGAAACTCAAACACTGCTCTCTCACTTAATCCCCATAATAGCTGATAACCTACATATTAATATCTCTTTTTCACAAAATGAGAGACTTGAACCCCAAGTCCCTTAACTTTGCATTAAACCATACAGCCTAATGCCATTTAATTTACCCGTTTCAGGGTCCTTACCCAAGAAAGCAAGAAGGTTGAATTGGTTGCTCTTAAAAAGGTCTTCTTAACTCTATAACCCCTTGAATCAGTTGACCTAGCAGGCAATAAACAATTTCTTTCTTATAATTTCCACATAGCTTTTCCATTGCCAGCCTTGATTTCCCCGTAAACTTTGGGGGGAAATAAACAGAATTGCATTCTGCACTTATAGAAGCTAAAATAGCAGTGCAGTCATTAGTTGTCAATATAAGATGGCCTATTTTCTGCTGAAGCTATTGCTTCACCCTTGTTTATGTTACTCAGTTCTGTCAGTTTAGAGCACATTAAAAAGCAGAACTGGGTTGGCTGTTTTACGTTGGTGGTGAACTTTGTGCCTCAACGGTATTGCAACTCCAAAGTTTACTCAACTCCACCTGGCAGTTCAGCTCCTTGAGATAAAGTGGTTTTCTCTGGGGGAAACCAGTAGCAGTTTATCTCTTTGCTCTGCTGCTGACATACAGTTGGTTGGACATCTAATATAGACACTCATCTGCTAGTGGACGGTAATTAAAAAATAAAAATAAAAAACAAGTGGAACATGAAAGAAGTACTACCATGTAAGAGAAATTAAAATCAATACCTTCTTTAAGTAGCCTGGTTTAGGACCCAGGTAAGGACTTCTGGAAACTACTCTGTGTGTGTGTGTGTGTGTGTGTGTGTCTGCATGTGCATGCATGTGTGTGCTTTAGGGTTCTGTAGATGTGTTCATGAAAGGGGGATGGCAAACAGAGTGAAAAGATTTTGGAAAAATAGCTAGAGAGGACCCCCCGCCCAAAGCAATTCCTATTTTCTACACTCCTAAGTACTATAAGCTTTGGGTCAATTTCTCATGCTTGAAATGGAAAGTTTCATTTTGTTAATCTTTTCCAAAATTGTCCGTAGTCATACTCTTGGAGAAAATTATACTGAGGGGAAAAAAGTAATAAAAAAATGTTTATATAAGAAAACAACACAATGTCAGACATGTGGCAGAGAGCAGCCTATATGCATTGGTGGTTTGATGGAAACGCTAAGCAACCAAAAACATTCACGTTGCGGTCTATACAACTAACCATCCTGAAACCTCCATGTTCAAGTTTGCTACAGAAGAAGACAAGGGGCTGTTCCGGCTCCAGCTAATCCCAGAGCTGTGCGCTGAGTTGTTTCCCCTCAGAATAAGTTGAAGCCCATCATCTGTGAGTGTGACATTATTTGGAAATAGGGTCTTTGCAGATGACCAAGATGAGGTCATTGGGACGGGCCCCAATCCAATATGCCCGTGTCCTTATAAAAGGGGGGGAAATTGGACACAGAGGCAGACATGCACACCGAGAGAATGGGGACACGAAGGCAAAAATCAGGGTGGTGCATCTACAAGCCAAGGGATGCCGAAGACTGCCAACAAATCCTCAGACACCAGGAGCCCAGAATGGAACAAATTCTTCCTCACGGCCCTTAGAAGGAACCGACCCCGTTGACACTTTCACCTTGGACTTCTGTCTTCAGATCTGTGGCACAATAAATGTATATTGTTTAAGCCACCCACTTTGCCATACTTTGTTATGGCAGCCCTAGCAAATGAATACACTTAGGTTTTCTCAAGTTCACCTCCTACAACCATACGTCTTAACTCTCGCCACTTTATTTACACAGCATCTCCAAAGGAGAGAGAAGAAACATTTGAGAGTTAGGTTTCCCCCCTATTTTCCTCTCCTCCTTGAATTCTATTTTTTCTAATTTGCAGACAGGTTTCCTTGAGAAGTTGGATAATATTATTATTATCCAACATAATAATAAGTGGCTAATTCTATCCAAGGGCCAAATAGAAAGAAAAACAAGAAAAAAAACTGACCTGGGAAATTTTCTCCCCAAAAGGCTTGTTCCTGGATAATCCAACAGCTGTTGAAGAAAGTGAGAGCAGATTAAGGAGTTTCCTCTAAAGGGTCCTTCAGTTCAAAATTAATATCAAATAAACTAATTCGATTCAGATATTCTGTTTTGGATACGCACTTGCAGCACTGTTTTCAGCAGCTGACTTGGGGCACGCATTGGTTTCCCTGTTTTGTTGCTGAAAGTATCCTAGAGAATAGTAAGGGGATCCTGATATACTTGGAATTAGGTTGGAGTTAGCTGCTGCTTAAAGGACCAGCCAGAGGACCGGCATTTGGAAGATACATTTTAGCATTAATTTAGGAAGGTGGGTGGGTTCCAGCAGCCAAGAGGTGAACAGATTGCAGTGCATGTTGGGAGTTCCTGGCAAGGAGTCAGTCACTAGAAGGGGTGGTTGAATAAAACGCTTTTGTGTCCAGGTTGTAGGAGGAACCAGAAGCTGCAACTATATTTAACATCTTCTAACACAAAATTTATTAAAGAGGCACAAATTTGATTATAAACAAATGAGATTATTTTTTATATCTCTGCTCAGTTTCCTCAGACAAATTTCCTGTAAGAGTTGAGCCTCTTAAATCACTACTATTAGTGACTAGGAGGTTTAAATAGAACAGTTTGGCTTTGATTTACCCATATCAATAAGCTTTGAAAAGATGGCAGAAATCTAAGAAAATATCCAAAGACAGAGATTTGTTCCTTTCTAGTCCTGACACAAGTCACAGGAAAAAAGAAAAAAATGTGGTGGAGAATTTTAATCAAAGGTTAGGATCTTGGTCTGTCAGAAAGAACACCAGAGGATCTCAATTGTTCTGGAAAGAAGAAACTGTTACTCTTTGTGATGAAGGTTTCTTCTGCCAGGTAACACGTGCAACTGAAAGACAAGGTTTACCAGTGGGTGGTGACATGTTAAAGGTAGCCACGACTCCTGAGTTAAGCCAGTTTCAAACACTATTCCTTGACCGACCAGTGATGGGCCACACTTCCTTATTCACTGTGATTGTTAATATATTTGTCAACTTGGCTGGGCAAGGATGCCCAGATATGTGGACAAAAATTATTCTAGCTGTTTCTGTAAGGTGTGTTTGGATGGGATGAACATTTAAATTGGTGGATTTCAAGTCAAACAGATTGCTCTTCATAAGAGTGGTGGGCCTCATCCAATCAGTTGAAGGCCTGAATAGAACAAAAGCCAGGCCTACCCCCCAAGCACAGGGGCCCTCTGCCAATGGATGACCCTTGGACTTCCCCTAGGAGATCCTCTCTCCCTGGGTCTCCAGCCTGCTAGCCTATCCTCTGCAGATTTCAGACTTTCTAACCTCCATAAACACATGAGCCAATTCCTTAAAATAAATCTCTTTCTATATATATACCCACATCCTGTTGGTTCTGTTTTCTCTGGAGAAACCTATCTAATACACTCGCTTAGTGATTTATCACTTAGAGAAGCTGTCTAATAAATCTTCTACCAGCTACCAAAGATAATTCAAAATCAGTTTAAAATAATGCTTCAGGGTCAGCTGCAGTGGACAGTGGTGGAATGACACATGCACATTTCAAATAGCCAAACTATTTTCAAGTGAAAGACAAATATGTCTGATGATTTTCTCTGGGGTCATCTTGTTGCTGCACCCAGGAGAAAACTTCCACAATGTTATCCGCTCTGTGTTTGTCATCCATCTCCACATCCCCAGCAGAATGCCTGGCATGCAGCAGCTAATCTATAGAGGGTGGAAATGAATTTGTGGGACAGGGTACGTTGATGCAAGTGACCTCCATCCTACTCCTCTGTTATTTGCCCATCCCATTCCCAGAAACCAGGCCACTGCAGCAGAAAACAACAATATTTAACATTTATTGAGTAATCCCTATAGGCCAGACCCTGTTTATAATCAAATGTGCCACGTCACTTTTTTTTCCTCAAAATAACTTTATGAGTTAGGAACTTGTATTATCTCCATTTTATAGGTCAGGAAACAGAGATACAAAGTGTTCAGTAATTTTCCCAAGTTCTCAAACACACATTTAGTCACACATCTAATAAGATGCAGAGCTGGTCTTTGAACCCCAGTAAAATGGACCTAGAAGATTAACAATTCTCCAGAAACTCCCAACCTACTCTGCACCTTCACAACACTGGAGACTGCTGTGGAGGATTAGATTCATGTTAGTAGGAAGAACTCCAGGAGCCTTGATTCAGCATTTAATACAGGATGGGATAATCCTTGTTGTGGGGACTGACCTGTGTACTGCCAAACGTCTAGTGGAATCTCTGGCCTCTACTCACTCACTACTCACTAGCCCCATTGCCCAAGTAACAACCAGAATCGCCTCCAGACATTGCCAAATGTCCCCTTGGGGGTAAGGGGGGATCACCCCAGTTGAGAATCACTGGCTTAATGTACTAAACTCATCATCGCAGAGTGCGACATTTTTACTTAAACCCAGTGCACTTATGGTATCATTTCTCACAGTTATTTACAGAAGTTCCTCAAACACTTTATTCGGCATTTCCCTGGGGACTGAGTATGCAGCTGTCCCTAAAGACAGGATTTTTTTCTAAAAGCAGATAGAGGCTGAGAGGAGAGATGAAATGGTAAAAGAGGCCAGGCTATGCTGTTGAGAAGGCTTGTATTTCCCTAGATTTGAAACACTTATACTTCCCTAGATTCTAATAGCACCCTGGTGATAGCACAAGTTCCCTAGATTTGAAATATCAATTGTGTTTCAAATTGAGACAATAAATCTTCTATTTCAAATCCTGGATTTCAAATCTTGGATTTCCCTTGATTTGAAACACCAGTTGTGTTTCAAATTGAAACAGCAAACATCACCCCCTGGTGATGTCAGAACCTCTGCCATAATTCCCAGAAACCCTTTGAGGCTGATGGAGAAAGGATGGAAGCCACACCGTCTGCCACTGTGTTTTCGCATTTTCTGTTCCCTATGCCTGGCATGCCCCCCTCACCTCATCTTCCTCACTCTCAATCATAACTCCCAGGTCTATTTCCCTGGTAAAATATTACCATTGGAAATCGTCAGTTGTTGTTTTTTTTTATTGGTTTTGCTGCTGATCTGTTTTCACCGCTCTCACCCACCACTAGAATATAAGCTTCATGAAGCAGGGACCCATACATCTATCACTAATTCCTAGGGGGAAAAAAAAAATCTCAAAACCAGTGCTTAACAGGTGTTCCACACATCGATGTTGAATTAATTAACTAACTCTGGAAGCTACTTGGTACTATTCGGATCTTTAACATGTCCCATTCTGGACCACAAGCACTTCATGAAATGACCTTTACAGGGCAGTGAGATACGTGAGCTGAAAGGAAGACTCTTCAAAGTTGAGTTGCTGGGTGTCATATCATTATTGTGTGACTGGAAGGAGTAGTTTAAAACATCCCCGTGACCTCAGAGAAGAATTGCAGTTTCTCGCCAGACTGCGGTGGCCTTCTGATCCCAGCATGGAACCCTAGTCTCTGGGTGACTCAGCCACCATTTGCTTCGGCTGTACCTGTGCCCCACCCTTGTTGCTCCTTCATGTGTGAAGAGCCTTGGAACTTGGCCCAACTGACTTTGAGCCCAACACTTTATGACTTTGTCCTCTCTTCTTTCTCATTCATGGATTCCCTTAGGGAATAGAAGATTTTATGTGGGATGAAGAGAAACACATATGTAATAGCAAAACAAAACAGTGGAAAAAAAATGTTTTTAATGAAACTATGAAATGACTGTACGTTGATTCATCAGATGAAACACATGGAAACTATTATCCACAAATTCAACAGTTATGAAACCCGAAACCCACTTCTATATTTCGTTCAGAATTACGTATTTGGCCTTCAGGAATTCATGTTAATTGTCTGCTCAGATACCAAGGAAAACATCTAATTGGTTGGTTCAAAGACTCATAAATAGATCTTCTGGTTTTGTTTTGTTTTTGTTTTTTTTTTCTGAATTAATATTGGAGAAACAAGAAACAGACCACCTAAAAGGAATCTTGAGTTGATGCCTCTGCAGCTGGGAAAATTCTAAATCAAGCTTGTTTTTTAGCCAAGGGCTGGAATGAGCTTAACAGGGAAGTAGTAGCAGGGAACAGTTTGCTATTCTGACCTTCTCAGCCTATTGTAGGTATGGCAACCACTGAGCAGAAGCTCAGGTTACATCAGGCACTCAGAGACTAATGTTATCTGGTAGTTTTATTACTAGTTTTGATTTCTAGTATGCTGTTTCTCTTCTGGCATGATGACCACAATGATATAATATGGGTAGAGTTAACATGGTTAACCAGTGATGCAAACTATCTCCAAAAGTGACACAGTAACCATAACCAAAATCATTTCACATTAGTAGTATATCACCAGAGCAACAAAATTTCACATTTCTTTGAAACTTCCATGCAGGAAGGGTAAAGGAATATTCACATTCTGCAGTTTCCTGGTCAGGCAACTAATAAATACATTATATTCTCTCTCTCTCTCTCTCTCTCTCTCTCTCTCTCTCTGTCTCTCTCTCTCTCTCTCGGTCTCTCTCTCTCTCTCTCTCTCTTTCTTGTCTTTGAATTACTCTTTCCTCTAAGGTCTTTGGATTCCTTTGCAATCCTGAGCTCTTTGCAAACAAGCCTTGGGTTCTCTGCTTCAGTTATTCCACTAGGATGTGAAAGGACAAGCAAAGTACCAATTGTCCATTCACATCTATAAAGTAAACTAGACTATCTAAGAAAATAATAGAAGCTCTGAACTTCGACAAAACATGATATGTTTGGTAGCTCTGCCTTGCCAAATATTTTTGATAGTACCCTTTTAGGTTTAAACATTTTTAGTCAATCAAAAGCAACAGGTCTTACTAGGTAAGTAAAAATAAGAAAGGGCATTGTTAAATTTTGGTGTAACAAACATCATGACATAGGAAGAACTTCAGGGGACTGACTAGGCAAGGAGCTCTAGAAAGAAGTTTCTCCAGGAAAGAAAATGGAAAGGAGAATGTGCAGGTGATGGATGGAAACAAACACCAAGATCGTCTCTTCCCGTAAAGCTAGAGAAAGTTCTATTGTGATATGTAGACTTTAGGAGATAAAGAGCACCTTAATGGAAGGGGCCTGCCCACCACATGGCCTGGTGGCTCTCCGAGTTTGTGGAATAGAATGTGACATATGAAGGGCATCAGGATGCCTCCAGTGAGAGTACCTGAGTGACAGCCCCTCTGATACATGAGACAGCAGTCATGAGAGCAAAAATATGTGGATATATCACCATTCATTCATCAAGAATTTACTGAGAGCCCACTATGTTAAAAGCAGTATTCTAAGTTTTTGAGACATAGCAGTGAACAAAAAACAAGGGGCGGGGGGAAAACTTGCCTTAATGGAGCATATATTCTAGTAGGAGGAAATAGATGATAAAAACCAATAAATATATAAATCAATAAAAGGTAGTAACTTCGATAGGCAACATGGAGAAAAATAGATGCCAGGAAGGAAATCGGGAAGGTAAAGTGTGGTATAATGCTAACTAGAGTGATCAGGAAAGGCCTCGGTGAGAAGGTGACATCTGAATGAAGACCTAAGGTTAGAGGCTCTGGTTTGTTGACTAATCGCATGCGTTCCTATCCTCTTCACCTGGCCATCTTCTACTCATCTCCCAATGTGTTGGCTTACCACTAATTTCCCTGGGGAAGGATTCCTTATTTTTCCCATCAAGGTGAGAAACACTTTCCCATGTCCCCACAACCCTCTACTTCCCCAGTCAAAATAGTTAACATGTTTCATGGTATAACCTGCTGAATTGTTTTCTCTCCATGTTATTCCGAAAGAAGTGAAAAGACCTCCTGTCCCATTCAACATTAAATCCCCAGTACTCAGCACAGTGCTGAGAAGACAGCGTCATATAGGTAATCAGAACACTTGGGTCCCTATCCGGGCTCCACCACTTACTTAATATGTGTCTTTAGGCAAGTTGCTTAAACTATCTGCCTCAGTTTCCTCATTTTTAAAATGGGAAAATAGTCCTAGCAAGTACCTGTCACATAGTAGGCACTTGAAAAATTAATGTAACAATCACTCCATCCTCCAGGAATACTTTAAATCCACAAGGAGAAATCCTTCTGTGATTGCACATCCAAGACAGTGTGTCAAGTTGAAATGAGCATGAATTTTAGACTCAGATAAATCAGTTGGAGTACTGAGTTCAATATTCTGTAGTTACATAAATGGGGATAAAACTATCTGTCTTCCAAACGTTTGTTGAGTATTAAAAAAGATAACATACACAAAGGGCTTGTGTAACTGGTACTCAGCAGATGCTCATTTTGCCATCACCATTACCCACACTTATCTATTATTATCCTTCATTTGCTCTTCACTGTGTGATGTCTTATAAACATCTCTTGTGTAGTCATGTCACCTTTCCCTAAGGCCCAAACTCTGCCATCCTCAGACTGTGAGTTCTTTGGGGTAAGACTCTGCACTTTATTTCTCAGAGATCCTCATGACGATTCCCAGAGTTGACATTCAGTATGAATTGAATGAATAATAAGTAGCGGGAGGAGAGCAAGAAAGAGAGCGATCTCGTTAAGTCAAGGGTTATATGAGGAATAGAGACCTAGGAATGGTTCATGGAAATCAATGTAAATGACTCATGCAAATGAACTGACTGAAATACATTTAGAGCTCCCTTAGAGGGGAAAAATTCCATTTCCATCCCTAGGATAGATATTAATCTGCTCAGAATCCCTTAGATGCAGTCTGCCTGAAGAAAAAGATGACCTCTCTAGATCCTTCCTTCACCTCGTATTCCCTTCTCTCTCTCTCTCTCTCTCTCTCTCTCTCTCTCTCTCTCTCTCTCTCTCTCTCTCTCTTCCTTCCTCCTGTATTTTAACAAGTTTACAAATAAATTTAGACAGAATGGACAACAACACTGTCTGAGTGAGGTATATTTTCCACATGGTACAAATAAAATATTCCAAGTGATAACACAATTACAGCTCAAGGTATTACTAAGAAAAAATAGCTATATTTTTATTAAATAAAAAGAATCTCACTACAGAAAACCAATCTGCTATTTTAATCCTAAACAGAACAACTTTGAATTACGCAAAAAGTAATACACAGCTTCTGGAGATTGGAAAACGCATTACTATAATCTTATTACTAAAATAGTTATTAGTTATTACTAAAGAATGACAAGATGCCATGATACAGCATTTATAGGCTACTGTTAGTAACCTGATTGCTGAGAGATGAGAAATTTAACAATATAAGGGAAAGTGGCTTGGCACATGGGGGAAGATATCAAGTTCACAAAATAGCCCCACCAAATTCGAAGCAATGAATTAAGGAACTTATGAAGCCATCCAAGAAAAGCACAAATGAAAATAATCTATAGATCCCCTCATCTACTTCTTCTTAAATATTGAAATACAGCAGGGTTTCTCATTCTGGGACCCAAGGACTCTTGGAGGATCCACAGATATCTTTTTAGGGGTTATGAATTATATGAAATGTTTAAATTTTTGCATATTAATGACATGTTTCTAGATTCTTTTACTGTTTAACAACAGAACTGTATTAGTTTTCTATTGCTGCTTTTACAAATTACCACAAACTTAGTGGGTTAAAACAACACAAATGTATTATCTTATAGTTCTGGAGGTTAGAAGTCTGACATGGGTTTTACTGAGCTAAAATCAAAGTATCAGCCAGGCTGGGCTTCTTTCTGGAGGGTGAACAGGGGAAATCTAGTTTCTTACCTTTTCCAGCTTCAACAGCTCACCCCCATTCTTTGGCTTGGGGCCTCCTTCTTCAGTCATCAGAGCCAGCGCTGTAGCATCTCTCTGACCCTGCCTCCATTATCATATCTCTTTGTCTGACCACAATCTGGAAAGTTTCTCCAAGGATAATGATTCAGTAATTGGATTGGGCCCAGCTGGATACTCTCTGTTTCAAGGTGTATAACGAAAGTCCCTTTGGTCACATAAGGTAACATATTCTCGGGGGCGGGAGATTAACAGGTGGATGCCGTTGGTGGGGGTGGGGTGGGGTGGGGTGGACGGAGGCAATATTCTGCCTAACACAAGATATTTTTTTCATTTATAATTGGCAACTGAAAAAGTGTCTTAAAATATGACTGCATTTTCATCAATCAGCATTTTTCAAATTGGAGTAGGTGGGCACACGATCCTGAATATCTACAATATTTTGAAGATACTTCTTAGTTTGAGAAACCCAGACATTTAGCTTTTCCCATCAGTTCTAGACCTGTCGTCTAATCAGAGATAGGATTCCTGTGGAAACCAGTCAACTCTGTGCAGCTCTACCACCTCGTCTAATCAGAGATAGGATTCCTGTGGAAACCAGTCAACTCTGTGCAGCTCTACCACCAAAAAGTCAATCTGATGGGGATGCTACCTTGCAAATATATACTATAAGTTCAAGAGGACCCATGTTAAGGAGTGTTATAATATTATACAAAATCTTTTGCCATTCCTGGAAAAACAACTCCATAATCATTTTCTACTATTGTGTGTGAGTATCATCATCACCAAGTGGAAACAAGAGTGTATTAGGAATTTCTTCCAGAATAGCCTGGAAGAAAGACTCTTACAAAGGGATTGTAGGACTGGAGGAACTCACCCTGCCCACTCTTGTCTGTCTGACACTTTATGATACAAAAGAAACAGCCCATCTTTGATCAATCCACATCAGACGCAGAGCAGTCAGCCAAGTTGCAAGTGAAAGGTGTTATAAGAGGACAGGACAGGAAGCAGTGGGATAGCATTAGAGATAAATGGGAACAGGAGATCATAGAGAATGGGGCTCCTTAACCAGGAGTCCAAGGATGACTTTTTGGAAATCTCTGAACCCCTAACATTCCCTGAGTATTTGTGAATTTTTCTTAGGAGAAATATCTTACTATCCATAGAACTCTCAGAGATATATAACTCCAAAAAGACTAAAGCCCACTGTTCTCCCATGGAAGAAAAAGTAACCTGAGAATTTTGAGAGATAAGACAACCAATCAATCCAATGGAAAACTGGAATGAATGACTGGGAAGAGGAGAGGGCAGGAGGCATTTATACGCATATATTCATATGAGTAAATGATTATTAAAGAATTGTTTCAAAAATAAATATGAGAGGAAATGGAAAGCTCACAGAGCTTTGTCAATCATGAGCTGCATTTTCCTCTTCCTGCTACCACACTATACAGCCCAACCCAGTCAACCGGACCTCCTGGCAGCCTGGCATTTGGCCTTGGCATTGAGTTCTTGACACTGTTCAGCATAGTGGCCTCAAATGTAAAGGTACTGTGTTTATAAAGCCCTAGGAGCTGAGGTATTCTAAGACACATTTACATACACACACACACACACACACACACACACACACAGCCTTTTGTAAAAGGGGCTATTACTATTCAAAAAAAATAATGTGAGGCTTATTCACAGCTCCCTGTCTCTTTCTTATCAAATTAACCCAGAATAGAAAGAAACAAAGACAATAACACTCTGAGATGTACTTTTATTTTCTTTTTTAATAGCACATTTTTAATGGTGCAGTTTACCACCACCACCCCAAAAAAGAAGAAAATATATTACCAATAAAATGCAATGGGACTCTACCCCAGGAATAGAAGGGGTGTGGGACCAGTCTTCTGGAAATATTTATTCACATTTACCTATGTTTACTGTGTTAAATACCAAATTCTACAACTGAGTCAACACACTCTGATCTCTTATTGTGTCTTTTTAATCACTTTCTCTCATAAATAGTTTGGGTTTCCAAATCTCTGCCATGCCATCATAAATACAGCTCATTCACACACATTTTGTTAAAACACTCCATGTTACTTCTTGGATTCCAATTACCCAACAGAAGGTGCATTGAGTTTGCCTGGGAAACAAGGACAATGTCTGTTTGTAAAAATGTATGCATTCCTTTCACCCCTCAGAGTGTTTTAGACATCTGAGAAAGTCTAACCCTAGGGGAAAATATTAACAAGCTGCTTGGAATATATACACAATTACATATCCTATTTGTAAAAAATACTGCCACCATCTTGCCAGGCAGTATGCTAAAAAGAAGCATTTATCCCCATGTAACACAGACAAACATATTTTTTTTTTTTTCCTTCATCCCCACCATTGCCTGAATGGTTTAAATGACAAATACATTGTTTGGCTGAAACATAACGTGATTGCAAGTGTTAAGTTTCCAAGTGTAAAATGATGACATTACATCCTGCTTTTATTGATACATGAGGCAGTAAATATTAGATGGATCAATAAGCCTCATTGAACATATCAACACCAAAATTCTAAGAATAGCAGAGCAAGGGAATATATTTAAATTATCCTTCTAGTGGTTGGAAAATGCATTTAATTCCCTAGAAAATAAGACACTTCATCATTTATACATAGGCATATGCAAACATACATATGTATATATTAGTATATGTGGGAACTTGTGCCTATAAGCACTTCATAAGTTAAATAAAATTGATTACAGTGTGGCCAGAGAAAAGAATTCAGGATTTGGGAATCAAACAAATGTGGGTTAGAGTTCTGCATTTGCTACTCATTAGTTGTTCAATTTGGGACAAAAGATGTTAACTCTTTGATCCTCGGTTGCTTTCCTCAAATATAAATGAAGGCAGTGCCGTTCTTGTAAGATTGTTGAGAAGACAGGCTTGCACCTAGCACTTGCCGGCACTGGGAGAATGGAAGCTGCTAGCATTGAGCATATAATTACCTGCCGCATTCACCACACACTGAGTTCCCACTCTCTCCTCCGCACTCAGCCTTCATGGGACCCTAGACATAACCTGGATCTTAGTGCACTACGTACACATTTCAACTCACATAATTTTTTCTTCTCTTGCTCAATTTCATTTACATGTTGACTCCTCATCCTGCCTCTTAGATAACTTAAGCTCAGGCAAATCAGGGTCCTTCCTCCATCTTTCCTCCAGGATTATGCCATGATTTGGAAGGTAATCTAAAGGAAACGTACAAGCTCACAGACCAGTGAAGGATGAAAATACATTATTTATTTGTAAATAATGTGATTACAGTGGGATGATCACATTTTGAAATATGAAAACCATCTCTTCTTTAGAATTCCTTGCTCTTGCGCCATTTTAGCAATATGGATTTCACTGCCAAAAGGCTATTATGGCAAAAGCAGAGCACAAGTGTTTGAGTTTCAAAAGCCCAGGGTCAAGGGAAGTCAGGCCATAGGACAGGATAAGTTTAGAACTAGACTTCCCACACACCTCCTCCTGTGCTCCACCCATCTCACCAACTACTGAATGGCATTTCCTCAGACTGGGGAGGACAAGTCAGAACAAACAGAGCAACTTACACGCAGCCAGACCTGAAAGAAGGGCCTATATGCAGAGGAGGAGAGAATGATAAGACCTCCAAATGCAATTCAGAGCTCCAAGAATTCAGGAATCTGTGCTTCAGTCTCTCATAGAGCCCTGTAGGAGCATTCAGACCCCAGAGAAGAAATAGAGGCACACTGCATCAAGAAGGACTGAGCCTCAGACACCCTCACTGAGTTCACAGAATGGTCTACCGTTTCTGAGAGTAACTGAGAAAGAGGCAGCCCTTGGTACCCGAAACATTCCCATTGCCAAACACAGCCTGAGAACATATATTTCTGGGTGCCCAAGAAGGGCGCAAAGACAGGGAATTTTGCTAAATAGGTGGAGCTTTCGAAGATGGGAATGAGAGTGATGTTATCGCCACCTTTCTGGACTGACAGCCAAAAGAACAGTGAGGACAACGGACATCAAGTGGAGGCCAGCAAAAACAGGTGACAGCCAATGACACATTCCCTAACCCAAATGTTTTTGGTCTGTATGAGTGATTTAAGTCACATGAGGTTAGCCATAGCCCCAGAGAAGAGATGAGGAAAGCTCTCTGCTTTTCCTGAGCGTAGGTATGTATGCAGCAAGGGGCACAATGAGGATTCCAACTGTAAATGACATTGGTCAATAGAAAAAAATTACGTGAGCTGAAGTGTGTACCTATTGCACTGAGATCAAGGTATGTCCAGGGTCCCATGATCCCAAAGGAAAGAGGCTGCAGGAACCAGAGGTAGTTTGACTGACTGGAATGAAAAGCAGTTCCGTGTGGGACCAGCAGTGCTCTGGAAAGAGGGAAAATCTGTGCAGTGGTACAAAAGTGGGACTGGCGAGTTTAGGGAACAGCAAGGAATTTTGTATGGCTGGTCTTAGGGGGCAGGCTGGGGAGTGGTCAGAGGCCCGCCTGGAAAAGAAAACCTGGGTCAGACTGTGAAGACTATTATCCCAAATACTCTACTACTTCAGAAAGAACTTTCTGGTAATTGTGTATAGAGGGATTTTGGAGGGAGGGGTGAGAGGCCAAAATTAGAGGCCACAAGTCCGAACTAGCTCAGACAGAAAATGAAAAGAGAACTGACTCAAGGAGAAAGCAAAAAGTGAAGCGAGGGAAGGTACCCAGAACACCTCGGAGGAACGAATCAGGACGAATAGGCAGATTTAAATGGTGTTTCATTCACTGAGGGAATCCTAGTTATGTATTTAATTTAGGTTTTGTTTTTCAAAGAAGAATAAAGTCCCAGAATCAGAAATCTTATTAGATTTTCTTTCATAAAACGTATCAAATTCCAGAAATGGAAGAACCTGTCCCCCCAGGACTGCCCTTTCAGCCCAGCTTTAGGGGCTCAGGGGAGGGAAGTCCCAGCACCTTCTCTAAGTGAGTGGGAGCTGGGCCTAAGCCTCGGTGAGCAGCTGCGTGATGTAGCACGCAGTAGCAGGATTAGCTACACCTGTGTTCGTAGATCGACAGCACTCCCTCTTCCTGGCCTGATGAGCGCTGGGAGATCAGCCTTGGATGACGAGCCCTTACCTCTCACACTAACATCCCTTCTCCACTGTGTCCACGCTGATGGGGATTCTGATTTTTGGCAGAGCATTTGGCTACGCATTTTCCAGAGTCCCTTGCAGGAGGATGTAACCATGAGATTAAATTCTGGACCATATGATATAAGCACAAGTGTCATATGGCAGTTTCCAGGAGCCTGCTTCAAGAGGAGCATGTGTGCGTGCTCTTTGCTATTTTTCTAACTCGTTCTCCTGCCTCCTTCTGAAACACAACTCTATTATCTTGGACAGTTAGGTCGAGGCTATGCGGGGTGAAGTAACAAGATATAAAGGGAACGTGGATTTCTGACACATTGGAACATTATGCCAGCCTTGGGCCTAACATCAATCCAGACTTTTACATGACTTAGAAATAAACATCTATCTTGGTTTGAACTTTTTTGTCATTCACATCCAATAATTCACATGGGCAAGTTCTGTCCAGAGCAGAGAGCACACTGGCCATTTTTTTTTAACTTGAGCCCAAGCTAGCTGCTCCTCAGGGGAGATTTCTCCTTGCAATGGACTTGAACGCATCCAGCTCTCAGAACCTTGAAATACTTGTGTCATAGAAAACATTCCCTTAGTCAGATCTCATACTCAGCTAACAACTTAATTATAATTTAATTTTCTATAGAGTATGTCTATAAGGAGAGCATATTCTTACCCAAAGACGAGAGGCCCTGGTGCCCCTGATGGTTATAATTTTCATCGCATATTTGGTAAATTAGTGTTCTGGTGTTTACTGTAGTCTCCAGGAACCAATCCCAGAGAGGCTAAGCCTCCCAGGGGAGTGACCAAATCAAGTTTATGCAGACTCAGAGGCTAGTTCCTAGTTTCTAGATGATATAAACTCACCAAGATTATGATAATCTGTAAAGTGTCTTTGGATATGACTATCTACTTTGGATGACTCCTATCTCTCCTGCCATCTCTCCAAACTTGCCTCATGCTTTTCTAAACTTTAACAATCATAATCACAGTGGGACACATCACTTAAACTGATTAAGAGTGTGTGGTATACTCCGTATGCCAGTTCTCATTAGCCAAGAATATGGTGCGCTAGGAACATGGGGGAAAAAAACATGTATTCACAGTGTCTGATAATACATTTTTATATACACTTTATTTTTAGAACATATTTTGAGATAAAATTATGATGGAGCAACTCTACACAACACTGATTAAAAGACTGTTCTGGAGTCATGCTGTGCTGGCGTTTAATTACTGGCTATACCACCTAGCATCTAGGTGATACTGGGCAAGTGATTCAGTTTCTCTAAGCCTTAGTTTCCTCATCTGTAAAACAGGAGAGATAATGGCACCATCTCATTAAGTTCTCATCACGATTAAATCAGTATTTTTATATATATATAATATATATATATATATATATATATATATATATATATATATATTATATATATATAAAATATATATGTTATATATTATGTATTATATATATAATATATATAGGAATAGTGCCTAGGATGTACTAAGTGCTGCTACCTAGTATTCTTTTGAGGATGGAGACAATCCATTTAAACGCTTAGCATTCTGCCTGGCACCATGTGTGTAACTACACACCGGCTTCTTTCAAGTAATATATATGCATTTAAGATTCCTCCATGTCTTTTTATGGCTTCATAGCTCATTTCTTTTTAGTGCTGAATAATATTTCATTGTGTGGATATACCGCTGTTTACTTATTCTTTCACCTACTGAAGATGTTTGTTTGGCTGTTTCCAACTTGATGGTAATTATGAATAAGTCTTCTATATACAACCATCTGCAGGCTTTTGTGTGGAGATAAGTTTTTAGCTCATTTGGTACATACCAAGGAGCAATTGCTGGATCTTGTGTTAATTTAGTGGTTTCCAAAGGGTAAGGGGAGAGGGGAGTTGTGGAAGGGGATCAAATAATGGTGATGGAAGGAGAACTGACTCTGTGTGGTGAACACAGTGCAATATAGAGATGATGTATTATAGAAATGTACGTTTGAAACCTATATAATTTTACTAACCAATATCACCCCAATAAGTTTAATTAAAACATTTTTAAAAGCATATTTAGTTTTGCAAGAAACCTCCAAACTGTCTTCCAAAGTGCCTGCACCACTTTGCATTTACACCAGCCATGAATGACAGTTCCTGTTGTTCCACATCCTCCTCAGCATGTGCTGTTGGCCGTGTTCCTGATCTTGGCTGTTCTAATAGGTATGTAGTGATATCCCAGTGTTGTTTTAATTTGCAATTCCCTAATGACATATACTGTTGAGCATCTTTTCATATGCTTATTTATCATCTGTATATCATCTGTGTATCATCTTTTGTGTAGTGTCTATTTGGCTTTTTTGCCCATTTCTTCATCAGTTTTTTTATTGTCCTACTATTGAGTTTTAAGAGTTCTTTGCATGTTTTAAATAACAATCCTTTATCAGATGTGTCTTTTGCAAATATTTTTTCCCAGTCTGTGGCTTCTCTTCTCATTCTCTTGATAAAACTTATATTTTAATATCTGTTATAAATATCTACCTTTCCTTGCAGGAAGTCTATTGCTATTGCTTTTGTTGTTGTTGTTGTTGTTGTTGTTGGCCATGAACACACACACACACACACACACACACACACAATGGCAGAAAGAGAGACCACAGTGAAAGAAACAACACATTGCAGACACACTCAGCTCAGGAAGTACAGAATAGTTGTCACTGATCAAACACGTATAGTATAGTTTGCTGGGTCAGCTCTTATTGGATGAGAGCATACGATAACACTCAGAGTATGGAAACAATATGTGATCGCAGTATACTATAATATTTTACTGCATATATTTTATTTTAGGAATATATTCTGAAACAAATATCATTCTGATGAGTCAACTATGTAAAATCCACAACAAGGAAAATATCTGAGTTGATGAGGAGGGAGTTTCAGGGACCCCACTTTGTCCGGAAGTTTTGTCCTTCCAACTTGAAACAAAGGATGTCTAGAGAAAAGCAAATGGTCTTCATGGGGCCCTGAAGACCTCTGAGACTGGGTAGGGATTTATCTTGATTTGATTAAGGAATCCAAAAGTACATAAATCCCTGAATCTGTCATAGAAGAAGAAAGATATTCTGAATCTGATTTGGTCTTTGTACACTGCGCTGAAAAGCCTGGAACTTTTCAAGAGAATATTCACAGAGGCAAGTCGTCGGTCACCTAATTCCATTTTTTCAGACATGTGGAAATTGTACATAAAGGTATTTTAGGTGTTGCCCAAATCATGCAGGAAGCTTGAAGGAGATACCTGTCTCTCTTATGCAGGACCAAGTGTCAGACACACATATTCACAAATTTAATATAAAGTTTAATATAAAATGCTGAGCTCTGATGTTAAATATAGTCAAAACACTTATGGAGGTCCCTTCTTGTTTTTAGAAATACCAGGTGTTAGGAGAATCTGAGGCTCAAGATGCTGCATTTGGGAGGGGCCATTTTCTTCAGCCATTCTCCCTCCAACCAACCCAGCACTAAGGAAGGGTGGGGCAATCCTGAAATAGGAAATAAATCTAGGAAATAAATACCAAGGGTCTTCTCTCTTTAGTAGATCCTATGCTCACATTATCATAAGGTCAGAGGCCAACATAAAAGGGTACATAGACTCTCCCCTCTCGGTCTCAAATACAGAAAGCTGTGATAAATATGCTTGATGAGCTGGTCTTTCAACTGAGTCTTCCAACTCCAGGCTGGAAATTGGCCCATCAGAGAATCTTGATACACACACTTTCTTTGTCTGTCTCTTCCTATAGCTCATCAAGTAGAGAAAATAGTAAATTAGAATGCAAAGGCATCTGGGATTGATCATGCCAGCTTTTTAAAAACTTGCGTTTTAGGCCTATACTCAAGAATTCATGCTAGCCCTTATGCCAAATACCAACATCCATAAGAAAGGTGAATATACTTGTTTACGTTCCTTCAATGGATTATATTTGTAATATGGTAATATAATACTACTTTTTTAAGACTTTTGTAAAAATACTCTTAGTCATAGATTGTAAATTAGAACTCATAAAGTTCATGAGTTCAACTTCTTCATTTTAGAGAAAAAGAAATTGGATTGTGATAGATAAAGCTCTATCAAAGATCTTATTTGGGCCGGCCCAGTGGCTCAGGCGGTTGGAGCTCCATGCTCCTAACTCCAAAGGCTGCTGGTTCAAGTCCCACATGGGCCAGTGGGCTCTCAACCACAAGGTTGCCGGTTCGACTCCCGCAGGAGATGGTGGGCTGTGCCCCCTGCAACTAGCAACAGCAACTGGACCTGGAGCTGAGCTGCGCCCTCCACAACTAAGACTGAAAGGACAACAACTTGAAGCTGAGCAGCACCCTCCACAACTAAGATTGAAAAGAACAACTTGAATTGGAAAAAAAGTCCTGGAAGTACACACTGTTCCCCAATGAAATCCTGTTCCCTTTCCCCAATAAAATCTTTTTAAAATAATCTTATTTAAGTTAAAAGACATGGTATAGTGGGCTCTCACTGTTTTTACTATCCAACAGCCATTTGCCCTTCCCATGGTTCCCCAATTTTCCTTAGGAGAATGCCCCCAACCAAAAAAAAAAAAAAAAAAAAGACATATACAGAGAATGCCAAAAAACTGTATGCACATTTTAAGAAAGGAAAAGTGTATTAAAATTCTAATACTCAATATATACCTAAAACAAAAGATGAATATATGTCACGTTTGACTTCTGCAATTGCAAGAGGTGCTCAAAGTGGTTACTATCAGCATCCAGACACTTCTGATTACGGTGAATTGCTGCTTGAGTAATGTTGACCAAAGTGTCCACTTGTATACATTTTTTTGGCACCCCTGGTATACTTTCTCTGTCTATGCCATTTCAGTAGAGCAAGTAACATGAGCATAAAACACTCAGAGCACAGCATTTGCTCTGATCACAATATTGGTTTACATATAGGCAATGACCCAATCAGAGCAAAAGAGACAAAACGAGATTTTGCTGGTAATGCTGAGACAAAAACCTTTACCCTTCCCATAGAGTTGAAGTACAAGGATGTAAGAACCAGAGACACTGTAGCTATCCTGCAGCCACAAAAGGCCAATCTATATAAGAATTAAACCAAAGGAGAACAGAAAAGAGAGTATGTTTTCCTTTTTCAAACCATGCTTGAAGCCAGCCTGAGCCCTTGAGTGTTCATATACATTGAGCCAATAAGTTCCTTTTCTAACCTAATTTCGGATGTCACTTTGGATGCACTTTGTATTCCTCTGCCCAGGACACCCTTCCCCCAGATAACCACAAGGTTAGCTCTATCCCTTCCTTCAAATATTTACTTAAATGTCACCTCAATGAAACATTTCTTGACTTCCGTATTCAAAATTGTAACCGTCACCTTCATCATCTTCTTCCCCCTTTTGATCCTCTGTAGCTCTTATCAGTATCTAATATTCTCTAGAGTGTATTTACTTCCTTCATTGTCTGACTTTCCACTAGCATGTCAGCTCAATGAAGGCGCAGATCTTTGCTATGTTCACTGTTGTATTCCCAAGCTCTGGAAGGACCCATGGCATAGCATAGGCACACAATAAAAATTGGTTGAAATCATTCATTCACCATATCTGACACATTGCCCATAAATTATTTTCATTTTAAGCATTTTGCTGGTAGTCATGATGGGGACAGTGAACGACCACACTGGCAAACATGCACAAGTTACAAAAGTCTCAGAACCTGATTACGATCTCATTGTCTTTCTTTCTGATTTATTAGATCCTGACTCCCCACTGAGCAAGTTACCTGAAATCCCAAAGACCTCTACTTTTTCTTCTAGAGCATTGAAATTTGACTTCTCCCTCTTCTGCCCCTTATCTTTCAGGAGAGTCCTCTCTTTATCAAAGAAAACAATTAAGAAACACACTATGTGCTATGTAGTCCAAACTGAGTAATTTGTGTCTTTGAGCCACCCACAAAGGTTAGAGTAATACGTTTTCTGACTCTTAGATGAATATCGCTTAGTAATTCTCTCACAATCTTCAAGAGCAAGAAAGATACATGTATTCTGTTATTAAAACCTATACCCTACCCACCCCCCTCCTTTATAATGGCTAAGATGAGAAAATACCCAGAATGCACCCCTGCAAGATGCCATTTATATTTACCTCCTGTGTAGCTCTGAGTGTAACCACAGCTTTTCCTGTTCCTTCCCATGTTCTTTCCTGTGACTTCAAATTAACACATAGGCCCCAGGAAATTCTCAAAACCCTCTGTGGCAGTCCAAAGCTAATTGTGCTATATCACTTTTTGAACACTTTTTGATGGTTTTTTGAAATATACCATCTATTAGTCCAAATGGAATACTTGGCAAAACCAAGCTGAAGAAAAACTCATTTTGTTGTGAGTATAATTAAGAGCAATAAACCTACAGCCTTGGTAAAACTCAGGCACTGCCTTTCCTTTGTGAGAGCAGGTTTAAACAGACAAAGGCCAAATTTTTCCACGAGCATTTATGTCCTTGGCTAAGGTACAGCTGACAGCATAAACAGACTAGTTAATCATTGTTTCCTAATTGTCATTATCCACCAGAATTTATTAACTAGGTTATCAAGTTAGCTGTGCAAAAGAAAACCAAATAAAAATGAAGGAAGTTATCATTAACCAGGCAGCACTAGGGCATCGATTTTTACTCAGTGGATTTCCACTGAACTCATCACATATTCCACCTTCATCTCCCTAATTAACATCCTCACACATTTGTGAATACTGGCTAAGATTAAGGTATCATCAGAGGACACTGGTTCAGATGGGCTTCCGACTCAAACTTTGGTGTCATTAGAAGCACAATACAATACTCCAAACATTTCAAATTTTATGAACATTTCAACTTTTGCAACCCTTTCTTACTCACTCTGATAAGCAAACTCTTGTGTTAGTGGTCATCCTTGAACAAAAACCTGACTATTCTCCTGGCTTCCTAGGGGGTACCTATGGTGTGGATAAGACAGATAACTATTCTCTAGGAGCTACCACCTACTGGAGAAGCGGTAAGTGTGTTGGGATTAGAGGAAAGAGAGAGATGAATTCAAAATGGCGAGGGGTAGGGGGTCCTGGACAGTTTCTGAGAGGAGATGGGGAAGGATCATGGCCAGACTTTTATAGATATCGGTGTATTCATTCACTAAGTATTTAGTGTATGCCCCTGTGCTGGGTACAGGGGAGAAAACGGTGAGCAAAGTGGCCCAGATGTCTTCACTCACAGAGTTTAGAGTAAGATGGGCAGACAGTCCTTAATCAAATGATCCCACAAATCTGTGTATAATTATAAACTGTGTGTCTGTTAGTACCAGAGCTATGACAGTGTTTCATCTAACTAGCGGAAGAGTGGGAACTGGGGAAGGCTGCCTGGGAAGGGATCATGGAAGGCTTCCTTGAAAAGTGATTTTGGAGGGAGATCTGGAGAATGAGTGACAGTTATACTCCCAAGTGCAGCTGGCAGATAAGCTGGGGAGGGCACTGCTGGCAAAGACTGCAGTGGGAGAGGGCAATCAACTGAAAAGAGCCTGTGTGACAAGAGCACAGGGAGACGGAACAGAGATCAGCAGCAAAGAGATTGTGAGATTTGTCCAGGGAATGACAGTACACAACCCTGGCTAAAGAAAAACATGGATGGCAGGATGTAATGATTAGGGCCCTTCACATTCTGTAAGAATGTGCGGAGCAGGTTAGAGGGTTTGAACTACATTCTATAGGCAACAAGAAATCATTATAGGAACATAATGACAGGGGTCAAACTTATTTAAGGATGATTGTTTTAAAAGCAGAATTAAAATGGATTTTGGTGACATGAGAGAGTGGAGATACTAATTAGGTGAAAATTGTAACAGCCAACTAAGAGGGAACAAGATCTTGAACTACTGCAGTGCAAACTGAAAGAACTAAACGGTGTGGAGACACTATAAAGTAGAATCAACAAATTTGGCGGCTAATTGCAGGTGGATGTGAAGGGAGATGTGGGGGACAAAGAGAGAGAAAAAAGCTCAAAATGACTGAAAAGTGTTGAGCATAAGCATTATAGGGAGGGCACCAAATATCAGAGTTTGGGAATAAGAAGAGTCAGAGACTTTGAGGATGACAGATTTTCTTCTGATATGTTATGATGACATCCGGGGCAGACGAGTAGCTAATTCTGATAACCTGGAATTCTTTGGAAGCTGTGTTTGGAAATAAAGGTATACAGGTCAGTCAACCAACAATGTTTACTGGTTACCTACTATGTATCAGACATTATTTTATCCATCGAAGATGGAATTAGAAATTAGACCTAATTTCTGTCTCCATGGAATAGGACTTGTATACGAAAGGTAGTTTGCAAAAACCCCACTGGAACCCAAAGCCACATGATTAACCCCAAAATAAACCATAAACAAATGATACATAAATAAGATAACAGTTCAAAGAAACATCCATTATATGGTATGAAATTTGCAAAGTATAGCATTGTGTCTCTTAGGAGAGACATTACGATGTAAATTCAAGTCACCGACTAATAGCAGAGGAGAGGTAGATTTTTAAAAGCTCCTTGTGAGTTTCATCCAAGAATATAGAGAACACAGCAAAGAAGAGGATAAATAATAGATTGTTGTTCTTTGGAAAAGAGAAAAAATAAGACATAGGGAAATCCCGCTAGCAAGGACATTTACACATCTTGGCTATTCATCAACATTCAGAGTATATATTGAATTTCAGGAAAAAAACAAAAGTGCTATTTTTACTTCCAAGTAGGTACCAAAATTATCCCATATTGGAGCAGCAAGAGTGCTAGGATTTTCAGGCCTTATCATTTTGGGGCATAAATAGATAATAAACCAAATATAATATACCAACTAAAATTATCTTCAAAAGAAATGAACAACAAAGGATCATTAAGTGTTCAAAATAAGAAAGGAAGTTTGAAACCAAAAATTAAATAAATTTGATTAATTTAAAAGCTAAAAACCAAACACAGATACATACACACATATACTTAAATATACAGTATATACCTACATATACAGATATATAGCTATATAAAGATTACATAGATAGATAAATAGATGATAGATAGATAGATAGATAGATAGATAGATAGATAGATAGATAGATGACAGAGGAGTAAGCCAAAATATTAAAAGAAAAATGTTAAGCAGGAGATTAAAATTAAAATGTCTATGTCATGCAACTTGTCAACAAGTTATTAAATAAATATCTCGTCTATTTAACTAGCTGATATTAAATGTCCTTGGAAGATTAAATGTTAGAAAATGTTGAAAAATAATTCTAATGGGGGCAGAGGGGACTTACTCAACTATTAACTACTTTAAATCCACAATAATTAAAATAGGGCACATTAGGCATGCAAATCAATGAAATAAAACAGAGTCCAGACATAGACCCAAATATGGGAATTCAGGAAATCAAAAACGTTCATTTCAAACCAGTTGTAAGGATTGAGCAATGCCTATATAAATGACATCAGAATAATAAGAAACTCATTTAGAAAGATTAAGTATGATCTCCACAGAAAAAGGTTTATCTTGATTCCACTTATTTGGTCCTTAGAACCTTTTGCTCTGGTGTTATCAACACAAACAATTTTAATAATCATAATTTTACCAATTCTGATTACTTTTCCTTGGGATTTTTTTCTGAAATTAAACTATTTTTTCTTTTTTGCTTAACACAGACTAAACATAATTAAAACATTTCTCTAATTATCATTTTTCCATGTTTATCTTATCAAAAATTATTTTCACTGAGACTAAGATTTTTTTTCATGTAAATCTTATGGCTTATAGCAAAATGTTTTACCCTTACCAAATCTCATTAATTAAAGCTTCTGCCACTGTTAGTTTTCTTCTATGACTATCACTTTTATCAAGTCAAATTTTTCCAAAGTCAAATACTGCAAATACAAATTTGCCAAGGACACTTATTCTTCTGGAAGCAACTAGTTAATAACTTATTTTACCATGTGCACTTGTAACTGTCAGCTTTAATTTGTGCCAATTACAAAATGGTGGTGTCAAAACGTCCTACATCAAATTCTTATGTCACAATTTATACACAAATAAATTCCAAGTGGGTAAGAAACTGTATAATAAGCACAAATAATAAAATATTAGAAAGAAACCATAGCACAATATATATAAATATTAGAAAGAAAACATAGCGGGCTCTATATACCAGGGGTGCCAAAAATATATATACAAGTGGACACTTTGGTCAACATTGCTCAAGCAATAGTTCACTATAATCAGAAGTGTCTGGACGCTGATGGTAACCACTTTGAGCACCTATTGTAATTGCAGAAGTCACACATGACTTGTATTCGTCTTTTGTTATTGGTATATATTGAGTATTAGAATTTTAATACAGTTTTCCTTTCTTAAAATCTGTATATATTTTTGGCACCCTCTGTATATTTATACACACACACACACACACACACACACACACATATATATACATATATACATACATATATATATATATAAAACCTTAGAGGAAAAAGAAAAAAAAAAGCCTTTCTAAGCATAACCCAAAAAGCTAAAGCCATAAAGGAAGTTTGACTCCCTTTACCCATCCCAGATGAGCCATAATACTACTAGCATTTTTCAAATGTTGCATGAAGGGTGATCTAGGAGTCCGAGAGTCAGGATTTCTTGCTGTGGGAGAGGATGGGAGTAATGGGTTAATTAATAACAGATGTAGGTGGGGACAATGGATAGTCAAAGGTCTGTGGAAAATATATGTAGGATTGGAGCTCTTAAATTAGTTTCAACTTTTTTTTGTCATTACAAATGTAATACAGCATCACAATTAAATATTTTAAATAATCCAACAATTTTAGCATACAGTAAAAGTACCCATTATCTCTAAATCTACTTGCAGAAAAAAATAACTACTGTTGATGATTTGATGAGTATCATTTCAGGTCTTTGTTTTAGTTTGTTCATCTTTTTACTTATTGCCCTTAGATGCTGGTCCCAGAAATTGGAAGTCTGGGTTATGTTTGTTTTATTTCAATGCAAACACAACACACCCTCAGATGGAGCCTATCTCTCTCACATATAATTTTTAAATGACATAATAATATACAGAGTTGATGTATCTAGTTTCATGGATTTAAATATTATCTGTACATATCTGGGCATAGTTCAAGAAGAGATAGAAGGAAGGAATTGAGACATTCATCAGTAAGTAAAGATTACTACCATACTGGTATTTTTAGGACTTTCCTTTACCTTTTTTTTTTCTCTTTAATATAAAATAAATGCAATATAAAAGTACAAAGAAAAGAACAGTCACCCACAATCCACCATACAGAGTCAACCGCTCAAACTTTTGATGAAGGAAGATTCCATGTTTAATAGACCCGGAACAGCTGTGGCCAACAATCTTGTGAAAGCCAATAAGATGTCCCCAGCACCATAAGATAAAGTGGAGTAGGTAGGAAGCTACAGACCACACACCCAATATCCCCTGACAAACAGGATGAGGAGGAAACAAAACCATGGTCAAAGACTTTTTTTTTTTTTTAAACACACTGTTCAAATGAACAAAGTCAGAACTCTGAGCAGAAATACAAGACACCAGTTACGAGATGGACAGATCCATTGATAAGCATACAACCTTGAGCTACAAACCTGCACAACACTGTGGATTGGCAGAAGGACCCTGGAAAGTGAAAATGCCACACTAAGAAGCTTTATCGTCAGATTCCTTCCACCTTAACTTTTCCCCTTGGAGTTCCATTCAAGTTGAACAGATACCCTTGGGACATTTCAAACCTGAAGTTACTTGTTTCAAGACCAGCACAGGAGTCAACTGTTGTAGAGCAGACTGCAGAAAGGAAGCTTTAGCAAGAACTTCAGAAACTAGTTCCATTTTAAGCTAGAAAAAAAGGAAAGCGTCTCAAATGGTAGCACTAACAACTTCAGATAAAGGTGATGGAAATACTGGGATTGTGGAGAACTTCTTTCTCATCCACCTAAACACTCTCAGACTTTAGAAATGGTCAGAAAAGTGCATTAAGCACCCACTCTGTGGTTCTGCAAAAAGCTTGAGGCAAGGATCAAACTTATTCTGTAAAAGATCAGATAGCAAATATTTTAGGCTTCACAGGCTATCTAAAGTCTCTGCAGCAACTACTCAATTCCTCAGCCATAGACAATACATAAATGCATGGCAGTGTACCGATAAAACATGACTTTGGGACATTAACACTTGAATTTCAAAGAATTATTGTGTATCGCAAAATATTCTTCTTCTGTATTGTTTTGTTTTGTTTTTCCCCAATCATTTAAAAATATAAAAATTCTTCTTACTTTGGTGGCAGTACAAAACTAGGTGACAGCCTGGATATGGTCCATGTGCTGGCCAGTACCTTCCTGACCTTTGATCTAAAAGTAGAGTCTCTCTGCTTCAAGTTTATATTCTAACAACATAAATAAGAGCAAACTGGAGAATCAGGAGGCTTTTTTTTTTCAGGAGGCATTTTAAATGGAGAGGATTTCTGCTTAGGTTGGGTAAAGGAGTCTAGGTGGTGGGAGAAATTTTGGTGGTCAGCAATTCAGTTGGGATTGGGGTAGGATTGTGGAGCAGAAGGTGCAAAAGCATAGGAAGACTTCCCAAAGGGGCTGGAACCCAGGGTGTACCTCCATGGAGTTGGCAGTAGCATCAAGGGAGAGAGGGGTAAGAAAATGTCTCCTTATCCAATTATGCATGCTCTATTTTCCCAGCGAATGAGGCCAGTGAAAAGATTAGCAGCAGCAAAGTCAAATTTAATTCATAAGACCTTTCTTTTCCTTTTTTTTTTTTTTTTTTTTTTTGCATAAAGATGAGGTTGGTTTTTGTACACAAAAGCCAACAGTCCTCAGATCACCTCTACATCGGTAGTCAGTCTTTGCTTACCTGTGTGCACAGTTCTTATGCAAATTCCAGCAGCCAGTTCAAAATCAGCCTGAGCTTGGCCTTGATGGATTTATTTCTCATTTGCTACAGGCACAGACCACTTTTATTGAAGAGAGAAAAATACCAGCCCCTGTCCTGTCGCTTGCCCAGGAGTCCTGGGCCTGCCTGGCAACTAGCCTCTTTGCCCCCTCTCCAGCTTGGGCCTGACATTACCTTGCCATTGAATAGTCTGGTGGAAGAGTTCAGTGCAGGGTTTGCACTTTCCCAGCCGTTAGCCAGCTGCCAAAGCATTTCATTATCTTAGGAGTGTTTTGTACATCAAAGAGAGCCCCAAACAGTGTGATCAAGTGGAAGTAACAGCGCCTAGTCAACATTATAACTTGCAGCATTTTTTTTTTTTTTTCATGAATATAATGCCATCTGGCACCCAGGAACAGCAAAGGCCAGTGATGGAAAAACCCTGCTGCCCTGTTTTGCTTTTTGGTGTAACAGTTAATCGTGATAAAGGCCAAGGCCTGAGAGCAACTGCCCTGTTATCTTGCATATCTATTGTCTTATGCAGGCCAAGCTGCCCTGAGCATGCAAAAAGAAAGGCTGCACATGAAATTGCCAGAGGGGAAAAATATCCAGGAGAGCTGGGAAATGGGGCATTATTTGTCTTTCTGTTTAAATTACTTAGCAAACACACACACACACACACACACACACACACACACACACACACACACACACGAAGGGGACAAGGATTTAAAGGCTTTGTCTCCTTTTCAAGCTTTAAGACTCTTCTGGGGGAAACATCAAGCAACTGGCTCTGAAATCCTTGAACTAGGCTCTCTTGTAACAGCTTAATGTCTACTCCTGTATTGACACTCGCTTTTGATAATTTTGAAAAATCTCTCCGGCCTTAGATTTCCGACCATGGACCATCAACCCTCCTCCAAATCAGAGACTCCGAAACTCCTTTCTGGTAACAAATTTTTCACTGAGTCTTTTATGGCTCTCTTTCAATTAAGGAGAACAAACTTTTCTGACATGGCAGCTAATAGGAAGGTTCTGAATAAATTCATCTGTAGTATTCAAAATCCTGCTTTCGGGGTAGCTGATTTTCAATTGGCAAATTAGGACAGAAAATACCGTGAGTATATCATTGTTTTTATTTTGACATCAATCTTTGAAACACAGAAGACCGAGACACAAAATAGACAATCTCCTTTTCTGCTGAAATGAGGACAAATGATCAGGTTTATAGTATTTTTTCTTTTTTCCACAGCCTCAAATGTGATCACCTCAATGCACTGCAACTGTTTATAAACTCTTCAATGATTTTTTTCCACTCATTACACAAACTCCTCCTCCCCCTTCCTATCTTCAACTAACATCCCTTCCCCCTTCCATCTCTGCAGGAGGGAAAGCCTGCAGAAGGACATTTCTTCCTCTGGGTTAAGTTCACATCAAGGGATAATTTTGCAATGGCTACATAAGTGATTACATAAGCTTTTCAAAAGCATGGAAAATTTCTGGGGTAATTGTCACCTATACACAGTTGTAAGAATCTAGATGATTTTAAAAATAGATATCACCTAATAATCAACCTGTGGTTTGAAATTTTCTAAGAAAATCCAACTTCATCTATCTTCTCCCACTGTTTTTTTTTTTCTCTTCACTATCATAAATTGTAGTAGAATTATAATACACATAAGGGGCTAGATTGTTATTTTAGGCTGGTGTAGAAAATGAGCTCAGAGAACTGAAGCCCCCAGAAACCAGCATTAAGAACAAAGTTCTCTGACTTTCAATATCCTCAATACAAAGACTTTTCCTCACTTTTCTTCCTCTAAGATCAGTGGAAAAGAAACAAAATGTGCCAGAAAGAAAAGCAGTTAAAATATTTAGCAAAGTGAGAAAAAAAGGGGAGTTGGAGGGTGCATGATAGCCAGGTTTCCAAAACATAGTAGTTAGATTCCAAAATGTGTATTATTCGTTCACAATATGTGCATCACACTTAACATTTTATAAAATGCTGTGAATCACTTGTTACAGAAATAAAAGTTTGCTGGAAGAAATTTTCCAGATCATCTTTTGAAGGAAAAGAAACATGAAATCAACAAAGTAACTTAATTAATGGCAGAGCTTAAATAGAATTCAGGACGTCTAATTACAATGTATTGTTTTTGCCCTGGTGTGCATGCATTCATTCATTCACACATTCAACAAGCACTGGTTGATTACCTACTATATACTAGATACTGTGGCAAACACTTTTGAGAATACCTTTTACAAACATGAGTAAGAAAAGATTCCTACTGTCGAGGAACTCCCTCGTAATCTAATAGTAGAGACAGGTATATAAATTAAGAATTGCAATAGAGAGTGACAAACACTAAAATAGAGGGAGCAATACAATGGCAGCAAAAAAAAAATTGATCCATTATACCAGAAAAGGTCTTCACTATTCTGACGTCACCCTAATGTTAAAATCGTGGTCTGCTCTTGCATTTAAAAAGTCAAATAAGCCTTTGTCCTTAACTTATCCTAGAAAGAGAATCAATTACTTGTGGCATGTCTTAAATTCCACTTTAGGTAAAACTTAATCTGTCTTATGTTTCCTCTGATTATTCTGGATTTGTAGGTGCATAATTTTAAAGAAGTGGGGCTCTGTGGTTTCCCATTGAGATTGTTCTAAAGTGACGTTTGCGGCAGGATTTGGCCGACATGCTAAGTAGCTGAAATTTGGAAAGCAGTGGGCAAAAGGAGACTAGTTCAGATGAGAAAATTACACATAATTTCTTTCCTCTCATTTTGTGAAAATCTTAGACCCACAGTTGCTAAGGATTAAAAATAACTTTAAGCAAATACCTACCTCTGCAAGGGTTTGGACTTGTTTTGTTTTTGTTTTTTTAATTTTGAATCTAAGTCCAAGATTTAAATTTCTAAATTGACTATTCCATCACAATTTCCCTGTAGAATTCATTCTAATCTTAAGGGCTGTTCATTGACATCTTCCTATAGTACTTTGGGAGTCTCAAATGTTCATTCTATTTTTCCCCAAACAGGTAAATATTCCTAAGTGGAAAGTTAGCGACTACCTTGACTTGGTACCTGATTCTGTGCAAAGACGGTGAGTCAGAAGGGGAATGATATTATATTAAAGAGTTTGCTTTGAGTCTAGCTTGATTGACAGATGCAGAATACAAACAAACTCTCAGTCTGCTTTAAATCTTCCCGGATCTCTAATTCGGCACCTACTAGTCTCAACCTAGGCAAAAGCAAGTTAGGATAATACACTTATATGACAGAATTATCTTTTTTTTCTCTCAAGGTAAGTTTTAAAAAAATACTCAAACTGTAATCAGTTAGGAATAGTAATTTCCTAAAGATCTTCCCCTTCCCTGGTTCTTTCTCTTTTCTCTTATCTCTCCCTCTGCCTTTCCCTCCTCTGTTTCTGTTTGTCTCTATCCTACATCATAAAACTAGAGAACAGATGGGCATTCAAGGAAAATAAAAGGCAGATGAGACTTAGTGCACACATTATAAACTAAAATTAATTTTATACTGTAATAAAGAATAAATATTTATTTGAGCAAAAGGAGCTGCAGCCGGAGTGATACGAGTACACATGCAGTTAGTAACCTAAATTGTGCTCCAGCAAGACAAAGGGAAAGTCATCTTTTAAAGTGAAAGTTCCTACCCAGGTTCCCAATTAGGTCCATTTTATGTAAATGAGGTATCCAAATTTGTACACTTCTGATTGGTTCAAATCTTGCAGCCTTGATTGGTCAGCATTCTACATCCTGATTGAACATTATGGAGCAGTTCTGATTGGATGTGACAGGTCTTAGTTCATTGGTCAAAAGATAAAACCGGGAACTCCCTTATAATAATTGACTCCAGCTGGACATAGAGCAAGAAGCCAGGACTTCAGTCTGAAGTTCTTACCTGTATACAGACTATGTGAGGAACCCCAGGCAGCAAATGGCTGCTAGACTCTTGTTATTCACAAAATTTGGGCCCTTGGTTGACCATGGGGATTCCATTGCAGCAGATAAATTCCTTCTCGGGGTTCATATCAAATGAATCTTTCTTCTAAGGGTCTACAACATAACTTACCATACCATTGGTATAGTGTTTTTACTGGCTTATAAAAATGTTTTCAGATATAAATAATAATAGTATCTGCCTCGAAGACGTGTTGTGAGGATTAAATATGCTAATGGAATTAAAAGATTCTATAATCTTTCTTTGCACATAAAACACTGTTAATAAATGTTAGATGGTATTATTATTATTACTCATGCTATTATTTTTATCACTGTTATTATTGTCATAGTTTGCATAACCATATACTGAACAAAAGGTTCACGTACAAGTTGACATTTAGTTGATCATAATATAACTTAATTTAAGAAAGACTGATTCTCTTTCTAAGCCCTCTATTAATGTTTGACTACTTAAAGAACAGTCACACTCAATTTATTCCATAAACTAAAAAGTACAACTAATTATACCTTGAGTGTGACATTATTTGGAGGTTTGCAATAAAAGATTTGCCTTTAAAATAATTCTGAATAATTCTAAATCCCATGGAAAACCAATCACAACCCAACTCTGGCTTACCTCTCCAGCTTCCACAAATGCCACTTTCCATTCTGTGCATCTGATGTGCCCGACATAATGGGCAATTAGCCATTCCCCAAGCGTGCCTTGTAGTTTTATGCCCTTCCACTTCTGTATGCATGCTGTTCCTTATGCCTAGAATAGCCTACCCTGCTTTTCCTTCCAAATCTATTGTAAAGCCTTCCACTTCTTACCCAGCCAGAAAATACAGTAATCCCCCTTATCCATAGTTTTACTTTCCACAGTTTCAGTTACCCGTGGTCAATTGCAGTCCAAAAATATTAAATAGAAAGTTCCAGGAGTAAACAATTCATAAGTTTTAAATTGTGCCCCATTCTGTGTTAGCACGATGAAATCTCGCACCGTCCCACCCTGTACCACCCAGGATGTGAATCATCCCTTTGTCCAGAACCTTTATGCAACCCTCTCCCATTAGTCACTTAGCAGCTGTCTGGGTTATCAGGTTAACTGCCATGATACTGCAGTGCTTGTGTTCAAGTAACCCTTATTTTACTTAATAATAGCAAAGTGCAAAAGTAGTGATGCTGACAATTCAGATATGCCACAGAGAAGCCATAAGTGCTTCCTTTAAGTGAAAGGTAAGTATGAATAGGAAAAAACACAGTATATATGCTTTGATACTAGCCTCAGTTTCAGGCATCCACTGAGGGTCTTGGTACGTATCCCCTGAAGGGATAAGTGGGGACTACCGTATCCCTCTTCTCTGCTTGCAAAGTGTATTCTTCATTCTACATGCTGGGATACGGCCTTCCCTTTAATAGCCATATCCCACAATGTGGAAATTCTTTATTCACAGAAATGCTTTATTCACAGGCCTGTGATCTCCTTCAGGGTTACAGCCTGTGTCTTATTGGAAAATATCCCCAGTACCAAGCAGAAGGCTCTCACATAGGAAGAATTTATTTACTGTTTGCCAGATTTCAGCAAATATATTTCAAGCAGGAAAGACCAGACCCATGACATATTACCGAGCTCCTGGTTCAGAGTTGAGAACAGAGCTAAGCCAGAAAAAAAGGCTGTTCACTTGATTTCCTTAGAGTTGCTACATCAGTATTTAATGGAGATACCACAACAATTTCTTATGTAAAATTATAGTAACAATAAGAATAATAGCCATTTGTTGAGCACTTACTATACTCCAGCCACTATTCTCAGATGTTACAAATATTAACTCATTTAATTCTCAGAAGGAACCTATTAGTTATGTTCTCCTATTATTCCCATTTTATAGATTAAAAAAAAAAAAAAAGAGGCACAGAATGGTCTTTGCCCAAGGTCATTCAGCTAGGGAAATCTTGACATAGAATGTGACAGCAGAATTTGGACCCAGGGAATTTCTGCAGTGGCAGATTCTCTAACCACCACCACCTTTTTTGAGGTTGGTTAAGGAGACTTAGACACTAATAGTAGATAATAAATAGACTTATTCCAATAATCTAAAAGCTGTTAAATGGGTTGATAATGACAAGTTTCAAATTCTTATTTTTCACTACCACTAACTACAAATATACCAGCTTTCAATGACCAAATCTATGACATATAATGTCCACTGAAAGTACTTTTCAGGCTTTCCCTAATCTGGTCTCATGTTCCAATCCTGTTTTCCCCCACTAGTTTCACATAATCTCCCATTTGGGAGATGTTCCACAATTAGTAACATTGATTGGTAAATGTTGCACAATTACCAACCCATTCCCCTCCTTCTGCCTGCTGTCCTCAGTACAGAGGCAGGCTACTTCAAAAAGATTGCATACAGGAGATCCAAGATGGTGGAGTAGATAAACACTGTGCCTGCTGCCTTCCATGAGCCAATTAAAATTACAACTAAATTATAGAACAATCAACCTGGAGAACCATCTGAAGTCTGGCTGAACAGAAGTTTTATAACTAAGAATATAAAGAGGAAGCCATGCCAAGAATGGTAGGAGGGGCAGAGACACAAAATGGTCTGGCCCCAAATCTCTGTCTGGTGGTTGAGAATTAGAATGGATATCTTGGCCACTGAGGTTCCCCCCTGAGGAGAGAGAGACCCCAGTCCCACACCGGCATCCCCAGCCCAAAGTACTGTTGCCAGAAGAGGAACCCCCACAACATCTGGCTGCAAAAAACTGCCCAGGTGAGATGGAAAGCTGCAAAACCAAGACATCCTCTTAAACAGCCCACACACAGACTCTCTCAATCCCAGGCACTCACCTTAGGCTTCGGTGGAGGGACAGTGACTTGGGGGGGAATCAAAGGCATATGGGGGACAGACTGAGGTTTGTAGCTTTGAAAGAAGGGCTGGAGGACAACCTCCATTTTCCCTGTGTGGGATCCTTCTCTCCTACAGCTGGCAGGCAGGAACCATCTTTCCTGTGTTGAGCCCACCCTCACAGGCCAAATCTGAATCTGATTGGTCTGGTGAGCTTCACTGGGACCCAGCCCCACCCAACTTGCCCAACACCAGAGGCACTTTCTCTAAGAGCAGATGGCCCTACACACATTGCACTCTTTCTTGGAAAATTATTGGAGGCGACAGGCCCCAGGTGGATGGCAGCTGGCTTCAGTGTGCTCTGAGACTTTTGCTGAGTAGCTCCAGGCCCAGCACTGGCACCAAACTAGAGTCTATATTAACCTGTTGACCATTACTCTTCCCACTTCATTGACTACCTGAGATCCTGCCTCACCCAGCTAGCGTATCTCATCCGGCTTTATGAGTGGCTGAATGTCAAGGAAGCCGGCAAGTGGCAATAGGCCTCAGGATGTCTTGGCATTTTGTGGAGCTATCCCAGGCCTCATACTGATGGCATTTGTCCTTCATTTTACAACATGCTCTCTCCCACGTGCCTCCAGTGTTAGCACAGACACAAAAAGAAAAAAAATGCGGATCACTTTGTAGCTCCTACCAGGTACTCTCCGCCGATCACCGACAGTGGGTGACCTGGATCTGCACTGGAGCCCCTCCCGAGAGACCCCAGAACCAACATATTTGGAGGGTGGCTTCAGATCATAGCAGAGCACTGCCCAATTAGCCCCACAAGCGGCAGACCTAAAGGGTGTCTAAGACCTAACAGGCACCAGAGCCCACTGGAGCAAACCCCACTAAGTGGGATAAGCCCCACCTCCCACCCCACCCCCCACAGCATCCTATAAGCTGTGGACATGGGGAAACCCCACAGCCAATTAGCCTGAGGTCCAATCCCAACCACTAACATGCCAATAGCAATCAAGGGTCAACTATAACAAGAAGGCACATACACCCACACAAGGGACACTCTGGAGCACCTGGAACAGGTGATCAGGGAGACTGTACCAGGCACCTACTACATAAGTCTACCTGGCCAAGACTGGGAGATACAACAGATCTACCTAAAACATAGAAAGAAACAGGCAGCCTAAATGAGGAAACAAAGAAATACATCCCAAATGAAAGAACAGGAAAAAAACTCCAGAAAAAGAACTAAACGAAATGGAAGCAAACAACCTACCAGATACAGAGTTTGAAACAATGGGTATAAAGACACTCAAGGAACTTAGTGAGAATTTTCACAAAATGATAACAAGCATAAAAAATAACATAGAAACTATTAAAAATAACCAGTCAGAAAAGAAGAATACAGTAACTGAAATGAAGACTGCCCTAGAAGGAGTCACAAGCAGACTAGATGAAGCAGATGATCGAATCAGTGATTTGGAAGACAATGTAGCAGAAAACAACCAATAGGAACAGCAAAAAGAAAAAAGAATGAAGAAAATCAAGATAGTTTAAGGGACGTCTGGAACAACATCAAGCATAACAACATTCGCCTCATAGGGTAACCACAAGTAGAAGAGAGAAAGCAAAGGATCGAGAACGTATTTGAAGAAATAATGACTGAAAACTTCCCTAACCTGGTGAAGGAAATAGACATACAAGTCCATGAAGTGCAGAGAGTTCCAAACAAGATTAATCCAAACAGGCCCACACAAAGACTCATTATAATTAGAATGGCAAAGGTTAAAGACCAAGAGAAAATCCTAAAAGTAGCAAGAGAAAGATAACTAGTAACTTATAAGGGAGCTCCCATAAGACAGTCAGCTGATTTTTCAATAGAAACTTTGCAGGCAAGAAGGGGTTAACACAAAATATGTAATGTGATGAACAGCAAGGAACTACAATCAAGATTACTCTATCCAACAAGGCTATCATTTAGAATTGATGGACAGATAAAGAGATTTCCAGATAAAAAAAAAGCTAAAGGAGTTTATCACCACCAAATCAGTATTACAAGGAATGTTAGAGGGACTTCCTTAAGATGTAGGGGAAAAAAGATAAAAATTATGAATAATAAAATGGCAATAGCTACATATCTATCAACAATTACTTTCAATGTAAATGGATTAAAAGCTCTATTCAAAAGACAGAGGGCTGAATGGATGTGACGGGCCAGCCGCATGGCTCCCCACAAATGGATAAGAAAACAAAACCCTCACATAAGCTGCCTACAAGAGAATCACTTCAGATTGAAAGATGCACAGAGATGGAAAGTAAAGAGATGGAAAAAGATATTTCATGAACTTCGATAGGAATGGCGGCAGTGAGGTGGAATTCTTGAGTTCTCCTCCGGAGCTTATCACAAATTGAACATCTATAACCCATCAAAGGACTCTCTGCTCATCACACAGAACAGCTAAGAGACTTGTATGAGGATTACTTGAAGGTGATTTGCTTTGTTCTGAAATTGCCCTAAACCAGGGCCCAGCTCAAGAGGCACAAGATTCAACACACCCAGAGGCCAACTCCAGACAAACCCAGAGTACTACCAGGTTTCACCTACAAGTGACACACCCAGAGGAAATTCTCTACAGGCACAAGAGCCAATAGAGCCAAGCCTCATTTAAGTGGTCAACCCCTATGCAGCAGATCATCCACTGTGGGTAGAGCCAAGTCTCACAAATACTCGGCCTAGAAGTCAATCCCACATACTCACAAGCTAAAAAAAATTAAAGTTTGACTTTAACAGGACAATATACACAACCCAAGAGTCACCTTCGGAGCATACGCAGAAGAGAAGAAGGAAGTGGTGCAAGTCAAATATAAAGGACACATACTACATAAGATAACCCAGCAAGAACTAAGTACTCTAGGGGATCTACCTAATACATCGAAGCAAACACAGAGAGTCAGCCAGAATGGGGAAACAAAGAAACATGTCCCAAATAAAAGAACAGAAGAAACCTCCAGAAGTGGAACCAAATGAAACAGAGGTTACTAACCTATCAGAGACAGAGTTCAGAACACTGATGATAAGAATGTTTAAGGAGCTTAGTGACAACATAAAGAAGGCTAGAGAAATCATAATGAACAACCAGTTAGAACTAAAGAATACAATAACTGAAATAAAGAACATACTTGAAGGAATTACCAGCAGGTTGGATGAAGTAGAGGATCGAATCAGCGACTTACAAGACAAGTTAGCAGAGATCACCCAAACAGAACAACAGAAAGAAAAAAGAATAAAAAACAATGACGATGCTTTAAGAGACCTATGGGATAACATCAAGCGCAACAACATGTGCATCATAGGAATACCAGAAGGTGAAGAGAGGAAGCAAGAGATTGAGAACATATTTGAATAATCTTAGAAAACTTCCCTAACCTGATGAAGGAAACCAACATACAAGTCCAGGAGGTGCAGAGAGTTCCTACCAGGAAGAACCCAAACAGGTCCACACCAAAACACATTATAGTTAAAATGGCAAAGTTTAAAGACAAAGAGAGAATCCTAAAAGCAGCAAGAGAAAGACAGCGGGTTACATACAAGAGAACTCCTATAAGACTATCAAATGACTTTTCTACAGAAACATTGCAGGCTAGGAGGGAGTGGCAGGAGATACTCAAAGTGATGGAAAACAAAGGCCTACAACCTAGATTGCTTTATCCAACAAGGCTATCATTTAAAATTGAAGGAGAGATAAAGAGCTTTCCAGAAAAGAATAAGCTCAAGGAATTTATTACCACCAAGTCAGCGTTGCAGAAATATTAAAAGGGCTTCTGTAAACAGAATAAAGATGAAAACAATCTAACTACAAATTTTAAAAATAGCAATAACTATGTACCTATCAATAATCACTTTAAATGTAAATGGATTAAATGCTCCAATCAAAAGACATAGGGTGGCTGAGTGGATAAAAATGCAAGACCCTTGTACATGTTGTATACAAGAGACTCACCTCAGATCAAAAGACACACACAGGCTGAAAGTGAAGGGTTGGAGTAAGATATTTCATGCAAATGGAAATGAGAAAAACGCTGGAGTTGCAATACTTATATCTGATAAAATAGACTTTAAAATGAAGAACATATTAAAAGACAAAGATGGGCACTATATAATAATAAAGGGATCAATCCGGCAAGAGGACATAACCCTAGTAAACATCTATGCACCCAACATAGGAGCACCTAAATATATAAAACAGTTATTGACTGACATAAAGACAGAGCTCAACAGTAACACTATCATTGTAGGGGACTTTAACACACCTCTGACAACAAGGGACAGATCTTCCAGACAGAAAATCAATATGGAAACAACGGCCTTAAATGACACATTGGACCAGTTGGATTTAATTGATATTTTCAAAGCATTTCGCCCCAAAGTTGCAGAATACATGTTCTTCTCAAGTGCACATGGAACATTTCCCAAGATAGACCATATGTTAGGCCACAAAACAAGTATTGATAAATTTAAGAAAACTGACATCATACCAGTTGTCTTCTCTGACCACAGTGCTATGAAATTAGAAATGAACTACAGGAAAACAAAACAAAACTGGAAGACACACCAATTCATGGAGGCTAAATAACATGTTACTAAATAGTGAGTGGGTCAACCATGAGATCAAGGAAGAAATCAAAGGATATCTCGAGACAAACGAAAATGAAAACACGAGGACCCAAAATCTATTAGGATGCAGGGAAAGCAGTCATAAGAGGGAAATTCATAGCATTGCAAACCTACCTAAAGAAACAAGAAACATCACTAATCAACAGTTTATCTTCACTTTTAAGGGATCTGGAAAAAGAACAGCATAGTAAGCCCAAAGGGAGTACAAAGAAGTAAATAATAAAGATCAGAGCGGAAATAAATGAAATAGAATCCAGAAAAACAGTACAAAAGACCAATGAATCCAAGAGTTGGTTTTTAGAGAAGATAAACAAAATCAACAAACCTTTGGACAGACTCATCAGAAAAAAAAGAGAGAGAGGCCCAATTAATAAAATCAGAAATAAAAGAGGAGAAGTGAAAACAGACACCACAGAAATACAAAAAAAATTAAATTACTGTGAGCAACTCTATGCCAACAAATTTGACAATCTGGAAGAAATGGACAATTTTCTAGAAGCATACAACCTTCCAAGTGAACTAAAGAAGAAACAGAAAATCTGAATAGACTGAGTACCACCAGGGAAATTGAATCAGTAATCAAAAATCTCCCAACAAATGAAAGCCCTATTAGAACTGATAAATGAATTTAGTAAAGCAGCAGGATACAAAATTAATATTCAGAAATCAGTTGCACTTGTATATACCAATAATAAAATATCAGAAGGAGAAATTAAGAAAACAATCCCATTTACAATTTCTTCAAAGACTATAAAATACCTGGGAATAAATTTAACCAAAGAAGTAAAACATCTGTACTCGGAAAATTATAAGGCACTGAAGAGAGAAATTAAAGAAGATACAAATAGATGGAAACACATACCATGTTCATGGATAGGAAGAATTAATATAGTTCAAACATCCATACTGCCTAAGGCAATATACATATTCAATGCAATTCCCATCAAACTACCAAGAACATTTTTCACATAAATAGAACATATAATCCTAAAATTTATATGGAACCATAAAAGGCCCTGGATAGCCTCAGCAATCTTGAGAAATAAGAACAAAGTGGGAGGTATAATGATACCTGACACCAAATTATACTACATGGCTACAGTAATCAAAACAGCATGGTACTGGCATGAAAACAGACACATTGATCAGTGGAACAGAATAGAGAGCCCAGAAATAAATCCATGCCTATGTGATGATTTAATCTACAACAATGGAAGCAAGAATTTACAGTGGGGTAAAGACAGTCTATTCAATAAATGGTGCTGGGAAACCTGGACAGACACATGCAAAAAAATGAAGCTGGACCACCTGCTTACACCATATACAAAAATAAATTCAAAATGTAAGATCTGAAACCATAAAATTCCCAGGAGAAAATATAGGAAGAAACTTCACAGACATTACCCGGAGTAAGATTTTTACTGATATATCCCCTCAAGCAAGGGAAGCAAGAGGAAAAATAAACATGTGGGAATACATCAGACTGAAAAGTTTTTTCACAGCAAAGGAAACTTTCAATAAAACAAAAAGGGATCCTACTGAATGGGAGAAGATATTTGCCAATGATATATCCGATAAGGGATTAATATCCAAAATTTGTAAAAAACTCACTCAACTCCAAAAAAACAAACAACCTAATTAAAAAATGGGCAGAGGACATGAAGAGACATTTTTCTTAAAAGGACATACAGAAAGCAAACAGACATATGAAAAATGCTCAACCTCACTAACCATCAGAGAAATGCAAATAAAAACCACATGAGATACCACCTCACCCCAGTCAAAATGGTTATCATCAATAAATAAAAAAAACAAGTGCTGGCGAGGATGTGGGAAAAGGGACCCCTTGTGCACTGTTGGCGGGACTGCAGATTGGTACAGCCACTATGGAAAACAGTATGGAGGTACCTCAAAAATCTGAAAATGGAACTACCTTATGATCCAGCAATTCCACTCCTAGGTATCTATCCGGAGAAATCCAAAACTCCAATTCAAACATCTTTATGCACTCCTATGTTTATTGCAGCACTATACACAATAGCCAAGACATGAAAACAACCAAAATGCCCATTGGTAGATGACTGGATTAAGAAACCATGGTACATTTATACAATGGAGTATTACACAGCCATAAAGAAGAAAAAAATCTTACCATTTGCAACAACATGGATGGACCTAGAGAACGTTATGTTAGGTGAAATAAGTCAGACAGAGAAAGACAAATACCATATGATCTCACTTATATATGGAATCTAAAGAAAAGAATAAATGAATGAACTAATCAGAAATAGTCTCAGAGACACAGAGGAAAAACTGAGGGTTGTTAGATGGAGGGAGTTGGGGATAAAGGGGAAGGTGAGGGGATTAGAAAGCACAGTCAGTAACCACAAGATTGTCACGGAGTTTCGAAAGTCAATTTGGGGAATGTAATCAATAATGTTGTAAAGATTCTGCAGGTTATCTGATGGACTCTTGTCTCGTTAGGGAAACCACCTCAGGAAAGCTGTAGATGCCTGATCACTGCACTGTACACCTGAAGCTGAAGCTGAACAATAATGAATGTCAATTATAATTTTATATATATATATATATTTACAAGAAGCGGAGTAAAGACTTAGGAATAAAGACAGTGGAAATGTAATGGCTGTGTGTGATGTCAGAGAGATAGTGGATAGGGGGAGGTGGGTTGACACATGTGAGGGATATAAATAATAAATGTCTAACTATTACATTGTTTTGTGCACCTGAAACTAGCAACAACAAAAAAACAAAAACATATTTCATGAAAATGGAAAAAAAAATAACTAGAGTAGCAATACTTATAACACACAAAACAGACTTTAAAACAAAGTCTATAATAAGAGACAAAAAAGGATCCAGTAATCCCTCTTCAGCGTAATTACCTGAAGAAACCCAAACGCTATTTGAGGGGATGTGTGCATCCATATGTTTATTGCAGCATTGTTTACAATGGCCAAGATATGGAGGCAACCTGGGTGTCCGTCCAGGGATAAATGGATAAAGAGGAGGTGGTACATGTATACAATGGAATATTGCTTGGCCATGGAAGGGAATGGATTCTTGCCATGTGCAGCGGCATGGATGGATTTGGAGAGTACTGTGCTGAGGGGAGTGTAAGACAGAGAAAGACGAATGTAATGAGATTTTGCTTACATGTGAACTCTAAAGAACAAAACAAACAAACAAAAGAAACTCATAGATATAGAGACTATATTGATGGTTGCCAGAAGGGAGGATGGTTGAGGGTTAATGAAAAAGGGAAAGGGATTAAGAAGCACAAAACCGTTACACAGTAGTTATGGGGATACAGGGTGTAGCACAAGGAATATAGTCAATAATATTGTAATAACTATGTATGATGTCAGATAGGTCCTAGATTTGTTGGGGTGATAGATGGGAGTAGATTAGGAGGGCAAGGTGAAAAAGGTGAAGGGATTAAGATGTAGAAACTGGTAGCTACAAGTAGTCATGGGGAGGTAAAGTATAGAGAATACAGTCAATAATATGGTAATAACTATGTATAGTGCCAGGTGAGTACTAGACTAGTCAGGGGAATCATTTCTTAAATTATACAAATGTGTAACCACTATGTTGTATACCTTAAATTGAATGTCAATTGTAATTGAAAAAAAAAAAAAGGGTAAAAAAGTGAATAAGAGTTTCAAATTTCCAAGTGTAAACAAATAAGTCATGGGATGTAAGGTACAGTATAGGGAATATAGTCAATAATATTGTGATAATATGGTACAATGTCACATGGTTGCTGGATTTACATAGTGATTACTTCTTTAGGTATATAAATATTGAATAACTCACTCAAATTTACCATTTATCATAATACCAATCTCCTCACCAGAGCAATTGGTTCAAGGATGAGTAACACAAGCCCAGACTCAATGGTCATAGAGATTTCTTTTTGGGGTTTTGCACGTGACTCAAGAATTTTAAACATTTTCAGAAGAGGAGCGCTCTTTTTATGTACTGTGAAGTATAAACTCATGGGTGGCCTGGGACCTTTGAGGCCATTTTGCCCTCATGAGAGAAGCAGCGCAACAACACAAGGGAACACAGAACTGAAAGAACCGAGAGAAATCAAACAGCAACACTGAAACAAGCCATGCTTGAAAAAAACCTATTTAACAACTTTATAAGAGCAAATATATCCTCCTTTATTTTTTGAAACTACTGCATAATATTTGCAACCCAAATTATTCTAACAGATATATCAGCCCGATGCTGCATTCAAGAAACACACCTAAAACAGAATGACAAAGAAGGTTTGAAAATAAAAGCATGTGGCAAAATTACATCAGCCAAATGTTTGTAAACAGAAAGTAGGAATGGCAGAAGCATAATCAGATAACAATTCAAGATCATCACCATGAAACACGGAAAAGACTTTAAGCATTTGATGTCTAAAAGTACAATTAATAAATTTCTGTGCACCAAAAGCTACAGCAGCAAAACATGTAAGCCAGAACTCGGACAAAAACAGATATCACCATCATAAAAATCACAGTCATTGTGTAAAATTTGCATCAGAATTTGATGGATCAAGCAGATACAAATAAATAAAGATATAGAGATATAGATAATGTAAAAAAAGACAATGTAAAAAATTAATACTCTCTGTCTATTCTTCACCAAAAAAGAAATTAGAATATTACATAGGACCTACCACTAGAAAGCGTGTAGGCCCACTTAGTTTTACTGAAAAGTTTAAACTTCAAAATAACAAACGAAAGTTTCAGATGGTATTCCTCACTACATCAACTCTTACAATACAACTTAGGACCTGAATATATTCTGAAAAATTTAATAGATGCTTTGGTTTCTGAAGTATTGCTACTCACCCTCCAAACCTTAAAAACCAAACATGATCGTATTTTGGTATCTCTATCTGAACTTTTGCTTTCTGAACTCAGGCTCAAAAAGATTTGAATGTTGAGGGAATATTTGTAATTCCTACTTTATCTATTTTATTCAAAATATTTTAGACCCCCAAAGATGATTGAAAACTACCAAGATGGTTTATTAAACTAACACAAGTATACCCAAACTTAATAATTTAAAAAAGAAAAAAAAAATAATGTACTTATAAAAGTAAATGTTCTCAATAAAATATTAGCCTATTAAACATAGCATGATCATGTAGATACATTTCAAAAACTATAATTGTTATAGTGACAATTCAAAGGAAACATTGTATCTATAATGGTAGAAATATAGATTTTATATAAATGTATCCCAAAAAAATTCTTAACAAAAACTTTAAATAAAATACAAATACATTATCATCTTTCATTTATCTAAATATTCTCATTCTTAATTTTGTTTCTTATTCTTATATTTCTTTTAAGAAATCTACCTAAATATATTAAAGAACTTTTAATAAAAACAGCAAAAATTTTTTTAGATGGTAATATTTTTAAGCTACTGCCATTAACATCAGAATCAAATTAGGTATTCTTTTTATCACCATTATTTTTCAATATCATTTCAGATGATCTGAATAATGCAATAAGGCAAGAAAAATAATTTAATAGTATATATATTATATATGTTATACATTATATCTAGTATACATATTATATATTATATCTAATATATATATATATATATATATATATATATATATAAAACTATCTATTAAGACTAATAGGGAAACTTAGCAAGGCATCAAAATACAAGAGAAGTGTTGACAAACTAATAGCTTTTTTTATATTAGTATCACAGTTAGAAATGGACATATGTAATTATCCCATACACAGTATAGATAGAGTATAAAATATCTAGAAATATATTTAACAAGAAAAGGACACATGGGAAAAATATGTAAAGAAGATGTGAATGGATGTAAAATACAATTTTTCTAGATAGAAAGTTTTAACATTACAAAATGTTAATCTTTCCAGGTAAGAACATAAATTTAATATAATTACAATTAGTTATTTCCAAAGGTTTTCTTTAAACCTTGTATATATTAAATATTTTATAATATAAAATTTTAGGATGCAATAGAAAAAAAATTTCCTGAATATGAATTTAAAAAATGCCCACTAAAATGTCTAATTACTATGTTGTACATCTGAAACTAATATAATATTGTACCTCAACTGTAACTGAAAAATAAAAATGAAAGTTTTAAATGCCCCCTAAGCACCATAAATAATTTAATAGAACTCACACTCCCATCTATAAGATACAAGAAGGCCTGGTCTACCACGTCCTCACCAGCATAAAATGAACAGCTATAAATAATAATACAGTGAACACCCATCCCTCACCTAAAAAAAATAAATCAATCAAACATAACCAACACAGCTAAAAACTGTGTATACATTTTAGATTCCATTCCCCAATCCCTTGATCTAGCCACTCTCTTGAATTAGGAGTTTATCATTCTCATCCATTGCTTTGTATTTTCACAATGTTATACATATAGAAATGTTTATGTTTTTAAGCTTTATATAAATAATATAAACCTACATGCATTCCTCTGCTCTTGCGTTGTTTTGGAAAACAGTATGTTTAGATGTTGATGCTTTATTTAGCTCCAGCTCGTTCTAGTTTTTCATCTTGCAGTACACAATTCATCCCTGTGTTGGGTTTCCATTTATCTACAAGCTCCCAGTTAATTTCTTTCATTGCTTTGTATTTTTTCACTTCATTGTGTGTGGTTTTTTTCTCATGCCTATCCTCCATATCTCTGATTTTTTTTTTCAGTATTGATTCTGCTCCTCTCAACTTCTCAAGCAGTTTGCATTACAAAACTGATCATATTTTCCCCTTTAATGTCATTCTTAAGCACGCCAGCTCTCCTTTGCATTCACCATGTTAATTCCTTTGAGACGACAGAGGAAATACAGTCTATTGGTTTTATTTCCTGAAGTAATTATTATTCTAATATGTTTTATGTAGCACTTTTCTTTTATATGTCACATGTCTTATTCGTTCTTTTTTTAATGATTTATAAGGAAGTCCATTTTTCCTGCTTCTTACTCCACTTTTACTCCACAATTGCATGTGGTGCTAATATTTGCCCACTAGCATTGGTGAATTATCATGATAGTGTTTCGATGTTTACCTGGTCCCCTTGAATTGTCCCTTCGGACTCCGCCTGGAAATCTGAACATTTGAAAGACTATAATATGGTTCCTGTCAGAACACTGAGGAGGAGAGAGGAGGTAAAGAAAGAAGACATAGGTGGTAAGTAATTAAAAGAATGTTTGTGTTGCCTATAGGCATTTTTCCAACAAATGCCTTCATCCTTACCCCAACCAACTCCATTGCTTTTCTCAGTAGACATTTGACTCTCAGGTGCTCCTCTCTCCCCACTTCTGATTTTCTTCCATCTTGTCCTTTTTTAAGATGAAGAATACTGCCCTTGGTTAGAAGGTCCCTCCCTCTTCCCTTCCAGCTCCCCTGCAGGGTGGAAGTATGCTCAGAGTAGGAATCCATGTCTCCAATCTTCATCTCTGTGAGAATTGTTAGATAGGCCTGGAAAACCCTAGAATTTATTTCCCAATAACTGCACCATTTGAAATGGGGCTAGATCTCTGTTAACTCTGTGTCTCTGCTGAAATTGTCATTATTTAACTAGCAGATCTTCAAAGTCTGTAGAACAAGGCAGTGGCTATTCCCTAGTTGATGGAGCATTGATATAAACATGAAGTTTTCATGAGGAATAAGGGAATTGTGTCTCTAATGTGAATTTGAATTACTCTGGGATCTTGTTAAAATTGCAGAGGTGGGGCCTGAGAATCTGTATTCCTAATAAGCTCCCAGATGACGAAGGTGCTGCTGGCTGCAAACCACACTTTGATTAAAAAGGCTGTGCCTTGGTCAGAGTTCTCCAGAAGAAAAGAACCAGAACCAGTAGGATATATATCTACAGAGAGATTTATTATGAGGAATTGAGTCATGCGAGTATGGAGGCTGAGAAGTCCCATGATCTGTGGCCTGCAAGCTGGAGAACAGGAAAGCCAGGGGTACAGTTCAAAGGCCTGAGAGCCAGAGAGCTGACGGTGGAGATTCCAGTCTCAGTCTCAAGGTCTGAGAACCAGGAACACAGAGAGCAGAAGACTGACATCTTAGCTCAAACAATTAGCAGGATGAGAGCCCAACCCTCCTCAGCATTTTTGTTCTACTTCAGGTCCTCCATGGCTTGGATGAGGCCCACCCACAGTGGAGAGGGCCATCTGCTTTATTCAGTCCATCTATTCAAATGCTAATCTCTTCCAGAATCACCCTCATGGGCACACCCAGAAATAAAGTCTAACCAGCTATCTGGGCGTCCCATGGTCCAAATTGACACATAAAATTAACCATCACAGGTTGTAATCATGCAGCATACAAAGCAAGAAGGCACTGCATGGCTGGCTGAAAAATTAAAAATAATAGCTAATATTTATTAAAATGTGACAACATCCTAACCACACCACTAGATGCTCAGCAGGGATTATCTCATTTAATTCTCACTATGACCTTGTGAGGTAGGTACTATATATTATTTCCATTTAATAGAGGAGGAAATTGGGACACTGAGGGCTTGGGTAACTTGAGATTAAATATCTAGCAAGTGACAGAATTGAGCTACCCAACTCCACAACCTCAACTTGAAACATCATCTGATATAAACCTGGGGCCATCTGTTACTCTGCTATATACAGAAAGCCAGGGTCTCACCATGCTTTCACAGCAAGTAGGTTTTTGCTTAATGAAACAGGTGGGATGCTGAGGAAGGTGGCCTGGGTGTTTCCTCTGAAGTGTAAAACAGTACTGGTGCTTCCTACAAGGTCCAAGTTTAGAGAGAAGTGAATGTAGCTTTACCGAGGAAAGGAAAGTGATAAACACCAGGAAGAATACTGAGCGGAGAAACTAAGGGAAATGGGTGAAAAAAGAAAAAACAGAACTTGGAATCTTTACACATCAATGTAGAGAAGGGAGAACTAACGCCTAGCAGAATCTTGTAATCCTTAGAAAGCCCCACAAAAGTTGTGTGTTTGTTATTAAGTCAAAAGGATAAAGGGAACTTAGAAATGCTTTCCTCATATTTCCATGGGCCAAGTACTAATCCTTGAAGATTCAGGCCCCAATGAAGCTTTCCAACCAACCCCCAACCATCACCACAGTTAAGGTTTCGTCTATGTTCCAAAGTCCTTTGTGCATAACTCAGAGTGCAAAACGTACTCTCATTTGTTTGTTTATTTAGTTGTCTCCCTTGCTAGATTGTTGGGGCTTTTTTTGTTGTTGTTGTTGTTGTTGTTGTTGTTTTTACTACAAGGTCTTGGTTTATAGACATACCTTGAATACACTGGAATCCTCTATTCACTGAACTTCAGCTTTACAATTTTGACAGGGTTCCTTTTTCATTACTGGCATCCCTAAACCCATCACCGTTCGTATATATGCCACTTTTCTTCTGAAGCTTTTCCTAAATTACACATATCACTCTACACCTTTATCACGACACAAAATATTCTGGTTTATTGTTAAGATTTTGTAAAGCTCTTTTCTGCATTACCTTATAGACTCCTGGTGGTTATGAAGACTCATATGTCTTCATGACCTTTGAATTCTCACTAGAGCGGCTGACGCTCATAAAATCAGATACTGAATACAGATTTTAAAGGAAAAGAAAGGAAGAAAGTTTTCGGCACAGTGTGCCTGGATTGGCTAAAATGGACTCCACAACAGCTTAAAATAAAGTTTAAACACCTCAAAACCCCTCCGAAGAGATCTTTCAGATCCTTTCATATATAGGATCTTCCCAGAGCCCAACTTCTTTTTTCTAACTGAACATATCACTCAAGAACGAGCAGTTTTCTCCTTGTTCTTTGGAAAGTTATCAAGCACGTGTTTTTAATATAGAAGAGGGAGGATACCAGGAGATAGATTTACCTTTGAACTAAAATCAAAATAAAAACAATCACTGAATGAAAAAAGTCACTGAAATGAAAAACAATCACTGAAAAAAAAACAATCACTGAATGAAAAAAAAAATTAAGAAACAAAGGATTCAGAAATTCAGAAAGAAATTTAAGAAACAAAAACAGATTAAATTCTGTTTGTCTATTTTGTTTTAGAAGATCAGACTTCACCTGCTGTGGTACCATACCTGGAGACTGAGTAAAAGGAGAGCTGGTGAGGGGGGATCACTGATTTATTCTCAAGTGAATTCCATGGGCCATGCACGTGCCCTTTGAGAAGACCAAGAAAAGTGTGGTTACTTGCACTCTTCTGTTACGGGATAAGGAAAAAGCTTTTGTGGTTTCCTTCTTTTCTCCAGTACCAATTGTATTTTAATTTTCTACAAATTCTCTACAAGTTTCTGTCTTAAAACAATAAGATGGTAAGGGAGGGTGGAGGAGGTGGGTGGGACCTTTGCGCTATACAGAACCCAGAAAGCCATGACAATTAAAGAGGAAAAATGTGGATTCTATAAAAAATTCATAGCAATTGTGCTCAAGATAAATTTATTTCTTTAGCCTCTAAAATAATAACTGTCAGCAAGAAATAACTTGTAGCTGAATTTACAAAGTAAACATAAAGCATTATTGAAACTTTAGGTTCTCAATGCTCTGTTGGCATCTCCTTTTCACTTAGATGATTTATTTTGTTCATTGTTATGGTTTGTTTGTTTTTTAATCAAGACAACACAGAAATTCAGTTCTTAGACTAGGTTCTGAGAATCCAAAATCTTAACAGCAAAACAAACACAACAAAAACAGAACAAAAAATACTTCTAACAACTCAAAATATTTCATGAGTGCATACTCAGAAAATAGTCTCCATTCAACCAGAGTTTGGGAAACTGACACAGACAGGCAAAATGAATTCACAACTTGCTGCCAGTTTTTTGAGTTGTTTGTTTAACCGAATTCTTACAATAGAAAGATGTTTTGATTATCTTATCACCATAGGACAAAGGATTTTAATATGTTTTATTTCAATCAATCAAAGTTATTCCAACTTAGACTCATGTATTCTTCCTCACTCATCCTCCTAGATGCAGGAAAAAGAATTTTACCCATCTCAGGTAAAGGCCTTACAACAGAGAAAACACCAAACAAAATACCACTCTCCCCCCAAAATCACCTTGTATTTATCGCCTTATATTTACATGCTGTGTATTCATTTTCCATTCCCCCCACTAAGTTGTCCCCATGGAGAATTTCTCAGCACCAGGTTCCCAAGAAAAATATCCTGAGAGCTTTGCTGAATTATTTTCACATTTAGCATCTTTTGGCCATTAAGCATCACTCTCAGAGAAAGGTGCAGCAGCTTCACCAGTAATCAGCTTTCTGGTGCAGGGAGAAAGGACATTTAAGTGCTTGGGGGGAAGGGAGGGCCAGGCGGGAAGGAGGGAGGGCGGGAGGTGGAGAGAGGGGGGCGGAGAGGGAAAGACAGAAAATGCTGTTTATCCTCAGATAAAAAACAGAGAGGACATTGAGAAGGCATCTAAAAAGAAAATCGTAAGCAAGTCAACACTCAAGAGAGATAAACAACAGATATGAAACAAGCTGATGTGTAAATGGCAGAGTCTTACGTACTTCCTAAACACAAAGTTTTGTAGCTGTTCCTGGAGTAGGAATACAGTGGTTCCTCCTTATCTACCCCTAGTGGAAGCCTGAAATCGCGCTTAGTATTGAACTCTATACATACGTTTTTCTCCTATAATGAAATTTAATTTATAAGTTAGGCACATTAAGAGATCAACAATAACAAATAATAAAATAGAACAATATAATATATTGTAGTAAAAGTTATGTAAATGTGGTCTCTCTCTCTTTCTCTCTCTCTCTCTCTCTCAAAATATCTTATTGTACTATACTCACCTTTTCACTTAAACGAAGCATTTTACGGCTCCTCTTTGGCATACCCAAATTGCCAGCATCACTGCTCTTGCGCTTTGGGGTGATTATTAAATAAAATAAGGGTGACCTGAACACTGTAATATGGCAACAGTCGATCTGTTAACCTGACGACCGTGCGTGACAAAGAGCAGGAGCTTCTACAACATGGAGACTCTGGACAAAGGGGATGATTCTCATGGGGTGGGGGAGACTCTGGAGGTTTCATCACTCCTGAGAACAGCAAGCAACTTGAAGCTTGTGAATTGTGTATTTCTGGAATTTTCCATTTAATATTTTCAGATTCCGGTTGACTGGGGATAACTGGAACCGCAGAAAGCAAAACTGCGGACAAGGGGGTACCACTGCACACACATGCTCTCCTCAAAGAGCACAGTACAATTGTAAAATCAGCCAACGTTTACTGAGTGGTTATTCCTGTACTGGGTCCTATAAAATCCCTCACAGCTATCTCATTTAGCATCCCCAATACCCTCTGACATGGAAAACCTCATCCCAAACCCACAGGGCCTTCTGTACTTCTGCAATTCAACATTTTTCAGATTTTAGAAAGTCAACATGGAGCATATGCCACACCATAGGACTCCCTTCCATGGGGGCTGGAACTCAACCATGTTATCTTTCCCACAGCAAAATGTGTGGACAGATACACAGTAGGAAGAAGACTACTTCTCTTCAGGTCAGGTCAGGTTTTACTGCCAAAAAGTGTTTTGGTCAAACCAAGATTTACAAAAACAAAAACAGAGACAAAAACAAAACACTTGTTTTCAGAGGTTGAATTTTCGAAATCAAAATTGGAAGTATTATCAACTCCATTTTACAGGTAAAGAAACAGGGACTAGAAGAAGCTCAAGCTCCTTGCTTCTTGGGCCCAGCAGCAGTGCTTGGGCCGGATTCAACCAGGAAATCTCAGTTCTAGAGCCTGTGCCTAAAACCCCACTATCCTGCTCCTCAGGCTTTCTTTGGGTGTCTAAGTAAATACAGATGTGTCTGAAGTCTTTTTGCCTCTCCTGAAGACTTAAGCTGTCCTTTCTGTTCATTGCTTGTCTTTCTCTGCAACCTCACCTAGAAAATGAGTGTAGAAAGAAAAGGGAAAACATTCTCCTCCTTTGGTGATAGTAAAGAAAGCATCAACCTTCACTCTTTATTCTCTTAGGAATTGGAGTTTTGCTCCCAAGAGACAAAGTTGAGAAGGGAAGGGAGGGGAGAGTGGAGGAGAGAGGAGAGTGGAGGGAGGAAGAGAGAAGAAGGGGAGAGGAGGGAGGGAAGGGGAGGAGCAGGGATGGTGGGGGGCAGGAAGGGGAAAGGAGAAAGGACCTGGGTCCTGGGATCCAGAAATGACCAAAGCATTTTTAAAATCCTAATAATTCAAGATGTCTATGTTGTTGCACTGTGAGTCTCTTTATCTTCTCACACCTTTAGTAAAGGAACTGCACAAACAGGTGCCTCCTGTTTGCTTGGAGTGAACGCTTGCCACACTGAGGAGGCCATTTTGATTAGCTTTATCAGAATTTTAATTATTGCCTAACACCAAGTGTTATATCAAATGACTCAGTTTAAAAATAAGTTTGTCTGACCACACATTTAGATGTTTTTATTTTATTCTACACAACTAGGGTGTTTTCCTGTCTAAATTGACAAGTTCAGCATGAGTAGGTGGAAGGAAGAAAAACAAAGGGATACTTATTCAGAAATGAAGACAGGACTTCTCTCTTGAAAACAGGGCAAAAACTCACCTTGTACAGCCAGAGAATGAGAGCCAGCATTTTGCTAGCAGAATGAACTTTAATCCGCACAGATGAATCTGAGAAATCTTCTGGGAGAGATGCCATTGGTTCTTGCAATCAATATCATTAGCAGTCGCAAGGCTGCAATTATTATCTGTATCCATGATACTGAGTTTCAGATTAACATGGGTATTTTACTAGTGTTCCCAAATTTAACACTAGGAATTTGGGGCTGTGGTCCTGTCATTAGGCAAACACACACACACACACACACACACACACACCTGAGATAATTAGACAGTGTAGATTGGTCAGCATTTACAAGAATAAGTTTGGGGGTTGAAGCAGCTACTTAAATGACCCATACAAAGGTCCCATGATACCTTTGGTAAATGTTTGCTTTGGGTAAAAGGCCTAGTTCTGCATAAAATTCTACATAATATCACTATTGCTTTTCAAAGTGTATTTTCCCTTTTTTTCATCTTTCCCCTTTCCCCACCATCCCATCCCACCATTTTTTAGTCAAATGACCAGAATTATCTGGTTAATATTTGGAAGCTTTGAAAGGGATCCTTTTGTCAAACCAGAAGAAACCTGGATTTCTGCTTCCTTTTTAGCTTTGCTTGGACTTCTCAGATGAGGGAGACTTATATCTGATTTGGACTCAACCTTGAAATGCCAAAAGTACTCATCCAATTTTTATACAATAAAACAAAGACAACCTAGACTGGATGGATAGAGCACGTTTCGGACTGTTTGGGAGGAGGTCTTCTTATTTGTTGGGCTGGGAGCATGGCTGGGGCAGAATTCATGGTGAAATGTGTTTGAGGAAGTATGTATTCATTCATCCTTAATAAGGCAAATGGAACCAGGGAAATATCCATTTTTATATCCTAACATCAGGGACTTCCTGTAACTCAAGACTAGGGTCAGACACCTGCCAGCATGTTCAAAAGAGTCAGTATTCCGTGATTTTTGAGTGACTGTATGATGAAGGTGGCGTACCTGTGCTTTGATCTCGTCTCCTACATGCATGGCAGGGGCTCTAAATGATAACAAGTCCCTGTACTTTAATCTCAGGTTCTGCAAGCAACACGCATTTTGGATAACTAAATTTTCCGGTTATCTAAATGTTAGCAAGAAAACCCTTTATGTTTCCCACGTCTGCCGCGTAGCTTGCCTAGCTATGTAAGATACTGAGCACCTTTCTGTGCCTGTATGATTGCGCTGAACAGCAATCCTCATCTCATATGTATCATAGATATAAAGTTTACAGAAAATCAGACCTTTTTTAATTATAAAAAATGGAGGTCTTCTTGTCAGCCTGTTTATTAGGATCTGTAATTCTCTCTAAAATGGAAAGGATAAAAAAAAAAATGCAACTGGGTATTTTAGTAATCAAAGTTATGCTGAATCCTGAGGCATGCAATACCCAGAAAAGTAAGTAAAAAGTGGTCGGAAAACTGCCATAAACCACGTTAGTTGACATTATAATAGTGTCTAAGAATGCCAAATTACAATTATGTATTTGGGGAGAAATGAGCCTGGCAGGATTTTGGAAATCACTCAATTATTTGAATGGAATGTTCTTTTCCCTGATATCTCCTTGGCTGTTTTCTCTGGTCTCCTTCAAGTTTCTGCTCAAATATCACCTTATCAGTGAGGCCTTCCCAGATTGTTTTACTTAAAATAGCAACAGGCCCTTGCACCCCCAGCACTCTCTATCACCCTTTTGTGCTAGGCCCTCAGGGTCGTACAACCGCTGCAATGTTCACAGCACCCACCCCTCTGACATGTCATCCATTTCACTGACTTGTTTACCTCCTCCTCAAAGGGTAGGGATTTTGTCTGGTTCACTACTGTATCTCCAGTGCCCCGAACAATGCTGGGCACATAATAGGTGCTCAGTAAATATTTATGAATGAACACATTGACTAATTTTAGCATATTCTAAATCTCTGGTCTAAGAGGTCCTGACTTCAAGGTCTTCCTATCTAGCGGGAAAATCAGACATGAATGCAAACATTACAGCACAATGGGATCAGAAGGAAGTGCACCGAGATATGCTATTGGTTAGGAGCTGGTGCTTGACCTCAGATAAACCTGCATTCTAGCCTTCAGTCTCTGACCTTGACCTTGGGGAAGTCACAGTATGACATCACGGTTCCACCAGACCTTCACATCAGAGATTATAGGAACAAATGTCTACTCTTACTGACTTATAATGAGGAGTCAGTGAAGGGGTGCACATAAGCACTTAACAATCAGGAGGTCTACAGAAGTGCCTGCAGCAGCAGGTCAGATTTTTACAGAGGCAAAGAGCAGAGCACGGGGTCTAAATCAGTGTGGTGCTCCTGAAAAGGCTTGCCAGTAAGAGGACTGAAGTAAGAATAGAGGAAAAATCATCCTTCACAAGCATACAATAAAATGGCATATTGAATTTTCCTGTGCTTAATGCATGAAACTTCTTTTCAAAACTGAGAAATGAATTTACTAGTAATATGATTATGTCATCAGAGTAGGGGCTTCTCCAATTCAAAACGGGTTACTGATAAGTCTCTCCTCTAACCGAATCTGGCTTTAACCTTTCAGACATCTTCACTGAATTGCCATTCTTTCTAAAATAAAGCATATTGGGGGGGGGGGGGGGAGTCCAACTGGTACTGAAGGAGGACGTATATCTAAGCCACTCACCATTGTCACCATTACAACCCACCACTACTTTGGCAGCAGATGCTTTGCTAAGCAGAACACACTGTCCTTTTCAGGAAAAACACCGTTAATTCAAGATCTGATTCCAGAGCAGGTTCCAAATCAAAACACTAAATCTCCAGGAAAAAGGAGCCAGCCCCCTTTTCACACACTGGTGAATTATCTCCTTTCCCTATCTCACAACAGACCCCAAACTCATTAGCAATCTCTTTAGGACATGTCTTCCCATCCCTGCACTCAAAACTCTTTAAAGACAGTGACACACAGCTCTTGAGTGTAATCAATTTCACAACTAATTGTGCTGTAACTTACGTCAATAGTCTAACTGCTCTTTGGCAATTGGAGTTGAGAATTTTGAGATAGAAGGAATTGCTCAAGGCTAGGACTCGCTCTATATAGGTTTAAAAAAATCTACTCTTATCTGCAAAATCTACTGTACAGTGACAGAATCAGACTAAAACAAAAGGGGGGCATTATGTAAATTTGGCGTTATCACACTCTTATTCAGCTGATCAAGATTCTGAAGTCCTGACCTAATAATAAACACCAGGCAATCCTTAGTAAGCTTGTGACTCAGTGACAGGGATGTGACTCAAGTTTTACTCCTCACTTTGAAAGATTAAAAAGCCAGACCAAACTGGCAGGGATATTCTATATTAGTAACCACTAAAGCATAACTAGTCGAAAGGCAACAGTTTCTTCTGGCGACAATTTGTTTCATGTTTAAAGTAATCACTACCGCATGTTTAGGAAGCAAAAATAAAGTCAGAAAAGGAGAGAGAAAACAGCTCATTTTTAATTTGAGGCCTGGCTCCATAACCATACTACTTAACCAAATTGTAACTGCCCCAAAAGGGACTTTTCTGGGGTGGCAGAAATGTTCTCCTTCTTGATTAACTGAAAAATTAATTGAACTCTATGCATTTAACTGTATAAAATTTTTACATCAATTTAAAGAAAAAAAAATGTAAGTGTCCCACACCTTGTAAGTTATGTCCAGGTGGTACTTACATGCAAAATGTAAACTTAGAATGAAACCATTTTTTAAAAATTCTATTTAGATAAACACTTATTGCAAAAATGACAAGTGCTATAACAACAAAATGTGGAAAATACTCAAGATGTGGTTGAACTGTGCTGTTTCCTACACCATGAAAGTGCCTCTAATCTAGAAGCTCACACTAAAACCCCAACTTTCCATGCTAAACCTTTAAAACATGAAAGTAATTAATGTCTGTACCGAAACAAATCATAACAACAAAGCTGTTCAAAGAAAAACAAAACTCTGAGTGACTATTTGGGTTCTTTTTGGACGAGATAAGACACGCGCTCTAGGATGGAGACACACTGCTGGTTGCCAAGCCCTTTATATTCAAAGATAATACTCTTAACGTGGCTGGTAAAAGTGAGATGACCATGTTCTGGCTGACGTGTAGTCTGGGTTTAATTATTAACAGCACCCTGTTTTATTCTCAAGAGTCACACAGTTTGGATGATAAACTTAGTGAACAAATTATACGGTCATTCTGCCAGTAAAGCCCCATATGATGTGGCCTCACTTCCCTAATTCCTCTCACTCCGGTCACCCTGGTCTTCCTTCAGTCTCTCCCATGCACTGTACACTCGTGAGCTGGACTTGTACACACTCGTCCCTCTTCCCGCCTTCTTCACTTACATCCCTACTCACCCTTCGGGTCTCAGCTCGTGTCCCTGCCTCTGGGAAGCTTCCGTAGGTAGTCCATCTGTTACAGATCTCAGGACACCACTTCATCCCTTTCCTTAGTATGTCTCAGGTCCAGAATTTACATTGGTTGGTAACTTTCTCTCTGCCACTCGGCTCTAAGCCCCTCGAAGGCAGAAAGTGACTGTTTTTGTAATCTCAGTGCTTAGCACAGTACTTGGCACACAGAAAGACTCAATATGCATTTGTTAGGTGACTGCTAGAAACAGGACTAAACATCCATCGTATTTTAACCATTAGAAAAGATCCCAGAAGACTTTTCAAGGACAGGGTAATGGAGGGAAAGCAAGAATCCGGGACTTAGGGGAAGAGAGCTGGTATTTAATGTTGCAGTATTACGTACATAAGCGCTCCGTCTCTAATTCTACAACCAAAAGTACTATCTCAAGGGACAACTGTTCTGACAACACTGGCCACCTAAACCTTGTTTTAATTAGTTCCAAACTCTTATTCTTACATCACAGTCTTAAAACATCATAGGAACACACCGACTAATTTGTAAGGGCACTCACACCACCAAGCAGGGAGGTAACCACACAAGGCTTTAAGATGCAAGACCTCTGGAAGGGTCAAAGGAATCTTGCCTCTGAGTCTCTTGAGGTTCTTTTTAAGAACGAGGCCCTTTGTTTCCTGTACTGTGCTAGCTGAGTACCTACTTCATGGAGGTATGCAGTAACGCTATACAACGCAGCAGCAGGCTATTCGGTGAAGAGATCGTCACATTAGAGAAAGGAACTTGGGTTTAAACTAAAAAGAACCTGTGGTCACTGATTCATTTCTGACTGCCTAGAAGAAATCAATTACATTATTAGTGATTCAAGCATAGGTTGCATCAGGTTACATCACAAGAAGAAACTCAAACCCAAACTGATAACTAATGAAAAGGCTGCTTTTCTTTGCAGTGAAGGAAGTACTCACACCACTCTAGATTAAGAGATTGAGAACCACTGAGTTCTGTTCGAAAACCACTGTTTGAAGATCTCTTGCAGAAGTATGGCCAAATACACACAGCTCCAAGGGCCACAAACCCTGGGAAAAGTCAACTTACTTTACATAGCAGAGTTGTTGTGAGGATTAAACGAGATAATGGATGCAAATGTGCATTGTAGGGGCTGCACTGCTGCACACAACTGGTAGCGTCCCTCCATCTCTCAACTTAAGGTGTCTACAATATAGACAAAAGATCTGAAGGATTCCTTCTTTTTCTCCTTTACTGAGAAAATAGCTCTGAAAACCACAACGTTAAGGTCGCAGTTCAGGAAAGTGTAAAATAATTATGCAAGGCCTGGGTTATCTATTTCCACCCTCAAAAGGGGGGTGGGGAAGCAGTTCGTTCTCCTTCCTCTGTTATTTCAAAAACACAAGTACAGTTCTTGTAGCTATTAGCAAAAGCTGACTTTCAAAAAAATTCCAAATACAATCACAGTAATATCATCCATCAAATTAAAATCAAGAAACCAAGAACACAATCTGCTATATTTAATTTGCCTCCATGATACTGAATTTGCAATTTCCAAGAATCCAACCATTCATTGATACATCTTTTCATGTTTGATCTTGACAACAGACTTGTTTTTATCCCGTTTAACATATAGGGTGATGGGTTCAGAGAGGCTAAGCAACTTGTCCGAGCTCACAAGCGGGTAGCTGGTACAGGCCTGGCTTCCAACTCATTCTTCTGAGTCCAAGGCTAGTATTTCTTTATATTAAATCCCAACTGCCTCCTAAATAAAGCCTCATTTTAAGACAGTTCTGTGCCTAAGTGGACATGGGAAGTGAAAGGGTTTCAAGGATGAAAGTGACCAAAGATGGCCAACTAGCAATGAGAAGTTAAAACATGCATGGTCCAACAATGTGAAATGGATAGACCTTGGCTCCTGGGTCAGAAAGGCCTGAATTCAAGTTATGTTATTAGCTATTTACTACCTATTTGGCTGTGGAGCGAATTAAACTCCCTAAGCCTCAATTTTCTATCCATAAAATAAAGATTAAAAAATACTGACCTACCTACCTGCCAACCTCACCCAGTTGTTGCAAGGTCAAATAAGAATATATATGGGTAACTTGAAGACTCACCGTGCAATTTATAGGAAATACAACTCCATTTACTCTACTGACGTGAGGGGACAAAGCTACCATAAACCAAGACTGGAAAATGCATTCAATCCTGTTGATCGTGCAACTGTCAAATCTTATCATTTTAGGTTTATGCCCAGTTAGAGAATCTGCTCAAATAAAGTTCAATTTGTTAGTCATCTTTCCTTCCTAAAAATTTAGAGATTCCTCTGAACAAGAGGAAAAAGATACTGGGGACTTCTGGTTAAACCATAGTTGCTAAAACAAATTTAATCACTGATGTACAACTACGCTAACTTAGCTTTTACAACCACGCAAATAAATGAAATTACAAAAGCCCTAACATTTAAAAATAAAATTTCTAAAAAAATAAAATATGAATTTCAACACACAGCAATACATAATTTAATATATATAAGAGCATGTGGACTTTGAATTGACATAACACTTAATTTGGGGTACCTGTTGGCTGTAAAGATGTCTTATTTTACAAATAATGACTTAAGCAGATAAGCTAAAATTAGACAAGACAACCCTCTTTAGATTGCTACAGCAGCTTCTCATTTTAAGACTTATCACGTTAAGGATATAATAACCATGAGTTATCTTTGGGAGAGTAAACACTCATCTACTTTAGTGATAATCTAGAGAAATAGTCTGTAAACATTTTTTGTCACGCTCCCCTATCAATACAAATTTTAGCGTACCCCCAATATATGTATATTTGTTTATAAAACATACCATACACACATGAAAACACATGCAAAAATAGTTTAAAAGAATAACATAAAATAGCTTCGGATAGCTTATCTAGAGAATTTAAAACAAATATACCCACATGGGAGAGCTTGTCTTCTATCAAGGTTACAATTTGAAATAATTAGTGTTTGATGTAACATTCTGCAAACATAAGAACGCAGTTAACTCTACTGTTTTTTCCTGCCTGGTGCGCTCTATTGTAATGTCAGGTGTCTGGCCTAGGGTTAATCATCTTTCTATCATCAGAACTGGGGTCACAAATGGCCTTCACAAACTTAAAAGTTCAAGGAACGAGGCTATAATCACCATGTGGTTTATAACAGCTTAAAAAATATTCTCCCTTTATAAAATACAGAGACAAAGGCAACAGCACAGTACGTTAGTTTAAAAACACCTTTAGGAGTATTCTGTGTTCATGTTCCCATCCACTCCTCCCCCAAAGCCATTTCCACCGAGTGTGGGCCATAAACCTTACTAGCACTTTGACCCTAAGCATGTTCACAAACCAACTCAGTGCCCACTTTGTCCCAGATTCATGAATTACAGAATCCCTACAGTAGTATTATTCAAACTCTCTGCCAAGACTATGCTGCACAAACCTCTCTTCATAAACATCTATGACCACAGCAAATGCATTTTTATTACCAAGCCTTTAAATTCCTGCATCTCAGCTGTGTTGCCCACTTTTCATTTCTCCCCATCCCTTTCCTTTTTATCTGACCCTAGACTCGAATCACTTCTTCCTTCACTATTACTCTTTAAAATTATACAGAAGTCACAAAAGATAACTGCATCATCAACACTAGAATGGAAAATATTATGAAAAGACTCATGGAAGTCAGGTATTGAAGCACAGAGTATTCCTTGTTATTCAATCAACTATAAGATGACAAAAAGCATTCAAAAAAAATGTGAGAATCCTATGATTGCAAGCTTTATCATTTTTCCATTCCTGTTGGACACACTGAATGATGCCAAAAGAAACTGGTAAACCAAGTTAAAACTGCAGTCAAAAAAGCGGGTGTCAATTATACTCCACAAATTGTGGAGGAAATGGTGCCAATCCTTACAATATAATCTCAGGCTTACTTGTTTGGAAACAGCTCAAAAATTCGTAACATCTTGCTTAACTTTATGCTATTCTCAGAAAAAACGAAGACCTATAGAAATAACCAGAAGTTGTAACTCATAACATATAAATCCAACTGTCCCATTTGTATTCACGTAAATGACCTAAGGACTCAGGTAAGCTCAGTTTGGTTAGTAGTTCAGACTATTTCACTACAAAAGACTTTTTCATACTGTTATGTTCCAAACATGAAAAATAAACCTTTGTTTTATTTTGGCAGCAGCCATATACAAAAGTTCAACTGCAGAGACTGAGAGAGATGAGACTGAACTATCTGCAGTCCATATACCTTCAGATAAATAAGAAATCTATTGTTTCAGACAACCCAAAATATACTTGTTGAAGTCTCTTGTGTATAGATAAAACTATTGACAAATTCACCCCACATAGTTTATCAATAACATCTTATCACATGTGAAAGAGAGGTGCCAAGGGGAGAGGAAGTATCTTTAAACTTCAATATGCAAAATACTGTTTCAATTATATTTCTCTTCTGCAAAAAGGAGAGTATCACAAATGTTAAAACATTCAGAGGGAAAAGTCTAATAGTAGGTGTTTTTGTTCCTAAGATTGGAGGAAGCCTGAAAACCTTTAAACACAAGAATAGTCAGGAAGACTGCCTCCTTTTAACTTGAAGGCCAATTCCATGATCTGTAACACCGATACAAAACAAAATTACTTGCAATTTGTGAATCATAGTGACCTAAGGAAATCATTTGTGCAATAGTAACAGGAAGTAGTTTTATGGTGGCCTTTCCAGTCTATTATTACAGAAGTGTTGCAAATTAAGGGTAGACATGTGATTCCGTTCCAGGTTGCTGGGGAAACACACACTATTCCTGCATAAACTAGGGTAACACCTGCCATACAATCAATTCACTTTAGGACTTGCTTCAGCATTAGAGCAAGATCTAATACTTACATATGAAGAAAAGAAAATCATTTTACAACTATTGAAACTCAGAAAGTAACATTCCTAAACTTATTGCCAATAGCTAAATTCCTGGCATCAGTGGCAACTAGATTTTGAAAGCAGTCCTTTTTAAAAAATGGTTTCTAAGAAACTCTTTTTAACTCAGGCAGCGTTAACAGCCTTTTGCATTTTGTTGCATAAATGACTACATGTACATCCCTGGCACAAACCTGCATGACCATAGGCACTCACATGTTTTTATCACAATAGCTAGGCAAAATATTCTCCAGAAGCGATGAAGAAATACCAAACAGCTACTGGACTGTAGACAATTGTCTGGGGAATTGTAAGATTGAAGTCACAGGAAACAGCTGGATGCTAGGTCTCAGTCTCAGACATGTTTGCAAGCCTTTGAAGAGGAACTGAACAGCTCCTTACATGAGACATCACCTGAATTCTAAAATGTTTTTAAGTTCTCTCCCCACCAAATTTAAAGTACTAAGAGTCTGATGTGAAGACCTTCAAAAACAATTCTCCATCCGAGAAAAGGTTTTATGACCAAAAAAGTCTGGACATCATCCTTATCTCGCCTTAGGTCCCTAAGATTTAGTGTGCAAAGCTTTATCAGTTACCTAGCTTCAAAGGAGTTACCAGATGAAATGCAGTTGGTATACAACAGTAGTCAGCCCTCGTGTGAGACCAGTGGAAAAACTATAGTACCAGTTGTTTCATTTAAGTTCAAGCTTGAAAAACTGAGGGCCTTTTCAGTGTGCTGTGGTTATTATTTCAAACTTCTAAGGATGAAGTACAGACACCATTTGTATTCTAAATGCCTGCATGTTTAGCTGTGTATTCCTGTGTAGCCTACAAAATCAGGATTTCTTACAGATAGATATAAATTTCCATTTATTTGGGATTACTAATTTCAAGTAACCTAGATTGTATTATTTCCAGTGTGAACATGTTTACATTTACACCAAAAAAAAAAAAAAAAGCCACTATATGGTAAATTACTTAACTGTATAAAGAAAAAGCATGTTATCCTCCACAACCAAAGAATTATCGAGTCTTTATCGTAAGGGGTAGTGGAATAATCTACACTCCAGCAATGCTCATTTATTTTTCATTTAAGTTCTTAGAATGTATTCTGAAACAAGTTTGAAAATGAGGAATTCAAAACTCAGCATTTCAACTTTTGAGAATAAAAATTTATAAACATACCTTTTGTTGAATTCCAGCTTAAGTGATTTTTTTAATGTAAATCTTGCAGCTGATGAAAAGCAAGAAGCAACCAATCTCTCTGCAGATTAGCCTGTTCTTTAAAGACTATGGGTCACCTGCCCCAGGACGTTGTAATTGAACAAGGAATCCATGGGGCAAAATAATTGTTTTTCAAAGATGGGCCAGAAGGGAACAAACATTTATATCTTCACTTCAACTGGGAAGCAATGAAATGTAATCCTTTGAGTTATCACTTGGTAGTTGTTACCTTTGTCTCTTATCCTCATTTCATGCTTTAGCCTGGCAGTATGTCCATGTTTTAACTTTAGATTTTAATAAAAACTTGTTACCCCTGTGTTGCTTGTAACACGTAAGCATGTATATAGGTCATCTCCACTCCTTATCAGTAAATGTTCTTCAGCATGACCAGTGTGCAACTAACATTCACATAGCTTATAGGCCCTAAGTCTTCTGAGAAATATATTTCTTTAGCTGAACCTCTACAATCAGGACAAGAGATTGATTAAAATGCCAAGATAAGAAACAATTTATTATAGAGAGAAGAAAAATTTCTCATCCAAAATATAGAAATCTGTACAACTTTGCCACAATCAATATACATGAACTGTACAAATTTACAGCAGTTCATAATTTACCAAATAAAAGATGACTAACAAAGTTCACAAAATAGATGGTGGTTTGTGGAAAAGACTTTTACCCAATTAAGTACAAGGAAAGTTACAAACCAGACCTCCACTTTCTAAAAATAAGAAGTTTACTCAGTCTTAGAAAACTACAAGCTAGCAAATGTACAGAGCGCTGGCTGGTGCTAACACCACAGTTGAGACAGTGTCTTTTTAACGGTCTTCATTTTTAAAGCCTGTTGCCATGGCAAATTCTGGTCACTTGCTACTTTCAAGGCCAAAAACACAATACAAGGTCTGACCATTCCCCCAGGTCATGCTTACTAGGTTTGTCTTATGTACATTTATACATATTTAAGTGCTAGGTAAAAGTCTTGTCATAAAATTTCCAGTACTACCTTGTTTAAAATGTTTAGCTTTCCTATCGAGCTGCCAAAAAGTTATCAATTTTCAAGTGTAATAGTGCAAATTTCCTCTGCAAGATCTACTGCAGAGAAAGGTTCTTTGAAATACAGATTTGCATTAAAGGGATTGATGTAACAATTTAGGTATAATGTCTGGGAGAAACTGAAACCACCCTAGGACTTCACTCCCTAGCAAATAGTGATCATTTACTTGGACTCACAGGCTATTAAATCATTGAAAGGTACTGTCCAAACTATGGCACTGTCACTTAAAATTTTTTTTTACCACTATCTTGTGCCAGATCTTCACAGCTGTCACATGGTTTAAATTCCGTAATCCATCCCCAAGAGGAGCCCACCCAAAGCAAAAATCAAATTTATCCATCTATTATAAGATGATCCATCCATAGACTATATCTTAACCTGATACAGTCATCATATTGTAGTTTTTGGAAGGGCTTGTTCTGCCCAAGAGAAGTTCCTCCTTACAGCTGATTCTGCTGTCTACCATTTGCATGTTGGTGCTGTTTTGAGTGCTACCTCCTGCTGGTGAGGCTTCGTACAGCACACAGATGGAGCCATCCTCCCCAATTCTGTAGGACACTTCGTAGGGGTCAACCCAGAGTGTGAGTTCACTTGGGAGAAGCCTGAACAGCTCCTGACTGCTCAGTCCAATCCGCTGTGCTGCCTGTCCAATCAGAGGATCCATTTTATGGTTGATGCGAATACAACGGTAACCTGATCCTTTGCACGGCTTTTCTGGGAACCAGTGATGTTTATAATGTTCTATAAAAGAAAAGAACAGAGAAACAATGCTTAGATGGTTAGTGGTACCTCCTGCTGGACTTCCCTTTTTCCGCTAGCTCCTCCGAGGGGTGAAAATGAAACCTATCAACTTTTTAAAATGCCCAGTATTACACGCGGTGTTTGTGCTCGGGGATGGATCAAGATCCGGCAGGGTTTTTGAAACAACACCGTAGTAGGGGACAAAATAATCTCCAGGAACCAACCGGTTGAGCCGCCAAAAACAGTAATCACGCGCGCTACCTCGGCCAGCCAGATGGCACCGGCGGCCAGGCGGGAACCTGTTTACTTTCTCCACCCCACCCCACCCTAGAGGCACACAATGGGGTTTATGGCTTTGGAGTAGAGACGCACCACCGCACTATTACCCCGAAGGGAAGAAAAACAAGCAACCCTAAACCACGCTCTGGACAGGGCTGTATTTGTACCGGTGACAAATCCGATGATTAATTGGCTGAGGTAGGAGGCGCACAGAGACTGCACGTCCGTCCCAGGCTGGCTCCCGAGCAGCGGCTCGGCTTCCCATTCCCGGCCGGGTCGTCGAGCAACGGCTGGAGGGAGTTAGGGGGAGGGGGCATCGAACCAACCACCCCAGCCCCGCGGCTCCTTTGTCCCCAGATTCGCGGACGGTCCAAGGACCGCAACTCCCGCCTCGGTTGGCTTTAGTTTCTTTGTTGTGCGTCTGTTTTCTTCTCCCCTCCGTTTGCCAGTCGTGGGGGGAAGGGGGCGCCCTCCGCCTCGCCCCCAAACCCTTGCCGGGGCCCGCCGTTAGCGGCCGCCCAGCGCACCAGCCCGGGTCCCGTGGCGGCACTAGAGTGCGGCCGGCCCGAGGCGCTGCCGAGAACCCCGCGACCCCGACGGCTCGGTCGGCGGATACGGGCCCGCTTACCACAGGCGCCCCTCGCCCTCCCTCCGGGGCCCACTCACCTGCCAGTAGCTCCTGCAGGCTCTGGCTAAAGGTCTGCAGCTGTCGCTCGCTCGTGAGCCCCTTAGTGCGGAGGAACTTGGAGATGAAAGACACGGCGGCGGCGATCTCGCCTATCATGGTGGCGGCCCGGGTGTAGAAGGGATGCATGGGGGCGGCGGGCGGGGGCGGCCCGGGGCTGCCCGGGCTCGGCGGTGCGGCCCCGACGGCGGAGCGGCCACCCGGGCTCTCTCACAGCTCAGAGAGCTGAGAGGAAGAGAAGGCGTGAGGGGCGGACGGCTACTTTTTTTCTCCTTTCTTTATAGTAAAAAAGTTCTTTTCGAGACAGGAGGCGGCAAGAGAGAGAAAGAGACGAGCGATGGCGGCCTGGTCACATCGCTCGGACCTCCCCAGCCGCCTCCGCCTCCAGTTCCGCAGGTTCTGAAGCTTCCAACGGTTGCATTTCCAGCTCCGAGGGGCAAAGAGATGCAGGAACCGTGCAGCACTTTTTATAGCGCCACGGAAAGGAAGTGCGTAGCTGGAGCGTGACGGCCGACTCCAACCAATCCAGAGATCGCACCATTGTGACGCAAGCAGATTCGGAGCCGGAGGGGGCGGGAAAAGGGCTAGGGGGCGGGTCCAGAGACCGGGAAGAGAGGGAGGAGCTGACGTAATCCGCTTGTAAACAAATAAACACCCGAGTGGCGGCCGGAGACTAGGACGAAGGAAACCGAGGGTGCGCGTGTGAAAGCCCCGCCCCCGCCCTAGCTCCTCCTTCCGTCTTCTGCTACTCGAGGCCCTGCGCCTGTGCATCTTCTGCAAGCATCTGCGGCCGGGGCTCTCTTGCAAGGAGGCTTAGTGCTGTGCAGATGAAAACCGATCTGTTCTGGCTGTCTATACGCGCGTCGGCTGCTCCGGTCGAGCTGCACCTCCGCAGTGTCGGCCCCCTCGCGTACTCGGTGTTTACATACCGTCCCAGTTCCAGGTCTACGTGGCTGGCTCCCCCAGCGGGAGACGTGGGCGAGCGGGTGCCCGTACCGAAGGTGTTGGGGGCGCGCGCATCAAAGATACAGAGAAAAGTGGAGGGAACGGGCTCTCGGAGGGCATTCTGCAGCCTCAGGAAGCCCAGGTCTCCTCGCAGAAGTGTAACCAATACCACGGGGCAGTTTCTGCTCCACCCTTGGGGAAGAGTGGGGAGGGTGTCTTTGTAAAAGTTTAATTGCAAATTAAGTAAATAAAAAGTTAGGTAGCCTATTTTGGTGGTTGTTTCAGTAACTTAAGGAGTCAAGAAGAGTGGACACCTTCCTGAATCCAGCTTAATCCTGATAGAAAAGCCTATTACTGAAGATAAGTATATTAATAGTAACCTGGATCCTTTGAACTGTAGTCTATATTAAAAAAAAAAAATGTGTAATGTACTTGACACCGTTTATACACAAAAACCAAAGATTGCTGTTGTCTACTCCAAATAACTGTCCGAACCTTAGAGTTCTGCTGCTCTTTAATAAAAAGAAGAAAATAAAGATAAAGTCTGAAGCTTGTGAAAGTATTAGGCATAGACATTTAAGTTTACTGGAAACCCTACTTTCAAAACGAGAAAAAAAAAGACTAGTAGGGAGGCGTGAGCCTGCTAAAACAATTAGACCTAAAAAAGGGTTAACCAGAACTCCATTAAATGAGGAGGGAAAAGAAAAAAAAAAAAAAGATGGTGAGGCAGGCAGATGGAGAAAGCAAACAGGAGGCAGAAAGTTGAACTCTACCAGATGGAAATAAATATCCTGAGCTTAGTTGGTCATCAATATTGCAAAACACACCACTTTGAGTTTTTTCTCTTTTTTTAATACTGAGCCAAAGGGCATTAGAAATGAAGCAAAAGTGGGACTTCTTATAAAGTGGAAGGAGAAAGAAAATGTTTGGCTCTTTACATGAACTGTGTAAAACTGGGTTTGAAAGAATAACTTCTAGATTACTGTTTCATTCATACGCAATAGGTAAGCAGTTACATGTGAAATAACTTAAGTACTTTAAAAATACTAATGTTAAAAACATTGTCTTGGGAAAGTATTAATTTTATTTAAATAAATTCAAGAATAATGGTAAATAAAGTACATTTGTTCCCTTCTAGGACTTTTCAGATAGAATCGTGCTTTAAAAATAAGCATCATGATAATTACTTAACTGGGGACTTGAAAGCTCTTTTACTACTCAGAAAGGAGGTAGGGAAACAAGTAAATCCTTAAAATCACCATAGCCCTAGAACAAGATCTTCTGATATCTCTCCTAACACTACCCACCCTTAATCATCTGCTCTGTTCATTTTCCTCACATTATCAGTCTTTTGAGCATTACCGTGTTCCCCCGAAAATAAGACCTAGCCAGAAAATCACCTCTAATGCATCTTGTGGAGCAAAAATTAATATAAGACCCGGTCTTATGTTAGAGCTGATTGTCTGGCTAGGTCTTATTTTCAGGGAAACAGGGTAGATTAGAAATCCGGTGAAAGTTTTTCTCCTTTAAGCTGTTCTCCACTTGGATTCTCAATAATTCTGAGCTTAAACTGACTCATCTACAAAACAAATAATGAAGCTAACAAAATGCTAGGATTTGAACTCAGACTTGTCTTTCAAGGCCATGTTCTCTCCACCACTTTTAACCACCTTCCCAGGAAGCAGCTGAACCCTTCTTGAAAGTTTTTTAAAATCAGTTGAATAGGGTTAACAAAAAGTTTAACTCACATATCCCTGAAGTGTTTCTCCCCACTGTTTCTTTTATTGTATATGTGTGTTTCCCACCTTAATTCATTCCTTTAAGAGACAAATGGATTGAAGAAATTACTGTTTTACCTGGGGGATCTAGGGAGAGCTTAGGGAAAAAAAGTAAATAAATAAATATTGGCCCTAAATGCAAGCTTTCGATAGTGCACGACGTTAATTGCTAATAGTTTTCAGTTCTGGACATACGTATGTTTAGTAGTATTTTTCCAGAAGTTTAGTCAGGTTCTTCCCTTCCAAGAAACAAACTGGTATTTATTGATAGCTTTAGGATTATAATGACACTTTTCTCATGTTGTAGTTACGCTGAACTACAGGGCAGTCCCAACTATTTACAGATTCAACTCTTGGCTTTGTGTCGTTAAGCAAGTTACTTAACCTCTCTGCACAGTAATCTAAGAAAAAGGCTGTTGTGGAGGACTCAGTGGAATAACTACAGAAACTATGTAGCACTGTCTCCAGAACTAAATAAGCACCCAAATACATATATATATTAGCTGTTTATATTATCAGGCAATTTGACAATATTATTATGAAATTAATTTCTAAAACCTAGGAAGTTTTCAATCAAAGCACTAAAAACAAATCTTAGGAATTCTGTCCAAACATCCAGAAATGAACCTGGGTTTCAAAGTAAGTTTACAAGTAAAAGCACACATGTCAGGTCTTTGGAAACAATGCTGAAGAGTTCAGAAAGTACTTCTGTAGAGGTAAGTAGTGGACAACTAACTAGAATTTCAAAGGGCTGGGGATTTATATTCCTCTCCCTCAGCTCCAATATTACTGAACAGTTTGCTCTGGACTAACAAATTAGAGTTCCCTGTAGACCTTTTGAACCAAAAAGAGAAAAAGAAAAATAAGCAATAAGGTAAGGAAATGAACTTCTTTTTCTGCTTCATAAACCAGTAAAATTTAGGGATCAACACAAGGTTGAAAATCTTTTGTTTTTCCAAACTTTTTGTTTTTTAAATCATATCACCATCTGCTATCGCTATCATTTTGGGAAAAAGAATGCATTTTAACATCCCCAAAATAGGAAAAGTATCCATATCAAAATAAAGCATGATCTTCATAATTATAGTAATTAATTTAAAATCACTGAATGTCTTGTTTTGCACTTCATCGTGACCTTGCATTTGGGAACTTACCTAAACTATTAGCCTATGAATATAATAGCACTGCATTAAGCTATTATACCATTCATTTTATATGCCATTCCCACTGTCTGGGATACCTGGTCTCTTTCCCCTTTACCTAGCTAAGTTCTGCTCATCCTCCAAGCTGCCTTCTCTGGCCCTCTGGACTCAAGTACATGTCTACAGTGTTCTGCTTTCCCTTCCCCTGGCTCTGGTTCTTATCAGATATACTGGACTTACTATGTTTTCTAGTCTGTCTTCCTTTCTAGTCTGTAAGTTCTTTGAGGGCAGGCATCTTAGGTCATTCACTCTTGTACTCCCAACCAACAACCCGGTGCATAGTAAATACTGTGTAATGATGTTAAATACACATATCTAAATACAAATGAGTCAAAACAAAACCATTACTTACAATTTCTCAGGTGAAAAAGAATACAGAGAAAGTTTTTACTGCTTAAAATCTGACAGTCAATATTTGAGAGGAGAAGAAAAGCTAACTCTGTAGCACTTTTTCTTTTTCCTCGCTGCCGTGTTAGATTATTGCATTAATTGCTTCTAGAATAGACTGCATTTCCAAAGTAAATGAAATGGAGACCAAGTTCACTTAGACGAGTTGCTCAGGAATATTATGGTAATGTCCACATTGCCTCCATTTAAGGTTTTTTGCTTTGTTTCCCCTAATGCTATATGGACACATTTTAGTATTTTTACCCCAGGTTCTGCCTGTGTGTCGTTTGCTTGTTTGCTACTCACTCATATCGCCATTCTATCCAGAAGTTGTTCATGAGGTGACCTTCCTATGTTATAGTCTCTCGCTTCAATCATGTGATCCAGGATTCCCGGATTATTGTTAGGAAAGTCCCAGAATTTTTTAAATGCTGTATTACAGTTCACAAGTTTGTCCAGAAGACCTCCCCCAACCTTCCGGTGTAATACCACCTAGCTGAAGTCTTGCTCTCTATCTGGATCCTCCCCTCCCCTGAAGGCACATTTAGGCCCTTTGACTTCCAGACTTGGATGGAGGCAGCTGATTGTTGCTTGCCAGCTAGCTGCATTCACTAAAGTTATATTTATTGTGAATTTACTTCCAAATAGGGTCCTACGTGTCTGTGGTGCTTCCTTTGGAAAACTTACAGCTTAACCAAAAAGTACAGAGTAGAGCGGGAGACATATTTACAGAGTATTCATAGTAAATAGAGACTAGGCATTTGTTTTTGCATGTGTTTGGGAGCAGAAGGAGATAAGGAAGCCCTTAAAGTGAAGGATCTTTCTTAAACTAGAGAAGTTGGCCTATGATTAATTCTCTTTGGAAGGAGGAAAAGGAAGAGCCTGACCTTGGAATATCTTAAAGGCTTAAACCAATAGAAAGAAGGTAAATGTTGAAAAAACTGGTGGGTAGAGGGGGGGCATAGGGTGCTGAGGGGTATTTTTATCAGGGAAGTGATATGATCAGATTTAATTTTAGAAAGTCCTGAGGATGATGAGTTGGAGGGAAGTGATGTTGAAGGGACTTCTGTATTTGTCTCCAGTTTTTATTTAAACCTTTAAATAATTTAGCTTTTCATGTGGGCTTATCTCTTCAACTAGAAGCCTATGCTTTTTATTTATTCTTTTTTTTGGTTCCCCACCGGGAGGGAGACCACTTCTAGCAGACTCCCTTCTGGCACCCTGCCTGACTTTGCTTAGGCATGAGGCACAAATTGAGGCATTAGTGCCAGGTTTACATCCACTGGAGTTCAGAAAACACAAGAGTACTAGAACTCAGAGGGTGATACATACAGATTGGGGACTGAACTGTTTTTTCTTGTTAAAGCAGTTCAGATTTTTTGGAGAGAATGGGAGGACAAAGGATTAAAGAGCTGCCTAACAACAATGATCACAGAGATTAGCACCATTGAATGTGCCTCAGACAGTGTGCTAAGTGTTTTAGAGGCATTCCCATTTAAGTCTCCAAGAAATACCACCAGGTAACTATCATTGACAGCATTTAATATGTGAGGTTTCAATTCTAAAGAAAAGAAATAATTTACCCACGGTCGTGACAACCAGATTTGAACTCTCAAGTCAAGGATGGCAAAACCGGGAGGTGTGCTCCTCTGGATAGCAGCTTTTCTAAAAGGGGCTTTGAGAAATAAAACCCTATAAAGTTTGAAGACCATTTGGAGATGAGTAGAGACAGTAAAGGAAAAAAGAAAAACTCAAGGCAGCTGAGGAGATGCCTCATGGCTGACACACCCTGGAAGACACAGCTACATTTATTCAAAGGCTCACTGAAAAATGAATCAAAGGACATATTAAAACATTAAGCTGCCAAATAAAATAACTTCTCTGAAATGAAAATTACCCCTAGGGATAGAGAAAAGAGCAGAAATCCTATTTTAGACTATTTAAGCATCTCACTTCTCCTTTGACCTAAATTGGCAGAAGGAACCAAGGAGCACATCAGCCCAACAGCCGCTCTTTCCCAGCAACACAGTGGAGCCTAGTGACTTCTGAGAGCTCAGGTGGAGGAGACTGGAGGAGAGCAAGAAGGGCTGGTTTTGGAAGAAATGTCTCTTTAGGTCCTCTGCCCATTTAGTCACTGGATTGTTTGGTTTTTGTTGTTGTTGTTGAGTTGTATGAGCTCCTTATATATTTGGATATTAGCCCTTTATCAGAGGCGTTGTTTGCAAATATCACTCCCATTCAGTTGGTTGTCTCTTTATTTTGTCGATGGTTTCTTTTGCTGTGCAGAAGCTTTTTAGTTTGATATAGTCCCATTCATTTATGTTAGCTTTTACTTCCCTTGCCTTTGGAGTCAAATTCATAAAATCCTCTTTGAACCCAAGGTCCATAAGTTTAGTACCTATGTTTTCTTCTATGCAGTTTATTTATTCAGGTCTTATGCTTAAGTCTTTGATCCATTTTGAATTAACTTTGGTACATGGTGACAGATAGCAGCCCAGTTTCATTCTTTTGCACGTGGCTTTCCAATTCTCCCAGCACCATTTATTGAAGAGGCTGTCTTTGCTCCATTGTATGTTTTTTGCTTCTTTGTCAAAAATTATCTGTCCATATTTATGTGGGTTTATTTCTGGGTTCTCAATTCTATTCCATTGGTCTGTGTGTCTGTTTTTCTGCCAATACCATGCTGTTTTGATTATTGTATCCCTGTAGTACAAGCTAAACTCAGGTAGTGTGATGCCTCCAGCATTGTTCTTTTTTCTTAGGATTGCTTTGGCTATTCGGGGTCTTTCATGGTTCCATACAAATCTGATGATTTTTTGTTCTTTTTCTTTAAAAAATGTCAGTGGGATTTTGATGGGGATTGCATTAAATCTGTATATCGCTTTGGGTAAAATGGCCATTTTAACTATGTTGATTCTTCCAATCCATGACCACGGAATGTCTTTCCATTTCTTTGTGTCTTCTTCAATTTCTTTAATAATGTCTTATAGTTTTCAGTGTATAGGTCCTTCACATCCTTAGTTAAGTTTATTCCTAGGGTGGTCAATAGACATGTGAAAAGATGCTCAACATCACTAATCATCAGAGAAATGCAAATAAAAACCACAATGAGATATCACCTCACCCCAGTTAGAATGGCTATCATCAACAAGACAAATAGTAACAAGTGTTGGAGAGGCTGTAGAGAAAAAGGAACCCTCATACACTGTTGGTGGGAATGCAGATTGGTGCAACCTCTATGGAAGGCAACGTGGAGGTTCCTCAAAAAATTAAGAATAGAATTACCATATGACCCAGCAATCCTGCTCCTGGATATCTACCCAAAAAATATGAAAACATTTATCTGTAAAGATATATGTGCTCCAATGGTCATTGTAGCTTTATGGTGGCCAAGATATGGAAACAACCAAAGTGTCCTTTGACAGATGATTGGATAAAGAAGATGTGGTATATATACACTACTCTGCCATAAGAAAAGATGAAATACTGCCATTTTCGACAACATGGATGGATCTTGAGATTATTATGGTAAGTGGAATAAGTCAGACAGAAAAAGTCAAGAACCATATGATATGTGGGATATAAAACTGAAAGCAACAAAGGAACAAGACAAACAAAGAAACAAAAACTCACAGACAACAGTTTAGTGGTTACCAGAGGGTAAGGAGAAAAGATGATGGTAGATGAGGGTAAATGGGGTCAAATATATGGTGATGGAAGGAGAACTAACTCTGGGTGGTAAACACACAATGTGATATACAGATGATGTATTATAGAATTGTACACTTGAAACCTATGTAATTTTACTAACCACTGTCATAATGAAACTGTATGTTAAAATACAAAAACAGAAGGGCTAGTTTATCTCAGCAGGGCACTTTTGAACCTCATAGCTTGCCCTCTAGGTATTCTCACCAGCCTTTCTATTATTAAGCCTCAAGGCCATTTCTCAAAGACAGGCCTCCTTCCAAGACCTTTTATTCTTCTTTTTAGCAGAACCCTATGATTCCATTTACTTTCCTCTTTTTAAAGCTGCCACCATCTACACTGTCTTGAGGGGCAACCCCCAGTATTCAGGCTTTTGGGATGTTTATCTGCATCTCCCTAGATGCTAAGAACTTACTTCAGTTTTACGGCTTAACAGTAACCTGGGAAAAAAGACACATGACAGACTTTGGAAAATTGTGAACTTTAAGGAACTATACAAAATTCTTACAAGTTAGGATCCTGGCCGATAGTATTTATAACTTTGAATCTAGGGCACATGGACCTCCCCTTCCTTTCAAACTAATAGGGCAGGGGATCAGGATTTCTAATTTTTTTTCATTGTTTGTTTTTCCTGTAAAAATGTTTTTCTGTCTAGAGAGAGGGAAGGGATCCAGAGCAGGTCCGCCTGGATAGGGGGCCTGCAGGAGTTGGTGATGGACCAGAGCTGAGGGAAGGGGAGAGAGGCAGAGCAGGCCTCTCATTCTGGGAGTTTCAGGGTGTTGGGGGCAAGGGGCAGGAGGGACTGACTGGACAGAGACAAGTCAGAGACCAATAGCAACAGAGAGACAGAGACACGAAGAGCCGGAGCTGGACGCAGACACCAAGCCCCCAGACACACAGTGACAGAGACACAGGCAGCCCAGAGACAAAGGGAGAGCTCTGGAGAGACAGAGACCGCTGAGGGACTTGGAAAGAGGGGAGGGGAGAAACAGGGGGTCAGCCAGACAGAGGGAGGAATTGGCAGCTGTGTCCCTAGGGAGGACAAGGCCAGGTGGGGAGGGGTTAGGGCAGAGGAGTCTCTCAGTGGTTTTTAAGGTGTGGTCCCAGAGACCAGCAGCCTCAGCATCACCCCAGGATATTGATAGAAATGCAAACTTTTGTGTCTAGACATACTAAACGGAAACTCTAGGGCTGGGGCCCAGCTATCTAGGCACTAATGTTTCAGGGAACAACTGTTTTTTTAGGAAAGTAATGGCAAAACGCTATAATTTAAAACCAACCAACAAACTTTTTATCCAGGCATATACTATCTCAAATAGAAATCTTGTCCCTTAAAACAAAAAGAAAAAAAATTAGCACACTAATTTAATATGTAAAAGCTGCTGTTAAGTGTCAACTAAGTTTTCAGTGAGTTGTTATTTGCTTCCCTGAGGTTCTATACAGTGTGGGTGAAATACATTCGTCCCAGCTTCTGTGACATTAAGCAAGCTAGAGTATAATGATAGCCACATGTTACTCTAAAGAGAGAAGATAAAATTCAGGAAGCTTGGTAAAATAATCATCTAATCAAATGTTGGCATAGTTCATGCTTTGATTTTTACTTCTAAGAAAAGCAGCAACTTGCTTTTTTTAAGAACTTGAATTTAAAATCTCAAAGTAGATTAGCATATACATGCATCAAGTGATGTTATTATTCTTTTAAAACTAGATGGTCAACTAAAATAAAAGAACATCAAGTTGCAAAAGTAAGTGTAATAAACAAATAAATGTAGAGGTCTTGCATTTAGATGCCCGATGTGACTGTGAAAATTATTATGCATTTGGATGTACTTCAGCAGGAATTCAGAGGCCGAAATCCCTTTGGAAAATGCAATTTAGGATGTATTCATTTATGGGGTATGACAATTTAGAATAATCTAAATTCCTGATAAGACTTATTCTAGACATGGAGGAGAAATTCCCTAAAGGAAAAAAAAGAAAGTTATGATTAACATGTGAAATTGCATTTGTTTTCTGAAGGACATAAATAAGAGACTTCCCATTATCTTGTGTTCTTACTCATTTGTTTTGTAAATACTTGTTTCTCTAAATGAAGCAGAAGCAACCTTCATCACCCTTTACTAGCATTAGTGAATGTGTTGAAAACATTCCATATTTACATGTCTTTTGGTAAAGTCCTTTTTTTTTTTAAATCTTCATTGGACAAAATGTAGGAAACAGTCTCATCTTCTGAAAACCAATTAGAATTTTGACAGTGATGCTGACCTTCAAACTCAAGGAATGGCCTCTATGTTTTTTTGTTGTTGTGTTTTAATTTTTATTGGGGAATATTGGGGAACAGTGTGTTTTTCCAGGATCCATCAGCTCCAAGTCCTTGGGTTTTGTTGTTGTTGTTTTTGTTTTGTTTTGTTTTTTCAATCTAGTTGTAGATGGTGCAGCTCAGCTCCAAGTCAAGTCGTTGTTTTCAACCTAGTTGTGGAGGACGCAGTTCACTGGCCCATGTGGGAATCGAACCAGCGACGTTGGTGTTATGAGCACTGCGCTCTAACCAACTGAGCCAACTGCCCGCCCCATCTCCTCCATGTTGTTTTTATCTCTGACCTTACTGGTTATTGCACAAGCAGATTTCAAACAGTTAAACAGTAGTAAGGATACGGCATTAAAGCACTCAAGGAGTGGCTCTTTTCATGGTTTTCCTGCTTGTAGAAACAAATCTGTCTGTCCAATATTTAGATGGTAGTGACTATCCTAGCACTTCTGTCTTTATCCTTGAAAGTGCTATCCTTACTCCCTTTGAACAGATGATTGTCTTGCCTTTTTTTAAAGGAGCTTTATTGAGATATAGTTTACATATCATAAAATTTAACCATTTCAAGTGTATGATTCAATGATTTTGAATTAAGTTATGGAGCTGTGCAGCCATCACCACAATCAGTTTCAGAAGATTTTCATTACCCTCAATAAAATCCCAGTCTCACCGCCGGTCCTCCCAGCCCCAGGAAACCACTGCTCTACTTTCTGCCTTTATAGATCTGCCTATTCTGGACATTTTATATAAATGAAATTATATAACAGGTGGTCTCTTGTGTCTGACTTCTTCCACATTTTTGAGGTTTTTGAGGCCCATACATGTTCGGCATGTATTAAGAAATCCCTATTTATTTTTCCTATTGTATCTTCCCAGAATTTCCTCCTAAGAAAAGCTCCACATAAGAAACCTTAATTTTATAGTCGCATGCCAGGCTGATGGGTCAGCTTTGGGGGTTACCTCTAATGCCTCTTTCCATGGCCCTTTTTCTTAAGACATTTTTCTACCATGTCTAAAGCCTTCAAGATAACCTAGCCATTGTCCTCCATGGTGGTTGCCTGCTACAGAATTATTTACTTACTCATTTTTGGTGCCTAACATATTCCACACACCCACACCCCAACATTAAACTGCACAAGGAATAAGGCAATTGAATTGAGAGGAAAAGCTCCTTCATCAAAACATTCACTTCAAAGGAGTTCTCAGGGGAAGCAAAAATTTCAGGTTGAAAAGAGGGTACTAAGAGCACCCTAGTGACATAATCTAACTATGGATGAAATCTGTCAGATTATTTAGTGGAGAGGATTTAGCTAAAGAGTTAAACCCTTAACAGGAGCTTTATTTAGTCTCAGTCTAACAAACAAGATCAGCAGACAAGTCCTTTTTAAAGAAAGTTCTCTTTCATCTGACTTAAAAAAAGAAGCACATTTGAACCAAAACAGGAACTACTCTGCTACTCTGGCAATATATGTGTAAAGAAATAAGCACCCTATTGGCCTCTTTCTACATTAACCAAAGAACACAGAGAACACAGAGAAGTCTTTGAAAAGAAAACTCGGAGGGGGGGGGGGGAAATATTTTTCTTGATTCCATAAACACTCATTGTTTAATCATGTGAAGAAAGTGCAAACTTATGATTAAGCCCCCCCAAATGCTAAATGGATGAGCTCTTTAAGTCATCTCTGCTCCCCTACCTGGCTATACTTAGGGAGGCGGGAGAAGTAACTTAAAAACCAACCCACCAGAGAAATGAGAGGCTTCCTAGGAGGTCTTAGTTTTCAAACTGTATATGTACAGGTAAGGTCGTGCCTGCATTTATGGCACAGGAAGCCAAATTTTGCCTAGTTGCTGCCTCAGTGTATTACGCTGTTCAAATTTCATGAGCAGTGGGTAACCTACTCCATTTTATTTTGCTGCTTTTCTAAAAACAATTGACCTCAAGGTCACTTGCTCCTCCCCAGTTCCTCTTCCCCATGCCCGAGGCAATCACATAGTTTCAGTAGGGACATTTGGAACCTCCTGAGGCTGGGTGTAGCTTCTATTCTTCCCAAGTATTCAGACATGACCCAAGAGGTGCTATTTATATATCTTTTCTGGTCTTACTCCAATGACAAAAGTTATAACTCTTAAAAGGGCTCAAGATATAATTATGCAAAATTGAGGCAACTTGACATGAAGCAAATACATAACAGATTTTAAAATAAATAAATAAAAGGACTCATAAGTTGTGTAAAGAAAGTTAGAAAGAATTTGTACTAGGAATCTGGGTTTGGAGAACATTGCTGTAAATAAGCAGTAAATGTACCTTTGAGCTTCTTGACTTCCAGCAAAAAAAAACACACGCAAAAAAACCACAACAATGTATATTGTTTTTGCTAACAAAAAAAAAAACAAGAAAGGGCACCATGAAAAGAAAAAAAATCCACTTATTAGCATTAAACTCTGATAAATGTATCAATTTATAAAATAAAACAATTTTACATAATTTCATAAAACTTGCAGGGACACATGCTTTAGATAACGTAGTCTTCATTTGTCTGTTCCAATGAGAGCTGAGACCAAGTTCACAGCTAAATGTCTGATGTATAAGTGTCCTTTGGTTTCATAAATTCATTCCACAGATTTGATTGTCTAATAAGGTACTGGCTAAGCACTGGAGATACGTCCACAAACAGAATGGGACTGTCCCACACCTTATGGAATCTGGTAGGGAGACCGAAATGAAGTAAATAGCGTCAAGAAGTACAGATTTACCATTTTGAAAAATGCTACGCAAGAAAAATGCAGGAGCTATGAAAGTCTAACCTAGATGATAAGGAAAAGGGATGTTCAGAGAAATCTTTCCTACAGCAGTGATCTTTAGCCAGAAATCTGAATCAGAGTTCAGGAGTTAACCTGAGTGGGGTCTGAGGGATAGGAGTTGGTCTCCAGACTGAAAATACCATTTACAAAGGGGGCAACTTTGGATGGGCTTTGGACAGACTTTGGATAGGCTTGCCCAAAACAGAACCTTGTAGTCCTCGGAGAATAAAAGGAGAGAGACCAAAGATAAGGCTGGGAAAGCAAGTGAGGCCAGAGCCTGAGGCACCTTGTAAACTGCATTCAAGATGTTAATTGTCCCTAAAGAATATGGGGGAAGTCACTCAGCAGTTTTAAGCCTAGGAGTGACAGTTGACAGATTTGCATACAGATAGTTACACCCATTAAGCACTAGGGCAAGGGGTATTCTGACATTATTATGAAAATTAAAAAACAAAGATCCAGTCCTACGGAGTTCTAGCCCTCATTAGCTTTGTAGGACGACTGTAAGAGTGTCTGTAGCCAAGGCCAGAAGCTCCTTTCTATCTGCTCAAATGTTCAATTATATTACTTGTTCAATAGTATTATACTTGGAGCCCTAGAAATCTAGATCAGGATTGGGCAAATATTTTTTATAAAATGCCACATAGTACATAGTTTTGACTTGTGGGATCTTTGTCACAATTATTCAACTCTACTATTGTAGTGCAGAAGCAGTCATAGACAATATGAGCATGGCTGTGTTCCAATAAAATGTTATTTACAAAAATGGGAGGTAAATACTTTGACTATCACTGAGCTAGATCAAACAGCATCAAAGAGATGATCATGATAAAAGATTTTGGAGGATATGGTAACCATGTAAGCAAACAAACCTTTAATGGGCTACTCCCTTGAGACTTTGATTCTGAGAACTGTGTCGTGATGGGACTATAAATCAGGGACAAAGTTCACCTCTGTGAGCTGACCCAATTGACCCTGTGAGCAGAATTACCCATGTAGACTGAAGAATATAAGCTCCTTAGAGGCAGAGATTTGTGTCTGCTTTTGTTTGTTTTTAGTCCTCGCTAAATCCATGGAGCCTCAAGTTTTGTCTCTAGAATAATATGCTCCTAACAGACGTACCTCACAAAATGAATGTTCAATAAATGACTTTTCAGCAATATAATTTTTAAAAAGTCACATCACTCTTCGGAAAGCTTTTTATTCCCAGTCAAAAGAAAACTTACTCCCCAAATACACTAAACTCATATACCATGAGAAAAATGTGTCACTATTATGATTTCAGGCAAAGACACACAAGTTCACCCAATAGAGTTTTGTAGTCAAAGTATCATTGGGAATAAATTTCAATCGGATGCCCCATTTAAATGAACCCAAACACATGTGCTGTGCCTGTGGACCCCAAGCAAGAAACGAAGACAGAGCACCTTCATTTCTTACATGCCTTCGGTCTGTTGTGTGCATGAGTCATCTCCATGGAGGTTAAATTGTTTGTGTTGTGCTTTCCTATTGCCCCAAAGATAAAATTTTAAGCAAAATTTGACCTCAATAATAATGACCTCTCCAAAAGCCTGAAAAATCTGTGAGGAAAGTAGTATAGAAAAAATAATGAGCCTTCCAATGCCGAACTCCCTCACTCCTTCTCTGTGCACATCACCACTAGCAAGTCATCTTTTCCTCCTTTGGTGGCTATAACACACCTTCATTAGATTACTATGTTTGCTCACTTTCTGATTCTTTATTATTGTTCATACAAACTTACTTTAATTATATATGCGTGTGAATATTTATATATATATATTCACACACACACACACACACACACACACACACACACACACACCACACTGTAGACCCCTTTAAGAAAGATTCATTTGATGTGAACCATGAGAAGGAATTTATCTGCTGAGATGGACTCCCCATGGTCAACTGAGGACCCAAAGTTTGTACATAATAAGAACCCAGTGGCCATTTACTGACAGTGGCTCTTCCTGTACTCTGTACACCAGAAAGAACCTGAGACTGAACTCTCATCTTCCTGCACTATGCCTTTCTTATTTAAGCTGTCTGAATCACCCACTGCAGGGAAACCCTCGTTTCTCTTTCTCCCAATGGCCTGAGACCTGCCCTGTCCAATCAAAAGTACACAAATACTATCCTCATTTACATCTATAATATAATTTGGATATCATTTACATAAAATGGACCTAATTGGGAACCTGGGTGGGAGCTTTCACTCTAAGAGATAGCCTCCCCTGTGTCTCTCAGTGGAACACAATTTAGGTTGCTGTCTGAATCTCTATCTCCCAGGCTACAGCACTTTTTGTTTAAATAAATGCTTTTTATTCTTTATGACAGTCTAAAATTAATTTTAGTTTACAACACATGCACACACATATGTATTATTTTAAATGTTTGAATATTGTGTGTCCTAGGTTAAGATGAGATACATCATAAATTTTCCCATTAAAATTAATGGAGATTGTTTTTTAATTTAAAGATTTCACTGAACAGCAGAGCTTGTAGAAATGAATTAATATTATTAATCAAAGTACAGGCCAATTGTTTATTTATTTTCTTGTAATCCAATGTACTTTAATTTGTGCATTTGTAGAAATATTGTTCTGAGGAGGAATTCATAGAATTTAGGCTGCTAAAAGGGGTCTATGGCACAAAGAGAAATAACATCTGGCTCTAGATCCTAGATAAGTGTGTCTAACATATCGGGGGTGCCAAAAAAATGTATATAAGTAGACACTTTGGTCAGCGTTGCTCAAGCAGTAGTTCTCCATAATCAGAAGTGTATGGACGCCGATGGTAACCACTTTGAGCACCTCTTGTAATTGCAGAAGTCCAATATAACTTGTATTCATCTTTTATTATTGGCATATATTATTACAATTTTAATACAGTTTTCCTTCCTTAAAATGTGTATATAGTTTTTGGCACCCTCTGTGAATAGGAACTCAATAAATATTTCTTGAACACCAAATGATCTTTAACCCATAGCAACAATATTTGTCTTGTTAAACAGACAAAAATTGTTTGGAAAGTGTTATGGTGGTGCGTTTGGCATAAAATACCTTTTTTCCTAGATAGAGAAGACATTTCCAGATAGAGCTAGATATTAGATAGAAAATACATTCTCTTCTAGATAGGAAAGATGCTGAGTTTGTTTCACAGGAAAGGAGGACATAAGGAATCGTAAATCTGCATCAAATATTTGGATAAATACTTCAAAGGAGAACTGAGGACAAAGAATGCTTTTAATCACATCTCAGACTAAAATTTGCTTAAAGAAGTCCAAAACTGCCCAGCATGGTGACTATTTTGCTCACCAGTATAACCACAGCACTTAACACAGTGCTTTGTAAATAGTGGCATCAATTCATATTTGAGGAGTGAATAACCCTGATTGAGATTCTGTGGCAGTAAGAGATCTGAGGGAAGATTAAAAACCTCAAATCAATATCAAAATGATATGATTTGGCTCAGTGGCACTTGTCTATGGAATCAAAGATTGATGAGAAATCAATAAATATTGCAGGAGTCTTCAGTTATTTTTAACTATATGCATCCCCAAACACACCATAGATTACAAAGTACCAAAAGGGTCAGCAGTAGAATAATGGTGCTTTAAATGTTCCTTTTTTCATGCAGAATATTACATGGAGAAGTCAGTCCTGCAAGTCATTCAGAAGAAAGCTAACTGAGAATGTTGAGAGACTACTGAGCTGACTAACTGAAGGGCTGCTCTTTCTGAAGATAGAGGCAGATGCTGCGACACTCTCCTAGGGGGGTAAGGAACTTTGTGAGATTTGGGCTCACCATTCAGAGCAGGACTTGGAGAGCTGGGAATGCTGAAGATTTTACCCTAGGGACTTCCTCAGCTGGGAGCAGTTAATTGGCTATGCCTTATGAGTCAGGTTTATCACTTCTTCAGATAGCATGCTATTACAACTTTGTAAAGAATGAGGTAGAGCCGTCTACCACTGGTTTGGATTTTCTTCCTAGCATTTTAAGCAAAAAAAGCAAACTGAAAAAGAATAAAATAAAAACAGATCATACTATACAAGTACATTCACAGTGTTTACTTATTTGTGTATGTATATATGTATGTATGTATGTACATATAAACACACACAAGTACTAAAGGATAATATATGCGTGGGAAAAAGTCTAGGCTAACAAAACATCAAATGTGTTCTCTTCTGAGGGTTATGTTTGAAGAGTTGGGGATTTATTTATTTCATATAGTCCTGAATACTGGCTTTCCAGCTGAAAGACAGACTGCTACATCATATAAAAAAATAAAATATATGTAGACTACATTGATAAAATAAAAAACAATAGAAGAAAAGTTTGTCATAGATCCACAAGAGTAGGGATGGGTGAAAAAATTTTCTTAAATAATTCATGAAGCAATCAGAAAGGAAAAGGTTACCACATCTGACAAAAAAAAAAATGTTTCTGTATAAAAAGCATCATAAACAAAGCTGATACAAATGACAGGTTAAAAAAATGATGACGTGGCAAACAAGAGATCAACATAAATATTAAATATATAGTAAATAAAAATTAAAATGTAATCAATTAAATCAATATCTTCATACAAAGAAACTCCTAACAGTTGAAAAAAAATGAACAAAAGAAAAATAGGCAAAATATAGGAACAGGCAATTTATTAGAGAAGAAAGGAAAATGAATAATAAATAAAGTAGAAGATATACGACCTTATTAGTAGTCAGGAAAATGCAAACCAAAACAACTTGGCATTTTTTACTTATCAGATTGATGAATATTAAAAAGATTAATGATGTCCAATGTTCATGTGGTTATAGGGAAATAACAATGCTTATACTTTGCTATGAAAGTATAATTAGCTACATTCTTTTTGGACAGTAACTGATAGAATTTACTCATTAAAAATATCCTGACACTTTGAAATCCCACGTTTGACAGTCTGTCATAGACTCCATGTGACACAGAAGGCAACATACTAATCGTGAACTTCTCATTTCTTATAAATGTTGTTCTTTTCCTGAGTTCACCATCAGAATTGAGTGTAGAGTCATTTGCAGAGAACAGGGCTAAGTCAGAATAAGTTTAAAGCAGAACTGATCATGTATACCCCTGTGGATGAAGATAAGTAGGAAGGTCTACAGACTAGATACTTAGGGGTTATCTACACAGCATCTCCATTCTGGGAAAGCTCTCAAAGACTTCCTCGTTTTCTCATTCGCCCACTTTCATCCATGGCTGCAGGAGAAGCCATGACTGGGTACCTAAGCTTGGCCAGTGAGTCCATTCACTGGGAGTTTGGGACCTGGAAACAGTAGAAATCAAGGTGGTCTCACTCTTGTATTTATTGCATTTGTTATGTGTATGTGTTGTATGTATATATGTATACGTATGTGTATGTACGCATTGCAAGTAAAATCTTGAAATCGTTGACAGCCATTGTTTCTCCAACTATGTAAAGAAAACCATTCTAGAGAGAGAGAGAGCACCAAGAGAAACAGAGATGAGAGGCATAGGGAACATACTGGTGACATTTAAGCTCCTTATCTGAGTTGTACTTGAGGGCTCTACTACATTCTTGCTCTTCTCATGACTTGGTTATTTACTAGGTTCTATGGGAGACCCCAAACGCTTTCCAGTGAGTAAGTTCCTTTTTTTTGCTTAAGCTAATTTAACTTATTATCTCTTGCAACTAATAAAATCCTAAATAATGAAGACTTATTAAATAATTAACTTATTGATAAGAATATGAAATATTATCCCCTACATGTGGACCTTGAGCTAATAATTTCAAGTACTAAGCAAAGGTATACATATATATATATATATATCCTCCTGGCTCCACTCAAGCTTGGATACCCTCTGGGGTAGTCCAGAACCCCCATCCTCCACAACCCTATCCGGAAATGCATGCCTGCCTCGCTCAACTCTACTTAATGGCTTTAAGAGTGACTTTTTCAGGAAACAAAGGGGAAGAGAAAAGGACCATTCTTCGAGTTTCCTACAGTGTCACGTGTGCATAGCTGGCGTGTGGTAGAGATCAGACAAGCATGTCCCTGACTCTGTTACTTCATTATCATACTGCTAAATACCACTTCATTGGTTTGAGCTATTAGAGCTATTTAAGCTCTTTTCATTTTTACTACTATATTTTTACGTTTATATTCATAATAGATTTTTTTTAAGGCCAAAAGCTCAAGAAACTTTCATGTAGAAATACATACTAAAAAAAAAACATAACTTTGACTGCATGAAAACTTAAAACTTCTCATCACCAAAAACCGTAATGAACAAAATGAAAAAAAAAAAAAGATTATTAGTGACAACTAGGCAAAAATATTTTTTAAAGTATAACAGAGTTGATATTCTTAATGGGTTGGCCCAGACAGAATGAACAAAGAGCTGATATCTTTTGAGTTTCCCATTCACTAAAAGAGCCGGTGTGAGGGGAAACATATCCTGCGTTGACATTACACTGACATTACAAAGTGGCAAGAAGAGGTGACTAATAATAGATGATCACACTTAAATAGATCCCTTTCAGAGTCTGTCCTCTGCCTGAAGGGGGCAAATAGAGAACTAGTGTTATATCCCAACATGATAAACAACATGGAAAAACCAATTTAACATATATACAACACACATGCCCATCCAGGTACAGCCAAATAGAAAAATAGCCAAAGGATACGAAGAGATAATTCCTAAGTGAAATTGAATTGTGAGGGAGGGAGAGAGAGGCAGAATGGGAAGAAAAGTAGGGGCAATAGCACTTGATGGAGACCTTGCCTTTGGTCTATGAATAGCCTCTGGGGCTCTCTGTTCTGGCAATTTCCAAAGGCTTTCAGGCTATTTGCATTTTTTCCCCAGAAGAGTAATTTAGCTTATGATTCTTCCTAAATTACCTGGAAGAGTATTTTTAACCTGCATCTTTGGGGTTCTCTGGCAGGCCAGGTGAGAGGTTATAATTTGAAGCACAGGAAGGAAGGATGCTGAGCTACCTTCCGGGCAAACACTATTCTCTAGAGGTGCCACTTCTTCTTCCCCACAGATAAAAGTGAACCATTAGAAGGAGATTAAAATAAGCTAAAAATGTAATTAACAAAGTAATGAGCTCATCAGAACCAGCAGATAGAATAAGAACAGTAGAGATCCACCCCAGCCAGGCCTAAATCAGAAATAATTAAAGGCAATCTGACTTGTCCTGAGTAGCAGATACTATGCAGAGGCAAGCATTCTTAACCAGGTTACTTGGCAGGGTCTGTAAGGCCTCAAGTCTCAGGCCTGAGAACTCTCTCTTTGACGACCCTGAAGCCTGGATGCTCTGATTTCCTCAAGGCTCTGAACAAACTCATAAGTTATTTGTAAGTTCTCTGTGCTCTCCCTTGACCCTTAAGAAGTCAAATGCAGATTTCAGAGATACAGAGATCTTGTGTGTGCCCCTAAAAAGTGGGGTTTACATTCCAATGGTACAAACAGCCTTCCTAGTTTGGATTCTGCTCTTGGGGAATAATCATCTCATCTGTCCCATTTCTCTGTGCATCCAAATGCCAGGTCTATGATGATTTCTTTATGGTGTTAAATGATAACTTGAGGTATATGAAACAATTTAAGAGTTTTACTTGAGGAAAAATCGATTTGAATTGGGCAGCTGCAAACCAGAGGTGGTGAGAAGTGTTCACCCAGCTAGGGGAAAGACTTACGGAGAAAAGGAAGAAACAAAGCAAGAAAATTATTTGATTGGCTATAAGTTACACATTGTTTGGGAAAAGACTGGATGGCTGTTTGTGACTGATTGTCCTTAGATTTTGAACTTTTAACCCTGAGGCATGTACTGGCTTAGGTTTTGGTTTGCTTACTAGGCTGCTAACTTATTAGAACCACCTCAGTCTAATGGCCTCTTTGTTTAACTAATTTAGCAATGAACACAGAAGACAGGTATGGAATTTTCAGGCTCTGTTCCATATCTCAGCGACGGCCAACCTGACTGGTAACATTACAGCATTTTCTGTGGATAACTTCTCTTTTGAACATTGTAGAAAACTAGTTTACTACAGTGGGCGGTAATTGTATTAAAGTTATGAAAAATAATAAATACTGTCCCAGAAGACAGCTTTCTTTGAAAGTAGGCTCTGACATTTTGTTCACCTGCAATCACATTTTAAAGTAGCTGCATGTTAAACTATTTTAGAAATTGCTGATTTCAGATATCAGTGATAACATATTTCAATTACAGTTATGTTTAGATTAGAAAATGGTGTCAGTTGACATGATAGAATGCTTATAAAAGTAATGCACTAAATAAATTACACATTTGGTGTTCATCTCTCTTCATGATAACTATGGTATCTGAGGAGCTCAGAAAAGCCAACTCTCAGAGAAGAGCTAATCTGAAATCCGTTTCTCCAAGCTTCACTTTATACATTCTAAATCTTGCCAGATTGTAAGCAGATGAGACAATGGAAATGACATTCAAATCAGTTAGTTATTCCATCTTTGGTTTTCTTCTTTGCTTTTTGGAGGAGAAGGTTAAAATTCAGGTGTAAGTTATTTGTAGACTTTAGTTTTTCCTGCACTGTTGTCACAGAGCCTAGGGAATCCCTGCTGGACAATTATCAAGGTCATCCTAATATAGTTCTGTCATAGAATAAAAGACAAATCTAGACCCAGGCAGGTGATAGACAAACTAGACCCATAGTATTTGCTTTACTGAAAGACAAAATAAAAAAGTCAATCAATTAGAAAAGGGGAAGAAAACATTCATCAGACACGACAAGTACTACTTGGGGCTAGCAATGGCTGCTGTGTCCCATTCAGGTGAAAGGGCCAGTGTCAGGGAAGCAAGTAAGTGCTGTCTGGCCAGGAGTGGTTTCTCAGTGAGTCTTTGGCATTGACCTCTGTGACCAGGATTATAGAACAAAGAAGATGCTCTTTAAATCTGTGGATGTCACTCAACTTGAAGTGACATCATATCTATAAAATACATATTTTATAGATATGGGTTGGGAGATGGTGTAGGGTTGCTAGATAAAATACAGGAAGCCCAGTTAAACTAGAATCAGATCAACAACATTTTTTTTTCTTTGTATAAGTATATTCCATGCAACATTTGGGACACACTCATACTAAACAAAATACCTTTTGTTTACCTGAAATTCAGATATCCCCCTTCCCAGTGCTCTTACCAGGTTTCTAAAAAATATTGGCATTGTTCTGTAAGAAATTCATGATCCTTATCTATTTCTTAGGGAAAAGATCAAGGAATCTGGGTAGTGAGAAAATAGCCAAGTTTGGGTGGGACCAGAGGCATTAAACATAGTTACCTAGTCCACAGGGGCTCAGGGATACAAATCACCTACTTGAGATAAAGCTACTCCCAGCATAACTTTAAACATACTCTAAGTTTTCCTAGAAATGAGAAAGAATTGAATTGACAAGTTAATCAGAAGGGATCCACCTTGAAAGACAAAATTCAGAGAGGAGCCATTGAAGGACAACATCCCTATAATGATCTGGCAAGGAAGTGAGGGCCTTTTAAGAGTTAAGCTTTGTTCTTCTTTATTTTAATAAAAATCTTAAAAAAAAAATTGTTAAGCTTTGTAACTGCCCCGTTATTGTTTTGGGAATACTCCTGCTATTGTTTCCCCATAGTGATTGACAGACAAATCCCTAAAATAAGAAGGATCCGTGAGTCTGTCTGAGGAGTACAGCAGGGATGAAGACATTCAGAAGCTAGGCTGGCATGGAAGGGGAGAAGTGTAACTGCCACTCCAGTCCCTACCCCATTTTGGCACAAGACAGGGTGAGTCTGAGTCTAAAGATGGTAGGAGAATAGGCTTGGTTCCTAGGAACGGGACGTAAGAATCTCCTAACAATCCACTGAAAATATTTAGAAATTGTATTTATGTATTCTTTTTATGAGGAGATCCACAGCTCTTGTATTTAAAAGGGATCTTAAAGATAGCTATGACTGAAGTTTGGATGGGTAATACTGGGCTTTGAAGGACAGATGTGAAAAACTCTTTTTGCTCTTAGAAGCAATAAGATGTCATAGTTGCATTTTTTAAAACTTTTTATTGCAGCCATATTGGTTCCTTATCATTTCCTAATTCTTAAAGTAATAAAACATTAACTTAAGTTTTAAATATATTCATGCTCATTGAACCACTTCAAAAATCTTTGCATTCTAATTGCCTATTCAGACATTGAGTGTATAGAAAAGGGAAGTAAAAAAAAAAAAAAAGAAGAAGAAAAAGAAAAGGGAAGTAAGAGGAAAAAGTTTACCTACTTCACAATTTCATTCAAAGTCAGCCCTCTCTGTTTAATGACCTCAGATGAATAATTGCTCTTCAGTAGATACCAGGGCTTTCTGAAAGCAAGGGCATCTTCAATATAGCTTCAGAGCTTGGTTCTGGGGTGATGTATCTTAAGCCAGCACCTGCCAGCAGAAGTAGTTGTAGAAACATAATAGAAGCCTTGTGATACAAGGCTTTCTATCTGAGGACAAAACATCTATCATAGAAAACATAGCACCTACACTTACCAAGAATCTAGGTGGGATTGGAGGATGACGGCAAACTTCACAAAGTCTGGAGATAACACATTTGTCACATACCAAGTGCTGAAAATAAGTGTTCTTGCACCTCTGAAGTTATTCTCACAAAACGAGGTGCAATGACAAGTTAACATCTAAGTTTCAGTTACCACTTAGCTGTAGGGGAGTATTTTAAACTCTTATATTTATATAAAATTTGATTTAGTTTTTAAAATTCCTTTAAAGTAAACATAACCATAAAGAGAACTTAAATATCACCATTCATCATGGTAATCTGTAATCAATTAAATAAATAATTTAGAAACCAGTGACATTTTGATCCAGTGAATTAATAGGCAGAAATATATACATTTTCAAGACACTTTTCCCATTTTTAAATAAACATGTTTTTCTCATAGACAAAGATGCAACGTAAACACTTTATTTTAAATTAACTGTTATAATCTAGGGTTCTAATGTGTTACACATTGATATCTATTTGCCTGGAATATTGGATGCAATCCTATCTGAAGCAAGTTGGTTGGGCACCCGAGAAAGTTGCCTAATTCTGTTTAACCCAAAGGGCAAGAATAGTCTGTCTGGCCATTTCTCCCTTCCTCCCATATACCTTCTTTGGCACATGTACTTTGAGTAGATGAGTAAAGAACTAGTGACAGCTATAGCTTTTATTTCCTTCAGGGGGCCCTCTCCAAACAGTTGGGGATAAAAAACCATTTTTCTCTTTGTGTTACTATAGTTCCAGAGAACCTCTTTAGTATGCATCTGTCTCAAAATATTGTGAATTCTTTCCACAAACCACCTTTGCGTCCCAGGATCTGACACACAGTAAATACTCCCAAAATGTGGGTTGAGTGAATGAGTAGAAATAAAAATAAGATAAATGGCAAGAAGGAGTTGGAGACATTTGAAAACAACACCCTGTAATGGGGTGACTAGTGTCCTCCCCAAATTCATGCCCACCCAGAACCTCAGAATGTGACTTTATTTGAAAACAGGGTCTATACAGAGGTAACTGGTTTAGGATCTCCAGATGATATTATCCTGGATTTAGGGTGGACCCTAACTCTAATGAGGGTGTCTTTATAAGAGAAAGGAGAGAGAGATAGAGACAGACATACATAGAAAAGATGGCCATGTGAACACAGCAGCAGAGATTCGAGTTATGTTGCCATAGAACTAGGGACACCAGGAGCCATCAGAAGCAGGAAGAGCCAAGAAATGATTCTCCCCTACTGCCTTCAGAGGGAACATGGTCCTGCTGACACCTTCACTTTGGACCTCTGGTCTTCAAAACTGAGAGAGAATAAATTTCTGTAGTTTCAAACCATCTACTTGTTGGTAATTTGATACGTCAGCCCTAATAAACTAGTATACCACCATTTTGACTGCAGCGTGATCCTTAGATGATTGTGTAAGGACTACCAACTCATTTTCCCTCCTCATTCCCAAAGAAATAAGAAAAACATGTATTAGATTGAATGTGTAATGTCATACGTTGGGTCATACATCTAACTTTATATGTATCATTTTCCTATTTGACAAATGAGGACACTGAGGTTGAGTAAGTTTAACAAATTGGTGTCAAAAAATATGTAATAATAATAGCTAACATTTGAATGCTTATTATGTGAGGCACTGCACCAGACTCTTCATAGGAATTATCTTATCTCATCCTCACTGTAAAGGTAGGTACTCAAAGTTTTTCTTATTTCAGAAATGAAGAGACTGAGGCACAGAGTATAAATTAGGTGCCCAAAGTATCTAGTACTTGGCAAAAACAGGATTTGAACCCAAGTGCTATGATTCTAAAGCCTAGACGCTTAAGAAATTTGCTATGCTGTATGTGGATATTGTGTGCTCGTCATCCCATCGCTGTCTCTGATTCAAAGGCAAACCCTGCACCTACTAACTACCCATTAGCATCTGAACACATGCTTATATGATCTTGGCTTTTTTTTTTTTTTTTTTAACCATCCCATTTCCAGCAGGATATTTTCTTTAACTTTCTCACTTATACTCCTACTACACCAAAATAGCATCAAAGTATGTTCATTTTCTCTGATTTCAGAACAAATTTTTACAAAACACTTTGATATACACAGCAAGTCTGACAGTCAAAATATGACATGATCTTCCACCATTTGTTCTATTTGGATCTGGGTGAGAAATCAGCAAAACCACCCTATTTTTGTCTACTTTGTTTGATCACAGTCAGTGTTCTGTTCTGACACATAATAGGCAGTTCTGAAGGGACCTTTTTGTTTGTCACAATTACACAACTGTAGCTTGATAAATACTATAGCTTGATAAATGCTCATTATCCTGGTACAAATTATCTTAGTTTTTGTTGTTGTCATTGTTTTCACCCTTTGCCAGAATTGTATTGGTGTTTCCATGCATGTGACACATAGGCAGAGAGTGGAGGCCCAAACGAGCCTGTGACATGACAGGGGTGAGAGACTTCTGTTGGCCTTAAATGTCAAACCATATCCTTCCTGAATAATCAAAAATGTCAGGGTCTATTACTCTCTACTTCTTTACATATAGCTTGTGCAAATCTCAAGTTTCATATGATGCATTTTCTAGACGGAAATTTTTTTCAGAGACCTTAACTTTCTCTATATTTACTTATTAGAATGATGGTATATATTAGTTTAGCAATTTGAATATATTACTAATATATATTAGTAATTCAAATCACATAAATGGTAGGCCAAAGTGAACAAAATATTGAAACAAAGCACAAGTTTAATTGTCTTCTCCAGTCCTCATAATTACTACAACACTGCTAGGTCAGTCCACTGATCCAAGCAGGGGCAATCACGGTCTCTTCCATGCATGTTTCCCTCTTGGGTATAGACGACTTGTTCAGAGGTGTGCCTCTGAACAAAGGTCAGCCAATCTGTTAGTTTTGGAAATGTACCTAAAAAGACATTAATTTCCCTCTGTATGACAGAAACTGAAAGTGGGTATATACAAGATGTCCTGGTGTACTTGTTACTGAGGAGCAGACAGAGTGGCTTGGTAATGCAAGAGATGAATGACACAGACACTCAGAGAGAAAGAGAACGCAAGGAGCAGAAAACACAATTTTATGCATTCCCCCAGTGCTCCTCCAGTCTATTGCCGACTATATTAGCTATTGATTGTTGTGTAACAAATTAACTCAAAGCTAAATGCCTTTAAACAACAGCATTTATCATCCCACAATTTCCATGGGTTAGGAATCCAGAAATACCTTAACTGGATGCTCTATCTTGGGGTCTCACAGATTACAGTTGAGGTGCCAACCAAGGCTGTGGTTTCATCTGAAGTCTCAACTCAAAAAGGATGTTCTTCATGCTCTCACATGGCTGTTGGAGAATTCAATTCCTTGTGGACTGTTACAGTAACAGCCTCAATTCTTCTTTAGCTGTTTGCCCCTAGGCTTCTTTACAGAGCAGCTTACAACATGGCATCTGCTTTCATCAGAGTGGAAAGAGAAAGAACAAGATGGAAGCCACAGTCTTTTATAACTTCATCTTGGAAGAGACATCCTATCATTTTTTTCTGTATTCTGTTTGTTAGAAGCCACTATATCTGGTTTACAGTCATGGGGAGGTGATTATACATGGTATAAATACCAGGAATCAGGGATCATTGAGAGACGTTTTTTAAAAAGCCCAATAATACACTGACATCTCAGCCCTGAAATACTGTGGAATAACCTTAACACCCCTACAATGAATCATAATTTTTGCTTAAGCTAGTTGAAATTGGTTTTTATTATTTACAGCTAAACTTTTTTTACATGCATCCTATAGTTTAATAAAATCCACATTTAGAATCAAGAAATAACTGTATCAAGAGAAACTTTATTACCACATTTATAAATTCCCTACACACACACACACGCACAACACACACACACATCTAACAGACTATGTAATAGTGATGAAGGTTGAAACATGAGAAAACAAAGTAGTAAGGACTCTTACCAATTGGATAATCAATACAAGAAAATAAAAATCTCTGAAATCTTCAGATAGCCAGTGAATATATGATGATTAGTGGCCTTTCTTAGTCTTTTTTTTTTTTTTTTTTTAACCCTTAAATGTTACCATGGACGAAATTTATTTTTCTCTACTTTTGGTTTTTCAACCATCTTAGTTTTTTCTTACCATATTGTAAAGTGGAAAGGCAAACAAACAAACAAAAAAATTGTATGACATTATAACTAGCTGAATATTTCTCTCTGCTTCAGATTATGAGATATACTTATATGGTCATTATAAAAACTGAAAAAAAACATAGTGAAAACCCCTTATCTTGGGTTACTATTTCAATCTGTAGGAAGTGGAGTAGCTTTTCAAAAAAAACCTTTAGTAAAAAGTCCCCTCCCTGGTTTTTCCTGCAAACATTAACCTCAAACATTTACTTCCTTCCATATTATTTATATATTTAACCTCAAATTTTCGTCTAAGAAGTCACAAGCAGATATAAGAGAGAGCAGAAATATCAGCCATCTGTAGACCAGACCTGACAAGCTTCATGGTGGAGATGAAAACCTTTCATTTCACAGAACTGAAAAAGGGCTTTGTGTACACCAGAAGCTGGACTGCCGCTGCTCTGGGTCTCACTGCCCAATCAGGAATTCTATAAATATGCACCCCAGCCACATAAACAATGTCCTTTCCGTTTCTGGATTGCAGTTTATCTTTGCTGTACAGAATCAATTTAGCTTCGGACAGAAAAATTTGCAAGAAATAAAAAAAGTAGGTTTAAAAAGCAAACAAAGAGACATAATGGGCGTAATTTCCCAAACGTGCCAGGACAGGACAATGTGTTGGATTTTATTTAAGAAAACAAAGAAATCCCCACAGGATTACCTCAAGTTGGTTTCTCATTTGGGTAAAGATTTCTCGTGTGTTGATTGGTTCTGTCAATTAAAATAGACCCTGCAGGATACAATGATGTCATAAACCATGTCCAAAAGACCTCCGAATTAGAAAAGGAAATTTGGTGCCACCCAAAGGGGGTGAGGCGGGGCAGGAGAATATGGCAAATATAGATCACCTTTCTCAGGTGCCTCCTCTGGATTTTTACAATTAAAAAATGGGGAAAAAAAGAAAAAGAGACTCGAAGAGGTTTTTTTCCATTGAAAATGACACATTCTTTTCCATTTTTTCCTCAGTTCACAAGCCCCCCAAATGATATACGTTAGTAAAAAAATCCTTCTTACCACGAGCCATTTTCTACACTGCTGGTTTCACATATGTTGTAAGTGTTGGTTGGGGCCCAGCTGTCCAATCCTGCTGATTTTTTTTCCAATAGTGCACCCACCACCTGATACTGATCGGCACATCTCATCTTTACATGTGATGCCCTGCCTCACTGGTAACACCAGATGGGCCAGTAAATCTCAGTCTTGACTATATATTAGAATCATCTGGGAAAGCATTAGAAAAAAAAAAAAAAAAAAAAAGGCCTCATTTCCAGGCTGCCCCCTGGACCAATTGCATCAGAATCCCTAGTGGTGGGATTCAGTCACTGACATACTTTTTAAAGTTCCCCAGTGACTATAACATGTAACCAAAGCTGAAAACCACTGCCAGATGCCATTTTGGTATATTAACTATGATCTTAACTGATGAGAGCTGCTGAGCTGCTCGGGCACTTGATTAAGAAATAATGTGATATCAATTATACCTCACTAAAAGAAATTTAAAGTTAAAAAATGAATAAAAAGATTAATAACAAAGAAATTAATTTTTCTTTGGGAATACAGTGACCACTTACTAATTTAAGATGGTAACACAGATTTACTGGGTCCTTATTATTCTCCTTAAGGAAGCACATTCCACAAAATTCCACAAATTATGGAAGACACGCTCTTCCCTCTTATGGAATAACATCCCATCAGTTTCATTGGCTAAAAAAAGAATGGGGCTGCTTTTGATCAACTACCAAAGAGAACATCATAAGAAAAGTATCAATTCATAACCAGGGTAAAAATGCTTATAATATACCACAAATCTGAGAAGCCCTCTTGTCACTATTGAGTTGGCGTTGACAAAGTAATATGGAATTGAAGTCTGGAAGGAATCCTTTGAGATGTGCAGTCATATCATGCTATGCCTGGAGAAACTCAGGGTCAGAGACAAGTGGTCAACTAATGTTATATGGTTCTTGAGGGGCATTATGAAAAGGACCTTTCTCGTTCCTACTGCATGGATCGCGTTTTTAATGTATGCAAAAGTGTTTCATTTCATGTCTTGCCAATAGTAAATGCTGAGTAAATAGTAATGATTGGTAGAAGTAATGGTGGTGGTAATGATCATATTGGTAATAACAATGTCTACAAAGCTTTATTGAGTGTTATGATCGCTGCTGTAAAATACCTCATAAATAAAAACAACTGTTGCTTTTGTTGATGAAAGCAACTTATTTGAAACCTGAAAATTTCAGAGTAAAATAATAAAAAAGGAATTAAAAAAGGCTCTCATTAGAGCTTCAACGAAAACTTAAAATAGCCTTTTACTATTTAATCAACATCAGTTGAACATTTTATGCAATTAATTATAAAATATATATAATTTGATCTGATTTTATCCTTTTTTATCTAGAAAATCCTAGAGTATCATTTGTCTGATGAAAGTACTTTATATATCTAATATACACATAAGCATATATATATGAGTTAAAAATACTCTTATATGTTACTTAATTTAATTCTCACACATAGTCAAGAAATATATGTATTATTACCCCTTCTTTACAGTTAAAATACATAAGCTTAGAAAATGAGAGGGACCTAGTTAAGGTGGCTCAGCTAATAAGTGGCAGGGCTAGTATTTCACTGCAAGTTTTCTACCTTTACGTCCTCTGTTAGGTTACATACTTGGACCCTGTCACTGTAGCCTTTTAAATAATTGACTTTACAGAGCAACAGTGCAATGCTATGTATTTGGCTTTCATTGCGCAAAATTTGAAACATTTCTATTTGAAAACTTGTTTTTGAAAGTATAGTACCTTATTATGTTGCTCAGTATTTTAAAGGCTCTGGATACAAATTATTCTTAGAATTCAGAGCCAGGAAAGTATCTATATCACCTGACAAGCTGGGAGCTTCTTTTCCTTGGATTAGGAGAGTTACATGATCCATTGAGTATCTCACTTTGCCTTGGTTTCTAGGAAACTCAAAGCAAAGTTTTATACTTGATCATTTTACCTTTTCTCAGTCCAGGTTTCAATGACATACATTCCCCCTTCCCCACCCCACCAACCTGACTTCCAAGACCACCACCTCCCATGCATGTGACTTTTACTTTTCAATATTTGTCAATGATTCAATTTTATTATACTTTGATTCTGGTAGACATCTGCAGTGTTCAACTACCTAAAGGATATTTCCCTCTTTTTGTGGTAATAGAACCTCAATACTTCTTGGTTACTTTCTTTTCCCCATTCTTAGTCCACACGGTTTAGAGGAAACTAATCCTAATCTCTTGGAGCCAAGGATTGAAATATAACCCAGGCCAGGACAATCAGTGTGCTCTGTTGCTCTGGCTACAGTAATTCGATAAAGGGTGAGCCCATGACATGATACAAGTCAGTCCTATCAAAGCACATTCAAATGCTTTTACTAGCCAGACTGTGAAGGTGTTAATTTTTCACTAATGGCCAAAAAGATGGGATGATAGAGCAAGAGAGCTTCTGGCTGCCATCTTGCTCCACAGGAAAGAGTGCATGAGAAGGGAGCCAACCAAAAGAAAAGCAGACCTGAGATTAGACGATAGGGAGACTGAGGCCTATTGACCTCATTGAATCCTTGGATCTAGTGCTAGATGCAGGTTTTACCTTGGGACTTCAATAGCATGGGCTTAAATTCCCTTTTGTACATAAACCATTGTAGTTGGGGTTTTCTGGACCGTGCAATCCAATGTGGGTTGACAAATATAGTGATTTATTTCTGTCACCACAAATTCTATTTGAAAGTAGGCAGGACACAAATCAAAATAAATATACACCATATGCAGGTTTTTATCCTTAATATCACAATTAATCAAGATTTTGATTATCTGGCGGTTATTTTGCTCATCCATCCTTCTTTCACAGGACTGAAATATAACAGCATTACAATGCATCTTTTCTTTGTTCTGTTTTTGCTGATTAGGTAGAACATAGCAAAATTTAAAATGAGCTCATTTTCTTCCACTTTGGTATTAATCTGAAACCATTGTCAATAATATTAAATTTCAAATAAATGAATTCAATGGACATTGTACCCTTTCAAAATGAGGATGTTTCAGCTCGTATAGCTCCATGATGTGTAAGTTAGATTCAAAGGCTTTTCTGGGCAGGTTACATAAGTATTTCACCTTCCCACTAACTTGATTTTTATTAAAATATAGCTAACATACAATATTATATTAGTTTTAGGTGTGCACCATAGTTATTCAACATTTATATACCTAAAGAAGTGATCACTGTAAGTCCAGCAACCATCTGACACTGTACCACGCTATCACAATGTTATTGACTATATTCCCTATGCTGTACATTACATCCCCATGACTTATTTGTTTTATACCTGGAAACATGAACCTCTTATTCCCCTTCACATTTTCCCCTCATTTTTATTTTTTCAATTAGAGTTGACATTAAATATTATTTTATATTAATTTCAGGTGTTCAACATAGTGGTTCAAAATTTCTACAATTTAAGAAGTGATCCCCCTGACTAGTCACCTAACACTGTACATAGTTATTACCATATTATTGACTATATTCCCTTTGTTTTACTTTTCATCCCCATGACAATTTTGTAACTACCAATTTGTACTCTTAATTCCTTCACCTTTTTCATCCTGACCCTCAACCCCCTCCCATCTATCATTACAACAAATCAGTACCCATCTGTCACCATACAAAGTTATTACAATATTATTGATTATATTCCTTATGCTATGCCCTGCACCTCCATAACTACTTCTTAATCCCTTCCCCTTTGTTCACCCAACACCCAACTCCCATCCCATCTGGCAACCATTGAAATATTCTCTGTATCTATGAGTTTGTTTCTGTTTTGTTTGTTTATTTTCTTCTTTAGATTCCACATATAAGCAAAATCATGTCGCATCTGTCTTTCTCTGTCTGATACTCCACTCAGCCCATCCATGCCACCCCTTCCCTGGCCAAGCAATATTCCATTGTGTATACAAAAGTCAGACAATTAAGTTCACGAACTTTCCACTGTGCACTTACATGGTGGAAAGATTGCGAACTTAATTGTCCAACCTTACATGTACCATCTCCTCTTTATCCATTCTTCCATCAATAGACACCCAGGCTGCCTCCACGTGGACCATTGTAAACAATGTTGCAATGAACATATGGATGCACAAATCCCCTCGAAGTAGCATTTGGGTTTCTTCAGCTAAATACCCAGAAGTGGGATTACCAGGCCCTTCTTTGTCCCTTGATATACCCTTTGTTTTAAAATCTATTTTGCCTGGTTGTTGTTGTTGTTATTTCCATTTTCATAAAATATCTTTTCCATCCCTTTACTTTCCATCTGTGTGTGTCTTTCAATCTGCAGTGATTCTCTTGTAGACAGCATATGTAAGGTTTTGTTTTCTTACCCGTTCAGCCCTTGTATGTCTTTTGAGTGGAGCATTTAATCCGTTTACATTTAAAGTAATTGTTGATATGTGGCTACCATGTTTCCCCAAAAATACGACCTAGCTAGACAATTAGCTCTAATGCGTCTTTTGGAGCAAAAGTTAATATAAGACCTAGTCTTATTTTATGATAATATAAGACTGGGTCTTTATAATATAATAATATAATATAATATAATATAATATAATATAATATAATATAATATAATATAAATAACATAACATAGCATAATATAATATAATAAATGCGGGGTCTTCTGTTAACGTGTGCTCCAAAAGACGCATTAGAGCTGATTGTCTAGCTAGGTCTTATTTTCAGGGAAAAAGGGTATTGCCATATTATATTAATAATTTTTATCTTTTTTTTGTTTTTCCATCTTAAAGAAGTCTCTAATATTCCTTGTAATACTAATTTACTGGTGATGAACTCCTTTAGCTTTTTCTTGTCTGGAAAACTCTTAAATTCTAAATGATAATATTGCTGGGTAGAGTAATCTTGGTTGTAGATTCATACTTTTCATTATGTTAAATATTTCCTGCCAATCCTTTCTGGCCTGCAAAGTTCCTATTGAAAAATCAGCTGACAGTCTTATGGAAGCTCCCTTATAAGTTACTACTTGCCTTTTTCTTGATGCTTTTAGAATTCTCTCTTTGTCTTTAATCTTTGCCATTCTAATTATAGTTTGTCTTGGTGTGGGCCTGTTTGGGTTCATCTTGTTTGGGACTCTCTGCACTTCCTGGACTTGCGTGTCTATTTCCTTCGCCAGGTTAGGAAAGTTTTCAGTCATTCTTTCTTCAAATAGGTTCTCAATTCCTTGCTTTCTCTCTTCTACTTCTGGTACCCCTATGATGCGAATGTTGTTATGCTTAGACTATCCTCATTTTTTTGCATTCTTTTTTCTCTTCCTATTGGATGTTTTCTGCTACCTTGTCATCCAAATCACTGATTCGATCCTCTGTTTCATCTAGTCTGCTGGTGATTCCTTTTGGTGCATTCTTCATTTCAGTTACTGTATTCTTCATTTTTGACTGGTTCCTTTTTATGGTTTCTGGATCCTTTTTAATACTTGCTATCTCTCTGTTGAAGTTCTCACTGAGTTTCTTGACCACCTTACAACTATTATTTTGAACTTTGTATCTGGTGGGTTGTTTGCCTCCATTTTGTTTAGTTCGTTTTCTGGAGTTTTCTCTTGTTCTCTCATTTGGGATGTGTTTCCTTATTTTGGCTGCCTCTTTGTTTGTTTCTATGTATTAGATAGATCTTTTACATCCTCGAGTCTTGGCCAGGTGGCCTTATGTAGTATGTGCCCTGTTGGGCCCTGGCACAGTCTCCCTGGTCACCTACTCTAGGTTCTCCAGGAGTGTGTCCCTTGTATGGATTGTGTGTGCCCTCCTGTTATAGTTGAGCCTTGGTTGCTACTGGCACATCAGTGGGTGGGATTGACCCTCAGGCTGATTGGCTGTGGGGTTTGGTCACATCCACAGCTTATAGGCTGCTGTGCAGGGGGCTTAACCCATTGAGTGGTATTTGCCCCAGGGGCCCTGGGGCCTGTTGAGACTGCCCTTTGTGTGTGTGCCATTTATGGGGATAATTAGGCAGTGCTGTGCTATGGTCTAAAGCCAACCTCCAAGTATGTTGGTTCTCAGGCCTCTTCGGAGGTGCTCTGGTGCAGGCCCAGCTCACTCACTACCTGTGACTGGCTGGGAGCTACCTGGTAAGAGCTACAAAGTGATCTGCAGTTGTTCATTGCCTCTGCTAACCTGGGAGGCATGTACGAGAGGCCATTCTGTGAACCAAGGACATTGGCCACCAGTACCAGGCCTAGGGTAGCTCTGCAAAATGCCAGGGTACCCCAAGACTTGCTGTCACTTGGTGGCTTCCTTAAGGTTCAGCTACTGATAAAGCCTCATGTGGTACACAAGTTGGGTGAGGTAGGGTCTCAGGAAGTCACTAGAGTGGGAAGAGTTGTGGTCACTAGGTTAATGGAAATTCTTTGTTAACATAAATGCCAGTGCTGACCCTGAAGCTACTCAGCAAAAGTGTCAGAGCACACTGAGGCCAGTCACCACCAGCCTGGGGTCTGTTGGACTCTTGATAGTTTTCCATGAAGGAGTACAATTTGAGCAGGGTTGGCTGCTCTTGGAGAAAGTGCCTCTGGTGTTGGGACAGTTGGGTGGGGTGGGGGTCTGAGTCAGCAGGATGGAGCTGTGGAGCTCAACAGACCAATCAGGTTCAGATTTCACCGTGTGGGCGCCCACCCAGGAAAGATGGCGCCTTCCTGCCAGCTACACAGGATGAAGATCTCCTTAGAGGGAAATGGCTACTGTCCTCCAGCTCTCAACCTGAAGCAACACAACTCAGTATGCCCCCCATATGTCTCCAATAACCCCCTGAAGTTACTGTCCCTCTGCTGGAGCCCAAGATGAGAGCCTGGGAGTGAGAATCTGTGCATAAGCCCTTGTAGAAGATGTCTAGCTTTCCTAAAGCCTTCCATCCCACCAAGATGGTCAGAATCCCCACTGTTTTTCACAGCCAGATGTTGTGGGGGCTCCTCTTCCCAACACGAGTACTCTGGGCTGAGGAGGCTGGTGTGGGGTTGGAGACCTTCCTCCTCTGGGGGGAACCTCCATGGCCAAGATATCCCTCACAGGTCTCAGTCCCCACATGGAGGTTTGGGGTTAGACTGTTCCACATCTCTGCCCCTCCTACCAGTTTGGACATGGCTTCTTCTTTATATAAAACTTCTGTTCAGTCAGACTTCAGATGGCTCTTCAGCTTGATTGTTCTATAATTTAGTTGTAATTTAAATTGGTTCATGGAAGGAAGCAAGCACAGTGTTCATTAATATCTTCTCCACCATTTTGGATTACCTCAGTTTCTGATTTCTTTACAAATAATGTAAAATGCAGGAACCATTTCTGTTTAGTTTTATTTGTTCTTCTGTTGTGGAATGTTACTCTAAATTCTATTATTCAGATTTATTGCCTCAAGATTGGGCATAATCTCACCCATGATCCTCTTGTCAAATATTCGAAGTGTGGTTTAAAGCACTGTGTGTGTGTGTGTGTGTGTGTGTGTGTGTGTGTGTGTGTGTTTGCGTGATGCAATCAGTTTTATTTCATTTAGTTATACCTCCTGTTATGAACTGAAAGTGTGTGTGCTCCCCAAATTCATATGTTAAAATCCTAACCCCAGTGTGATAATATTCGAATATCTAACCTTTGGAAGGTAACTGGGATTAGAGTAGATTATGAGGGTAAAACACTTATGATGGGATTAGTGGCTTTATAAGAAAAGGAAGAAAGAGAGAGACAGCTTACGCTCTGCTACGTAAGGACATAGCAAGAAGGTGGCTGGCTGTTTGCAAACCAGGAAGAGAACTCTCAGCAGCTGTATCTCAGTCTTGGACTTCCCAATCTCTAGAACTATGAGAAATAAATTCCTGTTGTTTAAGCCACCAGACTATGGCACTTGGTCATGGGAAGCCCAAGCTGATTCACACACCCCCTATGGATGCTTCCAGTCTTGATGGCTTAAAAATATATTGCAAAGTATATATATATATATATATATATATGTATTAATTATAGTAGTTTAGGGGGGAAAATCTGCTGAAATTGAGAGTAAATAACCAAATTTGTGAAATTGTATTTTATTTCCATGACAGAATGAAGATTTCTCATTAAAAGGCAAATCTTGCCTTTCAAAAGTTTGAATAGAGAGCCCTTTAAAAAAAAATACATCAGCTTAAATATAGGTTGCTGGAGATCCACAAAGCTAAGAAAAGTTTTTGGCTGTTATCTCATAGCATGTTCATTTGAGAGTGAATTGGATTCCTTTTAATTTATGCACAACTCTGAAGCTTCCTCCTTGTTTGTTTCTTCCCCCCTTTACTGACTGGCAAAATAGCACATACAGTCTGTTACTTTCATTAGTATTATTTTCCTCCTTTATGTTACCTATTTTTCTCTGTTTAGTGAAAAAACACTGGTTTCAGAGTTCAGAGACCTGTTTTAGGCCTCTCTTATTAGCTGAGTTTGAGCAAACCATTTAATTTTAATTTTTCCCTGTTTTTCTATCAGTAAAATGAGAACATTAATACCTGACAAATTTAGCTCATGTGATTTTTTTTTTTTTTTGTAAGGATATCATGAGTAATTCTGGTAACTGTAATTTTATGCAACAAATATAACTAACAAAGATTATTAAGTGTCTACCATGTGCCATGCACTGGGCAGGCCTCTGGGAATAGAGTGAAAAAATAGAAGTTTAAAAAAATTATTTTAAATAACATTGCTTTGGTCAAGAATAGACTGATAAAGAAAGGAGACAAACACATAAATGTGAGGCATATAATGTGCTCTGTTAGAGTACTTTGTCCTTCCAGCTTTATCAAGGCTTGTAACTTTTATTATCTATGTCCTTCTACCTCGTTTTTTAATATCTCTTTTTTTTATAAGGTTATGGACTCCATGAGGGCATTTTCTGTTTTGCTAACCACTCTGTCTACGGTGCTCTCAGCATAATTATTTAGGACCTGGGAGAAAAAAAAAGTCTGGGAAAGCTGCTTAAGTTATTCAGTGTGATATTATTTCTAAAGCCATTGAATGGTAAATGACATTTGCAGTTTAATCCTAAAAGGAGAGGAATCCCCCAGCCTTCCATTTTTTGCACAAAGAGAGATTTTTCCTTCTTATAATTCTTTGTACATCAGTTAACTACATATAATACCTATCACTGGACCCAGTTTTTTTCTGGGCTCTGATTTTACGTGAGTAAAAAATAAAGTGAGGTACCAGTTTTCATCCTCTCAGACTAAATTATATTAAACCACCAAGAACAATGAAAAAGAAAAGCAAAACTGATTGGCTTCATTTCCCAGGTACACGAGGATGCTCTGTTGAAGTTAATAGCCTTAAGTATTTCATGGTTAGACTCTCCACACATTCTGGTTTCAAGCTGCAGCTGTGCCCGGGTTGTCCTTGCAGTAAATACATCACCAGGGTGTGTAATCTTGTTCTGTAACCTCCTGCAAATCCCAGGGATGTGCAGAATTCATCAGCTCCAAGGTATGTCAGGCAAGAGTCTGAAGAGAAAAATCCTCTCCCTCTTACAATTTCAAACATATTAAAGAAATGCCTTTACCAGGGATTTTTACTGATAGGTCCCCTTCACCTTAATGATTTGGTGTATGTTTAATTCTTTCACCAAGACAAGTTTATGGAAACTGGGATCCTGAAGGAATGCTGCATTTTGACTAGTATCTGCCATTAATTTATTCTGTTTTCTAAAGCCTGATCCCCAGAAAAGAAATGCATTGGAGATTATAATTGAAAACAGTTAATTCTGGTTACGTTGTGATTATATTTTTAAAAGATATGCCTTTATGATTTATGTTGTGTCCTACAAATTAGAAAACAAAATCAGAAAGATGTTCATAATTTGGAAAAATTTCAGAGATTCTCCAAGTTTATTTTTTTTTCCTACTTTCTAGACAAAAAGGAGTGTGTTAATATAAACAGCAGACCCCCAGGCTCTGAAAATCAGCTCAGTGGTAAATAGCTGAGATTTTCTAGCCATTCTGACCTTATTTGAGAAGATTGTATTGCTTTGTGAGGTCGGAGCTTGTGTCAGAGAGCTAAGTGTCAACTTTCCACTTAAAGATTGGGCAGGCAAGAGTCAGTACGTCTGCTTCCACAGCACACAATCTCGACCTATAGCATTACACTTGCTCAGTTTCTAAGAGATCTCAGAATGGCACTGATATGTAGGAAAGAATCCTTCATCTCATTATTTCTCCCCAAGCAGCAGATGCCTCTATGATAATAGGAAAATAAGAATATTATTGAATTTTCCTAATGGTGTCAACTTACCACCCTCAAGCCTGGTATTTTTCAAAGCCCATTAAAGGTCAGAATTCATGGCTTTCTTAGAAGCCCTTTCCCTTTCTCCAAAAACACAAAGGAAAAGATTCTACTATTGTGCATAAGGAATAATATGTCGCCAAAAGGTTTGAATAATCATTTATTATTGAAGAATAACCTCGTTTCATCATATTATAACTTTCCTTAAGAGCAATTTATCCTGCCTGTGAAAGAAAGCGAAAGAGAGAGAGAGACAGAGACAGAGAGAAGAATGGGGAAATTACTAAAATCTCTCAAATGTCAAAGTTTGTTGAGGTAATTTGATCTTTTCCTCTGGGGCACACAGGGAATAGTATTCACTGAGACTAATGCTATCAAGATGGTGAAAATTCACCCTTGATATATATATATATATATATATATATATAGGCTTTTAAATGCTGAAGAAGTAAATGCAAAGAGTTAATACTTAACTTTGTTACTCAGTTACTCAGGAAACATACTACTTGTGTACAGTCCCTGCCTCCTTCCTTACTAACCCTCCTTTGTCAGTACATACCCTCTGCCACATATAAGTATATTCCAAATTTATAGTCGAATTACAGATAGTTGGAGAACACCGCCACCGAAGCAAACTGTTTTCCACAAGTCATGTTTGTGATTTGCAAAGAAATGCTCTAAAAGCCATGCTAAAACTATACCTTTTAATGATAAATCACCATTGAAAGCATTCGATTCAGGTGCAACGCATCTAACCCCAAACCTTATACCTGGCATATTTGACTTGACTGTTTTGCGATGATCCATTTTCTTTTATACTCAACTTAATTCACATGACAAGAATTGGGATAATTAAAACCTAATTTCAAATGGAAGAATTCTGAAAATGCCTACAAATTGATGTCATCCTTTTGTTCACTTAAAAAAGAAATTGAATAGGCTCAGAAATGTTGGTAAAAATTCAATTCACTGTACTCATATGTCCACTTAATGATAATTTGAAAACAACATGGAATAGACCTCCCACAGACAATTCTCTTTACTACTAGATTTCTTCAAAGCATGGGCTCAGAATACAATGTGTTTTGAACTTGAGAACGGGTAAGAAGCTGGCCCTAAGTAGACTATTAAATAAATTTAAATGGTCCCTTAGATGGTTATCCAGAAAGACCTTTATACAATATATATATAATGAATTTTAATCTTTTATTCCTTTATATTTAAAGGTATCATCAGTCAATATTAGAAAATGTAGAATGAAAGAATTATAATGGAGAGTAGAAGTGGGGGAAATGTATCACACAAAAGCTGTGCTGTACCAAAGAATCCTGACTCTGGAGAGAAAGGATATGGGTTCAAGTCTGGCGAATTATTCTTTAAGTTTTAGTATCCTTATTTCTAATATAGTGATATAATTACTATTTCTCTTGGTTGTTGTGAGAATTACAATAGATAATACGTTAAAAAGGTGATTTATGAAACAAAACAAGTATTATTTGACTCACATGACAGAAAAGGTCTGGGGCATCATTATGTATGGTAAAATAGGTATCGTTGATGTAAGGATTATTTTATTGATGAGCCAGAACTTACTTATGCTGATTTGCACTGCCTCTTGAGAACTGCTTGTTAAATGTTCTGGAATTATGTGAGCCAGTTAACATCATGTTGGTAGCTTGAAGTCATCCATGGTGAGGCTATTTACCCCATGGGAAATGCGAAAGTTAGTATACTCGGGGTTTGTTCCCTTCCCCCTTTTTCTCTCTCCCGAGACCTACTTAACCAGTATCTCACTGTAAACTCATTCTGTAGGAATAGGTTTTGTTCTAGCAATATACTGCTATGTAACAAAACCACTCCTATCTGTAGCAGTTTAACACAACAGCTACCATTTGTTATATTGTGCAGTGACTGGTGTCAGCTGGGTGGCTCTTCTACTCCCATGTGGTGTCAGCTAGGGCTGCAGTCATCCAGAGACTTGACTCAGGAATATCCAAGATAGCTTATTCTCAGGGTCAGGAAGTGGGTACAGACTATTGACTAGGAGCTCATCTGGTGCTCTGGAGGAGCACCTAGGGTCTCCCCCATGTGGTCCTTCAGATAACTTAGCCTTCTTACTGTGTTAAAGCTGGGTTTCCAAGTAGGAGCATTCCAAATGTGAAGATAAAAGCTATAGATCTCTTATAGCCAGTCTTGGAAGTTACACAGTCTTACTTCCATCACATTCTATTGATCAAAACAAATCACTGGCAAAGAATTTGCCACCATGTTTAATTCATCACAGATATTATGATATTTGAAGCCATATAAACCAAGAGTACCCATTAAGTCCTGAGGACAGGACATTGTGGACATGACTCATTCATAAGGTCACCAGGACTCAATAGCATGTAATACACACACATTTTATTAAGTTAGAGGCCCATATTTTTGATGATTCCTTCCCCTAACTTCTTCTTTAACTGGAGTTACATTTTGCTGCTTTGTGCTACATATTTTGCCAAGCTTAAAGTCTCCTTTAGTCTTGATGTGTTACCCATGCAACTGGCCAAATATATCAGACTATTGAAGATGTACTGAAAATGGAATTTTTAAAAATCTTCTATCCCCTCAAACACAATAGATTCTTAAAAGAGTATGTCACGTGTTTTAAAGAAGAAAAGGAAGCTAATTAGAAACCTAATCAGGAATTATTTGAGTGGCTGGGGGATTCAAGTTTGTAGGATCCAAAAGGCAGTCTCACAGGCCTCTTGATATTGTAAAGAAAATAGCTGGGTTAGATATAGAGTGGAATGCTATACCACCATCAAATCTAGGGAGGCCCTGTGGGTCAGAGAGCTTCACGGGAAGAGCACAGGACACAGGTTGTGTGTCAGTGATAATACTCTCAGCTTAAGGAGAAACAGAAGACCTAATTAAATGAGATTACCTCACAAAATAAGAATTCTTGAGTTTGGATGTTGTAGCATTGCTTAATTTAGTAGCTCAATCACGTCAAGGGTCATGGGCCTGCTTCTTTGTTTTTTCCTCTGGGAATTACCCTCACAGTAGTTGGCAATATATTGTGTTGCCCAGACCCAAGCGCCAAATACTCACATAGTGAAGTCTAAGAGCAGAAGATCAGGCGAGGGGAGGAGGATTGGTGGCCCTGTTTCCCTGACCTCTCTTTTTATCCAGGAAGAAAGTATTTCCCAGACACTGCTTGTAAGATTTCTTCTTCTTCGGTCTCATTGATCAGAACTGGGTTCCATGACCATCCTTCAACTATTCACCAGCAAAAGTGAATGGATTAACCATAGCCCAGCTGAGCCAATCCCTGGAATTTTAGGGAAGACTCTGTCTTTCTTGAACATGTCCTTATTTGAAATCTGAACAAAATTGGAGTAATGCTGGCAAGAAAGAAGGGGGATGTGGTTGTTGGGGAGGCAACCTGGTTGATTCTTAAAATGGTGTCATGGTTCTGTGTAATTGGTCCATCTAACTTAATACTTCTTCAGGAGCTGGAAGGGCAAGAACATGGTGTTCTTGCCCTTCCAGCTCAGCGTAGGGCCTTAGACAAATAAGCTGGGGTTCAGGACAGTGTCAGCAGAGAACCCAACTGAGTAGCTGAGAGTAACTTGGATTTATTGAGTACTTACGATGTGCCATGCACCCACTATCATGTTGGCACCCCCTTTTTCAACATTCCATTTCACATTCAGAAAGGAAGAGAGTATTTCTGTGTTGCAGGAATGAGACTCAGAGAGAAAACTGCTAACAGTAAGTGAAGCTAGAAAATAAAACTCACGTCTTTTTAGTTCTGAGGATGGTCTGGCTCAATGCCATGTTGATGAGAGCTATTTCATGTTCCACCTAATGCTAGATACCCGTTTTTTCCCATTTATCTCTCCAATCTCCTCACCCTGTCAACCGCCCTCACACCACTGTTGAAAGGGAGAAAGGCGGTGAGCAGTAAGAGCCAAACCTTTCCAACTGTTCTAATATACTCTATAATAATCCACTGTCTCAAAGTTCGGTACTGAGGGAATAATGAAAAAAGCAAAGAACAGTCATACAAATGATGGTGACAGTACATTGGGGTCTTTGATTTAATGTCACTGACCCCATCAATTTGACCAATTTAAGGAGAGCTGATGGTTGAATGCATCAATATCAAGGGTGAATACCCTGAATACTCAGATTAAAACTCAAAATTGGTTTTGAAATTCAGAATTATTTTGATATTGGATATTTTCACGGTTAATGGCACTGAAAGACCTCACTGCATAAATGCTTTGACCTCAGAAATTTCGGGAGAGATAGAAGGAGATTACCTGTATGTCCTTATTCTTTTGAGCTGTCTGATGGAGAAACTGGATGGATGATTGACCTCTACCAGAGAGGACATTTCAGCAAGAAAATAGTCATCAGACTCTTCATATAGCTTTCTCAACTAGGCAGCCAAGTTTATCAAAGATTATTATGCTTTCCTCTGAATCTTTAGGAGGCTGCTGTATAAAGACTTCTCTTTGGGAAACATTTCAAGAGGAGCTTATTTTAGGAGGCTTTATTGGAGAGCAAAGGTAGCCAGGGGTCAATTTTGGCAGGATATTTTCAGCCCATAGATGAGGTTTTTTATGGGCCCACAAACACATTCCCTTCTGTTAAATAGAGTGAAACAAACTTACATCACTCCTCATAACATTTTCTAACATATAATGTTTCTTTCTTTGACATACAAGCTATGTTGTAGCATGGCAAACACCCAGAAGGAATTGCAAAACTCACGCAATTACTCAGATCCTCGAATCCAAAGATGTTTTAATATTTGTTTTATTAAAATATTTGGCAAATGACCAGATAATTATCTAGGTTTTGTAGCTTTCATCATGAAAACAACGCCATTTAGATGGTGCTTCAACTAAGTGGTATTATATTTATAACTCCTTTTTTCTTTTTTTCTTTTTTATTTGCTGCAATGCCTTGTTTTCAGTAAAAGAGATCAGGAACTTGGTGATAATGGATCCTGAAACAAAGAAACAGCAACAAGAGAAACTACCCAATGGTGCCTTTATCCTAGTTTCTCTCAGCTCAAAACATCTTAAAAGGGGCAAGCATTTCCCCGGGGAGATCATCCAACCAACAGCTTGAAAAAATCGTGCTTTTAGGAGCTGCTGGTTGTGAGAATGAATTGAGGTGATTACTAGGGTGCTTGTTTGGTCACAGTCTTTGTTCCATTAGTGAAATGGCAGCAGTGAAATATGGAAGAAAATTTTAATAAAAGAAAAGCAACTCAAACAAAACCACGCTGCACTGGCTATAGTGGTCCTTAGGTTCTGGTAAATTAGAGCAATTGTCCTCAGTCCCCGTATGTGGGGGTGCTGTGTGTGTGGCACAGGCATGTGTTGAAGAGGGGGAGGGGTGATTCTGCAGCTGGGCATCTGGAGGAGAAAAATCCCTCCAGCTGTTGCTGAACAAGAGTGAGGTCCAATTCATACATAATGCAGGCAGTCAATTATGCATGCCCATGCATATTATCTGACATATATGTCTCAGAGGGAACAAATAGCCATTTTCAACCTCAAGTCCTTCTAGGGAGGGTAGAATGAAAGGGCCTTTTGTCCTTTTGTGTACTTTGAAGGTGGGTCTGCAACTAGGTCTGCAAGTTGGGCCTGGAAAGAAACCCTGGCTCCATTGGGGAGCCCCTCTTTGACCAGTCTGCAGGGGGAAACCTTTTGAAGCATATGTTAGTAAAGTATATATCTGATTATTAACTCACTTCCATGGGAAACACAAATTCTCTGCTTAATTTCTCTTAGGATTTCATGCACAATGCCATCAGAAAAAATGTATCTTAAGCTTTTTCATCACCTACCGTTTCTGTTCAATCTCCTTCAGCCATCATGATCAGGAAGAAATTAATTTCCTGATTTGATGAGGAAATTTTCAGCTTCTAAAATGAACCAGACTTTACTTCCTGCTCTATCTTTTCAACCCTTTTTCTTTTGAACCTCACCAAAAAAATTTCTGTAATGATAAAAGTATAATTTTAGAGCTGCTTTCCAAGCTAAACCTCCCTGTTGTCTTTCCCTGAATAGCCAAATTGTATGGCAGTGTGTTCAAAGATAGCTAAAGAAAATAAGAACGCTGCTCAGTGTACAAATTTACCGAGTAAGTTGTGAGTACATATGATGCATCTGTATGGTGATATTTATTAGCATCCCTGCTCCTTTTTCCTCTTTGTAGAATCTTCACTCTCTCCTTGCTGCTTCTATCCACAGGGTATAGTAAAGACAAACATATTACATTGTAATTCTGATCCCAGGTCAGGGGTGATTGGTTCAGGGTTGGCTAATGAAGTGGGAAATTTTTTTCTTGGGACAAAGAAAATAGGCTGATCTTTTCTATTCAGAGCTGTAAAGTTCCAGAGATGTTGGCTGTAATGTTTTCCACATGTGGCAAAGAGAAAGTGAATCCTAACAGTTTTGTTGTCCTTGGTTGCAATTCTTTTCTGAGATCAAGTAAAATTCTTAGGTTCCATGAAATATCTCAGTACCCTCATTTATAATAAATTCTGTTCTATGTTTGAACTAGCTTGAATTGAGTCTCTGTGCCTTGCTGTGAAAAGAGTCCCAAGTAATACAAGCGCTGTCTTTCCAAAGAAAGTCAACCTTTGCTCCTTAGTGGGTCTGCGCTTCTCACTGTGAAGAGAGGCAGCATCCTACGTTGAGAAAAGACAGCAGGATTTAGTGTCAAAGGTTGTTTTAAATTCCTGTTTTGTCTTTTACTAGCTCTCTGCCCTTGGGTAAGTCACTCTGATAATATTTTCTCCCCTACAGTATTGTTTTTAGGTTTAGAAATAGCACATGTAAAATAGCAAGAGTATGACAGGTATTCCTCCCCCCGCCCCAAACACAAAACAACAACAACAAAAAAACACTAACAGTACTCTAAAAATAACTATTGCCCTCAGCCATAAAAAAAGAATGAAATCTTGCCATTTGTGCCAACATGGATGGACCTAGAGAGTATTATGCTAAGTGAAATAAGTCACACTGAGAAAGACAAATGCCATATGATTTCACTTATATGTGGAATCTAAAGAACAAAATAAACGAACAAACAAAACAGAAATAGAGTCATAGCTACAGAGAATAAACTGATGGTTGCCAGAGGGAAGGGGGGTTGGGGAACTGGGTGGAAAGGGTGAAGGGATTAAGAAATACAAATTGGTAATTACAAAATAGTAATGGGGATGTAAAGTACAACATAGAGAATTTATAGTTAATAATGTTGCAACAACTATGTACAGTGCCAGGGGTGTACTAGACTAATGGGGGGAGGGAGAATCACTGTATAAATTATATAAATGTCTAACCACTATACTGTACACCTGAAACTAATATAAAATAATGTTGAATGCCAATTGTAACTGAAAAAAAAACCAAATAAATAAAAAAAACTATTGCCATTACTTAAAAGAACTCTCAAAAGTGCAAAACTGCAAAGCCACTCAATTTATACGGCTCACTTTTTTCTTCTTTGTTCTTCCTCTTCCCCACTTTCCTCCTTCTCTCCTTTTCCTCTGTCCTTTCAGTTTAGTTCCCTCTTAGAGAACCAGAGATTGTGCAGGAATTCAAGTATTTACTCATTTGGTTGCTAGGAAGTAGCTAGAGGATTAATGCAGAATGCCTTTTGAACAAACACTCGCCAGAACAATTTTCTCAAGTGTTTTGGATCCACTGCTTCTCGGTTCCATATTTCCAATATGACCCTCTGTCTTAGGTTGGGGTCCTCCAGGATTCAGAGGCAGAGATATATATATATACCAGTGGTCAACTGGGGAATGCTTGTGGGACCAACACCTGTGTGGGTGAGTGAGCAACAGGATGGGGCAGAAGGAAAGCCTGCCCGTGACGCTGGTCTTACGGGGGCTACAGTCCGTTCCCTACACAGGGAGCGGGAGGGCTGGGATGGCCATTCCGAGTCACTTCAGAGGCAAAGCAGTTGGTCCTTTGTGCCCTACATCCGAAATGAATGAAGAATCCCGGTTGCTGGCTACTCCCGGGAGAGGATGTAACCTGCGGCGAGGCAGTTCCCTTTAAAGGGCAGTCTTGGAGTGGAACTCAACTGTGACCGGTCAGGAGCCAGCTCTCCTAGCAACCGGAGGACTGAGTCCCTGGGTCCTGCATATCTGGCCGGTGCATCATAGCGTTTGCCACTTTCCAATTCAGGAGTATGTCATTCTATCTATCCTTGTACCGGTAGTGACTGAATATTGAGCAAAGGGCTCTATGCAGTAGAGGAGTCCGTTGTGAAAACATCTTAAGAATCTATTTTTAAAACATCACTCTTTGCTCACTTCAATCTCAGAGTATCTGCCAACTTCTATGACTTGGGAAGACTGTTCTTCAATCACAATCTCCTACGAGAAAAATATTCCTTGTGGCAGAATGTGATAGTAAGATGTTACCAATTATAGCCTCAGTTCTACTGTCTAAAGAAGATGCTAAATTCCATGTGTGGAGGCCCACCTCTATTTTAGGATGGTGCATTTTAAATCTGGAGATGGACTGATTCTAGGAAATGTATTCCGTAATCTCTGTAATCCAATAGGGCACTGAGACAAAAGACCTGCATTGTCAGTACAGGCTGAGAAAGAGCCTGGTGCACTAAAACTGATGAGGCATGAAATCCAGGGCTGGATGTGATGGGTTAGTGAAAATTAGAGAATTAAATAGAGGAGGATTTAAAATTTTGCCTTACCTTATTTTATATCTCCTTCAAGAGAGGATGACAATATGTTGGATCATTTAAATCAAGTTGGAAATAGTTCTTTTTTGAGGATATGTGAATGATTCATTACAGGCTTTGTTTGGTTCCCAAAGCCAGGCATTTACCCATAAACAGCTCTGTTGTGGGATTTGCACACTCAGGACTTTGTTGAAGACTTAATCATTCTTTCATTTACTGGGCACTAAAAGTCATTGGGTATTCTATTTATATTTTCCAATATTCTTTCTTGCTATCCCTGTGCCTAACTAAACATCTAGTCAAATAACTAAGTTCAGGGTGGGAGAAAATATTAAGTTATTTGGCATTATGCTTTCCAAAAAATGTATTGATAGGAAAATTATGCTTTTAAGCTAATCATGTTGATTTATGTGCCATGGTAGATATTTGTTGGTTTGAATGACCAGAATGTTTTCTTTCTCCTGGAAACTATTGGCCTTCTAATCCCACCCATATGGCTATATTAAGGAACACAAAGTTTGTACACTACCATTCCCTGCTCCTGCCAGAGTTGATTATTCTAGGAGAGAGCATCTGAGCAATGCAGGGTCAATGTTTTCTCTTACCAGAATTTAAAAATTGGATTGAGGGCAGAGAAGTCAGATTCTCATTGCCAGTGGGACTCCCCAAGTGTAAACCTCAGGGACTATGGTTGGCCTTGGTCCCTGCCATGGAGAGCATGCCATTATGCACAGAGAAGCCGAGAACACAGAAAATAATGGATGGAGAAGAAAGAGGGTGGGCAATGTGTAAGTATCTATTTCCATTTCTTTCCTAAAGCTTAAATGAATCCCTAACTGTTGCAAAGTTTGACTGGTCAGCTCTTATTTGATTGTTTCAAATAACTCAGTTTTGTTCCCGAGGATACCCTTTGCTGCTAGCGCAAATTGTATTTCTATCATCTGTAATTAAATAACAGCTACAACTAAATAGACATGCATATAATAGAAATTAAAGGCTCTCTTTCTCTTAGACCAATGATGTATTAGTTTCTTAGGGCTGCAACAACAAATAACCACAAATTTGGTGGTTTAAAACCAGAAATTTATTCTCCAACAGTTCTGGAGGCCAGAAGTCCAAAATCAAGTCAGTGGCAGAGCCACACTCTCTCCTAAAAGTTGAAAAGAGAATCCTTTCTTGCCTCTTACTGCTTACTGCTGGCTGAAGGTTTTCCTTGGCTTATGGCCGCATACACCAATTTCTGCCTCTGTCTCCACCATCTGTCTGAATCTCTTTTGCATCTCTTTTATAAAGACACCAGTTATTGGATTTAGGGTCCATATAAATCCAGGCTTATCTCATCTTGAGATCCTTAATACATCTGTAAAGACCCTTTTTCCAAAAAAGGTCACATTTACAGGTCAGTTCCTGTTGAAATTATCTTTTGAGGGTTACTATTCAACCAACTACAATTGGTTCTCAATCAAGGGTGATTTTACCCTCCTGGGTCATTCTGCCTGGAAATATTTTTGATTGTCACTAATTGGGTAGGTGTGCTGACATGTCGGGGATCAAGGCCAGGGATGCTGCTTAACATCCTAAAGTGCACAGAACAGTCCCCTACAGCAAAGAATTATTGGGTCCCTAATGTCCCAGTGGTTGAGAAACATTGCTTTAGACAATGACTGTTGTGGTAATATACCAATCTGGTTAATGCTAACTATACAGCTAATGCTAACTATATTCAAATGCTAACTAAACACTGACAGTGACCTCATAAAACTGGCTGTCTATCACTGAGGGAGGTCATTACATAATTTAATAAATAACCAGTTGCAATTAATAGAAGTGATATGAAGCAGAATATTTACCTAATTATTTCATACATGTAAAGTCAGATAGTTTCCAAAGATTTTATGTTCTTATTTCCACAAGCTTAAAATGAACAGTTTTCATATTTTGATCTTTCTGAAATGTGACATGTATACATTTAGCACGTATATTCAATGTGGCATTGGTTCTTTCTTTGCCTTAAAACTATTATTAAATTGACAGTGCTTCTTAAAATATGTTGTCTTAGAATCAAAGACATAATATCATAATATGTATTTTCCTTCTATAAAGCACTGACATAAGTAGATAGAAAGTGCTCTTTAAGTTGTTGTTGTTTGTTTCTTTTTTTCCAGTACAACCTGCAAGGCCTTATTCAGGACGTGTCAGTGACAGTCTCTGGAGACGAGACCTGGAAGCAGCATTTTAACACGTCTCCCAGGCGATTCACCTTTAGATGATCCCGTAAGTGTTCACTTTCCAGATTTGGAGATCACCAACGTGAAGAAAATGCTAGGTTTGGAGAGAGGATTTTAGTCGTCCACTAATCCTCTGACCTTGGGTAAGCTAAATAATCTCTTTGGACCTCAATTTCTTCATTCAAATGTTGGTTCTCAAAGTTCAGTGTACATTAAGATCACTTTGACTGATGCAAATATTATCTCAGAGAATCCACAAGTCCCTAATGACATAAGATAATAGATGAACAAATAAATGGAAAAGAAAGGACAGCCTCTTCCTCGCGGTAGAATGCCAACCATACAGAAGCAATGATAGAGTTAGAAAATCATCAGTAAATGCTAAAACTAGTGGTAAACAATAGGATGTTTATATACTTTCAAAGTATCTCCCCATAGATTACTTATTAATTGCCAGGTGAAGATTAGTAACTCTACAGTAGGTAAACCTGGCAGACATTACCTTAACTAAGTGACCAAAGCTAATATCACCAACATCGGGACAAAGTGACATCATGTGCCTCCTAATATGATACACCAAGAACACAATCCCACTTTAGTGATATTCCTGCCAAAAATGCATAACCTATGTTTAACTATGAGGAAACATCAGACAAACCAAATTGAAGGGCATTCTAGAAAATAACTGGCATGCACTCTTTAAAAATATCAAGGTCAAAAAACAGAAAGGCTGAGGAATGCTTCCAGTTTAAAGGAGATTAAAGAGACATGACAACTAAGTACAATAAATGACCCTAGATAAATAAATTTATATATTTGAATATATACTGCGGATTAGATAATAGTAGTATATTAACATTAAATTTCCTGATTTTGATAACTGGACTGTAGTGATGTAAAAAAATTATCTTATTCTTAAGAAATACATAATGAAGTATTTAGGGGTAAAGGGACATGATTTCTCAAATGGTTTTGAGAAAGAAAAAAATAACTTTCTATCTTTCTATCTATACAGAGATATAATAATGAAGCAAATGATACCAAAATGTAAAAGCTGATTAATCTGGGAATAGGGGAGTACTTTATGCGACCCATGCAACTTTTCTCTAAGTTTATACCAAATATAAAGTTAAATAATTATCCTATTTCCACTTTTTCCTCACTTTTTGGAGATGAATACTGACTATGTGATGGAAAAAATAAAGACAATGAAAGAACTGGTAAGAGTAATTGATTAGAATTTAGTTGAAAGATTTTTTTTTTTCCTGGTTAAATATTTGTATTATTGATTTTAAAACTTTTTTGGGAGGCACCCAGGACATTCATTCTCAGAAGCTGAGTTCATACACTTGAAAGGAGGTACAACCAATGCAATTAAAGCCATTTTTCATGAAAGTTCTTTGAAAATGTCTTCCAGTAGGGGGGTCTCATACTTTAATGTGCATAAAAATCACCTGGGACATTGTTAAATGCCGATTCTGATTCAGCAATCTGGCACAGGCCAAGCTACTGCATTTCTAACAAGCTCTCAGGATGCTGCTGTTCTGAATACTACAGTTTGAAAATCCATCCTGAGTCAAGAGCAGGTATCCTCAGATCGGAGGCTCTTTATTTGTAAAGTTCTTGTGGAACACCCAGCCACACCCATTTCTTTACATATTGTCTATGGCAGAGCTGAGTAGTTGCAACAGACCATATAGCCAACAATACCTTACATGATTATGATGTGGCCATTTTACAGAAAAAGTCTAAGGATGACACAATGATTAAGAATCACAGGATCTGGAATCAGAACGTCTGAGTTTGCATTCTGTGTTTGCCACATATATACTTTCTGCTGTGGGTTAGTCAGCTTCCCTGAATCTTTCCTGTTTAGGGAGGGGATGATAATAATAATAATAATAATAATAATAATAACAGTAATAATAATAATGATAATAATAATAATATAGACTTCATAGAGCTGTTGGAGGTTTAAGCAAAACAATACAGGTAGAAAAACTTAGCGTACAAATGTAAGTGTGCCTAAGATACCTGGGAAGCATATTAAAAGTCTAAATCCCTAGGCTCCACTTCCAGCGATTTGATTCAGGAGGGGCCTGGGAATCTGTGTTTGAAACATACTTCCAGAAGATTCTGGTACAAGTAACCCATAAGGCCATACTTGGAGGCAAACATTTAGTAAGTTCTTGTGTTCACCACATGTTCATGCCCACTCCCCCCAGTTCCTCCCTTCCTCCCTTCCCCTCCTTCCTCTCCTCATTATCTTTATTATCCCCAGGCAAGGGAAGCTCTGTCTTGCTACCCTGCATCCTTTCTGACTCCAAAAGCTCCAAATAAACCCTACCCAAGTTTGCTTTCCAACTTGTCCCCACCACTCCAGCTTTAGACTTTTGTCCCTAATTTATCAATAACTCTCTGGAATGGATCTTTTATGCACTTCATGCTTAGAATTCCTTTTACATGATTATGACTCCCACCCCCCAACCTTGCATATCTGTTATTACCCTCCCGTGGCTCCATCTTAAGGTGGTACTCTGCAGTTTCAACTTGGCTTGACCATCATTTAGTTGGAGGAACTGGAGAAGACATTGAGTGTGGGTAAGGTAGTTCCCATTGCCATTGCCTGAGGACAGTTGATGGAGCAGCTGAATGTCTGGTCCACAGGGGATCTAAGAAGGTTATTGTGGTTTCTCAACATATGACCTCTTCTTTTGAAAGTACTATGGCCTAGAAGTAGCAGCTTCAAAGTGTTTTGAAAAGCATTGTTATTCATATCTTACTTTATAATATATATTCACAATATAACAGCAGACTTTGCAAAAGGTTTCTCAACTACCCTTTACCCCTACCCACCCACCTACAAATACACAAATAAAAAACCTCACCAATTTGAACAGGTTTGGGTATTTCTGAACAAAAAAAAGCCGTAAGATGAATATTAAAACGCTTAATGTCACAATTTCTTAAGAATGTTTTTTACCTGTCAAAAGTTCAGTGGTATCTAGTAATTTTTCATTAAGTACCAATAATTAGTTTAGCAGTTAAAAAAATCAGACACTGAATCTTTCGGAGTAGCCTCAAATTACCCTTTGATGTCCCAATTACTGGAGGAATAAAAAGTGTCACTTCTGAAGACATAGTCAGAGAGTGTTAGAGCTCATGTTTGAGCTAGCTGAAAGTCACATTTTAGGGTATTTTTTACAGTTTAGAATTTCTCTTGCCGAATTACCTTTGGCCCCTGATTAGACTATTCTCAGGGTTGTGATTTTCTTCCCCTTATACAAAGTCTTTTGGATAGAACATAGTACTTAATGAAAGTCTGAGATATCTTGCAAATGCTTTGAGATTTTTTTCCTGTATAATATAAAAGAAAATGAAGAGTCAAATGAAGAGTAAAAGAAAAGAGAATGAGGAGTATTTATCTCATCTTATCTGCAGTCATAGAGATTGCTATTACTTTAAGAAATTGAGGCTCTAACTATACATACAATTTTGACTGAAATTCATTTAACCAAACAAAAATGGTTACATTTGGTTATGATTTTTTTAAAATACCGTACTAGTTCTTTTTAGCACAGGATGTGGTTGTATGCATCCCTTTTTCACTTTTAGCACGATGTTGAATTATAAATTATTCTCATTTTTTCTCTGTCTATAGTCTCCCCTCCACCTCATTCTATGGGTATAGGGCATAATAGTGTATTGAAGCAAAGGTGTAAAGATCAAAAGTTGGAAAAATAGAGACAGTCGTGTTAAGGATGATGAGAGCATGGGAAATAAATTAATCTTGTATTTGCACATTTAAAAAAAATCCTAAAAACTCAAACATGAATAAATAGAAACAAATCAGTATTCTTTTAAATCTAACAAAAAAACTTGCTGTCACAGCAATGCTACTATTTATTGATTACTTTTCACCAGGCTGTGTGCTTAACAATTCATTCACTTGCTCATTCATTCACTTTTTCAGTAATAATAATAGTAATAATAATAATAAATATTTTTTGAGGTCCTGCTTCATCCATTCTCTTAGTACAAAAAGCTGGGGGGAGAAAAACGAAGTTCCTTCTCCCGTGAGAGAAGACATCCTATCTTGGAAGAGAGACACTAAAGCATAGAAACAAATATGTAATATGTTATGTGCAATATAAAAGGGAATGGAGAAAGAAGGGGGTGAGAGTGTCATCTTAGGTAGGCAATTCAACAAAGGCTATTTAAGAAGTTGGAGTTTGTAGGCACTACAAGAGTAAGCTTTGAGAATATCTAAGGGAAAGAGTATTTTAGGCGGAAGGAGGAGGAAATACAGATATTCCAGGGAAAGTATGGCAGACAATGTGGCTCTGGTGGAGCAAGCAAGTGGGGAGAATGCTAAGAAATTAATCAAGGAGGTGGGTGGGAAGTAGATCACATAAAGCCTCAACATCATGATAAGGACTTTGGAATAAATGAGAGAGATGGCAAGCCATTTGGAGGCTTTGAACAACGGAGGGACATGAACTGAATTCAGTTTGAAAAGGACCGTCACGTTGATATGTTGCGAAAAAAAATGTGAGAGCATGAAAGAGAAAATGGGAAAACCAATTAGGAAATATTTGCAATTATTGTCTAGGTTGAGAGTGATGGAGATTGCATAACTATTTATCAAACCCGTTTCCTATTCTTCCAAGGCACACAGCTAGACTATATTTCCCAGCCTCCTTTGTTGTTGGGTATGACCATCTAACTGACTTCTGACTAATGTTTTGTGAGTAATGTGACAAATGCCACTTCCAGGCCTGGTCCACAAAATCTCCCATGTGCAACCCTCCATGTTCTTTCACTTCTGCAGCTTTGATGCCAAGGGTGACTGTACAGAGCCACAAGGATGAAAGAGGCTAGATCCCAGAATCGCTGCTTAGATGACAGCTGCCTATTGACCAGAGTGTAAAACAAACTTTTTTGGTGTTGAAATACTGAGGTATTCTGATGCAACATCTGCTATTACCTGAACTGAGAAGTGATTATTGTTTTTCCTTGGACCAAGGTGCTGGAGGTGAAGAAGAGGAGGAGTGGTCAAATTCTACATATAGTTAGCAGAGGAACGTGATTTTCTGAGGATTTGGATATGGTATGAAAGGGACATTGGAGCGAAGGATGATTTGAAAGTTTTTGCCTTGAACATTTGAAATAAGGAATTGCCATTCATTGAGATGGAGAGGTTAGAGGAGGCATAGTTCTATAGGGTAGAAAATTGAGACTATAATTTTGGACATGTTAAGATTGAGATGCCTGATGTATCTTCATAACTGTCTTACCATATAAACATTGTTATCTTTATTTTTAAGATGAGTAAGTAAAGGCTTGCTGAGGCAAATGATTTGCACAAGGGGATGTGTTAAGACAGGAATTTGAATCCAGTTCTCTGTGACTCAGCACTTGAAGTAAGCACTTAACCACTCACTGTCCTTTCCCAGAATGCAACAGGAGAGCAAATCTACCCAAATACTTTAAATATATTTAGCAAATAAAAAACATCACCATGAGGTGGTACTCCTGGATCTGGCTAATTTAAAGAAGAAAAGGGAAGAGGAGAGAAAGGAGAGGAGGGAGGAAAGTATTCATAAAAATGATATAAAAAATATTATGTTTTAGAAAAGCAGAATTGCCGTGCATTTCTCTTTTGCCTTCTCTGATATGAAAACTTCCTCTTATCTGAAAGGGGATCTATTTGCCTTGAGGAAAATTAGGATTGTTATAGCAGGAATGCAAAGAACAGGTTGGAGTAAATATGATGTCCTTAAGATGTAGAATAGAGTATTTCAGTGTGCTTAGCAAGACAGAGTTTTAAAAGAAGGACTTTGCAATGAGCAAAGGATTTATTTCTAAACTCTCTTATCTACCATTAATATTAAAAGGCAGGCCTAGCCTACTAGATCATGGAATTTCTTCTGGAGCATAGTGAGAATGCCTCTTCTACCATTTAGAGTGTGAGGTTTAGCATCCATAGGCAGAAAAGTACTGTGACTTAGGGAAAGTCAATGCCAGAGAAGAATGAGGAGAAAGTCCGCTCCTTCTACTATGTATAATGGTATATGGGAGGAGAGTAAAAATCAAAAGAGGGTAAAGAAACCGGATAACTACACCTAAATCCTAGCCTCAATTTCTTCTCTTGGGCTAGAATCTTGACCAAGGGAGAGCATGGTAAATTCATTTTGATGTAAATTCATTTTGATGTGTAAGGCTGTCTTTAAAGCATCTATCTTTGTGGACTACTTCACTAGGATAACCTGAGGGAAATTGGTTATAGATTTTTAGATAGAGCCCAGCTTGAGGCATGGGGCTGTGTTCAGCATGCTGTAATGATAGAGGGAGGTGACTCAATAGATGAGCCTGAAACAGTTCCCCTGTTTGCTGGTAGCCTAAGCAGCTGTGCAGGGACTTTAAATTTCCCCACATGCCCTGATGAGGTGAATAGAAGTCCCAAGAGCACAGGTAATCAGCTGAGTCCCGTAGTTGGAACAATGAGACTGCAGAATGCAGAATTCCTCCTGGATTCTGCAAACTCAGAATTTAGATATATTCTAAATGATAGGCCAGGAGGAACCAGTCTTATCTCAGCTGATAGTAATCCAGAAGCCAGACCAGGTTAGCAACTTTATGGTAGGAACCTGTGAAGACCTTCGGACAACTGCAGATTAGATCGAATTGTACTGTCACCACCCTCCCCCATCATACACAGATGACATCTTGAGGATGAGCAAGGAGAAGCAAAGAAAAATCTGAAAGACTGAGAAATTACCTGAAATACAGTGACTCATTCAAAAGAGATTATTTAAATGGAAACATATTGGGACACCATTATTTAAAATCTGTCTCATCTCCCAGTGGGGTTAAGGTTCAGGAGAAAGAGTTGAGCAGTTATAGAAAAGCAAAAAAGTTTTTTGTTTTTTTCTTTGCCCACTTAATTTTCTATGCAAGGTAAATTTATGGCCCATTCCACCTTTGAGTTTTTATTCAAATGGTACTTTTTCTCAGTCTATAAAGACAAGTGTGTAAATAGAGATAATTCTCTACACCATTGTCCAAGGAAATTTTAATTAATTTATTTAATTGAAGTTTTAGTTTTTGTTGTTATTTTGTTTTATTTTAACTTGAATGCATCAGGGAATTAACGAATCCTTAGTTAAACCTCAGAAAGTGTTTCCAGCTAACTGTGGTAGCGAGCTAGTGAAATAAAGAAATCCATTCTTGTGAGAAAAATGTACAAAGGAAAGGCCGTAAATCACCGTGCATTTGGTACCTTCTGCCCCTCTCCACTCACTCTTCCCTGATTATTGTTGCTCAGACTCTTCTCTTTCTGGATTTTCTTGTTTTTGCTCCTGGAGCCCTACCAGAGAGTCTAAATTTGCTGTTTGCTACGGGGCCTTGTTTTTTGGATCTGCCATCAACCACTTGATAAGGCTTCAAATTTCACCACTTCCTGTTCTTAGGGGAGAGAGAACTTGAGACTGTGTTTTAGGTACTTTGGAAGAACAGAGTGAGAAGTAACCTGTCTCACACCACTAATATCAAAACCTCTAAAACTGGTCTGCAACAGTGGTGAGGCCTTTCCAGAACCAGCTCCCATGGGGAAGAGCTCCAAAATTTCATGACAGTAGTGGTTAGACATTGGGGGTGCCACTTTCCCAAGACTATAGCAGAAACAACAATAATAAAATTGTCACAAGAGACAAGCAACGAGTAGACAAAGGAAAACTGACCAGAGTCCAAGGGCTAGCTTTCAAAGTAAAATAAAAATGAAAAGACCTCTCACCTAAGCAAAAGAACAAAAAGGTAGATTTTACATAAGAAAAGTCAAATTCCAGCTATTCCATCTGACTTCATGCGAACTTCAGAAGTAGAAACATTTTTGTAATTGAAAACAAAAAATCTGTTGTGGTGCTATTTATATTTTACCCTGACTTAAAAAATATTGTAAAAATTGTCAAACATATGCAAAAGTAGAGAGAAAAGTACAGTAAATCCGCAAGTGTCTGTTATATAAAAAACACACAAAATAATACGCAAAAAAACTCCCACCTTAGAATTGGAAATATGCCCAAGACCCCTGAATTTTCTCATATTTGGGAAGAATCCCAGTTACATGATATCTGAAATGCACAAATGTTTTGTGGTTGTTACTGTTAATGTTCTTAGAAATCTAACTTTCTTTCTAGTTCTTATCTTCCAATTTTTAAAATTGAAATGTAACTGGCATATAGCCTTATACTATAAGTGTCAGGTATATAATATAATGATTTGATATTTCTACATATTGAGAAATGATTACCACAATAAGTCTAGTGTTAACAGCTGTCACCACACATAGCTACATTTTTTTTTTTTTTTCTGGTGATGAGAACTTTTAAGGTTCTCTTAGGAACTTTCAAATCCGTAAGACAGTATTATTACCTATAGTCACCATGCTGCACATTACATCCCCAGGAATTATTTATTTTATTACTGGAAGTTTGTACCTTTTGACCACCTTTACCCATTTTTGCCTACCCTCTACTTCTGCCGCTTTTTACCCCTCTTTCTATATAGCAGAAGGAAAGCACCCGAGTAGGACCCACTAAACTTGGAGACAATGCAGGGTCAGGTTGCCGTCCTGCGTTTATTACACACGTGTTCATTGTGGTTCCTCCTGTACTTTTATGAGGGCAATTAGCTAGGTCATCCTGGAATTCTAGAAGGATTCGATTCTGTTCCTCCCAACCCTTTTTTAAGGACTAAAATTTTAACCAGGTTCTGAGAATCCATGGTTTACATGTGCTGACTCTATTGCATTATAATACATTTTAGGGTATTGAGCCATTCCGTATCTTCCTTTGCTTAAGTAAACTGATCCTTTTTTTTTTCTGTACTAGGCAAATGATAATTACAGCTGATATTTATTGAAAATTGACCGCTTGCTAAGTTCTTTAGGTAGCTTTTGCAATTTAGTTCTCACATTAACCCTATGAAGTAGGTACTATTTTTAGCTCCATTTTACTGATGAGGAAATTGAGACATGGATAGTTAATTACTTTATCCAAGATTTAAAACCTATAGAAAGTGACACCGCTGCATTTTGGACACAGGCAGGCTGACTCTATAGTGGAAACTCACAGACACAATGTTGCAATGCCTCCTATACAGGTAAGCACTTGGCTCCACACTTAACAAAAAGTCAAAAATAACTAGTAAACAACTGGTCTACCTACCTTTAAAAAATGTGTTTCTGATTTTTTATTATTTCTTGTTGTAGGCCGATTTTAAGCTTTCTCAAGTGGAACATGTTAGTTTTTGTTTCTAAAGTTTCTAGCACATTCTCATATAGTGCATGGTATACTGATAGGCTTCTAATGGATTATGATTTTGTTCTTGAAGTCTTTATTTTTTTAACAACTTTATTGAGACATCTTTGACATACAGTGTTCTTGAAGTCTTAAATATTAAATATTAAAATTAATATTAATAAAATTTAAATGTTCAAATTAATTGGAATCTAGAGAAAACTGAGTTCTTGTTTTCAAACGTTCATAAAACTTGAATATAATCCCTAGTGAAAACGAATAATTGACAACCCTCCTTCAATAGTTGAAGAAGTTGGTTGTCCTTGGAGCATTCATTTTTGTTCATTTGCTATTGTATATGTCAGGTTGCTCCAGCTCCAATTTTGTAAAAATGTTCCTAATTTTCTAGCCTTGATGGTAAAACTATAGACCATTAATTCATCAAATAGTTTTAGAGTGACTACTCAGCGCTGGCTGGTCTCTCACTTGGAAGACAATGATGAATGAGCACAGCCTTTGACTCAAGTTTATAAGACAAGTTAAGGAGTGGGGCCAACTATTAATTAAAGTGCAATGTGTAAAGTGCTATAATAGAGGTACATACAAAGCTCTAATGCACTGGAGTAGCATGAAGGAGAGAGGAAAGGGAAGGACATCATTTACTCAAGGACTGAAAAATTAGGAAAGGATTCAGAGAAAAGGTGCCTTCTCTCTCTCTCTTTTTAGACAACATACTGATTAGACATTTACAGTCTTCACAAAGTGATAACCCTAACAAGTCTACTACCTATCTGACAAGACGGGCCTTCTCTTAAAGGTAGAAGCTGTTTTTTAATTGAAGGATAGTTGAGTACTGATCAGAAGGAGGTGGGTGGTGGAGGGTGTATGATCAAGAGGGGAGACATTCCAGGACCATGATGAAAAGGCATGGGAACCAAAAGACTTTGTGTGTTCAGGAAATCATAAATAGTTGGGTTGGGCTGGGACATCACACTGAAAGCAGAAGTGTGGTAGGAGAGAAAAATGGAAAGGTAAAGATAGGTCAGTGGGTGTGTGGGAAGGGTGGCATGCTGACAGATATATGCTCTACACTGTTGATGCTAATAAAGGATTTTAAGTGACATACTGACATGATCTTTGATTTTTAAAGACAGCTCTGGGAGCAGAATGAGTGGCGATCCTTGAGTTGAGAGAGACCAGTTATGCCAGATGCCAAGTCTAGGCTTGACATAATTTTCAGCATTTACAGTGCTAAAGATCGTCTTAGCATGCCAGCATTTACAATGTAGGGATTGTCATGCATTAAACGTGTCTGCTCCAGACCCAAAACACTTTCAGTATATATTAACTAACAAGACAGATTTCTCTACATGTGAGAAAAAAGAATTGAGCAGTTTCCTTCATGAGAAACGTTGAAACAAAAGAATAAGACATGCATGAAGAGCTTTGTATCAAACCAAACCTTATTGTTAGTAACTCTAAGAAGGCAAAATCTCAGGCTATCAGAGATTATAATTTCAGTTTTGTGGAACATCAAAATAACATATCAGATTAATACATTATTCATCATTTAATTCTGTCTTGACACTCACATTCCATCTGATGATATTAAACTGTACACTTTGAAGATTACCTTTTCATTTTTCTCTAAAGTTATTTACTTAGCTAAAGGAATCCACTATTTCCAAAGCTAAAATAATAAAATAAATTGGCTTTCATCTGAGAAAAAGTCCATTCTTATTCTAAATCCTAGCCAAGGATCCCCATAAATAACACCAAAGACTGCTTGATACTTCATCTTTCACCTGCATACTCAATTTTCATGGATTTAACTATAAACCTTTAGCTATTACTTACCACTAGCTTTTTAACAGAAAACTTATAGTTAGAAGCATTATATAATGATTTCAAAGTACAGTTCCATAGGTAAGAAAAAAAATAAGTTTTTCACCTTTGGAACAGCTAAAATGTGTTTGTGGAAAAGTACATAGATACAGTCATATATCATACAACACAGTATGAGATATAGTTATGTGCCAAGACTGGGAATTATAAGATCAAGAATTGAAGAGAATAAAAAAGGCGGAGACTACTGCAGTAGACAGCAGCTGTGCATTTTACTTTGACATTTCCCATGGGGCCTAGATAATGGACTTTATTTACAATAGAACATGCTTATCCTACCGGGGCAAAGTAAGCAAGGAACAATTAGATGGCCCGTGAGGGGTGGAGGCAGGATGAGGATGGGTAGAGGTCCTGGCTGAACATACAGATGTGCAAAACTAAAAGAAACTGTAAACTGAGAAGAAAGGAGGTAGATAGAAGAGAAGGAGTAGGAGTGGGTAGGTCTCTTCGGAAAAGGGATTAAACAGGATGAAAATGTAAATACATATCCAAATCCACCATGGTAGATGTGGGCGTGTTTGTAGGCAACGTTCCTCTTCTAGAGGTGCTGCCAAAAGGCAAAGGAAGAATTTTCTGGAAGCTGGCTATCAAAGGGTTTAGATTCAATTCAAATTTAGCTATGTTTATTGAAAGTCCGACATCTTGCAATGAGCTTTCAACTAGCTTAATTAACTAATCAAAATTTTACAATAATTCCATCAAGTACAAATTAAATCAAATGGTTTTATAGATCAGGAAACCAAATCTCAGAGAAGTTAAGGGACTCACCTAAGATTAAAGAGATGATAATGAGAGGAGTGCGGATTCCAATCCAGGACACTCTACTGGTTGAGATGGACCCCTCTCATGTCCTCCCTCTGAAGGTGCTACCTCTCCCTGTTTTATTCCTTTCCTGTGACTCAATGGAAACAGAAGCTGCAAAATACACATGGTCAGGGTGATTGGCATGGACAGCTCTTTGTTTACCAAGTCTCAGGAAGCAAGTCAGAGCCAACCTGGTAGCACGCGGGTGGATTAAGAGATGAGTTAGAATCCAGAGAGGGTTCAATTCAGTTTGGTACAAATGTGCTTGGTTGGCTCTGCTCTTCTCCCACCTCTGCTACTCTTGGAACTTAGGTGAGCAACACACATGTAGCTCTGAAAGCTCTCCTGGTGCTCTGGAGTCAAGGAAATGAATATTCAGAATGATAGTTTGACAAATATTGCTCATTTAAGAATATTTCTCATTTAAGAGTTAGGTCTGGCCCAGACCAAGCTGAATCAAAATGCGTTTTGAGAACAGTTGAAAGATTCACTTTAACAACACTAATAGTAATAGCAGTTGTACTAATAGTAGTGATAGTGGTACTAGTAGTACTAGTTGTGGTAGTAGTGGTGGTAGTGTGAATGGTGGCAGTAGTGATAGTAGTGGTAGTAGCAGTAGTAGTGGTGGTGGTAGCAGTGATAATAGCAGTAATAGCAGTCAGTCATGTCAGTTTAGTAGTAGCAGTACTAGCTCACACATATATAGTGCCTACCATAGGGAGGCACTGTTCTAAGAGTATTGATGTAACCCTCATAACTCTATAGTACCTACCTCGTAACTCCAGGAGGTAGGTGCTATTATTTTGCGCATTTTTCAGATAGGAATAATAAGGAAAAGAATAATTGAGTAACTGCTAAAGTCACAAAGCTAGTACCAAGCAGAACCAGGATTTCTACCTAGGCAGTCTGGTTCTCCAATCTGCACTCTCCACCATTAAGCTATACTGATAATAACAACAATTTAATTATTGATAAATAATGATCATTTAAATAATAACATTTTAAACATTTTACTAATAAGTTAAAATTCTTTATCATAATAATTTTTAAAATAATAACAATAGTAATCATTAAATAATAAAACTATAGCATTGATTAAATTTCAGGAGCATATTTTGTTTAATCTTCATGATAGTCCTTGAAGCTAGATATCATGATGTTCATTTTACAGATGAGGAAATTAAATAAATAAGTCACTTAACTTGGTATAGAGGTGTAGAGCTCTAAGGAGGAGGGGTGGGATTTGAACCGCGTAGAATAAATCTAGAACCAAGGCCCTTAAATATATCCCTTTTAACAATGAGACTTTGAGATATTAATATTATGCTATGCTATCTGAATAATAATCAACAAGATGTATTGTCTCTCTATGGTATGATTAGCATTACTTCTGTGGAAGACAAGTATAAAACACTATTTTAATGTGATTGGAAACATACGTGAAATAACAGCAAGGGGCGACAATGGGCAATTAGAAGCCACACTGAGGGACTAAGAGTAAATCCTATAGGAACTGGGATGAAGAGGTTATGAATGAGGGCTAGTTGCATCTATGAAGACATGATGGATTCTCTCTCTACTGGTTCATTCACCTCAGCTGGATTTCCCCCCAAACTGTGTGAATGTCAAAAAGGTAGTGGGACAATCCATGATGGATTCCAATTGCCTTGGCTGACATCTTCAGCCATTGTTAAACTTCAGTGTATGGGCAGCCAGTCCAGTGACAGCGGCTCACCACCTCCTCCCTGCAGCTAAATTGGCTCAAACTTCAATGTGCATGGAAACACCTGGGGAACTCATTAAAAATTTACATTCCTGGCCTGAGTGAGTTTCTCTCAGTCAGTTTGGGATGGCTCAAAAAACCTTCTATTTAAGAAATATGAGCATGTTTCTGAATCAGATCATGCTCAGGACACTTTTGAGAAAAAATTCAAATGCTTATTTTCACACACACACACACACACACACACACACACACACACACACACAGAGTTATGAAGAAAACTCTTTTGTTAAAGGTTTAGATGTGCAGAAGATGGTGAGTTCCATAGCCAGGAGCTAAAACCCTGCAGGCATGATTTGGGACCTCTGGTGACTTTGTGTAGGAACATTCTCTAACTGTATCTTTCCATGCTCTCCGGCTTCCATTTAGTTATCCAGAGCTCCAGCTTCTGAACCTTAAAAGTCTGTTACGAAGACACACTATGTTCACCCTCACATTGATAGAGTCAAAGGAACAAGGCATTTCCAGTAGAAGATGGAGGGTCAAATCTTGGTTCTGTCCATTATTTCCTGTGGGACTTGGGAAAATGTTATTCATGCATTCATTCAATCGTGAAATATTTTTTGAGCATCACTTCTGTTCCAGGCATTGTTCTAGGAGCTCAAAAAAAATTTTTTTTTTTTTGGGGAGCTCAAAATTTAATGATAAACAAGGGGACAAGGTCCGTGCTCTTAGGAAGTTCACAGTCCAGGCACAGAGACTAATGTTTTTAATTAATTATGACTGTGGTAAATGCTATAAGGACTTTGAATGTTTTTAGGTACTTTGAATATTTGTAAAAGGGAGTATCACCTAGTCTGGAGAACAGCATAACTCGGCATCTCAATTTCTTTATTTAAAATATGGGAATGATATTTCTTGCTTCACATAACTGTTGTGGGGATAAAATGAGTGAATATAGCAGAAACTGCTATGTAAAAGCAAAAGTACATACTTTTTAAAAATTAGCCTGGTGATTTCTAGGACATGCAAATGTTCCTGATAATCAGCTTCAAATCTGCCTTTACCGCACACCAGAAATCTATACAGGTTCAGTTACTTTCTAGATACTAAAAATCTTAGTAGATGGCTGGTAATGGCTGTCAGACTGTCTGGTCAGAGGGGAGGCCCTGTATAGGAAGGGAGTTAGGATGAAAAGGCAAAAATGATAGCCTTTTCCTCTCCTACCTGTGTGCATATTGCCTGATAAAAAAACAAACTAATGTTTTATAAACTTCATTATCTTCATGTCATTTAACTATATTTCACAAGTCATGCAACAGTATACTTACAAGTACATGTCATCCAATAATCTTTTAAATCTTTCAACACCTGATTTGACTTTTAAATTTCATATATTAGAAAAAACAACATTTTCTGATGAAACGTTTTTGACTATGTATTTTGAATCCAGGATTTTAACATGTCTGGAAGATAGAAATGTCGCAAAAGGCAAAAAGATTCATGTCCCTCTATTTTATAGCTTCATGTTCAAATCCTGAAGCCAACTTAAGTATTTTTTTTTCTTGATAGTAATTAAATATTACAGTGGCTACTTCTGCCTGAAATAATTTCTTCAACTTGGAATTCATTACTATGTCCTCAGATAGAGAAACACAGTGTTCAAATTCCCGAAAGTCCAGATTTCCACACGTGTACTTTATTCTTCTAATGATGAAAGAAATAAAATCCTTTGTTCTTTTAAACAGAAGGAGTTCAGCTTTTCAAATTGCAGGGTCCTTTTTATTACTACATTAAGTAAGTCATTCTGCCGAAATCTACCTTAGTTATAGGACCTGGTTTACAGCTGGGAATAATAGCCAGCATAGTAGGAGGGAGAGAGAGAGAGAGAGAGAGAGAGAGAGAGAGAGAGAGAGAGAGAGACAGAGAGAGAGAGAGAGAGAGAGAGAGAGAGAGAGAGAGAGAGAGAGACAGAGACAGAGACAGAGAGAGAGAGACAGAGACAGAGAGACAGAGACAGAGAGAGACAGAGAGATTATACTCACATCTAAATGGTTTATTGCAGCAATCTTCCACTTTGAGTTTATGAAACAAAGTTTTGTACTTAAGCCCCATTGCTTATTTCTATCAATATATATCTGTACCTACAACTAGCTGTAGCTATAGCTCAATCAAGGAGATCTTTCTTGGGTTTCTATTGAGGTTTTGTTTTGTTTTTAACCTGTATATACCTAAAACCACATTTCTGGGTGTGATTTCCCAAAGAAAAAGTCTGAGCTTTCAGAGTTTCTCTTTGAGAAAACCCAGTGCCTACATCAGTTCATCTCTTCTTTGGATCCCAAATAGCTACTGGGATCCTTGGATACCAAGAAAGAAAGAGAAGCATTAAAAAACGCCAAGGGTTCTCCCTCGGTTGGTTTATTTACTTCTTTTCCTTATTTTCCTACTGGCCCACTGTGATCTTGGTGATGGCTGATTCAGGGAGAGGATGATGCGAGCTGCTGTCAAGCCAATTGCGCGGAAAAAGAAGAATTAACACGTTCTTCCTTCAAAACGATTCATTCCATGGCTCCACATTCATCATCTGTCTTGTCGTAACCAACTCTTCTTAGCCCATTGCAGGGCGACCTTGTTAGCACTGCCTGTGCACTTCCTGCCGCAGCTGCTGCCTGCAGGCCCCCGTGTGATGCGGGTTAATGAGGGTCTGAGTCATCCTTAGGCTCTCACCTTTCTGCCATCAGGCTCGGAGGTGCTAGAGAAAGGCAAAGGGCCCACCGTCAGACATGTATCCATTGACTAAAGGGGCATATCCTCATCTTCTCGATGAGATCATCCACCTGACCTGTGCTGAGTGATTGTCAGACAGTCAAAAGGCCCCAAGCCTGTGATAAATTCACTTACTATCTGGGGGTAAATTTATCATCCAAGACAGCCTGTGTTGCAGACTGCAATGTGCATATCCTTAGCAGAAGAGGTAGCCCTAGGATAACACAGCATGTCCCTGGAGCCTCTGTTTTATTATTCTGGGAGATGTAAAACCTTTTATAGGAAAACGAATGGGCTTGCTTGGTGTCTATTGCCAAAGTTGGGTAAGTCTTCATGGTGAAATAAAGAAACTTCAAAGAAATGTTGCATTTGGGCAAGGCCATCATGTTCCTTCTCTCAACCTCTTCCCCCAACCCCCCAAAAACTTTCCCTTTCCCCTGCTGCTCCGGATACATCAGTGGGAAAGTATGAATAGAACATCCTAAGACAGTGTTTTCCAAATAGTGGGTCATGACCCATTAGTAGATTATGAAAATAAGCTTACTGGCTCACAACTAACATTTAAAAAATGAAATAAAGAAAACGTGGGTTGCAATGAAATATACTGCTTATGGAGGATCATGGAAAAAAATGTTTCAAAGCTGCTACCCTAAGTGACAAATTTCTATAACTTCTTCCTATATATAAAACTATCATTTTAAAAATCCTGAAGATGATTAAAACAAATATTTTATAATGACTGACATTGGCCATATCTGATGAACAGGGGCAATAATAATAATATGCTTACCCTAAATTCAGCCTTGCTATCACACTGCTTTTTCTTAAAGCAACCTCTAAAGTCTCATGGTGGAATTGGTTTGGCGTGTATGTGTGTGTGTGTGACAGAGACTGTATGTGTGTGTGTGTGTGTGTGTGTGTGTGTGTGTGACAGAGACTGTGTGTGTGTGTGTGTGTGTGTGTGTGTGTGTGTGTGTGTGCATGGGAGTATTTAATATGTTTCCTATGGAGAGGAAAATATATAGCTAGAAAATGAAATATTTGGACATTTTTTTTTATTTCAAGGCTTTTCAGTTACATGACTTCTTTAAAAACTTTGACGTATAACTTGTTTGAATATTGGTATCTAAATCATGTAATTTCTCTTTCAGATGTCTCATTTATTTGCGTATTTCTTTTAAAACCTGTGTGTATAACCCCAACGTACAAGAACATGCTATATGTTAGAATCATCTGTTTCTATGACCTTTGCCTTTATTGATTTGTTTTCTTTTCCCTATATTTAATGTTGCCTTTGAGATTAAAGTCATTTTTCTTCTACAGTAGTAGGTGAATGGTGACTATGCTGCTGAGAAAGAGAAATTTTAATAAGAGAAGAAAGATGAGTATCTCCATTGGGTGTTCTTATTTTTTTTTCTTTTTTAAACCTATTCAGAGAGCAATGAGACATAAACACTGTGCTGTCTACCTTGCTACCTTGCTCATAAAAACAAAGGTTATCTATCATGAACAAAAAATGATCTGAATAATACTAACATGTACTGAGCACTTACTATGTACCTAGCACTATTCTAAGCACTTTAGAGGTATTATCTCATTTAATTCTCTCATCAAACTTAAGCGAGATGCATTAATATTATTCCAATTTCTGTGAAGTTGAAACTGAGCTTTAGAGGGGTGAAGTAGTTTTCCCAAAGTACCATAAGTAGTGAGCAAAGAATCCTGAGAGGTATAATGACTCCACTGGCCTCTTCCCAACTGACTCCTTGCTAAGACTTAATACCTATACCTCCTCCCATGAAAAAATAAACAATGCAAATCATAGATAATACTTATCATGTTCAATTCAACAAATATTTATTGACTGCCTACTATGAGCCAGGGTCTATGCCAGGTGCTAGGAATATACTGATTAGTTGAGTCAGAGGTAATAAATCTCTAGTGTGTAGTAAAATACGCAAAGATATATGTTTCCCAGGCCCAGTTTCAAGCACAGTTCTCTAGGAACTATAGAAGTGATTGGGAGGGAGGAACGGGAAGAAGAGAAGCATTCTGTGAAGTCAATTTTAAGAACTTTAATATAGCAGCAACTTAAAAGTGCACCACAAATTAATTCTGTAGCCAGCATCCAATTATTCCTAAAACATTATCCCTAAGAATTATGATTGTGATGGAATTTTACAGCTTACTTGCTTAGCTTCATTACAATATTAAAGTGGGTAATAAACTAGCTTTTTTTCTTTTTGAAAAATATATATAACATCTTGTTCCCTTTTCTAGGGGAGTTTGAATGTAGCAAAGAAAGGGATGCGTGTGATTTTCTTTTATCATCTTGTGCGTGAAATGGGTTTCTTCACTACAAAACACAGGCCCACTTCTACTCCACCACTGGTCACTGGTGTGTGTGGTCATAGGGAGATTCCCGATCAACCCGTCCATTCCTACATAAACTGTTTCCCTCCGAAGGCATTGTCCAGCGGATGCAATGTGTAAAGCAGAGCAGACAGTACGCAGCCTCCAGGGTCAGTAGACTCGGGGTTGACTCTAGCTCTGCCTCCTCTTTAATAGCTGTGTGATTTTCAGCAAGTTGCTGAACCTCTCTTTTACTTTTTAAATCTTTACAAAATATTCCAGCCAAACAAAAATGCATAAGAAATGATACAATGATTACTCATATGCTTACTTCTTAGCTTAAAAATAAAACAGAAATGGAGTAGAAGACCCCCTGTGCACTCTGACCCCATTTTCTTCCACCAGAAAAAGGACCATTTTGAATTTGGTGTTTATCATTCCCACCCATATCCTTAAACATTTACTATGTATGTATTTATGCCTAAGCAATATGTATTATTGTTTGGCATGTTTTGAAAAAAACGTACAGAAATTTATTATCCTGTGGATATCCTCTGTACCTTGGTTTTTTCATTCAAATTTCTCTTTGGAAGATTTATTTGTAATATAACCTCTTTGAGTGTTAATTTTTTCATCTGTAAAATGAGCACAGTAGCTATGTTACTTAAGGTTGGTGTGAAGAATTCTCATAAAATAACAGGGAGACCACGAGTGGCAGAGTATTTGGCACATCATAGATACTTAAGAGAATGCCATGCCCTCTCTGTTCCTCATGGAACAGTGTTCAACATCTGACGACTCAGAAGAAGTAGCCACTTGGCTTGCTCAACTGCAATGTGAACGTCACAGTTGGCCACTACTAACCATTCCCATTGGTATCAAAATGGCACCATGCAGGGCAGGCAGGCTGATGGTAAGCATTAGCCTCTGATGTTTCCTGAAAGGACCCAGTCTAAGTACGCTGCTTTACATAGACATAGTCATAATTTCGTTCTGGTTCTTCAAAATCACAGTTAGTTTTCTAATAACGGACTATCATATTAATACAAGTACGTTTTATAGATGGAACACTGAAAATTCTCTGTTAATCAGCCCTGATGAAAATATTATAGAAACATAAACAGTGTAATTTAACGTACTCCACTTCTATTTTTCTCAGCCAATTCTTTCCACACTCTTGTGTACAATTCTCTATTTTTGTTATTTTATATTCAATTGTTTCTGTTAAAACAAATGTACCGCAGAGTTGCCAATTACATAATAAATATTCAAATCATGCATTGCTTTCATTGAGATGGTTTTAGTTTTTCTGGAATCCCAACAAATTTCAATCAATCATTCACACTATACAAACGTGTTAGTTTAGAGATCTTTGAATAATTTATTGGAGTTTTAGGTTTCTTATAACATTTTGCTTAATGTTGGCTGGAGGGATGTCTACACAATGTCAAAACACATGGTAATTCAATCATTTCAGTAAAAATTGCTGTAATTTTGTGAGAGGGAAAAAGGAGAAAAATCAAGCTGATTTTTTAGTTTTGTACAGAATAAACAACTGATTTATTAATGAAATATTTTGTTTTTCTCTGGATTATTTATTTGTTGTGTAAATGTAGGCACAATCACAGAGAATACAAACATTTACTTGCAGTAAACAACAGTAAAAAAGAGAAATTTCTAAATCTCAATGTAGTAAAATGTGTTGAATCGCATACTAACAGTCAATGTTTGGTGGGACAAGTAGAGCTTGTACTCCAAAGGTTTATTATTTTCCAATTGAACTTGACTTCCAAGTAAAAGTCAGCATTGAGCCTTCAATGTGAAATACAGAGGATGGCAGTTGTGTGTAAATCTAATTAATAACCTGTCTGAAAATCCTGCTTACACACTGATTAAAGGGAACTACTAGATCTCTAAATTATGCATATAGGCAGAGGAGGTAATTATTACAAAGATAATGCTTAAATCCCCAATTGGTAGCACTTTTCTTGAAACTAGCTCAGCCCAAGGTAGATTAATGGTGATTTGCAAAACATCCATAAAGAATTATTGCAAAGCTATTAGTTTTGCTTAATTTTTTTTTTTCCTTTTTGTAGTCATGCTATAATGTCCTATTGCTAAGGAGATGATACAAATGTTTATCTAATTTACGTCAGACATTATTCTTCACAGGTGGTAAAAACTATCTTGAAATCATTCAACATACTATCAAAATATCGATTTTAGCTAAATATTTTTAACTGAAAAATTCAGTGAATATTGGTTGACTTGGCTTCAAGACTTCGCAGAGCCGATGAGACAGAATTATTTTCGATAACTGGACAGCTTTCCTCACACCCTTGCTCTCCCCTGCTCTGTTCCACCAAAATAACTGATTGCCTTAGAGGAGTTCAAATGGGGTTCAAATTAATGTGCAACGTGAATCTCAGATATTGTTTAAATAGGTAATTACATGAAAATGAGACCAGTGACTTTGGATGGATTTTTGGCAATAGGCAACACAAAATTATCCTAGTTTTCTAAAAAAGTAACATCTTCTTATCAAATTTATCATTACTGTTGACAGTATAGAAATAACTGTAAATTCACATTTTCTATGGGTTATGCAGACACTCTTTCCTATGCATAGTACAGGATGGTAAAAATAACCATGCAAGCTGAAATGTGACCTTTAAAATCTTTTGTCAAACATTAAAATTACTATTAATGTCATTGCTAATGTAATATTATTTACTGTTGGTTATACATGTATAAGGAAATTTAAAAAGCAGTAAAACTAACATTTAGTTAGTACACTGTAATTTAAAGCATTAGAAATATTGAGAAGTAAGGTGTTTTCTTTCATTGTAAAAACAACTTATCAAGAGTAGTCTGAACAGTACTTGTCTTATTCTTGTTGTATACCTTATAATATGAAGCAAGCATCATCACACACCTTTCAACATTTTATCTTTTCTACTTTCATTGTCATGAAATGTCTCTGATATTGTTTTTATAATGTGAAGATTTTTGCTGCTATTTCATCCCCTGGGACATCTTCATCCTTTTGTCACAATTACTTTCCTCATTTATGTTGACAAATTGCCTTCACTAAGTTCTTCTAGCTACATTTTTAGAGTCTTTCAACTGCAGCAGTGTCGACCTTCCCATGGTCAACTAATTTCTGCTATAACTTCATTTACATTAAGGTTAAAATTCACTCCCAGGGTTACCACTTTGTTTTTCTTTGCTGTATTTTCACCTTTCTGGGCCAATTCCCTCTCTCAATTATTTGTTTTTTAAACATGCCTACATGGATTTATCGCTGGGGAACAAAGAGGCAACACAACCCTATGCTTTGCTATCTAGACATAAACTGAATAGCGGAAGCATGCTGACCAATAAAGTGATACATTTTGGAAAAAGTGGTGTGAAGCGATTTTGTTATTTATTTTGGGGACTGAATAGTTGGCAGTGAAGTTTTGACTTTTTTGTATTCCTCATAGCTAATAGACCGTGGTAACTAAAATTTGAACCATGTTGTTGGGAGATTGGTATTTTAACTAAACTATGGTAACTGAAATTTGTGCATGTTAGAACCATGAAAAGCAAGGACTGCCTGTATTGGATTCCTAAAACAATTGTTGGGGCAAAGATTATAACTGCCATGAACTGTGTCACACCATAAGAACCTAGAAACATTTATTTTTGTGTCTCAATTTTAAATCATAAATAAAAATAATTGTTTCCAGTGTGGAAAATTAAGAAAAATGCTAATCTAATTGCCAGTCACTCCTTAGAATTAATAAATACAGATGTTGATCAAATTTGCAATTGAAATGTTTGGATTGACATACAAACTAATTTTCTTAGGATCATATTTGAGTAATGCACTATTACGTGTAATAGGATTTATCATTTATTAACATAAATAGATACACACAATCTCTTATTCATCCATTTTACTTAATGTTGTACATAAAACAATGACATTGAACTCACAGGATTAGCTTTCAGATGTAGGAATGAACACATATATGTGTTTATATATGAAACTATAACATTAGAGATACACACACAGAGTCAGCTATGCTGAAATGCTTGTCTGAGGGTATGAATTTGTTCCAGTAAGGAACGATTTGAGCATAATGCAAATTTTGCATTTGATTATGGATGATTTCATGTGAGAGAAACACTACCTAAATGCAGAAAATGGCACCAGATGAACCAAGCTGCATATGAATACACAAAAGGCACACAGGCACACACCTCAAACATCTACCAGCTGTTATTTTATCATGTATGTCATAAACTACAATCATCCACACCTAGTGTTACAACTTTCTGTCTCGTCTCAGATAATTCTCTACCATTTCACAATAACTCACAAGCTGCAGTCCTTCTGATGCTCACTTTCACAAGAGACCTTTAAGTTCCTTTCAAGATAAAATGCCATAATACTCGAAGTATTTGCATTTATTAACCATTTAAGATGGAGAAAACTGGGTTGCTGGTTTTATTAGATTCCTATCTCTCTCTCTCTCTGTCTCTCTTTTTTTTTTTTTTTTGGTGAGAACTAAAATTGTAGTTGGCATTTTCATTGTAGGCTGCAATAACAAAAACAAACAACAAGAAATTTGAAATAGGCTTGGCAAAAGATGACAATTCATCCTTTCCAGGGAAGCAGGAGGTCGGCCAGCAGCTTCCCTGCTGCTAGCACTCTGCTGGGTTTTGATCCTTCTTTGGGTTACAGTCTGGATCATTTACCTTATCTTCTTCTTCCCCTTCCTCGTCTGCTTCTCCACCTTCTCCATCATCATCATCATCATCATCATCATCATCATCATCATCATCAATCTTCAATAGCTTCTCCAGTAAAGTATAACATTGATCTTGGGATTATACCAGTTTCAAAGTCGGTAACAAGGATGGCTTCAGCATCGTCACCCAGATCTCCACCCTCAGGAACTTCAGAAGGGGCAAAAACATTAAAGAGTCATTGGCAACTGTATTAATCACACTACGGACCGTCCCACGTCCCTTGTGTTTCTGCTTCTTTTCAATGGTTTTCAAAGTCGCATTCTTCCCTTTTTTCCAATCTATCTGGCACCCTGTACAACCCATAATTTCTGGTCCATCAAAAGAATGGGGATCAGAATCATCTGGTTCTGACCTCGTTCTACATGTCTTTGTCAACACTTCATTTGCGAAATATTTATTGGGTTCAAAGTGAACTTCTAAGACAAAACTCATAGGCTGGCCAGCATCTGATAACTTCACTGTAATATCTTTCAAGTGCTTCAGAATAGGTCCATCATGTTCCTGAACTGTGTTACTGAACAAGTCAACATTCTTAAAAGCCGTCAACCAAAATTCAGGACTTCCGCTGGGGTCTTGCTTTTCTTCCTCTTTTTTCTCATCTTCAGTCTTGGCCTTTTCTTTCAGCAGCTCTGAAATTTCATCTTCCTCATCTGGTTTCCATTGACATTCTTCTTCTGTAGGTTCATAAATTGCATTAATGATCTCAAATCTCTTCTCAAATAAAGGCTGATAGAGAACAGCGTACTTTCTTTCAAGATCATGAACTTACTCATAGAACTTGGCTTCTATCTGTGCACACTTTACTAAGATTTTTGAAAGCATTCACTCATCTTTTAATCGCCTTAGGCAAGTTGTCAACGTCTGTCATGTTGTAAGAATGCCAAATACAGGTGGGGTGGCTACACAGGGACCAGGAGCCAGGCAGCCAAATGGCACAGGCAGTGACTCAGGGAAAGGTGGGAGGACCAGGAGCGAGCAGATGGTGCTAAAAAAGTGGTGCCTAGCTCTCTCTCTCGCTCTCTCTCTTTTTTAAAATGCATCAATGACATTGATGTGCCCTAACTTCATAAGGCCTGTGGTTTTTATTGTGTGACGTTGCAGTGATTTTTAAAACACACATATCATTTTATATAGATGTGTGTAGACTGTAACTAGAGTGTATGTAACTTTTTCTCTCTCAAGATAAATTCGCTGGTCTATAACAACTTAAAATCTGAGTGGTTGAATCCATTGCATGATGTTGTTTTTCAAGACTTTAAACATCTATGTGATAAAGCCAAATGTGACAAATAGTCAAAAGAATGACTACTCATCCTGACCTCTGAAAACAGACCTGAAACAGTGGACGTCATTTGCCTACTCTGTTAGTAAAACCTGAAATTGATCAGGAGAGTTTTTAGCTTTTACAGAGTAAGGTTCTACTTACCTAGCTTTGAATTCTCTGTGCCAGTCATTAGCAGACTGGAATGTGGTTCAGCATCACCTCGACGGCTTGTCTAAACACACGGTGCTGAGTTTCTGGTTAAGTCCAGGGTAGGGCTCAAGGTTTTGCATTTCCAAGTTCTCAGGTGATTCTAGGACCAACTTATTTGTTTGGCATTCTAGGCATAGTGCCTATAGCTCACTGTATTTTTAGTGGCCCATGAAAAGCATTTGATTTTAATCTCTCTTAAAATCCGAAGAAAATATGAGGTCAGATAATAAAGTTCGTGAACTTGTTGCAATGATGTTGCTAAAGTTTTTTGATATCAGAAGGATTATTCATTATGAATTTGTACCAACTGGACAAACAGTTAACCAAGTTTACTATTTGGAAATGCTGAAAGGCTTCATGAAAAAGTTAGATGACCTGAACTTTTCACCAGTAATTCATGGCTCTTGCATCACGACAATGCACCAGCTCACATAGCACTGTCTGTGAGGGAGTTTTTAGCCAGTAAACAAATAACTGTATTGAAATACCCTCCCCACTCACCTGATCTGGCCCCCAATGACTTCTTTCTTTACCCAAAGATAAAGGAAATATTGAAAGGAAGACATTTTGATGACATTCAGGACATCAAGGGTAATATGACGACATCTCTGATGGCCATTCCAAAAAAAAGAGTTCCAAAATTGCTTTGAAGAGTGGACTAGGTGCTGGTGTCAGTGCATAGCTTTCCACCGGAGTACTTCAAAGGTGACCGTAGTGATATTCAGGAATGAGGGATGTAGCACTTTTTCTAGGATGAGTTCGCGAACTTTATTGTCAGACCTCATCATTAACATAACAACAGTGAATATATAATAATGACTCCAAGCTGGACTATATTCATCTTTACATCAGCGTAGACTAGAAATATTAATTTTATTTATTTATTTATTTTTAATGAAGGAAGGGGCCCATGAAGACAAGTGACTTTGGTCGACGAAAGTCACTCTGTGTCCCTGAGTTTTGCTGCTGCTGCAGGCAGGAAGTGTACATTGAAAACCACTGCTCTCAACTTACCTATTTTTTAAGATTTTTCAGTGTTCTGGGTTTTATTCTGAATTGTTTTGATTTGTGCTGTTTCTACTCAGAAGAAACAGTTTTTAGTTCCTCCCGACAACACAAAGGAAAGTCAATGGAACAAAATGCCAATTTAAGTTCAGGAGGCGACGTGGGGCACGAGCAATGGTCAGAAACGTGGATCTGACGTGGTTATTCTATTCTTTATTCAGATGTACATTGTGCTTCCATGACTACAAAAGGACCAGTTTAAAAATTCAACCAGTGAGGAACCTGAAGGAGCTGAACTATACGACAATACCTCAGTAACACTGTGTGTTTGTATAGAACTGGTGTCCAAAAAGTAGTCTCTCACTCGTCTTTATTTGTTCCTCACAAGCACCCGTTCAGTAAGTATTGCAATATTGTTTTATTTGGTAGCAGTAAGAACAAACAAAAACATCCCCATCCCATTAATAAATCACAGAATAAACAAAGTTGAAACAAATAGCCCTTTATTGACCAGGGGCAGCTCTAGTTAACTTCAGTATTCCTCATCCTTCCCAAATCATTGTGGTAAGAACTACAAAAACTCAAAAGATAAAATCAATGCATTAATATTACACTATGACACCTTAAGCGTTCTCAGTACTCTTCCCCACTTACTAAATCACCAATGAAAAGGAGGTGCTCATTAAAATGAACAACACTTTTATTGTATTTTGAAGGAGACAGGCATTTTTAAGGCCCCTGATGTATATTTTCAAATTGTGCTTCAGCTCTAAGACTTCTCCAATTCACACCAAAAAGAGGTACTACTGTGTTTCCCCAAAATAAGACTGGGTCTTATATTAATTTTTGCTCTAAAAGACGCATTAGGGCTTATGTTCAGGGGATGTCCTCTTGAAAAATCATGCTAGCACTTATTTGCAGGTTAGGGCTTATTTTCGGGAAACCACAGTATGTAGAGAGACTGGTTCCATTACCCCATATGAAAAGACTGAGTCACTCTAGAGTTACATTAAACAGTAATTGGGGTCTGAGGCAATGCACAGAAAATGCAGTCTTGAGTTAATACGCGTGTGCTAAGGCAGGCTGTGGGATGGGAGAGAAGAAGCAGAAGAGGAGACAGGAACCTGGGCCGTGGGCTACCTCTTCTTGCCGTCTGCTCCCTGCCTGCTTCCATACAGTATATCAGCTACTGAAGGGTCTGTGTCTGGCCAGAGAACCCTCTCTCCTATAGCCAGAGAGGCAGTGATACTGGAGAAAAAACTACAAAACCTTTAAAAATTATGAAAACTTTGCCATTGCATTTGGTGCCTTGGAGCAAAGCCCTAATCAGCTCACCCAAGTAATAGCTCTGAGGGACTTCTCCAAGACTAAGGAGACTTACTGTTTCTGTCTTTACCTTGTGGTTCTGGAGACGTGGTACAGCCCAGTCTCAACATCAGATGACTCTACAAGAGCTACTTCCAAAGCAGGATGGTAAGTGTCACCCTTAATGCCAACAAATGGGGTGGCAACCTGGGGCTGTGTTGAGAAGGATCCTGAAGCTGCAACCAGAATAGGGGAGCAGGGGGGCTGTGATTTGTTGGCAATGTCTGTTAAGGGCACAGGAATAGAGATTGGCACCCCAGATGCCCATATTTATCATGCTTTTTCCAAAAGTTCTCTTTTAATTAATGTCTTCCTGTTGGTCACCAGAACAACACTTGACTGAGTTACCTGCAGGCCAGTCCTTGCACAGCGCACACCTTGCCCTCAATTATAGTGATAGGAATCCACCTGAGCAAGCCTTTGTATTTCTTTCTTTTGTTTTTTAAAAAACAAGTGAAAAGCATTTTAATTTATTTGCGTGTCTATGGTCTTTTCCCAATTTTTGTTTCTTTTCTTTGTAAATAAAGAAGATGAAAGAGTAAAACGTCTATTAAAACATATTTCAACTTCATGTTATGAACATTTGATATAAATTAGAAAAAGAGACAGAGTCGTCACTGCCTTATCTAGTTTCACTTTCCACACTTTCAGTTACCCATGGTCAACTATAGTCCAAAAATATTAAATTGGAAAATTCCAAAAATAAACAATTCATAAGTTTTACATTGCACACCATTCTGGGTAGCATGATGAAATCTCCTGTTGTCCCACTGGGTCCCACCCAGTATATGAATCCCGTTTTGTCCAGTATCTCCACACGGTATACACTGCCTACCCATTAGTCACTTAGTAGCCGACCCATTAGTCACTTAGTAGCCATCTCTGTTATCAGATTGACTGTCCAGGTATCACACTGCTGTGTTCAGTAACCCTTATTTTACTTAATAATGGCCCCAAAGTTCAAGAGCAGTGATGCTGACAATTCAGATACGCCAAAGAGAAGCTGTAAAGTGTTTCCTTTAAGTGCAAAGATGAGTACAGTACAATAAGATATTTTGAGAGAGAGAAAGACCACATTCACATAACTTTCATTACAGTATATTGTTATATTTCTATTTTATTATTAGTTATTTTTATTACTCTCTTACTGTGCCTAATTTATAATTAAACTATATCATAATTATACATGTATAGGAAAAAAGCATAGTATATACAGTTGACCCTTGAACAATGAGGGGGTGATGGGCTCCAACACCCATGTAGTTGAAAATCCATGTGTGACTTTTGACTCTTTTGAGTTGGTCCTTCACACCCATGGATTCGACCAACTGCAGATCGAAACAGTATTTATATTTATTGAAAAAAAAATCCACATGTAAGTGGATCTGTGTAGTTCAAACTTGCATTGCTCAAGGGTCAACTGTACAGAGTTTGGTACTATCCATGGTTTCATACATCCCCTGTGGATAAGGGGCACTACTATATATGGGAATAAGGAAAACAGAGGGAGCCAGAAGAGAAACCAAAGGTGAGAGCTGGGAAGGAAAGAGAAAAAAAAAATTGAGGGGGGAAGGAAGAGAGAGGTCCCATAGTTTTTGCGAAGAATAACTATTCTAGCAAAAGTGAGCAAAGAATGAGACAGAATGAAATCCCAACTTAATCTTATGGAGGTCAGTGGAAGTAAGCTTTGAGATGTCTCAGTGACATCCCAGTAGGACTTTTGTTCAATGTGCAATTACGTGTTGACTGAAGAATCTAACGCATCGTATTAGCCAATTTCTTCTAACAATTGCTTCAGGGCATGCTTATCTTCTATTAAGGCTGACAGCTTGCTTAATGAATCACAATGGTGCCATCTCATAATACTCTCATATACAAATTCCCTAAATTCAATAGAAGTAAAGGCAAATCCACTGTCAGAGGCTGTATTATCTAGCAGGATGTGTGATGTAAATTATTGGTGTGGCGCTATCATTGTTATAGCAGGCATTTAACATGAAACTCATAGCACCAAGGTCATTTTTATTAATTTTAACACTCAGAATCATCCTGTAATATCAATTCACAATTTTGACCAGAAATTTCTTGAGTGACTTTCTGTGAAAATATTGGTGCTTTGGAGAGTTATTTTTAATGTCTTGGCATGGACTAGACTTCTATGTGGTCTTTTGTTTTGTGATTCTTCTCTGAAAAAACAAACTAGTTTAAAATGTTAAAAGCCATACCTATCTATTGTAATATTCTAATAATATATCAGTGTATAAAATTAAAACTGAGTAGCTCTTCAAAAAGGATTATTCCTCACTCCACAGGAGCAACTACTGTTTAGAATTTGGTGGGTATTTTTCTAGACCTTTTAAAACCCACATACAAACAAGCATAATTAAATACCTTTTTAAGCTCTTCTCCTACGACTCTACCCCTCACTCACTCTGCTCCAGCCACACTGCTCCCATCACCCCTTTCTACAACACATAAGTCGCATTGCAGCCTCAGGGCCTTTGCACTTCCTACTCCCTCTGCCTGAAATGTGTTTTCCCAGTTACACACATGGCTTACCCTGTAAGCTCCTCCAGGTCTTTACTCAAATGTCACTTTCTCAGTGAGGCTTTCCCTGACTATCTTATCCAACATTGTGCCCCACGTCCAACACTCTCTACCCTCCTCTCTGCATATTTAACTTGCTAACATACTGTACATTTCCTCCAGTGGAATGCAAGCTCCATGAGGGCAGAGATTTTTTGTCTGCTTTGATTCCTGCTAAATCTCTAGGAGGCAAACAGAAAATATCTAGCCGCAATAATTTCTCTATTAGTTTTGCTTCCTACCCCCACATCAGGTTAGCTTGATGGACATAAAGGAAGTTCTAATACAACAGTGCTCATAGTAGGAAGCACTGTCTGTAGAATTTTCAGTGGCAGACGGCTCAGGGTGCCAGCATATAAGCACCCACGGAAAAGCTCTAATGTTGCAAACATGACAACATCCTTTACGGCACCCCAACTCGCACTAGCTTTTAAAGCACAGCTTTGGAACCAGATGATCTCAGGATTGAACTCCTACTTTTGGTATTCATTAGCCATGTAAACTTGGACTTAGACCTATGCTGGCCAGTATGGTAGCCAACTAGCCACATGTGACCCTTTAACTTTATCTTTACATCAACTTAAAGAAAATTTAAATAAATAAAATGTCAAATTCAGTTCTTTATTTGCCCTTGCCACATTTTAAGAACTCAATACCTAATGTGGCTAGTGGTTACTGAATTGGAGAGCACGGGACATTTGCTTAAGCATGCAGCCCAGTGTTATCAATAGAAACTTCTACAGTGATGGAAGTTCTATCTTGTCTATTAGACAGATTTTCACTCATCATGCAATGCATACATGACACGTATACAATACATCCAGAGAGTAGTACTTAACTCATGGGCTTGTCTGAGGATTAAATAAGATAATATACATAAAATTGCCGGTAAGCGGCAGGGCTCAGAGTAGGCACTCAATAAATGGTAGCTATAGTAATGACAAGAGCAACGACAACAGAAGCAGCAACATAATTGTGTTGTATCACATCCCTGGTAGATTCTTCTGGGGATATTGTTAGGCAAGGCTCTTTGCCAAAGCTGTTGAGGCTGCCAGGCCTTCACAAGGATCACACAGCTGCTGCTGCTGAGAGCCATGTGTCATTGAACTGAGAGCTCCTTGTTATGAGAGATGAGAGATCCTCAACGTTGCTAGGAACTGGCTAGCAGGGGAGGATGCTTTCATCTGGCAAGTGTGGTCATGCACGTCTTGTGTGGAAAACACAATTCCAAGACATTTGGTTCTTCGAGTCTTCTGGATATGGTATGATTCCTAATTTTTACTGGTTAGTTGGAATGGCATACTTTGTCAACATACTGTTTTCACAGAATCTGATTTTGTTTTCCTTGTATTTGCAGACAAGATATAGGTCAGTCTTCTGTAGGACTTCTACCTATCAGCCTAAGCTTATATCCAGCCATACCATTGCCTCTCTGTATCATGTCAAATAACTAGTTTGATTCATGTTTTAATGGAACTGTTCAGGTATTATGTTGTCTAACCTACAGATTCGTTTTATAATCTCACGAATGGATGTTCTATTCCTTAAGTGGAATGAGGAAACTATTGATCAGCAACCAAGCATAACTCATTTCCTTCTACTTTTCTCCATTTTCACTTCTCCGTGTCCATATTCCAAACCACCATTACCCCTTGTTCTTCTGCAATTAATTTGCCGCCCTGCTTAAGACCCCTATGGCTTCTTGATGCACTTAGAAAAGAAGACAAATGCCTGTCCATGGTCTTTTATTTTCTTCATAGAATTTAATTGTATTTGTAATTATTTATTTGACCCCCTACTCCCATTTATTTTCTATCTGGCCCCTCCCCCCACCTCTCTAGATGTAATTGCAGCTCAGTGAAATACTCATTGCCTGCTCATTGAACATCGTCTTCTCAGCACTTGGGGAAGTGCCTGCTACAGATTAGAGGTTTCCGAGGCTTCAAGGCCATCTTCCGGCAGTGTGTAGAGAGTAAGCAGCAAACCTCTAAACGGCAACCCGGCACCATGTTGCCCAATGTACTCTCTCCAAGATCCCAGTACACTTAACAGGGATTCTTACCTTGCTATATTTATACTATGACCCCTCTGGGTGGTCTGGTAAATTCTGTGGATTCCTTTTCCAGATAATGTCTAAATACACAAAATTATATATATAAAAAAAGATTTACAAAGGAAGCCAATGATTCTAAGATACAGTTATCAAAATACTTAAAAACTTAAAATTTGTAATAGAGAAATCGATGTGTTTATTACTATGTTGAAGAACAAGATCTAGTGGAGGGTCTAAAATGACGTATTTTAAAGGCAGAGAAGTTCATGGCAATATTTTTGAGATGTCTATAATAATTGTAAAGAGATATGAAAACATCTGTCATTTCTATTGGTGACAAAGTTGCAGATACTGCTAACACTTCTGGAGTGTGTTGTCTATGGTGTTTTTCTTAATTTTAGAAACTGCTCAATTTCAATGAGAGGTTAATAAAAGTGCAGATGCACATTTTTTTCGCTTTCAAATTCACAGACCCACTGAATTCTATACACTGATCTTTGTGGATCTCTGGGCCCCATGTGAAGGGGCCTGAGCTAGACTATGAGAGGGAGCATGTGTCTGGGTGTGCACGCATGTCACTCCTGGTTCCGTGTGCACTGGCAGCCCCAGCGCTCACCTTGGATGGCGTCTGCAGTCTCAGACAAGATCCTAGGCCTTGCTTCCATCACTGGTGTTATTTCCTCCTCCTCCTCCTCCTTCTCCTCTTCCCCCTCTTCCCCCTCTTCCACCTCCTCCCTCTCCTCCTTCTTCTTCTTTTCTGCATTTGAAAATACTGAAAAACACACAGAAAATAAGTTTAACCATTTAATATATATATATATATATATATATATATATATATATATATATATATATATATATCAATCAAGAAGTGAGAATAATTCCCTTTCCTTACCAATTCTACTTCCCAAAGATAATTACTATTAAGAATTTGGGGAATATCACGCCTGATTTTTAATGTGTCTCCGTGTACGTGTGCACATGCCAAACATATATATTCACAGAAATGAAATGATATTGAACAAATTTGTTTGCTCCTGGCTTTTTTCACATAGTATTGTATTTTAGACATTTTTTTCAGATCACATTTCATTTTAGACATTTTTTCAGATCACATTTCACTGTTTTAATGATTTTCCACCGTATGAATGAACCACATTTATTGAAATTTTCTAGTAAGCTCTTTGTATTGCCACTACAAATAATGCTACAATGAACATCCTGTGTACATATTTTTATGTTTCCTTGTTAATACAAAATAGGCCCTAGGTGTCAAGTCAAAGAGTATGTTTATTTTAGATTTTAATAAATATATATTTACATTTAACTTTTGCCAACTTGATGGGTGAAACTATTAGCTTACTGCTTTAACTTGCTTTACTTTTCCTTGAATACTAGTGAAGTTAGGCATCTCTTCATAGCTTTATTGGCTATTTATATTTTTTCTTCTGAATTCATAATCTGTTTTCATAATCTTATCTCTAAATTCATAATCTTCATTGGCATTTTATACTGGGTATTTATCTTTTACATGTTAATTTGTAGATTTTTTTTATAGTAAAGATATAAAGATACTTTTTATCTGTAGTAGATGCAGCAAATACTTTTTCCCAGTCTTTGCTTATCTATCTATATCTAGATTTATCTATCTATCTATCTATCTATCTATCTATCTATCTATCTATCATCTATCATCTATCTACTATTTATGGACAGGTGGTCTCAATTATCCAAAGAGTTGATTCAAGAAGTCTACTTTAAGTGATTCCATTTTTAAGGACCAAAATGTTATAGTAAATATGTTTAAATTAATTTAGTTTTTGTCTTTAAGATACAATGAAATCAAGGAATTAAGTTGACTTTATCTTATATTAAGTTTAATTCCAAAGATTAGCTAATGCTTAAAACATGCGACCACAATTATTTTATTTTGATAGTGGGTAAGGTGCAAGTCAAATTTGTATTCTAGCACTTTAATCAGCCCTTCACAATATTGGTACTTTCCCAGGATGATCATAAAGAGGACCTATTTTGCAAAAATGGTAGAGGATATTCTTTTTTTTTTGCCTAAGGACCTCGATAGTAGCTGTTAACTGGCCCAACTGTTCTGGATCCTCATTTGTTAGTGACTGTGCTTATGCATGAAACAATTACTAACCAACTTCACAAAATCCTGAAACATTTATAAGATTTGCAACTTCACTTAGCAATAAATTTATATTGAATTTGAATTGTTTATTTATTGACACAATGAGTGGAAATATATATATAGTATAAATCATGGAAGCAGTAGAGATATTAGTATTTATTAGTGGGTATTTTTTATATTACGATAACTTAGATTTCTGCTGAAACTGAACGCACTTGGAAAATGACTACTTTGGGAACTGAGGCCCTAAATCTGTTATTTTATAACTTTTACCCATACAGCTTCTGGGCTTTCTGTCCTGCTCAGTTTTTCCCAGCCTGATAGTAATATTTTCCTATTTATTTTTTCCAGTGGTTTTTGTTGTTCTGCCTTTTACAATTAGAGTTGTACTTAATCAGCAATTTATCTGTGTAATGTCTGTGAAACTTTGTTAGATGATGTTTGTCTTTTCATTCAAAGAATAACTAATTTTCTCAAAACATTTTTGAATAAAATTTTTGATACTAAATTTTAGATTTTATAGACCAGCAAAGTCTAGATAACTGTGGGACTGACATGTAGTTGTCAACCCTCACTTTATTCAAGTATGGACTCAAAAACCAATATATTACCACTAGCTACACCCATCATTTCATAAGAATGACACCAACAGGTAATTTCAAAATTAAAACAAAATAGCTTTATCAAAACCTTGCTACCGTAATCTTTCACAATGAATGGATAAGAACTTACTCACAGAGTAGAATCAATGTGGGGCCAGTATTTGGGATCAACTGCTTTAAATAATAACCCGACTCCCTGATGTAATTTAAATGCACACACACTAATTCTTGGTGAGGGAGGCCATTTGAACCCTTGCATCTCAGACCAGATAGATCTTCATCCAGAACTGAGGCACATTTTTATATATGATAATGGCAGCCCTCCATTTTTCACATTGTAAAGATTTTGTAGCTCTGAACATGACCCTATTCCTGGAAGAATTGAAAAGCTGATATGGAAGGGACTCGCGGGGAATCACGTAGAAGACACTTTCAATAGAAAATACCCAATACTCAGCACAGTTCACAAAACCCAATTATGAACAATTGGTTGTGCTGAATGTGGTTAGTCCCACCATGGTCTGATGCAATGAGGAGGTCATTACAGATCTCTAACGGCTCAAATAAAGGGAACAGGTGAAATGGTGCAAGAAGAATCAGGTATTTGTTAGCATTTTTGTCGAGGATTATGTTGGATGATAAATTGTTGAAAATTTGTATATGGTGATTTATTTTTCTATACTTCTATACACAGTTATATAAATTATTTTACCTCATACTCAGGAAGATAACATTAATGCAGTAATGATATTTGAATGGCAGTTAACATGTTCCTTTGTTTATCCATATGTCTGGTTGTGTAAGCTACTTATTCACATAGTAGTTCTGAATAGCACTTGTAAAGCTGTCATTTTATTCATCTCAAGTTCTCTGTTTTCCAAATAAAAACAAATCTCCTCAGGCATCAGTTTGGAATTGTTGCCTTCGAAATCTAATAGTAAACTAGCTGCCTCAGCATCTGTGGAGCTCAGCTCATTCCATCACCTTCCAGAATTGTAATTCTCCATTTGGAGTCTTAGAAATGTAGTAATGGGGAAAAATGGCTATAAGAAAAGAGACAACTAATGAAAAAATTCGTGGTGGTACAAAATGAATTTTAATATCTTTGTTTCTTTTCTTCTCTCAGTCTGAATAGGTGTTACGTTTTGCAGAATAGCTATGCTTTTTAAAAAGTTGCCTATACGGTGAATTTCTATATAGCAAAGCATAATAATCTATTGACGTCTACAAAATTAAAAGTATGTTTTTCAAGGGAAAATATTGATCCCCTCATATTAAAACTTATACATGCATCACAAATGCATTATGAAAGCAAACCTAAAAAAAATTAAATAAAACATGAGGAATAACTCCAAGAATAAATTACAGAATGAAAACATAAAGGAGCTTGGGTCATTTTTGCATTTAGAATGAGAAGCCTGAAGATTTAAAAGAAAAATAGCAACAACACTGTACTGAACTGAACATGCCAGGGGCAGAGCTGAACAACTATCTTATGAAAGACATTTTTCATTTTTAACCAGAGTATGCTTGTGTGTATAAGATAGCAAAATAATCAAGTAAAGAGTAAATAATTCTGCTCATCAACAGGTTGTTTCGGGTTAAACTGATGCAATGCCAAACAGTTAGTTTGGATGTTTTTGCGCTTGAAGTATTTGTCTAAACAAATACTCTTAAAGGAAGAAAGTAGCCAAACTCCAATAAAATAAGCCCTGAGCTTAGATTCAAAAAACCAAGATTCTGTGCCTTATTTTGCTTCTCTGGGCAAATTGCTTGAGGTATCTGAACCCTATTTCCTGCTCTGGAAATGGAGGTCATGATGGTCTCAAAGGGTTGTGAAGGGGAAATTAGAAAATGGACATAAATTTAGCTGGCTAATACTATACTCAATATGGGGCCCAAGGATGGCCCATGCGTTTGTCTTCTATGGTACGCTGTGTAGTTTATAAAATTTTCCATAGTTTGGCTCTACATTAAGCCAGTAGTTTACATATGATCTACAAGGAGAACCATGATATATATGGAAACTTAGCCTTTCCAGGGAGAGCCAAGGTGTGTTCTGAGACCAAAAGGAAAGCTTGGATAGCACTAGCAGAGATTCAACTACCAAATGATTTTTAATCATTTACTGATTCACCCAATAAAGCATTTATTTGTTGTCTACCATGTGTCACATGTATGCTAGAGCTGACTGGGTAGGCCCCTGTCCTCTATGCCCTTATCATATAGTTGAGAAGACAAATGATATGCAACAAACTGTAATAAAATGTCACAAATGCTATAGCAGAGGTTGGAACAAAGTATGGGAGGAAGAAATTTGTATAATATTGAAAAAATGTCACATAGAGACTGATTTTTAATAAATGCTTTTGGTAAAGATAAAAAAAATAGATTTGGCTATCACAAATAATCCTGTTATCCCTTTATGTATATCTACATGCATGTATGTATAGATATACGTATGTGTGTATATATTTTTCCATTTTTCTAATTTGTTTTTACATTGTGTAATTTAAAAGGCCTCTCTTGAAGGTTGGTGTGCACTGACAACTCCCTTATGAACACTGATGAGAGGTTTTGTATCAAACACAAAAGACAGTAAAGCAGCTAAAGGAATCCTTTCTTTCAAATACTATTTTGATGTGACTAATCTTACTATTTGGTCAAATAATGCAGTTCTGTGCTGATTGCAATAGTTAATTTATACAGTTTACATGACTGCTTTTCAATGTAAAGGAAAACTATAAAAAGAAAATCAGCCATGGTGTATAATCTATGTATGATCTCTCTTTCTGTGTTTTTTCATTGCTTGACATTCAGAATAAACTACAACCATCAATTCCCCAGATCCTCAGATTATAATTACCTGGAATTTGATTCTCTGAAGGATGTGAGAATTTTTAAGCTTATCTGGTTTTGTACAAATTTACTTGCTAAGGAGATTTCATAAAAAACAATTTAACTCTGGGTCTCTTAAGGATATACAACATGAAAGAAAGGCATTAGATTTTCAGTTTTGTTTTCTCCACCAACTTCATTCACCTGGTTTTCCTGTTATTCCATAGAGATTGTAAAGGCAGTGTTCTATAGAAATGATTTGATTGTACCATTGTATTGTTTGCATCTGGGCTAGCCCTGCACCACAGGTGTGAGGTCATGTGTGGTGTGAGGAGGCAGAGGGTAAACAGAAAGGTCAGGGGTGAGTATCAGAATCCTCAGGAAGCTTTCCAAAGTGTCTGTCCTGTTTACCTTCCTCCTCACCTCCATTTGTGGTAGATGCAGTGGTCAGATGAGCTCAAATGGCCAGTGAGTATGCTCTAAAGGGAACCTAGGGCTTAAACCATTCAGATGTAAACGTTACACATCTTGTCAAGGCTAGTGTTTACAGAGGGCAAAAAGAAAGTTCAGAAATATGGAAGAAGAGATGTGAATTTGTTAGTATAGATTTTTAGCATCAAACAAAGGTTTTAGTTACCATTTACATAAGAACCATTCACAGCCACTCAGGAAACTTCTGAATCAACTTGAAACGTCTTACTTAGCAGTGAATGCAAGTTCCCTAGGAGTGCAAAAAAATAAAATAAATAAGCTTCATGCAAATATGTTGATAATACACTCCAGAGGGGTGTCTGCCTGCATTGTTATAAAATCACTATCTTAGCCAAATCAACTGATTGAAAAATCAAATAAACTTGATTAATCTTTGTTCACAATAGTGCAGACATGCAAGATGTACAACTATGAGTCACAGATTTAAAAAAAATACAGAGTCACTAATTCAAACTCACAGATAGGAAGTTAGCCTGGGTTTCTTCAGAAGCAAAGCCCAAATTAATCTTGTGTGGAGATAGTTACTTTAGAAACGCGATCCTAGGGAGCAGGAGTGAGGGGCATGGAAAGTGAAACTAGGACGGACGGAACCTGAAACAAACATGGCTTTTCCAGTTGACCATTGCTATGATTAACTGGTGCTTGTTGCTACAGGAACTTCGGAGGAGGTTTAGCAGATTGGTTTGGTAGCTGTCTGCTGGGTGATGTAAGGAGGAACTGGCTCATTGGCTCCCACCCCACATTTGTCAAGGGTGACCTAATGGGCATTAGCTCCCGAGAACTTCTGGCTTGTGCAAGCGTGAATGACATGGTTTCCACAATTGTCCTAAACTGACTAACAGAGGGTTGAGATGAGGTACTGCCAGCTTGCACCTGCTAAAGCTGGTCAAAGCTTCATGGAACTAGTTATTGCAGCTGTGGTTTGATAATAGGCAAGACTGAAAGAACTTAAATCTGCACAAGAACTGTCTAGTATATTGAAAAATAGAACATCTCTTAAAACTAAATAAAGGTTTTTCACAAAGTATATATTCAGTACCTAGACCAACACTGGGGTGTCCTATGCAGAATCTTTAATAAATAGGAAGCATGGGAAATAGATTTGGAGGAAAAATAACAGGTCCTAAAACCTGATGTGAATTTAAGCAAATTACATTCAATGTCGCTAAGCCTCAGTTTCCTGCTCTCCAAAGACTGGGGATAAATGATATCCTCCTCCCGGGATTCTCGAATGCTAAATAAGGTGATGAATGTAGTAGCATGATTAGCATTTCAGAAAATGGGCACTCATAATAATCATTATTAGCATTCAATCAAAGTCAGCACACAAGGCAACTTGGTGGGGACAAACCATTGTTAGGGGCTGTAGATTTCAGGACCCCAAGAGAGAGAGAACAAAGGTGGCAACAGCTGGTGGGAACAAATGGAAGAGCTCTTCTGGACCCTGGGGGACTACAGATTGTGCAGAACAATCAAACCAGTTGGGGGGTGGGAGTTGTGAGTCAGAGATCACACTGAGGCCAGAGGTCAAGTGTGGTGACCTCTGATCCAAAGCTAGGAAATAGAATGCAGGTCAAGTTCTGTCAAGGGTCAAAGGCAGGGAAATGGTTATTCAGCACACATGTTGATCCATTAGAGGCCTTTCTTGTCAGAAAGCTTGCCGTTGCATTTCCTGCCATGCTGAAAACGAATAGTTGATTTTCTAGATGTGGTCAGCCTGTGAGATCAAAGACATGCAGTCCTGCAAATGACCAGATCATACAGCAGGTAAGAGGGAAAAGTCTAAATAAAACATCTTCTGTACTTATTCCAAGAATTTATGCACTATTTCCAAAGATGCCTACTACTTCAGGAGTTCTTGCTTACAAATTATAAAGTATGACTCATGTTTCTGATTTTATTTGAGCTTCCTGCATCTTTCTATCCTGGTCCTGTGTCTTTAAAATGGTATTGTGACCAGAATTCACTTAAAATAAACTCTTTAACCTCATGCTTGTAAATGTCTTGTGTCTTACATGTTTTACAATGTTCCACACTTCACTGATTTCAAACATCTATCCGTCCATCTGTCCGCCTTACTCCATTTGGGCCATGATAATAGAATATATAATAGAGCACCATAGACTGGGAGGCTTACACAACAGACATTTATTTCTCACAGTTCTTGAGGCTAGGAAGTCTGACAGATTGCATATCTGGTGAGGGCCTATTATGTGGTTCAGACAACCTTTCTCACATGGTGGAAGCCTTGAGGGAGCTCCCTGGGGTCTCTTTCATATGGGCACAAATCCCATTCATGCGGACTCCACCCTCATGACCTAAGCATCTCCCAAATGCTTACCTCCAAATACATTGAGGATTAGTTTTCAACATATGAATATGCGGGTGTGGGACACAAGCATTCAATCTACAGCACCATCCATACATTCATGCTTTCATTTCTTCATTCAACCATTCAATAACCCAATAATTTAATCATTTAACCAGAAAAGATTATGTGTTTCTAAATTACTGCTACAAAGGGTTATGAGAGTAAAATAAGATAATGTACATAAAAGAATCTGGCAAATAGTACAGTGCTCAGAGATGGCCCATGAACTTGTCTTTTATAGTAGGCTGTTTATTTTATAAATTTCCCATGCTTTTGGTTCTATATTAAGCTAATAATTTATTAAGACATGTAAGGAGATAAGTTTGTAGTGTTATCTCATTGAAGCTTTAATTTTATTTAGAGGCTAATAATGTAGAACATCTTTTCGTGTGCTGAATTGCTATCTGTATACTTTCTCTGTGAAATGTCTCTTCATGTTGTTTGCTTATTTTCTAACTGGGTTGTTTATTTTTTACTATTGAGTTTTGAAAGTTCTTCACATATTCTAGATACTAGTCCTTTGGGTAGGTGGTTTATAGTAAATATTTTTTGTCAGTCTATAGCTTGTGTTTCCATCCTCTTAGCACATTTTTCACAGAGCAAAAGGTATGATTCTGATTAAGGCTAATTAAGTTTAGTTTACAATTTTTTCTTTTATAGATTTTGCTTTTGATCAAATCTAAGAATTATTTGCTTAGCTTTAGATCCTGAACATTCTCTTATGTGTTTTTCTAAGTTTTTATGCTTTACATTGAAGTCTACGATCTATTTTGAGTTCATTTTTGTATAAGACAGTTCAAGGTTCAACTTTTGCCTAGGGATGTCCAATTGCTCCAACACCATTTATTATTTTTTTATTATTATTATTATTTTTTAAATTTTATTTTATTAAATTTATTGGGGTGACAATTGTTAGTAAAATTACATAGATTTCAGGTGTATAATTCTGTATTACATCATCTATAAATCCCATTGTGTGTTCACCACCCAGAGTCAGTTCCCTTTCCATCACCATATATTCGATCCCCCTTACCCTCATCTCCCACCCCCCACCTCCCACCCCCCTTACCCTCTGGCAACCAGTAAACTATTGTCTGTGTCTATGAGTTTCTGTTTCTCATTTGTTTGTCTTGTTCTTTTGTTGTTTTTGGTTTATATACCACATATCAGTGAAATCACATGGTTCTCTGCTTTTTCTGTCTGAGTTATTTCGCTCAGCATTACTCTCTCAAGATCCATCCATGTTGTCACAAATGTTCCTATATCATCTTTTCTTACCGCCGAATAGTATTCCATTGCTCCAACACTATTTATTGAAAATGTTGTCTTCTGTTCATTTAATTGCTCTTGCACTTTGCTCAAAAATCAGTTGGGCATGTTTGTGAGGGTTTACTTCTGGGTTTGTTCTCTATTGTGTTCGATTGTTGTATGTGTCTATCTATCTACCAATACCATACATTCTTGATTATTGAAGCTTGATGGTAAGTCTTGAAATCATGTAGGTGATTCTTCCCACTTTATTCTTCTTTTTGAAAATTGGTTTATCTATATTAGATTCTATTTTGTTCCATATAAAAAGAATTAGAAATAGTCTTGTCTGTATCTACAAAACTTGCTGGGATTTTAATAGGAATTGGGTTAAACCTGTAGATCAATTTGGGGAAAATTGACATCTTTCCTGTGTCAAATCTTTCAATGCATAAATATACACTTAATAAGATAATGTACATAAAAGTATCTGGCAAATAGTATAGTGCCCAGGGAGGCCCATGCACTTGTCTTTTATAATATGTCTCTCCATTTAATTAGGTTTTCTTCGATTTCTTTCATCAGTGTTTTGCAGTTTTCAGCACATAAATCCTACACATGTTTTGTTAGATTTACACCTAAGTAAATTATTTTTTGGTTGATTGTAAATAGTATTATACTTTTTATTTTGCTGTTCATGTGTTCATTGCTAATATATAAAAATGCAATTTATTTTTTGTATGCTTTTTAAAAATAGTTTTTAAACATAGTTTTAGATTTTTACTAAATTTGTATGCTTTTTGTATCCTGCAATCTTGATAAACTCACATAGGAGTTCTAGGAGTTTTTTGTTTGTTTGTTTGTTTGTTTGTTTTTCTTCATAGAAAATCATGTCATCTAGAAATAGGGGATTTTATTTCTTCCTTTCTGATCTCTACACCCTTTATCACCTGTTTAAAATGTAATTAGTTTAAATATTTCCTCAATATACATTTAGCACCACATGAAACAGTATTATAATTTTTGCTTCAACCATCAAACATAATGTAGAAAACTCAGGAGAAGAAATAAAGTCTACTGTATTTAACATTGTTTTTGTTTATCATGTTGTTCTTTCTTCCCTTCTAACATTACAAGGCCCACTTTTTAATCATTTCTTTTTTGTTTAGAGAACTTCCTCTAGCCATTCTTTTAGGAAGATTCTGTTGACCACAAATTTTCTTTGTTTCCCTTTTATTTCTAAAAGATATTTGCACTGGATACAGGATTCTGCACTAATGGTTCTTTTTTTTTCCCCCTAGCTCTTGAAAAATGCTGTAGTAGTTCCTTCTGTTGTGATTTCTGATGAGAAATCCACTGTTATTCAAGTTGTTTTCCCCCTATGAGTAAGGTGTTGTTTCTCTCCCACTGCTTTCAAGATGTTTTCTTTGTCTTCAATATTGAGTAATTTGACTATGATGTGTCTTAATAAAGATATCTTTGTTTCTTTGGGTTTATCTTGATTGGGTTAGCCTAGCTTTTTAAATCTATAGACTACGTCTTTTGCCAAATTTTGGAAGTTTTCAGCCATTGTATTTGAACACTTCTTCAGCCCCGTATTCTTTCCTTTCTCCTTCCAGTTCTTAAAGGATACAATATTAGATCTTTTGCTATTAGTCTTACATGTTCCGAGGCTCTGTTCATTTTGTTCCCAGTGCATTATGTCTTTGTTCTTTACACATTTGTTTTTTTCTCTCTTTTTTTTTTTAAAGACGTATATTCAAAAGTCAAGAGGTAAAATATTTCAAATGCTTCCTAATGAATGAGATTAGAAAACACTTTGGCCCAGGATGTCTATGAATTTCAGCCCTACCACAGACCAATCAGTAGAATGGGCTTGGATCCCCTATTTTGTGGAAGCAGTTGGTGCAGTGAAGGGTCAAGAGCCTCAGAGAAAAATAATAATATATTAATTATCTTATTTAATGCACACGACAGAGGAGGTATCAGTATTACGACCATTTCACAAATGAGTAAGATGAGGCTTTGAGAGAAGCAGATGAGGCTTTGAGAGAGGCAGTACTTTGCTAAAATAACACAGCTAATTAGTGGTGGAGCTAGGATTTGAACCATGGGTCACTTATGATGTCCAATTACAGGATGCATTGTTGACCAAGGTGCCCAGCTGTGGCACTGAAATCACTGCAGGCATGCTTGTAATAGGTCCCTTCCTGGGTGATATGGGGTTCTCTGACAGCTCATTTTGCCGTAAGAACTCAGGATCCTTGCCAAGTCTTAGACTTCACAGCAGTCTAGGATGCTTCCACCCCACACTGCCTCCCTCTCTCCTTCACTTAGAGCTAGACAAGCATCACTCATAATGGCTCGCCCAGCCTATCCCAGCTCCCTCTCCCATTTTCTCCAGCACAGGCATTTCCCTTAAGAAAATTCTTGCATGTTTAATCCCATTTTGGTATTTCCTAGATGACCCAAACTCACACATTTCGGAAACCTGATTCAAAAAGCCCAAACTACTACGCCATACGTGGTAGCAAGAAGGGTTTCTGTGGAATTGAGAGTTCACTGGGAAGATGAAAATAAAATAATACATGTGGGAAGACTTTATAATCTCTGAAACTGAATGCAAATTGTCCTTATTATTTAGAGTTCACACAATGGTTTGCCCTGGGCTCTGCCTGCTCTTAGCCACTGGCCTAGGTGTGGATGATTTCCAATTTATCATTTCATCTAATGATTGTGAGAACTGCCGACTTATCAGTTGAATTTTCACAATGCTTAGCACAACCATGACTTATCAGGCATGGTAGTGACATTTCAACTCTAAGTTGTTTTTTATCCAAATAAACTGGGATTTGACAACAACTTTGTAAAAACTGATATAATTTGCATCAGCAATGATCCCATTCATTATCACCCTAATTTTCTAAATTGTCTTTAAACAAGGGTGTGGTGAGTTCTTGGGGAACTGATAATAAATTATACAACCTGTCCTATCTGTCCCACATCAGCGGTAATTAAAAGCTTACCTATAATTTTCTGGCCTCCTCACCTGGGAAAAGAGAACCTGAGTGTGAGAAGCTCTTGTTCATTTAGGCCACACAAACTGATCTGACTGAATCACTTTAGCTATTCACAATAACTAATGTACAATGATTCTGTTATTGTTATTAAACGGACTCCTGACGTTGAATAGTGTCAGAATAAATTGAAGTTTACCAAAATACCAAGAACATTAACTAGAGTATTTCAAAGTGTAATTGGAACAAGATGCAAAACGTGAAAATGATACGCTGACTACTTGGGGTAGATAGTTCATGGTTAATGTGTGACAAAAACAAGTAAAAGTTCTCCATTCCTTTGTGCTTTCATCTTTACCACCAAAAAGCAGTAAAGTGGACAATATGGAAAACAGAAATTCAGTTTAAAAGAGAGAAGTAATGCCCAAGTCCCATATGTCCAGTACGGGTTGAGAAAGACATGGTTTAGTTGAATTTACAGAAAAAAAAAGCAGATTTTACTTAACTTTGTGACCAATTTGAGACAACATATAATGGTTTTCCAAATTCTAGTGGAGTTTTAGGCTGCATAAGAAAGATTTTTTTCCCCACTTACAGTTGACATACAGCATAGTGGCCAGACATTTATATCACTTATGAAGTGATCCCCCCGCTAAATGTAGTACCCAACTGGCACCATTCATAGTTATTACAATATCACTGACTATATTCCCTATGAATCAATGATTCTTAAACTTGATTATGCATCAGAATCACTTGAGAAATGAAGCACACACACACACACACACACACACACACACACACACACAAATATACACACACATAGCTGCACAATTTTCTGGCACCATCCCAGATACATCTCTGAGAGCGGGGCCCGTTTTCTAGGTTAAGATTTCTCCTCAGTTATGAAATCCTCTACTTGAGGATTTGGACAGGCTCCCATGGGATGACTGTCATAGAAAGGCAGTTATTGCTGGGAGTGTGTCATACCCCTTCGCATGATAGGGTGCATAGAAAGTGGAGAATCAATGCATCCCCAAAGTAACCGCCTTACTCAAGACACTAAGGTAAGCACTGGTTTTCTTAAGTGCAATGTGACTGACACTTGCAATGCTCACCTCAAAACCATCCCCCATCTTCACTGATAACAGAACCCTGATGAACTCAGGAGGTCACCGAGTTAGCTCAGGATGCTGATCTCCTTTGCCAGCTACTGGCTTCCCTGACTTTTCTTGCAGCTGTAGGTGGCCATAGTGACACAGGTCAGCTTCTGGGAAATCTTATCCTTCATAAAAGGAAGAAAGGTGCTCTGTACACTGTGTGTGAGAAATGATGGCTGGCATTGCTCAGCCATCCTGCAACCATGAGAGTAAGGACAAAGGTCGCAGAGCTGCCAACTTAGAGCCACTGAAAAAAATCAGGAACTGCCTGCTCTAGACTCCTTTCTAAGTGAGATAATGAATGTCTCTGCATGTTTGGGTCCAACGTATGTTGGATTTTGTTTTTAAGGCAACTTTAGGTTTACAGAAAAATTGAGCAGAAAATTCAGAGGGTTTCCATACGCCCCTGGGCCCCACGTATACATAGCCTCCCCCATTATCAACATCACCCACCAGAGTGGGACATTTGTTACTACTGATGAACCTACATTGGCATACTGTTATCACCTAAAGTCCACAGCTTACATCAGAATTCACTCTTATTCTTGTACATGATATAGGTGTTCATATTGGGATGTCTTAGTGAATCGAAGAAATTTGTTGGAAGAATTAATGATATTTCATGGATGGGGGGGTCTTAAAATACAAAGAGATAGGAATTCAGTGCAAAATAAAAATTTTCAGTGCCCACTGTGGTTCTATTCTAGAAACTTTGAGGGCAAAGATTTTTAGAAAAAAGGTCTTTAAATCTAGTGAAAAAAAATAGACATGGGTGATAATAACAGATATCTATAGAGTCTTATGGGCAATAATAGAGAGGAACGGTACTTGTTCCGTTCTGGGAGTTCACAAGAGATTTCCTGGAAGAGATAATGCTTTAGCAAAGTATTAAAAATGAGTCAGACATAATTAGCCTGTGAAGAAGGGTGGGATGGGTGTTCCAGATTGAAGGAATAACTCCTGCAGACACATGGAGCTGGAAGCAGCACGGTACATTTGGGGAATTCAAAGGCTATTACAAGAATAGAAAGGAAAGGGGGAGTTATTGGGAGATAACACAGGAGAGGAGAGTCAAAGAGACCCTGGATACGTAGTTTAATGTTTAGTTCTGTGAGCGATGGGGAGTTTCTAAAGATTTTAAACATTTTTAAGGAGATTATTCAACCTATCGTGTACATTCTTAAATGAGTTAAGGCAAGAGGCAAAAGGCCCAGTTACAAGCAAATCAGGATAACTCTAAACATTTGGATTATGGTAATAGTGGTAGGAATGAAGAGAAAGAGATGCATTGAAAAAAAAGGAAAAAACTCTTCAGGATGTAAAATCAGCATACTTTGGTGACAAATAGGATGTGTGTGAAGGTGGGTAGAGATAAAGAAGTAAAACATACCCAGTTCCAGAGACTGGTGAAGTGTGGTGCCATGAACAGAGCTAGGAAATAAGAGAAGAGCGACTTTGGGGTGAGTTCAGTTTGGGACATGTTGTTTGAGGTGTCCATTCTACACTCAGTTTGAGAAGTCCAAGCTGAAGCTCAGAAGAGCATTTGGGGCTCAGAAGAGAGATGGATTTGGAGGTCATCAGACTACAGGTGGTAGTTGAATCCATGAGACTGGAGAAGGTTATGCAGGGACAGTGGGGGGAGGCCTGGTGAAATTAGCTCGCCCAAATTCCAGATGATGTCTGGTGCCAACTTAGGGCAAGGTCATGATGGAGTCAAGCTAGTTAGGTCTAGATAGGGAAGATTGTCTTAACATGCTCCCTGCTCAAGGACTCAGGAAATTGGCTTAGGGAGATGGCAAGTTGTACAAACATTAAGGAAGATAAAAGACCTAAGCCAGAAGACTGCAGCTGGTTATTTAAGGAAATCCCTGTGCTCTATTTCTCATGGATATAGTTGAGTCACACCCCTACAAGGTATTTATTTTTCATTTGTCCTTGTTTCATTGAAGTTATAATGAGGCAAATGTGAAGGTACAGGATCATGCCTTTTCTCAATGGCGAGCATTTGCCATGGACAGGGTCTGACAACTTGAACATAGACAGGAAGTTGAGAACACTCTCCAGACCCAGATCATCAGAAAGGATTTTCCAGGTGCCAACTAGTTCCTGCTTCTGTTGCTTGTTTCAAGCCCTTAGAAAAGTGCAAATTATCCCCAAAGCCACTGGACAAATGCCATCTTGCCCACAGGAGTAGCCTAACTCTGGAGAAGCATCACTTAGGACTCATTAAATTCCTTGAGATTGTCCACACACAACTTGAGAGGGAGGGCTCCTGAGGAAATAGAGGTTATTGAAGAAAATATCAGTGGTTGGCAGGCAGTTCCATCCCAACTCCTGTGCCTTTTCCTACTAAGCAGATGGTGTATGGCACTTGCTAGGAGTCTGGGCCTAATTCAAGAGCATATCTTTGCTTTCCCTGAAGCTACTGAATTTGAAGGGACCTGGGGAGAATTAATATACCTCAATATTCCTCTAACATCTTTTCCCTGTGTGATACATCCATTCTCACCTGCCGTTTTCATATTGTACTCCTCTCATCCCTCTGTCTCATATTGAAAGCCTGCTGTGCTGGAACACCACCGCTACCATCCTTACCAGGCTGCACGCTCCGTCAGTGTCTGGCACATGGCAGTGCCCTTCCAGTGGAAATCTTTTCCCAGGGCCTCCTCCCCAAAGGCTCCAGGCCAGCAGGGGTTAACTAGAGTCCTGCCAGGGAACCCATCTCTGGGAAGCTGACTTGCTCCTACTTGCCTAGCTTGGAACTTCTATACCCTGTTTCAACACTTTGTGAGTTGGGCAAGGTTGCTATGGGATAACTGTGAGTGTCATTGCTAGTGAGAAAGTCCAAGCAAGAGTAGCAATTAGATAATTAAATTGAAAGGTGTTCTTTAATCAACAATTCACCACAGTTCCCAGTCATATTTATGCTATACCTGTCCTCCAACATCACTTACAGATCCCCTCTTGACCTGGGAGCAATTTTCCCCCTCAATTCAAGTGTCTAGCAGGAAGCTGAATGGAAAGCAGGACTCCTTTCCTGAGTAGAGCTGTTGGATTCTTCAAGTACTGAGCACAATGCCCCAAAAATCTTAATAGCCCAAATTCAAAGAATTGTCATTAGGTAGAAACTCAACTTAACACCTAGATCTGTGGGTCACAAATTCTCTGTTCGTTGTTGGTCTAGATTTATAGATAAAAGATAGATAGATAGATAGATAGATAGATAGATAGATAGATAGATAGATAGATAAATGGTTAATTTGACATGTCAACTTGGCTGGGCCACAGTGCCTGGATATCTGATCAAACATTATTCTGGATGTTTCTCCTAAGGTGGTTTTTTTTTGTGTGTGGATGAGGTTAACATTTCCATCGGTAGACTGAGTAAAATCAGATTACCCTCCATAATGTGGATGGGCCTCAGCCAATCAGTTGAAGGCCTTAATAAAACAAAGACTGACCTATCCTCAACAAGAAGGAGTTCTTTCAGCAGACTGCCTTTGAATTTGAACTGCAACTCTTCCTTGATTCTCCAGTCTGCTGGCCTACCCCATCGGATTTTGGACTCTCCAAGCCTCCACAATCAAGTGAGCTAATTTCTTAAAATAAATCTCTTTCTCTTGCTCTCTCTTTTTACACTTTCTATTGGTTCCGTTTCTTTGGAGAACCCTGACTAAGATAGACAGTTATATAGATAGATACAGAAATGATAGTTAACATACCTTATAAATATTGCCATTACAAGATTGCCCCAGTTAGGTAGATAGAAAGCTGAATACAGGGGTGCAAGTGTGGGATGGAAGGGTTTGTGGTGAGTTATTTTTTGTATATAGACTCAAGGAAATCCTTTCTTCTTCTTCAGCAGATGAAACTAGGGTGCAATGGGCCTAGACATCTGTTTGATGATTTAAATGACTCATTGTTTTCCGGCCAGTTCTTACAAGAACACACAGAGTTTCTAAGCTGTTCCAGCCTAGCACTGCAGGACAAGCCCTGACTGAGGAACATGACCTCCCCACCCCCACCCCACCACCTTCACAAGAAATTACCTCCCTTGCTTTTCTGGGACACAATAGCCTCACTTTAACCACTTGCTGTTTCTGGCCTCCACATATCTGTTTGAATAATTATTATTCATCTGCTGGGCCTTTCACAGAATTCCAGCTGTAAATAGCACTCATCATCACCCCCATCACCACAGCTGGTAATGAAGAGAAATGTGTTGGGTAATGAGGAGAGCGACCACCATTATAGTAATGAAGAAAAATGGCCAGAAATGCTGCGGGAACGGCACCTCCACTATTTCCCAGTGTAATTGGCATGCGGTAATTGCTTTTTTATCCTCCCTGCCTTCAGCTTCGCAAACTACTTCCAAACCCCTTACATTCATCACAAAATAGAAAATTGAAGTAGTGCAATAAATTAAAAAGGCAAAAGAGCTCAGCTTTGTGGTGCCAGTCTTAAAAGAAGGAAATAAGAACATTTACAGGTTTAATAAAAAGGGTAATAGTGGGGTGTGGGAGGATCATTCCTTTTTGTTGTTATTTTTGTCATTACAGACTAAAGCTTCTTTCAACTACGTACAAAGACAGACTCCAACAGGAATAACTCTGAATATGCTCAAAACACATATGCTGCAGCCACTACTGCCGCTGAAATGGCACCCACTCCTATGCAGTAGAAGGAGACATGAGGCAGGCCTACTTTCATTCCTCCTACTGGTAAACCCAAGCCGGCAAGCAGCACAGAAATTAGGTTATATCTATAATGTCTCATATACCAAAATAAGCCTTCTTAGGGAAATATTTATAAGGCATATCATTTTTCTAGTTTGTCCATTTTCAACACTATACACTGGTTGGGGATACTCTGGGTGTCGCTTCTAGAAAGAGCCCTAAACTCCAGAGTTTATAAAACCATCAGGAGGATTAAGGACAATGACCAAGCTCCATGGAAAAAATTGTGTGCAATTAGTAAAATTAACTTAAGTACCTTTTATTCTTTTAGAAATACGTCCACAAATCCTTTGACATTTCTCTCCTCCCCCTTCCCTTGAGTGTGGGCTTGATGTAGTCACCTGTTTCCAGTGAATAGATTGCAGCAGAAGGGGTGGTGTGTCACTGCCTAATTAGGTTATCACAAGACTACAGTGAAGGTGGAAACAACCCAAATGTCTATTGACAGATGAATGGATAAACTATATATATATATTCCATACATAATATGGAATATTATTCAGCCATAAAAAGGAATGACATTTTGATACACGCTATAATATGAATGAATCTTGAAAATGTCATACTAGTGAAATAAACTAGACACAAAAGACAAATATTGTATGATTCCACTTAGATGAGGTATTTAGGATAGGCATACTCATGGAGACAGAAAGGAGAAGAGAACTTAGTAGAGGTTAGGAGTAGGTGGATAAAGAGTTATTGTTCAGTGGGTACAGAGCTTCTGTTCGGGGTGATGAAAAGGTCTGGAAATGGATAGTGGCAATGGTGGCACAACAATGTGACTGTACTTAATGCCACTGAATTGTACACTTAAAAATGGTTAAAATGATAAATATGTGTCATATATATTTTACCATAATAAAAAAAGTTTCCCCCTCCCTCACAAAAGAGACTGCAGCTTCTATGTTGAGTGTTCTCTCTGTCTGTCTGTTTTTTGGACCGTTCACTCTGGGAGAAGCCAGATAACATCTCTTGAGGCTGCCCAGGGTGCTCTACGGAGATGCCCATGTACTAAAGAACTGAGGTTTCTAGACACTAGTGAGGAGCTGATGATTCCAGTGAGTGAACCATCTTGGAAGCAGGTCCCCAGGCCCATCCAAGTCTTCAGAAGATGCAGCCATGGCTGATACTTTGACTGTAATCTCTTGAGAAACCCTGAGCTAGAGCCACCCTGCTAAGCCACTCAGGGATTTCTAACTTTCAGAAATGGTGAAATAATATGTTTGTTGTCTTAAGCCACCACATCTAGAAGCCATTTGTTACACACAAATAGATTTTAAATGCAATACAACTATATAAACACAAATTCACAATAATATTAAATAACATAAGTTCACAATATTATTAGATGATAATGCTCATCTAAAGCAAACTTCTTTCTACAAAGCAATTAGGCTATGCTAGCTACTTGAGGTTAAGGAAAATATCTATCCTGATCCTATTTGTATCCTTTTCTCACATTTATGTGGTACTCTAAAATATGACCATCTCCTCTCTGGTTCCATATGGCTCCTTTTCCCATATTTGTCTGTGTGGGAATGGGTATTTTTATATCAACTGCAGAACATTCTTGGTTTCTGTCTGCAATAATTCAAAATTCATAGCTCAAATGCACCATCTGTATTTCAACTTTATGTCTAGAACTCCATATAATACTTCTTTATGGCAAAGACAGACACTAAATGTCCACAAACTGGCTCTACCATCTGTTTTTTTTTTCTTTCTTTGCTCTCTCATTCTTTCTAAACCCTGTCTTTATTATAGTGATGATGAAAGCAATCTGTATATAGCTCTGAAGTTTGTAATTACAATAACTATCACCAGAAAAAAATTCTTCACCAGTCACCAATGTCTGGTATAGACGGGGTGGGGGCCATCTAAAGCAGCGTGTTGAAGATGAGGCCTGGGGACCTGGTTGACCTAGGAATAGTGTTATCTATATGACATTTTGAGGAATCACTCAGCTATTGAAGAAGGACCCAAGCAATAGCAAAAAGCCAAGTTGAGGTGACAAGTCATGAGGCAAATGGAGTAGAGTAGGAGGAGACTTTAACAGAAGACCATTATCGAATAAACATGACAAAACTGGAGTAAGAAACAACATGCTATTCTATGAAGTCATGAATCTAAGCCATTAACCCATAAATACTGACTATGTTGCAGGGTATTACTTTGGTTAAGTTTGGGTCAGATTCTGAAACAAGCCAAATTAAGCTAAAAATCAGAAGGGACTGATATTACAGGACTTCTTGTGTTGCATTATGAAGTATTCCATTCTTTTTCTCTACCTTGCAAATACCATGTGTACACAAGTCACTATGTATTGGCATCATACATTCCTTTGAATATTTGTATAGCAGCGTAAAGCAGATAAAGTCCCAAGGCCTCCCTACCTCCTAGCCTTAGAAGGTGATCAGATAACCTTAGATAAGGCCTTTAGAGTCTCTAGGCCTCCGTTGTGTCATCTATAAAATGGGACCACTTTACCCAAGATATGTGGACTCGATTAAATGATCCGCTGAAATTCCTTGTAACTCTGAAATCTGCAATTCTATGGGTTGTATGTTCCTAGGGAACCATCCTAGCATGGAGAGTTCAAACAGTTTCTCTATCTCCACATTACATGTCCGCCAACTCAGAACAGAAGCATAGTTTGTACTCTGAAAACTCATGAAATATGAGTGGTTTAAGAGTAAACAATGGGATTGTGAGCACCTATCACCAGTGCATTATTTCCAGGGAAGTTATTACCTTAGTATGAAGATGGCACTTCACAGGGTGAAAACCTGATGGAATATCCCATTCAATCAGGACAGCAGTCCTGGAAACTCCACCTAGGGCAACGAGGGCATTTACATGAACTTGACCTGGGATATATATAAAGGATGGTGTCATGCTAAGAAGCAAGAATTCCAGAGGTTACACTATGTCAACGTCACTGTTTTGACCGACTCTAGTGGCAAACGAATTTAACTGGGTGCTCAGAACACATTATGGGGAAGTGAAACAGCAAGCAATTGCTTTTTTGTTTTTCTTAAGAGTTTTTCCATTTCTCATCAAATAAAGAATCCTTGTACGTGAGTTCTCAACCTGTTGCCCCTGCTGACAGGTTTGGAAGCCCAGTCTGATCTGATAGAGTTCAAGTCAGTAGCCTGTGGTTTGACAGCTTCTCCAAGGAAGAATGAAACATGTGCTGGAAACTCCCCACCTCCATCCTTTGACCTTAATGCTTCAGGGGAAATGAAAAGCAGCTTCTCTTGACAAAAAGATTGGCAATCTCTGCTGCAATGTATTTCTTTTTCTTTAAGGCCTCCATGAAATGAAAGATGTTTGCAAGCAATGCTAGGTCAAATCTATTAAGGGAGTGGGTGAGGTATTTCCCTCCTGAAAACCAGAGAATAACAGAGAAGAACCTTTTCTGACAACACAGGAGTATCTTTTTGTTTGTTTTATTTTGGTTTTTTTTTCACATTTATTTACTGAACAGTAGGAATAAAAATTTAATTGGGGTATGAAAATGGCTAATTATTAGAAGAAAAGAGGAAAGGATTTCAAAGATGGAGTCCCTGTAGTCTACGTATTGTGTCAAGTTGCTGCTCCTTCCCTGAGCCTTTCCCATCTCCCTTCCTTCAGCAATTCTGTTTTCATCTTTCCAGCTTCCAGAGAATCATCAAAAAGCTGAGTTTCAGTAGCACTGGCCTAAAAGACATTTTATTATTCTCTCCAGCCCCCAAATGGACCATCTTACCAGAATTTGTTCCATCATTAGGCGGGAAGAGATGACTTGAGCAAGACTTTCTCCAAACTACAGCCACATTTTTTAATTTATTTTTTTAGTAATCTAACACCTGCCATCTGCTTTATATCCAGAAGGTTGTTCTTAGCAGGAAGGTGGCACTGCAAGGGGTAAAAACCTGGCTGAATGTCTATGAGGATTCATTAAATAATATCCAAAAGGCCCTTCGGAGGGCTTTGCAAAATACAACTCAAGACAGTGCAGTGATTTCCTAAATCCAAGATTTCAGGTTCATCTTTGATGGTCCCTGGACAATGGCACTGTCTGGTTACATAGAGAAGGAGAAATATTAAACCATTTTTATTTCAGCTGACCATTTTACAGAGACAAGAAGTTAATTTTGTTTGATTTCTCTATTTCAGTACAGGACAATAACAGCTGGACAGGGATTTTGCCCAACACTTTGTGAGGTTTATATTCAGCTGACTTTGTCAGATTGGCATTTTATATCAAACCAGTAGAGCTCTGTTATTAAGACACCAGACTCCTACAACTTTAGGAAGATTCTAAACCAAAACACATTCTCTGGACCACTAGAGTCTCCATGACTGTAAGTCTGATGTACTTGAAAGATCCATTGCAGTCCAGTAGGCATCACAGTGGAATGATCTGGAATCAGACTGTCTGGATTTGAAGATTAACTCTACTATTTGCTTACAAACGTGGTGACTTTGAGAAATGGTAGATCACAGTGGTTAACAAACAGGCTTTGGAGACAGACTGCTTGCGTTGAAACCAAATAAATGGTGATTTATTTGCTGGGTGATATTAGGGAAGTTCTTCAAACCTCTGGACTTCAGTTTTCTCATCTGTGAAATGGGGACATGAATGGCATTGAATATTCAATTGTTGGGGGGAGGATCAAACAAGCTGATGCATGTAGAATGCTTCAAACAGTGTCTGGCACGCAGTAAGTGCACAATAAATGTTAGGTAGAGTGATTGCTATTATTCTTTCCAAATTTTCAGCCAATGCCAGGCAAAAATCAAAAAGAAATGGAGCTAACAAAGGAAAACTCTGGCGAAAATAATGAATTCAGCAAAACTCAGAATCAGGCAAAACTTACCCATTGACACCCTCTTTCCATTTTCTCTTTTCTGTTAGTGTCCATATTAGTCCTATAACACTGTCTCCAAGCGCTTGATTTTTTTCTCTGCTCCACTCCATGCTACCTTTCATCAATCAACTTTACCCACACTAGTTCCATGCCTTCAGGACTTTGCTCTGAGTCAAATGATGGTGATGATGATGATACATAAAATCGAGTTTAAAATGTTAATGAATACTGATAAGTGAATGTTATCCTTTTGGGATATCATATTTGCATTTCACAAAATGAAGACTGCCCAAACTAAGAGCTTCAGGTAATGTGAGAGGTGAGTAACAATGATATTTTGGAGCAGGTAGAACATCAATTGTCCCTGAATCACAGGTAAGCTGCTATGTGGGGAGCTCACGGAGCTCATCCTAAAGTTAACTGTTTAACATAAAGCATCACAGATAGACTTTGAAGCTAAAGCAGAACGCACTGTGCTTAAACACACCATTATTAGAGTGACAGGCGTGGCATCAAGGTTCCAGTATTACTGGTCCCACAGCTCCCAGGGCTGCTGTCAACAAGTCCTGACAAATTGGACTAGCCAAATCTTTCAGTCACATCTAATTTTCCTGAAGACATAGAGATACCTGCTTAAGATGTTCCAGAAAAAAAGCCAAGTCTGCAGAACAGAGCTAGCAAATAGAGAAAAATGGCAGAGGCCCAGCACTGACTTCCATCACCCGTTATTATAACCCGGCATAGACGGCATTCTGAATTAGAAAAAGAGGTCAAGGTAAGGGGATTTGAGTTCTAGATCCATCTCTGCTATTAAAGGATCATGTCTTTAAGCAAGTCAATTCACATTATCTTGGAGGGTCCTCTTTGGAAAAGTAGGGGAGAGACTCTCTAGAACATTATCCCTCTATCCTCCCTACTCAGGGAATCCTTAGAGCCCCGCAGAGCCACTTAACTCTTCTGCAGACAGGCAGTGGAAGGCAATGGACTTTCCTGATCAAAGAAAGTCATGAGGAAATTAAGATGCTGAGAGTAATCTGGGTGAGAGGAAAGTAATATGGAATAAGGTAGAACTAGCAACACTGGAAACAAGATCATGAGCTAGAAGGCTTTTATAGTCAAAAATATAGTCAAGTAAAATAAGGTAGGCAAGTGACTCTCAGCTCTGGCTGCATTCTAAGGAGATTATAAAAATGCAGATGCCCAGGCTGTATCCCAGAACAGGTGTATGGAACTTTCTAGGTTTGGGTCTAAGCATCAATATAAGGTTAAAATGCTTCCAGTGTAATCTTAATCTTCAGCCAGTGGTGAAAACCACCAGTGGGGACAATGCTGGTTTTTAACAATGAAAAGGAAGAGCTGTATACAAGAGGCTGCTGTAAGTGACCTGAGCGGATGGCCACCAGATTAGACAAGAGAGGTAAAGGTCAGGAAAAACTCCAAGAAAACTTAGACTCAAGCAACTGTGCCTAAGAGAATGGGGAGATCATGACATTATGGTGGGAGGGAAATAATTTTGTGGGGAAGATGAGTTTGAACTCAAGTGAATAGCAGGATATCTGAGTGATTCCATCTCTTCATAATATCCAAAGTAATGGGCAGCACCATAGCTACTCTGACCAGAAAATTTATCCTTGAATAGACTATCCATTTGCTTTTACCTAAAAACTGAGCTGAAATAAAATGGCACTGTAAGAAAATGGACTAAGAAGGAGCCATGTACTTCTTCAGTGTTAGTTGTTGTTAGCTTAACTCCTGTTGGAGGGTTATACATTCTTTGCATGCTCATGACAACTATGGACTTATTCCCAGAAAAAAAAAAATATCATTGCATACATACATATGAAGTTTTGTATGGAACCCAAGTTAGGAATCTCTTGTTTTAGACAGGGACTAAAGGGGGCACCAAGCCAAACAAAATTTTTGGTGCTGTTGTTATTACTATTTGTGTGTTTTTATTTTAAGATGGAGATCTACAGACAGAAAAGAAATATAAGTAGGGAAGAAAAGATAGTCAGGAAAGAGATGTGTTAAACGGACAGCCTCTTTTCTAACAACGGGGTCACCGCTGAGTCTTGAAAGAAAGTACTCTCTTTCCTAAATGCTTTGGAGCATTTCATGTCTCCTCTGTTCTTTATTCTTCAATTAATATGTGGATGTATTATGTGCACCTGTCCTAGCTTTGTCGTTAAAACATTCTGGGAACTACAAGAAAACATACCAGCTCATGATAACTATCTGCTATTTTAATAATCTCTAGCATTTCCTCCAAATAGGATTTCAGTATCTAGAACTTTTGATTTGGAAGATGAAACAGCTCTTGTCAGTTTTAATAGAAAAAGGCAGCTTGATTTCCAATGCTCTGTTTTAATTTGGGTTTTACTAGCCAGTGATTTTATTGAAAGTGAAATCTATATTCTTTAGCATCTCGGCTCTAAAATGGGAAAATCACAGCTTCGGTAACAGAATTGAGACTGAGGTCCTGATAGCTTTCTGAAAAGGAATTTGGATAAGACTTCCAAGTAAATGCTCACAATTACTCATGTTTAAACATACACAAACAGGTTTAGAAAAACTTGTTGAATTCAATGAAGTAATTAGGTACGAAGAAAATACCCTGTACTTCTTTGCCAGATTCTTATCAACATGGTCTATACTTGTTCCAAGGCAATAAAAGGGGTGGGGTCAAGGTCATGACCAAGAGGGAATTCATGTGCCCAAGCTCTCTCTATCTCCATGGAGAAGTGTTGTGCTTTCCTGAGCTACCCAGGGCGGGGTCCATACAGTGTTGTTCTGGGTTCTTGTCCTAATTTAGAGGGAAACTTTCACAATACCCGAAGCCCTTGATATCCTAGAAATCAAAGAAGAAGATGTTCTCAAATTCCTTGCAGTGAGAACACACTTAGGTGGCACCGACTTTGCCTTCCAAATGGAGGAGTACATCTACAATAGGAAAAGGGATGGTATCTACATCATAAATGTGAAGAGAACCTGGAAGAAGCTTTGGCTGGCAGCCCGTGCCATTGTTACAATTAAAAACCCAGCTGATGTCAGTGTCATATCCTCCAGGAAAACCGGCCAGGGAGCTGTGCTGAGGTTTGCTGCTGCCACTGGAAGCAATCCCGTTGCTGGCCGCGTCACTCCTGGAGCCTTCACTAACCGGATCCAGGCAGCCTTCCCAGAACTTCCACTTCCAGTGGCTACTGAGCCCAGGGCTGAGCACCAGCCTCTCACAGAGATGTCTTATGTTGGCCTGCCTGCCGCTGCTCTGTGTAACGGACTGTCCACTGCACTATGTAGAAACTGCCATCCGTGCAACAACAGGGAGCTCACCCGGTGGGTCTGATGCCGCGAAGGAGGGCGGTGAAATTCTGTGCATGGGCGTCACCGGCGCCTGGGAGCACCCGCGGGAGGGCACGCCTGACCTCTACTTCTATAGAGAGTGGGAAGAGATGGCGAGGAAGAGCGGCCTGCAGCTGAAAAGGCTGTGACCAGGGAGACAGATGGTTCTGACTTGAGCAGTGAAAGAAAATTACTTTTCAAAAGGTTCCCTTCTCCTCAAGTTTCACAACAAAGACCTGCCCCTCCCCCCCATGAGTCTACTGCATGTGAACTAGGGTAGAAATGGTTTAGAAAAGAGAGAGAGAGAGAAAGAGAGAGAGAGAGCTTCTTGCTAATAACGTGCATATAGTCATATAGTCATTGACCATCTGGAGTCTAGGTTCGATGCACACCCCTGGTAACCCCTGGTAACCCCATCTTACCTGGGACCTTCCTAAGAAGGTGATGTAGAAAGGAGACAAAAGAAGGGATCTTGGCATCAAAAGGACATGGGTTTAAATCCCAGCCACCCTACGACTGGCGAATAGACTGAAATGTCACTTCATTTCCCTAAGCCTTGTTTTCTTTGATTGTAAAATGTAGGCAATAACTTCCAACTAATGGATTCAATGCAATGAAAACGCAGGCCTTAGACAAGGTCTTCAATACACTTTAGTTCCTCTTTCCCTATGATCCCTCCTCCCTTCCTTTCCTTTTTGAGTCACAGCCAAGGATAGCATGCCTTTTCCTGGTTAAGTAATGAGAATTTTGTTTGTCTTGTGCAAACCCAAGGCAGAGAGTAACTTACTTACAGGAGGCTGAAAATCCACAGTAACTGGAAGATTAAGTTTTAGACATTTCATTTATTCTCTTTTTCTCTTTTTCTTTCTCTTGCCTTTTATAATACAGACACTATTCCCTTGGCATTTTCAAATTTACTTTTTTATTTCTACAGGTATATGTGCATTGGTTCAAGAAGAGAAATGGTAGCACAAAACAGAAGATTTTTCTAAATGTAGAATTCATTTCAGAAAGGGAGGGTGTTTTTCATGATTAGCTAGCATTTAAATGTTTGCTAAGTGCCAGACACTACTATTCTATATATCTCACACATGTCAATCCATTTCATCCTCACAGCACCATGAACTGAGTATTCATATTAGTATACAAGGATATTGAGGCACAGAGAGATTTAGTAAATTATGCAAGGTCACACAGCTAATACATGTCAGTACTAAGATTGAAACCCAAATCTAGTTTCAGAATACTACATCTCTCTACCACGTCAGCAACTTATTCATCTCCTTTCCCCAGGAGCTCACTATATAGAAAATTGAGGGAAGATAAGTGGGAAAAAACAGATTAGAAGAAAATGAATCATGAAGGACATTTGAAATAGGTCTTGAGTTTATGTAATTGAAATTTGATGCTGTTTTCAAATATTTATAATAGAAACACTAATGTTTTTATATATGGGCAGGTAACTCAGTCTGACGAGCCTTGATGCTCCAAGTAATGATGTCAGAAAGCCAACAGAGACTCCTGATAAAGTGCATGGGATGTGCTTTATTTCCCTGTGCTAATATTCCTTGACCAAAAACAATCTCAAAGTTTCCAAGGATGGCCAGACTATCCAGTCTGCTTTCTTTGAAGGAGGGAATATTTTCATTATGAGAAAGATGAAGTGGACATTTTCTTGGCTGCATTTTGATAACGTTCCTTTACTGAAAATACCTAATTTCTTCTCTCTGAACCAGACTTCTTGAATATATACTTTTAACGTAAAAGAGACTATTGTTACCATTTACTTCCTCTCCTTTCTATGGTAATAAAGAAGGAAAAGTCAAATACATTTCAGTTCTCTCAATTATCTAGAAGCCAATCTAGGATTCAAACCTAGTTCTCCTGACTCCCCATCCAGTCCTGCCACTCAACCACATGTGTTTCTGTCTCTTACACACAGGCTCTTTTTGGCCACCAGTAAACACACTGACCTTTGAAATATGGAAAGAAAAGCGCTTTGAAATAAAACTGGCACAAACAGCAGTTAGACAGCCGTCATCTGGAAGCCGAAACAAAGAAGGGCATAGTTTTCAAGCTGTCTTCGTAATTACACGAAGCAGTTATCACTCAGGCCCCAGTCTGAGCCGTACCCCCCAAATAAACAGCCGAGGTTCGAGAAAGCACATAGGCCACTTTGTTGCTCTAGCATACTAGGGGGTGGGAAGCCCCACCCGCTAAAATTCACATGTGGCTGGGACTGTTTTCCAGAGCTCCAGGCTCCTTCCTTTCTTCCTTGCCCATTAAACCCCTCTGCTCTTCTTGGCAAAAGCCTTCAGGTGAGGTAAGTGCCAATTAACAACAAAGAGCTTGATGTATTTCAAGTTTATGATTTAGCGCTGGGTTCTCATGAAATATATTCTTCTTCTCGGGTCCAGAAGGCTCCATGTGCAGAGAGCAAGGATTCTAAGTGTGGTTGAAATTTGGTTCATTTTTGTTACTGCCCTAAAAGGGATTTCTCTTTTTAGGGATTGCTCAAATAGAAAGCCAGACCAACAAACCCCAGAAAAGGGCAAAACCAATTCTGAATACTCAGATTAGTAGAGCAGAAGGCTCAGCAAATTGGGGTTTTGGAAAATGTGATCTCAAATTCCTCATGGATTCTTTCAATATAAATGCGACCAGATTTCAGAATGAGGAGGAGAGATGAGAATATGTAATCCAAAGGATCTCTCAAATCTTTTCCAGTTTTCAAATATGGATTTGATTTTTATATCCCATGAATGATTTTAGTCATGTTCCAATTATTTGAGCATTATCATGTCAGTTTATGAAAAATATTTAGGTCACAGAGATCTGAAATCTGACCAATAAAATGGTCTGATTTGGCATCACAAATTCCTTCAAGTTCAAGAGGTTTGGCAATAGAAACATAAATAGGTTGAAATATATTTCAAAACAATTATTCCAATTATGAACTGTACTCAGTTCTTTAATATTTTCAGAGCCTACTGAATTTCACAAAGGGAATGACAGATGCATATTAAAATACATGCAAATACTACTACACACAAGCCACATTTTAATATATTGTTTTGCATTCATAATTTTAGTCTTGTGATTTGTATTTTCATTTGCTTGGGAACAATGACTTTCTTCTTTTCCCACTTGGGCAACAAGGCAAGACTTGTTTCTGCCCGCATCCTAATAGTATTCCTGAAAAAGCAGCAAACTTAATGGTTCAGGAACTGCTCTCCACCATCTGCTTACAGGCCCTGTAAATAGGGGCTGCATTTACAACGCATTGAAAAGGTGAAAATATGCTATCAATCAGTTGCTTTGTCACATAGTGACAAGCAATCATGTTTTGGTTGTTGTATTAAAACTGAACAGACTGCTTTTTAAAAAAATTAAGCTGTAAAGGTACAATCTCCTTTCAGATAGAGGGTGTGGCAGAGTGCCTGCTATATACTCACTAAATCCCATTCATTCCCTTTTAATCCAGGGTCACAGATAGAACGCATTTCCCAGCCTCCCCTGCAATTAGGTGATTTTTGGTTAGTGGAATGTGGCCAAAGTAATGTACACAGTGTCCTAGTCTGGCCACTAGAATCTATGGGCCAACGCTACCGTCATGCTCTTCCCTTGCTCCTGACCTGGCAAGACACAGAGGATCAAGTGGAGAGCGTCAAGGGCATAAGGAGGAGCTTCTAAATGGAAGGACTTTGGGTCCTGGAATAAAACTGTGTGGAACAGACTCTGCCCCAATCCACCTCCCCTGATCAATGTGACAAAGAAACTATGACACATATTCACTGTGTGGTAACCAGCTTCCAATGGTTGCATCTCCTTGTGTGCTCACCTCTTACATGGTACCAGGTTGGTCTGTGGGAACAATAGCATATGGCACAAGTGAGGGTATGTCACTTCTGAGATTATCTTATAAAAGACTGTGGCTTCTGTCTTGGGTGCTCTCTGTGTCACTCATTTTCTCTTTCTACATCTCTCTCTCTCTCCTGTTTTTCTGGGGAAAGCCAGCTGCCCTGTCTTGAGGTCACTTAGGCAGCTGTGAGATGCCCACATGATAAGGAGTGGAGACTTCCCTCCAACCGTCAGCAAAGGGTGAGGCCTGCCGATAACCAGGTGAGTGAGCTTGGAAAAGAATTCCCCAGCCCCAGCTGAGCCTTCAAATGCCAGCAACTCCAGCAGATAGTTTGAATACACCTTTGTGAAAGACACTGAGCTAGAATCACCCAACTAAGCTGCTCCTGGATTCTTGACTCTCAGAAACTGTGCGAGATAATAAATGTGTGTTGATTTAAACTGCGAAGTTTTGGGGTCATTTACTACAAAGCAATAGATAACTAATACAATGTGAATAAGAAGTAGACCTTTATTTACACACTGAGACATTGGGACTGTTTGTTACAGTACTTAAACACTGACTAATACAAAGTAAAAGGGGATGATCCTTCCAACAACTATGTCCATACTATAAGCAGGACTCTAAGGTTTCTACGGGTAAAGTTTTTGGTTCGTTCCTTTTTGAAATATCACTTCCTAACCCAGTGCCTGAACAAGAGTAGGCACTGAACAAATGATAGATAATGGGTGTTGCTTTCAGTAAGATGCACAGCGTAGTCCTGTGCATGGTATGTGCAAAGTCAACCCTGTCAGGGAAGCTACCGCTTTAAGGCTAGATGGGATCAACTGCACTTGACTTAGGGTCAGGAAAATTCTGGGATTGTATTCCTATCAAATACATAGATTGTAGTTTGCCAAACATTCATTGAAGTTTGCCAAAAATTCATCAAGTTATGTTTGTGTTTCCAGATGATCGTGCTTATTATGTCTGTATGGACCAGGTACTGTTAAAATGGGTACAAGTGCTAATTTATTTAATCCTTATAACAACCTGATAAAGAGCATACTGTTGCTCTTCTGATTTTTGCTGATGAGGAAACAGGCTCAGTGAAGTTCAGCACCCTGTCCCAGGTCACATAGCAATTCCGTAACAGAGCCTGTGCTTGATCTCTGGACTCGCAAACTCCAAGGACCATGAGGTTATCCATTATACTCTATTGCTCCCTCCATTCAATTCTCAAAAGAGAAAGGACAGAGCTACAGAGTGCAGGAAAGGACCACTAAATTGATGGAGCAGATTGTGAGATATCCCTGTTAGGATAGACTAGCATAATCAAGACTTTTAGGTCTTGAGAGATTTCACATTAAGAGGAGCTATGCTCCAAGTTCACAAAGTGCCGAAGGACGAGAATTTATTCACCCACACTGAGGCACACCACAGGGTTTGGGCCTCCCTTGAAGCCTGCCAGGGATAGTTGAGGAGAACTTAAATGAATGCTGCTTGTAGATGACTGAATGCATTCCCCCTCTGTCTCCACATCAGCAGCACGGAGATGAGGACTATCACCCCAGAAGCTGTGATGGAGAGAGCAAGCATGTCAAGAGCCACAGAGCAACCAGCTCTATGGGGAACAGCTAAGGGGGGAGGGGGAGGCTTGTCCTCCCTGGTAATTGACAGAAACCTTCGTAACAAATTTCTTCCAATGCTTGTAAATCAGCCCAAACCTCCAAGAAATCAGGAATGGGCCAAAGAAGCACTGGGATTGTGTAGACGTGGCTCCGTTGGCCTTTCCGGCCAGCTCCATTTTTGCTTCTTTTTCATGGGAACGTGTGTAATGAGTGTGCAGGATGTATATTTGCTGCAGGCAGCTCCCTGAGTTCTCTCTGCCCAGCGCTGTGGGAAGGAGTGGAAGTTGCTGTTTACGAGGAACACTGCCAATGGGCTAATGAGAATTTTTCATGACTCTTGGATGTTTGTAGAACTAAAGGCTTTTGAAACTCGATTCCAAGGCTGACCTAGAGTCTTGGAGACAAGGATAATGACCTATGGAAAGAAGCTGTGGCTAACGCAGAAAAACCTCACTTATTCTGACTTTTATGAATTTTGGTTGCCAAAATATGCTCCTCTCAATCTTAGTGAGACAAATTTTTAATTTGTAACAGTTGATGCTAGGGCAGAGTTTTAAATTTCTTTCACTTCATGGGGCAATAGGTTTTCTAAAGACATGAATGATGCATTAATCTTTTGAAAGGAGAATATTAAAATGGTGTAGAATAATATATCATTTAAAAAATGCAGCGCTGTTTGCATGAAAAGAAATTAATATGTTCATTATAAATCACTTCAAATAATTTATTTATGCAGGGCCTCAAGGATATAATTGCAACAGGAACTAAGTTTGAATCCTTACACTTGAAAACAAGATTGAATGCTCTATAATTGTCCACAACTCAGAATATTCATATATTTATGCTAGTAATTGTGTTCTCCCAATCATTCGGAATTGATGAAGTTTTCTTAGAGAAATAAGGAACCAAATTTATGCATCTTCATACTCTTTTCCAGCTGAGGCTCACAAAATCAATTACTTGACACTAATTCAACACTTTTAGACTTTTCCATTAGAAAATCAAATAATTAAAAAAAAAAACAAAAAAACAGCCAATGGCTGTCATTGTATAAATAAATTCAGGTTTCACTACGAAATGGATAACTAACGTGCTTTGTTCAAGGTTACCCGCAGCCTTGGTGAGATTCCTTCTCCACTTACCCCATTATGTCACATGCATTCAGTCTGCATCTTTTCCTTTAAATATCCCTAACAGAGTAAAAAAAATTATTATTATTATTATTATTATTATTATTATTATTATTTTAAGGAGGGCACAGCTCACAGTGGCCCGTGTGGGTATCAATCCAGCAATGTTGGTGTTAGTAGCACCACACTCTAACCAACTGAGCTAACTGGCCACCCCCATAAGTAAAAATTTTGAGTCTGAAGAAGGTGTGAGGAAGATACAAGACACAACAGGATCCAATCAATGGAGAGGGAGGTGAGAAGCAGGTGCAAGGAGCGTGCCTACTTAATGCTAAGTGGAGCTCCCAGGTGCTGGGCTCTTCTGTGCTTCCTGCTCTTCCTGTGGCTGGTGATTCAGCCTTCTTTACATATCTTTACAACCAAGGACTACTTTGCATATATAACCTGACAACAAACCTGTTATTTTTACACCATTATTTGACACTAATGGTCAACCCCCTAACTGTTCCCTGCTTCCTATATTGTTTGTTTCCAATCCAGCACCACACTGCCACCTGAATAATCTGTCTAAAATGCAAATTTGATCCCGTTATTCCTCTGCTACAAACTGGTTTCTCACCAACAGTTTCTCAGATCTACGTTGGCTTCCAAGACCCTAGATGACCTGCTTCCAACCTACCTTTCCAGTATAGTGTTGTCACTCTCCCTCTCAGCTCTGTACTCACAGGGCACCAAACAGGTATGCTCTCCACCTTGGTGTCCTTTACCTGTTATTCTCTCTGCCTGGAATTCTCTCTCCCCCTCAACCGTTCCACCAGTGGTATTGTCTGCCTAAGGAAAGCCTACAGCATTCTGTAAGATCTGCGTCTTCGTCTTGGAAACCTTCTCTGGCCTCCTGAACAGAGATGAGCTCTCCCACCTTTGAGCCTCCACTATAAAAGGTGCAGCACTTATTTTGTTATTTTAGCAGCTGTTTGTTTATATCACTTCTGCTTTTATCAGCATTTCTCAAATTATGGTCCAAAGAACAATCGCTTCAAAAATACCTGCCTTTGAAAAGTGCTGATGGTTGTTCCCATTGTAAATAGGTGTCCCTGGGGCTCTGCAGGTGAGGAAGTTTGAGAACTACTGGACTAGACTTTAAACTCCTGGAGGGCAGGCATTGTCCATTAGTACAGGGCACACAATGTATGGGTAAAAATAGCTAATTGATTCTGAGCCACAGGCTGGGCTTCTATAGCTCCTACTGTGTGTAACATTTATGAAGGCAGCTCTGGATCTGTTTAGTCTTGTTCACCATGGTATGTATTTCAGACCTTAGCCCAGGGCCTTGGGGCCTATTAGGCACTAAATAAATGTTTTTCACTGACTGAAAGTCACTGTGGCCTGCAGAACCTCTGCGTGCCATGCAGCAGGGCAGAAATGCAGCCAAAGTACCAACCAGATCAGCACAAGGCCTGCTCAGTTACTCAGGAGGAGGCACTAAGTACGTAAGAGACGAGCATGGCTGGCAACACTCTGATGTTCCTTTGTAGAAATCCTTGATGTGGGCTGTGAAATGTCAAATCCAGATTTGATTAAGCCCAACTCCAAATCCCCAAGGCAAGTGTGTAGCCACGGTCTTAATGTAATTACTGGAGCCACCTCTGTCTGTTACTTTCAAAAGGGCTGAGCTAGCAACCCATCCGTTGATACCAACACCTACAAATTGATTCAGCACATCCCTGGCAGATAATGCCTAAAAAGCTTGATCTGGCCCCTTCCTGAAAACTGAAATATTAGATTAAAAAAAAAAAAATGTCCTTCTAATCTGCTGTAAAGCCAAGAGAAAGGGTGGGTCCCAAAACTAGAAATCAAAGTTTTGTTTCTTTTTCTCAGGGCTAGACTGTTCTCTGTTTGGAACTTTCCACTTCCTCCTCCAAATGATAACCTATCAATTTTCAGTTAACCCATACTTTGAATTTTTAAAAACAGAAGCCAATAAACAGCATGAGCTGTTGTAAGGGCAATGGATTTCTCGGGGAATAATTCAGTACATACAAGTGGAAACTTGGCTTCCCCTGGTTACACACACTTGAGGGATGGGCAAAGAAAGTCAGGCCAGCACCAAGTCCCAAACCAAAGTAGGCATGTTGAGATCTAGCAAATTAAACCCAAATGCCACAGTTTCACTGGAGCAGACCAGATTTCACCACTGCATTCTCAGAGGGCAGAGCCGTGGGGGGCCTCTACTCCCCAGCTGAACCACAAGCCAGAGCTCCACTTTGTTCTTTGAAATTCAGAACACATTTGTTCTCCTTTTTTTTTTTTTTTTTCCTTCAAAATTTACTCCTGCCCTTACTTCGGGTCTGGCTAGAACTAAAATCTTAAGAGCCAAAGAGAGCAGGGGAAAATCTGCTTTATTGTGATATACAATTTGAGTAAAAGCAAGACAGATCAGCAATCCATTGACCTTACCCAGTGGCGAAGTCTAACTGACCTACATGGTTTAGAGAATTTGAAAAAGATCTGATGAGCTGTCAAACCACTGAGAGTTTAGTTTTGCTTTTCACCCTGTATAAAAATGATTCTGAAGTTTCTCAAATCCAAGAAGCTTCCAAAAGCAGGACTGACAAGTCTAAGGGGATACAAGTCTCTGGATAAACCTAGAACCAACCTCCATTATTCTGGGACTCTTGAGATCAGCCCAGGCCAGATATCTAGAGGCTCTAATGGATTCTGTTGGCACAGTCATCTCCAGACTCATGCTAAGAGATAGATCACTTCCAAACCAACATCTAGTGCAGGAGGGTAAGGGAGGCAAATGGCTTTTCATCATTTTTTGGTTCCCACAAGAGCTAATCCCAGATAAGGTAGTGATAAGGCTGGAGTCCTGGCAGCAGCTGCCACTGGGAGTCCCAAACCAAAGTAGGCACATCAGTTTAAATAGCAAGCACTCTTTTATGAACAAATTATATTAAACATAGTTCCCGTCTTTCAGGAACTTCCTTGCCTAAAAACAGCCATGGTTTCACTCTCTCTTGGCTTCCAAATGACATCCGAACATCTCAATTTCTTCCAGCTTGCCTTCACGTACTCTTCCATCTTCTCATCATCTCCCCCACGCATTCTACCTTCTAGACCAGAGGTTGCTAAACTTTCTGTAACGAGCTATATGGTAAATATTTTAGGCTTGCAGGCCATGTGGTCTCTGTCACAACTATTCAACTCTGCTGTTGCAGAATGAAAGTAGTCATAAATGATAATGTAAATAAATGAGCATGGCTATATTTCAATCAAACTTTACTAACAAAGACAAATGGTGGGATAGATTTAATCCCCAGACTGTAGTTGGACAAACCCTGTTTTTGATGGACCAATTTCATTGCTTTGTAGATGCTGCTTTCTTCTGCCTAGGAGCCTTTGTCCTTTTCTCCCAGCTCAACTAAATGAATTCATTACAATTCATTATTTGTCGGAAGACTTTTGTGTGCCAGATACTGTCCTAGGATCCTGAGAGGCAACAGTGAAAAAACGATGACATTTTCTACTGTGATAGTATTTGGATCCTAGTGGAAGTAAGTAGACAATAAACAAGTAGCATGCCTGGTGGAACTAGGATGAAGAAAAATAAGGCAGGGTAAGGGCATGAAGATGTTATTTTAAATGTGGTGGTCAAGGAAGGCCGCTGTGATGAAGGCATGGGAGCAGAGATGAAAATAAAGCAGGCATTCAATCCATGTGGAAATGAGGGAGAGGGAAAGCATTCCAGATAGAGGAAATGGCAAGTGCAAAGTGCCTGAGGCAGAGCATTATGGGAATATTGGAGAAAGTAAAAGGAAGCCAGTGTGGATGGAGTGAAATGAATGAATGAGGGATAAGATCGGAGAGGCAACTGTGTGCGAGATTTTGTAGGGCCTCATAGGCCATGGAAAGGACTTTGATTTTTATTCAGAATAAGATAGAAACAATTGGAGAGTAGAGAGCAGAAGAGAGATATGATCTGCCTTACATTTTAATAAGATTACTCTGACAGCTGTGTGTAGGATAAAGTGTAGGGTGGCAAGAATAAAAGCAGAGAGACCTGATAAGAGCCTATTGCAACTATCCAGGTAACAAATGTTGTCCAGAGTGATAAGTGGAGGTGTTAAGAGTTGTCGAATTCTGAATATATTTTGAAGGCAAAGCTAAAAAGTAGCATATAAAGGAAATCGTCAAAGATAATGCCTAGAAGTTTGATCTGAGCAACTGGAAGGATGAAGTTCCCATTTATTGAGATGTTGAGGACTGTAGGAAGAACAGATTAGATGGGAATAATCAAGATTTTTAAAATTATGTTATATGCGAGATGCCTGTTGAAACTAAATGGAAATGCTAAGTGGCTGGATAAATACTTTGGAGTTCCGTGGGAATATCATGGATAGAGGTAGGTGTTTGAGAGTTCTGTGCAATAGATGATATTTAAGGCCCTTAAATGAGGAAGGATCACTGAGAGAGAGGTGAGAAGGGAATCGAGCTCAGGGACTGAGTTCTGGAGCACCTCCATGTTTAGAGGTTGGGAAGATGAAGACGAGCCAACAAAGAATACTTACCAGAAGTGACCAGTGAGACAGGAAGTGAAGTAAGAGTGACCTCTCAGGAGCCAAGTGAAGAAAGTCTTTCAAGAAAGAGGAAATGAACAACTGTATGAAATATTGCTAACATATTGAGCAAGATGAGGACTAAGACATGACCCAGATTTAGCAACATGTGAGCCATTGTTGACAAAAACAGTTGAGGTGGGGTAAAGACGAAAGCCTGTGCTCAGTGTCCATAACAGAATGGAAGAGGCCCAAATAGTACACACCTCCCCCTAGGATCCCTTAATGCTTTACACTCTTATACAACGATAATTATCAGCTTATATTTCTATCTCCTCAGCTAACTTATGAGCAATTTGAATGCTGAACCTTGTTCATCATCCTCTGTACAACACAACAGTACACACACATGAGGTACTCATTAAATGTTTGTTAGATAAATATGAAATTGTAATCTAAGAAAGAAAGTTTTCATACAAAGTAAGATGAGTATGAAAAGGAAATACTAATAAGCAGGATTTAAAAAGGGGGGAGGGTGAGTACTGCGTATTATTTTATTGTGTTGTGACACTATAGATACGTGGGTTTATACCATGAATTTTAAAAATTCTTTTTGTGTTTAAATTATACATAAATTATTATCCATATCATCTGGTGAGATCACTTGCTAGGACAAGTTTAATTTTGCCTGAGAGGATAGTGAAGCTTTGGAGGAGTCAGGGAATTTCCCTTCATCCTGTAGACTGCGTGTGCTTGGTATACGATTTTTAAAGATGTGTCTCTCTACTTCCAAAGTTACCAGCTCACCATCATTGTAAGAAGCTTCCAAAAATTCCTATTTCCCTGTTCATTTTTTAAGATAACTTTTTTTATAAGTTAGAGTCACTACAGTCAGTTACTTTGGTATCTGAATAACATTGGGTTGATTTATTCTCTCTTGTTGGAATGGTTATTGGAGCATTCAGTTCTTAGAGTCATGATTATTAAGGTCCAGAAGCACAAATTATTACATGATGAGTCAAGTGATTTTCTGATTATGGTGCTTAATAAAATAAACACTGAAGTCTGCAACATTGTGCCCAGAAGTCAAATGGTGATTTTCCCAGGGGTCAGTTAAAACAGAAAAAAAAAAGAAAAAAGATTAGCTTCATTTCAGAGAATAAAACTTTCAATCCTTCTATCTCCAAGTGAGTAAGGGTTAGTTAGTGCAGTTAGTTAGAGCAAATTAGTAATTCAGTTATATTATATTTATCCAATATGGTGAGAAGTTTTTATAAGTGTTAGGTGAGTCATTTTACAAGACCAAAGCCAAGCAAAATTAGAGTAGTCCCAGTCGAAGATATTTTTATTGCACCAAGAAGGTCTCTTTCTGAGTATTAGATACACAGGTGTGGTTAAACATTGGCATGGAAAGTAAGAAGTCATGAATTCTAAGAAAATGACTCCTAATGTCTTGAATATGCAATGGCACAGGCACATCCAGATACATTTGCTATAAGAAGCCAAAAACATGTGACAGAGAAATTAGATAGAAGCAGTTGATCCCCCCACCCCCACCCCTTATATTCCACTTATCAATGATCCCAAAGACCCAAATACCTGCTCTTTTCATAAAGGGCATATATGTTTTCTCTATTTTATAGAGAAATGACCTTATAGAAAACTATTCTTGTGAATTACTCTTTTGTGCCTATTTAGTGGATCGTGTGTTTAATAAGCTATAATGCTATTTAAACAGTATAGATACTTAATGCACCACGAAACGCCCTAAGCTATGGGAAATTACAAAAATGCCTCAGTGCCATGGTCACAAAAGTGAATGATGACCTTGACACGAACTTCAAAGGTAAAATGGAATTAATTACATTTCCAATAGGTTTCTGAGTATCTGTTGACCAGTGTCCATGGTCTCCTGTGATTTCACTCACGACTCTCTTAAGGATTCTGTTCTAGCCATCCAACCAACTGTCCGATGTAGAGGCTCTGGAAAATATCAGGAGCTTCATCAATGATACGGCCAAGAAGTTGCAACCATAGTTATTTTTTTGGACAAAATAATCCCCTTCCTTGTGCAGGTCAGGGTGTAGGTCCCTGCTGCCTTTGGTGTCAGTATAGCAGCCATTCAGTCAGGAGTCTGTGGTCTAAAGGTAGGTTATCAGACCACAAGCACACATTATCATCAATTTTCATAAACTAATACAAAGCAATGGAGATTTTTAAATTGGTACTTAATGATGATAATTGTATAGACATTCATTTTAGAATGTGAAAAATATGCAGAAGGGAAAAATATATCACGGTCTTAGCACAAAGTAGGCATGTGCAAGTATGACGAATATTCTTCTGTTTTTATACATATTTCTTCTAATTTTTACATGTATTAAAAGGCCAAGAGAAAGTTTATGAAATTGTATAGTTAGAAACCAGAATTTTATGCTCTGTTTACAAAAAGGGAGAAGTTAGTATCTTCTCCAAGTCAATAATGATCACTAATTTATAAAAGGGATTGTATGTCAGCTCAGTGACGTCTTGGTGATTAGAGATAAGCTGTTTGCATCAAATTCAACAACTGATTTTTCAACATGGCATTGCCTATAATGATTCTTGGAAACAGGGCAACCAGATAACATGCTTTCTTTTATGAAATCAGCTCTGCAAAACAGGTGTTCTCTGACCTGCCTTGCTCTAGGTTTAAACCCTTCTGAACAGCTGCCTTCCCATTGTCCCCACCATCACCCGGCGTGCCATGCACAGACAGGACATTTTTTATTCCTTTTTCTTTCTTTCGTTGTTCTTTTGAAACATTGTCTCCCTCTTTCTCTCCCTCCTCGACAGTTTTCAAGGTGGCAGTGCAGTTTTCTGAAAGGCAGAGCTAAAGAGCCCTGGGTTTGAATCTCAGGTCTGACACTCACTCTTTGTGCCTCTTTGGGCAAGTTATCATATTTAACTCCACGCTTCAGATTTTTCATCTGCACAGTGGAGTGTCAGTAACTAATTTCAGGCTTATTGTGGCAACTAATTGAGATAATATTAAAATGCCGAACAGAGTAAAGCATGCATGAGTCATAGTATTACTTTTAAAAATGACAATTTGACTTGTAGAAAACATAGGTGACATTATAATTCTTTCACAGAAATATTTGTAAGGATCTAATGAACTTGCTAACACACTGCAGAATTTATTTAAGATATAACATTAATAGGAATGAAATGCAGACCTGTGTCACCCATCTCCAGGTAAGCTTCGTTTAGTACAGACACAGAGAAAAGACAGATGAAAAAACAGAAAGCTGCTGACTTGATACTTAGAAATTGCGTATTTCTGTTCTTCATTCAGTCCAAGAAAGAATATTAGAAAGTGTATCTGGCCTAAGAAGCCAAAAATGTGTGACATGGGTCCATCAAGGTTCTAAAATAACACAAAATAACACAGGCCCTTATCGGACTGTGGTGGTACTTTACAATAGATGAAAAAGCAAAGAGAGATTTAATCAGCTTTCATGGGCCTGGATTTCTCTTCCTTAATCTTAGAAAAAAGGAATCTTGCTTTATTCCAGCTATTTCCTGAGGAGAGCCCTCCTCCCTCCCTCAAGTATTCAGGCTAATTACAACTGGTGAGGTAGTTTCCAGACTGAATAAGAAATCAAAAGGAAAAGGAGGGGAGGTGGTGTGGATTTCATACAAAAAATAACTTAAGAAAAAGTATGTTCTCAGAGGGGGGAAAGTTACAGAATCAGGTCACTGAGTTGGAGCCAGGAAAAATCCACATGAGTGGAAATTGGAGCAATGGAAGTATTTCATATTAACACATCCAAAGGCTGAATGTGTCTGGCCTAGAGGATGTTCTTCCCCCTCCTGGAAAGTGGCTGGGGCTGAAAGACCTCTCGGCTTCTCTGTGTCATATTCATTCACTCACTAATCAGTGCTATTCAGCCAATCGCACACGTGGTCTTATATGAGGTGCCCTGGAAAATGCAAGGACCACATAGCAATGATTATAATCAAAACCACTAGAGACTCTTATTTTAGCTTCTGAAATAGGAAGCTTCAAAGGCAGACATGCCTCCAATGAAAACCAGCTTTCTTTCTTTCCTTTCTTGACTTCTTTCTTCCCTTTCTTTCTTTCTTGCTTGCTTGCTTTTCCTTCTTTCCTTCCTTCCTTTCTTCCTTCCTTCCTTCTTTCCTTCCTTCCTTCCTTCCTTCCTTCCTTCCTTCCTTCCTTCCTTCCTTCCTTCCTTTTTTCCTCTCTCTCTCTCTCTCTCTCTCTCTCTCTCTCTCTCTCTCTCTCTCTCTCTTTCTCTCTCACACATTTTTGGTTCTGCTAAGCCTACAGTTTTAGATTCAAGTACTTGACAATTATATATCAATACAGACTGAATGCATTTTGCCTAAAGCAAAGATATAAATGTTTTAAAGGGCAGGCAAAGTGTCATGTGTCAGTAGACATTAGTTGAGGCTAAACTCTGCTGATGTGACTTGCATGTTGACACTTTAGTTAGAGTCAATATCTCGAAATCCGTAGTGTGGCTTGACATACATATTTCCTTAATCACTTTCCAGTGTAATGAAAAAATATTAAATAGCACTCTACACATCTGAGGGTATTAAACTCCTTTCTCTCCTGTTTTCACCCCCAAAATTGTCAAACCATTTTGTTATCCAAATTACACTTGAAAATGGGAGATGAGGCACAAAATACAATCCTGAAAACCTTGGCAGAAAATTCCATTTTTTTTTAATTGCAGGGCTAATTATGTTACAACTGAGGTAATACTGGGCCTGGATTTGGGGATTAAGACCTAATGGGCCCACCAATACCCAGCAAGCTTAGCTAAGGACATAACTAGGGAAGAAATGCAGACCTTTGTCATTTAACTCCAGGCAAGCTTCATTTAGTGCAGACACACAGAAAAGACTGAGATAGAAAAGAACAAAACAAAACAAAACAAAACGAAGCAAAACATTATAGTGTTCAGAAAAAAAACAAAAGGATCATTCTTTTATTTGCCAGTTTACTTATACGGTTTTGCTGTATTCTTCTTTATTTGCCCTTCTGCAGCTTGCCTGACCTAATGAGACATGTTGTAGACGACAAGGAGGAGTTTTTCTTTTGTTTCATTTTATTTATCTGGCAAATCCCAGATACTAATAACTTGCTAGTGGTTTCTCCATTTGTTTCAGCTCAGTTTGAGATTCTAAGTCAGTGCATAGTATTTATGATTTCAGCTAGACCAGTGGTTCTGAACCTTAGTTCTATGTGAGAGTCCAAAAGAAAGCTTTTAAAATACAGTCGCTATGGAAGGCAGTGTGGAGGTTCCTCAAAAAATTAAGAATAGAATTACCATATGACCCAACAACCCCTCTCCTGGGTATCTACCCAAAAAATCTGGAAACATTTATCCATAAAGATATATATGCTCCGGTGTTCATTGCAGCTTTATTTACAACGGCTAAGACATGGAAACAACAAATGTGTCCTTCAATAGATGATTGGATAAAGAAGATGTGGTGTATATACACAATGGAATACTACTCTGCCATAAGAAAAGTTGAAATTGTGCCATTTGCAACAACATGGGTGGATCTTGAGATTATTGTGCTAAGTGAAATAAATCAGACAGAAAAAGTTGAGAACCATATGATTTCACTGATATCTGGGATATAAAACTGAAAACAACAAAAGAACAAGACAAACAAATGAAGAAACAACAACTCATAGACACAGACAATAGTTTAGTGGTTACCAGAAGGTAAGGGGGCAGAGGGATGGTAGAAGAGGGTAAAGGGCATTAAATACATGATGATGGAAGGAGAACTGACTCTGGGTGACAAACACACAATGTGATATGTACTCATAGATGATGTATTACAGAATCTTACACTTGAAACCTGTGTAACTTTACTAACAATTGTCACCCAATAAACTTTAATATATATACCAATCAAATCACATCACCTAGAATGTGGACCTGGGAGCTAACCAATAGCCTTTAATTTAGAAATGGCAAAACTCCGTCCCAACTACCATGTTTTAGTTATCTGTTGCTGTGTAACAAACCATCCCAATACCTAATGGCTTAAAACAACAACGAGTTGCCATTTTTAATGATTCTGTGGGGCAGGAATTTGAGCAGGCTCAGCTGGCTGGCTCTTCAGCTCCACATAATGTCCCCGAGACTCACTCAGTTGCATTCAATGGGCCTGAAGGTCCAATAAGCCTTCATTCACATGACTGGCACCTCAGTGATTTTCACATGGCCCCTCTCTCTCCACATGGCTTGCTTGGGCTTCCTTACAGCATGGTGGTCTCACATTAGTCAGACTTTCTAGATGGCATCTAGTATCTAAAAGAGAGGAAACAAACACTAATAGTGTCTTTCAAGGCTTAGCTTCAGAAGTCTAAAATCACTTCCAAATTCTATTTGTCAAAACAAATTACAAGGCCTGCCCAGAATCAGGAGGAGGAGAAATGCACATACAAGGGCTGAGATAATACTGGCAGCCATATTTTGGGACTATAGATCACATACCACCAGATACTTCCTGATGCTAAAGTCATGCCCCAACACTTCTAGTCCCTCATGGCAGCCTGTCTCATTGGTCCTGGAAATAGTCTCAGAATTGTTCTCAACACAGCAGCTAAGAGGTCAAAGGTCAATAGATTGGAGTTATCGTGCAGGTTGAAATGTATTGTCAAATCGCTTTTTTGGGAAGTGATGAAGCTCTAAACTCTCCCTGCTGTGGCCTAGGAAATAGAGGTAGGTATTAGTATTCTCCAGGAAGACTAGGAAAGTGCCAATGGCCTCATGGCCCTGCCTAGGGGGAAACATCAGGATCATGAGTTCTCACAATAATCCTGTAAATTAGAAATTGCACATTTTGTTATTCTTCTCTAGATTATAAGTGGGAAACAGGTTAACTCAACATAAGACCCTATTTTAGGTGCTTCATAGGACATAAAACATCCTTAGACATTCCTTAGACATTGTTGTCGTTCTTAGTATCGTGTTTTGTTTTGTTGTTTGGCACAGGAAAGACATTTAAACAACTAATTTTAATACCCAACAGAACAAAATGAAGATTGTCAGAGAAGTAGCAACAAATGACCCTGGAAGTCATAGGCAGAAAAGATTAACTGAAGGGATTTTGCTGGACTTCATCAGGGACAAGGATGATAATAGGATAATTTCTTCAGATGAGAATGGTTTGAACATCAGAGACTTAAGAGAAATTTATATATATATATATTTGTTTTGGTAAAAACATCCTCTTTAAGATCATACTATGAAGGAAAGATGCCATCTCAGGACATCATGTATTTTGGTTTCAAAAATCATAACAAAACAAATCTAAGTTAGTTTTTCCTTGTTCATTCTAAGAATTCCCATAAAAATATGCTACCATAACATAAATTTTTAAATGTATATTTTAATAAAATAAGTTTCATAATTTTAGTTTTCGTTTTTGAAATTAACATCCAGTCAAACCTATTTTTTTTTTTTTTTTTTTTTCACTACTTACTGTGAAATTTAACTCCCTGTTTTGGTGGATTCATTAAAAGTGGAATTTTTCTGGAACAAATTACTTTTGGGTTTTAAAGTTATAATATGGGGAAAATGCCTACCATATAATGAGTACTTCATAAATGTTAAGCATTCATTATTTTTTTAGTTTTTTTTGTTTGTTTTATAACAGTTTTAGATTCACAGAAAAATTGTGAGTATAGTGCAGAGTTTCTATATACCCAACATTCAGTTTCCCTTATTGGTATCTTACATGTGTATGCTACATTTGTTACAGTTAATATTGATACATGATTATTATCTAAGATCCATACGTCACTTACATTTTCTTAGTTTTTACCTAATGGCCTTTTTCCGTTCTTGGATCTCATTCAGGCTAACACATTAAATTTAATTGTCATGTTTCCTTAAGTTACTCTTGGCTGTGACAGTTTCTCAGACTTTCCTTGATTTTGATAAGCTGGCCAGTTTTGGAGAGTATTGGCCAGATATTTTGAGTTCATACTAATGTTTCCAACTCTAATCCATTACCACATAGATCATTCCAGCCTCCTCTTGCTCATCTGTACACTCCTGCTCCAACATTGAGAAACCTGACTCCACACCCCTGCCATCCATTTATTTAATTGTTCCATTCATGTGCACATATATAATGTTATCAGTATTTCTAACCAATATCTAACTCTGTTATCTAGAGTACAGAACTTACATAGAGTTTTCTGGAGTTTCTTGTGCTTTATCGATTCCACTCATGTCCAAAGTTACTTAGGTTGATGTCTTTCCCCCCCGCCCCTCTTTCAGTGAGCTTATTTTATACTTTGTTCACACAGCTAGATTGTTTTCTCATATTCTATTTTCCATCGAACCTCCTAAGTAATCTAAAACTTTGCATACATTAAGGTTCACTCTCTGTGCTGCAAATTCCCATGCGTTTTGACAAAGGCAGTGTTACCTATCTGCTATGCAATTATTATTTTTATTTGTTTAACAAAGATTTATATGGTACTTACTGTGATAGACACGAACTCATTTAATCCTTTTAGCAGCCTTATTACACAGATACCATTAGAACATCATCTCTTGTATAAGTAAGAAAATTAAGACATAGAGAGGTTAAGTAATTTTCTTAAAATCACACAGCTAACATGGGTAGATCTGGGTTGAAAATCTAGAACATCTATGCTCCTAACCACTATACTGCCCTGCCTTCCTGGTGTCATAATTATTTTTTGTACTTTTCTTTTATGGCTTTCTTCTATTACTCCTCTTCATCTTGAAATTACATGCTGAATTTAACTCTTACCTGCTACAATTCTTTACCAGCCCTCTCCATTGTTTTTGTTTTTCATTTCAATATGTATATTCTTCATACAAAATCTAACCATCATTCTAATAAAACTTTTTAAAGTAAGCACATTAATATATAATTTATTCTGTAAGTTGAATAGAAACCAGAGCATGATATAGGGTAGAATAAAAAATACATTATCAGTTGTTTTTATTGATGTATAATTGACACATAACATTATATTACTTGCAGGTATACTACATAATGATGTATATTTATATACATCATGAAATGATTACTATAAGTTTAATTAGCATCTAATCCATTGTTATTGATTTCAGAAATTTGAGATGTACAGACACATAGCAGCACCTGCTGAAATCATCCCTCCAAAGCTGACCAAGACTCTGACGTCATTATAATGCTGTCCAGGTGAGCCAGAGCAGCTCAGCTCACTGACCCTTTCCTGCTTCAGAACCAGAGGTGCTTAAGTATCAAATGTGAGATTTTTAAAGGAAAGGCAATCTGAAGTTAATACAACCTTTCAGTTACTTGTAAATGGTCTCCCTGTCCCTGTTATTCTTCAAAACAAAACAAAATGTAAGCAATCTCTCTATTACTTTCAGGAATTCTAGGAGCTGCTGAAGAAATGGATAATATTTTGGACAAGTGAATTCCAATCACTCGTTTGTCTCTTTTTTGGGAAAAGGGGATGTACATTTTGGAGACTTTCATAAAAGCTTTTAAGGAGGCATAAGATCTGGACCAGGATGCTTTCACTTCTCTCTTCTCAATGGATTTAGAGTAAAAATATTAGTGAAAAAAGTAGGCAAATTTATTCAAGCAACTATCACATGGGTGTTAAGAAACAAGGTCATTCAATTAACTAATTACTTCCTATATATCCTTGGTGTAACAATTAAAATCAGCTGCTGTCAGAGAAATCCGAGCTCAGAGAGAGCAGACAATTCAAATTTGATACTCACTCAGCTTTTAAAATCTCAAAAGGCAATATTTCTTGTAATTCAAAGGCATTTTAGTTTTCACTGTGCTGCAAGCAAGGCCAAAATCCAGGCTAATGGCAGTGGAAATTATGCCACCAATCTCTGGATATTTTCCTAAAGTTCTCCAATGGATAACAAGGGGAAGATAATTATTGTCTAGTGAGTGCCTACAAGGTTCTAGACACTTTTACTATATGTTTCATTTAAACCTCACAACAACCCCATGTGGATCTTGTAGACCAAGTAAGAAATGTGTTCTTGTTGTTTTTAATGGAGAGGGAGTTATTGAATGTGAGAAAACTGAGACTGCGGGAGACTTTCAGTCTCTTTCTCACACAAGCAAATGGTGGATTAGGACAAAAACTCAGGTTTTGAATTTCTACACTCCATATTCCTTTGTTCTACAACATCTGCCATTAGCTTCTGAGATCCAGATCTGGGGTGTAGGCTGGTGCAGATGGGTACAAGTAGTGAGAAAACAGCTACATAGAGGAATGGGAGTGGGGTGGGAGAGAAGTGCGTGAGGGAGGGTGTGTGGTGTAATATAAGCAGGGCCCTGGCAGGCTGGGGAAGACTTGAAGCGGAGCCTCTGCCTGGATGGGTTCCCATAAAGTCCCTTTTTGATTCCAGTTTCTCTTCACCTATGAGATGTGGTTCATGGGCAGTTTCCAAAAGCCCATTAGGAGATACCTGCCCCCTACACACCCACACTCATCAGTGGCCTAATGCTCACCAGAAAGCGGAGGTGTTGCTGGTCGTCTTCAACGTGGTAGTATTTCCTGTCATTAGCTGATTTTCTTCAGGGCCTACCTCCTGAGAGGTCATAGCTTCTCAGCCAAAGGGACCTGGGACGGTTAGGTAGTAATACTCCAATTTGTAGCCCCTGTTCTCCATTCCTGACCTATGAGCATTTGCAGACAGAGGGACCAGCTTTCCAAAGCCCAGCGTAAGCTGCTTTAATTTTGTCGTTGTCCTATAATTTCATGGAAATGGCTGCTGTGAAGCCAACAAATGACTAATAAAATCCTTCTGCCCACTCACTTTTAATGCCATTTTGGAACTCCAGAGCAGGGACCATCTGGTTACAGTGCTTACTTTAATATAAGAGAATGGCTGAGTTGAAAATCATATTTCTGAGAGAAGGCTGGAATGAGTGCTCTGTTTATGAACCCAAAGCAAAACAATCCAGCGTTTCATTTGGGCAGTGGTGAGATATGCTGAAAGCCGCATATTCAGCTCTGTCTGTGGAGAAGTTAAGTTTTTACACACACGTCTATGACATACAGATATCAGTCAATACTACAAATAGCTGTACTACATGTTGAGCACGGTCCATGTATCAGTGGCGATGGGCAAAGTACTCTGGATTACTTTGTAAGGGGTAAGCACTATTAGTGTACTCACTTTAGCAGTGAAACTTGCTCCAAGTCACACAGCTAGTAAATAACAGAGCCAGGCTTGGAACCAAGGTCCATCAGTTTCTACATATGAGCCCTGAGCTATTACAGTAAGGATTTTTGAAGCAAAAGCATCCGAAGCAATGACTAATCTTTCATCTAGGTAAATTATAGAACAATGCTATGTGGAGATTTTTTAAATTTTATTTTAGCTGTTTTACTTTGAAATAATTGAACATTTTACAGAGAAGTTGCGAAGATAGTACAGAGTTCCCATCTACCTTCATTCAGCTTCTTCTAATGTTAACATCTTATATAACCATGCTACATTTGTCAAAACTAAGAAATTAATCTTTGGTACAAATACTACTAACCAAACTACAGATTTTATTCAGATTATGGTGCAATTCTTATTCGCAATTTTTTCTTGTAACTCATGATTTAATCACCCTGTCTAGGATCTATTTTTTGTTTGTTTTAGTAAACTTGACTTTATTTTTCACTTATTGTCTTTGTTTTTGTAGAGCAATTTTAGGCTCACAGAAAAATTGAGGGAAAGGTACAGAGATTTTTGCCCCCACATATTTATAGCCTCCTCCATTATCAACTTTTTATCAGGCTATACTCCCTATGCAGAGTGGGACATTTGTTACAACTGATGAATGTGTGTGGACACATGTTAATCACTCAAAGTCCATAGTTTACATTAGGATTCACTCTTGGTGGTGTACATTCTATGGGTTTGGAAAATGTATAATGACATGCATCCACCAAAGCATTACACAGAGTATTTTCACTGCCCTAAAATTTCTCTGTGCTCTGCCTATTTATCCCCCCACCCTCCCTGCCAAGCCCTGGCAACCATTGATCTTTTTCAATTGTGTCCATGGTTTTGACTTTTCCAGACTGCCATATAGTTGGGATCATACAGTATGTAACCTTTTCAGATTGACCTCCTTCACTTTTAAGTAAATATGCATTTAAGTTTCTTCCATGTCTTTTCATGGCTTGATAGCTCATTTCTTTTTAGCACTGAATAATATTCCATTGCCTGCATGTACCACAGTTTATTTATCCATTCTCCTATGGAGGGACATCTTCGTTGCTTCTAAGTTTTGGCCATTATGAATAAAGCTACTATAAACATTCATGTGTAGGTTTTTCTAAGAACATAAGTATTCACTACTTTTGGGTAAACACCAAGGATCATGATTCCTGGATTGTATGGTAAGAGTATGTTTAATGTTGTAAGAAACTGCCAAACTATCTTCCAATGTGGCTATACATTTTACATTCCCACCAGAGAGTTCCTGTTGCCAGCATTTTGTGTTGTCAGTGTTCCGGTTTTGGCCATTCTAATAGGGGTGTGCTATAGGGAATTGAGCATAGTTTTATTTCTTTTTTTTTTTTTTTAACATTTTAAAATGTTTTAACATTTAAAAATATAGCTAACATACAATATTAGTTTCAGGGGTACATTATAGTTATTCAACATTTATATACCTAAAGAAGTGATCACCATAAGTCTAGCATTTGACACCGTACCATGCTATCACATTTTTACAGGCTATACTCCCTATGCTGTATGTTACACCCCCATGCTTATTTGTTTTATACCTGGAAATATGAACCTCTTATTCCCCTTCACCTTCCCCTCGCCCTTGTAAATTTTTCAATTACAGTCGACATTCTGTATTATTATTATTATTTTTAAAGATTTTGTTGGGGAAGGGGAACAGGACTTTACTGGGGAACAGTGTGTACTTCCAGGCCTTTTTTCCAAGTCAGGTTGTTGTCCTTTCAATCTTAGTTGTGGAGGGTGCTGCTCAGCTTCAAGTTGTTGTCCTTTCAGTCTTAGTTGTGGAGGGCGCAGCTCAGCTCCAGGTCCAGTTGCTGTTGCTAGTTGCAGGGGGCACAGCCCACCATCCCTTGCAGGAGTCGAACCGGCAACCTTGTGGTTGAGAGCCCACTGGCCCATATGGGACTTGAACCAGCAGCCTTTGGAGTTAGGAGCATGGAGCTCCAACCGCCTGAGCCACTGGGCCGGCCCAAATAAGATCTTTGATAGAGCTTTATCTATCACAATCTAATTTCTTTTTCTCTAAAATGAAGAAGTTGAACTCATGAACTTTATGAGTTCTAATTTACAATCTATGACTAAGAGTATTTTTACAAAAGTCTTAAAAAAGTAGTATTATATTACCATATTACAAATATAATCCATTGAAGGAACGTAAACAAGTATATTCACCTTTCTTATGGATGTTGGTATTTGGCATAAGGGCTAGCATGAATTCTTGAGTATAGGCCTAAAACGCAAGTTTTTTAAAAGCTGGCATGATCAATCCCAGATGCCTTTGCACTCTAATTTACTATTTTCTCTACTTGATGAGCTATAGGAAGAGACAGACAAAGAAAGTGTGTGTACCAAGATTCTCTGATGGGCCAATTTCCAGCCTGGAGTTGGAAGACTCAGTTGAAAGACCAGCTCACCAAGCATATTTATCACAGCTTTCTGTATTTGAGACCGAGAGGGGAGAGTCTATGTACCCTTTTATGTTGGCCTCTGACCTTATGATAATGTGAGCATAGGATCTACTAAAGAGAGAAGACCCTTGGTATTTATTTCCTAGATTTATTTCCTATTTCAGGATTGCACCACCCTTCCTTAGTGCTGGGTTGGTTGGAGGGAGAATGGCTGAAGAAAATGGCCCCTCCCAAATGCAGCATCTTGAGCCTCAGATTCTCCTAACACCTGGTATTTATAAAAACAACAAGGGACCTCCATAAGTGTTTTGACTATATTTAATATCAGAGCTCAGCATTTTATATTAAACTTTATATTAAATTTGTGAATATGTGTGTCTGACACTTGGCCCTGCGTAAGAGAGACAGGTATCTCCTTCAAGCTTCCTGCATGATTTGGGCAACACTTAAAATACCTTTATGTACAATTTCCACATGTCTGAAAAAATGCAATTAGGTGACCGACGACTTGCCTCTGTGAATATTCTCTTGAAAAGTTCCAGGCTTTTCAGCGCAGTGTACAAAGACCAAATCAGATTCAGAATATCTTTCTTCTTCTATGACAGATTCAGGGATTTATGTACGTTTGGATTCCTTAATCAAATCAAGATAAATCCCTACCCAGTCTCAGAGGTCTTCAGGGCCCCATGAAGACCATTTGCTTTTCTCTAGACATCCTTGAAACAAAGGGAAAATGGTGACTGTCCTCCAGCTCTTACCTTGAAGCCACAGAACTCAGTCTGACCCCTATACGCCTATTAGTGCCCCCAAGTCACTGTCCCTGTGCCAGATCCCAGGGTGGGTCCCTGCAAGTGAGAGTCTGTGCATAAGCCCCTTAACAGGATGTCTGGTTTTCCCACCGCCTTCCATTCCATAGTTGGAATCCCCACTGTTTTTCACAACCAGATGTTGTGGGGGCTCCTCTTCCCAGTACCAGTACTCCAGCCTGGTGAGACCAGTGTGGGGCTGGGGTCTCTCGCTTCTCTGGAGGGAACTGAGATATCCCTCCCAATTTTCATCTGCCTCATGGAGGTTTGGGGCCAGTCTGTTTTGTGTTCCTAGCTCTCCTATGATTCTCAATGTGGTTTCTTCTTTGTATCTCAGTTATAAAACTTCTGTTCAGCCAGACTTTAGATTGTTCTCCAAGTTAATTGTTCTATAATTTAGTTGTAATTTTAATTTTTCACGGAAGGAAGCAGACACATTGTTTATCTACTCCGCCATCTTGGATCTCTCAGAGTATATTTTTCTATTGTAAACTGTGTACTTAATGAGATTTGCCCTTGCCTGACATTAGGAGCTCCAAATATTGCTGGGCTTGGGGTGAGGATACAATTCCTGGTCGAGCATATACAGTTAAGACCTAGGCATTCTCCCTTCTGCTGATGTTCTTCTGCACCTTCAACCTCATCAGGTTTCTGTATGTGAGTGTCAGTCATATGACTTGACTTAGTCATTCTGACTGTGCTCTCAGGTGTTTCGTACCAGGATTTGGCAACCTGACTCAGAACTTGAAAGTTTTGGACTTCATTTCTATGTGCCACATCAATTTTCCTTCAGGACACATCCTATGATTAGGATTCAATTTCCATTGTCTTTCTAGCTTGACATATCAGTTTTTTGTGTTCTTATCATTGGACTGTACCTTGACTCTGCTTATCTCAGTTATCACAGTTCATAAGAAAGGACATGAATTCTCTGACAATGTCAAACAGTGACATTAATGTAACTTTGTGGAGGAAATGCGAACCTAAAGTGATTGGTTCAGAATTACATAGCATGTGACTGGAAAATTAAAAGATACAGGGAAAGAGAGGGAACTTCCTAAGTGTTCTTAGTTGTTAGGACAAGTGGAGCTTAAAATAAAAATTAAACATATCAAACATCACAGAAAGGTATAGTTTGGAAGAAAACTTAAAAGTCTTTCCCTGCCAAATGGCAGAAAGACTTTAATCCAGTTTTGGAAAGGAATGCTGATATAAGGCACAATATTTAAACCTGGGCTTTGACCAGGCCGAACAAGTATTAAAAGGAGACTTACCATATCTGAAACACAGGCATCATCTTTTTCTGAAGCCAGGCCTCCTCTGCCTGTCTTGGTTTTATTACTGAGTCTGCTGCGATCCCAGACACCAGGCTAGAAAAGGCAGTATCATCTTTCATTCTGTCCATGCTGACGTGCAATCAATTGCAAATTCCCACCGATTTTGCTTCTGCCCCTCCCACATTTGCCCATGTATTTCCACTTTGACTGTCGCTATTTCCTTGCTTAGGTTATTTTCAAACCTCTTGATCTATGTGCCTCTAGTGTATGTGTGGCAGATTAATTTCTAATGTACAGTCACTTCAGGTCATCAATTTGCTCAAAAAGTTCAATGGGATTCCCATACCTGCTGGGTTTAGAATAAACTCCTACTCTGGCAGTTGAGGCCCTCCATCCTCTTGTCCCACTTTTCCAGATATATCTATTGTTACTCCCTTGCTTTGTGCACCATAAACCAGCCCTACTGGTTTGTCTTTTTTCCTGAACTTATACTGCCACAGGGCATTTTTGCATTCTGCTTGGAAGGCCTTATCTATTCCGACTCCTATTCTCTGTTTGTTGGCATACAATGCACCGGGGATTATTAAACTACAGCTTGGGGGCCAAACCCGGCCTGCCAGCCTGGTTTTGTATATAAAGTCTTATTGGAACACAGTCACATCCATTCATTTGAGTATGTTCTCTGTGGCTGCTTTTGCACTGAAACAGCAGAAGTAATTGCAACAGAGAATGTATGTCCTGCAAAACTTAAAATATTTACTTTCTGGTTCTTTGCAGAAAATGTTGACTGAGTCCTGCTATATGTCCCTAGAAAATCCTAATTTCCCTAACTGGATATCCAATTCAATGTAGTTTGACAAGAATTTGTTGATCCCTTACCATGAACTAAATATACAAAAACAGAAAAGATATAGACCATCTCTCAAGGAGCTTACTGTCTATAAGTGATGACAAAATTATAAATGAATTAATCCTATACATGATATGTAAAATAATAGCACATATAGAAGATACCTGGTAACATAGAATAGGGAGTTATTAATCTTTGGAGGGGTGAAGTGGTGGGGAAAAGATGTTAATAGCTAAGGTGGGTCTGAACTTATGTACGCGTATAGGAGTTTATCAGGGAGACAAGGGAATAAATCCATTCCAGGTAGAGGAACAGCATATACAAAGGTCTGGAGGAACATAACAGGATGGTTTCTTTGGGGAACGTCAGGTAGGCCCTTATGGAAACAAATGGTAGAAGAATGCACTTTGAAGTCAGATTAACCTGAGCTCGAATCTTGACTCTGATGTTCATTAATTGCATGACCGTGAGCAAGTTCTTAGCTTCTATTAGTCCACAGTCTGATCCTACTAGTATTTATATGAATTAACTGATGTGACATAGGTGAAAGCTTTTGGAACAATGTTTGACACAGTGTAATGTGCAAAAAAAAATATGTAGTTTTTATTATCTATTATCAGCATGTGGCAAAACAAAAAAGTTTATGTAGGTTAGCATGGGACAAGAGGCATAAAGAAAAAGACACATCAGCTCACAATTCAAAGATGGCTGCTCTTTTCTCTGTATTTTAGTCTCTGTAAGTGTCAATGGCACTTACAGTATTCTTTCCTGTATTATACATGGTGGGCATGTTGACCTAATCCTTCCTGCCAGATTGTGACCTCGTTGAGGGCAGGGATATGTGTTGTTGTTGTTTTTCATTTTTGTGTCTCCCAAAGCATCTAGCACTGTGTCGTACATCGGACAGGACTCTCATGAATGCCTGTTAAATTTTTAAACCTTGGATTGTGTAGCTATTTTCACAATAATCAACCCATTATTTTACATGAAGTTGCAACCAATGGGTTGCAAAATGTTTGACTTGCTCCAGCTTGCCCAGTTTGATGGTCACAAGTCTAGTTTGTAGCTTCCAAGAAGGTGGGGATTGTTTTTATGCTTCCTTCTCCCCTTCCCTTATGCTCTCATTCTGGTGCATTGTTTCCTTTCAGAAATGTCCTCCACCCCACCTTTCAGATGTCCACTGCTTATGTAAATATGTCTGTTATTTGTTGTTACATTCATGATGAAATTCTCAAGATTTCTTTCATAACCTTTTCTGGGAAGGCCTGTGGGAAGAAAAAATAGAGTAATCAGGAGTGGATTGCTAGTGGAACTTCAGACATCAGGACAAAATCAGTATATCTTCAAATCCTTTCACAAAAGTAAACCCTAATTTGCCATATATATGAGTAATCCTATGGGTCCTAGAAATAACAGGACCCTTAATTATAATAGTATTAATAGCTATCATATATTGAGAGCCTACTATGTGGTAGACACTCTGCATGAGTTATACAATACCTCACAACACCATGCATGTTACTATTCCACTTTCACAGATGGGGAAACTGATCTCAGAAAGGTCAGACAACTTTTACAAGGCTATACAGCTAAGGAGCAGAGCTCAGACTGACTTAGCTCATCAGCATTCCTGACAATGCCTTTTGATTGCCCTGTAACTGGGAAGCAAATGAGCTAATCTTTTAGGCCCCAGTACCCTGCTGTACATTCCTCCTTTTCAGCATTTTCCAAGATGATGCTCCTTGGAACACTTGCCTGTGAGCAAGTCTAGCTATATGATATATGGGGTCCAGTGCAAAATAAAAGGTCATAGCTCCTTGTTGAAAAAGCAGGGGGGAAAAATGCCATTAAAGGTATTAAAAGATAAACTTTTTCTTTTCTTCTGTGGCTTCTCTCTTGTTTTGTCACAGTATTTTTAAATTTTATTATTTAATGTCATTTTAAGTATAAAAATATAAAAATGTTAAATTATTTGCATGAACCGTACTGTTCATTTTTATGGTGTGCAATCTTGGTTTTAAATGCAAATGTAAGAGTATATGCAAAATCACCAAAATGGCACAAATCATATTTTGTAGCTCGTACATATGTATGTATTTGTTCTTACCAAAAAAGTGAAAGTACTGTCGTATTTTTATTTTATTTCTTGATATACATGCATTCTACCAACACTCTCTACCTTCAACTTCCTGGTGAATAAGGAAGAATTAAAAGAAGGAACTATGGGTTGTCCTATCTCTCCCTTTCCTTTCTATGTCATCATTTTCAGTGAAAGAGTGTGGCTAATAATACAGGGAAATACCATGTGAAAATGACAGGACTCCTACATTGCTCATGTTCCTTAGACACCCATTGCCTTTTTTCTCTGTTCAAAGCACATTCTGGTTCAGACAGAAAGTGTAGACTCTTGGAGCTGTCATTACTCAGCTTTAAATGTTACCTTGTACTCACTTTCCATCTTGCTGAACTTGCCCAAACCAGAGGTCAACCAGAATTCTGTGCTCACGAGGCATCACAAATGTTATATGCTAATGGATGGTAAGGAGCGACAGACATGGACATTGCACATCTGCTCTCGCTCATGTGCATGCCTCATTGCCCCATGGAACCTCACTTACAAAATACAAGTGCTAAAACTCTTTAAGAATTTCAAGATGGTGACAGCAGAGGATTAAACCAAGAAAGATGTGCCTCTGACTGCACAGGTTGTATGCCCATGAATCTGGCCTGGTCTGGGAGATGTTAACAGGTGTGACGAAGTAGGAAGTTTCTACAAATCAAACTGTGAAAACTTGTTCTAGTCTCTTAAGACCCTCAACTACTTACGAACTTTCTTTGGCCAAGTATTCAAATCCTACTGGAAAATTTTCAACTCAACCAGTCCTTAAGACACTGAGGAAGAGAAGCCATAGGCCATTATCTCAGTTGTTCAGAATCAAATCAGTTTATTTCTGGTCTCAATAACTTACTTGTCTTCTCAGTAGTCAAACTCCCACCCCAGTTTCAGGGCCCGGTCTTGCCCATATTTACCTCTCATGCTCCCTCTGAGCCTATACTTTAGTACAGGAATTTTTAGTGTAAGTCTATACTTGAGTGTAATACTCAAAGAAAAACTTTAATGATAGGAAGAAACCCAATGACTTAAAACTCTCTAGTTTTTGCCTTGTGTGAGTTTTCCTTTTGTTTTTATCTAACATTCAATCAGCATGGAGCAAGTAGTTTTATGAGCAGGAGCTCTTTTAGGAGTGGGAGTCTGCAAAGGAAAAGATGCCATAATTGCTGATTTCCAGACAATTGTGCTCTAGTGCCGTCTAAGCCTGGAACATTGCTAGTAAATGTAGCATTTAAATTAAGATATGTTTGTGGCACTTCTTTTTGTTCCTTTCTATACCATAAATGTGGTAAGAGCAGGGGTACTGGAGTCATTTTCCATGAGATCAGTCCCTCATGCTCTCTCTTTGAGGGGTGATTTTTTTAAACACAAACTGCACCCTGTGTTCAAGTAAATAAGTGTAATGCAGGGACTCTGGTCCCGCTCCCCACATAAGAATGCAGGACATGGTGAGGCCAAAAAGGAACACCCACAGAGCCATAGACAGGGGAGTCATACCACTATATTCTCACTGGCGGCTGCGTTGGAGACACAGGAAGCAGCAGCCACATGATCCACAATCTGCCGTCCACTTCTCTGCCAACCAACCAACCCCACTTGCTAGCATAGTCACAGCAGTTATATCAGTGGCCTATGGCTAACTGGTTACAGCTCATGGTCAACTAGTTACAGCTGATGGCCATCTACTACCCAAGCCAGCACCTTTCCACATGAGGCCAAGAGCCTAGAAACTGCTCTCCTGGCTCTGTCTCCACAATAACGTACCCCCTTTTCCTGAATGCTTGCCCAAAAATTTCAAAACCTTCTAACTATAGCTTTCTAACCAATTTCCAGTCTTAACCTCAAAGAATTATAAAAGGTTTCCAGTTTCTGTGGCTTCTTCCATTTCCCTTAACTCTTAATCCACCACTTCACTACATTTAACTTCTCTTATCCGGCATTCTTAATTCCTCTTAGGAGCGTTCTTGATCTCAATGCCAAGGGTACAAAACCCTTTCAGTTGTAAATATGAATTACCAAAAGATTTGACTTGCATGGTTTAGAGCTGTAGACATACTATAACATCACCACTGAGGTGACAGTTCCATTTTAAAGTTGGTAGATTGGAGAGTTATAGTTAAAGGACACTCTTCCCTGGAGTGGTGGTGACATGAGTTGTGGAAGTGGGAAGTTAATACTCTTTATTTAAAATCACTTTTGTTTGTAACTTGGGAAATTGGATTATCGTCAACAATTCAGTTTCATCATGGTGAAGGTTCTATGCTATACTCATTAGTCATTAGTTTATTCAATAAATAATTTCTTAAAGGTTTACCATGTGTTGGTTATTGTGTTAAGCTCTGAGAACACAACAACCAGACACAGCCCCTGTCCTCTAGGCAGTAATTACAAGGCAAGAGTGATGCAGTGAAGAAGAATATGGGAGAGGCTAACAAATCTTGTTTTGAGGAGGATCAAAGAAGACTTTCTGAAACAAGAAATAGTTAAACATCTCAATCATTGCGTGTCAAATTTTAGAGAACGCTCTGACTCCCTATGTCTGAGACTAGCCAAGAGTTTGCACTTATAACAAGTACCACAGGTAATTCTAATGCAGAGGTCTTTGGAGTACTCTTCAAAAAATATTGACCTAAGCCATCCTATAGTTCCATTTCCATTTCCTTTTGTTTTATTTCTGGAAAAAATGCGGTGCTTTGTTTTGTTTTGTTTTCACGAGAGGAACAATTTGATAACACATGGCAGACAGGGCCATCACTTTCATTTTCCTCTTGTAAAGAGTTGTGAGGTTCTGTCATAATGGTCAATAGTCATTTGTTAAAAGAGAGCGATAGCTATCATGGAGTTTGTCTCAAGACCCACTATTATTACAAAGATTTAAACCATGCTAGGTCAGCAATTTTTTTTTTAATTAAAGTTTATTGGGGTGACAATTGTTAGTAAAATTACATATAGATTATGTATTGCAGAATTGTACACCTGAAATCTATGTAATTTTACTAGCAAATATTTTGTAGAAAAGAATCATGCATTTTCTTGAGGTTTTGGAAATAGGATGTAAGTGAAAATGCACATAAATGTAATAAGAAGCACTATATGGATTAGAACACTTTCACTTTAGTAGAACAATATTTCACTCAAATTCCTTAGCTTAGTAATTCGTTTGTAAAGATTGTAGGTGTTTAGTAATATTTTAAAGGCATAGTTTTAAAAGCAGTGACATTGACATTTTGAATTAGCATTTTACTAGACACAATGTAATTTATAAATCCAGACCATGAAGGCCTCAGCTGGTTATTAGAGTTTTGAAGGGGCTTCAAATCTATCTTAATGGTACTGTATCAACCAACCAACCAGGGGCCATGCTTCAATTTTTAAACAGCATATTAAATAATTAAATAGCATATCAAATTATGTTTTGGATAACTGTCACAGCCTAATTCTTTAAGCACTCTTTAAAAAACTGTAAATGGTTCATTAGAGGTAGTTTTGAAGCCAAAAATGCTAATGCAAGTCACATGGAACTCCTAAAAGGAACTTGGCATGAAACGGGGAGTGAACTTGCTGCTGGAAATAGCAGAATACATAAAAACTCAATCAATGTGGCTGTAACGGAAACATATCCACATAGGTTTATGGTAAACATGCTGATGATATTTCTCTTTGCATCAATTTTACACGCTTTCATAACGACCTTCATTTAACCAATTTCATGATTGATTACACTGTACCTTGAATGAAAATAGTACTTCGTGACTCTGAAAACACCAGGCAAAGAGCTACCACAAAAAAAAAAAAAAAAAAAAAAAAAAATCAAATTTACATCTGATTTCCCATCTTTGTTAACAGAAATTCCTTTGTCCCACAACTGAAAGAAAGAAAACTGCTAGATATTCTATGATGGTTGCCAGTGTGCCTATTCAATGGTGCATTTTCTCCTGAGACGCACTTGAGAAATTATAAGTTGGTGTTGGTTGTGTTCTTCATGAATTCCATTATTGTGTGTTCCAAAGAACACTGAGTACTAGTGAAAACCCAACATTTATGTGATTTAGATGTCATCACGTTTTTTGCATTGATTGTTCTTTCTTGGTGTTTTAAAAATACTGTTTTTCATTTATAGTACAACTGAATTCTACACAATAAAATCATCTTTGACTGAGAGATTATAATGGCAGAATTCCTATAATCACACAGGACTATACATTTTACATGGTGTACCTAATTACGTTTTTTAAGGACTAAAATGATCTAGGTTTTTTCAAATTTATTTTGAGGTTGAGCCATATGAGAGAATGGTCCAAGGGATCCAGAGAGAATTAAACCTAAAATGCTTAATCAGCTTCAAGTCCGTTCATCAGCACTTTAGCTCAACTGAAAAATAAATCCTACTTTCTGGAACTTGAATTTATTAACCCCAGTTCAATCAAAACAACTGCTTGATTCAGTGACTATCTCAGTTATTTATTTGACTGGGCATGGAAGGCAGAGTTGGAAGCAAAACAGTGTCAGTAAACTCGGTTTCTAGCTTCAGTTGTCACCACTAGTTATATGGCCTTGAAAAAAGCATGCCACTGCTTCCATTTCCATAGAATGAGGGGATGACATCTGATAATCCCTAACATCTCTCCTGGTTGGAAAATTCAGTAAGTCCTTTAAAGCTGTTGTTCTACTAGCATTTTTAAAAGGCAACTCAGAGAAGAGGGTATTGATGAAGGATGTCAAAGACCTTGACCTGCTGACATGCATCAACAAACTGCTCCTTGGATGAAATGATTGACTCATCCCAGACCACCCAGCTTACTCATTCAGGGTGGACATCTTCACAACATCCTTAGGTAAGGGTGAGATAAGATCCACTCTAACCTTTCTGAACTAATTATACAGCAACTCTAAAGCAGCTGGTTCAAAACATCAGAGATGACAGATTCAGACCTGGGAATGTGCCAGTACAGCAGCTTCCTCTTCCTCCCTGTGAGTCCCACAAAAATAAACAAAGATAAACAAGATAAATAGAAGATACTGGGGGGGGGGAATGTTGGGGGAGGAATGAGGTTTTAATTACTATCTGCAAATGTGCATATATCTGCAGGTGTCAGGGTCTGTGAACTCAAAATCTCCATAACCAATCAACCAAAAGGAGAACATTTTCACATATAACATGTGAAAACTGTATTACACTTATATTTGTTAGCCTGTCTGGAGACAAAACAAGTTGCAATCGTCATAATGTGACTGACTATAGCTGCTTCAAAAAATGTTAAACGTAGAAATTTTAGAGCTAAGCTGGGTTTACTTTCAGCCTTAATTCCTTCCCAAAAGTAAGGAATATATTTTCTGTACTGTGTCAGCATGGAGATTAATTCTAAAACATTTTCTTGTTCGAAATGAATATTTTAAAGATCCAACCCATTCAATGCATCCATTATTTCTATTATAATTGATTTTCCTCTTAGACTGTACATAGCCCCTGGATCCTTAGAAATATCACAAGGCTTTTCACAGCTCAGAGATCACACATCCAACATATAGTAGACTTGAATCCAAATTGGATTTTAAAATGTAACGTTTGAAACCAGAAGCAAATCAAAACACCATATTATTTGCAAAAGCAAATGTGGTAAAGAAAGCAGTATGGTAAAGAATAAATCCTGGAATATTATTCTGCCATCTGAAAAGATGAAATAGTACCATTTGCTATAACATGGATGGATCTTGAGATTATTATGCTAAGCAAAATAAGTCAGACAGAAAGTCAAGAACCATATGATTTTACTGATATGTGGGATATAAAACTGAAAGTAACAAAGGAACAAGACAAACAAAGAAAGAAACAAAAACTCATAGACACAGACAATAGTTTACCAGAGGGTAAGAGGAGAGGGGGAAGGGGAATAGTACAAAAAGGTAAAGGGGGTCAAATATATTGTGATGGAAGGAGAACTGACTTTGGGTGGTGAACACACAATGTGACATATGGATGATGTATTACAGAATTGTATACTTGAAACCTATGTAATTTTACTAACCACTGTCACCCCAATAAATTTTAATAAAAAAAAATAGGTCCTGGGATCTGATTTCACTTAACTTGGCCTGGGTTTTACTTTCAGCTCTAACATAAAAATCTACAAAATTGGGAAATTAACTTAAATATCAAGGAACTCAATTCGGTTATCTGTAAAACGGGTGTTATAATAATTTCCCTATCTACTTACACAAAGATGCTACTGAGATGAAGGGAACAAACTGATTTAAAATATAATGCTTAAAACACCAAAATAAGATTAAACCTCATGAAAATAACACTTTACTAAAATGTGGCATATATCTACCTAGGATTATCCATCCTAAAACTGTTATTGAAATTGTCATTTGGGGGTTCAGTTATTCCAGGTGTCATGAATAGCAACTGAAGGGGCTTTTTAATGAAAGAAATGATTGAGAATGACGGACTATACTATGGAATGAGTACAAGAAACACTTCACTGTAAGTTAATTATGTAACAAATAATAAAAGTGTGCACCTGACACTAACATCCAGTTCCTCCTGGATGGAATGGGGAGTCGGTCGGTAGTCTGCCTTACGTGATTTGAAACCCCTTATGTGTCCATCTCCTGATTCTGCATCTCCCAGCGTTTGTCCTCTGTGTTTCCTGTAATTATCCAGACTTAATGGAACCGTTGGTTCCCTGTATCTTGCCATTTGTACAAATAATTTCTGGATTTCATGGAATTTGCATTGGTGAATTCCACATCCTTGCTGTCCTTCAGGAAACTGAAACAATGGCTACATCTGACTGGGAATGGCATTTCTGTTAAAAGTGCTTCCTGTTCTACTTGGCTCTATTTATTGAATGGCTACTGTGTGGTGAAGGTTGTTTGGGACCCACTGGATGCAAATCTGCATCACCTGTGAGGTATTAACTGTAAGGAACACTTAATCCACTTTTCTATCCTTTCCTGTCCAGGACTGCATTTCTCTGAGCTAGTTTGTGAAGATGGGGGATTGGATATGCCCGAGTTTTTGGTAAGATGATAAAATTGTTTACGTTGAGTGACTTGAAAATGACCCCTCTGTTGTGCAAAATTGTGGAGCCCAAGGTACTTCCTGTACCCCTGCTTCCTCCTCCTCAGCATTATCATTATTACTGTCATTTATGGGGTATCTACTATTTGTCAAGTACTTTATAGGTACAATCTCATATAATTCACATAAGGACTCTTTAAAGTATCTTATTTTACAGATGCAACACACACACACACACACACACACACACACACAAAGAGGTGACTTTACCTCTTTCCCAGGGTCACAGAGTTGTTGGGCTCAGGGTCATGTTTTAATCCTATTCTTGTCTGCCTGATGCGAAAGCCCTTGATTTAATCACCTACCTCCATTATGCCCCATGCCCACTCCAATGGTAGCCACCAGGACTCTAATGTTTAACTTTCCAATGTCTATTTTTAAGACAATTTATTTTCAGTTAAAAGTTTTAATTAAATACAAGGTTTCATTAAGGTTTACTCTTAAAATGTACAATTAGCAATTAGTGATGGAATCTTCACTTTAATTCCTTAAAGATATTATCAATATGTGTTCTTAGCATTGTATATTCTCAGTGTGACAGTGGCATTAAAGAGCATTTAACTGATGCCTGAATTTCCTCTATAGCGTCTTTGCTACCAAGTCTCACCTCTGTTTGAAAGTGTTCCCACTATCTGCCCAGGTATTCCATTCTCTCTTTGGAAGGTTGAGGCTGTGAGATTGAATCTCTGGTTACTGAGCAAATATGTTAGTATTAGACTGGGAGTCACTGGCCCAGAGAAGCCATAGTAATCACTATCCTGACATGTGATGTACTTTAGTCACTAGGATTGATACCGAGAAATTTCTTTTGTCTTGCCCTCCCTTGTTGAGATAATTACCCACTATAGAATAGGAACGTATTTTCCCAAGGGGAAAGTCTACCTTGGACTAGTAGCATTCTGAAAGACTCACCTTTATAACCACAACACATCGGTGAGTCTTTATTGATGATTAGTGATGACAGAGCTCATATTTCTTTACGCATTGTCAGGCTCAGTGTTAAGCATTTAAGGCATTCTTTTATTTAATCTCGTGAAAGGGAAATACCCCCTACGGATATGAGGAGGACTAACAGATAAGACAGAAAAAGCACTTAAAACCACGCCTGTCTGGACACCCTGTAAGCTTTGGTGAATGTAGCCCTGATTGTGATCAGTTACTTCCTCTTTTAAAGGGGAGCCTGGAGCAGGCTGGTAATGGATAATTGCCCTCAATATTAACTCACATTTTTTTACCTTATACTATTTTCAACCTGCTGTGAAACTCTATCCAGACCCTAAGTTGACCCTGTCTGACTCTCATGGCAATTTCAGGATGAAGTATTTTACCTTTCACTGCTGATTAAGTCTCTTTGGGGCCAGGGCTGATCTGAGGTCTGAGCCAATGAAAGAGAATCCACTGGCAATAATAAAGAGTGAGCCTGGCTGGTCATGATCAGAGACGTGACCTTAACGTGTTGACACAACAGCTGGATGAGAATGAGCGAGTTGCAACAGCTCCTGCAAGCTTTGCGGACTAATGTACAGGCAATGACGTTCATTTTAGTAATAAGGTCCAGACAATATGTTGCAGGGAAACCTGGGGGCCAGCCCACAACACTTAACATTCTTAACTTGTTTACCCAGAAACAAGAGGAAGGAGAAATCATGAATAATAAAACACATTTCATTAACAAGCTTAATCTTGGGTGCAACTTCCTTTATTGAATCCCAGAATTTCTACTTACCACAGGTTTTAATTTATAATAATGAATCATCCATCAATCTTTCCTCAAGCATGGGAAACTGGAAGAGGCAGGTCTCTGTTTTCTTTTAACATGGTAAGAAGAAATATCTGGGGGTAATATGTAATCTTTTAAATTAATTAATTGTAGTGAGCAATATCAGGAATGACATATAAGAAATAAAGAGGTGCATTACTTACTTATATTCCAATCAATGGTGTATTTGTAAAAATGCTTTGAATTAGCAAAATTTTGAATGGTAAAGAGATTAAAACTTACCTAACAGAAAACCTTTCATAATGGTTTAGCAATTCCCAGATTATCTAGGTCAGTCTGCATGGCCTCATATCATAGTTAATTAGTGATATCTTATGCAGAATTTGTCAGAAAACAGGAGAAAATCAGATGCAGAAGTAGAGATTTGTGAAAATTGGGAATGACAGGGAAAGGAAAACTTGATTTTTCACTATGCATATTAAGCGTTTAATTTAAAAAACGAACCTTACTTTTTAAAAATCAAAGCAATGCATGTGCAAATTTTTAAAACTCAAATATGATAACAAAACTTAACAACATCTTCTCTTCCCCTCAATCTCAAGGTTATTCCCACTTTCCAAAAAAATCCATGGATGCCCAAGTCCCTTATACAAAATGGTGTAGAACAATACATACAGCATCCGTGGATTCTTACCTGTGGGTCAAAAATACTGTTTTCGGTCTGCGGTTGGTTCAATCCACAGCTATGAAACCAGGGGATATGAAGGGCCGACTCGGTATTTATTGGGAAAGAAAATCCACATGTAAGTGGACTCATGCAGTTCAAATTCACGTTGTTCAAGAGTCAAATGTACTTGTAAGTTTCGAGAACCACAACTTTGATTTCACTACAGCTTTTTAAAAAGCAATTATGGATTATGTAGGCACCATAAAGAATTCCAAGTATTACATTTCTGCTCTATAAGTATCTTAATTTGGTTTACCAAATTATGACATTATTGCAAAAGCAAAGATTTTTATCTTGAATGTAGAATATTTTAACTGTTTTTAAAATGGTATTCTTAACATCTGGCATTTCACTTTTAATAAAATTTCAAAAGCTTTATTTTAATTCTATGAATTAAAATTTTAAAACTAAACCATTATTATAATTAACTTATCTTTTGAAACACCCAATGCCATTGATATTAAACTGGCATAACTTAACTCTGGGAAGCTCATATTCTGCTAATAAAGTCAGCACATAACAAGCCATTGCTTCAAATTTTTTAATAAATGTGTACAAATGGGCAAAATTAACTTAAGAGAACTCGTTTGAACTAAGTGAAAAGTCATGCATCATGGAATGATAGTAAATGAATTTTCTTTAGTTGAACATGTTAAATTATCAGCCTCAAGCACAATTTAATTAGTAACTTTTGAAATAGATACTGATGCTTGTTCATCAGATTTGTGTCTTCTGTCATGTGATTAATGATATTAGTATGGCCCTCATGATGAAAAAGGTGAAAGTTTGGATTAGTATTCAGCAAATATTCATTTTCCTTTCTCCCATCCCCCCACTGATGTCAGATTAATACATTCCATGCTTTTCAGACAACGGAATGTTGGCAAACCTGACATGAATCAAATTCTTAGATTTTGTTATGTGGTCTTACTTGTTCTTATGCTCTGGTGATCCTTGAAATGAACATGACCTTGGTATCTGTGGTCCCATCAGCCTTGGCCACAGACAAACACACCTGGAGCACACCTGAATCAAACCTGCAGACTAGAATCAAAGCCAGCCAACCTGCATCTGAAGCAGTCATCCAGCTGAGTCTTGCCTAGATCAACCAAACCACAATCAATGCAGACTCTTGAGCATGAATGTAAACACTTGTTGTTGAATCCATTAAGTTTTGGAATGGTTTGTACACATTATGGTGACAATTGCTAATACAGATGGGAAATGTTGACAAACATTTTGTGGCAGTTTTACATTCATCCCCTCAACTTTTTTGAAAAATGGAAATTGAGCACATCATTTTACATTAAATATAAGTGTTTACTTATTTTAATTGAATAGGGTTAAAAGAGCTTTGTTACAAAATTTAAAAAGCATTACCAAATAATAAGATAAAACACACTGTAGCAAACCTATAAAGGCAACGCTTTACATGCTCTTTGCATAAGCTCAGCCTCTTTTTCCCGGTCATATTTTGCCTACATTTAACCTCTATTTCCCACATTCCCTGTGTCCTACCAACTGTGAGCCTGATAGCTTCATGCATCTTGCAGAGACATGGCACAACCAGGTGGCACACCAAGTGTGGCAGAGCAATGGTGTCAAATACTGCCTCTGACCACAAGAACTTAGTGTCAGAGTGTGTTTTTATTTGTTTTATTAGCAACAAATGTTGTACTTTAAAGGGAGAAATTACTTAACACTGCATCAAGAAAGGGTGAGGAACTTCTGGGCATATAGCTGAAGGAAATGAAATCACTACCTCAAAGAAATATCTGCACCCCAATGCTTTTTGCAGCATTATTCATGATAGTCAACACATGGAAACAATCTAAGTGCAAACTGACAGATGAATGGATAAAGAAATGTGATACACACACACACACACACACACACACACACACACACACACACAAATAATATTCAGCCATAAAAGAGTAAATCCAGCCATTTGTGATAACATGGATGTACCTCAAATGTGTTATGCTGGGTGAAATAAGTTAGACAGAGAAAAGACAAATGCTGGATGATCTTACTTATATGTGGAATCTAAAAAAAGCTGAATTCATGAAACAGAAAGTAGAGTAGATGGTGTTTGCCAGGGTCTAGGGTAGGGGGGAAATGGAGAGATGTTGGTCAAAGTTTACAAATTTCCAGTTATAAGATGAATAAGTTCTGGGGAGCTGATATGCAGCATGGTGACTACAGTTAACAATACTGTATTATATACTCAAAAATTGGTAAACAGTACATCTTAAATGTTCTCACCACACACAAAAATTATCTATGGAAAATGATGGATATGTTAACTAACCTTATTGTGGTAATCATTTTGCAATATATACGTGTATCAAATCATCACATTTCACACCTTAAACTTACACAGTGTTATATATCAATTGTATCTCAATAAACCTGGAGTTTAAAAAGAAAGAGCGAAGAAGAGAAAGATGGATAATTGCTGATTGTCTTTCAGGTTTAACAATGTGTTCAAGTGAGTATCCTGTTCATTATGCATTGATCTCATACACTGTAAATGGAACTTTTAGCAGAAGCTGGAAATACAAAGTGGAGACCTATAAAACCATTATGGATTATTTTAATGCCTCAGTAAATAATTTGTTAAGAAATGCCAATTTCAGACAAATGGTAAAGCAAATGGGATGCAGCACAAGTGTAAACTGATGCTATTCCAAGTAAACCGGATTGTATGGTCATCCAATTTACATGTGTGGGGACAGAGCCCCAGAAAGTAGTTTACAGGCTCTCGGCCTCATGTGGAAGGGTGCTGGCTCGGGTGGTGGATGGCCGTCGGCTGTGGCTGATTGGCCGTCGGCTGTGGCCGGTTAGCCGATTGGCCGCCGGTATAACTGCTGCAGCTACGGAGGAGAGCTGAGGACTGCGGAGGATTGCCGAGGAGCCGAGCAGAGCCGAGGAGAGTGGAAGAGAGGAGAGGAACAGGGTCGAGAGAGTGGAGGAGAGTCGTCGGTCGGTTGGCAAAAAGGCTGACGGCAGATCTTGCATCCCGTGGGCCCAGCCTCCAATGAGACCATAGTGGTATGACTCCCCTACCTATGGCTCCATGGGTGTCCCTTTTTGGCCTCACCATATCCTGCGTTCTTGTGTGGGGAGCGGGAGCAGAGACCCCGCAGGCCGCCCCACCCGAAAAATGGCGCAGCGAGCAGGGTCTCCCGTACGACAACATGTGACCCATTTTTTTCCTCTGGACACTTTTAGATCTTTGGCTTTGGTGGTCTGGATTGTCGTGATGATATATTTTAGTGTGTGTCATTTTGTTTTGTTTTGTTTTTCTATCTGGAACCTCACGACTTTAATTTTCTTATATTATTTCTTTCATAATTTCCTTCCCTCTGTTCTCTCTTTCTAGAATTCATATTAGTCATGAACCCAGCGACACATTTCTGGATTGATCCTCAGATTTTCTTTTCTTTTATCACCAATTATTTTCATATTCATATATTGTTTATTTACTTTCTGGAAGATTTTCCCAATATTGTTCTCCAAACTTTTAATTGGATGTTTTAGTTCAGTGAGCATATTTTAAATTTCCAATATTCGTTTCTGTTCTGCTTGTTTCATTTTAATAAGAATTCTATCTCTCTGAGGACTTTAACTGTAAGTAACATTTTGATTTTTTTTTTCTACTTTTTGCACTATTTCTACACCCTATGATTTCCTTTTTCTTTGTTTGGTTATTTCCTCATTTTCCTCCCCCTCAAACTTTGGAGGTATTTGTTACCTCTCTGAATCTGTGAGGCACCGTAGAACTAGCTACCTGGATATACTCTGTGTGTGATAGAGGATTTTAACTTGTTAAGTTTACAGTAGCTGAATCTCTCTTTTCTTTGTTTCTTCCTATATTTCTCCTTCTTTCCTTCTTCCTTCCCTCTAGTCTTTGTTTCCTTATTTTATTTTTTTATTATACTAATAGTCAAATATATTCTCCCTGTAAGATGCAAACAGCTGTCCATACTTCTTTGACCATGCAAATTTGAACCTAAAACTTATACTTCACATCCTATTTAGTTTCCATGAATTGATGAAACTTTAGAAAGTAAGAATTTCATACAGCTTAAAATATATATCATTTGGCATAGACAGAGAATGAAGTGTTCTGCTTAATAAATACTACGGTTAATAGATAATCAAATATAAATCATACAAGGAGTACCAATTTCCAAATGTTTAGACAAAAATACAACACATTCAACAGTATTTTATACAGAAAATAATTTAATATTTTCTTGGTGATCCAAGAGCTACTTTAAAATCATGGAGGCCCTCTGTATTTTCATACTGGATATTAGTATATTATGGGTATGTCAATATGACAGCAATAGTCAATAGTGTATTCTAATGAATTCTAATAAATAATAGTATTTCCCATAGTAAAATTGTTAGAATCTCATGCATTTTGGTGACTTCTATCACCTACATCAGGGTCAGCAAATGTGTTCTATAAAGGGCTAGATAGTAATTAATTTTGGCTTTGTGGGCATAACAGTTTGTTGAAACTATGCAACTCTGCATTTATACTGTAAAGCAGCTGTTGATAATATGTAAACAAATAAGAGTAGCTTGTTGTGGGGACAGAGCCCCAGAGAACAGTTTCCAGGCTCTTGGCCTCACGTGGAAAGGTGTTCACTCGGGTAGTAAATGACCATCAGCTGTGGCTAGTTGGCCATCAGCTTTAACCATTGAGCCATTGGCCACTAATATAACTGCCATGGCTACGTTGGGGAGTCAAGGAGAGTGGAGGAGAGTCGAGGAGAGTCGGTAGGTTGGCAGCAAAGCAGACAGCAGGTCGCACGTCGTGTGAACCCAGCCTCCAGTGAGACCATAGTGGTATGACTTCCCTACCTATGGCTCCGTGGGTGTTCCTTTTTGGCCATATCCTGCGTTCTTATGTGGGGAGCGGGAGCAGAGACCCCGCAGGCCACTCTGCACAACACTTGTGTTCTTGTGCAGGGAGCGGGAGCAGAGACCCCACCTGATACCCCGCACGACACTTGTGTTCCAATAAAACTTTATTTACAAAACAAGTGGAAGGCCTGATTTGGCCTGAGGGCTATAGTTTACTGATACTTGATCTATATGTAGATAATTTCCACCCAAATTTCTACTGCATTTTTAAACATTTCTCTTTAATTGTAACATTTCTCTTTAATTCTAATTATATTTCTAACACTAACACCTTAAACCAAAAAGATCTAAAATAAAATTCAGAATGTTTCTCTAAACAAGAGAACTCTACTACCAAATCTATTTCTCTTATAAGTTCTCTTTCCATTCTTTGTTCTCCAAAATGCATTCCTCTTCCTCACTCTCCAAGTCTTCCAATCAATTCTTAGTTCTCTTGTTTCTGCTTTCATGATGTATTTCACATATTTCCTTCTATTACTACATTGCCTTTGTCACTGTATTTCATTAGCCTGTCTGGACTCTCACTCTGATCTTACACGTTTATGTGGCATCTCTGCTTCTGTGATGTACCCTTTCTAGTTCTGTGTGTCCACAGCTGTCGGTTTAATCTGCCTACAGCACAGGGCTGATCACACCACTTCGTAGCTTAGGAGTCATCATCTGCTCCTTATTGACCCAAAACAATACCCAAAATAAAAAATTGTCATGATTTGGACCCAGTCAATTTTATCAAATATCATTTGTAAAACAAACTCACTTCACTGCCTTATGGTCTCAACTCCAGTTGAAATAGACAACTTGCTTTCTCTTTCATGCAAACCCTGGGCTTTCCATTTCTTCCCATCCTGTACATTTGCTTGTGCTATTTGTTTATTTGTCTAGAATTGCAGTGGCCAATGTGGTAGACATTAGCCATACAGTTATTGAATTTGTCGCATCTCAAATGCCCAATAGCCATATGTGGACAATATCTACCATGCTACACGGGGGGAGGGATAGAACATTTTCATCATTGCTTGAAGTTCAATAGCACTGGCCTAAAATGTCCCGCTCACATTGCCTTACATTTAATCCTATATGATCTTTATTGCCTACCTCCAATAATACCTCTCCGATTGGCCCCCTCTTTTTTGCAATAGCATTTTATTTGTGTTGGTGTTATGGCACCACTTTCCATCTTGGGACAGAGTGACTTAAAAATATGTTATGCTCTAGACTGTTTATTTCCATTTTTTCATTCTTTTGTTTCCTTCTGGACAACTAATCCAATGCCATGTGCATAGTAAATATTCAGAAAGGATTTGTTGACAATCTTATTAAAACATACTCTAAAGCTTTGTAAATATGGAAATATCCCATAACAAAGAATGATAACTCTGTTTCATAAAATTACCAGTTAGAATTAGCATAAAATTTGGGACAGAGAAACTGTATTTGTAGAAATTATATCATATTTTAGAAAACCTAATGATAAATCAACATGATTTCCATAAATTGTGATTGATTTTCATCAGCTTGGTGAGGCAGCATAATGTAATAAAAAGAAGATGAATGTGAGTACCAGATTGCCCTATATTAGAATCCTGTTTCCATCAATTACTGACTCTGCTTAGCTAAGTTACTTAATTTCTCAGAGTTCATAGAGAGCTACCTGTATTAGTTAAAACTCTTTGAAAGCAAATGAAATAGAAATCAAACTAGCTTTTTAAGGAAAAGATATTAATGGACTCACATAACTGAAAAAAGTCCAATATCTTCAACATGACTGGATCTGTGTTCTGAAAAAATGTTATAGCTCCATTTTCAGGCAAGTTCCTGCTGCATAGTAGTAAGACAGCTGGTAGCAGCTTAAAGGCACAGAGCTCTCTACAATTCATGATCCAAGAGGAAGAAAAGATCTTTCCCTTTAGCTCCAGAAATGTACAAGGGTCTTTCAATGATTAGGACGTAATCAAATCTATTGTGGCTAGGAGATGGAGAGTCAGATAGGCCAAGCCTGTGTCAAATGACCACACAATGCTTGTTGCAAGGGCTAGAGTCAGGCTCATTTATCTATTTGAATGGTGCAGGATCACTATAGAGTGGAGGCTGGTTCTTCAGAGAAAGGAACACTAGACAAACAAAACTAGTTACGTCTTCTAATTTAGGGAGTCACATTGCACAACTCTGTGCAATGAGTAAGCACTCTCTTCCTCTTATTCTATGTAAATGGTTCCTGCTGGAGTAGGGCAACATATAGGCCATCTCTTCCTTATAGGTTTGTAGTGATGGTTAAATGGTATAATACAGATAAAATGACCAGCAATTCATTGATACTCAAAAACATTTTCTTCTCTTTTTATTCTTTTGAACCTTTCTTTTTCCCTGCTTAAACTGAGAGGGGCATATTATCCTATAGTGATTCAGTAGTGATTAAACTCTGTATTAGAACACTCCATATTTACTAGCACTTGCTCTGAAGTAACAGAGAAGAAATTATGATCTCCTCCAATATTTCTATCTCAAAGAGCATTCTGCAGTCAATGCAGAGGGTCATGACTCTAATAAGATTAAATAATTTACAGATGGTCCTTTATTTTATTATGAGTGTCTCCAGAAATACCGCATTAACTCAAAGTTGGTTATAAATATGTTATAATTCAAATGTTATCAATGAACAAACCGAAAACAAACTCATAGATACAGAGAACAAACTGATGGTTGCCAGGTGGGAGGAGGGATGGGGAGCTGGGTGAAAAAGGTGAAGGAATTAAGAAGGACAAACTGGTAGTTATAAAATAGTCATGGGATGTAAAATACAGCATGGAGAATATAGTCATTAATATTGTAATTACTATGTATGGTGTCAGGGGGTATTTATGGGAGGATCACTTCCTAAGTTATATAAATGTCTAACCACTATGCTGTACATCTGAAACTAACATAATATTGAAGTCAACTATAATTAAAAAATTAAAAAAAAAAATTTTAATGCATTGTAGGTAGAACTCTGGTCTCCATTCACCTTTACTTCAACCAGAGAAGTGTCTGATTTGTCAGTTTAAGATTCAACAGATTAACACTTATCAATTTAACAGTTTAACATTAAAATTGCCCAGTTTTTGCTAATGCAAAAGCTTCCCATTATAACATAAAGAAATAAGTCACACAGAGAAATGTTTCTCCCACATAAACAAGACCAGAAGTAGGCCGTTCAGAGGTTGGTGTAGTGGCTCCATGACGCCCAAGTTCCCACATCTTTAGAGTGTGACCCCCAACTTCATGTTTTCAAGGAGGCTTCCAGAACTTCAGCCATCATGTCCACAATTCAGGCTGGAGGGAAAGGAAAAAAACAAAAAGGTACGTGGCAGATGATTTATTCCTCTTCGAAGAGCTTTCTTGGACACCTCATACTCATATTTTATTGTCTTTTGGCTAGATCTGTATCGTGTAAACAACTTTAGGTAAAAGGAAAGTAGGAAAATTTAGTTTTTATTGTTTTAAGTTGGGAATGTTACTACCCCACATGAAAATTAGGGTTTTGTTTATAAGAAAGAAGGGGAGAGTGGATGTTGGGTTGGTAAAGAGCATGCTCTGTCACATACAAATAAACATTATCTCTAAGATTTTGTTTGAATGAAAGGTTTCTACTAGATTTATTGGGGTGATAGATGGGAGGGGTTTAAGGGACAGGGTGAAAAATATGGGGGGATTAAGAAGTACAAATTGGTAGTCACAAAATAGTCATGGGTATGTAATGTAAAGCATAGGGAATATAGTCAATAATAAGGTTAATAGCTGTGTAAAGTGCCAGGTGGGTACTAGGCTAATGAGGGGACCACTTCTTAAGTTATACAAATGTCTAACCACTATGCTGTACATCTGAAATTAATACAATGTTGTATATGAGCTATATTTTTTAATAAAAATCTTAAATAAAGTTTCAATCCTTAAAACAAAAATCTGAAAACCATTGATATAATCAGACTCTAAGAAGAGAACAGCCACTTGTGTTTAATTCAATGGAATGATGCCCAAAGAAAACAGGGGGGTTGTGACATTCACACCTTAGGCTCAAAAGTGTTAAACCCAACTCTATTCATTATAGACATTTTGAATATTAGGTAATACTGAGGGACACTTTTCACTGCTTCCTTAAGAGGCCTTTGAAAATTGAATTTGTAGCCTTCTACATGTGTTCTCATTTGGCATTTCCTTCTTATGGTGTCCCTGTACCCATTTGGACCAAGAGGGTGGTTGAATATGTAGCCAAATAGTAAATGGGTGTGTAATTCCCCATCTTGGAATGGCCATTCCAAGCCACTGCCCTCTGGGGACTCCTTGACTGGGCACATGCTCTGTCCTTTCTATAACCATGGCATAGTGTTTATGTCAGCAAGGCAAATGGCTCACGAATGTGGTGAGGAACCAGAGTGAACATTTGGAAAACACCCACGTATTTAAATGGACAAAAATGGGTTTTCTGCTCAAGCTGCCAAGCTAGTTTGCCCGTAACATTGGATGTTTAGAAGAGGGGAGGGAGTCCTTTTTACAAGTACTTATTCAGATTTAAAAAACTACATTGTGTTTGGATTTCAGCAGTCTCTCAAGTGAAGGGTTTATTACATCGTCTCCTTTCTTCACTGCCTGTTTGAAATCTACATTGTCTTCTAGAGCCAACGTTATTCTCATCTTCTTCAAAGAGTTTAGCAGATTATTGAAGTCTTCAGAAGTCTCTCCTTCTTCTAAATTGTGGCTCCATTCATTGACCACACAGATCATCTGTTTGGCATTCATCACACATTGCTTTGTTGTATTAGTTATCTTTTTTCTGTTTGTCTCCTAATTTGCCTAACTGAATTTAAGGCCTCTAAGGTCTAGGGGACCATATAATTTCTTATCCAAATTGGGACACTTTTGAGAGCGAAAATAAATGCTTTTAATATGTAATTACATCAGGACACCTGGTACAAACCCGAACTGTCAAAGCAAATTATGACATTTGGCTACTCTATTAAGGTCAAAGGTCATTAATACTGCTTCTCTTTCTTATCACCCATGGGGCCTAGTGTAATTCACATGCAAATGAACATTAAACTCTTAAAAGTCAATACCTTAGCAAGGCAGCAAACAATTTCTCCTACAATGGCTGTGAAGTAAGTGGAAGATGGGGACAGGTCCGTAGCTGTGGGAGATTTAATAGTTCAATATAGGAAGTAACAAAGTGGAAGACTTTAAATACCGTATTTTGCCATGTATAATGTGTAGCCACGTTTTTGGCCCAAACTTTCAGGGAAAAACTCTTTCATTTCAATTTTTTAATTCAAATTTTTATTTGTTAACATTTAAGTACTTGTTTTTTTGTATTATGAAGGAATTTGAGCATTTGTTTCTTAACATATTATGGTACAAGAAATTTTATGTAACAAATAATTACAAAACACAAGCACACATACAAGGTACAAGAAATTGTATGTACCGGTAACAAATTTACGATATTTACACATCATAGAAGGCCAAGAAGTCTTCCATGTTGCAAGTTCATCATAAGTTCAACAAAATCGATCATTGTATTCCAAGGTATTATTTTGCATACGGATATCGTTATTGATTTCAAGAGTTACACTTTGAACTCATAAGCATACATAAAAGAATTAAATACATTTATATAGATACATGCATAATATATAATGTACATCCTTATTTTTCCCTCACAAATTTAGGCAAAAAAGTGAGCACTATACACAGCAAAATATGTTAATCAGATAAAGACTGTTCACAGCAGAAACCAGCCCAGAATTTATATTTTTGCCACCAAAAGCCATGGGGTTCAAATAGGCACTTTTACTATAAAAACAGAAGGGACTAACTACAGAATAAAGAGGAAAAGTATGTTTAGTGGGCATTTTTGTAGACTGTGTTCTTGTTTCAGAAGTATCACACTTCCTAGTCACCACCAGACCATTAGGTCTGCACCAGTCTGAACAGGAGGCAACAGGAACAGGATTAATTAGAAATATAAACCCACAGCCAAGACATCAGGAATTGTCTGCAGTTAGTTTCCAATTGTCCAATGTGGCTCAGCTGAGGACAAGAACAAAATAGATCTTCCTCAATGGATAATGACACCGGAACTATGGATTATCTCCACTGGTGTAGATTTTGCATCTATCACAACACTTGATAACTCATCATGGCTGTTGAAAACAACATAAAGTGATATTTTCCTTCTTAGTTAACCCCAAATAAAAACATATTTCTAAACTCCCAAAACATTTGCTTCATATCATTTTAAAACAACACTTGGAACATTGTGCTTCATTTTAGATATGTATAGGCATACTTTCCTTATATCCCTCTTTCTGGCCTCCATTAGATTGTAATCTCCTGGAGGATGGAGTCAGAGTTTTTCTTGATTTCGTATCTACTCTAACTAGGTTGACCATATAACTTTTGAGAGTGAAGGGGTCAGTGGCTCTAAGCAGACAGGATTAAGACAACTGACTTAAATCAAGACTGTTCTTGGCAAAACAGGATGTCTGCTCCCCGTCTCTCTCACTTAAAACCTACACAGTCTTCTGGCATTTTAGAGATTATGTAAATATTGGTTGATGTGAATTTAGGTTGCTTTCTACTGAGAGTATTTTGAGCTACCTTAAAGCCCCAATGTCATTGCTTTGTCTACAACAACTGGTTGTCCTTAGTGACCTATTGTAAGATAAATTCCAGGTCAAATCCAGAGCTAAACTTCTAGCCTTAACAAAAAAGAAACCCAAGGCTACCAATAAATGCCATACTGTTTCCGCAATTCCTAAAATTCAAATAGTCCTCTATTGATATCTGACACACATGAGGTTCCTTTTAGAGAACCCCAGACTTAGAATTCTGACTTATGTACATGTAACATTAAGAGGGTAAGGGGGGAGGGGTGTGGTAGATGAGGGTAAAGGGGATCAAATATATGGTGATGGAAAGAGAACTGACTCTGGGTGGTGAACACACAATGTGATATATAAATGATGTATTACAGAATTGTACACCTGAAATCTAGTAACTTTACTAACAATTGTCACTCCAATAAACTTTAATTAAAAAAAAGAAACAGGTAGTAATAATTTTAGAAATAAACTATTCACTGATTTAAAAAAGAGAGAGAGAAAACTACGCAACACTGGTATTATGGTATCAGCAATCAGATTGAAAACATGGTTCATTTTAAAAATGCAATATGGGGAAAGACCAGGATTTGGAGACAGAACAGCTATGCTTAATCCTACATTTGTTACTTGTCTTCAAATAATATCTCATCTGAAAATCAGGGACAATAATAGTACCTGTATCTGCACAACCTATGGGGTAATTAAATGAGATAGTGTATGTGGAAGTGTTATAAACTCCGAAACTGTAGGAACACACATTCTCCTTTTCATTGCTTGTTTGAATCAATGCTTTCAGTTCTCTCTCCCTCAAGTAGCCTAAGGCTGGGTCACCAGAACACAAATGTACAGTTACAAGGTTTAAAAAAAAAAAAAAATCAGACAAACAACTGGTTGTTACATGATCCCTGACAACAGTTGGATGGACTTTTTCCCAAAATTAAATGAAGTGTTTTGGCAGCCTGTAAATGTAGCCTAAAGTATAGCAAGAGAATTATTTTTCTTAGGGAGGGCACAATTTTAACAGAAGTTCAACTTACATATTTTCAGATCTATACTTTAAATGTCTCTGTTAAGTGCAAAATGAATATAATTAGTTATGAGATATCTTGCCCTTGGCTATAGTATGTGTTAAGCTGCAGCATAATATCATTCTCAACCTATTCATACTCTGTGGTATATTTTAGGACTTCCTATGCTGTAGTTTCTTAAAGCAAATACTGTATATAGTTTCAGAACCTAACAGTTGTTCGTTCAGAAGGGTTAGGAGTAGTGCCACACATCTGCGGCCTTCAAACAGTCTAGCCAGACATATAAATTCCTTTATGGACAGGATCTACATCTTTTCATGTAACATGTAAATGAAACCTGGCACAATAAAGTAAATGTGTGTAGAATAAATAACAGAAGAGACAAATCTCTGATGAAATACTCCTTGATGTAGTTCACAGAAAAATGACCTTTTTCAGGCATTTTAGAGCCCCAACCTACCTCAAACTGCCCTCTTCCCCCCATTTATCCTCCAGAAATGATCACTGTGGTATAATTGTGATTATGAATGGCTATAGTGCAGTTGTAAATGAGCATGCTCTCCTAATTGTGTGATCATTGTCCCAATGTATATGGAGTTCTGAAGGGTCACTAGAGAAAGGCTGAGCATATGGCCCTGATCCTGTGTCAACAGGGAGCTGTTTCTTAATAATCACATTATCAAGTACGTTCATACATTGGGAACTCAAAAATGCAGGGCTTCCTCTTATGTGGTTTTCCTGCGTTCCTCTGTAGCCTAGAAGAGTTAACTTGAAGGAAAGGGAGGAGTACAGTACATACAATTTCTTCTGTTTGTGAAGTCTAATGCAGGAAGTGATGTTATGTCTTTTTCCACAATACAGTTAGACTTTCACAGCCCAGAGACAAGATCTATAACGTGATCATTATTTAGAGACAAGACTAACGCCGTTAGTCTTGGAGGTGCCTGAAGGTAGAGATGGGCTTACCTGTTTTCCATCTAATACTACATTCCTCCAAAGCACATCTTGGACACGAGGAGTGCTCCATGAATGTTGAACAGTTAACTAGTTTTCAAAAGGTTAAGAAAAATATGACATATTTTACACTTGCAGCTTCTTAACCAGTAAACTAGTAGTTTAAAAAAAGAGTGTTTCAGTTAATTATACTTCTTTATTGAGTAAAAATCTAATGAGAAGTAATACACCCAGGGAGGGAGTGTAAAAAGTATGAGCAAGGTACAACTCCCACTTGCAAGAAACTACAGCTACATGGCTAACTGGAAACTCAAACAAAGGGACATATCAGTTGACAATATTTATACAAATATATTGCATTTATTATTGCTGTACATTATACAAACATGTTTTGCCATAATTGTGAAGAACCCATTCAATATTACAGCTCTAAAATGAACCTGTTTGATCTTGTATACATGTGACAACAATTGACTTCCAATAATTAATTGACTTCTCATGTTATCCACACCTAAATAGACCCAGAAAAACTATTCAATTTCAGTTGTTTCCATTCATCAGATTGGTAGGTGACTGAATTGTTTGTTTTTCAGTTTTAGGGTGGTGGTTTGTGGATGTAGCCTATAAAAGCCCAACTATATCTTCTCCAATAGTCCAAAATGCTTATATAGATGTGTATGTTGTGTGTGTGTGTGTGTATACACAAACATGCATGAATATGTTCATATATAATTTGTACGCAGACATGCACACATATATCTGAAATTACACCATTTTGGTTCTCTCATTGTTAAACTGAGCACAGATCTGTTGGAGAAGCTTTTCACCCAGACTACAATAGGCAGCTGTCTTTAGAAGAGTGTTACTGAGTCTTTGCCATGCAGACAAGAAAAGGAATTATTTGAAAGTGTAATGACCCTGCAAGTGCTCAGATATTCATCGCACATCATGACGATTACATCTGAGAATCTGTTCCTGCTTTATTCTATTTTTGCTTAAGAAACAGCCTTATCTTTAGGAATGCATGGAAGCAAAGTGACTAGTTTATAACAGACGGTATTAAAAACTGTTGTGGGTACAATGCCGAAACGCAACAGTAAAATTGCAAACGGAGAAGGGGAATCAAACAAGGGCAGAAAAGCATACGATTCAAGAAGAAATTATGCACAGGGCAAACGGGGTATCATTTTGAGAAAGAGAGGAGAGGTGAGTTTAAATGATCAAATACTGAAAAGTAACTGTTTGGTAGAAGCTGTCTAGTAATGTTCAACAGAATGGACTCTGCCCCCAGAACTGAGTTCGAATCCTGAATCTCCCACTTACAAGGTGTAAGACTTTGAATTGGAACTTAAACTCTCTAAATCTCTTTCCATCTTCCACTTTGCATGTAGGGAGAGGTGTACATACTTAGTGAAAATGGTGATTTGTAATAATAAGCAACATTTACTGAACACTTAGTATGTGTCAAGCACTGTAGCAAGCATATTACGTACATTCATTAACGCTCATATTACTCCAATGAGGCAAGTACTATTATCATTATTCCTGTTTAACATATGAGAAAACTGAGGCTAACCTAGTTTATGTGTCTTGCCCAAAGGGATAAAGCTGAGATTTGAACCTGGCAGAACGATTCTAAAGCCTGTGGTTTAAGAATTATGCTATCATATTGCCATATAAAGTGCTTATTATAGTTTGGCACAGAGTAAGGCTTCAATATATAATAAAGAGTCAACCAAAAGGGAGCCATTAAAAATTAACCGAGGAGGAAAACTAAATTACCTGCCAGGAGGAAACTGGCTTGGCCCTTTCTTCCAATATATCCTGTGATACGATGGATGGAGATATGAGAGATGATGCCGAAATGGCTGATGGAGCCCAATTTGGATCAAATGATGAGCTTACTTCCATTCCAAATGATTCTAAGTTGTCTACCAGAATCTCAGGCTCAGTCAGCTGATGTATCCTGTCCAAAGTATATGCATCCCTACTTTCTTCCATTTCATATGTTTCCCTTTTTTTATGTGTCATATTTCAAAGTTAGAGATTCGAACCTAAAAAGTTAGTACAGCTTGATGTGAACTTTTACCTTCACATCTGATTCATCATTGTTCGGATCTCGTCAGCAGACTGCGAATGTGAATCCCTAGTTAGACTGACCTTGAATCCAGTACAAAGAGTAGGTTCTGTTAGAGCATCAGACACCCTGAAAATGTCCCAGGGGAGGAAGAAGAGAGGAAGGGTAGACAAGGGAAGCTGGATGCTTTGCTCAAACACCATGGCCCCCTCTGCCAAGATGAAAGATGGCTATGGCTTAAGATTTTGCCCTGTCTCTCAGAAATATTCGTATTATATGAATCAAAGAATGGACTACGCCTGCCTCCCTGTCATCCTTCTCCCCTTCTCTGCCGCGAGCACGGCTGTGCACACTCCATACAATAGCCCTTGTTGACCTCAGGGTTCACAGCAAACCTGTCACCCCAAGTAACTGTCACATTCTCATGTGCTCAGTCACAGGAGGAATTTCAGTTTCTCGCTTCTCTACCATTGGAGATGAGGTTGAGGTCATGGGACTGAAAGGATCCTGTCTTGTCTACCAACAAAAGGATCTGTGCAGCTGCTGTGCCCGTAGTAGACAGAAGGCACGAGGCAGCTGAGGCTCTTCAGAAGGCTCTTCCCACCCACTTCCTGTGTTTGTCTTTGATTTCTTGGAGGGCAGATGTAGCTATTCCAGAGTCCCTCCCTGATTCAGCGGCGGGGAAAAGAAGTCTAAAGCAACCCTTTCCTTTTCTGAGTTATCTGCTACCACTTCCATCTCTCTTTCTGTTCAGAGCAGCATGTGGCTGAGTTTTGCTGAGTGCTAAATAATCGCTGACCTTAATCATAGACAGCCTCAGCGGAGAGGAATGGTTTAACCAGGAAAGCCAAGCCCCGGAAGCAAGATGGGTAGGTAATAAAATGGAACCCCAAATGACTTCCCAATAAAGAACAGAAAAAAATATCACCAAGATTCAATTCATCCTCCAAGTTGTCGCCCTCTGTGCACTGACCCCATCTACTGTGCCAGTTCATTCTTCCTTTACTTTTCCCTTGAAACTTTATGCTTTAGCAACAATGCTGATTGGACCTCCACTATACAGGGCTATTTCATGCTTCCAAACTTTTGTGGCATCTTCCCTCTGCGTGGAATGCCTTCTCACTGTGTCTTCCTGGAAATATCTTATTTGACTTTTTAAACCTGGCACAGACATCGCTTCATCTATCCGCAACGATTTTATTTAATTGGTCTGGGCTGTGGCCTGAACAGTGGGAATTTGAAGTGCCACTCAGGTGATGCTAATGTGCACCAGAGTTTGAGTCACTGCTCTAGGCCAGTGGTTTTCAAACGTGAGCGAGCATCAGAATTAGCTGCAGGGTTTGTCAAAGCACAGGGGGCAAACAGATCACAAGGTTTGCCCCCTAAGTTTAGAATTCAGTACTTCTGGGGTCTGATAATTTGCATTTCTAATAAGTTCCCAGATGATGCTGATTCTTCTGGTTCTGGGACCACGTTTTGAGAATCAATGCTCTATTCAAACTCTCTAACCTGCACATTGCACTTATATTACATAAATTGCACTTACATTGCCATTATCACACTGTATTGTTATCAATGTACTTACATGCCTATTTTTGTCATTAGAAAGTAAGGGCAATAGCTTTTCTTTTTTATCTCACTGCCTAGCACTGCACCTGGTATATAGTAGGTAATAAATGGCTATTGAGTGAGTAAATAGTCAATGTCTAGTATCACAGAGAAAGACAGTCGTGTGCCAGATTTATGTCAATCTCTTTGGCGTATTGGCTCTAACAAGTATCTCGTGCATCTGCATTTAAATCCAGAAGGCAGTTTTCTTAGAGTCTATGAATTACATCTTGGATTTTGGTGATAGGATTGGGTTGGCAAAATACCCCTCAATACACTGGGATAAAAAGCCTTATGCAAAAGCAGATTATATTACATTACATCAACAACACCTCTTTTAAAACTGACATTTAATGAGTATCTCTATCAATAAAGGCCTTTTAAGAGCTCTCCATAAAATGTTGCGAAAAATGAGAACATTTAAAATACAAGCAAACAATGGGCACCATTCATACAGCTTCATCACATTATTTCTCTAGTATCATGGATCTCAAACAGCTCACTCACCCTCCTCCAGTGAAGTTGGCACATGTTAGCCATATTGATTGTCTGATTACAAATATAGACTGTGGCAGTGAGGAACCCATTTGTCCCTGTGGGTTATACGTAGATCTCAGACTTAATACACACTCAACTACAAAGCAATGGAACCAGATAGTAAAATGTTATTTCCAAGGAGATTAGACTCTGATACAGAACAATGATTTCATTGTTTCATATAACCTTATAAAGTCCAAAGACACGTTTAAAAAAGGCTGTCCTAATCCTTGCGAATGTCTTAAATACATGCTCTCAGAAAGAATAAATTTGCTCTCTATTTATTGATCTGTAGAACATAAAAAACACAAAGTGTGTTGGCATAGCCCATTCTGAACTCAAAACCCAGAGCTGGTGATACAGTATTTTTTGTTTGCGTGCATGTATACATCCAAGTGTGTGTGAGTGTGTGTGTGTGTGTGTGTGTGTCTTGCTTGTCGCACACATCAGCTGCCTTCTACCTTGATGATCACCTAGTTGTTCTGGAAAGGCAGTGCTGTCATTGGTGGTGCAGGAGGTAATGCCATTTGACACTTGAATAGCCTTCAGGTAACATTTTTCAACGAGTCAGTGAGAGACTCGAGATGAGAAATTTGTCCTTCTGAGTTTCTAGTCAATCTCTATTATTGGAGCTCTGTGTCCCTGGTCACCTCTAATCAGTATCTAGGATTCTAAGAATGTCCAAATACCTGTATATTGTCTTTCTGAATTAAGTATAGTATCAATAAATTCTATTTCATTCTGCTAAATTCTGCATTATGGATGCATAATGGATTGAATACAATCAAATCAGAAATAAAAAAGATTCTGTAGGATGTGCCTGCCTTATTTTAAGAAATAAATAAAAATGGACAAATTTCCCTAAAAATGTATGGGCAATGCATTTGAAAGTTCAGAGTGACTATACTTAGGATATAAAACTCCATGGTGTGAGCAGGCAGGAACAGATTCAGTGGCTGCTTTCTGTTGGTATCTGTTCTATGTCTTTGGTTGGTGGGTGGGTGAGTGGTTGGTTGGTTGGTTGGTTTTCAAATTGGCCTAACTGCGTTCATTTTTCCTGTCTCTGTCTCCCCAGTCTTGGATCAGCAGTTTTCTCTTTTTTATTTTGTTGCTCAGTAGGATCCTGTTTTATGAATATACCACAGTTAGTTTATCCATACTCCTTTGGATGGACATTTGGGTTTTTCCCAGCTTTTAGCTGTTATGAGTTAGGTTGCTATCCTTATACAAGACTTTTTGTGGTATTCTCACTTCACTTAGGTAAATACCCAAGTATAGAAATGCTTGTTAATAATACAGATGTACACTTAACTTTATAAGAAACTAACAAAGAGTTCTCTAAAGAATTTGTTTCATTTCATAGCCCCATCAGCAATATATGAGAGTTCCAGTTACTTCATGTCCTTTCCTGAATTTGGTATTGTCAGTCTTCTTTTTTTTTTTTTTTTTGGGGGGGGGGGAATGGGTACAGGACTTTATTGGGGTACAGTGTGTACTTTCAGGACTTTTTTCCAAGTCAAGTTGTTGTCCTTTCAATCTTAGCTGTGGAGGGTGCCATTCAGCTTCAAGTTATTGTTCTTTCAGTCTTAGTTGTGGAGGGCACAGATCAGCTCCGGGTCCAGTTGCCATTGCTAGTTGCAGGGGGCGCAGCCCACCATCCCTTGCAGGAGTCAAACCGGCAACCTTGTGGTTGAGAGGACACGCTCCAACCAACTGAGCCATCTAGGAGACAGCTCAGCTCAAGGTGCCATGTTCAATTTTAGTTGCAGGGGGCCCACCATCCCTTGTGGGACTCGAGGAATTGAACTGGCAACCTTGTGGTTGAGAGCCCACTGGCCCACGTGGGAATTGAACCGGCAGCTCTCGGAGTTAGGAGCATGGAGCTCTAACCACCTGAGCCACCGGGCCGGCCCAAGTCGTCTTGATTTTAGACATTTACTGGGAGTGCAATACTATATCATTGTGGATTTAATTTGCATTTTCCTGATGAGTAATGATGTTGATCACCAATACTGGCCTTTCATATAACGTCTGTGAAGTTTCTGTTCAAGGTCATCATTGCTACTTTGACCCGCCACTGATTTAGGTGCTTCCTTAAAATCACTGCTTGTCATAGCAGATCTGTATTTGCCCTTTGAGTCTGATGTCAGTTTTTCTCCTTAGAGCCACTTCCTCTACCCAGTCTTACTCTCCCTCCCTCACTATCTCCTGTCTCCACTCTGTTTTTTATTTGAAGTTCAACAAATCTTGCCCTGAAAACTGCTGCCCCAGTAACAACCTACTAATATGTACTCTAGTCCCAGCACTGGGTGCTAAATGTAGGGAATAATAAAGATAAGAACTGGGGTACGCTTGTATATATTTAACAACCAGCTCTCAGGAAAAAAAATTAATTTCTAATACTCTGAGTTGTATGCTGGTTTTCTGTCACGTAAATACCCACCATGGCCAATCGCAGGCCCCCAGTGGCACCTTGCTAAAGGTGGAACTGGAAAGAGATGCGCAGTAGCCACCATTATAGACCCTGTTTCCACCATGACATTGACTCTAACAGCCCATAAGAGCCTGTTCCAGCACCACAGTCAATCATCTCTAATGATTGACAAATTAGAGAACAGCACAAAATAACATATAGTTAAGTCCTCTTGTGTATTGAAAAACCATAGACAGTTTAGAAGTGAAGAAAATAATAAAAGCTGAAAGCAGTGATTCTCACTCTTGACTGCACATTGGAATAAACTGGGGAGGCCTAAACATTGGTTTTTGTTTTGTTGGTTGGTTGGTTTTGTTTTTTTACCTTATCAGCAGATTGGAACTAGATGATTCTAAAACATCGCCAAGCTTAAGAACCACTGGCTAAAAGAATGAAGAAGGTTTGGACAAATTTGGATAATTGGGGCAATGTGAGAAGTTGTTCAAGCAAAAGGAATGGCATAAACAGATGAATGGTGGACTCTTTGGGGAGAGTGAGGAGACTGGCTAATAGTCACATAAATAAAAGATTCTTTCATGAGAACCTGGCCACGGTGCCAAGGATTCCAGGTCTCCAAAGAAAGAGTGTCTTAGGGTCCCAGTGGAGATCCCCCATCAGACACTACCCAATGAGCAGCCTTGAGAGCTGGGGACCTGGAATGCAGCGCCACCTTCCTCAGACCCTGGCAAACCAGGTAGGAGTTCAGAATCCTGGCCTATCAGATGCAAGCAGATGTATTTTGAAGAAAAGTCAATCAGGTGTGTCTTGGCTTCTATCAGGTCACTGCTCCTCAACCTTTCACATCTGTGTGAATCACCAGAAGATCTCAGTACAATTCCGGTTCTGATTTAGGGGCCTGAGGACCTGCATTTCTAACTAGCTTCCAGGTGTTGTTGATGCTGCTGGTCCTTGGACCACACTTTGAGCAGCAAAGCTGGAGTTTACAAGGTGGCATTCACCCTAGAATTGTTGTACAAACCAAACGCCTTGCTGGACTTGACTTGGGTGCCCCCATTGGGCCAGAGATTTAGCCCTGTTTTATGGAAGAGGTCCACCACTTGGTGTGAGCCTGCTCAACCTTGAATACAAGCTCTCTTCTCCTGTTTTATGACTCCAGCTTGTTGATGACTCTGGCTAAGTTTCTTGAGACTGACCTTCTAAATCAATTTCAGCCCTGATAGAAACTCTTACCTGGATAACTAGACTTATGTCCAGAAAACCAATAGTCACCATTTATTGCACTCTCACTTATGTGCCACACATGTTATATAAATCATGTCTTATCCTAGATTAACTAAAAATACAGATGATTTATTTCCACTTCTCAGCTGAAGACGGTGAGCCTCCATGAGAGAGACAGAGTTGGCCAAAACCACAAGTGTCAGGGCCAGGACACAATCCAGGTTTGTTCATCTCCCAGACTCCCATTCTTTTCACTCTAGTTCACCTGGTTGCTGCCCACCCAGGCCCAGCTGCTGACCCAGCCCCTAAACCTCAGCCCAAGACTGGATTTCTATTCTAGGGACCTCTAATTTAAAATGTGCACTTCCCAGTCATAAAGAGCAAATGAGGGGACTGTCGAAGGCACAATGCATTTATTTACTGGGTTGAAATAATTCTGGGCAGTCTTTTCCAAACCACCCTCTCAATTGAATTTCCTGAATATTTACTGAGCACAAAGCGTGGGTTAGGCAGCGCTAGGTATCTGCTGATAGGAAGAAGAAAAGGAGGAGAAGACTAAACACACATACAAGTCCAGTTGTGCAGAATGTACCATAAACATACACTAGGAGTGTAAGAGCATGAGGCAAATTGGAAAAGGGGTTAATTCTATGAGGAGGGCAGAGGGATGCTGTTCTAGACGTTTATTGTCTATGGGGATAAAATATAAGGAGTTATATAATCTCTGCCTTTTCATCAATACGGAATAATAGTTACTAATTATACTGAATGTATATTGAACATTTACTATGTGCCAGGAACTGTCAATCACTTTACCTGTGTTACCTTATTCCATCCTCACCGTGACTGTAGGAGGGAGGTGCTATTATTAGCCCCACCTCACAGGTGAGAAATCAGTGAACTGGGAATGTTAAGGTAACTTTCTCAAATCCCACAGCTAGTAATTGGCATGTCTAGAATTAAAACTCAAGCTTCAGTTTCACAGGGTTTTGCTGTGGACTGAGTGAGGTAATATAGATAAAGTGCCCAAAGTGTGATATGCACTGGCTATACCATAGCTCTCCCTATCACTCATAAAACTCACCCATGGAAGATGCTATACATGTGGTTGTTAAAAGACTAGCTCCATTTTGTAGATGAAAATGCTGAGACTCAGAGAGATATAATAGCTTGCCCAAGAAGACAATTTTCCAGCTCTAAATCCTGTGCTCCGTACAGTATTTTTCTATGCAAACTTTGAGTTCATAGTTATATTTCCATGCAGGCCAGATACCCAAATGAGGAAAAATATTAAGAGGTCTTTTCTTTGAAATCAGCCTTTGATCTTAACAAAGATTGCCATACTATTTTCAAAGGGAATACCTTCGTGAAATGCTTTTTCCTCAGAAGGCTGTGTTCAAACCTCATATTCCTATGAAACAATGGCTTTATGCCTCACTACTGTTGATTTGTGTTTGAGTTCAGACATTCCGTAAGTAGGTGATGCTTTTGAAGTTATTATCAGTCACTGTGTCTTCCATGGCAGGATAAAAGGGTCGTATCACAATCATGTTGGTTTTCTAAAATGCCCCGTGTCTTATGTTTATCTGACAGCAGCAGAGCATGCCACACAGGAGGCCACTGACAGAACATTTGTGAATTCCTTCACCTGCACTGAAAACAGACGAAGACATAGTTGAAAAAATCTGGCCCAAGTATCTAAGAATCATTACTGTCCAAAATCTGCAGTCTTGGGCACCCTGCTTTTTTGTGTAAGATGATGGATGATATTGCTGCCCCAGGGACAAGGTTTTTGTTTATATGTAGATAAGCTTAAAATCCAAGATTTACTGGCATCGTTTTTTTAAGACATCAGCCAACAAAGTCATTCATCTGTCCATCCATCTGTTCCTCCATTTGATCATCTATTAATTTATTTACTCTTCAAATATTTGTTGGCCCCCTCTTATGTTTCAGGCATGGTGCTAGATATTGGGGCTGCAGTTAAGAGTTAAACCCTGCTCTCATAGAGGTTACAATAGGAAACATGGACAAAAACAACATCATTTCACAAATAATTATGAGGAAAAGTGCATCATGGAGAAGAATGCTAAGAGTGAGCATATAGAATTTCCTAAGAGGGACAATTTAGCCATGCGGTTGGCAGAACAATGGGCTCTGGAATCTAATAAGGAGGCGTGAGTCTTATTCTTCCTGCAAAAGAGGGCCAGTGGTTTAATTAGTCTATGCATCAGTTGATCCAGCTATAACATGGTGTTATAGCAGTACCTTTTTCCAAGGGTTGTTATGGGGATTAATGAGATAGCACACATAAAGCATTTAAAACAGCATCTGGAACTAGCAAGTACTCAGCTTGGGTTGGGGGGACACACTTGGCCAGTGCTGTCTAGGGGTACTGCTCTAAGAAAAGGGAAGCTGACACATGAAGGATCAATAAGAAAGGGTGAAAAGAGGTTACGAGATAGGGCAGAGAAGGAATGGAGGGACGGGATGGGCAAAGGAAATGCAGTGAAAATGTGAAGGTTCTGAAATAGAAGGAGCACAAATGGGTGTGGCACTCTTGAAAAAAATTTGAAAATCAAGTAAGAAGACCAGTGGTGGAGAAGCATGAAAAGCCAACTGGGAGTGGTCGAGATGAGGCTGGGGAAGTCAGAGAACCAGATCTCATAGCTTTGTAGGTGTCATGCAGGGTGTCATGCAGGGCGGCCTGCGGGGGTCTCTGGTCCCGCTCCCCACATAAGAAGGCAGGATAGGGTGAGGCCAAAAAGGAACACTCAGGGAACCATAGATGGGGGAGTCATACCACTGTATTCTCACTGGCGGCATTTGCCTCTCTGCAATCCACTCTTGCTAGCTCAGCCACCATCTTCTTGCTAGCCCCCATTTTTCTGCTAGCGTAGCCACGGCAGTTATATTAGTGACCAATGGCTCACTGGTTACAGCTGACGGCCAACTAGCCACAGCTGATGGCCATCCAATCACAGTTTATGGCCATTTACTACCTGAGCCAGCACCTTTCCACATGAGGCGGAGAGCCTGGAAACTGCACTCCTGGTTCTGTCCCCAAACTACCCCACTACAGAGTCTCGCCTTACAATCTATGCAACAAGCGTCTTCCACGAGGGACCCTATGTGAGGAACCTGGAGGTGAAGGCAATATCCTGGACACAGCCAGGCTCTCTGGGCACAGCCAGTGTTTCTCAGGGCACCACCAATACTTCTGGACACAGCCAGACTTCCTGGATTTCTTAGGGTACCACCAGTCTTCCTGGACACAGCCAGGGCCTCTCAGGGCACAGCCACTCTCTCTGGGCACAGCCAGACTTTCTGGACTCAGTCAGGGCTCTCAGGGCACTGCCACTCTCTCTGGGCTCAGCCGGATTTCCTGGACTCAGCCAGTCTTCCTGGGCATAGCCAGTCTTTCTTAGATATTCTCCATGGTGGCTGGTAGAGACACAAAAGCAAACATCCACCAGTTCCACTACGTAGTGACATGTTCCTAAGCAAACAGTCAAGTGGTCCATTAAATTAGGGATAGAAGGCAATTCGCCATAGTCCATAGTCATTTCGCCAGGGCTGTCCTGGGGGTGAAGGACGACCTTGACCTCACCCTCATCTCCCAAGGAGGACTCAGCAAGCCTTTCCTCCTGGGACTACAAGTTCTGCATCCAGACTGCCTCAGAAAGCACTTCCCAGGCCACAGGGCCGCAAAGACCTTTGCTTTCTTCGGCCTATGCTGGTTGGGGAACCGTCTGTCATGCGGGAGACCCTACTCGCTGCGCCATTTGTCATGCGGGGCGGCCTGCGGGGTCTCTGCTCCCGCTCCCCACACAAGAACGCAGGATATGGTGAGGCCAAAAAGGAACACCCACGGAGCCATAGGTAGGGGAGTCATACAACTATATTCTCTCTGGCGGCACTATACTCTCACTGGAGGCTGGATCCACACTGTCCGCAAACCGCCATCCACACTTGCCAGCCCAGCCGCCATCTTCTTGCTAGGCCCCATATTTTCTCTTTTTTCCCTCTCCTCTCTGCTAGCGTAGCCACAGCAGTTATATTGTGGCCAATGGCTCACTGGTTACAGCTGACGGCCAACTAGCCACAGCTGATGGCCATGCAATCACAGTTGGCCATTTACTACCTGAGCCAGGCACCTGTCTATGTGAGGCCGAGAGCCTGGAAACTACTCTCTGGGGCTCCGCCCCCACACCGTCCATGTCTTCCCACCCCTCCATGGGGGTCCAGCTCTGCAGCAGCTGCTCCTCCTGGTCTTCCTGAGACTGAGTGTTCATACGTACAAACTGCTCCACCGCCCTTCGGAAAGCTTTGGCCGGCACCGTACCCTGCTCGCTGCACCATTTGTCATGCGGGGTGTCATGCAGGGCGGCCTGCGGGGTCTCTGGTCCCGCTCCCCACATAAGAATGCAGGATACGGTGAGGCCAAAAAGGAATACCCAGGGAGCTATAGATGGGGGAGTCATACCACTATGTTCTCACTGACGGCATCTGCCTCTCTGCAATCCGCTCTTGCTAGCTCAGCCACCATCTTCTTGCTAGCCCCCATTTTTCTGCTAGTGTAGCCACGGCAGTTATATTAGTGGCCAATGGCTCAGTGGTTACAGCTGACTGCCAACTAGCCACAGCTGATGGCCATCCAATCACAGTTGATGGCCATTTACTACCTGAGGCAGCACCTTTCCATGTGAGGCCGAGAGCCTGGAAACTGCACTCCTGGCTCTGTCCCCACAGTAGGCCAGTTAGTTAAGGATTTAGGAATCTATCTTAGAGAATCAAGTGATTTGACCAATCATCCGTTCAAGCTGGAAATCCTTAAACTGAAACCCAAACATTCCATTTATTATCTTTAGACGAAACTACGCTATTTGAGGAGGAGTCAGCAGGGAAACCAGCAGTAAAATATCTTGGGCTTCTCTGTACCTGACATCTTTTCACACGTGTCTCTATCTGTATTTTTAGTCTCTGTCCCTGGACATCATTGTTGCTGTCTTTGAATATCAAACTACCACCCTAGAATTGCATTTCATTGTCAAATGATTGCATCCAGATAATTCCATTATGCCTTTTAGGGACACATGCTCAATTTTTATAATACATCAAGTCTTGAAGAAACTAACATTTACTCCTTGTTTACTGTTTTCCTTTATCTTTTACTTAGGGCTATAAAACTGTGCTTGTCTTCCTGATTTATCCTATATTTTTCAAGTTTGTTTTTCTTTTTCATTAGCTTCAAAGTTAACATTTAATAACTCACAAAGACATTACTGTTTTTCAACATTGAATTTTTTTTTTTTTTTTTAATATCAGAAATAAACTGATAAAATAGACTGATCATGGATCTTGGCGTCTTTCAGTCCTGGGTTTGAATTCTGGCTCTACTGTGTGACCCTGGCCCATTGTTTAATGTCTCAGACTCAATTTCCCAAATTATAAAAATAATTACAATAATACTTACATTTCAATGTTGTGAGGACTATATGAGATAATGTTTATAAATACATCTAAGCCTAATGACTAAGAAGAAGGAAGGAGAGAAGGAAGAAAGACAGGAAAGAAAAAAAGAAGGAAAGGAAGAAAGGAAGCAAGGAAGCGAAGGAAGGAAAGAAGGATAGAACATAGGAAGGGAGAAGAAAGAAAGGAAGGAAGGGAGTGAGGGAGGGAGGGAGGGAGGGAGGGAGGGAGAGAGAGAGAGAGAGAGAGAAAGAAAGAGAGAGAGAAAGAAAGAAAGGAAGGAAAAGAAAGAAAGAAAAGAAAGAAAGAGCGGGCCAATAGAGATAAATTATTTACATGGGTAAGAAAAGATGCAGAAGTAATGTTCAGGCATCATTCAGAGGTTTATCATAATGACGTCTTCTGAAAACATGGAGAAAGATGTATTTTAAAAATTATTTGGTGTTACAACTTTCTTCAAATGTACTTTGACATGCTTATGGGACAGACACTATCAACCCTTACTTTTATGAAGGGTTGAAAAACTTCAACTCTTTTCTTAATTGAAGAATATTAACTTTAAAAATTCACCTTTTGGGAGTCACCTAAAATTTTTCTGATGCATTTTTGACACGAGCAGCCAAGTTTTTTCTTTCATTTGTTGTCTTCTAGAAGTAAAATCAGATTGTGATGTGGGGTACTTAGCACATGATGTCAAAGGAAGTAGTTATGCACAGTACTGAGTGAAAGGGGAAAAACAGAACCAGTTTCAATGTCATTCATTATTTCATTCATTCATTCATCTACCCACCAAAGATTTATTGGGCATCAAACTCAGCAATGCCAGAATATTCATTTGAAAAGAGCCATTTTGTTTCTGACCAGAGACTGTAAAGCTGATTAGATGAGAAGTTATGTTAGTAGCCCTGGTAATCCAATGAATTATTCTGAAGTAAAGGTTTCAATGCTGTATTTACAGGGAATGGATATTCAAAGGTAAGGTGTTAAGTTGACTAAGGTTGCTCCTTTGAAATGATGGCATTCACTTCTGAGTTTCTGGGATGGCGGCTTAACATTTATGAATAGCACTGGTTGAACTCAAGAAAGTTCATTTAAGATAAATAAAGCCACTGGTTCCTCTGCAGTTATAGATGTAGGAATGCTAAGATAAGGTGTTACTTGACAATAACAATAACAAGAGACAGGCAGGCACTTCCACTGTGTCTTAAGTTGTCGTCAGGGTCTCTGACCTGATGGAATTTCAGCAGTGGTTCTCACCCAAGCCAGAGGCAGACGGCCTCAAACTCAGAACAGAGGGGCCTCAGGACCCCCTACCTTTCTTCATTTTGCTTCACTGCTGGGACAACGTGGGGTGAATAAAATCACTGTATTTTATGAGAGGTTCCATAAACCTTCCGCATTCCTTTTGATGATCTGGAACAGTGAAGAATGGATGTGCTTCTCTCTTAGCTTTGTGAATCCCTACTTTACAGAACCCCAAGGGAGCGGGATTTAACAGGGTTTAATAGAGTGAAAAATCTTTCCACTTGGGTGGGACATCAAAATAGCACCTACATCATGAATTTGGGGATAAAATACAAATAAAGCTCAGTTTCTTCTGTTAAGCAGACTAATGGGGAAAACACACAACACAGTATATGATTAAAAACAATGGACTATTGTGTGTAAGCAGATATAGGAGCAAATACAGGTACCAGGTGATTCAAAGGAAGGAGCCATTGATTACACCTGAGGAAGGAGTAGGGGATCAGAGAAGACTTTAAAGGGAAATGAAACGTATGCTATGGGCTGCCATCAAATACATGGGCTATATAAAGTCTTCAGTTCTATTACTTCAGGTTGGGAGAGAGAGGGATTTGCAAAGTAAAGTAAGAATGCCCAGTGCATTTTTAGAAATCTTGCCCCAAGTAAAGGTAAGTGGCCTTTTATGTGTCCTATAGAGGAAACTGTTCCCACACTGTGCTTATCTCTGAACTCAGTGCACCTCTGGAGACAATCCTGGTTGCAGAGCTGACCGTAGCATAAAGAGAACAGGAAGCCAGCCACCTGCTTAGAGAGACCCTCCCTAAGACCTTTTAGCCTCGCAGTCAGTGTTTATTGATGCCACTTGCCAATGCTTTAAAAAGATTTTTCCTTTCCCTTCAAAAGCCATTACTATTTCCTTTCAGCCCTGCAATAGCTGGGTCATCCCACAATAAACATAATTTTTTTTCCCAAAGTCATCGATGTTTCAGATAACATTTGACCGAAAGGGTGTTGAAGGAGCTATAGTTAGAGGAAGAGAATAAGCAGAACCCATGAGCATCACTGTTCTAATTGAGTAGAATAGAGATGTGGGTGATGAGGCCCTTTCCCAGAGCAAAGCCTGTCCGTCAATCACACACAGGAGAATAAGTCCTGCAGCCAGAGTAGAAAGAACAAGACTAAAGTCGTGCACACCATTTTTAGACTCCAAATGGTATTAGCATAAAGGCAAGTGCATTTTATTTTTAAGTTCACTTAGAGGGAATTTAGAAGGCACCATTCAAAACTACATGAGAAGCCAGCAGGATTTAAAAAATGGTCTATAAATTGAAACTTGAAAGAAAGACTGGGGACAAATCTGGATGCCTAAAACCCCTTTCCAAGAATGTCAGGATTTCTACAAGATCCTGAATTAAACCACGGATGCCATTTAAAGTACGGGTGTCTGTAGTCACTTATATTAGTATTTAAAATGTATGACCCTCATCTATTTTTATCTAACCTCACCAGTCTGAAGTATGGGAATATTCGTGCTTCCTATTTTAAAATCTTTACAACGATTGTGTTGTCCATCTCAGGGGTTTTTTTTAGTGGTCTTGTTGAAAAGAAACGTGTCTGTGCGTGTACGCACACAGAGTGCTAACAAAATGCTAAACCAGAGTGCTAACAAAATGCCCTCTGTAATAACCGAATCAATGTACCGAGACAGAATGTCTTGGTTCTATCATTTGCAGACTATATGCTTCATAGTCTTTCCTTTATTCTTAAGCTTTCGCTTCAAAGTCAGCCAAGGAAATGATGAAGAATTATTTCCTACATCACAAGATAATTTTAAAAATGTCTTTTCTATACACATCCCCATTCCTTATTCACTGTGCAATATTCAATTCTGCCTCTGCTGGACTGGGACATGTTTAGACATTTATTGGAAAGCTGCCTGGAGGGAGAGACATAAAGCAAGACTTTAACCTTGATCCACTAACAGAAAAGTCATTACCAGCTTCACTGAAGGGAAATCTTTGTCTCTGTTTTCCCCCTTTACTCATCCTTGAGATTCTTCTTTTATTTATTTATTCTCTATACTCCTCTGTTCTTTTCCTGATCATCAGTTTGGGAGCCATAGCTTTTATGGGGGGAAAATAATATGAATTCTAAATATGTTTATTGAGCAATTACTCTATGCTAGGCATTGTGCTAACAGCTGCGGATACAGAAATGGACAAGTCCTAATTCTTTCCTCTTTCCTTCCCTACTTCCACCATTTAATCCCTTAGTGAGCCCCGTTCAGTGTAATTCCAAAATATTTCAATTGTATCTGCTTTTCTCCATTGTCTTCTGCTACCATGTAAATATTGGCCAACATCACCTTTTGCCTGAAGCACAGAAAGAGTTCCATAATTGTTTTTGTGTTTTTATTCTTGTCCCCTTGCAACTCATCATCCTCACAGAACTCTGAATGATCCTCTTGACATACAAATCATGTTACACTTGTGCTTAACTTCCTTCAGTGTCTTCCTATCAACTTTGGAATAAAATGTCGACATGTGGCCCCTACAGGATCCTGCTGCATCTGACTCCTGACCCCTCTCCAACTTCACCATGAATATCTTTCCCCCACTCACCTCATTTCTCATCTCATCTCATCTCATCTCATCTCATCTCATCTCATCTCATCTCATCTCATCTCATCTCATCACTGCACAGCTCTCCTTTCAGCTGCAATTTCACACCACAGGCAAAGCTCTCTAGAACATTCTTCTTCATAGGCCTTACTCACATAGGTCTCCTTCTTATCCTTTGGTCTCAGGCTAAATGTCCCTCTTTAGAGAGGCCTTCTCAGACTGACCATCCGAAGTTGCTCATCCCTTGTTTGTTGGTTTTTGTTCCTCTTTATAACATGAAACCCATTTGGAAAGATTGCATTAGTTTGTTTTCTTATTTATTGTTGGTCTTCACTACTAGAATATAGGTTCGACAAGGGCAGGGATTCCTTCTTGCTTATCACTGTGCTACACCCAGGACTTAGAAGAGTACTCTAAATGTTTCTTGAAGGAATAAATACAAACATCCTTAGTGCCCTCAAAATCCTGAGCTTCCCATAGGGCTGAAAGGCTAGAGATAAGCCTAGAAGATTAAAAAGCATGCCATAGGAGAACATGGCTATGCTTTGTTGCTCAAAAAGTCCTTATTAAATGAAGAGAACATTTAATTTTTAATACATTCGATAGAATTTTTAAATGGATATTCAAATGTGATATCTTGTCTGGTCTATATAATAATCAAAATGTTTTGTTGTTTTTGTTGTTCTGCATCATATTGTTGAATGAGGATTCACCTTAAGGACGATGGCAGAGGCAGGAGCATTTCAATTGTCAGAGAAGTCTCAGACTGTGGTCCAAACTCTAGCAACACCAGAAGCTTCCAGAACTAAAAATTATCAGTTTCCCAATTGTCTAAATAGTTAGAGACAAAGGTGGGCAGAGAGCTCTAGAGATATGAGACTGAATCCAGATTACAGATATAGAGTGTGTTGTGAGTCAGCCCATATATGGTAAAAAGTGAGGTGGGCTGGTGCCATTACAAATATAGTTCAGGCCACATTAAAAAAAAAAAAAAATCAGAGAAAGAGGAACTTCCTCCAGAAAGGAGGGTAGTTTCATAAAAGGTGAAAATGATGGAGCTGCTCGGAGTGAAGTTCTTTCTTCATTATCTGTACATTCTCAGGCAATTTTTGCTCAGCTAACCTACTATATGACTTACAAATGTTAGAAAGACTTCTCTGCAAACTTGGGAGGAATTTCTTTATGTATAAAACACTGAAGCCCAGAGACTTTTAAAAAATGTTCTCAATGTTCCTAGTAACAGGCAGATCTTGAACTCAAAAAGTTCAACATCTCTGCTTTGACTTTCAATCCGGTGCTATTGTCAAGGCTGGATAGAAAACAGGAGTCGAATTTCTTCAGATGCACATATTGATTTTGACAATCCCCTCAAGCACTTGGTTATGTAATATTCACCCAATCTGAGCAGATTAGAAGTGTGTTTAGAGTACCTCAATAGGATATTTTAATTTCTGTAGATGAAAGGTGTTTTCTGAATACATTGTATACTTACTACATTAAGCCATGCAGTGGAATAAAGAAGATATGAATGCACTGGGCTGGAAAAGGGAAAAGACTAATTTTAGGCATTTTCCTCATTCTGTTGAAACAGGCTGAAGAGTCTTTTTGGCAGGAGGCTTATATTTAACCAATGTTACTGAATATAGAATAATCATGGGTGGGGAGTATGTTTTCCTTAATTGAGTATGTTTTCTTGAGATAAATGTAGATCTCACTCTTCTCACTAGTCAAAGCAAAAGTTTGCGAGTTGTCTGAGGTTGTGAAAGCTTAGGAGGCAAGATTCGGTGCCCATACAGAGACAAGACACACCAAGCCTAAGTCCCTCCAAGGAGGTTAAAATAGCACTGACGGATTGAATTATTTCCATTCCGTTCACTAGTGGCATCCTCCCTCGCCTCCTGAACATCTCTCATCGCTCTCCATTAGATCAAGTCCAAGGGCATAATCCCCAGGAGGCTACATTCAGTGCTTCTTCTACCACTGGATCCCCTTTGCTACCTGCCTCACCATAGACCTAGCCACATGGAGGTGTTTGTGTTTGGGCAATTTGACCAAATGTGAAAGCTGTGTGAATGGTTGAATCCTCTTTTAGGAAGATTCAATTGTCTTTACACTGATGAGATTAGTCCACAAACCAAAGAGGAAGAGGTTGCCCTTTCTCCTTCCCCCCATCACTACTGATCTATAACAAGACAGTAGAGGGGGCCAGGATGCCTAAGCTGGCAGTATCCCCATATCAGCATCTAACATCTCCATCGCCAGCCCAGTTTCCAGAGATCAAAAGGGCAGAGGGCCTTTGAACATTGAGCTCCAGGTTCTCAGTTTGCAATTGGGCTGACCTTGGCCATTCATAGATAGTGTATTAGTTTCCTAGGGCCAATATAACAAATGACAACCAATGGGATGGCTTAAACACCAGAAATGTATTCTCTCACAGTTCAGGAGGCAAGAAGTCCAAAATCTAGGTGTCTGCAAAGTCGGTTCCTTCTCGGGATCTTAGGAGAAGGGTCTGTTCCATGCCTCTTCCCTGGCTTCTGATGGTTGCTGGTAATTCTGGCATTCTTTGGCTTGTGACACCATAATTCCAATCTCTGCCTCCATTGTCACATGGCATTCTCCCTGTGTGTCTTATCATGTACTCCTCTCTGTGTGTCCCTCTGTGTCTGTGTGTGTCACTTCTTGTGAAGACACCAATGATTGGATTAGGGAGCACTCTAATTCAGTAGGACCTAATTTTAACTAATGACATCTGCAAAGACCCTACTTCCAAATAAGTTTCTGGGTGGACATACATTTGTGAAGGCACTATTCAACCCACTATTTCAATACTGATAGGAAAGAAAAAGTTGCCTGAATTCACCGTTAATTTTGCCCAACCAGCCATTGGATGGCTTGACATAGTAAACACCTGTTGGGTAATTTCAGGGCCGCCAACAAAGTATCTTTCCTCCTATACATATCAACCTAAAATTTCTAGCCTCACATTTTATCCTTGGACCAAGCTTCTTTAGATATAAAATTGCTCCCTGACTGGGTTACATATTAAGGTGTCATTCCTCACACACTAATACACACACAAAAACTTAGTTTGAATTTGTGTAATTAATTTAAAATTTTTCATATGAAGTCATGCAGCCATATGAGGAATCTAATGCAACTGGCTTTCATACTGAATGAAGATCTAATTGCTTGTAAGGTTCCTGACTGTTAGTATCCTACTGAAGAACTCAATCATTCAAGTGGCCCAGGGACAAGAAAAATGCCTAGTTACTCAAAATGTGGCCCATAGACCCACAGCATCAGAGCCTGCTAGAAATGCAGGACCTCCCAGAGATATGCACCAGTCTACCGAGTCAGGCTCTGCATGGTACCTTGATACCCAGGGACTCTCATATGCACATTAGAGTTGAAAAATGGTGCTCTAGCAAAGCGCTTATAAAGTTGGACTGAGAACAGGTATGAAGGGATGTTGGGAATACTTAGAGCCTAGGCTATTGGATATTATCCTAAGACCAGATGAGGTGGCAAAGAGGGAAGAAGGCACCTGGGAAGTCTTGAGATAGAACAGAGAAAGAGAGGGGAATGGGCAATAATAACTACCATGGGCAGGACACGAGTCTATGTGCTTTGGCATAGATTGTCTACTTTAATGTTTCCAACAACCCAAGGGTACTGTCATTATCATGATCACTATTTTATAGATGAGGACACTGAGACAGAGAGGCCTAGAGATTTACTATCTGACTCCAGGACCACCTTAATTTAACATCTCTGCTCTCCTGCCTATCAGAGAGCAGCTATAGAAGACCAAATCCATTGGCAAACTGATTAACACTTGATTCATAGTTAAAATTGTTTTGCAGCCCATCTTATTTTGAAGACATGAATCATTCTGGCATTGATATGTTTCCTTTATTTTAATCAAGTCAGTCATTTGTGCACGGAACTCGCCTCGGGTCCCAGATCCCTGCTGGCACATAAGGACCTCAGACCTGGAATGTCTCCCATAACTTGCTAACACATGGAAAGCAGGAACCAGTCCTAAGCCGGGTGTCTTCCCTCTCAGGTCTGCCTCCATGGCACATGCCTGGAGAGAGGTGACTAATGATGTGTTTTTCCAATTTTGTCCTCTCCTTGATCAATGGAATGATTTATTCTTACTCGGTGAAGCAGTGTTTGTGGATTACATACAAGCAGTAAGATATTTAGACAGATGTGGAATCCAACTGGCTGATGTGATCCTCAAATGGCCCCAATAATTTATACAATTGTTTTCAATTTGGTAAGATCTAAATTGCATTCGGGATGAAAACCTTTTTTTTTTTTTTTTCTTCAGCTTTTTTTTTGTGTTCTGGGGGGAAAAAAATCACCATTGATGTTTTTGATTTGTTTACACTTAGCTCCTAAAAATACTGCCCTCAGGATGGCTGTTTGTTTGCTATGTCAAAAATGTTTTATTTGGTTTTCCTTTAGAAAAATCCACGTATAACCAATTTTCAGCTGTGACTGGAGTGCCCCAAAGATGTTTGTAAATTTCAAAACTGTTTCTCCCTAAATACTTTCAAAACCTAAGTGGGGCTCTGAAGGGGAGATGGAACGGGGAATCTCATGAGAAAGTACAGAAATCAGAAAAATAAAGTGAACTTGAGAAACTCATGATTTCTATGAAAATATTCATACTTTCTGAAGATTGAATTTTAGGTTGATATAAATTATGTTTAATTTCAGTAATAGTTTTTACTCCTAGCATATTAAGTATGGATGTGCTTACCAACTTACAGACATTAATAATTGTGCTTTGATATGATATGTTATACTTTATTTAATCATGATTTTGGAGCTGAACTAGACCAGCTATTATGACCTTCTTTCACAGATAGGGTAACTGAGCTCCAGAAAGAATATATGAGTTCCCCTTGATTATACAGCAACTGTACAGCAAATTCAGAAGTAGAAGCTTCCTCTCTTGTCCTTGTTTTTGTCACCTTTAGGTTTTCCTAGAGACTTGGTAACTACAGTCAGAGGCTTCCAGTTCTTTTTGCTGTAATCACTTGTTAGTATCGAGGAGCATTATTGATGTGTTGGTAAGGTGTGGGGCTGAGGGAAGCATCCTGAACTCCTATGATTAGTCCTCAGACCTTTACTGAGCCTGACTTGGGTATTTCCCTTCTCCAGCTTGGCTAGGGCTGTGGTAAAACCCTAGTGGTTCAAACTCTGGTAAAACAGTTTCCCTTGAGGGCAGGACTTGTTAAGGAGAATGGAGGGCTCTGGAAGGACTTCAAAATCCTACTTCCCCATCCCCTCTGCCCTGCAGAAAGCAGGAGAGTGTTGCCTCACCTCCATCCTCACAGTGGGAACCTCATGAGGCTCCAGGAAGAAAAACTCATACAAGTGTGGGGAGCCCCCTAAAACTGGGCCTCCTAGGAGTGTTCAATTCTCAAATTTGTTCACACAGAGTCCCCAGCAATTTGTCACCTACAGTTTAGGTTTTTCTACTCTGGTACCAGTTTCTGCAGAGGCTTCTGTTCTTGGTAAGCTGTAATACTCTGTATTCATCTATCTGTCTCTTCAGTTTTGGGGACATTGGTTTGCCCTGGGACCTGCATTTTCTGAAGGATCCAAGTAAAGTTGTTGGTTTTCATTTTGTTCAGTTTTGTTGTTGTTTGGGAATGATGCCTTCCAAGCTCTTTATGTCTGACCAGAAATCAGATGTGCCCTCAATTGTGTATTCCTGTGTCCTCACTTCCCCTATACCTGGAATCTTCCCAAGGAGTAGCTGTGGTCCTAATTCTGAGGATCAATAAAGTCAGTGGGGATGAAGAGTCTGAATTGAACAAATTCGGTGAACCACAAGGCAGGGCCCAAGCATTGAAACAGCCTCTTTCTTCTTGAGGTGTTCTGTTTCCAAACTGTCCCACTGAGGGTAGCACGGCTCTTTCAAACCCCACTGCTTAAAATGGGCGATGCTGACACAGAACATCCTATTATGTGCAGGTCAACTGCTTTTACAAATAGGCCAGTTGTTTAGGGCTGCCTCCTGGGAAGGTAATTGAGTTGTTCCATTTTGTAGATATTTGTGTACAAAATGCATTTGCTCTACATTCTCAAGTGTGACATTCACAGATCAATGAATGCCAGTGAAAAGGAAGAAGACAGTGACGCACAGAAATTACAGAAAGAGGATGTTGGGTTTTAGGCAAAACAGCAGAAAGGAAGCATCACTCGAGTCCCTCAGTTCACCAACAGTCAACTGGGTCTGGACAGAAAAAGAAAGAAAAAAGGGGGCTAGAAGGGCAGAAAAAGTAATTTTTTATTCTCTTCAGTTTTATTTTGGAATCTAAAAGAATAAAAATGAAAGCAGTGCACCTTTCTCTAAAGCAGTCCTTCTTAAACTTTAATATGCTTCTGAATCATGTGGAAATCTTATTAAAATGCAGATTCTGGTTTAATGGATCTGGCACAAGGCCCAGGATTCTTCATTTCTAACATGCTTCCAGATGAGGGTGATGGCACTGGTGCTTAGACCACACTTTGAGGGGCAGGAGTACAGGGTGCCTTCCAATGGGACATTTCTCAGCTCCCCCTCTATGCCCACCTCTGGAAACAACAGTAACCACCACCACCACCCACCTTGTTCCCTGAATCTAGCAGTTTTAGCTCAGGATGATCTCTTCTCTTGGACAGCTGCTGGCCTCTTCTTCATGTTTCTAAGCCTTCCATTTCCTTCTAAGCCTCATTCAAATCTCTGTCCTCCATGAGGACCTTGTGATCAATGGCTCCTTGAGTTCCTGTAGCTTGGTTTGTACTTATCCTTTTGGTAAGCATATGTTGTTATTGACCTTTTAAATCTACTCATCTCCTAAACCTCTTGAGTATATACGAGGTCGGACAATTTAAGTGCTATATGCCTCATTGTTTAATATCACTATGGTCACCTTCAAGGTACTCCCCTTGGGAAGCTGTGCACCGATGCCAGCACCTAGTCCACCCTTCAAAGCAATTTTGGAACTCTTTTTCTGGAATGGCTGTTGTCAAAGTTGTCATCATATTAACCTTGATGTCCTGAATGTCATCAAAATGTCTTCCTTTCAATATTTCTTTTATCTTTGGGTAAAGAAAGAAGTCATTGGGGGCCAGATCAGGTAAGTAGGGAGGGTGTTCCAATACAGTTATTTGTTGACTGGCTAAAAACTCCCTCACAGAAAGTGCCATGTGAGCTGGTGGATTGTCGTGATGCAAGAGCCATGAATTGTTGGCAAAAGATCAGGTCGTCTAAGTGTTTCACGCAGCCTTTTCAGTACTTCGAAGTAGTAAACTTGGTTAACTGTTTGTTCAGTTGGTACAAATTCATAATGAATAATCCCTCTGATATAAAAAAAAAAAGGTTAGCAACATTGTTGCAACAAGTTCACAAACTTAATTGTCTGATCTCTTATTTTGTCACTTTTAAATCCCCAAGACCTAAAATAGAGACCTGCTCGTTAGGAGATTATGCAATATAGTGAAAACAGCCCAGGGAGACATGAGTTCAAATCGCAGCGCCACCACTCCACAGCTGTTGGAGCCTACCTAGAAAGAGTGCTGCTCCTTGATTCCTGGTGGTGGTGGTGATGGTGGAGGTGGTGTGTGTAGAATATTTATACCTCACAGGATTGTTGAGAGAATGAAGAAAGTAAACTACGTGTCAGGTTAAGTACCTGGCAGAGTTAACATTCCATACATTTAAATCCCTTCACCTCCAAACTCTTTCTTTTCTCTTTAATATAGGTTGTGATGGTACATCTTCTCTCTGACACCCTAAGCTTGAAAAATATTAATACCATGCCACAGTGAAGGATCTTAGGAGATTTTCTTAGATCTTAGTTATAGGGCCTGTGGATACCCAGGAAGATAGACCCCTACTTCATAAGAAAGGCTGCTTGAACTCACAGCTCAAAATAGCAACATGGTCGATAGCATTTTCTGATCTGATCAGAAATAAAGTGATTTTAGCCAATGTTATCAGATCAAATGAATGCTGTTTTGTTGTTATTGTTGTTGTTGTTGTTGCTTGGTTTGTTTGTTTTTTAAATCAATTTTCCACTTTCCTCCCAGTGTTTTCAATTGGAGTTCTTTGATCTGTGTGGTTGCTGTCAGTGTATCCAGTGTGCTGTGAAGTTGGAGTTCACACTGAGGGAGGGTGTGTTTTATGTTAGGTGAATTCCTAGCCACGTTAGGAAGAGTGACCTGCAAAAGCAAAATGAAATTGCTGGGGCATGGTTTCATCAGTGAGGTAGGGGGATGTGGATTGGTACAGGAAACTCCATTTAGAGTGAGCTATGCCAGAAAGCCAGGCCCACCAGGTTGGAAAAGAGATACCAGATCAATCTCCTGGCAGAACAGAGCTGAAGTACATATGAGATGAAGGGACAAACTTAGGCATGGCAATCCAAGGATAGAGATTTAAATGCCAACTCCTCACTTGTTAGCTGAGTGACTGGTGGCAAGTTTCTCAACTGCTTGAGCTTAGTCTATACAAATGGGAATAACATTGCATTGCCTGCCTCATAAATTAGACAATTAAATGAAGCCATGCATCTAAGGCATGTAAAGTGCCCAATAGTCCTGTAAATATTAGTTCCCTTTTAAAAGCTTTGCAGAGTCATGGCATTTGGGAATATCGTCGGGGCAGGCAGTTTGGAGGATCGTATTGTCCTATGTTCCTCTGACTTGGTGAATGTCAAAGTGGGACAACACCTGAGAATGGGTTCCTGGGGGCAAGGCAGACGGAATAGATCCACTTTTTGATTCCTGAACAGGTGGTGTTATTATCATCACCTTCTCCTTACTCCTCTCCTCTTTTCTCCCCCCTCCTCCTTGTCTTTTTCTTCCTCTTCTTCAAATTTGCTTTAAAGGCAGGATAGATCACTTGTAATTGAAATAAATGACTTATCCATAGTAAATACTTAAAACTTGCTTACAAATTGAATTGAATTCTGTCAAATCTTAGCTTCCTCTGCAATATAGTAGTTCTACTTGGTCTTTATGAACAAACTCTCATATGCTAGGCTTTCTTCAGAGTTTGAAGATCTCTTTTGGGATCATTTAATTTCGACTCTGAACTCCTGGCTCCTACAAAGTAAAAAAAAGTGTATCCTTTGTTGTTTTTTACCATAACGCAAGAACATACAGGAACTGTAGAGAATAAATATGGCTATTCAACTCCTTTCAATGACAATGTACAAAAAGTGTGCATATAACCACTCAAGAGGGGCTTGGCAGAAATTAAGGGAAGAATGAGGATTTTTTTTGTGTTGTTTCCTTATATTAAATTTACTGCAGGAACAAATCATTTAGGTGATCTAGAAATATGCAATTAAAAATCATTATTGGTGTTGCATTATACTACAATACACCCTTGTCGCAATAAATTTCAACAATATACCCCATTACAATTTCCTTATTGATTTCTTCTGCTGATATAAATTGTTCTTGGGCAAGCCCAGAGAGTTTTCTTTAGATAAGAATTCATTCAAAATTACATTATACCTACTAGCAAGCAAAGTTTTCTCAGGCTGCAGGTCCCATAGCTGTCATGGATGGAGGCAATGTCACCACAGTGGACACTATGCCCTTATTCAGGGGGAATCCACTTCATGGCAGCAGAGTTTCTAACTGAGTGCTAGGGATGAAGAAATGAGGAGTTGGGATCAGATAATATCCAAGCTTGAGGCAGATTACAGGTCCTCTAGCAAAGTTAAAAAGGTTTTCTTGTGTGTATGTCTCTCAAGGTCTTGGGGATTAGTTTCCAATGCATTTCTACAAAAGGGAACTGTTAAGAAACAAAATAAAGTGGAGAAGGGTTGGGATTAAAGGGGATTTTATTCAATGTTAAGCCCTAAGAAAACATCATATGTGCAAGTGAATTTGCAAGAATCCAGTAGATTCTTGGATGAAAGGAAATATGCATAGATAGAGGTGGCTGGTAAATGGAAGCATTAACAGTGCTGATATAGACGATGACTGATTAAAAGGAAGCAGCCACACATCCACTCATTTCTCTGAAAATCAGCAGCTGTCGGCTTACAGACACCTTCCCTACATATGCTCTTACTCAAATGATAAGAAGTGAAAAGAGCTCTGGGCAGGACTATTTTGGGTTCCAAGCTATCTGTGTTGCTATGAGATCCGAGACTAGTGGTTAGCTTGGTGCAGGGACATGTCACCCAGCAGCTGATCATGAAACCTATAAAAGTACAGTTCATTTCTCAGAAATCAGCTCTGCATGTGGGCTGCTGGAGAAGGTGATTGCATTGTTCTGTGTCTTGGGCTTTCCCCACCCCCAGCCCAAGTGAACTAAAGGGATTAGCGGCCTTGGTCCTGTAAGGTTTTTTGTTGTTGTTGTTGTTGTTTTTAAGTCATCTTGTTAAAATGCACACAATTTCTCCTTGTATTCATTGAAGTGCCACTCATCTAAGTGTGGCCCAGCACTTCGTGGTGATCATTTTGAAATTATACCAAAAATTCCATTTTCGTTTCTTACCAACCAGTAGGTCAACAGACATTCTTTCAAAGCATGATATAGCAAAGTCAGGAGAATCAGTGAAGAGTGTCCACAAAAGTGTCTGAGTTGTATGTGGCTTGAGACTTTACTGTGGCAGAGAAACTCCTGCCCACAAAGAAGAAATGGACGAAAAAATTACGGTTGGGAAAGTGCTATGAGTCTCCATGTCAAGAAAGAATGTGTTGGTGTTTTGTCTTTTTTTTTAACTTTTCAAAAATAAATAATAATTTTTGAAAAGCACAAGTACCAGTGTCATGCAGGGTGTCATTCTGGGTCTCTGGTTCCGCTCCCCACAGAAAAACACAGGACATGGTGAGGCCAAAAAGGAACACCCACGGAGCCATAGGTAGGGGAGACATACCACTATATTCTCGCTGGCAGCTGGGTTGGAGACACAGGAAGCAGGAGCCACACGATCCACAGCCTGCCTTCCGCTTCTCTGCCAACCAACCTCACGTGCTAACTGCAATCCACTCTTGCTAGCTCAGCCACCATCTCCTTGCTAGCCCCCATTTTTCTGCTAGTATAACCATGGCAGTTATATTAGTGGCCAATGGCTCACTGGTTACAGCTGACGGCCAATTAGCCACAGCTGATGGCCATCCAATCACAGTTGATGGCCATTTACTACCTGAGTGAGCACCTTTCCACGTGAGGCCGAGAGCCTGGAAACTGCACTCCTGGCTCTGTCCCCACAACCAGCTCATCAAATATTCCTGGTATTAGCAGTTGTGTCTTGTGTACTCTAGGCCAAAAAAAAATTTACACTGACAGGTGAGTCTTACTCACTTTCTTGTGTGTCAAGTAAACTGGATTAACCTTATTAGGTCACAGAAGAGCCCCAAGGGTGCAGTAACTCTTCCTTTTAGATGAAAAATGCACGATCAAATAGAATATACTAAAAATTTGTAGATATAAATATAAGAATCTTCTCTTGAAACCAAAAAACCCTACAGCCATGAAAAAGATAACATTTATATAACATTTTATTAATTTTAGTAGAAAATATGATCAATATGTATCAGCTGGGTGAGGTGGTGGTAGAAAAAGCTAATGTGATCATAGGCTACCTGAGTGAGCAATAGATGTATAGCAGTTAACAATAACGGAGTTATAGTTTTGCTGCTCTCTGTCCTGGTCAGAGCATACTAGAATCTTATATTCTGGTAAGAGTGCCGCACTTTTCAAAGGGCTGTAGAAACACTGGGTCACAATCTGAGTGGCCGGGATAGAAAAGGAATGCTAAATGAGGCCACCTTAAGATATCGCAGGATGAGGCTGTATCTCTGTGAGGACAAGGGGGAGAACGAGGACCAATATACCACATATTAACAACTAACATCTGTTGAGAATTTATTACATATTAGGCGCAAGTCAAGCAATACATAGATTATCTTATGAGGAAACAGACTCTGAGAAATGAAGTTGATGGAGTTAGGATACAAATGTTAGGTAGAAGTTAGAAAATGTAGAAGGACGAGGGGTGGGAGGGGGTCCATAGTGCCTGCAGAAAAAGCTCATAAATATTAATAGCTTTGATTAACTGCCTCCAGCCATGTATCTGTTTTTGCAAAAACAGATGACAAGAGGTGGTCTGGAGCAAGATAAGGATCTGAGTCAACAGACCTCCATCCATCTCAGGAGGTCACGCCCTCCCATGGAAGAGTGCGCACCACCTTTTCCCTGCTAAATAAATACGTAACTCCCTCACACTCTTTCTCCTTCTCCTTCTCTCTCTACCTCTCCCTCTCTCTCTCCCTCCCACCTTGGCTAGGCCCATTCTCTTCCCTGAGAATGTATCACTAATAAACCATGCTTGCATACTCTTCGCTTATTGACTTTTGATTCTTCACTGCTTGGGCAAGAAGAACCGAGACTCCCATAACACAAACCCAAGCAGTCTGGCTCCAGAGCCCACGTTCCTAAGTACTGTGCTATCTTGCCAGTGCAGTAACATACACCTCAACTATATAAAGAAGAACTCTAACTGTCTGGGATGTTTAAAGATGATAGGTTATCTTACCCAAAAAGTAGTGAGTTCCCTCTCACTAGAAGAATTGTGGGGAAGCCCTATAAACCCTTGGAGGCTAAGGCAAAGAGCATATATGGCCATATGTTTCAACTGCGTGTGCCAATCTCCTCTGCAGGTAGGTGTGGGCCAGTGGCTGAGTTCTGGCTGATGAAATGTGAATGAAAGTGGAAGACGTCATATCCAGGCTGCACTTTATCTCTGTATGTGATTGCCACCTTCTCGCCCCATCTGCTGACTGAAAGGGTTATCTTGAGACCTTGGTTATTTTATCTAGAGGGAAACAGAACCACAAGATGGAAGAAACCTGAGTTGCTGAATGACACAGCCTCATCCTGCTAATCTGCATCGGAATAAAACATAAGTGAGAAATAAACTTCCTTGTGATAAAGCCAATGATATGTTCAGGCTGTTTGTTACAGCAGTTACTCTGCTTTAATACAGAGAGTATACTGTGGGGAGAATTTACGTACTTGATGAATGGTTGACATACTTATCTTGTAAAGTCTACTCAAACTTGACAATCTTTGATTTTATAATAAAAAAAGCAAAGTGGACTTTGAGAATATCCCAGTAAAGAAACACATAATCCAAAGATTTATACACTCCTGGGCCAAAAAAAAAAAAAAAATCAAAACTCTGAAATAAACAAATTCTTGACTTACAGGTGTCTGAGCAGCTAGGCTGAGAACCAGAAAATTAAAAATATGAGCAAAAATAAATGATAGGTTTGATCTTCCTTAGTCACTCCAAGCAGTGAGTTTGGAAAGTCATTTCCTCATTGAATCATAACCAAGCATACCTTAATACCATCACGCCAGGCAATTTACGAGAAACAAAGTTATGTAAACCCCATGCTCTGCATTGGAAGAGTTCATGATATAGGTCAGTGGTCTTCAAAATTTTGAGGGCATAAAAATGATCTGAGATATTGTTTAAAATGAGGATTTCTGTCCCTACTTCCAGAGACGCTAATTCAGAGGTGTGGGGAAAGTACCACAATAATGCCTATCGCATAGTATATACTCAGTAAATAGCTTTGATAAATCAATGACTGCCTTTAAGCACTATGCCCAGATGTTCTAATGCAGAAAGTCCATGAGCCACCGCCTCAGGAAAAGTTGACCATCTGGTGAAAATCTGAATCCGGGATCAATTAAATAAGATGCTTTGGCTCTGTAGTGCAAAATGTTCTGGGGAGGAAAAAAAAAAAAATCAACACCAGTTCTTTATGAAGTTGACACTTGTTTCCTTTTAAAGAAGCTGAATTTAGCCTAAATGTAAGTAAGAAAAATTCTGGAACCAGAGGAGAAATAGAGACATATCCAGGAATTTTAAGCAGAATGAGGTCATAGGAAGCTGTTGTTTTCCTGCCTTTTTTTTTTTTAAGCAGGAAAATTCCACCCAAGAAACAGACCAGTTGATCTTGCACCTGCGCTCCCACGTCTGGCACTTATGTGGGTCAAGTCGGGTTGAGCAGCCCCCAGGCCCTGGAAATAGACAACCCACCCTGTCCCTGGGACACACAGAGCACACAGACATTCTTATCATGAGACGTTCTCATCCAGCATTCTTCTGGGGGCAGATTCCACGCCATTTAGGAGCATACCAGACTGACGAAATTACACAGGGCAGTCTGACCGAACTGCCCTTCCTTTCATACATCGATCTCCCCATCCCAGATCCAAGAGGCACCCCCTTTGGTGTTCTTGTAAGTTTATCTAGATGTGTTTTGTTTTCAGAAGGATTTAAGAGAGCAGCCTGTGGAGTCAGATGGCCTGGGCTCGACACTGGTAGTTTTCTTAGGTGTGTGCCTTAGGGCCAGTTACGCAACCTCTCTGGGCTTCAATTTATTCCTCTGTAAGTTGAAGATGCTAGTAATGCCTACTACAGGGTTCTTGGGAGGAATAAATGAGATAATTACTGTAAAGTACAGTGCCAGCACACAGTAAATGCTAGAGAAAGGGTGAACCGTGGCTAGATGTCATTGTGAGGAATTCTAGTTTCTTCTCTGGCTATCCCACCACTCGGGGACAATTCTGACTTCCAGGCAGCAGGTGCCTGGCTGTGGCTGGTTTGGGGCTGATTCTGGACCCCTGCTGCACAATGTGGGGACTGCACGTTCCATCAGGTACTCACACAGGTAAGCACACATGGGCCCCTCGCGGCCCTCAGCCACCTCATTGTTGGCCTGCGTTACAGGACTAGGTACTCACAGTGGCCGGTATCCATAGAGGAAACTGCTGTTAGTTGCCTTGGTGACAGACACATAGAGAAGCATCATTTTTCAGATTAATTCATAAACTCATTCTTAACCTTTAAGTCACAATTCTTGATCTGAGTCTCAGATTATAAATTTTAATTATCTTTGTTTTATACTGTCCACATTAATCCCATCATGTGTGATATGGAAAACTGAGGTACAAACGCTATCATTCAAAGAGGACCTGCAATTTATTTTTTTGCCAAATATTTACATATGTTTCTTATTACTTTCAAACACCCAGTGAAATATTGTTACATATGTTTTGCAGATGAGGAAATTAATATTCAAATGCATTAAGCCTCTTGTCCTAGGTCTCACAGCTAGAAAGTCGAGAAATGGAGTTTGAAGTAAAGCTCTCCTACTCCACAGCTCATGCTTTCTTCATTACACTGGGGATGAAAACAGGTACAAACCTGCTTTCATATATTTCAAATGTTTATCAAATACCTGTTTTCTACTGAGACCTTGTACTCACTAAGTAAGATCACCTAAAGCATGCTGGTTACTTGTCCTTTGGCCTTTATCACTATCCATGAGATTTTACTCTCCTTTGGTAAAGTTTCATTGTTATTAGAAAGAATGACTTGGTTATAATTGGAAGAATCCTACAGATCATGTTTAGCAATAGAACCAATGTCAGAAAGCAACGTCTAACAATTACGTAAAAAGTCTTCGTGTCAAACATAAGCAATGATCCAATTAAGTAGGAAAGGCATTTTTATAAATTGATGTTATTTCTACATAGACATGTTTTCAATGGATACTTGTAGAGTTGAAATTTATATTGACTGTCAGGTAGTTTCTCTAAGTAGTATGTGGGCTCTATCTACCGACGGATTGCTATTACCGTTCAACTGGTCAACATGAGTTGAAATATAACCGTCTTCACTTTTCTTGTATGAACTCAGTAAATTTTCAGACGAAATTCAGTTTGTTAGTTATTTTTAAATTCTTTAGTAGAGTTAATAATATTCTTCAACACTTTGCCTTCCATAAATGAATAACTGGACTGTGATTGCTAACTCTTTTTTTTTCTCCCTTAGCCTATTAAAGGAGTCACAGATGAAAATTAGCATGGCTGGGCAAGAACAATGAATGAGATACATTTGACTAGGAAAATGGAAAAAAATTCAATGTGATTCAAAACCCCACATATTTATTGAACACTGGTAGTGTACCCTGTTGGAAATAAAAAAGCAATGTATGTTCTCTTTCTGGGTCTCATACATTTAGGATCTAGTTGAAGGAACTGGATTTATACGCGGTCTGGCAATTAAGTTTGCGAACTTGTTGCAATGATATCAGAGGGATTTTTTGCTATCACAGGGATTATTCATTATGATAACTGGACAAACAGTTAACCAAGTTTACTATTTGGAAGTGCTGAAAAGGCTGCGTGAAAAAGTTAGATGACCTGAATTTTTCGCCAACAATTCGTGGCTCTTGCATCATGACATTGTACCAGCTCACATGGCACAGTTTGTGAGGGAATTTTTAGCCAGTAAACAAATAACTGTATTGGAACACCTGCCCTAGTCACCTGATCTGGCCTCCAATGACTTTTTTCTTTACCCGAAGATAAAGGAAATATTGAAAGGAAGACATTTTGATGAGATTCAGGACATCAAGGGTAATATGATGACAACTCTGACAACAGACATTCCAGAAAAAAAGTTCCAAAATTGCTTTGAAGGGTGGACTAGGAGCTGGCATTGGTGCATAGCTTCCCAAGGGGAGTACTTCGAAGGAGACTGTAGTGATATTCAGCCATTAGGTATGTAGCACTTTTTCCAGGATGAGTTTGCAAACTTAATTGTCAGACCTCATATGTAAAACACAATTGGACAACAATGTGAGTTAGAATATCTATGAGCCAAAGTCTTTGGCCCAGACAATTGGTAATATGAGAAATCAGGAAAAGGAGAAATTACTGTGGGCTGGGAACATGACATGGGGAATGGACATGAGACTGGAGAAAGAGTAAGATTCAGAGAGATGAATGAGAGAGACAGAGAGAGAGAGAGAGAGAGAGAGAGAGAGAGAGAGAGAGAGAGAGAGAGAGAGAGAGAGAGAACAGGTTCCCAGGAGGAAGGAGAAAGGAGAGGGGCAGGTAGGCAGTGGATAGGGAAAGCGATAAAAGGAGAGATGGCAATTCCTAATAGGCCATGTTGACCAAAATGCACTTTGCCCTCACTGGTACATCCAGAAACTCAGGTTTGGCAGCTCAGACTTACATGACAGTAAATATATGTTTGGGGTGGGGGGCGGGGGGAGGCAAGTAAACACTTATTTCAGTCTTTTTGAAGAGAAATCTAGTCCACACTGTGAAATCTTTGTCAAAGCCCTGGTTTCAAAATACTTGCTCTACTTGTCCATACGACATGAAGGAGCATTTCTTTCTGCCCCAACTCTCCGACCTTACAGCAACCAGTTCTCCATTGCATCTACTCTTACGCTCTCCTTAGTACCATGTGTTTCTTGCCTTTAAATAAACCTCCGGGGTGATATTTTTACAAAGATATTCATGCAATTCAGTGTCTACTTCTTTGTGAACTCACCAGGAAGGGCATTTCTAGGAGACCGTGAATCAAAATGGACTTTCTCTCTCTCCCCAGCTCCCGCTGGCTCCTGACTGCAACCACTCTTCACTATTACAAAATATGTGAAGAACACAGACAAAAGGCTGTATTACCTTAATGGTCACTAAAATTTTCAAGGTATTTGCATTAGTAGTCTAGGGAGGTTTAACTTGCTTCCTAGATACATTCATATGTTTTATATGAGTGCTATTAAGATAAATTCCCTCTTGTGTTCAGAAAGTCTTGTACACCACAGACTAATTTGGGAAATTATTGTGCCTGCTCTGGCTAAAAATGAGGGCAGGGTACTGGCTATTTCAGGAAAGTCACTAAAAGAGTAATAATACTATTGATGGTAATAGCAGACTGTTAATTATTAGATATGTATTTTATTTTGCGGGTATAAAAATTATCTGGGAACTTGTTAAAAATGAGGATCCTGGATCCACCTCCAGAGACCCTGATTCAGAAGGTGTGGGCCACATGATGCATTCCTTCGTAGGTACCTCCTAGACTTCAAGATGTAAATGTGCGGGAATTATCACTGTACCTACCGCATACAATTGTTGGGTGACTTAAATGAGATTTTTACATGTGAAGAAACCAGTAAACTTTACCTACTTCACACAAAACACAGTAAACTTTAGTTATTAAGATTCTTGCTGTTCAAAACTTAAATGAAAGAGCACTTAACTAAGAACACCAAAAATAGTAGACTATTTTGCGGATTAAAACCTTCAGGCTTGTCCCTCCTCCTGCCCCCACTAACAGTTTATGTAAAGTTTAATGTTCCTAAACTAATGTCCTCGTATTGATTTTCCACTTTGGGATGACCTCAATTCAATAGTAATTGTATTCTAAACATTGGTTGCACTTTTAGTTGAGTTTTGTACCACTTTTGGTCAATTTTTGTTTTAACTGTGATTCAGCTTAAAGGAAAAGAAAGCAATACATTTTCTCTCCACTGTTAATCAAGTCAGTGGAAAGTTGACTTTACGAACAAAACCCTAATTTATAAATGTTCTCATTGTTTTCCTTATCAAGGACATAAGAATATGACTATCTTGTAGCAAAGAATTAGCATGGGATGAAACATTATTACAAATATCTTCAGGTAGTAGAATGCCATAGATTTCACCTAGGTGACTTATTTTAGTGAATTATTTAATCTTATTTTAAAACTTTTGGAAAACATTCTCCAGTTATGAAGTTTATAAATGATTTTATGGTGTTGCCATAGATTCTCACCAACATACAGGATTATAACTATAGCTTAATGTCTTTCCATAAACTATCGTTAAACGAAGACTTGTCCAGACAAAGGCAAGCACACATTTTATAAGCGTTGCACATCTTGGAATATTTGAGGCCTCCAATGAAAAAAATCATTAACTACTTATCTCTCAGGACCAAGGACCTGGCGTTCCTGAAATCACCACCACACTTCACACTTATCTCCATGTAGAAACAGGTGGCCACTGTTGAATTCTAGTGAGAATGACACCTCTGAAATCTCTCAGCTTCACAACTCCTATTAGAGCCTTTAGAGAATCTTCTCACATAGCACCAAACAATAATTTTAGGAGGTGATATTCCTAAAGTGAATTGATTTCTACTGTTGAAAAGGAAAACAATTATAGGGAATGAGAAAAGGTGAGGCTAGTGCTAAGGAAAAACAAGGGACAGTATAACCTTCTATAAAGATGGTCCAGAAATTCTGGCAAATGCAGGAAGAAATAAATGATTTGCATTTGAACCACACTATTTGCCCTAGCCCGTATAATGATGACTTTTATGCAGATTTCCTAGCAGAATTATTTATGAATCAGATGGCGGTGTTTTCAGTATTTGGCGTATGAGCTAGAAAGACCAACAATCCCGGTGTACCTGGGACTGAGGAAATTCCAGGGATGTGGGACATTCAATGTTAAAACCAAGGAAGTCCCAGACAAACCCAGATGAGCTGCGCGCTCTACATGAGCCTGCCCAACTAGGAGGCTGCTAAATGCTTTCTTTCCGAGACTCTCAAACAAATTGCTCTGCTGCTCACAGGAACTTCCCTACTCAGGTTGGGCAAAAGCTAAATTGCGACAAGAGTGAATGCTTCGTGACGTTTCTTCAGTTCCCTTCTTTGGCATCTGTTCCTTCTTTTCAGTAGCACTATTTGTTGAGAGACCCAGCATTCTTTTCCTTCCCTAGGGCTATTCAAGATGATTTTTCTTTTAGCTCTTTTCCAAACCACTTGTATTACGTCAAAGTAAAACGGTCCTGTGTCACAATTGCTTGCAACCTTGTTTTCTGCTGTGTGAAGATAGGATCGGCTCCTTTTTCTAATGTGTGGCTAGATAAGAAGCATCCTGTCCCAGTTAACAAAATATTACATGGAAAAAAATGTACCTTTAAGGTAGTCCTCAAGAAGAAAACGTTTTAGTAGTATGATAGAGGTGATGGGAAGGAGAGAATGTTTGGTAAGGCAGGACTTTCACCATCCCCAGAACAACTGTCTACCTGTTACCTGCATACCTTACATAGTATTGCACCACCAGTGGTACACAGTGGATGGATACACAGATAAATGGCAAGCATCACAATGGTCAGATTCATCAAAAAGGTATGCATCAAACTTTTGTGAGAGTCTCCAGCTTTATTCCATTCCAAATATGTGTCCATTATAAATGGATCTCAAAATCATAATTGCCAAGAAAATCTATGTCTGTGAATATTTCAATGTCTCTTATGAAATGTGTTCTCATCATTACCCACGTTATTCTATGTATAGTATTCTGCACAAATTAGGCACTCAATATTATTGATTGGTCAATGAAGGGTCATTACCTAATGCACCATGATCATTTATGCAAAGGGCCCATGGGCCTACGGGAATCAATGTGATCCTATAGGCATCCTTTCTTTCTTCCTTCCTTCCTTCCTTCCTTCCTTCCTTCCTTCCTTCCTTCCTTCCTTCCTTCCTTCCTTCCTTCCTTCCTTGCTTTCTTGAGAAAGAAATAGTGGCTTATCTTGGGTTCCTTGTAGAGGGGATGGGATAATGAAAAGAAATATGATAGTAGCATAAATATAGGGGGATAGGACAGGAAAGAATGAGAGAGAGAGAAAAGACAACATAAAATCAGAGGCAAGCAAATCAACCTATTAAAACCTGAGAATTGTTTTTGTACTAAAATGCACATTCATTTAAAGAAAAAGATTCTCAACAGCAAGGCTTCTCTATTCTTGGAAGCAAAATATTCACCACCATGGCCAAACTGCCTTAGAAGATGAATAGTAGAGTCAAACCTAAAGCACCTGAAATTTAAAACAAAAGCCTTTTACATTTCATTTAAGAGAAGCAAACAGATGGGCCAGATAATCATTTCAAAATATAGTTTACAAAGAGAGAAACAAATCTGGAACCCAAAGTCAAATGAGTTTGAAATAATAAGCAAAGCAATAAAAAGAAATAAACAGGTACAGAAGCTACACCACCTCCCTCAGTCTACATAATTCTAGAACTTCTCTTTTTCCCCAGCTTCTTCTCACATCCAGGGAAGGGGCAGGCTGAACACTTCAAGGATTATCACTTCCCGAGATGGCACCAAATTCATAAATCACAAACTCCGGGAGAATGTTGAAATCTTTGTTAACAGCCAAAGTTCTCCTTGGTCTCCAACACGGACTTTAAAACAGAACTGAAAGTTTGCTTGAGAAGATCTGCATATCTATTAGTCTGAACCATATTACATTACAATTTTTATAGGTAAAACAAAAAAAAAAATAGTGCATATTGGCAATTTCAAATGGTTGAATCTAATACATTATAATTTTGATTATAGAAGTATTAAGACCTTAAACATATGCAGCCAAATATAAAATTAAGTATATCCCTACCTCTGTACTTAAAGATAATTTCCTTTGGTCACTGATTATTCTGACACAAGGTATGGAGTCAAGTTCAGGAGCCCGAAAGGACCAGGTCTGGGTTGCTTCTCTACCTCTCACTTGGTCTGCTGTCTTGGTCAGTTATCTGGTTCTGAGTCGTCATGTGAAATATCTGTTGTGGTTCCACTTTCACTGGTTGGGATGGTTTCCATCTTTGGAGCTTCACCAGCTTTATTCATAGGCTTCATACACTGTTTCTAGTTTCCAATTTAGTATGTTTGTTGTTATTACTACTGTTGCTTTCCCACATTTCACGTTTTTCTTCTACTCTCTCTCAGCTCTACGTTTCTTACATTTTTCTCCTGTGCTGCCATCACCTTGTAAATGCTGCCTGAGCACGTCTTGTCTTTTTCTCCTTGGCATATTTCCTTTGCAGCTCTTATGCACACAGCGGTGGCTCTTTATTCTCCTCCTGAAATACCATAGCTTGGGAGGCAAACTTTTTAGCAAGGCCACTGAGAACAGAATTTCTCCAATAAGGGAAACCATGTCATTAGTTCTATTTCATAGTTTTCTAAGGACAAGATCAAAAAAACGCACTGCCTCAGCACTTTTAGCTGAAGTTCAAATTCAGGCTGATTTGAGGTAATCAAACTGAACTTCTGAATGCTGATGAAAACCTTTGGGTAGCTATAAATCAAGCAGACAGACCATCTACAAGTCTTTACTGTCAATTATATAGAGAAGTGAAGGGTCACTAATCAGTTGGTCTATATGTGACATTTCAGATCAACTCTAGTTCAAAATTCAGTGTTTTGATTAAACATATGTGGTGACAGGTATGTAAACGGGGCTATTGCCCTGCTCCTTGGGAGTGGAGTATCAACGGGGACAAATCCAGGTCATCAGCCTGTGGCATCAAGGGTTCAACAAGAATATTTTATGGCAAACCTCTCTCAAAATCTGTCAAAAATTGTGATTTTTTTCCCCAATATCCATTTCTTTATGACAGATGACATTTGATGGACAAAATTGGGGTGAGCAGGATTACATAAATATTTTTGAACACTGACCTTCATTTCTCCTAGGCGGTGGGGCCCCACGTTCAGGGCCATGGGAAGCTCTGGTCTAGCCAACACGGAACCACACTGACTGTAGAGAATCTGAAAACAATAGTTATCCAGTCTGCTATCATTATCACCATTCAACACATTTCTAAATCATATCAGTGGTAAAATACTCCTCCCTGAAAAAAATATTTTCTTAGTCTACATTCTAAATAATTGTTGTGGTAACCACTGAATTGTATAATACATGTATAAGTTTCAAATTAGCACAGTTTTATTACCTATCCTTTAATAAACATTAAATCTGACATGAAAATTATTTTGGAAAATGTCCAGGTACGTAGTCAGCTTCCAACTCACACAGACCCAGGTGAGTGCTTGTAAGTTCATGCTCCTAGTCTGTGTGGTGCGGTGGTATCATGCATTCCTGCTTTAAAATCACACATTCAACAGCAATGAGAATAGCACAGTAATTGTGAAGGCAAAGGAACTGAATTGCTTCAATTCTATCACTCTTTGGGACAGAATCTTGGGATCTTTATTTGTGTGAACTGCAAGTTGTAATATTTTTGTTTTTTATGCACAAATTTTTAATACATGAAGTATTTTTCAAGCTTAAACAGGATCATTAAAAGTATAATTTTTCTTCTTTTTAAAATTGATGTTTATTTGAAAACTAAAGAACAAGTTAAGAAAAAAAAATAATTATTACTGATTATTACAGGATGATTACCGAAAATAAATTTGTGGAATGGGAGAGGAGGGTGGTGAAATGTTCCAGTCTGGGTGTCAAACTCACCAGTTCACCACCACGTCCAGGGACTGTTTAAGATGGAGCTGGGACCTCACTTTCATTTTCACCCTTCTAGGAGCTTCTGTGACAGGTGGCAGGGCTCAGACCACAGGAGACCTGGCACAGTTTCTCCATTCTGAGCACAGACACCCAGACTCTACTGACACGTAAAGGAGAACTCCCTTTGGTTTTTATTAGCACAGCTTTCAGAAGCCACAGTGGAAAGACTATGAGGTAAATCTCTGATTTTTAAAAAACATTATCTATCTCATTGGACATTATGAGCCCCCAGACTTTAAATGATGCAGAGGAAAGTGAGGTTGGCTGTTCCCACCTAGATATCTGAAGGACAAAGAGTCAGCAGAGTGCTGTGAGAAGAGCGAAGGTTTTGGCCTCTGAGGGCCAGGTTCCCTAGGGTCGGCCCACTGCTGCTCTGCTGGCAGCAAGTGTGAGCATCCAACCTCTCCACGGCTGTTTCTCATCTCTAAGTTATTCTTACCTCATAGGGTTGCTGGGAAGATGCAATGAAACAAGGTGAATAAAAAGCAGTGCCTGGTACCATGACGCAGTCAGCTGTATACAGGCAAGAAAGACAAGCTGTTTAGAATGCTCTCTTTTTTCTAAAGATGACGAAAGGCAGAAGGTAGGTGTGAAGAACCCAGGAGGACTGACTCAGGAAGGGTGCGCCCGCAGGTCCTGATTTGCCTGGAACAGTCCTAATTGAGGCGGGCTGTCCCTTGTGATTATCAATACTCCCTCTTTATTCTCAGAAGTGTCCCAGTTTGAATAACATCAGAACTGCTGTGAGGATTAAGTAGTAGAACTTTCTTCTATTTCATCAAGGAGGAAAATAAGCTCAGAAAGCATGAATGCTTTATTGGTGACCACATGTAGTAATTAGCAGAAACTCCACTCTTGTCCTGAAATCTTTTTACTGATCCTGTAGCTGCTCAGGGTGGAAAGACTCTCCTAGTCATCCTAGTGCTTCATATTTTGTTCCAGGCAATACTAAATTATGTGTAGCTCTGTAGGTTCTCTCTTCAGCTACAGCTAAGTCCTACACAGCCATATCCTTAGAGCCGCCATGCAAAAATTAAGAGGCGAGAGAGGAAGCAGTCCCTACATAAGATCAGGATTCAGTTGGTGCTTTTGTTTCCTGGTATGATTATCTCAAAGTATGCAGCCGTGTGCATCCCAAGCTATTGGTTACTTAGATCTTTTTGTTCCATTCTGTTTTGACTGATTTCTTACCTACCAGTCCTGAGGTCTTCCTTTAGTGTCTAATCAGCTGTAAGTGACATAAACTCAGATCAATTTGCAAACGAACTGAGAAGTCAGTCCATGAGTACGAATGATTTCAGAACTATCTGGATTCAAGAACCAGACAATGTTACAGAACTTGGTTCCCCATCCCTTACCTCTCTAATGTGCTTTTCATTTTATTAGATTCCTTTTCAAACAGGTTCTCCTCCATTGATGTGGCAAATCAGCTTCCGGCAGCCCCAGACTCAAATAATGCCATTTTAGTATTCCCAGAAAGAACAGCTTCTCTCTCCCCGTGGGCCAGCCAAAGGCCTGGCATTACATTTCATTGGGCTGATCTGGATCAGGTCCCATCCTGAGGCAGGGCACTCAAATGCTCGGAACTCACCAGTTTATTTGGTCATGCCGGGAGTATTATTAGTCCCACTCAATCTGAGAAATCACAGAGGAAAAGGGATGTTCCCTAGGGAAAATCAAGGCACCACCAACAGAAAGGGAATGGATATTGAAACAGACAAAAGTAGTAACAGGTTTCTTTGCACAGGCCTTTTCAGATATGCAGTGTTTCTGATCTCTGTCATGACGTCATAGGGTCCATTGGGCTGGAATTCCTTAGCCCTCAAGCTTACCCCTAAACTTCTGATCCCAGCTCCGCCCACACTGATCCATCGTGACTAGCAGCCACTGTGTGAAACAGGAAAATCCTTTAAAAAGCAGAGCTAGAAAGGCTCAGAAGTTCCCCAACCATTTTACTTAAAAAAGAAAGCTACAAAAACACTGTGGAATCTAACACAGCATATTGCTGCTTTTTAAGTTCTCCCAATGTAATTACTGGGAAGAGTTCTGAATTCAAAGAATAAAAAATCCTGAGGAAAGAAAAGCAATTGACTCCATGAGGGCTGAAGAAAGGAGGCCTTGGTGGAAGAAAAGTTGGGGACTCTTTACCCGTTCTTACAAATGACTAATTTTTAAGGTGGGTGTTTATAAATACAGACCAGAGAATATTTTCATCATTAATTCTGAAGTCAAACTAAGTTTATCTGTATTAAACAGCAAGACAATTGTCAAAGCATCCTATTTCTGAAAACTTTGAAAGAAAAAGCCTGTCTCCTTTCAGAGAATTGATTATTATCAAATTCTTGGAAAAGTAAAAAGATCAAATGTTGCATCAATCACATTGGAATTTTAACAATATTTATAAAATGAAAAAGAATTCACAAATATTTGGCTAAATAGTATTTCGTTGTCCAGATGTGGAAAATAAAACAACAACACATTAAAAAAAGCCACCCCTTTACGCAGCAAATATTAACTTACTTCTACCCTGAATAGAGTTTTAAAAGAACAATATCTGTGGGGAGGGGCTGGTAATGGCCGAAGGTTAAAAAGGAGATGCCCACATTTAAATCTTAAAATGTGCAGAAAGGCCTGTCCCGTGCCTCACGTTGTTAAGTGTCCCATCACCCTTTTATACTGATTCTGTGACCTTCTCAAAGAAGGCCCTCAAATATCTGGGAAGCTGATTACTCAGTCTCTATCCCTTTACTCAGTTGTATTTTTTCTTCATTGAATTTATGACTTCCTGATGTTGTATTACATATTTATTTTTTAATTTGTTCAATCATCTGTTTCCCTCAGTGGAACAGAATCTCTAAGAGTCAGTTGTCTACTCTGTTTACTACTGTATTTTGGGGACCTCAACAGAGCTTGGCACAGAGCAGGTGTCAATGGCCATCTGTTGAAAGAACTAATTGTAGAATGGACATCTGGAAACAGTATTGATAACCAAATGTAACAATTAAAAAGGATAACACTTCTAATCACTATTTTATTACTTTAATTTTAAATTTAAATAGAGTCTGGTAGAAATTTCTACCAGTTTCTCAACCTACAAAACTCTGACTTCATGCTGCTGAATATGACTATGAATGCAGGTGTTTTGGGTGAAGAAACAGCTGTTGGTATATGTTTTCCCCATTGGTTATCTCACTGTTAGACCACTCTTTAGACACTTTAAAAGAAAAGCAAAAAATGAAAAACTTCCAACTTTTAGGCACCATGAAAAAAACCTAATTTTCTTGTGAATAGATGGGAAATTATATTTTGGGAGAAACCTTTACAACAGTTCAACCACTAGATCAGTCATTATCTGTTGCTTTATAATCCCATATAAAATAGTAACTAAATAGAATTTTAATTCTTTTTTTCCATTCACTTTACTATTTTTTATTATTTATTTATTTTTAAACAATCATTTTGTTTTTATTAGTTTCAGGTGCACAAGACAAAGTAATACTTAGACATTTATCTTTTATATCCCTCACACTGTGTGAATCCCCCACCCCCATTCCACTACCCCTCTGATATCGCACAGAGCCATTGCATTTCCACTGTCTCTATTCCTAACGCTGTACTCCGCTTCTTGTAAGTATATACATATATACATACATATATATATATATATATATATATATATATATATATATATATATATATATATATATAAATTATAGTTGGCATTCATTATTGTTCAGCTTCAGCTTCAGGTGTACAGTGGAGAGATCAGGCATCTACATCATCCCTGAGGTGGTCTCCCAAATGGGACACATGTCCATCAGATACCCTACAAAATCTTTACAACATTAGTGATTACATTCCCCAAATTAACTTTCGTAACCCCGTGGCCATTTTGTGGTTACCGACTGTTTTCTAATCCCCTCACCTTCCCCCTTATCCCCAACCCGGGCCCATGTAGCAACCCTCAGTTTTTCCTCTATGTCTCCAAAACTGTTTCTAATTAGTTTATTCACTTATTCTTTTCTTTAGATTCCGCATATAAGTGAGATCATATGGTATTTTCTTTCTCTGTCTGACTTATTTCACTTAACATAATGTTCTCTAGGTCCATCCATGTTGTTGCAAATGATAAGAATTCTTTCTTCTTTATGGCTGCGCAATACTCCATTGTATAAATGTACCACAGTTTCTTAATCCAGTCATCTACCGATGGTCATTTCAGTTGTTTCCATGTCTTGGCTATTGTGTATAGTGCTGCAATAAACATAGGAGTGCATAAAGATTTTTGAATTGGAGTTTTGGATTTCTCCGGATAGATACCTAGGAGTGGAATTGCTGGATCATAAGGTAGTTCCATTTTCAGATTTTTGAGATACTTCCAAACTGTTTTCCATAGTGGCTGCACCAATCTGCAATCCACCAACAGTGCACAAGTGTTCCCTTTTCTCCACATCCGCACCAGCACTTGTTGTTTGTTGATTTATTGATAATAGCCATTTTGACTGGGGTGAGGTGGTATCTCATTGTGGTTTTGATTTGCATTTCTCTGATGGTTAGTGAGGTTGAGCATTTCTTCATATGTCTGTTTGCCATCTGTATGTCCTTTTTAGAAAAATGTCTCTTCATGTCCTCTGCCCATTTTTTAATTGGGTTGTTTGTTTTTTTGGAGTTGAGTTAAGTATTTTTTTATAAATTTGTGGTATTAACCTCTTATCAGATATATCATTGGCAAATATATTTTCCCATTCAGTAGGATCCCTTTTTGTTTTATTAATGGTTTCCTTTGCTGTGAAAAAAACTTTTTAGTTTGATGTAATCCCACATGTTTATTTTTTCTCTTACTTCCCTCGTGCAAGGGGATATATCAGTAAAAATCTTACTCTGGGTAATGTCTGTGAAGTTTCTTCCTATATTTTCTTCTAGGAATTTTATGGTTTCAGATCTTACATTTAAGTCTTTAAGCCATTTTGAATTTATTTTTGTATATGGTGTAAGGTGGTTGTCCAGCTTCATTTTTTTTGCATGTGTCTGTCCAGGTTTCCCAGCACCATTTATTGAATAGACAGTCTTTACCTCACTGTATATTCTTGCTTCCATTGTCATAGATTAAATGGCCATATAGGCATGGATTTATTTCTGGACTCTCTATTCTGTTCCATTGATCTATGGGTCTGTTTTTATGCCAGTACCATGCTGTTTTGATTACTGTAGCCTTGTAGTATAATTTGATGTCAGGTATTGTTATACCTCCCACTTTGTTCTTATTTCTCAAGATTGCTGAGGCTACCCAGGGTCTTTTATGGTCCCATACAAATTTTAGGATTATATGTTCTATTTCTGTGAAAAACATTGTTGGTAGTTTGATAGGAATTGCATTGAATATGTATATTGCCTTAGGCAGTATGGACATTTTAACTATATTAATTCTTCCTATCCATGAACATGGTATGTGTTTCCATCTATTTATATCTTCTTTCATTTCTTTCTTCAATGTCTTATAATTTTCTGAGTACAGATCTTTTACTTCTTTGGTTAAATTTATTCCCAGGTATTTTATAGTCCTTTGGAGCAATTGTAAATGGGATTGCTTTTTTAATTTCTCCTTCTGATGTTTTATTATTGGTATATACAAATGCAACTGATTTCTGAATATTAATTTTGTATCCTGCTACTTTACTAAATTCATCTATCAGCTCTAATAGTTTCTTGGTGGAGTCTTTAGGGTTCTCTATATATAGTATCATATCATCTGCATATAATGACAATTTTACTTCCTCCTTACTGATTTGGATGCCTTTTATTTCTTTTTCTTGTCTGATTGCTGTGGCTAGAACTTCCAGCACTATGTTGACTAGAAGTGGAGAAAGTGGACAACCTTGCCTTGTTCCTGATCTTAAGGGGAATGGTTGTAGCTTTTCCCCATTGAGTATGATGTTAGCTGTGGGTTTATCATATATGGCCTTTATTATGTTGAGGTATGATCCCTCTATGCCCACTGTCTTAAGGGTTTTTATCATAAATGGCTGCTGGATTTTATCAAATGCTTTTTCTGCATCTGTTGATATGATCATGCGATTTTTATTTTTCATTTTGTTAATGTGGCATATCACATTAATTGATTTGCGGATGTTGAACCACCTTTGCATACCAGAGATGAATCCCACTTGATCATGGTGTATGATCTTTTTAATGTATTGCTGAATTCTGTTCGCTAATATTTTGTTGAGGATTTTTACATCTATGTTCATTAGCGATATTGGCCTGTAGTTTTCTTTTTTTGTGGTGTCTTTGTCCAATTTTGGGATCAGAGTGATAGTGGCTTTGTAGAAAGTGTTTGGGAGTCTTCCCTCCTTCTGGATTTTTTGGAAGAGCTTGAGGAGAATAGGTGATAATTCTTTTTGGAACGTTTTGTAAAATTCACCTGTAAAGCCATCTGGTCCAGGGCTTTTGTTTGTTGGGAGACTGTTGATTACTGATTCAATTTCCCTGGTGGTAATCAGTCTATTCAAGTTTTCTGTTTCTTCTGGAGTTAGACTTGGAAGACTGTACGCTAGAAAATTGTCCATTTCTTCCAGGTTGTCAAATTTGTTGGCATATAGTTGCTCATAGTAATTTCTTAATTTTTTTTGTATTTTTGCAGTGTCTGATGTCACTTCTCCTCTTTCATTTCTGATTTTATTAATTTGGGTCCTCTCTTTTTTTTAATGGGTCTGGCTAAAGGTTTGTCAATTTTATTTATCTTCTCTAAGAACCAACTCTTGGATTCATTGATCTTTTGTGTTGTTTTTCTGGTTTCTATTTCATTTAATTCCACTCTGATCTTTATTATTTCCTTCCTTGTACTCCCTTTGGGCTTATTTTGCTGTTCTTTTTCCAGATCCCTTAAGTGTGAAGATAAACTGTTGATTAGTGATGTTTCTTGTTTCTTTAGGTAGGCCTGCAATGAGATGAATTTCCCTCTTAGGACTGCTTTCGCGGCATCCCATAGATTTTGGGTCGTCGTGTTTTCATTTTCGTTTGTCTCGAGATATCTTTTGATTTCTTCTTTGATCTCCTGCTTGACCCATTCATTATTTAGTAACATGTTATTCAGCCTCCATAAATTGGTGTGTCTTCCAGTTTTTTTCTTGTAGTCCATTTCTAACTTCATAGCACTGTGGTCAGAGAAGACAATTGGTATGATTTCAATTTTCTTAAATTTATCAAGACTTGTTTTGTGGCCCAACATATGGTCTATCTTGGAAAATGTTCCATGTGCGCTTGAGAAGAACGTGTATTCTGCAGCATTGGGGTGAAATGCTCTGAAAATATCAATTAAATCCAAGTGGTCCAATGTATCATTTAAGGCTGTTGTTTCCATATTGATATTCTGTCTGGAAGACCTGTCCCTTGTTGTCAGAGGTGTGTTGAAGTCCCCTACTATGATAGTGTTACTGTTGATCTCTGTCTTTATGTCAGTCAATATCTGTTTTATATATTTAGGTTCTCCTATGTTGGGTGCATAGATGTTTACTAGGGTTATGTCCTCTTGTTGGATCGATCCCTTTATTATTATATAGTGCCCATCTTTGTCTTTTAATATGTTCTTCATTTTAAAGTCTATTTTGTCAGATATAAGTATTGCAACTCCAGATTTTTTCTCATTTCCATTTGCATGAAGTATCTTACTCCAACCCTTCACTTTCAGCCTGTGTGTGTCTTTTGATCTGAGGTGAGTCTCTTGTATAGGCATATACAAGGGTCTTGCTTTCTTATCCATTCAGCCACCCTATGTCTCTTGATTGGAGCATTTAATCCATTTACATTTAAAGTCATTATTGATAGTTACATAGTTATTGCCATTTTAAAATTTGTAGTTAGATTGTTTTCATCTTTCCTCTATTTACAGAAGTCCTTTTAGTATTTCTTGCAATGCTGGCTTGGTGGTAATAAATTCCTTTAGCTTATTCTTTTCTGGGAAGCTCTTTATCTCTCCATCAACTTTAAATGATAGCCTTGCTGGATAAAGCAATATAGGTTGTAGGCCTTTGTTTTCCATCACTTTGAGTATCTCCTGCCACTCCCTCCTTGTCTTCAATGTTTCTGTGGATAAGTCATTTGATAGTCTTATGGGAGTTCCCTTGTATGTAACGCTCTGTCCTTCTCTTGCTGCTTTTAGGATTCTCTCTTTGTCTTTAACCTTTCCCATTTTAACTATAATGTGTCTTGGTGTGGACCTGTTTGGGTTTATCCTGGTTGGAACTCTCTGCACTTCCTGGGCTTGTATATTGGTTTCCTTCATCAGGTTAGGGAAGTTTTCGGACATTATTACGTCAAATATGTTCTCAATCCCTTGCTTCCTCTCTTCACCTTCTGGTATTCCTATGATGCGCATGTTGTTGCACTTGATGTTGTCCCAGAGGTCTCTTAAACCATCTTCATTGTTTTTTTATTCTTTTTCTTTCTGTTTTTCTGTTTGGGTGATCTCTGCTAATTTGTCTTCTAATCGCTGATTCGATCCTCTGTTTCATCTAACCTGCTGTTAATTCCTTCAAGTAAGTTCTTTGTCTCGGTAATTGTGTTCTTTAGTTCTAACTGGTTGTTAGTTATGATTTCTACATCCTTCTTTATGTTGTCTCTAAGCTCCTTAAACATTCTTATCATCAATGTTCTGAACTCTGTCTCTGATAGGTTGGTTACTTCTGTTTCATTTGGTTCCACTTCTGGAGGTTTCTTCTGTTCTTTTATTTGGGACATGTTTCTTTGTTTCCCCATTCTGGCTGACTCTCTGTGTTTGCTTCAATGTGTTAGGTAGATCCCCTAGAGTTCTTAGTTCTTGCTGGGTTATCTTATGTAGTATGTGTTCTTTATATTTGACTTGCACTACTTCGTTCTTCTCCTCTGCATGTGCTCCAAAGGTGACTCTTGTGTTGTGTATATTGTCCTGTTAAAGAAGATTTTTAATTGCTTTTCGCTTGTGAGTAGGTGGGGTTAACTCCTAGGCTGACTAGTTGTGAGACTTGGCTCTGCCCACTGCAGGGTGTTCTGCTGCATGAGGGTTGACCACTTTAATGTGGTTTCGCCTCTATGGGCTTTTGTGCCTGTAGAGAATTCCCTCTGGGTGTGTCACTTGTAGGTCAAACCGGTAGTACTCTGGTTTGGTCTGGAGTTGGCCTCTGGGTATGTTGAATCTTGTGTCTCTTAAGCTGGGCCCTGCAAGTAATCCTTGCACGAGTCTCTTAGCTGTTCTGCGTGATGAGCAGAGAGCCCTTTGATGGGTTATAAATGTCCCATTTCTGATAAGATCGGAGGAGAACTCAAAAAGTGCACCCTGCTGTTGCCATTCCTATGATGTCAAAATCCCACTTTACTATTTTTTAGCACATACCATATAATATAATGCAATGTAATGGAAAGATTAAGAAACCACACTTTTGGGTTAGAAATCTGGATCCACTGCTTGATAGCTATGTATGTTTGGGCAAGTTACCTACCTAAAATCCTGTTTCTTCACCAGATAATTGGGGAAAATAACAAAAATTACAGCGTCAAACTCATGGGGGCAAATTAAATGATTTAAAAGTGACAAACAACAACAAAAAGTCCCTTTAAGACTCTTTTAAAAGAGGGCCTGGTATTAAGTACTTGCTAGATATTTTTTATTACTATTCTTCTGTTATTTATTCTAAGGCGTTTTATTCCCCAAGAGTTTAAAATTTCAACTTTTTTTTGTGTTTGTAACTTGAATGAAATTTACCACAGTCCTCCTACTTAAAAATCCAAGCCCCTGTTTTCAAAACATCAACCTTGCAGCAATTAGGTTACATGCAAACCAAATTTACATGAGATATTAAAGACTAAAGTAAAACAAAACAACATTCACCACAAGAAGATGAAATGCATTTAAAACTCTCTCTCTCTCTCTCTCTCTCTCTCTCTCTCTCTCTCTCTCTCTCTCTCCCTCTCCCTCTCTCTCTGTATGATATCCTTTTGTTGTCTATATAAACTGGCTGTCATGATTAATAAGACTAAGTTTTCTAAAGAAAATGAGATAATAACAAAAGACCTCTTTATGCTTAACTTTTGTCAGGGGCAAAGAAACAGACAAAACAGCATGAAATGATGAGACCAAGTGATGAAAATTCATTCACAATGATTACTTTCAAGAGTAATTTCTCTCGGGTAATTCATCAGCCTGTTACTATGGCTCTCCAGAGTGATAGTTAACGTAAATGAAGCTACTGAAAAAGGATTATCATGGTAAGAATATACTCAAGCAATAATGCATTAGAAATCTATCCAAAGCAATTGACGGGAAATTCCAGAAAAGAAATGTCCTTTCTTTAAAATTTATTTTTTATTTAAGTTAATGGCTACAACACACTTCTTTCCTGACTAATAACCAGCAGGCATTTAAAAATATCCAGGCAGCAAAAAGAAAAACAAACTCATTTAGATGAAGTAGGAACCCACCTGGGTTGTCAGTATCTGTGTTTGGTCCCAAGACTCAAATTCTGAGCCAGATTCTTTGTGAGATTATGGCAAATGTCTCAAATTATTTTGCCAACTTTTCTTTACCTTAGAAAACAATAGTGTTTCATGGATGGGTGTCAAGGAATCTAAAATTCATTAGTTTCAAAAACCTTCCTTGCAGATGTGTTTGGCTCTCTTAAGGTTTCATTAGGGAAAAAATAATAAGTACTACGTACTGTGAAAAATTTTAAAGGACACCATCTTTCACAAACTCATGCAAATAATCTTTAGAATGCCACGTTGAGTAGCTGTTGCTTTTGCTCTCTAGCTACCTACACTTTGGCAATTGTAACTAGATTCATTTTAGAAGAGCTATGATAACCACTCTGCTTGGAAATACTCATTGAGACAACTGGTTTGCTAGGTTAAGTTATGGCTCTATGGGAAGGACTGAAGCCGGGAGCAGTAGATACGGGAACAACTGCAAGTTGTGTTTAGAAGAGTACCCAGGGAGTGACATGCAAAAGAACATAGCAGAGGTGGGTAATTTGATGTAGGGCAGATCCTCTTGTTTGGAATGACAGATGCAGAAAAGGGGATGCAAGAGGAATTATATTTTCCATAGACCAAATTTGCACTTAGGAAGACTGATTAAGAAAAAAGAAGTCATCTTGGCTGAGGCTCATTGGCATAGAACTCTGTAACCATTAAACTAGTAAACTAGTAAAGAAATTTAACTAGATTAATCTCGTTAATGACAGGAAGAGGCATCATGAGCCATAATCCAGAAAGCACTGGGGTTTAATGTTAGAAGTTATTTTGAGATCATTCCATTTGCAAGGAGAAGGCACCTGACATTCTTTAAATTCCTTTCAAACAAAAGATTAAACCAATTTATGAGTTGACTCAGAAAAGCTTTGGAGGTATTGTAGCCCTAGTCAAACTTTTATCTAACTTCTTCTTACTTTTTACTCCATGACAGAATGGCATACGTGATTTTTTTCAGACACAATGGAAGAAACCTGCTTCAGCAGAGCTGTGTTATTTACATGTTGAATGGAGAGATGGTCAGTTGCTTGGGCCATTGTGGAAGGCAACCTCAAGATATCTCCACATGAGTGAGCTTTTCTGTGTTCCCAGTTTCTTCGTCATGCTCCCTCCCCTGTTTTCCATTGTTGGTCATGACCATGTCCCTCCATCAGCCCTGTGAGGTCCTTTCCCATTTATTAAAATGTGCTCTCAGGGAAAATTTTGAAAACGTGTCCAATAAAGCCTGATTGGCTTACTCTCTTAGAGAAAAGGCTGGAAGAAGGAAGCTAACCTGGCGACTTCCAAGCACCAGCGAGCCAGAAACTTATGAATTAATATCAAGAGTTATCACTTATTGATTACCTAGTGTGTGCAGGCACCGCCCTGTCATGTGGACAGACAGGGAGAGTGGTGGCCCAGGGGGCGTGGGGAGGAGTACCTCTTATGGAGGTGCTGCCTTAACCTATATAATCACATAATTCAAGAGAATCAGGCATTGTCTTTGTTTGGTTGTATCCAGCAGATTGCAATATACAGTAGAAGATCTCAAAGGTCAAATAGAAATATGCTAAACATTTTAGGGTAAGGGATATCAACATCAGAAAACATAGAACCAAGTCATAAATATAAGCTAGACAAACACTGGCAGCATAGCCTGGTAGTTAAGATCCCAGACTCCAAACCAGACTGCTGGGGTTAAATCTTGGCCCTGCTGCTCACAAGCTGTGTGGTCTTGGGACATTCCTGGAACTCTTTGTGCCTCAAGTTGCTCATGGGTAGAAGAGGGATGATGACGATGTTAGTATCCACCTTATAGGCTTATTAAAAGCATCAAATGAGGTAATTTTTGTAATGTGCTTAAAACACTGCTCCCTAAGAGTTTGTTAATGAAGAAAGATCTTAACCTATTTACTCCCATCTAAACTGACAGCTCTCAGGCACTGGAAATGTTCAAGCTCAAGTCCTGAAACATAAGCAGATGCCGTGAAAGCAAGCATGTTTGTCTCTTTTCTTCAGCCCATTACCTAGATTAATATCTGGTATAGATCATGCTGAAAAAAAATGTTCTTGAACGAATAAATGAACCTACTTGGTCGTCATACCAAAATGTTTTGTGCGACTCTAAATTTGGACAAAGTGACCTCTGAGGAATTTTCCACCTTTAGATTTAGTGATTTCTTTAATGAACTAACATGTTGGAATGGTACAATATTAATAATATGTCCAGATGATTTGAGACAAAATCTTGTTCATTTTTCCTTTTCTTTTTTCTTCCCTCCCTCGCTCCCTCCCTCCCTCCTTTCTCTCTCTCTCTTCCTTCCTTCCTTCCTTCCTTCCTTCCTTCCTTCCTTCCTTCCTTCCTTCCTTCCTTCCTTCCTTCCTTCCTTCCACACTGTGTCTATTAAATGAGTGGGTGTTTTTCTAGTTAAAAGGTTACACAGGAACATAAAGTATGCTATCAAGGGTCTCCAGTCATCTCCACATGTGTCTAATCATTATCTTCTTTTATAGTTTCATATCTCTAGGCTTTTCAATCAGGTCAGGTTGGCATTTCACTGCCCTTTATGTGTGTGACAAGTGAAAACAGGAAAAGAAAAGAAACTGAAGTGAAGAAAATCAGAATCAGCAGAGTGGTTTGAAGGTGCTGTTCAGCCGGTTTCCACTCGGCCTGCCTCATCAAGCCCCCAGTGTTCATCTCTTCACTCATCTCACACCCCGTAGGTGGTAACAGGCCTCCAGTTACTTTCTCAGAGCAGAGTCTCTCACACACTCTGGTTGTCACCCTCCTCCCCTCCCCCGCCCCCTACTTGGACAGCTAGGCAATGAATACCCACAAAGCTGACGGGCCTCACCTGGGAGCTGAGATGAACTCTGATTCCACAGCTCTCACACTGAGGACGGAACAATACGAAAAGAGAGACCTCCCGAAAGCTCTCTCCTAGAATCTGGTTCTCATAATTCCCCTCAAGAAATCAGAATGTGACTGCTCACCTCTCCAAGGAACTGTAACAGTCAGTTCAGCTACTTGGAGCAATTTTAAAAATCCCGACCCCTACAATATTTCATCATTTTGGCTGGAATGATGAAATAACGAAGGAACGATGAAATAACTAACTTGCTGACAGTTGCTTGGAATATCTGTAGACATGGGAAAAAATACTTTTAATCAGGTCAAGTCACTCTGCTTTTGGGATTCTAAATTTACTCATATTCTCAAAGAAAAGTGTTCAATTACAGTGGGGAAAATATGATTATTCTTTTAGATCAATAAGCAACCAAGAGTTCTTTCTTCAAATTTTGACATTTAATCAATCACAAATTGGTTTTGGAAAACTGTTTCCTATGAAGCCATCTCCGCCTGTAGGGTTTTTCTTTCAAAATCTGGACTATAGGAGGAAATTCACACCCTGGACTTTCACGGACCATCGATCTCCACCTGTATCTTCCACCAAACAGAAGCTGTTGCCTCTGTTTTTCCTTCATGTGTCCTAACAGCTGTAAATGTTTGTTAAAATAAAACAGAAAGCATCTTTTATTTTCTTTGCCTCTAATTATATGATCCCCTAAATTTGGCTTTAATCATAAAAGATTGGTAAAACTTATTATCTTTTTTTTTTGGTTGTCAAATGATCTTTAATTGAAATATTTTCCTATGTAGTTATTAACTACCTGGCATTCCACTGCATCACTGTTGACATCATGAGGGTGGTGGCCATCAACTTTGCAGCCCACAGACTGGGAAGTCCCCAGGATCTGTTTCATGGTCCAGAGAGTTCTCTAGCTAAAGATCAGTGCCACAGCTGTTGGGCAATGTTGACAACCTCATCAAAAGTGATATTTCCACTGTGTGTAATGTTTTTTTCTTCTTTCTGTCTCTTGGCAGTTCTCTGAGGGCAGGGCAGAGGCAGCAGAAGGTACCACCTCAATCTGGGCCTGTCTGTTCTGAATGGTCAGTTTCACTGTAGTCCTCAGACCCTTCCAATCACTAGTTGCTTTGGTAATGCCATCACCAATCTCTTTTGGATACAGATCCAAGGGGCCAATCTTGGGGGTCAGGACAGACGTGGCACTGACTTCCTCACCGGTGTACCTCAGGTATGTGATCTGGATCTCATTGGGAGGTGAACTTAAGTGGCACGGTGGAGGCGGCTGGTGTCAGATGAACTCAGATTCTGGATGACCAAATGAAGTTGCACCACAGCCTCCTCCAAGCTGAAAGCAAGACTGGTAAAACTTTTAGCATATTAGCAATATTTTGTTCATGTGTCAGTATCTTAGCATTAATCAATTAAGACTGAGGTCTTACTGTTTTCTCTGAGTCAAAGAAGTTAAGAGATTCTCCCAAGACCAAGCATAGGTAACAGAGGTGGGTTACCTAGTCCAGATCTGTCTTCTATAATTCCCATGTACTCTATTTATGACATATTATGAATTCAGTAAGAGAGGGATCTTCAGTGATCTAACTCAGGAGTCAGCAAATTTTTTCTGTAAAGGACCAAATAACAATATTTTAGGTTTTGTGGGCCATGTGGTCTCTGTCACAACTACTCAGCTCTGCTGGGTAGTTAAAAACAACCGTGACGAAACATAAATGAACAAGTGTGGCTGTGTTTAAAAACAAAACAAAACTTTACCTACAAAAGCAGGGGGCAGGGCCAGATTTGACCCAGAGGCCATAGCTGGCTGATCTCAGTAAATCTGGTCTTTAAGGACAAAATGTAGACTGTGGTCTGCCTAGTACTAGGAGCAAGACATTCCCTCACCGAAAAGGCTAGAGTTATGGAGGTGAAGAGGTTTTCTGGTGTTAATGGTAAGTGGAACAATTATAGTAGACAATGCCATCATAAGAAGCAGAGAAGCACAATGGTTATGGACTGTGGACTGTCTGGGTCATTAGTTTGGGCCCTCTGGCTGTATGGCAGGAGATAACCACTACAGACACTCTTGCTGAAACTAGAGTAAAATGAAAGCACACAACAGTCACTGGTTCATAGTAATTTTGAAATCCAGCCAGCCAAACATTGCCAGTTCCTTGTTTTAGGTCTCAGTCCTACCGCCTAGGAAAAATTTCCCCACTGCTCTTGGGTCTCCCTTCCCGTTTCTTGGTTGCTCCTTTTAAATTATCTTTCCTTTTATGTAAAAATGTGCCCTGTATGTGAAGCTGAATAGTTTCATGATTCTGCTTCTTGCCCATGGAAATTCTGGAGTCCAAAGACCGTTTTATACTGTTTCTGTCCCTTTTAGCCCACTCTGGCAAAATATTAATTAATACAATCTTGTCATTGCATTTTTTGTAAAAAAAAAATGTGACTGTGTGGTGATGGATGCTAACAGGACTTGTGGTGATCATTTCAAAATATACACAAATATCTAATCATTATGTAGTATACCAGAAACCGGTATTACGTTATATGTCAATTATATCTCAATAAAAAACAAAACAAACCAAAAAATCTCTGTGGACTGCCTATCATTCTTATTGGAGTATATTCCATTTGACAAAAACCCCACCTGCAAATCTCTTTGATATAACCCCTTCTCTGCCTTAAGATTCCTATAAAGCTGCTATCTGGGACCATAACTTTAAGATTATTAGCAGCTTCATTGTTTAACTGAGAGAGTCTGTCTGATGTCCTTAAGGTCGTTAGAGGAACTTTGTTTCAAAGGGTCTATGAGACATTACGGTATTACCCTAAATCTTTCCAAGGTATTAACAAAGGCTCTTTGGCTTTTCAATTTGATCTTTGATTCGATACCCCTTCTTAATTTAAGAATCCTCTGCTATATAAAGAGACTGAGACTAAGAAATCATTTTGTATTTAAATGTACAAAGTATTGGAAAAATTAAACAGTTCCTTTTTTAAACTCATCTCTCTACATACTTGTTGTATGTGATTAAAATAAGCCATTTGGAATTTTCAACTTTCTGGTTAGAATTCTTGGCCAACTCCACCAGTTCATTAAGTATCCTTAGTATTTTCTGTCATTGTAGGTGATAGTCTTGCTAAAATTTCTGCCACTTTATCATAAGGATCAATAGTTTTCCATAACAATCCCCTCACTTCCTTTTAGCCCTACTAATAGGCTCCTCAAGGGCCATCAGGCTTCTCCTAACAGTCTCTTCAAACCCCTCCCAACTTCTGCCCACCACCAAATCTCAGATTCAATGGACCCCACGTTTTAGGTTTGTTATGGCAGCACCCAACTTCCAGCTCTCAGAACCTGTTTCCATTCTCTATTACAATGTGCAAAAACAGTGGCTTAAAACAATGATAACTCTTATTTTGTTCACAGATCTGGGGGTTGACTGGGCATGGGTAGGCAGTTCTCACTCAGGATCCCATGAGATTGCAGTCAGGCAGTGGCTGGGACTGAAATTATCATGAAGGCTTCATCACCCGCGTCAGATACCGTACTCGGAAGACAAACAGCGGGGGCTTGGACTAGCTGGGGGTCCTCAGGCATGACTTTCTCAATTTGATATCTCCATGTCGTCTTTCCATGTGGTTGACACAGCGTAAGTGAACCTTACATGGGGCAAAAGCCCCTGGAGAAACTGTCCCAGGAGACACTGGCAAAGGCTACACGGACTTTTCCAACCTAATATCAGTTGTCACCCAGGATGTCCTTTCCAGCATTCTGCTTGTCAAGGCAGCCACAAAGACCTCCTAGGTTTAAGGAGAGAATGTGACATGGACTCCACCTCTTGATTTGTCCCTCTGATCAAGGATACACAGACATGTTAACTCCACCTCAGAAATGCTTTAAAGACAATTAAGTTCAGGAGGAAAGGCAATCCAAACTTCTAATGATGTAATAGGTTTGTGCCAATGATGTAAGGAACAGCCCATGTGTGAGTCAGTTGATCTGTGTGGATGGTCAGGAGAAAGAGATGCTAGCCTTTTCCTTAAAGGTGATGGTGTCAACCACCTGAAGATGGAGATTAAGACAGCAAATTGGAGGGGATGTAGAGGAAGTGAAGATATCAAGTCCTTAACACATACATACATCCATCTTTTTAGGGAAGTTCGACTATGTTATTGAGAAGAAAAGAGGTTGAAATCAGATTTAGGGAAACTCCAAGGTTTATCACTATGTTCTAAGAATAGCAGGCTTGGGGAATGAACTCTATTGGCGGCAGGCAGGAAATTCCCAGCTGCACAGTGATCAATATCTTCATGCCCCAACCTGCAAATGCAAGTAGGGAGCTTGCTCTCAATTCCTGTGGCCTTTCAGAAAGTTACAGGGCATATTTCTTTATGTACTTTTTGTCTGTGCCCTTGAGAGCAGCCAACCAGTGACTCAGTTATTATCATAATTTAACGTTTATTTATATTTTCTCTGAGAATCTCATTCCTTTTGCTCAGGAATAGCCAAGTTCAGCATCATAACAAAGATTAGGGAAGCAACACAGTCAAGACAGCTGAATTTTGCTCGTCTATTCCTGGTCCACCTTGTCTCTGAGCCTTGTTTCATTCTTATGTGTATAAGGACTGGTAAATGTTGACTTCTACTAAAATTGACTCTTATAAACAATGCTATATGGATCTTGGATTAAAAAGTGAATAGAAAACATAAAATATCTTTGAACTAATGTCTCTTCCAAGCCCTCTCATGGAATTCCCATTGTAGGATTAGGTGCGTGAATTTTTTCTCCCTCCCTCCCTCCCTCCCTCCCTCCCTCCCTCCCTCCCTCCCTCCCTCTTTCTTTCTTTCTTTCTTTCTTTCTTTCTTTCTTTCTTTCTTTCTTTCTTTCTTTCTTTCTTTCTTTCTTTCAAAAGGTCTAAATTTTTTATGTCTAAGGCATCTTAAGATCTAGATTAATATCAGAAAAGCAATGCTGTGTGGCACCCACCACTTTTAAAGACATTTTCCTTTCTCTGATTATAAGTATCTGGTCTGTAGCTCTTTGAGAGAGAGTAGCAACCTTCTGCTGTCAGTGGTTGCTTCATATGTTTACAATTTGGCCTCTGCCTCTTGTTGCACTTAGCATGAACCATTTTGCATTGCTGTTTGTTTTTCAGTAGCTTTGTCCTGCGCCTCCATCTATACCACGTCTTCCACAATGTTTGGCATATTTGTAGGTACTCACTAAATATTTGAAAAATGAGTGAATTTGTTCTCCCATCACCTTCCAAATGCCTATACATATCCAGCCTGAGTTGGAAATTGGAGATGATGATGTTTCTAAACTGGGTACAAACACAGAACCTCTTGTTTCTGCCATTTTGTAAGAGTCATGTGTGGGCTGTCAATCAGATGAAAAAACAGGCTGGCAGATGCTTCAAGGCCAGTCCATTCCACCGGACTCCAGGGAATGTGTTGGCTGCCCTTCATCCCACACAGCTGCAACATGCGTGGCCAACTCTGATTCAGTTCCCATCTCTGACCCTTTCTCTCTAATCCACTTATATCAGGTCACTACCAATTTTAAACTCACTCAGTTTCTAGGAAAAGAGCTGCTGTCATAATCAGTTCTCAGCTAAGGAGTGAAAGCCATGATACGAAAGTCTAACATCCCATGACAAACACACTTGGATTAGGGTAGGATTGCTTAAATGTTGGCATTGTGAAGTCCACGGGCAGTTTTTAAATACTTTTCTGTAATGATGAACTGCTAGATTTGGCTTCTTTATGCTACCATCAACTGAATTTGGCTTCTTTATGCTACATTCCATTGTTGGGAATCTTTTATCTTCTAGTCAATCTAGCTTCACAGATCTTGTTATTCCGTATTAGTTTTGAAACTATTAAGCTAAAGTATAAGTGATCATTCAGGGAAATGCTGCAAGGGAGGCAGCTTCTGGACAGGGTCTCTTTGTAGTTCTGTTTCTGATATCTAATCTTCTCTGTTCTCTCTAAATAATTATTGAAATTGTTCTATTGTTCAGGTGACCTCATTTGGGACAGAGATTTTTATTTTTGCCTTCTTTCACTTTAATTGCTATTTTCAAAGAATGTGCGTATAGTGAGAACTTACAGTACTGATCTTCCCTATACTTGTTAGAGCCAGTTGTGAACATTCTGTATTCACAAGAGTGATTCTCACAAGTTATTCAAGTTACCATTTGGAAGTGCAGACCCAATGAAGAGAACGAACAAGACTCCCTGAGTCCTATTCTTTCCTGCAGTGCAGAGACATTATGGAGTAGTCAATAGAAGCACTTTGCTTTAGATTCAGATGTACCTGGATTCCAATGCTTCCAAGCCATGCCACTTGGATAAGTAACACCTCTTTATGAGACTCTGTGCTCACTTCTATATGAGAGTTGTAACCATCTCATGGGACATTGTCTAGGTAAATGAGCAAATGCTTCTGAAATATTTGGCACAAAGCCGGGAGCATAATGAGTTTAATCAATAGTATCCATTATTATTAAATTTCAAATAATGTCTGTCTTCTGTGATTCTACTGGGGGAAAGGATTCAAAAGCCTCTGGCATACACATAGGGATATCAACTATTTTAATTTTTTTTTCCAGGTTCATGGGGTCCCTCCTCGAAGCTTTGCAAATATGGAATAGTCCATTTTGGCAGGCTTGCCTCATCATTTCAGGGTTTCTCCACATCCCAGAACATTTTTGTCTTTACCCACTATAAACACATTTAGGAATTCCTGGCAGGGGCCATGCTGATGAAATGAAATGAGCACAGGCTTTGTAGCCAGAGACCTGAATGACCTTGGGAAATTCATTAACATCTCTGAGCACTCTATGTTATTAGCTGTAAAAGAAGTGTAAGACTTTCTCTGAAGGGCAGTCCTGACTGTAAAACAAGAAATGAGATCACTATATAAAATATTTTAGTTTCATACTGAGCAATGTAGAGAGACACAACAAGGAGAATCTATTATGTCTCATTTATTCCAACTAATAACTGTTCCTTCCCCTGTCCCTCATCCTCGTGGCACACATGGCCAGTGTTTGGAGCACCTAAGCCATGGTTGGTAATTCTCCCTTAGGAGGAGACAATAGAGTGACTGATCTTCGTCACAGTAAACCTTCTGCCCAGAGGGAAAAACAAAGGTGGCTGTCAGAAAGCTGTCATGATGCTTTACTGGCCCTGATTCCCATGGGCAGAATAAAGAATTACTACGGGAAAACGGTCGTATGCATTTATATAGTGAGAGGTGTTTTTTGGGATTAGGTGGGTGATGAAAGCGTAATCATTACAATAGCTTTATAACCCAGGCGAGAAAGAGAGAGAGAGAGAGAGAGAGAGAGAGAGAGAGAGAGAGAGAGAGAGGAGAAAGATGAGTTCTCTCGTTAAATATTTGCCATTTAATATGTTTTTGTCATTGGACAAGTCAATGTATTTTCTTATAAATCAGCAAGAAGTAGACTCAGATATTTGAGAGGAGGAATGGACCTTAGATGCCATGTGGCACAATCTGCCTTTCACAGAGAGGAACAAACCCAAACCAGAGATGGTGAGGGAGCATGCATAAGGTCAGGCACTGCCATTTGTTTTGAATACCTTTCGAGAGATCTCATGACACACCCTGCTTCTTCTGGAAAGTGAGGTAAGAGTTCCCCAGCCGAATTCTGGAATAAGGTCAGTTATAAATGCCTGTGGCAGCCACCTTCTCTTTTATAGTTTAGAAAATGTTCGTCCGAATTTGTTATCAGGAAACATAGACTGAGAGGGAAGGAATATATTTTTTCATATGTCAGGAAGCCAGGGGTAATAGAACATCCACTTTCGAGAAAGGTGAGATAATAAATCACCATGAAATACAGACTGCTTTTGAGCTGTTTGTGAAATCCTGGCTTCTTGAAAACAAACCAAAGTCAGTGGAGAGTAAAAGCCATAATGTGTACTTTTTGTGTGGGTTTATTGGATAGAGGGTATATTTTGTGATTGGATCACAAAAATGATCTACTAGAAAGAAAAGTGCACTGTTTCTCTACAAGGGGAGACAAGGAAAGAAACCAACTTTTTTTTTCTTTTTTTTTTTTTTTTTTTCAGTTTTCTTTGGCCCTGGAACTGTTTGCAGATGGCACAGTCATGATTTGAACCCAGATTCAATGAAGTCCAAAACCCAGGTTATTTCCCAATAAGCCAAAGAAATGTTCTAATTCCAACCTACTCATGGCAAGTTGACAAGCAAACGTCTCTTGCAACAGGATGATTATAGTTTCCCCTGACAGAAATTGCGTACAGGGCTGGGGAAAAGGCCAGTAGCTCCAATGGGCTTTGCATGAAGGTTGAAATTACAGGAACTATTCCAGACGAACTAGTTACCACCATTGATTGATAGGGGAAGTCGGTTTTAGTGAACCAAAATCTGTAGACACCTTCATCACACCATAACGTAGATAGACTAAACTGATTGGTTAGGCTAATAATTAAGATCAGATCTTATTTTGGAACATAAAGGCTTAAGAGAGGAGAAGCTTGCCCAAACACAGACCGTCAACAGTCAAGAGGGAGTGGGAATTCCCCTTAACATGGCAAACCAAATATTTCAAGACTAAAATTGTAATGACACATCATATGGAATATAACCAATTCCCGTATTACACAAGTAATGAATTAGTAACTCATCCTTAGGAAAAAAAAAAAAAACAAAACAGTTCAAACTTTATACCGAAACATTCCTCCATCTTTTAGAATCACTGAATTCTAAGTGTTCTTATCCATCTTCCTTCCTCTGAGAAAGAGCAGGTGCCTCCACAGAATATACTCACTAGGAGTCCGGAAGCGAGGTATATTGTGCCCTCACTGTTCCAGGCCACTTAGTGGCCTTGGGCCCAGACAAGTGGAGCTTTTAAAAATGAAAACACTTGAGGCAACCGCCAATAAAAGTTTCCTTCACCTGCGGTCCCCCAGCCCATGGCCAGGACTAGAGGATCAGCCCTCTTTTGAGATTGAGACCCTAGAATTCCAGCCCATCTCTCCATTTCCTCCAATAGCTCTCTTCCATAGGGGTCATCAAGTCAGTAACGCTCACTGGCCATTTCGAAGATGACGTTTACAATTTATAGTACAGGTGACTTGGGAATCTTACTCAACTCCCTTAAACCTTATTGTCCTCATTTGTAAAACTGGCAAACAGGATTTCTTACAAGAAATCCTGCTTTATAAGCCTAATCTTGCAGGTGAAATGGGATGACGTATATAGAGCACGTAGCATATTTTATGACCCACAGAACACAAACTCGTAGAACAGAGTAGAGCGGGGTCCAGTGATGCTCGAGCTTGACTCCTATTCTGCTGATTTCTCCTCTGGCTACTAAGAAGTCTTGACTTTTAGGCCCTGGACCCTGCGTCTTAAGGAAAGCTAAGTCTTCTCGACTGACTCCACGTATCTTGTATTTATATTCTGTGTAGGAAGAAGTTAGCCTCTTTCCAGTCTCTTATATTTTGAACTGGTTGTTCCCTTCTCCTGATCTCCAGCCCCAGAATCTCTTGCATTGACCCCTCCCAAAGTTCCTGCTTAGGTCAAATTTCCTGGTTCCATTTTTCCAGCACCTGCTCTTAATTAATTCAAAATTCCCAGGTTTTCTTTCAGGCCTTATTGTGTCTTCTCAGACACTTCCTTAGATGGCATCCTTTGTCCCCAAACACCTGGGATCCACATGGGTTCTTCTATTTTTCACAACTGCTTACCCTAAATCACTGCATGAACATAGGTGAGCTTCTAAACACAGGTGATGGGAGGTTAGCGTGTATGTATTGTTTACTTATTTATCTATGCATTATTCATAAACTACTTAGTGAGCAACTCTTAGTGTTTGGCATTTTTTAAACCTCAGAGGACATTCATATCAATATAAAATAATTCCATTTGGGGAAAGATAAATATCAAACTTTTAATACAATGTCATTGGATGCACATTAGAATCACCTGGGTACATTAACTAGCGACGCTTGATAACCCAGACCAGTGGAATCAAAAACCCCAAACAGGGCTTGGGTATTGGTGTGTTTTGATAACTTTCCAGGTGATTCCATTGTGCAGCTGGGTTTGAGAATCCCCTGGATAAAGAAAATAATGAGATGTTTTGAGATGTCCAAGAATAGGCTCTTATCCTAACTGATAAGCTACCAAAGGCTACCTGGGGGAGATGACATCTGAGCTGAATCTGAACAGCAGAGTTGTCCAAGTGAAGATGTGGGAAAGCCATGCCAAGCACAAAGGAGCAAGGTGGATTCAGAGAACTGCACGTAATTATGGGTAGAGTTTAGAAAGTGCTAAAGTGTGTGGACTTTTATCTAGCACACAAGGGGAGGCATCGAAGGACCATTCGCAGGGCCGCAGTGTGATTTGTCTTATGCACATCTGAAGCACCAGGGCATCGACTGGGGAAGGAATTTTCCTTCCATTGTAACTTTACCCCAGCAAGAACTATCTCCCCTTTAATAAAACCTCCCAAACTGTTGGCAGCTACCTTGGTTTCAGATGTTACGAACAGGAAAATCTACCCATGAGCTCACCTTCGTCTTATCCTTTCCTGAAACAAAGGACAGCTGTTCTCCCACTTGGATGTGCCTGGAGTAACGAAGGGCCCTTGGTATTCTCAGCTGACTGCAAAGAATGACCTGGCCTCATCCAGATGAGTCACAGGTACTTGCGGATGCCGAATCAAATGTATTGAGACATTCTTGTTTTTAAAAGTATGTTGTCTCTGATAGGGTACTGTCATCATTGGGAGGGGAACACTAGGGATCATATCTGCTACAGAGAAAATATAATGCATTCCCTGGAAGATGGCCTGAATTTTAAAGAAATTAAGCAGTAATGATACGTGAAGTGCTCTTTTCCTAGTTTTCAGTACAGAACGTCATTCACACATGAAACAAGCCTTTAGAATAGCTTCAGCTCTTGTTTGTGGTGCTGGATATTAAGTTGTTAGTTTATATTTAGATTTTGTTCTTTAGCCTTAAATCTCAGATATACTATCCATTTACTGACAATATTTCAGGCAAGAAGAAGAAGGAGAAGGAAGAGAAGGAGAAGAAGAAAGATAAACTTAATGTGTATGTGATTTGTGAAATAATCTAATTCCAAAAACGTTGAAATGTACGTGTGGGGGTAGGGATGGGGAAGATACGTTCCATAATAAAAATTCCCAGGAGGGAAATCAAAGATTGTTAAAGGTACTAGGAATTTTATAATCAGTCGCCCCCAAAGCTCTCTTTTTAGACAGAGAAATCAGAAGCCCAGGAAGGCTTCAGTTCCTCAAGGAACTCACCAGTTCCCATTACCATTGCTCCAGGCCTAGCACACAGTCTGTCCTGGGAGGTGGCAGAACAGAACCTAGAACCAGACTTTCTGAATTTGAGTCCTGGCTCTGCAATCTCCCAGCTGTGTGACTTTGGACAAGTGGCTTCACTTCTCTGTGTCTCAATTTCCTCATTTGTGAAACAGAAATAGTAATAATAGTTCTTAACTCAAAAGGACATTATGAATATTAAATGTGTTACTACTTGTGACATTCTTAGAATGGTACTTCATAGTAACAAACATGCATTAAATGTTAGTTATTATAGCCCATCAATACATCATTTATGAGTGGATAGTCTAGCTAACAATATAGGATAGTGAGAATATGCCATGTGAATTGATAAACACTTTGCATGGATTACCCCATCTAATTCTAAAAATAGATGCACGCAATATCTACTCATATTGCTCCATATTACAGACGAGGCACTAACGTACAGAAGGGTTGAGAAACTTACTCAAGGCTACATAGCTGGTGAGTGACAGAGGAATGGTTTGAAACTATATGGTCTGATACCACATATTTCACTACTTAAATATGTATTTTCTAAGAATATTCAGGTAAATGCTGCTTTATGATGTTCTTATGAGCCTCAAATATAATCATTTACTGACATTCTGAAAGTAGTAAAAAATACACACGTGTGAAATGATGGTGATGACTAATAAACATATGAGAAATCCTACGCATAGGAGCCTTATTTAGCGTATCAAAAGGTATTAAAAATAATAATTAGCCCGAGGAAACAAAGAACAAGTCAAACTAGTATTTTGCTACACCACAATGCAATTTGATATGAGAGTGTCACGTATGCAAGATAACAGCCATTGAATACATTAACAAAAGAGCTTCCTGAGACATGAAGCACCATGATCTTTTGCTTGCTTCTTTACTAAAATATACTTAGCTATGATATATTTTACTTATTTACATGCTTTATCTCTAACCAGTTTCCCCAGCTATAAATATGAGGAGAAATAATGAGGTGTTTTTCTCTTCTTGGAAGTTATTTGGAATACTCTAATGTTGTGGAAAGCAAATCAAACTTGAGGTTGGGAGAGGAGGTTTCTGGTTCTGGCTTTATTATCAAGTAATTCCCCGTGCAACCCAAAGCAACTCTTACACTTCCTGGGCTTCAGCCTCCTCTGTCTAAAAACAGAGGAACTCACCAAAAACCAATGCAGTGTGATGATCCCTAAAAGAGAAGTAAGCCCTTCGCAAAATGGTGGTGCAGAAGACAGAGTTCTGAACTCTTCCTGGGAGCTTGGTAAGTGTCAGTCACTCCCAGTTCTCCTATTGTTCCGGTCTGCGTCCTGCCCTCTCCAATGCCCGCCCACACACCTGACCTAGAATTACAGCGTTACCACAGCTCTACTTCCTCCCCACGACACTTCTTACCCTAAGCTGGAAAGTCACACCGATTCCAGGTCCCTGACCATCTTTGCATACAGGTCCCGTCATTTTCACAAAAACCTCTCTAATGTTCTAAACACCCTTTCCATGGATTGTCAAGAACATACATTCTTGGCACTCAGCAGGAACTCCTTGTTCAAAATGCTACGCGTTACGAAGTCGATGATTCAACACGCACTTTTTAGTGCATCCAACCTACGAGCTGCCGTGCTAGAAGTGAACTCACACTCCCTTGATGCTACAGTGCCATCTTTCCTGAGGGTGGGGCTTGTGTTTCTTCTGCGTCCAGTTTCTCATACGTATATTATGATTTCTGATTTTGCAAAACAGGACATAGTTTAACCGAGTCCTTATGGGAGGAAGCACAGCCCAGTGAGCAGAACAATGATTTGAAAGTCCTGGGTTCTATTTTCAGCTCCACTGTTGACTAGCTGTGCATTCAGCCCTAGGAAGGTCAAAAGCAGAATGGCCTTGTGTTGAGAACTTTCTCCGTATGTACAGCTCTAGATGGAAAACAAATCAAGCATCTGGCTCTCAGCCTTGAGGAGCTGTGGTCTTTGGAGAATAGATGTGTAGTCACACTTTGTTTTGTTTCTCAAAGTGAAAGAACAGAACAAACTCTGGGGGGAGAATGAGTTGGCAGAGAAAAGAAGAAATAAACCAAATAACCTTTTAAACAATCGAGGGGTTAAAGGATTGTTTGAGCCATTCAGATCAAAGAAGGCTCTTTGGAGGAAGTTGGAGTTGCCTGCATTTGCAAACGGAAGGGAAGGGGTAAAGTTTGTAAGACTTCTCCAAACTTGGACACTAGCAGGTGTCCAGAACTCTGCCAGGTGGGGGATTCCGGTAGGCGAGGCTGTGGACACACTGGGGGAGCACAGGCCCCCTGTAAAATGGTCTGTTGCTACCCAGCACCAGATAACTGTCATGGGGAGAGACATAGGCTGCTGTTGCCTGAACAGCTGAGTTTTGAAGAGAAAGTAAACAATTAGAATTTTGTCTTAATTTATAGATGATGAAGCCTAATCAGCTTTTAAAGGGGTACTGACCAGGCAAAGCTAAACATAGTATAGCCTAGGCAATGCACTTTCCATGTCTCTTTGACCTGGAGATGGGATGGAATTCATCAGGGTTTTAATTATGTGCTCTGCTTTGAGTCGGTAGAAGCTACATGTAAGTGTGAGGCAAAATGTGTTATCAGTGACACGCCACCGTGTCACTGCACATTGAAATACCTGGGAGTTTTAAAAACATTGATACCTGGGTTCCAACGCAAAGATTCTGATTTAATTAGAGTGGGCTGCAGTCTGAGCACTGGAATTTTTAAATACTCCCCAAGTGATTCTAACATGCAATCACAATTGAGAGGGAGTAGTAGGGGATTGTAGAAAAGTTTGAGAATTCCAGAAAGGTGGGTAACTTTTAACTTGCTAAAATGCATAGCTAATCCCTGAACGTGGGTCAGAGAATTGATATACAATTTGGACTGCTTTTTCTTTTTTTAAACTGGGACTCTTAACTCGAGCATCATTGCTGGTGGCCTTAAGGTCTTTGGGCTCATTAGGATCCAGTGACAACAGATTGCTGGGCAAACAAGGGTATTGTTGTAAAGGTCAAACATAGCAAAAGCCAAAGGACAGTGCAAGCCAAAGCATAGCTACGTATTTATAAGGGAGATTAATTTGTTGTCTGATGGCCATGAACTGGGCAGTAGAGCAAAATGAGTCTTTTATAAGTCAAATTCAATCTCTGTCTACATTCTAATGGCTGTAAAACTCACCATGTAAAGTTAATAATTGGTGCATAAAACTAGACATGATAAGTCTCACTGGTTATATCCCTGGCTAGTTCTTATTTCAGCTTTGGTTCCTGCTGCTCTATTTCTCATAAAACATATTAGTGTGGATTGAGTATATTAAGTTATGTGCATCGGGAAGTTAAATGAGGCATTTCCTCCTGTCTAGGTGTTTCAGAAGCGGCCCAACAGAGCTGGTGCCAAGGAGCCCCACTTCTAAAGCTTACCTATAAAAGGATCCACTAAGAGATTATGGAAATGGTTTTACCATGTTATCACATTGGCAACCTCTAATCAATGAAGAGTGATTAAAGAAGCCGACACTCAGGATTTTTTTGAATGGTGTTACCAATTTAGTAAGTGTCCTCATCCTCATTCTCCCCCCGAGAGGGATGTGTTTCTTCCTTAACACAAACCAAAAGAGAAACACATCAGTGGAACCACTTGGAGAGTTTGCTATATGCCTTCTGGACAAAGGGACTGATGTCTGACTCATACTTGAAAACACAGGGACGGTGGCCTGGACTACCTTTTTCTGATGTCTAAGAATGAGCTCTCTTGGGAATAAGCAGCCCTTCCCGAATTTGGTGGGACAAATAGGACCCTGTGCAAAAAAGGCAGATTGAGTCTTTTGGGGAGAGATTGCCTGGAAAGGTGAGATGACCACATTAGTAGGGATGAAGAGAGAATGAAGAAGTTATAAGTGGCTAGCCTGAGACAGCATACAAGGAGTCAGTGAAATAGTTACTGGGAGGTGCCGTGAAAGATAGCTAAAGGAAGGGATTGTCAGAATAAAATAAAAATAATAAGCAATAAGAATAAAAAAAAGACCTCACCAAAATGCCCATGAGGGAAAAGTCAGTTGGGATCCACACAGAGGATTGCAATGACAGATTATAATAGCACCAGTCCACTTTATTATACCTTTCAACCTTCCCCTTGCTTGCCTACCTTCCCCTTTCTCTGGAGAGGCCAGAAATCACCGTTAGGAAATGGGGAGAAGCTACAGAGAGAAAAACGTGAGGAATCCAACCTGCCCCCTCCCCCTATTCCTGGATTTCCAACCCAAGTGATAACAGAGATGTGACAGGAGACAGGGTTAAAGTTCATATGGAATAGACTTTCAACTGCGTTACACTTCACACTACCTTGAAAAAAAATTTGTTTTATTTCATTTATTACCTGTTAGTAATCAGAAAAGCCAATGAAGAACTGCCCAGAGTTTTATTGGTTAGTGGAACCTGGCAGTTGTCCGGGGGGTGAATAGTCAAAACACCAGGTTTGAAGGGACAGAAGCAAAATAAAAATTTTGCTTGGAACCTACCAAACCCAGCTCATACAATAAATCAGTTTAACTTGAATACATAAAATGTTTTTGTGGTACAGATTCAATTTAATTAGAGTGCAATGTAATGTCACAGTCATCTTTTCAAAGTCTCGTCCTTATGATCAGCTTTGCTGTATCAAAGATGTGTTGGGTTAAGATAGCAGTCCTGCAGGATGGTAATAAGTATTCCAGGGTCAAAGATACTGGAAACACCTAGTTTATTCAAAAAATAAATAGGTTTTCTTACGGTAGGTTTTCTAAGAGTCTTTAATAGGTGAACATGTGTTGTGAATCTATATAAGGGGATATTGTATAGAGCATTTTCAAATTCATTTGTCCATGGAATATTTTTATTCCCCAAACTTCTGGCTTTCACTTAATAAATATTTTCTGAACACCTACCATGTGCAGGTCTGAGGGATGGGTGTTGGGGATTAGCTGACTACCTAAGACATATTCCCTTCCCTGAAAGTTGTTATATTCTAAGGGGTTGTTTACCTTAGTCCTTTGTTCTGTAGAATTCTCTTTGGAAAGATCTTCTGTATGCCACTTTTCCAGATTTCTGCCATGGAAAACCTATTTGTTAACACAAACATACAAATCACCTAAGAAGAATTTGCCTTGTAAGATAGATGTGTTTTTATAAAACATAATAAAAACATGCATTCACAACCAAGCATGACAAAAATGCTGTGCTCCCCTTTTCTCTCTATCCTTGGTCAGTTTTAGCTGAGGATGAAAACCCTGATAAACTCATATAGCTATCCACCTCTTTTCTCTTTTTCCCCCTTCTCTTGACTCTTTCCCCTGTACCAAAAGACAAATCCCCACAATTTCCTTCCTCTCCTCACTCAGAAAATATCTGACATCAGCCATTTAAAATTGTTTGAACTTTCTGTGAGGCATTTCCACAAAGGTTTTAGTTATACGTTGGTGAGTATAGCTGGACAGTTTTGGGCACTTAACTTTTTTCTTTTTCATCAGTCTAATACACATGCACACACAAACATGTACACATACACTCACACACACACACACACACACACACACACACACTCCCTTAAAATAGGGCCAAATCCAAGGTCTTGTTCTTGCAAGTGAAGTAAGAGGTCTATGTTTAGCAACAACAGAAATTTCTCTACCCTGTGGTATCCCAAAGGATATTCTCATCTAGGTGTTTCTTGTGCTACGGTTAGCTTCTATTCTCAAGAATGTGTCTGCATTCAGTTAACTACGGCATCTAAATCTTGAGGAATGGTGTTCAGGAAAATATGGAGGGTGCTAGTAAGAAATTTTACCCGGATCCTGGGTAAAGCTTGATGATCCCCCGCTTTCTGCATGGGGTGAGCAGGGACTTAGTGCCTGAGTAGCTGTGGACATATCAGATGTCAAAAGGAGATGGTCCACTGGTCATAGACATATGTAACTTCCTCTTCCCTTTCAGTCATCACAGGTTTAGTGGGAATTTCCATTACAGGGAGAGACCCAAATATCCTAGCCACTACGCCCTGAAATGCAGTCTCTTCCTCCACATCTTTTGTGAATTGCTGACTCCATTTTTCCAACTTTCCCAACACATATCAGATTCTCTGTCCGGGAATGTGGGTCCTGGATCTGGGGATTTCATCAATGAATCCTTGTGGGCAAGAGACAAAATTATAGGCTGTATCAAACACTGTAACTGGATTCGGAATGCTTTGGATTATCTAAATCAGTCTATAAAAAGTCTTTTATAAGTTACTTTAGGACCTTGATCTATTCAACACATTTCTCAAATATATTTCCACTCCTTCCACATTTTGCCATCATTTATATCACCGTTTGTGTCTAGGCCACCATCATATAAGACCACAATAATAGGTTTCAACTGGTCTGCCGACTTTTACTTTTATTCTCTCCGGTTGATTTTTCACATACAAGAATAAATAACCTTAAAAATAAATCAGGGTTTCTGCTTCTGGCCAAAATGAAGTAACAGGGCCAACTTGAAACAATCAGAAAACTGAAAAAATACACACACACATGCACATACACACAAACACAGGAACAATTTTCAGATGTTGGTCCAAAGATAGTACAGGACTGTGATCCACCGCATATGGAAAGCAACACTGTGGCCAGGAGTGACCAACCGTCCCAGCTTGCGTGGAACTTGGGGAGGTTCTCAGGAAATCAGTCTTTCAGTGCTGAAACTGGAAAAGTCCTGGCTAAATCAGGAAACGCTGTTCATCCTAAAAGCCCTGTGATTTCACCAGCTGACTGCTTGTAGAAAGTTTCCAAGCTGTGGCACAGGAAGAAGGGGACCCAGCTATAACCCACCTATTTGATGAGTTGCAGAGACAGAGACAGAAGTTAAGAGAGGTAAGAAGGATAGACTTTGAGGGGTGAGTAACAGGGGGAAAAAAAAAAAAGTTGTACACCAAGAGAGGTAGAGCTCTAGAGAAATACAAATCGGTCCCCTAAAGTCATTGGCTGAGTTCTGATATGCACATTCAGGAGAGACAACCAACTGAGGCTGGGGAAAGAAACACCAGAAAGAGGTAAGTGGAAAAACCCTTGGAGTTCACATAGGGCTGTAATTAGTTTGTTACCCTAAAAGCAAGAATGGAAATATTAGGTTGGTGCAAAAGTAATTGCGGTTTTTACAATTGTTTTTAACCTTTTAAACAGCAATAACGTTTGCACCAACCTTAATGTTCATTGAATTATGAGATATTAATAGAATCTTCAGAGGTGCTATATCCTAGAAATGGGGATAAATTAGCCCTAGACTTATCTTGACCTATCTTAACAAAGCTTAACAAGATAGGATCCAACTGCTTTTAAGTAACTCACAAGTAACCTTGTGCCAGAAAAAAGAAAAAAATCTAATATTACTTAAAAAAATATAACAAAACCCATCAATACACTAACAAGATTTGCAGCAGATTAGATGCTGTAAAAGAAAATATTAGTGAATTTGAACATAGAGCAAAATAAATTATCCAAAATAAATACAGGGAAGAAAAAAGATTTAATAACCAAACAGAAAACCAGTGAGATACAGGACAGTATCACTGATGTTACACACATGAAATTGGAGTTCCAGGAGGAGAAGTGGGAACAGAATATTTGAAACAATAATGGCTAAAAAATTGCAAACGTTGATAAACTTTAAATTATAAATTTAGAGATCCAAGAAGTTCAATGAGTCTCAAGCAGGAAAAATACTTTAAAAAAAAAAGCCAATAAAAATCATAGTGAGATTGAAAAAAATATCACAGTGATAAAGACAAAATCTTAAAAGCAACGGAGGGGAACATGGGGGTGAGGGGAAGGGAATAGATTATTTAGAGAGGAACAAAGGTGAAGATGAAGGCACATTTCTCATCAGAAACTATTTAAGCTAAAAGATACTAGCAAGATATCGTTAAAGTACTAAAAGACAAAAATCTGTCTACTAAGAGTTCTTTATACAATAAAAATATCCTTTCAAAATTAAGCCAAATAAAGATTTTCAAACAAACAAAAGGGGAAAGTATTCATAATCAGCAAATGTTTACTTCAACAAATATTAAAGAAAATTCGTTAGGCAAATGAAAAATAATAACAGGTAGAAATTCCCGTCTACATAAAGAAATGAAGAGCACCAGAAATGAATACTATATGGGTAAATATAGAACAGAATTATTTTCTGTCATTTTACGACCTTTTTAAAATATGGGAAACTCTTCAAAGTTAAAAAAAAAAAAAGCAGTAAATTTTGGACTTTATGTCATAAATAGAAATGAAAGGTATAGCAATATAGCAACAAAGAAGAAGGATGCAAGGAGAAATGATACGTAATGTTGTAAGGTTTTCACATCATTCATGAAGTGGTACAATATTACTTGAAGGTAAACTGTGATAAGTAAAAAATGTGTACCGAAAACCCCATAACAACCACTAAAATATAAAAAGAGTTACAGCTAATAAGCTAATAGTGAAAATAAAACAGAATAATAAAAATACTTGTCTAAAACAAACAAACAAAACTGGAGGAGTAAACAAAGAGAAGATAAATAGAAAACAAATAACAGATTTAAAAACCAACAATGTCAATAACTACATTAAATGGAAAGGTATAGACAGTTGAATTAAATGACAGATATTGTTAGATTAGATAAAAAGGCAATAGCAAACTATGTGATACCTGAAAGATATCACTTAGCAAATAGATTTTAATAATTAAAAATAAAAGGATAGTAAAAAAATATACCATGGACATTCTAATCAAAGGAAAGCTGGAGTGGTTATATTAATATCTGACATTTTATGGTTCCAACAATTATATTGGAAATTTTGACACCCCATTCTCAGTAATTGATAGCAAAAATAGACAGCAAATCAATGAGTATATACAAGACAGAAACAACACCATCAGCTAACTTGACCTACTTAGCAGTTACAGAACACTTCATCCAACAACAGCAGAGTGTATGTTCTTTTCAAGGGCACATAAGCACTAAATAAAATAGACATTATTATGAGCCATAAAACAACTCTCAATAAATTTAAAGAGATTAATATTATACAAAGCATGTTCTCTGACTATAAGAGAATTAAAACTCAATAACAGAAATATATATGCAAAAATCTTCAAATATTTGGAAATTGACCTATGAATTAAAAGAGGAAATCACAAAAGATATTAGAAAATGTTGATCTGAATGAAAATAAAAACACAATATATCAAAATTTGTAGACTGCAACTGAAACAGTACTTAGAAATATATATTAAATGGTTACATTAGAAAAGAAGAAAGATTTTATATATCAGTGTTCTCAACTTCCACTTTAGGAAACTAGAAAGAGAAGAGGAAATTAAACCTGAAGCAAGAAGGAAAAACATAAAAAAGAAGGAATAAAAAAATAAAAATTACCCTAATTAAACACTTACAATGACCCAGGCATTGTCTTAAATGCTTTATGCCCAGTATCTTTTCTAATCTGGTCCCAACCTTATGAGTTAGGTATAATTATCCCACTTTTCCTTCTATTTATTTATTTATTCATTTTAATTACAGTTGGCATTCAATATTAAATTAGTTTCAGGTGTACAGCACAGTGAGTACACATTTATATAATTTATGAAGTGATACCCCTGATAAATGTAGCACCCCCTTGAGAGCTTACACAGTTATTACAATATTATTGACTATATTTCCTATGCTGTACTTCACATCCCTGTGACTATTTTGTAACTGCCAGTTTGTACTTCTTAATCCCTTCACCTTATCCCATTTTTCAAATAGGAAATTGAACCTTGCTGAGGTTCACTAACTACCCCAAGTTCATGTAGTTAGTCAGAGTTGTCACATTTGAACTCAGATCTCTATGCAATATCCTGCAGATTTAATCGAGCATATTTATGCTGTTAAACATATTTTATTATCTTCAAGTTTGATATTTCTCTATTGCATATATACATATATATACAATATAATACACATATCAAACTTTATATGCATGTATTTATATGCATTGTATTTATATGTATATAATATTATATATATATATATATATATATATATATATATATATATATATATATATATATTATACAGAGGGTGCCAAAAATGTACACACATTTTAAGAAAGGAAAAAACTATTAAAATTGTAATAATATATACCAATAACAAAAGATGAATACAAGTCACGTTTGACTTCTGCAATTACAAGAGGTGTTCAAAGTGGTTACCATCAGCATCCAGACATTTCTGATTACGTCAAACTACTGCTTGAGCAATGTTGACCAAAGTGTCCACTTGTATACATTTTTTTGGCACCTCCGGTATGTATACATACACACACTGATTATTAACTTTGAATCAGAAAATCCTATCCCTCTAGCATGTGGGAGAACAGTTCAGAGATCAGCCTTTGCTAGCATCATCTCTGAAAACTGTTCTATCAATGAAATGATCTTTCATAAAGGACATCTGTGGAAACAGTCTGTGACTAGAGCCCATGAATAATTTCCACTTGTTCCTGCCAGTCTTTCAAGCTATGTGTCCTTGAGTCATAGAGACATGGATGGACAGCTGAGTGTCACAGCTTACTCCATGGCCACCAACTCAAGTGTTGATATCTGCTCACAAAGATAAATCCAGCCCCCTCCAAACATTAGGTTATCAAACTTGTGTTCTTTCCATGAGAAGCCAAATGTATCTCTCTCCAAGCACAAAGTATTAAAGAGCACTGGGTGCCTGATTCCTATTTCTGGGATGGCCACACAGTTACTGTGTCATACTAGGCAAGTCACTTTTGGATTTTCAGTTTTCTCACTTAGTATCCTCAGTTTTTTGTTTGTTGTAATTATTGTTGTTGTTGTTTTCAGTTGTAAAATGGAAGAAAGGCAGCATCTCCCATATCCTTTCCCTGTTGACTGTTTTCTACCCCTTCTCTCCTACACAGTTGATAACTCTGACCGCCTTCTCAGTATGACTCCTGCATTATTGGTTCCCAATCTCCATGAAGGTAATAGTCAGGTCATAATATTCACCTACTCAAAATCTTCCAATGGCTTTCCATTTCACTGGAATAAAACCTGAAGTCCTTATAATAACCTTACAAAGACCCCAAAACATGATTCTCCCCCATCCTCCCTGCCCAAACTTCTGTCATTTCTCTGACCTTATTTACTATTCTTTTCCTCTGCATTAGTTTGCTAGGGCTACCATAACAAAATACCACAGAATAGATGACTTAAACAACAGAAATTTATTTCTCACAGTTCTGAAGGCTGGAAGTCCAAGATCAAAGTGTCAGTAGGTTTGGTTTCCTCTGAGGTTTCTCTCCTTGGCTTGCAAAGTGTAGACTTCTCACTGTGTTCTCATAAGCTCTTTCTTCTGGTGCGGTGTTGTGTGTCCAAATTTCCTCTTCTTATAGCTGTATTGTGTGTCCAAATTTCCTCTCCTTATGAGGACACCAGTAAGATAACATTAGGACCCACTCTAATGGCCTCGTTTTAACTCAATCATCTCTTAAAAGGCCCTATCTCCAAAAACAGTCATGTTCTGATGTACTGTGCATTAGGACTTCAACCCCAATGTGAGATTTGGAGGAACACAATTCAGCCCGCAACACCGTCCCTCATTGCTCCAGTGAAATTGGCCTTCTGTCTGTTTTTCAAACACACTCTTGCCTTTGTACTTAAACTCTGCAAAGCACAATCATGTCTGCTGCAATCTTATAACTTTAAGGCTGCTCCCATAACCTGATGGACTTGTCAACCCTTGGCTAGAACATGATGTAAGATTTATCCCAAACTTCTGTTGGTCTCCGTGCTTCTCACTGTTTTTCAATTTGTTCCTTTTGACTCCTTAACTCTTCACTCTAACAGTTTGACTTTAACAGTTTGGCTTCCTTTGTTTCATTCAACTCAGTCAGTATATGACTTTTATCTTCACTTCTGGCGTGGCCACCATATTAGATGGGGCTAATCGATTCATTCAAAAGAAGCGTATCAGGTTATGTGACAGTCACCGTTAGAGTCTAGGGATACACAGAAAAACATTAAGATTAGAATTAATCTGGATTAATAAATTCAGGAGCAGTATACACAGGGCACTCTCAGAGTCAAGAGAAATGACATTTAAATAAAGTGGCATTGGGAAGGCTTCTAGAAAGAGGTGGCAGTACAGGTGAGGTTTGAAGAACGAATAGGAGTTAACCAGGCATTTAATGGGGAAATAATTTTCTAGGCAGTCTTAGCATCATGTGTAAAAATGTGGAGGCATGGAACAGCATGAAATGGACAGAATAAAGGGCACGCTGAGCAGTGTGGGATAATGAGATTTGGTGGATATGGGGCTGGAGAATAAAACCCTTATGTGCTAAGATACTGTAACTTCAAAGCTCTAAGGAGCATTAACAAATTCTAACAAGGGAATACTTTGGTCAGATCTTTAGGAAGTTAAGTCTGCCATCACTAAAGAGGAGGATTTATAAGAGATAGTTCTGAACAAAGGAGAGCAGTTAGGAAGTTATTGTGGTAATTCTGCTGTGAGAAACAATGAAGACAAGAATCAAGGCAGAGGCAAAGCACATAGAATGGAATGTATGGCTGCATAATAAATTAAGGAAATTCAACCTACAAGATTGTTGTTGAAAGTAGACATGGGAGTTAAACAAGAAGAAAAATCTAAAATAACTCCAAGGTTTCTGGTTTGGGCCATGAAAGAGAGCATGAAATTCATTATGAGAAGGAGGAGAAACAAATTCAGTTGCAGACACACTGAGTGTCTATGAGACATCCAAAAGAGCAGTTGTATTTATAATTTTTTTGTAACCACCGAAGTGTTTTCAGAGTATAGAGTTGCATACAAGAAAATTTCAATTGATTGATACCTAATTGCTTTATTCTACTTGTAAGATTTCTAATCACACCTTAAAATCTTAAGCAAAAGAGTGCTAGAGTTGCTTTGTATGAGACCAAGTAGAACTAAAAAGATATAGTACACCTATAACCCTTTCCCATCATTGCAGCATATCCTAAGGTAGAGATGTCCCTTGGAGCCCAAAATGTGGGTAACTCAATGTGCCACTGACCACACTACAGAGACCACATCATAATCTTGTGAAGCCTATTGTAAAACAAAATATAGTGATTAAAGCAAAAGTGTAGGGCTTCCCAAACAAGAAAGTGTTTTCTTTGGACCTCAAAAAATCAAGTGAAGTAGGAAAAAGAGATGATAATAGTTTTTTATTTTCATTTTACTGATGAGGCAGCTGGTGACTCAAGGGGTTAAGTGACTTGTCTAAGGTCATATTGAATCTGTGGTGCACAAGATTGCTCTTTCCAGGACATCACACAGGTTCCCCCAAAAGACCACACTTACAAAGGACATATAATCTGTTCTGCATAACAGTTCAACAGTAATAGCAATTTAATCTTCTAAGTAATCAACCTAGGCTTTTCCACTTACCAGGGAAATTGCAGGTGGAAACTATAGAACTTGAAACTCTACCTTTCACATTTCTGTATCGATCCTATTTGATGCTTCATGATGTTAAGGGAATACATGCTATCATCTAGTGTTTCGCAACCAAGCCCTTCAAAGCAGAGTAACCTACAGCACAGAACGTGCAAGTCCTCTTCTTGGCGCTAAAGGGTCATTAAGTCCTGACCTCTCTTTTCCATCCAGCTGCTTAGGACTAACTGGCTTTCATTCTAATAATTTTCCTCATCATTATTTTTTATCAATTGTATTAAGAATCCCCTAAATTTCAATCTGGTCTTGAATATCTGCTGAGACCATATTCGTATGATAGTGTCGTAAACTAACACCTGCAAAACACTAATATTTCACAAGTTGTGATTCTCTGTTAAGTTCATTAGTGTAGTACCATAAATTGTCATTTCTTAAAATGGCTGTTAAGAAAGTTAAATATATAACATATATATGATTAGCCCTGCATTAATTACTTTCTTTTGATTGTTGTGGTTTCTCAGGAATGCAATTTGCAGGGTTTACGGAAATGTTTTTATTTAGGGTGATAAATTAAGACATGAGTCTTTTGTAAAAGGGAGCAAGGAACGTAATTTGATTCTCTGCAGAGGTGACAATGTATTGGAGACAGTTTGAAAGGTTTTATCTTTATCTACTAAAAATTTCAGGCTGAAAAGAATAAAATTTCCTCCTCTCTCTAAATGGTTTTACCTTGGTAGCGTTATATAATTATCCACAAAAGAGTGTGTCATGTTACACAATCACTACCTTTCCCTTAGCTAGAGGTTTCAAAGGTAAATGAGAAATGATGCCCCTGAAAAGACACATCAAGAGTTCATCCAGACTAGTTTCCTTGTACTAGTCTCTCTTTTATTAAATGAAGTTATACGTCCCATTTTTTAAAAATTATATAAAATCTTAACTTGTTCTCTCCTCACATGGCTTGGGGGCCCTTCATGCATTTTTATGTCTCCCCTGGCTCCATCAGGGCTATTACCATGTCTGTTTTGGATGTCATGTTTAACCAGTGGCTAGTATACTGTGCCTGGTACATCATTGGCGCTCAGTATATAAATGAGTGACAGCAATTTCTACTCAAATTTTCAGTCATTGCCTTATATACTCACAACTTCATATTATACCCGTATATGCTCAACTCAAACACATTTCTATAAGTAGGGGAAAATTCACCCACAAAAATGGATTACTGAGGTTGGAAGTAGAGGAGCGACAGCTGAGCTTTTTGACACTTAGAATCTATTCTGCTAATGTCCACTTTCTGATAAGTTTCAAATATGTTATCAAAATGGAGGACGAGGCATGAAACTGTCAATGTGATATGATTAACAAATATAATCATAGAATTTGTTGACTGTCAGAGCCCTGTCCACTTGGTAGCATGAAATGTTGTAACTCTACCACTTCCCTACCTTCATCAAATTATTTATTCCTTAAATTACAGAAAATAAATCCTACAGAAAAGAAAAACTACAATTTAAACAAAAAGGAAATAATTACTTTATCTAACCCAGTTTAATATTATTTCTTTTCTTTGGTTTTCATTCATGATGGAGAACAACCCAAAGTTTTTCTTTAAAAAAATAATAAAATTCCTGAATTTTGGAGTTATTAAAGTATTAAATCATTTCTGGGTCATCAGTGGCTTGAGTTTCTTAATCCCAACTTAATAAACAATCCCTCCTAGTAAACATGGCCATGCTTTATGACATACAAGCCATGCTAAAACATCTTAATGTAAACCCATATATGTTTGTAGACAGAGCAGGGTCACGATGCCATGACGGTGGCAGGAACAACATTTACTGTGCTCACAACAACCTCACCAGTTCTGATTTCAAACAAACTCATTAGTGAGGCCTCATCCCTGCTTTCTCCTTCAACCACACACACTCGAATTGCTGTCTTAGCTGGGTCCATGTTATGGGAAGATGCCCGAACATACGATCATCGTATTAAATCTAGAGTTGACAGACTTTTCTGTAAAAGGCCAGATAGTAAATATTTTAGACTTTACGTGTCATGCAGTCTCCATCACATGTACGTGGATGATATATAAACGAATACCAGTAGGTGTGTTATAATAAAACTTTATTTACAAGGACAGGGGGTAGGGTGGTACAGATTTGGCCTGCGACTGTAGTTTGCCATACCCTGTATTAAATAATCACTACATAGATAGATGGCTTTGTTGGGGGGGAGTAAACCATAGAGTAAATTCAGAGTCAGCAAACATTTATTAAACTCCTACTAAACGCCAGGGTTTCCAGATGGTTTCATAACTAAGCCTCACAGGTGATCCGTATTTGATAGGTGGGAAACTTGAAACTATCTGGCCATTAAGTTGTGTAGCCAGAGCATGAATCCATTCTCCTCCAGGACTTAGCACCGTGGGGTCAAACAACCCAGGTTTGAATCTTGCCGTGGAAAATGACTCGAACTTTGTGTGTCTCAGCATCTTCACCTGTCTCATGCAGTGGTTATAAGGATCAAGAAATAACCACAAATAGTGCTTAGAACTATTTCTAAGCCATTCTCAGTGCATGTGGCCAGCTACAAACACAATTCTGTAGACACTTAAGGCTCCAGAGAGTTTTTCAAAGGTTCCACAAACGTTTGATCCAAACAATGCTGTTAAAACAATTCTCCCTATTTCAAACACTTGAATAAAAAGAAACTTATACTCATGCAATGTATACCAAATTCAACCTGTTTTCTTCCTCTACGTATTACCCTATGCTGTCAATTAACGTTTTTGTGCTCAGACATTGGAGCTAACCTTTTCCTATTTTCTGTTTATTTAAAGATTTCGCAGAGAATTCAAGGTGAGCTGAAAAACGTAAGTACTACCACTTTTAACTACATATCTATGTGAACCAGAATTGTCTTGACACTGTGCAACCAAAGTAAAAAAACACAAAATTAGAGGTCGAAGTGGATGTAAGATTCTAATTTTGTGTTAATCAGAAAAACGTTGTTATTCCCATGGACTGATTTCATAAGTATATATTATAAATTATAAAAAAACCTTTATACTAAAAATGATTCTCTGTGTGGTTTTTTTTCTGTTTTATATACTGAAGGTTAATGTAAGCTTTCATTTGGAATTAAAAAAGGCATTTCCCCACAAAACATTTAACTAACTCTTATTAACTAGACCAGTGCCAAGTCTTTAAGGCACTTTTAGATCAAGGCCTGAAATTCCTAGCATAAAAATGCTACTTATTATCTTTTTTAAAATCCCACCTTGATAACTAGGACAAGGTAGTTACCAAGTAGAGTTCTTTCTCCTCTACTCCTCACCCCCATCATCTTATGCCCTCATAGCCTTAATATATATTTCTCCTTTGATCCTGACAATCCTCTGAGTTTGACAGGCAGGTAGTGTTAGTCTTGTTTTATAAATGGAGAAGCTGAATGAGACTCAGCATAACTGACTTCTCAAAAATATACTATTAAGCAAGTGGCAGAGTCAAGACCCAAAGCTTTTTACCACCAGTTTTGATACAGATGGCTGGATGTTGGAGGGGGGCTCTGGGAGCTCAGAGGTCAACCTCACCATCACCGAAATTGATGGAGATGCAGGTTCATCAAGCATATCTTACTAGTTGGTTGTTTTCCTACATGCTGAAGAGGCTCTCGGAGGATAAAAGGGCAGCCTAGATACTTGTTTTTAATTTATTTTTCTAGACTCTGTCTCACTTTCTGCAAGAAGTCATCTGACATAACACTTTGGTAAAAACTTCACATATAGGTCTCAAACTCAGTCCTGGTTATGGTTTCCTAGGGTTTATGCTCATGAGTGTGGGGGCAGTATTGGGTATTTATGTCTACAGCACCTGGAGGTATCAAAATCATATCTGTGAATCAATGTAGGATGGAGTCAAGCACCACTCTTTGTTCTCTTTCTTTAGATCTCCTTTCTTTTTGCCACCACTACTTTGGGGACACTTACGCAGAAACGTTGTAATAAGTTCCCAAATTATTTTTTTAAATTTTGATCTTACCTCTCTCAGATTGTTTTCTTTCTATCACCATTAGTGTAACCTCACAGCCTCCCATGGGGTTCCTCTAGGGCTTCTCCAAACAAGGCAAGATTCTCTTCCTAGGATTCAAGTTTCTCCATCACATGGGCATGATGAGGTGTCCTCTCTGTCCCACTCTCGCCATCCTCTCCATCCCTACCTCGTCATCCTCTCCACTGTCCTTCATACACGGCATGTTCACTGCTGCCTTTAGTCTTTGCAAATGCTGGTCTGTCTGCCAGGTTCCACTTCTCTCCTTAGATCTAAATCCTACTCAGTATTTCAGACCTAATCCAACATTGTTTTTCCATGGACGCTTCTCCAGTTATTTCAGCCCTTTAGAATTGTCATAGCACAAAGTTTATACTTGATGACACTTGTATTATTATATGGGTGAGTCAAATCTCTATGGGAACCATAGGCAGCCATATAAATTGTACCCACATTACCCTACCTCACTCACTGTAGATACCCACTCAATTAGAGTAAATGATTAATGAAGTAATTCATAGATTTAATTAAATTGAAATCATCCCAAAGCAGAGTTACAAAAAACAAACATATTTCTGAGGCAGGTCCCACCCATAGTCCATGCTTATCTCAAGATAATTTTCCACTGTACTTTTAATGAAAAGTTTGTTTTTCCTCCTTGGGCATAGCCATTGTTATTGATAAATAAAATCTGCCACTGAAGCATATATAAATACCCAAGAATGAAATACAGCAAATATTTAACAACTGACTGCTTTCTAATTGCTTAAACAAAATGAGCAATGCACTAGCTAGTCAAACTCCTTTCACCTGGAAAGATCTCTATTGATTGCCTTTAGTGTTATCTAGAAGATTTGGGAGCCTAATGGCATTTCACAAGATTTCAATGAGTGGGACATGATTCTACCTCCCATATACACTGACTAGAAAGGAAAGCTAACTACCAAAAAAAAATTCTTTTGAGTAAAATTCTGTCTGCTATTCTGCAACCATTATGTGTTTAAAAAAACTACAGTATGCATGAAAGACAAATTGTACTTAAGAAATGAGATAGAGAGCAGTTGTAGGTTGTTAATATCAGGGGACGTTTTGCACTTGTTCTGGAAAATGATTATGTATTTTGGTCTTGGAGCCAATCTGCAAGTCAAGTTCCTTCAAAACAGGCAGAGGGTAGTCTGGCTACAGCCCATGTGGAGGAGGAAAGAGTGAGGCTGAGGGTCCACCACTGGCATAAAGTTTTATCCATTCTGATATGTAAATATTCTTTCTTCACCTGAAGTCAATGTCAAGGTGATTGGAAAACAAGAACTTGGTTGACTGAGCAGAAGCAATCTGTTGTATTCTGGTCTTTCAACCCAGAGATAATCGAAGACTGTTATTTCATCTCTTGGCTGACCTAACTTTTGAGTGGAAAATGAACTAGGAATGTGAGATAACTGCATAATTTAAGCATATTTTTAAAAATCAGCGTGTCTCTTGAAATTGGTCAGACTTAGCTAATATTTTTTGTTCTCTTTATTAGTAACTTGGATTTTTTTTTCTGTCGCTGTGGGATTTGATCTGTTACACGATAAGAGTAAGTGACTTAAACTGTAATCATTATTTGCCAAAAGCTCAGAAAAGATGTGAAGGTTGTAAACAACACAGTATACCCTCGGGTAGGAGTTGGCTAGGTGAATTGGGACAGAGCTCTACGACAATGTAAATGTTTTCTTTGAATTCCTAATTGGAAAATGCTACTATTTGTGTTGCTGTTCACTAGCCATTTAAGTCTTGGTCATGTAGATTCTATTAAGACTACTCCTCTCTTGGGGCATGGGCGATAATGTTGAGTGCACACGCTTTTTAGGAAGAAGGCATTGAACTGGGTGGAAGTTCGAAGACCTGGCTTCCAGTCCCAGAACATCCCTGTGTGGCCTTGGACAAGCACCTTCACCTCTCTGGTCTACCAGCTAGGGTCAACAGATGATTGAACTAGGATAGAATTCCAAATGGTGCTCAGTTAGTGGGGGTGGTGGGTAAGAGCAGAGCAAAGCCTGCCTCGGGATGTTCACACTCGCTTTTCTAGTCCCTGGAATGTTCACACGCCCAACTCCATCCACCCCTCTGGTGTGCACACGGCTCCTTTCTTTCCATCATTTAAGTCTCTGCTCTAATGTACTGCCCTGCAAGTCTGTCCCAGGCAGTCCTCTCTAGTACTTCCTTTCCCAATTACTTTTTATCCCGTACCCTGCTTCACTTTTCTTCTTGGCATTCATCAGTACTTATACACATTTTCATGCACCCCCCCTTTTTTTAGCTGTCTCCTTGCCTAAAACAGAAGCACTGTGAGAGCAGTGATCTTGTCAGCTTTATATACGCTTTAAAAAATACGTGGTATGTAGTGAGCACTTAGTAAGTATTGATGAAACGAATGAATCACTGAATCCCTGTCTGGCAAAGGCAACAACATACTAGAAGGGACCAGCAGTTGGCCCTCTTGGCACCCCCAGTTTGCCAGAGTCCCCACCACTCCCACTGTGCTCCCAGTACTGAGTTCGTTTGTTACTGAATCTGCTTTTCTTATACCCCACTTTCCACACTGATGTTCCTGCTTGTTCTAAGGAAGTATGTCCATTTATGACACGATACCCCTGGTCTAAGATGTTTCTGGCCAAAAAAAAGAAAAAAGTCTGCTGCTAAAAATAATTTGAAAACTCCTAGACAAGAGGACCTTTCAAATCCCCTCCAGCTCTAACAACCAGTGAATTCATGCTTCACAGCCATTCACATCTAGAAGTATGAAATACAAGACGCATGTATTCAACTTTCCTTCATCGCCTCCTTTAAATGCTTTTTTTTGAGTCAGTCCCCACAGGAGCAGACCATGTGAGACCATTAAGAGAACAGTTCATTCCCACCTGCCACCTCAAGCCAGCCAACAATCTCAGCTTCACCACTCCATTCTTGATTATGGAGAGCCATTCCAATCTTGAGTGGCAGGATTTGCAGAGACAGCTGTTGGGCTCCACAAACATTTGGAGGAGGGCAAAATGTGAGGTGGGTTGTTACATTCTTCTACTCCCTTACTGAAAGCAACAGCTGCGATCTTCACATGTAAGACAAAGTAAACAAAAGCTGACCAAGCTCAGCACTGTGCAGCAGCAAGCATTCAAAGGGATTTCCCCCCACAATGTCTCCATCCCAGCATCTGAGAGGCTCAGTTCTCCCCAGCATGGAGGGGAAGCGAGATCTTTGCGTGCCCTGTTCACTTGACCAAACACTGCCCAAGATGGGCAATTCAACCCTGACTCGTTCAGCATTCCATTACTGGTTATCACACAGGGACTTGTCAAGTTTCAGCAGCCTGTAAGTGCACCAGGCACAAAAAGCAGTGTTTATCTCTGAGAGGCAAGCACTCTTGGGTTCAGTGGCCTGAGTGTCTCTATCTGTGCTAAACTGGCTAAGGGAGAAGGAGGTCCCTGTATAGGAAAGTCAAGGTATGTTTAGAGGTGCTCTCTGATTCAAATAGCTGGCTTACTCCTTTTGTTTCCTCCTCTCTTTTATTCACGTATACAGAAAACAGAGTATTCATTTATTCCTTTTCCCAACCCCTCTTAACTGCCAGGGCCATCTGTCTGTCTGAAACCGTTTTTGGTTGCACAGTTTTGAATCCAGGTGACAATCAAAATGAAGAAGTGATTGTCCCTGAATGTTTTCTCTGAAGGGAGTTAAAAAAAATTTAAAGCCTTTCTGTTTGTTTCAAATTCTCTAGTTGAAATCCTGTACTCATTGAACTGCAAGAAATAAAACCTGTGAGTGGCCACCATGCTGATGTAACGTAATGTAAATGTGTTCAGCGGGGCATTGTTTCCTAACTAGGCTGCAATTAAGCAAGTTCTTTAAAAAATGGATGGAACTTTTGATGTTTGACTAGCTGTATTTTCAATCTCCTTTTCTTGGTTTAAAACTAAGATTCTTTGTTTTCGTGTGCATTTAAAGCAGCTTGGTTGGCAAGTAAATGCAGTGGGAAAATAAATGATCTTGTACCCTGAAGTCCATCATTTAATAAGTCCAATATATCCATAGGCATATGATTTTTAATCAAAGATATTCCTGGTGGGCTAAGGGATAAAGAAAAGAATTTGTCTACAGGTTTGTTTTACCCTAGGATGCCTCATGTCACCTAATTGTTTTTTACAAAGCCATTGCTTCTCTAAGAAGTATTGATTTGGTCTAGTTAAACTTGTCAAGTGAGAGGAAATGATCAATGGATTACTTTTTCAAAACATTTAACCCCCAATGGAATCTGCTCATCTTTGTCATCTCAAAGAGGCAGATACAGGAGTTAGGGGAAGAAGTTAAAATTTGAAATATTTCCTTCATCTTTTTTTCCCTCGTGTCTATAAATGAAAACCCAAGTTAAGGAACATTGTTTACTGGGTCTCTTCTCTAGCTCCCGACATTATCATCACCTTTTGTTGCTGCTGCTGTTGCTGCTGCTGCTGTGTGACCTGAAGGAACATGAGATGGCCTTCCTCAAGTATCTGGGTTTTAAATTCAGTTCACATCTCTTCAGTGAATTTGCCTTGGCCAGTAAGGAGTCACTGCCCCGTGGTCCCTGGAGACTTCACCAGCAAAGGCACTCACCTCAGGAGAAAGCAAACACAAACGTCTCATATGGGCCCATCTTTCCAACCATCTCCTGGACTCTGGCAGCCTTTCCTGAGCCAAAGGTCTCTCTAAAATCCCTCACAGTCAGACTGTTTTGTGACACTCAGAAATGGCTAAAGTTCTCATAAACCCCACATAGATTGGGAGGAAAACCATTTTGAATCAATGATTTTCATGATCTCTAAAATTCAATAAACAGTATTTCTTTCTTAAAATTACTGGAAATTAACATATGATCAACTCAAGGGGAATTTAGTACCAAAGGTGCTCATTTCAAGACAGTTTCACCTAAGGGGGATCCCCCAGTAGGTTTCTGCAGCTCTGAAGTCAGGACATCTGTGAAACCAGTGCACGGACTACCGGGTCTGACTGTCTTTTAATTAGAAGAAGGGTGAGCTGCCATTTGTGAAGGGAACCCTTGGTGTCAGGAACTGTGCTTATATGAGATATTTTTAATATGAGTATGAAAGGTAAAAACTAGGTAAAATTTTTTCAGATTAGGAACTTGAGCTATAAGAATGGAAGGTAACATGCCCTGGTCCACACAATTTGATAGGTATCATTTAAAAAAAATAGCATAGATTATGTAAAAAATCATCTTTGCAATGGAGTCATATAGTTTATAGTGCAAATTTCTTCCATAGTTTAATGTATTCTTGATAATGAGGGATTTGGGAAAGTTAATTTATTGTTATGTCCTAGGATACTATTTATAAGTGCTCTTATGTTCCCATTCAGTTTAAAGCCTAAATACTTATTTGCAAACATCATTGCCTTATTCCATGTGCTAATTTGTAGGGAGAAGTTTATGTATTTGGGGAATTTAATTCATTTCTGCATTTTATCCAGGAAACGAGAGCCAGATGTTTTTGGACATTTGTTATTTATTTTCAATAACAGCTTAAGTTAAGATATTGATTGGATATTGCATCTTCTCCGGAAAAAGGGAAACTTTTCATACCCTACATCTCATCATATCTTAAAACGAACAAAAGGAAAGCCTGTTGAATGTCCTTTAATTTGTAGTTGGGAGGGCTGGGCAAGGGCACTCAATTATATTACCAGAGCTCTGGATGAATGTCAATTCAAAGTGAAGGCTCCCCCTGAGAGGCAGGGACCTTGAGCAAAAGCGCTTTCGAGGAGAGTTTACTGCCAGGGTCAGGGAGAGGTCACAGTCATCCTGCACTGCTAAGCCGGGATCCTTGGATTCCATTTCAGGCAGCGACACTCCACGAGTAAGAGGAGCTCGCTGAGCCCTGTCCACGTGTGTCTGCTGGCTCGCCTGCCTGTCTGGCATCTCTGCACAGGCCTCTTCCGCACTCCCTCACACGACCTTCCAAGCCAAATGAGCTGTCCTTCTAAATATGACCCTAACTCATGCAACAGCTGGTGGGAAGAGCAAAATAGACTGAGCTCATGGGAAGGGTATTTACTACTGAGTCCGTTTTTTTGTGTGTGTGGTTTTTTTTCTTTCTTTCTTTTTTATGACTACAAGATGTCTGGAAAATTTATCAGAAACCTTTTTTATAAAGATTTCATTCATAAAGGTTTTTGAGGGATTTCTCAGCTAGTTACAGTTTAGTATATCTCTTGGGAGGCATGATAGTCCAGTTTATTATTTCTCCTTCTCCCTGTCCCCAAGATTCAAGAAGATTGGAGAGTCTGAGCGAGGAGAGAAGGCAATTATCTAACTACCCGCACTTTTCCTTAGAGATTCTGACAAACTTCCTTGTCGTGCTCCATTGATGTTCTTGGAAGAACAGAGAGCCACCGTATTTGTGAGAGAACTGGACCATACTTTGAAGATGCAAGCTTCCTGCCTTTACATGTCTTTGAAATTGTCTTCGCTATGATCTGTGAGTCAAAGAAGTGATCTATTATACATTTAGGGGAGCACCTCAAAATCTGGCTCTGTGCAAATAAGGTACATTTCCTGCCTTCTTCATATGGTTTTGTTATGACTTAGGAAACTTGGAAAGAACTCAGTTAAACAACTGAGTCATAGTGAGTTCGTGCAGAACAGCTCGTTTCACATGAATGCCATTTTCTTTCTTTTCTTTTCCTTTTGGTAGTTAGATCAGGGCAATCCCCAATGTACAGTTATCTGGTTGTCAGCAAGGTACATGACAAACTCTGTTCCGGTCAGAGACTTGTTTAATGAATTAAAGTCACGTTGGGTAGAAATGGTTAATGTGTGCTGTTGATCTTGGTCCTCAGTCCTACCCCTGACCGGAGATCACGAAACTGGGAAGAGCAGGCAACATACTGAATGATGGGATTGGGTTTTGTAATACCTTAGGAGACTGGCATGTGGGCCACACCCAATATAACATTTAGCAATGTTAAGTAATGAAACTATGCATTTAAATTAAAAAAGTTAATATCAATTTTGGGGTATGAGAGGTCAAGTTTAATACTGGTTAAAAATATTTTGGAGAATTTTTTTTGTCCATCCCCAAATATCATGTAACCTCCAAAATAGCCCAAGTCATCTTAATCTGAATTAATGATAAAAAGGCCACCTGTAATTTATTGAGTACCTGGTATGTGCTAAGATTATAAAATTAAAATTATGAGAAAATGAAGGAGGTTAAGTAACCAGCACTGGGTCAAAATGGCTAGCAAATAGCAGAGCCAAGACTTCAGTCAAGGATGGATATCAAGAATAAAACATTTTCAAAGAACTTTGCATTGGTTATTGATATCACATATAAAGACTGTTAGTCATCTTAAGGAATCAAAATTAAATAAAAACACTAAAGACTGTCTGGAGAAAGTGCCTAGAGGAAGAGGACCAAAAAAGTAAAGAGTCTGGAAGTTATAAAGTAGAAGATAGTTAAAGATGATAAATATTGGACATGAAAAATGGAGATTTTGAGGGATATAGCAGGTATCTTTAAATACCAAAGATCTAAGGTCAATTGGAAGCTAGAGGCAAACAGATTTTAACCCTAAATAAATATCCAACAATAAAGGTTTCTTTACAAGCAAGGGGAGAGAAAGTTCCAAAAAGGATTGAGAGGTTTCGGTCACTAGAAGTACTCAAGCCGATGGTGTTAGCCACCCACCAGGGTTGTTCATGAGTGAAATTCTGCCTTTGGAGTCTTTTGGCCTATTTGAGGGATTCTTCACTGGAGATCCATGGGTGAATTTCATGAAATCTTTGAATTTCTGGAAATTATATGCAAAATTATATATATATATATATATATATATATATATATATATATATATATCATCCCCTCCGGGGAGTTGGTTCATATATTTCTTCATATCCTCAAAGCAATTTTACAAAATCTGTGAACCAATAAATGGAGTCCCTTTCAATTCTGCAATTCAGTAATTCTGTTTTGTAAAACCAGTCTTACCTTTCACAGAGGTGTACCCAACAGAGCAGTGTGATTAATTTAATGTTTGGGACAAAAGAGACTGAACAATTGAGGAAAACTTCAAGGTTTTGAGCCTCGTAATTGAGAAGCTATTGATACCATTGGGAGATAAAGAAAATGAAGGAGAAGCAAGAAGTCCATTATCAGTGGAAGATAATTAAGTAGGAATAAATGGACAAACTGAAGCCTGTCTAAGATTCCAGTACTGAGTGTACTGAGTGTGTAATCCAAATATTCTTTTACATCATGGCAGAAAAATGCTGAAATCTAGAGATGTATAAATAGAGAAAAAGCCACTTGAAATTTAGAACCATGAAATGTTGTAACTCTAACTGACCTAGAGATCACTTACTTCAGCCCCCTAATGTGACAATTGAAGAAAGCACATCTCAGAAAAACCAAGAGACATACTCTCTACCCTGGTACCCTGGTTGCCAACCTAAGTCTCTGTCTACAGATTTAAGAGGGTGGGGGGTGGGGGGGCAGGAATCCAGATTTCTAAAACATTCAAATCTTGAATAAAGATACCACTTAAATTTTCCGGGTTGGGTGGTGGGGGAAACTACATATAATACACAAAGATCCACTTTGTTATGGCAGAAGGCAAGAACATAACACTGCCCCTTAAGAGTTTTAAGTATAAATTCCACCCTTCAGCATGCTCTGGGATGTTTTCACAGTATTTTAACCTTGGTCTTCAAAGTCTAATTTACCTCAGGAAAATTACATAGATTTTTCACCTATAAAGAACAAAGAAGCACATGGCTGCATTATTTAGTGTTACTGAATTAGTCTCCTGAGTCCTTGGGTTTCCCTTTAGATGTTGTCTTGCCAGTTTCTAAGATCAGAGGGAGACTGGCTCTAGAAGCACTCATGCATAAGAAGGTCTTTCGTACCATCTCTCCCCCTCTGATGAAAAGATTCATTCTATTCATTCTGTGCCATCTGACAATCTCCCAGGTCCAGTTCTGAGTCAGCAGGTCTTCAGTATATATAAACTTTCCACTGTTTCATTTTTTCAAATCCACTTGACAAGGTCAAGGTGGGGTTCAGACCAGAAAAATTTGGAACTAGTGCCATCTGAGACTTGTTTCCTGAGAAAGCAAACTGTTTTTCATAATCTGCAAGTTTATGGAAATTTGAAAACTTGACATGCAAGTTTTATGCGTCCGTGCGTGTGTGTTCATTTTTTAAGGGATTCAAATTAAATACAATTTTGGTTGGGGAGTTGCCGAAATGACTAGGGCGTCAGCTAATATAATTTCAACTTGAACCCAAACATGGGTTCCATGTTTCAATTCATACTGAAGCTCTGTAATATATGGCGTTGGAGTAGAGGTATAATGATCTCTTGGGAGAGGCACGATCCAATTAAAATTTAGTTTGCTGTCTTTAGGAAAGACACAAGCAGTTATATATCCTTTGAGAGGGTCTTAGGAAATACACACCTGGGCTTTAAATGGCTACTCATTTGACTGTGAAGTTGAATTTCAATTCATCTGGGAGTCAGAGCATAAGAAAGAATTCAAAGAACAACACTCTGATATTTCCTGGTGTGTTACCAGGGAGAAAAGAGCTCCTGGAAAATGAATGCCTTACACATTTGCAGATACAACCAAACACTTAAAAAACAAGACTATTGTTATGCGTAAAAGTCATTCCTTTTAGGAGAAGCCTAAGAGAATATTGAAATATGGCTGACATTTCAACCACAAAATAAGATTTAAAAAAAAAAATATATCATGTTTAAGTTCTCTTAGATAAAAAAGAAAAAGGAAAGGAAAAAAAATCTATAACCCAGTATAAGCAATTCCAGACATTTCACCCATAAAATAATTCACAGGGATCCATTATACTTCTAAACGCAAAAGCCATTAGCAGCCCTTTCTAATTCTCTTTAGTTCTGTAAGAGAATTATTTCCTATATTCCACAATCCCATATATTGTTTTCAAAAGACAAAAATACACAATAGGTTGAAGAGAAAATATAGACTAATGCTTTCTATTTCATTCATTAGTTGATTACTAAGATGAAACACTCTCACAGTGTACAAGAGCTTCCCCACCCCCATTTCATTAGGCAATTCTTTCGCTTGCTTCTTTAACAAATTTAAGAAAGAAAAGCCACTATATTGCTTCAGCACTACCCCATCTCTCTACGCTACCTCAAATTCTGATTGAAACCAATACAACTGTTTCAATGTGAGACTAGAGACAGATTGATGAAATAAGATCAATGGATTTATCATACATACATATTTAGGTACTTAAAGACATTGTTTTAGGGGTGATTTAATTATGCAGCCCATTTATTCCTTCCACAAATTTGTTGAATAGCAGATTTAGTTAAAGCAATGCAAGCTGATACAATAAATAAACACCCAAATTTCAGTCGCCAAATTTTCATACCATGAATGTTTAATTTTCAGTCAAGAAACAGTGCAATTCAAGTGACTGATTGGATTCCAGGAGACAGAATCTCCTGCATCCTGTATCCACACCATCTTTGAGAGCCTCAGAGTCCTCTGCATTTATCCAAGATAAGGGAAAAGAAGCTTGAGAAGTCGCCCCTGTTTGTAAGCACCATCTGCTCACATAACCACACCTAGATGCAAGATGGCTGAGAAATGTATTTCCCAGTGGGTAAGCCACCTCCCAATGACAACTTCACACTCCGAAAGTGGTTAGTCACAACACCTGTAATAAGGTACTGTGCTGGGCATTGGGGAATTTTGAACAATAGATTAACTGGGATCTAGTCTTCCAGTAGCAGGCACTTGAGCAAATTTTTTCCAAGTATCCTATTTCTTTACCAATAATTCTTGTATATATATATATATATATTAAAAGCTTGTTGTATGCCAAGCTCACGGTGCATCTGAGCCCCAGTGTTTCGGTGGTATTTCAGGACTCAAACCCTGTGGGTGTGTGTACACACCGTGGTCTTTCCTCTCGACCTCTGCAGTCTTGCAATCACTGGGGGCAGGAGCTCAAGTCCGATTGTTCTTACCACAAGGCAGAGTCCACAGCAGACAATGAATGAGCATGTATTATACTAAACAGACCCCTGGCACCTACTGCTGGGGCAGTGATTGTCATACTGGGGCCTGATTTCAACTCCTAAAAAGCTGTACTTCCAAACACAGTTAACTATAAAAGAAAGTTTTTGTAAAATATGAGGTTCCTATACTAATATATGATTAATCATTTAAAACTTTGAGTCAACTGAAATGGAAGTGCTAATTTATGTGAGTAGATGGGTGTATGAGCATTAGTGGGGGGGGGGGGGATACTCAAAAGAGAGAGCAAGATGCCCAGGATAGGTTAGCACAAGACTTTAACCATAATGTTCTACCGTATTCTCCCTGTATATCTACTGTCTAACTTACAAACTGGCCTTGCTTCATATGATCCAGTCCCAATTTGACAGCTTTTCATTTCGATGAAGAAAGGATTCCTCTAATTGTTGCTTCCTATGGCACATCTCCCAAGTTTTAGGAGCAAGGTTGTAAAAGAAGGAATTCCCGATGTAGAACACTTCTTAGCTTGGAGCAGAAAAGGAGTGGATTCTAGTAAGGAATATAATTCATGTGCATAAATAATTTGAATACAAGGTAGAATTGGGGTAGAATAATCTATACAATGTAGATGACATTCTATCAGAGGAGAAAGATTCACACTGTTTTGCAAATGAAGTGAACTTTTAGCTAAGACTTTTAGAAACATGTGAAATTAATCGAGTTGACCAAGTTTAGAGAAAACAGGAATTGCCATTTAGAAGCATACGATGTAGTCAGGTACTCAACCAACTCTATGGAAGCTAGAGTATAAAGTGCAGAGGGGAGAGGGGGACTGTAAAAATGTGCAAGACAGCATCTACCCTCATGCAAGTCAGCAGCTAAGAGCAAGTACAGATGAGAATAACCAATGTGTACGGAGCACCCACCTGTGCCTGGCTACATGCTAAGTGCATCATTTGCATTATCTCATTTGGCATTAATGCACTTAGCCAGGTGCCTGGCACAGAAGAAGTGCATGATAGTGATAGCTGTGATTGAAATGCCAATTTTATCTGGAGGTTATTATTACCTCTGCTTTCAAAATAAGGGAAGTAAGACATGGTGAGGTTAGGGGATATATCTAAAACCCCTTAGCTGGAAAATCAGACATATATACATGGAAAGTTCGATAACAATTAGAGTATTCTGAGAAAATGGTGGCCTGAGTACCCTAACTTTCCCCGCTCATGGCCCCCTCCCTTCTAATTTCAGTCATCTTCCAGCTACTTACCTTAAGAAGAACATCTCCTGGGGCACAGTGATAGGGAGTGCCTGGAGGATGTGTGCAAGACCTGCCATCTGTGGGGGGTCCACCTGGAGAGAGCCAGGGATGCGCTGACTTCTATGTATCAATAATGATGAAATGGAGGGGCTTCCTAGAGAGAGTGCTGCCCTGGGGGGGTTTGTGAACCCCTAAGGGACAGTGTGCCAGCTTGAGGGATGATCTTCGGGGCACCTGCTAGTCTCCTTGGCTTTGGACGAGTTTGGACGCTGTTGGACAGATGGGCTCAGATTCTCTCTGCCTTTGAGGCTGGTCAACTACCTTGCAGCTTTGTGGGGAAGTGACTTCCGCTTGACACCTTAGCTGCTGCAGACAATTTGCCACCAGAGACCCAGACTGCTGTATCCCCCCCACTTCCTGTAAGTCAAGCTTCCTCAATGCTAAACCAGGCAACTGGAACAAGGGGTCAGCAGTGAGAACAATGAACATCTCAAGGGGACCCAGTAGTCAGACCGAGGAATAACAATACACAGATTAAAATGAATATTCTTCTGCTAAAATAGAGAAGGCCAGAGGAGACACATAATCACTTTAACAAAGAATAAAAAGCTCACAGAAATGGGGGTGAGGAGGGAGAGAGCATTAAAATAATTTTCCAGCACTTAAAAACATAGTTTTAAATTTTTTAAAAATTTAATCCAGTTAGAGAAAGGAGGGTCCCAGGTGAGGAAGGCTCCCTAACACTGTGAGGCAGTAGAGTATATGGAAAAAGCCAATTGCATACTTTTGATTCTCAAATTGAGCTGGTCATTAGACTTACCTGGGACGTCTGTTATAAACAGAGCTTTTTCAACTTGCCCAACCCTTACAAGTTAGAAAATCTAGAAGAAGGGCCAAAGAAACTACGTTTTAGTTTAAGTGGGCACTCGTTTTGTTTGATGAGCCACTGAGATTGGAGGCAAATGTTGAATGAGTTAGATCACCAAGTCTGCAGAGGGTGGTTAGGAGGGAACTGGAGGGTCTGTGAAGCGTGGGGAGCATTCACAGTTAATGGGTTTCAAATAGGAAACAAAGATTGATGAATGCTTTGTTTGCATGATCCCAAGTTTTCATGGAGTGTAATAACAAGCATTTGTCACGACTGTAGATCAAATATCATCTAAAACTTTCATATGTATAAGTCTAGCCTTAAATAATATAAAACACATTAATAAAAAGTTGAAGTACTACAGTTTTACAAAAGCTTAAAAAGCCAGGCTTCATCTAGTTCACATCTCACTGTGTGTGTGTGTGTGTGTGTGTGTGTGTGTGTGTGTGTGTTTAATAACTGAAATACACAGTTAAATTTTCGCAGTCTTACTTTTTTAACCACTGACAGTAACAATGGTCCATTTCTCTCCCAATGTTCCATTTCAAGAAAGATGGATCACTGTTTTAGCAAAGTATGAGGAAACAACAATAGGAATAAATAGAGTGCTTGGAAGACAAATGTGGAGTGGTGTGTGCCATTTGATAGAATCAGCCTTGCATACTTTTCTCCGACGTTTCCTGAACTACTCCTACCAAGGGAGACAACACAGCGCTTCTTGGCTTTTTCCCGTTCAAATGGCTGCTTCAGAGTCAATGATGTAAAATAACAGGAATGAAAGGCCTCATGGATCAAGAATGACGGTTCCTGATAACTTCCAGTAGGTTATTCCCTTGGAACTGTTTTTTTCCAGGAGGTATGATGGATTTGAACTAATACATTCAAAAATGTTCACCTCCACTCTTATTTACTGAAGGCAGTCAAGCTCCATGAGGCTGACCTTTCTACTTATGAGACCCACAGCATGACTACTTCCTCAAGAGTAATGAGTCCAATATTTCCCTGCCTCAGAACCCAGAACACCAGTCTCATGCAATACTCTGCAATAAACAAAAAGCCTTCTTTCATCAGATTTGGGATGGGATGCACTCACTGTCCCCTCTCAAAGTGCCACAAGACACGTTAGCATATCTGAGCTTCTGAGGGCCCTGCAGCAGAGAAACCATTTTAACTCTATAACTCTGAATTTCCAAATCTTATTTAATTGCTTGTATTAAGTTGCCAGGGCTGTCTTACCAAAGTACCACAAGCTGGGTTGTTTAAACAACAGAAATTTATTGTCTCACAGTTCTGGAGGCCAAAAGTCTGAGATGAAGGACTAGTTCCCTCTGAGGGCTGTGAGGGAAGGAGCTGTTCCAGGCCTCTCTCCTTGGCTGGAAGACGGCCATCTTCATGCGTTCTCCCTGTGCATCTGTCTGTATCCAAATTTCCCCTTTTGATAAGGACATTGGTCGTATTGGATTAGGGTCCATCCTAATGACTGCACTTTATCTTGATTACCTCTATAGAGACCCATTTCCAAATAAGGTCACATTCTGACATACTGGGTGTTAGAACTTACATATGAATTTGGGAGGGATGGGGACACAATTCAACCCATCACACCATTGAACCTTTGGTTCAAATGTCATCTAACAGCCTCTCATCTCACATCCTGTCATCTAACATACTAATATTTTGGGAAATGTTAATGTGGTCTCACAAGTACCCAGGTCTGCCTCAATAGTTCCCAAATGCCATTTGCACAATATACACAGAATCACTGAGGGTGCTTTTTAAAATTCTGGATTCTTGAGTCTCACTTCCACAAATGGAAATCTACTATTCTAGAAAGGAACTCAGGCACTTGCAATTGTAAAACCTTCCCAGAAGATTCAGACATATAACCAGATTGGAGTTCTATAGTCAGTTAGCACTCACTATTTTTAGACTTGATTTGGGCCAGAAATCTCAGAATAGCTGCATAAGAATTGAATTGTACCTCTTCTTAAAATAGTAGGAATAAGAATGTTTCCTCATCTCTGTTTTTATAATACCTTGTATCTTCCTCCATCATGATACAAATTACCTGATGTGCATGTAGAGACCCTGTTTTATCCATCTTTTTATTCTCAATGACTTCCATTGAGCTGGCACATAACAAGCATTCAATGTGTATTTATTAAATGAATAAGTACCTGAAGCAAAACACGTGAACGTGTACAACCATTTTATTGTTTAAAAAGTTATTGATATTGACATCTCCCCATCCTTGAGAGATTTCATCTACTCATAAGATTTTAAAACATAACCTATGCCACCGTCCTTTCTCCCCCACCTTTTACTCTAGTCTTTAGTTTTCAGAACACTTCATACTCTTTCTAGCCTCTCTTCTTTGTACAGACATGCTACGTTGGGACTCTTCTCTCTGCCGTCTTCTCCCACCCACATCCAACTGACACCACTAGTTCCAAATTAATATTTGTCGTGTTCTGTCCTTCAAATATGAAGTAGGGGCCTGTTAAACAGTTCCATATAGTGCTTTGCTTTTCAATCGAGACTTTGATTATACTTAAATAGTTCAATGGCTGCTTTCATTGCCAGAATCTAAGCTACACGTGGGCAGGATTCATGTCAGTTGTGCTCGTTTTTGAAACAACAGAAACTTGCACAGAGTAGGAGCTCAAATATCAATGGAGTAGCTACATACTTTTGGCAGTGACATGCTTTTCTCTACCATTAAGCTGGTAGTTTCTCTAGAACAGGGACTAAGTTGAATTCATTTTCTATTTTTACCTGGAAACAGAATGGTTTTCCATAAATTTTTCTAAAATTATTAAGGCTTTTGTTTACTTGTGTCTTTGTTTACTGTTGCCTAGATGAAAGCCTAAGATAGAAATTTAGGACAAGGGTAGATGTTGATGAAAATATAAAAATAGATTTGTTCTTTCTTGTTATTACAGCCCAAACTTAAAATATCTGTAAAATAAAAATAAACCAGAAAATATGTAATGGCATCTAGGCAGCCCAGAAGCTGATGTGCTTCTACAAAGCAGACTGTAACAGTGAGTGAAATAACAGTTTCCAAGTGAGTTTTCAGATTGCCAAAAGATCACTTTAAATACAGCTCTGGCAGACATCTTCTTATCGAGAAACTGCAGCACATGTCAAAAGGTGATTCCACCAATTCCTTATTTCTAAAGACAGAAAGCCCAAAGAGACACAACAGCTGAGCACATTGGGGATGGAGCAATGCCCCGACTTCACCTTACGTAAGTGATCGGAACTTTATGTGGCGTCTCCCTCTCTTCCTGAGGATGACGCTCAGCTTCTTACCTCTCTTGTAATGTTTTGTTCTTTCAGTGACAACCTGCAAAGGACAAGTTGTTTTTTCTCATAATACTGAAAATTGGCTTTCTGGTAACTTGCTGTCCCTACTTGGAAGCAGTTATGGAAGCTAAGGGGAACAGGTACGTATTTCTCTGGGGAAGGTGGAAATGTGGTTTTTGTCTCCTCCCAATATCCCCAGTATAGCTAGTCACAAGGGCGTGGAGGAGAAATTTTGCATTGGACCGAATTGCCTCCTTAGAAGGAAAGAGGTTGTGATCCCATCCATTTTCCTGGAAGATTAAATGGATTTTTGACATCGTTAATGGATTGGGATAATATCAACTGAGGTCTCTTGGCAGTGAAAGGAACCAAAAAAGGGGGGGAGGGGCTGTCTCTTAGGGAAAGTGTGTCTGGACTAGTGATAAAGCTTCCATCAGGGCTTAGGGTTCTGGCACAGAGTGGCTAAGACTGGAAGCATCTACACAGATAAGTATGACAGCATTAGGAACATTAGGCCTTTTGCGAGACTGAGATCATCCTCACTTGAATAACCACCAAGGCCCTGGCCCAGCGCCATCATAGCAATAGATACCCGCACACCAACTTCACAGGTTCTCCACTGAGATACTGGGAAACCCACAGTCTTTCTCTGATGGATCAGGGGCCTCTGCTCTCTCGCCACCTGGGATTTCTAAGCAGCACTGGCCCACCTCTTTGTCTCAGATAGGTTCCTGGGATTCACACAAAGAGAAGAGGAAAGTCTCAAGGAAAACAAAAGTGAAAGTTTAGTGATCAGTTAGTTATTTTTTTATAGTGTTAGCTTTTTTTTTTTTTTTTAATATTCCAAGCTTATGAATAGGCCGTTTCGACCACAGTGGAAAAGAATGAATTACTGGTACTGTATAGTTTCTTATTACTGCCATAACAAATTATCACAAACGTAGTGGCTTAAAACAATAGAAATTCATTATTCAACAGTTCTGAGGTCAGAAGTCCACAATGAATCTTAATAAGCTAAAACTGAGGTGTGGTTGGGGCTGCATCGCTTCTGGAAGTTTAAGGGAAGAAGGTTTTGTTGCCTTTTTCAGCTTTTAGAAGCTGTCTGCTTTCCTTGCCTGGTGGCTTCTTCCTTCATCTTCAAAGCCCGCAATGTAGCATCTTTAAAATCTCTCTTTTTCTTCTTCCTACCCTGCCCCCTCTCTCTTATTTCTAGAGTCACATTTCCTCCTCTTTTTTTATCTGAGCCGACTGCCTCCCTTATATGAGGATGTTTGTGATTACCTTGGAGCCACTCAGAACATTAAGATAATCTCCCCATCTCAAGGTCTATACTCTTCATCACATCAGCAGACTTCCTTTTGCCACGTAAGGTAACATACTCACGGGGTCTAGGAACTAGGATGTGGACATCTGTGGGGGCACATTATTCTGTCTACTGTAAGCTCCCTTCATTGCCTTAGCAATGAATGTATTATCAGCACCCATCATCATCTTAGCAGACAGCAGGGCTCTTTAAAAGGGTGCTCACTGGTCAAGACAGGGAAAAGGGAAACGAGACTTAAGTATGAAGTATTGTTAGTGCAACGGCCAAGACTTGGTGACTTTGGATTCTGGGTTTAGAGAGCTGGCCCGGATGTAAGTGCCCTTATCTAAGGTCAGAAATATGTGAGAAGGATTTGGGAAAAAAATAGGATTTTAGATATTTTCAGTTTGAGATATATTATAGCATAAATTAATCCAGTACCGGATACAAATACAAACATCTTTAAAATATATGACCATGTGTCATGATACATTTTGTAAGGATTTGGTGTATATACTGATGTACATTATAAGCTAATATAGTTCAGATAAAGACTATCGTGGCATTAAAGCCATGCAGACTGCAATGCAGGTAACTTCCGTGTCAATTCACTTGTCATCTCTGCTTCAATCCCACACCAACCAAGACGCGGAGGTCATCTTCACATATTTCCATAAGAATCATAAACAAGGGACCTCATGTGATTTTTGTAGTTTTTCCTGAAGATGTGTGGGGCTCTGAGATGCTGTCACAGTGCATCTATAGAGTTCTTCCGTGTCCCTCCCCTTTTTACAAAGTTACTCCTCTATTATTGAAGGTATGGGCCAACCAACACTCAAGCTCTGTAAATTTGCCTCCAAGGAGATTTACCCTGAAGCCATCAACACATAAGTTTCAGGCTCTACTTGCACACTCCTCCTGAGTTCTGGGAGTCATAGGGAGCTGCAGAGTGTTCTAGATGGAGCAAGAAACCAGGTGGTGAATGTGAATCATTTCTGGGAAAATGCCTCAAGAGATTTCAGAAGCAAGAGACCTGCATCTTTAAGGCTTTAGTTATTTTGTGTGTGTGTGTGGTTTCTCTTTTTATTCTAGATATTCACTTTTGAACCAGATTTTGAATTCATAGTTTTATATTCTCTCAAAAAGTTTTAAATTCCCTCAAATTCTATAAGCTTCAAACTTCACAAAACCAATCTATTCTGCCTAAATGGATTTATAAAAACACTTACCAAACAAAGATGGATCGCCTTCCTCCATAAGGACTTTTCATACAGGACTCCTAGATAAGAACATTGTTGCATATAATTATGTATAATTAATACTCCTGCACCTATACCATGTTGGTCAAAGTTGTCCACGTCCAATTCATTTGTGTGTCCTTGGTGCTCAGAAAGTTACCAAGTGTTCAGCCGGAATTTTTATAACAATGTATTGATATATTAGGTAAAGGGATGGATTAATTTAAATGAATTCTTACGCATGATTTGACCTAATGGATCAAATTAGGGACTGAGTGTCAACATTAAATGTGTGCTTGCATTCACCATAATGTTCCCACAGGGAATAGTGTTAGAGGAACATTGCCAAGGTTGAAAAACAAGAGCTCTCAGTTGACCCACATCCACCCTGTGAAACACCTGAGGAAGATTCTCAACATTTGGGGGCTTGGCTGCTCTGCCAGTGACCAGAAGGGACAGTTGAAGGTGAAAGGTTGGTTGAGAGCACAGGTCACGCCAGGGTTGCCAATCCAGCTTTATGAATAAATATCAGTTGTTACCCATAGCTAATATTATGATCTCCCCTCTGCCTCCTGTATCTATTTATCTATTTTTCACAGCTTACAGTGGGAGGGGCACGTTTCGTTATCATTCTTAAACCAAAACCATTCCTTCTGAAACATAAGATGCTATGCTCTGATGTTTGCTTTCCCAGGTCAGGAAATACCTGCTCTTAGAGTTATAGAGAAAAATTTGTCCAGATTTGAACTGATTCCAGGGAGGTGGGGAAACCCTTCAAGGTTAAGAAGTGGCTTCTGACTCATGGTAGAATAAACAGGAAGACAAGGAAAAGAGGCCTCCATGATTCAGGCCAACGGAAATGAAGAGAAGGACAGAGGAACAGCCCCACGGAGGATCAGGCAATGGAAAATTCAAGACAAATTAGTGGGAGGACCAACAGAAGTGAAGTCCTGGAGGATCATGGGAGAAAGAATGTAAGTAAGCAGATAAAAATTTCTAGAGTCCAGAGGAATGGCCAGGCCCCCTGAGGATAAGGAGGGAGGGACAAGGGAGGCAGCAAGTCAAATTAAAAAAAAAAAAAGGGTAGAAAAATCAGGAGAAACGTTTGCAGGATTATGCACTGTTGGGGGAGTGGGAACATCAATTTATTTGTTGTATTAATGTTTTTTGATAATGTTTTTCATCTAGTTCCTTTACAATTTTAGTTTAGAATGTCTTTAAATAGCTCTAAAATGAGATTATTAGCTGGGAGTTACAAAATAAAAACAAAGCAAAACCTTTGCAAACAAGTGGGAGTTCTCATACCCCTAATCAGAGAGGCCTGTGTCGTATTTTCAAATCCTGTCCCTAGGAACCATGAGAAGTTTTTAATGATAGTGTTTCCATAAAAGTCTGATTTAATATAATCACACTCAGACCAAATGTGGAGGAAACAAAAAAACTGCTTTCCCATCCAAGTTCTTTGAAATTTAAAATTATATTCTAAGACAATGGTTCACATAAATTTTAAAGCAAGGGAACAAACTAAAAGAATCAGTACAAGAAAGATTTTAAAAGAAGCAGGTAGCAAAAAGACAAGCCAAAGCTTGGTTACATCTTCTCATAGGACCCATCAAGTCTCACAAGCATATGAGATCTGGGCCCAGTGGTTACAAGCCTTAGAGACTCATTTTAAACAAACTACCTGGAAAAACACCATACTCAATGAAGTGTTCAGGACAATTATATATCCCCAGGTTAGCCATGTACTGGAAGTACCCAAACTACCCTCTGTGGTGACTAAAATGGTATAAATCCCGGAAAACCCGCTGCCATTCACAATGGCCAATGGCTCTTTTAGTTTATGTGGTGACAAACATTAGTTTTAACAGCAGAGCCTTCCTTTGTTTGATATCTGTTTGAGATTCTGCAGTTGGGAGATGTTTATGTTCACATGAAAATAAATGTAAGCAAACCATCCGATGATAAACACCTCTCCAGGAAAACAAATTTCATCTTTTTACATAGAAAAAGGCAGCAGCAAAATGAAGTTAATGCCGTTGGTTCACTGCGTTGTAAAATTATCTGGAAGCTCTTTAACACCGCACTAAGAAATCATTTAATTTAGATGATTTCAGGGTATTTCGCTCCTATAAAGTTGCTTTGGGCAGTTGCATCTTTAATGATGCTGATTAGATAAGAGGAACAGATACTCTCTAGATTGAAACCTGTCTTGACAAATGTAGAACAATTGTATTAAGTTCATTTAATTTAACCAATGGATGTATTTATACCCTGGCTTTTCCCAGAAAGAATTTAAGGCAGCTTAGCTAGTAGAAAGGTTTGAAGGTATAGGTACTCATGAAAGCCTCAGATTAATATCTAGAACATATAACGTGTCCATATAGTTTTCAACTATCGGTGTGTTAATCTAAGCTCGGAAAGAGCTTTTAAACTGCAGTGAAACATCAACTAGCTTCAAACCTGCATTTTTAGTAAGCTATTTTGTCATTTGGAGGCCTGTACAATAAACCTATTGTTGTTCCTTTAAAAAAATAAGAAAGAAAGAAAAGCAACCTTCTGGTGTTGCTTTTGTTCATCTTATCACCCGGCAGCCTGTTCAGGATCACATGTGGGAAAGCATGTGTGTAAGACTGAGCCCTACACTCAGTGCAGGAATTTCACGGAACAACATCCCGCTTAAAGGGGTAGCTATATAAAAAAAACAGAAGGGAAATTCTACTTTCATGATGAAGTTGGCTTTTTATTCAGTATGTTTCAAATTTAATGTTTGAAATTAAGAAAACTCAAAGCAGACCAGCTATATGTGGATGTTCTCATACCCCATTTTTATGACAAAAGCTTGTTTAACTATTATTAGTGGGTTCTTGCAATAAGAGGGAGAGTACCATCTTTAAGATGACCTGCTATGCATCAATATTCCTTTGTTTTTATGATTAATTTAAAGGGTGACAAATAGGTATGTTTTCTACTGAGCTATACCAACATTACTTGAACATAATGAGACAAGAATATTCACAAAGTTCTCTAAGCCAACATGTATAGTTTGAGGGCCCAAGACAAAACCAAAACAAATCTCTATTGAGTTCTAATCTCAACAGTGAAACACACTCAATCTGAAATCCTGTTAACTGGAGTAACCCTAATTTATACCTAGATTTTCATCTGGGAGATGCAGTGGGCCAAATACCTCACAACTGGAGAATATTTGTTATATAATATTTCTGTTAACAGAAGTGAGGGCTAGAGCATTTACAGATGTGATACAATTGTTCAGTATTGCTGGACATTTAGAAGCCTCACTGGTGCTTTTTTCTTCATTAAATTTGGTGACAGCTGATTAATTAAAAACCCATTCTACTATTACCACTTATTTTCCCTTGCTCAATTTCATAACCATCACTTCCCTGAAAAGCAAAATGAATAAGCATGATCTGAACAGCATGTGAATAATTACTACAAACACAATCATTTCTACCAGGTTTATTCCTATGCTAAACCATCCAGCCTGGCCATAGCCCAAGGTTCTGTTACTAAGGAAGAAGGAGGAATGGCTATTGGGAAGCCAGTAGTAGACGCCACCCTCTAAGCTACCCAAACATATGTATGTACTCATTGCCATGAACAGGACAAGTTTCATCCATTTACTGCATCCAGCTTGAAGCCTAGAATCTCTGTGTGCTTTCCTCTCTATCAAGTTCAGATGTAGCTGCTGTAAGACCAAAAGACAAGTTATTCCTCCCATTACAGCAAACATAACATGGTAATGAAGGGAATGAGGAAACTGCAATAAAAAACTGTTTGGGGGAGGAAGGAAAAGAAAATATATAGTGGTACAGTTCCTCAGCAATGATCAGATTCTACAGGGCAGAAACAGCACACCCATGACAGTGGGGAGGTTTATTGTGGACCCAGCTGATAAGCTGCCAGCCCACGGTTCTAGTCCCTGGGAGTTTCCCTTGTCCACTGTCTCTGGTGGCCCCAACCCTGGTTACTCCAGGAAGTTCTGTGTCGATTGTCTTTCACAGCCACCGCAGAAGTAGACATTGCAGAGTATTTCCTTCCTTGGTGTCTTAGTTTGGGATGTCATAATGAAATACCATGGACTGGGTGGCTTCAACACCAGATATTTGTTTATTTCAGAAGTCATTTCACCTTTTTGGAGGCTGGAAGTCGAAGATTAAGGTCCAGCAATAGCAAGGTCAGTTTGAGGTGAGGACACTTCCTGGCTTACAGATGGCCACCTTCTAGCTGTGTCCTCACATGGTGGGGTGGGGTGCGAAGGAGGTGGCAAAAGGGGGAGGGAGAAGGAGAGGGAAAAAGAGAGAGGGAGAGAGGGAGAGTGAGAGAGGGTGAGGAGAGAGGAGGAGAGCGAAACCAGAATCGGTGTTTTCTTCTTCTCCATTAGCCAGCTGGTCATGGAGAGTACCTGAAGAATTATTAGCAGTGAGTTGAGGTAGAGCTGATGAAAAGGGAGAGTAGGACCCCTGGGGATGTGAGTCACCTGCTCATTCACTTACCTGAGTAAAGAGGCTTTTGAGCTCTCCTGAAAACAATTACCAAATCAGCTGGCTGATGGAGTGCTAATTGGCCTCCTTAGCTATATGGCCCAGACCTGTGCTGTCTAATACTACTGTCTAATATGGTGGCCACTAGCCACATGTGGCTACTGAGTATCTGAATGTTGCTTCTCTGAACTGAGATGTGATGGAGGTGTGAAATACACATTATTCTTTGAAAATTTAGTGCCAACTGTGGGGACAGAGCCAGGAGTGCAGTTTCCAGGCTCTCAGCCTCACATAGAAAGGTGCTGGCTCAGGTAGTAAATGGCCATCAACTGTGATTGCATGGCCATCAGCTGTGGCTAGTTGGCCGTCAGCTGTAACCAGTGAGCCATTGGCCACTAATATAACTGCTGTGGCTACGCTAGCAGAAAATGGGGGCTAGCAAGGAGATGGTGGCTGGCAAGCACGGATTGCAGTTAGGACAGCGGGTTGCGGATTGTGTGGCTCCTGCTTCCTGTGTCTCCAACCCAGCTGCCAGCGAGAATATAGTGGTATGACTCCCCTACCTATGGCTCCGTGGGTGCTCCTTTTAGGCCTCACCATATCCTGCATTCTTATGTGGGGAGCGGTAGCTGAGACCCCTCCTGACACCCCGCACAACACCAACAAATCTCAATAACTTTTTACTGATTACTTTTACTTGAGAGATTGATGGTGTGGTGATTAATTTAACATAGGCCAGGGGAGGGGAGTCATGAAGAGGAAGCCTGAATGAAGAGGAGAACGTTGCTACCATAAACAGAAATAGAAAGGTGAAGAGAAGGACTGAGCTTGAGGGAAGGGGTGAGAGGAAAGGGAAGATGAATTTCAGCTACATAGAGGTAATGACAATGAAGTGAACACATAGCTAGAAATCAGGAGGGGTCTTGGCCAAATGTAATGGCCTGGAACTCAATGGCAGGTAGGTGATGAGTTTCTTGAGTCTGAGTTTCCGAGGAAAGGTGAAGAAAAGCAGAGTAACAGGCATTGTTGGTTTCCAAAATCCATTCCCCACTTTGACCTTCCTGACTGAATTCCCATGGGGTTCAGTTATCCTCTTACCTCCTCTCAGCCATGAGCTTCACTCGAAGTTGTTCCCAGATTCAGCCCATGGATCCTGGTTAGTCTAAGCCAATAAGGGTCATTCTCATCTTAGGAATGTGCATGAGACACAAATCTAGGCAATGAGAAGCCACTGAGAAACTCCCAAAGAGGCCTGAGAGGAGTCCTGCTTTCCTGCAGAAGCCGTTCGTCTCTGTCTTGACATGAAACCTGGAAGGGTCACGCTTCATTGGGCACAAGCACCTGTGATCCCACCAGAAACCAAACCTTGCGAAATTATTCAGAGTCAGAGACGTGGAGGAGGAAACAAAATCAACAAAACACAGAGGAAGATTGGTCAGATGCTAGGAAGACAAAGAAAATCAACTTAGGCTCTGAAGGGATGTTGACAGGGGTTAGGCTGGGCTGGGCTGAAACATACCAGTACAGCAGAGTTAGCTAGACGTGGAACGGAGCATTGGAAGACAATCGTCCTTTCAGACCTTCATATTCAAAGAGCTGCACTTGACAGGATTCCTGAGGGATCCTTGAATCAGCAAAAGGCTGTTTCTGAACTATTAAACACATTCCCTTTTGAAAAAGTAACATTCACATGGGATGGGCAAGTCATTCAAAAACCAGGCTCAATACAGCTTTTATTCAGATTCACCCTGTCAGTGTAAAAATACGGGTTGAAATGGACTTTGCTACTTGAAATTAAGTGTGATCACACTCAACCCCCGCAGGAAGCACTCCAATTCAGACCTCAGTGATGAGAGGCTTTGTGCCACGGGGATCTGGGAGTAGCATTCAGAAAAAGAGAAGGGATTCTTTCTCTGGGACTTTCCCTGTTTGCAGCCCTAATCCCACATGAATGTTCTTTCTCTTCTGTGATTCTTTTTTCCTGCTTTTAGCATATTCTTCTCACTTCTCCCTCACAGTTCTCTCTCCCTTGGAGAGTATATCTGGACCCTTGGGTGAGAGTTGCATGTGACTTCAAGAGCTGTTGAAATTAACTAAAGCTTATTCTTTCCCAATAAATCTCCCCAGCCACTGTGCAGCAGCTGTGAATTCCCAGCATGGGACATGGCAGAGGTACTAAGAAAAGCTGGCTGTGTTCCTTAACCTTTTTCACCCTTGATCCCAAAGAATCAGCAGACACTGACACCAAGATGTCAAAACAACAACAACAACAAAAAAAAACTGTATAGCTCTTCTAAAAAGATTTGACACTTAGATTTCCCAAAAGTTTGGGCTGGGTTCACTTTGAGAAAATGAAGCTGACAAGAGGCACAATTCAGAAAATGGTGATTAAATACAAACCTTGTTAGCTATTACGCAATATTCAAGACTTCAGAAAATGAAAATAAAATTATTAAGGGTTGTTTAGGCAATGGGTAATCAGAAGGGAAAGTAATATTGGGTTGTACCGTGGGGCACAGACATTCTTTTTTGATTTAATGGTACATTTGTGGGTATTCACTTCTTCTTTCAGCTTTTTCTCCTGGGGCTCGGGGGTGGCTGAGGATGGAAGGGCTACAAAGAGTTGACAATGAGTGCATAAAGCATTTACTGGCTAAAGATGCCTACACTCTGCCAAAATGTGTTTTCTGTTAAAAATATACTTCATTGTGTTGCAGCAAAATGAAATCCCTCCCCAGCCCCCATCGAGACAGGGTGATTAGGTTTCAGGGTGAGGTGCCAGCCAGCGCTTTGGGGGCATTCATGTACCAGCTGCTCTTGCAGCATTCATTTTATTTGCAGTCCCTCGGCTGGTTCTCCACTTTGGTTTTGTGTAAGGGAATCAGGATTAGTGGGTCTTTTGTTAGTGAGGAGAGGTAGAGAAGCATCTCCTTTGAGCTCCATACACATGGGCAGCCCAGCAGGCAAGCCTCAAAGCTTTAATTTACTTCTCACTCGCTGACTTTTCCAAAAAAGAAAGGATTCATCGCTTCAGGCTGCTCTGTGGGAAGCTTATATGGCAATGGGTCGGGGTGACCAGCATTTCCAGAATGCAGTTCCCAGCCACCAAGCTGGAGTTAGGTTTGAGCTCCATGTAGATGAAACATTCCCAACCTGTTGAGAGTTTATAGAAAGGAATTCCTCATTATCACATAGTGAAAGACGTTATTGGGTGGTCCTCGTCTGAAAGCTGAACGGAACATATGGATTCCTACTTGATTCTTTGAAGGAGTTAACATTATTTTTGTCCACTTGGAAATGCTGAATAGCTATAAGTGTCCCAAATCCCCCTTGTTGTCAGGCTTGTCCAACTGCGGTGACCTGGGGCGACAACACCAACGAGATTCTCCTCCAATAAGCAAATCACCCAGCCTCCAAAAGAAAGAGTGGCCTCTTTTATGGAGCAACTCCTTTTAAAATGGAATTGCTAAACACATACACGCACACATGCATACACTCACCAGAACGTGTTTTTCTTTTTTCTTTTGGTTGTTTCTTAAGACTGGGAACAAAATTACAAAGCAAAATTTCCCAATAAACACTTCTCTCTTTTATTTTTAAGGACAGAGAAAGACAAAGTGAAAAAGGAGCCTCCCTTATCCGCCTTCCCTTCCCCCTCACAGCCCAGAATCAAAACACTCATTCTGAGGATGGAGCAGGGGCAGAAAAGGTCAAGAAAATTAGGCCTTTCTATTTACTGGCTCCGTTAGGAACTATTGTTGCTCGGCAGCTGTTCTTGGTTCTTCAGAAGCCCTGCCTGTGAGTAGACTGGGAGATGGAATATGTGACACTGGCAGGCAGGAGGTGGGGGTGGGGAGTAACATCTAATATTTTTTACACCTCAAGAAAGATGGGCTTTGTTTCTCAAAAAGAGCAGAGATCCAGTTTCTGGGTAGCTGTTATCAGAAACTGGTTTTAACCAAACACAGTTGGAGTGTGTGTGTGTGTGTGTGTGTGTGTGTGTGTGTGTGTGTGTGTATAAAAGGGGGAAGGATAGAAGAGAAAGGATAAAGTCACAATCAACTGAACCTTTTATTCTGTGTTTTTTTAATGTAGAAAAAGCTGAAAATTTTCAGCCAAATGAAATGCAATAAAGTGATTGAGAAAGACTTTGTGACTAAGAGAGGATTGCAATGGAAAACATGTAAAAAGAGAAGTTAAACCAGCTGGCTTATTTAATTTTGCCTCCACTCTTTTACATTTTTTTTTCTTCAGCTTAAACTAGGGGAAAATGTACTGAGTAAATAAATATCCAGTGTTTTTTTTCCCTATTTAGCCTTAACAAAATTCTTCACAAAACTTAGTTTAGTGGATCTCTGGAGACTGGGCGTGAACATGACATTTCACCCCTAGGTCACAGGCCACTTCCTGTGGCCTGTGTGTCTTGTAAGCAAAAGTACTTGCTATTTCAGGGGTCTCCTGTGCCCAGGAGTGGGGGTGGGGCGGGAGATGAGAGGATAGGAAGTGGGGGGTGGGGGGAAGCTCAATAGACTATTCATTCTTTACATGATTTTATTGTAGGCACACTTCTCCTATTCTTGTATTACATCCAAGGACTAAATCCCAAAACCAAATTCCAGAGTACCCATTACTTAACACATTCCCAGTTCATTAATTTATTTGTGCATTCAATAAACATTACTTAAGCACTATCTATGTACTAGGCATTGTAGTAAGTGCTTGAGAAACAAAGATAATTAAAATATATTTTCTGCCTTGTACATCCCCAAATAAGTAGGAGAGACAGATGTCTAGACCAGTAATTACAGCAATTACAGCAAATTCTATGAGACAAGAGAACAGGAAAAACATCACTCTGCTGAGCGAGGACAAGGAAGGCTTCCAGGAAGTGGTGATACTGGAACTGAGTTTTGTAAGCTAAGTAGGAACCTACCCGAAGACCAGAGAGAGGGAAAGCATTTCAGGCAGAGGGAAAGCTGTGGGAGAGCCTTGTTTTCTTCTTGGGCAAGTGGGCAAGTCTGCGTGTTGTTCTGTGGCTGGGTTCTAGGAACCTATGCAAAATATGAGTTGGATAGGATAAAACTGTCCCACGGGGTTCAGAGTTTGAAACCAAGAAGCCCCCAAAGGCAGCATTTAGGGATAAAAGTAGAATTAAAACCAGTGGAAAATGACACCCACACACCATCCTGAAGGGACCAACTAGAAAGACAGAACCCAGTAGTAACGAAGAAGGAACTGGAGGCATCACAGCGTGGGGCTGAGAGTAGGAAGGAGAGCTGTCCGGGGTGTTTAGAGGCAGCCTGAGGGCCAGTCTGAGGGGGTTAAGGGCAGTGTTAAAGGCACAGAACCTGTTCGTGGAAGCAAGACACAGCATATCATAGTCAGTGAATGAAGGCCAGTCATCATGGCTGATGCTGGACAATTGAAGAGAACGTTAGAAAAGGAGGAGTCAGGAGCTATGTGACAAGAAACCTTGAAAAGTGGGCTCAGTGGACAGAATGCCATCCTCCCAGCTGAGATTCCCCACAGGGTGGCATGGGCACCACTGGCGTCTAGCTATGTGTTGTCATGTGGTACACAAACAATGTTTTAAAGGTTTTCAGTGGTTATGCCTTTGTTTTTATACAAAGTAGAAAAACTACGTAATTAGCACATTAAATCCAAAATTATACAGATACAAATATATTGCTAAAAGTGAAGCTAAAATAGTACCAGGTTCATTGATCTATAGAAGCTCTTAAGAAAATACTAAAGGAGAGTCTACACAGATAAAGCAAAAATTGGGACAATGGTGTATAAATGACTGAAGTTTGCAAACTTTGGCATTAGCCAATAGGGAGCCTCTGAAAAATTCTAGATATTGGATTATATTTTAGAATGTTGTTCTAGTGTGGGCACTAGAGATATGTGTTAAAAGGATTGCATTTATCTTCTAGTACCAGTGTAGACTCTGCATATTTTTTAGGTTCGTGTTTCAATATAAACTCTAATTTAATTTAAACCCTGAAGTACTTAGACAACTCTGCAAGAAGCTCTTTTTAACAATTTGAAATACCCGTGACTTTATTTTAATGTTACATAACTTGATGCATACATTTAAGTGAATAATTTTAGTAGAAACGTACAGTGGTCAAACTGACTTCCATGGTGTGGAATAATGAGATGCTAAACTGTCTATTGATTATTAGGCACATCTATGTCTTTGTCATTATTTACTTAATTTGATTTACATAGGTCCTAGTGCCTTATTTTATTTATCGGTTTATTTATTAATCACATTTTATGATGCTTTGACAGGTCGGGGCTGTGTGCACAGAGGAGTAACTGCCCCTTCCAGGATTAGCTAATTCCGAGATACTAAATAATTTGCCTGTAAGCACCTTTCGCATGTAAACCAACTCATCTTGAGTCAATATTCCTATTCACCTCCTTTTTTCCGGTGCCTGTGGTCCAAAACCCTATGACCCTGCTCTCAATCACCCCAAGGCCAGGTACCCAATAACTAGAAACCACCGCTATATCCCAGAGCCTGACAAAATTATTTGAACTATCCAATCCTAAACCTGCTCAGCTGCTTAACATGCCTTTCTCATTCCTTCCCATGAAAACCAAAATAAAAGTTGTTACCCATGCTTTCTCCTTCTGCCTCCTGACTAACACTGGTGCTTCTCTATGTGGCCCTGCATGGCCTGGCATGTCTCATCCAATTAACTGTAAGACATAAACTCTTTTTTCAAAACCAATTGTCTCCACATCTGTTATCTTACCATTCCTGGGCACATTTTAAAACATACTAAAGAAACTCAATAAACAAATATTTGTGAAATGAATGAATGAATATCTCCACCCGCTTAAAACATGTCTCTCTTTTACCTTCTTAGAATTGTTCTCATGTGGTTAAAAGCCATTTACATTAACTATCTATGGGAATCATACTCTCATGTAATCGAGGACTAGAATTGTGAGAAATTTGAGCTCAGAGTAATTTACACATTGCAAAATGACACCAGGAAACTGTGACCTACAAGGCAGTGTTGTTTCTTGGATCCAGGAAGAAACCCAAAGATTACTGTTCTCCAGCCATCACACTCATTTTGTTATATCCTTCTGTGTGAGATGTTATTTTTGTATGCCAGGGTAGATTAACTGCTCTAACAAATAACCCAAATCTCAATTACATGAGATAATAAAAATTTATTTCTTAATCACGAAAATCCAAAGCAGGTGTTCATAGCTGGACAGCTTTCCTGGCTGCCTCCGTGACTCAGTAATCAAGGATTCTTTCATCTGGTGATGCTGCCAGTTTCAAAATGTAGCCTTCAAGGTCACTGCCGAATGTGGGAAAATTATGGAAAAGACGTATCAGCCTGGACAGCCACTGCCCAGCTTTGCACTAGGGAAGAGGAACTCAAATCTTTGGCAGTCAGCTAATCTTTCACCAATTCAAGATGATTACCTAAGACTGCATTCTGGTGATGAAGTAAGTTGGATTGGTCAAGTGACAATGTAAACCAATAGCTCATAACCAATTGAAGGTCATGAATCTAATACAATTTGCGGACATTCTCCTTAGGAAAAACATATAAGCATAAGCGCACACAATTTTCATGGAATTTCAGGAGCTTCATGGATTCCCTGAAGAACATCCCTTGAAATCGTTAGAGGGTCTTAGACCTATAATCTTATTATAGTTGAGATTATTTAGCTTAGAGTTATGTTTTGAGTAGTGTTGTAAATCATGAAGAATGGGCCAACTTATTTATTTATTTATTTATTTATTTATTTATTTATTTATTCTTTTTTGCTAGAGTGCAGTCTAACTTTTTAAAATTAATGGTAGAACTAGAGGTTCAGCGTCTCAATAGTATGCCATCCAACTTTTAGGTGCCAGTTTTGCACTGAGCAGAAATTCCTATTTCAACTGCTTCAAAAGACTTCATGTTGTTATCCTGCCATCCATTTAACACTGTCCAGTCTATTTCACATGCAGACAGAGTGACATCTGAAAATTCAAATTTACCTATGTCACTCCGTCTTAAAGACCTTTCAGTGGCTAAAGACCCAAGCCCTTAATGTGTGATACCAAGTTTTGAGTAAACTGACCCTACCTGCTTCTCACATCGTGTGCTGCTTTGCTTTATGTACTCCATCCAACTGGCTTTTTGTTCCCTTCCTCCCACCTCAGGGCCTTTGCACATGCATTTTTGAATTGTTTTCTTTTATTCTTTATATAGTGAACTGCCACTCTTCTTCAGATCTCAGATCGGCTCATCTGTCACTTCCTCAAAGAATGTTTCACAGAGATACAAACTAAGTCAGGTCTCTTATATGTTCTTAAAGTACACTAAGTTTTTCTCCTACTGCTTGCTATGGCTCATAACTATATTTGTGTGATTATTTATTTTTCTTGGTCACCCCCACTAAAAGGTAAGCTCATAAGAGCAGAATCTGTGAGCACTTGGTGCTACAACTTAGCACCTGCCAGTGCATGGAATATAATGGACATTCAATTATTTCTTGAATGAATGAATGAATGAATGAATGTTGCCCGTGTTTCACTCTATATCTTGAAAAAGAAAAAGCTAAGCAGTAAAATATTTGAAACCAAATTATTTTCTAATTTTGAGAAGTGAATAGAATAACCAAGTCAGGATTGGGTATGATTTTAAGGAACTTCAAGTTAAGCAATAACTTTTACTGTGCTGAATAGCAACCTCTGCTCTTCAATAACTTTTAACTCGATAGGAGAAACAAGCAATAAAACCTGTGTTCATCCTGATTTTGTATCACCACAAAGAGAAGGGCTCATTGGTGGAGTAACAGCAATGTAAAGGGACCGTTACAAAAGAACTGATAAGTAGGACTATTGGGCTAATCCAGGAAGCCTTCCTGGGGGAGGTGATCTTTTGGTATAGGTTAGAGGCCTCTTTATGACACTATTTTAAACATGTATTTGGTAACTTGAGTGGCAACAACAAATTTTCTTCACAAATCTTGTTCCTTGGCTTTTCTGTTTTGTTATCACGAGGATAACATCCTCGGTTATGAGAAAGGGTGACAAGGCTTGGATCAGGCTGGCATTTTAGTCCTCCAGCAGAGAACAAGACTATAAACAGTTATGTCTTATACTTCCTCTGGTAGACTGTATTAGTTTTCAGAATATTCACTGTGTCGCCATGTGGAAGGGAGGACTGCACATTCCTGTCAGGCTTTGTCAAATGATATGGCAGTGAGAGTTTGAGAGGCTTTTGTGAGAATCTACCACCTCCCTCTTTTTCTTCTGACACAAAGACCATCATGTTTTCAGATGGAGCTTTTCTATCAACCAAGTGAAGGGGATGAGGGACAGTGCCACTGTTGACCTACCGCCAACATGTAACATGAGAAAAATAATAGTTTTTACTCTTGTAAGGCACTGAAATTTGAGGGCTATTTGTTATTATAACATCAGCTGACTGACATACTTTTCTTCATAAAAATTGTATATAATTAAACTCAAACTTACAGCTAGATACCTAATGAAAGCATGGTCACACCCATTTGGATGAATCATCTGTTTTTATCCAAGTGCACAGCTTCAGGACGGCAAAAATGCAGGCATGAGGTAGAAAGTAAAATTCTCAACCATTGAGGCCAGTGGACTAAATTTTGCATTCACTGGCTTGAAAGATGCAGAAGCCAGCTTGCCTTGCAGCTCTCTGCTGCAAGTTCCAAGTGGATCCCATTTTAGATATGGAAGAAAACTAGCAAGAGATTCCTGACAACTAGATGAGGATTTCCTTTCCTGGGAAGGAAAATCAATTGGGAGAAAAAAAAAAAAAAAGAGCTTTATCTGCTGATTTATACTGGAACAAAAATAGTCAGAGCTTGCCATAATATCATTTTTAATAGTAATATTTCATGGAGAAATACAAAAGAAACTTATTCAAGACAAAAATATTTTATACAAATTGGCTAAGTTCTTGCTTAACCTTCCTTTTCCTCCTCTCCTCTTCTTCCCGTTCTTGCTTCATTTCCCTTCTCTGTCTTTCTTCATTGTCCTTTCTTGCCCCAGTCTACTCATGGCCATCTTGGGAAGATGCAAGGATGATAGCTATCAATAGATATAGAGATAGATATATCTCTATTAAAAGTGAAAGATATATTAAATATACATTTATTTATAGGAGTTTAGTTTATAACTCTAAAATATTAAGAGAACTTGCATAACCCTAAAACTCTAAAGCTTGAAACTACAAAAAACACTTGAAATTTGAGGGTTTTGACCCTTTCTTTTAAGTATGCCAAAGTGTATTCCCATTTCTCTCAGGGTTGGCTGGCCATGAATAACTTCAACTCAGCTTCATAAGCTTTCCTTGAGTGCCTTCTAGGGCCATAAATTACATAAATTACATCTCCACATATAACTTGCAATTTAAAAGTACAGATTATTTTACTGAAGAGCCTTTTTGCCATGGGCTTTCCATCCCAAGGTCAATTCCAATTAACCACCCCCCCCCACACACACACACAGGCACACCAAATATTCCTGAATTTGAACTGCATATTACCAACTATCACTCCCTATAGTTGGGCAATATTGTCCTTCCCCTAAATGTGCTGAGCTTTTTAAATGTTCAATAAAAGGTACATATGCAAAGCTAGACTTACCATTTAATCACTCAATCATTTCTGGAAGCTGAGCATTGATACACAATTCAGACACTTCAGGGTTAAGTCCCTGAAAGACATCTAAAACCAGGAGTAGAAACAGATAAATTTATGTGCAATGGTGTCTGAATTTGCAAAGTTTTCTGGTAAATCTGAGGAGTTAAACTGAGTTACTCTCAGCAAATATTTTGCTTTATTTTTGTAACTTTGTGATATAGTGAAGAGTCCTGGATGAGGAGTTAGGGATTTAGGGATATCTAAAATGGTTTTATATGCAATATTTTTGTAACCCAACAAAAAATGTAAATGGTTTACAATTTCATCACCATGAATATGATGAACTGCTCTTTGTTCTGAATTACTCTAGACCAATCTGGAATGGTTATATCAGATCGATCTGCATGAGAATTCAATGCTAATTATGTATAACGTACAGAAGATAGTTGATTTTCCGTATGGCTGCATGGTTTAAAACCATCAAAAGAAAGGGCGTATTGCAAAATGTGCCACTCCAAAAATACTGCAGTCCATCAATTAAGCAATACTCGTATATAAAGCATATAATGATGATAATTCCTGGGTATGTCAACCAAGGAACAGGCAAGCTAGTTGTTAAGTTGCCTCACCATAAGAATAATGACTGTGTGAGTGCTTGGGTAGGTCATTCCCTCTCCCAGATCAGACTTTGAGGGAAGAAAAAATGAATTTGCTGAGCTGGCTCTTTTCTTTAATGCCAGAATGCCAAGTAAGCCAGTGTCTTAGTATATCTGTGCTGTGAAAAACCACAAAATACCCAATTTCTGACTTAGAGAACACTAAGTCACGGAAGGTGAGAAGTGAGTGGAACGTTCAGGCATTGTGTAGTTCATTCTATTCATTTTAATGATGTGATTACTGAGGCCCAGAGAGACAGGGTACCTTGTTCAACATCACAAATCTAGCAATAAAAAACATACAGAAAGGGCTTTTCCCTAAGCTGTTTACTCCTAGCCCAAGGCTTTCCTCTCTGCCACATCACTTGAGAAACAACAACCATTTCCCAAAACTGAACCCATGAGTAACAAGCATGAAATTAAAACTTTTCAGTTAGAATTCAAAACTATAAAATATCCTTTTGAAAATTTAAATCTAGTAGCAATAATAAAAACAAAGTACTACTAGAGATTTAATGTATGTTCATTTTTTTTCCTCCATGCTATAAGAAAAAGATTTGCTACTCATATATCAAGCTACCAAGAGAACTCCATAAATTATTTTCTGCTCATAATGCCCTCATATTACTACTCTTATCCATTCTGAATACTCCCTAAAGGATTATACCAGGAGCACCAAAAAAATGTATGCACATTTTATAAGATGTTATTTATGTATTACTTTTTGAAATTGAATTGAATTATGGTGGCAATGTGTAGTATGACGTTCGCTCAAAAGATAGCATTAATCAAATGAATGCTAGCGTCACCATGCAACAGGCAGGACAGTCAAAGAAAATGGCAGAAGCATGGTTGTGATTCCAGGAGCGCAAGACCATTTTGAAGTGGTATTTGAAATTCGGGAACATTGTGGAAGTACAATGACAATGGAGACACGAGTAAGCATCAGAACCTCCAACACACCTAACAAATGCATGCATTCATGATAAGTTTGAGACGCATGGTACTGTGTGAAAAAATAGAAATGGCATGAGCAGTGATACAAGTGGACACTTTGGTCAATGTTGCTCAAGCAGTAGTTTGCCGTAATCAGAAGTGTCTGGACGCTGATGGTAACCACTTTGAGCACTTCTTGTCATTGCAGAAGTCAAACGTGACTTGTATTCATCTTTTGTTATTGGTATATATTGAGTGTTACAATTTTAATACAGTTTTTCCTTTCTTAAAATGTGTATGTACATCGTTTTGGCACCCTCTGTATATAAGGTACAGAAAGGAAATACATGGTTTTATTGTTAAGTTATCTCTAAACCAGAAATGCTGACCTAATTTAACTTTTCTTATCAGACAATGTTAGGAAATTAATTTTCCTACTATTAGGTTTGAATTATACCAGAATTATAGCTTAAATTTATACATCACGAGACTATAAAATATGAAACTGAGTCTTGTAAACCTCTTTAAGAGAATTCAAACATACAAAAAATTGTCATTAGATCAAGTGGCCACCTGTTAAATCAAGAAACCAACAAACAACACTGCCGCACAGTTATGCAATTTTTGTTGTTGAAGTATTTGCCTTTTTGGAAATTGCATTCACAGCAATGACTTTACACAATTAAATTTAATCTTATTATTATAGCCACACCCTGTGTTTCACTAAAAGCATTATCGCCTTTTTCTAATCACTCATATTTTTCTTCAGACTCAGCTCCTGATTATTTCCTCCCATTAAAAAAATAAATAAAATTTGTCTTCAAAGGGCAATGACCGGTTGCCAATCAAGATCATTTGGAAAGCATATTAATCAGGTTCTTTCATATAGTTAGAGTAAATTTGATTAGCCATGGCAAGAACATCGGAATAAGCACGTGACCCTCCAGTCTTCACTACAGGAAGGGACTGCTTCCGTCAATATGAACACATTCTGGCACATTTCTTAAAACTGGTCTTTTTGACTTGAATAACCAACATTATACTTTCAGAGGTATATCTCAAAATTTTTCTATAAGATGGTTTGAAGCCAAAGCTGAAAAACATTTTGCTACACATCCTAGACTATTACTTCTCTTATTCATTATGCAAAAAGGGCAGAAACATTTACAATGTAATGATTTTCATCAGCTCAATGAAGCCACAATCCAACAAATCTTGATTTATTAATGCTTGAAATATTTCAAATGTGTGGTGTGTGCGTGTGAGTGTGTGTGAGTGTGTGTGTGTGAGTGTGTGTGTGTGTTATAGTGGCGTCGGGAGGTTATTTGTGGTTTAATTATTCTCCATTAAAAAAGTTTCTTCAACCTACTCCAAGACAGCTATTCCAACTAATTTGTGCTGGAGCCGTTCGGGGTGTTTGCAGAGGACAAAGGCCCTTCATTTCCCCTTTCTCACTACCTAGAGCCTCCTCAGCTTTTCCAAAAACCCTGACTCAGCCTGAGCTGCAGACATCAACACCTCCTTAATGGGTAGGTTGCCCTTTCCTCCTGCAGGGCTGCTGCCTGAGCAGGAGAAGAAAAGCTGTGTGTATCACGTGAGAAAGGATGGTTCCCTCTTTTCCCTAGAACCACACCCTGAAAAACCAGGAAAAAGAAAAGGTGCACAGGAAAGTGAACCCGCATTCCAAGTTGGTGAGCAATAAAATGTGAGAAAGTTTATCCTCATGGTTTCCTGGAGTCAGCCTGGCAGCAATTGATTTCTGGCTCTGAACAGACTTTGTGAACCTAGACAAGATCCAGATATTCTTTGTGCCTCAGTTTCCTCATCTATAATATGGGAATCATAGGACTTACTTTATAGAGTTACTATGTCATAGAGTTATTATATCATAGAGATATTAGAACAGGGCTTGGCACATGGTAAGCACTCAATCAGTATTAATTAAAATGATTACTAATGACTATCCTCTATTGAGAGCCTACTGAGTTTCTAAGTGCTCGGTTAATGCAGCACACACTTCTCTTAAATTACTCCTGTAAATTTCTACCTTCTAAAGTGAAATCAAATCTCAACTAGCTGTTTAATGATGATATTTCCTTTATTTGGTTAGCTCTATCATTAGTTGACAGTACTCATAAATATGTCATTTTAATTTTTTGTAATGGTAAATTTTACATTCTGAGACATACATGCAAATTTCCTGAGTATATAAAATAAAACTTCAACAATCACAAAAACAAACGTATCGCCTTCAGTTGCCCTCACTGCACTTGCATTCTATTCATCCTTCAATGTCAACAAAGGTAACTCACATCCTTAGAGAAAAAAACAGGACAGAAACCACAGGTCATGGCAACCTATTCTGCCCAACTTCTAAGCATGGCCGCTGAACTAAATATATCCATGCTCTATGGCAGAGAGAAAGATGATACACCCGCCAAGGGAACAACAGTCATGGCAGCAATTGTGAAATGTTGGAACTTTGCTTTAGACTGTGAGGGGACCAGTGCTGAGTTCTTGTGGAGCTCTCATAGCTGAAATGGAAGGCCTGTTTAAGGAACTGTGGCTTCAGTGGAGATGCCTCGTCCTTTTGTAAAGGAAAGGGCAGCATTTTCTTTCCAACCCCTTTGGTGGCTTTCTTCAAGCTATCTCAGGCTCAAGAGCCTGAATCTAATTCCAGATATTTTTCATTTGTGCCACAAACCACTAGAGGAACAACAGGAATTCAGGCCCAGAAACTAATGCTAAATTACAGTATCTCCAAATTGTCTATTGTGCCAGAAAGCCCACTTTGAAAGCAGATTTTTAAAGGAAGTAGAATTTTGGAAGGCACCCACATTCCTTTTTCTGCATCACCAGAAAAACAGCTTGCCTGTAATCCCTTAGTAAAGAAAAGGTCTCATGGATTAATGTCCATTAGAGCAGTACCATTACTAGTCTTTCATCTCCACAAGTAATTCAACTACAATCAATAAACTAAAATCATGATAATCATAATATCATTGCATTATCAATGTCTTTCTTTCATGCAATACTTTATAAAGTGATTTCTTATATACAAGATCTCTGCCTTCCCATTTCTACCAGTATTTCCCACCAACTCTGATAAGCAAGCACTCTCAATAACACTGAGAAATGTCCAGTGGGGTTATTTTGAAGGACATAATTATAGCTACTGAGAAAGAGACTCAATGTAATTAAGATTAAATCAGAATCAAATTGTTTTCGGAGATTGATAATTGTACCTTGGGCTTTAAGACAACCAAACTTAATGTCTGTAACTTCACCCAGATCAAGGGCAAGTGCCCTCCCATACATCTGTCACAGCGTTTAGTGTATCTTGGAGTGTGACCAATCATAATTTTGTGGGTTTTTTTCCCACATTGGCACACAATTATGTTTACCTAAAATGGTTTATGTATTTGCAAATGACAGCACTTACAAGTGCTGCAAGCTTCTACTGAGAAAATTAACCTGTATTCTACCATTGAAAATGCAGCTGTCTCCCTCTAGGAAGTGTCTTCTTGACTGCTTTGTCATCTAAATTGCTTTATCCCTTCATTGCCTTCTGTTAATGTAACCCAAACTAGACTGTCAGTGCTCACCAATAGCTGTACTTCCCTCTTTGTCCCAGGCACAGAGCTAGGATACATTTTTCACATTCCATTTTCTATCATAGGGTGATGTCTATGACTGAGATTTTGATAACAGAACATGAGCAAAAGTGATGGGTGCCATTTCCAGTCCTGGGCCATTATAACCTCCCACTTGTGATCCTTGCTTTCTTTCCCTATTTGAATGGAGTGGACCCTGGGGACCTAGAGTAGGGAATGGAGCCTCTAGATGGAAGGCTCTGAGTCCCTGGATGAGTGTGTGGAACAGAGTCTGCTCCACCTGACCCTGCCATTCCACATTAAAGTACCATGGAAGCAAGAAATAAATCTCCGTTTGTGTTAAGATACTGAGGTTTGGGGGGGGTTATATGTTACAGCGACTGGCACAATTTATCAAATACAATTATTTTCTCACTTGTGTCTGTCTCTTCATTTCCAGTCATCTCACATTTTCTTCCTTTTTATCTTTCATTTATTCTGCCAAGAATTATTGTGTGCCCAACATATGTCTAGGAACAGAGTACATTGCACAGTAACTATGTTCAAAGTAGCTCAATTGAACAATCAACCACCTTACCATTTGATGAACACAATTATTTAGGTCTACCAATTTTTTAGGAGAGGTGTCAGCAGACTACAATCTGGTTGTTGTGGGAAATTAAATTTTATTAGAACATAGCCATGGTTATTCATTTAAATCTTATTTGTGTAGTGACCTTGGAATCTGCAGGAAGGCAAGAATGACCAAGAAGGCCTCAGAATCTTCAGCTTTCATGCTACACTGCCTGAGCTGAGTAGTAATGGCAGAATCTGATGTACATAATCTAAAATATTTTCTGGTCCTTTACCAAAAAAGTTTACTGACTCCAGTTTTAAAATATTTTGAAAAGAATTCTCAAAGTAGGTGACACTTGAGGTAGGTCTTGGTGGAGTGCACTATGCTAGAAAATGAGGAAGAAGGTATTCTGGGGAGGGAGAATAATAGCCAAGCAAAAATATACACACGTTTAAAGGCTACTCGGACAGCACTGAGAAAACACAGGGGAGAGTAATCCTCCCCTCAGATTACCGGGTGCTAATGGGAATGAGCAAGAGGAAGAATCATACTGAGAGGAGATGTTTTGAAATGAGCAAACCCTTTATTCTTTCTTGGTGCCAAATTTCAATAGATAATATTATATCAATACTGAATAACTTCAAGCTCAACTACAGGTAAATGAGCTGTAAGTCTTCAGCCATCATCTCATAGTGTTTACCAATAGGATTTCCTGGAGAACGATGCAGAAGGAAGTGTAACTGTGGGACAAACTTCACTCTTCAGTTTTGTAAAAATCCCATTGATAAAGAGTAAACTATATTTTACAAAAGAGAAAAACTTGAAGACCTCAATATGAAAAAAATGGAAAGCATTATGCTTATATACTCTTTGTCTCAGTCTGTTCAGGTTGCCATAACAAAATACCACAGATTGGTTGGCTTAAACAACCAATAATAAACAAATATTTTATTTTCTCACAGTTATGGAGGTTGGAAGTCTAAGATCAGGGTGCCAAGATGGTAAGTTTCTGGTGATAGCTCTCTTCCTGGCTTGTAGACAACCACCTTTTTACTGTGTTCTCGGATGTCTCAGATTGTCTTCCTTTTCTTATAAGGGCACTAATTCCATCATGAGGGCCCCATTCTTAATAAATTATCTAAACCTAATTATCTCCCAAAGGCCACTTCTCCAATTACCATTATATTAGGGGTGTGGTCTTCAGCATATGAATTTAGGGGGGAGGAACAGTTCAGTCCATAGCACTCCTTAGCAAATAAACATAAATGATCAATAAATACAAAAAACATTTATTCCTCATCTACTCATTCAACGTATATTTTGAATGCTTTTTATGTGTCATGCACTCTTGTAAATGTGAGGATTCAACAGTAGATGAAATACACAAGATTTATTTTCTTACAGGGTTTACTTTTTAGTGGTAGGAGACAGACAATGAACAGGTAGACAAATAACTGAGGAGGATAATTTCAAATTTTTATAAGTAGCATTAAAAAAAAGATAGAATGGAACTCCTTTAGAACAGAAGTTTAAGAAAGACCTCATGAGGAGGTAGCATATGAAGTAACACTAGAATTGGAAGAACAAGCCAGCTATACAAACATTTGGGAATCGAATGTTCTGGGAAGAGGAAAAAGAAAGGGTTAAATTTTCAAAGCAGGAAAGAGCTTGACCCACTTGAGAAACTGAAATAAGGTCTTTGTGGCTGCAGTTTTGAGAGGCCAGGGAAGAGGGAAGGGAGAGACAGAAAATGTTTGAGGAGCTAATGGCTATGCAGCTTTCATATTTGATTAGAAATATCCATTCCAGGATTGAAGAAACTCAATGACTCTCAAACAGAAGAACACAAGCCAAACAACACTGTGGTACATCATGGTCAAATTGCTGAAAACCAAAAATAATGAGAAAATCTTATATGCAACAAATGAAGAGGAGACAATGCATACCTTTAAAGAAACAATGATGAAGATATTTTCTCACTTTTCATAAAAAAACAAAGTAGGCCAGATGGCAAGAGAACATCTTTGAGAACCTAGGGAATTGTCAGTCTGGAGTTTTATAACCAGCAAAGATGTCCCTTAATTGTAGGGATAAGATGAAGATGTTTTCAGATTGTCAAAGCTGAGAGAGAGTATTGCCAGAAGATCCATGCTACAGAGCATGCTAAAGGAGATTCTTTAGGGTGAGGCAGGATAGTGGAGGACATAGGCTCAGATCACTAGGAAACCCTAAAGTACACCAGAGGTAATAAATGTAGATATTTTTTTCTTTTCCTCAATTTATTAAAGTTAATCATTTAAAACAAAACTGATGGTAATATGTTGTAGGGTTTGTAACATGTATAAAAGCTCTAGGTTGGTACAAAAGTAATTGTGGTTTAACAGGTTAAAAATAATTGCAAAAACCACAATTATTTTTGCACCAACCTAATAAAATGTATGAGTATCATGGCACCCAAGACTGAAGTGGGTGGATGGAGGCATATTGTTGTAGAGCTTACATATGAGGTAATGTCATGTTTTAAAATAGACAGTGGTAAGGAGGGGATATATATTGTGGTCCTACAGAAAACACTAGAAAAATTTAAAAAGGGATAAAATTAAAAACAATAACCTATAGTGACTATAAGATTTTTGATCATGACCCACAATAGGAAATACCACATATCTATTACTACAAGTAGACAAGTACTCTGCAACACTCTCACACAAATGTATAACAGGAAAAAATTTTTCAGCGCAATACTTATGATTGCTAAGTACATTGAATATTTTTTATTCTTTTTCATTTTTTTTAAATCAATTATTATCTGTTGAATCCATTTTACTACCAAATTCTTACAGTGGATGACAACTTGAAATTGGAAAAATACTTTTCTATGACATCTGCTGTGTGTCAGACCATTTGCTTAAAATTTTTTAATTAACTTTTGCTGCTTAATTGATGTTCACCAAAAATTTCCACACAGAAGATAAGTTATCCCCACTTTAGAATTGAGGAACTAGATCAACATTCCCAAGATTATAAGGCTAGTAAGTGGTAAAGGGAAGATTTCAATATAGATATAAATAATAATAAGTACAAATGCTATGTTATTAACTAATATATCACACTACCTCCACCTTAGCCGTTAAACTTGGGGACCAGAGTACTATGGATGGGTGCACACAACTATATGTATTTGTCTTGGGATAAAAGACTAGTTTTTGTCTGTAAGTAGGGGGGAAAAAAGAGAACCACAGTGCTAAACTGCCCCAACTTACAGTTTGTTTTTTCATACCAGATAACTAAGATCTGTTGCCATTATTTGAGTAGACACTTTAACAAGCTCCAGTCATTTGACCATGATAAATCTCTAACCTTCAAGACTTCATATCCTATAGTTTTTTGTGTATATGCTATTGGTGAGTGGGTGGCAACGGAAATCTACAACATATAAATGAGAAACTAAACTACAGAGACTGTTTTTCAGTTTTAAGATTCTAAAACCTATAATTCTAATCAAGGACCCAGCCACCTGCTATTCTATAACTAAGCCACAAGATAGGCAGTTGTCTAAATTGCTCAGAAAGATATGCAAAGACAGTGATTCCTTTGTTTCTTTGTTAGTCTGCCCTGAAGTTCTGCAAGGTCTAACGTTAGAGTCTCTTGGTGCAATTTAACCATATTCCTCTTAGTTTGTTGTCTATCACACAAATAGAATAATCTAGCTTTCCTTAGGTTAATCATTTTTTTCATATACTTATATGATTGAAAATAACTATTCACTATTTAGCTATTTCCTCTCTAGACTAAATAAATACAACCCCCTTAATCTTCCCCAGTTGGTTTAACATTCTTTATAATCATTTGGTAGTGCCTCTTAGGGGGTCCTTTCTAGTTTCCCCAGATGCATTTTAAAAGGTGGAACCCCACATTGATTGCAATACTCTAATAAGGGCCTGAAAAAATGCCAAGTATGGCTGGATGATCTGCCCTTCTTGCTTGCTATGCTTTTGATAAGAGAGTTGAGTATTATATTAATATTTTTGAAAGAATTATTGCCAGTTTTCTGGGTCATCATCAGCTGAGGTCGAATCTCACTCACGCAAACTGAACCAACAGCCTACATTCTGTATTAAAATATCTATCTGCTCATATGTTTTTATAGAATTTGGATTACTTCTTCATGACTTGAATTTTTTTCCTTCCTTTTCTTTTTTTAATATTTTTCTCTATGTGACATTATTGCTTTTTATTGATTTCAAAAGTTCTCTTTATATTAAGAATTTCAACTCTCTGGTATTTATGTAGGTATTTTTTTTAATCTTGTATGAAATCAAATATATTGCCAGTTTTTTCTTTGTTTTTCCTTCCATTGTTTTTATGGAAAGTCTTTTCAATCTCTAGCTCGACCAATAATTATATTAGTTTTAAAATTTTTAAAGATTTTACAATTTTTTGCTATCAACTTTTTAATCATGTAATATTAATTTTGGTATTTTTCCTAGTGTAAGATACAGTAAAAATCTCACATGTGTGTGCATGAGTTTGCCAATTTATGTAATTTATCTTTATTCTATTGGTTTGTGTTACTTCTTTGTAATATATAAAATACTTATATAATAATATGTGTTTCAGGGTTATCTGTTTATATATTACAAAATTTCAATACACTTATATCATATATAAAAAGCTCTTAAGAAATAAACCTCGTATAGAACTATGGACAAAGACCATTCATAAAAGAAGAAATAAGATTTCTTATAAACATATGAAAAATATTCATCTTCATAACTAAGGAAGTAAAGAATAAAATTGTATACAACTTTTTCTATTGAATCATCAAAGATTTTTTTCAAAAGTACTATAGCATTAGGGTTGTTGAGATTGTTTTAAAATGCATGCTTTTGAACACTGATATTGGAGTTCTTTTTCCTAATGGTTTCTTTTGATAATTTTCAAGCCTTTAGAAAATTTATAGTACAATGAACACCCATATACCCCATCACCTATATTCACTAATCGTTAACATTTGCCACATTTGCTTTTTCTCTCTCTTTCTTTCACCATATATGCATATGTATATCTGTGTGCTTATGTTATATCCATATATGTATGTATTATATGATATATATAAATTTTTTTTGGCTGAACCATCTGAACGTTAGTTATAGATATCATAATACTTCAGGCTCAAAGATTTTAACCTGTAGGTGCACACTTTTTAAACATGAACAATATCTTTCAAAATCAATATGGAAAGATGCATCAAAGCCTACAAGATACAAAATTGGATGATATAATTTCACATCTAAGCCTTTACTCAAAAGATATTTTATTCTCATTCCTCAATCTGAGCCTCCTTTTTTTTTTTTTTGTCATCCCAGCATAACATTACTTCTTATTCATGATCCAATGAAAAACTACTCAAATAATTACAAAGAAGACATATAAAATTAATTCTAACTTTTGACACTAATGGAATGTATGCACTCATATGTGATAGGTTTTTTTTTCAGAAATTTGTTCTTTCATATATTTGTTTATCCCACTAATATGTACTCAGCACTTTACTGTAGCTCACTAGGTAAGATGTGGACTTGCTCTCAAGGAGTTTCTCATGAGTGACTTTTCAGGCCATGCCTAGAAATTTAGACTTTTCTTAGAAAGTAAATGTCACTGAAGGAATTTAGATATAGGTCTAACCTGATTTGCATTTCAGAAAGATGATTCTAAAGACAATTTTAAAATTAAATTGAATGGCAAAAACAACTGTTAAGGAAAGAGTTGGGAGGCTATTGCCGTAGTCTAGGAGTTGAAATGAAAACAGACAGAAGTGGACAGATTCAAGAGAAATTAACAGGGAAGAAGTAAGGAGAAATAAAAGTTTGTTGGACATTTTACTTAAGTAAAAAGGAGGACTGAAAGAACCCTTCCAGGTTTCTGGATTTAAGCTACTGGTTGATGGTGGTGCCAACCATGGCTAGAGATCTAGGAACATAAATTCTGATGTGGATGGAGTACAATCATGAGTTCAGTTTGGTGCAAGTGAGATGCTCAGTAGACAGAGGAATATATAAGGCCTGCTCTAGAGATATAGTAAGAGTTATGGAATTAAATAAAAATATGGATTTAGAAAACATCAGCATATCATCAGGAGTTAATGCCATGGGAGTGAATGAGGTCATCTAAGAACAATATGGAAGGTAAAAATAAAATTGAGCCTGGATCGCTAAAAAAAATTTAAAGTAAACAACAAAAAAATAGAAAATTTAGAAAAAAGATTTTATAATTCAGGGAAGGAAGGGCTTCCTAAAACCAAAAAAAGGACACTCATAAATCATAAAGGAAATGATAGATATACTTAACTATGTGCTTCTTAAGCTTTTTTCATGACAAATGACACCATTAAAAGAAATTAAAAGGTAAACAACTGAAAAGTAGCAGAATATGCCACCCCAAAATATGCCACTTTGGCATAAGGATTATTTGAAGCTAAAGGCAATTGAAAAGCAGCAGATACAAAAAAGCTCTCTGCCCTCCCCATCTGCATAAATGCAGCTCATAAATTTGAAAAGGTGTCACCCCTACTCTTTACTCTCCCAGGAGAACATAAGCTAACACTGAACACAACTCTAGACCCTTATCCACCCAAAGATGGCACCAGAGAATTTAATATAATAAATTTTACTCTTATCTTCCATTAGTTTCTTCATGCATTTTCCTTTCCATAATTTGCCACCTAGAAATTCAGTCCTTTTTCTTTGTTTTGTCACTTCTGTAAAAACGTATTGTTCGTTCTACTCACCTCTTCAAGTTACTCGTCCCTGAGTACTCCCATGAGTACTCCCAGGTTTATGTATAATGCTCATGTTAATGAACTTTTGTTTTTTTCTTGTTAACCTGTCTTATCAGTGTTATTGACAAGGCCTAAGTCAATGATGGGTAGAGGGAAAATCGTGTTCTCTCCCGTATCCCACAGACTGTATAATCATATGATGGAAAGCTCCTACAAATTGATAAGCAAGGGGTTAACATCCCAATGGAAAAATGGGCAAATATACAAGTGATGTTACCAGAAAGAAAAATTCAAAGGACAATAAATGAAAAGGACAATTATGAAAATATACACAATCTAACAAATAGTCGGGGAAATGTCAATTAAAATAAAGACGAGATTCCATTTTTCATCTATCAAATTGGCAAAAATTAAAATATGTTCAATTTTGTGAAGAGGGAAGAAAATGAACATGTCCACCCAGGATGTGGCTGATGGGGTTGTAAATTGCCATCTCATTTTGGGAAATGCAGGAACATCTATTAAAATGTAAATTACATGATGAAGAATGTCAATATTGTATTTGTGAGAGAAAAAAGCACCAAATTTTTCTGTGCGTATGTGTAAATATATGTTTATAATTACGTATTTATTTATAATATATATCTGTATATGTAACGATATTTGTTGCAGCATTTTTAAATAATTGCAAATATAGGTTGACTGTCCAAACATAGGGAAATTATCGAATTAACTGAGTCATTTATACTAAGAATATTATGCTACTATAAGTATAACTGATGGGATCTATATTAATTGACCAGAAGAGATGTTTTAATAAATTAGTAAGTGAAAAAAGCAAGTTTCAAATGTATGTTTATTGCATGATTGCATCAATACACATACAGGCTCCCCATATATGAGGACATGTGTTTAGGCTTATTTGTATAAGCAGGAAGAAAAAGAAAAATGTAAGGAGGGTCATACATCAAACTACAACCTTTGTTTTTCAGGGAAGTAAAAATGGATTGGATGGAATGAGGAAAGATTATCAACTTTTTCTTTATAAATCTTTAAATGGCTTCAAACATGCCTTATATTAGTAATTTTTTAATTAAATTTAAAAATACAAGAATAAAGCACAAAATGGTAACTCACAAACTGTCAAGAAATGAACAAATATCAGTGATTGATTTTGCATTAAAATATAAGTATAAAATATAAAAACATCATTCAAATAAAAGTGCATATCATATCTTAAAACTAAACAAAAAAGTTACCTTCGTATCAATGGTCCTAATCTGCATCTAAGTGGTTCTTGTCACCACAGGATTCAGATATGCCTGGGCATGAGTCGTCCGACCCAGTGGAGGTCAATTTGCATAAGGAACTGCAAGGCCTCCTAAGAAAATTTAACTTAAACAAGTTAGAGTTGGACACATACTTTTGGTCAGCGTTGGGAGGGTGCGACAATTGGGAGCACAGCATAAGCACAAAAAGTAAACATAGCATCTTTATTATTAAATGTTTTTTGAAAAGATACTATTGTACAATTAGGGGATCAGTGTGGGAGATGTGGCACTAAGGTGGGTGCTGAAATGGTGGGATATCAGGGGCATTGGCAGGAAGCACACCCTATTGTCAGCAACAGCAGCAGTCACATTTGATGGGTATGGCAGCGTCGTGGTGATACTGGAAGATCCATCAGGTGTCCTCAGGGTTTGCACGTATGGCAGCAGGGATATGTGCTTCAATAAAGAACACTGGAGGCAAACAGGGAGACCCCTTGGCGTTCTGTTTTCTTCACTTAGCATTAAAAAATCTCTGTCCACATTTCTAGGGTCTTTCTAAATACCATTTTACATGGATCAATAATGTTTTATTGATATTATATATATAGTTTATTAACCTCCTGTATGTTTTTGAATGTTTGCTGGTATTATAGTAGTCCATACATATAGCTTTGTTTTGATGTTCAATTATTTTCTAAAATAAATTTCCAACGATGCACGGATGGGTTCAAAAGAGTTGAACATTTGCATATGTGTGGTGCTACACCATCTTCTTGTGTCTTGCTTCCCAAAATGTTGAACCCATTTAGCATGCCACCAGCAGTGTTTCAGTTACCATGCTTTTGCCACAAGTGGGACAGCTAGATGTTTTCTTTTACATTTCACAAATATTTACTGAGTTTGTAGTATGGCTGACCACTCTTCTGGGTACAGGAGAGTAGTGAAAACACCCAAAATTCTCTGCCAGCATGGAACTTAGATTTTGTGGGTGGGAGCTGGTTTACCAGCCATAAAGTCATTTTCAGTGTTGCTTCAGCTTCATGTTCTGTGTTACTTATGAAGGTGATGATCACTATTTTGTGTTTCTTTGCTGTTTGTCACTGCAGTTTCATGACATGCTTTTGTGTGTCTTCTTCCATATGTTATGTGAGTGTATAACGTTAAGGCTCATGAGGTGCCTTGCAGCTTCTATTTCCCCTCGAGTTCCCTGTGGCCTCCTGATTCCTGGGATGACCACCCTTAGAAACCATTGCCCTGTCACCACCACATAAAGAGTTTATTCACAGCTAAAAAACATCCACCTGCCATGGGACCCTGTATCTCCTGCTTGGAGACCTTCCATCTTTCTAATGCATCTTTGGGAGACATCGTCTCTATCTTCTTTGCCTGTGGAAGCAGTTTCTCTGTCGCAGAGGTTGATTTTCTAGGACAGCTCTCCCAATTCTTCCCACATCTAGGGCTGTATCCTCTGTTTTTCCTTCCTTTTTTCCTTCTGAAATAAAGGACCCTCCTAGAAAGACAAAATTCCTGGGCGACCACATCCTGCCCTGCCCTAGGACCATTTTGATTCTCCTTTCCCCAGCGCCTCACCCGACACAGGCAAGCATCAGGCCAGCCAGCGCCCTTCTTCCTGTGTACAGGCTGCGTGCCATGGTGAGACGCCAGGTGAATCCCAACAACACCAGCCCTGCTCCTGTGTGGAAGCAGGTCTTCTTCTGCCCTCACCGCCCTGCACATGAAGAGGAACTGGTCCATTGCTTTCACTTCTCCTTTGAGGGTTTTCACCACAGATGACAGGCACTGTTTATCATGTCTCATGTAATCCTTTCACATCTGCTGACCTAAGTTATTTTGTTCTTGTTGTTGTACATGTGTTGACAATTCTTTATGTAGCCAAATCTGTCCATCTTTTCCTTTGTGATTCCTCTGTCACTTCTAAGTAAAAAATAAAAATGCTTTCTTCAGACATCTGATGAGAAATAAATTTATATTTTCTGCCACATTACTGTTATCTATCATTTTATTCATCCAAAATTTATTTTGATCAAGGGTATGAAATTGGAGTACTAAATTGATATTTTCCCCCCAAAAATGCTAAGTATCCTAAATAATGTATATTAAATAATTCTTTTCTTCACCGTTCTTTTGCAGTATCTCTTGTTGTCTATTATATCCTTATATACAATATGCATTTTTCTGGACTATTTTATTTTATTTATCTACGTGCTTATTTGGAGAAGACCTATTTAGCTCTACTTTAATGTTCCACTTTACAAGGTACTAGTTAAAGTCTTAGTTGAGCATGGTAGTATTAAGTGCATGGCACTGGAACCAGGTGGCCTGAATTAGAAACCTGGCTCAACAATTTAGTAGTCATTGTATAAACTGGGAAAGTTACTTAATCTCTCTGGGCCTCAGTTTCTTTATTTGTGAAATGGAGATAATAAAGATAGCTATCATTTTTGTGTGAAGATTAAGTGAGGTATTTATTGTATGTAAAGGCTTTGGGGAAAAAAATGATGCCATATTATAAATGCTCAATAAAAATATCTATTAATGCATGCAAATTATAATCATTAAGGGCAAAAATATTACTAACATTTTTGAGTTGGATTATGTCCAACCTTTAATCTGATTAAATACAATAGAAGTCTTTCCCAATTTATCATTACTTTCTTTTTTAAAATATTTTTTTTATTTTTCAGTTGTAGTTGACATACAATATTATATTAGTTCCAGGTGTACAACACAGTGATTAGACATTTATATAACTTACAAAGTGATCACCCCAATCAATCTAGTACCCATCTGACACCATACATAGTTATTACAATATTATTGACTATATTCCCTATGTTGTACTTTATATCCCATAACTATTTTGTAACTACCAATTTATACTTCTTAATCCCTTCCCTTTTTTCAATCATCCCCACAACACCCCTCCCATCCAGAAAACAGCAAAATATTCTCTGTATCTATGAGTTTGTTTCCTTTTATTTGTTCATTTATTTTGTTTTTTAGATTCTACATATAAGTGAAATCATATGGTATTTGTCACTTATTTCATTTAGCATAATATCCTCTAAGTCTGTCATGTTGTTGCAGATGGCAAGGTATCATTTTTTTTTATGGTTGAGTAATGTTCCATCGTACATATCTACCACTTCTTTATCCTTTTGTCTATTGATGGACATTTAGGTTGCTTCTATATCTTGGCTATTGTAAGTTATGCTGAAATGAACATATGGATGTACATGTCTGTTTGAATTAGTGTTTGGTGTTTCTTTGGATAAATATCCAGAAGTGAAATTGCTAGATCCTTCTTTGTCTCATATTATAGCCTTTGTTTTAAAGTCTGTTTTGTCTCATGTAAGTATTGCTACCCCAGCTTATTTTTTTCATTTTCATTTTCATGAAATATCTTTTTCCACTCTTTATTTTCAATTTGTGTGTGTCTTTTGATCTGAGGTGAGTCTCTTGTAGGCAGCCCATGTAAGGGTCTTATTTTCTTACCTATTCAACAACACTGTCTTTTGACTGAAGCATTTAATTCATTTACATTTAAAGTAACCATTGATGAATATGTAGTTATTGTCATTTTATCTTTATCCCCACCCCTTCTTCTTAAAGAAGTCCTGTTAGCATTCTTTGTAATACTGGTTTGGTGGTGATGAACTCCTTTAGTTTTTCTCTTGTCTGGCAAGTTTTTTTTGTGTGTTTTTTTTTAAATCTGTTCTTTGAATCTAAATGATAGCTTTGTTGGGTAGAGTAATCTTGGTTGTAGGTCCTTGCTTTCGATCACTGAATATTTTCAGCCAACCCCTTCTGGCCTGCAAAGTTTCTGTTAAGAAATCAGCTGACAGTCTTATGGGAGCTCCCTTGTAGGTAACTAACTGTTTTTCTCTTCCTGCTTTTAAGATTCTCTTTTTGTCTTTAACCTTTGGCATTTTAACCACAATGTATCTTGGTGTGGGCCTGTTTAGGTTCATCTTGTTTGGAACTCTCAGCACTTCCTGGGCTTGTGTGTCTATTTCCTCCACCAGGTTAGAGAAGTTGTCTCTCATTATTTCTTCAAATAGGTTTTCAATTCCTTGCTCTCTCTCTTCTCCTTCCAGTACCCTTATGATGTAAATGTTGGTATGCTTGATGTGTCCCAAAAGTCTCTTAAACTATCCTCATTGAGAAAATTTTTTTTCTTTCTGCTGTTCTGATTAGGTGGTTTCTGCTACCTTATCTTCCAAATCGCTGACTTGAGCCTCTGCTTTATCTAATCTACTTTTGATTTCCTCTAATGTATTCTTCATTTCAGTTGTTGTAGTCTTTGTTTCAGAGTGATTCTTTTTTATGTTTCCTATCTCTATTTTTATGTTTCCTATCTCCATTTTTATGTTTCCTATCTCTTTTCTGAAGTTCTCACTGAGATCACTGAGCATCCTTATAACAAGTGTTTCGAATTCTGCTCCTGGTAAATTGGTTGTTTCCAGTTTGTTTAGTTCTTTTTATGGGCCTTTTCTTGTCTTTCACTTGGGACATATTTCTTTGTCTCATCATTTTGGCTGGCTCCCTGTGTTTGTTTCTATGTATTGGGTAGGGCTGTTATGCCTCCTGGTCTTGGTAGGTGGCCTTATGTAGTAGATGCCCTGTGGGGCCCAGTGGCACAGTCTCCCTGGTCACCTCAGCCAGGTGTTTCCCTCATGTGGGTTGTTTGTGCCCTCCTGCCATAGTTGAGCTTTGATTACTGTATAGACATCAGTGGGAGAAATTGACCTTTGGCCTGATTGGTTGTGAGGACTGGCTGTGGCTACAGTGGAGGAGTATTGTGCGGGGACTGTTCCTACAGAGCAGGATTCACTTTAGTGGGGCTCTGGTGCCTGCACAGTTTGACCGTTGGGTGTGTCATTTGTGGAGGTGGTTGGGTGATGCTCTGGTGTGGTTGGAAACTGGCCACCAGATATGTTGGTTTTAGAGCCTCTAGGGAGGGGCTCTGTTTCCGGCCAAGGTCAGCCACTGCCTGTGCCTTGCCCGGGGCCACTTTTGAAGAGCTACGAAGTGATTTACAGATGGTTGTCATTTGTGCTGGGCTTGGAGGTGCCTGGAACTTGCCAAGCTGCAAACCAAGGTCAGCTGCCACCAGTGCTGGGCTTGGGCTTGCTTAGCAAGAGGCATGGGGCATGCCAAGGCCAGATTCTGCTTGTTTGGGGTTTGTAAAGCTTTGAAAGATTTTAGGAAAGTCCACAACATGAGCCAAGACAGGCTATTTGCATGGCAAAGACATTCTAAGTAGCTTGGGTGGAGCCACAAGTTGGGTGGGGTGGTGTCTCAAGGAATCACCAGGGTCAGGCAAAAGGTGTTAGCGAGTTTGATGAAGCAGATATGGCATCCACTTTCACCTGCGAGTGCAGGCTGGGGGTGGGGTTGGGGGGAGCTCAACAAAGGAACAATGTTTTTGCCAGCACTTGTCTCTGGGCAGAAGCTTCCCCTCCAGCCTTCGTCCTGAATTCAGATAATTCAGTTCCTCCCCATATGTCCCTGGCACTTTTTGATCTGCTGCCCCAGTGCTAAAGCTCAGAGAGAGTGAGTTTGTCAGTGAGTAAGTCTGTACATTGACCTTTTAAGAGGAACTCTTGGGACTCCAGCCACACTCCATCTCATTCAGCCACAGTCCCCACTGATTTTCACAGCCAGAAGTTATGGTGACTTTTCCTCCTGGCACTGGAACCCTGGCTGGGGAGCCTGGTGTCAGATCGGGACACTTCACTCCTCAGGGGGGACCTCCACAGCCCTGATAGCCCTCCAGATTTTTAAACGCCACATGTGGGTGTGGGACCAGCCTGCTCAGAGCCTGTGTCCCCTCCTACCAGTCTCAAGGTGGCTTCTTTTATATGTCCTTCATTATAAAACTTCTATTCAGTTAGACTTCATGTGATTCTCAATGATGGTTGTTCTGTAGTTTAGTTATAATTTTGATGTGGTCATGGGAGGAGGTGAGCACAGCATTTACCTACTCCATTATCCTTAACAGGAGCCAATTATTAGCATTACTTTCAAGGACAATAATGCATCTCTGTATTTGTCTTCTCTAATATTATTCAATAAAAATTTACACTTTTGTTTATGTTATTAAGATGTGCATCTCTTTTAAAAGAATACTTATTCTAAAGTAATTTATGTCTTATTTCATTATTTTGACATGGGATAAAGGCTCTTAATGATTTATGTATATATTTATTTTGCATTCATTTTTCCACTTTATTGATGTCTATAGGATTATTTTAAACTATTTTAATTTTCAATCACTATATCCAAAAATGGCATTTTAAATTTGTTTTCAAACACTAATTCTTCTGATTTTTTAAATATCTTTTTGCACTGACCAGAACCTCCAAGACAATACTTCACACGTATGAAAATGGTTGTCTTTGTTTTCTTACTGATTTTAAGGGGAACATTTCTAATAGGAGAAAAGAGACTTTGGAATAAGACTTTACGGTTGCTTTATACTGATCGTGTCTCTTACAGCTTGAAACTCAGGCCAAACCTCACACTTGCTCTGAACTCTAGTTTTTCTTCATCAATAAGATAAGGATATGAACACTTATGTCTCAGAGTTGTAGGTATAACTGAGCTATCACATGTAAAGCACCTAGCATTCAGGTGCTTAACAGCTTTTAATTCCATCTAGAATATATTCTTTATCTGTTAAGGAAATCTATCATTCTATTTCTAAATTTCTACTGTTTCTATTTTAAATATGTATTCAAATAGAGAGTTCTTAAATGTACTAACTTTGTGATTAAAATCCAACTTGAAAACTATCTCACAGAAAAAAAAATGGCATCTTCATGTCTCCTGGCATTTATGCCTTCCCTCCAACCCCTAAAAATACAATTATTTCATAATACCTATGCAATAAATATTTGCTGAATATTTTATTGAATGAATGAGCTCTGTTAATTTAAAAAAACCCTAACATTCGTTTGTAGGCAATTCATAGGCAGCAGTTCATAGTTGAGTAGCCCTTTCTTTGTGAAATCTGGTAAAAGGATCTTGAAAATGCAATCAATACACATACATATACATACACACATACATATGTATATGTGTATACAGATATACATATATACTATTCGGAGACAAAGTTTTTTAAAATGAAAAAATAGTTTCATTTACTAAGGAAAAAATAAGACTGTAAAAAATATTTTACTTTTATACACTGGTACTTGTAAGTTGTAAAGATTAACGTAATTGAAAAAAATAGTGAATTTGTTAAACCACCAAAATATTGTTAATCAGGTATCACCAACACAAAGAAATGACTAAATCAATTCTATGATTGCATTTAATTTGCATTAGTTTTGCTCACTATAAGCATTTATGCTTTTAACCTAGAATTCCATCATTTTACATCTTGCCTAAAATACTTACCATTCAACTCACTTTTCTCTTGATGACCTATATATAATATTGGCAAACATGTGAAGACCCAGTGGTGAAGAGTGACAGAAAGACCATAAAAGGAGAAAGTAAAACGCAAAAAAAGAAATAATTAGATTACCAAATTTAGATTCTGCGTATTTCCTTAGTGATAGCTAGCACACTGTGTTTTAATTCAAAGAGTTATTTAGTTCTTCTTTTGAGCTGAATTGCAACTTTGGCTATCTTTAACTGAGTACTAACCATGTGCAAAGCAGTTTCCATGCATTTATTCCTTCAGTTCTTACCACCACTATGAGATGTAGGTATTACTTGCTTCTTCTCTGTTTTAAAGATAAGGAAACTAAGAACCCCAAAAGAAACTTTAGCCTGAGGTCATATAGCTGATTCATACCAATGGAGATAAGAGTTGAAGCCAGATCTACTGGATTTTAGGTTCATACTCATTACCTTTTGCTCTATAGCCTCTTTAGGAAGAATTAAACTGGTGTATAGGCTGTGCCCTGTATGCAAACAAACACAGTCACAGATATATTAGCAGTGCCAAAACAAGCCCGGGATACTACTAAAAACAAGATAACAGGCCCAAAATGGAGTCACTTATGCTAAGCCACACATCACCAAATCAAGACTTAATTATAGTTTTGACCTTTTCCAGAAACAGAATCACAAAGCAGTCAACGAAGAATAACCTGGTCAGTACTAGCGAGGTAATCTGTCCGATTAACCCCTGCCATCCTCTAAAGGAAGGTGACCTTGCCACAATGAATCTGCTTTTTGCTAGTGTCTTGTGTCTGCTCCCCTCTGCCTATAAGTCTCTCATTTTGTGCAGCTCCTTTCTATCTGCTAGATGGGATGCTGCACAATTCATGAATCATTGAAGAAAGCCAATAAGATCTTTCAAATTTACTCAGTTGAATTTTGTTTTTTAATAACACTGAGCTACATCTCTGAATACACCAGCTTTCCCTCATGCACAGCATCCCATAAAGATGGACAGATCTTAAATGTCCACACTTTATCTGGTAAACGCAAATTCAATACAATGCTACCTGTTGGAGGGGAGGGAAGAGAATGGGCATTAGGCCAGAGGAGGAAAACATGGGGAGAGGCAAGTTATTGATACTGTTCTGGTACTTAGGTTGGGTGGTGGTTTCACGGGTCATTATTACATTATTATACTTTAGTATGTATCAAATTTTATATAAAATATAATTTTAAACTATTAAACAAAGCTAAAAAAATCATCTGGGCACATGTCACAAGTACAAAACATGAGCAGTCAATTAACAACTCCTATTGCCTCTCCTCTCCTCATTCTACAGTGATAAAAATGTATCTTAACCAGGCCAAGCTCCTGATTCTTTCCTCCTGATAATCACTTCCTCCCGATGGGAAGGCCCGGGAGAAAGCAAACCAGGTGTTTAGAAATCATTTGTGCTGAAAAATAAGACAAAATGTCTTTCTTTAAGGACTAGTCCTCTTTTCATCAATGCTTCAAGGGGCAAAGGAAGAAAGAATTTTAGAAAGCCTGTCTCCCTGCTACCAATTCCTAAATGCTGCACTAAAGGGTAAGAACCATGCTTTATTCCTCTTGTATTACCCCAAAGCACTGGCACGAGGTCCTGCACTTAGTAGGTGGACAGTTGATATCTATGAGTCATTGCATGAATAGATGAGGCAAGTCTCATAATTTCCATGGAGAATCTTAAATGTCACTCTTTTCAAAATTTGACCTTGCTGCTCAACCTACTAAAACTTTCATCATAAACCACCCACAAACACAATCTTGTATGAATATCCCCTGTGTTCCCCAATTCCTTTGTGACCTATGGACACAATTGCTGAATATGAGTCATGCTTCTACCACTGCTCCCACACAACTGGTATTTTTAATGCTCCAGCATTTCCTGAAGTTGAGCTCTCAGGAAATGGTTTTTGTAATAAGGGCCTCATCCTCCCCGTGTTCCCCTTACCCTCACCACAGAATCCCAGAATAGCTGAACAGGTGTCCAAATGTCCAGAATTATTCAAGAAACTCCACAAACTGTCTTATGTTTCCTATCAAAGTCAGGAGGATAACCTCTTGTCCTTTGCAGTTTGAAAGGAATGTGCCCATGAACCGGACACACCCATATTTGTGCTTTATTTATACCTAGACACAGTTTATTCTCAAAACTGGCAATGGTCTCCACACACCAGACCTAAATCAGGATAAACTAGTGGTTAAGAGTATGACCTCCAGGGTCCAACAGTCCTGGAAATCAAATTTTGATTCTACCACTAACTATGTGCTTTCAGGAAACTCATTTAGCCTTTCAGAGCCTCAATATTCTAATCTGTAAAATGGGAATAATGGAAGACACTTTCTTGGAGTGTTATGAATGTAATAATGCAACCCCTGTAAACACTGACCTCTGGCCTGACAAACACCAAATGCTCGGTACTTGCTAATGGTTATTATTGTGCCAAGTTTTCCCAGCCTTCTGGCCTGGTCAGTCTCTCTTGGACATGGCTTGCCATGATGTGGTCGTTGTGACTATTCGGGGTCTTTAGCTGCCCAGGTAACTTCAGAAGCTTACCTGGCCTAACCCATCCTGGGAAGCATTGTCTAGCCATCCTCTGAGAATCAGAAACATCAAGGAAGACCAGAGGGGGAGAAGGTAGGGATGGTGGGAACAGGGCAAGGTTATAAAACCACCAGGTCTGAGCCAGGTTCAAAGCAAATAAAGAAGCTGCTACATGAGAATGAAAGGAGAGGTATTTAGACAGACGCTCCTTTGAGTCATCATGATAAAAATCCCCTTCTTTAGAAAGGAGTATGTTTTTGTTAGTTTTTCTTAAAAGAGAAACCCAAAAGCAAAGGTGATGATGAAAATGACAGTCTGACTGGGGGAGACCGGCTCCCTCTGTTCTCATCAGACCATCTGATAAGCTTCCCAAAGGACCTATCTAGGTCCTCCAAACAGCACAGGACAGAGTAGCCACCTCCAGAGGGTGTCCTGGGGTGCAGCCCAAACTGCAATTGCCCTGGAAATCAGATTCCTAGGGCTCAGAAACAAGGAGAGAAGGCAGGATGCAGCCATCATCCCCAAGCCACCAACCATTCAGGCCTGCCGAAGAGCACACACAAAGCTGCTCCGGAAGAATTGCTTCAGGGAGCAGATATGAAGAAAAAGACCCCCGCTGGGAAACACAGCAGCAGCCCGTGCACACTGGTCCTGGCAACCAGCAGCGCCCTGGCTCAGGCTGAGCAAAACCTTTCTGTGGTCCTGGCATGAAAACAGACCTCTGAATCTCAGGCTCCATGAAGGTTAAGGATCAACAACAAAGAGACATTAACCCCTCTCTTAAATGATATTTCATGGCCATCAAACAGCCATGACAGGCTCATCAAAGGAACAGCTCATATATGTAGGCTGGTGGGAGACTCTCCTGGCAATTTAGACACATTGACAGTCCCAGGGCAGGGAACACAGTTCAAGGGGTCTTTCTATAATATTTATGAAGGCTAGCATTTTGCATAATAAATGTTTCATGCATAATCTTTACTTGGCATAATTCTTTCTGGAACCAAGATTTACTCTCTTTCCTAACCAAAGGTCCTTATTATTGGGAAAACAAGGCTGTTAATATTTCTGTAAATCAGCAAGATGGATTAGTATGATGGACAAGGAGCCCTCCACTTTGCATCAGACCAGCTCTGGGTGACCTTGAGCATGTCATGTCAGCCACTGAGGCTTTCGCTTGTTCATCTATAAACCTTTTGTTTAAGGAGGCATCTTGTGGGCTTTTCTGAATACCCCCCCCCAAATTTACTATTTTTCCCTTTTAAAAAATTTTAGTTGAGGTTTAGCACACATGCAGCAAAGTGCACAAAGAGATACATTATCTTTCTTAGAATTTTATATCTTTCAGGGAATGGCAGATGGTGGTGAGGTGATGTTTATTCTCTCCTTGTATCAGCAGCTAAGGCCAATTTATAGATTAAAGATTAAAGAGCCGGAAAACCAAAGGCAAGGCACAGAGAATGTGTAAGTCATATCACTCAGATTAGAACTCCAAAGTCCTGACTCAGGATGTTTATGAGCTAGGCCTCCGCGTCCTACCATGAGTGCATGACATGGCTCTCCATGATGGGGACAAGCTTTGCTTGAGTCAGGGACAAGAGTAGAAAGAAGTGCTAGTCTGACAAGAGACTTTTTAGGTCACAAGGAAATGCCCAAAAAAGGTGAGGACGAACATATCTGAAAAAATGTAATTCCCTTTGACCTTCAGCATCTGACATTTAAGAGCTATTATTTATTGTGTGCTTACTGTATGCCAAGCACTGCACAGAGATTAACCACGGATTATCTCATTTAACCCTCAAAACATCCGATGAGGTGGACACTTTTATTATTCAGTTTTACAGAAGAGGAACCTGAGGTTCAGGGAAATTAAGCTACTTTCCCCAAGTTATAGATAGGGAGTGGGAGAGCTGGGATTTAAACCCAAGCTCACCAACTTTACCATGACATCATTTGGTTTCCCACAAGCCATTTCTACCTTCCTCTGAAACCATCCCCCAGGAAAATGCACTACCATCCCCCAAGAAAATGTACTACCATTCCCAGATGACACACTTCACTTCTTCTATTGGTTCAGCCTCTAGCTTGACATGGCCTGCAGCTTCTGCTCTGCTCTCCACATCCATACTTCAAAACCTAACTCAAATACCACCCTCTCCTTGTCATTCCATTCCACACAGAAAACCCTCTCCTCTGAATTCATGTAAAACTTTCATCTAGGGTCTTCATCATTCAAAAAAAAAAATCGTACATCATTCATTCCTTCACTAATAGACGCATTCATTGTCCTTTTTCCTCAGTTGTCAACCAGTGAGGAGCAGGAACCATGCTCTCTGTTTCTTTTGTAGCTCCCAAATTCTTCATCATGGTACAACATTTATAAACCCAACAATGTGATTCTGTACAGTAGATATGAAAATTATATGACACACCTTTCATTTGTTTGTTAAATGTCCTCCTCATTCATTTCCTAAGCATTTGACACACTCTGCCCCAGAATAAATTGTCCTTTAAAAGTTTTTTTCCCCTCATAAGACCGTAACATTCCATCTTGTACTTCTTCCATACTAGCAACTGTGTGTGTAAGTGTGTGAAAGTGCATGTATGTGTGTGTGAAAAATATGTGTTCCGATAAAGCAACAGATATAGGATAATAGACCACTGTACGTTGCATTAAGCAAGCACCCAGGATGGTGTTACTTGTTTGCTAACCAGCAAACCTGCCTGAAAGTGAGCAGCTTTCTCAGGCCTCTGTTCAACTTAGTGTGTTGACAACCTTGGGAGAAAAGACTTTAATTGCAGTCATCAAATAATATCTACCCCTTATTCCCTTTGCAGTGCTTGTTTATAATCTGAAATTGCTTAACAGGTTCTGCAGGTTTTTCTTGTCCATTTGCTGAGCTTGAATCAAGAAGGGAGAGTTCCAGGTTCACCAACTGTAAACAGTACCTCCCAAGGTCAAACTGGAGTGTCTGCGCAGCACTGGGGGCAGGTGGGAAGGGCTCCTGGACGTAAGAAATTAGAGAAACACAGCGCATATACACTGTCCTCCGTGCCTGGACAGAGGAAAAAGTGAAGAGAAAACATTATCTGGGATAATGATGCTGAAATTGATTTCTCAGGTTTTTGGCAAACATGACAGTTGACTTTTTAAAAATAATTAGATTTCTGACCTTTGCTTTATCCAACTGTCCCAACCCCAAAACTTTTTATGTCCTTATATAAACGTCATGGAAGTCACAAAGAACATAAGCACAGCCTAGTGAGCTAGATATTAACAAAAGACAGCTAAGGAAGTCAATAAGACAGCCAGCCTCAGGTTGTCTTGAAATAATAAACCCATGAGACTGAGCTAGAAACACACAGTTTCTGATATAGCTGATTCATTTACATGTACTGGGCACTACTTTGCCCCAGGCCCAGGAAGACACAACACCAAACAAACGCAGGTTCCACTCCCTAGGACCTTGCATCCTGACCACAGCCAACGCAATCCAGGAAAACATAAGAATGAAAAAACCATCTCCCCAGTGCTTTAATTTTTAAAAACACCAGTCACTGATTATGAGTCTTTGTTTTGTTTTGTTTTAAGTCTAAATACCTGAACTTCAGGTCCATTTTAGCCTTTTCCTAGCCGTAAGATCTGGGTCAAATCACGTCATCAATTGGATTTCCATTTCCTAATCTGTAAAATTACAAAGTTAGTGTAGATGAGGGGTTACCAAATAACAGCCTGAGGGCCAAATCCAGCTCCAACCTGTTTTGTAAATAAAGTTACCGGAATTTAACCCCCACCCCCACCAGTGCCTTCCTTCACCTTTTGTTACACCTGCTTTCGTTCTACAGCAGTAGAGTAGTCCTGACATCTGGTCCACAAAGCTGGCATTTCCTGTCTAGCCCTTTACAGAAAATGTTTGCTAATTCCTGGCATAGACCATCTCAAAGATCTCTTCCAGGGGTTTACAAGATTATGGGTAGACAGATGAAAACACTTTGAAAACTGATGATAACCATACAAACGGAAGGAATTACCAAAAGGTACAGCCTGATTACATAAGATAGCAGTTCCGCTTGTTTATTCTCAGCAACAGCACACATTTATTCCAATGGGTCTCAACTCTGGATTCATAGTCCAGAACTATGGAGAATATTTTCTTTTAATGTCAATGCCCAGGACTCAATGTCTAGAGTTTATGATTTAATTTGTAGGGAGTAGAGACTGGGTAGCAGCATTTTGTAAAAGCTCCCCCCAAAATTCTAACATGCACTCAGGCTTAAGAAGTGTTGAAGTGTTGACTTATTGAAGGCCTGTACACAATACTATGATTGACTTGGAGAATATAAGAAGTCAGAATTTTCCCAGGTAGTTTTAAATCAGGTTGTATGAGCTTAACATATAATAACTGTGCTGTGTATCAAATAAGCAGTATAGGTGAGTGGTCCCCAAACTCAGATCTGCAGACTACTGCACAGCTGGCTGCATAAGAATTGTATTGACAACATGTGAAATATACAGGTTTGGGGGCCCCAAACCCAGAGACTCTGATTTGATGTATCTGGGAAGGGATCCGGGCATCAGCATTTTTTAAAAAGAAAACTACAGTGGTGATTCCACTGAGTAGCCAAGTTTGGGAATCACACTCTAGACAAAAGATAATGTCCAGATTCAGAAGTAGATGAAAGAAACTCTTAAGGGAACTCTCACATCTTTTATCTTTGACTCTCCAAGGCCTAACCCAGCACCTGGAACTTACTACGTATTTGGTAAATGTTTAATAAATAGAGTTTAATTTAGGTATTGACCTGTGAGTGTTTTAGCGGACAGAGACACCACACTTAGGGATTTGAACTTGACTTTGAAAGAAATAAAGCTGAGACTCATGTTCTACATATTAAACAACTGTCAAATGCAATTTCCTCTACCCACCCCACACTTCTATACTGACTACTAATCTGACCAAAAGATCATTATTTTGGAATCGCCACACCTTTGAGGCTCCTTTAAGCACACTGAATTTCACATAATTGCTTAAACCTTTCCTCTGGGACTAGATCTTTGATGCCAACTGGGCAGGGTTACTGCCCCATAAACCTACCTTCTGTGATTTGCTTTGACTGTTGACACTTGCAATGATTAAATAGGGTTGAGCAAAGGGTATTTTTGCAGTCTGTGGGGAAGAGTATAGAGCAGAAATAAACATTGCATCACATTATAAAGTCCTGAGTGTGCAAAACACACTGGTGCAAATGCCATGATTAGATAAGCACCTGCAACGTCCATTAACTTCAAAGGGAAACTGAAGCCAAATCTGGGCCCATATGCTGCACCCTGTCCTTATACTTAAGCAAGTCAGATGACCCCTATTTTCACATTAAGTTAATTTCTGAAACAGCCTATATGGTAGTTATTGCTCCAGACTTGTAATAATTACCTCAGGGTGGCCTGTCTCAAACAGGCTGTGGAACACTCTCCACCTATGATTTCTGGAGTTTCAGATGAAACTCCTTTCTCTATACCCTGAACATGTCCTTCTTAAAGATGGGTCATTTTAAATGACTCTGAGTGACAGGCTCATCCTCCCCCACAAAAGAGACCAAGATATGATGCTGATGAACAAAGATGCATTTTGTGTGTGTGTGGGGGGGGGCAAATCGTTACTAAAACGATCAGAATAAGAACTACCATCCACAGTGGAGGGTTGAGACGATGGGTAAAGAGTCTCTACAGAAGAGAGCACTGGAGAATGCTCTGTCTCAAACCATGATGTTGTAATGGCAAACAGCCCTACATACTACATCACATGCAGCATTAAACACCAGTGGTTTATGGTAGGAGGTTATACGTAGCCTGAGAAAGGGCCACATTCAGAAAGCATGTTGTGCCTACATGAGGCTGTGATGGCAAAGCAGATCCCAAAGTTATCGTTCATTCAATGAGATGACCTCCCCTGGTCAGGATGCAATTCAGACAGAGGCATAGAAAATCATTGGCTACATGGAATGGACACTATAGATGTGGGAGGACCACTCTGGTCAAATATATCCTTACTGCTTAAGCTTAATGCTTAAAGCCCCAGAATCCCATCATGAGAACCTACTTCCTTTATGCCCTTAATGTCATAAGAGGCACATACCACAGTTCGGAGTATAGGCTGGAGGACCGAGTGGGCAGAGACACGTGGATGAAAAAGGTCCCACTGGGAGCTAGAGAGGGTCTCTCCAGCAAAGTCTCTCCATCATATTATAGTTGACATGATAAAGAAAATCAAAATCAGTGACATTCTGCATAAAATAAACGAATTCTTCCCTCTCTTTCCAGAAGCATCAGAATTTGTTGATGTGGAGCCATGAGTAGAGAGCTGGCTATGCAGTGACTACAAGATTTATCAAGTCTCTCTTCCTTTTAATTAAAAGTTATTGGGGTGACAATGGTTCGTAAAGTTACATAGATTTCAAGTATACAATTATGTAATACATCATCTATATATCACATTGTGTGTTCACTACCCAGAGTCAGTTCTCCTTGTATCACCATATTAAAAAAAAAAAAAAAAATTTGACAATAATGGGGAACCTTAAAAAAAGATCTATCAATTCTCAAAAGCAGCTGCAGCAGAACACAGCACCCCAGACAAGCACGGGCGGAACAGAGATGGTAATTCCCCCAGGAAGGATTAGAGGGCGTTTATTTTCCTTTTTCCAAGACTGAGCCTGCATATCATGTGGTACCATGTGGACATGGAGGAAACTGAAATCAGCACGCTCGCCGATGTTCCAGGACAGTGGGAAATGGTGAAGCCTGAATCACAAAGAAATACCTCCTCCCAATTACCAGGTGGTTAGTGATTATTCAGAAGCCAAAGCAGAAGAATTATAAGTGTCTATACAATTCTGATATCTATATAATAAGGGACTCTCAGATTATAAAAATTCTAAATATCCTGTGATGGGAATGCCTCTTCCATTGTTCAGATATACCCAGGAGAGCTATGTCACTTGGCAAGATGCTATAAAATTGATTACTTAAGGGAACAGGAGAAAAATTACATAGACTATGGTGTATTGTATATGTTAAACACTGACCTCTCGGGTGATCTTTTGTCTTTCAAATAATCTTCAAATAGGTAATATTTCATATCATTAACATTTTAGTATGAAGGAGATTTCTTCTAGTGACAGCTGGGGCCCAGGGTTGAGGTTATAGGCTTTAGTAGAAGTGAGATGAGATGACAATAAAGAGAAGGGAAAGGAGAAGGCAGGCTCTGTCTATAAGCCCAGTGTGACACAAAGTAGCAATTTTAAACATTTGTTATGAATTCCTCAGATATTTACTGGGCACCGGCAACCAGACAACACACCAGGCAGTTGGGTGTATAAATATACCAATGCCACCTTCAACTAGTTTAAACATAATGGGAAAAAGGCATAGATATAACTGTGACATAGGACAAAATTAGATAAGCATCATGGAATTGACACAAGAAATCACAGCATCTGCACGACCCGGGAGCCTGTTACAAATGTAGGTTCTCAGGCCACACACACGACCCCTAGAATCTTAATGTGCATGTCACCAAAATGCCCTAAGTGATTTGTATGCACAATTGAGAAACACTGGTCCAAACAAAAACATCTAGGACTTCAGAAAAAGGGGATATCACTCAGTGCTTCAGAAACCAAAGGCATGTGTGGACACCTCCTGTTACATTACAAAGGAGCTTCAGGCATAGCTAAGCTTTCACCATGGAACTTGTGAAAAGGAAAAGCATAAGCCAAAGTTCAAAAGAGGAAAATTCCACGGTTTTTCTCAAGTATGTTTAGGGGATGGCAAGTGGGCCTGCTTCGAAACCATTCAAAATACTGGCATGATGGTCATGGGGGGTAGGGAAAATCTGGAAATGTAGATGTGGGCTGACTGTAGAGTTCCAGAAAAAACCTAATTTCCGATTTCATAACTGCACAAGGGGTGCAATCAAAGAGGTATGGGAACAACTCAAACAGCAATAAAAATCATCTTTAACTCTCCTCAGTAGAATTGCCAGAGCACCAGTGCCACTCCAAGTCCCTTCTCTACCCTGTCAGAGTCCTTGGCAGGCTCATGTGTTATGCTCATGTCTATGGTCTTCATCAAGTTGGGGCTCTAGGCAGCCAATGGGACTAAGGTTCCAAAATGGGCTCCCATCCAGTGAAGAATGAGAGTGCGCATCAGGTGGAAACCATCGATATGAGCAGAGAACTCATGCAAGGTCTGCGGGAAGCTCAGCTCAGAGGACATGCACATGTTCTGGGCCTTAACCCCACCCTACAGACAGAAAGGTCTGAGGGTGAGTCAGTTTCCGACCCCACTCCTCTTTAGTTCTCATGCATGGAACCCAGTCTCCTGCCCCACATGAACCACCGCCTGAAGGTGGCAGTCTTTGGACCCCATTTCTCTCTTGCCAGTCTTCTACTCTATGATTGGACTCTCCTCCATCACAAACAGCTGAATTATGATGGCGCTTATGATGGGCCAGGTATGGGTCTAAGTGCTTTGTGTACTAAATCATTAATGTCCACAACCACCCAATGATTTAAGCACAATTATTGCCACAGATAATAAAACGAGCTACAGAGACACCAAGTGACTTGACTAAGGCTGCTCTGCCAATAAGAGGTGATGCTGGTATTTTAATCTACCATTTGACTCCAGAGCCCATACTCTTGAGCAGATGTTTCCCCAGGATACTTCCCTATTACTCTGAAGCTGGGAGAAATGGTTCCAGAAAACCACCACCTGACTCATGAGTAGTGGCTATTCTCTGCTCCATGCCCTGCCTGCTTAGTTGATACCTCGTGCTAACCGTTGTGGTTACTAGAACTAAGTTTGTTTCCCACCTTGGGCGTCATGATGACAATTTTCAGGGCTACCTCTAGATCAGGTCATTTTCAGCCTTTATTATGTTTCATACTTGTGTTTGTCAGGAAACTGGAGAGTATATTCTAGGAAGTATCTGAAATTATAAGAAATTTTGTCTGGATCTAGAATAACTGCAGGTGGAAATAATGGTTGTGTCAGAAAAGGGAGATTGGTAAAGCAGAAAAGGGAGGCATGGAATTGGATGGTGTGGTTGCATAGGATGGCTTAGGGGACCAAAGGGGCCTGAAGTTCCGAGGGAGGGCCCTGAAGCAAATGGAACTGACCAGAATGAAGGTCACACTTGGCCTTTGATGTGAAGCCGCATCAGTGGGCCACTTAGGTGGAGAAATACATGGTGGCAAGAAGAGATGGGAAGAGAATAGGAGTTCCTCAAAGTTAATTCATTATTTTGTGCATTCTCTCATTATACAAATATTTGTAGAGCACTCACGATGTCCTATCCTTTGTGCTAAATGCTGGATCTCTGTCCTCAGGGAGCTGGCATACTAATTGGAGATACAGAAAATGAACAAAGCAACAGACCTATTCTTCCTTTTTATATGTTACAGGGGTGGAAAGGGGAAAATACAATAAGAACATGGGCTAGGAAAGGACCTTCTGTTTGTTATCAGGAAAGCCTGCTCTGAGTTGGTGACCTTTAAAATGAGACTTGCAAAATGAGAAGGAATCTGTTGTCAAACGTGGGGAGAGAGGGTCAGGGAGAACGTCTCAGGAAGAAAGAGGAGCTGTAAGAATGAGAACTGAGACAAGGCAGCAGTTCCTCCTGGTTGCCTGGGCGACCTCTGAGAGCAGTGCCTGCAGAGTGGGGTGGGTGAGAAGGGCAGCGTCGGTGGTAGGAAGTGGGGGCAGAGGGTGTGGGCAACTTGTGTTAGCTGAGCAGGGGAGGATGAGCTTGGTTTTGCTATTTCAGGCCATCAACACAGGCGACTTTCAGTTGCTATTTGAGCCAGCCTGGGTAGGTGCCTTCCAGATATGCCAAAATCATGACCATGGAGCCATTCATCCCCACTTGGCTTCCTACCAAACTCCCCGTAGTCACTATTGAACACTGTTTCCTTAAATCCCCTTCCCCCACCCCAGATGACTTTGTCTTCTTCTCTAAGATCAAGGTCACCAGACAAAAACTACATTTTCCTTTTTTTCCATCTCATGATTTCTCTACATCTTTACCTTCCATTTTCTGGAAAGGAATGCCTCCTTCATTCCAAAAGTAACTCCACCTGACCACATGATCTCTCTCTTCCGCTCTCTTCCATAAACTTGTTCCACCATCATGCTCTCTCTTCTTTATATATTTTCTCCCTCACTCCTGCCACCTATTCCTAAACCAACAATTTACTCAAGTCTCCCCTCTCCTGAAGGGGGTCTCATTCAGTCTTGTTTATCTTTCCAACCAACCTCCAACTCTCTGGAATTTTACATCAGGACCTGTGGGTTAAATCACTGATTTCCCCACTCTCAGGCCCTTGTTACCTGCCTTCCTGGCCTGACTATATGTTTGTGGCCTTGCTGCAGCCTCCTTCCATTCTAGAATGTGCATACCACTGCCTGGCAGCATACTCTGAACCTGCCAGGTTTCCAGACCCTGCATCTCTCTTCTCAACACTCACCTGAAGCACGACCCTGTGTCAATCCATTGAACTACCCTGAATCAGGCAGAAGAGACATAAAGATAACTCCCCCCACCCTTTGAGATGCAGCACTAGCTTAGGTTTCTGCTGCTCCAGGTTGCATCTCATGTGTGAGCCCAGTTTGGGCTCTAGCACTGGTTTCATTTTCATTCATCCTATTTCTTGAGCATTTATTATGTCCCAGGCTCTGTGGTACGCACCTCCTACACATGGTCTTGTTTACCCCTCCCAGAACCTTACTGTTCATCGACCTGTGTTACAGAGGGTTTGAGAAATTTACCCAACGTAACACAACCAATAGACAGTGGAATCCAGTCAAACCAGGCCTTCTGACTCTAGAGGCTATGCTCAATAAATAGTTATAACTTTCAGTAGAAGAAAGAGTGGGGGCCATGTGTGCATATGTTTGTGTGCATGCGTGTATGTGTGTGCATGCGTGTATGCATGTGTGTACATGTGTGTATACGTGTGTGTACGTGTGTGTTTGTGTGCATGTGTTTGTGTGCATATGTGTGTGTGTATGTATGTGTGTGCGTGTTTGTGTGTGTATGTGTGTGTATGTATGTGTATCTGTGTGTGTGCTCGTGTGTGTGTGTGTGTGTGTGTGTGTGTGTGTGTGTGTGTGGTGGAGTGATGGCAGGAAAGCTTTCCGAAACCCTGCTACGGGGGTCAGGTCCCACTTAGCGGCTGCCTGGCTGTCAGGAGCTATTATTATCACTCACTCCTGTACTCCTGTCACTGGGCCTGTAGGGCCTTGCCCTTCCTTCCTGCTCCTGTCCTTCCGATATTGACAGTTCTGCTGGAAAATCACATGCTGGCGCTGCCATGCATACCAGACACATATTGTATGAGCTCTGTCCCATGCCTGCCCCTATACGGGGGGTCGGTCTACGTCCAGGTCAAGGCCTTTCTCAGTCTGTTTTACCCCTGTGCAAGTAACTGAATTTTCCCCACACTACTTTTTCTCCATGGAGTCTTGGCCCTGGTTCACCCTGACAGAGAGAGGGAGTTTGTTTTCTGTTACACTCCTTTAAACCTTGGCTTACATTCTCTTCCTGGCTCTTTGTTCAATCTACATTGGATTAAGTTAAGGCCACGTCTGTCTTGGGAACTCCTTCTCATATGAAATTTTCTTTTTTTTCCAAAATTAAATGTTTGTTGTATTGAATTAAATCATTAGAACACCCTGCTTCAAAACAAGAATGGTATGAAACAACTCAAATTAGTAAGTTTGTTGGGGAAAATGAGTCCCAGGAAGGAGAAATCTAACAAAAGAATAAAAACAATGATAATCAGAACAATAGTGGCCAATAGACAATATTTTCAAAGTGCTTTGCAATTGCTACACACCAGACTCATGGGGTCCTCACGATCCTGGAAGGTGAGTTCTCCGACTTGCTGAAAGCCACACAGCAAGTCTCCTTATGACCAGACTCAACCCTAGGCTGTGACTTCAAATCCCCCATCTTCTAAAATGCTCTTTAAAGAAAAGATGTCTGTCTCATCAGCTAGTTCATCTGGGTCATTTGCAAACCTCAAGAAGAAATTCCCCAGGTCAATACTATGTATTGTCCAATAGCAAGCATCTTTAAATAGAAACCAAAAACAATGAAAACCAAGTACCAGTGGCTTCTGGCTTCTCAGTGTTAGCGATTCTTAGTTCTTTCTTTTTGTTCCATGTGAGAAAGGATAACTCCCCAGACAAGTTGCGGGCTTTCCAAGGGTGGAGCGACAAGGCATCAGCTTAGGAAATGAAACTTTCACAAATGACATTGTCTTTCCTTCCTTCTAACAGTGTGACATACACCTTTCATTTTCTTACATTTTATTTCACTGAATTTAAACTCAATGAGACCAAAAGGGGCAAGTTTTGTACTTATATATTTTTATCCTCCTGTTGCTGGTCTAGCAAAATTAAATTCATGGTGCGTCCACTCCTTATGACACTTGCCTTCAACAAGAGAATTAAGCTTGCACTTTTTGAAGACATCAGTTCATTCAGGATGGTGAGACAACTTTAGAAAAAAAACTCCCTTGATTTAAGAGGTCTATAAGTCAAATGGACTTCCCCCTCCTGGTCTAAATATCATGTTTGTGAAAATGGGATGGTGCGAATAGCAAAGTATCAAAGCGAGAAATGATCCTCCTGCTCAATAAACCAGAATCCTGGCTGACTCACTGCTGCCCCTCCTGACTTGCTTCTCTTCATAGGGCTGGTGTCTCCTCCCCTTTCCGTTCTCTACTCAGATATCACCTCCCAGGAGATGCCTTCGAAAATTGTTCCTTCTCCATTACATCTATCCTCTTGCCCTCCTCCCCTTTGTTTTATTAATATTACTTATCACTGTCTGATGTTATATTTTTATCTGTTTACTTATTTATTCTGCTTCCTCCTACTAGAAGATAAGAACTTTATGTGAATTTGTTTTCATTATTGCTCTTCCCCTAGGAACCAGCATCCTGATTCAATTCCATGAATAACATTCAGGACATCACTTATATGGCAGTTACATTTTTCTCCTCATATATTAGAGAAACTGTAGGATTTGGAGATAACAGTAAAGACAAAGAGGAGAGACCAAATTTTGTTCATTGCTAAGGATTTTTCACTTTAGACACTACAGAGGGGTGTCCTTACTCAGAATTTTTCTCTTTTCTCTGCATTGCAAGCACAAACACAATATTTGGGTGAGAAAAAAAGTCCAATAACTGCATCTTACCTCAAATACCAAAGAAAGAAAGTAAAACAGAAACATTTGTTCCAGATTTGTCACAGAGATTCTAATACATTCAGTGCCTCACACCCACTCTGTGGGTTTCCTTAAATAGCTCAATTTGGTTCTTAATCCTTATTTTCTTCCGAGCAAAAAACAAACAAACAACAACAAAAAAACAGGAAGATTTATTTATTCACTCAACAAGCATCTCAAATGTCCAACCTCTGAGAGGTTCTCCTCCATAATGTTTAACGGAATCCCCCTACCCTTCTAACATTTTCTAGGTCATTACACTCAATCAATTTTTTGTAGTATTTATCTCTATCAAAAATTATATTTTTATTCACATTTTCCATGTTCATTATCGATTCTTCTTGGCATAATATAAGCTTCATGAGAGCAAGAGTCTTGAATCTTGTCCACTGACACTTCTCCAAGGGCTAAGAGTTTCTAACACATGGAAAATCCTCAGACGTCACCAAAATGGTGGCGTGAGGTGAGCCTCTATAAAGCTCCCCTGGAATTTACAACTAATCGAACAACAATAACTCCACAAAGGACTCCCTGCACAGCTGATAGGCAAGACGAAGAGGCCCACTACTGAATTCACCTAAAGGTGGGCGAATCACGTGAGCAGGGGAAAGAGGGGAGAAGGGCGGAGACAGAGCCACGCAGGTGCAGGATGCAGACCTAGCTCAGTGCTCCGAGCTCACTGCATCCTGGAACTACCGCAGCTGCGGGAGAGGGAATAACTCAGACTGCTAGGACTCCGCTTATGGCCCACAGGGCTGAGGGGACAGCATATAACACGGCTGAACCCAATGCTCACAGCAGAGACCTTGGAGAAAAGACTGAGGGAAGAAGGCTGAAAACGGTGGTTTAAGCCCTCACTGCCGAGCAGAGAACAGAGCCTTAGGCACTGAGACTAGCCGCCCCATCCCTACCCTCCCAGAGCTCACCCAACCACACCTGCCTGGTGCTAGAAGCGTAACAGCAGAAGTGTCAGATCAAAAGAACAAAATATTTGCTGTTCTGAGAAAAGTGGACCGCAGACACAGATTTGCAGCCCAACTAGTTCTGGCAAAGGGGAGGGAGCTGTGGAAGCTCCACCGGCTGTGGTGGTGGTCGCTGCCATTGCTCTGGACCACCTCTCACACCTAACCCTGCCCCTGGCCCCACATAGCTGGGCAGATCCCTGCAGGAGTAAACAGAACTGCTGAAACATACAGGCTCTGAATCAGGTGCAGGAAGAGCTTTGGAACTTCTAAAGTTCTCCACATACCCACACGGACACTTCGCCCTGTGACTCAGGCGAACTATTAATAGAGGAGAAGCCCATCTCCCAGGGAATCCCCCCATTGTGTGAGAAGCTGGAATAGTGCAGAGAAAACATAGCACTATTGTGTCAGAGAGAAAAAAAAAAAATGAAGTCAGAGAGAAAATAAAACATTCTACCAACAAGTACTGGAAAACAAAAGAAAGACCACTTCCTATCAACCTGTTGCAAAAGCCACTCCTGTAGATGTCTAGGAAGAGAAATAATAAATCAGTAATTGCCATGAATAACCAACGCAACAAGACAGCTAGAAAGAAAGTGAAAAGTATCCAGAAAAGGAACTTAAAGATATGGAAATATGTGACTTAAATGACAGAGAATTCAAGATTGCAGTTCTGAAAAAACTCAACGAGATGCAAGAAAACACAGAAAGGCAGTTTAATGAACTCAGAAACACAATCAAAGAACAACATAAGCATTTTACGAAAGAGATTGAAATTTTAAAAAAGAACCAAACAGTATTTCTGGAGATTAAGAACTCAATAGAAGAAATCAAGAATGAAATAACCAGCTTAGGTAGTAGAGTTGACCAGATGGAGGAAAGAATCAGTGACATGGAAGATAGAAACCTGGAAATTACACAGATGGAAGAAGAAGGAGATTCGAGACTCACAAGAAATGAAAGAACTCTACAAGAACTTTCTGACTCCATCAGGAAGAGAAATATAAGAATAATGGGCATACCAGAAGGAGAAGAAAGAGAGAAGGGAACAGAGAATATATTCAAACAAATTGTCGATGAGAACTTCCCAAACTTGTGGACAGAACTCAAATCCAAGAAGCAAATAGAACACCTAGTTACCTCAATCCCAACAGGCCTTCTCCAAGGCACATTGTATTGAAGCTGTCTAAAATCAACGACAAAGAAAGAATCCTCAAGGCAGCCAGGGAAAAGAAGACGGTAACTTACAAAGGAAAGCCCATTAGATTATCATCAGATTTTTCAGCAGAAACTCTACAAGCCAGGAGGGAGTGGAAACAAATATTCACACTATTGAAAGAGAGAAATCATGAGCCAAGAATAATATATCCAGCAAAGATATCCTTTAGATATGAAGGAGGAATAAAGACCTTTCCAGACATACAGAAGCTGAGGGAATTTTGTAATACACGACCTGCACTACAAGAAGTACTAAAGGAGACTATTCGACCACCATCAACAGGGACAATTTGTGGCAACTAAAACATAAAAAGGAGGAGAGTAAAGGCCTGAACCGGAATATGGGAATGGAGAAAGTAAGCGTGCTGAAGAAAATGGAATACGCTAAATATCAAACTTTCTTTTACATATACTTCAGGGTAACCACTCAAAAAAACACCAGAACTGAAATATATACGGTAATAAAAGAAGAAACAGAGGGAAACATCATAGAATACCACCACAGAAATAATAGACAACAAAAAGGCAAAGAAACAATGGAGACACAGCCTCACCAGAAAACTAAAGATAGAATGACAGGAAATCCTCACATATGAATAATCACCCTAAATGTAAATGGACTGAACTCACCAATAAAAAGGCACAGAGTAGCAGAATGGATCAAAAAACTAAACCCAACCATATGCTGTCTCCAAGAGACACATCTCAGCTACAAGGACAAGCATAGACTCAAAGTGAAAGGGTGGAAATTGACACTCCAAGCAAATGGTACCCAGAGAAAATCAGGTGTAGCCATAATGGTATCAGATGAAACAGACTTCAAGGTGAAAAAGATAACAAGAGACAAGATGGACATTTCATAATGGTAAATGAGAATATATAACAAGAAGACATAACAGTCATCAATATTTATGCCCCCAATCAGGGAGCACCAAAATATACCAAGCAAATAGTAACAGAACCAAAGGGAGAATTTGACCAAAACACAATTATACTAGGGGACTGAAATACATCATTGATAGCTATGGATAGATCATCCAAACAGAAAATAAATAACGAAAGAACAGCCCTAAATGGCACATTAGATGAAATGGGCATAATTGACATATATAGAGCACTTCATCCTAAAACATCAGACTATACATTCTTTTCTAGTGTACATGGAACATTCTCAAGGATAGACCATATATTGGGCCATAAAATCAGCCTCAGCAAATTTAAGAAGATTGAAATCATACCAAGCATATTCTCTAATCACAAGGCTTTGAAATTGGAGATCAACTGCAAAAAGAAAACAGGAAAAAACACAAATACATGGAGATTAAACAACATACTTTTAAAGAACGACTGGGTCAAAGACGAAATTAGAGGAGAGATCAAAAGATACATAGAAACAAATGACAATGAAAATACATCCTACCAAAATTTTTGGGATGCAGCGAAAGCAGTTTTAAGAGGGAAATTTATATCGTTACAGGCCTATCTCAAGAAACAAGAAAAATCCCAAAAAACCTCATGTTAAACCTTAAAGAACTAGAAAAAGTAGAACAAGTGAAACCCAAGGTCAGCAGAAGAAAGGAAATAACAAAAATCAGAGCAGAAGGAAATGAAATAGAAAATAAAACACAATAGAAAAAATTAATGTGACACAGAGCTGATTCTTTGAAAAGATTAATAAAATTGACAAAAGCTTGGCTAGACTCACTAAGATAAAAAGAGAGGAGACACTAATTAACAAAATCAGAAAAAAAAAAAAGGGGGAAGTCATCACGGACACCACAGAAATACAAAGAATCATCCAAGAATTCTATGAAGGACTATATGCCACCAAATTCAATAACCTAGAAGAAATGGACAAGTTCTTAGAAACATATAGCCTTCCAAGGCTGAACCATGAAGAACTGGAAAATCTAAACAGACCGATCACCAGTAACGACATTGAATCAGTCATCCAAAACCTTCCCAAAAGCAAAAGTCCAGGACCAGATGGCTTCACCACTGAATTCTACCAAACCTGCAAAGAGGATCTAATACCAATCTTGCTTAAACTCTTCCAAAAAACTGAAGAAGAGACAGTACTCCCTAACTCATTTTATGAGGCCAACATTACCCTGATACCAAAACCTGGTAAGGACAACACAAAAACAGAAAACTACAGACCAGTATCTCTGATGAATACAGATGCAAAAATCCTAAACAAAATTCTAGAAAATTGAATACAACAATGCATTAAAAAGATTATTCATCATAACCAAGTGGGGTTCATCCCCGGGGCACAAGGATGGTTCAACATCCGCAAATCCATCAATGTGATACATCACATAAACAAAATAAAGGACAAAAAATCATATGATTATATCAATTGATGCAGAAAAAGCATTTGACAAGATGCAACATCCATTTATGATTAAAACACTTAATAAAATAGGAACAGAAGGAAAATACCTGAACATAATAAAGGCCATATATGACAAGCCCTCAGCTAATCTCATAATTAATGGTGAAAAACTGAAGCCCTTTGCTCTACGTTCAGGAACACGACAGGGCTGTCCCCTATCACCTCTGCTTTTCAACATAGTGTTGGCAGTCCTTGCCAGAGCAATCGGGCAAGAGAAAGAAATAAAAGGCATCCAAATTGGGAATGAAGAAGTTAAATTGTCACTCTTTGCAGATGACATGATGTTATATATAGAAAACCCTAAAGACTCCACCAAAAAGCTATTAGAAACAATCAACGAATAAAGTAAAGTTGCTGGCTACAAAATCAACGTACAAAAGTCCATTGCATTCCTATATATTAGCAATAAAATCTCAGAAAAAGAAATACAAAAAAGAATTCCTTTTGCAATTGCAGCAAAAAGAATAAAATACCTAGGAATAAACTTAACCAAGGATGTGAAGGATCTATATGCTGAAAATTATAAGACATTTTTGGAAGAAATTGAAGAAGACACAAAGAAATGGAAACACATTGCGTGCTCATGGATTGGAAGAAGCAACATAGTTAAAATGGCTATATTACCCAAAGCAATATACAGATTTAATGCAATCCCCATCAAAATCCCAACGGTATTTTTTAAAGAAATAGAACAAAAAGTCATCAGATTTGTTTTGAACCACAAAAGACCCCAAATAGCCAAAGCAATCTTAAGAAAAAAGAACAATACTGGAGGTATCACACTCCCTGACTTTAGCTTGTATTACAGGGCTACAATAATCAAAACAGCATGGTATTGGCAGAAAAACAGACACATAGACCAATGGAATAGAATTGAGAATCCAGAAATAACACCACATAAATATGGACAGATAATTTTTGACAAAGAAGCAAAAAACATACAATGGAGCAAAGACAGCCTCTTCAATAAATGGTGCTGGGAGAATTGGATAGCCACGTGCAAAAGAATGAAACTGGACTGCTATCTGTCACCATGTACCAAAATTAATTCAAAATGGATCAAAGACTTAAGCATAAGACCTGACACAATAAACTGCATAGAAGAAAACATATGTACTAATCTTATGGACCTTGGGTTCAAAGGGCATTTTATGAATTCAATTCCAAAGGCAATGGAAGTAAAAGCTAAAATAAACGAATGGGACTATATGAAACTTAAAAGCTTCTGCACAGCAAAAGAAACCATTGACAAAATAAAGAGGCAGCCAACTGAATGGGAGAAGTTTTTTGTAAACAGTGCCTCCGATAAGGGGCTAATATCCAAAATATACAAGGAACTCATGAAACTCAACAACAAATAAACAACCCAATTGAAAAATGGGCAGTGGACCCGAAGAGACATTTCTCCCAAGAGAACTTATAAATGGCAAATAGACATATGAAAAAATGCTCAACATCACTAATCATCAGAGAAATGCAAATCAAAACCACAATGAGATATCACCTCACCCCAGTCAGAATGGCTACCATCAACAAGACAAATAGTAACAAATGTTGGAGAGGCTGTGGAGAAAAAGGAACCCTCATACACTGTTGGTGGGAATGCAGACTGGTGCAGCCGTTATGGAAGGCAGTGTGGAGGTTCCTCAAAAAACTACGAATAGAATTGCCATATGACCCAGCAATCCCTCTCCTGGGTATCTACCCAAAAAATCTGAAAACATTCAGAGATAAAGACATGTGTGCTCCAATGTTCATTGCAGCTTTGTTTACGGTGGCCAAGACATGGAAACAACCAAAATGTCCTTCAATAGATGAATGGATAAAGAAGTTGTGGTATATATACACAATGGAATACTATTCGGTGGTAAGAAAAGATGATATAGGAAAATTTGTGAAAACATGGATGGATCTTGAGAGTATAATGCTAAGCGAAATAAGTCAGACAGGAAAAGCAGAGAACCATGTGATTTCACTGATATGTGGTATATAAACCAAAAACAACAAAAGAACAAGACAAACAAATGAGAAACAGAAACTCATAGACACAGACAATGGTTTGGTGGTTGCCAGAGGGTAAGGGGGGTGGGGGGTGGGGGGTGGGAGATGAGGGTGGGGGTTTCGAATATATGGTGATGGAAGGAGAGCTGACTCTGGGTGACGAACGCGCGGTCGGATTTATAGATGATGTGATACAGAAATGTACACCTGAAATCTATGTAATTTTACTAACAATTGTCACCCCAATAAATTTAATAAAATAAAATTAAAAAAAAAAAAAAAAAGACACGTGTGCTGTTCATTGCAGCTTTGTTTACGGTGGTCAAGACATGGAAACCACCAAAATGTCCTTCGATAGATGAATGGATAAAGAAGCTGTGCTATATATACACAATGGAATACTATTCGGTGATAAGAAAAGATGATATAGGAACATTTGTGACAACATGGATGGCTCTTGAGAGTATAATGCTAAGCGAAATAAGTCAGACAGAAAAAGCAGAGAACCATATGATTTCACTGATATGTGGTATATAAACCAAAAACAACAAAAGAATAAGACAAACAAATGAGAAACAAAAACTCATAGATACAGACAGTAGTTTAGTGGTTACAAGTAAGGTGGGTGGGGGGGTGAGAGATGAGGGTAAGGGGGATCAAATATATGGTGATGGAAAGGGAACTGACTCTGGGTGGTGAACACACAATGGGATTTATAGATGATGTAATACAGAATTGTACACCTGAAATCTATGTAATTTTACTAACAATTGTCACCCCAATAAATTAAAAAAAAAAAAAAGAGAAGAAAATCTTCAACGGCATCTGTTGAATAAATGAAGGGATGAAGTCTCATCAGCTCTGTGAAGTCTTGCTCGACAACTGCTGCCTGCCTTGGATGTTCTCCCTTTTCTGATTACTCTTTGCACCTCTCAGCTCCTCCCCATCTCCAGGACTTTCTTCTCTAAGGCCCTCCTTGCTAATGGTCATGTAGCACCACTCATCTCTTGGCTGCATCATTGCACCAAACTGATATAAACAGCACAAGCTTGTTTGTGATTACTTCACACACCCGTATTTTGGGTCCCTAGCCAATACTATAAGCTTCTCACAGGGGAAACCTATGTCTCAGGCCAAGGACGAGAGGAGGAAGAGAAGTTTGCTGAGAGAATGATAACAAAGTGAGCTTTTAAAATACTAAGTTGTATACGCCTATGGTAAATGCAGGTAGAACTGTCCAATAGGCAGTTTATGTATATGATCTCATGTCAGAAGAGTTGTCTAAGCTGAAATCATTCGTTTGTGACTCATCAACATAAAATAAATTGTGAGAAATGTGATCTGAACAGCCAGCCACAGGGAAGCAGCCATATCAACAGAAAGCAGCTGATCTAAAGGAGAAATATGAAAAGGATATTACTGCATACCATGCCGAGGGCAAAAGTGAAGCGAGAAAGAAGGGCCCTGGCAGGCCGAATGGCTCAAAGAGGAAGAATGAACCAGAACAAGAGGGGGAGGAAAGGGAAGCGGAAGATGAGAAGGAGGAGGAGGATACAGACGAATAATAAGTGGCTACCCTGTAATGACGTGTGTGGAGTGTGTGTGTGTGCTCAGACAATTGTTTTGCTAAGAATGTGAATTCAAGGGCAGCCCAATATGAGCTTCAGTATAAACACCGTACAGATTTTTGTATAGTTGATAAGATTCTATGTAGGGAAATCACCTTTTTAGAAATGCAGGTTGTAGCTTTTTGACAAGCTACTCCATACCATTAGATGTTAAGGCTTCTGATGTTAAATGTTTCTAAATATTTAATGGTTTGTTTAATTTCTTATGTATGACAACACAGTAAACACATAGGAATTGGTATCAATAGGAAATTTGGGGTTTTTTAGAATGTTGCATTTTTTTTAATTGTAATAAAATTATATATATATATATATTTTAAAAGCATTTGTTTCATGTGACTAACGACTAACATGTTGAGTGCATAAGCTCACTTGGGGAGAGTGTAGAGGTTGAGAAGAAGAGCAATGAAAGGCAGAGCCCTGGTCTTCCCACCGCTTACGGGGCAGGGAGAGGAGGAAGACTGAGAAGGAACCTAGTCAGCGCTGGAAGGACCAGAAGAGCGCTTCACTGTGGATGCCAAGAAAGTTAAAATTCACAAGATGATAGAGAATGGTCAATGGCAGCAAGTGTCACAAGATATCTAAGGAAGAAAAAAACTAGAAACATGTCCACTGGGTTTGGCAGTTGAGCTTTGCTACAGCAATTTCACCTGAGTAATGAGAACAGATGGAAAGGGATTGCGAAGGGACTTTCCTGAAGGAATGTGAGTTAAGACAGTATCCTTGCCAAGCTTAGCCTTGAAGACAGGAAAATAGGCTGATCCTGTACTTATCTAGGAGATTCTGTGGGAAGTGAATTGAGGTTGACTACTCAAAAGCAGGTTTTAAAACGTGCACTTGAAATGTTTGCAGTTTACTGTATGCCAGTTATACTCCAATAAGGAGGTATTTTTAAAAACCATGCTTTAGAATATCACAAAATATCGGTATCTTCTCATTTGAGAATCAAATTTCAAATTCATAATAACATATTTAGATATTTCCTGACACATGAATTAGAAAAATCCAGGATGAGGAAAAACCCAGAAGTATGTAAATTAGTACTCCTGTTTTACAAATAACAATAATAAGGGCAAGACCAATAGGAACAGAAGCACATTTTTTTTCTTACGGTAGAAATCAGAACGGCATAATGACCTGGAATATGGGCCAGCATAGAGAAAGGACTTGAATTATGGTTATAGTTCATAGATCATTATAGATTTACCTAAAAGGCTAGACATTGGGCAAGATTATGACCCAAAGTGAGGCAAATAAAAGCCAAATGAAGACCTCCAGGAAAGGCTCAAAGAGTTTCCTGAGCTCAGATGAACAGTCATCAAAACTTCATTTAGGGTCATAATGGGAAAAAATGTACAAGGATACATTGCGTAGAGAAGGGAGAATAGCATCTAAAGCAAATATTTGTTTTCTTCCAAAGGTTTGACAATTGTTCTATCAGTGTCCTAAAAACTAAAGTGAATAAAATGCCAAAGTTTAAACAATTACTCAATAGTCAGCAAACTCAAAGAGGAGACAGGTCGATAAAACTAAAGAGAAATTCAACTCAGTGAATGTTGTTTATTCAGAATGCAGCCATCAAGAATTTTCTCTATAGTATTTTCACATGGAATAGAAAAAAAATGAGATATAAAAGATCAATAGATTAAATACTAATGTGTACAGTGCATTACATTTTCTCAAAGCATATTTTTCTTCAGTGGATCCTTAAAATAATCCACAGAGGTGGACAATGTGCCAGAATCTCCCCCCTATGCCCTTTCTACCTCCTGCGTGATATTTATCTTTGTGTTTTTACACAAACAGACCCTGAGAAGTAATAAGTTTTTCCTTTGAACTGTCTTGTTTTCCACATTATCAGAAAAGCAGATTTATCAGTGACTGAAAATGCAATAGAGTAAGCAGGGGAAAGTGAAGAAGAGGCATTTTACAGCTATTGAAATGTGTATAGTCACCTTATTAATTTAAAAAAAAAAATCTAAGCACTAAAGATAAGTGACACGGTTACCGACTTACTAATTAGAGAACTAGACAGGAGGCTAAGTGATGTGACCATCTCCTTCCAGATTAGAATTCTTGATTAGAAAAGCAACTTCCGGTACCTGCCATAGAGTCTGTAGAGAGTCCTTATGATGGTCTCCATGCCCGTGACCTCAGGGCCTACAGGTGGAAGTACAAAAAGCATGATGATTCTCAGGGCCTGACAAGACATTCAGCATCAATTTGGTATCCAATATACTAGCATCTTTACTTAGCATCATTCTCCCCATTTCCTCCAGCCCAGTCCTGTTTATTTACCCTAAAATGGCAACTGGTATTTTATAGAGCCCTTACTAAGTGCTAACCACTGTTCTAAGCAAATTTCATGTACTGAGTCATTTCATTATCACAAGTGCTGTACGAGTAGGTGCTGTTTTTTGCATATTCATTTACGGATGAAGTGGCCATGGCGCCAATAGGTGAGGTAACTTACTCAATGCGCACACAGCCGGGGAAGGTGAGAGCAGAGATTGAAGTCCAAGCAGTCCAGAATCAGAGCCCTTGTTCTCCACACTAGGCACACTATCTCCACTTTTATTTCAGATCAGAATCATCTCGCCTCTGAAATGTTACCACAGCTTCCCAGCTGGTCTCCATTAAACTTACCATTTTCACATTGTTATTTTTTAATTATATGTATACAGTCTCCAGGTAAAATATTATAATAGCACGAATTAAACATAGTTGCATTTGGGCACCATTTGTAATCCCACATTCTCCCCAAGGTCTGGAGTGTCTCCTATTTTTCTTCATATGTATGTTACCTTTAAAAATTTTGCAGTATTTTTGATATATTTTTTTAAATCAATGTTATTATATCATTCACTTGTAAATTTTATTTTTTAAATTCATCTATATGTCTCCGAGAGTATTCTAAATCAAAACAGTGTGACCATTAAAATAAGAGAAATCCATTCCGTTTCTTGAAAAATTACCCCCCATTCCAAAATAGAGATGTCATAACCCTATTTGAAGTGCTCTACTACTCCCCTTTCAGTAACAGTGCCATGAAGCAAAATTCTCCCAAAGGGGGAAAAAAAAACACACACAAAAAAAACACAAAACTTTTAAAGAAGCAAAGGTTGAAAGATATATACACAGAAAGATGAGGGGAACCATTTATAGCAGCTCATCAGTAGGTGAAACAATCCATAGATGAAGGCATCCATCCTCATCTGGAGAGTTCCCATGCAGAGAGGCCAGATCCACTTCTCAAAAAAGTCTATGTAGAAAACGAGAATAGTCCATTTACTCGTCCATCTCCTCCCCATAGCAACCTGGAGTATGGGGATAACATTGGGGTTCTACTTACTGAACTCATCACTTTGGGGACTTGAATGTGTGTATTTCCTTACTTGCTCACTATTTCCAGCGTGTAAGCTCATGAAGACAGGAATTGCATCTCTTTTATGTCCTGCCACAGTACCAATACCTACCTCGGTACCTGGCACATACTCAGTACTCAACCAATATTTGTTGAATGAGTGAACGAAGCCAAAGATGTCTAACAAAGGCTAATTGTGAAGGCACCATGAACTCTGTACCTTGACTTTTTGAAGCCCTAGAAAACTGCACATGGGTCTGAACAATTACAGCTCTACAGTAGACACTAATAACAACTCACCTAAATGATACCTACCTGTGGCAGAGTAGGAAGAACATAGGTGTTAGATTCAGTCACTGAGTTAACAAATCTCCACTATATGCTTGCTGTGTGACCTTGGGTAAATTTTTTTAACCTCTCTCTTCAGTTTCTTATCTATAATAATGAAGATAATAAAACCATTAGGATTTAGTGAGGCCAGGATGCAAACAAAGTATTTAAGCATCTACTAACATGGGAGACACTGAGTAAGGGTTCAGTCAAGTCAGCCCCATGCCTCTTTCTTCTTCCACCCACGCACTACCCACTTACTGATAATAAGACTGAGTTTATTTACCCCGATAAACATTTCTCTTCTCTCATTTCCATTTGTGGCGATCTGGGCAACAACTTCTTTCTCTTCTAATGCTGACCTACTGCTCTGTTGGAATCAGTCCCAGGGCTCTGGGCTTTAGAGATTTACGGTTGGACTGAGAAGCATTATGAATCTAATCCAAGTGCTATAGCACATAATGGCTGCAAAATAAAAAAAAATTTTAAAAATCCAAACTGTTGTAGCAACTTAATGGAGTGCAATATATGTATATCCCAAAGTTTATAGTAGGGTTACAAATGGGGTGTTCTGAAACTCAAAAATCACCACAAAATTACTCATTTCCTTATAGAAATAAATTGTTATGTTAAGTATTAAAACAGACACCTTGCTCTTGAGTCTAAAGTTTTCTCCAAAACTTCCTCAATTATAATTTCAAACCAATGAATATTATTCAAACAGGGAAATGTGGAATCTTTAACTTACGTTCACCAGATTTAGACTTTCACTTTGTGAAACTCTTTATTCAACCCCCAAATTCTTTTAACTCTACCTCAAATTCTTTTAAATCTACCTAAAAGATCCTATTTACAAAGTGTTAGAGCCACAGAAACCCTTGCATTTATTCTGTCATGTATACACCCTAACAAGCCATCCTAAGGCTTTAAAAGGAATTTAACGAGACTCAGCTAAACACAACTCTTCCTATTATCAGTCTCTCTCTTCTCCAGCATTTAAGACTGTCTTCCCACAAGTCATTGCAGCAGATCTATTGGGCTGCTACCTGAATGATCTCCAGGCACTTAGACATGTCTTTTTCTTCCTTCCTTCCTTCCTTCCTTCCTTCCTTCCTTCCTTCCTTCCTTCCTTCCTTCCTTTCTTTCTTTCTTTTTTAAATTAAAGTTTATTGGGGTGACAATTGTTAGTAAAGTTACATAGATTTCAGGTGTACAATTCTATAATACATTATTTATATCTCACATGATGTGTTCACTACCCAAAGTCAGTTCCTTTTCCATCACCATATATTAGACCCTGTGTACCCTCTTCTAGAGCTCCCCGCCCTCCTTACCCTCTGGTAACCCCTAAACGATTGTCTATGTCTACGAGTTTTAGTTCCTTCATTTGTTTGTTTTGTTCTTTTGTTGTTTTCAGTTTTATATACCACATACCAGTAAAATCATATGGTTCTCTACTTTTTCTCTCTGACTTATTTCACTTAGCATTATAATCTCAAGATCCATCCATGTTGTCACAAACGGTATTATTTCATCTTTTCTTACCACCAAATAGTATTCCATCGTGTATATGTACCACAACTTTTTTATCCATTCATCTATCGAGGGACATTTTGGTTGTTTCTATGTCTTGGCCACCGTAAACAAAGCTGCAATGAATATTGGAGCACACATGTCTTTATGGATAAATGTTTTCAGATTTTTTTGGTAGATACCCAGGAGAGGGATTGCTGGGTCATATGGTAGTTCTAAATTTTTTGAGGAACCTCCACACTGCCTTCCATAACGGCTGCACCAATCTGCATTCCCACCAACAGTGGATGAGGGTTCCTTTTTCTCCACAGCCTCTCCAACATTTGTTATTATTTGTCTTGTTGATGATAGCCATTCTGACTGGGGTGAGGTGATAGCTCATTGTGGTTTTGATTTGCATTTCTCTGATGATTAGTGATGTTGAGCATTTTTTCATATGTCTATTTGCCATTGGTAGGTCCTCTTTGGAGAAATGTCTCTTCAGGTCCTCTGCCCATTTTTCATTCGGGTTGTTTGTTTGTTTTTTGTTAAGTTGTATGAGTTCCTTGTATATTTTGGATATTAGCCCCTTATCAGAGGCGCTGTTTGCAAAAATCTTCTCCCATTCCATTGACTGCCTCTTTATTTTGTCAATGGTTTCTTTTGCTGTGCAGAAGCTTTTAAGTTTGCTATAGTCATTCATTTATTTTAGCTTTTACTTCCCTTGCCTTTGGAATCAAATTCACAAAGTGCTCTTTGAACCCAAGGTCTATAAATTTAAGTCCATATGCTTTCTTCTATGCAATTTATTGTTTCAGGTCTTATGTTTAGGTCTTTGATCCATTTTGAGTTAATTTTGGTACATGGAGACAGATAGCAGTCCAGTTTCATTCTTTTACACGTGGCTTTCCAATTTTCCCAGAACCATTTATTGAAGAGGCTGTCTTTTCTCCATTGTATGTTTTTGCTTCTTTGTCAAAAATTATCTGTTCATATTTATGTGGGTTTATTTCTGGGTTCTCAGTTCTATTCCATTGGTCTGTTTTTCTGCTAATACCATGCTGTTTTGATTATTGTTGCCCTGTAGTACAAGCTAAAGTCAGGGAGTGTGATACCTCCAGCATTGTTCTTTTTTCTTAGGATTGCTTTGGCTATTTGGGGTCTTTTGTGGTTCCATACAAATCTGATGATTTTTTGTTCTTTTTTTAAAAAAATGCCATTGGGATTTTGATGGGGATTGCTTTAAGTCTGTATATTGCTTTGGGTAATACGGTCATTTTAAATATGTTGATTCTGCCAATCAATGAGTACAGACTGTCTTTCCATTTCTTTGTATTTTCTTCAATTTCTTTTAAAAATGTCTTTTAGTTTTCAGCATATAGGTCTTTCACATCCTTGGTTAAGTTTGTTCCTAGGTATTTTGTTCTTTTTGTTGCAATTGCAAAAGGAATTCTTTTTTTTTATTATTTATTTTTCTGAGATTTCATTGTTAGTATATAGGAATGCAATGGACTTTTGTACGTTGATTTTGTAGCTGGCAACTTTACTGTATGCATTGATTGTTTCTAATAGCTTTTTGGTGGAGTCTTTAGGGTTTTCTTCATATAGCATCATGTCATCTGCAAAGAGTGACAATTTAACTTCTTCATTCCCAACTTGGATGCTTTTTATTTCTTTCTCTTGCCTGATTGTTCTGGTGAGGACTTCCAACACTATGTTGAAAAGCAGAGGTGATAGGGAAGAGCCCTGTCGTGTTTCTGAATGTAGACCAAAGAGCTTCAATTTGTCATCATTAATTATGATAGTAGCTGAGGGTTTGCCATATATGGCCTTTATTATATTAAGGTATTTTCCTTCTGTTCCTATTTTATTAAGTGTTTCAATCATAAATGGATGTTGTATCTTGTCAAATGCTTTTTCTGCATCAATTGATATAATCATATGATTTTTGTCCTTTATTTTGTTTATGTGATGTATCACATTGATGGGTTTGCATATGTTGAACCATCCTTGTGCCCCGGGGATGAACCCCACTTAGTCATGATGAAAAATATGTTTAATGCATTATTACATTCGATTTGCTAGAATTTTGTTTATGATTTTTGCATCTGTATTCATCAGAGATATTGGTCTGTAGTTTTCTTTTATTTGTGTTATCCTTACCAGGTTTTGGTATCAGGGTAATGTTGGCCTCATAAAATGAGTTAGGGAGTGGTGTCTCTTCTTCAAATTTTGGGAAGAGTTTGAGTAGGACAGGTATTAGATCCTCTTTGAAAGTTTAAACTTTCAAACTTTCCGTGAAAACTTCCTTCTTTCATTTCTGATTTTGTTTATTAGTATCTTTTCTCTTTTTATCTTAATGAGTCTAGCTGAGGGTTTGTCAATTTTACTAATTTTTTTTCAAAGAACCAGCTCTTTATCACATTAATCTTTTCTATTTTCTTTTTGTTCTCTATTTCATTTAGTTCTGCTGTGATTTTTATTATTTCCTTTCTTCTGCTGACCTTGCATTTCATTTGTTCTTCTTTTTCTAGTTCTTTATGGTGTAACGTATGGTTATTTAACTGAGATTTTTTTCTTGTTTCTTGAGATAGGCCTGTAATGATGTAAATTTCCCTCTTAAAACTGCTTTCGCTGCATCCCAAACATTTTGGTAGGCTGTATTTTCATTCTTATTTGTTTCTATGTATCTTTTGATCTCTCCTCTTATTTCTTCTTCTTTGACCAGTAGTTCTTTAAAAGTATGTTATTTAATCTCCATATATTTGTGTTTTTTCCTGCTTTCTTTTTGCAGTTGATATCCAATTTCAAAGCCTTGTAATCAGAGAATATGTTTGGTATCATTTCAATCTTCTTAAATTTGCTGAGGCTAGTTTTATGTCCCAATATATGGTCTACCCTTGAGAATGTTCCATATACACTAGAAAAAAAAATGTATAGTCTGATGTTTTAGGATGAAGTGCTCTATAAATGTCAATTATGTCCATTGCATCTAATGTGTCATTTAGGGCTGCTATTTCTTTCTTTTACGTTTAGATGATCTATCCATAGCTGTCAATGATGTACTCAGGTCCCCTACTATAATTTTGTTTTGGTCAATTTCTCCCTTTAGTTCTGTTAGTAGTTGCTTGGTATATTTCAGTGCTCCCTAATTAGGGGCATAAATATTGATGATTGTTATGTCTTCTTGTTGTATAGTCCCTTTTATCATTATGAAATGTCCATCTTTGTCTCTTGTTACCTTCTTTTATTATCCTGAAGTCTGTTTCATCTGATATCAGTCTGAATACTCCTGATTTTCTCTGGATATCATTTGCTTGGAGTGTCAATTTCCACCCTTTCACTTGAGTCTATTTTTGTCCTTGTAGCTGAGATGTGTCTCTTGGATGCAGCATATGGTTGGGTTTAGTTTTTTTATCCAATCTGCTACTCTGTGTCTTTTTGTTGGTGAGTTCAGTCCTTTTATATTTAGGGTGATTATTGATATGTGAGGATTTCCTATCATTCTATGTTTGGTTTTCTGGTAAGACTGTGTCTCCATGGTTCCTTTGCCTTTTTTGTTGTTGTCTATTATTTCTGTGTGGTGGTATTCTATGATTTTTCCTTCTGTTTCTTTTCAGTTCTGGATTTCTTTTTTTTTTTTTTTTTTTTTTTTTTTTGAGTGGTTACCATTAAGTTTATGTAAAAGAAAGTTTTATATTTAGAGTATTCCATTTTCTTCAGCATGCTTACTTTCTCCATTCCCACATTCCGGTTCAGGCCTTACTCTCCCCCCTTTTATGTTTTGGTTATCACCAATTGTCCCTATTGTTGCTGGTCAAATAGCCTCCTCCAGTATTTCTTGTAGTGAAAATCGTGTGTTAGAGAAGTCCCTCAGCCTCTATATTTCTGGAAAGGTCTTTATTCCTCCTTATATCTAAAGGATATCTTTGCTGGATATATTATTCTTGGCTCATAATTTCTATCTTTCAGTAGTTTGAATATTTGATTCCATTCCCTCCTGGCTTGTAGAGTTTCTGCTGAAAAATCTGATAATAATCTAATGGGCTTTAATTTGTAGGTTACTGTCTTCTTTTCCCTGGTTGCCTTGAGGATTCTTTCTTTGTCGTTGATTTTTGACAGCTTCAGTACAATGTGCCTTGGAGAAGGCCTTTTGGGGTTGAGGTAATTAGATGTTCTGTTTGCTTCTTGGATTCGAGGATCCAGTTCTTTCCACAAGTACAAGAAGTTCTCGTCAACTATTTGTTTGAATATACTCTCTGTTTTTTCTCTCTTTCCTCTCCTTCTGGTATGCCCATTATTCTTATATTGCTCTTTCTGATGGAGTGAGAAGTTTCTTGTAGAATTCTTTCATTCCTTTTAAGTCTCAAGTCTCTTTCTTCTTCCATCCATGTCATTTACAGATTTTTATCTTCGGCGTCACTGATTCTTTCTTCCATCTGGTCAACTCTACTCCCTAAGGTGGCGATTTCATTCTTCATTTCTTTTATTGAGTTCTTAATCTCCAGAAATTCCATTTGGTTCTTTTTTAAAATTTCAATCTCTTTTGTAAAATGTTCATTTTTTTCTTTGATTGTGTTGCTGAGTTCATTAAGCTGCCTGTCTGTGTTTTCTTGCATCTTGTTGAGTTTTTTTAAGAACTGCAATCTTGAATTCTCTGTCATTTACGTCATATATTTCCATGGCTTTAAGTTCATTTTCTGGAGACTTTTCATTTTCTTTCTGAGCTGTCTCGTTGCCTTGGTTATTCATGGCAATTACTGATTTATTATTTCTCTTCCTAGACATCTACAGGAGTGGCTTCTGCAACAGGTTGATAGGAAGAGTTCTTTCTTTTGTTTTCCAGTAGGTGTGGGTAGAATGTTTTATTTTCTCTCTGACTGCAGCCTTTTATTCTCTCTCACACTGTAGTATTATGTTTTCTCTGCACTATTCTGGCTTCTCACACAATTGGGGGATTCCCTGGAAGGGAGCTTCTCCTTTGTGAACAGTTCGCCTGGGTCATAGGGCGCCGCCTCTGTGGGGTGAGGTGGAGAGCTTCTGAAGTTCCAAAGCTCTTCCTGCACCAGATTCAGAGTCCATGTGTTCTAGAAGCTCTGTTTACCCCTGCAGGGATCCGCCCAGATAGGTGGGGACAGGGGTGGGGTGGGTTGTGAGAGGTGGCCCAGAGCAATGGAGGCGACCACCACTCCCGCAGCCAGTCCTGCTTCCACTGCTCCCTCGCCTTTGCTGGAACTAGTTGGGCTGCGAATCCTTGTCTGTGGACCACAGTTCTCAGAACTGCAAATATTCTGTTCTTTTGATCTGACACTGCTACTGTTCCACATTTAGCACTGGGCAAGTGGGGACAAGGCGAGCTCTGGGAGGGTAGGGAGGGGGTGGCTAGGCTCAGGGCATAAGTCTTCCATTCTCTGCTCGGCAGTGAAGGTTTAAACCATCAGTTTCAGCCTTCTTCCCCCAGTCTTTGCTCTGAGGTCTCTGCCATGAGCGTTGTTTTCAGTTGTGTTATATGCTGTCCCCTCAGCCCAGTGGGCCATAAGCGGAGCCCTAGCAGTCCAAGTTCCTCCCTCTCCCGCAGCTTCAGTAGCTCCAGAATGCAGTGAGCTCGAGCTAGGTCTGCGTACTCTGCCCGTATGGCCCCGTCTCCACACTTCTTCATTCCCTCCTCCCCTGCTCGCATGCAATTTGCCCACCTTTAGATGATTTCAGTATTGTTCCTCTTAGTATTGTCTGTCTGCTGTGCAGGGAGTACTTTGTGGAGTTATAGTTGTTTGTTGTAAATTCCAGGGGAGATTTCAAGAGGCTCACCTCACACCGCCATTTTTATGACGTCCTAGACATATCTTTAAAGCATGATATCCATTATTTCTCCTTTATTCAGCATTACAACCTTGAACAGTGCCTGAGTTGATGAAAGCAGTGTTTCTACTCTGGTTAGGTTGCAACCACAACCTTTGAGTGGAGATCAGCCTGGGCAGCTCATAAATCTTGTTTTAAAAAATAAACCAAGTTCTTGCTTTGAGACCTAGGGAGTGTCAAAAATAGTTGGAGTATTTTCTTCATGTGCCGTTGGCCTGAAGATTACATCTTTTCCTCAAAGATTTAACAAGAGCCACCTACTTAGAATTATAGTCAATAGGATTAGCTAAACACACTGCACTCCAAAGACAAGAAGCAGCTCCATTCCTGGGCCCCAGTTCACCTATTCATAAGAGCTTATCTCAGAGTTTCTTATTCACCTAAAGCTCAAACCCAGAGAACTTCACCCACCACTCATGCATCATCACAAATGAACTCCCAAGTGGAAATTAACAGCTAGCTGGGCCTGAATAGGCCTAGAAGAACTATATTCTCTCAATTCTAGATTCTAGGATTCTTTCTTTTTTGGGGTCTATATATGTAAAATTCAGCCAAGCAATGTATCCAGGTCACATACAGCTTGCTGTGAGCCTTTGCTATGTTTAGCAATTAGCAAATGAGTTTCGTGGAGGTGCCAGTGGAGAGATCTGTGGCCTCCCTTTAGAGACTTATAATCAAACTCCTATGAGGAAGCTAGTTGCACACAAATATCCACAGGGAGGTGGGATAGGTGAAAAACTGGGAAATACATACAAACCATACAGATGGCTAAGCATCAGTACTTCAGGCCAAGTATTCGCTAAGAGGAGGGGCTGGGGGACCCAATCAGGAGTGGGTTTCAAGACCTACATCTTTCCATTCCCCTGTCATCCTTCCTGTGCTGTATCTTTCCAAGGCTTGGTGTCCGCACTGAAAACTGCCTGATAATCTTAAAGTGCAGTGTGTTTTATGATATTGTTAGTTCCTTAAAACAGCTTGTTCAAATAACCAAATTCTTTAAAGATGGAAAAGAAATAAAGAAAAATACGGGTAATAAAATTCATTCTTAGAATATTTCATCACCTGACTGGTTAACTATGATATTCCATTAGTAATAAGATAAGGCAAAGATGAAAAATTAACTGAAAATGGACACATTTCAAACTGACAAAAATCCCAGCCCAGTTAAAATTGTAAATTAAAATTTAGCTCTCTCCTCCCCCACCTTGTCCTCTCTCTCTCTCTCTCAAAGCAATTTTGCCCCAACCCCCAACACAAGCTAAACCACTAAACCACTTAAATTACAGTGGTGAAATCAAAGCTTTGCTCTGGATATTGGGAACTAAGAACTATTTTGCTACATAGTTTATGAAATCATCCACCATTTCAAGGAAATCCATCAGAAAAAGTTGTTTCTTCTTTGGCCATGGGAGGAATTTAAAAGTCTGTTATTTTGTTGCAGCCTATCTCCTGGTGGTGAAGAGTGGGTTTGGGAGGGTGGCGGGGGCAGAGGTTGGGAAATCTGTGAGAAGAGTATTTTTTCATGTCTCAATTAAAGTGGTTAATTAGGTACAACATAGACTCCTTGGATGATACAAAATTATATCAAACTCCTTATTTTTGAGGGAAGTTCACTCCCATTTTAAACGGTGTTCTTTAGATTGGCCATTTGGTAATACTGAAACCCAAAAACTCAGGGGGGCGGGGAGGAAAAAACAAAAACCACTGACAGTTTGAACATACCAGCAATTTTGTAAGGACAAAGACTAAGACGACCACATGGTAGACAAAAACCTCCTTCTCATATAAAAATCATCATAAAACACTTTGGGCATAGTTAGGAGAATCCTCTGCTTATGATATCAACCCTAGAAATGTACCTGTAAACATCCTCACTGGTCATACTTCATCCACCAGTTACTTGTACCCAACAAGATCCAATTTAAGTGGCCCAAACTGCCCTACAGGAAATTATGCAATTTTCTCTTCCTAAGAACAATCACCAAAAAAGGTAAAAGGAAAAAAAAAAGTCTCTGACCAGAATAATTGGGTCACAAGAGGAGAGAGATACCATTCTATTGAATATCTTTAATTCTTGATTTTTAAGGAAAGATGGGTCCCATTAGGTCTAAGAGAGTTTCTTAAATGTAACCTACATTCAAGCATAATTATCTTTCTTTCCCAATTGGCAAACATATACGGCATAACCTTGTAATAAAATCCCGTAATTAATACAGTTTTGAATGTTGCAAGCCAAATTATCTGACCTAAAATGTAGTAAAATATAGAATAGTTGAGGACAATTAGACTAATCTGACTCTACCTTAGTCGTACCTCTGACGTTTGAAACCACAGCTTTCCTTTATGCAACATGACATATTTCATCAGTGGAAGTTATCCCTAGGTTCACTGGGAGAAGTTAGAAATATTCACCAAATATTCAGGAATAGTTTTAAATATTATTGTAAAAGTACAACCAAGACTAAAACTAAAGCATTACACATGAAGCTTTGTGGAAGTAGGATTTTTTTCTGTAGACAGATTAGTTATTTATGCTGTTACATTATTAGGGTTTTATCAAGAAACACCTAGGAGGGATGCTTAGCTTAGGATAAAAAGCATTGAAAGGTTTGGATCTAAGGACCAGGCCAACACTTACCAGCTCTATGATCTTAAGATTATCACTCGACTCTCTCAAAAACTCCATTTCTCATCAATGGATAGTGGCAATACCTATTTCACAGTATTTTATAAAGAACAATTTTAATCATTTGAAGTAATTTACACCTCAAAAGGATTAAGCAAATAGTTGACTGGTTATTATACCTTATTATACCTTCAGATATTAAGAACGTACCCAGAGAAACGACACACGCTAAAAGAGATCTTAAACATGTTCACTGAAAATACATTTTTACAAATGATGTGGGCTGTAAACAAATACTGAATATACATGTAGAAATTTCAAGTCATACAACTGTGCATTCAAAAATGAGTATGGACTTGCAGGTAAAGATGGCAGATTGTGCACACATATGTATATTCTTTTCCAAAATGTCAGTTAAGGAATGCAAACAGGTATAAACTCATAAAATAAAAATAAGAAGTGGTCGTTAGCTGATGAAAGAATCCAACCAACTTTGGGAGGATAACAAGTGGGTGGAGACATGCTTCAGATGAAAGTCATCGAAAGAGTTAGCTTAGAGTAAAATAAAGAGGAAGTGGGTGGTGTAGTAACAAGGATGGAGACAAGCTGCCTAGAGGAACTACTGATACTCAGAATTCTAAAATTTCAGATATTATAGGGGTGGCAGTGACACAAGACTAAAAAATAAGGGAAATCAATCAAAATTCTGTTAATAGGTTAACTGATTCACCACTATGTAAATCATGACCTCTGTCATAGCATTTGTCTCACTCTAAAATGTGAACAGAAAACCAAAGATTCCCGTGCATTTGTAAAAGTCCCTAATATGAGAGACTGACCAAGATAAACAAACAGAAAATACCAATTCCAAAATAAAAAGATAATATGAAGAACAGAAGTTTTTATAGAAATTCTAACATCCTTTCAAGAATATTCAAGAAAGATTCAAGAATATACCATCCATTAGACAAGAATAGAATACTGTGAAAAAAGAACAAACAGATAAAGGAGGAAACTTGACTTAAAAATCTGATTGACAAAAGAAATTTTAGAATACAAAATTGATAAAATCTCCCAGAAAATAAAATAAAAATAGAGAGAAGAATCAAACCAGATGGACTAATAGATAATTAATAGGAATTATGGAAAATAAGTAGCAAAAATGGAGAGGAATAAACTGTTAATGTGAATGATATAAGAAAATTTTGGATAGCTGAAAGACTTAAAACTTTAGATTGGATTAGCCCACCAATGGCTGTAAAAAGATCTCCATCTAGGATCATCGCTGAAAGAAAAAAAGCAGATCATCAAAGAATGAGAATCAAGCTGGCATAAACTTCACATCAGCAATACTAGATGCTCAAGGGAAAGGAACAATGCCTTTAAAAGTCTGAAGAAAATATATGTTTAGCTATATTTTCTATACCTAATCAATTATTCAAGTGTGAACATAGATCGCACTTTCATGTGCTGATTTTTACACATTCAAAGAATCAGAGGAATTGCATCTCACATATAATTTCTTAGAAATTTATTGAATATGTATTGCAGCGAAAAGAAGTAAACAAAGATAGCAAAAGACCTGAGTTCCAGAAATGAGGAAACAAAGCAAAGAAATGCAACAGCAACAAAATCATTGTGCAGGAAGCCCTACAGAACAAGTACAGATAAGAGCAGCAAGATAAAGAGCTTCAGAGGAAAGAAGTTTCTGGAAAATTAACAAAATGTCCCATTGGACAAAAAAAAAAATGAGAAGGAAAGAATGGCAAGTACTATAAGAAACAAAAGACAATTGGAAACTCCAGAACAATGAAAAGCTGTACAAGAAGTATAACAACAATATACTATGTGACAATGCAATGAATACTACTGAGCCCCGATGTAAACACATTTATTGGTTTACAATTTTAGAATCCACCTATAAAGGTGATAGAATTATGATTAGAGAACAGAAGGCAAATGTTAATACTCTTGAGATTGCACCAGTACAGACTACACAAATTGGGAAGGAGAAGTGGGAGAGAAGAACTGAAAAGACGGTGATTCAAAATAAATTGTCTGTTATTAAAGGAAAATGTATCTTACCTAAAGTTACTAAAGGAATAAGTATTTTATCTAAAGTTGCGTAAGTAACCAATAAAGATCTAAACTAGAGATATGACTGACAGGAGGGATTGAGTAACTTAATCAAGTTACATTCTCATCTATCAGCATAGGAAGACAGTACAGTATATAATGTCTAGTACTAATAATGCAAGAATTACCAGTATAACAATATTGTTTAGAGATATAGAGGTAAGTAACAAAAAATACTATAAAAATTAAAAGTTATATCTGAGAAGAGGCTGAAGATAAGGAGAGGGACAGGGAACTATTGCTTTTCATGTAAGTGCTTCTAGTTTTTGTGTTGTTATTATATGCAGTTTTCACCTTGATAAAAATTTTTGTAGTTATTAATGTAAAAATCCAAGCATAGAAATTTTACGAAGAAATGTGTAATCCACTATTCTACACAAATTGATCAAATTCACGTAAAAATTAAGTGACAAAGTATTCTGCAATAGATTTAATTATATTTAATGCTGCATGTACTTTCAGAATGGGGAGATAGATGCTCATTTTATTTTGATGAACAGTCAGTAACTATCTCTCAAGTGTTCCAAACCCAACAAGATATAAAGTGCCTTCAAATATCCCCTCTGGTGGGAGACATCTGTGCTCATTGATTTACAATGTGCAGGGACGGCCTGATTATTTGATTATGTTACTTGCTACTGCAGGAATTATTCATGATCATTCACCAGCGAGCTGAGAACACAAGGGGCTGGTGTCTTGATTCACAGCCCTCAACCTAAAATGGATATTAGTACTCGGTAAATTCAGAAGCAGATTTCACCCCTCTCCTACCTCTTTAAAACTATCTTCATAGACCTTTATCACCAGGAACTACCGATGCATTTTGCATGGAATGTCCTTTGTGCACAGCTGAGAACAAAGAGAACTTCCTGCAAAACGATGCTGAAACATGATCATTGATGTGTATTATCTTGTTGAGTACCCTCCCAGGCTGTTATTCAGATGTTGTTTGTTCTCTTTGGATGGGGAAGACAAAGATGATTTCACTTAAGTGCTCAAACACTACCCTCTGCTGGTTGAGTCTGAGCTGAAGGTTTGATTTGTAGCAGGGCTTAGTCATCCTGACAACACGCGGAACGCAGAGCAGAAAGGAAAGTGAGGTGGAAACTCTAGACTAAGACGTAGAGGCAAACACAAATAAAAATCAACTAATTGTAGTTACATATAGGGAAACTGACGTGTTAGGCATCATAACACACATATATCTGATCACATGTGCATTTCATTAAGTCCCAATAGAATACTTTGTTATTGCAAAAACTATTAGTGAAAGACGTTGTGTATTACATTCAGATTCTCTGTTTTACAAAATGATTCATCACAAATTTCCCAAGTGAGTTTCTCTAGAGCTCTGAACATGTGATGTGATTTTATACTCTGTTTGGGGGAATGTATTAACTGTGCAAAATAAAGTGGTTTCTTGCATCACTGCCCAGGGCTCTTATCAGAGTGTCTGCATCACTTGACATCTTATAAATGTTTAGGAAAAGTTCAAAATTAATGTTTGCTATCTTGCTAACTTGTAAGGTGCAGTGGTTTGGAGATGGCAACATTGATTTATCTAGCCAAGGAAGAAATGTATAACATATGTTCTGTGGGGCAGGGGCTATCTGATGATCTATTTTGCTTAATATAGTAGAAATTCCTAATAAATTGAGTAGCAATTAAAAACAGGCGCAGTCCTACACTTAGAAGCATAGAACTAGCGTCTCTTACATCTTTGACTAAAAATCAAGTGTGTATTCAGCCCTCCATGCCTACCATGGTGGTGGGGTTCACAATTCATAAAGCACATTCCATCCTCACTAAGCATTTGCAGTTGAGGAAAGAAGTCAACATATTTTAGGCTGTTAAATAGTGGCACACCCTGCTGGCCTTTATTCTGTTTCCTTCAAATTAGAAGCGTGGGTGGGGAGGGGGGCAGAATTTAAATGCCCACCGGCCCAAAGAAAGATGGTACATGGCGGGCACATGCTGAGTATGAGAAACACATGGTCCCCTCCGTATACCTCTCATATGTGATCAAGGCAGGGATACAGAGAAATAACACCCCACTATAAGAAACACAACAGTGCAAACAGATTACAAGTGGTTACTGAAGCCTCACGTCAGTGTTGGAGAGACAATGAGGAGCAGTAAGACTGACAAATGGACAATGTATGCCCCACCTAAACTCGTCAGATACTCAGCATTGTTGCGTGAAGCCCTGCGGGCCAAGGGTTGACAGATCTTATGCTTTTTCGAGAGGAGCTTAAAGTCAGAGTATTTATGCAACATTTCCTCTTTGAGACTCAAATTTTTCCAGAAAAGTCTGTGAGCCAAAACAAACATCTACAAACTAAATTTACTCACAGGCCAGCAGTGTCTAACAACCACATACTAAAAGTTCTTTCTTCTTGCTTCAAGGGCCTTTGCACATGTCCTTCATTCTGCCAGTAATTTTCCTCTCCCGTTTTCCCTCCCTTATTTCTAGTTAACTACACTCAGCCCTCCGGTATTTGCTCAATTGCCATTGCATCCAGGAAGTCCTCCTCGATCTGCTAAATTAGACCAGGTTCCCTTGTGATAGGTTCTCCCACCTTTCTGTGCCTTTCCATCACAGCACATTGCATGTAATTATATGTTTATTTGTGCACTTATTTGATTATTTTTCTCCTCTACCCCGGAGGCAGAGGCCATGTCTCTTTTGTGCTGGATCACGCTGCCCGTCATAAAGTAGGCAATGGTAAGTAACTGGTGAATAAATAGGTAATGACTTTACAGTAACTCTTCACAGGTATAGCTGGAACTGCTCATCTATGGTTAGTATCACTAAATGCTTAGATTTGGGCTTTGGAGGCAGGAAGTCTGGGTTTGAACTCCAGATAGCCCACGTGCTGTCTGTTCCATAGTTACTGAACTACCCAGAGTTTGTTTCCTCATTTAGAAAAATGGAATCTCACAGGTTTGTGCAGAAGACTAAAAATGATGCATTGTACAGTACTAACAATAGGTAGGTGCTCAAAAAATGTTAATTATTATCACTGCCACTAATAATAATAGTTAGCTACTCACACTGGCTTGCTCACATCCCTGCTGGGCACACTGGGGAGGGTTTAGCAAATCTGAGCTAATAGACCCACTGAGGCTTTTGACCTCAGAGAGCATTTTCCTACCAACCAGGCAAATCAGTATTCAGAGAGATCAGGCTTGGAGGAGGACTTACAACCCGTGTCTTAATCATACAATTTTTTTTTTAAAGGTCAGAAAGATTTATTCACCACTGATCTTTTCTGATTGTGTAAGGGATTTCAATCAACCCCTTAATGAAGCTCAATACATACCTCAGGCTCACCTGCCGGGAATGAGTTATGAATTGAAAATGGACCAATGGACATATTACTCCTAGGGTAGGACAGGTGATGCCTTGATTTACAATATCTGGGAAGGAGGCACCACGGTGTGTGTCATAGGAAGCAAGTAAGCTGGGAGCCAGACTCACTTTGGTTCAATTTTCTTTTTTTCTCTTTTTTTTTGTTTCTTCTGTCACCAACCAGCTCTGTGATCTCAGCCAAGTCAGCAGGCTACGTCTATAAAACTAACCTCATAATGCCAGCTCGGAGGGTGTTTTGCGAATTAAAGAAATATGTGGGAAAGAGCCTGGCCTGAAAGAGATGCTCGATGACTGACAGATCTGTAGTAAAGGGAATTAGAGCCCTGAACTCATACCTCACCCCCACATCCCTAAATAAAATTCTATCTAATTTATACAAGATAGCACAAACCACAGCAGGCTGGGTGCTATATTGTAAATCACTGGATTTCAAACTTTCAATGGAAGAAATTTGACAATCTTTGGGAAGTTTAGGATCCGGGATAAACTGGGCTAGAAATGTGACTGCTATGTACAGCTCTTCGTCTTTTATTTTCATAGAAAAACATGGAGAACTGTGAGCCTACAGATAGCGCTTCCCTGAAAGACTGGCAGGGAATCAGCTTGTTATATTCAGGGTCCCACCAGAATCCATTCCCAGCGCTTGTCTTCTAAGATCAAGCTGGGATAGTTATGCCCTGTGACTCATTCGTGCCACTTTGTAACAAAAGATTCGTGAGTTTCACCCTTCATCTTTTTTTTTCCCCCCAGTGTCTCACACCAGCCTCCCTGGCTCTTAGCCTCCCCCACAATTCGAGCCCAATAAGTGTTTCCTATTCAGAGATTCAACGGTCCTGGTTCTATGCACATGGCAGCAGTCCCTGAGTCTGACCAGGATACGGTTTGTCATTCTGACTGAGAACACAGGGGCCGTTGTCTGATTTATCTTTGTTTCCCCAGTAGCTGGTGCATAGTAGGTGCTCATATCCACCCACAAAAGAAACAAATGGTGATTTAAGCAAGAAAAGACTTTATTCAGAGGATGTTGGTTAGTTCCCGGAATCGCTAGGAAGCCTGAAAATCCAGACACTAGCTCCCTGTGGCTGGAAAGGAGGACCCAAATAACTCAGCTATCATCTGGCAAAAAGACCCGTCTTCCCTCACCTTCTGCTCTTGGGCAACTACTGCCCAGTTACAAATCTGGGACAGCTCTCCAGACCCGCCTGCAAGGGAGTGGGAAAGTGGATATCTGGCATTTTCAGCTTCTCACATGCGAGGTGGCCTCCTGCCCAGCAAGACTTAAAAGGTAAAGAATTCTTACAGAGGATGAGGTTCAAATGCTGGGCAGCCAAAATTAAAAGCTACCAAATCATTCCCGCACCTACTCCTTAGCATTGACTGGAGTCCAAATTGTCTGATGTGTTTTGGTTTTCTTAGTGTTCACCACAGCTCCAGAAAATGACAGGGCTCACTACCTGTGCACTGGAATAAATAAATGAACAATGAATCTATTGCTACGCAGTCTCTTTCTTCCTGAATTCCCATGACATACATCTACCTCGATTCTTCCTTTTGTCCTGAACTTTTAAAGTGGCCCAGGCTCACTCTGCCCCGCAGGCTGATGTGGAGAGCAGCAGCCTGGCTGGCCCCGTTCCTTCAGCCTGGCTGGCCCCCGCCCAGCGTGTCCGGCTGGCCCCCTCTTTGGCTGGTCTCTTTTTCCATCATTCCCTTACCCTTTGGACTTGATGACTGCATTTGGCTCACTTACTTTTTGACCTTGGGCACTTTGCTGTGTTTCTCAACGGGAGCACTATGAGCATTTGGCGCAGAGCAATTCTTTGTTGGGTGAAACTGCCTTTGATGTTGCAAGACTTTTTAACATTCCTGGCCATGCTCTTTAAATATTAGGACTGTCCTACAGTCTTGGTGACAACTAAAGAATAGATACACCTTTCCAAACTGTCCCTAGTTTGTGGTGGGGAGTGGGGAGTGGCAAGGCACCCTCCCCACCCAACCCCCACCCCCAGAAGCTCTACAAAGACTCTGCTCAGACTCACCATCTGAATCCTCCCTGTTGGGTTACAACCTGGAGCTTGGCACCCTGAGATTTGAACCTGGCTGGCTGCCCACTTGGTCATTACAATTCCACACCCCTTTGGATGGGGGAAAAGTCTGTTGATCAAAATTAGCATTGGGTGGCATTATCATGAAATAATCAAGCAGAGTCAAATAGAATTGGACTTTGTAGTCTTGTCCTTCTGTGTGATTTGGGCAAACAAACTCAATCATTCTGAGCTCAAATTTCTTCATTTGCAAAATGGGAGGAATTTTAGGGCAGGGTCCCTAGAAGCTAGAGTTGGAGATTTTTGTTCAACTGATTTATGGGCAGAGTACTCTCTAGAGAAAGGCAGTTAGGGAAGCAGGATGGGATGGGGGAAAGACAAGAAAACTCTGAAGCATGAATGACATCAGAATTGGTCCTGCTTTTTGAGACAAGGGACCTGGCCTTTCAGACCCCCAGGTCAGTCAGGCATTGACTGAGGTCTGGGTGGGAGGCAGCTCGCACTGGTCAAGGGAAGCTGTCCCTCCACACCCTGTTTCCAAGGATGTAAGTTGTTCTCAGCCATTTCTCACAGCAGCTAGGAGATGGGTGAGTGTAGGAAAGGGGATCCAGCAGGATACCAACAGCATCCATTACTACTTATCTTAAGGAATATGGTTAGGGGCATGTTTGGTAAACAATACGTGCTCAGCTAATGGTTTTATTGAGTGGAAGGAATTGAGGCCCTGCCATCAGTGTATTCTAAAATGTTGGTGGGGGCACTGCAATGGAAGTAACCATTCCATCTCAGGAGACTGTAGCTTCCCTGGCCTAACCCGGACTTTGAAAGGACCCTTCTATGCCCTGGAGAATGTCTATTATTTCACAATTCATAGATTCCCAAGCATCAGAATACCAAAACTATAAATGAGGAATCATCGAAGGAAGATGGTTGTCCAAGCCCTTACTTAGTTAGAACTTTCCAGAAATACAAGAAATACGTTGGTGGATTTGCATAAAGAGGCGTGTTCTTGCTTCTATTGGGAGGGGTAAAGGGAGGGGAGGCAGGGAGGGATATAGGGAGGGCAAGAGAGAGGGAGAAAACATGGGAGACATTTGTGGGACACTGAAAAAAATGTCATGAATTTAGTGATGCTGTGGCAGAAAGAGAAGACATTAGAACTAATTGACAGGGCACAGAGACTGACTAAATCCTCCAGAGTGAGGACCATGTCTTTCTCTAAAAAAGGAGCCAATAAACCTTTCAGTCACACACGGACAAATGAGAAGAGAGAGACAAGCAGAACTAACAGGAAGTGAGAAGGAACATCACCAGCAACTTTCAATGATTTGAAGAGTTTTCTTGGAGAGGAAACATTTTATTTCTTAGCTATGATACAAAGAAAAATACAGATGGAAGAGACCATTTACCTCCCTGCTGCAACATAGTAAGGTATGTTACTTTGCCCTTTTGGTTTGTTAAAATCTCTGAGGGCTCCTGAGTGAGGCTATAAAATTCTTCTCCAACTCTGGCCTCAGGCACCATGTCCCATTGTCAGGAACCTTTCCCACCAGGTTAGATGACCTCATACTGGTCCAGTACTGACCATGCACACACCTCTCTGCCCTCACCAGCCAGTTCCCTGTACACAATGTCATCAATTTTTAAAACATGTTTTTTAATTAAAATAGTTACATTTAAAAATTATAACAGTAATATGTGTTTGTGGAAGAAAACCTAAATAAGTATAAAGAGGAATTATATAAATCACCCACTACTCAGAAATAATGATTACCATTTCCTTGTGTATACTTACAGATATTTCCTAGGAGTGTGTGTGTACATACACGTATCCACATACATGTATATACACACATCCTCATAATCACCAAGTGCCTCACAAAGCACTATTTTGTAATCTACTCTTTTCACTAGAAATATACCAGGTCTGACAATTAAGTTCACGAACTCATCCTAGAACAAGTGCTACACACCTCATTGATGAATGTCACTATGGTCACCTTTGAGATTCTTCCCTTGGGAAGCTATGCACCAACACCAGCACCTGGTCCACCCTTCAAAGCAATTCTGGAACTCTTTTTCTGGAATGGCCATCAGAGCTGTCATCGTATTACTCTTGATGTCCTGAATGTCATCAAAATGTCTCCCTTTCTATATTTCCTTTATCTTTGGGTAAAGAAAGAAGTCGTTGGGGGCCAGATCAGATGACTAGGGAGGATGTGACAATACAGTTATTTGTTTACTGGCTAAAAACTCCCTCACAGACAGTGCCATATGAGCTGGTGCATTGTCATGATGCAAGAGCCATGAATTGTTGGGGAAAAAGTTCAGGTCGTCTAATTTTTTCATGCAACCTTTTCAGCACTTCTAACTAGTAAACTTGGTTATCTGTTTGTCCAGTTTGTACAAATTCATATGAATAATCCCTCTGATATCAAAAAGGTTAGCAACATCATTGCATCAAGTTCGCAAACTTAATTGTCAGACCTCGTATGTCATTGACATCTTTTACATTGGTTATTATCACATAGAACGGTGTCATTTTTAATGGCAACATAGAATTTCATTATGATTGAACCATAACTTTCGTAACCAATGTATTATATTTGACACATAGGCGATTTCTAATTGTTTTGCTATTGTGAACAATGCTGTGATGAAAATTCTTAGCTAAAACCTGAAGTACATTCATGAATAATAATTTATATTCTTAGAAATTCTATTTCTGGGTCAAAGACTTTTCACCTTTGCTATTTTATGTACATTGCTAAATTACCCTCCAGAAAGGCTGTAACCATTTCTATGCCCACAGCCGCTACTTGAGGATATGGCTGACCCTTCTTTTGATCAACAATGTGTGATTGTAACCTTTACCAGTTTGGTAGTAAAAATGATGCATAATGTTAATCTTAAATATCTCAAAGGAAATGCTCACAGTTTCAATGACCCAACACACATATAATTCTCCCTAATTGCTGCCTAACTATATTTTTTCCTATATTTATAACATCAGTTAGCATAACACACTTTGAAGAGACTGGCTTAAAAATTATATCTAAGGGTACACATTCAGTGTCAATGTTTAAGTTCATGAAATAAGTTTGCAATGATAAGAGCTGACATTCATGTCACTTTCTGCTGTGTAGATTTTTTAACTTACTCATTAGATAAACAAATTGTCAATTACTTTTATAGTTCACCCAGCTAGGTAACACATCAGAATTTTTAAAATAAAAAATGGAAAATTTGGCCAAATACGTAGCATAGACAGGAGAAAAAAAATAAAAATACTTGATGAAATGGTAATTATATTCAGCAAGCAGACAAATAAATTTGCCATTAGGAAACAGAGCTTCTTTCTAGTCTTTTCCCTGATTTTCTGGCCTTTGAGAACTTACTTAAGTGTGTCCTAAAACAGAAAAATAGAAATGACTCCTGCATTCATACTTTCCTACACCCGGGGTCTCATTGCACATGCATTTTGTAAGAGTTTATTAGAAACTGTCTGCCAAGCACTTGGAAGTCCTTGAAATAGAGTATTTTATAAATAGAATTTTAGCTTGTGGGGTGCTTTGCTAGTTAAGTGAATTTCTCATATTTCTTTTTTTTTTTTTTTTAATTAAATTTATTGGGGTGACAATTGTTAGTAAAATTACATAGATTTCAGGTGTACAATTCTGTATTACATCATCTATAAATCCCATTGTATGTTCATCACCCAGAGTCAGTTCTTCCATCACCATATATTCGATCCCCCTTACCCTCACCTTCCCCCCCACCCCCCTTACCCTCTGGCAACCACTAAACTATTGTCCGTGTCTATGAGTTTCTGTTTCTCATTTGTTTGTCTTGTTCTTTTGTTGTTTTTGGTTTATATACCACATATCAGTGAAATCACATGGTTCTCTGCTTTTTCTGTCTGACTTGTTTCGCTCAGCATTACTCTCTCAAGATCCATCCATGTTGTCACAAATGTTCCTATATCATCTTTTCTCACTGCCGAATAGTATTCCATTGTGTATATGTACCACAACTTCTTTATCCATTCATCTATCGAAGGACATTTTGGTTGTTTCCATGTCTTGGCCACCGTAAACAAAGCTGCAATGAACATTGGAGCACACGTGTCTTTATCTCTAAATCTTTTCAGATTTTTGGGTAGATACCCAGGAGAGGGATTGCTGGGTCATACGGCAATTCTATTCGTAATTCTTTGAGGAACCTCCACACTGCCTTCCATAACGGCTGCACCAGTCTGCATTCCCACCAACAGTGTATGAGGGTTCCTTTTTCTCCACAACCTCTCCAACATTTGTTACTATTTGTCTTGTTGATGATAGCCATTCTGACTGGGGTGAGGTGATATCTCATTGTGGTTTTGATTTGCATTTCTCTGATGATTAGTGATGTTGAGCATTTTTTCATATGTTTATTTGCCATTTGTATGTCCTCTTTGGAGAAATGTCTCTTCAAGTCCTCTGCCCATTTTTCAATTGGGTTGTTTGTTTTTTTGTTGTTGAGTTGCATGAGTTCCTTGTATATTCTGGATACTAGCCCCTTATCGGAGGCACTGTTAGCAAAAATCTTCTCCCATTCAGTTGGTGGCCTCTTTATTTTGTCAATGGTTTCTTTTGCTGTGCAGAAGCTTTTAAGTTTCATATAGTCCCATTCGTTTATTTTAGCTTTTACTTCCATTGCCTTTGGAGTCAAGTTCATAAAATGCCCTTTGAACCCAAGGTCCATAAGTTTAGTACCTATGTTTTCTTCTATGCAGTTTATTGTGTCAGGTCTTATGCTTAAGTCTTTGATCCATTTTGAATTAACTTTGGTACATGGTGACAAATAGCAGTCCAGTTTCATTCTTTTGCATGTGGCTATCCAATTCTCCCAGCACCATTTATTGAAGAGGCTGTCTTTGCTCCATTGTATGTTTTTAGCTTCTTTGTCAAAAATTATCTGTCCATATTTATGTGGTTTTATTTCTGGGTTCTCAATTCTATTCCATTGGTCTATGTGTCTGTTTTTCTGCCAATACCATGCTGTTTTGATTATTGTAGCCCTGTAGTACAAGCCAAAGTCAGGAAGTGTGATACCTCCATTATAGTTCTTTTTTCTTAAGATTGCTTTGGCTATTCGGGGTCTTTTGTGGTTCCAAACAAATCTGATGATTTTTTGTTCTATTTCTTTAAAATATGCCATTGGGATTTTGATGGGGATTGCATTGAATCTGTATATTGCTTTGGGTAATATGGCCATTTTAACTATGTTGATTCTTCCAATCCATGAGCACGGAATGTCTTTCCATTTCTTTGTGTCTTCTTCAATTTCTTTCAAAAATGTCTTATAGTTTTCAGCATATAGGTCTTTCACATCCTTGGTTAAGTTTATTCCTAGGTATTTTATTCTTTTTGCTGCAATTGCAAAAGGAATTGTTTTTTGTATTTATTTTTCTGAGATTTCATTGTTAGTATATAGGAAGGCAATGGACTTTTGTGCGTTGATTTTGTAGCCAGCAACTTTACTGTATTCGTTGATTGTTTCTAATAGCTTTTTGGTGGAGTCTTTAGGGTTTTCTATATATAGCATCATGTCATCTGCAAAGAGTGATAATTTAACTTCTTCATTCCCAATTTGGATGCCTTTTATTTCTTTCTCTTGCCTGATTGCTCTGGCAAGGACTTCCAACACTATGTTGAAAAGCAGAGGTGATAGGGGACATCCCTGTCGTGTTCCTGAACGTAGAGCAAAGGGCTTCAGTTTTTCTCCATTAATTATGAGATTAGCAGAGGGCTTGTCATATATGGCCTTTATTATGTTAAGGTATTTTCCTTCTATACCCATTTTATTAAGTGTTTTAATCATAAATGGATGTTGTATCTTGTCAAATGCTTTTTCTGCATCAATTGATATAATCATATGATTTTTGTCCTTTATTTTGTTTATGTGATGTATCACATTGATGGATTTGCGGATGTTGAACCATCCTTGTGCCCCGGGGATGAACCCCACTTGGTCGTGATGAATAATCTTTTTAATGCATTGTTGTATTCTATTTGCTAGAATTTTATTTAGGATTTTTGCATCGGTATTCATCAGAGATATTGGTCTGTAGTTTTCTTTTTTTGTGCTGTCCTTACCAGGTTTTGGTATCAGGGTAATGTTGGCCTCATAAAATGAGTTAGGGAGTACTGTCTCTTCTTCAATTTTTTGGAAGAGTTTGTGCAGAATTGGTATTAGATCCTCTTTGAAGGTTTGGTAGAATTCACTAGTGAAGCCATCTGGTCCCGGACTTTTGCTTTTGGGAAGGTTTTGGATGACTGATTCAATGTCGTTACTGGTGATCGGTCTGTTTAGATTTTCTAGTTCTTCATGGTTCAGCCTTGGAAGGCTATATGTTTCTAAGAACTTGTCCATTTCTTCTAGGTTGTTGAATTTGGTGGCATATAGTCCTTCATAGTATTCTTGGATGATCCTTTGTATTTCTGTGGTGTCCGTGATAACTTCCCCTTTTACGTTTCTGATTTTGTTAATCAGTGTCTTCTCTCTTTTTATCTTAGTAAGTCTAGCCAAGGGTTTGTCAATTTTGTTAATCTTTTCAAAGAACCAGCTCTTTGTCATATTAATTTTTTCTATTGTCTTTTTGTTCTCTATTTCATTTATTTCTGCTTTAATTTTTATTATTTCCTTTCTTCTGCTGACCTTGGGTTTTACTTGTTCTTCTTTTTCTAGTTCTTTAAGGTGTAACATGAGGTTATTTATTTGGGAGTTTTCTTGTTTCTTGAGATAGGCCTGTAATGAGATAAATTTCCCTCTTAAAACTGCTTTCGCTGCATCCCAAAAATTTTGGTAGGATGTATTTTCATTGTCATTTGTTTCTATGTATCTTTTGATCTCTCCTCTAATTTCTTCTTTGACCCAGTCCTTCTTTAAAAGTATGTTGTTTAATCTCCATGTATTTGTGTTTTTTCCCACTTTCTTTTTACAGTTGATATCCAATTTCAAAGCCTTGTGATCAGAGAATATGCATGGTATGATTTCAATCTTCTTAAATTTGTTGAGACTGATTTTATGTCCCAATATATGGTCTATCCTTGAGAATGTTCCGTGTACACCAGAAAAGAATGTATAGTCTGATGTTTTAGGATGAAGTGCTCTATAAATGTCAATTATGTCCATTTCATCTAACGTGTCATTTAGGGCTACTATTTCGTTATTTATTTTCTGTTTGGATGATCTATCCATAGCTGTCAATGATGTATTTAAGTCCCCTAGTATAATTGTGTTTTGGTCGATTTCTCCCTTTAGTTCTGTTAGTAGTTGCTTGGTGTATTTCGGTGCTCCCTGATTGGGGGCATAAATATTGATGACTGTTATGTCTTCTTGTTGTACAGTCCCCTTCACCATTATGAAATGTCCATCTTTGTCTCTTGTTATCTTTTTCACCTTGAAGTCTGTTTCATCTGATATCATTATGGCTACACCTGATTTTCTCTGGGTACCATTTGCTTGGAGTGTCAATTTCCACCCTTTCACTTTGAGTCTATGCTTGTCCTTGTAGCTGAGATGTGTCTCTTGGAGACAGCATATGGTTGGGTTTAGTTTTTTGATCCAATCTGCTACTCTGTGCCTTTTTATTGGCGAGTTCAGTCCATTTACATTTAGGGAGATTATTGATATGTGAGGATTTCCTGTCATTCTATCTTTAGTTTTCTGGTAAGTCTGTGTCTCCATTGTTTCTTTGCCTTTTTGTTGTTGTCTATTATTTCTGTGTGGTGGTATTCTATGATGTTTCCCTCTGTTTCTTCTTTTATTTCAGTATATATTTCAATTCTGGATTTATTTTGAGTGGTTACCCTTAAGTTTATGTAAAAGAAAGTTTGATATTTAGAGTATTCCATTATCTTCAGCACGCTTACTTTCTCCATTCCCATATTCCGGTTCAGGCCTTTACTCTCCCCCTTTTTGAGTTTTGGTTGCCACAAATTGTCCCTGTTGATGGTGGTCGAATAGCCTCCTTTAGTATTTCTTGTAGTGCAGGTCGTGTATTAGAAAATTCCCTCAGCTTCTGTATGTCTGGAAAGGTCTTTATTCCTCCTTCATATCTAAAGGATATCTTTGCTGGATATATTATTCTTGGCTCATGATTTCTCTCTTTTAATAGTTTGAATATTTGGTTCCACTCCCTCCTGGCTTGTAGAGTTTCTGCTGAAAAATCTGATGATAATCTAATGGGCTTTCCTTTGTATGTTACCGTCTTCTATTCCCTGGCTGCCTTGAGGATTCTTTCTTTGTCGTTGATTTTAGACAGCTTCAATACAATGTGCCTTGGAGAAGGCCTGTTGGGATTGAGGTAACTAGGTGTTCTATTTGCTTCTTGGATTCGAGGGTCCAGTTCTGTCCACAAATTTGGGAAGTTCTCATCGACAATTTGTTTGAATATATTCTCTATTCCCTTCTCTCTTTCTTCTCCTTCTGGTATGCCCATTATTCTTATATTGCTCTTTCTGATGGAGTCAGAAAGTTCTTGTAGAGTTCTTTCATTTCTTTTAAGTCTCAAGTCTCTTTCTTCTTCTCTCTGTGTCATTTCCAGGTTTCTATCTTCGATGTCACTGACTCTTTCCTCCATCTGGTCAACTCTACTACCTAAGCTGGTTATTTCATTCTTAATTTCTTCTATTGAGTTCTTAATCTCCAGAAATTCTATTTGGTTCTTTTTTAAGATTTCAATCTCTTTCGTAAAATGCTCATGCTGTTCTTTGATTGAGTTTCTGAGTTCCTTTAACTGCCTATCTGTGTTTTCTTGTATCTCGTTGAGTTTTTTCAGAACTGCAATCTTGAATTCTCTGTCATTTAAGTCACATATTTCTGTATCTTTAAGTGCCTTCTCTGGAGATTTTTCACTTTCTTTATGAGTTATCTTGTTGTCTTGGTTATTCATGGCGATTACTGGTTTACTATTTCTCTTCCTAGACATCTACAGGAGTGGCTTCTGCAACAGGCTGATAGAAAGCGGTCTTTCTTTTGTTTGCCAGTACTTGTTGGTAGAGTGTTTTATTATTTCTCCAACTGCAACTTATTTTCCTTCTCCCACACAGTAGTGCTATGTTTTCTCTGCACTATTCCAACTTCTCACACAATGGGGGGATTCCCTGGGAGACGGGCTTCTCTTCTGTTAATAGTTCATCTAAGTCACAGGGCGCAGTGTCCCGGTGGGTATGCGGAGAGCTTTTGATGTTCCAAAGCTCTTCCAGCTCCTGATTCAGAGCCCGTAGGTTTCAGCAGTTCTGTTTACTCCTGCAGGGATCCGCCCAGATAGGTGGGGTCAGAGGTGGGGTGAGTTGTGAGAGGTGGCCCAGAGCAATGGCGGCAACCACCACCACAGCCGGTCCTGCTTCCACAGCTCTCTCCCCTTTGCTGGAACTAGTTGGGCTGTGAAATTGTGTTTGCAGTCCACAGTTCTCAAAACAGCAAATTTTCTGTTGTTTTGATCTGACACTGCTACTGTTTCGCTTTTAGCACCGGGCAGGTGGGGGCGGGGCGAGCTCTGGGAGGGGAGGGAGGGGGCGGCTAGTCTCAGTGCCTAAGGCTCCATTCTCTGCTCGGCAGTGCGGGCTTAAACCACCGTTTTCAGCCTTTTTCCCTCAGTCTTTTCTCCGAGGTCTCTGCCGTGAGCGTTGGGTTCAGCCGTGTTATATGCTGTCCCCTCAGTCCTGTGGAGCCCTGGCGGAGCCCTAGCAGTCCGATCTCCCGCAGCTGCGGTGGCTCCAGGAAGCAGCGAGCTCGGCGCACTGAGCTAGGTCTGCGTCCTGCGCCCGCGCGGCTCCGTCTCCGCGCACTTCTCCCTTCCCTCCTCCCTCCACTCGCGCGAATCTCCCACCTGTAGGTGATTTCAGTTGGTAGTGGGCCTCTTCGTGTTGCCTGTGTGCTGTGCAGGGAGTCCTTTGTGGAGTTTTTGTTGTTCGATTCGTTGTAAATTCCAGGGGAGCTTTACAGAGGCTCACCTCACGCCGCCATTTTTCCGGAAGTCCCTCATATTTCTTAAAGAAAGCATTACACAAGTGACTTGAGAGAAGAGAAACAAAAGCTGCCCATTCTCATAATCTACCAATTTCTGGAAAGCTTCCTCAAGATGGTCTCCTTTAATTTATACCTAGAAATTTCTTCATAACACTTCCCTGTGACAACTTTACACATTCCCCCCTTTTCCCTTAAAGTAAGATTCAATTCTATATGAGACATTTTTCCGAGGAAAAAGAAAATATAGCGATAATGTTATATATCTATTCTAAGACATTATTGATTCTAGAACTTACCTTAAATTTCATAATAGCTTTACTATATAAAAAGGAAACATTACGATAAAAGTACACATAAATTGTAAGGCTGGTTCCAAGTTTAGAAACATTAAAATTGGATAGAAGGATACAGATCACAGAATAGGGGGAATTTGGAAGCGGTAATCATAGCTAGAAAGTACTAGGCAGATAACATACGCTGGACTCTGGGCTCAGCACTTTATGCGTGTTATTTATCCTCACAACAACGCTAGGCCCCTGGGGACGTCATCAAAGCCAGGCGGGCTTAGAGCAGGACATCTGACTCCCAGGTCCAGGGTCTCAGTCACGGGGCGCTCTGTCTCCCCAATGTATCGCTCACATTTTCATTCCGAAACCAACACGCTGCCCTTTATCTGGGCTGTCCTCAGCAAATATAGGATTTACAGGGACCAGCAGGACTTGCCTACTGCCAGAAGACTCCGTGGTCTGCTCTACTTCCTCTGCCCCATCCCCCACACGCCGCTCAGGAACCCCCTCTAAACTTTCTTGTTGGTTACAAAACAGCAGTAGGGGCAGGGTCTCTGTGAAATTGTGGCTGAAATGAAAACATGCTCAACTTCACTAGCTATTAGGGAAATGCAAATCAAAACCACAATGAGATACCACCTCACACCTATTAGATTGGCTATTATCGATAAGAGAAGAAATAACAAGTGTTGGAGAAGCTGGGGAGAAAAAGGAACCCTCATACACTGCTGCTGGGAATGTAAATTGGTGCAGCGTCTTTGGAAAACAGTATGGAGATTCCTCAAAAAATTAAGAATAGAGCTACCATATGACTCAGCAATCCCTCTTCTGGGTATCTATCTGAAAAATTTGAAAACACTTATTCATAAAGATATGTGTACCCCTATGTTCATTGCAGCATGATGCATGGTGTCCAAGACATGGAAACAACCAAAGTGTCTTTTGATAGATGATTGGGTAAATAAGTTGTGGTATATACACACAATGGAATACTATTCTGTCATAAGGAAAGATGAAATAGTGCCATTTGCAACAATGTGGATGGATCTTAAGAGTACTGTGCTAAGTGCAATATGTCAGCCAGAAAAGGGCAAGGACCACACGATTTCACTTATACGTGCTATTATGAAACAAAAATCAACAAATGAACAAACAAACCTACAGATACAGAAAACAATATGGTAATCACCAGATGGGAAGAAGGGTGAGGGGTAAAGGGAATTAAATATATGGTGACAGAAGGAGACTAGACTCTGGGTGGTGAGCACACAATGCAATATATAGACAATGTTTTATAAAGTTGTACTCCTGAAACTTATATAGTGTTACTAAGCAGTGTTAGCCCAACAAATTTAACTTAAAAATAAATAAAAAAATAGGGAGAATTCTCTCTCATAGTACATTATTTAGATGAATTTCAGATGAAATAAACCACATCTAGGATTCTTTATATTTCTTCTTGTCCCTCTTCCTAAAATGACTTCCCCCACTTCTAAATATAGAAATAAAATCATTCTGCAAGTATTTATTGGTGTCTACTATGCTATTTACAGGCACTGAGAATACTATCGTGGGGAAAGCAAAGCCACAGACACTTTCTTCAAGAACTGTACAGTCCAGAAGGGGAGTTAGCAATTAAACAAATCATTACATACATAAATTCATAGACACAAATTGTAATCAGTGCTCTAAAATCCAAGCATGCAGTGTTTTGAGGTCTTCTGACCAGATGTCTAAACCTTGTCAAACAGATCATGGAATGCCTCTGTGGAGAAAATGACATTGAGTGACAAGTAGGCGTTAGACAGGAATGGAAGGTGGGGAAAGAGCAAATCAGATGAGGCTGCAGCGCCTAGGACTGTCCCACAATGGGAAAGAAGTTAAACCTAAATCCTAATAGATTCAAAGCTCGGTGCAAGTAAGATCTGCTCCTGAAAACTTTCCAACAATGCTCCCCCCACACACACCCCAGGATGTTTAGTCTCTACATCATCCTTTCTGCAAATTCTCCCAACATTTTAGTATTAACTCTTTCATAACAATATTAACAACAATCACCTTGAATGAGGACTCACACTGTGCCATTCTCTTCCATAAGCAGTTTATTTGTTTTTCTCATTTATCCCTCACAACAAGTCTAAGAGAGAGTTACTGTTGTTAGCCCCATTTCACAGGTGGATAAACTAAAGCAGAGACTGTTGAGTAAACTGTCCCCGTTGCTAGTTAATGAGGGCAGCTGTTGGGTGGGCACTCTTAACCAATCCTCCATGCTGCCTCCTCACGACACTGTCTCTGTGCTTTTTGTGCAAAATCTGACCTTCTCTACCAGATGATAAAATCTGAGAAAAGGAGCCAGGGTGAATGACTCATTTACTTATTCATTCATTCAGCCAACACTTATTCCATGACGACTATTTTCCAGGTATTGTATACCTCCATGCATCTAGCCCAGTTCACTGAGGGAAAGAATGAGTGACTAATCACACTGCACAACTCAGGCAGCCTTGTCTGGGGAGGAGATGGAAGGCAGAAGCTTTCATGGGGACCAGGAGCAGCATTGGAAGACTTCACCCATGTCATCAGAGGGCACAGCTCATCGTCCTTCCCTAGCAAGAAGGGCTCCTGAGCACAACCAAACGCCTGACAACACGTTAGGTGGCTTCATATGTTACCTCGCTTCTGGTACAATAGCCCTGTGGGTAGGGTCTGTTACCCCAACCACATAAATAAGAAAAGTAAATTTTACAGAGTAAATGTGACCTGCCAAAGCCATTCAGATAGGAAGACTGACCCCAGGTTTGTCTGAGGCTAAAGTCCCCTTCCGTGTAGCCTCCCAGATTTTATTATGTAGTTTTCCATTGTTAAACTGCAAGGGATCAAAGGCCTAAAAAGTCTGCCATTTTCCAAATTATAGTGTTTAATGACAAAACAATCAAAACGCACTCCCAGAAATCTTTACCAAAGAAGTCAGAACAGGGCCTATCTTGAGAAAAGAGAGGTGGGTGCATTGGAAAGTAAAACTCAGCAAGCTTCTGAGGCACTGGCAATATTGTCGTCCCCACCCTGAGTACCACTCTCATGAGAATTCACTTTATAATTTGTTAAGATATAAATTTGTTTGGTGCACTTTTCTGTGTGTGTCATATGTCATCGTGAAAAAAAGTTATAAAAGAAACATCTCGCCATTTCTTCCAGCAAAGTACAGCCTGTCCTAGATGACAAAGGCAGGAGGTCCTGGTAAGAGAGGAATTTATGTTAAGTTACTTTCCAGAAAGACCGAAAAAGACAAATTCTTGAGAAGGTGGCACAGATGAGAGGAACTCTTCTCCCTAGCCCTGGTTGTAGGGTGCAGGGATGCTCGCTTTAATGGTTCCCTGTACAAACTCAAAATGCAAGAGCAAGGCATACAGAGGCCAAGTGATATTTCCGGTCAGTGGCCATGGAGGGAGTGGGGTTTAATAAAAGGAATTATCCTTCTGGAAATTTACCAACAATAGCGAAGGGACACTGGAAAAAGTAAGAGTCTGCAGGCGATGGCTTGTGCAAGTAACATCATTACGTTCCCTAGGCTGCCGTCCCGCCAAGCCACTGCCCTGGGAACTGGCATGTAGGAACCTTCATGACTCCATTCACGCAAGACAGCAGAGTGTGGGAGGCCAGGCGTGTGAAAGGACTCTGCCCTACAGGAGGCCTGTGAGAGAAGAGATGTCTCAGGCCAGAGCACAGCTCACGGAAGCAATGTGGAGAACCATCACTCAAACATCATGAGCTGCCTTGCTGCAAGTCTTCATTTTCTACTTTTTTCTGTATCTTTTTGGCTGATTATTTTAGGTGCAGTGGGTCTATTTTGGTTTTCCCAAAGCTATATTTTAGCCATGGAACATCTGTCACCTTGAGACTCAGGGTGGAAGTGTTCGTCATTTTGTTACAGAATTCTAATATATCACACAGTGAGTCTATTAGTAGGTACCTAAAATGTGCAGAGTGCAGCAGTTTCAGAATAGGGCCCCCAAACACACACACACACACACACACACACACACACACATACACACACACACACCTTGTTCCACCTGCACCATATGACACACTCTCTGACAATTGTATCCCAAAAGGATGTGCATCAACTGTTTTATTTTATTTCTTTTCAGTTATGTTTCTTTTTTTCATTTAAATCCATTTTGTAATTACTGACAACATACTCATTTAATGAGCAGCATTTCAAATTTTTTTAGAAAAGGCATTGATTGATATGGAATCTTTTTTCTCACTTGATTACTTTTAAATCAATTAAATTATCAGCTGTAATTTATGCAGAGGATTGTCACTTGATAGCCATGTGACCTGGCAAGTGATTTAACCTCTCTGTATCTGTTTCCTCATTTATAAACAGGAGCAGCAATGCATGGCTCACAGAACTTCAGAAGAACTACATGAGATAACATATGGAAAGCAAGTAGCACAGTATATGGCAAACAGAAGGTTTAAATGTCAGTCCTTTCCACTTTCCCCTCAGTTTTCTGAGGTCTCTGAAGGGTAGAGCCACTAAACCTAAATGACAAAAATATGATGTTCGAAACCATAGGGGGTTTTAGTTCCTAAAGTAACCATTGTTCATCCAAGAATGACTCTGTTTCTGAGTGTTGTTATCCATCTGGGTTCACTCAACCCTCAAGGTATCAATTAGTCTTTCACAATAGGTTTAAATTTTATTTCTCCCAAGAAAGTCTTACTCAGGCAATTTAGCTCACAGTGATCTCCCCTCTTTCTGAAATCTCCCCTCTATGAATGCATTAAACAATGCCGTGTGTGTGTCTTTGTGTGTGTATGTGTGTATGTAATTTGTGTACACATATACTTTTTCTTAATAAAATCTAAAGCAAGAATTGTAACCAATGCTCCTTTGTGTTCCCAGAACCTAACATGGTGCCCTGCATTCAAGCAACTCTAAATATATTCTTGTTGTTTGATTGATTGATTGATTGATTAATAGACAAGGGCTTAACTTCTTTGTTGTAACTGTGTAACAGGCCTGTACAATCTAGAGTTCATACAGGGAAGCAGAGCTTCCTGGTTTCCCAAGGAATCCAACTACCAATTCCCCAACAGCTTCCCAATTGGCAGCCCTGGGGTCGTTGAGGATCACCCAGGATCTGTGATTTGAGCCACTCTGAGATCTACTATAAATCCAACAGTTTAATCCACTGCTCTCCCAGACAAGCAATAAGCAGTTTCTTTTCTACTGAAAGCAAAAAAATGTGTCTATCTTAGCAAGTGTCAGCACAGCAGCATAAAGAACAAAACATCAAGTGCCATTTCCATGAAGCAAAGATACTGGGCTAACAGCAGATGCATCCATTGGCATCAGGCAAGATCATTATGTAAACAGCAGTAACACCAGAGACGAAGAGCACACAGAGCCCAAGCTTTCAGGCCTGGTAACAGGGCCCACCTATTGTCTTGGCAGACAGTGCCAGAGATATAGTATCCTGGAGACACAGGGTCAGGCAGGCTGAAAATGCATGTGCCAAGCCAAAATGAAAGCAGGGCTGCACAATGGTAACTACTGAAGGAGCAGCTGGTTCTGGTGGCACCAGACTGTGTCTTTCAGCCCGTGTCATCAACACTTGTCCATATAGTAAACATTTTCTGACGAGGTGTCTGTCAGTTTCCATTTATTTATAAATAAGTGAATGAATAGCATCCAACTTACACATTTTTCATGGTCTTTTTTTTCCCTTTAAATTCCAAAACCAGATGAGAAAGGACAGCACATAGCAAAGTGATAACACAAGAAGAATGCAGCTCTGTCCTGGAAGGAGAGTTGACGACTGACAGATGATACACGTTGAGACAATGGAATGTGGCAGTTGCAGGCTATTGTTGGAACAAAAGGAGGTCAAGTCTTTTCTTTTCTCCTGCCAGGACACAAAGAGTTGGTCACAACTTTTCTTTAAAAAGAAGAAGAAGAAGAATGCATTCCTAAATCGAGTCTCCCCGGGGCAGCCGGAGCAGTCCCAGGGCTCGTAGTGACAAAATCTTGGTGGACAAATATTTCTGACCTTTATGTTGAACTTGCAATCTTCTTGGGCTGAGCTGCCACTCTAAGAAAGTCTTTTTAAATGCAAATTAGTCATAGTCATCTCATTTTATCCATCTGCTCTTGAAAATATCAAAATGACTGCGAAAAGTTGAAGCTATACACATCCAGAATCATTCTTTATGGAGGTTTATTGAGTCCAGTGGTCACTGACTATGTTTCCTATCTGTAAAAATGGTGTCAGAGTTCTCTCCTTTCCAGCTCCCTCTCTACAAAATAAAATACAAAATTAAGTGAATTGAGTCAACTCGATCTTGGGCCAGAGAATGAATAGGGAAAAAATGCAAAGATGCAGAGGTTAAATAAATGTGCCTTCTCTAAAAACAGTGTTGACATTTTCCAGAACCAGTTCCGATGGGGCTTCCTTTTACAAACCATCATAATGCACAAAAATTGGCAGGGCTTTGGGTTTAAACCTCAGCTAACTCTAATTACCCAAAGTGGTAGATTGATTGCATTAATTCTCCACTTATTCACACCTTCCTGTGTCTAAGTTCTGATGCTGGTCACAGCCATGTGACTTTCTTGGGCCAATGGGTTATCATCAGCTATGTTGCAAGCAGCTGGTTAAAAAGGTGCTTTGCATGTTTCAGGTTGTGCTCTTGTCCTCAGCCATTGCCATGAGAACGTTCCAGGGCTAACATGCTGAACGGTGAGAGGCAAATGGAACACAGCTGAGGTCTCCTAATCATCCCAGCCAGAGAAGTTCTAACCTGCTGACAGCTGACTCTCAGGTATGTAAGTGAGCCCAGCTCAGATCACAACTGCCCAGCTGACTCCAGCTAAATCACCAAACTGCAGACTTGTGAACTAAATAAACACTATTTTTAAGGCAACATATTTTGCAGTTATTTGTTATGTAGCACTGTTGTGGAAAAAGATTACTGATATACTACATAATAGTGGGCAAATCACTTTACCCTACAAGCTTTACTTTTCTTTAATTTTCTCATCTGAAAAACAAGTGTACAATGATGTCTTCACAAAATGGCTGCCATGATTAAATGTGTTAAATTAGGTAAGGTATACAAAATTGTTTAGCAATGGCCCTGGTACATAACTGGCGTGTAATCAATGAGAGCCCCTCCTGTGCCTCATGTTCTGCATTTTGATCTCTCCCATCAGAAGAAATGCCTTCTTAACCTTCTCACCATTGATCTCCATACACTGTAGAAACTACATGAGCCACAGTTATGCTCTGTTTGGAGTACTTCTATGGAGTCCACAGGGTGGAGTGCCAGACATTTCAACAGAAAGTCTCTTGTGATACCCAGAAGATTCCTGTAATGTGCCTAGAATTTCTCAGACCACTTCAAAAACTTTATTCACTTGAGACCACAAATCTAGAATGAAGCCTAGAGAAATACCACAGACTTCCCTGCCTGGTGGCTTTCTCTGCAGGTAGGGGCCCAGTCTTCCTGCAGTCCAGGAATGGAGCAGTCCAGAAGGGCCATCCCTCAAGTAATAATAGAATTTTGAATAAACACACAAGCTCTCTTATTCTAAGGTGGGATAATTCTGAGGTGCATCCCCTGGAGGGACGGAATCCCAGTTGCCTACAGCAGTAGTTTTAACTCTAACGCATTCTTTATTGGGTACATTGCCTTCACTGTTTTACTTCCTAATTCCCCTAACAACATTTCCTAAGATTACTTCCCAAATAAACAGCTTGCATTCAAATCCTTCCTGAGGTCTGCTTCTGGAAAATCTAAACTTAAATAATCATGGAAACCCATCTTTGGATGGAACACATCTGAATACTCAGATTCCAAGAGAAAGACTTAGGAAGAGTATGAGACTAGAATCATTTCTTCATTTTAACAATGCTTAACGAGGATAATGCATTGAGATCTCAATGCAATACCCAAGCTTCCAAGCAGGCCTTCAGGGATTTTGTAGTAACCATCTAAGTGGTCTCCCTTTTTCCAAACTTATCACACTTCTTCCCACTATCCATTTTCCATACAACTGCCATGTAGCTCCACTGCTTAAAGTTCTTCAGTGTTTCCCCACTATCCTCATGATGAGTCCAATCTCCCTACAATAATATACAAGACCCATCATGATCTGGTCATCCTTACCTGCCTCTCCTGCCTCACTCTTTACCACTTCTCTATACCTTGGCCATACTATATAACTTGTAGTTCCTGACTCAGTATACTCTATTATACTTCTGGGCACTTGCATAAATTATTCCCTTAATCAGAAATTCCTTACTTCCACGTGTCTACTTGCTGAATCTCAATTCCTCCTTCAAAACTATGATTAGAAGACGGAATGAATTGAGCAGTCATATCTACTCTCTTGCTGATTATCCCTCTAAAACATATTTCCAACCCACCCATTTCCCTCCATGTCCACTCACCACCTTAGTCAGATCCCCCTATCTGACCCTCTCATAAGCACCGTATACCTTCCCTCATTGCATTTGCCCGAGTTTTAATTTTATGTTATATGTGAGGTTACTTGATTAATGTCTGTCTCCTTCTGCAAATGGTAAATTCCTATAAGAGCAGGTCAGGTCTACTTTTACTGACTATGGAGTTCCTGATACAGGGCATGCCACATAGTGAGCATTCAATAAATATTTGTGAAAGTATTAGGTTGGTGCAAAACTAATTGCGGTTTTTGCAATTGTTTTTAACCTTTTAAACCACAATTACCTTTGTAACAACCTAATAACTTGTGACTCACTCCCATCTATTTACAAACTTTTACTTTGAAATCACTTATATCACTTCACATGTGACACTCTGTAGAGTCAGGGTTCTCCAGAGAAACAGAACCAATAGACTATGTAGAGAGATCCATAGGAGCAGATTATGGCTTGTGCAGTTATGGAGACCAAGAAGTTCCATGATCTGCTGTCTGCAAGCTGGAGAACCAGGAAAGCTGGTGGTGTAATTCAGTCAAGTCTGGGAAACTGATAGTTTAATTCTTGATCTGAGTCCAAAAGCCCAAAAACAGGAGCACTGCTTCTGAAGGCAGGAGAAAATGGATGTCTCAGCTGAGGCAGAGGGGATAGTCTTTCCATGGCCTTTTTGTTCTATTCAGGTCCTTAATGGAGTGGTGATGGATGCCCACCCAAATTGGTGATGGCAATCTTCTTTACTCAGTCTACTGATTCAAATGCTATGTCTTCCAGAGACTCCCTCACAGTCACACCCAGAAATAATGTTTCACCAGCTGTGTGGACATCCTTTGGTCCAGTCACATTCACACATAAAATTAACCATCACACACTCTATAGCAACCTTTTGATCACATGTCACTTTCCACCACATAATTGTGATCACGAGGGCCTCTATATAAGGCTCTGTAAGAACTTAGCATTCGTTGAGCTCATCTGCTGAATCAAGGTTTCTGAAAGCGTAAGATTAAAATGCACAAAGAAGGAAGTTCATCAGGCAGGCTTTGGACATTGGATAATTTCAGTTGCCAGAGATGATAGCTTGAAAAATGGTTTGAATAAAAGGGGAAATGCAGGTAAAAGCAAGTTGTGTAGGAAATAGAAAGCTATCACTATGATTGGAAAGTGATTGGAGTGTGTGTAATGCAAAATGATTTAGTTGACATGTGTTAAGTGTTTATTACATGCCAAGCATTATTATAAACGTTGTATATGTATTAACACTTTTTAAAAATAATGAAAGATAAAGCTAGAATAATAAAAATAAGGTTCAAAATATAGAAGGTTTTGAATATCATCTAAGGAATTATTCTTACCAGTTGCCTGTTTTTGTGCAGCTCCAAGCTAAGAAGAATGGTTTTTATAACTTTAAGTTGTTGAAAAAATTAGAGGAATGATATTTCATGACCCATGAAAATTATACATTCAGGTTTTACTGTTAATAAGTAAAGTTTTATTGGAACACAGGCATATCCTTTAATTTATGCATTGTCTACGGTTACTGTCACACTACATGGCAGGGTTGATTACTTAGGACAAGACTGTAGGGACCACAAAGTCAAAAATATTTACTCTCTGATCTTTAAAGGAAAAAAATTGCTGACCCCTGATTTGTACTATTCAATTCCATGCAACCACCAAAAGAGAGAAGTAGAACTATAGACTGACCCAGAAGACAGCCTACAATATTCCATTGTGGGCAAAAAGTTGCAGAGCACTAGGTATAGTGTAATCCCATTTTATCAATGATGCATATACAACTAGATAGAAAAATATCTACATATCTACCTAGCATTCTTCTCCAAACTGTTAGCAGTGATAACTTGGTGAGTAGGAAGGAATGAAGAAGAGAGAGGAGGGCTTAGACATTTGTACACCTTGCAGTCCTTAAAATTTTTCATAATGATCATTATTATTTTTGTATATAAACAAAACAAAAAAATAAATATAACATGAACACAGTGATGTTGCAAACAAGTCAAATAAGAGAGAACATGGAAATGACTTTGTGAGAATCACAGTATCTCAGCATTCAAAAGCCTTCTGGTCTGACAGCTAATTTAATGCTTTAATCTTTCTGCAGCAACCTAGCCTGAGTTTGAATGCCTCCAGTAGCAGGAAACCTGATGCTACCCACAGCAGCCCATTTCATCAATTCCAGTGGTAATAAAAGTCATCTAATTTGTATTAAACAAAAGCTTTACTGTAGCTTTTACTTGTTAATTCAAACTCTGCATCTTAGGCTTGTAAGAAAGTAATCATTTCCTCATCTGACAGCCCTTCATATATTTGAACACAAATTGCACGGTAAATTTGACTCTTCTCTTCTTCAAACTATCCATCCCTCTGTCCTTCAACCATTTCACATGTGGTGCTAAAAGAATACAAGGAGCTAAAAAGAGTTAATAAGTCATGAAACAGAGTGGCTATGTATAAAACGCATGCATTTTGAAAATGTTAGCAGTAAAGGTTAGTCATGAGTCAAGATGGTATCTTGAGAAATAGAGCTAAAATTTCAAGAGGAAATAGCTATTTTAAGCAGAAGGGGTGAACGAAACATATATCCACCTGAAGGAAGTGATACCAGTGGCAAAGGAGATGGAACAAGTAAAGGAATATGACTGCATACCCAGGCAGAGGGAAGAGAAGAGACACCAAATACAAGGGTGAAAAAACAAAAGCGTTTGATGGGGAAATCAAGCTAAATACAAACAAATCTTCCCAGGAAAACAGGTGAGCTGGTCATTGGCTATGAGAGAAGGAGGCTGGTAATGTGTGATGAACAGGGTGGGATAAAGAGTAGGAAAAAGTGGGAAGGAGTGCAGGTTAGTTGAAAACTCATGTTATGGGTATACAGTGGCTACTGAGGAAATAGAAGGGAAAGTCAACAGGAGATAAATATTAATAGAAGCAATACTTAGCTTTGCAGAGGGCTGGGTATAGAAAGGAGTAGACAGGTTTCAAGGTTTAGTGATTTTTTTTTATTGTTTTCTTATTCAATTATAGTTATCATTCAATATGATATTAGTTTCAGGTGTACAGCACAGTGGTAGATATTTATATAATTTACAAAGTGATCCCACCCCGATAAATCTAGTACCCACCCGGCACCATACATAGTTATTACAATATTATTGACTATATTCCCTATACCGTACTTTACATCCTTGAGACTATTTTGTAACTACCAATTTGTACTTCTTAATTCCTTCACCTTTTTCACCCAGCCTCTCAACCCCTCTCTCCTCTGGCAACCATCAGTTTTTCTCTGTATTTATGAGAGTGTTTCTGTTTTGTTTGTTTATTTATGTTGTTGTTTACATTCCACATATAAGTCTCCTTCCTCCCTCACCACTCTATGTACATCCTTCCCAAAACTGCATGCTCAGTAGGATAGGACGACCTTCCCAGATAGAGGAGAGGACCATTCTCCAGTCAAGGGTTTACGAGTACGTACACTCACCTGCTAGAACCTCCAAACAAGCTCTCAAGGTTTAGTGAGTTTTTCCAACTGCATTTAATGACTCAGGTTTCTACCCTCACTCCTTCCTCCACTCACTCACAAATGCAAGGTCCAAAGTGATTGACTGCAGGAGATTGAGAGGCCCACAGCTGGAAGACAGCAGTGGTTCTTTGTTCCCAGTTACAGGGGCATGCACCTTTGTGTGTGCAGACCCACATGTGTATGTCCCAATAGAAACATTCTACTCTATGGGTTTATGAAAGAAGCTAATGCCTTCCAAAATTGCCCAAGCAATAATAAGGGCCCAATATTCAACAATGTGAACTGCTTGATCTATTCAGAAATAATAGCAAATATATTAAAAGTGCTACCTTTTCATGCTCTTAACATGATGCTTTGAATTTTCCATGGCATCTCAGTGGATTACTATGAGTTACTTTGCAGGCACAAAATTCTGTTTTTCTCTCCCACCCTAGACTATAATCTTTGAAAATGTATTTATCAAGAGCTGAAGTCACTTGTTTCTGCACCAGCCTCCTCAGCAGGTGCACTTAACAGCATGGAGAAAGCCTAGTGTTTAAAGAGCAAGGATATTAGAAGCAGGGTTTCCAGGCAGGAATTCCTGCCCATTCTGAGGAAATTTTTTTGCTTTCCTGTTCCCAAATCCTGAGAAAAGTTAGTCAGCAAATTGGGAAAATTGGCTCCTTGAACCCAGTAATACCCACAATGGGAAATAAACATACTATTCACAGTGTATCTCTTAGACATTTTTCCGATTTATCACTAGGGTTTCCAGGGGGAATTCCCGCCCATTCTCGGGAATTTTTTTTTTTTTCTGCTTTTCTGTTCCCGAATCCCGAGAAAAGTTGGTTGGGAAAGTGGGAAAATCGGCTCCTTGAACCCAGGTGGTTGGTAGTTTCAGCCGTCACTTTGTGGAAACGATTCATCATGGAGAACAGAAAACAGTTTATATCTCGGGTTTTGGGAATGGGAAGGTGAAAAAAATTCCTGAGAACAGGTGGGAATTCCAGCCTGGAAACCCTAATTAGAAGGTCTCTTTCCATGTGTAACTCAGCAATCACCTGTGCCTTTCTGGTTGACCTCTTGGTCTATTTCCCACCCCCACGGTTGCTCTTCTAAAATTCATCCAAGTCCCCAGCTCACTCTCCACCCTCCCTTACTCTCTAGGCTATCTTCCTATCTCCTCTGTTAGGAGAGCCCCATCCATGTGCCCTTTTCAATAGTCATGACTCATTGGAGGGGTGGGGCTTTGCCAAAGAAGACGGGGACTGGTCAGACTCAAGTCTCAGGAGATTTTATGGGTATGAGGGTGCCCATAGCTCCATAGGCGCTATAACATTAGCATCACCTGCCTAGCCAGAAAATAGACATCCAGGTTTATACATCTTATAATCGGGGCCTTCTCCTTCAAGTGTTTTCTTGAATGTCTCCTGCCATTTCCTCCTCAACATTATTTGACGTTCACCTCAACATCTTGCAACTTGCATCTAAGAACCATAAACCAAAAATAACAAATAAAGGAAACATGAATGATTTGTTTTTCCCCCAACCAAACCCTTACTCACTTATCGCATTAACTATAAGTGCCAAGCAAGGGTACTTCCATCTGGGGAGGGAGGAACCCCAGGGAGACCATGGTGGAGGAAGAGTAATTTGCTGTATGGCGAGATGTCAGGTTCTTGGTTTGAATGTGAGGAGTGAACAGAATAGCTTCCAAGATGCTCTGTGTAATGCAGGGACTCAGCTCTCGCTCCCCACACGAGAATGCAGGAGATGTTGAGGCCAAAAACGAACACCAATGGAGCCATAGATAGGGGGTTCATATCACTATAGTCTTGCTGGTGGCTGGGTTGGAGACACAGGAAGTAGGCTCCACACACTGCGCAATTCACCGTCTGCTTCTTTGTCAACCAACCAACCCCCTAGCATAGCCACGGCAGTTATATTAGTGGCTAATGGTTAACCTGTAACAGCTGATGGCCACCCAGCCACAGCGGATGACCATCTAATATCCGTGCCAGCACTTTTCCACATAAGGCTGAGAGCCTGGAAACTGCTCTTTGGGACTCTGTCCCCACACTCTGCCTTCAAGCTGGATAATCAACACATTTCACCCCAATTTTGTCTGAACAGAGCCTCTTAAGTCTACTTAGGCTCTTCTATTTTACTGAGAAAATCAAGGTCATCTGATAAAAGTGTCCCAGATTTCCCTTTTCTTTATTAGCATTATATGGTAGGTTAGGGACAAGTTCTGTGGGCACAGGCAGACCTGAGTTTAAATCGAAGCTTTCTCTGACACTTACTAGCTATTGGGCAAGTTCCTTGATATTTCCATGTTTGTAAAAAGTTTCCTCATTATAAGAGGGTAGAAATAATGCTGATTTTACAGGACTGTTTTGAAGTTTTATTTAAACCATATATCAAAAGCCCCTGTTATTGTTTTTGTTGTTGTTTGTTTGTTTTTATTTGTTAGTATGCTATTAAAATTATACAGAAAACTGGTTCTTTGTCTGTATTTAATCATGTGAGCCAAATTATGTGTTTAATAAATGGTTATTATTATAATTTCTTTCTTTTCTTTGCTAAAGATATAAAAAAAAGAATAAGAAAATTAGCAAATTACACTTGGTAGAAGAGCTTTGTCACAATACTATATGTTCAAAACAACTACAATATAAATAGATACAACAAAAGATTAAAGTACCTCTACACAACTGAAGTTATCATGAAGATGATTTGGAATACAGATTTATATGCACCCTCCCTGATAAAGAATGCCACTCTAAACATATATTGAAATATAACACTAATTTTAACAAAACACTTAAAAATGAAGCAATCAGAACAATAATAGTATGATTTTTAGTGAGAAAAAAAACTTGAAAATAAATTTGAAATATTTTAAATATAGATTATTTTATCTTTATTTTGTCCTTTTTAATATCTACTTTTGTACTTTACACTATACAAAAGTTATTAGTACAAGCATGCGTGTATATAATTTGCAACTAAACAGATATGCAAGTATTAGCAAGAATGTTCAAGCATTTTCCATTGATGGGGAATGCAATCTCAGAAGTTTGGAGAACATGATCCACACCGACCCCAAGTGTTTGCTTCACCCTTTGGATTATGTCATACCCCTGCATCAAGCTCTATCTTTCATGGTTCTTCATTTGCAAATGAATGTGGTCTGAGCTTCCTACATGTGTTCAAGGCCTTTCCTAACTTGGTCCCAGCCCTCTTGTATCTCTCCAGATCCTGGATGGAAACAGATCAGCATAGGTAAGTTTGAGAGAGATTAATAGAGGGACTACTTACAAAGCAGGTACAGTACGTATAGCAAAACCACAGAGGATAATGACATGGAAAGATAAGAGGAAGTGTCACTTCCCCTAATGTGATGCTGAAGGGAGTACTTATCCTTCCCTATAAGTAGATAGGCTGTGTGGAAAGGGACCTTACAGAGACCATCCCAGGAGGGAGGCAGGGGGCTCCAGACAACCCAAACAACTCCCCTTGCTCCCTCCACTGCTCCAGTCCTATTGGCTAAATCCAACCCAGAAGGTACCTTTGATGGGGTCATACATATCAGCCTTCTATGACACAAAACTGGATGGAGAAGGGTGGAGATTGGACCTGGAAAACCAAATGGAAGATATTCAGACCAATGCCGTTCTGAATTTTTTATTCATTCATTCATTTATTCATTCATTCAAGTTTTCATTTCTTTATTCAACAAATTTCTTATCAAGTATAGTGTCAGGGATTGACCTGGGCACCAGAGATACAACAGGAACAAAATAATGTCCCTATCCTCACGTCTCATGCTACATTCTAGAGTGGCAGGCAAGCAATAAACATATTAACAGGAAAAATAATTACAGTTCACAATGCAGTCCTATGTGATATGTGCTGTGATAGGGAATAGCAGGCGACTTGATTCAGGAGAAATGGCCCTAGATAGCCTCGCTGAGGAGATAAGACCTGAAGAATGATAAGGGTTCAGCCAAGTAAACAGATGGGAAAGAATGTTCCAGAAAGAAGAAGCAGAAAGTGTGGTGGCTCTGAAGTGATCATGCTTATGATGATCCACTGACAAAAAGCTGGTGTGATGGTGGTTGTGAAGCAAGCAATGGGCTTGCAAGGTGAGCAGGGACTGTCTCATGCCAGGATCTGCCAGCTGAGCTAAGGAACTTGGGCAGGGACATGTCATTGAAGCAAGGCAGTGCCATACACTTTCTAAACTTCTCGTGCTGCCCTAATAGTGCCAACTTTTGTGTGTTGTGTCTCAGTGCCTTTGCACATGCAGTTCCCCCCACCTGAAAACAAACCCTACCTCTTCTATCTGACACATTACTCATCCGTTGACCCAGTTTATATGTCATTTCCTGTCTGAAGTTTTCCTTGGTCCCCTCAGGCTGTTTTAATCACTTCCTCTTCTGTGCTTCCTTAGCACTTTGCACATTTCTCACGGTTTTGTCACTGTTTACTGATAGTCTTTCAAGACAGTGGTCTTTGAAAGCAAGGACCAATCCATGTGACTTTGCAACCCCACCCTACTCCCCCTCTCACCCCCACACCTTTGAAGAACTGAAACCATCTCTTAATAACATGTATGTCCTCACCCTACTCATCCCCCCACCCTTAGCTCACCTGGCCCACGGTGTGCCAGATATGAAACATCCAACAATGCACAGCCAATTGAATAAAATCAGAGAAAATAGACCTTCCAGTTACTCGGGTCTTCAGTAACATGAAAAGCTTACCCAGAAGAAACTGTCAGTGATAGGGCAATGACAGTTTCCTGAACATAGAACGTAAGATGGCTACTGGAATTCACTTAAACAATAGGAAGGAGTTTTTTATTTGATTTCTTAATATAGCAAAGACATGTAATTACATATTTAATGAGTTACCTAAATTACTTAAATAAGTTACTTAAATATTTATAATAAGTCATCATTTGAAATAAGTTAGTGAAGTTGTAGAAATAGGTTTGCCACAAATTTTGCAAGCTTCCCTTTTCCTAGAAGTCAAGGACAGTGTCTTTTTTATTTTTATTTATTTATTTTTTGACAGTGTCTTTTTTAAAAGTTAACTTTTGTGTCCACAAAGCCTAGCACATAGCAAATGCTTATTGAATGAGTACATGAAAGAACTGGAATTAAACATCAGACATGCTTTGTCTAGAGTATATCCATATTGGTGGTGACTTTCAATCATGGTTAGTGTGTATTGGCTATCTATGGCTGCATAACAAATTATCCCAAAACATAGCTGCTTCAAACAACAAACATTTCTCAGGTCACAGTTTTAAACATTTGGAAGTCTGATGCTTACCTAGAGTTTAGTGGGTGCCTTTACCCCATATAAGGATCATAACAGATAATATTTATTAAGAACCTACTATAGGAGAGACTATTCTAACAGCTGCATGTATTCACTCATTTAATCTTGAGAACACTCTGAGATGTTTACTCTTACTAACCTACCCTAAAGTGCAAACATTTGGGCAAAGTGAGGTTAACTAACTCAAGGAAGGTTACAGACAATGACAAGTGGGCCTGGCATTCATACCCAGTTCGTCAACTCTAAAGCCTAAGCTTTTCATGTAAAATAGCCTGCCTTCAAAGATAGAACAATAACAACGACTACTCTTCAAGATGAAGCTAATGTGACGAAGGCTCCTCCCTCTCATCACTGTCATATGTAGGTCATTTCATCCCTCCAAGAGATACGATAAGCTTATACAGCTCCATTGACCTGTGTGTGCCTAATGGGTGCCCAGATTTGATGGTGAAATCAGTTGCCATGAGTTTGAACTTAGTGAATTAGCTCAAAGGAGTTCCAAGCCACAGCCCTGTCAGTATTAGAACGATTGGATCAAACAGCATCTTATTTGATATAAAGGACAGAGGGGGCATTCATTAAACTAAAGATTACAGCCAGTACCACTGAACACGCTGAAGCCCCCAGCATGCTCTCGCAAACTAAGAAATGACCAAAAGGGGCTGGCAAATCTCCTATAAATGAAACAAAGATCCCCGCTCTTAAAGGATCTTTAAGGTCTATCTTTCCCCATCAAGGAAATAGGAAAACCTCTCTCTTTCACTGATATTATGCACAAGAGGACATACAATGCATATTTTTTTAAATCAAATCAGACCAAAAACTGGGATAAGCAATGTGTCTTGATCAAGGAGGATTTAGTTCATGCCTCAAACTAGCTGCTTCATCACTGACATGGTTCTTCCCACACTGGGGCTCAACTCCTCATTCCAAGAGAAAACAAATGGGCTGAGAGGTTTTCTAAGATCATAGTATCTAGCTCTAACAATTGAGTTTGTATCCTTGGAAATATAAGTCCATATAAAATTAAGATTTATTTTATTTGTGTGGTAGATGTTATTATGCTTTGTAACAATCGATCTATTAACTGTACATAGTTCAAAATCTCACAAAACAGGATATGAGAAATTATCTTTTATCAAGGTCACACACAATGTCAGTTCTGAGAAAGAGAAGCAGCATCCAAACAACCCAAGACCTTCACAGAATTTCTCATTACTGTCCTCTGTCACATGCTAGGGAATACAATAAAAGGTGACAAGACAGATTCTCCTTCCTCCCACCCCCCACCCAGCATTGGTCATGGACTGGGACCCTTACCTACAGGGCACATTTGAGAGCAGCAGCCACTGTGGGCTCTAACTGAGGCAGGCATGTCCGATGTTCCTTTCTGTGCTCTCATGGGTATGTGAAGTCAGATATAAACTGCAGTGAGGGGATGAAGTCTATTGAATAACATGGGAAGAAGACAATAATGAATAGAACCCTTTTGACATGAGAAGTAGGAAAAGTTAGAGGGGGGCTCAGGAAATGGGAGGATCAACGACGACAATGATGTGGTAGAAACATCATTGTACAGGGAGGTCATCCCCAGGTAACTAATTGTGTAGTTCTGGGAAAGTCATCTTATCCCTGTTTATAAAATAAGTAGGTTGCATTAAATTTGTGGTTTTCAAATGGAGTCCTTAGAATTGTCTTATGGAAAAACGAGGTGGGAGGAGAAAGGCACAAACCCAAGTGGGTCATGCTCTCAACTCCACTCCATCTCCTACGCAATCATCCTTGCTTTTACCTGTTTTGTATTGGAGTTGAACAAATGGATTTTTTATTTAAAGTTGTGCTGTTATAAAGAATAAAGAGTTTGTAACCACCGAGACAGGGTGCCCTCAAACGTCTCCAACTCTTTCAATGCACTGACGCAAATATTAACAAATAAATAGACATACGCTTGCTCTTTCAATTCATTTCCACACCCACAGCAAACATGTCTCAGTAAATTAAAAGTAATTCTTTTGAATTTGACCCATTTTTTCCTTTTATCCAGCAGTGGATTCTGCAGCTCTTTGACAAAAGTATCTAAATTATAAAAATCACCAGTGCTTTCTCTTCACTAGAAAACGAGGCTGGTTATGGCTTTGGGCCATAAAATCGATATGACTTGTTCTTTCAATTGCCTCAAATCATTATTCCCCTTCTGCTTCACAATGATAATAATTATTGTTGTTATTATTCATGCAGTCTTGGAAGAGTCCTTGGAAAATCATCTCCAATATCATACATCAACCTTCCTGTCCCCACAACCTGAGCAGATGTTGGCAGCACCCTTCCCAATGTTCCATCAAAATGTTGCCACTCTCTGATGAGTCCAAACTGGTTTTTAGTCCCCTTGGCAACCCAAAATACTTCACATGGTTACCCGAATCTTCTTTGCAATAGGAAAGCAAAAGACCTCCATTTGCTGGGAAAGGTTCAGAGATAGTGGAAGGGACAATAGAGCCAAATTAAATGGAAATGAGTAAACAGAAAGCAAAACAGTCACTGTGCACCAAACAAAATGGGGGAAATTGAGAATGGTCTACTATATTGCCAGGTACAGCCATATGATTTGACTCCATGGCATTTAGCCCAGCCAGACCTCTGGAATTTGCCCAGTGTTCATCAGGCTGTTTTGCTGTCACTAATGGATCCCAGGGCAAAATTGCATTGACATCCCACAAGGCATTTCAGTTGTTATCAGTCAGTTGGGGTTCAAATAGCATGGTGAAAGGAAGGAACAGTAACAGCCTTGTGTTCCAACACTTGGAATCCATTCCAAGTTTTAATCACATAGACAATTCCCTTCAAAGTTTAGTGCTTGTTCTATTTTTCAGGGTTTGAAATAATATATCCAGTGCCACACATTTTGAGGCATTTATCCAATTCATCTTTTATACCTGAAAGATGCAGTGGGTCAGCAAATAGTTGGCCAGCTTGCTGCCACTGTTCCCCCTGCATCCAAGGTACACACAGAAAATCGATGACAGCACTCTTTCACTCAATCCAGATGCAGCCTCAAAAGGGTTCTCTGAGCATCCAGTAAAGATTAATCAGAGTTGACAGTTCAGATGAAACTTACTTCTCACCCTGGACACCGTTGGTAGTCATGGTTTTAACATTCGTAATTTCAATTATTCAGAAGCACCCCTCAAGTTCATGATAGCTATGGAAGTTGACTTGGTCACATAGCTGAATTACTCATGATGAAAAGATCTCTCAGCTGATGAGTGAACCCAATTCCTCCCATCTGTATTGCATTTCAACACAACTTTTTATCTTTCTTTTTCCTGCTTTCAAAAAAAGAAAAACATATTTTATGAGACAAAAGATGGGCTATGCTAGCATTTATTAATTTGGCGATTTCATAAAGGCTCCTGTTATTGAAAATTCCACTATTATAACCACTACGGTTAATATTTATGCATCTCCTCAACTCTAAACTCACTTGTCCTCCGTCCTCCATTCTTATCATCTCAATCAATGACATGAATATTCAAAAAGTTGTTAAAAGCCGAAACGTGGAGGTCCAGTTTAAATTGCCCTCTTAACCTCTCATATTGCAACCCACAAGAATATCCTATAGATTCTACTGCAAATGTATCATGATCTGTCAACGAATCGTCCACTACCATAGCTGCCATCTTGGTCTAGATCATTGTCAACTTTTCCCTAAATGCTGGTCCTGACAGATCTCTTCTCCTACCTCTTCCCATTCCACTCTCTCTTCTGTGGTAACAGAAGTCAGTCTGAAAAGTGAATTCGGTCATGCCACACAGCCCTTCCCCCAACTCCCTCACCACCACATACACATTCACATGCACTGAAAACCTTTCAGTGTTTGGTCTGTGACAGGTAAAGAATTTACATCAGAATGTAAATGTAAAGCAGCATATTCCTTCTTTCACAGAGAAAACCTTGCTACGTGTGTGTGTTTGCATGTGTGTGTAGGTATGTACAGGCTCAACCAGAAGTGTTCTAGTTGACGTAGTTGATTTACATCTGCACAGCTCTTTTTCTTATCACAGTTAGATAGCCAACAGTTTGTAGGCCAGCAGCCCATGTGCAGACAGTAAGTTGAGTAGCACTGACTCCACAGCCCTAAATAATGAGGCTCCTGCCTATCTCTCACACTTCACTTTGAGCCCTCCCTCCTTTTCTCCCCGTGCCTTTTGGGTCCTTGATATAACCATGCTATCTGAGGGACATCTTAACTAGAGATTTCAAACTTGCATTCCCTCAGCTGGAAATACTTTGTCCCTGACTTATCACTTCAGTGATACTTCCTTAGGCCCTCCTTCCCTGATCACTTATGTAGAGCTCCCTCTTTATTCTCCATCACTGTTAGGTTTCCAGTTTGGTACCATTTTTTCAATCTGCAAGTACATATTTATGTATGTGTTTAGCTGCTGATTGTTTGTCTTCCTTACTAGACTGGAGGCTCCATGGAGGCAGAGCCCCCACTGGTTTCACTGCTCAGAGAACCATTACTTTTGCCACGGCATACGCCACAAATGCATTATGGGAGATGGAAGGTTAGAGAATACATGACCAAACAAGACAACACTCAAAGATGTTCAATTTACTTTTTCGAGGCATCCCGGGATCATTTGCAAATTCTAAATAAGGACTAGATCCTCAGACCCAGGTTGCCCAAACTATAAAGCCACATGGTCTCTCACTTTATAGTTGCAACAAGTCTCTGCCAGTTTAAGGTTAGGCAACTTACAAAGGAGATACAGAATTACTTTGTGTGAGTAAAGACTCATTACCCTTGCATAGGATTATCTCAGCCTGAGTCATTGCAACATTTTGATGTCCATTTTCATCACTGTCATTCTCCTTAGAGTCCCCATGATATAATAGTTAAAATTTATAAACAGCTAAAAATTTAGATGCCAAACCCTGGGGCCCCCTAAGAGAACAAGACCACCCAGACCTGCCTTGCTGCTATGGAACAGCAAGAAGAAAAGATGTCAACCAAACAGTAAACACGAAGAGTGGGGAGTGAGAAGAACAGAGGGCTCCAGGAGCACATCACAGGACAATTTTAAAATTTTGGGGGGGCCAGGGGAGATTGGCACTTGAAGGTGGATGACAGTCAAATAATGGGGGCAGGAGAGTGACTCAGGCAGCCGGCAGCTGGTGAAAAACCAGGGAAGATTCTAAGATCTAAAAAAGTCCAGGGAGGCTAGAATGCAAAACAAGGGGGAAGAGAAGACAAGAAATGAGGCTGAGGAGATAGCCAGGAGCCAGAGCTTATGTGGCATAGCAAGGAACTTGGACTTTGTCCTTTTACACCAGGCGTAACAGGCCCTACCTTCTATTCCCTCAGCCCTTACCTCTCAATTATTTACAACAATACTGGGCATGCAGCACTTGCTAAATATGGTAGGGACTAGGAGAGGCTCGTTAAAGAATACAAAGCAATGAAGGAAAAACAGACAATATAACATCAGGGAAGAGAAACTGTAGAAGAAAGGAAACGTAATCAGTATACTATGTGACTCAGCTATGAAGAATATGCAATTGTAATAAAAAGTATATAGGGGCCGGCCCGGTGGCTCAGGCGGTTAGAGCTCCGTGCTCCTAACTCCAAAGGCTGCCGGTTCGATTCCCACATGGGCCAGTGGGCTCTCAACCACAGGTTGCCAGTTCAATTCCTCGAGTCCCGCAAGGGATGGTGGGCTCTGCCCCCTGCAACTAAGATTGAACACGGCACCTTGAGCTGAGCGGCCTCCCGGATGGCTCAGTTGTTGGTTGGAGCGTGGGCTCTCAACCACAAGGTTGCCAGTTCAATTCCTCGACTCCCGCAAGGGATGGTGGGCAGCGCCCCCTGCAACTAAGATTGAACACGGCACCTTGAGCTGAGCTGCCGCTGAGCTCCTGGATGGCTCAGTTGGTTGGAGCGCGTCCTCTCAACCACAAGGTTGCCGGTTCGACTCCCGCAAGGGATGGTGGGCTGTGCCCCCTGCAACTAGCAACGGCAACTGGACCTGGAGCTGAGCTGCGCCCTCCACAACTAAGACTGAAAGAACAACAACTTGAAGCTGAACAGAACCCTCCACAACTAAGATTGAAAGGACAACAATTTGACCATTGTTCCCCTTCCCCAATAAAAATCTTTAAAAAAAAAAAAAAAAAAAAAAAGTATATAGTATATGATATATATTAAAACTAAAAAGGGTTCACTAACTATGTGATATAACTATATTTGAAAGATTTGTGGGCAGTCAATAGATAATATCTTAAATTGGAAAATCAAGAAATATCTGTAGAAACACATTTTTGGAAATGAGAAAGTAAATGTCAGAATAAAGAGTTAAATGATTTGCAAGCAGTTAAACGATTTGTAAGCAGTAACGGAGGTGGGAAAGGATAAGGTGACGCTGGGCACTGTTTTTATTTTCTTATAATACTTGTATATGCATTTTTTTTAATTTCTGTGATTATAAGCCATAATGCATGTGTGTGTGTTAAACAGAAGTATAAATCACACACACACACACACACACACACACACACACACACACACACCCTAGCAAATACGAATCTAAAGAAAGGAATGAAGGGAAGCAGACATGTCGCCTGTTACTGGCCTTCTGGCAGTTGGTTCTATTATAAGACTTTCTCCCAGTCTACTTGCCTAGATTCCTAAAGCAATCACGCCACGGGTCAGGCAAACAATAGCCTCTGCTCTTCTGTTGGTTGGAGATGTCATGAATTTGGCTGCCAAGCAACCATTGGATGTGCAGTGCTAGGGACAACCCCCAGTTATCTGCTTGGATTCCAAGTTGGCTCCATCTAATGGATCCTTAGCACAGACCAAGGCCCCAGTGAAGAAGATCCACTGGGATGTCCAGAGCTCTCAGGGTCATCACAGGAAGCAGGACAAGAGGAAGTGTGAGCTCCAATACAGTGAAGCAGGATCCAGAGACAGAGCTCCTATTCTCTTTGATTTGCTTGATGCAGTCACTTTTGGAAAGTAGATGGTCTTTCAAGGTGTTAAATTGTCACAGCCAAGGTCTTTACGTGTTTAAATTTCATGAAGTCATACCTCACTACTGGAGATGTGTGATTCCTAACCAGGACAGAATGCAAACTAACTTTTACTACCTATGAAGGAAAAAACAGTGAGAGAAAGATCATAATTGAAACAATCTATGAAGAGAGGAAGCTGTTTTTAAGTATTTTCAAGGAATTTAGAAGGACTCCTTTTACTGAGAATGTTAATTAAACATCATTCTTATTTATTAAAGCAATTCCCCTAATTTTCTCTACCAGACAAAATTTTATTAGGCTACTTTCAGTAACGAGATATACTTGAAATAAAAAAATAAATAAAAAAGAAAGAAAGAAAGAAAGAAAGAAAGAAAAAGAAAAAAATGATGTTAAAATGTTTTATAGATGAGAATTTTTACTTTTTCAAAATAAGTTTTACATGTAATGAATTTTTAGGTGAAGTTTTATTATCCTAATCATTTCCTTCTACTTAAACTCAAGGAGGTCACGGTATTTATCTCCTCTGAGTATAGAGTGTGTTTTTGTGTGTGTGTGTGTTTTTTCTTTTTACTAAAAACTGGATATTTTCCTCAAACAAATGCCAACTAGTTCTTCATCATATTTTAAAAGAATAACTTCCATGTAAGTAAATGCTATTAAGTATAAACAGCATAACTAAAAATAGCTCAAATCTTCTAGCTACATTATGTCAACAATCTTGCTCTAGCCAAGTTCCCCATTAATTGCACAATCTATATTTTTAGGAAAGACGGAATTTAATTGTTTCCAAAGAAAATTTCAAGACTGCATACTGTTTCCTTCCTCCTGTTGGTTTCAGTTAAATAAATTAATCTTTTAAAAGGGCAAGGAAGAAAGGAGAACTTCTCCAAAAAACTCATTTGACATGTGCATTTCATCAAGAGCTTTAATTACAAAGTTGCAATGAATAATTTTTCTTACCATCATCTCTGGAGAGATGTCAGTTTTTTAGAGCATTCCTTTCATCTTTTGCCTTGCACTTTGTACAGACAAATAGCAAACAGCAAATGCCAGCTTGAAGAAAAGACATTTAATGCTATAAGGGCCTGAAAATAAAGTCCCCATAGTTTCTAATACAGTTCAAGCAACGTTATACGGAAATGTTTATCAGCTCATTCAATTGTCTCTTCTAAAGTAAAAAAACAAAACAAACAAAAAAATACAAGTAACTCATTTATGACACAGTAAACTTTTTCTGAGTTGGTGAACGTTATTTTATGGACTTTTCTAATACCTTCTCAAAAATCAACAAATTTTTACTATTCAAAGCTTAGTATGTGGATACACGGGGAGGTATTACCAACCTGGTTAAATACTATCGGGAAAAACAATCTGATTGTGGGTCCATTTTGTTTCAAATGAGCTAGATTTTATTAATAAATCACCTACAATTCAGAGGAATTTCAGCACTGGGCATATGAAGAATTAAAGGCATACTAAATTAAGGTGACAGAGAGGAAAGTAGTAATGGGACTAGATCCTGACATTTTATCAGTAAAAGTCCTTCCAATGGGATTCTTAAAAGATACATCCTACACAATTATTTCTATGATAAAGTACACTACACTTTATATAAATTCTTATTTAATCCTCACAGAACTTTGGGGGAGATCTTCCAGTTATTATCCTTTTACAGATGAAGAAACTGACCCATTAAAAAAGGTCAATAATTTGACCAAGTTCATGTAGTTTATTGAGTGGCAAAGTCAGGAAATAAATTAAGGCACTTTGACTCTAGTGCATGTACTTTTAACAAATATGTAGTTTTTATCCCACTTTGGTTTAAATGTGATTATTTATGCATCATAGATACGTATATTTGCATGGGGGAAAATGTGTGTGTGACTATTTGTATGTGTGTGTGTGTGTGTGTGTGTGTTTGTGTGTGTGTGTGTGTAGGTGTATCAATGTCACTAGCGATATCTTCTCTGGATAGCAAGGCTTTCGATCTACTTTTTGTTTTTATGGGAATTTATAATTATAATGATTGCGCATTTTTTAATTTATTGGGGTGACAATTGTTAGTAAAATTACATAGGTTTCAGGTGTACAATTTTGTATTACATCATCTATAAATCCCATTGTGTGTTCACCACCCAGAGTCAGTTCTCCCTCCATCACCATATATTTGATCCCCCTTACCTTCATCTCCCACCCCCCACCCCCCTAACCCTCTGGTAACCACTAAACTATTGTCTGTGTCTACGAGTTTTTGATTCTCATTTGTTTGTCTTGTTCTTCTGTTGTTTTTGGTTTATATACCACATATCAGTGAAATCACATGGTTCTCTGCTTTTCCTGTCTGGCTTATTTCGCTTAGCATTACACTCTCAAGATCCATCCATGTTGTCACAAATGTTCCTATATCATCTTTTCTTACCGCCGAATAGTATTCCATTGTGTATATATACCACAACTTCTTTATCCATTCATCTATCGAAGGACATTTTGGTTGTTTCCATGTCTTGGCCACCGTAAACAAAGCTGCAATGAACATTAGAGCACACGTGTCTTTATGTATAAACGTTTTCAGATCTTTTTGGTAGATATCCAAGAGAGGGATTGCTAGATCATATGGTAATTCTATTCGTAATTTTTTGAGGAACCTCCACACTGCCTTCCATAACGGCTGCACCAGTCTGCATTCCCACCAACAGTGTATGAGGGTTCCTTTTTCTCCACAGCCTCTTCAACACTTGTTACTATTTGTCTTGTTGATGATAGCCATTCTGACTGGGGTGAAGTGATATCTCATTGTGGTTTTTATTTGCATTTCTCTGATGATTAGTGATGCTGAGCATTTTTTCATATGTCTATTTGCCATTTGATTGTCCTCTTCGGAGAAAAGTCTCTTCAGGTCCTCTGCCCATTTTTCAATTGGGTTGTTTGTTTTTTTTTTGTTGAGTTGTATGAGTTCCTTGTAAATGCTGGATATTAGCCCCTTATCAGAGGGACTGTTTGCAAAAATCTTCTCCCATTCAGTTGACTGCCTCTTTATTTTCTCGATGGTTTCTTTTGCTGTGCAGAATCTTTTAAGTTTCATATAGTCCCATTCGTTTATTTTAGCTTTTACTTCCATTGCCTTTGGAGTCAAATTCATAAAATGCCCTTTGAACCCAAGGTCCATAAGTTTAGTACCTATGTTTTCTTCTATGCAGTTTATTGTCAGGTCTTATGCTTAAGTCTTTGATCCATTTTGAATTAATTTTGTTACATGGTGACAGATAGGAGTCCAGTTTAATTCTTTTGCACGTGGCTATCCAATTCTCCCAGCACCATTTATTGAAAAGGCTGTTTTTCCTCCATTGTATGTTTTTAGCTTCTTTGTCAAAAATTATCTGTCCCTATTTATGTGGTGTTATTTCTGGGTTCTCAGTTCTATTCCATTGGTCTATGTGTCTATTTTTCTGCCCATTCCGATCCTGTTTTGATGATCGTAGCCCTGTAGTACAAGCTAAAGTCAGGGAGTGTGATACCTCCAGTATTGTTCTTTTTTCTTAAGATTGCTTTGGCTATTCGGGGTCTTTTGTGGTTCCAAACAAATCTGATGATTTTTGTTCTATTTCTTTAAAAAATGCCATGGGGATTTTGATGGTGATTGCATTAAATCTGTATATTGCTTTGAGTAATATGGCCATTTTAACTATGTTGATTCTTCCAATCCATGAGCACGGAATGTCTTTCCATTTCTTTGTGTTTTCTTCAATTTCTTTCAAAAATGTCTTATAGTTCTCAGCATACAGGTCCTTCACTTCCTTGGTTAAGTTTATTCCTAGGTGTTTTATTCTTATTGCTGCAATTGCAAAAGCAATTGTTTTTTGTATTTCTTTTTCTGAGATTTCATTGTTAGTATATAGGAATGCAATGGAATTTTGTATGTTGATTTTGTAGCCAGCAACTTTACTGTATTCGTTGATTGTTTCTAATAGCTTTTTGGTGGAGTCTTTAGGGTTTTCTATACATAGCATCATGTCATCTGCAAAGAGTGATAATTTAACTTCTTCATTCCCAATTTGGATGCCTTTTATTTCTTTCTCTTGCCTGATTGCTCTGGCAAGGACTTCCAACACTATGTTGAAAAGCAGAGGTGATAGGGCACAGCCCTGTCGTGTTCCTGAACGTAGAGCAAAGGGCTTCAGTTTTTCACCATTAATTATGAGATTAGCTGAGGGCTTGTCATATATGGCCTTTATTATGTTAAGGTATTTTCCTTCTATACCTATTTTATTGAGTGTTTCAATCATAAATGGATGTTGTATTTTGTCAAATGCTTTTTCTGCATCAATTGATATAATCATATGTTTTTTGTCCTTTATTTTGTTTATGTGATGTATCACATTGATGGATTTGTGGATGTTGAACCATCCTTGTGCCCCGGGGATGAACCCCACTTGGTCGTGATGAATAATCTTTTTAGTGCATTGTTGTATTCGATTTGCTAGAATTTTGTTTAGGATTTTTGCATCTGTATTCATCAGAGATATTGGTCTGTAGTTTTCTTTTTTTTGTGTTGTCCTTGCCATGTTTTGGTATCAGGGTAATATTGGCCTCACAAAATGAGTTAGGGAGTACTGTCTCTTCTTCAATTTTTTGGAAGAGTTTGAGCAGGATTGATATTAGATCCTCTTTGAAGGTTTGGTAGAATTCACTAGTGATGCCATCTGGTCCTGGACTTTTGCTTTTGGGAAGGTTTTGGATGACTGATTCAATTTCGTTCTGTTGATCGAAACAGATCTGGTGATCGGTCTGTTTAGATTTTCCAGTTCTTCATGGTTCAGCCTTGGAAGGCTATATGTTTCTAAGAACTTGTCCATTTCTTCTAGGTTATTGGATATGGTGGCATATAGTCCTTTCGTAGTATTCTTGGATGATCCTTTGTATTTCTGTGGTATCCATGATAACTTCCCCTTTTTCATTTCTGATTTTGTTAATTAATGTCTTCTCTCTTTTTATCTTAGTGAGTCTAGCCAAGTGTTTCTCAATTTTGCTAATCTTTTCAAAGAACCAGCTCTTCGTCACATTAATTTTTTCTATTGTCTTTTTGTTCTCTATTTCATTGAGTTCTGCTCTGATGTTTGTTATATCCTTTCTTCTGCTGACCTTGGGTTTCACTTTTTCTTTTTTTAGTTCTTTAAGGTATAACATGAGGTTATTTATTTGGGATTTTTCTTGTTTCCGGAGATAGGCCTGTTAATGATATAAACTTCCCTCTTAAAACTGCTTTCGCTACATCCCAAATATTTTGGTAGGATGTATTTTCATTGTCATTTGTTTCTATGTATCTTTGGATCTCTCCTCGAATTTCTTCTTTGACCCAGTCATTCTTTAAAAGTATGTTGTTTAATTTCCATGTATTTGTGTTTTTTCTTGCTTTCTTTTTGCAGTTGATCTCCAATTTCAAAGCCTTGTGATCAGAGAATATGCTTGGTATGACTTCAATCTTCTTAAATTTGCTGAGGCTGATTTTATGGCCCAATATATGGTCTATCCTTGAGAATGTTCCATGTACACTAGAAAAGAATGTATAGTCTGATGTTTTAGGATGAAGTGCTCTATATATGTCAATTATGTCCATTTCATCTAATGTGTCATTTAGGGCTACTATTTCGTTATTTATTTTCTGTTTGGATGATGTATCCATAGCTGTCAATGATGTATTTAAGTCCCCTAGTATAATTGTGTTTTGGTCAATTTCTCCCTTTAATTCTGTTAGTAGTTGCTTGGTGTATTTGGGTGCTCCCTGATTGGGGGCATAAATATTGATGATTGTTATGTCTTCTTGTTGTATAGCCCCTTTCCCATTATGAAATGTCCATCTTTGTCCCTTGTTATCTTTTTCACCCTGAAGTCTGTTTCATCTGATATCATTATGGCTACATCTGATTTTCTCTGGGTACCATTTGCTTGGAATGTCAATTTCCACCTTTTCACTTTGAGTCTATGCCTGTCCTTGAAGCTGAGATGTGTCTCTTGGAGACAGCATATGGTTGGGTTTAGTTTTTTGATCCATTCTGCTACTCTGTGCCTTTTTATTGGTGAGTTCAGTCCATTTACATTTAGGGTGATTATTGATATGTGAGGATTTCCTGTCATTCTATCTTTAGTTTTCTGGTAAGGCTGTGTCTCCATTGTTTCTTTGCCTTTTTCTTGTCTATTATTTCTGTGGTGGTATTCTATGATGTTTCCCTCTGTTTCTTCTTTTATTACAGTATATATTTCAGTTCTGGATGTTTTTTGAGTGGTTACCCTTAAGTTTATGTAAAAGAAAATTTGATATTTAGAGTATCCCATTTTCTTCAGCACGCTTACTTTCTCCATTCCTATATTCCGATTCAGGCCTTTACTCTCCCCCTTTTTGAGTTGTGGTTGCCACAAATTGTCCCTGTTGATGGTGGTCGAATAGCCTCCTTTAGTATTTCTTGTAGTGTAGGTCGTGTATTAGAAAATTCCCTCAGCTTCTGTATGTCTGGAAAGGCCTTTATTCCTCCTTCATATCTAAAGGGTATCTTTGCTGGATATATTATTCTTGGCTCATGGTTTCTCTCTTTCAATAGTTTGAATATTTGTTTCCACTCCCTCCTGGCTTGTAGAGTTTCTGCTGAAAAATCTGATGATAATCTAATGGACTTTCCTTTGTAAGTTACCGTCTTCTTTTCCCTGGCTGCCTTGAGGATTCTTTCATTGTCGTTGATTTTAGACAGCTTCAATACAATGTGCCTTGGAGAAGGTCTGTTGGGATTGAGGTAACTAGGTGTTCTATTTGCTTCTTGGATTAGAGGATCCAGTTCTGTCCACAAGTTTGGGAAATTCTCATCGAAAATTTGTTTGAATATAGTCTCTGTTCCCTTCTCTCTTTCTTCTCCTTCTGGTATGCCCATTATTCTTATATTGCTCTTCCTGATGGAGTCAGAAAGTTCTTGTAGAGTTCTTTCATTTCTTCTAAGTCTCGAGTCTCCTTCTTCCATCTGTGTAATTTCCAGGTTTCTATCTTCCATGTCACTGATTCTTTCCTCCATCTGGTCAACTCTACTACCTAAGCTGGTTATTTCATTCTTGATTTCTTCTATTGCATTCTTAATCTCCAGAAATCCTATTTGGTTCTTTTTTAAAATTTCAATCTCTTTCGTAAAATGCTCATGTTGTTCTTTGATTGTGTTTCTGAGTTCATTAAACTGCCTTTCTGTGTTTTCTTGCATCTCGTTGAGTTTTTTCAGAACTGCAATCTTGAATTCTCTGTCATTTAAGTCACATATTTCCATATCTTTAAGTTCCTTTTCTGGAGACTTTTCACTTTCTTTCTGAGCTGTCTTGTTGCCTTGGTTATTCATGGCGATTACTGATTTACTATTTCTCTTCCTAGACATCTATAGGAGTGGCTTCTGCAACAGGTTGATAGGAAGAGGTTTTTCTTTTGTTTGCCAGTACTTGTTGGTAGAATGTTTTATTTTCTCTCCGACTGCAGCCCTTTTTTTTTTTTTTTTTTTATCTCACATGGTAGTGCTATGTTTTCTCTGCACTATTCCAGCTTCTCACACAATGGGGGGATTCCCTGGGAGACTGGCTTCTCTTCTGTTAATAGTTCGTCTAGGTCACAGGCTGCAGTGTCTGTGTGGGTATGTGGAGAACTTTAGAAGTTCCAAAGCTCTTCTTGCACCAGATTCAGAGCCCATATGGTTCAGCAGTTCTGTTTACTCCTGCAGGGATTCACCCAGATATGTGGGGCCAGGGGCGGGGTGAGTTGTGAGAGGTGGCCCAGAGCAATGGCGGCGACCACCACCACAGCCGGTGGAGCTTCCACAGCTCGCTCCCCTTTGCCGAAACTAGTTGGGCTGCGAATCTGTGTCTGTGATCCACATTTCTCAGAACAGCAAATATTTTGTTCTTTTGATCTGACACTGCTACTTTTCTGCTTCTAGCACCAGGCAGGTGGGGGCGGGGCGAGCTCTGGGAGGGTAGGGAGGGGGTGGCTAGTCTCAGTGCCTAAGGCTCCGTTCTCTGCTTGGCAGTGAGGGCTTAAACCACCGTTTTCAGCCTTCTTCCCTCAGTCTTTTCTCCGAGGTCTCTGCCATGAGCGTTGGGTTCAGCCGTGTTATATGCTGCCCCCTCAGCCCTGTGGGCCATAAGCGGAGCCCTAGCAGTCCGAGTTCTTCCCTCTCCCACAGCTGCAGTAGTTCCGGGAAGCAGCGAGCTCGGCGCACTGAGCGAGGTCTGCGTCCTGCGCCCGCGCGGCTCCGTCTCCGCACTTCTCCCTTCTCTCCTTCCCCGCTGCGTGATTCGCCCACCTTTAGGTGAATTAAGTAGTGGGCCTCTTCGTCTTGCCTGTGTGTTGTGCAGGGAGTCCTTTGTGTAGTTATTGTTGTTCGATTAGTTGTAAATTCCAGGGGAGCTTTATAGAGGCTCATCTCACACTGCCATTTTGATGACGCCTGTCATGATTGCACATTTCTCATGTAATAAAATAAATATGAAATGTTATTTCAATAATGAAATTAAATCGTAACAATTCAAGTTTATTTATATAATGATTAAATGAAGACAATAGGTTCTAGTCTCCTGCTATTAATAATAAAAAGAGCTAATTGTTTGGGGGTTTTATTTTGGGAAGAACACTGTGCTATGTCCCAATTTTATACAATGTAGATGTTATTTATCATACTTCCTTTATAAATGCTGAAAGTGAGACTTGGAGAGTTTGCGTAATTTGCCCTGGGTCCTATAACTACAGGTGACGAAGCTATGATCTGAAGCCAGTCTCCAGAGTTTAACCTCCTAAGCACTATGACAGCAGTGTCTCCTAGGAAACGAGAGTTCAGGAACAGAAGGCACTTCCAGGCATGGCAGCTCTCTGCATTTGGAGACTGAGATATGGAAGGAAAACTGCTATCAGTCTCCATTCAAGGCTAGACAGTTGGAGTCCTTCTCTCAACTCATGTCCTAAGTAGAAGAACATAAAGCCATTTTGGAGGTCTCTTTATGGAGGAAGGGGATTCTTACTGATTTTTAGCATTTCATATAAACAAAACACTTTGATGGTTAAAGCACTTGTCAGCATGTTATGATAAATTTTAATTTTCATACAATAAAATACGGAGCCCAAAGTTTTAGAAAACATTTTCATGATTTAAGTTGTTCTAAACCCCAAATTACAAATGTTTGCATTTCATTCTGAAATAGAATTTAATATATGTTTAGGCTAAGATTTTATATTTGAGCCTTCCTTTAATTACCTAAGCAACAAATTAAGGAGAGGTAATAGTGTAATCAACCAAAGGGAAGAGCAATTTTTTTTTATTATCCTAGAAGAGATAATTATAGAAATTTATATGTATGATTTCATATAGATTTTTAAATAAATCTTTTAAAGACATTAATCAATCTTGAAATCTAATACTCCTAAGACCTGTTCATCTACGTTTGACAATATATGTATAAAACTTTTGATGTTTTTAATTAACCTGATGCTAACAAATTCTCAATTCTGCAGGTAATATTCTTCTAGAATGTTGCTGGAAGAGCTCTTTCGATTGTTGGGGTTACAGAATGAGCATCAATATGTTTTGTTTGTTTTGTTTGCAGTGATGTTTAACTAAATAAATATCTCCTGAGGCTAATCATTAAAAAGTGGCAAAAATCTCGCAAGTGTTCACTCTCTCGCTAGCTTTTAAAAGAGGATGGAAATGTAGCTTGAAACAATTCTTTCCAAGTGAGTGTCTTATGAATAATCTAACACATTTCCTCCTAAGAGCATTTTAAAATATTTCAAGGCTTGTTTATTTGAGAATCCTACTTTCTCTTGCAGAGCGTTAATTTCATTAAGCTCTTCATTTTATGATGTTATCCCCCAGTGGGTTAGTTAGGCTAGTTTCTTTTCCGGTACATACACAGAATGAGAATTATTCATTTCATCTATACTTCTTTAGTACTGGACAGGATTATGATACATTTCAGGCCCTAACCACACACACACATGTTAAAAATAATTATATACTGCCTATCATCCCATAATAATACTGTCTGATGGTCCCATTAAATTGCTACTAGATCTTTCTGTGCACAGAATCTATCGACCTCTTTGCTTCCTGCTGGAAGGGTCTGAAAAGCCAAGTGACATTTTCTTTTCCCCACTCTCAATCATTTTTCTTACATTTAGCTGAGTTCTTAATTCCTTTTGCTCTTTTAGAAAAAAATGACTGTCACAGGCAAAAAATGTTCTTTCTTGCCCTTTCATCTCCAGGCAGATGAATCAATAAAATATGAAGACAAAAGTGCTCCATCTTCTGGCCAAGGATGAATGCTCACCCACAGACAGTTCCTGTTGTAAAAGGAAGCATTTCATCTCCGGGACAAGATCTGGGAAGACAACTATTGATGAGTCCTCCAATACCATCAAGAATAAAACATTCTTCTCCTGGTCTCACAAATTTGAAATCGTTTTCTCCCGATCTTCTTCTCTTAATTCCTTTATTCACACCTAACAACCTAAGTCGGCTAATACTGCAGGCTGTGGCGTGACATCAGGCAAAGCTGGCTTCACTCTGTCCCTTCATGTCTCAGCACAACTTACTTAACCTTTTGAATCCTCAGCCCCCTCATTTTAACATAAAAACAATGGTCTATACCTTCTACACAATTTTGAGGACTAAATAAAGTAAGATGTGTAAAATACTTAACCCCACATCAGGTACATAGAAAGCACCCAACAAATGTAAGCTGCTCTGATTACAATTATTGCTATGACTTTTTTTTTTTTTTTTTTTTTTTTTTTACCATTTCCATTCAATTCAATGCAAATGTTTTTCAAACCTTACTATGGTCATGAGGGAGTACAGTAGTAGGATGTAGCACAGTAGTAGGATTTTTTTTTTTAATGTACCCTTTGCCTTCAACAAATTGATAGTCTACTAGTAGTGACAGAAAAACTTAAATAACTTTAATACAAGGCAAGATATAGTAGATGACGGCAAGAGCTAGATAGTGTCCCAAACAGCGCTTCTGAAACTGTAATGTGCGTATCAATCACTTGGGGAGCCTGTAAAAATGCAAGTTTTGATTCAATTAGTCTGGGTTGGGCGTGAGATTCTACATTTCTAATAAACTCCCTGGTGCTACTGGTGCTGGTGTGAGGGGCACCCTTTAACGAGCAAAGTTCTAGGATGTTAAAATAGGATATAAACAGGGTTTGCAGTTAACTGTTGTACATCATCAAACTTTTACTGGTTTCTCAAAGGCTGTCAGTGTTCCGATTGGCCATTACCTATGACAAACCTATTATCAAGCCTATGTTGAGTATCACTCTGTATACACATATTACAGCGGTCTGGAGAAGAGCATTGAAGTTCCATTTGGTTTTACGGCTACTGGGTCATAGAGTCATGACACTTCAGAATGGTCTTCAAAGAGTAGATGGATTTTTCTCATTTCTACAGCTTGCCTGTCTAGTACACTCCCTCTGTCCTTTCCACACACCATGGTTACTGTTCCTTTGGATTATAAAATGCCTTCTTATGACTCCCCTCTAAAAGAGCATTCTTTTGAGCCTTTGAGAATAGACAACTTCTTCGGAAGAATTATGTCTCAAAGTTTGTTCCCATGTTCTTAGGGCTTCATTGTTAGCCATTCCAGTTTTGCAGTGAAATTAAACAATAAAAACTTACAGAGGCATCTTCTATTTTACAGGTGAAATCTTGGGCCCTTCCAAGCTGAGGCCATTCCATCTGTGTGTTCTGGTAGCTGGATACCAACTGTTGAATTGCAATAAAATAAAATAATAATAATTTTTAAAAATCTCGATGCCCAACTTGAAAAATTGGGAAATCAGCTGCCCAGAGCCCAAATTCCACTTGGCAGCAATCAGCTGGAACAGCATAGCCACACTGCTGTGGGTGGCACCTCTGCCCCAAAGTCTCCACACAGGCAAATCTCATTTTCCCTCACGCCTGATCCACTTCACTCTCTTATAAAACGTGGCTTAGGTAGGCCTTTGAGTTTGTGATCCTATCTACCTAAATCCTAGGAGTCATCTTGATTTGGAAGAAAATATCGTTTGTCATTAATAACATATAACTACTATATATGGTGACTTTCAGAAGACAAGGCGACTATTTTTTTCTATGAAAATAAATCTTACTGTACTCAGCAGACCGAGTTTAAAGCTATTATACTTTAGCTTTCTTTGTTTGCACTCTTTGTTTTTATTTATAATTCCAGTATTCAGTTCTAGTAGTTCATTTTCTCCCTTCTCTACTGTGGAAATGGAAGAAATTCTGACTGAGAAGGAGAAAAAGGGTAAACCAAGGAATCAATACACCATTTCAGGGGTAAGACATTTCTAAAGGCCATGCCAGTAACTTTAACGAACCAGTAGAGAATTCACATAAAGTAAAGAAACCAGAGAAAGTGTATAGGGCTTTTTTGGTTTTTGTGTTTTGTTTTTTCCAACCCAAGATTTTCTGCAGCATTTTATTACCAACTCAGTAAACTCTTGGTAAATCAGTAAAAAAAAAAAAAAAAGAAAGAAAGAGAAAAGAACTTTGGTTTCTTATGTCTCCTTTGTACCTTATGAGAGAGAGAGAAACAAAGATAATAGTTTTGAGTCATTTTGAAAGCAATTTTTGACCATTAACAACAGACATTTTTTAATTGAGGCCCTATTTACTCACTTAAAATATAATACTTTATTTTAGACTTTTTTCCTTTCCATATTTAAGGTAGTCAAAATTTTAAAAACTACATTGATGCCAGGGGAAAAAAAGGCACTAATTGCCTTCTTTAAGACAAAAAAGTTTCCAACTTTAAAAAGGTTTCATAAATAGATGACCATCCTCTAGCATAACTGTTTGAAAATTTGAAAAACAGAAGCTTCTAGAGGAAGACAAGAACACTGCAGGTTTAAGAACTTCCCTAAACACATCTTCGAAATGAATATACCATGACCCCACTATTTAACTAGACAGCTGATGCACGGGAAGAATCTGGTTTGTTTTGAAATTAGAAAGTAACAATACCTGGGCCAGTATCTGACCCCCATTTCAAATCTAAAGCTTCGTGGATTTGCTCAATAGAATGTATGAGCACATGAAGTTGGTGTCGACAGCCCTCTGAATGTGTGGGGCTCTGCCTGGCTCACTGGCAGTTGTGCACCCCTCACTTAATCTGAAGGTCAAAGATAGTAAATACTACCCGCCAAGGTTGTTGCAGAGATTGACGAGAGAGATGGTCAATGAAGTATCTGAATACTGAAAAGTGCACTACTAGGCAAGATGTCATTGGGTAAGTAAAATGCTTAGAATAGTATCTGGTACACTACAAATTTTATATGTCCTGTGGATTTAAAAAACGTTCCTAAGATCAGCGGTACTGCACTCTATTATGCATTTCTTGATAATGAGCTACACAGAATATTCCCCTAGTTGGCTTACTCCCCACTCACTTTTGATGCCACCCTAACACTTCCAGAAATGGCTGAAATGTAGAACAGGCTTGGTCTTCTAGCACACTTACCAAAAGTTTATCCAAAAAAAGAGATGCTTAGTTAATGGGAAATAGCGTTTAATATTAAATGGTATAAAACCTAACTAATGCATTACCTTAGAAGGGCACCATATAGAAGCTGAAATTCAGTGTGCTATTCAAAATCCCACTCATTGGGGGTCTTCAGTCTCACTATTTGAGGGATCTGAAAATGAGGGATCTTTGCTACTTTAGCATCACCAACAATTCTTGTTTTGGTACCTCTGATGCAGCAACCTGCCTCTCCCCTTCCTCCATCTTTATCCTTCCAAGCACGTCCTCAGCTGTATGCTTACTTCCTTGTATTTCTCTGACATCCACCACTGACACACCTTCAGCCTTAGAAGATTGATTCCTGCCTCCATTGTTGCTTCTTGCTTCCCAATCAATTGACAAGAAACTCTCCATTTCTTGACGTGACTTACATCATACGATGCCAACATATGTTGATGGTGTATGGATAAACTGTCAGCTTCCTGTGTGCGACTGACACCATATGCACACACGTGAATTAGGTGCCTGATGTATACAAGGCACTGGTGAATGCAAAGCTAAATAGCTTTCTCTCTCCAAGCAGCTTACAACACCTAAAGCACTTGTGTCACTTTCTCATGTAGAAAAGAGCATTCGCTTTTTGAAAAGTATGCTTGTATTCTATAGGTGTACAAATGGAAGAATCACTGTATTCTTCTTACTCATCTTTCCCCCATCAGTTTCTAGCCCCTTACCCTACAACCTTTATTCTACCCAATTGCCTTACCTCTTCTACGTACCGGACATATCACATATCTACTTTTTGGTTATTTATCAATGGCTACCTCCCACTCCCAGAATGTAAATTCCACGAGCGTAAGGACTCTCTCTTTGTTCACTGCTATGTCCCCAGCCTTTAGAATATAACCCAGCACGGAGAAGGCTCTCAATAAGCATTTGTTGAAAGAAGGTCTTCCAGAAAAAGTGGCATTTGAGTTGAACTTTGACCATTAAGAAGAATTTCAGTAAGTGAGAAATGGGGGAAAGAATATTTTAGAAGGGCAAATTGGCTCTAGCAGTACAATATAACTGAGGTAATAAAGTGGCTTTAAGATGGAGAAGTAAAAGGATAAATTCCAGAATTTAACTATTTTAAAATTAATTTTATGAATGACATAATTCTTTCATCAGCAGTATTGCATTTTAGATATTTCTATGACATTTAGGGACCAATCTAAGTACACTTAAAGACTTTCCAGGCCCCAAGTGGCTACACTGCAAAGTAAAAATATATTTGTTAATATCATAGAGAACAGATTAAATCTAGAAAGTATGGAAGCTGGGGAAAGAAAGGAATGAGAAAGGTGGACAGAAGGAAGAAAGCCACAGTGCTTGTCATAGTGGTTTTAAGTGCTCTTTTGTGTTATTTTATGGATTTATTTTAAAGAAACCTGTGTTTTTAGTCTTGCTTACCCTACTTTAGTGATCCCATCTGTGATAGACTGTCATCACAGATTTTGATACCTGGTGACAGTATTGCATTAGAGAAAACAGATGGGAGATGGGGGGGGGGGGGCATTTTAGTTTGGGCTAACTTCTCTTACAAAGAGAAGCAGGCTTGACATTGCATATCAAGTTTCTATCATCTATGGAAATCTTTTTAAAATCAAGAAAAGTCCAATATCATCTCCAGTGTGAGTCATTAATGAGATTGAAGAAGGCCAGACATTTTACTTTGTCTTTCCATTTCCAAATGCCTCCTCTGCAATGTGTCAACCTAATGATGATTTTAAAAATAATAATAATGTTTATAGCTTTTTAAATAGTATTTGCTTGAATGATTTATATCCAAAACCTTCCTCTGGAAATTTACTGGCTTGCAGAGAATGTTTATTTACCACACTGTCCCTGATTGCCCCACTAGGCGATGAGGTCTTGCCTCCAACCTGCTCAAGTAAAGGGTGTCTGTCCACAGCACCACAGCTGATCAAATCAGCTCCGGGATGAATGTCCACAACTGGGAAGCAGCCCAGGTGAACTGGGCTGCAGATACATAGCTGTCTGACCTTTGTTTTGGTCCAGGCTTCAGCCATGTCTTCCCATCCCATTTTCAGCTATGAAATTTAAAACTCTCAGTGTCTCAAACGCCTCTAGGGAAAGGCTTCTATTGCCCTCACTAGGGGAGAAGGAGGGGATTATGAGTTGCCTCACAGCTGCCTCAAGTAGGGAGCTGTGCTGAGAAACAATTTATCCAAGCTCACCAGGTCTTAATTATTGAGGACATATAGCAAAGAATTGGAAATTCATTGCCAACTGCAAATGCCCACTTGGCCTCTAAAACTCTCAAACAATACAAGCCCTTGGGGAAGGCTGCACTGCTCCCTAGTTCCCTTAGAAAACAGATTAATACAACCATTCCAGGAATTTGGAAATTGAGTTTACCAACCAGCCACCCTGAGTGGATGCCAACCCGCAATCCCCCCTACAACCAACTGGGTGATGTGGGATTAGACCAACTCTGGGAACACTTTCAATGCTTAAAAAGAGCCCAAGGGGACCAAACAGAAAATGTGGTAAATGGGCCCAGTGGCTTTTTTTTTTTCTGTCCATCACCGCCTTGAAATAAAAAATTGATTTTTTTTTTTTAAAGGCAACCTAGAGAATAACCACTTCTATTCTTGCATCCCAGCCAGGTCTAGGATGAAAGCAACTAGTTCAAAAAAAGGATTAAACAGTATCACATAAATTGTGTAGGGGAGAAAGGGTTGGAAGAGGAAAACTCTCTTATTGTAGCTGAAACAAAACCTTGATCAAAGCACAACCTCCCAGTCTTGCAAAGTGGTATAAAGACTTTACTGTGAAGAAAAAAAGGACTCTAAAGAAAGAATGGAAACAAAAGAATGGCCAAGAGAGAGAGGTGAAACAATTACATTCTTCCAAGACCAAGAACGAAATTCATGCTAGAAATAAAAGGCACAAAAGAAAGACAACTACAAAATAGAAATGGAAAATGACTGTGACATGTTGGGCCAGGAAGCCAGTATGACAATATTTTCTCATAAAATGATATTCTATTTCATCACCATATGCTTTAGGAAAATCCAATATGTTCCCGACAGACTTCTAATGTTCTTTCCCCCAAGATGGTTAGAGCTTTAGGGAATGTGTCATAAATACTTAGCACCCACTGCATTTTTTAATATTACACATTGGTAATTCTCTGGTTCATGAATTTTAGTAATACCATTGCAATTCAGTTTGCCAATCACCCCACCACTAGCTGATAAAAACATGCAATAGCAGGTCCTGTTTTGGTTTTGTTCCAGTATACTGTTGAATCTGCAAATGGAAATTATATATGTAAAAAAAAAAATAAAGAAAAGGTATGCTAAGATGGAATACAAACATTATTTGAAGAATTATTTCAAAATACTAGTTGATGACATTTTGAAATACAGCACACTAGCAATTGCAGAAAAGAGGTGAATGTTAAAGATTAATCATTCAGTCACAGATATGTGACTTCAAACTAAGTGATACAAATGAGAATTATACAGGAGATTAGAATGAGTCCTTTTGCGCCATTTGTTCTGCACAAGACCATGTGGAGAACTTTCTAAGCAATTTCTACAACCTTTCCTTCTTACTCCAGCTGTATTTGCATCTGTCAAATCACCTGTGGATGTCTAGTGAGCTATTTAGCTTCATTGCAAATGCCATACCACACCTTAAAAAGTGTGCAGTAAATTGTAAGGAATTATATACAGTATACTGAATTAGGTGCAGTACCATGATTAATAATAATGTATTAGTATACAATTGGAATCATCTACTTTTGCTTTATTCTTGTTTCCCTTTCTTTATTCTTCTCTCTTATTTCTGTCAAAGGCTAAGAATCCCTCCAGCCACCTGAGCTTCAAAAGTAATTGTCTTTCCTTCTTCCTTTTCCCCACGTCACCATTTCCAGTTACCAAACTCTGCTAGGTCTCTGTCAGATCTTTCACTAACATAACCTTTAAGCCATCTGTCCTCTTTCTATCCCCATTGCCCCAAACCAGACCCTCATCACCTTATACCTAGACTCTGCTAGAAATCTCTTTGTACCTCCCTGCTTCCAGTTTGGGTCCTCTCCAATTCATTCCTTTTGTTGACACCTGGTAGTTCTTTCTAAAAATGCTACTTGAATCTTGTCGCTCCTCTGCTAAAAAAAAAAAAAAAAAAAAAAAAAAGGCAGCCACTATTTGCAGGATAAAGAACAAAGTCTCCATTTCATAGCCCACGGCCAAGGTAGGCAGTCTGGGCTCTTAGCGTCTGCACCTTCCACTGCTTCTCAGATGAAGCCCTTGGCTGCAGGTGGACGTGAGATTGACAGTGGCTACTTGTACTGAAGCAGCACCTTCCTCCTCTTTCCACCTCCCTGAGTCCTTAAAGCCTCCTCAGTGATCTCTGCCTACAGGTTCTCTCTGCCTGGACACTTGTTTGGTGCTTGCTCAGGGTCGGCTGTGTGTCACAGGGCTGCAGGACTGCCATGCAACTATTTCACCTTTAGATGTGTCTTTTATTTTCCCCAAACAGATGCAAGCTTGTGAGGGTAAGGACCTTCCAGTAACATTTATTGAGCCACTGCTGGGTGCAAAGCCCTGCTTGAGATGCTGCAATGATAGGGAGATGTCTTAATCCATTTGAGCTGCTATAACAACTACCACAGATGAGGTGGTTTATAAACAACAGAAATGTATTTCTTCACAGTTCTGGAGGCTGGAAGTCCAAGATCAGGGTACCAGTTTGGTCAGGTTCTGTAGAGAGCCCTGTTTCAGTTGCAGAGTGTAGACTTTTCACTGTGGCCTCACAAGGTGGTAGATGGTGAGGGTGTGCTCAGGAGCTTTTTGTACTAGGGTTCCAATACCATTCCCGGGAGATCCACCCTTGTGACCTGATCATGTCCCAAACCCCCTACCTCCAAACACCATCACCTTGGGAGTTAGGAGTTCAGTATATGAATTTTGAGGGATACAAACAGTCAGACCAGAGAAGGAAGGTCATGCTTCTTTTGCATTGCACATAAACAAATATGGTATGGTGCATATCATAGCTGTCTGATGCCTATTTTGAGTGAATTGACTTCCATAATGTTTATATTGTAAAATTATGATTTCACAATTAAACTGCCAAAATTAAATTCCATTAATGTCTTCATTTTACAGTAGGGAAACTATGGTAAAGAAAGATGCAATCTCTTATTAATCCAATGTGATGGTAACACAATGAATACGCATTTTTGTTTTCTATTCTGCAGCTCCAATTGCCAAGTTCTTTTATTTTTCATCAAGAAAATCATTGTGTCCTGCATTCAACTTCTCTTTCCATTACAATTAATGATCGTTCTGCCTGAGGCACATCTTGGCTTCAGTCTCCTGCCCAGCAGGCACTGAGTCTTGCATTCTGATCTCTGTCTTTTTAATAGGATTCTCCTTCCTTAGACCCTATCATAGGAAGCCCAAATCCTATGGAATTGAAGCAAAAGTCAAATACAGTAGTATCTCAGTTTTCGAACGTCTCCTTTGATGAACATTTCGGTTTACGAACGCCGTAAACACGGAAATAAATGCTTCAGTTTTCAAACACGCCTCGGAAGTCGAACACGTCACACGGCTTCCACTGAGTGCAAGATCCTGAGGCCTAGATGTCGGCTATTTTTGAACGTTTCAGAACTCAAACGGTCTTCCAGAATGGATTATGTTTGAAAACCGAGGTACCACTGTAAATTAAAGTATGTGTTTCTGATACTCACATTCACGTTGCCCTAATTTTTAGCTACACATGTAATTCCTGAGTATTCCCAATAATTATAGAAATTCCAAAAAAAATTTTCGATTACATGCCTCAGCTAGTTTCCATTAGGCAAAAATATATGTTCATCCAAGAATATTTTATATTTATCATAAAGAGACTTAATGCAAGAGGGATTGATAAAGCAAGGGCTTTGTCTTCACATCATGTTATTTGGAAGATGAGACTATGCCAGATGATAAATCTTCACACTTGTTTAGGAGAAAGAAGTGACTCAACACTTTGAAAGTCAAACAGCCCAAACAAAACGTGATTTAAAAATACAGATAATAATAGCAAAACTATGTAAGACAAAAAAAGACGCACAGGAAATAAAAGTCCTGACACTAAGATATTAACAAAGATTTTTTTCTAGTTATATTCATTCATGTATTCATTCATTCATTCACTGAACATTCATTTTTGGAGCACTTACTAACTCCCTGCTACTATATTAGGCATTGAGTTATGAGAATTTCTTTTCATCTCTCCAAAATCCCATGATAGCATGTATTAATTTTGTGATAAAAATAAACTTTCTAATTGTAATATATCTGTTATGGTTAATTTTATATGTCAACATGACTGGGCCACGAGGTGCTCACAAATTTGGTCACACATTATTTTGGATATTTCTGTGAGAGTGTTTTAGGATGAGATTATCATTTGAATGGATACAGTGAGTAAAGCAGATTGCCCTCCCTCATGTGGGGTGGGCCACATCCTATCAGTCGAAGGTCATTAACTGTGTTATCATTTCTCTCTACGTTCGCTCACTGTTGTTTTTTGTTGTTGTTTTGTTTTTGTGTGTGTGTGTGTGTGTTTGTGTGTGTATGTGCGTGTGTGCTTGTGTGCCTATTTTGGTGGAGTGTTAATTTGCATGTTCAGAGTCAGGCTTATTAGGCTTATGAAATGAGTCTGTTGGCTCTGAGTGATAACTAAGGGATTCTCCTATGAGTTAAATTCTAATACTTCAATACTCAGTATCCATATTTGCTTCTCAGAAGTCTATCTTCTTATTTCCAAGTTTTATTGTGTAGGCAATTGAAATGACAAGATAAATTACTTCTGAACACTTGGAAAAATGAGCTACTAATGAAATGTTGGGATATATATATATATATATATATATATATATATATATATATATGTATATATATATACATATATATATATATATATGTATATATATATATATGACTACATACTTTTTGGTGTGTACATGTGCAAAAATATGCATTGTGATATATTTCATACATATGAAGTACTAGTCTTCTTCAATATAAAAGAGAATGTAAAAATCTGGATTTTATTATGGCTAAATTACTTTTTAAAGAAAATTTTGTATTAAAATCTTCCAAAAAATTTTTCAGTTATATAACACATTCATACTTATTAAATTCACTATTTGCCTTTTCTCCGATTCAAATTTAACATAAAAAATTAGTGGTTTACTTTTCAAAGGTCAAACTATTTTAGTTGCTTCCTAGAATATGATGATCTTAGCTCAATCAACTGGTATCAATTTTATCTCTCTGTGCAATGAATTAAATAACTCTTTTAGCCTGCGGATGCAGAAAGTAGTTCAGAGATTTGAAGATTTGTAACCAGAACCGCTTTATGCCCAGGGGTGACCTGATTAGGTTAATAATAGCTCTGTGAACACCTTAGCCCTTTTGCAGTGAGGTGGCCATTGCATTAAGACCCTAAGTAGTAATATGGCCCTGCCTTAGTTCTATAAATGTTATACTGGGGTTAAATCATTTAAAGCCACAATGTTGTTGTTGTTTTTTTCTGTTCGATTTGTTTTCTCTTGTTTTGTTTTACTCTGTCAACAATGGAAAAGCAAAACTTTGCTTCAGAGAAAGAAACTTTTAACTTCCCCAGGCTCATTTCTGTTTCTGGTGCTCTGAGCCACACTTCCCTCACATCGATCCCCTAATGATGCATATCTTCTATGCCACCTTTACTTTGTCCTATTTCCTCAACATAAGTTCTTCCCTTCTTAAAAAAAAAAAAAAAAAAAGCTAGTTTAGAATCACTAACCGAATTGTGCCCCCCCACACACAAAATTCGTATGGTGAAACTCTAACCCCATATCTCAGAAGAATGGGACTATATTTGGCGATAGGGCCTTTAAAGAGGTAATTAAGGTAAAATGAGTTCATGTGGGTTGGCCCTAATCCAAAAGGACTGGTGTCCTTATAAGAGGGGGCAGATTATGACAGACATGTGGGTGCACACAGAAAAAAGACCATGTGAGGACACAATGAGAAAATGGCCATCTGTAAGCCAAAGAAAAAGACCTCAGAAGAAAACAAAACTGACAAAATCTTAATCTTGAACTTCCAACCTCCAGAACTGTGGGAAAATAACTTTCTGTTATTTAACCCAGCCAGCCTATGGTATTTTGTTAAGGCGGCTCTAGCAAACTAATACACATAGCTTTGCCATTTGCAAAGTATGTGATTTCACGATAATGGTGAGGACTAGTCCTACTTTGAAGAGTTGTTTGGAGAACTAAGAAAAACATATGAAGTTCCCAATTTTCTTACATATTACATTACTAAAAAATTCCAAATTAAAAAAAAAAACCCAACAGTATTATTATATATTATATTATATAAGTGGGACTCCATGTTCCATGTGCTATAAAAATATAAAAATGTTAATTACATCCCATTTTAAACATAATCGTTGACCATGGATTTCTGGAATTTTGCATATATTCTATAATTTTGTTCTTTCCTTTGACAATTGAACCACAGTTCACTGGCTTATGATCAATAAATATCCAATTAAGGATACATTGTCCCAGGTTTTGGCATCTTGATGATTTCCATCTTTTTCTAAATTGAATTAAGTTTATGAGATTAAATTACTTATTATTAAAATCACCACACTTATAGACTTATTTTGTCATTTAATGCATTTTTATAAAATAAGTGCATAAGTGCAATAAAATTCAAATGATTGCATAAACCACTGGTATAAAGGTCAAAATGAAAGATGCTGTCAGAACTGAACTGTCAATTGAGAGGCAGTTCTACCAGGCTGAAAACATCAATTTATCATTCCAGATGCAAAGTTCCGAACTCAGCCTGGAAAAGACAATTAAGGGGTCAAATGTATAAATGGACCAAATGTGGTTTATAGGCAAGCAATGACCCTCTTTTGGCTTAGTGCGTTGTTCTCAATAAACAATAGCTACGTTGTTGCGGTTGTCGTCATTTTCATTATGATGTCTAGTGTTATTACATAAATATGCTCTAATTGTGTCATCTACCCAAATAGAGTACAAGGGTCCACAGCCCTGCCACAAACATTTGTGGAGCATTGACTCTGTGCTCGGCACAGGACCAGGTGGTGGGGATGTGAACATGAGCAGGACGGAGCTCCCTGAGCTGCTCACACTTTCAGGAACAAGTTATATAAGTGAGAATCTCAGCCGCAGTGCAGTGACGAAGGAGACAGCCCAGGTGTGTCTGGAATGCTCAGCCATCATGCAGCTCTCCATCTCTTGTGGAGAAGGGTCACAAGAATAGAACCAGGGGAGGCATCCAGAAGGGCCTTAAAACCTGAATGGGGAGGAGAAATTATTTAATGCTTCTCTTCCATCACAGAGCTGACCCAATAATCCAGGCTTCAGTGAACACTTGTTCTGTGCCCAGCTGGCAGGTTTGTGCTCTTTTGAGCCTCTCTCCTTGGCTTACTGACGGCCGCCTTCCTGCAGTGTCCTCACATGGTGCTTCTCTGTGTGTGTGCTCATGTGTCTGTGTCATACTCGCCCCTTCTTATAAGGACACCAGTTGTATTGGCGTAGGGCCCACCCACACAAGCTCAATTTACCTTAATTACCTCTTTAAAAGCCCTATCTCCAAATATAGCCCCAGTCGTCTGAGGTGCCAGAGATAGGACTTCACTATATGAATTGGGGGAACATAATTCAGTCCATAACACTATGACATGACCCAAACTTAGTGAGTCTAAACTCATTTTTTTACTCTTTTCTTGGTCGCTGCTTGGCAATATGCTTTCAATAATTCTACTACGAATCATGCCTTTGCATGTACAAAGGCTTTCATGGACATTTTTCTTTATCCCAGAACGCTGACTATGCGATAGATGCTGTTATGTTTCAGGCGAGAAAACTAAAACTTGGAATGGTTGCATTGTCTGATAAAGTTTATGTAGCTAGTAAGCGGTTGTCTTGGTCAGTTCATGCTGCTATCACAAAATATCATAGACTGAGGAGCTTATAAACAACAGCATTTTATTTCTCACAGTTCTAGAGGCTAGAAAACCAACACCAAGGAGCTAGCATATTTGGTGTCTGGTGAGAGCCTGCTTCATGGTATGGGTTGGCTTTTCACCATAGCCTTACATGGTGAAAAGAAGGGGCAAGAGAGCTCTCTGGGCTCTCTTTTATAAGGGCACTAATATCATACTTGAGGGCTCCACTCTCATTTCCTAATAATCTTAAGAGGCCACACCTCCTAATATTATCACTTAGGGGGCTAGGTCTCAACATGTGAATATGGGGGGATACAAACATTCAGTCTACAGCCCAGGTTACTACCCAGATCTCACCTCCTTCCAGAAGGTCCCCAGATGCCTAGTCTGGGGTACTTTTCCACTGTACCATCATGCCTTGCATAATAGTGAAGCAACTCTCCTTTATCAAATGTAGGGCTATAATACCAATCACAACAGTCACCACTTTTTCCAATCATCCAGACTTCCCAAACAATTCACATTAATCCTAGACTCACACAATAGAATGGTAAGGGGAATCCTAAAACCCATCTAATTCAACTCTCCACAGTTGACTGATAAGGAAACCACAGCCAGGGGATAAATAACCTGGCCAAGTTCACACAGGAAATAGCTGGAGAGCTAGGACCACAAACCAGCCTTCGTCCTTCTGTCTTGCTAATAATTCAGTAACTATCGATGAAATACTTGAGGAGCAATACATGTGGCAATTTAGAGGAACAAATCCACAGACAGAAACTCCTGAATTGGAATGTGTGCTCCATGATACACACTTAAACTTTCAGAACCTCCGTTTCTCTTGTATAAAATGAGAATAATAATACCAACTCATAGTTAAATAAGATAACACCAGTGAAGGACTTTGAGTTGCACTTAACATAGTAAGCACATTGATGAGAGGAATATGACATGTTCATCTTTATTGCACATTATATAGATACTATAGTAAATACTATGTTATGTCTCACAGCGCCGGATGTGTTGGTTTGCCAGTCCTAATACCGTTTTTTGTGCAATAGAGTTTCAAAGGTCACAAAGGACTGCCTTCAGTGGTAGCCTTGGAGTTGCTATTCCAAGTTTGGTAAATTTAAACGTAGAAAATTGCTGAATCCAGTGAAATACCAGATGTTTAAAAGAGAGTGGCCTACCAGCCAAGTCAATATCACTTCTGGATGGATATTGGTCATAAAAACCTTTCTCAATAATATCCATAGACTACTAAATCTAAATATTCTTGAGAGATAAATAGACAAATATCCTGAAGTTCTGTGTATAACTCTATTGAACCTTCACCAGTGCTAATGTTCAGTGCTAGATACATTTTTGCTAAATATGTTACAACTACACAATTAGTACCCTTTTCTCCTGGAGAAAGAGTCTTCACTTCTGACACTGCCAGAGGAACACAGCAATTTTATTTTTAAACCACCATTGTTTTTAGTTCCTTTGTCCACAAAACCATAATGAGACACAGAGTATCCAATTTTAGATTTGGTGTCCTACCAGGATATTTTCTTTCAAGAAAGAAAAAATTAGAGGAAATTACTGTACAAATAACCATGTCCCTCTCTTGACGGTGCGGTAACCACTGGGTAATATACTTTGTCACTGCCGAGACATTGTCATATAGAAACCACCACATCTGAGGTGGCTCCTAAAGAAACTACACATTCCTCAGGAGCTTCCTAGATGGAAAAATATGGTTTGAAGGAGTTAGCAAGGCAAGAAGAATTTGCTCAGGGATCATAGACTTTATAATCTAGGTTGAGTTATTCCTTTTATTAATGCAGAAATTAGGCACAAGAGATCAAATAAACATTCTGAGAATTTTATAGAAAGAGAAATCTCTGGCAGTGATTAAGTTCAGCTAAACCAGAGTCTAATTTTTTCAGTATAAAGGCGGTGAAGGTAGGGAACCCCAACTTAAGCTCAATTGCTAAGGCATTCCTGACTCTTGGCTAACAGTACAGCTGGCCCCAGGACTTCCTGGTTTTGTTGTTGGTGTTTGCTTGTTTGTTTATTTGTTTGTTTGTTTTTTAATGTAGTTTAAATTATAGTAGACACCTATTTTGTGTTGATTTGCGTATATCACTGTTGCAATGTTTTATTCATTACAGAAATAGAGATTTTAAAAAATTACAGACACATAGACTTTTAAATTATATATATACACATATATATGTATTTATATATATACACATATGTATATATGTGTGTGTGTGTGTATATATATATATATATATATATATATATATATTAGATTAGAAGCTATGAATCCATTTCTTGTTTTCTTGCTTTAGGTAAAAAATACATAAAAAATAAAATTGAAGGGAGGAAATCATTAGTAAACTGACATTCATTCTTTTTTTTTTTTCTTCCCCCTCTTTTTTTGTAAGCTAGTAGCGTGGGCCTCTCCTCTCCTCGGGCCTGTAGAATATAAACATGCTCACACATACACAACAGTCTTTCAAATACACATAATATGTCCGTTGATTCTTATGCCAGTTCTTAGAGGGAGGAAGAAATGTGTAAGAAAGAAACGTTTATGGGACATGGGCTCTGCCAGGCACAGCTCCAGGTCTTCTCTCATTCATCTTCTCAGCTGCCCTTTGAAGGAGGCAAAACAGCCCCGTGTAGACATGGAAATTGAACCTCAAGGAGCTCAAGTGACTCACTCCAGGTGAGTGTGGAGTGAGCACCAGGGCAGGGCTTGTCAGGCTGTTTTCATTGCACTACTGAACTAAGACCTGCCAGGTTTAAACATTGCCCCACCACCTCTCCGGCTCTGGGGAAGATGACACTTTAAGCTTATTTCTTAATTGCAATGAGATAGAAATTTCAGGAGAGAAAAGGTAGAAAATTGAGGAGGGGAGGTGAGAGGAGAGGAGATGAGAAGAGAGGAGTGGAGAGTTGGAGAGAGGAGAATCTGGGCAGAGAACCTCTGACCGTCTAATGCTACAGGTTTTGGAAGGCTGCCAAGCTGCTCATGGAGCCGTGGAGAAAGTACGTTTTATCCCTTCAAAGTAATTTCTTCCAGAAAACAAAAAGTGCCATGAACAGCTCTCTTTTCCCAGAAGACTTGAGTGTTTTCTTCCTCAGGCCAGTGACCAGCATGCAACTGATCATATTTTCATTTTTGTGTTGGTTCTCAGAAAGCTTAGACTCACACTCACAGCTCAATTTTATTAACCCTGTAGAATTCTCTCGTCTAAATATAAATATCTAGCTTTTTACCCGGACTTGCCTTTTTATATTTATATATTCTCAGGTACCAATTTTTAACTATATTAGCTTATAAATCATATATGCTTGTAGACAAACCCAATTCCTGTGTAATTAATAGATAAAGTAAATAATTATTTCATGTATTTGACCACTCTCTCCAGACCCTGTTAGAGTTGTTAGTGTATATTCATTTTCAGTGACTATTGAATATGTTTCCTTTGCATTATGGTTTTATCGATTGTACTCAAGTTATTTTTTTCCTTTATTCAGTCACCAAATATTTATCGAGCGCCCAATATATTCTGGGCCCTGAGCTATGTGCGGGGCTCCCAATGAGAGCAACATACACATAGTCTCTGCTTTCAGAAACACAATGCAATCGTAACACAAATAACATGCAGTGAAAAGTACAAGGAAAGAGAAGTAGAGGGTGGTATGGTTACCCACCAAAGGTGGGCTTGAGTTAATCCCAAGAGTGACTAGGATTGCCCCAGGCATGTGACATTTGAACTGAGAGAAGAGGGGAGTAGAGGAAGATTGGTGTTCGGGAGCACCTCAAGTAGAGGGAAAAACATGTTTAAGGCTCTAGGGCAGAAAGGAAGGTGGCCCCTTACAAAACTGAAGGAAGGCCAGTGTGTATGGAGCTTTGACAGCAAGGGAAGGAAGTGGTCTTGAGGTAGAGAGACAAGCCATGTTACAGATTTTGGCCTTCGTCCTAAGAACAATGCTGAGGTTATTCAATGACTTACTCAAAGTCATTCAGCCAGTGAATGAAGAAGTGTATAACAACTGTTAATAAAGCAAAACGGAAACAGCTTGTTGCCAATAATCAATCCTAAGGGGAAATCTGAAATAATTATTATAACCATTACATGAATGGTTTCACATATACAGCATTATCAAAATCTCAAAATATCATGTTAAATAGTTATTACTAAATGTACTATTACATACCCTAGTTTATAAATGAGAAAACTGATGCTCAGAGCAGTTAAAAGATTTGCTTGCAGTTATAGTCAGAAAGATGGCAAAACTGGGACTAGAAATCAGACCATTGCATCAAAATCTTGTGTTCTCTCCATGAAGCACACCCTACATAGTGCTTAACTGAGCCTTTAAATTCATGTTCAATACTGGGTACCAAGGAACAAATTGGAGGATATAAACATTTCTGTAAAACTGGCCCTGAGCTCCATTCTTGAGGCATATAATTGACAGTGGAAAAGAATATTGGAGACAGATTTTGTAAATTATTCTAATAAATGGAAAGTCATTATCTAGATTATTCATGCAAATGCATGAGCAATCTTAAATGTTTTACAAAGGAAAGAAAATAAAACATCATTCACTGTTGAAAGGTAATTTGAAATTTGTTACACTCAAGATGTTAAAAAATCTAGGCAAACCTTAGCTTTAAGTGCTTTGAATTTAAAAAAGCTATCACTCTCAGGTGGAATTGAATGTTGATATTTCTATTCCTAATGAGAGAAAAAAAATTTGAGGAGGATGTAAAGAAATTGTTTGCTCTTTTCACATAAAATATTCTTTGCTGTTGAATTGTTCTTGTACAAAAAAAAAAAAAGTTTTAAGCAACACCAAGAAATAGAAATAGGGTTTTATCAGAATGATACTCTTGACAAGTAAAGAGAAGGAAATCTCGTAAGAAAGAAAGGAGCCATAGGAGAGAGAAGTGTCCCCTGAAAGTCATTCGGTTGCAGGAGCTAAGTGATCTCACCAGCTTCTCAATCGCAAGACTTCCTGAATTGCCCTCAGGTGTGGCGCCATCAGCAGGACACAGCCACCCTCCTGTGAGCCATCTTCCTTCTCAACACAACCCACCAGCGTTTGTTGAGCATCTCCTGGGGATCAGGAAAGATGGGCATGACCCGAATGTGGTCTCTATCTTCTTGGATACTAGAGCTCATTGAAACTCTGTCACATCATAATCTCTCCTCCCATGACTATCCATTTTGTTCTCTACTCTATGTCTTTTCCTTACATTACACCTCTTCTAATAATTTTGGCTGATCATTGCTTTGGTTCATTCATAACCCCTCTGGACCTTTATGGCCTTACAGTCTCAGTTTACCTGAGTTTTCTCCATGGGATTTTTTGGTGTTGGCCCCTTCCTCCTATTTTCCTCCACTATCTTCCTCATTCATATTCACAGGAAGAAACATGATCGGCCTAGAGAATAACCCCTGTTCCAATTTTGACACAGCTGTTTCTACCAGGCCTCTTGACTCCTGGCCCGGCTGTGGATTTGCCACCCTGGGTTCAGGCAATCACCACTCTCCCAGCGAGCTTTAGCTGAGGGAAGCAGCATGGAGAGTAATATGGCATAGACCATGATGGCAAGCTCTGGTCTGATATCTGGGTTCACATTCCAGCTATGCCATTTACCAGCTGTAGCTCTTGCAGCAATTTACTGGAAGGAGAACTGACTCTGGGCTATGAACACACAATGCAATATACAGGTGATGTATTACAGAATTGTACACTTGAAACCTATATACTTTTACTAACCAATGTCACCCCAATAAATTTAATAAAAAAGGAGGGTGATTGTAACATCTATTGTTGTGAAGATTAAATGAAGTAAGACATGAAAAGAACATAGCACTGTATTTAGTACCCAGTAAAGGCTGTGTATGTGTCATTGTTGCAATCATGCATATCTCTGGCTGATCTTCTGTCAGTAGCCTTGCAGTTGCCCTTACCTCGGAATTGTTGGTCCATGGGAACCCATCAATGGCCTGCTCAGTCTCAAGTGTGTGATTTCTTCAAACTCAGCTCTGCCTGTCAAAGCTCACTAACGGGTCTTTTTAAATGGGAAAGATCCTGAGGGGATTTTGGATTATTTTTCTGTTTCACTTATTTTCACATGACCAGTTTAAATCTGCAAAATTAATACATACAAAATTAGTACAGACCACATTCAGGCAACTTCTGGAATAGACTGTCAGAAGTGCTCTTCTTCATTTGGGGATTCTATAAAGTATTAATGGCTCAGTTTAGACAGGTTTTTATGGTGGTTTAGGTGTGTGTGTGTGTGTGTGTGTGTGTGTGTGTGTGTGTGTGTGTGTGTGTGTGTGTATGAATAAGAACTGCTTCATTGTTACATAACCTCTTAAGTTCTGGAGGAATTATCTGGTAACCTGGAAAATTATCTTATTTAAATCTGGTTCAATCAGGCCAAGTAAGTAATACAAGAACTAACTAAATATTTTTATTCGAGACAGTAATTGTAACTGTTATATAACAATACAGAAATGGATTTCGTCCAAGGCAGAGTAATCTCTGACCCCATCTGAAATGGGCTAGATATGAAATGGCCTCTTGCAGTAGCCTAACCTTGAGGTGACATGAAGTCACTACACCCAACTCCAGGGAGCACCATTCACACTGTTCTAGAATACCAGGACAAAGCCTTTCTGAAGTCTAGGTCTTCCTGAAAATCTCACTAGGGAAGGGAGAAGGATAGGGCTATAGAGGTAGCGGGCAGGGGGAGTTTCCAAATTCACAGATTGATGTTTGTCCAGAGGTTAACGCTTAGCTCTCTGACATTAAACACAACCTTGGAAATCACAAATTGGGGGATGATGATTCCCATTTTCCATCCCTCTGATAGCACAGAGCATGCGCTCTTCACCGCGTGTGAGTGCCCCTGCCTCCTTCTCCAGCCTCATCTCAAGCCAGCATCGTCATCCTGTCCTGGTTCATTATGCTTCAGGCCCTCATTCGTACTTGGTTTTCGTACTTGTTCCCATCCCATCAGAATGTGGAGCACACCTTCTCCACATTCCCCAAATCTAGGCATCAAGTTTTTCATCTCTTTCCCCCTTTTCTTCTGTAGAGAGAGCACATCTTCATCACATCTTCTCTGGACTATGACAATGGTCTAACTTCTCTCTCTACTAGCACTCTTAGCTCCCTCTCACCCTTCCTCCCGCAGAGCAATCTTTCTAAGAATTAAATTTAATCAAAATTTGTCCTGCTTAAGCCTTTTTAATGGCTCTCAGAGACTACAGGAAAAAAAAGAAAGAAAAACCTGAAAATTATTTTGCATGATACACAAGACTTTATAATATGGCCCCTGCCTACCTTTTGTATTAGTCAGGTTTCTCACTGTCAGAGAATGAATGTATAAGTATGAAAGGGGAGATGAGTAGAATAGACCCTATGACATCAGATTAAAATTGGAGGTATCGTGATTTTTCATATAGGTAGATAGAAATATACAATAAAAAAAGGTATAGGGTATATGTATATATAAACTCACACACGTACATATATGCATATTTCCTAGCTCTATGCACTGAGAAGGGCTAGAAATAATGAATCCTAGTAACAATGAACACTTCTAGTGCTCCGGTAGTTATTTACAAATTCTCCGTGAAAAGAAATGAGAGTTCATTGGGGGAAATGCTCTAAAGCTAGGGCAGTGAACATACAAAATAAGTCTAGAACATCTTTTTGCACCAGAAAGTAAGGAAGTGCTTAAAGAATGGTAGGGGGTGTCAATAGGACACAGGAGCCGGATTGAAGAAGACCCCAGTGGCCAAATCTGGAATAATTTGAACAAAAAATAAATAATGATTGTAATAATGGATTATAATGGAAAAACTCTACATTACAGCAAGACACAAATAATCTAGAAGGAATGATAGAAACTGAAAAATCACCATGTGGCAACCATCAGGGTAATAATTAATTCAATCACAAATCATCAATGGATACTAAAACTAGAGGGAAAAGTTTGGTGAGAAACAGGATATTCACATAGCCTCAAAATATTTCCCCACAAGACATTGTTAATTGCAAAAGGAAAAAATGGTAACTTTATAGGGGAGAAACCTGGCAGATACCACCTTGATCTAGTGATCAAGGTTATTACCAGTTACGTAACAAATCGACATGTATTGAAGGACTAAGAAGAACTTAGTGCAAAAGTGAAAAAAACCTAATCTAATCATATGGAAACATCACGGAAACTCAAGTTGAAGGGCATTCTACAAAATAAACGGCCTGTTCTGTTCAAAATGTCAAGGTCATGAAAGCAAAGAATACCTGAGGAATTATCATAAGCCCTCAACATTATTGGGAGAATTAGTAAAATTTGAATAAGGTGTGTAGATTAGATAATAAGATTTCACTGATGTTCATTTTCTGATTTTGATAACTTTTCTGGGTTATGTACAAAAACATGTTTTTAGGAAATACACACCGAGGTATTTATGGATAAGTAAGCATCTGCAGTTAACTTTCAAATGGTTCAGAAACAAATTCACACATGAAGAGAGAAAGAATGAGCAAGTAGATGTAGAATCTTATTAACAATGGGGTGTCCAAGGGAAAGTACACAGGGATACTTTGTGCTATTTTTGTGACTTTCCTGTAAGTTTGAAATGATTGCAAAATTTAAAAGTTTCAAAGAAATGAAGTGAAAAAAAAAAAAATACCCTCATTTGACAAGCCAGGAAACTGCAAATACAGTTGGGTTCTGCCCAGGTGGTAGGAAGGGAGACCAGGAGTAGAAGCCAAATGTCTCGTGCTCCCTGCCCCACAGCATCACTGACTTAGTGGAGTCCACAGAATGGGAAATTCCATTTATATGAAAATGTCTAGAATAGGCAAACCAATAGAGATAGAAACTAGATCAGTGATTGTCTAAGGCTGGGTGTTAGGGAGGGGATGGGAAAATTAGGGAGTGAAAAATAAAGAATACCAGATTTCCTTCTGAAGTGATGAAAATATTCTAAAATTGGTTATGGTTGCAGACTCTGTGACTCTACTAAAAACCATTGAATTGTACACTTCAGATAGGTGAGTTGTGTGGGATATGAATTATATGCCATGTGAATTATACCTCAATAAAGATGTTCCCAGAGAAACAAAAACTTACAAATGGAACCAAAGCTCAGAATTTTGAGTTTTTTAATAGGATTGTGCATGCAATTCTATTTCACGCATGAGTAACTCCTTAAGAACAAGGAAGAATCGTGCTGGAACCAAAGAAATGGAACTATTGCACCATTACGGACCAGTCTTGACCGAGGCTAGAGATCACCAAACTCCAATCAGAAAGTGGCTGATAACACGCTTGCCTACTGGTTGAGTCCCGCGGTGCCTACTCAGACATTGGAAGACCATGGACTTGACAAGGCTAAAGAGGAAAGTGGGCTTTATTTCTGGTGCAATAGGACCCAGGAAGTGCTTGGTTCAGGGAGGACCATTTTTTTTATTATCTTCTCCCCATCAACCTTGTTTAATGCTTGATCTCCTGAAGCATTCATATGTTAAAATTTGATTATAGAAAAGCTCTGATTTCATTTTTGCTTTATGTATTTCTGTACCATTTGAATATTGGCAAAGCATTTTTTAATTATCGTCTGGCTCTTTTTATCCAAAGTACTTTTGTGCCGGACAGGTAGGAGGTAGATGTCTCCCGCTGGGATTGTACCTGGACCTTTGTATGATGAAAATAACAAAATGGCCCAATTAACTTAAAGTAACCTTACTTACTGACTGGCTTCTTAGGAAATGCCTGCCCTCCTTATACAAACATGTAGATAAAGCTATTTATGGGATTATATGAAATTTCTTAAGGATCCTTATAGCTTCCTAAAATCCTTTCTGGACGGAGGTGAGCATTGACAAAATAAATCATTGCTAGCAAGTGATACGAAAAAATAGAGTGTGAGTTCATTCCATAAGAGCCCATAATAATAGCAAAGTCCTTTGGCTTGAAGGAGTCAAGTCTTCAATGGAGTCTCTTTGGCTCTTTCTTGCTGGGTACAGAAAATAGAGGAAGATGAAATTCCCTTCATTGAATTAACTGTCTCTGAAAGGTGAAGCTCCTACACAGATGCAGCATTTCCAGAGATCTTATAAACAGTCTCAGAACAAGTGTTGTCAAATGAAAACCAGCCTGGATCTGAATTCTAGCTCCATCACTCCTTAAGACTGTTAATGACATAGGCAAATTATTGAACCTTTGTAAGACTGTCTTCCTATTTGTACAATGGGAATAGAAAGATGTACTACCTCATTTGGGCTGTTTCATGGATCAAGTAAAACAAAACCCACCCACTTAAGTGCCATAGAAAGCACCCAATATGCTTTAGTTGTTATTGTTATTCCAAGAGAAAGTTCTAATTAAAATCATAAGGTGCCCACCCCCAAAAAAATCATGATGTTCAATGATAAAAGTGCAATCCTTCTAACTCTCAATTTCCCCATTTTTAAAATAAGAATAATGCATATAGCAAAAGTACGGACTAAATAAGAAAATACATGTGACAGTGACACTTGAAGCAATCACAATTGCTGTCATCACCCATGCAACCAGTTCTCAATTTCAGCCTCAGGATTAAAGATAATGAAAATTATGTTTGTTTCCTGAAGAGAGAAAAATATATGTATATAAAAGAAAAGAATCATTAGGGAATGAAAAGGCACATTACTATTAAATATTTAAAAGGACAAATTCAGTTAATGTTTTCAACCTTACAATTTGCAGTAATAAGGAATAGAGGGAAATAAGTCAAATATATTTATGTGTGCGCAGGCAGAGTAAGATGCTGGATTTGGACGTAAAAATCCTGTTGGCTTCTCTACAGGCAAAATGCAGAGATAATGTGACAAAATAGAGATAAGACCATCAAGAACAGCATCACAAATCTGATCTTTGGTCCTTGGAAACAAGCACCAAATCATCGCCATGGTGGGGAGGTGACCTATTATTTTTGACTTATTAATATTAATAGGGGATCTATTAATATTTTTGAGGCTGGAGGAAGGACTTCTCAAACTTGAGCAAGCATCAGAATTACACAGCTTATTTATATACAAATTGCTGGGCCCCACCTCCTCGGAGTTTCTAAATGAGCAGTTTGGGGTGGAGGCCAAGAATTTGCATTTCTAACAAGCTCCAGTTGATGTGCTGGTCTGAGGACCATTCTTTGAAAACACCTGATCTACATAAAGTAGGTATTTCTATAATAATGCTCAGCTCCACAAGGATCTTTGAAAGGAGAACGGAACAGTGTTTTGTTTTGCTTTTTACCTTTATTGAGAAATAATTGGTAAAATTGTATGTATTAAAGTATACAGTGTGATGATTTGATATACATATACGTTATGGAATGGTTACCAAAATCAGGATATCGAATACATCTGTCATCTCACATAATTAACTCTTTGTGTGTGTGTGTGTGTGTGGTAAGAATGTTTAAGATCTACTCTCAGCAACTTTCATATTATTAATTTTAGTCACCATGCTGTGCATTAGATCCTCAGAACTCATTCTTCTTATAACTGAAAATTTGTACGTTTTCACCAGTATCACTCCATTTTCCCTGCCTCCCAGCCCTTGGCAACCACCACTCTACTCTGTTTCTTTGAATGCAGCTTTTTTTACATGTCACATGTAAGTGGTATCATATAGTATTTGTCTTTATCTTGTTTATTTACTTAGCATAATGCACTCCGACCCATCCATGTTGTTACCAATGGCAGGATTTTTTTTTTTTTAATGTCTAGATAATATCCCATTATATATATATTCTCACGTTTTCTTTATCCATTCATCCATTGAAGGACATTAGGTTGTTTCCATATCTTGGCTATAGTGAAAAATATTTCAACAAACATGGGTATTCAGATATCTCTTTGAGATACTGATTTTAATCCCTTCAGATATATACCCAGCAGTGAGATTGCTGTATCACATAGTAGTTAATTTTTGAGGAAACACCATACTGTTTTCCATAATGGCTACTCCAATTTACGTTCCCATCAATAGTGTATAAGGCTTTCCTTTTCTTCACATCTTTGCCAACATTTATTATCTCTTCTTTTTTTAATGATAGCCATTCTAACAGCTGTGATGTGAGATCTCATTATGGTTTGATTTCCATTTCCCTGATGATTAGCAATGCTAAGCACCTTTTCATATGTCTTATGTCTTCTTTAGAAAAATGTTTATTCCTATCCTTTGCCCATTTTTAATTGTATTATTTGTTTTTTTGCTATTGATTTATGTGAGTTTTTAAATATATGTTGGACATTAATCCCTTACCAGATACATGGTTTGCAAACATTTTCTCCCAATTCCATAGGTTGTATTTTCAATTTATTGTCACCTTTCCTATGCAGAAGCTCTTTAGTTTGATGTAGTCCCACTTGTTTATTTTAACTTTTGTTGCCTGAGCTTTTGGTATATATTATCTAAGAAATCATTATAAAGACCAACGTTAAAGATCGTTTCCCCTGTATTTTCTTATAGAAATTTCATGCTTTCAGGTCTTGCATTTAAGTCTTTGATCCATTTTGAGGCAAGTGGTATAAGACAGGGATCCAGTTTCATTCTTTTGCATGTGGATATCCAGTTTTTATAGCACTATTTATTAAAAAGACTATCCTCCCTATTGTGCGTTCTCAGCACTATTGTCAAAAATTAGTTGATCTTGTATTCATGGTTTCTGTCTGAACTCTATTCTGCTCCAACATGTTTACGTGCCTGTTTTCATGTCAATACCACACTCTTTTGATTACTATAACTTGTAATATAGCTTGAAATCAGGAAGTGTGATGTTTTGTTCTTCTTGTTGGAGTTGTTTTGGCTGTTAGGGGTCTTTTATGGTCCCATATAAATTTTAGGATACTTTTTTTTTCTCTATTTCTGAGAAAAATGCCATTGGAATTTTGCCAGGGACTGCATTGAATCTATAGATCATTTTGGGTAGTGTAGACATTTTCACAATATTAATACCTTAAATCCAAGAATACAGGATGTCTTTACATTTATTTGTGTCTCCTTCGATCTCTCATTAATGTCTTTTAGTTTTCAGTGGACAGGTCTTCTACTTCCATGACTAAATTTATTCCTAAATATTTTATTCTTGTTGATGCTATTGTAAATGGGATTTCTTTCTTAATTTCTTTTTCAGATAGTTCATTTTTAGTGTAGAAACGCAACTGATTTTTGAATGTTGATTTTGTATCCTGCAAATTTATTGAATTCATTTATTAGTTCTAACATTTTTTTGGGGGGAATCTTTATTATTTTCTACATATAAGACAATGTCATCTGCAAAACTGAGATGATTTTACTTCTTTCTTTCTGATTTGGATGCCTTTTAGTTCTTTTTCTTGCAGTATTGCTATAGTTAGGACTTCTGGTACTATGTTGAATAGAATAGGCAGTCTTTTCTTGTTCCTGATCTTAGAGGAAAGGTTGCTAACTCTTTACTGTTGAGTATGATGTTAGCTGTTGGCTTGTTATATATGGCTTATATTATGTTGTGGAACATTGCTTCTATACTTAATCTGTTGAGTTTTTATCGTGAAAGGGTGTTAAATTTTGTCAGATGCTTTCTCTGAACCTATTGAAATGATCATATACTTTTATCCTTGTAATATATTAATGTAGTGTGTCAGTTTTATTGATTTGCCTATGTTGAACCATCCTTAAATCCCAGGGATGAATCCCACTTGATGAGGGTGAATGAGTCTTTTAACATGCTCTTGAATTCAGTTTGCTAGATTTTTATTGTGGTGGTGGTGACGGTTTTTATTTTATTTTTGGGATTTTTGCATCTATGTTCACCAGGGATTGGCCTATAATATTCTTTTCTTATAGTGTCCTTCTCTGGCTTTGATATCAGGGTAATGCTGGCTCATAAAATGAATTTAGAAGTGTTCCTACCTCTCCAATTTTTTGGAAGAGTTTAAGAAGGATTGGAATTAATTCTCGTTTAGGTGTTTGGTAAAATTCACGTGTGATACCATATGGTCCTGGAATTTTATTTGTTGGTCAATTTTTTTATTACTGAACATAACAGTGTTTGATTACAAATGGAAACATCTCTGCAAAAGGTGAGGAATGGGAAGTAAGGGGATTGAAATTATGGTTAAGAAGTGTTGTTATTTGAGGAGACGTCTATTTTGTAAATCAATGGAAACCACAGATTCCTGTGACCTTATTCACTTGCTGGAGTCTCTAGTTCAAAAAATTGATAACCTACCAACTGTTCCCCTAAAATGCAATTTAAGTGCAAAGGGGAGTCAATTTGGCCTGATACAGCTACTACCATGGGCACTGCTGCAAGTGTCCTGCAAGAATGTGAAGAGATGTGAGGAAGTCTTTCAGCAGAGTGCTGCAAGGAGAAGCCCAGCTTTTTGTTCTTTTTCTTTATTGTTTGTTGAGCAATTTCAGATAGAACTAGATTCCCAGCTGGGACTGAATTCCTGGCCCATGAAAAGCACCATAGTTATTGTAACTGGACAAAGTTATCAATAATAATGAACAGCACTTATCTAGGACTTACTATGTGTTAGGCACTTTACATACATTACCCTATATAATCCTTATGACAGCCTATGAGGAAGCTATTATAACTTTCCCTGTTTTTCAAATGAGGAAACTGAGGTTAAGGCACTGGCCCTAAATCATAAAGCCAGTGAGTAACAAGCTGGGTTTGAAGCAGAGCTCACACACTTTGGATCCTGGTCTCTATTCAGACAACACTGGCACAGGTAAAGAATAATCTGTGAAATACACATCTATAAACCTTAACAGGTGCCTAAGAACCTTTAGAAATCAAACATATTTCTATATGTGTATTTTTCTACTCCTCTGGAAAAATATGATTATTTCTTGTTGTCACTAGAGTACAATAAACTATAAAATATTGCAGAGAAATGCAAAAACAATTCCCTTTGTTCTGTCAGCCTCATAAATATTTTTTATGTTATTACATAAACAGGAATTCTTTGTCCATAGACTGTGTATTAATTTCTACCCCAGCTGTGCTGTCCTTTCCTTTCTTTGATAGGAATCTCTTGGTCTTTCTCTTAGTTGCCATACCTTTCTAAGCCAAGGAAACAAACATCTGAAGAAAGTACACAGTGTCTATGATTAAGCATCGAAAAACATTTCCTGGCTTTGCCTTATTTCCTATTCCCAACAATCTGCAAGGCAGACACTGTCCCCCCATTGCAGCATGAGGAAACAAGTCCAGGGGATTGGGTGTCGTCGTTAATGTGGCACAACTAGGAAGGAGCCCAGGCGCTCTCCTAGTCCGTGCCCTTCGACAACAAAGCCTTGCTCTCATCCTTTCTCCTATTCTTGCTCTTTCCACCACTTCTGTACTTTTCAAACGTAGATTCCATAAAACCTAAATAGGGAGGGGGGAGTGGAGGATGAGGATGCAAAATACTTTAAAACTAAAAATAGTCTTTCTTGGTTCTTCAGGTCTTGGTGGAACACTTCATTTCAGCTGCCCGCTAGCATTGGGACCACCATTATCATTCAGCGGAGGTGTCCAGGATCCTTTCTTCTCAGATTACCTAATGAGCAATGAATTCCAGGGGTTCGCACATATGAGAGAATAAACTGCTAAGACCAGTCTTACTGTCAATGGTTTGTCTGTCTGAGATTTGAGTCTGACCTAGTTAATACAAATAGGGAGATTCACATCTTTGCCCCCATGTTTGAACAGCGTAATGTTATACTGCCACCTTGTGGTTTCTTCCTCGTGAACTCAGAAACAAATCCGGGCTTGACAAAGCCCGTCAAATAAACCACAGGGGGTTTGTAGCAGCAGCTGAAGGAGAAATGGGGATTTGGGAGAGAGTATGGAAGAGATGTCCTAACTTGACAGGGAAAGCATAAGTCATGGTTGTCACAAAATAACTTACTGGTCATGAGCACAGGATTTAGAATCGGACCACAGTTTAAACGTACCAACTACATAACTCCCTCCCTGGGCCCCAGTTTCCTTCTCTGTATAATGGCAATAGTAATAACGTCTCAGGGCAGTTGTAAGAATTAAACATGACAATGTGTGCAAAGAGTTTGGCCTTGAACCTGCCACAGGATAAGCTTTGTTATTATGGAGCTGAGAAAAGAACCACGCTCCCCTCTTCAAAGCCCCAAAGAGATCCCCTCTTCCCTGTCACTTCCTAGGACTCTCACTTTCCCATTTACTGCTCGTGGATTCCAAGCTGAAACATCTCATCTTTCCCTACTTTTGAAGAGTGGCTTTGGGGGAATCAACATAGCACATTTCAAATCTCATCTTTGTCCTGCAGTACTTTTGTGGTCTTTTGCCAAGTCACGTGAACTTCCTGCGCCTTGTTTTCCTCATCTGTAAAATGGATTAATAATACCCATGTCTCCATATTCTAGAATGCATTGTAAATAGCATGTACAAAGCATCTGGCTCAGTGTCTTGCATATAGTCATTGTTCTATATGCTTATCATTATTGTCATTATTATTGTTGTCATAATTACACTTGTTCTTTACAATTCTCCAATCCCTTACTTTGTCCTTCAAGAATCAACAAAATCTTTAAGCTCACCTTAGCCTTCAAAGATCTACTGAGTAATTGGAAGAGAAAAAAAGTCAGTCTTTGTGGTGTCTATGCAGTTCTAATAAAACATTATTTTCCCATGATTTCAAAATCTATTTTTCTCAAGGCTAAAATGCAATTTTTTTCAAATTTCATGCCTTTGATATTGCAGTATGTTTTATAATAAATATGTACTTATGTGTTTCTGTTTCTTCTCCCCAGCTCCCAACACCCCCCCACCCCACCACCCAGGAAAGATGTTATTAAATCAGGGTATACCTTATACTTGATGACAATTTAGGGCTAAGGAATATAAGTGGATTCTGCTTTCATCCACCCAAATATCCAAAAGTTTAGATTTATGATGATATCTTAAATGTTCCTAGCCATAAAAATATGAATTGCCAAATCCACAATGCTCTTAGTGTGTGGAGCAATCATGGTGAGGGGACAGTGAGCTGGGTTACCTAAGGGCCCCATCCACCTGGCTATATGACAATTTCCTTCCCTTGCAACACAGAATCGGGTTGGAACTCTTGTATTTCCCACTTCTACATAACCCAGAAACAAATGCTAAGCCCTGAGACCTCTAAACTCAAGTGGGAAAGATTTGGCTCTCTCTCCTGAATATGCAAACATTTAATCACTCCTAGGATACCTGAGCTGGCAACACTGATGATGAACACTGAAATTGTTCAACCTTGAGCCAAGCAAGGAATTGCATTTTCAAAGTCACTGAAATACAGCTGGGATCACTGCCTTGGTTTCTAATGAATGGGGACTTGTTGCATAATTGAAAACAAGCCTAACATGCTTCATTCATTATTGTCAGAATTTTTTAAAAAGGAGAAAAAGTCCTGATGCCAACTTTTGAGAAGTCCCTCTGGTCATTTTGCCTGCATAAAAACTAGCCCATCATCCCCAGCCACTACAAGTCTTGGCAGCAACTTCTCTGTCCACCCCTTGGCACTGGACATAAAATGCTCTTTGTAGCTGCTTCTCTGGAAAGGTAACTTCAGTGCGGTGGAATAACTAATAAGGAAAGAGGAATAACTAAGCATTTCACTCTGGCCTAAACAGGCTGTTTCAGCCGCAGGGTACAGCTGGTAGGTCAGTCAACCAATACCTTTGGCTAATTCTTCCAAAGGAAAACAAAGTGAACTTGGGCACCTCAGTGCCCTAGAGAACATGCTGGCAGTGAGGCTGAGCTATCACCTGTAATTCTGGTACTGAAGAGCTGATGGCTTACTGTCTCTTTTCTTCCCTCGGTGTGCCTCTTCTGATGTTCATTCTCATTGTCAAATTGCCCAGGACACCTGACAGGGAGAGGCACCTATTAAGACACAGGTTGAATCATTTTGACTTTGAGGAAGAGCCAGAAGTCATACGGTACCAGATCCACTGAGTAAGGTAGATGAGGATACACCATAATATTTTGTTTGCTTGTTCGTTCGTTTGTTTTTTTAAGGAGGGCCCAGCTCCCAGTGGCCCATGAGGGGATCGAACCAGCAACCTTGGTGTTATTAGCACCACTCTGTAACCAACTGAGCTAACTGTAATGTTTTCATTTGACAGAAATTGCCGTACCAGAAGCGATGTGTGACACAGAGCGTTGTCATGATGGAGGATGATGTATGTCACACTTTAAAACATACCTTCTCTCAACAGTAGCTCACACCCAACTGACTGCACCGAACAAGTTTTCACACATTGTTATTAAGGTTCGAGGCACCACTTCCCATATTGAAGATCCCTGCCCCCCTGCCTTTCCGCTGGGTGGCACTTGGCGGCAGCATTCATAATAGTTTCTGACCATAATGGGAAGGCTCCATGTCACACATCACTTCTGGTATGACAATTTCTGTCAAATGAAAACATTACAGTGTGTCCTCACCCCCCTTATTCACTGAATCTGGCACCGTTCAACTTCTGGCTCTTTCCCAAAGTCAAAATGACCATGAAAGGTAAACGTTTTGAATCGATTCAGGACATCAAGGCAGCCACGATGAGCAACTAAAGACACTCACGAAAGAGGACTTCCAGAACTGCTTGAACAAGTGGCAAGAATGACGGGATAAGTGTGTTCGAAGTGAGAGGGAGTATTATGAGGGGGATTAATGGCAATTTGTCTTTTACTGTAATACATTTTTTTTTAATTTAAACATTCACCATAGCTTTTGATCACACCTCGTATCTCCATCGCCAAAGTCAGTCTCCATACACATAAAGTTTATAAAAGAGCTGGTCTAAAAAGTGACCTGCATTCTGGGCTATCCAAAGACAGAAAGACCAAAAAGTTCTTGATCCCAAACAAATGAGACTAGTCTCTCTGCTAAGGAGTACAACTGAAGAAGGATAGAGAAAGGATTGTGTAAGGCTTACAGAGGTAAAAATAGTAAATCATTTATCTTCAAGGAACCAACCTCTCTTCCCAGAGAAATGAGCCTAACAAGATGAATTAACTACATGCCTCATATCTTTGAACTCCATTTCACTTCCTAAAAGCATCAGGAATTAAGTCGACATGACATTGTATATTTCATTTATTCAACAAATATTTCTGGAGGGCCTACTTTATGCCAAGCATTTTACAGCAGTGAAAAAGCTACACCAAATCTCAGTCTTCACATACTTTACAGTCGATTGGAGTCGACTGCCCTTCCAACCATGTCATGCAGCAAGCAGGGAGGTAAACTGGAAAGAGCACTGGACTCAGAGTCAAGAAAATTGAGGTCACGGCTTGGCTCTGCCATTGACCTTTTACATAAGCATGAGCACGTCACATGGGTCTTCCCAAGCCTTAGTAAAATGAGGGATGTTTGTGAGCTTTCATTCAGTGTACTTTCTGCTTGTGTTCCTCGGAGCTCAGAGCATGTTGAGGGCAAGATGGAGGTTCATGGGCCAGGCTGGCTCTGGGATTTCCACTCTCCACTTCAATCTCAGCAATTTGGCCTGCTTCTGTTTTAACACATTGGAATTCAGAGTAAGATCTCATTTGGGGTGGGGTGGGGGGACCCTCAATAGCTAAAATAAAGTTTGAAAACTACTGTCTTAAGTGATTTTAGAGTCCTATTCTATGATTTGTTTTCCCAAATTTCATAGTTAATGTCTCTTACAGAGTATACCAAGCTTTCATCTCTGGCAGATAAATCACCTGGAGAATTCCCTCTGAGAAAAGTTCCTCTCCTGGTAACATGGGCTTCTCTCATTAATAGTATCCTAGCACCTCCTTGCATGGCCTCTCTATCTCTTCTCTTATCCCCACATTTCCTCTTGTCGTCCTTCAAATATAATATCATCATTAGTATCAACAGTTCATTTCCTCTGTAAGTTACCTTTCTTCACATATTTTTCCTGCATAATTCATGGTGTTCCCTATTTTAGCCACCACTATATGTTGCCTGTTCTCCCTGGGGAAGATTTTTAGTTTTGTTTGTTTGCTGGTTTATATTCCACCTTGTTCTTAGAATCTAAGGTGGTTTCCAGGAATGCATAAAATACAAAATTTTAAAATGATATCAAAGTAATATATGCATGGATTAAAAAAAAATAAATAGTCCAAAATTTTTTAAAACTCTGACTTCTCCAAGTCAACTATTTTAAATAATTTAACTATTCCTTTGTAATCCTGGTCATTGATTTCATATCTTTTAATAATGTGCTGATATGGCTATTTCTTGACTTTGTTTTACATCCTTTACCTGATCTATTGATTTCTGCTGTTATGGATGAGGAGTTAATGCTCACCTTCCCCATCTACCCAAGATACCACCATTTTAGGTAAATCAATATACATTTTTCCTACTATAATGATTATGTAAATGTTGTTTCTGGAAAGGCCTAGCAGTTTGCTAAGCATGACACTTATATGAGAACCTAAAAGCGGAAAACCAAAGGCTAAGAAATAAAAGGGGGCTAGAAATAGGATTTTAATGTGTCCTCTTCAAGAAAAAATATAGGTATTTCTCTGTTTCCATGAATAAACCACCACTTAGATCACTCTCACACTTATTATGTGCATAAAAACCACCTGGCATCTTGTTAAAACACAGATAGTGATGCAGCAGGTCTGGGAGGGGCCTGAGATTTTTGCATTTCTAACAAGCTCCAAGGAGATACGGATTCTGCTGGCCCATGAACTGCACTTTCAATAGCAAGACTTTATACATATGAGGACTTCCAACATGACTGCTCCACGGAGAGTCCTGATTCCTCTCAATAATCTCGTTCTATTCCTTACCCTACAGTGAGGCACCGTGTCATTAGCGATAATTAAGGCACAGTGAGAAGGAACAGGTGTCCCATCTCTGCCTTGCAGATGGGAAACGCTGTGGCAGGTAAGGGACTCACGCAAGGCTGAATGGCAGCCTGATATAGAAGGCGTTCCTTCGATTTCTGCCTTTCTTGTTAACAGACTCAGGTGATATTTAAGCACTTAGAAACAAGCTAAAGAGCATTTCTAGCTTGAGTCTCATGAAAGCCTGAGTAAATAGGATAAGCAAAGGACCAAGCACACATCTTGTTCCCTTCTCTTGTCTCTGCTTCTTTTAAGTTCTCGAAGTTGCTCTTTCTTTGCTCATATCCAACTAGGCTACCGGCAATCTGGAGACACTGGTTGATGGAAAAGATACCAAGGGAAGCCCTCCTGTCCTGTACTATGGCTGCCCTCCATCACAAAAGAAACTTTCCTTGAATATGCCTAGAAAGTGGTGCCTACCATTTTTTTTGTGGGTAAAAGGTCAGTAGTACGCTGTAAATGTTTAACAATTGCCTGTCAGAAAAAAAGAGGCCCTGATTTGTAGAATTTGCCAGTTGCCATGGTATAAATACTCCCACTTCGGCCAATTTCAAACTATCAATGTGACTTTACTAAACATGCAATTAGAAAGAAATGAGTAAAAGTGGCTCTCACAAGCTGGTATGAGCTGGCTCCAGCACATCACAAGTAGAGCCTGTAAGTTCAAAGCCAGATAATTAAAGCTGGATATTCAGTAAAGATTTGCAGTTGTCTTATCAGCTTTCTCATCACCTCGCTTTACTACCAAATTAAGCTGACCTGGCAAGGTCTTTAACAATTGATAATTTTTCTTTATCACAAAGTATTTGGCAGAAATGTTCCCACCACATAAATGAGGCCCTCGATCTACAGATAGCTTTGATAAAGAGCTTTCTTTTTTTCTCCTACTCAACTATTGCCTTGGACCAGAGAAATAGAATTCCTTCCCTGATGGTTCCCATGCATTTGATAACCTTCTGGAAAGAGAAAAAAAGGATCTGCTACTCATATTCTTAAATTAAAAATTATTGAAAACCTTTTATTATGCTCTCATTATATATCTTAAGGGATTTTTTTCAAACATTGTAAAGGTGTGTTGGAAATAAACGTACTCACGAACTGAAATTTCTGTTTGAAGGAAACGTGAATAAAATTTTTATATAGAAACAAAAAGATCTTATGACCCCTGATCGAATGTTCTTAAAACTTTGTAAGTGATCAATTTTTACTAGTTTAAGAATAGATTGAATGTCAATTATCCACTTTAGGAAATACATATTGTTAGACAGTTTTTAAGGGTTATGGAAGTTCAAACATTTTTGCCTGGGAATAAATGGAAGGTCACTATAAGTAGATTGCTAAAATGACCACAAATTAGTCCCCTCTTTGTATAGCCATGTCTTTTGCAATGGAACTTTGCAACTTTTCCCAAAAAAAGGTAAAGTTTACTCTCCTACCTCTGGAATGTGAGCTGGCCTCGTGACTTCTTTGGTCAATTAGAGTTTGACAAAGCAGCATGAGCAGTGCAAGCCTAGGCTTCAGGAGGTCTTGCAGGAGTTCATATTTGCTTCTTAGGGAAACCTGGCACCATGTGAACAAACACAGGTCAGCCTCCTAGGGGATGAAAGGCCACAAAGAGCAAGGACAAACCGTCAGGTGAGCCTCCTCCCCCCACCCCAGCCAGACTTCTGCTGACCCAGCACCTATCACACCTGAGCCCAGCCCAACTGCCAAACCACAGAATCTTGTGCTAAATAAAAAGTGTTTGTTTAAGCTGCTAAGTTTAGCAGTGATTTTACAGCTAAAACCAACCGTTAGAGTCACTTACGGGTTAGAGAAAAGTCAAAGACACAGCAACCAAATGCACCATGTGGATCTTTTCTTTTTTGGATGCTCATTAAAGTCAAAGCAACTCTAAAGTGATATTACTGAGCTATCTGGGAAAGTTTTAAATAGAATGAATATTAGATATTATTAAGGAATTATTGCCAATTTTGTGGGATGTGATAATGGCATTGTGCTTAGGTTAAAAAAAAAGTCCTTATCTGCTAGGGACATAAATGTATAAATATAAGTATCCATACATAATACATATATACATACATATACAAAATAAATATACACATATATACACACAGAAATACTTAGGGGTAAAATAACATTATGCTTGGGATTTGCTTTGATATACTTCAGCCATAAAAAAAGGCAGAGGGCAGGGCATAGAAGAAACAAAACAGGCAAAATGTTAGGGTGATGTTTGAAGGTTGATAATAGCTTCTTATGCTATTCTCTCTACTTTTGTGTATGCTTGAAAATTTCCAAAATAATTTTCAAACATATTTCACCTGGAAAGAGGTTCTTAAAGTTATTTCTAGAACTTTTTCAAGTACCTGGAAATAAAACAACCACTAAATAAAAAGACCATGTAATACAACCACTGGGCTGATTGTCTGCTCAGATAACCAATAAACTTCGCAGTTCCACTGTGGAAGCGAAAGGACTCGATAAGGGAAGAGGAGATTAGATGAGCTAAAAAGCCATGGTAAAAGTCAAACCCAAGAAAGTAAATCAGTCTAGAAATGTAAACCCAAATTGAAGTTAATGAAAATTACAAAGTTAATAGGGCAAGGATAGGGAACTTGGATATTCTGATGTTAAGTCCAGTATTTTTTTACTGCAACCCTCCTTCAAGTGGCCAAATGTAAGCAGCGTTCTTCTGGTTGCAAGAGTCAAAAATGCAACCTAACTTGGTTTAAGCAACGAAAGGTTAACTATTAAACAGGTTAGTTAAGGTATGGATCACTCGTTGCTTAAAAAGTTAAACCCCCAAATCTCACTGTCTTAACGTAATGGACGTTTATTGTTTTGCTCATGTCACCATCCACCGCTGGTATCCTAGTCAGATGGCTGCAGGGTCTATCCTTCTCCAAGCCTTCAGCCTCCTCCTACCCAATGGATAGGGAAAGGAAATGGAAGATCCCCCATGGGATGTGTTTATGGGCTAAGCCTGGAAATAGGTTATATGTGCTCCAGGCACATTTGGTGAGAACTTAAGGCCATACCCAACTGCAAAGAAGGTTGGGAACTGTAGCCTAGCTGTGTGCACTAGAGGAGAAAGGAATGGGTTTTGGTGAACATATTGCAGTTTCTGCACAGCTGGACTTCATGAAGGCGGAAGTGATATATCAGACACAAGTGGGTCCAGGGTCCCACCGTGACATCCCTCTCATCCTGTCTCTTCTTTTCTTTGCTCTATTATGTCCCATCTCAGCTCTGCCTTATTCTGTCTGCTGGCTTCTTTCTTGTCTGCTACGGGATGCTCAGGCATCATATTGCTTAGAAATGGAGCTAGTGTGTATGACCCAGATACTGACTTTACCTGCATATCACAATGTTCAGGTTAGCCATCCATTGATCCATCCTGGTTTCCAGTAGTCATACACAGCAAATTGCAAAGGTGTTATGCTAAATACTGATGCTTAGGAAAAGCTGGGATAATGTGGTCTTTCCTTCTTCATGCTCAGTTTGATGGGCAGGAAAACAGAACAAGGTAGAGCACGCTATGCTAGAATTATGAACAAAGTCTCTGAAAATCCGGAGGAGAGTGGAGGTGTGGGCCCAGGGTTGCAAGAACTTCCCAGAAGGGTGATTTCAACTTCCTCTCCAGAAGGAGAGATATTTAGGAAGAGGAATCAATACATGCAAAAGTACAGTTCTGAGACAGTACATGCCCTTGAAGGAAAAAAATCAATGTGGTTGGAGCACAGAGGCCACAGGGTGTGTGGCAAGAACAAGATATAAGGAAGTCTAAATACACAAAGTCTTATCTACCGAGCTTAAGACTCTGAATTTGTTTTCACAAAGATTTTCTCCTTGACCAAATTCTAGCCAGACCCCTCTGAGGCCTCTTCTTAACTAGGCCTCAACTTTGGCCTTATGAAAACTTGAACAAACACTCGTGTAATTTCTAACAGCTCAAGGCTGCATCCCTAGGACGACCCTTGGCTCCTTAAAGTGCCTGCCTGAGGAAACTCAAGGCTGCCAAGAGAATTTACTGTTTGTTCCAGCCAACACCTGAAACTCGAGCCCGTCTCCCAGCCTCTGAGAGAGGCTAGGAGCCTAACTTCAATGAGTGCTGGTTAGCAAAGCCAGACGGGTTTCATATAGACCAACGCCACCTTCCCACTTTTTGTGATTTTTCACTTCCTGACCCTTCCTAAGCCTCCTCACCCCTTCTCTATTCCCTCACTCTCCCTTTAATGCCCAGTCACCTCTGTATAAACCAGAATTGAGTTCAGTTCACACTGGACTCTTCCCTGGCATATTGTTGGTTAAAATGTGCCCTTACCACGTTAACTAGTATCCAGCTTTGTTTATCTTTGACAGTTTGTATTGTAGGTAATGGAAGCTGTTGAATCAGAAAATAACCAAATGTGGGCTGTTTGTTTTGGGTTTTGTTGTTGTTCTTGTTGTTTAATGTCTGAGGTAAATAATGTGATGGGGTGCAGTGGGGATTTGGAGCCAGATGACACCACTCACCTAAAGTCCAGAGAGGAAGCTGGTAGAAATAATGCAGGCAAGGGAAGGTGAGACCTAAGCTGAGCCTTTGTGAGTAAGGAAGGAAATGAGAGGTATTTCTGAATGAGAATATGCAACATTGGGCTACTGATTGAATGAGTGCCGTGAGAGACACAGAGGAGCTGGCAAAGCATCTGAAGTTTCCAGATGGGGATGTGGATGGATGACCCCATTGATCTGGTGCTTTGAAAAGAAATATAATTTATTTGAATCATAGTTCTACTTGTGTAAGCTATAGGGAGAAAATTACCAAAGCAAAGTTCACTGGGAAGAGATTTGGGTATCAGAGGTCTTCAAAGCAATTATAGAACAAAGTAGAAGTTATATCATATAAGTTTGCTTGCTAAATAGTACATAAGGTGTTTCCAAATGAAAGCCAAGGTCAGAAACCAAAATCAACAACTTTAATCTTGCTAAATCTGCTCAGTTTCGAGATTTGAACACTTTCGCACACACCAAAAACGTTGTACTTTTTTGGAAAATGTTATTTTCCTTTTTGCATTTAAAATCCTAAAAAAGTTAGGGGAGTCCAGAAAATTATGCTGTCTATTACCCATAGTAGTTTTAGTTTGCAAACATTTAATAGGAAACAAATCACAAGACTAAAATTTCAATGAAGAATTTCTAAATGACATTACCTGGAATAATGCACAAGAGCTGGCTAGCGATGCTTTAGTAAAGGTTTTAGAAAATAAGAGCAGAGATTAAATATTTACCACAAATATCAGGAACTAGAATTGAGAAACGTGTCCAAAAACACCTTCATCCTTAATAGTTCTTTTGAAAAGGGATATAAAATGCCTGATGCTCCCCCAGAGCCAACTTCACGTGGCATAATTGAGCCAGAAAAGAGAATTGGAGAGAAACTAGAATACTTCTATAGGATTGCTCAGAATAAGTAATTATGCCCTCATTTGCTCTGAATAGGTAACAGGTTATAATTAAGTTCGCAAACTCATCCTAGAAAAAGTGCTACATACCTCATTGCTGAATATCACTATGGTCACCTTTGAAATATTCCCCTTGGGAAGCTATGCACCAACACCAGCACCTAGTCCACCCTTCAAAACAATTTTGGAACTCTTTCTGGAATGGCCATGAGAGCTGTCGTTGTATTACCTTTGATGTCCTGAATGTCATCAAAATGTCTTCTTTTAAATATTTCCTTTATCTCCAGGTAAAGAAAGAAGTCATTGGGAGCCAGATCAGGTGAGTAGGGAGGATGCTCCAATACAGTTATTTGTTTACTGGCTAAAAACTCCCTCACAGACAGTGCCGTGTGAGCTGGTGCATTGTCGAGATGCAAGAGCCATGAATTGTTGGCGAAAAGTTCAGGTCATCTAACTTTTTCACACAGCCTTTTCAGCACTTTCATATAGTAAACTTGGTTACCTGTTTGTCCAGTTTGTATGAATTCCTAATGAATAATCCCTCTGATATCAAAAAAGTTTAGCAACATAGTTGCAACAAGTTCATGAACTTAATTGTCAAACCCTGTATACTTTTGATAAGTACAAAGTATTTACACCATTGACCAATTTCACTTAGTTACCAACTCCAAGTGCTAACTATTGCAAATGTAGTAGGAGAATCCCCTCTTGTACAGAAGATGATGTTGGGCAGAGGCAGACACTTCTCCTGCCAGCTTAGAAGAATCACCTCTCCCCACAGGCAAAGCCCAAAGGCAAAGTTGCTCCGGGAGCTTTTGAGCAGCAGGCAGGCTGTTCTGAGAAAGCAGGGTCTGCCCTCCCAAGTCACGGAAGGAAGGTCTTGCCCTCCACCCCTGAATGTCTGCCAGAGCAAGTCACTGAAACCCTCTGCACCTCTCTAATGGAGAATCAGGAAAGCTTGTTTTCAGTAGATCTTTGGTTTTGTGTGCATAGGTGAGGATGAAATGAGATAGTTGATGGAAAAGTGTCTTGTAAAGTAGGAAGTAAAATATAAAAACAGAATGAATTCTTGTGTTGATGTTTTTCTCGTACTATGTAAAATACTACAAAGCTTGGAGAGAAGTTGAGAGTGTGTGATGTTGAAGCTACTTAATGTCTACTACCAGGATCTTTTGTAAGCCCCAGAATTGCACAGGTTGTACCACTCCGTGTTGTGTGCTGATTCAATTTACAAGACAAATATCACCAGAGATTATTTTAGGATTTTAGGTTTTGTGTTTTTGTTTTTTTTGTTTTTTTGTTTTGTTTTTTTTTTTTTTTCTTCAAAAAATGGGTGGCTTTTCTTTTAAGTAATACTGGCTCAAGATCTTTGTCATCCAAAACATACAGGCCTGTGGCCATAAGCTATTGGATGAAGGGAATTGTTAAGGGGATCCCCTCTACTGGGAGGCAAAGGCATGTGGTGAAAAGAGCAAGCCGTTTGGATTCAGAACTGGTTTAAGTTCAAGTAAACTGTGTGCCTTTGCAACAGTGATTTCAGACTCTTGGTGGGTTTTACCATCTGTAAAATGGGGTGGGGGCAAAGAAGAATAATGCCTACCTTGCAGAACTGTTATGAGTATTCCAAGCAAGGTGTCAAATGTGCCTAGCAGAGGGCCTGGCCGACAGATACATGCTCCTTAAACAGTAACAAGTATGACTCATGTCACCTAGGAGCAGCCATATGTCCCCCGAGTTTGCAGAGATTTCTAGTTTGGGTCATAGTGTCAGTTTGTTCTTCAAATGTGGGAAATTCATAATGATTTTGTTGTTATGTTGTCCAGTTTTTATATTTTGTGTGTATTTTCTTCATATTACACATAAGAATGGAGTGAGGATAAACAAAATATATCTTATGGAGCCCTAGAAATTAATACACTGTATAAGTTTTGATCATTTGGTCTGTTAGGAGTGGAAAATCAACAAAAGGACTCATGAAACTTTCTTGAGAATGATCTAGGAGATAAATACATTTGACAAATCACAGAACACCAGTAATCACTACATTTTTATTAATAAAAGCATAATATCTAGATAACATAATATTCAACTCCTTCCCCTTCCATCTAAATTTGCATTTAAATTTATATCCTTACATAAATCAAGGACTTTTAATAATTTTATTAAAGATGTCACTTGGACAGTTGCAAAGAACAAATGCTTGTTCATTTGCTTTTCATTAAAGAACATGAAAAGGGCATATGGGAAATGAATTCAACATAGATCTGGTTATAGCAAACAACAAGCTTTGTCTCAATTCTAGCGAGGAGACAAATAAAATTGCTGATGCAGTATAAGCATTTGCAACCCTCTTTTGTTTCTGTTGAATCAGGCACTTGCGAAGGTGCTAACAGGATGCAGGAGGTACCAGCAGAGCACCTGGATTTGTGGGTCCTGAATATGCTGTTTGCTTGTGATTTCATTTCGATGATTAAATCTACAATTCTGAAGACCTTTATTGCTCTGTAACAACTCATAAAACCTGGCCAAAATAATTATGAAGAGATAATATTTTAAAACAATAAAAAAACATAACTTTCCTTCCCGTCTGGCCTCTGAGCCTCTCAGATCATTGCCTCCCTCTCTCCCCACTGTCCTGTCCCTCCTTTCTCACAAAGGGTGGCTCCTGTGTGCAGGTCTAAGCTCTGTGTCTCTTTCCACCTCTTTTTCCTATCAAAGCCATATGTCCAATCCTCTGCCATCCACCCTCCATCTCTAGTTCTCTATTTTCTACCTTCCCACTCCCGCCCAAGGCAGAATTGAACTGTGTAACTATGTGCTTGCCAGAAACCCTTAGACTGGTACATTTGGCTATCCTGTTACATGTGAATGTGTCATGCATGGGCCCTCCTAGTTGGATGAAGGTCACTTCATTGCCGTCCATTTCCAGACTGACCCTCTGTTTACACAGGATCCAGAGGCAAGGTTATAATTGTGGTGACAAAGCTGGAAGGAAGGGCTGGTTTGGAACAAAAAGGTTGCTTGGACTTGAGCACATTCTCCAAATTGATGTCTTTTCAAAACGTTTTAACCAAATATGTTGACATAATGATTGTTAAGATGTACTAAATATCGTCACAGAAAGGAATGTAAAGGGAGAGCCATAGATAGAAGGAAGTTAACCTTCCATTTACAAGGGGGCCTCTTTGGGTGCTTGCTTTTCTGTCAGTCACCAACCACCAGCAGAGGCCCCTCCCACACACCATCACCTCCCCTCCTAGGCCCCACCTAAAGGCTGAGAGACCTGTATTGTCTGTATGCTTCCTCCCCTGCCCTGAGAAACGGACTGCTTGTGTTTAACATTGGAAAGAATTTTCTAATGCTCAAAACAAGAGAAGAAAGGACAAAAATAATCCAATGCATATATATGCGGTTTTTATACTTGCCAAAGTCCTTTTTATTTTCAATACCTTGTATGGTGAATAGGAGAGATAATGTCTCCCCTTATACTGATGAGGAAACTGAGGAACATGGTGAACAATGAACTTACCTAAGGTCACACCATCATTAGAATCCAATCCCTGGACTTTAACTTCTGATCTCTTGCAAATACAATAAGTTGGATCCCAATTTCTGATGGGATTAACATAAATTAATGGCTCTTAAATTATGAAAAATATTAAAGGAGTCTAAAAGAAACCAGACTATAAAGTCAAGTGAATATTTCAGTACTTTCCTATTATTATTTTCATTATTATTAATGACCCCCTAGTGGTATATTTTAGGATATTGATGAGCCTTGACCTTGGATGCCATACCATTATACAATTATTAAGTGTCAGAAGAATTGATAGCTTTTAGAAAGTAACAGCAAGGCTGAAATTAACTCCCGGCCCGTATGTAGTTGACACAGCTGATGGATGAGAGTGGGTTCAGAAAAGATGTGGTAGCAAAGGAAATCACAAGTCCCTGCTCCCTGAATCTCCCAAAGCAACTTACCTTGGCTCATATTAGCCTCTGTGTTTTTCCCACTATCACTTTGAGCTCCACTGGTAGAAGGAAGTGAAGGTCTTTCCTTTTTCTTCCATTGACCACTCAGCAGGAGGACAGTAATTTGTGGTTTCCTGTGTTAAATAAAAAGCAATTCTTTTTCCCTGGGAGGAGATTGTATAGCTTCTAATAGAGCTTCAGAAGGCTCTGCTGTCTTCTGGTTTGTCAACGTGATCTGAATATAGATTAGAAACATAGTAGCCCAACTAATAAATAAAAATTTGCAAAGGGAAAATATAGGTCAGGAGAAAGATGTCCTTCAACACATAGGGATTTTTAAATTTTTTTTTTAATTCAAGAAGACAGTTCCTGGAAGAGTGAGTTTATTTGTTTTTTTAATCAGAATTAGCTTTGACCCTTGGCTTAAGTGGAATATTCTCTCTAAGGACTCTTTTCAATGGAACCTCTACCATTCTTGAGTGATTTATAGCCCCAAAGTCCTTGGAGAGAAATCGGGAGCTCTGGTCTCCAGCTCTTGGCACTTGGGCGGGCACTTCAGTCCCATGTGCATTGGCAATTCTCAGCTGGATCTAACCTCTATGCAAAGCCAAAAACTCCAGAGAGACTTCAGGAGAACTTGCAACATCAGTCTCACAAAGCCCTGTAGGCTGTCAGCACCGGCCTGGACACAAACAGAGCCTGAAGACATTAAGCTAGAAAACCTCACCCACATAATCACGAAGATGGTTATGATCGTCTCAGTCAGCCACAAATTTCTTTTTCTTTGGGGACCTCTGAAAACTGTGGAGGAAGTGAAGGTGTGCAGACGTGTAAGACCTTATTCATCAGAGCATGTTTCCTCCACAGGACTGGGGGGACAGAGAGAGAGAGATGATGGGGAGGGGAAAAGGAGAAGAAGGGAGGCGGGGAGCAGAAGAGCAAGAAAACTTCAAATTAGCAGTCACCTATTGGCAACTCTGTGAGAAAATCTTTTTCAGTTTAGTGACATAGCTTCTTGATAAAGTATTAGAGATGCCTGTCAATCATTAAAGGAGAAAGCAATGCCATAAGCCAGACACAAAATAAGAATTACAAGACGAAAAGCTATGCCCTTCAAGTGCTGCTGTTTCAAATGCTTTGACCTCTATTTTCCACGGGGAAGTCATTGTACCCACTCTCAACAGCTCCTCCAAATGCACTGTGGTCAGAATCACAGATCAGAGAGGAACTTCCATACCCTAGGTAGGAAAGAGGAAAGAAGGCCTTCAGCCTTCAGCAAGCTTATCTTAAGAGGCTGAGTTCCAGAGTGCGTTGGGGCAATGTAAAAGAGAAACTGGGAGCAGTTCCAGAGCTAGGGAGAAACAATGGCAGGGAGAGAGGTGGTAAACAGGAGCCCTCAAGAAGTTTGGCTCCTTCTTTACCCCCACCCCACCCAGACCCCCACTTTAAGAGCTGCTCCATATTCTGCTCTTGACCCCTGTGTTTTCTACCATACTTTCAGCAACCTCAGCAAACCCTCTTTTCCCTTTTTCTTTTATTACTTAGCTCTTCTCTCTAGTTTGAATGGTCAGGGTTTTGCTGTTCATTGTTTTAAGCCACCCTAGGTCCATTTTTCTAAGCAGTAGGAGTAAATAAATAAATACACACATAAGTAAATAAACAAGATTGTCCTTATTCTCAGACACTCTCCTGGTTTGAATTATCTCTGTGTAAAGGACCCCAAACATAAGGCTTCAACCCTGAGACATTTGTCCCACAGCCCAGGTTCACTGGCTCGGCTCACTGGTTGTGTAGATGTGGATGTGTACAAAACTAACTCCATCTCTCTGTCCCAGATTTCTGTCATGCTGTGACATTTCACCAACCTCACTGTCCTTAGCAAGCATACGAGAGCCTTCTAATTGATGATTATCTGTGTTCCATCAAATGTAACCATAAATTTTTTTGTTAGTAACAGCTGGAATGGCATGACAACCGCGATAAATATCAAGCCAGTGATAATATGGATTATATACAATCATCTATCACAAGACCACCAGGAGGTATGGCCCCTGGCATGTCTTGCATTCTTTGTCCCTTTGTCTTGTCACTCATGAGTACTTGAGATATACTATTTAAAAAGTACTGTAACAGGAATCTGTTAGCAGAGAAGGATGTGCACAGAACTGGTGAGTCATCTGTGTGCTCTGACCCTACATCCCTGTAAGTAAAGGACCCTGTGACAAATTTGGTTACATTCTATGGAGTTGCCTGCATCATTTCTGAGTGTGAAGACACCTTCACGTTATGGTGGCCATCACACCTTTGCCCCACAGTCAGACACTGTCAAAATCTCCAGCTGATTCCCCTGTGAGTTAATGGCACTCAGAGCCCAGAGCCATTCTCCCTCCATCCACCCCATATTTTCTCTAGCCCCTATGCTCCTCATTTAGATACGATAATCCACCTGTCAGATGCCTGCCCAAAACTCCAAACCCCCTGAGATTCCTGTCTCTCTTGCTTCTAAACACCCACATATTTGTGAAATACCATCACCCTGTTGCTGCCATAGCTCTTGACTCCCTCTCCCTCCCTCTCTTTCTACAAGCCCTCCTTTAGTCCCATAACTCCCTCTATCTCCCTTGAGTATTGCAACAACTTCCCTTCCCAGCCTGTCATCTTTTCCCACCTCCAGTACTGCCTATGTAGGGTGACTATTTAATTTTCATCCAAACCAAGGCTACTTTTAAGAGCTAAGTGGAGCGCTATTCATACCTACCTCAGGACAACACGTGCAGTCCAGCTCTATCCTGCATGTATGGTCACGCCGATCCTAGACCCTTCTGACAGACTGACCTTCCGAAAACTGAACTCTGATGTTGTACAGCCTGGAATAAAAACCTTCGCTGACTCATTGCTGCTCATCAAATGAGAAGGATGCGGCACCTCTCTACAGCATTCAAGGCTTTGGCCCCCGCCTGTGCTCCCAACATGATCTCTCCCTACTCTTCTTTCTTCTCCGCGACTCCCACCAAACTTGAGAATCTATGGTCTACCTCTCCCAACAGCTGGCCTTTGTCCTCATATCCTCCCCTTCCAACTACCAGCAGTCTCCCAGTATCCAAATCTTGCCTAATTTTCCAGGTCCACCTCAAAAGCCACGTCTCCTGGGAAGTCATTTCTACTGTCGACATGGCAGCCTTTGGAGTCAAGCTGCCCGGGTTAAGACCACTGCTCATCCTTTCATAAGAAGTATGCCATTAGACCTCTTACCGCTGTCCTGGTTTCCTCATTTGTACGAGCTCATAGACATGCTCTGAACAGTAAGTAAATACTGAAAAGTGCTCAGCCCACAGAGAGTACCTGATATAATAAATGTGGGTTATCACGATTACTTGGCTACATCTTTCCCATGTATGTCCACAGCTCTGCTTTTCAATATAGTTCCAATAGGACCCTTATCACATCCTACTCTATACTCCATTGTTTCCCAGGATAAAATAATGAGTCTTAATTACAGTCAACAAAACAGAAACCGTACGTCACTTGTCCACCCTACCTGCTATGCAGGCCCTCTAGGCAACCCATATTACTCCGAAACAGTAGTCAGGAGTGTGGAGGAAGGGGCCCCTCATACGTCTTACAGTGTTGGGGGAGAGCGGTCAGTAGATAAATAAGCCCTCAGCAAATACACACAGCATGAGTGCTGTGAAGGAGCCGCACTGCTGAGCCTGAGAAAGTGACCACAAAAGAGCAGGAAGGTGAGCAGGGGTGGTGGGAAGGAACAATGGAATCTCTCTACGAGGGAAGAGCTACCCAAAAGCCCTGCAGCAGGAAGGACCTTGTCATGTTCAGGAACCTGAAAAGTGTCCAGTGAGTAACAGTACACAAAGCAGAGCATAATGTGGAGTGAGGTGAAGCTAGAGAATTGGGGCTGGGCCACACAAGCCACGCCTCGTAGGCCATGTTGAACTGAAGAGATTTTAGTGTATCCTGAGAGTAATGGGGCGTCATTGAAGGACTTTGAGCAGGGGGATGATATTTGTCTTCTGAAATGATCCCTCTGGTAGTAATATAGAGAATGGAGCATCTGTACTAGTTTAGGAAAGGGAGTTAAACAAAGGGAGTCAGCTTTCTTTCTTATGAGATTTGTCAAAGGCTCTAAAAACCACAAATGCTTTGTGAATCTCTAGGGAAAGGGAGCAGTTAGCATGCCGATTTTAACAAATTTTTTTTGACTATAGAAATCTTTTTGCCTTAACTCTCTGTATGCGCTGCTCTTTTTCTTCATCAACGTAGGATGGTTTATATAATAACGAAAATGAAAAGTTACAGGTACTTAAACAGCAGCCCCACACTCACCCCTGGCACTCACCTCTCAGCCCTTTTTGTTCCCCCACCCACCCCCCACCCACCTCCCCTTTGGCAACCATCAACTTGCTCTCTGTATCTATGGGTCTGTTTCTATTATGTTTTGTTTATTCATTTGTTTCGTCTTTTAGATATAAAGTGAAATCATAGGGTATTTGTCTTTCTCTGCCTGACCTATTTCACTTAGCCAAATACCCTCTAGATCCATCCATGTTGTCACAGGTGGCAAGATTTCATTCTTTTTCATTGCTGAACAATATTCCGTTGCATATACGTACCACACTTTGATTTTTTTTTCTTCAAGCCACCTATGAACATCTCCTAAACTACTGTTCCCTGGACCACCAGTTTGGGAAACAGTGATTAGGCTCAAAGTAGCATCCGTGCTACTCAGGTATGTATGTGAAACATATCCTGAAAGAACACAGGCTCCTGCAGGACAGGCTCATTCACTGAAATTTCCTACAGCCCTAATTAGGCTGCCTTCCTTGTAGCATTTATCAATGATCATCTTATTGACAATATAATTAACGTTGTTGTTATTATTGTTAGTTACTAAGTCACTATCTATTGATAACTTGTTATAGGTGATTGACAGTAAGTGTTTCACATGTGACCTCAGTTTTTCCTTATAAAGTCCCTCTGAATGTAGTGTCTCCTTAGCAGGTGAAAATAAATTTTCATGTGGTTTTAGCAGCAAAGACATAGTGAAGCCACATTAACCTTAAATTCCTAGCAATTAATTCCGTTGGTTTTATTTTTCTTTCCTCTTACTTAAAAAAGAAGGGGGTATATTTGAAAGCCATCAGTAAAAGTTCTGTGTAGCACTCTCTGCCCCTGTCAGGTGTGGTTTTTGGCAACGTTGCAATTAGAATGATGATAAACTTAAATGGCTAATTTTAGAAAATATTTTTCTACAAAGCAGGAGTGAAATGACAGCTTGCTCACAGATGAGATGCTTCAATATGCAAAGAGCTCTTATTTGAGAGCCAGCAGCTAGAAGATTTAATGATCAAGTACTAAAATCTCTCCTGGCCACTTGCCCAGCAGAGGCTCCCAGTGAAGCTCTCTCAGCAGCAGAGTTGGGCAACCACACTCCTGTCTGCATGCTGGCTGCTCTCCCACAGCCCCCGAGGAGGGGACCCTGCGTGGGTGGGAAGGCCCCTGGGCTTGCAGTAACACCGGCTGCCTTCAGGAGTCAGACCCACTCTACACACTCAAAACGAAAACAGGGGAAAAGCAACTCTTGGATCACTTAACCCCAAAGTCTGGCCTGAATTCCCCACCAAGGTGCAAAAGATCACTGGAGAAGTAGAGAAAGACAGAGATTGTTTCAAATCGATGAATGTTTTCACCTTCATTTGTACCTTCACAGATATCTTGGCCAGTTTGCACAGCTGACAAAACACTGATAATGATAATTGTGGGGGTGTTAGGAGCTGAGACGTGATACCATTTCTATCTGCGTGAAGTTAATTGAAAAAATACAGATAGATAAAGATCCAGCTAGCAGTTTTATGGCTGCTGATAATGCCTGGATTGGAGCATGTAATCACATTAGGCTCCTGAATATCCTTTTCCATACAGAACTTACCCCTCAAAACTGTACGCCCCCACCCCCCCACACCCCCAATAGGGCAGAATTTGCCTAGGTAAGCTTTCAGTGTAGTGAAGAGCAAAAGAAACATACTCCCTCTGCCAAAAGGCAAACAAAAGGGAACTGAGCATGCTCAGTGTCTTCTTCCCAAATTTCCGGTCAGAGAAGCCATTCCCCCTTTTCTGGAAGGGAAGGAAGGGAAAGACAGGGAGAAAGTGGAAGTCTTTCTATTTCTGGAGATTAGAGTAAAAGTCCCAGTCCTTCTACCAAAACCTGAGGAGCGGAGACTGCGTTTCCACAGACAGAGCCGTCATCATTTTAACCACAGCAATACGAGCTAACCCTTTACACAGATTATCACAGATGATGCCCAAACTCCTCCAACCCCGGAGGACAGTGCCAATAATGACCCCATGAGAAAAATGAGGCTTCGCGAGATTAATTGACTTGTGGACATTTACCCAGTAAATAAGCCAGCACTCAAATTCAACTGTGACTCTGAACACCATTTTCAACTGCTTTGTTGGGCTGCCTTAGAATGGTGCGAGAAAGTAAATCAAAAGCTCTGATCTCCATAAGAATTAGTCTATTTCTAGAGAAATCCTTTTTGCCCGCCATTAGAGACTATGAGATCAAGTTATCTACAGATTAGTGCTTCTGATTCCCAGGTGCCAGGAAGGTCTTTCAGTGACTTCACCCTGTATTAGGAAACGTTTCAAAGTTGTGTGGCTGGTTTTCCAGACACTACCTCTGAGAGTGCGATGCATCATTGTCGGACATCCTGCTGTGTCAGCTGCTCCAACCACACCCCTGGCATGACCTTCAGAGCTGGATGAGAGCCAGGGACTGGACACACTAGTTCCAGTAGTTTCATATAAATCCCATGTGTGCTTCACTTGGAATGTCTCAGAGGCCAGTGCAGTGAGGAGCCCACAAAGCAGGAACGTATGATTGTTCTGTGTGTCTGTTCCCCACTTCAACTCCTCTGCTGTCTGATTTTGGGGACCAATACCCCCACTTAAACACATTGAAGAAGAGGAGCATCCATAGGCAGCCTCTGGGACCCCCCCAAAGACGCCCACCTCCTAGCACTGCATTCATGCTCCAGTATAACCCCTCCTTTTGAGTGTGAACTGGACTAGTAACTCCCTCCTGAGACCAGAGTACAGCAAAACGGATGGGACACCACATCCAAAAGTAGGTGACAGTAAGTCTGTGGCTTCTCTCTCAGACTCTCACCCTCTCCTGATTCGCTTGCTCTAACGGAAGCCAGCCAGTTGCTGTGTGGTGAGCAGCCCTGTGGAAAGGCCCACTTAACAAGTTACTGACGTCTCTAGCCAATAGCAGGAAGAGGGTGAGGCCACCAACAGCCTTGTGAGTGAGCGTGGGAGCAGACCTCTTCTGGCGGAGTCATGAGGCCACCTCAGCTCCACCCACACTTTGCATCTTCACAAGAGGCCTGAGTCTGAGGCTCCCAGCCTAGCTGCACCTGGGGTTTTAACCCACAGAAACAATAATAAACATTTGTTGTTTGGCGCCACCAAATTTTTCTGCAGCAACAGGTAACTGAAACAATAAGAGACAAATCCGTGGTTGAACAGCAAATGGTGACCTCAGATTCTTCCAGCAGATTCACCTTTTAATGCTCCTCTCCCTCTAGTAATCTGTGGAGGAATTGTGGAACTTTTATGGATTCCTGACAGCCCATGGCTTGTGAGCTGAGCATGTGAGATGGTTGATTATTAAGAGCTCTGCTTTCACTGCCCTCTGTGCCCTCTGTCTAGCCCAACACCTGCCTCTTCTAGAAGAGCAAATCAATGTCTCACAGCCTCGTCTTCATATCTGAGCATCTCTACTGAATTAGGAAGTGTCATTTTTGTGTGTGTTTCTGTTCTTCAAACCTGTATATCTACATGTAAGCATATATATTTTCCTTATTTATTGGCACAACTGTCAGCTCAGTGATATGAATGAATGAAGAGACTTGCATTAAAATGTACTATATACTTAATAAAATGTGTCTTTATTCGCAGAGGGACTTCAGTATCATTGTGTTAAATGCTGTAGCAGAAAAAGAATGAAACTGGCTTTGCTCTACTAACGAGCAGTGGAGCAGATTTGCAGCACATGTAACAATTTATCTAACAGAATGTGAAAACTGAAATCATTGCATTATTTCATTATTAATTAATTAGTCATTAAGAGTTCAGTTCAGCATCTGTCAGTTCCCCATTATAATTACTTCTCCATGAATTTTATTTTCTTCATATGAAGAAATACTCTTTGCAGACAAATACTCCCTCTCTCCCATTTGTTCAAATGTGACTCAGACTCTGAAAAGCTCATGAACACATTTGGCACTGGAAAAAAGTGGATAAGAATTGTCTGTAAATTAACCATAAAAAGGCAATTAACTAGTCTTCTATAGTAAGTCAGAGAGATGGTCACCACTACAAGTAAAGAATAGTGTATTCCTATTCTTATACACACACACACACACACACACACACACACACACACACACTCCCTTCCCTCAAAGTACCTATATTTTTCCCAGTTAATATTTAAACAGTGAGAAGGATTTGGATCTCAGGGTATTATAGTTGATTACTATGGTGATGCTTAAGATCTCCTGAAATACAAATGATGTTCCAAAGCTGAACAGATTCTGTGATGCCTATGGCAACACAACATTAGCTTCCCCAGAGGAGAACAGGTATAATACCCAGATTCATAAGCAAATGAGGCTCTGACTTTCATGCTTTAGGGATCTCATTTGCATATTCCAGAAACAAGCTCTGTGTACACCACTGTCGCCAGATTGACCCTTTCCCCACAATGCTTCCACTCTGTGCACTTTCAGTCTTGTTGGAGATACCTATGCAAATGAGGTAGAAGAGCAGACAGCCAGGTTATTGTTACAAGGAGACAAAGAACACAGTGCAGATGCCTGAGGGGCTTGCTTAGCACGGCTGCTAAAGGAGGGACTGGGAGCCAGTGTACGAGCTTCTGTCAGCTCTGCACTTGCTCTGCTGCACACCAAGAAAAACAAAGAGATGAAGCCTGACCATCTCCAATAGGGCTTTGTAACCCCAGAGAGCTAGAACCCCTCACGGTTAGCCTGGCCTTGTCCGCTTCTCTGTGGGCTCAAATGGCTGTTCAAAACCTGCGACCCAGGCCTGACATTCAAAGTATATGTACTGGGAGTCAACAAACCCAAAAGATCAGAGGCTGTCATAAAATGTCCACGCGCGGGCCACTCTGAACGTGATAAAGGCCTGCCTTGATTGTCCCATCGTCCTCATAGAAGTTTCTGATTTCATCCTGCTCCTCTGAACACTCCTTGGACCAGAATGGAATTCCAGACAGTCACCATGATGATGTGCTCGCGTCCTCTCACTCCAGCCCTCACTGGAAAGCTGTGGATAAAGGCCCAGAACCAAGGGCCACGTGCAGAAGAGCAAGATGATTAAGGGGCTCCAGTGTCAGAGGAGCTGGGTTCAAATCCTACACCCACTCTTTGCTGTGTGACCTTAGGCACGTAACTCAACTCCTCTAGGTTTCAGATACACCCAGTAAAACAGGGACGATAAGAGTACTAATTTCATAGAGTTCGTATAGAATTAACTGGGATAATTTTGTGCAATGCTAAGCAAAGTGTCCAGGACAAAATAAGTGTTCAGTAAATGTTTTCAAGCCCCACTTGAAAGTTATCTGATCTCTGACAATAGAGATTATTTTGACTGAAGGAAAAATAAATACCCAGGTATAACAAGGATCATAAAAAGAAGCCTATTCTCAATGTCCACTCCAGAATCACGCATGTCAAGGACTATCGTGGGTGCAAGAACAATGACAGGTTTTAGTTGACATTCGGCCTCCAAGAGGGACTCCCAAACAAGGAAGGAAAAAAGCCCCAATCTGTAAACTCTCAGGCCCTGTACCAGGTAGAGAAGGCACTCGCCCTTTAAGAAGGAAGGAGCATCAGAGCAGTTCCAGGGACATAGGTCATGGGTGGAGCTTTGAGGTCGACCCCACATTGTCACTGAACTTCTCTACTCACCCAACTTAGCCAGACTGTGTATCAAGCATTAATAGCTGATAAAGTACCAGGGTCCTAACTTTAAGAGCACAGCAAGAAAGTAAGAGTGTGCTGACCAGGTTTGGAGGCTTAAGAAAAAAAAAAATTCAATACTTTTAAAATAAAACCATTACCCTCACGGTTGTGAGATGACCAGTGGAACAGAGAGAAGTCAGGACCAAACTAAGACAATCAAGTCTTCCAGGGTGATGTCAAGCGGGCAGACAGCCTGACCCCAAGGTTAGGAAAACACAGCTGAGTGACTGCAGCAGAAGAGGCCGAAAAAACTGAAGAGAGAGACTCTGCACACAAAAGGCACTCAATGAATACTTGTCGAGTGCACAACTAAATTTCATTTTCACAGCAAGCCTATGAGTTAGAGGTGGTATCTTTCCATTTTGCAAATGTGAAATCAGAGAGTCATTACAAAAAAAATGACTGCCATTACATAACTATAATAGAATATAGAAACTGTGGAAATCAAATCTAGATCACTTTTGAGTTCATACCTCTTTCTATCATTTGTAAGTGCCCAATATATGGGATCTATAACATATCATTGTTTTCATTATTTTTTATCATTAATATTGCATGATAAGATCTTTTAGATGAACAATATATATATATGACCTCTGCCTTCCAGGAGCAAGTCATTTAGGAAATAAGACAAGTAACATAACTCTCTCTTGCAACCTAAATGATGTTGGCTTGAGCCACCTCCCAAGATTCAACACCTGTCCCAAGGTTTCTGCCAGTTCCATGGGTCATGGTGTGATCATGCCCAACTCAGGCTCTGGCTTTGCTGTCTGTGCTGATGCGACTTGGTACCACTGCAGCAGAAACATGAAACACAACTCTTTCTTATATTTTCACACAAACATATACACATGACCACACACCGAAAGACTTCTTTTAGTTGGATTTACTGAAGGTGTATGAAAGAGAAGTTAACATCTAGTGGTGCATTCCACTTCAAATTGAACTATAGGTTCAGGTTAGACATTAGATTTCTCTGTTCTTAAGATACCTTTTAGCCAACCAGGCATCCAGGCTCATTGACTAACCACTTCACCCCTGAGTAAACCCAGCCGCAGCACACATCTGGCTGGCTTCTTTCTGCACACACACACACCACTCACTCCTCTCCTGTTTTTCTTCTCAAAAGTACACAGACGTTCATCTCATTGTCTCCTTTAGAGGAATATAATCATCACCTTTGTTCTCTTGGCTCCTGCTGAAGCCAGCACCATCTCTTCCTACAAGCACCTTATCAATATATCAATGTGTTTTCCTCCCTGAGAGTTACCCCAGTGCCAGCTGTTAAAATAATCCACTGATTGCGTCGCGACAACTGTATTATTACAAGGCTGATCTGATAAGGCCAAGAAGGTAGAATAAAGTTTTTAGATAGAAAGAAAAGGATTACTTCCAGTTATAGATATTGATAAAAATCTTAAGTGAGGAGGTTAGATTTAAGAAGGCCATTCTCGGCAATGGGGACAACATGAGCAAAGAAGATGTACAGTTATGTCCGGGAAAGATGCTTGTTCCAGGACCCAGGATTAAAGGGATAGAAATTGGGATGGGGGGTGGGGGAGAAAGAACAGATTGGGAAACCAAGCTGGAGCCAGAGTGTGAGGGGTTTGAAGAGATCTCGGTTTCATTCTGTAGGAAGTGGGAAGCTATTTTTGAGCAGGAAATTATTCTATAATCTCGGTATAGAGATGAGACATAGAGAAGGTCAATTATCAACACAGAAACAATGCTCCTCAAGAGCAAAAACGTGTGTGTGAAGAACGAAGGAAGACCATAGAGTTCAGGTACAAGGTCTCTCCTGTCCGTTTCCTTGGCTCTTTAGGAAGCTCCTGCACTGTGACATGACCGGGAGGTAGAAAGCAGGGAAAAAGAAGAGCACTTTCTCCTGGCCGCTGCTGGAAAGAGAACTGACAAACTGGTCAGCTACCCATAAACCTCAGCACAGCCAGGTGATATCAGAGCCAACAATTCTGATCACTTACTAATTAAGATTTTACCACTGATAGTTTTTCTCCAATTTGAAATAGAAAAGGGGATCTCATCCCTGTGACACTCCTAACTGTGAACAAAATATGTACGAGCTCTGCCTTCCAGGAGTATCTCATTTAGGAAATAAAACAGACCAATGGCCAAATAAATACCTCCTGCAACCTAAATGGGGTTGGCGTGAGCCGCTTTCCAAGGGAGAACACATAGGGAGGGAGTGTAGTCTGGCTATTTGTACATAGACTTTGGAGTTAGACAGATTTGGGATTAAACCTAGTTCTGCAATTTCCTAGCCATGTGACCTTGAACAAATCAATTAACCTCTTCATGAAGACCAAATAAAATACAATTGCAGCCCAAATTAAGTGTGTGAGCCTCTGTCAAACCAATTCAAACAGATAATGTACTGAAACTGCCTGACACATGTTAATTGCTCGATAAATAAAAGCCATCATCATCGTCGTCATCCTCATCATCCTATTCGTCTTACTCCAAGATGCTGGGGGATGTGCTGAAATGCTATGTCTGTTGCCCGTTGTGCTTCCTGGGCCTTAAGATCCCTACATAAATCACCTCAGGATGCTGCCTCTTCCTGGCCTTGGCCACTGAAGCAAGATGCCTGACCCCACCTGTGTTAAGGTTTCCCAGGCAGCACAACCCTTCTGTCCAGTCACCAGCTCATACCTATATTCCTCCCCAACATACCATGTGCATATTCAACTCCGAGTTTTATTGAAAAGCCCTTCTACCTCCTGTCTGCTTGGCTAAATCCCAATTCTGATGTAAATAGGAACTAGGCCAAATGCTGAGGAGAAGAAGAAGATAAAGGGGACCCCGGCCTACCTTCAGGGGGGCCGACCAATTAGCAATGACAGTGTCATTCACCTTTTTGCCTCCAAAGCCTGGGACAGAGTAAGAACTCTATGATTGTTGTCATTATTGTTTACGTAACTACGTAAATGTTTGTTAAACTGAACTGGTAAATTCACACGTTAGCTTCAGTACAACTTTAGCTCCAATATGGAACTCTTTTGTAACACTGGAGCATCATGAAAAGGGTAAGGCAGATAAACAAATTATGACTTAAACATGATTTAAATAGGCTTCTACTGGTATATGTTAGGGGTATGATTTGATTTGGAAGTCCTGTGGTTAATGAGCCAAATATTAGAATCAGAACAAAATGTAGTAAGCTTATTGGAGCCAAATCTCAGAGATAATGAAAGAAATAGGGGAGCAAGATCAAATTTAAAAAGAACAAGTGAATCCATAAAATCAATAAATAATAAACATTAATAATAAAAATTTCATAAATAAATCCATAAACTATAGATATTTATAACTGCACACTCATTTTGCTTCTCACACACCAAAAGCCTCTACTTCTCACTATTTTTTTAGCTCAGCAGGTTCTGTGGACTTACACAAAAGTGGATACTTAGATAATGCTCTAGTTCAGATTAGAATGATACTTCTTTGTTACTCAGACCGCCACATGTTATGAAATTTTTAAAAAATGTTCAAAGACAAAGATGCCAGGACAAATTTTGCCATTCAGTTCTTTGGTATCACAGATAATGGTTATAAGGTCCTCAGATGTCTTGCCTTCACCTGAAACAAGTAAGAATGAGAATTCCTGAAACATTAACCTACTAAGGAATAAGTCACGAAACATAAATAGTGGTTTCATCTTCCTCAGCATCACTTTGAGTGGATTTATAAGAAGAGTTTGGCCAGTGATGGGCTTTGGGGAGGGCACTGAACCAGAAGTCAGGATTCCTGGTTTTTAATGCCAGCCTCATACCAGAAACGAAATCATCTTGGGTAAATTATTCAGTCTCTCTGGGCTTTGTTTCTGTGACTGAAAAATAAAGGAATTTGGGCTGGTGACTCTGTACATTCCTCCCAGTTTTTGATTCTCTGCTTTCTGGGGAGCCTAAGAAGTCAGTTCCCCTGAAAAGATTTGGCAGGAGGAGCAGATATGGTCACCATACATATTTTCTGTGGCTTTCTCTTTGTCCTCTGCTAGTTGGACATTTCTGAGACTGATTTTGCTGCCACAGGAACCATGGGAAAGGAAGGAAGCACTCATGGGAATTCTGAACAAGGGCATCTAGCAGCTTAAAAACAAAAATGTGAAAAAAATATATAAGTGCAGGATAACACAGCCACGGACCTTCTAATGAGATAATTGTGTCTGAAAAACAATGGAGTAAAACCACAGTTAGAATCAAGGGAAACATGTAGGAACAATGAGTGGAGGATGCTTGTATTTCCCTAATTTCTGGGTAGTACTAATATCAGGAAAGAATCATTAGAATCAAAACTTAGCGAAAGCTAGTTTTACTCTATGAATATTGTGAATTAAATTGCTTTTACATCTTCCCACAAATTCCGAAATCCATGGTTCTGCAGATGAGAAAGTGTGATAAAAATCAAATCGATGATTAAATATTGGTCCTTAAACATTTGAAATCTAATCATTTGGAGGAATATCAAGAGTTCATTTGAAATAATACTGGAAATAAATAACATGAAGATCTGTCCTGATAAATATCAACACACTATTCATATTTTCTTCACGGTATGGCTTTAAATGAGAGCTATATCTGGTAGCAAATGGTCACTGTAGTACATTTGCTTTTCAGTGTGAACAGGTTTGTTACATATGACAGACACCATTATTGTGCCTTCTAACTTATGACTTCTAGGGTCCTTCTTCTCACACATGTTTATAGTATAACAGAAGTCAGATAGACTTGGTTTGAATTATAGCTCTGCCACTTAGCTGAGAGCTGAGTGAACAATGTACTTTACCTCTTGGAACTTCAATCTCTGTATCTGTTAAAGAAGGATATTATAATGCCATCCACATGGAGTTTTTGAGAAAAGGCTTAGGACAACACCAAAAACATAATACATGCTCAATAAATTGTTTTTATCTTGTTGTTATTGTTTTTATGATCTACATGTGTACGGTCCTGGGAGATTGAAAAAATAAGTGTCAAAACTTGTCAAGACATGGAAACAACCAAAATGTCCTTCGATAGATGAATGGATAAAGAAGTTGTGGTATATATACACAATGGAATACTATTCGGCAGTAAGAAAAGATGATATAGGAACATTTGTGACAACATGGATGGATCTTGAGAGTATAATGCTGAGCGAAACAAGTCAGACAGAAAAAGCAGAGAACCATGTGATTTCACTGATATGTGGTATATAAACTAAAAAAACAAAAGAACAAGACAAACAAATGAGAAACAGAAACTCATAGACACAGACAATAGTTTAGTGGTTGCCAGAGGGTAAGGGGGGCGGGGGTGGGGGGTGGGAGATGAGGGTAAAAAAGAAAAAAAAGAAAAAAAAAAAAACTTGTTTGCGTATCCTTTTGTTTGTGAGTTCCACGTAACATACAGAGTCTTAAATATGTGGGCCCTATATGAATTCAGAGTAGGGATGGTTGGGGAAAGTTGCTATGAATTACTGTGGCCAAGACATCTCTTTTATCCAGGTAGGATATAGTAGTAGCAGTAAGCCATCATTCCAACTGCAATACTAGAAAAATTGAAAAGATCTTCCTATGTGAACTAAGATTATTAACAATTTTCTTCTCTGGGGACATGTGCTAAATTTGGTATGAGCTGAGGACTGGCTTGACATAGACAGAGGAACACTGCTAGGGGGCAGGAAAAGCCAGGAATCTTTTCATAGCTGCACATGTTGGTGTGACAGATGAAATCCAGAGGAGCCCCAAATGCATGACCATTTTTCCCATAAGGCATTTACTAAGTGCTGAGGGAGCAAGAAGCTGAGGTGGGCTGGAAAGACTGAATAAAATCTCCCAGTCTTACAATGCTTAGGCAACAAAATTCCACTAGAAAGGGTGCTCTGTAATGTAGATCTCCTTGAGACACCTAACAGAGGTGGACGGAATTTATACAAAGCTGCTACCCAGCCCTTACATAGGTAAAAATCTGATTAGGTTGAGGTGAGTAACATTTCAATCTAGCTGCCAAACAGAGGGAAGGGCAAGAACTCCCTGCCAATATCGCTTCTTTTATATATAACATATATGACACCCAATCAAAAACAACAAAGCATTTCAAGACCAAACATGAAAAAGTGGCTCAAAATCAAGGGAAAAAAGAGAGAATAGAATCAAGCCCATGTATTATCCATATATTGGAGTTAGCAGACAAAAACTTTAACTATAATAAATGCAATAACTGTGTTCATGAAAATGGGAGAAAAATTGAGAAAATAGAAAAGAAGATAATACAGAATTATAATCTATAAAAAAATAAAAATGGAAGTTCTAGAACTGAGCAAATAAAACATCTGAAACTAAGAACTCAAGGATGAGTTTGACAGTAGGCCAGAATTTGAAGAAGAATTAGTGAAATAAAAGATAGGTCAATGAAAAATGTCCAAACTGAAGCCCTGATGTTAAAAAAGGGGGGCGGGGGCAGGGAGAGACAGAAATAACAGAACACAATATATAGCAGTCATGTGGGACATAGTCAAAACATATATAATTGAAGTCTGAGAAGGACCAGAGAGAGATAATGGAACAGGAACAACACTGGCAGCAATCGCACAATATCCTATGAGTCTTCTTTGTTGTTAATGTTGTTAATTACATAACATACATTAATTTTTAATGTTAAAACAATGTTGTATTCTTAGAATAAGCTCCACTACAGTAGAGCAGCAGCTCCCTCGTTAGCTTAGCCATTTCCTTTCACAGCTCTTTCCTTCTTAGAGAAATCAGCACACTGGTATTGCCATCCTTTGGCTGTGCCCTAAGCAGGGGGCCCTGATCTTCCACTGGGGACCTCCTCTATCCCATTACTGCCACTCTTCATGACAGCAGAACCAGAACTGGGTCATACCCACAAGGTATCCTTTGTATAGAGAAGTTTCTTGTTGTCATGTTCCAGCTCTGAGACATGGCCCTCTGAATACCTACAAAGCAGTTCTTCATTTTTGGACAGTCCTGAGTGTTACAAGTTTTAATTTATTTAGGTCCACAATCTGCCTATATCTAAATTACAACCTAACTCTGGGATAAAGCCATTCAGAATAAGTCTGCTACTATAAATTCCACACAATTCTTTAAGTATAGGTAGATAGCTTTCAATATCCCTAGTTATCTTTTATAAGAGCTAAATATCTCCATTTCTGTTGACTGTATCTTACTTTGTGTTGATTGGGACTCTTTTCGTTACCTGTGATAGAAACCTAGCTCATGCTAGCTGTAAATGGGAGGATTTATCACTTAGCTGGGAAATGTAAGGGATTAGAACTTGTTTCAGGGATCCATATGCTTTACTTTCCTTGTTTCAGAGATCCATATGCTTTACTTTGGAGGAGGTTCTCCTACATGGTACCAAATGTGGCCATGGGCAAATCACAGTAGACATCATCTTCACAGAATGTGATTAAAGAGCAAGGAGCTCCTGCTTCTTTGAATTCCAGCAAAAGTCTTGATTGACCTGAATTGTAATGCCTGCCAACTCCTAACCAATCATATATGGGCCAGAGTGATAAAGTGTTCTGATTGACCTGACCTAATTCTGTGTTGAGGGACAGAGGGAAGGAAAATCAGCTCCACTGGAACCACAGAAAAAAGGATTCAAGCACTAGAAGAAGGGGTGGAGGAAAATTGCTCTTGTCTTGTCTAGCAATGTCCTGCTACAAATTGTGTGACAGTGATAGCAACAGAAGCATGATTACATTTTAAAAATTTGCACAATGGTATGTAAACTTTCAAAATGTAAAATTTTGAAATACATCATATATATTATTTATATATATTTCTCTCTATCCCCTGGTTTCTGACCTAGAACTCTTAAAACCCTTATAATTGTTTTAAGCTATAGGGGTGCTGGGACCATCTTTTGTTCTAATATTTGGTTCTCAACCCCATTTTCTAATGTGGAACTCCTAAATTCCTTGGAATTTCCTGGGCAGTAAGGGTGTCTTTTGTTCTAACAAGGTGACTCTTACTGGGCTCCTGAATAATTCCTGGATGGGGGCTGGTCAGTGGAAAGGCTAAGCCATGATTAGAAGCTTAGAATATTCAAGCCCACCCCCTATCCTCCAAAGAAGGGTTGATATTGAGCTAATAACCAGCTAGATATTGAGCTAATAACTGATCATGCCTGTGACAAATCCTCCATAAAATCCCTAAAGTAGGGGTTTGGAGAGCTTCTGAGTTGGTGAACAGGAGAGTAGTGCACCCCAGTTCCACAAGGACAGAACTTCCTGTACGCAAGGCCCTTCTGGACCTCATGCTATGTATCTCCTCATCTGGCGGTTCATCTGCATCCTTTATCGCATCCTTTATTACATAATATACCTGTAAAAGTGTTTCCCTGAGTTCTGTGAGCTATTCTAGTAAATTATTGAACCTGAGGAGGGGGTTGTGAAAACCTCAATTTAGAGCCAATTGGTCAGAAGTACAAGTAACAGTTTAGGACTTGCGATTGGCATCTGAAGTAGGGGCCATCTTGTGGGACTGAGCACTTAACTTGTGGGGTCTGACGCTAATTTCAGGGGAGACAGTGTCGGAGCTGAATAGAGTTGCAGGACACCTAGCAGGTGTCAGAGAATTGGTCAGAGTTTAAAAAACCCACACATCTGGTGATAGAAGTGTTGGTATGAGTAGTAGTAGTAGTAGTAGTAGTAGTAGCAGTAAGGAAAATGGAGAGTTTTCCCTGTACAAAATTGTTTTTCCATTTTTTAAAAAAATAAATTCTACATGTACACAGTGAAAACACACACCAAGAAGTCTGGAAGGATACACACCAAACTTTTAAAAATAGCTACTTCTAAATTGTGAATTGGTATAGATTTTTATTTTTTACTCTGTTGCATTTGTTTGTACTTTTTTGGTTATTTTACAAAGAGTATATGATGATCTTATAATTTAAAAAATAAAGTCCAATAAATTGATTATTTTTCTTTTTAGTAACATTTATTTTATAAGAAACATGTTTGTTGTAAAAAAAAAAAAGGATTAAGCACAGAGAAAAACATTAAAATAATCCATTCCCACCATTCAGCGACAACCACTATTAGTATGTTGGTGATTATTCATCCAAAATTTTCAAAGCATATATTTTTTTATTTACAAAATAAAACATTTTATTTATAAAATTTTTATTTACGAAAGGTGCTCATACTAAAACTATTGATTTGTTACCTTTTTTTTCTGTGAATAATACAGTATAGATTTTCACAATTCTTTGGTCTTTTCTTTACCTATCAAGGTAAATGTTTTTCATACATCCTTACAGTATTGTTTTTTTTTAACCTAAATATTTCTTGACCTGATAATATGAAGTGAGATAAAGATGTGAGAGAACAACTACTCTGCTGGAGGGATTATAAATTGCGATGGCTACCATGGAGGAACATTTTGCAATATCTACTAAAGCTGAAAATGCCTGTCCCTAATGTCCCAGCAATTCTACAGAAACACACATGTGCACAAAGAGTCCGGCTACAAGTGTTTTCATTGCAACACATTTCATAATAGTAAACTCTTAGAATCTACCTAAAAAACTATCAGTAAGAAAATGAATAAATAAAATGATAGTCATAAATAAGATGAATACTGTCCAGAACTTCATTTGTTTACTTATTTATTCAACAAATAATTATTAGTTAACTACTGTGAGCCAAGCTCCATTCTAGGGGCTCATGAATAAAGCACCAATTCCTGCCCTTGTCAAACCTATCGCCTAATAAATTGAGACAAAAATAAAAACAGTAAGTATAATTAATATTATTTAGTATATTAGAAAAAACTAACTGCTGTGGGAAAAACAGTAGAGTGGGGGAGTCTATGCGATGTTAAACGGTATAGTCTGAGTGTTGTGGAGCCCTTATGAGAAGTGGCGTTAGACCAAGGGCTTGGAAAGTGTGGGGCAGGCAGCCATATGTGTATGAATGGAACAGCAGCCCAAACAGAGGAAACAGCAAATGCAAAAGGCCCTAAGGTGGACGAATAGCTAACATGTTCAAGACGCAGCAAGAAGGCCCGTGTGGCAGGAGGGGCAACATGCAAGAGATGAGGGCCTAGGCATAACAGATGGGCCCCCAGGCTATGTCAGGACTTGGGCACTTACTCTCAGTTAGAAGGAATGCATCAACATGCTCAAAAAATACTGTGGAGCGAAAAGCACAAGTTTTAAAACTTACAAAACAATACCTACCACACACTGTTGTCAAAGGTCTTAAAGCACAGGGTAAACTCTGGGAATCGGGTGGGAAGTGAAGCATTAGGAGGGAAGTGCAGGAGGCCTTGTCTTAGGCCCTCTGGCTACAGTAACCGAGTACCACAGACTGGGAGGCTTATGAACAACAGCAATTTACTTCTCACAGTTCTGGAGGCTGAGAAGTCCAAGATCAAGACAATGGCAGATGTGGTGTGTGGAGAGGTCCCACTTCCTAGTTCACAGCTGGCATCTTATCACTGTGCCCTCACATGGTCAAAGGGATGAGGGATCCCTATGGAGCCTCTTTTCTAGGAGCAGCAATATCACCATAATGGTCTTGACCCAGTCATCTCCCAAGTCTTCACATACTAATACCATCACCTTTGGCAGTTAGACTTCAACATATAAATGTTGGGATGACATATCTAGATCATAGCAGGGCGTAATACCGGTAATGTTTTTTCACAGGATAACATATTTTTATATTACTTACGTACATCCAAAATGTATAAATAAAATATTTGTATGAGTACACACACGTGCACACACACTGTTTTTAAAAATCTACAAGAAAACGCAAAATGTTAGCAGTTAGAAAGTGAGCACATGAAAAAATCTTGTTTTCTCTTTTGTATGATTGTTAAATGTTTTTAATATCTAAAATTAAAATAAAACAAGTACTAACTCAAATCTCTTTCAATGTATATACTTCCTGGATTTCTCTCGTTATTCTAATCAATGAAGGGGGTTGTCTTGTGTAATTTTGATTCATTTCTCAGTCACTGGCCACATCCTCTGTCACTGTGGCACACACGAGTCTGATAAACAGGACTTCTTGTCCATCATACAAACAGTGATAATAATGTTGATCAACACAGAGCAAAGGCCGAAACCTGGGGCCCCTCTCCACAGCCTGCCCTCCACACTTACCATCATGACCTCTTTCAGGCTACCGTTGATCCCTATTAAGCTAGCAGACTCTAATTTAGCCCACACTTCCCCATCTTGCTCAGAAACTTAGCAGAAGAATCTTTGTTAAAATTAGTGCATAGTATATATAAAAATTACCCTTCTCTATGAAAAGCAGACAATAAGAATAAAAAGCCTTGGTTTTTCAGACAGGGCCACCTGGACCCAACAGACTCTCTGCTGAGTTTATTTGATTGACCCTGTGAGATGCTGAGTCTTTAACCACGCACACAAGATACTCCTAAGGTTAAAGAAAATGTATAGCCACAGAATGCGGCAATCTCTGCCAAAACAACAACAGAAACCAACTAATTGCAAGCGATTATTTACTTTCTAATGCATTGTAATCAGCCTTGTACACTAATCGTCTCCCAGTAAATGCTGTCACCAGGCTGTTCCCCACAGAAATCAGTTTCTGATTATGATAATCCCTTAAACAATAATCTGAGAAATATTCCTGCATATAAAGCAAATAAAAAATAAAATCAGGCAAAGTGCATGTTTAAAAGTTTAAAGATGGCTCCATCTTTATATAATGACTGTAGGTTGTATAAGAAATAGTATGCACTGTGCTTTGGAAAAAAACTTTGCATCCATGTATAAGACAACAATAATAGGATCCTTCTCATAGTGTCCCTTTGCTTGAGAAAGATTCATGAGTGTCACTGGAGAAAATTGGATCCACGTTCCTTCCATTTAGAAATGATTCTGGCTATGTAACACACCATTTTTCCTCTCTTCCCTCCCCACTTCCTTTGCTGCCCTCAGAAAAATTTTCAGAATCTTTATGCTTCTTCATTTCTAGGGCTCCTGCTGCTTTTGCTTATTCACCACCTGAAGTCTTAATTCTCTGTTTGTAACACCACAATTGGCTACTGCAGAGATAATTTTGACATAATCATGCTAGAATTATGACTTGAGCACAGACGTTGTAGGGAAGTGGATGAAATCTAACCATGGGTCCTAAATCACAAAAAGAACCAGAAACAGGATAATGTTCAGCCAAATCATCTGCTCTAGCTTCACTACATTTAAAAATAAAATTCACAGGCTTGTTTTCCCTCCTACCAGGCTTTTAAAACTTATTTCCAGGATCGTCATTGCAATCATTAACTTCTTCACAGTGAGAATTCTGACAAGGGCGGCAAACTCGGTCACTTCAAAAATGTCATCACTAAACATTGGTCGAGTTGAGCTGGATGAAACTTGCTAGGTAAATCAGCATCAGTTTAGGATTTCAGCCCAATTTAGAAATAAACTTCACACCTAAATCTCCTCTCCACACTTTCCAAGGTAGGCAATTTCCTGCTGGTTCAATCAACATCAGAGCACATCGGTTCATGTAAGTCTAACGTTACTGTGAGCCCCTGTTGAATGTCAGATTAAGTTCAAAGCAGCCCACACTCAAATTATACAGAAGAAATAAACCCCACAATGTCTCTGTTTGGTGTGTGCAAACGCAGATGGGCTGGTACCTAGCCAGGGGCAGCCGAAGGAGTTGGGAAACCTTAGCTGTGCCTACTTTGTGGGTTTCTATGAGATGAAGTGGCTTGGTTTACTTCCACTTTTCCACACTGGCTTCTATCCCTCAGAAACACTAAAAACATTCTTCAGGCCAATCTGATGTTAAAGAGTAAAAGAAAGATACGTTGCAAGAGGTTGGGGACACAGCCTAGCTACACACCAATTCTAAAAAAAACTAAATTACTATTGAAATGACTGTGGTGCACACAGCCTAATGTGACCCCCAAGTCACACTCTTGTGTAAACCTCTCCCTCCGAGTGTGGGTGGGACCTATATGCTTCTAACCTATAGAATATGGCAAAGGTGATGGGATTTCACTCCTAGGATTGTGCTACAATATAGCTATGAGACTCCATCTTACCAGGCTGGACAGAAAGACTATCCTGTTAGCCTTGAAGAAGCAAGTATGGTGTGAACTACCTATGGAGAGGGAACTGCAGGTAGCCTGTAGGATCTGAGAGCCTCAGACTTACAACCATAATGAACTGAATTCTTCCAACAACCACATTTAGAAGATCCTGAACTCCAGAAAGGAATGCAGCGCAGCCGGCTCCTTGACTATACCTTGGAAAACAGTGAGCAGAAGACTCAGAGAAGTGGTGCCCAGACTCCCAACCCACAGTAACTGGGAAATAACAAGTGTGTGTTGTTTGGAGCCAATAAATTTGTGGTCATTTATTATGCAGTAACAGAAAACTAATATATTGGCTAACAAAGTATTCTCTTGTAAACCAGCTGCATGGCCACTGGAAATCAAGGGTTGGTGTCACCTGCAGACTGGAAATCTACAGGAGTTTATTCTCTAGGTATAGTCTAAACAGTCCAGATCAAAGGAAGATGGTGAAAGCTGCCCTCTTCCTGAGGGCAATGTTTCTGGAAGATAAGAAGAGGAACTAATAAACTCCCCCACTGACCCCTCTGCATCAGTGAGAGTTTATTTGGATGCAGGCAAAGAGAGCATGACTCAGAGTGGCTTAATAATAAAGGAAACAATGATGAAAAAACATAAATATAGAGGAATGTCTTCCTGGAGTCTGAAGAGGGCTATTCAGCTACTCAACTGATATCACTAAAGCTCAGTTTTGTTTTGTTTTGTTTTTTCTAGCTCCACTCTCCCTGCCATGGTGTCAGATATATCCTAAGACTGGCTTCTCTATGCCTGTTGTGTCAAGATGACTGCCAATGGTTCCCAGGGCTTCATGCCTCCCTTTTCACATCCATCGGGAGCGAGGTTTTGTCCCAGTATCCCCAGCAAACTTCCCAAGAGTCACATTGTTTGGATTGGCCTACCTAACATGCCCATCTTAAAGGCCAATCCTCGCAGCCAGGGGATTGAAATGCATATTTGGTTTGGCAGAGGTCATGTGTTCCATCCTTCAAGCTGGGTATGGAATAAGCATTATGGAAACATATAAAATCTAAATGGAAATTACGACTCTTTGGAAAGGGGAGTGGGTCATGGATCCAGGGAGGCTAGTGACAGAGGTCTACTAAAACCCCAATTCAAGGAGGTGAGGATGGTGCCGTCCCAAGACTCAGAAGGGAGGAGGGCATGAGGAACTCATCAGGAATCCCAGCCTTTAACACCTTCTCATTTCAGCTGATAAGTAACACTAGAGCTGCAGCAGCAGCGCAGGTGGGAACACCTCACACTCTGTTCCTGGAAAAAGTCTCAGCAAGCAGGGAATCGGGCATGATGGGAGTTGTTCTATCCTGCGTTTGTGTAATGGCACAAAGCACCGGTGCTTGTGATTGCAGCTGGGGCCCGAGATCCTTCTCCATGCCCATTAACCTTCCAAATCACTGAGCAAGCAGTCTGATGGTTCAATTATATTTTCCTCATTTCTTCTTTCAAAACAAATTGTATTTGAGGTATTTGTCAGGAACCCACACACTGTCAGAACCCAGCCCAACGCTTCGCAGCCCATAAATCAACACCAAGCAAGTAAACATATCTCTCTATACGAATAGCAAATAAAATAACTACAGAGTCCAGTACAATAGTCTGCAGGTTATAAGAAGAAAGTAAAAACTTTTAAGATGGTTCAGCAGAGCTACATTTCTTTGAAATACAGATATTTCAAGAAACAGAAAAATTAGAAGTTATCTGATTCATGAGTCTTTGACTTTAATTTTTAAACCACAAGTGTACAGTTGAGTTCTTCATGTGCCTCAGTTCATAACACACTAAATAATTTATATTTCTGCATGATTCCAGAACTTAGAGTCTGTCACCATAAAAAGGAAACATTTTGCAATAAAAAAAAGAATTGCACTGGAACAGTCCTATTTATCTGAAAAGTGAAATTGATGTTAAAGCCATTACAGAGGCAGTTAAAAGCAATTTGGACTCTGCAGAAACTGGAACAAGTAAAATTGTAAATGATACCAAGAAATTATTTCTGACTACAGAGAAGTTAAAACCAATGAAAATAATGTAGAAAGAAGATGAAATATCAGAGTCAAGAGACAATAGATCTCCCTTAAAGAAAGAGAACCAATGAAAGAAAGGTAATTTTCAAATAATACAAAAAATATTCCATATTTGGGACAAATATTTTAAATAATTGAGAATGCACTTCAGATCTTAGGCAAAACCAAACCCACTTTGATAAATGCTGGTTAAACATTTCCAGCTCCAAATATAAAGAATCATTATTTTTTAAAATAAAGATTACAGAAACAAAACCTATATAACATCAAAAAAACCTATGTAACATCACAGAGTTTTTTAAAAAGTAAAGTGTAAAGTACCCACCAAAAGCAAATATTCTATTGGCCTCCTGTTTCAAGTAATGACTGAAAATTGTATAAAAATGTCTACAGACTTTAGAGGAAAATACTGTGGTGCAAAAATTCCATATCTAACATTCATATGAGATAACAAAATAAAGACATTTTTGGATATGAATTGGCTCAAAATATATATGGCCTGGAAAACTTTCTTGCATCAATAACTCACACATGTTGAGCTATAGCGATAGGCATTGAGATTAACCATTTTACACATAGTTTCATTGGATTTTTATAACCCTCAAAGCTAAAAGGAAACTCAAAAATCATACCTCTTTTCAAACACTAGCAAATGTATATTTTTTTAATTTGTCAATTCAAAGATCTATATTGGCCAGCAAGTCATGTAAACAAGCAAAGCAAGATATAATGTCAATACAGATACACTTTTTGAATTATACTTTTTATTCAAGCAATGTATACGTAAACAGAGAAGGACACCTAGCATAAGTGTCCCACAGGTGTCCCAGGGAATGAATTGCCACAAAGACAGCACACCTAGGTGCCAGCACACAGATCTGGAAATTGAACTTATAAGCATCCCAGAAATAAAAACTCCCTCCCCCAAAATAAAAACCATCATCCTAACTTCAAACACTATAGATTAACTTTGCCCATTCTTGTTATTCACATAAATGGAATTGTACAGTCTGGCTTTTCCCCCTGAACATTATGTTTGAGACTAGAGCAATTGTTCCTTTATTTTTATAGCTGAATATGTGGATGTATTTGTCTGTTGATTATAGGCATCCTGTTGAAACGGGCATCAGGGTTGTTTACAGTTTGGGGCCATTATTTGTGGTGCTGTTAGAAGACATAAAACTCTACGGGACAATGATAATAGCAACCAACATTAGCCTGCATCAGTGAGACTGTAGGGTATGGCAGAGAGTGCGCCGAGTAGGGCACTGCTTCTGAGACCGGAGCTTGTCCTCAGATCTAGTCCTTTGATACAGATGTAGAAGTGTGGGAATAAGAATGTAGTGTTGCCAGATTGGTTATTCTTTTTTTTTTTTTTTTTTTTCTTGAAAGCTTGCCATCTAAGATTTTCTGAAAGATCTGCTAATTTTCAATGTGGGGTTAAATTTTTTTTTTTTTTTTTTAAGCTAAAGGCACAATCAGAGCTCCACAGTTTGCAGCCTGAGATCTGGGTATTCATGACACACAAACAGCTTGTCAGGCTTTTAGACCTTGCATGGGGCTCATCCCAGGCAGTTTTCTCACCAGCCAACCCTTCTAATGCAGTAACCCAGGCAGGAGGTAAAAAGCATGAGGAAAGCTGCCCCCTCTGCTGTATTGGAGAGAACATTTGAGAGTCAAACTGAGAGGTGAGGTTTCAGTGAGGTTGCCTCAGGGTCTTAAAGAAGAAGCTGACCCTAGGAATTGCCTTTCCTCTAGAGTGTCCTTTCCCCATGCAAAAGGCCTCCCTGTCCCACTTGTCCTTACAGATTACACTATATTTTTTTTTTCCTGATAATCCTTTGTGACCTCTGTAGACTTTTAATTTTCTTATTTAAGTTACAACCAGAGGTTGGAAATTTTTGGATGGGACTCAAATATCCCATTATCATTATTCCCCAGGAGAGACAGTTTTACAATCATGCATGCATGAGGGGACTGGAAGATAAAGTACGACCTTCGTTCCACAAACCAAAAGCTAAAATACTTTTTTTCTTTTGCCCCTAAAGTGAAACAATTCATTTCTAGACAGCCTTGGCAGGAGCTCAGACTATTTTATGCTGGCTCCATGCTGGCAAAATAGAGAAATGCCCTTGATATTGTGTTTTTGGTTTGGTCACATTGATGGTGGACACAGTGTGAAAGGAACAGATTGTCATTTTTCAATGTTCTAGGTAAATAATGTTCTAATAAGTCTAATGTGAGAGAATTAAAGACTAATACAAAGGGTATCACAAGGCTGAGGTCTATAAAGTAGTCCTTTTATTTTTTCCCCTAAGGCAGCAGTTCTCAAATTTTTAACACAGCTAAGAACCACCTGCAGGGCTTGTTAAAGCAGACTTCTGGCCCCATCCCCAGGGTTTCAGATTCAGATGGTGGGAGGGGCAATAATTTGCCCTTCAAACAAGTTCCCAAGTGATGCTGATGCTGCTGGTCCAGGGACCCCACTTCGAGAACCACTGACCTAAAGAGCCTTCCCAGCAAGTATGTAATGATTCTAAGCAATAAAAACTTCAGTAAATTAGACTTACTTAGAATTCATTTGAATTTGTTTTTATAAAGAGTCTGTTGAAATATTTTTTAATACTGCATGCATTCTTGGGAATGTATGCAATATCTCCACCTACATACCAAATGAAGGTTCTTCAGGGTATTCCTCTAATGAGAATGCTGGTGAATACAAATGCCTTCCATTTGCATTTTAATTATTTGAAATTAATGCTCACAAACTTGTTCCAAGTAACGATGATCATTTTCTCTATTAGTCAATGCTTATCAAAACATTCCACTAATTAAATAGATCTACACAAAATGTTTTAAGATGTGAGCAAAGTAAGGTCAAAAGGAATGATTCTCAAACAACCTTTGAGAAAATAAACAGAATAGAAACCTAGAACTGCCTCACTGAACTATCAATGGTGATTACTGAATACCTGAAAGGGAAGTAAAAAGCCCCATTTGCATCAATTCTTATTGGATCTGCCATTGTTCGGTAGAAACAAATCACCTTTTTCTTAGGTGGTGACTCTGAACTTGCTTCCCTTTAGGCTTTTTCATAAACAAATAACTAGAAAAGTCTCTAAGGAGGGGAGAGGCCGGTTCCTCATGTCAACTTGCATCAAGTTTGCCTGCACACAGCCCAGAAGGGTCCATTGTTCCAGGTATGGACCCTGGTCTGCCGAGACCTCATCTGGTAGCTGGCTTTGTGGCTCTGCTGATTTCCTTGTCAGAAACCACCTGGACAACGTCACCTTCAGAGGCAGACCACGCCACAGGTATTAGAAGCCACCTTTAGCTACTCTCTGGGTTTCCTTTGCACTTTCCATTTGTTTGGATCCTGTTGCTATCAGCTTCTCTCGGTCCTGCCTTGCTGAGTCCTCCACCGCTAAAAGAATGGGTGAATCATTAACCTGTATGGTTTAATTTCCAGTACACTGAGATTGCTTCTCCATAGTGTGGGTGGTGTTTGCTGGGTTTTTACAGCTTGACAGGTCAAAGACTGGTGAATTTTCTTTATAATGATCATTTATTGAGTTAGTCTTTTAGAAGACAGAAAAGGTAAGGGGTAGCCTGAATTCTTCTGGCAACTTTTGACTCTTTATCATATCCACAGGGGTAGTTATTTAGGGAGGGTCTCCCAGGAACCTCTGCCATTATCTCATTTAACTCTTGCAAAGAGCCTGTGAAGGAAGTACTTTGATACCTTTTCAAAAATGCAGTCTGGAGGCTGATGGACGTGGAGTGTCTTGTCCTAAGTCACAGGCTAGCTGGCGGTGGGGAAGGGAGAGCTGAAGGTTGTCCAGAGCCTGGGTGCTCTTCTCCCCGCAAACCACCCTGCTGTTATTTAAAGTTTCTCCAGTTCTACGGTGAGTGGTGTCAGCAGTTACTACGTATTACCTTGCTTCCAGTATTTGAGACACTGACCAATAAATAACACTTAATAACCCTTAAGTCCTAGCGGACATTTTAACCTCCTACCAGCCACCACACCCTTGAGTCAGGACTACTGGAAAGGAAATCCAAAGCAGTGTCCTAACCCCTCAAAGGAGAAGGAAGGCACGAAGACCCAGGGGAAACCCAAGACTAGGAATTCTGATCGAACTATTATGCAAGTGTCTATGGAAACACACTGAGTTCCTGGAAGGGTGTGGCTGCCTAGGACTTGGACACCACTGTACGGGAGAAATAAGGAAGTCCCCTGGGTGTGACGGTGTGTGAAAGTACCTGTAACTCCTGTCCTCAGCTCAGACACCTGTTTGTTGGGAGAATGAGGAACTGGTCCCTCCAGTTCAGACCCTGAAAAGAGACCTCATGTATCTGTTTCACAAATGCTCAGAATGGGTCTTTTCATTCTTCTCCAAGGAAGCTGTATCAGCCTTTAAAGCAGCAGCCACAAATGATCAATCTAAAAACAAACCCAGCTCAAGCCCACCTTCACTAAAATGTAAGTTTCTTAACTGGTATTACATACACTCCCCCTGGCCCCCAAAGTAAGGGCACCTCGTGCATTTTTGTCCCCCACACAAAGCTCTGTAATACTTGAGACCTTAGTTCAAAATATTAAAACAAACCCAGCATTAAGAATTGCAAATCTCTTTTGTAGATAAGAGTTGAACGACTTTAGTTGGTATCTATGTAGTTCCTCCAACAGCTCTCCAATCTAAAATTCAGTACCTGTTAGTTTCATCTGGCCTTAAATCAGATGAGAGCCAGGGAGTAAACATAAGAGAACACGAAGTCCCCAAAATCAATGTCTGAGCATTGTCATGACAAGGTCATAACGTTAGGCTCTTCCTGCTTGCCGATAACGTTTTTAAATCTAAGAGCCTATTACTTTTCTCAGCACAGGCTTTTTCGACTCCTGTGCCTGAGACAGATTAGAAACAAATAAATTAAAGGGGAGAGTGGCTGCCATAGTCAAATACACAAACTATAAGGAGAAGTAATGAATAAAAATTAGGGAGTACATCAGTGTGAGGTAAATTTAGTGTGGGGTAAATAATCATACGCTATAAAAATCTCTAACAAGTATTGCATTCCTCATAAAACTACATTAAATGTAGCAATAACCACTGTATTTCAGCTGGTACTATGCATGATAATCAACATAAAAGCCAGGTCATCGAGACAAGGTTTATCGGTGTTCTGTGTTTTCTATTGTCAATTTCAGGAAGTAAATAATACACGGTAGAAAAAGCTATACTAAAAGGTGTTGTTGATGTAATTAAAATTCTATATCACTAAAAAGGTAAATTATTAGCAATCCTTAAAATTTGGTTCTCTAACTGTGTTCATTCTTGAAGGGTTCCAGATTGCCGAGTTTCACTTTTGAATTTATAGACTTGCTAAAATTATATTGTTGGAGATCGCAGAATATGTGGTCAACTATTGATGTTCTGTCCATAAACAGGCTACGCACAGTCTGAAACCACTTTCCACACAGCCTGTGGTGAGGGAAGATGGTTGTATGATGTGTTTCATAGACCATACCGGTCAGTAAATTATCAAAGGTTGACTCTTATGCAATAGTCTGTAAATTATCAACTGTTGACTCTTATGCAACAGTTGCCTTCCCACACATAACTACTCTCTTCCTATGGGAAGCTATTAAATAATGGAACAGCAATGTGTCATTTCCATGTCACCATGAATCAAGTTGTTAATGGTATAATCAGCTTTATTTGAACATGAGAAGAGCTTAACTGGGAGGTACGTTCAAATCCTGGAAAACCCCTCTAATCACGAGAAGTAGTGTGTCTGCGTGACATCTGGGTTTTTCTATTCAAACCCCCAAGTAGTTTTTCCAAAACATGGGAATGGATAAAATCTAGAATGTTTTTTTACCAAATACTTTACATTAATATGTTTGCAGGCATTTCTCACTCTGTAATTTAAATCTTGAGGGAAAGGGCCTTATTTTTATTGTTCTTACATCTTTACATCCCTGAAATACATACACCAAAATATATGAGGAAAATTTAATGTATATTTGATTCTCTTAAAATGGAATAATCAAAAGATGATGAGCTAGGTGGCTTCCAAGAAGTCTCTTAGGTCATTAAAGTTTTTAAACCTTTTTTGTTTTGAATCTGGAAGGGATATCAAGTAAAGAGTAAGCAAATTTCAACACACAGACTATTTAGATGAGAAGGCTGGATGCACTTATGTTAATTATCTTCCAAGGGTTAAGGATATTAATGTTAACTGGGCTCTCTCTACCTGTCTCCTAGGATGAGTTAGAAGTTGTATGTGAAATTCCAGACCCCTTTTTTTCCTCATCTCAGTCTGCCTCATCCGTGACATATTCCGCATTCTGTTCTGCTTCACTAAAGATGCAACAACCTGTCAGTAATTATCCTCTGGGAAAGGATAAAGACATACCAGAGGAAGAGTGGCACTTGGATGAGGAAACTGAGCAACCACCGTGTGTTCCAGAGAACAGCAACTCTGACGGTGTCCCCTGGAAACATCCAGACCCGGGGCCTCTTAGCTGCATGAGGGAGCCGGAGTCATCTGGCCCAGAGGTGGAGCCCCAGAGCCTCGGGACATCTCCTCGATGCCCCCTGAGGAGCCTGTCAAAGCAGTACTGTGAGAACCAGGGGAATCTTCTCCACTTTGATCGGCAAGCCCCAGGCCGAATTTCCACCTCTCCCACTTTGAGGAGACTGAGGGGCAGGGGCTGTGGGACATCGCACTCCCTGCCTCAGCAAGAAACCCTGGAAGGGCCCACGTGGGGCAGCTGGAAGGAGCCTGCAGGCTTCCCATGTTACCTTTCCAAGAGTCTACCTGGAAGCCCAAAGGATTCTTCGCACTCCTTATCGCCCCGGGAACTCCACGCAAGATTGCCTCCAGACACCAAAAGGACCCTCAAGACAGCTGATTCATTGGAGCCCAGGACAGGACCCACAGATGAGGATACCCTTCCTGTACTTCAGCTCCTTGATGAGGGGTCCCTTCCCCAGGCCTGCCTTCCAGAGAGAGGAGGCCACTCGTTGCCCAGCCCCACTGCACGGCCCCTGAGTTCTCAGGTAACACAGCTCAAAGCCTCCTGCCTCTCATTCAGTGGACTGAAAAGCAAAATGGCCCCAGGGTTTCCACATTACCCCAAAGGCCAGGAGCTCCTGTGATGGGAGACCGAACAGGAAGTCACAGCTGAGGGGACACACACTCTTCAGGATAGGCTGACTTTCACGTTAAAGGGGTACAACAGTTTGAGGAAGAAGGAGAGTGAAGCTCTTGTTCACTTGCATCTTCTGTATCCTTAAAGGGCTATTTTAGAAAGGGCCCATCAAGGTCAGGTTAGAGATGGTCTGCCGGGCATTGGATAGTAAATGTAGCCCTCTTGCAAATGCACACAATTTGAAGACAACCTGGTTTGGCTGGTTTAAAAGGAGAGAAAGAGCAAATTATTCAAATTTCTAATCTTTCCCTCTTCCCTCAAGTGTAAAACATTTTAGCTAGGGAAATTAATTATCTCTCCTTTCAAGATGCCTGGTTTGGAATTTGGAGTAGATTTCAGCAAAACTAAAACATATACTTTTAAAATTTATTTCAGGAAGAAGAATTTCATCAATCCAGGTGTGTATGAATTTATTTTCTCCAGTGCTTTGAAATCTGTGACTGTACTTTTACATCTATTTTTCTGTTCCAACATAGCAAACCTGATGGCTTATTAATCGGGGCATTTGTTTGACAGCCCCCCAAGTGACTCCTCACATTTATAAGTGAAAAAGTCTTAATGTCAAGAGTCTCCTTTAGTAGCACAGCATTTGGCTGTGGCTTTTGGGGGCAGAGTTTGACAGCCACATGCAGTCATGGTTTTCATTTTTGAGTTGTCAATGAATTGGCCCTGTGGCTTAATTAACATTGCTTAGTAATAGCTTTTGTCAGGTGGAGAACATGAGAAGGACAGAAACATTCAACAGCTTTTCAAAGAGAAATTCAGAGGACAAGAATAAAGGAAACAAGATGTGCTGTTTAAATCTAGGACAACTTTCAAAATGTCTATTATGACAGACTGCCTTTATCCAGAATGCATGTGCATTGTGTCACTTCAGAAACGAGCTCTGAGCTTTCAGAATGGTCCTCAGGTTGTAGCAATGGGTTTGTCATCCCTCCCAGGGATGAAGAGTTTCTCTGGCTGCAAGGGAAAGACCCATGCCCAATTTCATCCACCCAATTTGTAGAATTGGCAGGAAAGCCCTCACTTCATTTGGAAAGTCACAGAGGCATCCTCACGGAATTAGCCATTGTTTCATTATTGGACCTCAATCTTCAAGCACCAGTCTGGGTTCATACCAGGAAGATGAGGCCCATCTATGTAATCTTTGTTGATTTGAACTCTAATTGACCTAAATGTATGAACAAAGGTAGAGGATATTTACAAAGCCACAGGAAAATGTACAATATTATTGTGTTAGTGTATAGATTACCTATTGCTAAATAACAAACCATCCCAAACATCAATGGCTTAAAATAACAACAGTTATTGTTTCTTATCAATCTAACCATATGCTGAGAGTTGATCTAGGCTGTACTCAACTGGTAGTTCCACTCCACACATCCCTCATTCTTTTCATGGGACCAACAGTCTACCCCAGGCATGTTTGTTTGTCTTATGGTGAAGGGAGACGTCCAACAGGACAAGCAGGAACAAGCAAGGCCACTTGGAGCCTTGGCTCTGTATCTTGCCTAATTCTATTGGCCAAACCAAGTCACATGGCTAAACTCGGGCAGGCAATTATGTGTCACCAACAGTGGGAGAGCACTGAAATATTACATGGTAAATAGTATAGATACGAGGGTTGGTGAAGAAAGGGGCTATTCATGCAAATCTTCCACAAGTGCAAACTGGAATAAAGCTCTAAAAATAAACCTAATTCAAATGTGTCAGGGAAAGGGAAAAAGAATAGTCTGAGAGAAAGATGATGATGTTGAATAGAGTCGATCATGCGTAGTCTAGACGGTTATTTGGAATTTTGTTCCTTACCCAAAGAGCACTGAGTGCAAATGGATCCATTGAATGGATCAATACGATCAGATGGGTATAGGGTAGATGTGAGACAGATGGGAGTGGACTCCAGCAGAACCACCAGGATGTTCAGGTATGAGAAGTTGGTAGATTAGGCTCTGATAAAGGCAGTGGCATTAGAAAGAAGTATCTCAGTTCAAGAGCTACTTAGGAGCTGCAATCACCTAGACTTATGAATAGTAGACCATAACGGGTGAGAAGAAAGACGTCAAGAATGAGCTCCCAAGCTTCTGGCTTGTACCACTGGGTGGCAAATGGTTCCATCTGCTGATCTAGGTAACCCTGGGTGGGGGAGGGGGCTAAGAGTGGGTGGGGTGTAGGTCTTGATTTCAAGTTTGGACATGTTGAGTTGGAGGACGTATGGAACATCTGAGTGGAGATTTTGAGGAGATACTTGATTAGAGGAGGCATCAGGGACAGAGGTATACACCTGAAGGTCTTTAATCAAGGAATGCTTTCCAGAGCAGGTGAAAGTCTGGGTCCAGTTTTGATTATAAGGTGGAGTTAGCAGACATAAAGGCTAAGTGATGGGACAGAGCAAGCCATTTGCAAAAGATGACCTGGAGGTAATTTTTATTGACATGCAGAATCTTTGGGAAGCAATAACAGAAATGGTCTTAGTAAATTCAAAGGAACATCTTGGTTAAAGCACTTGAGGCATTAAAAAGTTCAATATGTCACAATCATACTACAAAATAGTGGATGGTTACAGAAAATCACAACAGGGAATTAGAATGGACATTTGGTATCTAGTGATGAGACTGAATTATTCAATATTGTTTCTCCAGGACTTAGTACAATACTTGGCATGTAGAAACCAAGGTTTTTTGAATGAATAAATGAAAGACTAAGTAACTACCATCTATGAATTAGTATACTAAACATTTATATATTACTACTAGAAGTAATGTTTTCATCAGCCATAGACTTCTCAACCTATACTTTTTTCATCAAAAAGTTTACTTTCTGCATGAGTCTTTGGTAAACAGCTCACCATGTATAGCACAAAGATCCTCTCTTTATCTGTCTGTGCTCCCTCCCTCTCTTCGTTGTCATGTCTCTGCAGTCTTTTCCACAGCAGCCATTTGTTCAAAGGGTTACTTCCTTCAGATAGCTGCTTACCAGGCTTAGCCATAGAATGTCAGGAAGAGCTCCATCTGATGCCTGCTGTCCACCCAGCAGCTAGGGGCGCCACCTCAAAAAACGTATTTGAACTTAGTTAAGTTAGGACTTTAATGTACCTATTAAATGGTATATAAATCAGGGGCTAGAGAACTATGGTCTATGACCCAAATTCAGCCCACTACTTGTTTTTGTAAACAAAGTTTTATTGGCACACAGCCACACCCATTCATTTAAATACTGTCCATGGCTGCTTTTATGGCTGTGCAACAGGTGAGTTGAGTAGTCACTACAGAGACTGGTCTAGAAAGCTTAAATATTTAACTGCTTGGCCCTTTACAGAAAAAGTTTGCTGACCTCTAATATGTTCAATTAAGAAAGCTTACCTCTGTAGCTGTCAATCAGTGTGCCTTGTAGAATAGAATAGATATAAAACCCTTTCTCAGAAGTACCGATTCTTCTTTTATTATAGTATTTTAACACATGGCCTGACAATTGGGCAAACTCATATAAATAAGAAGGGCCCAATCTACTCAGTTCTAAAATTAGCTGTGTTACGACTTTGATTCCTGGTTATTCTTTGTGAACTTTTTTTTCTCACTGTCATTCCCTCTCCCTCTATAATATTTCACTAAACTCACACTCACACCAAACCTTCTTCTCCTATCACCAGACTATGCCTCCTGGAAAAGACTATGTAGAATTCATTCTTATTAAAGTGTGAAGGACTGTAAGCTGAAAGGATATCTACACTCATCTTTCCAAGTAGCACAGTGTATTCCTCCGTTTTGCCTCCATCATAGCATAAAAACACTGTACTGCATTTCTTTTATATTCATCTGCTTCCAGAATCAAGACCTTCCTTAGGCTAGAGACAACATATTTATCTTTAAACTTCTAGCACCCAGTACCCAGCTAGAATCCCTCTCCACAAATATTTATTAAAGGAAAAGATGGAGGGAAGAAGGAAGACAGGCAGGCTAGACTGCTTGGCTTACAGTGGTACTTATCTCTCCCAGATGAATTTGCATTTTGACAGAGAACATGACATGAAACCAAACAATGAAGCTGTGTTGCTGGGCTTTTGAACATCAGGAAGCAAGTGGGGGAGACATGGGGGGTAGGGAGACCTTCCTGGCACTCTTTAAAATCATATTCACAGAAAGTTTTCAGTCTCACTTAATTTTCTGGTCAGCCCTGAAGCCGAGAAGGGAAACATACTCACTACGTCTATGGGAACAAAGACTAACCTTCCAGTGGGCAATAGGAAATAAGAAAAAGAAAAAAATATGTTCAAATTAGCAACGGGTGCAACATTAGCATGAAAACCAAATGACAAGGTATTTGAAAGTCTATCTCAAGAAAGAAACCAGACAAAAACATTGAATGCAGGTAGAACACCACCACCCCACCACCCCGAAGCCATCTGGCGTTACCCCCTTAGCGGGGCAGTATAACTTGGTGTTAAGAGCTATTGGAATCAAACTCTGAATTTGAGTCCTACCTCTACTTCTCTCCGGCAACGTGACCTTGGGCAAGTTCTGTAATAATTGAAAACCTCAAAGTCTTCATCCATGAAGTGGAGATACAAATAGTACCCATTTAATAAGGCTTTCAATATGATACAATAACCAAAAAAGAAAAACCCAATATGCCAAGGAGAGTCTTCCATTTGTTCACTCCACATCCATGCAATGCCTACTATGTGCCAGGCTCTGGGCAGTGAGCGAGAGGCTCCCCACCCTTTCTGCCTTCTCAGTTGGATTTCTAGCAAGTGCAACATTTTCGTAGAAAGTTGAACTGGAAACTATAGTTAAAGATGCAAAGGAAAGTTCCCAACAATCTTCTGAGTCTCATAATGGAAAAATATATCCCAGATTTAACCATGAGAACTACATTTCCACAATCAGCAGTCAAGTTGTCATGTCTCTGTTGATTATTTTAAAAAGAGATTTTTAAAAAGAGATGGTTACTAATTCTTAATGGGTTCTTCCTGTGTAATCAACCCATGGCTATATGCAAGCATTCCAAACAGTACTATATTTCTTGCATATGACAAAACATTATGATTCTTAAAATAGAACACCTAACTTTTTTTGTCACACACCCCTGCTGGAATACCACCTGCTGAAAAGGTACATTTAGCATTAATTTTACTTTCAGACAAAGACTATAGCATCTGAGGAATGAGGTCTGATAAGCGTGCCTGATAAAAAATAAAAAGGAAAAAAAAATAGGCAACATTCATAACAGGGGAAAGAATAAGACTGTGCCTCATCCAAACTGTAGTACCTTCAAGAAGATTTTTATTCCATTAAAATACATTTATCATTATAAGATGGTTGCTACCCCCATATCCGCTAGCATTTTTTATTATTTTCACTTAAAATTTGCACTTGGGAATTAAAGATTCGTAGTCCTTGGTTTAAGCCCACTGTACAGAAGGAATCTTTTTAAAACTCCAAATAATATATTAGTTACATTTCTAAAGGAGAGGCTTTCATTGTCTTCAAACATTTCTGCCAAGATAAAGGGCACCATCTAATTACTGCCTCCTCCACCCCCTGCCCACTGGCGGGGAAAATGAAAGCGCTGCTCTTATATCCTTGATCCATGGATTGTAAGGGATGGAAAGGGTCCCACTCACAGTTGTCTTCCACATAAGGAAACTGAGGCCTGGGAAAGTGCCACGCTGAGATCCCACATAATGAAAGTCCGAGTTGGCAATCATGGATCATAAACTGAGTACTCTTGCCCCTGTATTAGCTTCCTGTGCCTGCTATAAATGACCACCAACTGGGTGGCTTAAGACAACAGAAATGTATGCTCTCATTGTTCTAGAAGCCAAGAGTCCCAAATGAAGATGTTGGCAGAGCTACACTCCCTCTGGAGGCTCTAGAGGAGGACCTTCCCTTGCTTCTTCGTCCAGGTCACAGCACCCTGCATCCCTTTTATCTCTGCCTCCATCTTCTCATGGCTTCTGTCTTCTCTCTGTCCTTTCTCTAGGTGTCTCATGAATACACTTGTCATTGGATTCAGGGTCCACCCAGATAATCCAGAACAATCTTATCTTGAGATCTTTCATTTAATCACATCTGCAAAGAGCCTTTTTACAAATAAAATCACATTCACAGATTTTGGGGGTTAAGATGTGGTCATATCTTTTGGGGGTTCTCTATCTAACCCACTGCACCCCCTCTTTTACCTAAAGTATTATAGTAACCATTATTATATCAGTTTTAAAAAGCACTTTGTGTTTTAAAATGGTTTGTAATATCTTTTCTTCCTATGTACAAGTCTTTTTGGAGTCAGACTTGTGTGTTTGAATTTTGAATTCTGGCTCTGCCTTTCATTAACAATGTAGCCTTAGGTGAATTCCTTAGCTATTTCATTAAGCCTCAGTTTCTTCCACTCTATAATAAGAACAGTAATTCCCACATCATAGGGTGCTTGTGAAAATCATTTTAATGCATGTAAAGCACTTAACAGGGTGCCTAGTAAAAGTGGGGGCTCAGTGAGTACCAGCTGATTTTCAATTAGAGTAATATTCACCGAGATCAACTATTCAAAGTATACGCATTTGAGGTCCACTGGGGACACGTTTCCACCAGCCAGAAACTTTTCCGGCACTGACGAGAGAGCAGGCTCATTGTTGCGAGTCGCCGCATGGGTGTGAGGCCTGCTCAGCAGTGGGAGAGAATTCTCTGGATTCTCTGAATTGTTGCCATCCCAGTCCACACCATGGACTTTCGGATCTTCAGCACAGGACAGAATGAGGAGACGTTCTGGTACCAGAAGGGAGAAAAGATTATTCCAGCAACCATGGGACTAGTCCCTTCGGATCTGACCAGCCTGGGGCAACGCAACTCAGGGTCAGTGAAAGTTTGGCTGTGTTGGGGTTTCTGAGTGTGGGGGAGGGGTGTTGGGGGGAGGCAGCCGGCAAGCTTGTGTCAGGCATCCAGTTATACAAACTTCGGAGACCAGCGTTTTCTCCTGAAGCAAAGAACCAGAATAGCCAAACATCAAACGAACAAACAAAGCACTTCTCAAGGATGTTTGTTTAGTTGTGCTTTCCCAGACAAATAAAGGACAACATGAAGTTATACTGTACTTACAGTGACAATGGGTTGCCAGCCACACCCCAAAGACTTTGTAGTTATTATTCGTTAACTTCCTACCTTAATCTCCCTGTGAGGAAATTAGGTATCAAAAAATTCTCTTCCCCACCCTGATCACAGAGAATGCCACTACCACAGGTACACTCTATTTTGTTTTGGAGGAGGTATATAAAAATTATGAATTTATTGCAGTGATTGCAGTAGCTATTCAATCCAGAACTGGACACGATGATCCGGCATGCATGCCATTTTTTATAAGAACCAATTCTAATACTTGGAATGGCAAAATCAGATACATATTTGGAATCACTGATGCCCCTCCTGCCATGAGACCTAAATTCAAAGTCATTCTGAATTCACTGCAACTTGTTTCATTCATATCATTAATCCAACAATCAAAGACATGGGGTCCTTTTCAGAGTCCCCAGAAATCTAGTCCTCTGCCACAGATGGTGATGCAGGGGCCAGTTTTCTATACCAATCCATGTCTCTTCTCATGTTACTATGTGCAGAGTTTCTTTCTTGTTTTCTTCGGTCTCCATGTGGTTCCAACTGTAATTCTTGATATTTTTGTTAAGCCGTGCCCTCTTCTGATGAACGTAAAAATGTCAGGTCTACAGATGTTCTCTTATACCCTTCCAGGGACATGCCCACCTTTCCAGAATGAGCATCTTAGGTTTTGAACACCAAGAAAGCCAAGGTCAGAGCTTCAGCCCTGTGTGAGCCAGATGGAAGATGCTGAGGGCCTGATCTAGTGAGGATGCAGAGCAGTGCACAAATATGAGAAGAGACTTCTTTGAGTATCAGGGTAGACTTCTTGGAGGAAGCAGACTTTTATGACTGAAAATTAACTTTCTTTTATGCCTACAGCATCTACCTGCAGAGTGTGAGGCAGCCCTATTTCATATATTTTGTAAGAATTTATGGGACATTCATTATATTTTATACAAGTTTATGGGCTAGTCATTAACAGAAATTCCTAAACGACTTGTCCTACTGTTCATAAGTAAAATGATCTGGACATGCTTTTAGCAAAACATTGAAAATTTGACATAACTTTTAAAATCTTAAGGTAGGAAAGGCCTATATCAAGGTACTTGTATCCTCAAAGTCAGTCTTTCTCCAACTCCGGTGAGTACTGAGGGAGCTGGGTAAAACTACAGATACCATGGCCCACCTTCAGACCCACTGGGTCAGAATGCCAAGGGCAGGACTTGGGGTTGGTATTATAATGAATTCCACAGGGTATTCTAATGCATACCCAGCTTTGCTCAGCGGCATGACAGACCTGACAGGGCATGACCAGGACCCGAGCATCAGACATATTGACAAGGAAGAGATCGAGGAGTGGACAATTATGAGGCAACAGATGAAAGACCTGGTAGGAAGGCCATCCCTTGTGCAGAAGGTAAAAGCACGGAACTCGGCTATAAAGCATGGAGCGCTTAAGCTGTGTGCAGGTGGGAAACGGAAGTGGCAGGGGAAGGACGGGGCTAGTGAGACTAGCAAGGCTCCAGGCCTCTGTGGGGGGCACGGGGAGCTGTATGGCAACGGACCACATCACAACACCCAACGTCTAACAGACCCAGACTTGCAACTTTCAAGACAATTCCATAGCTATGCCTTGGTCGGCAAATTGAAATAAAATTCCTCTGTATATGAAGTAACCTAAAGGTTAAGCTATTTGTTGATACAAAGAGAATTTAGAGATTACATTGGTCAATAAGTAGAAGGGATCTCTCGTCCCTCTGAGTAGACCAAAGGAATATCTGAACAGCTCTGATGGGGAAGCTATGAAAATCCCTGCAATTCGATACCATCAGGCAGGTTCCCAGGGAGGCAGATCCCTTACCCATTTGCTGCTTCGTGTATGTGCCTTGTGGCTTTGGAGCTGCCCTCCCCCACACTGTATCTGATATGTAAACCATTTATTTTGTGAATATCCAACAGACAGGAAGTTTCATGAAATGGGGTAGAGGAAAGAAGGCAGTAGACAGGCCTCTTTGCTAAGCTTTTCCAGCAAGAATTCTCCTTTTTCTCTGGGAAAAAAAAAAGTACCAACTTTAAACAACCAGCCCGGATCTGTAGGGAGGCTGGTGGCATACAAGTACCCACACCTCATTTGCAGACTCTTGTGTGTGAGGGTTTTCTCCTGGTGTCCTTCTGAGTCAGACTATGTCTGGTATGTTTTTGTTGACATTTTCAAGGGACCTGTTCTGCTTTGGATTAGTCAGAATGCTCAATAAAGCTTAAAAAGGCAGCAAGTGACATGTGAGGGGCATATATCATCATAGCCTTCTGTGCCTGGAGCCTGAGGTGGCCTGCAAATTCTTCCTAAAAAGAAAAAAACAGGCATTAATCAGGCTTCTAGGAGTCACCTTGAAATGCCCAGGGGAGTCTGAATGATGACTGCCTTCATGCCAGCTCTAAGCTTTCTCTCCTGTCTCGGGCACAGGTTCTACGAGCACAGACGGAGTTCTGTGGTGCTCAACTTGCCTGGACTTGAGGTATTCCCGGGGGACCTTCTGGTGTCAGCTGGAGCTGCCGATTACCTGTGCCACCCACTTCTGCTGCTGAATTCAGGTCCTGTTCATTCAGCATACTTATATTACATGTCTGCTGCAAGTAATAGCAGGCATGTAATATAATAAGGGGGGGTTCAAAATAGCAGGCATGTAATATTATAAGGGGGGGCTTCAAAATGTAATAAGGGGGGGTTCAAAATATTTACTGACTAGTACAACATGTTGCACTGACAACTTAAAACAAATGCCTCCCAATAAGGGCAGGCATCAGCCATGAATTATTGGAGCTAGCTGAATACCACTCTGGTACTGGTCATTCTACTTACAGAGATGGATCAGATATGGGCTTTCCCTCGAAAGGTCCTCTTGTCTAATAATTTGCCGCAGCACCAGGACCTGGAACAGTGACGGCCGCCGTCTTGGAGCTAAACACTCTCTCTGGCTGGTGGGCAGCTTCCCTGTCATTGTTGCAATGCCACACCCCCACCCCACTCCTGGCCCTCAGTCTCACACTGATCTCTTCCAACCAAGGTGGTACCATGTGGGGACAGAGGTCCTGGTGACAACAGAATGCTGTGACAGCAGATTAGAGAGAGGCAGCCTTAGGGGTAATTCTGCATTTTGTACTCAGTTATGAAAAAGAAGAACAGCTGTGGTGTTCAGAGTACATTCCCCATTCCCCATGATTCTGAAGGCAGCCTTTGCAAGCAAAACAGACATTTAAAGATTATCCATCTTCGTAGTTTTTAAACGGGTTTTGTTCTTAGCAGAGCCCTTTTTTACAAAAGAATCCTTACTTGGAAAGCCAGCATATAAAACAGATCCAGGTGGAGTTGCAATGCTTTAAAACGTGGTGGATTCCAGAGCCTCACCTCTCAGGCATCCCCAGAAATGCAGGACACCTGGCAACACAGTGGGAAAACCAGCCACCTCCTTCCTCATTCACACACATGCAAAGTGAGACCCAGAAAGGAGAAGTGACTAGCTATGGTGTCAGCTGGTTTGTGTCAGTGGAATGGAACCTAGGCCCATGACTGCTGGTCCTGTGTACTCTCCACCAGCCTGCGTCAACCACCCATTATATCAGCAGCTGTAGGTGGAGGTGGAACGCAGGTGGAATGCAGAAGTTACCAGTAAATAAATCATAGCTAACATTTGTGTGGTTTTTCACTCGTTATAGAACCCTTTCACATCTACTGTCTTAGATGACACAAGGATCTAAATGAGATCTATCTCGTATCATACAATCACCCAAATGAACAAACCAAGAGGGGTTAAGTGACCTGCTCAGTGACAGGCCCCTAGAAATTAGAGCTAATTCTAAACACAGCATAACCTTAACAGACATTAGTACATGTTCCATGGTGCTTTGCAAAAGCTCTAAGCTGGTTAACTAAAATGTGTTCCCCAAATGCTTGTCCTAGACCAGCAGCTTCAACATGACTTGGGAAATTGTCAGAAATACAGTTTCTGGGGCCCCACCCCAGACTTTCTGAATGAGAAACTCTGCGGGTGGGGCCCAGTAATCTGTTTTTTAACAAGCCTTCCAGGTGATTCTGATACCAGCTAATGTTGGAGAACCACCAACTAAAGAACAGATCATAAGTAACTGCTGCATGATGCTTCTAATCAACTAGTCCTTCATTAAGTCGTATGCCTAGCATCAGAGGAGATACCACATACTAAAAGTTATGCAACATTCTCCACCATATCCTTCCATGTCCTCTTTTCCAGGAATTTAGAAGGGAGCTCTCATGTGCCCAAATCATGGTCTAGTGCAGTGCTGCTCAAGCTCTGATGTGCATGAGTCACCTAGACGTGTGGTTGAAATAGAGATTCTGATTCAACAAAACTTAACATGTAATACAGATAATAAAAGATGGTGGATTCAGTAAAGGCCTATTTAAATCTTCTTCTGATTATTTATGAAGCATTCCCAAGAGCCTAAAATTATCCCTAAAGTTTATCCCCAAAGCAGAGGAGAAAAATTTGTTAAGACCAGAGACCCCAATTATTGCACTTCAAATTGGACGTAATAATTTACCACCAGGTATTTGAGGGCTAAGGGTAGTGAAACTGGTTTGTCTCTAAAGGAGATTCCACTTAATCTCCCCTTTAAAAAGATGGATAAGGTGTCAGAGTGAACGAAATAATCAGTTGGATAGATGCATTCCAGGGTTCCAGTAGGAAAAGTCCCTCAAGCATATCCTTTGCAGTAAATGCTGCTTGGGTAATTGCTTCCATCTGATTAAAGCATTATGCAGTTTCCTGATGTATTTAACAGAAAGAGGCCTAGACCTATAAGATATCTATTTTGTACATCAAGTCATTGGAACATCGCACCTAAACCTAAGAGATGATTCCCAGCTTTTTCTGGGTAATATTACAAACAGATATAAATGACATAAAAATCAAGAGTCCAGAATCTCATCTCTTTACTTCCCAGTCATCAAAACAATGTCTTATTGAATAATGACCTCTTTCTCAACTCAAAGCCCTCCTGAGGACCGCTTGGGTGGTGACTGATAGAGACAATAAACCCCCAACATAAAGACTGGTGACATATTGATGTTCCCCTATTTCAAGAGTCTGCATTTAACCACAGCTGGGTGTTGTCTATCGGGTTGATCAGTCTGCAAATCTATCGAAGTTGCATATGCTGGGATGAGTTCTGATAGGACAGTATCAAAACGAAGTCCTTCCAGCCTCAAAGTCCTATGACTTTCTGCCTTAAATAAATCATTCAGCATCTTTATTACATTTTATAAGTCTTTCCCCGAGTGATAGCGAAAGGGAAGCCAAACAATACTCCAGTAAAGAAACAGGACGGTATCACCTTCAGGGAGCAAAGAAACACCAACCTTTAGGTTGCAACATAACTTCATTCACTCATTTGCATAAATATAAATATTCATTTTGGGCATTCTCAAGAGAAGGACAATTAAAGCAGGATGAATTTGGTTTGGTTCATTTGAAAAAGCAGGTTTTCTAAAGCATTGCAATAATCTATCACTAGTTGCTCAAAGTTCTAATGTATTTTCTTTAATTTCACCCACCAGAATCCAAAAAGTCAAGATGGCCTTTCTCCAAGAGAGGAGTGGTGAGTGTTATGTCTTGTCATTTTTGTTTTAATTAAGCCTCCTGTAGCTAAGAATGTAAGAAATGGCTGAAGAGCCGTTTTATCTTTGCGTGACGGCAGATGGCACGTGAAGTTTAAATTATATCATCACATTCATAGTAGTGGCTACAGAACATGCCAAATGAGGCCATTTTGTGCAGCAAAACAATACTAATTGCCAGTGGTTAATGAGCTCTGTAAAAAACAAAGCAATCCTAATACTGTGATGCTTTACAACTTAAAATTTATAGCTTGGTACAGCTTAGGAAACAACTCACTTAATAAAGTAAACTTGCATAAGCATAGGCCCCAGTTTGCAGGCAGTGCTGTGCATATAGGGAATGCTGAAAAATTAATGAGCTATTACAGAAACAGATTCCACAAATACACTTCTATTTCTGGGAAAGCCAGTTGGATTAGTCCTTGTGGGTTTTTCTCTTTTTAACCTATTTTTGGTACCATCAATTATTAAAGAGTCATAAATCGACATCAACGGTCCCTGATTTTTACTGCCTGGGACAACAGTTGGCCACGGTGCAGCCTTTCCTCCAGGGATGCTGGGGGGAGCCGGAAGGAGAGCTCCTGACCACAACCTCACTCCCCTTTTCTGGAGAAAGAGGAAGGACTGACTCTGTGTTCTCCCAACAATAAATACCAACTGTAACACCCACAGACAGCAACCCGCGACAGTAGTAGGGCCTTATGGGTAGTTCCTGCAGCTCATTCTGTCAAGAATCTGCCCACATGGGCTCTCCGATCAGTTTGTCCTCAATTATTGACACCCACCTCAGAGGTTCTGTTGGATACGCACATACTGATAATTTGTTAATATCATAGCTAAATTAAAAGCTCTCTGAGGTTCTAATCTCAGCTGTTCCGTTGATTTACTCATCACAACCACCCTATGAGGCTGGCACTATCACCAACCTTTTACAGGGAAGAACATGAAGCTGAGGGAGGTTAATTCATTTAGCCAAGGTCACAGAGCAGTAAGTGGAGCAGCTGGGATTAGAACCTCAGAGGGCTTTGTCCAACAGAACCTCCAAGGAATGTGCCGAACACTGGGCTAGAGATCTAAGAAGCCAAGATGCCCATTACCAGCTCACAATTGAGAAGGTCAGACTGACATGTTAATTGGAAAAAAGAAATTGTGATAAATGGCTTGCCTAATGTTGGGGGTGAGTAGGCAGTGGTAGAGATACACATACAGAATAATGAATGGAATGACAAAATGTTTCAGCCAATGTTCTCTGTAATGAAGGGAAAATCATTTCTCAAAGGTTCACTTTTATAAGGACTTAAAATTGATATGTCTACCTGTTCCCTCATTCTTTTGGCCTTATTTATCATGTAATTCATGTCTATATAAATGATAGCCCATATAAAAACAACAAACACACTACTAGTTGGTAGTAATGTATTCTCCCAATCTATTACAGATATTTTTCCTATTCTTGCCTTCCTTCCCTCTCTCCTTCCTTTCTTCCCAACCATCAACAATATTAGTAATAAAAGCAAACGCAGATACAATGATTATCACACTATTAGGCACTCTTTCTGTTTACATGTGTTCTCGTTTATGTATGTCAGAGTTTACATATGTTAACTCATTAATTCTCACCACAATCCAACAAGGCAGGTAACGTTATTATCCCCACTATGCAAATGGGAAAACTGAAGTTTGAAGAGGTTGAATAGCTTGCCTGAGGTCACACAGCTTGTAAGTGTCAGAGTGGGGATTTGTCCCCAGCAGTCCCAGGCTGTTTGGCTCTGAGTCTGTTTTAGCCCTGACATTGAATAGCTCCTCCAGCTGCAGAGCTCCATAACTAGACCTAGAGACTTCTCCTTTATCTCATCAGAGGTCTCGAAGATCTTTTCTGTTCTCACAGATTCTGTGCCATCCCATAGTCGACCACTCTAAAATGTGCATATTCACACTCACTTATCACTTATGTCCATTTTACCCCAGTTCCACGTCACCAGTGCCTACTGTAAATTTCCATTCCACTCACCTGTTAGTTACCAACTTTGAGACCCCAGAATTAACCTTGGCTTTTTACTCTTCTTCATTTTCTGTATCCTCTCAAATGCCCTTCAAATTCTTCTCATTGCCACTCCTTGCCAATGCCACCACAGTGGAAGCAACAAAGCTTCCAACAATGGGTCTGTTACTCTAAAGGGCTCATGCGACCTCAGAGAGAACTGTCCCCTCCCTTCTCACTGGCATATCCACCAAGTGAGGTCAGGAGGTTGGTCAGACCATGGAAAGCCATAGTGAGTGCCCTTCAAGACAGAGGGCTGGTGCCCACTTTCCCACAGCTCCAATACTGCTTTCATTGTCTCAGCTTCTCTATTCTTCAACTGGTTGCTGATCTTGTTTATTTTTTCTTGTTGGTTTTTTTTATTTTTTTTATTTCCACAACATGCAGTTACCGTGGTTTCAGACATCAACAAAAAGCATATGTCCCAGTTGCTATAGGCAGTCCCCAACTGCCTCCAAGATTTCTTTTCTGCTGTGGAAGCTAAAGAATCTCTTATAGGTTGTAGCACATTCTGAAACTACTAGAGGGTCTCCTTTCAGACACACAGGCTGCTGCCAACCCACAACAGCAGATAAACAACCCCCTGCTTTCTCTTGCTTATTAACATAAAGTTGAATAACTTCCACCAAACTGCTTAGATCTGTGCCAGCCTCATGCACCCTGAGGCACTAAACAAGTTAAAAAATTATTTGTAATAAACTTTCATTTGAAATGCAGCCAAGCTGACTTTAGAAAGCCTTACATGTAGTTATTTAATAACTTCTTCCTGGTTTAGGTGGTAAAATGAACTCTTTAAGTGGGTAATTCATGGTGTTGCAACAGAATACTGAATGAGTCACACACAAAAAAGTCACAACATATTAAGTTTAAAAGGCAAGTTGCAAAACGTTGTGCAGAGATGACACCAGAAAAAATTAATTATAAATATGATCAGACAAAAAGGTTTCCAGTAGTTATCCAGGGGTGGAGATAACAGGTAACTTTGATTTTCTTTGTGTTTTTATTTGTTTCTCAAATTTTCTGCAATAACCATATGTTACTTTTGTAATCAGAATTTTTTAAACTAATGTTATTAAAAATAAGACTGATAACAAAAATAAACGGGTTGTTCCAGTCTAAGGAAACTAGAGTTTCTAGCATATTCTAGCTTTCTTTAGCAGAGAATTATTGTGTCCGGCAGTTCCTTCAACACTGGGTTTTACTCAGTCACCTGCTAACTGAAGGGTGGAGCAAAGATGTCCCAGGTACCTTCTGACGCTAACCTCCTATAATCCTGTGTTTGGAAAAGTTAGAACTGTGACGGATGTTATATCACGCCTCACAGGGGGGATACAAGTCCTGGAGTCCATCTATTTACTACATAACTGTCCCAAGCCTTGAAATATTTTTTTTCATTGGTAAAATGAGAGGTTTGGTTCAGACGTCCTCACAGCCTCTGTCCTCCCAATCTGACATTCTGTGGCCAGGCTGTGGTTGGGAAATGGCTTTTCAATTGTTAGCAGCTTATAGACAAAATGTGCAGTCTGTTCTCAGGCGTGTTACAGAATGAAGTACAAAAGATGCTGAAGCTGCCAAAGTCATGTCGTGAAAGAATCCATGTTTGAAAATCCTGTTTCTACCCATCTTTCAGCAGGGCAAAGACAAACACAAGCATATATCTGATCTGGAAAACTGCCTTTCCTCTGTGAAGGTTACAGACTTCAGCCGCTATGAGTTCCACAGCCTTAAGGTATCGCACAAAATGCTCACTTTTCTTGTTTTAGTCATTATTTTATTGCCTTTGTTCATGTAACAGCAAAGTGCAGGAGAGGAGCCCAGAGCTGGCTGGAATGAGTACTGCTCTCTTCAATGCACACTGAAACCTTGTGAAAGCCATTTCATCTTAACTAAATAATGGACACGAGAGGCCTTGTACAAATGTTGACAGTTGTTCCTCTTCTTCACCTCAGGGACTCAGTTTCCTTATTTGAAAAATAAATTGGTTTTGATAAGATGATTTTTAAAGGTCTCTCTAAATTTTAAAACTCTCATTTTATGATCCTTCAGAGGTTCATTTCAACAAGCTTTGCCTGGGGAACCTGGATCAGACTTCCCAGTTCCGGGTTCACGCTTCTTTGAGGTCTTTTTGCAATCAACTGAAAAAGGTTCATGAAATTCTCAAGCATAATACCAAACATTGATTCGAATTCCTTTCCATTTAAACTAAAAATGACGAATGTCATGCATCCCAAAGCCACGCAGAGAGAACTGAGGTTTGGGCAGCTCCAGGAGCCCCTATCGGGAGCCTGCAGCAGGAAACCATGATCTCAGGAATGCTTGTTTTTGCTGTACACCAAGAGAAAGCAATTGGTGAACAGGTCCACCCATCAAGGTAGAAATTCTGTGTTTTCCCTTTTCTCCCACGCAGGATAAGACCTGGAATGAACTCATGGAAACACATCAAAAACTTCCTACTGATCAATTAGACTTGAGAAAGCAGCAAGAGGCCTTATGGGAACTTTTCACGAGTGAATGCACTTATTTCTTGGACCATTTATTAGTTCTTAAGATGGTAAGGCTGGGCTTAATTTTCTTGTATGTTTGTTTTAATACCTTATTGCATATAATTTGTCCTTGACACCCCTTCCAAGACTTTTTCTTTTAAAGATTTTTATTTAAAAAAATAGTATGCTGGGCTTAATTTTTGTTGTGGATGGAAAATATTAATTTGATTTGTTTTGCTCTTCCATGCTGAAAAAAGAAAGTTAGGGGGTAGGAGTTCCTCACTTTCAGGAGATCTTAAGAATATTTTATCTATTGTTTATCTGCTACGTGGTTGTTTCTTCATTTTTTTGTCTTAAATATAGCCTCTCAAGATTGGATGAGAGCCTCATCTGAGGTCTCAGTCTCTTCTCACCCTGTGTTTATACCCTCCTGGAGTTAGCAAGTTTGCAACCACCCTCAAGGCACCATTCAATGCTCATCACCTTCCTCTGTTGGAACTCTTGCTCCCTCGTGAGCAGTGCCAGGCAGAAGCTTTTTATCAGCAGAGCAGAGCCAGTTAGCAGGCAGCCATCCACATGTAATGCAGTGGGGTTGACTTACACGGCTTATTCCTGATACCTGCCATATAAATGGTGCCCCTAAGGTGGTGTAGTGCTGCAGCCCCGATCTGGTGAGGCTCTCAGCAGAGAATTCCTCACAGGAGAACCACAGGGCAAGGGATGGCAAGGGAGCAACTGCCTCCCAAGACCACAAGGAAGGAAGAGCAACATTGTTCCCAAGGTTACCTCTGCCCACAAGCACTTTTGAATCCTGGCCCCTCTTACACAGGAAAAAGCCCCATGTTGGGAGACCTGAATTCAAGTCCTGCATCTGCCTCTGACGTTCCACGTGACCTTAGAAAAGTCCAGTCCTCTATTTCCTAAACCAGGGGTTGACACACATTTTTTGTAAAAGCCCAGGCAGTAAATATTTTAGACTTTACAGGCTATGTGGTCTTTAATACAACTACTCAGCTCTTCCACTGCAGTGCAAAAGAAGCTATGGATAATTTATAAAGGAACATGCATAGCTGTGTTACAATAAAACATAATTTACAGAAACAGGTAGCAAGCCTGATTTATCCCATAGGCTATTGTTTGACAGCCCCTGTCCAAAGCTATAAGAGGGATGACAACACCATCTCTGGCTGTCTCACAAAATCTGAGCATTGTAATGATCAGATTAGTTTTCTTTGAAACCTATCAGGTGACATACAAATGACAATTATTATTTTCTGTAAGTAATATTTAGTGTCACAGCACAAAGTATTTTACCAGCAAAATTTAAACCACAAAGACACTGGGAAAATGGAAACTCAGAAAGTGTATCATTAGGATACAGAAAACTAGCTTAAATAATAAAGAATTGTATTGGCCCAGGTGACTATAAAGCCCAGAGTTAGGAGACATTTCAAGGTTGGTTTGATAAAGGGGCTTAATACCAAGGACAACTTGCTTTCCATCTCTCATTCCTTCCTTCCACGGCATCAACCTCACCTTCTGGCTGCCTTCTGCTGTAGTCATGGAATGGCTGTTGTCCTTGAGCCCATGGAAGGAGAGAGAAAGAGAAAGAAAGAGACAGAGAGAGGGAGAGAGGATCTCTTTTCAGTATTCATAACAAAAGTCTTAAATATGATTCTGATTGACTGGCTTACTGTCACATACCCACTTCTGAACCAACTACTCTGATAAGAAAAGAATGTGCTAATTGGCTCAATGCAATCAAGGCTCACTCCTGGGAGTAAGGTGGGCTTGCCACAAGGCACATCAAGGCCTGGGGAAGAGGAGATACTGCGGTGAAACCCAGGATGATGCTAGGTGCTAGGGAAGGGGAGCATTGAGGCTGGGTGGTACCCAATAGGTGTTCAATGCAGAGCACAAACCCCAGAGCTAATTTTTTTACCACCCTGCCCTAATAAATAATACAGATCTTTCTGTCCCACTTCAGCTGCACAAGTTTTTTCAAATTAGCATTTTCTGCTTAAAATAAAATAAAATAGACCAATTTGTGTTTGTTTCCTAATGTCCTAGTGTTTTTAGAGTATACATGTTTCTCCCTTTACACAATCAATATGAGTTTCCCAAACTTGCTTATAAATTGAAATTCACAATGAGTAAATTCAAATAGTAAAATATACTGAAGGACTCTATATTTTTTAACAATGGCAAAATTTTCAGTAAAGCTAAGAATCTTATAGCTTCTTTTTTAGAGAAAAAAAAAAGAAGACTTTTTGCCCCTAAATTCTCCCAATTGGTCTGTAGTAATGACTTCTGTATCTTATAATTCTGTGTCTTAAATGCTTGGTTATTGACAGATTTCCAAACAACCCGTATAGTATTCGATATGGAATTGGGGAAGCGTTAAGTCAGTGGTTCTCCAAGTGTGCTCCTTAGACCAACAGCATCAGAATCACTGCGGACTTGTTAGAAATGCAAATTCTCAGGCCCCACCAGAGACCTGTTGAATTAGAAACCCTGAGAGCGCAGTAATTTCTGGTTTAACAGGATCTTTGTGTGATTCTGAAGCAAGTGGAGAACCATTCACTACATAAATTAAGTAATATGGAAACGGGAATTGGAACGTGGGCAATCTAAAGTGCAGTCTTTTCACATCTAAAATTCTTGAGATAATTGTTCCATTTAAATGCTTCATCATATTTATGCAAAGTATTCCGATTTCAATAAAGTGATTTCTCTTTAGTTTATAGGATGAGGGGATGATTATCTGTGAGGATTGTGGTTCTTTCTTCACTTGCTCTAGAGTAGTTCTCCTGCTGTATGAAAGCATCAAATCAAGTAATAACAACACAAAGATGCCCTTAATGTTTTCATTAATATTTAATGCCTTTATCCAAATCTAAACATCTTACCAGTTATCAGATATTAACTCATGATTTCTCTGAAAGTAAAAGACATTGGATCTTTCGCAGAGAAAAAACTAAAGGAGACGTCAGTGTGAATGTTGTTTTGGTCTCGTGAGTGCTATTGGCAAGAAGAGAACCTGTGAGATTTCTTTGACCCTGGAAGGCAGAGAAAGCCCATTTAAATGGATTATGTTCAGCAGGAATGTTGTTAGGGTACATTCAAGGAACAACAACTTCATACAGAAGAGCACATTTCCCATATGTTCTATGGACTTTAAATGTCATTGTTTGTATTTAGGAAAATTCTTAAACCTTGAAAGCACTAATTTCTAAACTGTTTTGTAAAGTAACACTCAGGAGATTTATGCTTTACGTTCTTGCGAAGGGTAAGTTTCAAAATCTAAAAACAGAAAGTAATGTGCATTTATTTTGCATTTGTTATTTTTTTTAAGATTTTCATGAATACACTTAAATATCTACAAACTCATGAATATCTCCTGGATGTGGATTTATGGAGACTTTTTGCAAACCTGGAGGAGTTAAGTCAGGTGAGCCAAAGTAGGAAGATGCCAGGAGACATGTTTTAAAATTCACCGGAGGATCGTGAAAATCACACTTGTTCTAGTTCTGTGGCTTGTATTCCATACTGGAATGTGGAATATGGTGTATTCAGCCATATAATTTTATGGTCAGGAGGTTGGCTTCATCAGAAAGAAACCTAAATATTCATTGACATCTTCCAATAGATTGCAGGTATCAGCCTTCAGTAACATTTTTCATTTTTCCTTGGCTGTTCAAAAAAGTAAACATATTCCTAAGATCTCCATCATCTTCATAAATGTTTATTCTCAAATGAATGTCCTTTTCTCACATATAGTATAAATAAATATCTTTCCTCTAAAATGTAAGGAGAGATTCAAAAGGAATTTATTCATTAAAAAAAAACTTATGAGAAAATATATATTGGAAAAACACAATAAATCTGAATTTTGCCAGGATATAAATTGAAAATGGCAAACATCTATAAGAATGATATTTGAAGTTCATCAAATATTTATCCCTTCCCCCTGGGTGTGTGCCTACTCTTGCTTTCTTTCTCTCTGGCCCCTAGACGAGCTTTCATTTTGTGACCAGTCTCTTTGCCATCATCAAAGACTACATCGATGCTTCTGAGACTTCACCATCCATGGATTTCATTTCTGTGCTCACAAAGGTAAAAATCCTTCTGGGATATCTCAGTTTCATGCAATAACTTCACCCACCTCCCAGGATAGTTGTCAATATCTCCTTGGTTTTCTGTTTTTGTTGTCCCTGGGGAAGGTCCGCTAGCACCCTCCCACAAAGGAAGCATCCCTTCCTGCACTAATCAGTGCTTTCAAAAATAACTTGCCGATTCTGTTTTCCCATTGTCACCTCTCCTGTGTGGGTTTTATTAACACAGAAATCTGCACACATGGAACAGGCATTTTCCAAGTGTGTTTTTTAAATGACTTCAATTTAAAGCAATATTCATGGCAATAGTTTGTGTAGGCTAATTACATGGTTCAGTTGTTCTTCTAACAGAAGTGCCAGTCTCTCAGAAAGGAACAAAATAAACCTTCAAATCCATCAACATCCTTAATAGGACTTTTGTGTATGAAAGAAGAAGAAAAGAGGAAAACCTGAAGCGCTGGTTTGATAAATGCTATTTATTTCTTGAGTAGATATTTGGGCCTCCTCCTTACTCTTTTTGCCTGAGCTCTTTAATCCAGTCCCTAAGTATTCTCATTTAGCAAGATTGGAATTTTACAATCCATTTAAAAAACATAGATTGAGATTTATTGAGCGCTTACTAAATGCTTATGTGTGGGGCTGATACCCTGTACCCAATAAATCTGCAAAACCACACACACTGCTACTCATGGGGAGTTTCCAGTCTAGTGGGGGAGAAATTAATTCAATTATAACAGTAATAATTATATAATCAAGTTGAGATCAATGCTGAGGAACATAGATATTATGGAGGAAATATTCTAGGTTGGGCAGATGGTGAGGTAGTTACAGATTGGAAATTATTCCTGTGGCAAAGATGTTTGAGGTGAGATATGAAGGAGGAGGTATAAAGAAAACTAGGTGTAAAGTAGGGAGATTTTTTTAGCGAACTTTGAAAACAGTTGAATAAGAAAACTAGGAGGGAGATTTTTTTCTTGAATTTTAAAAACAGATTTGAAAAATAAGAGAAAGAATGAAAAATGTTGGGAAATAGCTAAAATCTTGGACTCTCTAACCAGAAAATTTTTAGTTTTAGTTTTAAGTAGGTAGTCTGGAGAAATACCAACTTCTCATCAAAACACATAAGTTGTCTGAGTCTGCTCAGGCTGCTATAACAAAACATTGCAGGCGGGGTGGCTTATAAACAACCGAAATTTATTTCCCACAGTTCTAGAGGGTGAAAGTCTGAGATCAGTGTTCTAGAATGGTTAAGGGAGGGCCCTCTTCCAGTCACAGACTTTTCGTTGCATCCTTCACATGGTAGGAGGGGCTAGAGAGGTCTCCAGAGCCTCCTTATAGGGGCATTAATGTCACTCATGAGGGCGCCCCCTTCACGAACTGACCATCTCCTGAAGGTTCCACCTCCTAACATCATCACGTTGCGGGGTTAGGATTCAACATCTGAATTTGAAGGTGACAATGAACATTCACACCACAGGGTAATGCACTAAAAGCCCACTTAAGCATGGGATACTAACAGACTCTATACTAAACGTCTATAATATAACCCACGTATGAATGCTTCATATTATGCTACAGGTGTGCAAAGATGGGGTATTCAAGTTTTTCCTACATTTCAAAGGTTCTTTATCAGTCAGTTGTACCAGAGTGACATTCCCCAGATATCACCGGCTTGGTTTATGTCTCACTTATGCTCTACCTTTACTGTGGTACTGCCCTCACTCTGGGACCCATGCTGAGGTAGCAGCTACCACCTGGAATATTACCCGTCACCATAACAAGACATAAGAGACTGGGGCAGAGCACTCACGGACTCCAAGTTTCTGCCTAAAGTAACACACGGCACATCTGTTCCCATTTCATCAGCCAAGGAGAGTCACATGGGCAAGCTTAACTTCCAGGGAGTGGGTACATAACATCCTTCCCAGGAAGAGGAAATAGATGGACAGGACACAGCCTCACAAGAAACCCACTAGCTAGAAGATTGGAACATTTTGTTATTCACACATGAGCCATGTGAGCAAGTCCCTGAGAAGGACACTGAGGCTTGGAGAGGTTACTTAACATGGGCAAAATCACATAGCTACTGAGTGGCAGAACTGGATTTCTAGGCCTGACCATATACAGTCTTAACAGTTGCCTCCTAGTGACGATATTTCTCAAGTGTCCTGTGAAAAGACCTTCTCTGTATCTCCAAGCTATCAACAACCCTCCACTCCCTCAAAAATAAATTCACATCATTGTCTTTCAAATTACTTCTTGCTGGAGCCAAAACTTGGCATTTTCCCCCATAGTGTTTTCTCCTCTGTCTTATAACAATATATTTTTCTAGTTTTTGTTGTCTCTGCCTTTATCACTGTCACTTCCTTTAGTGGCTTTTAGACTGGGTCTGCTTTCTCTACTCACTGTAGTTCTAACTTTACCAAAAGGTGCGTCTTCCTTCTCTCATTCCACCACATGATGTCACTATTGGAAACTCCTTAATGGGACCCGCTACTCATTCTGTTAATCAAGAAACCTATCAAGGAGAACATTGGCTTAGCAACCTGGGAGGCACTACACTGAAGAGAATGTCTGCCAGTAAGGAGACAGAAGTATTGATGGAGAGAAAAGAATAATTAATTGCCAACAAAGACACCTGACTGAGATGGTGGCATATTGTGTGGTGTGCTCAGTTTGATCATTTTATATGTGAATATACTGGGGGTGCCAAAAAACTGTACACAAGTGGACACTTTGGTCAATGTTGCTCAAGCAGTAGTTCACCGTAATCAGAAGTGTCTGGACGCTGATGGTAACCACTTTGAGCACCTCTTGTAATTGCAGAAGTCAAACGTGACTTGTATTCATCTTTTGTTATCGGTATATATTGAGTATTACAATTTTAATTGTTTTTTTTTCCTTTTTAAAATGTATGTACATTTTTTGGCAACCTCTGTATACATATAAATTGTTCATTTGCTTCATTCTAAAATAAATTTCAGATCACTTACAAATGTGGGGTCATTAGAACAAATCTAAGACATTAAGTAGAAATTATGAAGAAAAGGGAAGATAAGTGTTAGGTTGGGTAAGATTGCTAAATAAAACGCACGCTGCTAAACACAGTACACTTATTAAAGGTGTCCCAAATTTGACTCTACAGTTTTAGTAGCCAGCAGGTGAATTAAGTTTATGGATATTTTTGAGGAAGATTTGATGAAAAATTAAATGTTGTTACTTTAATCGCTTACCTACCGTGTTTCCCCAAAAATAAGACATAGCCAGATGATCAGCTCTAATGTGTCTTTTGGAGCAAAAATTAATATAAGATCTGGTTTTATATTATATTATATCATATTATATTATATAAGACCCGGTATTATACTATATATTTTATATTATATTATATTATATTATATTATATTATATTATATTATATTATATTATATTATATTATATACCGGGTCTTATATAATAAGACCAGGTATTATATTATATTATACTATACTATACTATACTATACTATACTATATTATATTATATTAGACCCGGTCTTATAGTAAAATAAGACCGGGTCTTATATTAATTTTTGCTCAAAAGACACACTAGAGCTGATGGTCCAGCTAGGTCTTATTTTCAGGGAAACACGGTACCAACACAAGCACAGTATCTACCAACATATGCATTGGAATCAAACACATTATTTGTTATCAGGTACGATGTAGGGACTGTAGGTCCCAACAAAGCATAAACAGAAGCAAGGGGTGACTTAAATCAAGATGTCCTAACTAGAATTTACGTATGAAGAAAAAAGATCATTTATTGAGAAGTTAACTGTTTACTATGGAAATACCATTTTTTTAAAGAATGTTTATTGTGAAGATAAGCCTGTTTGATAATGGTGACTCCTTCACTTTCCCCTGTTCTGCTTCATGATAAAAGTGAAGAGAAAGAGAAAGTCTGTCTGTGTTCTCCTTGCTTCTGCTGATTCTCCTTCTGCTCTTCTCCTCTTGCAGTATTTCCGAGGGAGCCTTTGTCAGAGCCACCAAACCTACTGCCTGAATTACTCAGCCGCTGTCTTTTATCTCGAGAGCCTGAGGCAGAGAGAGGACTTTGGAATTTATTTAAAAGTAAAGTACCATTTTTTCCTTTTATATTTTTCCTGAGACTCTTTGGGTGTAACAGGTATTAGGAATTATTAAACGCAAATTAAATGGGAAAGAAGAAAAATAATAAGTAATATATTTAGCTAGGAGTCTGCTCTCCTCATGAATGTATCTGCCACTGCACACGTAAGACTACAATTTTGTAGCCCTGGAAACATATCATCTACTGCCCCTCCTGACATTTTGGATGGGGCTTAAAATTGTTTTATTTGTTCTTTGGTTTGTTTGTGGAAGAAACTGGTACATACTAGACTGAGAACCGAGGCTTCGTTTGTGCTTAGAAGTTTGGCTCTTAGAGGATTTGGTCGCAGCAAGATCCTGTGGCACAAAACCATGGAACACCATTTACATCGTATCCTATGTGAATGGCTCCCCCTAGAGTACATCATAGAGCACCGCGTAAACGTTGCCCCTGGAGTTGTAAGACATGGCGGCCATGGGTCCCAAAGCATCGAACAAGGAATTTTTGCTCAGAACCCTTAGCATTTGCTAAGAAGTCGACATGGATAGAATTTTCCTTGACTTCCCTACTTCCTTTGACCCCTCTTTTGACATTTCTTTGTCTTAACTGTACTCTTCAGTATTATACCAGAGCACTTTTGTATGATGCAGAGAAAATAGTTCAAACCTTTCCAAAAAACTAGCTCTTCCCTGCGGCTGCAAAAATCCCCTGGCAGAGCATTACCTCAGAGGCGTGGGAGGAAAGGCTCCCATAGTTCCCAATGGTAGCTGTGAGTCAGTGCACCTATGGCCCAGATGTGCCAGGAAGCCTGGGTGTGGCGTGGAGGAGAAAGGAGGAATGAAACTAGGGGAGAGACTTGGCCTTATTTTTCAGCTTTAAACTTTCAGTGTTTTCTTTGCCACTCAAACTGAAAACTGAAAGCTCATTAGATTTCCAAATGTATGAATAATCCTGTTACAAAAGTTTTCCCTGGAAGCTGATGGATTAGACTCCCAGCCAGGCCCCCAAACTGGGGAGAATCCAGGTCCATTTCTCTCCCTTCCAAGCTAGGGCAGAGATGAATTTAACAAGGCTCAGCCACTGTTCTCAAACAACTGTGGAAAATCCTATCTCAACTGTGACATAGAAGAGTGGTTTACATTATATGTGAAATATATGTGGCAACCAAAGATATTTAGGGAAAAAGAAGAGAGGATGCAATGTTGTAATGATCACACACAATACTTTTATAATGCAAATCGCTTTACCAAGCACTTACTCAAACATCTCTATTAATCCCTAGCAGAAAATTATGATGTTGACTGCATTGTCCTCATGTGTTCCGGAGGCTCAGAGAGGTTATATGATGTTTGCAAGGTCGCATGGCCAATAGGTAGCAAAGAGGAACCTGGATAAAAGTCTTCAGGCAAAAATAACCCAATGCTCTTTACACTGGAACTATTTCCAGCTCCTCAGAGCTGTTTCCCACTGTCTGGGAACTGTTAGCATGAAACAAAGGTGAGCGATCAGGGAGAGACTGAAGGAATTGAAGGTGAATCTGCCTTCCACAGCATTATAGTACAGAACCAAATCATCATCACAGATAATTTATAAAAAAAACAGTATAACAGATAAAAATGTAATGGTTATAATAAGTCTCACATCATAAAATACGATAATTATAACATATAATAAATAATAAAGGTGACTGGTTCTCAAGTCCTTGCTACGGCCAGGCACTGCATTGTATGCTGGTCATCCATGATCTCTTTGTCTACACAATAACCCTGTGGGATTTGGTATTATCCCCCATTTTTGAAGAGCTTAGATAAAGTAGGCAACTTGGTTGTTCAGGGGCGGGGCAGGATTCGGATTCAGAACTGTCTGCAGCTGACGTTCATTCCCCTATTATGCTCTGATATAAACAACATTGTTGGAGAACTTAAGTTTGTGTGGTATTATGGGCTGCCTGAAATTGGGCTATGAATGCACTGGGATGAGTTTACCCTCTGCACCATCTGGAGCTGGGCTTTGTAAATGTCTGTATATTGTGTTGGGCACCTTGATGGGAGTAGAATTCTCCCTGCTCTTTCAGAGACAGTTAAAATGATGCAGAGAAAGAGACTGAAACTTTGTACCCGGTCTCTTTGTGGGGTTCAATGAACAATCACTAAGAACTCTACCCACAATGCACTGTTCTGGGCACGTTGTATGAATTATGTTATTAAAACCACTCACCCACCTGCTGCTTGTTAACCGCATTTAGCAGACGAGGTTTAGAGAGCTTAAGTAAATTCCCCTCGATTCCGAGCATGTGGGCTGCTCCAGCCCAATGTTGCATCCCACCAAGACAGATTTATGAGAAGAACGTTTTTACATGAGCCCCTGAATTCCTTTCACTGTTCCCCTAAACACATGAGATATTTACTATAAATCAAAAGCAGCCTCCATGGATCTAGACCTATCCATTAAAAAAAGGCTTTTATGTCCAGTCTTTCTTGACAGAGATGTTCTTTTTTCCCCCCAATGGACCTGAACACTAAAGCCAACAGAGAGATGAAACAAAAACTTATAGCTACTTTTAGAATCAATAAATATCTTTTTTCTCTCTTCTGAGGCCTTCCGAAACTTAAAAAGCTTCCCGTATCTTGGCCTGGATCTTTGTCTCAATTATTTACCCTGGATATTTCTTGCCTGATTGATGTCTGGGGTAAATTGGTTGTTTTCACATTTACCCCAGACACCAGTAGGTGCTGGCCAACCAGAGCTCTTTTCTACAGCATGGAAATTTGGGGCAGTGGTGCCGCAGGTGTGTGTTTTGAGGGAATACCTCAATGCTGCTGAGAAGTCAGTTACGGAGCTCCCACGCACTTGAGCTGGAATGCTGATGCCAGTGAGCGAGTCAGCATGGAAATCAACCACAAAGACCACAGACTAGGGTGTCTCCATACCTCATCTTTCCACTCATTACCCCTCCCTGCGTCTCTACATCTGCAGTCTCTGCTTCCTTCTCCATCCCTTCCAACCTGATGAGAATTCTAGCCATTTTGAACTGGATGAGAACTTGGAGGTAATCTGCCGGTAGTACCTTCCACCAAGAGGAATCTGTAGTACGGAGAAGGGAAGGGGGTGGCTCCTAGAGCTGCAGCCACCGTGCACTCCTGTGCTCACTTTCATGACCTGCCTTCTGTATGTAAGGAAGTGGAAAAGCTCATGTCTAACAGCATTCCTATGAGGAAGAGCCCTGGGTGTTTTCAGAAGAAATACTTTGATAAAGTTCCTAGTGGGGGAGGGTGAAAACCACAAGGACATGGTCCAGCTAGGAAAAACAAATGCAAATTGCTAAGCATGAGGCTAGGAGAGAAGTGGGGAGGAGTTAGAGGGAGGACGAGAGAGTAAAAGCTCTTTTTTCAAAGAAGAGAATGGAGACTAGACTTCAGGAGGAGAGCACACAATATATTATACAGATGCTATATTATATAGTTGTACACCTCACATTTTTATAATGTTATTAACCAATGTTACCCTCCAATACATTTAATAATAAAAAATAATTTAAAAGGAAGAGAATGGAGCCGTAAAAAGGGGGGTGCTGTGGATGGGCTGTGTACTTAACACCCCCCACACCCAAAATTTTCAATAAAATAAACATATACTCATAAAACATTTGGCACAAGCGCGATTACAGCGGAAACCAACATAGGAAACCAACCGAGGGGCTAAGTTTGGCATTTGGCCCATGCTGTTCAGGGAAGAAACAGTGTGTGTGCAAGCAGGAATGCAAAGGCCGGAGGAAGCCACGAAAACCTGTCTCTCAGTGAGTTTGTAATTATCTAAGGGAGGGCTTTGGACTTGGTGGGGGTTTGAGCCAATTGTATCTAGATCTCTGAAATGCAAGGGCTGATACCTGGACATAAAGATGTATGAAGCTATCTGGGGAAGCAGAGAGAGCCTTCCACAATGTACATTGACCTGACTAAGGCTGACCCTGAAGGTTCTGGGTCATGAGGCAGAGGAAATAACCTGGCCTGGACTGAGAATGAAAGACGGGAAAGAGACGATAGCCTGTACCAAGAAAAATATTCAGTGTAGGGGCAGGACCTCATTATAGGTGAACTCAGGTGTGAGTAGGTAGGACAAGAGAAGAGAAGAGAAGAGAAGAGAAGAGAAGAGAAGAGAAGAGAAGAGAGGAAGAGGAAGAGGAAGAGGAAGAGGAAGAGGAAGAGGAAGAGGAAGAGGAAGAGGAAGAGGAAGAGGAAGAGGAAGAGGAAGAGGAAGAGGAAGAGGAGAGAAGACAAAGAAGAAGAGGAAGAGAACACACCATTTAATACTTCTTGATGTACATGTGTGAATAGTAGCCAGAGACCTGTCTCCCTAAGTCATGTGTCACCTGCACAAAATCCAGGGATCCTCAGGTTCTTGTCAAATTCAAAGAAACAGTCCAGCAGATGAAACAAATTTTTGAACTATTCTCATGTTTACTTGTGTTTCTCAAATACCATTTATGGAAATTTAATGTACACCCCATAGCAACACTTACTAGAATTCCATTTCCTGTCTCTCCCAGGGCTTGCACACCTTGCAACTGCCTATTTGTCCAAACTATCCTTGTTGAAAATTGTATGTCCTTATACTTGTCCTCTCCTCTCTGCTCTATAGAATGTGGATCAATTTAGCCTCTTCAACTTTTATTTTCATTTTCTTATATTACTCTGATTCCCTCCAACAAAGCAGAGTCAAGGACCGGATTCAACAAGCAAACATTCTCTTAACTGTACCACAAGGATGGCAACAGAGATGGCAAAACCAGAAATCTCCCCTGAGGGCCAGGGAGAAGAAGGCAATGAGCAAACTAAACTCTTAAGTGAGAAGGCTAAACAAGGCTGGAACACATATATTAACACATCTTATCACAGCCACTGATGGAACATGCATTCACTAGGGTATTTAACAAATTTTAAACCTTTCCTGTGATTCTAAATCTTGAAAATTTTCCCCATTTAGGAGGATTGAGTGGTGATATTACAGGTGATACTGACTGCTGCTTCATCCCATTACTGGGAAGGCAAGACATCTGAAAAAAATATTTTCTCTCATTTCTTTCATTGGCAAGTAACAATGTTAGTCAGTAATATTTAATAATACTTCTTAGCTACATCTAAGAACCCCATTGCAGACCCTGAATTTGGCACTGGTAGACAGATGCTTGCCAAAGACAGTTTAATGTGAAATTTTCAAAATCAAAGTCTAGTCTGTGGCTTATAAACTTTACCAGCAAGCTCACAGTTGTGTCATATCATAATTGAATAAAATCTCTAAGTTCCTCATGTTCAGGCTTCTCAGGGCCTTGGTAGGAGAAGTGACATTCTGATATGTCTGCTTTTGCCTTCCCCAGTGGTGTGAGCAAAATGAAAAGTGCAGACGCCTTCACCTGCCTGAGCTGCTAGTGGCCCCACTACACAGGCTGACTCGATATCCCTTGTTGCTGAAGAATATCTGGAAAAGGAGTACAGACTCTACTGAGAAAATCATGATCTACTCCATGAAAGAAAAGGTGGAAAAGTCAATCCGTAAGTCCCTGAGATTAAGTAACCCAGAGCTCCAAGGGAAGATTACACAAAGAGGTGGGTGGCCCTCTGGCTCCTGGGAACCATCTGGGCTTCCATCCTAGAAGGTAATTCCGTTGACTTGACGTCATGGCTCTGGGAAATGTGGATTTGAGTTTGAGTGCATTGTAAATCACAAAACAATGGGCTCCAGTCACATCCTGGTGAAACCTATGAAAACTACCACCAAGTGTACGCAGGACGTGGCTGCCTCCAAGGTTTTCAGATGTGAGTTCAGGCAGGAAAAGTTCTACTTCCAGATGATTGAAGGCACTTTGTTTTTAACATCTATACTGAGCCCAAACACAAAGCAAATGGGAATAAACATCATGGGAAGACTTTCCGGAGGATAAATTCCTATTCATCACTTTTTTAGGTCACTGAAATCCAGGGTCAATCTAAAAATAATGCCAACTGCAATCTTTAGAACTGATATTTGGGAATGGGAACAGAACAAGCCCTATGATGACTTAAGTTTATTTGGTAGCTCTATATAATTAAATTAAAATTAGAGGTACATAATATATGCCCATAAACCAGGCTTTCATGAGTATGCCAAAAGGGAAGAATTCAAATTTATAATTATCATCTGTACAGATATGATACATTGTTCTTTTGCAAGTTTAAAAGAAGAATGAGAGTCAAGATGGCAGAGTAGATAAACACTGTGCCTGCCTCCTTCCATGAACACATTAAAATTACAACTAAATTTTAGAAAAATCAACCTGGACCATCTGAAATCTAGCCAAACAGAAGTCCTATAACTAAAAATATAAAGAAGAAGCCACAGTGAGACTAGTAGGAGGGGTGGAGATGCAGAACAGGCCCCAAACCTCCCTGTGGTGGTTGGGAATCAGGAGAGATATCTCGGTCGCAGAAGTTCCCCCCAGCTCCCCTCACTGGCCTCCCCAGCCCAGAGTACTGATGCCAGAAAGAGGAGCCCCCACAACACCTGGGTGTGAAAAACAGTGGGGATTCTGACCATTGCAGTGGGACGGAAGGCTGAGGGAAACCCAGGTGTCCTCTTAAACAGCCCACGCGCAGACTCACTCACTCACAGGCACTCACCTTGGGTTCCAGTGGAGAGGGAAGGATTGTGACTTGGTGGACCTTGGAGACATATGGGGGCCAGACTGAGGTGTGTGGCTTCGGTGAGAGGACTGGAGGACAGTCGGCATTTTCCCAGTGAAGGGGCCTTCTGCCATGTAGTAGGCAGGCAGGCGCCATCTTTCCTATGTTGAACCCGCCCCCACAGGCCAAATATGAATCTGATTGGCCTGGTGAGCTCTCCTGCTCCACCCTGCTGACTCAGCTGGAACCCCTCTCCACCCAACTCACACACCACCTGAGGCACTTTCTCCAAGAGCAGTCAGCTCTCCACATTACACTCTTTCTTGGAAAACTACTGGATTCCACAGTCTCCAGGCAGGGGGTGATTGGGCTTAGTGTGCTCTGAGACTTTTGCTGAGTTGCTCCAGGCTCAGTACTGGCACCAAATCAGAGTCTACGTTAACCTAATGCCCACAACTCTTCCCACTCTAGTGACCCCCTGAGACCCTGCCTCACCCAATTGCATACCGCACGAGGCTTTATCAGTGGCTGAACCTTAAGGGATCTAACAGGTGGCAGCAGACCTCAGGGTGTCCTGCCTTTTTGCAGAGCTACCCCAGGCCTGGTACTGGTAGCAGCTGTCCTCAGTTTACAGCGTGCCCTCTCCCATGTGCCTCCAGGGTTAGCATGGGCAGCAAATAACTGGATCACTTTGAAGTTCCTACCAAGGTGGCCCCAACAGTCACAGGCAGTGGCTGACCTGGACCTGCACCAGAGCCCCTCCCAAGAAACCCCAGAACCTACATACTTAGATGCTGGCTCCAAGTTATAGCAGAGCACCACCCAATTAGCCCCGCATGCGGCATACCCAAAGGGTGGTCTCAACAGGCACCAAGGAAATATAGTCAATTATATTGTGATAGCATAGTATGGTGTCAGATGGTTGCTGGACTTATCATAGTGATCACTTCCTTAGGTATATAAATGTTGAATAACTATGGCGTGCCCCTGAAACTAATATAATATTGTATGCCAGCTATATTTTTAATAAAAATCTTAAGAAAAAAAGAAATGTTAAAGAAGACAAAAAAGTAAAATGACCATTCATTCAGTTGGGAGTTTCTTTTCTCTTTAAATTTTTTGTTCAAAATCTAAAATGACCCAAGGAACTAGAATTAAGCTTATCAAGTGAATAAGACAAAAATTCAATTAAAAACAGACTTTTAAAAGGTTTAAAAGTAATTTTGAAGATTATTACTCATTTTGAAAAGCTTGTAAGGAAGATAATAGCATCTCATCTGGAGATTTCTCAATAAAATATGGGTTTTCATTGTTGGGGGAAGAGATCCCTGTGGCCTTCCTTTAAGTCTTTGAGCTTAAAGATGGTAAATTCTCAAGGATTCCTCTAACTATGTAATTCTATAGGTCTATGACTTGCCCTCCATATTCCCAGAAATCATTTAAAAACCTCAATAGCGATATGTTATTAGAAAATGCTGGAAAATTAATACAGACCTTCAGAGCAGAAAATAAGTTTTTATCCCAAAAGAACTAATTATCCCTATCATAAAGGGAATGTACGTTTTATGATTAGGACAAAAAATATGTTTGTCCTTCTTAGTGTAATTTTCTTTTCTTCTTATAGTTACAGGCTATGTAGTATAGGGAATTAGAGAAAGCTACCAAGGACTATATTGATATTATTTAAATAAAAATGCACAATACACTTCCAACTTGCTGAATTAAATTGTTTACGCTTCATTTTTCTCTGCAAGAGGCTGATTTGAAATTAGTGAGTTTTTGTAAGACATTTAAACTGCAAGCAATATGTTAAATGAACGTAAAATATGGTTTGACTCCACGGGTAGTTTCTCTAAATGACTACTGCGCATCTTGGTTAAAATTTATGCTGTAATGTCACCTGAATTTACCAATATATTGAATGTGTCTTGTCTTTCAGGGGATCTTGAAGGAAAAGTGAAGTGGCTTGATAATTTCCAAAAGTTTAGACATCTACAGGAGATTATAGTGTGGCCTCCACTTTGGGATAGAGATAAAAGGTTTTTCATTCCAGAGGTACAAAAAGGATCAATTAAGACTTATGTCCCTTTCCAGAAGTTTGGCATTCAGGTGGAAATACACTAATCTTTCAAAGTCCCCAGCTGTCTGCTTGGAAAAAAAAAAAAAAATCTAGTTTTATGAGCAAAAAGTAAAGCCTTCTTCCATGTGGCATGGTATACGAGGAGGCTGACATCACCACGGCCTTCTTTGGGTGGTCTTTCTGAGAGGTTTATCCATACTTCCCCATTCCCAAGTCCACCTACTGGCGTTTCTAAATGTGTTGACCTTGATAGGCAGAAGGCATTACCCCAGCTTCTGAAACACGTTCTCTTCCAATCACTAACAACTTCTCTTTGATTTTCTCCCTTGTTTTGCAAGTGCCTGAAACATGTTTTTAAAGAACACATGGCAGAAAACATCCTGTCACCAACCAACAGACACCTTCTCTATGAGGGAAAATTAACTCTTGCAGGTAAGTAACTGCTTCCTTTAAAAACTCCACATCTTTGCTACCTTGTAATTGTCCAATTGTTGCTAATTGAAGGGTGGGGGGAAATTGTATTTGCCTATGGATAAGGTGATGGAAGATGTGAATCAGAGAACATCCTAAGGAGTCAGGCAGATGCTGGCTTGATCTAGTAACTAGATATGTGCCCTCCCTTTTCTCTCTGTAAAATGGGATCACTATATCTATCTCACAAAATTGTTGTTAAAATGAAATAAGTTACCCAAAGAGCTTAGCTCGAGGTCCGGAACACAATGAGCAGTCCGTGTCAGCTGTTATCATTTTACCCCTCCAGCGAGCTGGGCAGGCAGCCTGTCAGTGTTACCTGAGAGCCAGCTATGTAACACGTGTCGTGCTAAGTGGGTATACTACTGGAGGATAGGGAATCACTATTCTGTATAATGCTTTCCCTGTGGTTGGGAAGCTCTGCTATTATAAGCAGAACTGCAGGATAAGTTCAGAAAAGAAGGTACGGTCTGTGAAGCTGGGGTACCCAGGAAAGGCTTTCTGTGGTTCATGGGACTCGCGCTGGGCTTGGAGGAATAAGAAGACGGAGGTCAGTGGAAGGAAGGTGGGCAGACATCCCAGAAAAAGAGCATAGCAGGAGAAAAGTCTGGGAGGCAGAAGCCGCCTGAGAGAATAGGCTCTGGCAGAGTGGTTAGGGGGCGTGACCCTGGAGGCCGGCTGCCAGGAGACTTCCCGGCTCAGCCTCCTCGGGCCTCAGGAGGTGTAATCTTGGGCCACTTACAGCCATCTCCCGTTTGTTGTGAGGATTAAATGAGCTAAAGGGTGTACAAGCACTTGAAAAAAAATGGTTGGCACAGAATCTGTGCTCAATAAATATGATTAGAAAGGGCTGTCTGACGAAATTAGATTTGCACCCATTCATTTGTTCATGTCTGCACAAAATCTTGATTGGGCACCTATTTTGTGTGAAGCCCTGTGAGGTGTGAGGTTGCCTATTTATGGGAGTGTGAGATCTGCTGGGGAGTGCCAGGCAAACACTCCTTATTTGATACACATTTGTTGAGAATCTGCTCTGCTTTCCATACAGCATTACACCTCAGGTGGGGACACACTCCACTTGGCAACTGCCAGCTAGAGAAGATACACATACCCAGCATTTTACATCAAAGGGCTTTTTCATGCATTTTCTCTTTCCAGTGAATTATGCAGAGAAGTTACATTTAATCCCATGTTATAGGTGAGAAATCTGAGGCTCAGGGAGCTTCTGTATCATGCGCAAGGAGAACACAAGCCAGGCTGTCTCAGCCTAGTAAGCTTCCAGAATCGCAGTAACTGCTTTGGAAGCCAAACAGAGGGATGCAGCCAGGAAATCTTTCTTCAGTGCACTTTTAAGCCCATCACTGACTGCTTTTAAGCCAGCAACCAGTGATAGGCTTAAAAATGCACTGAAGAAAGATTCATTAGAAGTAATGCACATAATAGAGTAGCGGAGGAGACCAATACAGAGGCCAGAAGCTCCACAGTGAAGCTGGGTGAGGTGAGAAGAGCCTGGGCCTGTTTCTCAATCATTCTTAACCTGTACACCACCTCCCTCCCCTTTCATTTGAAAAGATAACAATTTTACATTCTCTTTGATGTTATTTACAATTTCAAAAATAATTATACATTGTGACAAAACCAAATCAAACTAATGAAGCAAAACACAGCTCTGTGCTCAAACACATGCCTTTTCCTCCAAAATTGGCTTCCACCTGGAAATATCAGAGATTTTGATTCACCCCTTCCCTCTAGCTATCAACTGTCCAACACTGTGAGCTACACTGGTCTGTCTTAAAATGTTAGAAATGGGCATGGATAGAAAAGGATAAATGTGAAAGGTCTTTGAAAGGCAAAAATCGGAGGATTTTATGATTGACAAAATGGTTAAAGAGGAAAGGAGTCAATGTCTTCAAGTGTTCTAATCCATGTGCCTGAAAGGTTGGTTGACCACACTAAGGGTGGTGGAGAGAGGGTCAGAGAGTCAATTTTAGGGTTCAGGTGTGGGTATGATGAGAAGTCACGTGGGTGTTGGATGAACATGACAATGACCATCTCTCGGTGAAAAGCCTTGTCAGATGTGCATTCACACGTCACGTAGCATGGGGGTGCTCGTCATGGGAGCGTGAGTGGGAGACTGGCCTAAGAAGGAGTCCGTAGACCCAATTTTCAGAAAAAAGTTTCTTGTGGAGTCACATGTGGTAGGATGGGATGAGCCACAGAAAGGTCACTAACACCAGGCCCATGGTTCCTCGAATTCCATCAGAGAGGAGGCACCATATAGGACTATGGAGGCAAGTTTAAAGTCACTGGAACTTTGACTCAGAGTTGGCATGGAGGTGTGGTGGGGTGGGGGTAATAGTGTTAGAAGAAAGAGGACATCGTTTTAAATAGAAAAATCATTGCACCGAGAATCGGGATCTAGCACCAATTGTAGACTTTGGAAAAATTGTTTAAATTCCCTTCATCTCTTCTGTAGATGTTGTTGATGGTGATGATGGTGGTGATGATGATACCTAACACATATATATATATACTTTGTTTCAAAATTTCTTCCAGCTTTAAAAACGGTACTATTATAAACAAAAACGTGTATTTTCTCAGTCCCAGAAAGTACAAGTTTTCATAACTTCTGGAGCACAACCAACTTTGCACTTAGCTGAGTGGAATTGCAGACCCACAACGTTCATTGGTTAAGTCTAATAAAATCATTCGGTTTAAGTTTCTCACTGGGCTGTAATAGCTTCAAACTCCTGGGAGAATAAATGTGAACAGCCTGACTTTATGCTTTCAACCTTCTTCCATAGTCATCTTCTTTCAGATGATCATATCTACTTTTCAGCACTATCAGTTCCTGAATTTATCTTATTTCAAATCTTGCTTGCATGTTTGTTACGTGTCCACTCTCGTAGAATTAAAGCTCCTTGAAGGCAGATATTCTGTCTTAATCACTGATGCATAGCATGTGCTCACTCTCTGTTGACTGCTTGATGGGACAGGGCTTCATTAAATGATAGCTAAAATTATCAGTATTTTCTATAATAAAGTCGAAGACACAGAAGGTGCTCATTGCCTGTTTGTTAAAACAAAAGACTTAAAATTAGCAGGAGAGAACAAAACTATTTCATTTTGACCATGATCATCCCCCTGATGTATTATGAGTGGCAGAGGTTGGGGAAAACATTTAACAGGTCCCGAAGGTCTATCGTTGTGCGAATATCCCATTCTTAGTGCTGTGTGTGTGTTAGGATATTGGTTCAGCCATTGGAGACAGAGAGAGAGAACAATCGCTTAAAAGGACAGTTTATTTTTCTCTCATGTAAAATGCTGAGCTCTGTGACAGCTCTTCTCCGTGGAGTGAGTAGGGGCCCAGGTTTCTTCCGCCTTTTAGTTCTGCCATCCCTGGGGTGTTGCTTTCTTCCTTGAGGCCCAAAATGAGTCACCAGTGTGTCTAGCTCTTGGGAAGGGAAAAAGGAAACAGGAGAGCAAAGCCTTGCTGTTTCAGGATATATGACTCAGAAGTTGCACACTTTTCCCTATATTCCATTGGTCAGAATTTAGTCACATGGTCATATTTAGCGATAAGGAAAGCTGGGAGATGTAGTATTTATTTGTAGTGAACATGTACACACTAAAACTCAGAAATGTCATTAGTACAAAAGAAGGGATTAATGGTTTTTGAGGGACAATTAATAGGTTTTGCACACTTGATTTGCAAAAAAAAAGTTTCTAGTATTGATGGAATATAGTTTTTATTAAAAAAAATTAAAGGACAATTCAAGATGGAATAGTATACCTAATTTCTCTTCTATGCAAATACAGAAAGACTCTTTCCTCTAAACTTAAAGAAAGGGAGGAAATAGACATGAACCCTAAATATTTTATCTATTAAGTTCACTTTAGCCACATACTTTTCAGAGGTCAAAGTATCCAAGAAAGAACTTCTAGAATAACATAAATAAATAAAATATATAGAATAATAAAAAAATATATATTTTCTGAGTTTTCTTATATTTATTTTAATCACCTGTCACATTCTCCTCTGAACAGACTGCCTTTTCTTCTGAAATCACTTAAATTTAACCACTTCTTCTCGCTTCTAAGGGATAAAGTTAGAGAGGGCTATAACTTATTCTAATATTTGATTTCTCGTCTACTACTAAACCCTTTGTAGAGAAAAGTAGAAAAGCCTATTTGCCTTAAGTGACTATCAAAAGTAGTATCAACAATGTAAATGTAAAGCTACATTAAGAATATTTAAACATTATGAACACACTGTAAAACTTGAGAAACCAGTAGTTTTAATCACTGTCATCATCAGCTATGACCACCATAACAAAATGCCACAGACTTGGTGGCTTAAACAACAAAATTTATATCTCACAGTTCTGGAGGCTGAGAGTCCAAGATCAAGTTTCTCGCCAGTTTGATTTCTGGTGAGAGCGCTCTTTCTGGCTTACAGGTGGTCTCCTTCTCAGTGTGCACACAGGGCTGTCTCTCTGATGTCTCCTCTTATGATGACATTAATCGTAGTGTATCAGGGATCCACCTTTATGTCTTCATGTATTCTTATTTACTTCTTTATTCCAAATACAGCTACACCGGGAGGTTCGGACTTCAACACATGAGTTGTGTGTGTGTTGGGGAGGGGGAGGTAGAGCATGATTTAGTCCACAGCGTGCCCTTTATTTCTGATGAGTCAAGAGGCAAAAATGCTATGTGTTCAATGTCTTAGGCTTTGTTGAAACCTTTACAAATATGATCCAAGTTTCTTAGATCCACATGAAATGCATCACAAATACAATGTCTTTAAAGTTGTGATCTCAGGCTCACCTCAAGTCTCTGCTTTAGGAAGAAATCACCCAACAGTAATGCAGTTTTCTGACCCACGTGATTGGAGCGTCCTGAGCTCCAATGGGGTGCCAGGGTGCCTGGCCTGTTTTGGGATTCTTTGGTCTAAAAAACAAAAACCCTTCTGCTTATTATTTCCTGCCTCAATTTCACCTTCTTTCTTTCCTCAGAAAGTACAAGATTCCTGGATGTTTATCTGTTCCTCTTTGATGATTTCCTCTTAGTTACAAAAACTAAGCGCAACAAAAAGGTAAAATGCTGCTATTTCTAAATACATATTTCCACATAAGTTGTGTTAAAAATATGAAAGATTCTTATATGTCAAATTGGGATTTACCCTCTAAAAAATGGATACATCATAAAATGTTGGCTTTTTCAGTCATACAGGTAAGGCCTAAAAGCCACAGGATTTTATTCCTGACCTGCCTAACAAATGAAGCCAAAATGCTTTTGTCCATATTGGCCCTTTCATCATCCAAATTGTCCACCACAATGAATCCTGCCGGGGTGGGGGATGGGGCCCTCTCTAAACTGTCTGCTGCTATGTGCTGAGGCGATATCCACCCTTCATTCTGATTTGAAAGCTCACATCATTCCTGGAAAATAATGAGCTGGGGGTACAGGTGGGAGGGGGGCCCTGATCTCTCAAGGTCCACCTGTATAGAACAACAGAAGCCAAACAAAGTATAGCTAGCATCACAGACAAAATGAGCCAACTAAGGCTGAAAGCCAAAAAAATCTTAGGAAAATAGGAATTTTTTCCATTACTTAAGTATCAGTGGTTACTATTATTGTTGTTGTTACTTACCAAGCCAGCTGACTAGCCATACACAGAAGTAAGATCACGATAGTAAATATCTCAAATCTTTTAATAACCTAGGCTTCTAGATGGCATGTTGGTTAATTGAGGAAAATAATTTAAGGATCTTTAAGCAATAAAATAGACACCATTAATCAATCCATGAATAGTCAAATGCTCATTGGGGAGGAAGTGGATATTGGAGAATATTAAGAATCACGGTTTTGAAACTTGGATGACCTCCTCTTAAGCTACCAAGACTAGCATATCTGAACAAGTCAAGCTCTAAAAAATATCCCCTTTAAAAATCCTGATGCTAAGCACAGCCAACTTCATTTCAAACATGGCTCAAATCTGAGTACATGAATTAATGGCAGCCCATATTCACTGCATTAAAAGGTAATATTCTGGTTTCCATTCACTGTATTATAAGGTAATATTCTAGTTTCTTGCTTCACAACTTGATCCCAAAATAAGGAATGTTATGTTTTAAAGTACTCTTTAATTTCCTCTGTCTAATAAATCTCGAGAGTTTTATTGACTTCATAAGCTCAAAAATAACCACTGAGAGAAAACATTAGGTTTCACTTATTTTTTGGGGAAAAAATCCCTCTTTGCAATTTAATGCACAATATATGTCATGCAAATCACAATCTTCAACACCTGTTTTTAAAAATTCAACATTTTATATATTCAAAACAATTTCATTACTTGCAAATTATACAGCATGGAATATTTAGAGTTTAGTATTCGATCCCATGGACAGAGTTGGCCAAAACAAGACTCTGCTTTCTCATTCATCTCACATCAGCACTGTAAAGAGATACTGGAAATGAACAGCTTCCAATTGATATGATGGTGATTAAAATGTTTCCCAGTTATAGATGTCACACGTTATTTATTCAGGTAATTAAACTTGGGTATCAGATACCCTGTGCTTTAAATCACTATGTACTTTGGGAAAATACCTTTCAACATCCAGAAAGAGTAGTAAGCTGGATTTCAAGCAATTGTTTCTAAAAATCAATTTGCTTCAGGATGCACTTTAGGTATGTGCAACAATACTTATTTCCTATTTATTGCATTGTTTTCCTGTTTAATTTCAGAAAGGTGGAGGTTCAGACACCACTTATATGTGTCCTTCACTTACGGCTGAGCTGCAAACAGTAATAAAAGAGGGTGGTTCATGTACGGTTCTCGATCAGCCCATTCCACTCGATAGGTTGGTAGTCAAAAGTATCGATCCACTCCATGTGTCAGGTATGTGGCGATTTTCATCATTCAGTTTATCTGTTTGCCATCACAGAGTTTCATATTGGCCTTTTTTGGTAACAGCACATGAATCCAATTTAAGTTTTCATGAAAGACAATACCGAGTTCCTGTGTGGCTATATATCACTCACTCCACGAATTAGCTATGAAAAAGTGTTGGACTTGGTTTCCAGTGCTTGGATGACTCAGATCTGCCACTTGCTAGCTATGTGACCGAAAGTAAGGCACTTAAATTTTCTACACCACAGATTCCTCTTGGAAAAATATGGATAATAATAGCTCCATCAGTGAGTTAGCATGAGAATTAAATGAAATAATGCATGTAAAACACTCAATGAAATATAGCTATTTTTAGTATTTATATTATATATTATTTTATAGTTATTAATACTATTGCTGTTAATAAATCACTGGTACACCACAATGTGCTATGCAAGCCTAAGATATTTTATTATGATAGTTCTATAGAAACAAAAATGCCAAAAATATCTATAAATATACAATGTATACATATTAACATACACATCATATGTACAGGTCAGAAATATACATCATTTTATTCATTTTTTAAGCATTTCCTGAAATGTCTAATGAGAACCAGGCACTCTGTGGGGGCCCCAAAATTGCAAAGATGATTACGAAATAGCCCTTGTTTTGGAGGAACTTTCAGAACAATGGAAGAGCAGTAAATGCTATGGGAGATCCAAGATTGCAGGGTAGATAAACACTGAGCCTGCTTCCTTCGATGAATAAATGAAAATTACAACTAAATTATATACAGTCAACCTGGAGAACCATCTCCAATCTGGCTGAACAGAAGTTTTATAACTTAGGATATAAAGAAAAAGTCAAGACTGGTGGTAGGAAAGGAGAAGATTCGGAAGTGACTAACCCCAAACCACCATGTGGCGGTTGAGAACTGGGAGGGATATCTCAGCCATGGAGGTTTCCCCCAAAGGAGCAAGGGGCCCCAGCCCTACACCAGCCTCCCCAGACCGGAATACTGGTGCCAGGAAGAGAAGTCCCCACAACATCTGGCTGTGAAAAACAGTGGGATTCTGACCATCTGGGTGGGATGGAGGCTTCAGGAAACCCATACGTCCTCTTAAAGGGCCTATGCACAGACTCTCTCACTCGCAGGCACTCACCTTGGGCTCCAGCGGAGGGACAGTAACTAGCAGGATGTCAGAGACATATGGGCGGCAGACTGAGGTGTGTGGCCTCAGGATGAGGGCTGGAGGACAGTTGCCATTTCCTTGTGAGGAGGTGCTCCTCCCATGCAGCTGGCAGGCAGCGGCCATCTTTAATATGTTGAGCCCGCCCTTTATGCTTACAGCCAAATCTGAATCTGATTGGCCTGGTGAGCTCCACTGCTCCACCCTGCTGACTCACTAGGACTCCGCCCCAATGAACTCCCCCAATATTGGAGGCACTTTCTCCAAGAGCAGCCAGCCCCACCCACACTGTACTCTTTCTTAGAAAACTATCAGAGTCCGACAGACCCCAGGCAGGTGGCAACTGGCCTTGATGTGCTCTGAGACTTTCACTGAATCGTTTCAGTCTCAGCACCTGTACCAAACCAGAGTCTACATAAACCTCGTGACCAAAACTCTTCCCATTCTAGTGACTCCCTAAGACCGTACTTCACCTAAAGTGCATAACACATGAGGCTTTATCAATGGCTGAACCTTAAGGGAGCTGGCAGGTGGCAGCCAGCCTTAGGGTGTCCTGGAATTTTTCAGAACTACCCCAGGCCCGGTACTGGTGGCAGATATCCTCAGTTCTCAGCATGCCCTGTCCCACATGCCTCCAGGGTTAGCACAGGCAACAAAAAACCATGGATCACTTTGTAGCTCTTACCAGATAGTCCCCAGCTGGTCACAGGCAGTGGGTAACCTGGGCCTGCACCAGAGTCCCTCCCAAGAGGGAAAAACATACTTGGAAATTGGCTTCAGACCACAGCGGAGCACTGCCCAATTAGCCCCACAAGCTGCACACTCACAGGATGGTCTTAATAGGCACCAGAGCCTGCTGCAACAAATGCTACTCAGTGGGATAAGCCTCCTGCACAGCAGACTGTAAGGTGTGGATGTGGCCAAGTTCCACATCCAGTCAGCCTGAGGTTCAGTTCCACTCACTCATGTGCCAATAGCAACCAAGGCTCAACTATGATAGGAGGGCACATACAACCCACACAAGAGACCCTCCTAAAGCACCCAGTGCAGGTGATCAGGGAGACTGTGCCACTGGACCCAACAGGGTACTTACTACAACAGGCCACCTGGCCAAGACTGTGGGACATAGCAGATCAACCTAATACATAGAAACAGACAGAGAGGCAGCAAAATGAGGAAACAAAGAAACACATCCCAAATGAGAGAACAGGAGGAATCTCCAGAAAAAGAACTAAATGAAATGGAGGCAAGCAACTTATTAGATACTAAGTTCAAAACACTGGTTATAAGGATGCTCAAGGAACTTAGTGAGAACTTCAACAAAGAGATAGCAAGCATAGAAGAAGGAACCATGAAAACAGAACCAGTCAGAAGTGAAGACTACAATAACAGAGATGAAGAATGCACTAGAAGGAATCACCAGAAGACTAGATGAAGCAGAGGATAAAATTAGTGATTTGGAAGACAAGGTAGCAGAAAACACCCAAATGAAACTGAAAAAGAAAAAAGAATCCAAAAAAAATGAGGATAGTTCAAGAGACCTCTGGGACAACATCAAGCATAGCAACATTCACATCATAGGGGTACCAAGGGAGAAGAGAGAGCAAGGGATTGAGAACCTGTTTGAAGAAATAATAACTGGAAACTTTCCTAACCTGGTGAAGGAAATAGACATACAAGTCCAGGAAACGCAGAGAGTCCCAAACAAGATGAACCCAAACAGGCCCACACCAAGACACATTATAATTAGAATGGCAAAGGTTAAAGACAGAGAGAATCTTAAAAGCAGCAAGAAAAAGGCAACTAGTAACTTATACGGGAGCTCCCATAAGATTATCGGCTGATTTCTCAACAGGAACTTTGCAGGCCAGAGGGATTGGCATAAAATATTTAACGTGATGAAAAGTAAGGATTACTCTACCCAGCAAAGCTATTATTTAGAATTTAAGGACAGATAAAGAGCTTCCCAGACAAGAAGAAGCTAGAGGAGTTCATCATCACCAAACCAGTATTACAAGGAATGTTAGAGGGATTTATTTAACATAGAAAAAAAAAAATCAAAATTATGAATAGAATGGCAACAGCTACACATCTACCAACAATTACTTTCAATGTAAATGAATTCAATACTCCAATCAAAAGACATAGGAGGGCTAAATGTATAAAAAAACAAAACCCTTACATATGCTGCCTACAAGAAACTCATTTCAGATGGAAAGACATACACAGATGGTGTGTAAAGGGATGGAAAAAAGATATTTCATGAAAACGGAAATAAAAAAAACAAAGAATACTTATACCAGACAAACTAGACTTTAAAACAAAGGCTATAACAAGAGACAATGAAGGACGCAGTAATCCCACTTCAGGGTATTTATCTGAAGAAACCCAAATGCTACTTCTAGGGCCGTGTGCATCCATATGTCCATTGAAGGATTGTTTACAATGGCCAAGATGTGGAGGCAGCCTGGGTGCCCACCAATGGATGAATGGATAAAGAGGAGGTGGTACACATGTACAATGCAATATTGCTCAGCCAGGGAAGGGAATGGGTTCTTGCCATCTGCGGCGGTGTGGATGGACCTGGAGGGTGTTGTGTTGAGTGGAGTATGTGAGACAGAGAAAGACAGATGTAATGTGATTTCGCTTATATGTGGAATCTAAAGAACAAAATAAGCAAACAAAACAGAAACAAACTCATAGATACAGAGGACATACTGATGGTTGCCAGATGGGAGGGGGGTTGAGGGTGAGTGAAAAAGGGGAAAGGATAAAGAAGTACAAATTGGTTGTTACACAATAATCATGGAGATGCAGGGTATCTCATAAGTAATATAGTCAATAATATTGTAATAACTATGTATGGTGTCAGATGGGTACTAGATCTGTTGGCGTGATAGATGAGAGGGGGATGGGGGCTGGGTGTAAAAGGCGAAGGGAGTAAGAAGTAAAAATTGATAGTTACAAAATAGTCATGGGGACGTAAAGTAAACCACAGGGAATATGGTTAATAATATGGTAATATGTGCGTATAGTGCCAGGTGGGTACTAGACTAGTCAGGGGGAACATTTATTAAATTTTACAAATGTCTAACCACTATGTTGTACACATGAAATTAATATAAAATAATACTGAATGTCAATTGTAACAAAAATTTTTAAAGGGGGGGAAAAAGACGAAGGGAAATAAGAGGTCCAAATTTCCAGCTACAAAACAAATAAATCATGAAGATGTAATGTACAGCATGGGGAATATAGTCAATAATATTGTGATAACGTGGTACGGTTTCAGGTGGTTGCTGGATGTGTCATGGTGATCACTTCTTCAGATATATAATTATCAAATAACTATGATGTATACCTGACACTAATATAATGTTATATGTGAGCTATATTTTAATAATTTTGTTTTAAAAAAATGAGTAAATGCTATCATGAAAGTCCTGGCACTCAAGGGACTTAAAGGACATTTTGGTCTCCTCAGTGCTGGGTGGGTGGTGGCAGTGTTCAGAAGGAAGCAGAGGGTCATTCTGCTCCTTGGACACCTGCTGAAGCCAGCAGGAAGGGAGCGCCTTTTTGTCCCAAAGGGGGAGCAGGAAAAGAGGGAGCACTACCTGCTCCCCTCAGTTCCACCCCAGCAGCCCAGAGCACCAGTGACTGTTTATATAGATCAAAAGACTGACCTATGCATAACAGAGCAACATTACACAGTGAATGAATGAATGAATACACAAACAAATAATAATAATATTAATAGAAGACATTTACGTTATGCTACATAACTAAGTTACATATTTAAATGTTTTACATATATTGATATATGAATGCATACAAACTCTCTCCCCAAGAGCAGAAGGAGCCTACTAAGGGGAATCCTGCATCCAGAACCAGGGCCTTCTGTCTTTTTTGTCTATTCTTTCTACTTCCACTAGGATTCACTGAAAAGTGACCTGGGCAGGCCCTAAGGCCTGATTTGGCTGAAACCAATCATGGTTTATATAGATCAAAGTCTGCATCAGCCAGGTGGTTGTTGGATGTATCATGGTGATCACTTCTTATTTTAATAAAAATATTAAAGTAGTTTGCATTTAAGTAGCAAACCCTAAAAGGGGCATCTCAGGGGAGTGAAACCTTTGCCTGGGAGGGCACCCTCCACCCCCACGGACTCAGTGAAGGGCAGAGCAGTGCAGAGGGCAGAGACTCAGTATGTGAGGCCCAGAAATCACTTCCTTTTGTCTGTTTAGTTTGCTTTTTCACGGGGGAAAATGTCATAGCAGAGGGCATCCCAGGCCAGGAATTTATTCTCTTACTATAGTGGCCATAGGTAGAAGATTCTGGCATGATAATTGGACTTGAAGGAAGGAAGCTGTCAGAACCCCATGTGGCAGACTATCAGGAGCTTGGGCTCAGTTTACCCACAGTCCTGCCAGCTTTAAGAACTGGACTTTTGAGGGAAATCTGACATCACTGGATTGTCTTGAAAAATGTATATATTTTTTTCCTGTAATCTTTAAAAAAATAAGAAGAAGAACAATGCCTTTTTAAAACTATACTTCCACATTTTTTTTCACTACCATCTCTTTTCTTTTTTCCTTTTTTTTTTTTAACATTTTTCCTATTCCTCTGCTCTGTTATTTTAACTGTTAAGATACAGTGCACAAGGCAGAGTAGCTGTAGAGTAAGAAAGAATAAAAGGCAGAAAAAGAAGAAGTTGGGCTCAGAGTGAAAGACTTAGTTTATTATTTACTGTGTGATCTTGGAAAAATTAATCTAAGTCTGTTTCATTTGTAATCGGGAATTAGCTGACCTATCTTACACTGTTGCTTGTGGTTAAAATGACACAAAACAAACAAACAAACAAAAACATAGTGCAGAGCCCAACACATAGTAAGTGCTTAATAAATGGTGTCAATTATTATATTAGAATGTCAGGGGGGAAAAGAGCGATTCCTGGTCACATATTATCTCCTTATTTTGTTATACAAGCCTAGGCCCACCTGGTCCTTTTGCTTGTAAAGCATCTTGTACCCATATTACAAACCAAACAAACGAGGGCATCTTGAATAACTGAGAACCATGGTTACAATTTTTGAGGAAAATGGGTTCCAAAATCCAGCCAAGAACAACAACTTGATCTTTAAAGCCTCACTTGCTACAGGGAATTTATAAGAAGGAAAATCAGGGAGTAAAACAAACACTGCAAGATCTTTTTTTCCAGAAAGTCATTTTAATAGGTTTAAAATGAGAGGATTCAGCTCAGAGAAGCTGGACATAATTTCATGACCTTAACAACAGACTTTGTTGTGGTAGGATTTAGGAATTATGAGGTTTAGACCGTTATAAGTATAATTGGTGATACTGGAATAGTCCTTGCAGTTTAAGAAAATAAAAGTCTTAGATGAAATTCGATTTTGAAACGAGGCCCAACCTGCCTCAATGAGTCTGAGTTAAACCCACAAACTCCAACAAACAGAAATAATGACGGTGGGCAAGCATCAGCTTAATGATAAGCCAGGAAAAAAGATCCCCTTTATCCTCCGCGAAGTAGTTGACATGACCAGAAGACAAGCCTGGCTTGGTTTCTTGGTTTGTTCCTCAACATAAATCAACTATAGAAAGAATGTATAGGCTGCAGAATTTTATTCCCTGTGTTGAATTAATAATTCAAGGAAGCAGCTTTCATTTTAAGAGCTCCTGGTATATGAAGAAGGAAGGAGTCTGCTTTCCCAGTGTCTCCTGTCATTTCTTTAAGAGACCATCTAGGAAATAACAGGACAGACTGTTTCTTTTGCAGACACAGAAACCAGGCCAATGTTTCTTTCTGTTTTGTTTTATATTTCACATATTTTGGTGGAAGCTGGATTTCATTTGAGTCAAATTTTTGGCTTTTCTTGGCCTGTTGTGAAGCATTCAGGTGGTTTTGTATTTTTGCCACATCTTAATTTGCTTATAATCCTTGTTTTGATGTGACTTCCCTTTAAATACAAAAATTAAAACATTTTAAAAAGGAGAGGTGGGGTAAAAAAAAAACAATGCTTCCATTATTTTCTATATTTCTATTACCTGTATTTTATACATACCAAATCTACCTAACATACTCAGCTTCTTCCTTGAGTAGGGGCCTATTTTTCATCACTTAAGCCATAACTGCATTTCATCAAGCCCCAGAAGTTGTTATTTTGGGGAGAAAGGGTTTCATGTTTAAGTGGGCTCTATTTGGACATCGTAAAGTCTTGGTATTGGAATCAGACTGTTTTTTTGCAATCTATATAAAGCTCCTACCTTCATTAAAAAACAAACAAAACTCCAGGTTCTTTGAGAAGAACTGAGCAACTGTTTGGATTTCATATGAAATGATTTGGCTTTTTGTCTTTGGAATCTCTTTCTAGTCGTTGGGCTGAGAAATGCTTTCCTTGTTCAACATGAAAACAGATATCGACAGTGCATAGCAGCGTTCTTACTACAGGCCCAAACGGAAAACATCAAAGTATGTATTTCAGTTTTGTAGGTTTTCATTCTTTAGACTTACCTAAGGAAAAATGTCACCCCAAACTTAAGTAAAGGTGAATGGCAGGTTTTGCTTATTTCCCTTGCCAGCAATGGGAAGGGCAGACGTTGGGATGAGGAGAGAGAGATGGACATCTAGTCCATGTGCTCAGAAACCTCAAGGTGACAATTTCCTCACGCTGGCAGAGTTGACACAGCCTCCCTCGTTCTCTCCTGCGGCAGAAACTCGAGCGGCTTCTGAGTTCTACAGTTTCTGTAGGAAATGGGGGAAGGACTGCTTTGGATTGCATGATTGACTTTTAAGATGCTGCAATCCATTTCCAAAGGCCAGTAGGCAAATAACGTGATGTCAACTTAAGTGAAGGGCTGCTGCAATAATGAACCATGTCATCTGCTCTTCAACCTTTGAAAATGCTGCCACTGTTTCTACAGCAATAGAGTTGAGGAGCAGCTGCCTTTCTGACTCATTTTTCTTAGAAGTTTCCACTTTAATCTTTCCTCTGGTAGGCTTTCATCATAGCAACGACGTGGCTAGGCAATACATGCAATATTGCATTCGTGTTGAGGACTCAGTTTCCTAGGTTACCTCCCTCAATCTGTGTTTCAAATTATACCATCAGTTAAGAATTTATATTTCCACACAAAACAGAAATTCAACATTCAAACTACTTATATTCTCAGTGCTCATTTTTCTAATTAGTCATCACTGATTATTATGGTTCTTTGATTACTCATGACTGTTTATCCCACTTACATATCATACTCATTTAATCCATTTGCATTTTCATATATGATTAAAGATATTTATGATATATTAGATGTAAGAAAGAAAACGACAAACATGCAAATGTTTCATTAGTCATCTGTTTTAAAGGGAAAGTCAATAAATACAAAAGAAAATATTAATCAAAATATGGGAGAAATTGCCAGGTTAACATTCTCTCCTCCCGCTGTGTGTGTGTGTGTGTGTGTGTGTGTGTGTATGTGTGTGTGTATTTATCTATCTATTTATTTATTTTACAGAAAACATGGATTACACAAATAACAGCAGCAATCTCTTGCTTCACCAAGAATCAGGAAATCAAGAACATGTCTTTATTCACATCGCCTGTAGAATCCTCTGAAATTTAGGGACCTAAAACAATCTTTTTAGACACGAGAGATTAAGGTAGTCTTTCATTCAAACTTTTGTAACAGTTAGTGAAGAGTTAGAAGGAAATGTGCATTATAAAGAAGTTCCAGAATTTGAGAATTTGAGCTAGGGAAATCGTCTAGAGGAAGAAATTTGAACTTGGAGGAATTTCTTGACAAGTATGTACTGATATCCAGACTACATGAAAATGTTTTGATCAGGCTTACAAGAGGAATGAAGAGTGGTGCTACTATAATTTGTAAAGGGTGAGTGGCCAGATAAATGGGAGCAGAGGAGGGAAACGCTGATTGTGTCCAATACAAATTACGGTATCTTACTCTGTGTACATCTATAATGAACTCAACTTTCCTACATGGCTTGTAAATCGGTCTTACTGCTTTACAGTCCTACATCACACACAATGATAATTCTTTTGATACAAAGTTTGATTGCTATTTTAATATATTAAGCAATAGATAAGGTCTACATTTTAATAGGAGTTTAGAAATTCCTATTCTCCAACAGTTTACTAACCTCAGGTATACTTCATAATACTCTAACACAGAAGTAGACAATCCCAACAACTAAATTCCATTATTTTAAGAAAGAAAAAGCAAGTATCTGTTCCAGTTTCACAAGTTAATACTTTTACATGGGATATTTTATTAGGAAGAGTAAGATATCTTTCTCTATACCTCACTTTTTGAAGTATGATGGAGTTTGGTATAAAACTACCTTCTGGTTGCCAGTGTGTGTTTGTGTGTGTATGTTTTAACATGGTGCAGCCACTTAATTTTATTTGGCAGGACTTGAAACTTCATTAGAATTTTTATTAAGAAAGTCAGCTTGAAGTATGATATTATCATGATGGAATACACTATTAACTACATTTAAGGCACTAGTTTTTACGGTCAGATTACAGCAAATGGAAATTCACATATTTCAATTTCAGCCATGGTACCTTGTAGTAAATATATCAACTTGGGCTGCAAGACAAATGGTTCCTGAATGGATCTCTTTAAGTTGAAGAAGGGGATAGTGAAGATGAAGCTTGGGCAAGTCATGTGTACAGTTAATTCTTTGAGGAAAACACAAATTTCACCATGCAAATAGGCAGTACAGATGAGTGCAGCACAAAGGCTCTTATGCAAAGGCCGAATCTCTGTGTAATAATGTCAGGCACTTATAGGAGTAAGTGAAAATAAAAGGGAAGTCTGGAAAGCAGTAACTACTTTTAATATCTAAAAATAATTGGGAAAAAAGACAAAGAAAGGGAGAATAGACTTCAAGTGAGTTCTTAGAGATGGAACTTGGATGCGATTGAAAGTAATTTATGTTCAGGAGAAGACAAATAAACTTACGCAAGGCAAGATTCAGGAAAAAAATTCTGGTCGAAAAATAGCACACACACACACACACACACACACACACACGGTGCCCAAAAAGTTTATACATATTTTAAGAACAGAAAACTGTATTAAAATTGTAATACTTAATATATACTGATAACAAAAGATAAATACAAGTCACGTTTGACTTTTGCAATTACAAGAGGTGCTCAAAGTGGTTTCCATCAGCGTCCATTTCTGATTATGGCAATCTACTGTTTGAGCAACGTTGACCAAAGTGTCCACTTGTATATATTTTTTTGGTACATGTGTGTTCTAAAATGTCATTAAAGGGAGAGAAAGACTGATTAAATTAACATCCAGAATGTAAAATAGCTTCAGAATATGCTATATACAAAGAAATATTAGCACGCCTCTGTTCATTGCAGCACTATTTACAATAGACAAGACGTGGGTAAAACCTTCATGTCCATTGGCAGATGAATGGGTAAAGAAAATATGGTATATATGTATTCAGCCTTAAAAGACAGAAATTCTGCAATATGCAACATAGATGAACCTTGAGGACGTTATGCTAAAGGAAATAAGCCAGTCACAGAAAGACAAATACTATGTTATTCCACTTATATGACATACCTAATAACATCAAATTCATAGAATGAAAGTGCGAAATGGTGGTTGCCAGGGACTGAGGAGAGAGGGAAATGAAGAGTTACTGTAATCAATGGGCATAAAGTTTCAGTTAGGCGAGAGTAAGCTCTAGAGAAAGGCTGCCCTGTACACTTAAAGGGATGTCACAAGGGTACATCTCATGGTGAGTGTTCTCACCACAGCAAAATAAAATTTTAAAAAAGAATGCTATGTATTTAAACTGGAATTCTATAAAACTCACAAAAGAACATGTCTAATATGTAATATATTAAGTGCTTGAGAATATGCACAATAAACTCTTCAGAAGGAAGCACATTAGAATAAAATTAAAAAGCACTTCTGAAACTTTGGTTGCGGGGTGGGGACTGGCGGGGGTAAAAACAACGGTACATTGAGCCTTCACAAATGTATCTTTAAATGGTCACCTGGGTGTTAAACTTAGATATACAATAAAAGAAGAGATTAATTTAATATTGTTTAATATTTCTTTTTAGTGTTGTTAATTCTCCACAATAATGAACAGGATGAAAAGGGAATGTCTCAAGCAAAATGGCATTAGTAATTTCTCTTGAAATTATGAACTTAATTATTATTCTAAGCTGAACATTAAAGCATACTCACTGTCTATATCCAAGTGCAACGTCTAACATGCTGAAAAATGGTTAATACCTTGCTCTCTTTTTTAAATAGACAAAATAATTTATAGTCACAGAATACATCTATTAGAAAGAAATGGTTTTTAATATCATCTTTAACATATTAAAAAAGCAACAATTCAATAAGGATCCTTCCATTGTTCTTTATACAGATTTAAATGCTGTCATGTAGTTTATCAGTTACATTTATAATCAATAACCTTCCAATCACTGAGTTTAGAAATTACAGTATTTACTGAGCTAAACTCTCTCACAAAATAAGGCACAACTACATGATCACAAGTAGTAAACACAATACAAATAATGAATCCAAAAACTAAATGAGAAAATATTCATGCAAAAATATCTACAGAAGATATGAATATATGATCCAGTTCAAAGAAGTATAGAATGTCATATACATAACTGCCTCATGGTACAATAAATTCATTACTCCTACACAGAAAGAACTTAGCTACTTCCAATTCTATTGTATATAATTTTACATAAATGTAGTAAGTTTATGCACAATATTCACAGCTGTAACAATAACAAATTGATCGTTAAAATTCAGGCAAAGGGCAATTAAGACACGGTAATGTGTGGCACATTATAATTACAGAATACCATTCATCAAGCTCATGTCTAGGAGTACTAATGTGATGGCACATTTAAATCTTACGGATCAAGTCATCCATGGTTTTATAGCCAAAGTGCATTAAAAAAAATTGCTATAGTCAAATAGGTCATGAATATCAAAATATATGATCATAATTTGCTCTCTACTTAAAAGCTAAACATTTTTATGCAAATGCAAGGTTTAAAAAAAAGTGGCTTTAAAGTTCTCAAAACTATAAAATAATCATAAAGCCTTTTTAAGAGGATTGGGAAACTAACAAATTTGGCAGTTACTATTTAACATTACTGTGAGGAAACTATTAAAGCAGCTAATTCCACATTAAGAGGTAGTTGAACAAAATGTTATTTGTACACTGCTTTGAGGTTTTTGTGTTTGTTTCCCTCTGTTTTCTTCAAAATGAACAAATCCCATACCAGCTCTTTTGTCTTTCTATTTAAAAAATTCCTCTGGTATAGTTTATTGTACATGAACCCAGCAACACTTGATTTCAGCTCATAACTCTGTGCTGGGATTTGGAATTAACACATGACACTGATATGCTTTATGTTAGAGCTGAGAGCTGGGACCCCTACATACTCTAACTCACTGACAAATAGTACCAGCAGACATTTAAAATGTAGTCAATGAGAACTCAGAAGATGGCATTTTTTAGTTAAAAGAAAAAGAACATCCTTTAATTTTTGTTTCCAAAACACCTTAAATTGGTGAGAGTTAACAAAAAAGTATTAGGTCTCATTTCTACTATTATTAGTATAATAGTCCGTGGTAAGTTATTCAGGATCAATGAAATGAGATTAGCTAGATGAAAACTAGAAAATCACTCAGACACATATAATTTCACTTGTTGTCCCCACAATTTTTTTTTTTTTCTGACTATGTGAGTATGTGGGCGTGGGTGGGGGGCATGAGGGGAAAGGCCTTCAGTGCACACAATTAGGAGATGAAGTGAACAAATATTCTAATCTAGAAGAATTCTCATGAAGTTTTGTTATCTTAAAAGAATAAACAGTGGCGCTGCGAATATATATTTTTCCAACACATTTATTAAGTCACTTATATGTAAAGGTAGAATTAAGACTATTTGAAAGGATTTTTATGTATATGAAAATGCATAAGTAACTTTAGCTCAATTTGTATCATCAAAGTACTATTTTTAATACAGAGCTGCTGTGTTACTTCATTATATATACTAAAGGATACATGTTTATCCAAGTCCGGGGCTTCAACAGCTACTGACAACAGGGTTTACATAAAAGGCTTTTTAAAAAAATAATAAAAGGAATATGTGGCAATCTCTTTTAGTTTATATATGCTGTAGGTACAGCATATATGATAATTTCATTTCTGCATAATATTTGAAAGCAAGTGTATATTATAAAGTATTTAAATGAAATATTAACTCCCATCCTTTCATGCTATTATTACCAAATGACTGTACTGAACAAATGTATAACTTTACATTTCTTCTCTAGGAAGAATAATAAACCAGTATTAAAGACTTGTCTCTTCAGATGTTTTCCAAATTAATAAGACTATGATAATTTCAAGTTCAATTTCATTGTTCAGCATACAAATACGCCAATTTTAAATTATCTTTAATCAGACATTCTGTTTCAGTTCAGATTACAACTTTGGGATTCCTAAATACATTTGTTTTTGGTGAAACTCTGTTCTCCAGCTGTTACCTCAAACTAATTTCACAGCATTATTTTTGCAAAGTAAAAAAACTTACCAGTTGATAATGGAATCCCAAATTAAGAACCATTTTAAACTTAAATTTACAACTTTTACAAATTCTTCCCCATTAGGTAAGAAGAAAATATAAAGTAGAATATTTAATGTCTCCTTACCATCTTTTATTTTGTTTTCACAGGTAAAACTATTGTAATATCAGTTACTAGCTTTAAGATGTAAAAATTATAAAACAATTACAGTGAAGGTAGCTGTGCTTGGGAAGGTTAAAACAAATAAAGATAAAAAGCAGATCCATTAAAAAAACCCCTCGGATTCCTGAAGATGCTGCAGAGACAAAATGAGGGGATAATATGCAGGCTAATCCCACTTACAAGAAACTGAGAACAGGACAATTACAATTTCTACCGTGTTTCCCCCAAAATAAGACCTGGCCGGACCATCAGCTCTAATGCGCCTTTTGGAACAAAAATTAATATAAGATCCGGTATTATATTATTATTATATTATTATATTATATTATATTATATTATATTATATTATATTATATTATATTATAGACCGGGTCTTATACGATATTAAAATAAGATTGGGTCTTATATTAATTTTTGCTCCAAAAGATGCATTAGAGCTGATGGTCCGGCTAGGTCTTATTTTCAGGGAAACACGGTATTACTCATCTTCCAACTGGGGGTGAGTGTGGGAAGCTTTATAGGATTCTTAATGGAGAATATGTGGGAGTTTAAAAATGATGTAAAAAAAGAAAAAAGAAAAAGGAAAATTAACCCTGATCTTTAAAATATAACCCCAAGATAACCATAAAGGAAGCAAATTGGTTTTACAGAGGTTTTCATAAAATCCATCCAAGAGAATTTAATCAGTATTGTTAAACCAAAAACCATGTTTGAGATCTTGGTTAATATATATTTCAATATAAATTGTATTTAGAACACGTGAGTAGTAAATTTATAACATAACAATGGAACGAAAGTATTGACCTGTATATAAGAAAAAAAGAGTCAGAAAGTTTTATAGTTCTGTGCATAACTTCACAAATAGAATATTTAATATATTTAATGTGCTATTGTGCAACATATATGAGGTGATAACATCATTCATGTACATTTCTGTACACTAAATTTGGGAGAAAGAAATAAGTTATGGACATATACTCATGTAATTTGTTAATAACGAAATTAAATTTAAAAAAATACATTGCTATTTTCTGTCCAAAGTTTATTTACATTTCATTGGCTAATTCTAGACTTGGCATGAAAGCTGTTCCGGGGTAAAATGGAAAAAAAAGTAATGAAAGATGAGCCCAAGTCTCACAAAAATAAAAGAGTTTTACTTGATATTGATCACATTCCAAAATAGATGAATTCTAAGTTGGTCTAGTATTGCAACCACTTCCAAATCAAATAGTAGTCCAAGACCTTTATTAAGTACATTTATTAAAAATCGAATGTTAGTGTAATATTACTCTGAAGTTGTGATAACCATTATCCTTGCAAGTCATTGAAACATGCATCACAGACACGAACAGGCTTCTTGGAAGAAGGAGTTAAGGCATTTTTGGCTGAACACTCAGCACAGAAGATATTTCCACATTGTCTACAGTGATGCTGTAAATGACAAAATTAAACAACTTTAAGCATAGAAACTACACCAGACACATTATGAGATTACAAGAATACTGCAAACTGCACTGTGAAGGTATATTAACTTTCAAGTGATTAGTATATTATTTAATAACAAAACATTTTAATACATCAATTTAATCCCTTAGTTAAACTGAATGCTTCCTATTAATCAGATACTATGCTAAACATTTTATATGGATTTTATCATAGAATTCTCAAAGAAACAAGAGGCTTTTAAAAGTGTTAATAAAGTACCTCTATCAGGTGAAAAACTACTATTTGCTAAATGTCTCAGGCATCATTTTTTCAATGGGAATATAAACTTGAAACATCAATGGTATTATTGATGGTATTATTTAGAATAATTTTTTTTTAATCTCTGCTTTTTTTCCCTTTAAAAGAACCCAATGATGACTAAAACATATGAGTTTAATACTGGCACACTAATTCAGAAAATGATTATTCCAAAGAGCAACTCAGTAAGAAGGCAACAACTGAATTTAAAACTAAAATTGAAACATATATGGCAACCAGAAACTAAATTGCATGAAATTTAATTAATCTATGTAGATGTAAATTAACCAAAAGAATGGAAAAAGTTTTTAATCTGTCAAAATTTACTTTGATGGTTAAAACATTAATTGTCACGGAGGAATAAAATCCAGAGCCATAGCAATATAAACAAAATCATTTACCCGTCTCACTGTTACTGAAAAGCCTTTCCCACAGGCCATACAGTTTTGTACCTCATTGTCTTCAGCCCACTTTCTATTCAATGCTTGCGTATGTTTGATCTAGTAAAAAAAAAAAAAAAATTCAATACATTATAATATTCAACATTTTAAAGAATGATGGATAATTTCTAGTTTGTTACCTGAGTTTTACAAACTTTCAACTATAAGCGCCATGGGATAAAATTTTAAAAATAAGAAATATTTTAGTCAACTTCCATTGTCAAAAACTGCTACATTCTTAAGTCTGAATGACAAATCAATCAATCAAAACAATCCAATTTTATTCCTCAAAGGGATTGGTAATTTCTAACCTTTGATGATTTCCCACCCATCCTAATCCTAATGATCAATACTTCCTTGGGACTCTGAGCACATATTCAGAACATTTCTTCAACACATAGCAACTCTTCCATTCCTTGGTGCACTTGCATTTTCCCAGTACTGACAATTCATGAATGACATAGCTCTCAACCTAATCCCTGGGGTCTCTCAGACAAGTTCTTTCCCTCTTATATTTAATTACCCATAACACCTATAACACTGCTACATACACAGTAGTCACTCAAAAGTCTTTATTAAATATTTGAGCTTTTTTTTTTTTTTTTTTAAGGTTGAAAATATGCTTTTTACTAACAGGTAAATGCTGGACTAAAAAACTGCCTGCCTCACATCGCCACGTGACTCACTTGAAGGGACTGATTTTCTCTGCCCAGCTCCTGCACTGCTGCAGTTGTATTATCCAGCTTTCTTTGCAATTCTAGTACTTTGGTTTGAAGCTTTTCTATTTCACCTTCTCCTTTAAGACATCTAGAATAGATTGCAAAGAGATAATTAAAAAAAATATTAAAGACCCTTCTAGAACACAGATAATGAACTACTTTAGTAACTTCAAATATAATACATTAATTTCAACTATTGATTGTTTTAAGGATTAGTTTTTAAATGGCTACTTAAATTCCTGTAGGCACTATGCACTTTTATCAAGATTCTTCTATATTAATAAAAATGTGGAATATGACATCTTTTTATCACTTAGAATGAAAATAAACTAATTTTACTAGAATCAGTCACCTTTCTAGTAGTGCCCTCCTTTCATCCTGATTGTTCTGAACTGTTGCTTCTAATACTGCGATTTCACCGCGTAAGTCATCCGTCTGCTTCTCGAGCTCACTAACTCTCCGCTGACTGGACTGCCACTCCTTCTTCACAGTGCCTAAGTTTTCATTTAATGCTGTAATCTGCATGGTAAGTTTAGCTTCATTTTCTTCATGCTTCTTCATTCCTACTTCTTTTTCTTTGATTTCAGAATGCTGAGTAAAGGAAAAATAGTGAGGGAAGAAACCTATTATAAAAGTAGTGTAAAATACATTTAAGTTAGTTATTGAATTGAAAATACTGGCAACATAAACAATATTACTTCTTCAAGAAAGAAGGCAGGACAATGTATTTCATTATACACTAATAAAATTGAGTCCACAAACATCTGTGTAATCTGCATTGGCTCCAATGCCAGAATGCTGAAGTGATGGTCAGCAAGCCTCTTATAAGATCCAGCTAAAGTAAGGCAACTTGAGAGTTTCCTTTTTTCCACTAGAGCAGGGGAAGTACACATACGGGTGTGTTCTGGAGACAAAGTGCCCTGGAGACAAAGCTAGCATTTTCTTATGTTTCAAATTCCATATAAATCCTTTTGTTTCTATCAACCTGCCAAAAACCAATACAAACCCTTCAAATCACTGTGTGAATGGAGACTGCAATTCTTTAACTAAAACTTTCAGCAGTCAAGTTATCTGGGGATATTGGGACTTAATCCAATAAAGGAAAGCCAGGTGTTTCCCATTTGGCATGTACAACTTAGGGAAGGAAAAGCAGACTTTGGTCGTCATGATTTTACACGGAAGTTTCTGTTCCCTGTTATCAACACTGACCCTGACCAAACACAAGAGTTTAATGTGATTAGCATTCAGTCTACGGAGCTGTGGATTTGTTTTTCTGGCACTAAAACTGTTTTTATTTTTTCTGAATTATGCGTTACTGGATTTTCACTTATATAAACGAAAATATAATTACAGAATAAAATATTTCCAAGCATATATCAGTTGTTTCAACAAACCAGATCTCCTTTAATAAAAATTAAAATGTTAGGTGAGAATTTGAATAACTTCAAGTAGAAAAATCCTCTCTTACTGGATTGATTTACAAAATCAATTACAAAACACACTTTACATCATTAACTTACTGACCAATTTAGCTTCTTTCTCAATAAATTCTTTCTTGAGCTCATCTTCTTCCTTCTTCACCTGCTCTTTTAGCGTCTGCTGATTTCTCTTCTCCTGCTCAAGAGCTGCCTTCAGCGAATCTACTTTCCCTTGAAGCTCTAGTTTCTGCTGGATCAAAAGCTGTTTGGCATCCTTGAGATTTGTTACTTCCTATTGAAAAAGACCAAATTAAATCATCCTTTATAGGAAATATTTCAAAATGTAGCTGAAATTTATGCAACTTATCACAATATACACAACATTGAGTTTTAGCATCTTCTCTAATGAGGGTCTTAAAGTTCAGTATTTCAAACAATTGCTTAAAAAGATGCAAGATTATTTACTTCCTGCTCAACCATCATTTAAATTTAAGTGACAGTTTATATTTGATGTTTTGATTGAATCATGTGAAAAATTTCTACCCTGTTTCCCCTTCTTCATTTAGCAAGTGTTTATTAGTCACCATGTAGGTACTACACACTATGTTAGGTCCTGGGGATTTACACAAAAGTGAATTATATACATTGCCTGCTTTAAGGAAGTCACGTTTGGGAAGAACATAATGACATAATTAATTATAAAGCAAAGTTGTAATATACTGATAGACATAAAAGGTATTAGGAGAGCACTCAAGAGAGAATCTAACCTTTCTCTAAGAAAATTAATAACATTTTCCAGAGCAAATTATAAACAATTCGGTTCTTCAACTGGCACCCTAACTACACTGATGACAGGAAAACGTTCAATTGATTATTAAAGAATTTTAGGATGAAAACAATGAAGAAGCAGAATCTCTTACAATCTTAACCCTAAACTCTTACATATTTTGAAGTTGACTATCTACAAGCATAATTTTCTAAATCAATAACTTTCTTATCATCTCAACAAAATCTAAAATTTTAGGGTTACTTTGCTTTATTCAGTAATCGGAAAACAAAAGTAACAGTTTTGATATGTATGTAGATATTATGCAACACACGAGTTCTCAGAGAGCAAGAGAATTTGTCAAAAACAACAAAACAATGTTCCTGGTACATAGCAGATTCTCAATAAATAAATACGTATATATTTTAAATTTAAACAACCATAATACAATACAAAAGAACAGTGATTATCTTAACATACCTTTGTGCTTTCTTGCTTGTGGGACTTGAGTTCTTCACTCAGTTTAGCAATTTCCTTTTCTTGTCTACACTTAATTTCCTCTACATCTGCCAATTTAGATTTTTCATTTACTAGTTCTTTTTCTTTCAGTGACTGTAGAAAAATTATTTATTAAAACATAATTTTATAGTAAACATTTAACTGACAATTAATGTAATAAAAATGACTGCTACTATTTATGACACTGTCTCTGCCCCTTTCTACCTTAGTTACCATGAGCAAATTACTTTCCTTCTCTTGCCTCCGTGCCCTTAGTCATACATGTGAATAATAAGATCATTCTAAGGATTAGACAGAGTTAATACTGTAAAATGAATAGTTCCTGGCCAAAGTGCCAACAAAATTTAGCCAAAACTACCATTCTCACTCTTATTGATACTCTTTTCATTGTTCTTATTATCACTATCAGTATCTTTATATAAGGCACTTAGCTAGGAATATTATATATTATCTAATTTAATATCTATCTAGGTAGCGTTTTTAATCCTCATTTTATAGGTAAACAAACAAAGGTTTAGGGAAGTTAAATAATCCATTAGACTTAGAAGCAAAACTAAAACAAGGTCTGCTTAATCTATAGCCCTTGCAACAAAAGGCCTATAAACTATCCTTCTGTCAGAATTTTCTAAAGTTGAGGCACAAATCATGAACTTCACTTGAGCTTCACCAGCCCCACCCACAAAAACATCCCCCAATCTTTTTAATTAAAGACAATTTCAGAAATTCCATTATATATATATATATATATATATATATATATATATATATATCTCAAGAACTTCAGGAATTGCACACTTCAGAATAAGCTGATGGAAATAATACAATTTCAATTATGAAACCAAAAATGAAGTGTTCCCTAGACTCTGAATTTCTCTTTCATATAGAATTTTAACTTAGTTTTAAATGTACCAGTCATATAATATAATGTTTTCAACTTTACAACATCATCATTTATACAAAATGCCTCTCACCTCCCCTTAGAAAAAGTTGGTTCTTAATTTTAGGAATTCTTAACAAGCTTAAGAATGATTTCTAGACCTTTTATTATCTCATTCGCACATCTAGAGGATAACATGTTATATGAGAAATAGTTGAGGAGCTATACTTTTTGAATAACCAAGGGTCTATGGTGTGAAAAATAGATTAGTTTGTAAAACTAAAAGGAGCAGCAAGAGAAAAAGGGTAGAAATGAAAAAGGAAGCTATTTTAGGAAATACTTCCTAGCATTAAGATTCCAATTACCAAAAGCATTTTATCAAAAACTGGAAGCCCATCTGAGAGAGCTGTTGAAAATAAAGGTGGTGCTCGTAATGAGGGTAAGAGGTTTGACTGGATGACCTCATGATCACCGCAACTCTGAGATTCTAGACTTAGTCAGAAAATGAAATACCTTTTCTTTTTGAATATCTTGTAGTGCTTTAAACTGCTCCTTCAACTGCTGTTCTTTATTTGCTGCATCCTGCTCCAAAGTAGCCTTGGCAGTCTTCAGTTCTTGAATCAATTTATTTTGGTTTCCAATTTGATTTCTGTTTGTAATCAAGTCTTCCTGTGCTAGAGAAAACTTCTCTTCTACAGACTTATAAAACACAATTTCCCCAAATTATTATATGTCATTTTTCTTTTTTTGCAAATTTCAACAGAAACGTAACAGCTAACATAAGCATAGTGAAAAGCAATAAGCTATAAAAAGATAGTATGTTGTGCCATGCCCTTCAGTATAATGTAAAAGAGAAAGAAGGCTAGATAATTAACTCTCTTGCCTATGGAAACATTTATTACATAAAATATTTGATAAAGTCGAAGTAATTCCAAAACCTCTAGAAATAATCTGTTAAGTATTTACTGGCTAAGTGATATGAAGGAATATCACTTATTAGTAAGTAGGGACCATATCAAACACACTCTGAGAATATATATATATATATATATATACATATATATATATATATATATATATAAATATATACATATATATGTATACATATATATGTGTGTGTGTATATATATATATGGTTAGAGAGAAGACATGGAGAGACATTTAAAAAGAGATATAGTTAAATCCTACGCTATGTGAAAATATATGTTTTGTAGGATCTTTGATATTTATTGACATGCTAAAACCTTTAATAAGTAAAAAGGGTTTTTCCTTCTTGGTAAAAAGAGTAACTGTATTTCACATCTGCCAACCTAATCAAGTGAACTGAAAAAGGAAAGTCAACCAGACATCTGAGGCTGTTTCTGACGAGGCCATCACCTCATCCTCTTAACTTCCCATCCATGTGGCACAGTAGTATTGTCACTTAACACAGTCCATAGTTGCTCACTGTTCTAAGGCCCAAATATTTTGAGAAGCCAAACTGGGGGAAAGGGAAAGATTTCTGACCTATTAGGTTTGATTTGGAGCAGATATGTTAGTAGGCAGGTAATGGCAATGGCAGGAACCTTGCCGCTCTCTGCTGCTGTCGCTAAGAATCAGCGGTGGGGGGGGGGGGGGGTAACTAACTCGAAGATCCTCTTCCTCCATCTAGAAGAAGTTCATCTTTCTTATTGTGGAGAATAGTTCCTTTGAAAAGGAGGCAGAAGATAGAATTCAGGAAGGATCCCTGCTGGTCAACCTCACCTACAGTAGGCATTCAATAAAAAATAGATGAAAATAAATAAATGAATGAAGACCTTATTTAAGGAACTTCTTAATAAGGCTGCCTGAAAGAGAAAGTTTATTCCTTACAAATAACTCAGTTCAGAAGTCTTTCTGATATAACTTAAATTTCCATTTTTCAGAAGCTTCCAGTAGAACACAAAGAAGAAATTCTAAGGCTTCTTTTTCAGGAGAGACCTCAAGTCCTCTCGTCCTTTATTAGTCAAGCACCTCCCGTTAACTGAGTACACTACTAAGGCACAGGAGGGAACAAGATGGTCCTGACTTAGGGACCTGACTATGTAGCCTGAAGAACAGAACCAGCCTGTGAAATGGGAGCTGCACAAGGTAGCAGAGCATTTGCTTTGTGCTAAATGCACAGAAAAACGACACGCGTGAGAAGTTTCTGTGGAATGTGTTTACAGAAGGCTTCAGGGTGTGTGTGGGAATTGACCCAAGTATCGTAAGGAGTGAGAGTGATTTTAGGTAAAAAGAACAAAATCGGACAATGCCTAGTCCATGCAGCCTACAGCAATTGTAATTAGGTAATAAAGGTCTTGATCTAAAGCTAAAGAATACCAAGGCTCGCTAGAGACTGAGAGCAACAGTGCCCTCAACCTCTGACCACAAGAATTCCAAAATGCTCATGGTTTAAACAAGCCTATAAAATTTTAAACACATAAAAACCCAGTGACTAAATCTTTACAGCCAAGTTCAAAATCTGGACTACTCTTTTTCTGAATATGCCAAGACATATTGCTCTAATTTGCTTGTGAATATTCATCTACATCTTTCAGTGGTATATTGCCATACATTTTAAACATTCCTTTTATGTTTCTTGTTGCAGACTATGTTATTTTCATCTGCTCTGCATCTCTTCCCTGAGGGAGCTCCTCTGTCCCTTTCAGTGATTGAGTTGGGGCTCTCTGTACCCCATCCACTCCCATTAGACTAGGCAAATCCCTGAGTACATCAACTACCAACTTTAACCCTGAATCAATATCCCAGTCACATTACCATACTGTAGCTAAAAAGAATGTCTGCAGTGTTCTGTGGTAGCTCTCATGTTTTCCCTTTCTTCTTTCAAAATAAAACTTAAAAATTTTTAGTTATCACTTTTCCTTGATGACTGATGAAATGACATAAGGAAGAGTACTAGACTGTGAAGATTTATATTTAATTCTGAACTTATTATCCCAGAATTTTCACTTCACTCAGGGTACAAAATTTACAATTAAATTTCACTTTTACTTTTCCTCCACAATAAAGAATAGCGCACAGCACAGCCAATTTGAAATATCTAGTCAACAAACTTAAGTATTTCATAAATAATCCAGCAGATGGGGCTAAAGGCATAGATCAGCCGAGACCATCATTTGCCACTCCACTGGTGTCTTGGAGTGCACTGTCAGCCCACAGATGGCAGCCTTGCCTTAGGCAGGTGTCATGTTACAAGCTTCTGAACCTCTTCCTTTCTCCTACATAACGAGATCACATAACATCACTGAAGCGAAAGAAAAATAATGGCTGATAGCCAGGTCTTATTCTGGCCTACAATATCACCTAAACTTCCCTAGGAATTTCTTTTTTTAAAAATTAACTTGCTAAGTAGTTCTGATACTTTTCAATTTGGAAGCATTAATACAGAACTTATCAATACTCTATTTTACAAAAAAAAAAAAAAAAAAAAAAAAAAAAAAAAAATCTAGTGAAATGATGATAAAGGAATAAAAGGCTGCAACACTAGGCCCGTCACAAACCAATACTGGCCTCAGTCTACACAAGGAAAACCTTCATCTACACGGGGAAGCTTGGGGATAGAGGATCTATCCATGGCCTCTTAATAGTTGTGAAACTCCACAGCAGCTTTATCCCTCTATCTTTCACTTTTTGCCCATATTTACATTTGAATTATTTTTTCATGTATAAAACTATTAGTATATGATGTAGATTCCAGTCATAATAAAAATGTTGTTGGCTTAATGAAATACATTGATTTACTATGTTATGTTCTTGGGAAAAATACATCCATATAAAAAAAAAAAGAATGTGATTTCTATAGGACTTCTACACTCAGTGAAGTTTCATCTCCTTTATCACCTAAATATCCTTCAAATTCATCCACACTCTTCCTCTTTACTCTTCCTAGCCCGAGCCACCATCCTCGGGAACTGGACCACTGCAGTCTCCTCGCAAGTCTCTACACTCAGCCATGATCCCCTACAATCCATTCCTCATCCTGCAACCAGCCATTGGCCTAAAATACAAATCTGAACAAATCCTTTCAGTGGTTCCCTACTGCTTTCCAAACTCTTCCACAAACATTCCCTGACTTTCAATAGTGTTGTAAAGAAAAAACAATTTAAAGCTACCTAAACTGCAAGCAACTAAGACGCTCTAAGTTTCAGGTGGTGTTTTTGTCTTATAACAACTCTTACTAATTTTGAACTTAACCGTATACATATATATTCTACTGTTGGTACTATGAAAATTCTTTTACCAAATTTCCTATTGCTTTGTCAAACCATTAGTCACCATTGATCCCTTCACTTCCCTTGCAGCATGTGTGTGTTTAGCCCTTTTGTTTCACTTGTCTCTCTCATAAATCTCTTTTGTTACATTCTTTTTAACTTTAACCCCAGTTCTAATCAACTCATACCTTGATTACTGGAATTTATGGAGGAAGGAAGGGAGATAGCCTCCTAACTTATCTCTCTAACACTAGTTTACCCCAGGGTCCAGTCCAAGCTGTCTGTAAGCCACTTCCAGGTTAAGTTGCCTAAAGTACTATTTTTTTTCATTTTACTCCTCTGCATAGTTTTAATTTTTCCCCCAAACATAAAGTTCAATCATCCTTGCTAGGCATCTAACCTTTTTAACTTTGGCTTCCAAATACAAACTAGCACTCTAGCAAGACAATTATGTTAACTGTCTCCTGGTTTTGCTCATTGCCACTGCAGCACCTTTTCTCAAATGTGCCCCGAGTGAAATAATTTTTCTCAAGACATTCTGTGTATTTAAATTCTATATATTCTATACACCCTTCTTGACCTGGTCAAGTCCTACTTCCTTCATAAAGCCTTCCCTATGACAGCCTGTGAATAAAATACAGACTTACTGTGTGTGTGTGTATTTGTATGTGTGTATGTGTGTGTGTGTGTGTGTGTGTGTGTATATATATATATATATATAACATATATAAATATTCTGATTCTCAGAATTTTTCAATGCACTTGAAATTAAACAAACAAAAAATCCAAACATAAGAAAGAAACAAATGTAAAATATTTAACTGTGACCAAAAAAAATGATACCTGAATGCTAATACATAAAAATTGTTTACCCTTTTTCCATATCCTTCATTTTAATAAACATGATACTTTATCAAATCAAATAGTATTGCCAAGGACAAAGTTTCCATATGTTTAGATAATGAAGGGTAAGTTTACTTTGAGCTATAACCTCCTAATTTTAATCATCAGGCATTCCAGTAGTCTTGGGAAGGTAACAAATGTATAAAACTAAGTCAGTATTGCCTGACCACAATAAAATTTTTGCATTTTCACAAGTGGTTTACATTTAAAACTCCTTACATTTTCTAACAGCAGTACTGTTTAAAAGTTATTTTTTTTTATTATACATAAAGAGCAAATTCTTGAGATAAGCTAATAATATAGCAACATATTTCTAAATTATTTTGCTATTATAGGTATGTTATTTTTAAATGTACTTACATATATCAGATATTGTTATAAAACAATCTAATTTTTAAAAAGCATGTTACTCCAAAAATAATAATTTAATAGAAAAGCAGTGTGATATTCAACAGATACTAACATTCCCTTGCCCATTTGGGTTGAAATCAATCATTTAATTAATGTCTATAAACAACTTACTGAGTTTTTATGATAACTATAGCTTACTATACCTTAAGATCTTGTCTTGTGGCAAGAAGTTCAGATTCCTTCCCATAGAAATCAGACTGGAGCTGTTTTAGGCTTTCCTGACTTTTCTCATAGGTGTTTTGTAACACTGACATTTGCTTCTTCTCTGCTGCAAGTTCCTGTGCTGCTTGCGCTGACTGTTGCTGTAGCTTATTCTCAAGCTCTGTCTGAAACATACAATAGTTATTTAAAACAGTCTGCATACCAAAAACCAGTCACAAATATAAAATGAAATCCACATAACTAAGAAGATTCCTGAGAACAAATTGAACTGCATTTATGCCTCCAAACTCTTCTACTTTACTAGAGTAACTTACTTACTTTACAGTTACAAAGTTAAAGAATTACAAAATCCAACAAGTCCTAGTTTAAAAACCAAAAAATTAAAAAGCAATTAAATAAAGAACAAAAGCATTTCACTGGGACGTCCTAAGTATCAGGGTCACAGGAGACTGAGAGTACCAACCATATTCAGAGGAAATTGCAGTGCTAGAGGCTTTAGAAGATGACATAGCTTCAGGTTAAACTAAAGGAAATTTCTACAGGAAAGAAATTAAAAAGTTGTTACTATGCTGAAGTTGTTGTTTCTAGTCCTTGAAATATAAGAATAATTTAGGAAATTTCTACAGGTCATCTTTATTAATATCAAGGAAGAAAAAGAAAATCTTGCAAAGGTCCAATTCCTCTAAACTCTAAACTTATCTTTAGTCTTTAAGAAGATTCAGGAGATATGCACTAATTATGACATAATTAAAGTACATGTATGCATAGTATGAAAATAAGCACATGGCTTTTAAAATAAATACACTACTTCAGTGAAACTGCTATTGAGGTCACCAGCAACCGCCTTGTTCCAGAATCCACTGTTCATGTCTTTGTCCACATTGGTTGGACTTGACCTCCCAGCAGTACTTGAAATAGTTGATGACGTCCCTCTAGAAACACTCTTCAACCTGGTTTCCAGGGCACCTTACGTTTTAGGTTCTCCTTCTACCTCGCTGGTCATTCCTTCTTAAAATCTTTTACTAGCTCTTCTTCTGTGTGACCTCTTGATGTTGTAGGACCCCAGGTTCTGGCCCTGGCCCTCTGCTAGTCTACATACAGTCTCTTTCCAGATCTCACCTAGATCACTTACAACTGACTCCTGAATTTATGTCGCTAGCTCCAACCTCGCTGCCTGAACTCCAGCCTCTTTATATCCAGTACTTCCCTGACCTCGCCACTGAATGATTGATAAATATCTATCTCTAGCGGAACTCTTGATTAATGACAGCAACCCTGCTCATCAAAAAGCTACCGCTTCTCCCATAAATATGGCCGTCTATCCACTTGTATAAGTCACAAACCTAGATGTTATTCTTGATTCCTCTTTTCATAATTTCTTACCATCTAATCTCTCAGCAAGTCCTGATGACTCAAATTCCAAAATACATCCCTAAATCTTCCACTTCTAAAACGTTAGTGCATGCCATCCATCATCATGTACTGTCTGAACTATTACAATAGTTTTTCAATTCCTTCCTTGCTTGCTCCTTTTCTCCCTTTAGTCAGAAAAACTGCACCATTCTCTGCTCAAAATTCTCCAATCAATTCTTACTGTCCTTAGAACAAAATGTATCATTCTCTGTTATCCTATACTCCACAAGTTTGCAGGTGTATGCTTTGGTCCCTGGCTACGTTTCTGAGCTCATCTCATATTACTCTTCTCTCCCACTATACTTAACCTACATTGGTCTTCTCTTTTAGAAAACAGCAAACTTGTTCTGGCCTTAAAGTCTTTATACTAGTTGTCCCTGCTAATCTTTGTATGGATAGTTCTTGTATTTCATGTATTGGCTCAAATCTCCTCAGACAGGCTTCTTTGATCACCCAACCTTTAGTAGGACTCTGTCCCATCACTGCCTTTCACATCACCTTGTTTAGTTTCTTCCCACAAGGAAGTGTAAGCTCCATAAGAAAAGGTTCCTTGTCTGTCCGTGGTTGTATCTCCAACACCCAGAATTGTGCCATGGCATAAAATATGCCTATCAATATTTCTTGAATAAATGAGTGACAAATAGAGTTGAGGTGGAAAAGTCTGAAATATCTAGTAAAAGGTACTGTAATGGACCAGGTAAGAGAAAATGATAGCCCGGACTGAGACTGTGGCTGTGGGAAATGAGAAGCGGGGAGTTGAACCCCCCACACATTGTCTGATAACATCCCAGGCCACCTCCCTTTCAGTTTAGATTTTTAATAATGAAGAATTCCTGGACATCAGACTATACTGCATTTACACATTTTCTTTGTACTATACTACTTCTTTTCTTTAACACTTTTTCTAGTGTTCTTTCTCTTTAATCACTTTTATGGTTTTCAACTAAGCCCTCTGCAAAGTCTCAATAATGACCATAATGGCCTTGAAGCCTTATATTTGGACCTTTATTATCTTTATTCTGACAGATTCATTCATTCATTTAAAAATTATTGATAGCTTATTTGTTAAAACAGTTCTCTGACTTTGAGGAACTGAAATCTAGTAATGAGAAAGTTAAATTTTAAAAAAAACAAAAAACAGATCAATGCAACAGTTTAATAATTACTTTAACAGAAGTGAACTCAAAGGCCCAAAGGAAAATGCAGGAGGGTCAGTCATTTATCTTTTATCCTTCACAAAATGGTAAGGTTTTGCTCTAAAATGGGTCTGATAGCATTTCTCCCTTCTTAAAACCCTTAAAAATACATTATCTCAAACTTTACAACAATTCTATGGTCCCATTTTATTGACCTCAAAAAGATAAATCACTTCCCTGTGAGCATAAACCTAATGTGTGTTATACAAAATTGAAATTCAGATCTGCCTGACTCCAAAATTTACCTTCTTTCCATGATGCTACACTGCTTTTCAACAAAATCTGCCTCTTCTTGCTTTTCAATGATTCTCCAGTTGCTCTCAATTCCAAGTCTAATTTACAGAGACTAGTTATCCACCCAATACTCCCCAAAACGCTGTCCTCCTCAAGGTTAAGAAGTGTATTCATTATTCTAGCATCTATACACTAACTAATAAGTGAACTGCTATGGCTGAATGTTTGTGTCCCCCCAAAATTCACATGTTGAAATCCAAACCCTCAAAGTGATGATATTTGGACATGGTGCCTCTGTGAGGTGATTAGGCCATGAGGGTGGAGCCCTCAGGAATGTAATTAGTGCCCTTATCAGAAGAAACACAAGAGAGAGAATCTCTCTCTGCCATATGAGGTTATAGTGAGAAGGCAGCTGTTACAACCCAGGAAGTGGGCCTTCACCAGACACTGGATATGTCAGTTGCCTTTGCCTTGGACTTCCCAGCCTCTAGAACTGTGAGAAATAAATGTCTATTTTTCAAGCCACCCACTCTATGGCATTGTTGTCATAACAGTCTGAACTGAGACAACTACCAAGAACATTTCCTCTAAGTCTCATAATCTTCAAGGTGTCTTCTAATAAAACCATGCGAAGCATAGGCAATATACATTAATCATAAATCTGAAAGAAATCTTACTGTAACCAACAATTTAATGAAAAAGAAAGTGTGGTAAAAATAGTTGTTTTTTCTTAATTCACTAAGTTACGATGGTATAAAAATGAAGATCTGGAGAATACTTGGATACCAGGCTAACAGATTTTCAAGAAAAAAAAAATGACCTCAAGTTATCAAAGCATACAACAAAATATGTACTGTGATAATTATATCTTGACCTATGGTTTTATATAATAACACCAAAAAAAGGGATAGAAAAATCTGTCTACTCCTGTTTGTATTATTAGAAAACTACTCTTTTATAAAGTGGCATAACAATTATAAAAATACTGGTAAACATAAACTATATATTTATGCAATTATTTTTTCTCTAGTAATATGATAGCCAACTCTTAATGACATGAGACAATTTATTTGTTCTCCATAGTAGGGATTTTACTTCTCTCTTCTTCATGGAACAACTAATATGCACATTAACAGTGGGGAAAAACTCATTTTGTTCAAAGATCAAGTACAGTCCATTTTTATTAACTCTTGATCTGGAGAACTATCAAAACATGTTTAAGAATGAAAAATAGAGGCTCAATATTAAATTGGAATAGGTTTGGAAATGGAAACCATTATGATGTAACTTAAAATATCAAACAATTATGCTACATGAAATCTACACTACTGAATTTTTTTCATATATCCCATTTTGTGATTTTTGTTCTTGATTATTTTACTTTAATAATTTATTTTTAAATTCCTTTAAAATTTCCTAATATACTAGAGAGTTTGTATAAATCATTCCTTTTAACATTGTGTTAGTCATATGCTATTTTACAAAAGATCATTTTATGTCTAGCAGATAAATACTTAGTGCTAGAATTTTAAATAAGAATTATCTGACAACATTGAAATAGTGAATGGGAATCCAGCCTTAGATATTTAATCATATAATTATTTGTATACATTTAACTTAGAAATATTTTGAGCATATATAAATTTTTCTTTGTTGCAACTCATCTGTGTTAATTATCATATTATCTTAATTATAAACTTTTTCTTCCCATGAAAAGTAAACAAATATATCACTACCTTCAATGAGATAGCAGTTTTAACTTCTCCCTGGAGTACTTCAATTTGCTTTTTCTTCTGTTCAGTCAATTGCTTTAGCTCATTTATGTTCCCCTGAAGCTGCTGTTCTTTTTTTTCCTTTTGTTTTAAAGCATTCTGGGCCTGTGTGACTTGTCCCTGCATTGAATTGAGTTCCAACTTCAACTGATGAGAAGCCTAAAAGAAAATTAAATCTATTTAGCATTCATTTATTCATTCAAAACACATTTACTGAGGATCTAGTACATGCCAAGCACTATTCTAGATAGAAACTACTGCACTTATTGGCTACAGGTAATCAGTAGTAAACTAAAAGAAAAATCCCTGCCTTCATGGAGCTTTCATAACAGACACTATTCACTATTACATGATATGCTGGATTAATCTTCAATATTCGCTTAATCCTACCCATTTTTTTAAATTTATGATTATATATTTGGATAGAGCTTGGAAATGAACTAGACTCATATTCCCTTGTATCATAGAAAATAAGATTATCAACATCAGTCTTTAGATTGCTGGAATGTCTACTGTCATTCTAGAATATCCTCAAAATGCTAACTGAGCCTATTGCCCATGGTTAATCAGAAAGAATAGCTCCATATTAAGTATGATAAAACTAAAATCACGTCTGGCAAATATGTTTAGTATCTGTCTGATGACAATAAATTACACCACATGACAGATTCCTCATTCAGAGAAATGGGACACATTTTGCTACTACCTTGCTTTTACAATCTACTAGCATATACTTCTGTTCACACTGAGGTTCCTCTGTGGCCAAAGTGAACTACTACTATTCCTCACCCTTGCAGCCCAAATCATGTATGTTTTCATATTTTATGTATATTTTATTAAGAACCTAATTTGAGCACTTGACCATGTTCAAAGTTACTTTTTTAAAAGTTTCAGTGCTACATACAGATGCTTCAGCTTATTTCCAATGCAAAGGGAACTATTTTTGTGCAAAACAGGAGTCAGGTAATATAACAATGATGATTACGTTATTATAATCAATCAATGATAAAATAATAGCTAACATTTGAGTATTTATTTTGTTATAGTCAGTGTTCTAAGCCCTTTGAAATATATTAACTCATTTAATTCTCACAATAATCCTATGACATAGATTCTATTATTAGCCCCATTGTACTGCTGAGGAAACTGGAACACAGAGATTAGGTAATCTGCCTAAAACAAAGCAAGACAGCATAGCTAACAAATGGCACAGCCAGAAATATTTCTGGACAATCTGGATTCAGAGCTTGGGCACTAAGCCACCATAATTTCATATTAAAGACTTGTCAGGAGTAGGTTTTACTGTTTTATCAAATCAGATCTCTAGAAAGCTAGTACATGACTAGACTCTAGTTGCTAGGGTTATGTCTTCACAGAATAACAACTAGACATTATAACCGTTTACTTACTCATTTGCTTATTTGTTTCTGATAGAAAGCAATAGAAGCATTAACCATAGAAAAATCTCTTGATTGTTATACAACCATTATCCAAATATACCATTATTGTAAATGTCAATGAAATAAAGAGTCCTTAAAAGGTCATTTCTATGTAAAGTCTATCAAATTTTTTTCCAACCACCATAATGTTCCTTAATCTAGATTATCTAATTATAACTCTATAGTTAGTTGACTCAATTTTCCATCTTTATTAATTATAATCCTCAATTCTGGGCCTTTTATTATAAACTACCTTTTAGTACTTTTTTAGTACTAGGTAGAACACAAATGACAATTTGAAACTATATATATATGATTCATTACATTTCAGAGAAATAAACCTTCCTTTGACTTAAGAATCAGTGAAGACAGTTTTAAAATATAAAGACTTTATTATGCTTTACATATTTTATGTTACAAAAACAGAGAAAATCTTACCTCCTTTTCTTTTTCAAGTGATTTTTTCAGTTCATTTTGTTCCTTAAGTGTGCTTTCCATTTGTACTTGAAATTGATGCTTCAATTCTTCGCAAGTTTTTTCCTAAAAAAATGGAAACTATATTATGCAGAAAATATTTGTAGTAAGTTTAAGAAGTCTGGTTTATAAGTTTAGTAAGATCCACACAAGGAAATGAACTAGAATCATTGGTGGTTTAAGACGGGGTAAAATTTTCCATTTCATTTATAAAAACAGGCAAATATTACAGCAGTAAAGGGGGAAAGACAGGAAAAGGCTAAGAGTGTCTATCAGCAACCAAATCACAATAAATATTTTAGATAATATTTAGACAATATTTTAGAATACTTTATGACACAAAATTAATTATAATTAATTAACTTATCATGCAATTTTAAAGTAGAGTAATGGGCTTCAAAAAATGGATGCAAGGAAAATTTTTAACAGAAAGTATTAAAACAATAAATAAAAAATAATCACATATAATTCAAGAGGGAAGATGTACAGATAAGATATGCTTTCACCAAACCAAAAGGAACATAAAGGCAACTTACTATCATGTGTTTTTTATTCTACTAAATACTTTCACTGACCTTCATATTGAGAACAAAAGGATTTTACTTTCGCTGTTACTCTTTGTCATTCTGTGTTTAACTATTTCTGAGAATGCATTCCCCTTTAAATATTTCCTCAGACTATGAGACTTTTTTTCTCTTTAGTTTAAATAGGTTTTATGGTAACTCTAAGACATGGTATTATCTAGAATTTTAGAATATTCGGTAAAGATTATAGGAAGTTTATAGTACCAGAATGATAAGATCATCAAGGTCTTTCTGGTCTTTTTTCTTTTTTTTCAGACAAGTGATTAATGTTTCAACTAGTAGCTATATTCTCTGTGGATATGTCCCTGACAAATGTGCAGTCTCTCCCAAATCTCACATCATGCCAACAATAGAGAAAAGATTGTATATTCAACGGAAAATTTCCTAGGCCTTTGGAAAATTACACACACACACACACACACACACACACACACACACACACACACGACAATATCCTTTTCTCAGGTTAAGTAATTCCAATTCCTTTCTTCATGAGAGCTATTTGAAACCTTTAAACGTAGGATGAAAAGGCAATAGAGAATTAAGCAGAAAAATCTGTACATTTTAAATACAAATCACTTCTACATAAGAAAGTAAATGTAAACAACTAACCAAATCTAATATAGCAGCCTTTCCTTTCTGATTTTCCTTTTCAAATTCACTTCTGGAGTTCTTCAAAGAGTCAGAAACTTTTGATAATTTCTCTTTTGCTGCAGAAAGCTCTGCCATTAGAGTTTCTTTTTCCGTCTTCACTTTTTGTAGCTCTGTTACTGCTGTTTGAATTTTGTTATTCAATTCCTTGTGCTGCATCTTTGCATCTTTACTTAAATTTTCAATTTCTTTTTTAAGAATTATTTTTTCTTCCTCTTGCTTGGTAAGCATTTGCTTAATATTTTCAAGGGCTTCAGATTTTTCCTGTAGGTCCAACTTTGTACTGGATACTCTAAATATTCAAGAAACAATTTTTTTTAAATAATGCATAATACATCATCCCTAATTTACCAATAAAAATTAATAAATAATTATTGAGCTTTAAACTTGTGTAGTTAAGAAATAAAAATAAGAATTGAATGTCATAAAGCCACACAACTGAAAAATGCCTTAAAATATATGCTGTGATCATTAACCAGAAGATGATTTTCCTCAAGTCAAATAAGTTAGTGATAAATCCAAGACCATCGAAGCCTCCTGATTTAATCCAGTCTTGTCCACCACAATAGATCCCCAAAGAAAACTATGTATATAGCAGACCCTCTAGTCTACAACAGCCAGAAAAGTGTTCTATGTACCCTAAAGAACATATTCATTATGTCAGACCCCAAGTACATAGAGAACTTTGCCTCTTGTAAACATAAAACACATTATGTGTGGTACATGAGGGTAAAAGGGATCAAATATATGGTGATGGAAGGAGATGATATATAGATGATGTATTACATAACTGTATATTTGAAATCTATGTAACTTTACTAACAATTGTCACCCCAATAAACTTCAATTAAAAACACACACACATTATGTGTTTGATAGTTCTTAAACTTCAAAACACTTAAGGTTAACCTAGAAAAAAAAAAAACATTAAATAAATAAAAGAAATATTTCATTTCAAACAAAGAGGAACGACGAAAGATTTACTTTAATCCTAGAGCCTAGAAGATTATACATGAGATTTGTTATCATTTCTCCCTTAATAAAAGTTTTCTACACTTAAATGAATAAGCTATGAGAATGAGGAAATGAAGGAAAATTAAACTAAAACTTTTTTGTTTTCAAAAAAGGAATGAAATTATATATATATATATATATATATATATATATATATATATATATCCAAAAAACACACATTAAATCTCAACCATTTTTAAAAGTGAAAATAAAACCAGATGCAAAATAATAATACTTCTTGAATGCACAGTATTTCCAATGTACTTTAGAATCAGTATAAATTAAATTCATCAATATGTTAAAGAGTGATGGTTAAAAAGATTTACTACCCACATATTTGAAGTTGTGTATTAATACAATAACAGAACCTTGAATTAAATGTTCCAACTTTTAGTCTCAGAAACTTACTTTTATGTTCTAAAAAGTATCTAGAAAAGATGAAGTTAAGTACATTCACAGGATACTGTACCTCACTGACTTTTAAAGATCTAAATAGAAAAGTATTTAGATATACTAGTATTATTTTATCATTTTAATATAGTTAAGATCTCTGTCAACAAACTCTAAAATTAAAAGTTGACATATTTATTTACTATGCCACTTAACTTTTCTATAGATAATTATTACAAAATCATAAGACTATGTGAATCAGTAAAAGCAAACAGAAATAAGGGCAAGAACAGTTACTGTAAAACTTTGTTTATAAAAAAAAAGTAAAGAAAATAATAAATAAATCCACAACTATAGCTGGAAACTTTCACATCCCTTTATCATAAACTGACAGAACAACCAGAACAACAACAAAAAAAAATTGGCAAGGAATAGAAGATTAGAACATTATCAACCACCTTGACCTAATTGATATTCATTGAACACTAACCAAAAACACAGAGCACACATATGTGCACATGGAAAATTAACCACGGTAAATAAAACACTAGGCCATAAATAAGACAGTTTGAAAAGTCTGAATTTTACTGAGTGCGTTCTCTGATCACTATGGAATTAAATTAGAAATCACTAACCCAAGATATCTAGAAGAGCCCCAAATAGTTGGAAAATAAACAATATATTTCTAAATCACTTAAGCATCAAAGAAGAAATCACAAAGGATATTAGAAAATACGTTAAACTGTAGAATAATGAAAACACATTGTAAGATGTGATTTGGAGAGAAAGAGCTAGATGCATAGATGCTATCAAATCCCAGATACGTTTACCCAGTCCTCCCTTACTAGGTAGTACTCTAGAAATGCAAGACCTCACATAAGAATGTTTGTATAAAGTATGTAGGTAAAAAAGATCTTGGTACTGAAAGGTTTGCCTACCCCAATTTGATGTGGAAACCTGAGTGAGTTCTGAACCACAAGATTCGAACACAGAATAGAAATGGGCCCATTTCCATTTAGCCCATTAGAAATGGAAAGAACCATTGGGTCTATAGGGGCCTTAGGGAAGAGAACAAAAACCAAGACAGAGATGTGATCTTCATGGACCAATGACTATTTAGTGGGTGATATAAAGGATCAGATGTGCTCTCCAAATAGGTAGGCACTGGAAAGTATGATTTAACATTGAGGAGACATGCCATTTGAGGTACAAAATGCACCTCTATATCCTCAAATTCAAAGTATCAGGATGCAATTTACTAGACAGGAGAACAAGAAATTTTTCATCATCACTCCCAAAACAAGAATGAAACCATGAAGGTTTGAAACAACTTAATTAACTCTGATGGGTTTTATTTAATTTCTCTGAAGGGTACTTTTCCCAGTTTCTCAGCCTCCAACTTTAGTCCTGAGAGTCAAGGACCCTAATTGCCTTGACACAGAAGAAGTCTGTCCACTCAGAGTGGCCTATTTGGCATTTAGAGACAAAGTCTACTGAAGTGTGACAGGTCATAGCCCTCCTATGAAGACATCCAAATGAATGGGGTGGAACTGATTTTTATTCATCAAAATTCTGGTGAGCTATGTGTCCACTTTAGATCGATAGCAAAACCCAATTCAACCATCAATATAAAGGACAAGCTAGGCAAGAAACTAACTCTACCTTGGGACTGAAGGAAAAATGTCCCCGGCTCAGCACTTTTATGGATTTATGGCATGTGTCCAGAGGCACATACCCTCTCTGCCACCAAAGACATTTGAAATTTCATTTACCAATTAATCTTTTAGTATCCTAATATCGTCTAAACTAATCCACCCTTATACTCAGAGCTGTCAATGCACCCATTGAGCATTTAGTGTACATGAGAACAGGATAATTTTCATCAAGATAATTTATTCCATCTGTTGAAAAACTGTCATATTATATTGATTTTATTAAAATAAGGAACATAACTACCATCTATAAAAATCTCACATCTAGCACTGACAAAATGCAAAGGGAGTGAGGAACTGAGAAAAAGACTATTAAAGGTGGACAGCCACAAGGAAGCTTCCACATTAAGAAGCTATAAAAAGAAGAGCAAACTAAACCTAAGGAAGAAAATACTAAAAAGGAGAAAGAAATGAAATAAAAACTTGACAAAGAAAATCAAATCAAAATTTTTTAAATAAAATGTATAAGTCTAATTAGATTGATCAAGAAAAAGAGAGAAAATAAATTACCACTATTAAGAATAATAATGAGACATCACTATAGATCCTACAAGACCTTAAAAGCATAATAATATAACGAACAACAGTACATAAATAAATTTGAAGTTTAGATGAAATACTGATGAATACTGATTCAAGAAAAATATTAGGAAACAAAAATATCCCTGTATCTATTAAATGAATTGAACTCCAAATTAAGAAGCAACCCAGAGAGAGAACTTCAAGGCCAGGTGGCTCATTGTGAATTCAATCGAACATTTAAGAAATAAATAATATCTATGTCATACAAACTCTTTCAGAAAATAGAGGCAGGCTGTCAATTCCTTTTTAAGACCTATATAACCATAATTCCCAAATCTTGATGATGATATTAAAAGGATCTTGAGAGTATCATGCTAAGTGGAACAAGTCAGATGGAAAAGAACAAGAAAGAAATATCTGATTTCACTCACATGAGGGATATAAAACAGAAAGCAACAAATGAACAAACAAAAACTCACTGATAGACAGCAGTATGGTGGTTACCAGAGGGAAAAGGGATAAGGCGAGGTTGAAGAGGATAAAGGGGGTCAAAATACGGTGACGAAAGGAGACTAAACTTTGGGTGATGAGCACACAATGCAATATACAGATGTATTATAGAATTGTACACTTGAAACTTATATAATCTTATTAACCAATGTCATCCCAATGAATTTAATAAAATAGGAAGAAAGAAAGAAAGAAAAAAAAAAGAAAGAAAAGGAGAAGAAAAAATATTACAGACCTCTCCCTTAAGTAGTTTAACTCACATTTCATTCTTCATTTCAATAACTATCATGAATGCATGGAAAATTCTAAATAAAGTATTATTAAGTTAAATACAGCAATATATAAAAAGAATAATACAGGATGATCAAGTGGGATTTATCCCAAGAATGCAAGATGGGTTTAATATTTAAAAATCAATCAAGGTAATTCACCACATTAACAGAATAAAGAAGAAAAGCTATACGAGCATATAATCAAAATCAAACAATGCAGAAAAAGAAGTTGATAAAAAATTTTTTAAATGAGGAGGACTTCCGGAAAAATGGCAGCGTGAGGTGAGCCTCTGTAAAGCTCCCCTGGAATTTACAAAGAATCGAACAAAAACTCCACAAAGGACTCCCTGCACAGCAGACAGGCAACACGAAGAGGCCCACTACCGACTGAAATCACCTACAGGTGGGAGATTCGCGCGAGTGGAGGGAGGAGGAAAGGGAGAAGCGCGCAGAGACGGAGCCGCGCGGGCACAGGACGCAGACCCAGCTCAGTGCGCCGAGCTCGCTGCTTCCCGGAACCACCGCAGCTGCGGGAGATCGGACTGCTAGGGCTCCGCCAGGGCTCCACAGGGCTGAGGGGGCAGCATATAACACGGCTGAACCCAACGCTCACGGCAGAGACCTCGGAGAAAAGACTGAGGGAAGAGGCTGAAAACGGTGGTTTAAGCCCACACTGCCGAGCAGAGAACGGAGCCTTAGGCACTGAGACCGGCCGCCCCCTCCCTCCCCTCCCAGAGCTCGCCCCGCCCCCACCTGCCCGGTGCTAGAGGCGGAACAGTAGCAGTGTCAGATCAAAACAACAGAAAATTTGCTGTTTTGAGAACTGTGGGCCGAAAAAACAAATTCACAGCCCAACTAGTTCCAGCAAAGGGGAGAGAGCTGTGGAAGCAGGACCGGCTGTGGTGGTGGTCGCCGCCATTGCTCTGGGCCACCTCTCACAACTCACCCCGCCCCTGACCCCACCTATCTGGGCGGATCCCTGCAGGAGTAAACAGAACTGCTGAAATATACGGGCTCTGAATCAGGAGCTGGAAGAGCTTTGGAACATCAAAAGCTCTCCGCATACCCACCGGGACACTGCGCCCTGTGACCTAGACGAACTATTAACAGAGGAGAAGCCCGTCTCCCAGGGAATCCCCCCATTGTGTGAGAAGTTGGAATTGTGCAGAGAAAACATAGCACTACCGTGTGGGAGAAGAAAAATAAGTTGCAGTTGGAGAAATAATAAAACATTCTACCAACAAGTACTGGCAAACAAAAGAAAGACCGCTTTCTATCAACCTGTTGCAGAAGTCACTCCTGTAGATGTCTAGGAAGAGAAATAGTAAACCAGTAATCGCCATGAATAACCAAGGCAACAAGATAGCTCAGAAAGAAAGTGAAAAATCTCCAGAGAAGGCACTTAAAGATACAGAAATATGTGACTTAAATGACAGAGAATTCAAGATTGCAGTTCTGAAAAAACTCAACGAGATACAAGAAAACACAGATAGGCAGTTAAAGGAACTCAGAAACTCAATCAAAGAACAGCATGAGCATTTTACGAAAGAGATTGAAATCTTAAAAAAGAACCAAATAGAATTTCTGGAGATTAAGAACTCAATAGAAGAAACTAAGAATGAAATAACCAGCTTAGGTAGTAGAGTTGACCAGATGGAGCAAAGAATCAGTGACATCGAAGATAGAAACCTGGAAATGACACAAATAGAAGAAGAAAGAGACTTGAGACTTAAAAGAAATGAAAGAACTCTACAAGAACTTTCTGACTCCATCAGAAAGAGCAATATAAGAATAATGGGCATACCAGAAGGAGAAGAAAGAGAGAAGGGAACAGAGAATATATTCAAACAAATTGTCGATGAGAACTTCCCAAATTTGTGGACAGAACTGGACCCTCGAATCCAAGAAGCAAATAGAACACCTAGTTACCTCGATTCCAACAGACCTTCTCCAAGGCACATTGTATTGAAGCTGTCTAAAATCAACGACAAAGAAAGAATCCTCAAGGCAGCCAGGGAAAAGAAGACGGTAACTTACAAAGGAAAGCCCATTAGATTATCATCAGATTTTTCAGCAGAAACTCTACAAGCCAGGAGGGAGTGGAACCAAATATTCAAACTATTGAAAGAGAGAAACCATGAGCCAAGAATAATATATCCAGCAAAGATATCCTTTAGATATGAAGGAGGAATAAAGACCTTTCCAGACATACAGAAGCTGAGGGAATTTTCTAATACACGACCTGCACTACAAGAAATACTAAAGGAGGCTCTTCGACCACCATCAACAGGGACAATTTGTGGCAACCACAACTCAAAAAGGGGGAGAGTAAAGGCCTGAACCGGAATATGGGAATGGAGAAAGTAAGCATGCTGAAGAAAATGGAATACTCTAAATATCATACTTTCTTTTACATAAACTTAAGGGTAACCACTCAAAATAAATCCAGAATTGAAATATATACTGAAATAAAAGAAGAAACAGAGGGAAACATCATAGAATGCCACCACTCAGAAATAATAGACAACAACAAAAAGGCAAAGAAACAATGGAGACACAGCCTTGCCAGAAAACTAAAGATAGAATGACAGGAAATCCTCACGTATCAATAATCACCCTAAATGTAAATGGACTGAACTCACCAATAAAAAGGCACAGAGTAGCAGATTGGATCAAAAAACTAAACCCAACCATATGCTGTCTCCAGGAGACACATCTCAGCTACAAGGACAAGCATAGACTCAAAGTGAAAGGGTGGAAATTGACACTCCAAGCAAATGGTACCCAGAGAAAATCAGGTGTAGCCATAATGATATCAGATGAAACAGACTTCAAGGTGAAAAAGATAACAAGAGACAAAGATGGACATTTCATAATGGTGAAGGGGACTGTACAACAAGAAGACATAACAGTCATCAATATTTATGCCCCCAATCAGGGAGCACCGAAATACACCAAGCAACTACTAACAGAACTACAGGGAGAAATTGACCAAAATACAATTATACTAGGGGACTTAAATACATCATTGACAGCTATGGATAGATCATCCAAACAGAAAATAAATAACGAAATAGCAGCCTTAAATGACACATTAGATGAAATGGACATAATTGACATTTATAGAGCACTTCATCCTAAAACATCAGACTATACATTCTCTTCTAGTGTACATGGAACATTCTCAAGGATAGACCATATATTGGGACATAAAATCAGTCTCAACAAATTTAAGAAGATTGAAATCATACCATGCATATTCTCTGATCACAAGGCTTTGAAATTGGATATCAATTGTAAAAAGAAAGCGGGGAAAAACACAAATACATGGAGATTAAATAACATACTTTTAAAGAAGGACTGGGTCAAAGAAGAAATTAGAGGAGAGATCAAAAGATACATAGAAACAAATGACAATGAAAATACATTCTACCAAAATTTTTGGGATGCAGCGAAAGCAGTTTTAAAAGGGAAATTTATCTCATTACAGGCCTACCTCAAGAAACAAGAAAACTCCCAAATAAATAACCTCATGTTACACCTTAAAGAACTAGAAAAAGAAGAACAAGTAAAACCCAAGGTCAGCAGAAGAAAGGAAATAACAAAAATTAGAGCAGAACTAAATGAAATAGAGAACAAAAAGACAATAGAAAAAATTAATATGACAAAGAGCTGGTTCTTTGAAAAGATTAACAAAATTGACAAACCCTTGGCTAGACTTACTAAGATAAAAAGAGAGAAGACACTGATTAACAAAATCAGAAACGTAAAAGGGGAAGTTATCATGGACACCACAGAAATACAAAGGATCATCCAAGAATACTATGAAGGACTATATGCCACCAAATTCAACAACCTAGAAGAAATGGACAAGTTCTTAGAAACATATAGCCTTCCAAGGCTGAACCATGAAGAACTGGAAAATCTAAACAGACCGATCACCAGTAACGAAATTGAATCAGTCATCCAAAACCTTCCCAAAAGCAAAAGTCCAGGACCAGATGGCTTCACTAGTGAATTCTACCAAACCTAAAAAGAGGATCTAATACCAATTCTGCACAAACTCTTCCAAAAAATTGAAGAAGAGACAGTACTCCCTAACTCATTTTATGAGGCCAACATTACCCTGATACCAAAACCTGGTAAGGACAGCACAAAAAAAGAAAACTACAGACCAATATCTCTAATGAATACAGATGCAAAAATCCTAAATAAAATTCTAGCAAATCGAATACAACAATGCATTAAAAAGATTATTCATCACGACCAAGTGGGGTTCATCCCCGGGGCACAAGGATGGTTCAACATACGCAAATCCATCAATGTGATACATCACATAAACAAAATAAAGGACAAAAATCATATGATGATTATATCAATTGATGCAGAAAAAGCATTTGACAAGATACAACATCCATTTATGATTAAAACACTTAATAAAATGGGTATAGAAGGAAAATACCTTAACATAATAAAGGCCATATATGACAAGCCCTCTGCTAATCTCATAATTAATGGAGAAAAACTGAAGCCCTTTGCTCTACGTTCAGGAACACGACAGGGATGTCCCCTATCACCTCTGCTTTTCAACATAGTGTTGGAAGTCCTTGCCAGAGCAATCAGGCAAGAGAAAGAAATAAAAGGCATCCAAATTGGGAATGAAGAAGTTAAATTATCACTCTTTGCAGATGACATGATGCTATATATAGAAAACCCTAAAGACTCCACCAAAAAGCTATTAGAAACAATCAACGAATACAGTAAAGTTGCCGGCTACAAAATCAACGCACAAAAGTCCATTGCCTTCCTATATACTAACAATGAAATCTCAGAAAAAGAAATACGAAAAACAATTCCTTTTGCAATTGCAGCAAAAAGAATAAAATACCTAGGAATAAACTTAACCAAGGATGTCAAAGACCTATATGCTGAAAACTATAAGACATTTTTGAAAGAAATTGAAGAAGACACAAAGAAATGGAAAGACACTCCGTGCTCATGGATTGGAAGAATCAACATAGTTAAAATGGCCATATTACCCAAAGCAATATACAGATTCAATGCAATCCCCATCAAAATCCCAATGGCATATTTTAAAGAAATAGAACAAAAAATCATCAGATTTGTTTGGAATCACAAAAGACCCCGAATAGCCAAAGCAATCTTAAGGAAAAAGAACAATAATGGAGGTATCACACTTCCTGACTTTGACTTGTACTACAGGGCTACAATAATCAAAACAGCATGGTATTGGCAGAAAAACAGACACATAGACCAATGGAATAGAATTGAGAACCCAGAAATAAAACCACATAAATATGGACAGATAATTTTTGACAAAGAAGCTAAAAACATACAATGGAGCAAAGACAGCCTCTTCAATAAATGGTGCTGGGAGAATTGGATAGCCACGTGCAAAAGAATGAAACTGGACTGCTATTTGTCACCATGTACCAAAGTTAATTCAAAATGGATCAAAGACTTAAGCATAAGACCTGACACAATAAACTGCATAGAAGAAAACATAGGTACTAAACTTATGGACCTTGGGTTCAAAGAGCATTTTATGAACTTGACTCCAAAGGCAATGGAAGTAAAAGCTAAAATAAACGAATGGGACTATATGAAACTTAAAAGCTTCTGCACAGCAAAAGAAACCATTGACAAAATAAAGAGGCCACCAACTGAATGGGAGAAGATTTTTGCAAATAGTGCCTCCGATAAGGGGCTAGTATCCAGAATATACAAGGAACTCATGCAACTCAACAACAAAAAAACAAACAACCCAATTGAAAAATGGGCAGAGGACTTGAAGAGACATTTCTCCAAAGAGGACATGCAAATGGCAAATAGACATATGAAAAAATGCTCAACATCACTAATCATCAGAGAAATGCAAATCAAAACCACAATGAGATATCACCTCACCCCAGTCAGAATGGCTATCATCAACAAGACAAATAATAACAAATGTTGGAGAGGCTGTGGAGAAAAAGGAACCCTCATACAGTGTTGGTGGGAATGCAGACTGGTGCAGCCGTTATGGAAGGCAGTGTGGAGGTTCCTCAAAGAATTATGAATAGAATTGCCATATGACCCAGCAATCCCTCTCCTGGGTATCTACCCAAAATATCTGAAAACATTTAGAGATAAAGACACGTGTGCTCCAATGTTCATTGCAGCTTTGTTTACGGTGGCCAAGACATGGAAACAACCAAAATGTCCTTCGATAGATGAATGGATAAAGAAGTTGTGGTATATATACACAATGGAATACTATTCAGCAGTAAGAAAAGATGATATAGGAACATTTGTGACAACATGGATGGATCTTGAGAGAGTAATGCTGAGCGAAACAAGTCAGACAGAAAAAGCGGAGAACCATGTGATTTCACTGATATGTGGTATATAAACCAAAAACAACAAAAGAACAAGACAAACAAATGAGAAACAGAAACTCATAGACACAGACAATAGTTTAGTGGTTGCCAGAGGGTAAGGGGGGCGGGGGGTGGGGGGTGGGAGATGAGGGTAAGGGGGATCGAATATATGGTGATGGAAGGAGAACTGACTCTGGGTGATGAACACACAATGGGATTTATAGATGATGTAATACAGAATTGTACACCTGAAATCTATGTAATTTTACTAACAATTGTCACCCCAATAAATTTAATAAAAAAAAAAATTTTTTTAATGAAAACTAGTATGGAAGGGAATGTCCTCAATCTGATAAAGGAATGTAGGAAAAACCGACAGCTAACCTCTAAATTAATGATGAAACATTTAATGTTTCCTGCCTAAGACTGGGAACAGTGCAAGGATGTCCACTATTAGTATTTACACTCAAAATTTTACTGGACATGTCAGCCAGGAATAAATCAAGGAAAAGACATATAGGCCTACAGACTGGTAAAAAAGAAGTAAAACTGTTGCTGTTCACAGATAACATGATTGTGTACTCAGAAAATTCTAAGAACTCTACAAAACAACTATTAACACGTTGCGTACGGCGGGGTTTAAATCCCTTGTGAAGATTCTCGTGATCAGTACGCAATGTGTTAAAACAAAAAAGTGAATTTAACACAGTTAAAGGGCAAAAAGTCAATTTGTAAAACTCAAATGTACTTTTATACAAGCCGCAAGCAATCAGAAAATTAGATTTTAAAAACTATTCCACTTACAATAGCATTAAAATACATAAAATATTTATAAATACATTTAACAAAAAATGTCCAAGGTTCCTATTTTAAAAATAACACAATGTTGCTCAGAGAATTAAAGAAGACCTAAATATATGAAGAGATATACCATGCTCATGGATTAGAAGATTCAATATAGTTCAATGTTAATTCTTCCTAAATTGATTTACAGATTCACTGCAATTCTGATCCAAACCCAATAATTTTATTTGTAGAAATGGACAAGTTAATACTAAAATGTATATGGAAAAGTAACAAACTTAAAAGAGTCAATACAATCTTGGGAAAGCATTACGCTGGAAGACTGACACAACTGGCGTGATCCACCACAAGCTCATAGGATGGTACTGGTGTCAGGGTACCACACAGACAAACAGACCAATGGGACAGTCTCCACAAACAGACCCACATATATTAGGTAAATTGCTCTTGACAAAAGTACCAAGGCACTCAATGAGAGAAAAAAAGTTTTATTAACAAATGATACTAGAACAACTGAATGATGTATGGGCAAAAAGGTGACCCTGGACCCCTACCTCATACCTCACACAAAAACAAGCTCAAGGTGAAACCTAGACCTAACTGTGAAAACTAAAACAACAAAACTCCTAGAAGAGAATATAATAGAATTCTTCATAAACCCTGAGAATAGGCGAAGATTTCTTAGAAAGGATACAAAATACTAAATATAAAAGAAAAAAATGACAAATTGAATTTAAATAAATTTTAAAACTTCTAGTCATTGAAAGATACCACCAAAAAATGTAAGGCAAACCAGCTAGGAAGAAAGGCTTGAAAATGTGCTTATAAATATAGGCAATCTGCCAAAATGCATCGGAAAAGCTAAAAGAGATCATTTCTTACAAGAGAAAATATCCATTAGCCACTTGGTCCAGTGCCTCAAAGCAGAAGCCTGACTGCTCTTGCGGGATATATATATATATATAAACACACCTTTATTTGTTAATTTATGTTATTTTTTTCAAATTGGTAAACAACTCAAAACAATTGCTTTAACCCAGAGAAATGAATACTGTATCAATGCTGAAAAGAGTCTAGATGAGTCAAATTTTCAGTCCTTTCTAGTGAAGGTAAATTCAATGTTATGACTGCTTTATTTTTCATTCCTATTAACATCAGCAGTTTATAGAATCAACACAAAGAAACATTTAATAAATCTTTAAGCACTGTGATAGCAAAATTGAAATCTTAAGGAAATTCTAATACTTAGATTATAATCTTCTCCCTTAAGTAGTTTAACTTACATTTCTTTCTCCATTTCAAGTTGTTTACTGAGTTCTGTGGCTCGAAGCTCTAAATCTGTGTTCAGCTGTCTTTGCTGTTGTAGATCCTGCAAAGCTTGCTCCTTGCTTGCTTTAACTTCAAGAGTATCAGCTTCTAGTTTCTATGGAAGATATATAATATAGTAAAAATTTTAATGTCAATAATTATTATTAAATATTATAACATTTTTGTTTTATACTCAAATTGGTGTTGACATGACACACAAAATAACCATAAAATATTTATGTTAGAATAAAAATAATTCTGAATCCATTGCTGATTAAAGCAGTTATTTATCTTGGAATCTTTCAGAGGAGCTAGAAGCAGGCTTTACACATGACAATCACTAAGTTTTTACTTTTTAAAATTAATTCTGAATAAGAGAATAAACTTAAAATAATTACATTTGTAACTTGAATAAAAATTATTAACTCAAGTATGAAAAAACTAAGCAAAAATTCACGTATGGGTCCACTTAAAATATATTGTCCTTTATATTCACAGTAAGCAACACTGATGTAATTATAGATATTCAAAACTAAAATGCAACTGTCATGTCAGCCTTCTCATTAACACCCATTGACCCTAAATATAAAGCCAAATAAATTTCTGATTTTGCTTCTTTAATCTCTTGGTCTAGAGATTGTTCTTCTTAGTATAGTTTCTGTCTCACACATATACACATAACTGTACATTTTTACAAATTTATAAAATCAAACTGCTATGTTGAATATCTATAAGCAATGCATTTTCTTGTATAGTTATAATAATTCTGTACCCTAAGTATTTTATAAACTAATCTAAGTACCTGTGGCTCTTACTTGACACTGATATTGGATATTTGATGTAACTAATATTAATTTTATAACAATATATTGAAAAACATATGGAATATTTCCTAAAATAACAAAATGTTAAAGATCTAATAATCACAATAGACACTATTGGTTCTAAATAACTACTTAAAAAGATACCCAATGGAATTCTCATTAGACACTTTTCAATAAGACAGTTTTTCTGTTCTTTTCAACCATTACATAATGTCATTACTGTTATCTCTGGCCATAAAGAACAAAAAAAAAGGAACCCATAAACAGAATTGTAAATGTAATTTTTCATATATATATATATATATATATATATATATATATATATATACACACACACACACATCCCATGATTGTATAATCGTACAGAAGTGCCTCACTTGATTATGAAGGTATAACTTACATGTATATGTGTATATAAACTTGAGAAATTTTTGTTTAACTGATAGTAGTTCCAATGTAAAGGACAAAGAACTCAGGTCAAATCCTTCTCTGATATGTCTGGTCATTGAATCTCTTTAGTACATCAACACTTTCACTTGAGTTGTGTTAAAGTCAGAAGCAGTTTACCACAGAGTACATTAATTATTAAATTAGAAACAAAATCCAAAGGGCATAAATGTCAAGTTTACAAAAGGAAGAAGTCTACCATATCTTCGGTATTATATTGGAATAAGAAGGTGAGGAGATGGGAATGATAGAACAAAAGAAACTTTTGTTCAACAACAAAAACCAGTAAGTTCCTTGTAATTATAGAGTACATACCTGATTGACAGTCTCTCTGAAATACTAGTTATTACAGAGGAACCAAAAAATATGTTAACTGTCATTTGTAAAAGCCACCCATTAATGAAGAAATTAAAAGTAAGGGTGGAATTCAAAATTAAGAAACAAAAAATTACAAGTAACTAAAAAATTTTTTATATCACAAATTTGATTGCAAATTTAAAATCTTTGATTCCATCCAGGTCATCAGTTTCCATTGCTCCAGCAGTAGAAAATATGGCTAAATTCAATTTTTTTAATACAAACCTTAATTTGACCTTCCAATTCTTCAGTTTTCTGTTCTAAAGAGAGGTGTTTCTCTTTATATTCTTTGAGATGACTTTCCAGCTGACTGCAATGCTCTTGCTTATCCTGCAAGTTTGTAATAGCCTGATCCAACTGAGTAGTGATCTTACTTAACTCCTGTAGAGAACAATTGAAGAAAATTTTGGTAAGTTTTACTTTAGTGTAGTGCCCATATGTTTGGTCAAAGTAAAACTGTAAACTCTAATGTTATTTGGAGTAAGATCACTGATAAGTCTAATGATAATTCAGAGCTTAAATTTATCCACCAATATAAAGGATCGGAACTGAAGTTGTGTACAGTCTGAGATACTAGGTTTATAAGCAATAACAATTCAGTAACTTTTTCTAGGAAGCCAAAGACAGAAAAGAATAATAAACAAGCTAATAATAAAATAATATTTTTATAATTAAATGTCTTAACTATTTAAGACATCATTATTAAAAATAACATTTTAAAAAATGTAAATGATTACATCTATGACACTTGTTTAATCATTTGGAATATCTAGTTACACAGAAAGATCAAAATAAAAATTATTAATAAATCCACCACCCACAGATAATCACTATTAATGTTTTGATAACTTTCCTTCCAGTTTTTTCTGTATGTGAGTTTCTATTTTTGATCTGTACTTTTAAAATAAAAACAGGATCTTGCTTTACATACTATTTTACCATAACTGCATTTGTTGTTAGATAATAAGACATCATGAAACTGTGACATTTTCTAAAATAGCATTATACTTGACTGCATAAATTTCCATTTTATTGATACAGACCATTTTTTATCCAAATGTTCTATTTTAGATTCTTAGATTGCTACTAAACTTTCTGCATTTATTAGCTGAGATGCAAACAACATCCTTAAAGCTGTGATTATTCTCTTAAAATAAAGGACTAAAAGTGAGCTAAAGAATATGAAAAACCCTGAAGTTCTTGAAATAGATTGCCCAACAGCTTCCCCTCCCACCATCAAAAGGTTGAACCACCACTAGCAATGTATAAAAGTGGTTTGTTCTTCTACGCCATTTCCAGACCTTCCAGTGTTAATTAAACACACACACATACACACACACACACACAATTTTATCTCAATAAGGGCATATTCCATTTTGTCTTCCTTTGCAACTAATTCTTAATGAACTTGAATATTTGCTAATAGTTTTGATCATTTACTTTTTGTAGGTTCATTTATTTCTTATGTAAAAGTATTTTAAATATCAAGGATATTAACCATTCATCAGACATACTTCAGAAAATGTTTTATTCTTTTGTTATTTGCTTTAGAATTTTGTTAGTAATATTTTTGGCAGATAAATTTTAAACTTTTATGTGGTTATTCTTATAAGTAATTTTCCATTATAGTTTCTGGCACTGATTTTGTGCTTAGAAAATATTTTCCAGATTTACTTACCAATAATGTAAGTGAAAAGCAAGTTGCAGAACAACATACATAGTGATTCTATGTGCATAAAAGAAAAATGTGTGTGTGTGTGTTTATTTGTTCAGTGCTTGTAGAAGTCTGGAAGGATACATACCAAATTTAATAGCAAACATTCCATCTACCATGTTTCCCTGAAAATAATACCTAGCAGGACCATCAGCTCTAATGCGTCTTTTGGGGCAAAAATTAATATAAGACCGGGTATAATATAATATAATACCAGGAATATAATATAATATAATTAATATAATATAATATAATATAATATAATATAATATAATATAATATAATATAATATAATATAGTATAATATAATACCGGGTCTTATATAATACAATATAATATAAGACCGGGTCTTATATTAATTTTTGCTCCAAAAGACGCATTAGAGCTGATGGTCCAGCTAGGTCTTATTTTCAGGTAAACACGGTAAGGAGGAAATAGGATTGGGGTTTAGGGTTAATATAACAAACAGTTTTCTTTTGTTAACTTGATATACTACTACATTGTTTTTAAAAGTTGGATCAGCAACCAGTATTACTTCTCAAATAAAAAATAAATTTTAAAAACTCCTATCTGGTAAAAGGCAAGAATAATCTACCAGCATTTTGATCTTGGCCCTAAGTAGCAAGTTTTTACTTTATCAGAAGTATTGAGAAAGGTAACTTCTATATTCCCTCCAGCCCCATATACTCCTACTCCCAAGAAAAGAGAGTAACTCTTATTACTGGGATGGAATACATGTTGCTTTTTTCTGCTTCCAACTAGTAAGTATATCTGAGTCATGGCCCAGATTGTCTGCTAAGAACTGGTGTGGAAGCTGGTCTCTTTTCCAGTCATTGGCACTTGATGGGATGAAGCAACAATTCCACAATTAGAAGTGAATATTTCAGCACCACAACAAGTTCTAGACTAGGGGAGAAATACAATATTAAGAAGCTCAGCCATAGATGCACTGTAGTTTGAGCTTATCAAAAACAAAAATGATACTTTTATCTTTATCTGTCTGACTCCTGCATCTACCATCTACCACTCAACTATTCTGAATTCAGAAAGAAATTAAGGGTATGAATAAGCAAGTCGATCACAACATCATATAAAACTGAGTATCATTTTTATGCATGTTTGTAATTAATTTATCTACCAAAACATTAGGCTATGGTATGAACTACATCAGGTTCCCCTACCTGCTGTTTATCTTGTAATGCATTTTGGGCTGTGTCCAAATGATTTTGAAGATCTGCTCTTTGAGCAGTTTTTGCTGCTTCTGCTGACAGCAGTAATTCAGTTTTGGCTTTAATCTGTAACAAAATTTACAAGTCATTTAATCTGTATTCAGTTCTTGATTTCCCCTTACTTGATCATACATTGCTTTTGTCACTAAGTAATTTTAAAAATTAAGTCCTTTGGCAAAAAACATAAGGATTTAAACACTGAAAAACAAGTATGTGATAATTCTCCAAACAGGAATGAGTAGGGGAAAAGACTCCTAATAATGTTTGGATAAATGATGAAAAGATGTCCCTGTATGCCACCAAAACACTTCTCCTCTCTTAAGATGGACAGCCACATATTGGGTTGTCATATAATTCATCTAACAAATAATTACATTTTAAAAAGAAAGAAATGTATATCCTTGTTTTCAAAGTTCTGTTATATTATTTCTTATTTTCAATGGAATTAGGAGTCAAACAGAGAAAATCAAGGCACAGAATGTTTCTGTAACTTTTTCTACTATAGTATAAGAAACCAATGATTAGAATGGAGAAAGAAATATGTCCCACCCCATAACTGACTTATTGAGCAAAATTTCTATATTGGCCTCCGAAAGAATATATACTGAAATACATAATGGTACCATATAGAGGTTGTGTTTTTTTTTTTTTTAAATCATATCTTTAAATTTTTAAAAATCAAAGTCAGAAAATATTTAACCTAGAAAGCTGATGGTATAATATCCAACTACTTTGAACTTCAAAAACAATAATAAGGACTTCATGAAAACAAAGAAAAGTGAAAACATTCGGTGGTTTCAGGAGGTGTAGTTTGCCAGAAGAGAGAAAAAAAGGACAAACAGGAAAGCTCAACAAATTGTCTAAATATGGTACAACCTTTACTTAATCCCTATTCCCAATTTTTTTTCCATTAAGAAAGGAGGGTGATGGGGACATGGGCAGGGACAGAAAGAGAGGGAAACAATTTAAAACATTTGATGGCCTAAAATTAGTGCTTTATTCCTACAAACTCCTATTAAATTGCATAATTCAATATTACCTGTATGTCAAGCTGAGAGATCTTCTCCTTGCTTTCATTTAACTGACTATTTAACTCACTGACACTGGTTTCCAGGGAAAGGACCCGATCTTGTGCAGCTCTAAGATGTGCCTTCTGCTCTTGCACCTGATCATGCAAGTTCTCCTCGGCTTGTTTATGGCTTTCGGACTGATTCTTTAGCTTCTCTGTCAGTTGCATTACCTGCCACACAAGCAAGACTCTAATTATGAAGATCACAAATGATATAACAAGAATTAAGAAACCCAAACCTAAGTACCATGAGAATATTAAAGTGCTGTAGGATAGGATACCGCAAGTTTTTTTTTCAAAAAGAATTGTTCATCTCTTTCCAAAAATAAGCAAACATAGTATCCCAAAATCGTACGAAATGATATCAAATTCACAGATTCCTATTATTTTTAAACCCATCGCTGTTGAGCTATAATTTACATAAAATAAAACCCAATTTAATTGTATAGTTTGAGAAGATTTGATAAACATATACACTCATTAACCATCCCCACAATCAACATAGAGAACATTTCCATTACCCTAAAATGTTTCCTCATGCCCCTTTGCAGTTAGTACCCTCCACTCATCTCTAGCATCAATCACTGATCTGATCATTGAGTAATGAGTTCCTTATATAGCTGGATATTTCTGAATTGTCAGATATATATACTGTATATATTTTATCCTAGTCTGTTTCTTGGCTTTTATTTTCATAATGGTATCCTTTGAAAGGTATACATTTTTAATTTAGGTAAAAGTCCAATTCATCTGATGTTTTCTTGGTGTACCTTGCTTGGAATTGACTGAGTTTCTTGAATGTGGGTTCATATTTTTAATCAAATTTAAATTTTTTTCAGCTATTATTTCTATAAATATTTTCCTCCTCCTCACCCTTCTGTGACACTAATTATACATAGGCTAGATTACATGACACTGTCCCACAGTCCCCGAGGTACTGTTCATTTTTTTCCACCTTTTTTTTCTCTGTGCTTCATTTTGGACAGTTTCAATTACGTTGTCTTAATTTTTACTGATACTGTTTTCTACTTGCTTAATCTATTAACAAAGTTTTCATTTTCGATCTTTTTTTCTATCTCTAGAAGTTCTATTTAGTTCTCTTTTTTTTGTTTCCACTTCTATTTCCATTATTATAGTTTTTCTCTTACCCATAAGTATATTTTAAGAACTGTTTTAAAGTATATGTCTGATGACTCCATCATCTCTCATTTCAGGGTCTCTTCCCATCAAATGATTTTCTCCTGCCTATATAGCTCACATGTTTTCTGCTTCTTCATGTCTAGTAATTTTTTGATATTTAATGTAACAGCTCTGGGTTTTATTGTCTTCTTTTAAAGAATGCTGAATTTTGTTCCAACATCCAGTTAATATACTTATAGTTCAACTGGACCTTTTTGAGGCTTGTTTTTACGCTTTGTTAAGTCAGGTGTGCACTAGCTATTACTCTAAGGGCTGGTTTAGCTTTGCTTCTAAGATGTTACATCTCTGGGGTTTCTAATGAATACCCCTAAGTTCTTCTTTGAGTGGCTAGATCTTGAACATCTCCCAGCCCTGTGAGTTCTGATCATTTTTCAGCCTACAGCTCCTAATAATTGCTCGTTACCTGACCTCATGGAATCCTACCTTATGAGCACAACATTCAGCCAAAGGCTCAAGTGGATCCTCATGCAGATTTCCGGAGCTTTTTCTCCCCATGTTCCCTCCACTCTGATATTCTCCCCTGCAAATTTGAGCTGCCTCAACCTCCCTGAACTTCAATCTCTCACTCTTCAGTTCAGTGACGACCACTGTGTTTTCCTTAGATTTCCCCAAGCTGCATCACTGTCTTGAAAATGTCTCCAGGTCTAAAGTTGGAGTGGCCAAAAGACTCATTTCATCTGTTTCTCTTTTCTCAGGGGTCAAAGCCCTGCATGGGGTGAAAAGAGTGGTTTTATACATTTTTTCCCCCACTTTTCTAGTTGTTTATGGTGGGAAGCCTAAGAGGTACCAGCTCCTCCAACATGACCAGAGACATAAGTACATAGATTTTTATTTATTCTTTTATTTAAAAAAATGCATAGGCTTTTCTGGTCATATTTGAATAATAAGCAACATCAAGCTGTATGATAGTTAGAACTAAACACTAGTGTAAAGAATTCTTCATAAAAAATGGTAACCCCTGCCCCCCCGTGAGCCTTGCCTTTGCTGGGAGCCTGCTCCAAACCCTGTGGAGTGTATTTTCTCTTCTATTAATGGCCTTGAGCCACCGCTTTCTGCCCGGGCCCACTTTTACCTCTTTGAAGTGTACTTTTTCTTCCAATAAACTACTTTTTCACTACTTAAAAAAAATAAAAACAAAAAAAAACCTGGTAACTAAGGCTAACTTTGAAATCTGGGAAAAATTTGTGTTATATTCTAATATCCAAATTAGAGAAGTGCTATGACCTACTGATACTTTACTACTTTCTCATTTAGATAATTATAATTCCCTCAATGGACAATTCTTCCCCCCCCAAAAAGTAACTATAATTTCTTTCCAGTTTGAAAATGTATTAATCTAAGTTTTATGTGTCTTTTAAACTACACACAAATTTTAGAATAAGTAACACCAAAATTATCCTTAGCTATATATTCCAAAGACATATACCTTATCAAAAAATAAGTAAGCACTAAGTCTGTATGCTAACCAATACACAGTAACAACTAATACTTGGTTAGTACTTTCAGTGTATATATATAGATATTGTTATTCATTCTTTTTTCAAAACAAAATAAAATGCCACCAGGCAAGTATGATTATTAATAACATCTCTACTTTTCAATTGAGCTAACAAGGTGAAATAATTTGCTTGTGGTCACATAGGTAATAAGTTAAATCCTGGAACATGAACTGAGGTTTCCTTTCTTAAAACATGTTAACCTAATTTCACTACAATAACAACATACCTCTAAGGTAAATGAGATGGTATTTGTCAAAAATATATAATATAAAAAAATACTAAAAATAACCAGAATAAAGAATCATTTAAATAAAGCACTTTCTAAGATGTAGAGAGATAAAAGTAAATTTTAGAAATAGAATAGATTTGATAAGCTTACTTGTTCCTGTAAGGTATGGTTTTTTTCTTGTAACTGGTTAAGAACAGCAGTCTCCCCTTCACCAGCCTGAATTTTTGCATAAAGATCTTCTCTTTCCTTTTCTAGTAAGGAAATATTTTCTTTACTCTTCTGTAATAAGGCTTCAAGGTTCTGGATCTTTTGGTCCTTATCGCCAATTTGACGCAGTACTTGTTCTAAGTCATTCTGTAAAGAATTGAGAACTACTAACCTTAAGGATAGAGAACTTAAAAAGTTATTCCTCAAACATAAAATGATTGATAATAAATTTTATGACGCAAACTCTTAGTCTTACTTTTTTTTACTAATCATTACATGTTAACATGGCAAATATAATTAAATAATTAGTACTATATATTTAATATCAATCTATATTATTGATAACAAATTGGAATATAACAACAACAAAACCCTTCAATTCACCACATTCTTACTGTAACACTCTGACCTCACCACCTACTGCTCTTCTTGTTCAATCCATTTGAGACCCATGGGACTCTCATTCTTTAATCACACCAGGCACACGCGCCCCTCGAAGCCTTTGCACTAACGCTTCTGCCTGCAACACTTCCCCCTCAGTCACATGGCTCATTCCCTCCCCTTCAAATGTTTGCTCAAAGGTCACCTTCTCAATCAGTCCTGACCCTGACCATTACATTAAAAATTGTAACCTTTCCCAATATGTCCTCTCCTGAATATTTTTTTTCTTTCCATAGCACTTACCTTCTAACAACACTAAATAATTTACTTATTTTTCATGTTTATCTGCCTACCTCTGCCCCCTCCCTAGCATAAATGCTCCACAAAGGTGAGGATTTTTGTTTGTTTTACTCATTGATGTATCTAAGACACATGTTCTAAGATATTTGTTGAAGTAACAGAAATATAAATGACTGCATTCTAACATACACACTCAGGAAGGCTCACTTCAGTACCACAAAATGTATCTGCTACCGATACATCAAGGGATGCCTCTTCTTTTACTTTACCAAAATAATGTTACATGGAGTACAGTGCAATAGCCCACATCCAAAACAATGCCCTAAAAAGCCCCTCTTCAAATCTTATTGTAGCCCACAGCACCTTGTAAGACAGAGCTAGCAACCACTTGTTATCCTCAACGGTTTATGCCAATATTTGAAATCAGTCACTTTGAAACATACTCCTCACGCCTCCAAGCTTCAATCATGAAAAGATGAAAGGCCACCTAACCTCTCTGTTCTCATCCTGTTTCCAGCCACTAATGACCCGTCTCCACGTTCCACTAATCGTCTAGAACCTTAGCTTTTTTTCCAGAATAGTCACTATTTCCAAGGCATAACTAAAATGTGATTCTCCTTATACACACTGATTCCCCTTCAACTCCTGATACGTAAGGCCTGTTCTTCTGGTTGGCAAGCAGGGGAGGTTGCCCCTTTCTTGGTTTTTCGCTGCCATTATTCTCTTCCTTACGTAAAAGTTTCATGCTGCTTTTGGGGTCATTTATTTATTCTACCCTCTATTCACTGAAGACTTGAGACCTGATTTAGTCTTTCTCTAATCCCAATTTCTGCCAGTTTCCCGGGAAATACAAAATGCATAGAGAATTAAGAGCAAAGCCTCAACATGCACATCATCTTAATTCCTAGACCTTTACTCATTCTATTCAGTCCCTCACGTGTAGAACCTTATAAGTTGCTCCAGATGAAAAATTTCATCTATCTTACTCTGTGACCACAACTTCCTGACTGTGTTCCAATTTCATGATCTCATTTCTGCTCTTCAATGTCACAGAGACATTCACCTCAATTTTCTTCAAGCTTATTTAGAATAAGACTAGCTTCTCTTCCTGAACTTCACATATGGATATAAACCAACTTTATTCTTTCAACTATATTCTCCATTTCCTTTTACCCCCAAATTTCTAATACGGCCACCCCCCATAAAGCCCAATCCTAGATCGATATTTCAATCTGCTTCCTCCACCCCTACATTTCTAAGCACTGTTAGAGCAAAGTCACAAAACTCCACAAATTGGTGCTAATACAAATTTCTAGGCTCCAGCCTCCATTAATCCTCTCACTTAGTAAGCTTGTCACCCGCAAACATTCCCCTCAATAACTGCATAAAAGCTTCAATATTCTAGAAATTCTCAGTCTCTGCTGCCTGACATTCAGCTATTATCTCCAACTTTATCCAAAAGGGGGGGGAGGGGATATCCTTCAGGAATATCTGCCTTGATTTTTCCAGTTCCTAACACATAAAATTATATGTATCCAACTTACCTCCTTTCCTCAAACTTCAAAACATATTCTTCAGAGGATAAATTCAAACTTACCACCACCCATTGTATCAGTGACATCATAGCTTTTTATCAATACTCTCTACCTTCAGTCATCTCTCCTTTTCCAACACCCTCAATTACTCCTTCTACCAGTCCCTCTGTCTTAAACATGTTCAGACATCTCATTCTCAAGACACTTCCTGAACAAAGCCCCACCCAATTTCTGCCCAGTCTTTATACAATTCACATTTAAATTTCAAAAATAATGCATATTTACTTTCCTAACTCCCTCATCTCTCATTTACTCATCAATCAAAAATCTGACTTTCATCTATATCGCTTTATTTAAATTATGTTTAACAAGGTCAGTAATTTACCTCTTTAATTGCTTAACCTAATGGACATTTTTCATTGATCATACTGGGCATCCCCACCATACACCCACCTTTGAAGTCCTTTAGCTTCCACTACGGAGGTTCTCCTTAATTACTCTGCTCATTTTCTCTTTAGGCTGCTTTTCCTGTACTTACCCATTCCTTAAGTGCCAGTGTTTCCCGGAAGTCTTGTGTTACTCATTACCTATTTTTCTCATGATACTCTCTTCCCTGGCTGACCACATCTATTCTAATAATTCCATTTACCTCATCTATACTGATGTCTCTCACAGCTAATACATATAACACGGTCCCCTCCTCCAAGCTCTAAATTAATATATCCCATAGGTGCCTCAAGACATATCCAAAACTACACTCATCACATTCCCCCATAAAATGTGATGGCCATTTGTCTCACATTCACTAACACAGTTAATGACACCTCCATTTACCATGCACTCAATGTTATCAATCAGGAAGTCATTCCTTTTCTCTCTCATTCCCTACAACTGTTAAGTCAACAAGTCCTATTTATTTTACCTCCCAAGTATTACTAATATTTGTCCCTACGACACTTTTTAAACAATTGCTTGAACTAAGATCATTATTATTTTTCATCTAAACTACTGAATTTGTCAATCTTTTAACTGATCTCCTGTTTCAGAATATTCCTTCCACCATCCATCCTTCACATAACCATAAGAATAAGCTACTTAAAAATCAAATTTGGCTATGGTACTTCTACCTTAAGACCTTCAATATCTTTCTATCTTCAAGAATAAATGTCACACAAGGCCTTCCATTAACTTACACGTACACGTCTAATGCTCTGGCCTCTTCTCTAACTAATCTCTCCATTACATCTGAAGCTCCAGCAAAAGCTAACAGTTTAGTTGCCACCAGCTTCAGTATCCTTGTCCTTGTAACTTCTTGGAGTATACGCCTCACTATCACCACCTTTGCAACCCAGAAACACCTATGCATCCTTTGCAATTCAGATTGTCACTTCTAGCAAGTTTTTAATGACTGCTCTTTCCAGATTCTATCCAAGTTAGATAACTATCCTCTATGCTACCACAATGACTTTATATACGTATATACACCTAGAACTACACTCATTACATCTCTTTTAATTAGTTTTAGGACTTTTCATGTTTCCATATGAGAGACTTTGCCTGGCTTCTTTGCCATCCTTTTCTTATTCCTCCCCAGGGAATGAGAATTTAACTAATTGGAAAGTTAGGATAAAAAACAAAGCTCATTTAATTCAGCCCCTTGCTCTCCCCTCAGTCTGAGAGACAATCTGTGTATAAGAAGGTGAAAGACTGTCATTTCCAGCTTAGTCTGTGAGTGGATGGATAAATTTAATTATGTGGTACAGTACAGGAAAGCCCACCGGGCTACAGACCTGTGCCAAATTCTCTACCTCGGGTTTACCCCCTATTTCTTTGCTACTTTTTAGAGTAAAACTCCTAGAGTTCTCTATATTCATGCTATCAAACTTCTCTCTTCCCATTTTCTCTTGAATTCTCTCCATCGGGCTTTCAGCCCTCCTGCTCTACCCAAATTGCTCTTACCAATGTCATCAATGACCTCCATGATGCCAAATCCAATAGGATTTTCAGCCTTCATCTTGCTTGACCTCCATCCTTCTGACTATCCAAGCCAAAATCCTTGGACTCATTCTTGACTTCTCTCTACATGTCCCACATCCATCTATCAGTATTTATCAGCTTCACCGTTACCTTTACCTACATCTGGAAACCAACCATTTCTCACTACCTGTACTTTTTGCACTCTGGTCTAACCTACATCATTTATTGTCTGGATTATTGTAGTAGTCTCTCAGCTAATTTATTTGCTTCTCATGTGCCCCCACAGTCTACTCTCAATACAGCACCCCGGGTAAGGCTGTGAAATTCTAAGTCAGATCATGTTACTCCTTTGCTTAGAACCCTCCAATGATTTCTCACCCCACTCAGAGTAAAATCCTTAAAATTTCCAGTAACATGCCTCTCTCTCCCTTCTGGGAGGCTCTACATGTTCTGACCCTCTATGATCTCCTCTGACTGTGCCCCTTTTAATACTTCTCATTATTCACACCACTGCAGCCACTGGCTTTCCTATGTTCCTTAGATATGCTCTTGCCTCAGGGCCTTTTAGTACACTGATGTTCTTCTCTCTGATATCCACAGTGCTCACAGCCTCTTTTCTTCCTTCAGGACTTTCCTCAGCTCAGAGAGGCCTTCCCTGGCACAGCTATCTAACATTGCAGTCATTGACCTCCAGCTTCCTAGATACTTCCTACTCCTCGCCCTTTTCTCAGCCCTAACACTTGTTACCATTTTAACACACTATGTATAATATTTTGCCTACTTATCTTGGCTATTGTTTGTCCCTCACTAAGCGCCATGGGAGCAGACATTTTTATCTGTTTTCTTCACTGTCATGTCTACAAAATCACTTCCTTGGCTAAGAGCAGACATTAATACATATTTGTTGACTCATTGAATGAAAGAACAAATATGTGAATACAGCACTTTGATCTCTGTCCGTGTGACTCCCAGGCCACTCTCCAAATTCAAAAAGGAGAGAAGGCATGTTTCTTACTGCCTCCTTTAAACTCCAACCTTGTTTCTGTGTGCACAGCATTAGATTGCCATTCCTAGAAGGCAGCACTGTGTCTTACTCATCTCTTTATTTCAGAGCTTATCACAGGGCCTGGCATATAGTCCTCAGTTATTGTCAATGAATTAATGAAAGGTTGAAGGAGTAAGTGAATGCCAAAGTCAAACATTTAGGCACCTTCTTCCCCTCACCATAACAAAACAAAAATTTAACTTCTTTCAATCTTCTCACGTATTATGAATTTAACCAATCACTTATATTTTCTAAACCTACAATTTCAATGTTGATACAATAGTTCTGAAGCAGGGAAAGACATGACCAACAAACATTAAGTTCTACTCCAGGAAATACAAAATGTTCTTTTTTATTAGGCTAACTAAACCCAGAAATTGTATTTGTATTTTTTAAATTTTCAAATGAGTTATTTAAACAATACATCTAAAACTAATATAATTTTGTATATCAACAGTAACTGTATAATAAATTAATAAATAATAAACAATACTAAATAATAATATATTATGTATAAAATAAATAATAAACACATTTTATTTAAATAAATGTAATAGATTTAGTTAAGAAATTTAATAACTAAATATTTTTATAAATAAAAAATTTATTTATAATATATAATAAATCTATTTATAATAAATAATTTCAAAATATTTTAAAGAAAATTTTCAACATACCAATCAAAAGAAAAAGGTTTTCTGATTATCCAGATACTGAAAATTACCAACAGCCTTCATAATCAGGTATTTTACATTATCTAGTTTTACCAAAACAAAAAAATAATGATTTGGCTATTTTTGTTTAAAAAACTAATAATTCAAATAATATTTACCTGAGCTTCTCGAAGTTTTGCTGTAGTGCTTTGCTGAAGAGCTTGTTGTTCTTGATGCTGTTGCTTTGTTTTATCTAATTGATGCTGCAATTCTGTGAAATTTGTTACTTTTTCCTTCAACTTAAAAAAAATGTAGACTGTCAGTTGACAACTTAAAGGCATAATGCTGTCATTCATAAACACCTGGCATTACTTCAAATCTCACAATTCTCAAGTCTGAATAGAAAACTAAATTCAGACAATATATAATCAACCTTAGGAGTAATATGTCATTACTTATAAAAGCTTAATATCATGATTAGGAAACTATTCCCTAGGAATAGACTCTCATCCTGAAAAGAATACAGTTCTTTCTCTAGGCGGGCATTTACTTTATTATTGTTTTTTGTATACTAATATGATCAAGGAATTAATTACATACAAATTTTTGTAACAATTATCTAAACCACACTATAGGTATAGATATAGATATGTAAATTATATCTATATCTATATATTTTGTACAATCATAATTATCACTTATTGGAAAAAAATAGGATCATCTAACACATCTAAGATTTTGGGTCAAGAAAAAAATCTGTTGCTGAAGCTACAGATTTTAACTCTCAGCATTTGTTCAATTCTAATAAAAGACATAATGCAATGATAACTTTTACTTTAGCCAAATAATAGGATTTTTGGCAACTACACCTTTAATTAGGAAAGCATTCAATCTTCTGTGTGATTTTTAAAATTGTCAATCTTTGAATGCAAACTCAAAGTTTCTATGCACCATGTACGTGCCACCAATGACCCTCATCAACTATTCATTTTTCACTGTTTCATTAGGAAGTGGTCCTTCCTGGGTAGGTAGACTCTTCCTCAGCAACCTGACAGAGGTTCACCGCCAGAATTTTTCCTGCCTAAAGCAGGAATACTGCCTAAAGGGTAGTATTCTTTTACATTTTTGTTGAGCACTGTAGGGCACATAGTTACAACAAAATGACTTAATGTAGTTAATAAGTAGGATGTTTTTATTGGGGAAAAATAAATGTCACAATTTAAAGTTAAAAAAAAAAGGAACTGTCCAGTTAAAAGCTCTTGACAATGAAAAGACTGAACCACAACAATATTCAAGATGCCTCAAATCTATCAACAAATTTGCTAATATAAACTCATTTGAAATGCTAGCTTACTTGTTCTTCTAAACGAGAAAGTTTGAGTTGTAGGTCAGCCACTTGTTGTTCTTTATCCATCAACTTTTCACTTGAAAGCTGTCTCTGTTCCTTCAGCCTGCCATGCGCTTCTCCTAGTTGGCGCTCTGTCTCCAGAAGTTTGCCATGTAACTTTCAAAAATAAAACAAGTATAGACACATGTATAAACACAGACACTACCATCACCACCATCGCCTGTTTTTCCAAACATCGTTTTACTTTTCTCCAATATAAGTATAATATTGTAATTTTTACGATACTTTGGGGGAACTTAAGATCCAACTGAATTTTAATCACATAAATTATGATGAATCACATAAAATTATAATTAAACATCACAGTTTCTGGTTTTCTTGCTCTCTTAAAAAAAATACAATGAACCACAGGATCTTGTTTAGGCATAAGGGTTGGAATCACTTGAAGAACTTAAAATAATAAAATGAAACTTAAAAATTAAGACAGCGCACACACAGACCTATTCCAAAGTACTTTTTAAATATTCCACAGTGATTCTTGTTGTGTTTCTATAGTTATGAACCACCACACTTGACCTCTTTTCATTGTGTATTGAAGAGAGCACAAAGCACTTCAAAATCCTCAAAATGGCACATAATTTCTACATAAAATAGAGAAAAGAATCTATTTTTTTTAAATATTAGGTCACCCTCACTCACTCTAAAATTGCCACCCAGTTAAAACTAAAGGAGAAATTTGACCTGAAGCTAAGAACCATCACATTCTCAAATTCTTTATATTCTCTAATACCACCAGAATTAACAGTAACCTTCTCTTAGGATTAGGGGTGGGGGGCTGCTTTCCATTAAAACCCATTTTAAAAAGATAAAAGTTTGAATTACTTCTGAAGAATTACTGCACAAGTGCTGGGCATGTAGAGCAAAAAAGAGTTGTGTGGAGATAAGTATGTAGGACATTTGGCAAGGCTCTGACACACCAGCCTCAAAACACAAACAAATGCATATGCCTCAATAAATTAATACAAAACATTCTATACAATTGCTTTCAATCTAAACTATTCATGTTAAATCTTAAAATATTAAGAATCTATAGCCCTTGCGTCATGTTTATACTTATACGCTCTATACTTGCATATTTCTCTATAACAATTCATAGTTGGCAAGGAAAAAGTAAAATTCTATCAGAAAATGGACACACACTATTTTCTTACGCTATGAAAAAAACTGCAGCTATCAGAATATATCCTATCCTTAATTTAAAAAGAAAGTTAATTTCTGAATTGAAATATGTTTCCATCTAACTAAAACAGGAGGCAGCAACAGTTAAAGAGAACGTATTTATTTTACCCTTGTCCTTAGCCAGCACCGTGACATCTGTCTCCTTTTCATTCTTCTAAAAATGCAATGAACTGGCACTCTAATAACTACCCCAACCTTTCCCTTCTCACGGAAACAATTAGGCCCAATCCTGGTATATGCAAGCAAAGCAGGCCTTCAAAGTAAACTTGTATTTCCAGCATCTAAGTGCTGGATCTCTTCCAAACAGACATCACCCATGTTTAGTCCATAAGCTTGCTGGATAAGAATGTCCTGATATCATTGTTAATACACGGATAATCAGACTTCTCCCCTACAAGTTAGACTGAGTACATTTGAGCTGAAGTCGAGAAATCCATGTTTTCAATAACAAGAATCAGATGATATTTAGATTCAGGAGAATTCAGAAATCATGTGCCGAAAAGCAACACTTTAAAGAGAAGCAGTTTTCAATCTCAACTGCACACAGTACAATCACAAGGGAGACGTTTAAATATACCAATGCCCAGGCATATGCCAGAGATTCTGATGCAACTATACCATGGGTGAGGCCTTGATATCGGTAATTTTTTAAATCTCCCCAGGTGATTTTGTTGTACAGAGTTGAGAATGACAAAATTAAAGATAACTATTGCTCCAAAGTGAAGATTTACTAAAGAGAGTGCAAAAAAAGATATGTAATTTTTATAACTTTGTCAGACATTACTGTATAATTCCTGATAAATCTCTGAACTTTAATAAAGAAATGAATCTCAAATTAAAGGTGCCCAAGGATGTAAGCAGACCAAAATCCCTTATACAATGATGCCAATACTATTTTTGAGTAAATATGTTAAAGAAAAAGAAGTTAAAAATAATACACACTGGAGTTATTAATAAATGGGTCAACCTTAAAGTTGTAATTTCAGATATATGTATATATGCATATGTTCTTTAATAAATTCAGTTTTGCAAACGTATTTTCATAATTCTTTATTCATTATATTCCTAATAATGTTTACTACGCTCCAGGCCATATTTTACATGCTTCACAAATATTAACTAATTTAATACTTATAATAACCCTATGGAGAACGCTCCATTATTATCTTCATTTTATCGGTGAGCAAGGTGAGACACAAATTAGATAACTTGCATGAGATCACACAGTTTGTAGACCACAGAATTAGAACTCAGGAAGCTGGTTCCTAAATCCATACAGATAAACCACTAGGCTATTCAAGATGGCATGTTAGATGATTTTTAAAAGTTAAATTGATGACATCTAATTTTTTAATTACAAAACAAATCATTATCTGCACATGTGTGGCTATTTTCGAAGTGCTCATGAACACAAATATGAAGCATATATGCTACTTTGTTTTCAAGTCCTTTGTTGACAATTGCCAGCTATGTAATTTTGTCGGCACTGAAATGGATGCTGAGTATGATACAGTGGAGAGCAAAGCAAACCCAGTTTGTGCCTATATGCTTTAAGGATATTGAAAAAAAGGTTTAAGGTGAGGTTCCCTTCCATTCTTGCAACAGATATTTACTGAAAGCCCTGAGTGTAGAGGCTGAGAGAATATAGAATAAAACAAATTCCTCACATTAAGGAGCTCACAGTCCAATGGGGATTGTAGACAATATGGAAGGAAACAAAAAACTAATATACAGTACAACGCATTATAAAGAAGAAGAAAAAAGAAGCTTCCAGAATATAAGGAACAAACTATTTAAACAGAGTGGTCCTGGAAGGCTTTGTTGAGGAAATGGCACCTAAGCCAGCCTTGTGAAGACCTGAAGTCAAGAGCACACCGAGAAGGAACAAACACAGGCCGAGGCCCTAAGGCAGGAAAGCACCTGAAACGCTGGTGTGTCTGAGGACCTGAAAGGAGACCAACATGGCTTTACCGCAGTAGGAAAAAGGAGTCTGCAGACACAGTGTGGACCATACTCCACACAGAGGCTTATACACCAAATTAAGTCATTTGGTTTCGGTTTGAAATGTAATGCAAAACCACTTTAAACAGAGTGTTAAGGAGAGGAAGAAAGTGATATCCTTCATGTTTTAAAAATGTCTGCCTGTCTTCTTTATGGAGAATAGATGAAGGAGGTCACTAGAAGAAGGGAAACTTAGAGGAGGGCTAACACAGTCGCCCAGGTCATCAGTGACGGTGGCTTAGGGGAAGGGTGGGAGCAGTCCAGATGAAACGAGGTAGACAGATTTGAGACATACTTTGATGGTGGAATCCAGACACTACGCTGAAAGAAAGAAGCTAAATGGCATCACTTCAAGGTTTTCACTATGACCTCTTTGTTTTGTACAGAACTGTGACTGAACCAAATCATCACATATTCAAGGCTTCGTATAAAAATTTGTGTTCGAGTAGGTGCTCAGAAATTCCTGATGCCCCTCCCTCCACCCACTGACAACCAAATGCAGCCCGAATTCCTCAGCCTGCTATTCCAGACCCTACATAATAAAGTCCCAAATGCTCTTTCCAGTCACAATAGTCCACTCCTATTACACATACTATCCTAAGAGCAAATCAGTGTCCCTTCCTGGGTCCTGTAATACTTGCTTGCCACTAGTTTACTCACGCTATTCCTTCTGCCTGGAAGACCCTCCTGCCTTCAAAGCGTTCCTTGCCTAAAACTATCCAATATCACAATTTCAAGCATCACCTTTCTCTCACACAAAGATTTTCCTGATCACATAAGTGGATAAAATAATTACACAATATGAAGTACTATGTGGGAGAGGAACTCTTCTAAATTCTCGTAGTGTGTTTATATGGGATCATTTTATTGTATTTCTCACGTTCTTTGGTATGGGATAGGCACTTACCTTATTCTCAATGAGATATGCATAACTATTAAAGGTAGGTACTGTGTTCTTTTTCACTTCTGTATCTCCTAACAATAAGGCACAATGTCTTGTACAAACCATAAACGCCCAGTTTGTTTATCTGAACTGAAAGTCAAATATCTAAGTGATTTTATTCACCGATATCCCCAAGCCCCAGTTTCCTTCCATTACGAAATGTCTGCATTTATTCATTCACTTACTTACTCACTAAAACATTTGCTGATTAACAAACAATGTGCCAAGTAGTGAGGATTAAAAAAATTAGTAAAACATGGTCTTTGCACCCAGAGAGTTGAGAGTCTAGTGAAGAAACAGGTATGGTAATATAACTATAATGTGGTAAGTAAAAAAGTCGATATGTACACAGCTGAGCCATCTTTTGGGAGGGGGAGGGTTAGAAGTGGCATTGTTCAGAAAAAGATTTGTAGAAAAGTGACAAGTGAAATAATTAGTATTTATCAAGGAGAAGAGGAATAGGAAGAATATCTCAGGCCGAGAAGACAGAAGAATTGATGCTACAAAAGCAAGCATCACTGCCATTTAAGTGAAAATAGTTGAACACTATCAAAAAAGTGGGAGGACTTTATTCTTCCCCAAATTTCCATTTTTCAACCAATTATTAGTGTTATCTACAAGAAATAATTAGAATACATAATTCAAAAATTAAATTAATAGCAAATTCAAAACTTGCATTAAACTTCATCTGATAGACATTATTTTCTAATAAAAAATACTTGTTAGGACTAATATGTTTTCTTCTTTTAAAATATCTAATTTTTATATTATTGGTTTAACAATAATTATATTTTGAAAATTCAGTAACAAAAAAAGAAAAAGGATAAGAATCTTTAAGTTAAAGAATTGTCAACAATTTGAATTAATTACAAAAGTTAAAACCTGCTGAGTAGCTACCACATACTAAGCAATGATATGCACGAATTCATAAACATTTCACAACAATACTCTGATAGATACTATCATTTTTTTTTCCTCTTAAGGGAAGCTGAAATGAAAGGAAATGAGGTCTGACTCAATACTATAGTTGTGAAAATTAAAAGTTAATTTTTAACTGGTAATTTTTAATAAACTATGTTAAGGCCAAATAACCATCAAACACACTAAAAAGAAATGATTGGAGCCATTCAAATAAGTAAAACATCTCTTACTTGATGAACTTCACTTTGGAGCTGTAGCCCATGCTGCTCCTTTTCTTCCCTCTGCTGCTGTAGCTGTTTAAACTCTGCCTTGAGATGCTGGTACTTGGTCTCTACTTCTGATAATTCTTCTTTGAGCTTTTGAGTAGCTTCTCCCTTTTCACATAATTCTGCCTGTATTCTCTGCAGTGAGGTTTCAGATGTAGATAATCTTGACTGAAGCTGTTGATAATCTAGGTCTTTTTGATGGAGGCTTGCTTGTATATTCTTTTTACTCATACATTCTTCATTATGTTTATCTTCTAACTGAGTGTAGTCGAGTTCTTTCTTCAGTAACTTTTCAGTCAAGCTCTGAAATATCAATTTAACAATTTATTTCCTTTTCTAATATTTTTAATTATCCAAACAATTTTAAAGAAGTATCATCTCCTACTAAATGTTTTAGTCAATATTATAATATAAAAACAGTGAAAAATACTCTGGCCAAGAAGAATTATTACATACTAAATTATGATTATTGGTCCACTTAACTAAAATTTTAATATAATTTAAGAATTACTAACAAAATTTTGACTTAAAGTGTAAACCCTAAAATCTACTAGATTCCTTAGGGTAAGAATATTTGTATGCTCGCATTTGAGTTAAAATTAAAACTACCCTTCTATCATCAAAAATTATTTTGAATAACAACATACTATGGCAATTCTGACTTCTGGCTTTGAATTTCACAGTTAGTAAGAGCGTTAGCATAGCAATCCCAGTCACTACACTAGTATGCCTGACCCTACTCATTCCTTGTTTTTGTTTTGTTTTTTCTCTTCTTGATAAAAACCATTTTTAAGAGTCACAAGTTTAAGACTAATTACAATTTCTTTCTAAGTATGTAAAAATAGTGATCTAAAAATATCACTTACCTGCTTTATATTTTTTATTTTACTCAATACAATCAAGTACAAAATATAAAAATGAAACCTCCAATCAAAGATCTGAATCACCCAGCCTAACCAAATGCCAAAGTCTAGTCTCTGTGGAGTTGTTACAATTAACATTGACCATTTTAAGTCAACATCTTTACATATATGAATCAGAATTTTGACTTAAATGTGTAAGAAAGGCAGCTGGGATATGAAGCCTGGTGAGTCAATCCATGGACATACTCACTTTTTATATGCAGGGTGCTAGAAGGGGATAATGCAGAAATAGTAGAGGGCAATCAAAGCCTCTGGCCTTTAAACAGACTATAATCTAAATGAAACACACACATACAAAAAAAAAAAAAAAAAGAACTTTTCTAAGAAAGTTAAAACATAATGTGCAACCAAAAATAGATTAATACAAAAACTGTGCCAAATTTCTTCAAAGTGTAATTTAAAAAAATAAAATAAAATGAACAAAGTCAGGTGGGGCTAACTAGTAAATTACAATCACCTGAAAATAAAGTTTGAGCTTGCTTAAGTGGTGAGTGGAGTTAAATAATAGGTATACGTGACTCATGCTATCTGCTCTATACAAAAAGAACAAAGGAATGGACAAACAAGTTGTATGTGGAGAAACAGCAAACACTATTACCTCAAGGAAAGTAATAAATCTAGGCACCAAAAGAGGGAAAGGTAGTAGTAACTTATCTTCGAAAAAGTACAGTAATGTAAATTATCAAGTAGGAATATATTATAGAAAAAGCAGTGCCAAAAAAGATGATATAAGTATACATGAGAGACAAGATGAGAAAAAACTTAGAGATAAGAAGAGCAACCAGAAGTTTGCAGCAAAATTAGCCAAGATATGTGTGCTTTGACCAACAGAATTAAAAAGCAGTCATAGAGCAAAATGACTAGAGAAAAAAATAATACATTTAAGTCAAACTATACGTTAGGAAAATTCTCTTTTTATAAACATTTCTTTGTGTTACTAGTTACTAACTCCAAATCTTTCCTGATATAATCTCACATTTTCTCTTTTAAGAAAAAAAACATTTATTTTAGAATTTATAAGCTAAATTAAGTCTATTCATTGATCTATAAATGTGTTGCATCTTTTTAAATAAAATTCTAAGTTACTGAATTTCATGAATGCAACCGTGCTCATCAATACTGAAAACTTAGGCAAGATATAATTTTAAAACACTCTACAAAAATTACGGCTAGTAATGAGTTAATGAGTCTTCTTCCCCAGAGGCTTACTTATAAAGTAATCAAGAAATCCTGCTAGTTCTGATACATAAATCACCCCTTAGACAGCTTCACTCTTTAAAAAGCAAAAACACATAAAAACCATTGACTGTTTAAAATCCACTTGTCCTAAAAAAATAATCAAAATCTACCTGCTTTATTGCACAAATGGGAGATAATTAAATTTTATTTAAAATATCTTTAGAACCTAAACAACTTTTTCTTTTTAGAAGAAACTAATCCACTTATACTATATAATTTTTCCATGCAAAAGGCTAACTATATTTAGCACTGTAAACTTTTCATTCTTATTATGGTCATCCAATGGAATCTGAACAAAATAGTATAGTGAATACATGAATTTTAAAAATTGATTTTTTTAAAGTATAGTAGAATCCATTAAAGAAAATAATACTTTCAGTTTCCCTCCATACTGGTCCTTACAACAAAATGTGAGTTAGACATTATCATCCCCATCAGACAGACGAGGAAGCTACAGTTGAAAGACCTCAATATGACTTGGCCAACTGGTAAAGTCACGTATGATTATTCTAAGTCCAACACATTTTTCACAACACAATTTAGACACTCAATGAGTCAATTTGTGCTCCCCAAAATATATCTTATTCAAGTTTAAATTATAAAATGAATGTTAAGCCTAACTCATAACATTATTATTATTTGCATAGGAAAAATTATTTCCTTCCAAATGTCCAGTCCTCTTTTGATTTTTTTCACCAACTCTTCTCCCCATATATTTTCTTACAGAGTCAATTTCCCTGTATTAAGCTCCATTATTCACTTGTTACTTGCCCAGATAATGAGAATGAATGCAAAAAAATTGCATTTTTTTTTAATGCTTGATAGCTTACAAAGTGGTTTCAGGGTCTCATCCCATTTGTTTCTCCAAACAGCTTGGTAAGAATCAACAAACTGAACTACTTGTAGCTCTCCAACATCTCGAATTTTGTTTTTATATATTCCCATGCCTTCTGTATTTCTAGCTCTCAAAATGAATGTCATTAACTCCTCTGCCAAGTGAAATGCTCTTTGGAATCCTTAAAGACTAAGCTAAAAATCTACGTCTTCCACAAAAGCCTTTCCTTAGTTACTAGGCAATAAGTTAGGAAAACTTCCACCTTGGTTCTGACCCAACCCTGTATCGTAACACTTACCAAACAAAAATGAAAACAAATATTTACTGAAGTGCTTACTAAGTGTCAGTAATTAAATCTGAGCACTTTAACATCTATTACTTTCTTTAATACTCATATCAACCCCCAGAGGCAAAGGGGGCATATTGGCACTTCTTAGCAGAAGAGGAAACAGGCTTTGTAAGGTTGAGTGTCACAGCCAGTCAGTGGCAAAGCTGAGATTTAAACATGCCTTTGACCACTGTACTATACAGTTCAGATCAATATACCACTTTGCAATACAGTGGTAATACAAAGCAATATAACTCTTGCCATCTGGCCCTCATTTTGGCCTATGAGCACTGCAATACTAGGACTGACGGAAAGGGGAGAGCAGTGAAAGATGGAAAAGGGTAAGAAGTGAGACTCAGAAAATACCTTACAATCTTACAACTCGAAAATACCTTACAATCTTACAATCACCTATATTGTATTAGTACCTTAAATAAGCATATGATTTGGCTCAGCATTTATGTGTAAATAGTTAATTAAATTGAGCTGCAGAATTTTGCTTGAACGTCAGTATATGATTCTTATAAAAGCTAAAAAATGAAGTTTCTTCAATATTCCCCTTTTGTTTTTAAGTTTTCAAAGCCAGCAGTTACAAAAAACTGGTTTAATGCTGAAAATTTTGACATTAGCACAAATACAGTTATTTTTTCCATTCATTACATATTACAGTGTTACCTATCTACCTGGATGCTGCCTAAGATCCACTAAAGCTGCTCAAGGCATGTTATGCTATAACCTTCAAAAGACCATATACAGAGATTTCCAAATTCAAAATACTTGGATATCACCACTGTCAACAATTATGGTTTGCCAAGGACAGGGGGTGAGGAGGGGTGCAGGAGACAGCAAGGATGGTAAGAAAAGGTAGAGGCACCTCTGTGCTTCGCTAACTGGTGAACACATCCTAAATAGGAAACTACTTTGAAAAAAAATTGTGAAGTCTTGTATAAGAATTATTAGGGTTAGTGAAGATCCTATTCCCTAATCAAAAACATTCTAATTTTACCACACTAAACTACCATGATTCCATGTATTATTCAAAAAATAGCATAGTACTTCCTTTAACAATGTGTATGATATGTACGTGTGTGCTCCATTACCTGACCATCCATCTCAGGTTATCAAATTCAAATCATGTCCTTTATTACTAGTTTAATATTTCAAAAGTACATAGTAAGTTACACTGATCATAAACATCCACTGCATGTATACATCCTGGTCAGCTTCGAAGAGATACACCACCAACCCTTGTAAACTGATATAATTACTTTGGAAAATAGTTTGAGGGGTCACCTAGTAAATGTGAACATATGTGTAGTCTACAACCCAGAAATTTCACTTACCTAGGAGTATAGAACAGAGAAATTCTTGCACAAATGCATGAGACTTCTATGTGAATATTCATAGCTACAATATTTGTAATAGCAAGGAAACAGCAAAACTGTGTGAAAAAATAGGAAGTACATATGGATCACTGCTGCTACATTCCAAATAATCTGTCACATGGAAAAGCATTTATATATTTGAATTATAAGCTGAGCTAGATGCTTTTTTTTCATGAAACACCATTTTTACTGAAAAGAATGAAAGACAAACTGATTATTCAGACATGGGGAGAAGGAGAATCTATCACTTCAAAGAACAGAACTGATTGTATTTGCTGTCAATGATCATATTAAAGCTTTCAGATGAAGCTTAGAATTTTGGAACACTTGTATCCACCACCCTGAGCTTGCCATTTAAGCCTATTCTGAGATTGATAGTGATATTGACAGATATGATTGTTTTTATACAATGAAATGTGTCAATATTTGAAGGGTTTACATAACTCAGTGAACAAATATTTTCCACATGACTAACACATGATGTTACAAAATCTTGCACAGGAAATACACACTCAAAAAGCAAGATAGAGGAATGAAATTTAATGTTACAAAGTACAAAAATACACTGTTATGGTTTCAGATTCTACACTGTAACTAACTTTTGAGAAAGTATCTATCTAGTTTCAGTGTAGTAACAACAAAAATAGCTACAATTATCTGAAAAGGCTATTAAGATATCCATCCCTTTTCCAAGTACATATCTGTATGAGACTGAATTGTCTTCATATATTTCAACATCATAAAATAAAATATAAAAGCAGGTTGAGAATCCATCTGTCCCGTAGTAAGCTAGACATTAAGAGGATTGCAAAAATGTAAACCATCACCACTATTCTTTGTTTTGGAAAATATAGTCATTTTTTTAAAAATAAGAAATAGTATTATGTTAATACTTAACTGTTAATATTTTTAAAATAACAAATATTTAAAATTTTATGTCTAATATGATAAGTATCCATAGATATAACCCCCAAAATAAAAGCTCTTTCAGGTACATAACAATTTTGAGAATGTAAAGCAGTCCTGAGAATTGTTGGCCAAGGCACAAGCACCCAATTACCCCAAAACTTAGCAACTTAGAATTGTACCTATTATTTCACACAGCTTGTGAAGTCAGGAATCCAGAAGCAGCTTAGCTGGGTGGTTCCATTTCAGGGTCTCTCATGAGGTGGGGGTAGTAAACTGTGGGCCACAACTACAGTCTCTGAAAACTTGAAAAGAGTTGGAAGATCTGCTTCCAAGCTATAGTTCACCTGGCTGCTGGCAAGAGGCTTAATATTTACAGTCAGTCCTGTGTGCTACGTGCAGTTGAGTCAGAGTGTACTCCTGGCAGCCCTATAAAACAGTGATGTCTACAATGTCCTGTCCTCAACAGCCCTGCTCAGCTCCTGCAGATTCACGCCTATGGCTTCTTTTATGGAGTCAGTCCTCTTTTTCTCCCTCCTGCCATGTTCTTTTCTTTCTTGATTTTTCCTTGTTATATTTCACCAAAATATTAGGTTCAAGTTACTAAAGCAAAGCCAACAAAATTCACCATACCTTTGAATATAAGGGTTTAATAACCCGTTATTCGTTCACCACCAAAAAAGTAAAGACATGAGGAAAAAGTACTAATACCATTACTTTCCTTGCCCCCAAACGATATATTATCTGTTGTTCATCTATAATGAAACAAGGTGGGAAATAGTAACATTACAAAACACAAAATAAAGAACAAAGTTGGAGGTCTCACACTTCCTGATTTCAAAACATATTAAAAGCTATACTAATCAAAACAAAGCTTCATGACATTGAATTTGGCAATGATTTCTTGGATAAGAAACCAAAGCACAGTCAACAAAAGTAAAAAATTGAATTGCATGAAATTAAAAACTTCTGTGTATCAAAGGTTTGAAATTGTGATTTGTAATAAGAAATACAGATTTGGTCTTCATCCTCATTTCTGGAATAGACTCCTAAAACCCTTAGAATTTTCTATGTGATGAGAGCAATAAAGAAGTCTTGTTATTCATCACAAATCCCTTTTAAACACCTATGAGTTTATGTCAACGAGGTAATTTTTTGTTTTTGTTTTTTTGTTTTTGTTTTTTTAGAAAGTCCCTAAGCATGGGGTACTGGTTGCCAGAGGAATCAACTGTGATTAAAGGGTTGGAATTTTCAACCCCACACTCACACCCTCAGGTAGGGGAGAGGGGCAGGAGGCTGAATTAATCACCAACGGCCAATGAGTTAATCAATTATGCCTATGTAATGAAGCCTCTATAAAACCCCAAAAGGACAGGGTTTGGAGAGATTCTGGGTTGGTGAATACATGGAGAGAACACTGAGAGAGCATGAAAATTCCATGCCCTTTCCCACATATCTTGCCCTATGTATCTCTTCCATCTGGCTGTTGTTTAGTTCAGTCTTTTATAATAAACCAGTAATCTAGAGAATAAATGTTTTCCTGACTTCTGTGAGTTCTTCTAGCACATTGGTTGAACCCTAGGTGGAGGCTGTGGGGACCCCCCGTTTATAGCCAGTTGGTCAAAATTATAGGTGACAAACCCAGCTTCTAGTTGGTGTCTGATTGGGTAGTGCTGCAGTCTTGTGGGACTGAACCCTTAATCTGGGGGATCTGATGCTATCTCCATGTTAATAGTCTAAGAATTCAGGTAGATTGTAGGACACCCAGCTGGTGTCACAGAATTGTTGAGGTGTGAACACCCACATGGTGTCAGAGTATTTACTGAGAGTAGAGGAGACACACAGGAGTGTTATTCCTCAACAAAAAGACACAACAGAGTGAAAATACAACCTAAGGAATGAGAGAAAATATTTGCAAATCATATATCTAATAAGGGGTTAAAATCCCAAACATATAAAGAACTCCTACAACTCAACAACAACAAAACAACCCAATTAAAATTACGTGACCAACAAGTACATGATACGAGGCTCAATCTCCTAACTATTAGGGAAATGCAAGTCAACCATGATGAGATACCACCTTACACTCATTAGGATGGTGATTATAAACATGTGCATACACACACACACACACACGCACACACACACACTAACAAATGTTGGCAAAAATGTGGAGAAATTGTGGAATCCTTGTGCACTGTTCATGCTGATTTTCTTAAAAAACTGAAAACAGAATTACCCTATCATCCAGCAATTCTGCTTCTGTGTATCTACCCAAGAAAACTGAAAGAGTCTCAAAGAGATATTTGTGTACCCATGTTCATAGAAGCACTATTCACAACAGCCATAAAATGGAAGCAATCCAAGTATCCATCTACAGATGAATAAATAATATGACATATACACATTATAGAATATTATTCAGCTTAAAAAAAAAAGGAAATTCTGACATTTACAACATGGAAGAACCTAGAGGACATTATGATATGTGAAATAAGCCAGGCACAAAAAGAGAAATACTGTATGACTCCACTTTATAAGTTACTTAAAATACTGAGTTCATAGATATTGAAAGTAGAATGGTGATGCAGGAAGTGGCAGTGAATGTGGATTTGTTTAAAGAGTATGGAGCTTCAGCTTTGCAAAATGAAGAGGTCTGGAGATTGGTTGCATAGCAATGTGAAAGTACTTAACACCAAAAAGCAATACAGAAGAAGTCACATTATACTATGCCCATATGTAAATAACCGATGAGATTAAAATTTAAGATACATAAAATCAATTTACCACTATATGCAGTTTTTAAACTCTCACCTGATTTTTCTGTGTTAATTCATTAACTGAACTTTGAAGATTTTGTAGTTCCTGCACATACACAGCAACTTCCTGGGGGCCTTTGGCAAGTTCACTCCTTAGCTGGCTTATTGTGGCCTAAAGAAAAAAATTAGAGCAAACTAAAATGAAAAAGGAAACGGAAGCATCCAAAGGTTTTAAGATTACATAGAGTTTTGTCATTGTTGTTGTTAAATTGATATAATCCTCAGAAGTTTCAACTTGGTTCTTTATCCTGCTATCCCACATCTTTTTGGGCTAAAAAAATAATTTTTAAAATTTATCCAAAATGCACAACTTCATTTATTTAATAATGCATAAAATGAAAAGTTGACGTCCTACTTTATGTGCCTGAAGTAAGCATCAAACTACAAAGTTGAATTTATTGACTTTGAAACTCTGTACTTTAATTCTCTTGAATTTAAAGAGGATATGCAAGTTATGTCTACACTTTGTACCAATTCCTAGAGCATAGCCTTTTATTTTTCTTTTAAAAGCATGTTAAATGCAAACATACAACACAGAATCACCTTGAAAAGTGGTGAATCATCTTTTTGGTGTAATGGAAAGTATTTGCCCAAAGTTACCAAACGGAAGTTATATATACTACTTTCATTAAGCTGGGTCACTCTATGATCAGGTATAATAGCTGGACATGAATTAGCTTTAAAGTGTATTTTTAATGAAAATTAACATCTATTATTAAGACAATGGTTTGATCATTTGAAAGTAATATTAGAAAAAGGTAAGCAAAGATCTTGAAAATACAATCTTCCTATATTTGAAAGCTTCAACCGCTAGAGAGAGACTAAGCACTGCTTTTGAAGTATAGTTTCCTGTAAGTGACATTAATAAAAGAACTTTGTATTGCTAATATTGCTTATTGGATTTATTTTTTTATTTTTTACATTTCTAAAGATACAATTATTTTCACTGTCTATATTTTTTATTAGTAAATAAACTTTATACCTTGAATAAAACAAATTTTTGTAAAATTGTCTTAATAAACAGCAGTTATCATATATTATAAATAAGTACTTTCATCTTCAAGGAAGAAAACTTAGAAGGCTACTAATTTATTGTGACAATAATACAAAGAGATCTTTTGCTACTCCTCTTTTGGAAAGACTTCCAAAATGTGTGGCACTTTTTTGTTTTTTGGGTTTTTTTTTAAAGGCTTTTCATTGTTGGTATATCTTCATCCATTTACAGTGGCTTTAGTTTTAAGTTTTGTAAGCCACTTATATAAACAAGGTAAGTGATTGAACTGAATGACCAAACACTTGGGCTTCTTTTATTTTATTTTAATAACCATAAATTAACGAAACTAGCTTTTTGAATATTTTCCAAACTGGTTTAAAGTCAATTCAAAGAGGTTTCAAAAATGTTTTTAGAAATGGCAGCATGTCTGAGTTATGTTCATAGTCTGACCTTTTAAGGAAAACATTCATGTAAATGAACCAGTTCTGATACATTGAAAGGCTTTTTGTTACATTACTATATAGTTACACCTTATACAGGATGTTTCAATAAAATATGTAACAACTGATACATATGTATATATTATATATACATATATGTATACACATAATTCAAAGGAGGAAATGTTTAACTATTCATGTATTTGTAACTGTCTTCAAGTTAAAGGCATATCCTAATACCTTCTGTCTTGAACTGATCATGTAACCTTGATATGGATATAGGTTACTGGGTACTGGGAGTGTATTTCATATGGCTATTTCAAACAACTTGGAATCTCAGAATCATTTTCTATTAGTAACATTAAGGATGACAATAGAAATATTAGGAATAATTTGGCTATTTTTAAATTACTATGTTTTAATCATGTAGCACAAATGACAACTTATTAACAAAGAAAATAAGTTATCATATTGAAATCCCTACTTACAAACATCTTGTCAAAGGATTTAGCACATAATAAACAGAAATAAATAACAGTATAAGTTAGAATTGTACTCTTGAAACCTATTTAATTTTATTAACCAATGTCACTCCAATAAATTTAATATATAAACAAAATGCAAATTATGAGTATATTTCATTAAAACACCATGATCCCACATTAAAATTCATAAGATATATCAAGCCAGGTATAACATCTCTCTAGTATCTATCGTGCTGATAAATTCCAACATGTAGAAGAAATCAAGCAAAATATGAAGAAAATATATCCAAAAATAGTTGTTATATTTTATAGTTTTTAGATATATTCTTATAAATGATTTTATAATGTTAACACCTAAATAACTGAACATTAGGTGTATAATTTACCAACTGTACACTAAGTATGTATATTTTTCAAAACTAGAGTTTTTAAAAAGAAAAAAGCAAGCATTTAAAATGAAGAGCACACACCAAAAGGAACATTTTAATTATGGAGAAGGGGAGGGAGGGCAGTGAATTACAGAAACTTTCACTTTCTCTATTGTACATTATGAATCTTTTACAATGATCAAGTATGGTGTTTATATTTGGGGGAAAAAATAAAGATTAAAGAGAGACAAAATTTCAAATGAAATCAATACACTCCCGTTCAGTGTGAAATTCAAACAAAAAGGGCTCTCTGCTCTGGCCACATCAGGCCAAGCTCATCTGTGCCTTGAAGGCTTTAGCACTTGCCTGCACCGCCTCTCCAGCTCCCAATTCTTCAGTCTGATGCCTGCTTCTTTCATTCTTCTCCCACATACCCTCCTTGAGGAGACCTTCCCTGATCATTCTATCTATAATGGACCCACATTACTGCCAGCTCCACTACTGCATCCTCTGCTTTATTTTTCTTTATAGCACTCAGCATTAACTGACTTTCTATCATGATTTGGTTTACTTATATACTGTTTGGCTTCCACAAAGGAATATAAGCTTTATGAGAGCAGGCACTCTGTCTTATTCACTGTTACATTCCCCACATCTAAAACATCTGCTAACGCTTTGGCACTCAAAAGATACTCGCTAAAGGAATGAGTGATTCTATCTCCAAGGAGTTAATATATTCGTTGCCATGGAAACTGTGTATCAGACCCTATAAATAGTTTGTATTCCTTGAAGCCACGTTATTGAATTCAACATTGAATTTTTACTAAAAGACTTTAAATTACAAAATAATTAAGGAAAGCTTTTTCGAGCAAACATCCTGCTAGTAGTATAGAATTATAATTATTGTCCTAATATTCTACTAGTTTTAGTAAATAATCATTTAAAGATGGTTAGAAATTTGCTTGATTGATAAAAATAAAAATGAGCATATTTCCGAATTTCTGAAATTGTCTTAATACACAATATTGTCATATGATGATAAAGGTACTACATTAAAAGTATGACTAATATTAAAAGCCTTCCAAAAACACATTACCTCAAGTTTAAGCACCTCCATAAGAAAGCAGAAAAAAAAAATAAAATGATGGATGAAAGGTGGAAAACAAGACTGACAAAAGTACACATTGAACACACAATAAAAATGTCAAAACATAGCGCTAAATCTGATCTCTTAATATCAGCATACTTTTAAAACATACTGAAGTATTCTCTTTAACAACTATGCTGAGTATAATATTTATTCCATATCTTCATCAACAGTTTAGCTTTTAAAACTGGGATTCAAATGAGTTTATTTGGAATACAAATAAAAATCTTAAAAGAAAATTCCCATTAAAGACCATACTAAATATAAGTTGATTACAACTTTGATATTTTCAATAATATAGATTTTTAGAAATAATACTTTTTAAGCTTTAAATCTCTAATTTCTGATCTATAAAATAGGTAATTAGTATTTATAAAGTACTTTGAAATGCTTTAGAATGAGTTATTTTTCTATATGCCTTCTAAAATATCTAGACACCCCCTAAAAAAACCTGTTAATGAATTCCTAAGGTATATATTTAATGAAAGTAATGAAACATAAGGACATATTTAACAATGTACACCAGATTATGTATCTTCAGCCTCAACAAGGAATACCAAATAAACCATTGCATTTTTTACCTTCTTTAATTCCTTTTAGTGTGTTTTGTTTCTAATGCTAATATTTAGGCTCAGTAAAGTAGTAATATATAAAATAAACTTTTTTTCTGTTAATTTTTAAGTGCCATAATTTACCAACACACTTAACTGAGAATAAATAGAATTGAGTATTAATAAATTAATAAAATACTTGCCATCTATTTAAAGAATAAGCAGACGCTAAAAACAAATGGAATCATAAACAATAAATGAGATGGAGCACTTAGACAGTAATTTTTTTACATATAAAAATGGTATGAGACAAATCAGAAGTTACTTTAAGCTAAACTCATAAATATTACAACATACAATACGGCAAGATATAAAAAGTAATAACAATAAGTATTACGTCAAGATTAATAGCACAAATTTACAAATCATCAGGCCAACTAAAATGGGAGATAATATGATACAGAAAGAAAACAAGCTTTGGATAATCCTAGCTTCTTTATATTAGGTACACGACCTCGAACAAGTTATTTTGACTTCATTGAGTCTCAGATTCCTTACATATAAAACAAACTTAATATAGTACTTAACTCACAGGGCTAAAAGAAACAAATGTGACCACATATTTAAAATGCATAGAATAGTATCCAAAACCAGTGGTGCTCAAAAGGTAAGAGTTTGTTTCTAATAATATTACTCTGACTCTTATGCTATGATTTCCTAAAGTTGTTCAAAATATTTCAACACAATCTGAAGTTTCAACGACTATATAAATCTATGAATTAACTAAGGAGGGAGTAAATATTATCCATGTTTTACTAAAAACATAATGATATATTAAATCACCAATTTTCAGCAAGAATAAATCCCTTTATTTTAAAATTTACTTCAAATCACTTGAAAAGATAAATTTTATGAAAACTTGAAAGAAGATGCAAAGAATAGATTTCTAAACCGTTTTTCTTCTTTCCTAAAAAGATCTTTTCTAGAGGAAAAAAAGTCATTGTTTCCTACAATCACTCCTTCTGACAGGACAAAGTGGGAAGATGCTAAATCCTTTCACTTCAAATCTTTTATAACTCTAGTTATATCTTTTTCATCTTAAATGACCTCTTCTCATTACATGTAAAGATATTTTAATCTACATCAATAAGAATATAAATTTATAAAAATCTTCCATATTAAACTTAGAGTAATTTTTAAATAAAAAATTACTCAAAAATATCTTCCCACATATATTTTTCCCAAAATACAAGTAAATATATAAATTTCTTCTCTTCAAAAAATTCTACTTGTATAACAAGTATAACTCCATAAAATGCTCAACTGGAAAAGGTCAGAGAGGATTGCACTTTAAAATAAACACATTCCAAAACTACCATGACCGTGATTCAATTTTAATCACCCTATTGCATTTGTTTTCAAATTTCAAATAACATTAAAGGAATTTTTAATCAAAAGAGTATATATATTTTTTTAATTTGAGAAATGCTAGCAGGCAGATTTAATCAAAAGTAATTCTTATTGAAGGACATAAGTAAATGACTGGATTCACCCAGGTTCAAGTATTTCTACTTCAGCATTACCTAAACGGGATATTTCCTCATGAGACTTCTTTGAATCAGCCTCTCCTTGATTATACACTGGGAGCTTTTAACAGTCTTCAGTAACTTCGTGAACTCCCTCAAATTATTTGAAAAATTGTGGGATTAGGTGTTTTGGGGCTACAAAGATCACTTTTGGGAAATCTGGACCTAAAATTTATAAACTTCAAAGACTGAAGTGTTAAGCATCATAAACTCACATGTTACGCATGTTATACCCATAAACTTCCACCATTGATAAGATATACGAAGAAGTGAAAAAAGGATGACATGGATTATCGATAACATTTATACTCCATAGTTCATCAATACATTACTAAACATGAATAGAGCACCTTTTAGATCACCAGCTTAAAAATAAATTGAAAGGTCACTATAACTTTACTTTTTAAACTGGAAATATGAAAAACAGAGATCCACATCACATAAGGGAGCTTAAGAACTACAAATAATAGTAGTCACAACAATATCTCCTATCATACAGTACAAAGGATGAAGGCTAGCATTTTTATGCAAATATATTTATTACACGTCCTAGAGCTTGTCTAGGAGCTGCCAGAATTATATAAGAGATTTACAGGTCAGTTATGTCATGTGAGAAATGGTAAAAGGAACAGAGAATGTTTATCCTGAAAGAGAAAAAACTTCAGTAAATATGAACGGTCTTCAAATATCTCATGTAAAAAAGAAGAACAATTTATTCTGTGTAATTCCTGAGGAGTACTGGAACCAGTGCACATAAATTACAGGAAAACAAACATCAACTCAATGGAATGGCTGACTTATGAAGAAATATGCACGCTTACACCATCTAGCAAGAATTGTGGCTCTCACAAGAGATGCTTCTTTTACCCCTACACCTAATTGAAATAAACTTAATTACCACTTACTGACTAACCTGGAGCACATTTAACTTTAAATATCATCACTACACAATATACATCATTTATTAAACAGAAGAATACTCTTTTATGCAAACATTCTTCTCTACATAAAGCAAAGATAAAAAAGACTCTCAGACCATATTGACTATATACAAACACTACTCAAAGCAAATACTCTTTTGATAGGTCACTGAGAAAAATCTCAAATCCTGGCTTCTCTCAACAGTATAAACAAGTTAATACCAATCACATTTAAGTACACTGAACTTCATTACCTCTGAGTTAGCATAATCTGCTTGTAACTTTTTGCACTCATCTTTTAGTTTTTCAGATTCTCTCTCACGTTCCAAGGTCATGTTATCCATTAGTGTCTGAACTTGGACTAGTTCTTTCTTTAGCACAGCAACATCTTCTATACCAGGTCTCTGAAGCTGTGAAGCAAGAGATGTTAATTAAAAATGACAATGAAAAACTAAAATGATACACATTTTTAAATGGTTTCACTACAAAGAAATAAAAATAAAAACAATCTTTAATACCAATTATTGAACGACAAATATCAAACACGAATTTCTCCCCCACCCAAACCCTCTCTTTTCTCCCTGTTTTCTTCCCACTCTAGCTCATATTTAATAGTATTACCACTCAAGGTGCAAAACAGCAAATTCACAGTTATGGTTAGTGCTTTATATAATTTCCTTTCCTTCACAAACTACACCCATCGGTCATAACAATCAGTTGATAAATGCAATCAGTTGATAAATGGTACATTCCTTCATTTTCTTTTTTTTTTTCTTTTTTTTTTAAATTTTATTTTACTAAATTTATTGGGGTGACAATTGTTAGTAAAATTACATAGATTTCAGGTGTACAATTCTGTATTACATCATCTATGAATCCCATTGTGTGTTCATCACCCAGAGTCAGTTCTCCTTCCATCACCATATATTCGATCCCCCTTACCCTCATCTCCCACCCCCCACCCCCCACCCCCCTTACCCTCTGGCAACCACCAAACCATTGTCTGTGTCTATGAGTTTCTGTTTCTCATTTGTTTGTCTTGTTCTTTTGTTGCTTTTGGTTTATATACCACATATCAGTGAAATCACATGGGTGGCCAAGACATGGAAACAACCAAAATGTCCTTCGATAGATGAATGGATAAAGAAGTTGTGGTATATATACACAATGGAATACTATTTGGCGGTAAGAAAAGATGATATAGGAACATTTGTGACAACATGGATGGATCTTGAGAGTGTAATGCTGAGCGAAATAAATCAGACAGAAAAAGCAGAGAACCATGTGATTTCCTTCATTTTCTATCCTAGGAAACTGGTAAGAAAAATGAAGGAGGAGCTGACATAAACATAATTAGATTTGTTGCAGGTTGAATGTAGATGATTCATTTATTTATGTATTTACTGAGTGCTAAATATAGGGCAGAAAGGAGTCAAGGACAAATCCAAGGTTGTTAAGCCTGGGGAGAGTGCTGAACATGTGCAGTACCAATAACAAAAATACAGTTACGGAGGAAATATGATGACTTGATGTTATACTTGTTGACTTTGAAATGAAAGCTAGAAATGCAATCAGAAGTATCCTAAAAGTCGGTGGATTTAAAAAAACTGAAGTGCAAGGGAAGATCAGGATCAGAGATGCAGATGTGGAAACTACTGAAAAGACAGATGATATTAAGACGGAAACAACAAAAATGTTAAGGTAATAAATTATGTATCATAAAATTCCATTTTGATTTAGAAAATCATACACAGTATATACAAACGTGGTAGAACTGTAGAGAATTTATTGCCTCCATTTTTCTCAAGCTATACTTTAAAAAAATTTTCATCAGACCATGTATTTCATTTTTAATTTAGAAACGCTAATAAAATGGTTTGTAAATTACCAGTTCAGTCGTCAGATCTTGAATTGTAGTTGCTTCATTGTTTAATTCCTCTGTCAGATGTGTCACTTTTTGTTCAACAGCTTCTCGAAGGCTCCTTTCTTCATCATATTTTGACTTTATATCTAATTAAAGATAGTTATATATGTATTAGTTTCATGACATTAACTCTAGGGAAGAACGATTTTATAAATTCCTGTACATAGTAGTGCATATCTGTATATAACTTAATTCAAAGTCACATTTCTTAGATAACCATAAATATATACAAAAGTATACTTCTGATTACATTAAATAAAGAACTTAAAATAATCAAATGTTTTTGTCTATATAAATTATACTAAATACCATTTTAGTATATACTTAATCACATATAATATTTTACCTAAAGCACAGTTAAAAAATAATATATGTAACTGATAGTATAAACAAATGTTAAATCTATACTGCCTGATTTAACATCTTCAAAATGTTACTTGTTAACCTTTAAGATGCCCCCAAAGAAAATTCATCTTCTCTAAAATTCAAGAAGAATTCTACAGAGAAAAATCAGTCCTTTGAAGGAAGGTGGTGGGAAGACAAACAAAATAATTTATATATCAATTCCATTATTAAATTCTAGTAATCACCACCATAGTCTATAACAAATGCTTTATCATTAATATACAATGTTTATTTCTAGGACATATAATGGCAAAAAGGTAATGAGACTGATGTATTAGCTAAAAAATTCAATATACCTGCAATTTCAGTGGCAAGTTGGGCTGCTTTCTGTTCAAATAAGTCTTTCATTTGCTTAATATTAAAATTTTCTGTTTGGGCTTCTTCTAACTGTTGTTCTAAAGACTGTAGTTCTACAAAAAAGTATACAGTGTTTATTCAAATACAATGTTAATTACACTTGCTAAATTGTTATTACTTAAATCATAATCACTGTAGTATTTAAAGATAATCAACATATCTATTACAAATTACAAGGACAGTATCTTCACATTTCAAGAATTAAGCATTTCTGCTTCATTTAAGGTGCAAGTCATAATTTACAAACATTAAAACAAATGAAAAGAATATTTACCATCACACTCAAATAGTCTATAAATATTTGTTTACAAATTATTTTTATTTCATATTTCACAGTTATTTTCTTATTCTATCTGTCAACTGACCAAAAAAGAATACATTCTGCTTCTCTGATAAAATTTGTTATATAACATGAAATGAAATTAGAAATGGTTTAATAAAATAATCAATTAAAATATGCCATCAATTCCTAATATTTCATTCTCATTAAGAAAACATATTCAGAGGGAAATTAACCTCAAAATATAATTTTGATTACTGATTGAGCATTCTTCCAGTTGAAGTCAGTTACAAAGATGCTAGTTTCATCATCTTATTTCAAGAGAAAAAGAATACATCATTCTTTGATATAGATTTAATTTTTCATTAAACAATGATATTAATGCAATATTCCAGAAGTTTATTCATAACTTTAGAATATAATGAACTAAGAAAACACTAAGATTTTAGTAAGATGATTAAATTATGAAGTTCACAGGTAACAAGAACTGTAAACATTGAATCTGACTGTTCGCTATTTTAGAGCCATAAAGGATAACCACAAAACAAAATTCATATACCAGGCTTAAGAAAAAAAGAAAAAGTGAAAAAGGATAAGAAAGAAGAAAAAGAAAAATGAAAAAAAAATATCTCTTTAAATTACCTGCTGATGAGTCAACCACCAATCCATCAGGTTTAGATTCCTCAATGAGAAAAAGACATAAACAAATGCATTAAGAGGAAAAGACAATACTGTCATAATTGCCAATGTCAACAAAATCTCTGAAAGCTACATTCTATCAGATAAGTAGCAAGGTTTTGATGAAAATTGAATTTTGCCCTACTCACATTCTTCCAGGTCTCTAAGGTAATACTAGGCAGACTGGCATAGTAATTTAACAGCAGTTTACTGGGTTCTAAGAATGTTTTTTGTGTTAACATATAACAAATTACTGTATCTTGCAATAGATGGTATTTTATAAATTCAGTAATAAATATAAATTATTATAATTATAAATACAGATTCTAAAGGAAATACTTAAATCAGCAGGCAAGATTTAATCCTATAATATCTGAAAATTTACAGAAGATAAATATGGCATGGAACCATCACTAGTAAAGAATTTGGCTTTAAGAGCATAAATTTTTAATTCATGACTATAAATCATCATTAAAAGAAGCAGAAACAAAGAACACATTCCATAAGGTTTAATTCATAACATGTATTAGGAACAAAATAATATACTGTCTCATCATTATGTTCATATTCTAAAGAATTATACATATCTCCTGGAGTTTAATAAAGTATCTCATAGTATATCTGACTTTATTTTCCTATACACTGGATTTGGACACACTGATTGCTAAGAATCATCAATATTTCAAACACACTTTCTCCCAAATGTAAATCTCCTAACAAATCAATTTACACCTTGCACTATGGAGAATATGTGTAATTTATTAAATGTGAAATAGTCATCTCAAATGTAGTGAGCAACTCCCTCTCTGTTTTCAGGTACAGAAGATAATTCAGCCCATGTGTGATTGGTTGTTAATAACATCTGTGTAAAAAGTGAGTAAAATACCTATAAATATTTTAAATTACTAAAAACCTCTTTAATGCAAACCCAGTTATAGAAGCTAAGTAGTAATAAGACTGATAGCTTGTTATCCATTTACTTGTTTTTGTCTTTTCTAGTCCAAAGGACAATTTTTGGTGAAAAAACTAAAAGGCAAAAAGACTTTTTTAGAAGAAAATTCAAAATCAGTTAAAATATTCACTTAGAAAATAAACTAAAAAGAATCTAAGATATCAAAAGAATCTCAGTCAGACATAACCATTTTTGATACCACAGTGGTTTTCTTGTTTTTTTCTATGTATTATTTCTATGTAAAGTCATATAGTGTGTGTGTGTGTGTGTGTGTGTCTATATATATATATATATACATGTGTGTGTGTACATACATACACACACACATATATATGTATATATATATTTGTGTATGCACACATTTTTATTGTTTTTTAAAACCTAACATTATTAATAAAACAGTTCTCCCTTGTTTTCAAACAATTTCCACTATAATAGTTCATAATAGTTAATAATGTTCTTTCCCTACAAATTTTAGTCACTTCCAACTTGTCATAACCACGAATGCTTTGAAGAGTTTCACTATTGTGTTTGAATCTATATTTTTTAACTATTTACATACATTGTTAGAATAAAATAATGTAGCCTGGTATAAAAAAACAATCCACAGGTAACTGATTTTTAATGGAGCACCTTTAAGAAGTTACATTTTAGATTCCCATATATTTGTTTGCCTTCATTAGAATTACAAAGGATATATACACTGTAGGCTATTCAACACAGGAAACAAATTAGTAAGTTATTTATATCAGGCCACCTGCTTACAAAAAACATTGTTATGCTTAGTTTTCAACAATGAAAATAAACAACTAATAAACACAATTCAAGTATTTAAAAACAATTACTTGATGCTGCAGCCCTTGAAATTTTTCTAATTCTTTCTTTAATTCTTCTGAGTACCATTTTTCTTCCTAAAGGGAAAAAAAAAAGATTTTTAATTAGCAAAGTTCAGAAAATATATTACCTGAAACACTGAAAATAAACAAATAAATTGTTTTTATCCTTACCTTAAGTGAAGCCTGCAGATCTTGGACCTCTTGTCTAAGTAGTGTTATATCATCTCTAAATATATATGGTGGGGTGGGGAGAGAATTAATAGTTAGTGTTCTTTAATTAACAACCTGGTCTCTTAACAAATAATGGCTAGTGACTGTATATTTATATTTTAGTTTTCTCCTGTCAATCTGTCTCATGTTGACTTAATTATTAGACCAAAGAAAGAACCTAGGAGGGTAAAGGAAAATTTCTTCCTCCCACACAATAAGAACTGAAAATGATCCAGGTTACTCTTGATCTTTGAAGAAGCAGTTTCAGGATAATGGCAGGTCAAAAGCAAGACCTTGGTGAGTTAAACATTAAATGAAAAGTTAAGCAAAAACAAGGATACACTGTGGATGATTTTATGTTGAAAGTTCATATATTGGGCACCATCTAATTCATAGCTGAAAAAGCAACTGTTATATTGATATTAAATATAAAAACATTTATAATGTGCTTTCAGTACATATTTTATATTTATTTCTTAACAAATGCCAAAAAGATTGTACCCAAAATTATTAACTCACACATAAACACTACAGTTATGTGATCACAATGTATTTTTCTTTATGTGGTGTTCTTTGTATTATAGTAGATTAACCAAACAGGCTTTTTTTTTTTTTTTTTTAAGTAAAGCATGAAAAAAAATTTTACGAATAGTAAAATCCTGTGAATGACCTTCCTTCCCTTTAAGACCCCAAGGCATCTTACCTCATACTTTAGCTCAGAATGTCATATTGGGGGTTCTCACCAATTACAAAAGCAAAGCAAAGTTATATTGTTGCATGCTGTTCTAAGTAATTGTATTTTAGTTTAATTTAATTCTTAAAATGATCAGACAAAATTGCCAAGAAGCAGAATGTGTATGTGCGCTTCTTGGTATATTGGTGATTATAAAAGAAAAATTTTTTAAATAATTGTTAAATTTTAATTCTTGACTGAATTATTTTAACAACTCACTGTAAAATCTTCTAAACAAAGAATATAATTCTTTATTAAACAGAATATACTAAATATAAGTCAACCTTTTGATAACTCACAATCTTCATTGAAAACATAACTTCTGGACCATATTGTAGATACTGGCACAGATAGTTGCTAGTCAAGGACAAAATAGATTATAACGAAAAAGGAGGAAGGTCATGCTAAATGAGGACAGATTTAAATTAAGTAATATAAAAATACTACTATTTTCCCAAACTATTCATGACTAAACAATATTACATAGATTCATAACAACATTACAGTTCAAAACTGTTATACTGTACCGCTTCAGAGCAAGGTGAGCCTCTCCTCCATGACTCGAATCATTACCAGCATCATGAACGGCCTCATAGTGTTTGAAAAGTTCATCAGCAGATCCAAGAGATTTCATACACTGGGGACATATGAAACCCTATAGGGAGGAAAACAGAGAAAAAGGTTTCAAAATTGTACTTAATATTACAAAATAATAATTTGCATATTATGAAATACGGTCAAGTGTCTTATTCACTTAATGATGCCATTAAGTAAATTATAATTTATGGTATGAATCCCAAATTCTGGTATTGTACAAAGGTTCATCACAGTCTATTCAGCATGGAGTTTATAAAAGATGAAGAAAACCCTTACAACCATCTTTTAGGTTGAATAAAATTAATGGCTCTAGTATACAATTCTAATCTCAGAAGTTCATTCTAATCTAGGGGACGAGTTGAGAAGATTTGCCATCAGAGCCTCCCTCTCTCTAGATAAGCCCATTAGTAAAATAATCCAACCTACTTCATAGGATTCTGATCACTGAGGAAAAAGGTAATATACTATATAACTCATAATTATCACAGAGTATTTACAATGGTTGAGAAGTAAATTTCCTTGCTAACTTAAGATTAACACTTTTGTAAAAGCCTAAAATTAATATACAGTGCCATAAAACATAAAAAACTTAGAAATAATCCCAGAATTATTATATGGTTACGGCATACACAGTCCTGCATGACTATTCTCCCAATGATCTCTTGACACTTCACTCTCCATATACAACATGCACCTATGTTTCCCTAAACCATAATACCTCACATTTCTGTGCCTTTGCATATACTGCTTATCTCTAGGACTAGCCTCATTAGCTTGTCAAGTTTCTACGTCCATTATAATACACAATACACTGGAGCTTTTCATTTGTTTCCCTAATGACTAACACAGAATTTTAACATACCATCTATTTTCTTCATTGTGTATTTATTTCATGAATTATTAATGGACCCGGCACTACAGAATTTGGTGAAAAAAACAGAAGAGTTTTAACAGCTTGCAGATTATCAAACCTTTCCAGGGAAAGACTGAGCTAAGCAATAAAGTGCTCTGAACATGTAAAAACTGAAAATAAATAAATAAGAATTCTGCTCCTTTGTTGGGTTCTATGCAAATAGCATATCCTCGTTTATCATTTATGCACATTATGTGGCAGAATCAAGGCTCACTGATTACTGGCAATGCCGATATGTAGACATACATTACTAGACAATGTCTCAACACAAGTATAAGTAAAGAACTATAGAAACACAGGAGAAGAGGTACCCAACTCTGCCTGTGGCAACAATTAATGCTTTACAAAAAATACACAGACACACATACATACACGTGTAATGTATTCTAGACATTGGAATGAGCGGACGATTACTTGTGAGAAGTAAAAGAAAGGCATTCTAAAACAAATGGAGGAGTATGAACAAAGAATTAGGAAGAGGTATGAAACACAGTTGTGCTGTATGTGGGATACAGAGATGTGCTGTGGTCACAGAGCCAGGATGAGGGCAGGGCCACATGTGAATGAATGCAGTGACCCCATACGAAATTCCTGAAATGAGCAAAGGCAGTTGTACGGAGGATGTGCCTCTGGATATCAGAATCATGTCACAAGGCTGCAGAGGTATTTGGTACTTAGCACTGTCTTCTGAATGAATGAATGTTCCCAGTCTGTGTTATGTTCTTTCTTCAAAACCACCTCTTACCTACCATCATTTTTCATAATGGCTCTACATTATGCTTAATTTGGCATTCTAATAACTTCTGTTTAGTAATGGTTATACCACACTATTTGACATGCTTTTAGTGCAACCATACATGAACTCCTAGAACATTCAGTCTGTTGTGTCTCAACTTCTGCTAATACATGGAAGGCAAATTATAGCGTTCAGAGGACTCCACATCCCGATGACATTATTTACTTTTCACAACTTTGGCTTTTTGACTATTTTACCTACTTCCAAGTTTTCGCTCTAGGTACCTAGGGATGCCAGAAAGCTTATGATCACATTAAGGTATGCCATACAATCTTAAAGTTTCTAAATATTACCAGGTTAATGGTCTAGAAAGACCTGATTCATCCATCCCTAAAGAGAAATTTTAGAAATGCAGTAATATGTAGTTGTAAAAATTTCCCTAAGTGAGTTTTCCATGTGATTAGAGCTTGCACGTTAAAATAAAACTCCAATTTTGAGACATCAGTAATAAAAATGAAATTTTCTAAAATGTAAAAATTTTCTCACCTTCTTATATAGATGATACTAACCCTTTGCTTGATGTCTCAGAGGCATAAATATTAATCACTGATTTGGGTATCATCCACTCTATTAATTCTGGCAAGCCTCTTTAATTCCTGTACCCACATTTTATAGTTTTTCCTACACCCTGTTTTGTCATTCAACAATGATTTCTAAGAATTATTTGCATGCTACGAGGTGTGATCAAAAAATATGGTGAATGTTTAAATTTAAAAATATTTATTACAGTAAAAGACACATTGCCATTAATCCCCCTCAAAATGCTCCCCCTCATTTCAAACACACTTATCCCATCATTCTTGCCACTTTCTGAAGCACTTCTGGAAGTCCTCTTTCATGAGTGTCTTTAGCTGTGCTGCTGTGGCTGCCTTGATGTCCTGAATCATTTTGACTTTGGGGAAAAGCCAGAAGTCGCATGGTGCCAAATGTGGTGGATAAGGTGGATGAGGACACACTGTAATGTTTTTATTTGACAGAAATTACCATACCAGAAGCTATTTGTGACAGGGAGCATTGTCATGATGGAGGATGAAACTCTTTGCCCATTTCTCAGGCCATTCTCTACGCACATCATTTCTTAAGTGCTCTAATAAGCCCTTATAATATTCAGAGTTCACCGTAGTGTTCCTGAGTACAAACTCAGCTCGCACAATTCCATCAAGGTCAAAAAACACAATTGATATCACCTTGATGTTACGAGCAGCAGCATTCACCATATTTTTTTATCACACCTTGTATTTCCAGCAATATTAGCCTGCTATCGATAGGAAGGGTATATTAGGGGAAAGTTTATTAAAACCACATCACTCATTTAAAATAAAAGTAAAATAAGCTCAGAATAAAAGCCGGAGTGATGTTCCATGAATAAAGTGCAGGATCTTTATTTCAAGGACTTTGTGATACTAATTCTGGACATTAAGAAATTATGCCTCTATTGTTTCTAAATGTTCTTCAAGGGGATTGAAGTGCTGGATAAATAACTTCCACAAAAGTACTGTGAGCAAACAGTAAAACACTAAAAATAGCCAGCTACATTTATTTCCCTTAATCATTCCAAATTTCTCACAAACTTCCAAAAAACAAAAAAAACCTAACCTCCCTCCTCCCCCCCCCCACACACACACAGTTTACTTAAGATTAAAAACAATAAATTCCTTCCTTTTAGATTTCAGTTATCTGTAATCCTTTCTGGGATCCACTACAGCTAAGAACTTGCGTTAACTTGATACTTACGGTATTCCAGTTGTACCAAATGTCTCTTGAATTAAAAGGGAAGTTCTTATTTAAGTGACTTGTAGGTGAGATTATCACTTTTGATTTTGGCTAACCCATAAAGAAGAAAAGTTGACCCACATGTTTTGGAAGGAAGACGACTGGTAAAATGCAAGCAGAGTTCCAAGAATCTTTCATGCCTCTATCTTTGCTCGTAGTGCTCCAGCTAGTTTCACTGATGTATTCCTACATACACCATTTTCCCCATCACCCTAGAGAATGTCTGGTTTATCTGTTCCCCAGTGAAAGTTTTCCAGAGTTCTCCTCAACTGAGAACAATGATGAATGTGTGTCATTCTGTCACCTCCCTCAGGTCTGGGGAGTCAAAACAAAGATTGAGACGGAGGGAGATCCAGGTTTTAATGCCGTATATTTTCCCAAATAAAGACAGTAAGAGTTCACATGTAAAGTCCTCTTTCTATGTAAAGTAAAGCATTTTAAACTAAAGCATTTTAATGCATTCATTAGTAAAACATTACCTATGTAATAAAGATATAACTTACAAATGTTGAAATAACATATCATTCACATTATATTATAAATTTCATGACAAAATTTATGCAAAGATATTAACTTAAACTTTTATATTTGTTTACAGATTCTCAAAAAGACAGCTGCAAACAGTAAGAGAAACCAAGCCGACTTCCAAAGAGCTTCTTCTCCTTTTTGAACTTTCCTTAAAGCATGCATAATTAAAGCAATCCATATTCCCTTGTAGCATGAAAAGGTAAGCAACACCAAAGCAAGGAAAAATAGAGCTATTTTAAGCAACCCATAACCAAGCTGCTAAAACAAAATATACAGGACCCACAGTAACACTGGCGTTATTAAGAAGTTCCTGTCCTCTTGTTTCATTTTCAGCGTGCACTTTCTGGTAATGCTCCGACAAATCAATAGGAGTTATACATCTTTTCATACATAATGGACAGATGAAACCCTGTGAAATAACAACTTTTAGGAGGATGTACATAAAAAGTTATTTATAAGACAAAATACAGACAATGAAAATAGACATAAGGAAAATAATTAGTATGTCTCTTTTAGATATATAAAGGAAATAATTCAGGTAGCAACTGTACAAAAGGTGAAAGATCTATCCAAAGTAGGACTTCTAAAATTAGTTTTCATGCTGTGAATTCCCATTGGTTCATTTTTTTTAATTATAGTAATCAGTTGCTTTAGTTGGATTATTATTATTATTTTTGTTTATGACACTTTATCCTTACTTATCTGAGAGTTATTATTAATATTAGCAAGTTAGCTTTTATTTTAGATCAAGAAATGATTAGTAGGTTTAACAAATACCTTTATGTGATATAATATTCTAAATAAAATTTCTTATAATGAAAGCAATTTTTATTTTTCACAATACTTCACTAGCCTGAGATGCCATTCTTGCCCACACCCATAATTCCCAGTAGGTGACCCTTCTTTCTACTTTTCTGAGCCAAATAATATCATCTTAAAACAATCTCCCAAATTCTCTATACCTAACAATAGCATTATTTTAAAATGTGGGCTGTTACAGTGATCTAGGGTTTGGGGTTTTGTTAGAGAGAAACAGTAGAAGGACAAGATAACAGAGGAATTAACAGTATCGGGAAAAATAAACAAAATGAAGACAATGGTGACAGAAAATAGGTTATAAAAGTTACAGTGTCATGAGTTTTGGTGTCAAAAATAGATGCATATTTGAATCTCGACCTATGCTATGAACTTAAAGAAATCACTTTGCTTGCTAAATATCAGTTTCCTCATCTATAGAATGGGGTTGATATTAGCACCTATTCTCCTAGAGTTATTGTGTAGTAGGTAAAATGCTTATTTAGTACAGTGTCTGAGACATTGTAAGTGTTCACCAATAACAAGAGTGACATTAAATGTGTGGTTAGAAAGGAAAGAAAATGAAGCCTGGAAAGGTTGAAAGACTAGAAGAAAAGATAGGAAATAAAAACCTGAAATACTCAGCAAGGCCACAGTTAAGTAGCAAAAATATGATAAAGTTTTTGAAGGGATAAACACTTATGGGAAGATATGGGAGATACGGTTTTAACATTTCAGGTGAAATTATTCTGCCTAATAGTAAGGTAGAAGGTACTGCCACAGCTCGAGAGCTAGGAAAGAGGTACTAAAGACCACTGGCGTTGATAACATTAAGAACTGGGAGGCTAGGATATTCTCTGAGTCACCAATGTCACTTAGAACAATAGTCAGGAAGGAAAGGAAGACTGCAAAGAAAGTTCCAAAGGGAGGGAAAATAGGGTAGCAGTTAAGAGCTAGGCTTGGATTTGAATGTAGATTCACACTCCTCTTAGTAGCTTTTATGACCTTCAATTTCCTCAGCTGTTCAATGAGATAACAATAACGACTCCTTCAGATGGATCTCATGAGAATTAAACGAGATAATACATGTGAAGTGCTTATCATAGCACCTGGTACAAACAAAGAAAATATACAAAATATGTTGGCTGTCATTAATATCGTTATTCCTTTTGTTAACAACCCTTAAAGGAGATTAGCCAGGGGATGAAAGTGAGGAACATGAATTCAATGTGTGGTTTTTTTTTAATGATGAAAGGAATGTCCTTCAGGCATCCACAGTCCCAGTGCTAGAACTACAGAATAAAAGAAGGCAATACTGCATCTTTTTGCTGTGACAGATTTATGCCTTTCACTTTACTCTGGTTTCTTCACTGTAAGTTTCCACATAAAATCATTCAATTGTTCATTCAAAAACTTTTTAGTGAGTGTGATTACTGTGCTCTGTCCATTATGCTATGATGGTGAGAACACACATATATATGAACCTATTAGTTCTGTTTCTCTTTAGAGAACCCTAATATATCCGCCCCCCAGAAAAAGAAACCTGTTGGAATGAATAAACTAATTTAGCCAAGTTGTAAAATAAAACATAGGCATACAAAAGTCAATTGTACTTCTATATCATAGAAACCAACATATGGAAAGTAAAATTAGAAGCAATACCATTTACACTAACATGAAAAAACAAAAATTACCAAGAAATAAATTGAATAAAAGGTGTATAAGACTTCTACATTGAAAACTACAAAACATGGCCAAGTGAAATTAAAGAAATAGAATTATACAGTGTGCAAGGATTAGAAGATTCAAGATTAAGTCCCCAAAGTAATCTGTAGATTATATATAACCCTTATCAACTTTTCTCAAATTTATATAGAAATTCAAGGAACCTGTTACGTGAGAGTAAAAACAAATTAGAAAAGAACAAAATTGGAAGACAAACTATCTGATTGACAAATAAACAAATATAAATAAAGATCAATGAAACAGAATAAACAAAGAAACGCAGCCACACATATAAGGTCAATTGATTTCTCACAACAGTGAAAATGTAATTCAATGGGAATAGATAACACTTTCAACATACTGAAACAACCATGTGGAAAAACGTGGTTTCCATATCCATGTGGGAAAAAATGAGCCTCAACCACTATCTCATACCATATACAAGAATTTTAAATAAATCCCAGACTTATATTTATACCCTAAAATGATTTTTTTTTAAATCAGAGGAAAGTGTAGGAGAAAGTCTTTGCAATCTTGGAGTCAGCAAAATAATTCATAGACAGAACCAAAACACATTAGACCATAATGTGTTTCATTTATTAATCATAAATGAAAAGGCTAACAAATGGCACTTCCCCAAATTAAAAACTTCTTCTCTTCAAAAACGCCATTAACAAAATTAAAAGTAAGCCATGAACTCAAAGAAAATATCCACATCACATAGATCTGACTGTGGTGTAAGGCCTAAAATTAAGGCCCCGTATTATGGGCTGCGTTGCCAAGTGGTGAAACTGGCAGGTTTCAAACGGAGTAACTGCAAGTTCCTGTCCCCACTCTGCCCCTGCAGATAAGGTCCTCTAGTCAAATAACCCTCCTTTTCAGAAGAAACAGGCAAAGGGCCTGCTTATCCCTGAGTAGTGGGTTTCAGTTCCCCACCAGCCCACAGAATTATTCAAACAAGTCAATCACATCCTCTTATAGAAACCATGGGGCACCTTACTCTCTTGACACTATGAAGCTTGCCTCTCACAGCCACTGCTTGTTCATTTTGTTCCAAGTGCAATCCTCATGTGGCCCTGCATGGCACACAATGTCCTCCTCCCTCGGCCTGTGAGCACATGTGACTAATAAACTGCTCTTGAGCTCACATGCCCAGTGTCCGGTTAACTACCGTGTTTCCCTGATAATAAGACCTAGCCGGACCATCAGCTCTAATGCGTCTTTTGGAGCAAAAAATTAATATAAGACCCGGTCTTATTTTACTACAAGACCGGGTAAAATATAATATAATGTAATGTAGTGTAGTGTAGTGTAATGTAGTGTAGTGTAGTGTAGTGTAGTATCGGATTATATCGTGTCATATAATTTAATACCAGGTCTTATATTAATTTTTGTTCCAAAAGACACATTAGAGCTGATGATCTAGTTAGGTCTTATTTTCGGGGGAAAAGGGTATGTGTGCAGCCATCCCCATAACCCTCACCAATGGGGTGAATGAATAGTAGGCAGTCAAAATACCAACAAATGACTTATACCCAGAATAAAGAACTTACAATTTAATAATAAAAAGATAAATAAATCCAACTTCTTAAAAGGGCAGATTTCCAGTTCCAGACAAAACGGAATAGATGCACTATTCCCTATTCCTCCTGCTGAGTAAAGCTAAAATACCTAGACATTACATGTAAAACAAACATCAGAAGACTGAAAGGTAAAAAGAGCTAAGGAAAGCTAAGGATTTCAGGGCCCAAGCAATGACACAGTGGTGAGTACTCTGGGTTTTATTTTTGCCTTATATATTCCAGACTAGGTGCTGGAGAAGCTGGCAACATGAAACTTCAGTGGGCACTTACCAAAAATAAAGACCAAAGAAAAGCCAGCTCTCTCTAGCCAAAGGACCAGGAAAATAAAAATCGGATTTGTTATTATGTAGGTCATTAGTGAATAGTTTCAGTGCATACGAAAGACGGAAGCCAAATTGGAAAGGGACAAAGCGTGAACAAAGAAATTTCCTTCTGGCAATACAGTATACTAAATAGTCTGCACAACTGTCTTGATAACAAATAAATAATATAAACTATCACTTATTACATTCTGTACTATAAATTTGATGTATTAGTTACGGACTGAATGTTTGTGTATCCCAAAATTCATATGTTGAAATCCTAACCCATGATGGTATTAGGAGGTAATATAGACCATGAGGATGGAGCCCTCATGAATGGGCCTAGTGCCCTCATAAAAGAAACCCAAGAGCTTTGTCACTCCTTCTGCCATGTGAGACAGCCATCTATGAACCTGGAAGCAGGCTCTCACCAGACACAAAATCGGCTGGAGCCGTGATCTTGGACTTCCCAGACTCCAGAACTATGAGAAATAAATGTCTGTTGTGTAAGTCAGTCTACAGTACCTTTGTGGTAATAACACATACTAAGACAATACTACATACGTGTGTGTGTACATATAAGTGTATACATATACACATATATAATGTTATATAGTATAGATATAATGTTATATAACATATATAATAAAATATAAAACATGACATAAATGAGCACCAAAGCAAGCTATTGCTTTATTTCTGGCTATTTCTTTAAAATCTTGGAGACCATGATATTTCAAATTCCATTTAGATGGCTGCAAAGGGCACAATGTTAAAACCTAGAGTTTGTTCAAAGTGGGAAGCCAACCTCAGGGTAAAAGGGAAACAAACCAGAGAGAGAGGAGAGACAGAGAGAGAGAGAGAGAGAGAGAGAGAGAGAGAGAGAGAGAGAGAGAGAGAGAGAGACTGAGACCTGACAAGTGTGGACCTTAGCACTGGGCATATGGAAAAAACAATTTCCCCTGAGGATTCATAATCACCAATAGCCCTCAATTAGGTTAGTAGCTGGTATTTATGTTATCATGTAGTCTGAAGAATTTTAAGCACAGAACTTAATTTAAGTCCTAGGTTAGTGGCACCTCTAAAGTAGTATTTACATGCTGATGGGAATAATTCATGACATAGGTAAAAACTAAAATGGCAGGAGGGAAAGATAATAAACTGAGAATATGAGAGTGAATGGAATCCAGAGTACCAGAAAAAGGATTGAAATATGATAGGAAAAGGGACCTGTCTTCCATTTACTAAAGTAAGAAAGAGAACACAGATGAAAGAATAGCTTTGGTGATGAAATGAGAACATTCATCTATGGTTCCTATTTTCTCAATGACACAGAAGGTGACTGAGGGGAAGTGGGAATAACATAAGACATACGGGAGATGTGAGGATAGAGAAGAGACTACAACCATCTCAGAGAATAGAAAAATGTCCCTAATAAGAAAATACAGCAGGATTACCACTATTCACTACCCATTGTAGATTTTTTTTTTTTTTGGTCTGACAGATCAACAATTATTAATAGATATCTTTCCACAGTTACAGGTGACCATTCTGAGCTCATCATATCATGAACACAATTTGGAATATTTTTCTTAAAGACATTTCCTTAAATTTGTTCTTAATAAAGGTCATCTGATACTTTTTTTCTCACTCTCACAATGTTGTAAAATTTTATTATGGTTAATATACATATACATGAAGACAGACGGATGAAGAGACAAGTAGTCACAAAGAAAGAAAAAAAAGAGACGAATGGTTAGAAAGAGAAATATACCCAGAAATACACAGGAGAGAGAGACTCATCAACCAAGAGGTGGGGAAAGGAAGAACAAAGACAAGGGGACTCAGTAGGTGGTACAGTGTTTCCCTGAAAATAAGACCTAGCCAGACCATCAGCTCTAAAGCATCTTTTGGAGCAAAAATTAATATAAGACCTGGTTTTGTATTGTGTTATACTATATTATATAAGATCCAGTATTGTATTATATATTATATTATATTATATTATATTATATTATATTATATTATATTATATTATATCATGTTACATTATAAAGACCCGGTCTTATATTAAAGTAAGACTGGGTCTTATACTAATTTTTGCTCCAAAAGATGCATTAGACCTGATGGTCCGGCTAGGTCTTATTTTCAGGGAAACACAGTAGTGTTGGACCCAGAAAGGCCCAATTGACAAAAACTATCAGAGCCTAATGTGTGTAGATCTCTTAGAGACAGTATTATGGGTGATTTTATGTTCTCTCTTTCCTTATCTCCTTTTTCTATAACGTGCAAATATTGTTTGTTTAAAATAATAATAATAAAGCAACTACAAAGGCTGATTTCTCAAAAATTTAAGTTATTTCTTTTTTAGACTTCTTTTACTTTCTCCATTAATTTTTAATAAGCTATCAAAAATAAAATAAAAGTTCTTATGAAGTAATAAATGAAGACAGCAACTAATGTATGAACTTTACAGATAACCTAACTTTCATTAGCTCAGTAGTCCGTGATATTACAAACACATAAATAGATACTTATTAACTGGGAATTCTTTATCAACAGATTTTAAAGCTTCATTAGGTTGAGATGTCATTAGCATTAAAGACAAATCAGCAACATTATTTTTCAGCCTTAATATACATTTTCTCATGCTCACAACTAAGCACCAACATGCATGTACATATATCATTCAAAAGTTGCATGCCTTAGTAAGACTTATGAAAACTTTTCCTACTAAAGTTTAAATTACCAATCGTTACTCCAAATATTTACTATTTTCCCGAAATAATGTTGAATTTTATTACCAAATTATTATTTTCATACCTCTGAAGAGCTTTCATTATTGACATCCACTGTGTTTATAGGAGCTGCTGAATCCAAATCAGAACCTTGAGAGCCAACTCTCCCAGGAGTCTGAAATACAAACAGGAGGGGGGAAAAATCAAAGCAGATGTTAACAATATATTCATAAACTATTTAATAACCTAAATAGTAATCAGGTCTAGTCTTACACATGAGAAAAGTAGATGTTTTCTCAATAATAATAACAAACATTACTAGGAGCTAGCTATCCTTTATTGAAAAGTGATTGTACCTAATACTGTATCAAGATCTCTATATGCATTATCTCATTTTCAGTCTTTTTAAGTTAATACAAATTTTACATTTATATACAGTGCTTTATAGTTTCCACTCACTTTCACAGAATATCTTATTTAATCATAATGACATCTCTGTGAGAGGCAGGGCAAATGTTATATCTATATATGAAAAGAGATTCAAAGCAGCTAAAGGATTTCTCAAGATTGTATTGAACAAAAATCAGAAAACAGAACTAAAATGCTCATCTCCTAATTCCTCCTGCACTGCCCTCTTTACTATACCAGCTAAACTACAGTGATTTGAGAGGTGCTAAAAAGACCAACACAGTCCACATTATCTAATCACCATCCATCTACCATCTCTGCCAACCATTATCAATCTGTTTCCAATACGTGATATTCCATCACCAAAGATATAGTTTGTACGGTTAAAGGTCTTTTTCCCCCCTTCAACATTTATCATCTAATATTATCATTCCTTAACACATAGGAGTCACCTGAAAGGAATTGGAAATCTAGTAAAACACTGGACAAAAAGTCAGAGCACAACGACTGACTCAAGAATCCCTGTCAAAAAACGTTTATGGTACATACTATTAATACCATTATCCCCACTTTACACAAGAGAGAGCCAAGGTAGAGTCTAAATAACTTGCCCAAAGTTACATGGCTAAGAAATGGAAAAAGGATTTTAGCATAAGCAATCTGTCTCTTACTCACCAACGCATACTGCTTTTCTGCTGGACATCTGCACTGAGAGGCGCACCCACGGTCTAGAACAATTCACCTCACATTTGCCTCAACAGACAACATCTGTAATAATCCTATTACTATCACCAGAAATACTCTCACAAATTTGCCATAAGTAATCCTAGTAAACAGACATAAATAAGTCCAAGAGGTATTCAAAGTAGGCAACCCTGGTGTTGGTAATAGAAAAAGATTCATACTATCAACAACTAGATGATCAATAAAAAGCAGCATGAATCTCTGCAACCTGCTATCAAAGAATCAAATACAAACTTTTGAAGAAAGAACAGCACTTTACTGGGCAAAAACAAGAAAACAAAAAAGTTATTGTTTACTATATCTTGAAAGAAAATATCACTATCATAGAAGTTTTAAAAACATGAAGTTTCTTTGAAATACATAATTTATCTACTTCACACTACTTGTATACTGAATACAATTAAATAATCTACATGTGAGAATCATAATTGTACTGCTGTAATCCCAAGTAACCAATAGCTACGTCTTGAAATAGCTACTTGATTGAAAATATTAATCTAATAGTAGAGGAAAAACAGAAACACAACAAACCTCTAGCAGCATATAAAAAACAAATATATAGAGATAAATAACAAGTCTTTCTGATAGCTGGTGATATACTGAGTCAGAGTTTCCAAATTCTCAACATCCCATCTCGACCCCAACTCTATATATGACTTCACTCCAAAGAATATCAAGCAAGGAAGAGAGCAAAACTTTCCCTGGGAAAATTACTCAAATCAGTTTCACAACCTAACTGCTACTCAAGATAAAGAATCTCACCTTTAAATCTTACCTAACTTCAAAGCACTAAAACTGACTAAAATGATAACTAGAACAGTCTCTGCCCATAGAAAAGCCATAAAAAAATGCTTAATAAGCAAACACATAACCCATACTACTCTAGCTGAAACTAGATAGCAAACAAAGCAACCCAGCCAAAGTTGAGTTAATAATGAATTAATTCCCAGAAAAAGGTGAGTTAACGAAAAATAATTTTTTGCTTTTGCAAAATTCTTTGGGAAAAAAACAACAACATGGTTGTAGGATACTAAATATAAATATTTATATTTACCAAAATTATTTCTGAAACTGGAAAGAATACAAATATCAGAAATTAAATGACATACAACCTCAAAACCTTGGGGATTTATAAGACATCTATAAGAATTTCTTATAAATTGAGACTTTCAGCATTGATTTTGTTACTCTATTTCCTCCTCAGTCCACCATAAAAAACAATTAGGAAGATTTTCACAAGTTCAAAAAGTTTGAAAAGTCATCTACTATATGCAGACCTTGAGAAGGGTGCTTTTACCTGATCCTTGGATAACCAAAGATTTCTTAAGGCCCTCACTATCCTTTTTCTACTATGAAGAGCTAAGATTTTACTTACCACGTACAGATAAAGTGAGAAGGTATATTTGGAAATGACAAGTACTATTTTATAGGACAATTTTTTTTTTAATTTCATGGAAAGCAGCCCAGGGCTTCCCAGGGAGCTTTCATGTCTGACCTCTTAGCTTATCATATACTCTCTAGATGATCTCATTCAGTCTCTTAATTTGAATTACCCCCAATGCTGACAATAATAAAACTCTAAATCTAATCCAGATCTCTGCTAACCTTCAAATTCATAATTTTCTGTCCTGCTAAATATATCTACTTGACTGCCTTGAGAGCACCCCAAAGTCAGCTTATTCAAAACCAAATTCATTATCTTTTCTCACAAAACCTGAAGTCCTTCTGCATTCTCAATCGCGAATTATAGGAACACCACACACCCACCCTGCCTAAATCCAAAGTCTTCCCTCTTTTCCTTAACCTTCACTCCAAACTTCTCTCTTCCTTAACCTTTATATCAAACACTAAGTTAACTCAATCGCGACATAAATTCTGAACCTAGCCTCTCTCCCTCTCCTTTGCCATCACCTTAGCTCAAGGTGCCATTATCTCTCCCCCAGACTATAAAAGAGAGACCTACTTTAGCACCCTGTAACTTTACCCCACATTTCCAAATGCTCCCTTCTTGACTTCCCAAAGCAGTTGAAATTAATCATATCCAAAATCAAACCCTTCATTTAGCTCAACTTTTTACCATCCTAGGGGAAAAGTTTGCTTTTCCTCTGTGTTCTCTAACCTACTTAATAATAATCCTCATTTATTAAGAACCTCAGTTAAAATCTAACAATGTGAATAGATATTTGTACACCAGTTTTCATAGCAGCATTATCCACAATAGCTAAAAGATGAGAACAACCCAAATGTCCAAGATGGGTAAATGGATAAACAAAATGTATACATACATATAGTGGAATATTGTTCAGCCTTTAAAAGGAAGGAAATTCTAAAACATGCTGCAATATGGATAAACCTAAGAAGCATTATACTAAGTGAAATAAGCCAGACACAGAAGGACCAATATGTATAACTCCACCTATATGAGGTATCTAGAAGAATCAAATTCTGAGACAGAATGTAGAATAGAGGCTAAGGGATAGGAGGAATTGTGAGTTATTGTTTAGTTGTACAGAGTTTCAGTTTAGGATGATGAAAATATTCTGGAAAAACATAGTTGTGATGGTGGCACAATATAAATGGACTTAAGGCCACTAAATTGTATATTTTAAAGTGGTAAAAATGGTAAATTTTGTTACCACAATTTAATTTTTTTTTTTTTTGAAAACCTAACTGAATCTCACGTTGGTGGTATAGACAGAGAAAATAAATATTCCAAGTGATTTAAGAACACAACGTTTTGACTACATAGCCTTAGTCAGATACAAAATAAGGAAAACAAAACTGCTAAAAAAAATTTTTAAAAAGTAGTAAAATTCATTCTGTAATCTTATTAACAGTAATTTTAATATTGCTATTTTAAAGCTATTTTATGTATATTTTTAGAGAAAGTAATTATGTTAATGTTCCAAGAAATTCAGTATAACAAAATCAAATCCAAAAAGTAAAAACCATTTTATCATCTTAAATTTGAACTCATGTTTTGTTTGCTCTTATATATGTATGCATATATATTATAAATACAGAGAGAGAGAGAGAGAGAGAGGTAGTCACCACAATTTCTAGTAAGGACACAATAAAAGTGTCCACCTGAATTTAACTAACACACAATAATAGCTTTTATACATTAAAAAATGATTAATGTAACTACTCCAAGATTTACATCACTCTATTTTCCACCTTTTTCTTAAGTTTTTAAGTTAAAAGAAACTGGAAGACTAAATGACAAACTGCCAATCTGGTTTTCAGGGTATTTGAGTAAAATCAAGATGTTTTTATTCTTTGACAACAGTCATTGGTGAAAAGAGTGTTGGAAAACCAGCACTCACATTGTTAGTGGGAGTGTAACTAAATACAAAAAATGTACATATTCTGGGACTCACTGCTAGGAGATACCCAGTGGACAAACTTACAAAAGTACCACCTATATGTATATGTACAAGCATGTTCACTGCAGTATTATTTATAATAGCAAAACTGGAAACAAGCTAAATGTCCTTCAATAGGAGACTAGTTAAATTTTTATAATCTATACAACAGAATATAATGTAGTTATTAAAAATAAACACTAAGAGGTAGTTCTAAAACTGTTGATTCTAAAAGATCTCCAAACTATATTAAGTGAAAAAAATTCAAACTTACATGAAGAATGATCATATTTGTACGTTAATGGATACAGTATCAAAAAATTGTGGAAAAACTCACAAGAAACTATTAGAAATATTTATTGGAGAAGGGACTGTGTACTTTTCATTTTATACCTTCTGTACTCCTAATCCTAACTACTAACTGTCAGCCTCAAACTTTATATAAAATTTGTCTCAAATCCTTTCCTGGTTGCTTTAAATCTTCAACCTTGAAAACAGTCACGAATACTCTTCATTCCAATCTCCATTATAACTTTCACACTTTTAATCTTGTCTCATACTTTATTTTTGCTAATTGCTTTTTTGGTCCTTGGAGTTCCTTCTCATTTCTCCACCTTCTTCTTAAAACTGAATATAGCCTGATCAATATCAAATCCTGAAGTCATTACTCAGACTTTTACAATATGACCTTGACCTAGAAAACTTATGGAACCATATATCTCCACAGATGCTTTTCTACCATAAAACCATGTACAATAGTAAGCTTCTTTACAAATATACATTTAATACTAGCTCATTTATCTAAACTTTCAGCTGAGAACAATTCCTATTTTCTGAAATGTGAGCAATTCCACTTAACCTGGAGCCATCTACAACTTTAATGAGCAAGCAAATGCAGTCACCTATGTTGTTAAATTATTAATGCTAAATTGAGTGCAACCCCTATTCCATTTGTCTTTCAAAGTGGCCTCTAAGAAGCTATGCCCCTGTTGCATCTGATTCTAGTCGGCTGCAAAATTTCTCATGCACCAGCACATACTTCTGCTTTCTAAGTCTTTCCTGCCTAATCTGCTGACACACTGTACTACACTATGCCAGAGAAGGGGGTTAGAAGCATGTACCTAGCTAAATGCAATTGGCTCCTATTTTCAGCAGGGCCTGTCAAATGTCCCAGAAACAAAAAAACGACCTAAATCTAGGTACAGTGATTCAGAATTTAGAAGTTGGAGTCACACAGACCTGTATTCAACTTCCAGCTTACCCATTCTGTAAATTTACTTAACCACTCGAAACCCCTAGTCACCATTTGTAAAAAGGAACTAATGTCAGCCTCACAGAATTGTTGTGCGGATTAAATGAAATAATACATGTTAAATGTTTAAATGAGCACCTGGCATTTGGTAGATACACTACTAAATAGTAGACACTTATTATTAAGTGTACCTCTCCCCAAAAAGACCTAGAATCAAAATTTAAAAGCTGAAAAACATCTCAGAAATTATTTTACAAATGTTTAACTTCATAGATGAAGAAACTAAGCCCTAGAAAGTATAATTGTCCTATCAAATAGAGCTGCAATTAAACTTAGGTTTCTCAGGTCCCAATTCAATAACCTAGAAAGAATCTTATATAAAAAATGTTTTTTGGTCATCTCTCTGGTATCCATCAAGACACTTAATTTCTCTAAATTCAACCTCTCCATTGATAAATTGCAGGGACAGGACAAGATCATGGGTCCTTCTAGCTCCAAAATTCTTATCCATGTTTCATTTGAGCGCTAATATTTTTCCAATCTCTATATATGCTTAGCTTTCTCATTAACACTTTGAAAACTCTAAAACTTAGTGGCATGGTTATTAACAGTTACACGAAAGTTATTTTCTCTCAAAAGCAGCCAAGTCAGGGGTAAAAAAAAAAAAGCAGCCAAGTCAGTAAGAGACTAAGACCATTAAAACTAATTATAGATGTTACTAGAAATGAAATTGGATTTATAGACATCATACAATTAACTCAAGTAAAAAAAAATAAGTTTTTAAATACCTAACATATTTTTAAATATCTAATATGTAATTAAAATTGATCTACATATTTTAAACAAGTTTAGAGTAACTGATGCTTTGATTAAATAAATATGAATAGACAGACACAAAAATATACCAAAATAATGGTTCATGGTCTAGTTTTGAGAAGAGCCATTTTTTATCCTATAAATCTGAAAATCACTTGAGGGAACTGAGAAAGACGCTGATAATAAAATTTCCTGAGTGAGCATCTGTGGGCCATGTTCAAAATCCCACCAAATAGGATTTCAGTTTTGCTTGAAGACCTATCACTCAGCATTTTAGAATCTAACAGAAATTCTAACCTATTGGCCATGGATTCCTGTTATAAAAGATATGCAGATTACTAGTTTCAAAGAAGTAGAACACAACATTCATAAAATTAAAATCCATCTTGAATATAATCATCTTTTATGATGCAAAAATCCCTGAGAAAAACTATCCAAACAGCAGATGAGTCCAAATTCAGGTTCCCAAGGAAACAGACCCGGAGACTCTGAACTCTGCAAGCAGGTTTATTGAGAAGTGCTCTCAGAACACCTGTGCGGGCGCAGAGGCAGTAAGACCAGCAGGGAGAAACTGAACAGTATTATCAGTAACACAGTTGCAACAGCACCTCAGCTAATCCTGCTGCGAGTCCTGAAGCTGGAAAGGCCCTTCACAGAAGTCCCTAGCAAGGGGATGATGATTCCCTGTATCCTGAACATCAACCAGTGATCAAGGGCAGCCTGCTTCTAGGAAGGGGACATACTCTTGGATGAGGCAACTTCCTTCTATAAAGGCAACTCCCAGAGAAGTTATGAGCCTTTGGCAGCCATGACTGCAGGCAGCTGAGGGAACACTTCTCCATCCTGAAGGGGATCTAGGTGCACACCAAAGCACCCACTACAATAAATGTACCTTACTTGCTCTGAAATACCCATAAAGGGCTACACATTGGGTGGGGGAGGTCTCAGTAGAGAAGGAGACCTACTATCTTCTAGAGCCTACTATGTGCCAGGTGCTGTGATAGTCATTTTACATGACTTATCAAATTTCATCACTGAATCCTTGCTTACTGAAGACACTGTTTCTCCCCAGCAAAGATGCTAGAAAATGGGGTAAAAGGTATCAAGAGTTGTATAACACACCTAAAATGCTACTTTGAAGTTGCAAATGATCAGCAGACTCAAAATCCTGGCACTTCCTTTACTTTCAACAAACACTTTTACCCTGAATAGCACTTTAGAAATCCCTAGGTGATGCCCTCATTGTGCAGATTAAAGAAAGTCAAGCCAAGAGAAGCTCAAGGATATCCCTAAGATCACAATGGTAGCAGAGGTAGAACCTGAACTCAGGCCTTCTGATTCCAAATTCAGTGATTTCTCGACTTACTCTGATGCCTTCATACTCAAAAACATAAAACCAAAACAACCCTGAGGCATGAATCTTATTGAAAAGCACAGAACATCAACTTCCCCTAGATCATTTGCATTTTAGAAATCATGCACATAAGAAACTTCAGTTTTATACTAATTAAGGAAATGTCAGTTGGTAGTCTGCTAAATGAAACATTCTATCTTCCTATTAACAACAATAATAGCTCACATGGTCAGAAATATCCAGGATGGTGGAGTAGATAAACACTGTGCCTGATTCCTTCCATTAAAATTACAACTAAATTTAAGAACAATCAACGTGCAGAACCATCTGAAGTCTAGCTGAACAGAAGTTTTATGACTAAGGATATAATGAAGAAACTACGTCAAGACTGGTAGGAGGGGCAGAGATGTTAAACGAGCTGGCCCCGAACCTCCATATGGTGGTGGAGAATCAGGGGGGTATCTCAGATGCAGAGGATCCACCCAGAGAAGTGGGGACCCACACCAGGCTCCCCAGACCGGACTACTGGTGCCAGAAAGAGTAGCCACCACAACATCTGGCTGTGAAAAAAACACTGGTGATTATAACCATCTGGCTCGGACGGAAGGCTGTGGGAAACCCAGACATCCTCTTAAAGGGCCCACACACAGACTCACTCATTTACAGGTACTCACCCTGGACTCTGGCCAAGGGATAGTGACTTGGGTGGTGTTGGAGGCATACAGGGGTCAGACTAACATGTGTGGCTTTCGGATGAGGGCTGGAGAAGAGTCACTATTTTCCTGGTGTGACGTGCTTCTCCTGTGCAGCCAGCAGATGGGTGCCATACTTCCTGTGTGAATCCCACCCCTACACCAATGGCCAAATCTGAATCTGAATTGGTCTGGTGAGCTCTGCTGCTCCACCCTACTGACTCTGCTGAAACCCCACCCCACCCAACTTCCCCAATGCCAGATCCACTCTCAGCAAGCAGCCAGCCCACCTGCACTGCATTCTTTCTTGGAAAACTATTGGAGTTCACTGGCCCCGGATGGGCAGTGACTGACCTCAGCGTGCTCTGAGACTTTTGCTAAGTAGCTCCAGGCTCAGCACTGGCATCAAAACAGAATCTATATTAACCTGGTGACCACAACTGTCCCCATTCTCCCTGAGATCCTACTTCACCCAACTTGCAAACCACACGAGGCTTTATCAATGGCTGAACCTTAAGGGAGCCAGCAGGTGGCAGCAGGCCTTGGGTTGTCCCGGCTTTTTGAGGAACTACCCCAGACCTGGTACTGTTGTCACACGTCCTCAGTTCACAGAATGGTCTGTCCCACATGCCTCCAGGGTTAGCACAGGCAGCAAACAACCGTTGATCGCTTTGTAGCTCCTACCAGGTAGTCCCAGGCCAGTCACAGGCAGTGGGTGACTTAGGCCTACGCTGGAGCCCCTCCCAAGAGGCTCCAGAACCAACATACTTGGAGATTGGCTTCAGAGGACAGCAGAGCACTGCCCAATTAGCCCCACAAGCAACAAGTTTTCCAAAAGGTGGTCTCAACAGGCTCCAAAACCCACTGGGGTGAATGCCATTCAGTGGGTAAGCCCCCACACACACAGCCGCCCATAAGCTGTGGGTGTGACCAAACCCCACAGCCGATCAGCCTGAGGGTCAATACCACCCACTGATGTGCCAATAGCAATCATGGCTCTAATCATGCCAATAGCAATCATGGCACTGTAACAGGAGGGCACACACAACCCACACAAGGGACAATCCCGGAGCAGGTAACCAGGGAGACAGTTCCAGGGACCCACAGAGCACCTACTATATAAGGACACCTGGAGAAGACTGGGAGACATAGCAGATCTACTTAATGCATAAAAACCAACACAGAGAGGCAGCCAAAATGAGGAAACAAAGAAATGCATCCCAAATGAAAGAACAGGAGAAAACTCCAGAAAAAGAACTAAACAAAATGGAGACAAGCAATCTTCCAGACACTGAGTTCAAAACACTGGTTATAAGGATGCTCCAGGAACTTAGTGAGAACTACACCAAAGAGATAGCAAGCATAAAAAGAGACATAGAAACCATAAAAAAGAAACAGTGAAGAATAAAATAACTGAAATAAAGAATGCACTAGAAGGAATCACCAGCAGACTAGAAGAAGCAGAGGATCAAATCAGTGAAGACAAGGTATCAGAAAACACCCAATCAGAACAGAAAAAACAATCCAAAAGAAATGAGGATAGTTTCAGATATCTCTGGGACAACATCAAGTGTAACAACATTTACATCATAGGGGTACCAGAAGAAGAGAGAGGCAAGGGATCAAGAACCTATTTGAAAAAATAATGACTGAAAACTTTCCTAAGCTCATAAAGAAAATAGACATACAAGTCCAGGAAGTGCAGTGAGTCCCAAACAAGATCAACCCAAAGAGGCCCACACAAAGATACATTATAATTAAAACAGCAAAGATTAAAGACAAAGATGGAATGCTAAAAGCATCAAGAGAAAACCAACTTATAGTAACTTATAAAGGGACTCCCATGAAATTGACAGCTGATTTCTCACCAGAAACTTTGCAGGCCAGAAGGAATTGGCATGAAATATTCAAATTAATGAAAAACAAGGACCTAACAATCAATGGTACTCTACCCAGTAAGGCTATCATTTAAAATCAAAGAACAGATAAAGAGCTTCCTAGACAAGAAGAAGCTAAAGCAGTTCATCACCACCAAACCAGTATTACAAGGAATCTTAGAGGGACTTAAGACCACAAAAAAAAAAAAAAAAAAAAAAAAAAAAAAAAAAAATCAAAGTTATGAATCATAAAATGACAATAACTACATATCTATCAATGATTACTTTCAATGTAAATGGATTAAATGCTCCAATCAAAAGACATCAGAGGGCTGAATGGATAAGAAAACAAAACCCTTACATATGCTGCCTACAAGAGACTCACTTCAGATTGAAGACACACACAGACAAAAAGCAAAGGGACAGAGAAAGATATTTCATGAAAATGGAAAACGGAAAAAAAAAAAAAATCTGGGGTAGCAATAGTTATACCAAACAAAATAGACTTTAAAAAAAAGTACAACAAGAGACAAGGAAGGACCCAGTAATCCCACTGCAGGGTATTTATCCAAAATGCGACTTCGAGGCATGTGTATGTCCATGTGCTCACCGTAACATTGTTTGCAATGGCCAAGATGTGCAGGGAGCCTGAGTGCTTGTCAGTGGAAAAATGGATAGAGGAGGTGGTACATATATAATGGAATATTGCTCAGCCATGGAAGGGAATGGGTTCTTGCCGTCTGCAGTATGGATGGACCTGGACGGTACTGTGCTGAGTGGAGTGTCAGACAGAGAAAGACAGATGCAATGTGATTACACTTATATGTGAAATCTAAAGAACAAAATAAACAAAATAGAAACAAATTCATAGATACAGAAAACATTTCGATAGTAGCCAGATGGGAGGGGGGTTGGGGGATGTGGGTGAAAACAAAGGGGAAGGGATTAAGAAGTACAAATTGATTGTCAGAAAGTAGTTATGGGGATGTAGGGTATATCATAAGGAATACAGTCAATAATATTATAACTATGTATGGTGTCAGATGGGTACTAGATTTATTGGGATGATAGATGGGAGGGGGTTGGGGGGCAAGGTGAAAAAGGTGAAAGAATTAAGAAGTACAAATTGGTAGTTACAAAATAGTCATAGGGATATAAAGTAAAGCACAGGGAATATAGTTAATATTAGGTTGGTGCAAAAGTAATTACCGTTTAAAGGGTTAAAAATAATTGCAAAAACCGCAATTACTTTTGCTCCAACCTAATAATATGGTAATAACTATGTATAGTACCCAGTGAGTACCAGACTAGTCGGGGGGATCACGTCTTAAATTATATAAATGTCTAACCACTATGCTGTATATCTGAAACTAATATAAAATAATATTGAATGTCAACTCTAACTGAAAAATTAAAAGGGGGGGAAGGCAAAGGCGAATAAGAGGTTCAAATTTCCAGGTATAAACCAAATTGGTGTTGGGGATGTAATGTACAGCATGGGGAATACAGTCAGTAATATTGTGATATCGTGGTGCAGTGTCAGATGGTTGCTGGACTTACTATGGTGATCACTTCTTTAGGCATGTAAGTGTTGAGTAACTATTGCGTACACCTGAAATTAATATAATATTGTATGTTAGCTATATTTTTTAATTAAAAAAACCTATAAAAAGAATAGCTAACATGCAATCTCTAAGGCAGGCACAACAGCAAGCACTTTATTTATATTCTATCATTTAAACCTCACAAAAATCCTTTGAATAAAGTCAAAGGGATTATTCCCATTTAGCCAAGGGGAAAAAATAAGGCTAAAGAAGCTAAATAAGTTGTTAGCTATGATCGCGAATGTAGTGACGGACAGAACTGGAATTCCACCTGACTTCAAAACTTGTGCACTTAATGTAAAACCATCCACCATGCTGCAGTCCTATGCTTCTTCTCAATTCTCCTTTTCTAAACTTTTCATATTTGCATGATGTACATGATTTATTTTCATAACCAGAAATACATTATTTTATTAAGGATCTTATTTTAAAACTAGATCATTGCTTAAAATATTTAAAGTTGAAAACAGATATAAGTTACATTAAAAAAATAAACATCTTACAGAACAAAATAAATTCATACTTCCTTATCAGAGATCTAACTCAGTATGATTTACTGCTTAATCCATTTATACAACAATGCATTTTGGCATAGCACCATATAAAGATTGGAATATATTTTCCAAATATTACTTAGTTAATAAAGTCCAAATAAAGTATCACTGAATCTCTGGAAAAACTTTCACATTAGCATACTATATAAAATTTAACCACAGTCTGATATTAAAACTGAGATGAGGAAAATAATGTGGTTTTATTAAATTTCATCTACTACTATGGCCCATATAACACTTAAACAGATGGAGATACAACTAAGTGATTCATGTTATTGTAATAAATATGTAAGTCAATCACAGTGCATGCAACGGGCACGGATCCATCCTAACGCAAGTTACCCTGCCCATGTTGAGAACACGGTCCAAGATAGCCAGGTTACATGACCACATGTCTATTTCCAGCTGACCAGATGTGATCACCTGGACTCAATAGCAGCCATTCACAAGATTGCTAGCAGCCAATAAGAAGGTCCCATAGAAAAAAAATTAAAAATAAAACAACAACAAAAAAACAATGTCAAGAATAAACTACTGCTGAGTCCCCATGCTTAGGCCTTTAAATTGCAAACTATGAAGAGAAGTGATTAATTAGCTGCACAAACTGGCACTAAACAGACATACAGTGATTGATCCTGAGGTAAAGTAAGAGTACATGAGCGACTTGAGCACACCAAAGTTATAAGCCAGCCAAAGTTTCAAAAGACCACAGAGTCTGAGTATGCAGAAGCTATGAAGAAACAAACTAAAACAGAGGAGAAGAAAATTAGTAGATAGCAGAAGCAAAAGTATATAGATACAAGAGACACAAATACGTAAAGAATCACTGAGCCTTTTCCTAGAGTGAAAACCTGTGCAGGCCTGTCACGGAGGTCCTACACAGCACTGCCTGGGTGCTTCAATGCCTTTCAATACAAAGTCTCAGAGGTTGAGACCCATATTAAACTTTTGGTTTTGAATTGCCATGAAATTCCATCTTTCTTATTGGCAAGTGCATCCACCACTATCCAATTTTTGAGCTAACCTGATGGACTGTTTATTCCTAGAACCTAATAAACGTAATCAGAATTATTGTCACTATTTCAGAGCCGTAACAAAGCTTATGAGGTCAGACAATTAAGTTTGAGACCTTTTTGCAATGATGTTGCTAACCTTTTTTGATATCAGAGGGATTATTCATTATGAATTTGTACCAACTGGACAAACAGTTTACTATTTGGAAGTGCTGCAAAGGCTGTGTGAAAAAGTTAGACGACCTGAACTTTTCACCAACAATTCATGGCTCTTGCATCAGAACAATGCACCAGCTCACACGGCACTGTCTGTGAGGGGATTTTTAGCCAGTAAACAAATAACTGTATTGGGACACCCTCCCTACTCACCTGATCTGGCCCCCATGACTTCTTTCTTTACCCGAAATATTGAAAGGAAGACATTTTGATGACATTCAGGACATCAGGGGTAATACAACAGCTCTGATGGCCATTCCAGAAAAACAGTTCCAAAATTGCTTCGAAGGGTGGACTAGGCCGCTGGCATCGGTGCATATTTTCCCAAGGGGAGTACTTCAAAGGTGACCGTAGTTATATTCAGCAATGAGATGTGTTGCACTTTTTCTAGGATGGGTTCGCGAACTTAATTGTCGAATCTCGTATTTCTAAAATGATCTGTAAAAGATGTGTTTCGTGGTGCCATGACTCCTAGAAGAAGGAATCCTCAGTATCATACGACCCCAACTCCACTCTCAGTCTCAGGTGACTAAACCAGCAATGGACACCTGACCCACAGGAAGCAATTCTATTGGTCAGCCAGAGACCAACGCATGACCTGACAAGAAAAGATGAGGAGGACATTTTAGATTTTTCTCTTAGGATTTGGGAATTGAGACATTGGGTCAGTTGGTTATGTAAAAGTAGATAACAAGCAAGTAGAATTATGTGGTCAGATGGCAATTCGAGGTCTTGAGCATACTGAGTAAGCAGCAGCAGGGAGGACGGATGCAGAGATGCAGAGACAAGATGCCAGTGGTCCATGAGAGAGTGTGGGACAGAGAGAAGAGCTGCCTCCAACACGTTACATCCTACTCTCTAGAGACCCAACTGCACAGCAAATCTTATTCTTCGATCACTTTGAAACCTCACAAAAAAATCCCCATTTCAACTTAAACTGATTTGAGAAAATTTGTGATCCTTGAAAATAAAAAGCATTTGTTAGAATGTTGTCCAAGGATGGGAGATTACATTCCTCTCCTCCATATTTCTTGGACAAGTAGTCTGTGCTACATTTGTTTATTTTTTATATGTTTTTAATTTATTTCCTTACTTCCCAGCCAATCATTTCTCCCTATGACTCTCCTGAAACTGAACTATGTATGATCTAACTGTTCTATTCAGTGGACACTTTGCGGTCCTTCTTTGACTGGACGTCTCTCGTGAATATTCACACACATCTAACACTCGCCTCCACTCGTCTCCTGAGTGCTAAGCCTACGCTTCCACTTGCCTAGTGAACGTCTTCACTGGGATGCCCACGCCTCTAGTTCACACTCGTCTTCTCCCCAAACCTGTTCTTCCTCCTCTGTTCTTTACCTTGGTTGGTTCTACCATCCTCTCAGCTACCCAAAACAACTCCCAAGTGAACAAATCTTCAATTTTATCTCTTAACTTTCTTGAAAAATCAGTCTATTCTCTATTCCCAAAGACACTGCCTAAATTCAAGATTTCATCCTCCCCTGGACTGGTAAGTAGAGATCCAAAAATTCCGATTCAATGGAGGGATTTGGGAATCTGATTGATTGATTGATTGATTGATTGATTGATTGATTGATTTTAGGATTCCAAATGATTTTAATGTGCAACAATTTTAGGAACTAAAAGGTTATTACTCTCTAGCTGGTCTCTCCCTTAACGGAGCCATCCTGTCTACACAGCCACTGAGTAGTCAACATACATTTATTACTGAAAGCCACTAAGCATTAAGCACTACATTAAGTCCTATACACTTAGAAAGAAAACAAAATACCCACTCTAAGGAAGCTCAGTCTAGTAGGGAAGAATTCCAGTAAACAAGTTACAAAAACAACGTAATAAATTTTCTAGAGCTATGTGGTATCATTTCCCGTATGCTAAATGTGTGCTGAATGCCGGACACTGCGGTGAGTGCTTCATGAACATCATATAATCCTGGCACCACACTGTGAGGTACATATTATCTTTAATTTACTAATAAATTAACTGGGTCCCAGAGAGCTTGAAATTTTGCATAAGATCTCACCCTCATTAATGGAGAAGCCCAGCGCTTAAATGATGGTCTAATTCCAAAAGGCCATTCTCTTAATTAGTAATGGGCCGCTTTGGAAGAAGGAAGAAAAAGAAAAAAAAGCAAGCAAACAACTTCTAGTGTCACCTGAACTGAGCGCTGTGGGCAAGTGATTGTAGGACATTCTGAGCAGAGCAAAGAGCTTCTAAGGAGGTATGACAGGATGAGAGAACAGGGTAAGTTGTGGGAAACACAACTGGTGAGGATAGCAAGGCCAGTAGATGTACAGAGGTTTGTGGAGATGAGCCTGCAATGGTGTTAAAGGGACCAGAGCATTACGGGGCTGTGTGCCAGGTCAAGAATCTGGATATTTCCTATGGGCACTGACTAGTCCCCAACGGACTTTAGACAGAAGAGTGATTCACCTGATTTACTATTTTTATAAAGATTACCTGGGAAAAATATATTTAAGGGTTTTCCTTATTACAAATTTGATCATTTAAAAACTTGCCATGGCTCCTTGTTGTCTATAACATAAAGTCCCAAACCCTTTGCAGTCTCATCTCTAACAATCATCCCGGTGCACACGCACAAATGCTCACAATTCCCCGCTGCCTTGCGAGGCGGCTTCAGGCGCTTGCATGACCGGGTCCGGCTCCCTTCTGTCCCCTGTTCCTCCGGCCTGAGTCATGTCCAGCCTCTGCAAGGACTTCACCAACGTCCATTCTGTTTCCATCCCCGTTCTCCCTCACCCTCCTGCCACAGAATTACTTACTTTTTCTTTTGTACTCACAAACTTCCTCTGTGTATCTATTCACACTTATCACATTGCTTTGTAATTATTTAAGTATCTGTCCCTCCCATTAATACTCGAGGTTTTTTTAATACCCTAAACCCAGCACAGTAATTAGCACAGAATAAATGTTCAATGGTATGATGAATGTCTACACAGCCACACAAACACACACAACACCACACACACACACATGCACACGCACAAGGAGATTTAAAAAAAAAAAAGATAAAGGGAATGATAAGAAAAGTGTTCCTTGAAGAAATTTGGAGTATATCATAATAATAAAACACCAACATCAGCAGCAGCTAACATTTAAAGAGAACTTACTGTGTGCCCGGTTGTAACTGTTGTAACTACATGTGTTAATTCATTTAGTCCTCACAACAACCCTATGAGAAGGGTACTAGTACATATCATGACCATTTTAATGAGACACAGAGAAGACATAACTTGCCCAAAGCTACTCAGGTTGTAAGTGGGGTGTGGATACCACCCCAGGTAGTGTGGCTCCAGGGTTCGTTCTTAATCACTAATTATATTGTTTCCAAGTCAATCAAGAAGACGACCACCAGGATTAGAGGATAAAACTTAGTTCTAGCGCTGATAATCTCTTCTTTGTTCTTAACACACTTAAAACAAATTTACACAGAGAAAATTAATCTCACGTTCTAAAATTCACTTCAATAAATGAGTAATAATTTCATCAAATTTAAATGTGTGACTAATTTGGGAAGCCTTCCCTGGCATCGTAGTTTAGATCAGGACCCTCTTGCTATGTGCTCTTGGGGGTCCCTGTGCTTTTCTTTCCTAATACTCACCCAAGGATGTGACTATACAGTTATGGGATTCTTTGAACAGTTCCTCTGTCCTTACCTGGACACTAAGCTACTAGCGGGTTCACGTCTGTTTTACTCAACCATGTGTCCATAGCACATAGTAAGCCCATAATAGATATTTGGGGAATAGACATGTCCAAGGTCTTCCCTATTCATCACTTTTTTTTATACTCACATAGCCATCACCCTAATGCAAATCATATTTACTTATGCCTAAAATATTAAAATCACTCCCATCGGATCTCTGCCTATACTCTCCTATGGTTTTAATACATCACATGAAACACTGGCAAATTAATTCTTTCCAAAACATTCCTTTTGATACTCATTTCAACAAATATCACTATTAACTCCTACCATGTGCCTGAAGGAAACCAGAATATGTCAGCGCAAAATATGCTACTTTGGCATGTTGATTATTTTTAATTAAAGGCACTTAACAAATAGTATGTACAAAAATGACACTCAGACCCTCCTTTTTCTTCCTGAAAGCAGGAGGTAAAACTCCCACGTGAAAGGAACCCTCCCTGTACCAGCAGGGTAGAAGGCATCCTTATCACCAGAGACAGAGAATTTGGGGCCAAGAAGGCAATACAAATCCTTGTTTAACTCACCCGTATCTTCCTAGTTACAGTAGTACCTCGGTTTTCGAACGTTTCAGAACTCGAACGGACTTCTGGAGCAGATTACATTCGAAAACCAAGGTACCACTCACTGTACTTCTTAACCATTTACTACCCTCAGCCCAAACCCCTTTGTCTTGTCAATTCTTCACCAATATATTCTTTCTTTATCTAAAAGGTGAAACACTTTCTGCTCTGGTCATTTTTCTCGGTCTTCATTCTCTTGTGAATGCCCCCATATACATGCAAAATTTTAATAAAATTTGTATGCATTTTCTCCTGTCAATTTGCCTAATGTCAGTTTAATTCTTGCACCCAGCCAAAGACGCAAAGAGAGTACAGGAAAATTTTTCCTCCCCTACATACTAAATATATTTCACTGCTTAATAAAATCTTACTGATTTCCTAATATCTACAGAATAAAGTTCAAAAGTTCAGTTAGATTTGTCTACTGAAAGAAACAAGAAGGAAGGCCACCCAAGATCTTGATCTCTAATACCATTCCCCACTAAAAGGAAAAGGGCTCCTCAGAGAAATGGCTATTTTCAGCGCTGGGAAAGGGTAGATAAAGGATGAGCCTGGAATGCCTTGTTATGTCAGAAAGTAAGGAAGAGCTCAAAAAAAAAATTGACAGGGGCATGTCAAAAGGAGCCAGGAGCCATCTTAAAGGGGCTACCACTGTTCAAATCTGGGACAGTTTGAGCACCAAAAGAATGAAGTACAGTGATGCATTATAAACCACGAAAAAAAATTGAAATTATGAATCCATACCAATAAAAAAGGGAGGAAGAGAGGGAGGGAGGGAAGAAAGGAGGGAGGGACTTGAGAGGAAAGGGAATTGCTAGGGGAAGGAGCTTGGACTAGGGTGGAAGAGAGCTAGGAAGGGAGGGAGGGGAAGCCAAGGATCAAATGGTAAATGTGGAGAGAACGCTGGAGTGGGAAAATCGCCATTTTGCTTCATTGTGGTGGACACTACATCAGGTACAAATCAACAGTGGATGCTAAATCTAGGAAAATTTTGATAAGGACCACGATACTTATATGGTAAGTACGAGTATCTGCCTATTAGATGCAAAGGAAGAAAAAGTAATTATTATCCAGTCAAAAGAACTGGACTACATCTTGACCTTTCACAAGGTGATTAAAATGAACATCACCTATGAAAGACAGAAAAACATCATGGGTCTCCAGATGTGATAACCTGAGAAGGAAACAGTATGGCCAAGAATGCATAATCCCAATCTAATCACAATAAAACAATCACAACATGAGAAACATTCTAGGAGAAGAAAAAGCAGGAGGGGATCCACTTTCCTCACAAATGTCATAAATGAAATGCTGTGGAAATGTTCCATAATAAAAGAGGCTAAAGCAATATGACAACTAAATATAATATCTAACCCTCACTGGATCCTATAATGGAAAGGGGGAAATGCTACAAAGGACATTATAAGATCAACTGACAAAACAAGAATTAGGATAGTAAATTGAATCAATTTAAATTTATGTAGTTGACAACTATACTGAGTTTATGTAAAAAAAAAAAAAAAAAATCCCTATTCTTCACTTAAGTATTCAGGGGTGAAGGGCCATAACTAATCTCGAAATGATTCAGGAAAAAAAAACAATACAGAGAGAGAGAGAGATAGAGAGAGGAAAAAAAAAAGGAGGAGGAGGAGGAGGAAGAAGACCACCACCAGCACCACAGAGGAAAAGGGAAGAGGAAGGGAAAGGGGGAAAAAAAAAGTGAGCAAATGATAAAACAAATAGGATAAAATGTTAATACATAAATCTGGATAAAGAGTATACTGATGTTCCTTGTATAATTTTATTCTTGTAACTTTATGTAAGTTTGAAATTCATTCTAAATAAAAAGTTAAAAAATTATATATGTATTCAACCAGACCTGCATTACCCAATACAGTAGCTACTAGCTACATAAGGCTGTTAAACAGCTGAAATATAATTAGTCCAATTGAGATGTGCTGTGAGTGCAAAATACACACCAGCTTTCAAAGACTTAGTACATAAAAGAATGCAAAATATCTCACTAATAATTTTTATATTGATTACATGTTAAAATATTTTAGATATATTAGGTCAAAGAAAATATATTTTAAAAATTAATTTCACCTTTTTTCAGTTTTTTTTTTAATGTGGCTACTAGAAACTTTAGACGTGTATGTGACTCATTTGCATGGGACAGGGCTGAGCTAGACAAGATTTTCTCCAGAATGAAGTGTCACACTATCTCTGCAAATTTCTCCCAATTTCTTTCTACTCTAAACATCTCTTTCTCTCTAAAAGTCACTTGGTTTTAAGCTACTTAAGGGTAGGAACTGTGTCCTATTCACCAATGTATTCCCAGTATCTAGCACATAGCAAGTGTTACAAATATTTGTTTACTGAAAGGCTGATATGCAAAGGAAGGAGGCCACGCAGGAAGAATGCACTCATTCCCACCTCTGAGTCTTTGCTCACACTGTAACTCCTTCCTAGAATAAAACTTTCCCTCTCCTAATGACACACATTCTTCAAAACCCCATTTCATACTCCTTTCTCCAAGGAGACTCCCCACTTACAAAGTTTCCTTTCTAATCTTTCCTCCTCTGAACTATTTATAGCCTTCATTGTCTATGTCATTTACTTGGCACTTAATCATGTAAGTTGCTTGAAGTTCCCCTCAGAGACACGCCCCCTCCCCACAAGCTGGGTCTCATATTTTCCCCATATCTTCCTCAGTTAGTAGCATAGTACTAACTATACCAGTTGAGAAGTGGGGGAAAAGGGCAACGGGGTGCCAGGAAAAGGAAAATGGATTGGGAGTTTGAAAACATTGGCTGTAGACTGTTTTGATATCTACTAACTGTGTTGCCTTAGATAAATCACTGAATCTCTCTGTTTCTACTTCCTCATTTTTTTAATCAGACAGATAGACCTGTTGACCCTAAAAGAAACCTCCTATTTCTACAATTCTAGATTAAATCTATCTTTTCTTTAACCATATTATTGATATACTACACCAGTAAAGGTAAATTGAATATACTAATGTTAAATCACAGTGAGTTCCTTAAGAATGAAATTGCAACAAACTTTACAAACTGTTGAAAGTACTAAATGTTGATCATCTTTCTAGCCATCAAGCACTTTTAAATTCACATGTCTCTTCAAAAGACTATTAAGCAAAATAGTCACTATATACATATTAGAGCTACCTCAATTTTTTCCTCAGACCCTTTCAAGCCTCAGAGAGACAGACACCCTTTAGTAAGAGGAGGAGGAAGAGGAGAACCAGAAAGTAAATTCTCTGTAAAGTACCCAGGTACCTTATTGGTGATGTTCAAAGACTCTGAATTATAATTGATTATAAGCACATTATCTGTTTCTTCTTTCGAAAATGCCATTTAAAGGACAATATTCAGAAGAAAATTACAACAGTTAAAATGAGAAGGTCATCTAAAAACATAATGTTAAAGGAACGCAATATAATTTCAAAGCATGGAGACCATTTCAAACAAACCTCTAAAACAGCAACTTGAGTTTTAATCTTATATCTTAATATCTCTGCTGAGAAGTAAGATTATCAGGGTGGGGTAAAATAAAATCGTTACCATGTTACATAATTTAAAGATTCCAGTTATACTTGTTAGTAAATATCACCTGTGGAGTTAAATGTACATTCTACGTTCTAAACTACTAATAAAATCACAAGATTTCTTTCAGGCTTTTATCAAAACGCCCCTATTAAATGCTGAGCATTAAGAGACCCATGCGCATGATAAAAGCTGAACTCCAAAGGAATTCTCAGGCCTCACCATCGGATCTGCAGCCTTATCTCCGTTTCACTTCCTAAACTTAACTGCTCATGTTCCCCCTAATATTATTCCCCTTTTATGGCTCCTTGTCTTGGGATTTGCTGTTCCTCTGTCAGACATGCTTTTCCCTCTTTTGAGCTTCCAATACACCCTCCTCCCTGAAGTTTTTCATGGCTGCTCCAACACCCTCCTACAAAGCAGCGCCCACAGCACTCTTCATTCTTCCATTACACAGCACTGTGATTACTTTTAAATGTCCACTTCCACAACCAGGCTGTGAGTTATAAATGGAGGGCCGATATCTTATTTAACTGTTTCCCAGCCCCTGGCATATAACTGGCATTTACTTACACTCAGTATAAGTACACTGAAAAATAAATAAAGTAGTTAACCGTGAGAAACAATTCAAATTGTCCTATAAAAGAGTATCCATTTAACACAGTGGTTTTCAACCAAGGACAATTTAGCCCCTAGAGGACATTTGATAGCGGGGTGGGGGGATGGGGAGGGTGGCTACTGGCATCCAGTGGGTAGAAGCCAGGGATGCTGCTAAACATCTTGCAATGCAAAGGCGAGACCCCAAAATAAAAATCATCCAGGCTCAAATATCAATGCTGCCGTGGTTAAGAAACTCAGCTGTCCACTGACTTTTTCATATGTGACGGCTCTATGTCATATCTCAGCAAGAACCAGAATAAATTCCAATTGTGTAGTTTCAACTGAAACTTCTGCAACAGTTGATGCGCATGCACGACACTAAAAATGATCTTTATATAATCGTAATGCTAAACATTAAACTAACAGTACTGGAGAGCATCCCATATTTCTGAAAACTAATCTCTAACTACCAGAAGCTACTCTTGAGTCAGTAAACACTTTGTTTTATATATAAACTTTAAAACAAACCACAGGCAAAATGATTTTCGGTTGTGGAACTATGACAGAAAAATCTGAGGCATGAGGTAACCCATTCCTCCAGGTCCGATAAAAGAAGAATCTCTAAGTACTACAAATAAATCATGCACAGATGTCTCTCCTGTTGAACACATGAACTGATGGCAAGAGTAAAGGGCATGCCCTTGCTACTGCCCAAATCACCAGCTTATGAAGGTCTCAAAAAACCCTGCCAGAACCACTGCAAAAAATCATCAAATATCAATAAAGGGTGGCAGATACAAGGACATTAACTATGTCTCCCCAATATATGACCAAGTTTCACATGACTTAAACATTTCACAAAAGCTATGCAGAAGCAAGAACACTCCCTTTCCATATAGCGTTGACTCAACTCTCTTAGCACATTCCTTGGCTGAATACCACAAATTCACTAATTTCTTCTGTCTTTTGCACTAGCCATCCTACTCACACGATAACCAATTAATGGGTTTGGCACCAACTATGCAATCCTTTACATTTTGTTGCACCCTATTAGTCTCAAAAAGAAGAAAAGAAGCCATCCAAAACAAAAACTTAAGTAACTCTTATAGGAAAATACATTTTATGTTATTCCAGGAATGGATTCCTGAACAATACACGTACAGCTTTCCAATGCTCTAATCGTCATATCTTAAGGTTTTTCCAGATTCCAAATACAGATAGCACTGGCAGAACGTGAAAGAGTTAGTGTATACCACGGGATAAAGCCCCCTGCGAATTTAGTCTTGGACAGCTCAAAAGAGGGACTGGCTGGGAGGGGAAAACGCATGTTTAATTGAGAAAAAAAAAAGTTTCCAACAGTGAGTAATATCTTCCTTCTCAGCTGACTCTGCCAGCAAGTGTCGGTACCAGGATTGGGCCCATGCTAGGCCGGGTTTCACTACATCCCCCCCCAACATTGTCCAGACACGAAACCGAAGCGGTAAGTGGCAGGTGCGCGTGGTGTAAAGTTGGGGGCACCACGGGCGGGGAGGGTGGGGTGGGAGCTAAGCGAGCCTCCCGCGATCTCCCCGGGCGGTCTCCGCGCTTCGGCAGGCACTAGCTCACCATGGACACCGCCGTTCCAGGGTCTGGGAGGAACGCGCCGGTACCACACCCTCCTTCCCCTCCGCCCTCTGCAATGACAGCCCCGCGCCACAGCCGGACGCCCGGCCTGGGCGCACGGGGCCACGGAGGACAAGGCGTCCCGCCCCGGGCTCTGGCCCGTCGCCCCGCCGTCGCCCCAGCCGCCCTCCCTGCCCCCACGGCCCGACCCTGGGGCGGACGACCGCGGCCTAATCGCTTCCCGGGCAGCGGGGCCTAGAGAAGGAAGGAGCCCGAGCTAAGGAGGGGGCGCCCGCGCTGCCGCCAGGGCTCCTCAGCTCCGCGGCGGCACCCGCAGCCCAGGGCTCAGGCTCTCCCGCTCACGTGCTGCCGGAAAGACGATTTCACTCTCTTACCCGCTGCAAAATCCTCCTTAACATGGTTTAAACACCACCGGCGCTGTCGCGTTGACTCTCCGGACCCTACGCGGGGGCACTGATTACTCGGGGGTGCGCGGGAGGGAGGGACTGAGCCAGAAGGGGGCCAGGGAGAAGGTCGGGGCGAGGCGGTGGCAGTGGCCGCTCCAGCAGCCCCGACTTCCCCACAGGCGGCGAGAGGGAGCGCGCGCGAGCGAGCGACGAGGTAGCCTGCGAGCGCCCGCCCGCCCGCCGGGCCACCCCCGTAACTGACAGCTGGGCGGGCCCGCTCGCCGCCGCCCCGCCCCCTCGGCCTGTCCATCCGCGGGGGGGCGGGGCTGGAAGGGGCCTGGCCAGGCCCCGCACCAATCGGAAGCGGCGGCGGCGTGGGCGGATGCATGACGGACAGGCGGCAGGATACTTGTGCCGCCGCTCCTTCCGGCGGTCCGGGTAACGCGGTGGCCGCGGAGCGCACTCCCGCCTTCCGTCAGAGGCCGCGCCCGCGCGCAGACCGCGTGCCCGCTAGGAAGGTGGGTGGGGAACCCTGGGGCCTGGCGTTGGGGTGCCGCTGACCGTGACCCGAAGAGAGGGGTCCCGGATGGGCACCTGAGACAGCACCTCCGGATCCTCGGTAAAATTTGTCAGTGTGATCCTGGCCTAAACTATGACTGGACTGGATCCTCGTCTCTGCTGGAGGCGCTTATCCCCTGGGTGGAAGCGAAGGAGAGAATCACCGACAAGATAAACCGGTCTGTTGGGCTTCCCTGCCCTTGTCCGAACCCTTGTATCGTTTCCCTACTTCCTCCCTGCTTCCAATTTCAGCCAAAGAGGAAATAAAGAATCAGAAGAGTTGGAAGAAACTGGAATTTGAGTTAGCAAGAAAAGTTGTCCCTGTGGGACTGTAGCAACAATATTTAATGGACTGATGTCCCTAACATGCTGCACTTTATCTTTCTAAAGCCCATGTTTGAACCATTCTAAGAAATTTTAAATCCTATTCTGATAATAGATATATGTAGTGAATCAGCATTAATGTGTGTGTTTTATAGGTTAAGAAAAAATAATGAGGTCGCAGATAGACAGCACGCCAAAACAAGGACGTGGACTTGGGACTGACTTCCAGGAACAACGTCGTTATTTAAACTCAAAAATCACAGCTTCAGAGTCCTACCATTCTGCTAGTATTCACAGCTATCTAAGTAGTTTAACTTTTATCCTGAGATGAAGAGAAAAGCCTTTAATATTGTTTAAATAGGAAAAGAGAGGGAATAATGCAACTAACCTTGGGGGCAGGGAGAGAAGAGACTGAAGTCTACCACGCAATGAATGGAGTGGGTATAGAAACTACTTCCAAGACTTTTGATAGGATGCAGCAAATATTATTGTTTGTTTGTTTGTTTTATTTTTTGACTCTTTTTTGTTGCAAATATTCTCAAATGAGTTAATGTAAGTGTTCTGCAAAGTGTAAAACATATGATGTAATGTTATTTCTATCCCAAACATGTTCTATTCTTTACTGTGTGCCTGTAATGCAGCAAAACAGTCATGCCTACAACTATTATAATACATTATTAATCACTATTGATAATAGTGCACTTAAATACTTCCAAGCAAACATTGCAATGTGCATACTTTTCCATTTTTCCATACACAGGTGTGTTATTTTCAGACAATATAGGAAATATTTTCACCAATTAGCGTGATAAAACTGTGTGAAATAATACATATACAGAGGCTGCCAAAAAAATGTATACACAGTTTAAGAAAGGAAAACACTATTAAAATTGTAATACTCAATTTTTACCAATAACGAAAGATGAATACGTCACGTTTGACTTCTGCAATTATAAGAGGTGCTCAAAGTGGTTACCATCAGAGCAATTTTAACAGTTTTTTCCTTTCTTAAAATATGTATACATGTTTTTGGCATCCTCTGTATATTTGGTCTCTACCCCAAGTTCCTGACACAGAGCTTCCAAAATCCTTGTAATTTCCTTAGCGTTAGGGTGCTAGGAGCAGCTCTTGTTTTAATATTTGGTCTTTGACCCTGGTTCCTGACACCAGACCTTCTAAGATCCTTGGAATCCCCAGAGTGCTAAGAGTGTCCTTTTGTATGCTAATGAGATGACTGGTGGTACAGCTCCCCAGATTGTTTTAGAATTGGGGCTGAACACTGGAAAGACCAAGAAGTGTTGAGAAGGTCGGGATTTTCAGACCCACCCCCTTTCCACCAATGGAAGGAAGAGGGGCTGGAAGAGTTCATCACCACCGAAGGCCAACCAAGTCTACCTATATGATGGAACGTCCCTGAAAACCCTAAACATGAGGTTTGGAAAGCTTCTGGTTAGTGAACCCATCAAGATGCTGGGAGAATGGTGTGCCTGGAGAGGGAACAAGGAGGCCCTGCACCCCTTCCCTTATACCTTGCCTTATGCCCCTCTTCCACTTAGCTGTCCCTGAGTTTTATCTTTTATAATAAATCGGTAATAATAAGTAAAGTGTTTCCCCGAGTTCTGTGAGCTAGTACAGCAAATTATTGAAACTGAGGTTGGTGTTATGGGAACTCTAAATTTGTATGCAGTTGGTATGAAGTACATATGACAACCTGGGACTTTCAACTGGTATCTGAAGTTGGGGACATTCTTATGGGACTGAGCCCTTAACCTGGAGGGTCTGCCTTAACTCCAGGTCATTAGTGTCAGAATTCAGTGACTTTGTAGGACACCCAGTTGGTGTCCAGAGAATTGGAGAATAGCTTGGTGTAGAATAAAAAACTCCACACATTCAGTGTCAGAAGTGTTATAAGTAGAGAAAGGAAACAGTTTGTTTCATTTAAAGTGGTATTTCTCTTTTTTGTTTGTTTTTCAAAAATTAATTTAGTCTAAAGCTGCTTATTAATGTCACATGCTAAGGCCATCTCTACTGGAATTCTCCTGTGGACTCTTTTGACTAATGTAATAGACTCATCTAGGACTTAGCAGATGGGTTATTCAAAAATCTGTGTGCTCCCCTCCCCCATGCAGCTTATGATAACTCCGTCATTGGAATAATACACTAGAGAACTTAATTACTGCAAAAGAAAATAAGCAGTGGGTGAGATATAGTCATGTAAAAATACCCTTCACTAATCTAGCAGCTTCCCACACGTAACAGATCTACTTACCTTTTCTGGCCATTAATTCCTATTCATTCAGCTCATTTACATCAATATCCTCTGTTCTTTGACTCCACCAACACCTCCAGTCCACTGGCCCCTCTTGCTTTCTTACAATCAGCCATTTCCCTAGCATCCTCATTTCCATCAAAATCCAGCTGTCTATGATTCAACATTATAGTCCCCCAACCCTTGCAAATATGTTTAACTTTTTCACCTTTTGTCCGCTGTTGTTTTCATCTAGCAGAACCCAAACCTAACTATCCACCTACTCTGCGCTGCACAGGAGCAGCTGAATATCACTAGAGATACACATACACAACTGGGGCTATTGGGCTCATTGTACATTATAGTCACAGATCTCAGGCAGAAGCTCAACACAGACCAGCAGCAATCCTGTTACCCTTTCCTCCTTTCTTCTTTGTCTTGATGTCCAGAATGGCATTCACACCTATAGCCGTTTCTCTGATTTTCCTTGCATTTTCTTAACCCACTCCAGTCACGCATCCTTCTCACCGACTCCAATGAGACGTCTCATGTTAAGATTACTAATGACCTACATGTTGTCTAATCTAGTGACAACTTTATTGTTTTTGACTTTGACTCTCACATTCAGAACAGTCGACCACCCTCTCCATGAATTATTTTATTCTCTTGGCTTCCCAAACAATGCACTTTCTGGTTTTTCTCCTGAATAAACATTCCTTCTCAGACTCAATTGTTAACTGCTCTACTGTGTATCTGAATATTCACGTGCCCCCCCACTCTGTCCTAAGACCCCTCCTTTTATCTATCACACACAGTCTAGAAGTTATCTCAGCCAGTCTCCTGGCTTTAAATTTTATCTGCCCAAAACTCCCAAGTCTATATCTCCAGGCTGACTTCTCCCCAGATTTCCAGACTGGTATAACAAATCACCTACTTCACATTTCTTCTTGGATGTCTACTGAACATCTCAAACTTAACATGGCCCAAACAAAAATTACACTTTTATCTTCAAACTGCTTCTTTGCCAGTTTTCCTGTCCCAGTATGTACCATTTTTAGGCACTCATTAGGATCAAACCAAAAATCTTGGAGTTATCTTTGATTTCTCTCTTTATCTCATCACTTCCCATCCCCCAGCACAACCATCAGAAAATCTTGACCGGTCTACCTCCAAAACATATCCTAAATCTGCCACTTCTTTCCATTATCACCCTAGTCCATAGCCCTTTCATCTCCTGTCCAGATTACTATAATAGTTTCCTGGTTGTTCTCCCTGCTTTTACTTTGGCTTTCCTGTAATCCATTCAATACACAGCGTTTAGGAACAACTTTAAAAAAATGCAAATCAAATAATGTCACTGTCCTTCTTAATTGTAGCTTCCTATCATAAACACAATGAAATCCCAATGCCTTATCTTGGCTCATGCACCCTGTCGATTTGGCCCTGCCTACATCTCTGCCTTCCACTTTTAATGATTCTCCCCTTGACTTCATATGCCCCAGCCTCTCTGAACTTTTATGCTCCAATTGCACAAAGCTTATTACTTTCTCTGTACCAATGAGTTCCTATTTACGAAATGTTTTTCCCTGAGATCTTACAATAAATTTTGTGGTACTCATACTGCATCTTTAAAAGTCACCTCCTCAGAGATGTCTTCAAGGATTACCTCATCTAAAGTCGTCTTCAATGTATCACATCACCCATTTTAATGATCTGCATAGCAGAGAAAACTACCATTTCTGCTTTTCTTGTTTGTCTATTTATGTCTCCCCAACAAGAATGTAAGTTCCCTGAGTAGTAGGACCTTATCTCTTGTTCACTGCTGTATCCCCAATTATTAAAACAGTGCTCAACCCATAGTTAGCAATTAATAAATAGTTGTTGATGCCTGAATAAGGAAAAGAAAGAAGAAAAGGAGAAAGGTGCTATGGCACCTTCCTGTTTGTATCCATCTAAATTTCATAATACTGCCACCCAATCTGTGGAATTTTGTTCTAATAGCCCAAAAGGAGTAAGAGAGAAGTGTATATAATTATTTCTGTAAGAGTAGCCCTATAGGGTTCCTCAAACTCATATCGTCCTACTTGTGAAGATATGGTCCAAATCCAACAATTTTGAGAGCAATCCAAGCCTTTGATCCTATTTGGTATTCTTTTTTCTTTTGATATAGTATGTACGTATGTTCCTTGACTCTTCAAAATTTCCCAATATTTATGGGAAACAACATATTCTTGACCTTCTATAAATTAGAACATTTTTCTTCTTGTTAATTCTCATGTAACAACCAAATAATTCATTTTTAATTACAAGTATATCCATGAAAAATTACAACACAATAAGCAGAGTGCAGACAATGGCTCTGTATAAGTAAGGCAAAAATAGTTTAAGGATTCTAATGAATACACACAGGACCACTAACCAGCTCTGTGGCATCAAGTAGAGTCTTTTTTAACTTAACTGAATTATTCACTTTTTTAAAAAAGTTTTTCCTTTGGCTCATTTATTTATTGGTACCTTTAAAACAAAATTGAGATATAATTCACAAATTATAAAGTTTACACTTTTAAAGTGTACGATTCTTAGTGGTTTTTAGTATATTCTAAACATTGTGCAACCATCGTGAACCAACTAATCAAAGCTTAGTGTCAATTTGTGCTTCTTACAGCCCTTGAGGGCAGGATGAGGAGGGAGGCAAATGTGAAGGCTTCAAATACGTGGGGAGATACATGAATTTTCCAGAAATCCCTACTGGTTTTCTCCATACTTTAGTAGACTCGATTAACCTCAAGGAAAATATCAGGTCTCCACTAAATTTCTTTGGAGGCAGGTTTAGGGAAAACCCAAAATAATAGTTATGTTTTAATATCTATTAAAAATAATGTTCTCAATATACATATGGCATAGGCCATGGTCAAGCCTATTGCATTTAAACCACAAGTTGGTGGAGTACAAAATAAGTTATGGAATCAAATAGAGATGACACAATAAAAATTCCCATCTATGATACTAGGGAAGAAAAAAATAAAATATATAGTCACAAGATGTAAAGTACAGCATAGGGAATATTATCAATTGTATTGTAATGGCTATGTACGGTATCAGATGGGTAGTTGACTTGTTGGGGTTATCACTTTGTGAGACATGTAAATGTCTAATCACTATGTTGTTTCATACACCTGAAACTAATAATAAAAAATAAATAGATAATAGGGTGATCTCTTGAGTGCCAATGTGGCTCCTCCAATCATACACAGAAAGTTCACGGTTGGGATTTTCTGACCTGGTAGACTTCTCATTCTGTGTGGGTTTTCATAAACAACACATTTTGGGAACTAGGAAAGCAATGGGGATCTAGGATATCTCACCTTTTGATCTTGGAAATATCTTTACATTGCCTGTTTGCAAAAAAAATTTAGTAAATCAAAGTGAAATTGAAGTTAAATCAAATCCAAATCATCATTCTTATCAGTCTTCTGAGACCAATCTGTGAACCCTCTAGCTCAGGGGTGTCCAAACTGCGGCCCGTGGGCCAACTGCAGCCCGCAATTCATTTTTAATTGGCCCGCAGCAAATTCCAAAAATATATTTAGTTTACTTAAATAAACCAGGTGAGGCAATACGTACTTCACCTCGAGTGAGTGGCCCGGCTGTTTGTGTATTTTACCACATATGGCCCTTGGTGAAAAACATTGAAAAAAGTTTGGATACCCCTGCTCTAGCTGAACAGCCAACCAAACGTAATAAGTCACCAAAGGCAATGTGGGTGAATTGTAGCAATGGAACTAGAGGGGAGCAAAATTTGCCACCCCAAATAAGCCTCCATGGCATAAAGATAATTTTAGGCTGGTTATTTTTAAGAAATAGCAGATATGAGAGAAGCTCCGAAAACCAAGCAGAAGTGACCCTTTGTAAGAGACATTCACGTGTAAAAGGGAAATCTCCACTGGTAGTGTTGTCTCCCTCTCTGTAGCAAGAAGAGAATGATGACTCAATCTAGAAACTTGCATCAATAGAGAAGGCAGTGACTTGACTCTGCAGAAAAACCTTGCCCTTGTTTACTGTGCTTTTCCTGGTGACCGCCCATAACTGACTCCTTCCATCCCCCAACCTCTTCTTTTGTCTTTAACTGAAAATGGTGTTTAAGGTGATGGCTTCCACCATTTTGGAGAGTTACTCAGTCTCCCTGAGTCTCTCCCATGTATACAGGAGGTATACATGTTATTAAACTTGTATTTGTTTTTCTCCTATTAATCTGACTTCTGTCAGTTTAATTATTAGAACAGGCAGGGAACCTAGAAGGGAAGAAAGGAAAGTGTTTCCTCTCCTACAGAACTAATATCTGAAACTGTCTTCTCACATGCTTCTGAGATGTGTTTTTGAGGTCAGATAAAGTTATTTAACACGTTTGATAGAGACCTGTCATCAGAGCATTGGTTAGCGCTGGCATTTCCTTGGATTTGCTAAGTCCAGTGTTTATCTAAGTGTGTCCTTCCAAGCCCTAAGTTCTCAGAGGTCACCTCAGTGAACGGGGAGAAGCAAGAAATTAAGGCCCTGTGTTATTCGCTCTTGCATCAGCTGATGTAGCTTCACTTTTATGTTTTACATCATGAGGTTCTGATTAAGATGTTTCAAAAAATGGGGAAAGTATGTCAGGCGCCCAGAAGGAAAAGTGTAGTTGAAGATATTTTCAAGGAGGGGCTATTTAAGCGGGCATGGTCAGAGGTTAAGAAAACCAGTAAGAAATGGTAAAGCACACCTCGGTTAGCAACAGCAGGAGTTATCCCATAGTATCTAATTGGACTAGTGCCTGAAGGGGTAAGAAGAGGGAGCAGTTATCAGAATCTCAAGAAAACTGTGAGGGAGAGCTGCAGGACCGGAGCTGTGACCTCCAGTAGAGAAATATTTAGAAAATACTTAGATGTGGCAGGGAGGGTACCAAGGGAATATATGTCCCGGCTTCACTCCTTTCCCCCTTCTGGATTTCATGCTGGTGCTTTCCACTGGCCCAACCTAATGAGGAGACAGAGAACAAGGAAGCTTGCAGGAGCAAGGAGTGGATCAAGTTCAGCTTCCAAAGGCAGAGCAGCTGAGACCTCATGTTACATACGAGTCGAGCTATGTTCCCTCTGGAGAAACGCTGGAAAATAAACTAGATTCTATATACTCATGTATACTATATCTAAGTCATTAAGAACAAAGAGTGTGGTCCAGCGTTAGGCATGTTCATACGGTTCTATGTTAAATATCGTGGATGAGTTCACTGAGGATCAGAAGTTTGAAAATTATCCATGTCTACAAAGCTGTGATTCCTTCCATATATCACATTAAAAATAAATATAAAATTAATGGTCAACATTTTAAAACTCTTTTCAATTAAAAAGTTCTGGAAATGGATGATGGGATGGTTGCACAAGAATGTGAATGTACTTAATGCCACTGAAAGGTACATTTAAAATGGATTAAAATGGTAAATATTACATTATTATATTTTACCACAATTTTTTAAAAAAAAAATAAGAGGTAGAAATTTGACACAGAAGAGGAAGTGGAAGATGTGACAATGGAAGCAAGAGATTGCAATGAGGCAAGGAAGAGGTCATGAGCTAAGGAATGCAGGTGGCCTCCAGAAGCTAGAAAAGGCAAACAAAATCTTCACCTTGATCTCCTGAAGGAACCAGCCCCTGAAGACACCTTGACTTAAGCCTAGTGAAGCTGATTACAGTCTTCTGGTCTCCAGAACTGTAAGATAATAAATTTGTGTTGTTTAAAAAAAAAAAATACTTTTCAATTAGCAATATACACATTGAACTTGGAGTGACAGTGTGCAGGCAATATCTGAAAATGAGTTTTGAAAGGAAGGGAGGGAGAAAGGTAAGAAGAGAGAGAGAGAGAGGGAAGGGAAGGGAAGGGAAGGGAAGGGAAGGGAAGGGAAGGGAAGGGAAGGGAAGGGAAAAGAGAAGAAGAAAAAATTAAATTTCAGACCAGTTGTTGATAGTAAACTTACTTGGTAAACCTTCCAAAACATGTAGACTCTTTTTCCCCTAACTGTGGTGATTTTAAAATATATCTGCAAATTCTTTGACAGTCTTCCCACCAAAAAGTAGAATCAAATTTACCTTCCCTTGACGGTAGGCTGGACTCAGTGACTTGCTTCAAATAAATAGTGATTGTGTGACTGTCGAGGCCAGCTAGCCTACAGCTGTTTAACAAATACAAGCAGAATATTTTATTATATAATTGTTAGCTCAATATATGTTCCAAGAAATTGCCTTGTTTGGAAAATTATATCATGAACTTGAACTTCAAGCTTCCAGTACTAGAACTACTCAACTTTGGAAGAATGTTGCCAGAATTGCCCCAGGAGAGTGAATGGTATTATTATTTATTGATTTTCATAATTTGTCTAAAGAAGGTGGGCTACAGGATCATTATTGCCTACCTCCCATATGTTCTCAATGGTTTAGTGGACACTTTTAAGGTTTCTATTATATATTATTTATTTGCTGGTGATCCCCAAATTTGCAGTCTGGCTCTCTCTTCTAAATATGAAACCCAAATATTTAACAGCCTACTGAATAAATCCCCATCGATATCCCACAGAATCCTCAAGCTCAATTCAAATGTCTAAACTCTAAATTGATTCTTCGTCTGCCTACCCTTCATTCAGATCCCTGTGTGCTCCTGGGTTCCTATATCAGTCCCGGTACCACCATGCCGACGCTGGAAACCGGAATGTCATATTTGTCCCCCTTTTACTTCTGCCGATATTCAATTAATCACCTAGTCCTGTAAATTCTAGCTCACATGGCCTCATTTTCAAGTCACTCCATTGTAACCTGGGTTGCCAATAGATCTCTGATTTGGGTCTTGCATTCCTCCAAATTCATTCTCCACACTGCAGCCAGAGTGATCTTTCTAAAACATAAATCTGATCATCATTACACCTCCTACTTAAAATTCTTCACTAAGTCCCCATGATATTGAGGATAAAAACCCAAACTTCTTACTGTGGATAACAAAGCCACAGGTACCCCTCCATCTTTAATCTATCAACATTATTTTCTTTGCATTGTCACTTCAGGAGTGCTGTACAATTACAGGTTTCTGGCTCATCACAACTTATCCCTTACCTCTGGACCATTACATATGCTGTTCCCTATGCCTGGGATGTTCCCTACATTCATCCTCCCTTTGTCTAATTCCTACTCATCCCAAACTCTCATACCCTCCCCCAAATTAAGCAGGAGAAGAGACCTTCACAGACTCAAAATACTCTGGGCTACATGACAAATATGTCCCTGAGGTGCATCATTCAACTACCTCCTCTTGTTCTGAATGCAGACACCCCTCCCCCCAAAAAATTTCAGTCATAATTGGCTTCCTTGATAGATTTGTCTTTAAAGAATAAATGCACTGGTCCTGTTGATGCAAGCATAACAATCCACATGAACATTTTATTGTCCATTGTAAATTAATAAAATGACAGTTTGATAAGCTTGGATAATATGAATTTGCCAAGAGAAGACTCACAAAAATACAAGTTTTGAGCCTGCAAAGCAAAGATTTGGAGCTTGTACCCCAGTGAATTTACCAATGTAAATGAACTTCCTGAGGTCTCTTGACAGCTAGCCAGCTGGCCTCCCTAGGTGGCATAATTAGAATGATGAGTTGAAAAGAATTTAGACCTAATGCACTGCCATCTCCCCTTTATAATTTGATAGAAACTTAGTGGTAAGAAGATTCCAGGATCATCTAATTCAAACAGTGCATTGCTTAAGTCCATAGATTGCTTAGAATAGTCTGAAAATCCAGAGTATTGTAATCAGGGCTCAAAAAGTGGTCCTTTGTGAAATACTAATCTGAAAATGTCTCTACCACCACAGAGCTGGTAGCATCAGCAAGCAATGAGTGGATAAAGCAATTCACTTAATATGATTGTTATTAATATTTAAATTATTATTGTGTAAAAAATATTCTGGGTATAAGAGTCTCTCTCTCTCTCTCTCTCTCTCTCTCTCTCTCTCTCTCTCTCTTTCTCTCCTTCCTTCCTGCCCTTCTTCCTCTATCTATATCGATCTGTACTAAGAAAAGTGCTTTCTTTGTTGAGGGAGACAAAATCTATCTGATAACTCAGGACGATCACTCATTTATGTTTTCACTTCTAAATGATATTAAAATATACTTAATATCAGCATTTGCAAAATTACATGAAAACTAATAGGTGGTACACTTTTAAAAAATACTTTAAAGACAATGCTTGTCACAGGTGAGTTGGCTAAATTGGATTCAAAAATGTATTTTATTTGAGAGATTTTGGTTAATATGTAAAATGGACACTTATTTGCTAGAAAACAAGCAAGCAAACAAACACATTAATCTGGGATGTTAATTAAAGAACAACTTCAGAAAATACAGTCTTCCTCCTCTCACTTTTACCTTGTAGGGGAGGAAAAACGTTTCCTCTGCTTCTTAGCTTAAGTACCTGGGAGGAGCAACTTAAACTAACAAAAACAGATTAACAGGAGAAAAGGCATACAATTTTAATTGATGTTAATATGTATACATGCATAAGGACTGCACAAAAAAAGAAGTGAAAAACCTAAAGAAGTGGTTAGACTTGGGAGCTATATAATTTTAACAAAAAGTGGTGATACATTCTGGAGAACTAACTACAAAAAGGAAGGGGATTTGGGGCTTCCAGGGCAGATAAATTGTGGGAAAGTGACTAGGAAATATATGGAAGGATCTAATGGAGGATAAGGGCTATTTTAGTAAGATTTGCTTATGCAGACTCATCTCGGTGCCAGCTCTCCATCTCCAGTATGATAAATTAATTAAACAAGGAGGCCATTAGACTGAGGTGATTCTAATGCCTTAGCAGCCTCAGCCTATGTGAGCAAACCAATACCTGAGCCTGAAATACCTCAAGATTAGGAAATCAAAACCCAAGAACAACCAATCACAACCAATTAAGCTCTCCTAAATAAGGCAATTGCTTAAGATAGAGCCAGTCAAATAATTTTCTTGCTTTACTTTCACCTCTTTTCTATAAAAGTCTTGTCCCTAGCTACTGTTGGTAGAGGCTCCTAACAACTTCTGTTTTAGTGCTGCTCAATTCAAATCAATTTTCACTCAAGTAAACTCATAAAAATGTTAATATGTCTCAGTTTATGACAAGTGATAAGGATAGCTCTCCTCCCCTTGCTACAGAAAAAAGGAGAAACGTATGCCCAGCTTTTAGACAGAAAAGGGGAGGGCAGAGAACTCAGCTAAAAAAAATAATAAGTAAGAAAATCTAGGTGATACAAACACATTTTTGTTTAATATTTCATGAAGTGGACAGCCTCCTTTTGAAGAACTGAAAAATGGGCAGAAGGCAAGAAGCTTTTATAGGATTAAGAATAAAGAACAAGGGAGAGAGACAAATAGAAAATATCTGATTAGCTGGGGCCACCTGATAAAACTTTTGTTTGGGGTGAGAATGTCCAGAATTGGCTTGATGTTTGGGGATTGGCTGACTGAATACACTGGGTTTCTGGTCAAGTGGAACATTTACAAGGACGTGAAAATTATCTAAGTTTCTGTTTGCTGACATGGTACCCTGAGCAGGAACGGTTCATCTCTGGCCTAGAAATTTATTTCAACAACTCTAATTGTATCTGCGGTTTCTCAGTTGCTTTCAGCTCTAACTAACCAATACACTATAGTGGCATATTTGGGAGGTGGCATATCCTGATTCCCTTCAATCTAATGCCTCTGCCCAGGTTGTAGAGCATAATGTGGCCTTCAAAAACAATGATTAGCTTGCACAATTAATTTTAAATCCAGGTTGGCAATTTTGTTCTGACAGGTAGTAGAATATGTCACCCCAAAATATGCCTCTTTGGCACAAGGATTCTTTTGAGAAACAGCAAAGGCAAGAGAAGCTCTAAAAACAAAAATAGAAGTTATCCTTTTGTAAGAGACATTTGCTTTTTGAAAGGAAATCTCCGTCTCTAAGGGAGTCTCCTTCTCTGTTCCAAGAAGAGGAGCATGACTAAATTACAAGAGAATCTATCAATGGAGAAGGCATCAACTTAAACCTGCATAACTAACTTTACCCTTAATTACCATGATTTACTTAGTAAATCATGTAATTGACTCCCTCCCTGCCACATACACATACACCTTTCCTTCTGTTGTCTTTAGCCGAAAATGGTATTTAAACTGCTGACTTAGACCACCTAGGGGAGTTATTTATTTTTCCATGGGTATCTCCCATATATACATGTTAATACATTTCTATTTGTTTTTCTCTTGTTAATCTGCCTTTTATTACAGGATGTCTCAGCCACTAGCTTAGAAGGCTAGAAGGAAAATTATTTTTCTTCTTCTGCAGGTCACTCAAGAAACTACTACAAGATCAGGAACAAGACAAAGATGCCCACTATCACCACTTCTATTCGACCAAGTATTGGAAATCTGAGCCACAGCAATCAGACAAGACAAAGATACAAAAGGCATCCAAATCAGTAAGGAAGAAGTAAAAATGTCACTATTTGCAGATGACATTATACTATATATAGAAAGTCCTAAACACTCCAGAAAATATATATATATAATAGCAGAAGTAATAAATGAATTCAGTAAAGTGGCAGGATACAAAGCCAATATACAGAAATCTGTTGCATGTTTATACACCAATGATGAATGATCAGAAGAAGAAATTAAGAAAACAATGCTCTTACTATCAAAACAATATACAGATTCAATGCAATCCCTATTTAAATACCAATGGCATTCTTCTCAGACCTAGAACAATTGATCCTAAAATGTATGTGGAACCACAAAAGACCCTGCAAAGCCAAAGAAACCTTGACAAAGAACAAAGTGGGTGGTATGATTTTCTGTGATTTCAAACTAAACTACAAAACTACTATAATCAAATCAGCATGATACTGGCATAAAAATAGATATATACATCAGTGGACTAGAATAGAGAGCCCAGAAATAAATCCTCACTTATATGGTCCATTAATCTGTGACAAAGGAAGTAAGGGTATACAATGGGGTAAAGATAGTCTCTTCAATAAGTGGTGTAGGGAAAATTGGAGAGATACCTGGAAAAATATGAAATTAGACTACTTTCTTATAGCAAATGCAAAAATAAACTCAAAAATGGATTAAAGACTTTAATGTGAGACCTGAAAACATAAAAACTCCTAGAAGAAAACATAGGCAGTAAACTCTTTAACATCAGCCTTAGCAATATCTTTTTGGATATGTCTCTTTGGGCAAAGGAAACAAAAGAAAAAATAAACAATGAAACTACATCAAACTACAAAGTTTCTGCACAGCAAAGAACCATCAACCAAACAAAAAGACAACCGACTAAATTGGAGAATATATTCAGAAATGACATCCAATATGGGATTAATATCCAAAATATATAAGGAACTCATACAGCTTCATTCACACACACACACACACACACACACACACACACACACACATGCCTGCATATGTGTTTTCCCGAAAATAAGACCTAGCCAGACAATCAGCTCTAATGTGTCTTTTGGAGCAAAAATTAATATAAAACCCGGTCTTATTTTACCGTAAGACCTGGTCTTACATAATATATAACATAATATAATATAATATAATATAATATAATATAATATAATATAATATAATATAATATAATATAATATAATATAATATAATATAATAATATAATATAATATAATATAATATAATATAATATAATATAATATAATATAATATAATATAATATAATATAATATAATATAACATAATATCAGGTCTTATATTAACTTTTGCTCCAAAAGACGCATTAGAGTTGATTGTCCGGCTAGGTCTTATTTTCAGGGAAACAGGGTAGTATATGCTGCCTCTGATTAGGAAGTTGGCTTGAATAACTGTGCTGTTCAAGAATTTAAAGAAAACTATATCTATTTTTGGTTTGTTTCCTTTTGTTGTATTTACATTGTTTGGGCTGGTTTGTTTCTGTTCTTTGGAAAATAACTAACTGCTAAAGTTTGGGAGAAATGGATTTACTCATCAGTCCCCTAAATAAGTGTTTGCCAGATCTTTGTATTGTCAATTGCTTACTCAAGCAACAGTTAGTTTAGGAAGTTTCTTTTTCATGCAAAAGAAGTATTATTTGTTGAGACTTAGGTTTGACTAGAAAACAAAATTTAGTCAATGTTATAAAATGTCCTGTTATTCAATAAAATAAAGGTAAGATATAGGACTATCTTAGTGGACAAAAATCAATCCATCTTGATTTGAAAGAAGCTCTATTAAGTAGACTTTTTTAATATTGAGAAATGTTATTCTATTAAACATTGAAAACATCATGTATTGTTTTTAAAGTAATTCACATACATAATTTACAATATACATTACTTTGTATATTGCAACTTTTCATTGCAAGGACAAAGTAATCAAACAGAAATCATATAGCTAACATGTATTGAGCACTTACTAGCACTGTTTGGAACCTCTTACTTGCATTATTTCATTAATTCCTTACAATAATCCTGAGAGAGAGAGTAGTGAGACTTAGAGAGATTAAATAACTTGCCCAAGCCAGAAAATGGTTGAGCCAAGATTTGAAGCCAGGCAGTCTGACTCCAGACTGCTAATGATTTCAAATATTTGAATACCCAGTAGACCAGTGTAAAACACCAGTAAACTAGGTAATATTATTCTAGGAGTTTAAATGTTTTATTTATCTATTGTCGAATGAACTAAATAAGGCCATTAATGATGTAGCTTCAATGCCTTCGCAGCCTACCTAAGAAAATCAAAAACCTAAGCCTGAAATGCCTCCAAGTTAAGAAATCAAAACCTAAGAACAACCAACCACAAACAACCAACTAGACTTTTCCAAATAATGCAAACGCTTAAGCTGTAGCCATTCAAATAATCACCTTGCTTTGTTTCTGCATCTTCTCTACAAAATTCTTTCCCCTAGCTCCTGTTGGTGGAACATTACTAACCACTTCTGGTTTGGCACTGCAAGATTAAAATGGATTTTTGCTCAAATAAACTCTTAGAAATTTTAACATGTGTCAGTTTATCTTTCAACTCTACATATTTTTAAACCATTCTCATAAACTTTTATCTCCTATAACTGTATGGTCTTCATTTTTCCATTTCTAATTGGAGCTGCTAGGGTTTAGGATATGCATATCTATAACTTTAGTAGAAAACACCAAATTATTTCCTAGGTGGTTGTTTCTCTTTATACTTCCACTAGCAGAGTAAGTAAATTCTTTGCTCTCTATCTTTACCAACACTTGATAGTATATGATTTAGCTTTGTGCCATTGAGGTTTTGAAATGGCATTTCAGTGTGTGTTTGTAGTTTTGTATGTTTGCATGTGTAGCAATTCATGAACCTTCCAGTGTGACCTCAGACCACCATCAGGACACACACTTTCTCAATCTCCTTAACTCTTCTGAGGAACCTCCACACTGCCTTCCACAGTGGCTGCACCAGTCTGCATTCCCACCAACAGTGTATGAGGGTTCCTTTTTCTCCACAGCCTCTCCAACACTTGTTACTATTTGTCTTGTTGATGGTAGCCATTCTAACTGGGGTGAGGTGACATCTCATTGTGGTTTTTATTTGCATTTCTCTGATGATTAGTGATGTTGAACATGTTTTCATATGTCCGTTGGCCATTTGTATGTCTTCTTTGGAGAAATGTCTATTCAGGTCCTCTGCCCATTTTTTAATTGGATTGTTTGTTTTTTTGTTGTTGTTGAGTTGTATGAGTTCCTTGTATATTTGGACATCAGCCCTTTACCGGAGAGGGAAGTAAAAGCTAAAATAAATGAATGGGACTATATCAAACTAAAGAATTTCTGTACAACAAAAGAAACCATCAACAAAATAAAGAGGCAACCCACCGAATGGGAGAAGATTTTTGCGAACAACACCTCCCTACCTCCTCTGATAACTGAGTTTGTCTTCACCATGACTGACCCCATTAGTTGCTTTGCCTTCTCCAGAACTTCTCAGTAGTCCAATCGCATCAAATTGATGATAGAGGAAATGCCCATCTTATTTTGGTAGCATTTGATCTCTGTCTGCTCACGGATAAAGCTCACCAATTGGTGACACCAGCATTACCATGACTTCCCAGTGCTTCCAGTGCTTGCCAATGTGACAATGGCAGAGGGAGCCCCAAAGAGTCTGAGTTCTCCTAGTCCGGATGGTGTATCTAGAGCCAGGTCCAGGGAGGGTCAGTGTGGTTTCAGTTTGCATTTCCTAGGGAGATTGAGCGCTCTTTTACATTTTATTCTGAGTTTCTTCTTCTGTAAAAAAATCCTATTTATGTCTTTTGTCCATTTCCACATTCTGGATATTAGTATTTTGTCTGTCATGTGTGCTATAAAAATCTTATCCCAGATTGTGACTTGTCTTTTCACTCTGTTTTATTTTTTAATACATAAATTTCTTAATTTTAATGAATTTAAACTTATTAATCTTTTCCTGTATGTGTTTGAGAAATCCTTTTCTATGCTGACATCATCAAGATACTATACTATCTTCTGGAAGTTGTCAGGCTTTGTCTTCCACGTTTAATTCCTTAATCTATCTGAAATTGATATTATGCATATCAATTTCAATAAACTAGAAATCCAATTTTCAGTTCTGTTTTCCATAGGGATAACCTGTTGTACCTGTACCATTTATTGAATACTGTGTTTCCCTGAAAATAAGACCTAGCCAGACAATCACCTCTAATGAGTCTTTTGGAGCAAAATTAATATAAGACCCAGTCTTATTTTACTAGAAATAAATTTTCATAAACTAGAAATCCAATTTTCAGTTCTGTTTTCCATAGGGATAACCTGTTGTACCTGTACCATTTATTAGAAATGGTACAGAAATCCAATTTTCAGTTCTGTTTTCCATAGGGATAACCTGTTGTACCTGTACCATTTATTGAATACTGTGTTTCCCTGAAAATAAGACCTAGCCAGACAATCACCTCTAATGAGTCTTTTGGAGCAAAATTAATATAAGACCCAGTCTTATTTTACTCTAAAATTAGACCAGGTCTATAGTATAATACAATACAATACAATACAATACAATACAATACAATACAATACAATACAATACAATACAATACAATACAATACAATACAATACAATACAATACAATACAATACAATACAATACAATGTAAAATACCAGGTCTCATTAATTTTGGCTCCAAATGACGCATTACAGCTGATTGTCCGGTAGGTCTTATTTTCGGGAAACAGGGTAGTTCTTACTTTTCTCCCACCACTGTGCATTTCCAGCTCTGTCAGATATCAGGTTTTCACAACATATATGTAATTTGGGTATGTGCTTTTCTACTGCAAGTCTTAATATCAGCTTGTTTTAGTCTAACTTTGCTAGTCTTGACCCTTTGCTCTTCCTATAAATTTTAGAAACATTTTGATTAATTCCACAAAATTAAATGCTGTTGAGATTTTAATTCAAATTGAATTGAACAGATTTGGGGAGAACTAAATCTTCAAATTATTGAATCCTCCAATCCATAAACATGTTTTGTCTCTCCATTTACTTAGATCCTCTTTAATATCATTCAGTAAAGTTTTACATTTTACTACAAAAGGGTCTTATACATCTTTGGTTAAAATTATTCCTAGATATATTTTGTTGCATTTTCTGACTGGGCTGCTCTATCAAAATGTAATTAACCTTTTATACTTTATCTTCAATCTAATGATCCTGCTAAACTCTATCTTATTTTCAGTAATAATCAATATATATATTTGTGCTTTCTTTGTACGCTATCATTTCCTTTGTGAATAATGACAGTTCTTTAAATTTTATTTTCAGTCATTATTTCATTATCTTGTGGATTGCTTTGGTATATAGAAGCAATGATAACAAGCATCCTGGTTTTGTTTCTGATTTTAAAAGTATGACTTCAACATTCATTAAAATATGTTGTTTGCTCTATGCCTTTTTCTAGGTACTGATTATCAGGTTAAGATTGCTTTTTAAACCATGAATTGCTGCTGAACTTTATTGAATGTTTTTTTCTGTATCTGTTAAGGTGATCATATTGCCTTTAATCTCTTAATATAGTGAATCACACTAATTGATTTTCTAATATTGATTCAATCCTGCATCCTTCCATTCAACTCAATTTTGCAAAGCTGAATGGGCTTTTTCTATGGCTTATGGTATTCTGTTTGCAAATATTTTGCTTTAGGATTTTGGCATCTATGTTCATAAGTGAGAGGCACTATAAACTGCATCTCTTACATTGAAATTGTCTGGTTTTTATATCACCATCATATCCAACTTCAGGAAATTAATCAGGGAGTATTTCTCTCCATTTTCTACTCCTGGAAAGAGTGTTAGAACTCACCTGTAAAATTGTCTGGTGCTGATGAGTTTTCTTCATATGCATGAGAAGATTTTAAAATACCTATTCAATTTTTTATAATTTTTTTCTAAATTTGTTCATCTGTGCATTCCCTTCTTTTAATTTCTGTTTATTACTACTTCCTGTTGTTTTCGCTATCTTTGGTTTTGTTCTTCTTTCTCTCTTCTAATCTCTGAGAACTATGCATTTTCCTCTAAGAATTCCTTTCTAGAATTTTTGATATGTATTTTTATTACATCCAAGTTTAAGTATTTTTAAATTTCCATTATAATTTCTTTTTTGAGACATGCATTTCTGTAAGTATGTTTTAAAATTTCCAAGCATATAATATGTTAAAATGCATTTCTAATTCAATCACATTGTGTTTAGAAAATATGGTCTGCATATAGCAGTTCTTAAAAAGTTATTTGAACTTGCTTTTTGGCCACATCCTGAACAGTTTTCACATAAATACCTTATGGGCACCTGACAAAAATGCCTGTAATCCAGTTGTTGGGTATTAGAGTCTATATGTGTCCATTAGGTCAGGCTTGTTAATTATATTTTTGAAATCTTCTATATTCCTACTGATATCTTTTATGATTGGCCTATTAGTTGTTGATATAGATATATCAGAATCTTCCACTATGGTGGTAAACTTGTTGATTCTCCTTGTAGTTCTGGCAACTTTCACTGTAAGTATTTTAAAGCTGTTCTATGAGGCCCATAAAACTTTCAAATTTTTAAATCTTGATGAAGTGAACTTCTATCAATGTTCTTACCCTTATTACAGTATTTGTTTGTTTTAGAGTTTGTTTTGTCTGATATAAATTTAGTCATACAACCTTTAGTTAACATTTTCTTAATAGTATATCTTTTAACGTCCTTTGACTTTTACTCTTTCTCTTTTTATAATGATTTATGTAGTGGTGTGCTGGCAAATGCTAAACAACCAACTCTCTGGAGGGGAAACAGGGTCTGTCTGATCGGTAAAATTTACTGATTTCTGCTATGTCAATACTCCCACCTGGGATTGCCAGATAAACTACAGGATGCCCAGTTAAATCTGAATTACAGATAAACAAGGAATAATTTTTAGTATTTAAGTATGTCCCAAATATTGTGCAGAACACATTTATATTTAAAAATATTTGCTGTTTATCTGAAATTCAAATATAACTGATTGTCCTGTGTTTTCACTTGTTAAATCTGGCAAACTTACTCCCACCAACATGATGTCATCGAATGTCAAATTGGGAGGAGATGTTCATACCACCCTGGTTTTTAAATAATTTTATTGAGACATAATTCACATACATATAATTCACCCATTTAAATGTACAATTTAACAGCTTCAATATATTCAAGAGTTGTGCAACCACCACCACAACTAATTTTAAAACATTTCCATCATCCCAGAAAGACATCGACAGCCACGAACCTCCAACCATCCCCTCGCTCCAGTCCTAATAGGCAGCCACTAATCTATTTTCTGTCTTTATAGATTTACCTCTTCCATTATGTAAATGGCATCATAAGTGTTTTTTGTGACTGTCTTCTTTCATGTAGCATATGTTTTCATGGTCCACATATATTATAGCATGTATTAATACTTCATTTTTTTATTACTGAATTATATTACATTCTATTTATTTATCCATGTATCAGTTGATGGACCTTAGATTGTTTTCAGTTTGGGGCTATTATGAATAATGCTGCTGTAACAGTCAGCTTCTACAAGCTGGTAAGAACCAGTATGAAGCAGCTCCAGTACCCTACTGATTTTAGGTGTGTCTTTCAGACGACATATAGCCTTACACTATAATCACCTCCTTACCTATCTCTATTTCCCTCTGGCCTATCAGCTACCCAAAGACAAGGAGACTGTTCATTATTATACTTACAGCTTCTAATTTAGTACCTAATACTTGATGTTTAATTAAGATTGCATGAGTTAAATATAGCATAGTGGTTAAGAATGAGAGGTTTCTGAGTCATTTAAATCTCAGATATCCCACCTATGTAAATGCAGAAAAATTAGTAAGTTGCTTAACCTTTCTAAGATTTAGTTTCTCTCCTGGTAAGATGGAAAGAACAGTAACCCCCAATTTTTTTCATTTGTTATTTTTTTTTTTGAGATTTAGCCTTCTCTCAGCCATGGGAAGGGGATAAGGAGATCTGAGGCAACTCCAGGAGCGTATGTGCAATTCTATTAAGGTCAGAACCTGGACATGTTACATATTTCTTCTGGTTGTAGCCCATGGTCCAACTTAGTCACATGGCCACAAAGAGCTTCCAAGGAGGCTGGGAAACATAGTCTTTATCTGGGCAGATATTTGGTCAGCTAAAATCCTATTACTACAAAAGAAAGAATGAATGTTAGGGGAAATGACTAGACTGACAAAGATAACAATCCCCCCATCTTTGGATACAGTCTTGGTAGATCTATCACTAGAGGCACCCAATTTACTTCTCATTCCAACCAAGGGATGGGCATATGACCCAAACTGGGTCACTCAGACACTCTCTCTTAAATGGGAATCTTGTATGAAGTGATACAGAGACTTCAAATAGTTGAAGTTCATTCATCCTGATGTGGTGACCTGAAAAATAACTAAACATTATGGTTTCATGCTGCTTAGATCTCTATAGTTTCTCTGGTTCCTGGGTTTGTCTTTAGTCTGTCTTCCCAGATCCAGAGTTTCCTTGAACTCTGTAAGATATCCTTTGTTTTTCTCTTAAGTTGTTCAGAATTGTTTTGTGCGACTTACAATCATAGCACTCTAACTGATCAAAGGTCATGTTTGGATGTATTCCAGGTGAGGAGATAAAAAAACTCTAACTGATCAAAGGTCATGTCTGGATGAATTCCAAGGTGAGGTTCTCCACCCATGAGGATTTCTACCTAAGCACATTTTTTTTCACTTAAGGTAACAAGACAACTATAGCATTATAGTTCTTAATCTTAAGGTAACAAGAAAACTATAGCATCAAAGATAGTAGCTTAAAATGGAAACAGAGAAAAGTGGAAATTAAATATGATTAAGCTAATACTTGTACTTACTTGTAGAGATTACAGATTACTCTAATATTTACAACAACTCTATGCTTTGTTAATATTTTACACATATTATCTCATTAAAGCCTTACAGCAACAATAGGCATAATTATTATTCTCATTTGCATGAGAGGAAAATTGAGCTCATAAAGTTATCTGTTGCCTAAGGTCACATGACACAACGGTTGTAGCCAGCATTCAAAACAAAGTTGAATTCCAGCATTTGAGCTCTTCACCATCATGCTACACCAGTTAGACCTCACATAATAAAAGTAAATATATTTGTTATTTAAACAGCTTTTTAATTTTATTTTTTAATTTTTAACTTTTTATTATAGAAAATTTCACACGTAAAAATAGAACAGTATAATAAAGTCTCATGTACCCATCATCTAGCATCAATAATTATTCCTGTTCTATCATTCTTCCTCTCCTCAAATTTACACTTTATTTTCCTCTATCCTGGAGATTTTGTTCTATTTTTTTTTAAATTCATATTTATTTTTATTATTTTACTCTGGAGTATTTAAGAACAAATACCAGAAATCATCTCTCTTCAATATAAATACCTCAGTATGTTTCCCTAGTACATGAGAACTTAAAAGAAGGAAAAAAAATTACATCATACCCCTCAAATAATTAATTCCTTAATATGTATAATATTTGATCTATAAGTTCAATTTTCCCTGATTTCCTCAAAAATATCTTTACTGTTGTTCAAATAAAAATTCAAACACACTGCACACATATATGTCAGATAGTCTCTTCAGTTTCTTTTTTAAAGATTTTTTATTAAAATATAGCTAACATACAATATTATATTAGTTTCAGGGGTACACCATAGTTATTGAACATTTATATACCTAAAGAAGTAATCACCATAGCAAGTCCAGCAACCATCTGACATTGTACCACATTATTACAATATGATTGACTATATTCCCTATGCTGTATGTTATAGCCCCATGAGGTAGAGCATAGGGAATATAGTCAATAATATTGTAATAATGACACTGTACCACATTATTACAATATTATTGACTATATTCCTTATGCTGTACGTTATATCCCCATGACTTATTTGTTTTATACCTGGAAATTTGAACCTCTTATTCACCTTCACCTTTTTCCCCCCATTTAAAATTTTCAATTACAGTTGACATTCAATATTATTTAATATTAATTTCAGAGGTACAGCATACTGGTTAGATATTTATACAATTTAAGAAGCGATCCCCTTGACTAGTCTAGTACCCACCTGGCACTATACATAGTTATTATCACATTATTGACTATATTCCCTATGCTTTATATCACATACCCATGAGTATTTTGTAACTACCAATTTTTACTTCTTAAACTCTTCACCTTTTTTTACCCATGCCTTCAACCTCTTCCCATCTGGCAGTATCAAAATGTCCTCTGTATTCATGAGTTTGTTTCTGTTTTCTTTTTTTGTTTGTTTGTTTATTTTGTTCATTAGATTGCACATATAAGTGAAATCACATTGGATCTGTCTCTCTCTGTCTGACACTCCACTCAGCACAATACCATCCAGGTCCATCCATGCTGCCACAGATGGCAAGAATCTATTCCCTGCAGGGCCAAGCAATATTCCACTGTATATATGTACCACCTCCTCTTTATCCATTCATCCATCAATGGATATCCAAGCTGCCCTCACATCTTGGCCATTATAAACAATGCTGCAATGAACATATGGATGCACATATCCCCTTGAAGTAGCATGTTGGGTTTCTTTAGATAAATACGCAGAAGTGGGATTATTGGGTTTTGTCTCTTGTGATAGCCTTTGTTTTAAAGTCTATTTTGTATGATATGAAAATTGATATCCCAGCTTTTTCTTTTTCTGTTTCCATTTTTATGAAATACCTTTTTCCATCCCTTTACTTTCAGTCTGTGTGTATCTTTCAATCTGAAGTGAGTCTCATAGGCAGCATATATAAGGGTCTTGTTTTCTTATCCAGTCAGCCACCCAACCTTTTGATTGGAGCATTTAATCCATTTACATTTAAAGTAATTTCTGATTAATATGTAGTTACTGGCATCTTATCGTTCATATTTTTTATTTTTTATTATTTTATTTTTTGTCTTAAAGAATCCCTCTACGATTCCTTGTAATACTTTTTTGCTGGTGATGAATTCCTTTAACTTTTTGTTGTCTGAGAAGCTCTTTATCTACCCTTCAATTCTAAATTATAGCTTCACTGGGTAGAGTTATGTTGGTTGTAGGTACTTTCTTTTCATCATTTTAATATTTTGTGCCAATCAAACTTTCTGTTGAGAAATCAACTGACAGTCTAATGGGAGCTCCCTTGTAGGTAACTAACTACTTTTCTCTTGCTGCTTTTAAGGTTCTCTCTTTGTCTTTAACCTTGGCATTTCAGTTATGATGTGTCTTAGTGTGGGCCTCTTTGGGTTCATCTTGTTTGGGACTCTATGCACTTCCTGGGCTTGTATGTCTATTTCCTTCACCGGGTTAGGGAAGTTTTCAGTCATTATTTCTTTGAATAGGTTTTCAATTATTTGCTCTCTCTCTTCTCTTCCTGGTTACCCCTATGAAGCGAATGTTGGTACACTTGATATTGACCCAGAGGCTCCTTAAACTATCCTCATCTTTGGATTTTTTTTTCTTTTTGCTGTTCTGATTGGGTGCTTTCTGCTACCTATCTTCTAAATTGCTGATTTGATCTCTGCTTCATCTAATGTGTTGATTCCCTCTAATGGAATCCTCATTTCAGTTATTGTATTCTTCATTTCTGGCTGGTTCTTTTTCATGTTTTCTATCTCCAATTATTTGTTTTCTATCTCTTTGTTGAAGTCCTCCCTGAGATCACTGAGCATCTTCATCACCAGTGTTTGGAACTCTGCATCTGGTAAATTACTTGTCTCCATTTTGTTTAGTTTTTTTCCTGAAGCTTTGCTGTGTTCTTTTATTTGGGACATGTTTTTTTGTCTTCCCATTTTGGTTGCCTCCCTGTGTTTGCTTCTATGTATTAGGTAGGGCTGCTCCCTGTCTTAGTAGATTGGCCTTATGTAGTTGGTGTTTTGTGGGGCCCAGTGGCATCATTTTCCTGGTCACCTGAGCTGGGTGTTCCAGGTGTGTCCCTTGTCAGTTGTGTGTGCCCTTCTGCTGCAGTTGAGCTCTGGTTGCTGTTTGCATGTCAATGGGAATGATTGACCCTTAGGCTGATTGGTTATAAGGACTGGCCTTGATTACAATGGGTAAGCTGTTGTGCTGTGGCTAATGCTATGGAGCAGAATTCGCTTTAGCAGGGCTCTG